>NC_060026.1:7885000-10385000 GCF_021134715.1 Daphnia pulex | reverse complement strand
CGTTTATCTTTAAGGAAGTTTTTACTATTTCAATTTGATTTCCATAAATTTTAATTATTTCCTTCTCACGGTCGCAGGGTAAGAAAAATAAGGGAAGGGGAGAAAATTCGTTCGACTCTTATTCATTAAAGAGTGGGAATATCTTTACGAAAATTAAACTGTAGATGCAACTAGACAAAATAAATACACACATCAAATTTGGAATTTGTATCTGAGAAAATGTAGACGCAAAAAGTAAAAAACCAATTTTGATTCCCAAATTTACAAAAGGCGCGTACGGATCAAAATTTTCAAATTATTTTTTTATCGATGAATTCACATTTCAATTGTGTACTCGTTCAGAAAAATTCGCGTACCTAACTCTAACAATAAGACCAAGGGAAGTGAAAAACTCTTGAATAACTTGAAACATTTTGATTATAAAAATAATTGATATAAAAATTTATTTTGATTTGTCGCTGTTATGACTCAAATGTGGAACGAGTCGACTGAATGGCTACGTGCGTCATACAAACATTATGACCTTATAATGAATCAATTTTGATAACAGGTTTCTTTGCTTCACCTTGAATACGTAAGCTCCATTGCAGTAAGATAATTTGGCCTTCAAAATACACTGTTTACAGCCTGTCTACCAAGAATTGACAGAGATGTAAGACCACTGCTGTTGGCTGCTACTGCTTATTACCCAATAGTCCAAAAGTCAACTTGTTTGCGTTGGTCTATTTTGCAGGGGTAAGATGAACAAACAAACTATGGTGGAGACAAATCTTTCGGCCCACATTTTATGATTTATTTCCGGGATTAACGCGTTTGATTAAACCCGTGTCACACGGGGAAAATCCACCGTTGTAAATAAATTTAATTCCTGTTTTTTCACAACAGAAAAGGACTTATAGAAATTGCGTCGCACAATAGAGATAGTGGATGCCTATTTAACCTGCCCATTCGGAGACGACCTGGCATATTCTAGAAGCACCGGTCGACATTGTGATTCCAATTAATTCTTATTGCAAGTAATTTCTTCAATTCTAGTCCTACAATGGCGCTTGACAACAGACTAGTCAATTTACTAGTCGTTGTCGTTCTAGTTTTCCTGGTTGTCCCATCGCAACAGCAAGGTAAAAAATCAGATCATTTTTACTGTTTAAATTTCAATTAATTTCTTTTATGCCATTGTTATATAGGATCGCCTACATGCGGGCAAACGAGTTCAATGACGTCTAGGGTCGTGGGAGGTAGCGTGACGCAGGCCTACCAATTTCCGTGGATGGCCTACCTCCAAATTAAATTCTGGAGTGGAGATACAGCCACTTGCGGTGGCACACTTATTAATCAAGATTGGATCCTGACGGCAGCCCACTGCCTTTATGGAGGTGTTGAGGTTCGAGTAACCCTGGGCGTCCATGACACCAGCAACAGCCTTTCATCCGTTTCTTTCACTTTGCTTCCGCAATCGTTCAAAAGTCATCCGAATTTCGTTTATGGCAAAGTCGAGGACGATATCGCCCTTATCCAGCTTCCTTACACCATCTCTCTCTCCGGTTAGTAGCTCCCTTAAAAATTATTGGCTAAAACTGGTTTAATTAACAAAAATTACTAATTTAAATTGCAGATAAAGTTCAACCAGCATGTCTTCCTTTTGCTAGTGATTCTGATCAAGTGAACGATCCTGTCATCGTCACCGGATGGGGCAATTTCTCCAGTGTTGGTAAGATTCAGACTATTATTTATCTATTCGCTGTGTTTTTAATTTTTAAAAATTATAATAAATCAATTTTTCTTAAAAGTGGACAGCGGGTCGAGCTCTGTTTTACGCCAAATAAATACGAATGTCATTTCTTCTTCGGGAACCAACGGCGTGTGCCAACAGACGGCTGCTGAAGGTTCATTCTCCGGCGATAAAGTCATTTGCAGTGACGGTTCTCAATTTCGCCGCTACTGCTACGTAATTTTATTCGATCGAATGATAACAAATTTACATATATGAATAACATTTTTAAATTTTTAGTTGCTTTAATAGGGTGATGATGGAGGTCCCATGAACTTCTTCAACAAGGAATGGAATAGGTGGTTCGTTATTGGTGTTGCCGGAAGAGGCGACGCTTCCGTCAACTGTCAGAATAATAGGCCCAACGTGTTTAGTCGTGTCAGGGGCTATCTAGATTGGATCGGAGGTATTACCGGTTTAAAGCCCATCACGACGACAACAACCACAACCACAACGACGACTACAACAACTACCACGACGAAGCCTCCCATGACAACAGTTTCGTCTTATTTTGATTGCATGGGCAAAGCAGATGGCAACTACGCCAATCCGGCATCCAGCTGTTCCATTACCTTTTACATGTGCTCCAACGAATATGCCTATCTCTTTGTAAGTTAACTAGACTCATTATTTTGAAGGCCACTTAAATTTAAATGAATTAAATTTTTTTTTTTAATCGTTCATTTAGGAATGCGCTCAAGCGGGAACATATTACCGAGCTGAAATCGGTAGATGCGACTGGCCCGAAAATGTCGCTGGTTGCAACAGCATTTAATAACGGATGTTTTGATGTTGGGAATCCAATTAGATTTCCAATCTACTATGACAACACTCTTCATTATAACTAAAATTTGAATAATTGATCTACTTCGTTTAAGAGAATAAACAAACTGGTAATCAGGAATTTTGGAAATCAACATCGTTTTTCCTTTGTTGCGTCTACATTTTTACAGATGGAAACGTGAAAATTCGTTTGTGCATAATAAATGTTTAGTTAAATGTACAGTTTAATTTTCGTCGAGAAATTCCCACTCCTTAATGAATAAGAGTCGAACGAATTTTCTACCCTACCCTCTTATTTTTTTTCTCTCCTCCCATCCTGCGACCGTGAGAAGGAAATCGCTTAAAATTCAATAAAATCAAATTTAAAAAGTGACAAATTTTCTAATGATAGAAAGAAAATGTGTACACGCATCTTTTTCGTGTCGATTTCAAGCGAAATTTTAAAATAAAAAAATCAAATCAATTTTTATACCTGGCAATCAAAATTAGTTTTTCACGTGCCCTGCCCTTGATTTTAGAGATAGACAGTGATTTTTTCTGGACGAGTGTACAACTGAAATGTTAATTCATCAGTAACAAAATTATTTGCAAATTCCGATCCGTAAATGAATTAGGGGCAAATGAATTTCCTCCCATTTCAAGACCTCCCGTTTATTTTCAATCTGGCAATCAAAATTGGTTTTCTGCTTATAATATCTAGAGTTTTGCAGATAGAATTTTGAAACTTGGTTTGTGTATTCAGTAAGTGTAATTACATCCACAGTTCAATTTTGGTAAAGAAATTCCAATCCCTTAATGAATAAGAGTCGAATGCATTTTCTTCCCCTTCCCCTTAAAATTCCCCTCACCAAAATTTCGTTTCGTCGATGATTTTGCGGATTTTGGATGTTGAACCCGAAACCTCAAAGGGACGCGACAATTTCCTCCTCCAACATGAAACCCGTGAAATGGGTGAAGTGACGACTGTCGTCATCCAAATACGAGGATGAACCAGAATAACCAATCGTCATCCAGACTTGATCGCCTGTTTTCAACTTCAGCGTCGACTGTTGGGTAAACGGACTAAATTGATTAACGGGGGGGTTTCTCTCTTGAACATGACTCTGCCCAATTGATTTCCCGTTCAAATAAAGATCAGAATAAAACCAAGAAGATGATGAAGATTCAAGACGCGCCAGTCCCGCGAAAGAGAAAAAATAAATTCCCGGTCTCGGTGCCGTGAATATCCCCGATGTCAAATTCATGGTGTTTCC
This sequence comes from Daphnia pulex, assembly GCF_021134715.1. Taxonomy (NCBI): domain Eukaryota; kingdom Metazoa; phylum Arthropoda; class Branchiopoda; order Diplostraca; family Daphniidae; genus Daphnia; species Daphnia pulex. Next base: position 10,381,193 of record NC_060026.1, on the reverse strand, counting down.
CTCGTTCACTCGCGCCAACTCGAACGGAATCGGAGTTGATGTTTTGTTGAAAAAAATCTGTCTCTGGACGTAGAAATAGACGGGCGCAGATTTGACGTCGGCGAATCCGATCCATTTTTGAAAACCTTTTCAATTAATAATAGAATTAAAAATTAGATAATTCCAACTGAATAATTGGTGAGAATCTGAAACATTTACCCGCATCGCTAGGAAGTTTAGTGAAGTCGCAGTAAACGGATTCCATTTTCGCCAATCCCATGACGGAATAAATTCCGCTCCAAATGTGGCCAATCATTTTGAGATCCCCGCATGAAGACGGCAGTCCCGGGATGGCAACAGCCGATTGATTGTTGCTAATTGGAACAGAGTCGGTTGCTGCTGCTGCTGTGCGTTCATTTTTCTCTCGTAAAAAGGAAGTTAAAAGCGAATCTTGTTGTTCAACTTTGGCCTCCAGTACAGTCACTTTGGCCCGCAGTTCAATCGCTGTCGATTCCAAGACTTGTTTCATTTGAATCTATTGGCATTAAATGGAATAACATTATAATTAGACTTAAAAAATAACAAATTGAATCGAACTGTCGACAACAGAAGCATCGCATTAAAAGAAATTTTGAAAAAATTCTCACATAATTTTCCTTCAGTTGTAGGAATTCTTCCTCCAAGGAAAAGGCAGCGCCAGTCGAACTCGTCGTCCAGCAGATGAAAACCAACAGCAAAACAACTTGGGTGAGTGAAACTACAGAAAAATGCGCCATTCTTTACTCTTTAGTTATTCGGAATTGTTAATAATGAGACTGTGTTTTCCAACTGGACGTGCGTTTCAATTAATACAGTTTGACTGGTCAGTGGACCTGTTGTTGTTGCGTCCAACTTAAAGGTTAAATAATAAAATGAGAGAGTGTTTGTGTCTGTAAATAAGAAGATAAGTTTTCGATAAGAATTTTTAAATGTCAGTTTAATGTCATGATGTTATTTGTTTGGCGTGGCTATGTACAATCTTCCCTTTATTGAAGCGGGGGTTACCCTGCGGACTGGTCAAACAGGGAAAAAAACAGAAAAAGAAAACAAACAAATAGATATCAATTATTGACTCGAATGAACTGCAATTAGTTTAGGGTTTTTTAAAAGAAAAATGATAGCTATTCGTTTTAATAAAAATTTCGGGTAATTGCAGCTTGATTACAAATTGTATTATCGAAACACAACTGCAATCCGATCAGCAGCTGATAGATACCCGTTAACAGTAGAGCTAGAAGTAAAAAATAAATGAGATTGATTGAATAAGGCCAAAAGTTAATTTGTGCTGGAAAGAGTATTGCGCAAACTATAATATCAAAATGATTCAAGGTCGTCATCACAGGGAACTGAACCACTTTACTGGCTGGTGGCCTCGTACAAGTCGACTGCGGAATTTGTCCTAGCATAAATAAAACAAAATAATTTAGTTTTTCACTAAAAGTAATTTTATTTTTAAAAGTAGAACCTGAAAATTGAGTTCAGGTCCGCGACGTTTCGTCACCTCCACAACTTCTTTGGCGATATTTTTCTGCGACGTGCCTCGAATGTCGATGAATTTCATTTCAGCGCAGCTTTATAGAGAAAAGAGGTATACTATCTTAGAATAAATCCCATCGAGTTCTAAATGCGATTCACTACGTGGTACCTGTAGTGAGTAGAAATAGCTTTGCGGAAGCCTTGAGTCCGATTAGGACCCGAACCGTGGATCAAAATGGGGTGAAAGAAAACCGTATCCCCTAAATCCAGACAAGCAACTCTATTTACTGGCACTATGGTGACAAAAATACCATTCACCAACCTTTTTTCATCGATAATTCGACAATCGGGTGGTCGTCGTAACCCCGTACGCCGCGGTACATCTTGTTTACTCCGTTCTATTTCAGACATGCGATTAGCATAATATGCAAATATTTATCTGTTCATTCAACTCACCACCCATTGAGGATAGTCGTGCTGAAGCAATTCTCCTGTATGGGATCCAGGAAGGACAATCACACATCCGTTCTCGGGTGTGATGTCTTCCATAGCCGTCCAAGAACAAACGATTCTATTAGCCGGGCGGAAAGGGAAATAATGAAGATCCTGTAGGCAAAAGGGAAGAGAAAAAAAAAAGGATAATTTAACTGCACTCAGAAATAATTCCAGTTTAATTGCGTTTATACCGTGTAAGGGATGACGGGAAGTAAGGCTTCCAGAATCAGGTGGTTTATTGATAAGCTGCCAGAAAATCATATGGCTCAAAAGTCTGAAAGGACTAAGAGTGATGGATTTTGAGGATTTAAATTTACTATTGTATGGATAGCCATAATGTTGGGCCCAGTAAAACATTCAACATAATCCAGGATCTAGAGGAAGAAAAATAATCTCACACTGATGATAATAAGAATAAAAAATTTAGATATTTACAGTTGGATGTCTGCAGTATTCAAACAGAACATCGTCATACACAAATCCTGGACTTTATAGAAGAGATTTTCTCCGACAGCACCCTTCTTTATCAAGGAAATGTCCATCATGATAAGTGAACCCCATGGTACATTTTTATCGCACAAGTCCACAAATCTTTGCCTATAAAAGTGACATTAAATCAAATAATAGCAACAGACGATACAATCAAAAGAGAAAACTAACTTGCAGTTATCCAGAAATTTTGCATCAACTAATTCCTTGACAACAAGAAAACCTTAACGGATTTCAAAATTAATAAAAGATATTATGATAACAAGATCATTTCTTAGTCACCATTTTTTTCATAGAATTCTCTTTGTTCAAGGGTCAGCTTTGAATTATCAAGGGTGTAGTTGAAAATTGGTTTCTTAATTACAACTAAATAGTAATGATTACAATGCATTGCAGCAGCTATATATTTTGTTTACCATTGGTTCCATTGTGGATGAGCAGGCCTACGGTTTAGTAAGCTACAATAGCGAGTAAAGTAATCCACTGTATTACTATATAAAACTGGATCTAAAACTAAAACTTGTAAACTAATAAGTTCTGAATTCTCGCACGAACGCAAAATTATGTTCGAGGCTTTTGTAAATGTAAACAAACAGACTGACAGATAAAGGGCGACACGGCGACACCTGTTGAGATTTTCTTTTAATCTAATCGGTTTAGACTTTTCAAAAAAAATTTTTATGTAAAATAAAACGTTTGCGATGACTGAAGAATTAAGAATGATCAAATTAATACTGCTACCAATGCGCCGAGTCTCCTTGGAGAGGTTCCCGAAGGGCAGATATTTTCATTCATTGTGGATTTGAAGTAAAATGTCATTTGTAAATATTGTTGTATGGTTGTATTAGTAATTCCGATCTTTTGCTGTGCGCGCGAGTTTCCCGATAGAGGTCGCATAATTTCATCGGGAGTTGGTGTATTGGGTTTTAAAACCTGAAATGTTTAATTGCTGCGGTTCGGAGGAAACCGCTATCACGCTTGATCAGTAAGCCCCGCTCGGCAAGACTTGCGATTCGCCAAAAAAGGCGGCTTTAGTGCAGCCAAACAATCGAAATTGTATTTCCTATAAATTAATGACACAATTTCGGGTGGTTATTTAATTTTAAATAAGCAAATAATTTGAATGAAAGGCTAAGAATTTCAAGGATTCAAAGTCAGTGGAATGAAAAGTGAGCGAAGCTGAGTCTTGACGGGCTTCAAAGCTTCGACGTCTTCGTCCCAGTCAGTGTCGCTGGGAATCGCTGGGAATGGCCAAGATGTCGTCGATGTCGTCTTGGTGATTGGCCAACGACGGGCTAATATCTGTCAGAGTCAGCAGCGTCTCGTACAACTTGGTGGCCGTGATTTTACGAACGCAAGGGAACCGATTCACTAGCAGATTTAACAGGTGAATGATTGATTTATCGAACGTCACTTGATCACCTCTGAGTAGGTGACAGTACAAATCCACCGACGATATCAACAACTGTACAAAAAGATGATAATCAACAGTCTAAATTAGATTTCTAAATATTTAAATTCGTAATTTAATTTAAATGAATACCTTTAACGGTTTACCGCCATTGGTCATCTCAGTACGAATCAAGGTCAACAGCGACTGTGACATGGATTCGAGGTGTTGCTTAATAAATGCAAATTCATACCAAACTCTCCGTGAGACTGCCGATGCTGGAAACAAGTCCGGTGATGACGGCTTTGCGGTAAGTGTCGAGTCGCATCACCTTCATCCACAATTCGAAACATTCCTTCTCGGTCAAAATGTCCAGCGGAGGCGGTTGAAGGATGGAACGCAATTCTTCCAACTGCTCAATGTGAGGAATGGTGGGATCACTAAAGCAAACGTCAATTCGTTATAGGTATCAAAGTTAAGAATTAAGTTGTTTTCTGTAAGTACCAGTAGATGAGAGAAGAAAAGACGTTGGTGGCCAACAACCGGGTACGACGGATTTTTTCCGTCGATTGTTTAGCCACCGCATGCAATACGGAGCGGATCAGGTCAGCTTCAAGTAGTTCTGGTTGCGAGGTGTTGGTCAATACCTAAACAACCTGTAGAAATATTCAAATATTTTCTTTCGATTTATTTTATTTTAAATAAAAGAATTCTAAACGGAACCTGAATAGAAGACATTGCCGATTCATGGACGATAGCTCCAATATCTCCACGGTTATCCACCGTGTAATCTTCAAGGCCATCGATTAATGTGCGGAATATTACGGCCAGTGTCACTTGATCAACCCCACCTGTGAAATAATAAATAAAATTGAGACTAATCTCAAAATAAATGAAAATGAGTCCGTCTGTCATTTTACCTGGGCTGGATGGGGCGATCCCAACGGTTGTGCAGACCAGCGAAAGAGCTGTCAGAGCATTTTTTCGAGATTCGGCACATTGGAGAGTCTTGTCGGTGATGAGAGCGCAGGTGCACAACTGTTGGATGACTTTCGGCAAGGAAACGGTGAGGAGGAAGCGGGAGGAAGTGAGGCATTGAGCCCAGGGCTAGTGCGTTTCCTACTCACGCCTGTTGGTTGTTGCTCGTCACCTCGGGTAGGAAATGGTTCAACAAGGCAGTGAGTTTCTCCACTGGCTGATGCCGGAAGTATTCGCCAATCAAAGCGGTGACGGCGCTGATGGCCGATTGCTGGACATTTGAATCGGCTGAAGCGAGACACTCTCGTAACGCCTTCAACCAACGGTCGACTACAGCGTCCGGCAACGGGAAACCCCCCGAACTAAGATCTTGGATGAAATGGCAAACGGCTATGCGCATTTGATCGCCGCCGAAACTCCGCCAGAAACGCTCCTCCAGGATGTCGATACAAGTTTGGGTAATAAATTCCATCGTGGCATCACCTAAAGGATCGTGAAAACATTGTAGAAATAATTATAGTAGAAGTAATAAATGACCAGCGGTAACTGACCAAGTTCATCTGGCAGACGACGTTGATGGTCTTTTGCCACTTGACAAAGAGCGCTGATGACTTTGCCACTGGCCAAAATGCTTCCGTGCCGTAAATAGAGTTCAGGATTTGTACAGCGAGGAAGGATCTGAGTAGAAAGAATCAGTTTCATACTCTCCGGATCGAGGAACGTCATTTGATGCAAGGCCTGAACAAAAATTCTGATTAACAACTGAAGTTAAATGAGCAAAGTTCAATTGCACCACCATGCCATACCTGAGATGTTAGCTGTCGAATAACCGTGTCCCAATGGATGACTTTACGATCCACTAAATGCTGGATGAGATGCGGCCGGCACTCTTCGTATTGCGCCACGAAAAGACTGGAGAGAAAAGGGAATTGTTATCAGAATGAAATGAATTTGAAACAGAATGAAACTCACCTGAGTTGGAGATAGGCATTTTTACAATTTCTAAATCTAATTAAGTCATTCGTGAAACAACATTTTATATTAGAAACACATTGTATTTTTTGTATTTACTTGTAAGTTATGCAATATCAGTAACAGGCAATGTTGCGAAAGGGGTCATTCCGCTGAAATCGAATTAATTTTGGCGCTCGACATCACCGATTTTTTTAATTTTTTACAGTGTGTTCACTGTGTTTGTATAAAATTTTCTGTAAAGGGAAAAATTTTTCCTGTTTACCGAATGGGAGATAAAAAATCCCAAAGTTTTGGTTTTTTAAATTTAAAAAATTGATTGTTTTCGTTAAAATTCAATTTGTTCCGATACCGTTTGTGCTACAGATTTAAAAAACAAAGGAAAGATAGAGATTTTTTTTTCTTTTTAATCATCTATTTGGAATTCAAATTAAATTAAAAGAAAGTAAGGATATTGGGGTTTAAACATTAAAAAAAAGGCCTTAGCGAAGATATGCTAACTTCGATTTGAAAATTTTTTTTACTCATCAATAGCTCTAATGTGTGCGCATCTCGAGTAAAATTTTCAAGTTTTACCCATGCTTTGTTAATTAGTTATGCATTTTTAAATATTTATTTATTTGCCATATCTTTTGCACAGAGAACACTAGCGCCACTCAACAAGCACGGTGGCATCCTTAGGGACACCCTGCCATGACAGTGAAGGGGTCTGTGCAATTGAAACGGAGAATTGAAAAATATTTAAACATACATAACTAATTAACAAAGCGTGAGTAAAACTTGAAAATTTTACACGAGATGCGCACACATTAGAGCTATTGATGAGTAAAAAAGATTTCAAATCGAAGTTAACATATCTTCGCTAAAGCCTTTAAAAAAATGTTTAAACCTCAATATCCTTACTTTCTTATAATTTAATTTGAATTCCAAATAGATGATAAAAAAGATAAAAAAATTCTCTATCTTTACTCTGTTTTTTAAATCTAAAGCAAAAACGGTATCGGAAAAAATTGAATTTTAACGAAAAAAATCAATTTTTTAAATGAAAAAAACCAAAACTTTAGGATTTTTTATCTCCCACTCTGTAAACGGGAAACATTTTTTCCTTTACAGAAAATTAAAAAAAAACACAATGAACACACTGTAAAAAATAAAAAAAATCAGTGATGTCGAGCGCCAAAATTAATTCGATTTCAGCGGAATGACCCAAAGACGCGATTTAAAAAATGGCTGAATTTTCAAAAATGAATAAAAAAATCTCAGAAACTATTATCTCGATATTCGATAATTTTGGTCCCTACAATTTGGGGATGAATTGATGCTTTGTTTCATTCAGTTTCCTCTTTCATCTACTGCACTACATTTATTCTACTACATAAGAACGCTAAAAAAATTAAAACCCGCAATTAATGGCTCTTTAAAGGTATCGAAGAATCAATAAGTGCGAAACGAAAATGAAAAAAATCGCAATCTACGGTCCTATATAAAGTATCGATCAAAAAATGAAATTTCAAGTTGAAATTAACTGTTTGGTATCGACGATTGAAAATACACACGACGGTAACGGAAAAATTCCAATCGACTGCTCTGTATGTGGGCGTCGACGATTGAAAATAAATCAGTATGCAAAATTGATGGGGGTTTTCCAACCATCACAGGTTGGACCATTTGTCAGGTGACAAAATACAAAAGCTGATGGGAATTGACCAGCTACTATAGGTCAAAAACGTGTTCGTTACGTCTTTTCAAAGTATTCCAATGAGGAGCTGTGACGATTCAGGGATGATTTGCCACGAGGATGGGCGGAAAGTCAAAATGCGGATCTGGTCTGCCGTAAGGATAAAGATGAGATGATTCTGACGGATGATCGACGGTCCTATATAAAGTACCGATCATTAAGTAGCATCATTTTTCATGATGGTTGAGTATGCTGTCTTAGCTCACCTAAGGGGTTTCATTGTGTGGGAAGATTGTGATGTAATATTTGAACCTGGTAGAGTTCTTTTAAAATGTGTTGTTAATTAAGAATCTGTCTGACTAACACGTAAGAGTTATCGGCACAGTAGAAGCATTTTGCGTAGCATTCTTTTGATCAATTTGCACTGCTCCAAAATCCAACCCTCTAATCAAATACAATAAACCAAGATTATTAACCTACAATCAGCATAATATCCCACACAAATGATCACCTGGGAAAAGGTACTTCCTCTTTACCAGGGGGACCTTCAGTTTTCAAATCAACGGAAACATGTTAATGAGAAACAACCTGTGCAGCATTTGTAAATTTGGGATCAATTTGCACTGGTCTCCGCTTAGTCAATTACAGACAAAACATAGATTACTCACCTGAATTGGATCAACCAAACAACCCAAATATTTACCTGCGCACAAAACTGTTGGAAATTATATGCAAACACAGAACATAAATCTTACTGAACCCATCTTGAGCTTTCCCAATTATGTTGTATTATAATGACTTCTAGATGCCGCTGAATATGAGGATGAAGTATGTTCTCTCTATTGTCTTTGTCTGCCAACTGTTACTCTTCTGACAGCTACTCTGTACCATGGACATGTATTGTATATCGTCGTATAGTCATACACCAGAGGATAAATACAAATTATGCAACAATAATGTTCTTTACTAATCTGCTAATTTCAACAAAAACCCCCACCAAGGCCCAATTCTGCTCTTTTTTCTGGAATAAAGTCAGTCAAATTCTCTATTTACAATGAAAAAAAAAACAGGTATTAACAAGATTATAATTAAAAGCCAAAATAATTGGTTAATAATTACTTTTCTGGTAAGACCATATTATTTAATTCTTCGGGATTGTGTCTGAGTTTCATCACTGCATCTATTTTTTCCAGAATTCCACTTTCACCATCTTTTCATATACTGCCTGACCCAGTTTACTTGTTGTCCTAGCAAACTCACTTATTTCGAACTTATCGTTCATTTCTGTGCTATATTTTTCCATAAAAATATGGTTTGAGTTTTGTTACCATCTGCTTGCTGTTGCGGCTGTTGCTTTTTCTTCTTTTTGGCAGTCATGTCATTCTCTTCAAAATACTGAGAACGTGTTTTATGGTGCTGCTTCAGCCCTCGAGCCTCCATCTCTTCAACTGCCTTCTCTATGTCTACCGTTGTAGATTTCTCTCTGGCTCTTGATGAAGATGCCTGTCCTTTTGAAGATGGCTGATATGGTTGTGGCCAGCCACACATCCAGCGAGTACATTTTATTGTTACAAACTGTTCTCCACAATGTATGTCTGTATCTCTCTTCTATTAACTCACCTGTTAAAAACTTAAAATTCAGTGTATTGATAACGGAAAGACACAGTTTGTCCCTTTTTCTTCAGTTTGAACACTAGACACTGCTCTTACTGGATTTTAAGCATAACATTAAAAAATGGGGACCACTATATCCACCAAGTTCATTTCTGGAAGATGTCTCAAACCTCATTATAAATGGTTGCTCAAATCGCCAATGGTTGCACAGCCCATATTTTTCTGAAAAACATATGAAAAATAAAACTTGGAAGGTTTCTTTGCTAGGTGCCCCTTGTAAGCATTGATGTTTAAGGCTAGTCCATTTTAAGAGACAGATGGTGGCCAATTACCTGGTTTACCGAAACCTAGAAGTTGCAGATCAAACTTATAGAGATATTATAAAAAATTGTGATAACATAAGATAAAGATCAGCTAACCATCGTCTCTCCAAAATTTGTCCAAATAAGGTTGCTCTACCACCTGTTTCTTCATATACATAAACTAAAGTCTCTCTGAAATCGTCTTTGAAGCCTCATAGAAGATACTTGACTAAAAAACTTTCCGAAGAAGGGCGTCACTATGTTGTTGGGTCCAACATGGCAAACTTGTAGGGTCCCTACAAGTTCGTCATTCGACGTGCAAAAAAGTCACAACTCATTGCAGTCTACGCAAAGCATTTGATTCTGTAGCTCAACATCCCTTTCCAGGTTCTCCCAAAGTTGGCGTCCATTGTATTGCAGCATGTTTAGCTGACAAATGTTTCTTTCGATGTCTGGTCGCTGCCTTGGATGATTCTGCCAATCAACCCATCAACATAGTTTACTTCCTTGACTCCAGATTCGAGTACCAACTCCAGGATAGGTGCCCATTGTAAGCATTGATACTTTATTGTACATTTTTTAAAAGGGGGATCATCCATAAACCCTTGTCAAAACAAACACACTACCACCCAGAATCGCTTCAACGATATAATCTGGGTGCTTCACAATATAATCCAAGACTTTAGCAGCCATCTTTTCTGCTGCTTTGAGGGCAAAAATTTCAAATACATCTTCAATGCCTGCTACCATCACGTTTGAAATCCTTTAAAACAGGGAAATTAGGTTAATTTAAACGGGACTTTCAAATAATGAAGGATAACTTACTTACTCAATTTTTTGTTGTCTTTGCTTCTCTTACGATACTGCCTTTCTTTCCTCCTTGTGCAGATTTCTTGTGTTCTTTTGAAAAGTATTAGATTTCTATTAGTTATCAAATATTTATGTAGATTATTGTTACCTATCAGATATTTGTGTGTGAAGGTCCCCACCATGAATTTATTAACAGACTTGTTGATGCTGTACTTTTGTTCTGCAACATTTCATATGTTCACAAGTTTGTGAGATAAAGTTTCCTTTATTTTAGTCTTTATGTCAGCAATCAAGATTTTATTAACTTGTATTGGGGATTTGTTTGGGTATAGCTAGATATTGTATAGAAAAATACTAATTAGTTCCTGTTTAATAGAATTTTATAACTTAACATTTTTACTTCTCTCCCTTTAATTTTTTTTCTTCATCCAAACCATCAACAGCCTGATTTTGTTAGAAGTATAATTGTTTAACACACGCAACAATAACTCGAGTAACTCCACAGACTAGGCTAAAACTTACATGAAATAAAACTTGAGACACAATAACTTTTTTAGAATTAGTGCAAAGAAACCAAAGATATTTTAGTTATTTGTACTCTAAAGGTAAGACACAATCATTTATTTTTTTTAATTTGTCAATCAAATCATTTTTCACTGCTTTGGAAATTCTTTGACGTAGTACTGGTGCATCAACCTTGCGCTGCGTCCGGTAGTCTACGTCATTGCTGAAGCAAATGATTTCTTCCTCGACATTGCTTTTTCGGCAAATTTTCAGTCACCGAGGGTATCTTCTTCCTTTTATTTTTTTGCTTATCAGCAATCATGGCTGAAGTTTGAGCCTCAACATTTTGGTCCCCCAATTTCTAAGACTAATTAGTTAGGAAGAAATTTGATAAAAAACACATAACTACTATGAATATACATAATGAAAAACAATAATTAGCAGAATCGCACTAACCATTGCCTTCTTCCAAGCAGCCTCCAAATGCTTCTGTTTTATCAGTGGTTTATTTTAATGTACCTCTTTGATATTTTTCAATTCCAGTTCACTGATGAAATTCGCGCTCCTGCAATCGTTTGTTTGGTAGTTGGATTCTCGGCCCAGTCTGAGAAACCTTAGGGATTGGTAGAATATCGCCAGGGTGAAAGTGACGCGGTCTTGATTCATCACTGGCTGTGTGCTTTAAAGAATGTGCTGGTGTTCAAAGGGTTGCCCTATGGAGTTGAGTAAGTTAATGCCATATTCGAATACCGCTCGACCAAATACGCCATTAAGACAGCAGTAGTAAGAGAGGGGGTGGGGGTCCAAGAAGTGGAAGATGATGGCTGTTGCTGTTGAAAGAGCTCGCGTGAAGTAGAGGTAGTTTATGCCGCAGTAAAAAACCACTCGAACGCTTGTGGGAAAGCAGTAGTAGGAGAGGGAGTTTGTGTCCCGGAATTGGAAGGATGATGGCTGTTTCTGTTGCAATAAGTCAAGAGGAGTATAGGTAGTTGATGCCACTGTCAAAGACCGCTCGAACGCTTGAGGGAAAGCAGTAATAGGGCAAGGAGATTGAATCGCCAGAAGAGGAAGATGACGGCTGATGTCCAATAAGCGGACTGAAAATGATAGATGCGATTGGAGAGGATCTGCGCGTAGTGTATATTAGAGAATAACGAGTGGCTACTGGATAGAGTAATTGTACCGTCAAGCGAGAAAATCCAGGAATATTATGTTCCTAGATGTTGCTTTTGTGGTTAAAGCAGTACTGATTTGATGTAGAGTAGAAGCGGATGCTGAAAAAAAATGTAAATTAATGAGGAAATGAATGATGTAATAAATGAAGAAATGAAAGAAGAACAAAGAGCTCACCAGGTAAGTCAGTAGCTTTTGATAAGGCAAATGTTTTCTCAGGGATGGCTTTACGATCTAATGGAAAGATTCCTGTGGCTGCAAATGCTTTAATGATGTTCGCTTAAATGCTTTCTTTATTGGCTCCTCTGATTAGTGGAACATGATAAATTGTAATACGAAGCCCTGGCGAATCAACATCTCCATACCCATCATTTTTAGCCCCTCGAAAACTGTAATATGGATATTCCTCCCGTTAAGGTCGAGATTACTTGTGTAATGGCACAAAATACAATTACGGTATCGTAATCTGCACCACACTATTCATGTAACGCTCTAGTCGTGTAAATATTTTCTCGTTTACTGGGAAATCTACAGCTAAAGTTTAGTTAACGCGACCACCAACCATTTTCCATAGAGCTATACTGACATCAGCAGAGAGGAGATTGATTAACTTCAAGTCCAAGATAAAAATCTGATTTTCTGCTACTCTACGCGAATTTGTTTCTGAAATTACACTGACAAAAAAAAAACTTCTTACAGCCATGCAAGTGGTCACTTAAGATTTTTACAGACGCAGTTCGCCCTTAACCAAAGCCGGCTCCTACCAGCTTCGTCTTCAGCAAGACATCCTCCTCGCGCCTCTGAAATAAACAAATGATTAATTTTAACTGAAGAGAAGAAAGCACAGCACTGCAAATGGTTACTTTAGGAAGATCTAGTAGATAATCAACTACAGGAATGGAAACGTTGCCGAGAGTAATTGTTTCGACACGAGGCTTGGATGTTTACTTTCCACGGCCGTTGCTTGTACTCCATTTAAAAAAATGGTCTTCCCCATCAAATACTAATAAACAAGATTTATAGTCACACTTCCACAAAGATTGCTTCTGGATACAACACATAATACACATTTTTGCAACTGTAAAATGCAAATTCAAAATATTAGTTAGTTTTCTCGGATGGAGTACGCATCGAAATAATCACTTTTAGATTGTCTTACTTTGAAGGCTAACATCAACTAGTGTAATCAAGATCGAAGGATTCTTTAAAGAAAAATATCATGGGTTAGCCAATCTTGACGAAGAACAACTAACCGAGATTATTGAGTCTTAAGATGAACCCGTTACATAAAGGATACTTTTCACTAATCCTAAGGTGGCACTGATTGTTTTTTTAGCCACAATATTACCCTTCCTTACTAGAGACGATTTAATAAATATTGATTGGGTTCATACTCAGCAATAACATTGAATTTGGTTGCGGGCAGTCTCCATCCTTCCCTCAATAGGGAGTCATCAACGAAGAAGTTAAGGAACATTTTTAAAATGTGACAGTGTACTCTTTTTTAAGGCTTTGATTCATCTTCTTCTTTCCCCCCAAGAATCATCACGATATTGTACAAAATGGGACAAAAAATCTGAACAGCTATTTTATTTTTTAAGTTTGTTTTTTGTATCAACCACCATTAAAGCAGTACGTAGAGAAATACATTAACATGGAAAATATTATATTATTGCCAATAGATGCAGTGAAAATGTATTTGATATGGGTTTAGGTGATGTTAGAATAGCGGAATTCACCAAGAAATCACGTCGCATCCCCATCACAAATTGTATTTGGTCAACATATCCATTCCTCGTACCTGCTTATCATTAAAAATTTTGGAGAAAACTATTTGGTATAATTCACCAGAATTTGACAGCTATCTATATTTCAATTATTTTTTAGGCGCCCAACGGAGTATTCTCGGTGGTCAAGCCGGTTCACTGTTCATTCCACCTGACAGTCCTTTTGCATGAATATCAAGGTAAAAGAACTTGGCCTTCGTAGAGAAGAGACAGCCAGACGCACAAAGACTGTGGAGAGCTTCTTAGTCTATTCATGCTGACTGCTCAAAAAATCCACGAGATATTCGGAAGAATTCAGAGCAATTCTACTGGGCTACTTCTGTACATATATAAATAATAACTACATAAATAGCACTGTTTGGCCCCCTTCCCATTGGGTACTTTTTATGCAGAACATTCGTGCCAACAGCAATGTAGAGGGAACGCGTAATCACCTCAAAGCTGCTGCTTGTAAGCTTAGTCATCTTTGTTATCGACCTTTTTATAATTTGTATTTCAAATTATGTTGTAGGACCTGATAACATTTTTATTGAAAAGGAAAGAGGAGGCTCAAAAAATCGAATTGAACTTCTGTCCAGAAACAAACCTTGAAAAAATCAAGTCAAAATGCTGAGTGTAAACAACACGCAATTTATGAGCATTGGACTTCTTACAATCGGAATGGTAATCCATTTTATCGAAAATATTGCTGGTCTGCCATAACACGTGACTAGCAGACCAATATAAAAATTCAGTCCACAATAACAAACCAATCAGGCTATGAATCAAGAAAAACTTGTAGCAGCCATCAACCTCCACTACGGTGTGCACAAGTCGACAAGCCGCACGACTTTTTGCTCTGCGGACACCCATTTTCATTTTTACAATTAATCTATTTCATTTTAGTCGATATCTCATTACCAAGAAAAACTTTACCTTAATCTATCTATAATTCTATCTATTAAAGGTTTTTTTTAGAAATTCCCTGTAAAAAAAGAAACTTAATAAAATGCACAAATCGGGAGTGGGCAGAAATAAAATCATTCAAATGAACAATCCCCCCTTCCATAGGATCTGATTTATTATCAGTTTGGCAATTTTATCGAGTTTTAATTTATGAAAATAAAATGTCAGAGTAAATTTGGGCGTTACAAATTTCAAATTGATCACAAATATCTAGCATAGGAAGCGCAGGCAGCAACCTAGAATTTCACAATGGTGGAAGTTTTCATTTTTTAGGTAGTGTTATGATCTGGGTTTTCATGTTCGAAAAATGACTAGATACTAGGAGGTACTAGGGGATTCGTTTAGTATTAATGGCAAGTATGGGTTTGAAAAAGAGTAATACAATAGGTTTTCTTGGCAATAGACAGCCCTTTTATTAACCAAAAAAGATAGGCTACCGTGAAAATACAAATACATAGAATAGGGGGGGGGTCCATCGCAAAGATAGCAGCAGTTTGGAAATAACGGAACAACATGAGGAACGGGGTAGACTACCGTGAAAATGCAAATGTACAGAATAGGGGGAGGGAAGATCGGAGAGATAGCATTTGTTTGGATATTTAACTGAGCGGCATAAAAAATGGAAACTTACACTTATTCAGTTTCACCACCCTCTCGATGAAATTATATTTTTGAGGGAAAAATTTCAAATTTGTCCCAAAGACTGGAACTAGCATGGGAAGCGGAGGCAGAATCTTCAAATTTCCCGATAGCAGATTTTCTGAATTTTTCAAAAGGTAGTAAATGGGTCCATACTTTTCAAAAACCTCCCTCAACATATTTTCTGTCATGTCTTTGGCAAGATTTCTTACGTAGATGGAATTTGCCTCTGCTGCCAATTCAATTTTTTCTTTGTGAGATTCCTTTGGATCCCTGAAATAAAAATCAAATTTCGTTCAGTCTTATCTTGATTATTTGATTTTTTTTTTATTTATTGTACTTACCGAGGGAACGTCCACTTAACCGAAATTTCTCTACCATTTCTTCGTTCTGTTTTCTAGCTAGAAGGAGAATTGAAATTACAAGTCAACTATGACATGGTTATTAAAAAAAATAATGCTATCGCTGCTAAACATCTCCTTATCTTTAGAAAATCGCTGGTTTATTTTTTGATTGAGAAGTTGAAGATGGTCAAAGAGGTACCGACGCATCTCTTTCAGTCGGTTCATCCTTTTTTCAGTGGATATGTTCTGAGCAGTCTATAAAAATGAAATTGATCAAACAATTAGTCATAGTTTATAAGTATGAAAAATAACATTTGCTTACCAAATCTTGTTCGGCAGTTCCCTGTGCCAATGCCAAATTATCTAGTAAGATGTGCATTTTCTTCCCTTAATGAAGTCTCAATGTCCAATGATTTGACGAATTAGATGTTCACCATTTCGAAGAAGTGATCCAATAATGGTTTGGGGATTGTAATGGATTGGTGACAGAAAACAAAAATAAAAAATAAAATCAATTTTAAAGAAAAACATCAATTTAAAATAATTCGACCAGCACTGTTAAAGTAAAGAGAGACTTACAGTGAAAATGTGTAAATACAAGTTCCACCTTCATCAATTGATAACTTTTTGTATTTGCGCAATTTGGTTTCTTAATGATTATAAATTTTAACCTTTCTGAAATCTCGACGAGTCATCGTCGTGATGATGCAAGAGGAAAAAAGGGGATGAATGGCAGTACAAGGTACAGTGGCGGATGCAATAGTCAAGAAGGAGAGCTGGAGCGGGTACTTGAGGCAAAACTGATAGGGATTCGATACGAGAGGATGCAGCGTATAAAATTTGGTGTCAGAAGTTGGATCGAGGGCCTCAGAACGGTCAAAAGAAATCTAGACTGCCCGTGTTGAACCTTGGCGCTGGGGATTCACTTAGTATTGATGGCCAGTATGGGTTTTGAAAAGAGTAGAGACAAGAGGTCATAGAACAATAGTGATTTCTATGTAAAAGTGCTGAAATTGATAGTGAATTCGCAATTCAGCTGAGGCATCTCTTGCTGCAGGGAGAGAGCGGGATGGTGGCTGCGTGTGTACCGAGATCGTTAGTCGTGATTCAACGTCAGTGGCATGATGCTGTCCTTTGTTTTAGGGTCTATGATGGAAAATAATAAGATGATGTGATGATGAGGCATGTATGTGAAGATATGATGAAAACGGGGCGTGAGGAGGTGATGATGGATAGGAACAGGTGATGTGATAAATGAAAAAAACAAATGTGATAATGATGTTACGAAGGCGAAAAGATGCAAAACGAGGGAGCTATAAGAACAAGTGCGATATTCTGTAAAAGATTCTACGAAATACTACGGTTATGGGACTGGAAAACATTTGGGGATATGATCTAGGGTAGATTTTTTTTTCGTTAGTTCGTCAGAGTCGCACTGGTTGGTAAGAGATTTTCTTAGATAGAACCATAGATGGTTCATGAAACTTGGAATTGCGGATCAGCTGACTGTTATTGATTTTCACAATCAAACTAAATTGTTGTTTCGAAACTAAAAACCTACAGATGTTTTCATTTTTTTTCAAAAGACGCTCTCATGGAATACCATTCATAAAATATGGGAAATTAAACATTATCCGAGTCTATGGAAAAAGGTACAAATATAGTATGCACCAGGTGAACTTAATTCTTGACATAAAAAAATCCAAACAGTACTTGAAAAATATAGAGTAGTTATAAATATTCAAAATATCACAACAAATTCCCAAAATCCAGGGAATTCAAATTATATGGAGCTGGAAAAGCAATCAATGAAAAATGGTGAGACAAGAAAAATACTCAGAAAAACTTCTGACAAACTCAAAACACTTTTGACAGGGGACAGCTATAAATCGAAAGACGAGGAAGAAGCAGAGGAAAATGAGAAGAAGAAGGGAAGGGAAAATTTTTGAAAAACAAAAAAAAAAATCACTATGAATTTGATTTATCTTTACTATAAATTAATATGATAAAAAATATAACATTAAACATAAACGGGATCAAAACTAAGATTTAAGAAACGAATTTTTACATGAAAATAAACCCGACAATTAAACATTACAAGAAACAGAAAAAAACAATTTTTTAAACCTTCGTAACATATGCAACCCAGTGAATCAAAAATATCTATGGAAACTTCATACCAGTATTCTTCATGACCCAGATTTAAGTAAGAAAAGGAAAAATGTATTCAAAGGGAAAAACAAAAATATTGCGTTATAAACACATGGTGGAAAGGTGAGAGAGGGAAATAGGCAAATATTATTATTTTAAAAACAAATCTAAAAAAATTTACAAACATATTGAGGAATGAAAGCAAATTAGAGGAAAATCAAACAAGTCAGTTTGCAATGAAATCAGTACCGTTGCATGTATTATAAAAGGAACAAATTGTGTTGTAAAAAGAACAATTGATAATTGGGAAGATAATAGTAACAGTAATCCCAGATATTCACGAAGTCATTTACACATTTTACAAAAAACTATACACTCTCAGAACACATGACCGGTGAAAAAAAGAGGAGGTTTTAAATAACATCATTAAAAATCTCATCAAAATGATCAATATTGAAATAAAATAAAAAATCTTCCGCAAGTAGGGCAAAAATGGCTTATTCCGGCCAATATCCATGAAGCCACTAACTTAATCATCAAGGTAGATAAAGCCCATCATTTCCCAATGGAGATTAATTATATCAAGAAAGGAAAACCGGTACCAGCAACATCGAAATTGGCATCGCTCAGTCCAACGTTAGACACACACTTAACGTTAGACACATGCAGAGTCATGCATGTTGGTGGAAGGCTGCAACATTATTCTATTCCCGAATTTGCCAAGCATCCGTTTATCTTGGATCCAACCAGTCAACTCTCCACCATGTTGATACGGGAAGTGCGTGTGCGGCTGGAACATGCGTCAGCTGAATAACTGAATTAACGCTTTACGGCTTGCGACAGCAGTATCATGTTCTACGGCCCCGCCCACGCATCCTGCGCATTATCCGTTATTGCTTCACGTGCAAATTTCGCAACGGCAATCCGGATCGTCCGTTGATGGGTCCTTTTTCTGAAAGCCGGCTTCAATCACATCAACCGGCATTTTCTAATGTGGTTTCTAATGGGACCTTTTTCCAAAACCATCTTCGTCGAAAGGTGAAGCGCTATGGCGTTATTTTTACTTTCCTCGACTGTCGTGCAGTGTATCTAAAGGTCACCCACTCGATGGATTTCGCTTCCTTTATAATGGCATTCACCTGGTTCGTCGATCTACAAGTCCTTGCCACCGCGATGTCAGATGTCACCGCAGTAGTCAACGCCAGACCATTGACGCTTGTAAGCGTTGTTCCGTACGACTCGCAACCCCTCATTCCCAATCCAATACATGTCCATGGTATAGAGTAGCTGTCAGAAGAGTAACGGTAGGCAGACAAAGACAATAGAGAGAACCAACTTCATCCTCATTTTCAGCGCCATCTAGATGAAAGGCTGTTCTTACAGGGGGAAGAAGACGACGCGGTGTGGTGAAGAGTAACTTGTATATTAACAGACGTCAAGAGGGAGTACAGCAGAGAGCAAGATAAGGGGAAGAAGCGGTGGCTTATATTCAGCGGGATCGCTTGTCAGCACGTCTTCCGGTCAGTCCGGGCTGTCTTCACGGTCGGTCTGGGTTGTAACGCCGGCTGGTCCGAGCGTGAGTGAGGGCCAGTCCGGCCTGGACGAGTGCTTACTCGGGAGTTGCTGAGCCAGCGTTGTCTGATGCCGTGACGTCCTTTTCGTGACGGCATAGCGTGACGTCATAGCGTGACGTCATAGCGTGACGTCCTTGGCGGCGGGCATCTTGAAGGGGGCGGGGCTGCCGCCGGGGAATTACAGAGCCGTCTCCTTTAGAGACGACTCTCGGAGTCGACATTTAATACATTTAATGCAGTACACAACATAATTGGAAACTGGGGAATGTTGGATAGGAAGAAAAAGGGGCGATAGAAAAAACAAATATATAAATCGAGGACAGGTGGATGAGGGGGGGGGAGAAAAAACAAACAAATTAATACTTGGTTTTAGGGAGGGGAAAAAATTGGGCGTGGGGGAAACTGGGGCAGAAAACGGGTATGCTTGTTGTAAGGTGATATTGATAAACGAGCTTGGGAACATATTCGGGAAAAACAATCCCAGTAGTGTTCCAACAAGCACAAAACAAAGAGAGAAAGAGGGAGAAACAAAATATAGATTGTAATGTTGATAGTGGCGGATAAGTGTAGGAAGAGAGGGACAAGGGTGAAATACCACGGGTCAAAGTGTCATAAGAATGCGATAGTGGGGGAAATCGGGGTGGAAGGCGGATTGAAATGGATAAGGCACGTATGCTATTTGAAGTGAGAAAACAAAGTTGGTACATATGAAGGAATATAAGTTCGGAGTGAAAGGAAAATAAAATGCATTGTTGTTTTTCGACAATACTAGAATTAAACCAAAAGCGAATATTGCAGGTCAATATAGAGTAAAATAATTAAGGATTGAAACAAACTTAATACCTAAGATAGACCGGTACAGCCCAAGTTAGGATGTTTGGATAAGTGACCAATGTGGTCAATGCTGGGAGGCTCGGGGAGAAAACATTAGCGGATTGGTCTTTATCCTATGCAAAAATGGGAAAGAACAGTGTCTAATTTGTCGACAATCGAACACGGATTGGACTGTTAGGTGTTCTTTTGTTAATGATATCATTCGTGTACATGTCCGGTTATACCGCACATTTCCAGAACGTAAGAAAGAAAATGCGAGGAATGAAACAATTGGTTGGTTTCCGATACGTTGCAAAACTTGAAAGTGCGGGAATTTGACCGATATGGCCTATTTTGCCGCTTTGTTTCAATTTATGATTACCAGATACGATACGGACCTTACGTGTCCATCTCCTCGTCAGTTCATTGGGGATTTCCATTCTTTTCGTTGTACAATTTCTGATTTTTTTTCATTGCTTATTCTTTGCGAGGGACCTGACGACATTTTCATACATTGGTTTATCCCCGTCAACCCCACCACATGCAACCACATGTGTTCCCTCCTTTCCCTTAAAGGGTTTTAACAAAATGTAGCTTTCTGTTCCCGATTCATCCACTTCGGGGTTGGGAGGAGGAGGGGATCACAACAAAAATTATAGCCGATAGTGAAAAAAAAATTATTTGGAATCGAAATTGGGTATAAACGGTCCTGGGAGAAAGAACAAGTTGAGAGGAAAAAAAAATGCGATATCGTGGTGTAAAAAAAACATCTGGAGGGGAGTTGGGTGTGAAAGTGGGGAGCAGTGAGAGAAAAAAAACGAGGGGATCGGAAGTCGAACTAGACTTGATAGTAATATGGGAAGGTTGGGTGGGGTAAAAGGAGGATAAACTCCATTCCAAGTCATCAAAGGGGAAAAGTGCTAAGGAGTCAAGCAAATCTGGGAAGAACCTTTACCACGACATGAAGAAGAAAAAAAAACGAGACGCAAAAGTAAAGTCAGCTACAACTGTATCAATATAGTTGCCAAAAAGTTCATGATTTTGCCGAGGACATTGACCACATTTGCGGTTGAATAGTTCTGCGACACAAAAAAAGGGGTTGACAAGGGGGTCTCAAAAGGAAGCCTTGATTCAAGATTGGTTTCGGGTTTTCGGGCCTTTTGTAGGCCTGCGGGTGTCATTTCCGCGAAGCTGGTGGCGGTCAATAACGATTTTGACATAGGGTTTTCCGATACAGAGAATCGCTTAAGGCGATGGGGGACGTCGATATTAAATTTGTTGAGATGGGACTGGAAAAAAAAATGCTTTTTCTAAACAGAACGCAAGGTTAAAACCGACTCGCTGGATAAGTAGAATTAATTTGGTAGATCATGTTGTTTTACTACGGGAAAAGTTGGAAAATTTACTCTTCCATTCGGTAATTTCTTCACCTTGTTTTGTTTTGTAATCAAGAATTCAACTTATTCCATGCCTCAGGGCAGGATGAACATATTAGTAATACTGCATTCCCTTCCCACTTTTGTTTTCTTAAATTATTTGTCTCTCCCTTCCCTACGAGGTGAAATCTCGCCCCACAGTCAGAGCTGTATATTACGCGGGTTAGTAAATAACCCGGAAAAAATGCAGGGGGAAGAAATTTTTTTCCCCCGGGAAAAAATGCAGGGGGAAGAAAATTTCTTCCCCCTGCATTTGAACAAACTGAAATAATGGTTTTCTTCAAGAAAACCATTATTTCAGTTTCCCGATTCAACTTTGCGTTTATATGTTGAAGATCTACCAACGTCGCCATCCGTTCACCACTAACTCCAATCAGTTGCGTTCGTTCATCATAGCACGTTCATCATTGAACGTCACCATTTCCACCCTCCCTTCATGGCAGCCCGTGGGATAACGTTCCCCCTTTCCCGTAGGCTGAATTTAATATTTTCCCCTTTAATAATAACGCCTTGACACACTCTGTCGTTTGTCTTATGACAGCGCCCTAGCTTTGGCGGTGGGTGCCTCGGCTAATTCACTGTCATAGCGGGCACGCGTCTGATGGTTTCGGCGATTCAACAATTTAATGCAACATTCTTGAAACACGTTTCAAAATTTTTTTCTTTTCTGTAAGAAAACGTCTCTTTCCGTTGCGAAAACGTTTCAAAAATTTAATCAAACGTAATTTTTCTTTTCTTTTTTTTCTTCGTCCCGTTGGATAATCGGGCAGTAAAAATAATTTCAAACGTAATTTCCCCTTTCTTTTCCGTCCCGATGGATCATCAGGCCTTCCATGATGACCGCTCCTGAGGACGCCATACACAGACAAGAGGAGGAAGAACGAGAGAAACACTACAACAATTCTAGTTTAGTTAACCGTTTTTTCTTTTCTAACTTGACATTTTACCCTCACTCCCAATTAGCAAAAGCTACCTAAGTTTGCTTGTTACTATGTCGTTATTTAAGTTTATCTTTCTTACCACTAGGCCTAGAACTTGGGCGAAAACGAGCATACGTTTGCCCTCGCTGTTAAAATTAATGTCGAATCCAACTAAATTAAAATCGGTCTTGTCTATTCGTCTGCCGCGATTTATAGGGGGTCGGTGGTTATGTAAATCGGTGGCGAAGTGTCGCCTGCATTGAGATAAAGGGTTAGCCCGGGTGTTTCGAATGGATCAACCGTTTCATATTCTATCGCAATTTCTTCCTCCCCCGGCCTAAACTAAATTGTTCTAGTCGGCGGGGTTACTTGACGGTTTCTCAATAAAGCTAGCTCTATTGTTCTTATTCTCGCCGCCGTACTTTGGTCGTTAAACAGTATGCAATACTGCAACGCATTCATATTGTTGTCGTCTGTCAACGCTAGCAAGTCCGTGTTTACCACAAATTCCCATTTTAAGATTACTAGCACGGACCCTTGATTTCCTGACATGATGGCCGTCATCAAAGGTGTCCGTTGCTTGTTATCTTGGGCTTATCTTGGGCTGTCACTCTAGCTCCCCGAGTACAAATATCAAGGACTATTGTTGTATTACTTGACGCGCACGCAAGGTGCAATGGGGTTTCCTCCGCCAAGTTTTTCGTGTTCCCACCCTATAACATAATGTAGATACAGGGTGCTGCGGTAAAAAAAGCTTAAAGACATAGATAAAGAATATTGAAGGACTCTAACTTGTATATTGTCAATTATAATAAATAAACAAATCAAGTTTTTTGAAAACAAACAGCAGAACTACAAATCATTATAGGCCCGTTGCCTTAAACTCTATTTTGCAGTGTTTCGGGTCGACCGTATAGCTGGTCTGGAATGCCGTCAACTCGACAATCATAGTCTGGCTTCCGTCTTTTCTTTTTTTACCATAGCGTTTGATTGTGTTACTGGCCGTTTGAACAGGAATGGGAAGGGCGAGTTCAATGGATCCTTTTGGTGCTTCACTAAGGTACTCACGAGTGAATTTGAGATCTTCCTTGAGGGCAATAATTTTCGGATGAAAATCTGCGAATTCACCCTGCTTGATTTCCTCAGCAAACAAGTTTTCGATTTCAAATACAATAGGAGGCCACAAGTAGTCGATAATGGCCAGCCTCGATCCCAGTCCACTACCGACCAATGTGAAACGAACTTCGGTGGCGCCGATAGGAAGAGCAAACAAGATGATAAACATTTCTTGTTGGGTGAGGGGCTCTTTTTAAACCGACATGAGAATGGGTTGGTTATGATGGGTAACCTGCGCATCTGGATTCTCGACTGAATAAGCAGCTTTGTCGTCTGCAAGTTGCTTCAGGGCCTTTGTGATGCCTGGGCTGCTAGAGTTGCTATCATCATGTAAACTTTCTTCCTCAGCTCTACGTTTCCGTACTGAATCATAAAAGAAAATATATAATATATGAAAAATGAAAGATTTAAAAGGGGAACACTTACATAAGAGGCCACTGGAGCTTTTTAATTCGTTAAACACAGTGCGAAAGACCGACAAAGAGAAAATTTGAAACAATGAATTAGATTCGTAGATTAATTTGGGTTGCGTAGTGGCCTCAATGCTACCGTCTCGAAACATTTTCTCGAGAATAACGTGAGCTTTGTTTCTGGAATCGCGAGCCCAACGCGGAGACATTTTAAGATGCACAGACTGAACCAAAAACGAGTTTCACGCGTGAGAAAACCTATGAAGAAAGTACGTCGTCTGCTGGTCTGTTGCCCGACTTGAGATTAGCTCGTGATGCTTTCATCGATCATCTTGAAATTGACGAAAAGGCTTTGGCTGACAAGGGCTACCGAGATAACAATTACTTTGTAAATCCTAATGGAGATCCACTGAAAAAAAATCCTAGCTAGACAAGAAACAACAAACAAAAGAGTAAACAATTTTACAGTATGAAAGATGTATTTCGTCATGTTTTAACTTTGCATCCTTTTTTTTTTCGTGCATGTGTCAACTTGACGCAAATAATGATCGTTAATGGCGAACCTTTGTATGATGTTGAGCCATTAGAACAATAAATGAGGCTTTTAGAAGTCGATTTACATGCTTACAAATTTAAATT
Source organism: Daphnia pulex (assembly GCF_021134715.1). NCBI lineage: Eukaryota > Metazoa > Arthropoda > Branchiopoda > Diplostraca > Daphniidae > Daphnia > Daphnia pulex. Next base: position 10,356,520 of record NC_060026.1, on the reverse strand, counting down.
TTGGAACATATTATTTTAAATGAGGCAATTTTTTTATTTCGTCATCAATCGCGTTTTACCGCAGCTCCCAGAATAACAGGCCTCAAAAGTATGCCCATTCCCTACTAAGCCTCTCGGCCGCACGTATACTTACGCAACGTAATAAAAAGAACATATCGCGTTATTGAAAAATTCAAAAAACAAATTATATGAAACCACAACCCTTTATTTATTTTAGGAAAAAATTTCATTGAATTCCACCAAGAATTCTATTAATGGGAGCGTTTTGAAAAACTGGTTTTCCCTACTGATCCTCTCAGCCGTACGGATACTTTCGGTTCCCACTGTATATTTTATATTTTTTAGTTTTATAAAATACAATTGTTTCGTCACACAAGTTACTTGGCTATCTTCTTTTTGTCAGAGTTCCGGCAATATTCTACTGGCTTTCTTTCCAAGATAGGATATACCACACAAAAAAAATTAGAAAAGACTTGGCAATTTTGATTACTACTTGATTAGTAAAAAGTAGTTTCTTTTCATTAAAGTATATCTATTCACAAACATAGAGTAGCTTTGTACACTTAACGCTCAGCAAAAATCTTATCTGTTTCCGTTAATTTAAATCCTGCACATCCGAGAAAATCAGAGAAAGGAACTAAAGAACCCAAAATCAATTTTATTATTTTACTATTTTAACGTCTCCTACTTCACCAAATAGATCTCGTCCGTCATCTTAATCGGCTTTGGTCATCTAAATTTCCCATCACTCTCGCTCGTTTCGTCTCGAAAATGACCAATTTTGATTTCCTTTTTTTTTAAATTCAACCTAGTTTTGTCTTTATCCTATGAAAAAACAAAACAGAAGAAAAGTGAAAGGTTTTTTCATCACCTTAATTTGAATTTTTAATGCTATTAAGTAATTGACATCAAGTTCGAGATGACGGTCGATTTTAAACTGATTTTTGATAAAAGGCCATGGTAATCTGTGTGGACTCGATCGACTATGTAATCCGTTTCGCAATTGAATATTGCTGGTTCATGGTGCACTGTTTTGTCACTCGGGGTTCTGAAAAATTTAGAACACAATTTATTGAAATCTACTGGTAGGTGGTTTACTGTTGTTTCCCGAGTTGAATTCGGTGATCGTTAGATTATTTGAATGAAACTGATTAGACAGACGATTCGATTCCTCGAAGTGGGAGACTCTTGTAGGATTTTTTAAAGGCACCGTATATAAACCGGACGTGCAAAGCAAAGGGGATGGATAGGAAGGGATGTGTAGGAGGGATGACAAGATAGAGACTCTGAAAAGAAGAGCAGCAAATAGAATAATAGATAGAGACTTGAGGGACTGCGGAGAGGATAAGAAAAAAATTAAAAGCTAATAAACCTTCCAAATAAGTTGAAATTCAAAAAGGATAAAAAACAATTAAAAGAAGAGAAAAGACAAAAGTTCTTTCTCTAATTTGAAAAAAAAAGAAAATTCGTTACATTACACATTTTGGTCTCCTTTAAACAATTCGTTAAACATTGAATAAGGGGCCGTCCATAAACGACGTTACACTTTTTTTTACTACTTTCGACCCCCCCCCCGTCGCTATTTGTCACAAATTTCTGACCCCTCTTAAAAATATATTATTAACATTTGATTCCTCCCCCCTTAAAAATTAAAACAAAAAGAGCTAAAATTAAGTTTAAAACGACTTTTTTGTCTTGGTTTTTGTTTTTGTTGAGATGGCGTTAGTGTCGATTGTGTGACGTCACATTTTTGAAAACCCCCTGCCCCCCCCCCCTTCGTCCCACTTCTTCACAATAGGCTTACCCCCCTTCCCTCCCCTCTCCTTGGCGTGTGACGTCTTTTATGGACGGCCCCTAAAGTTAAAGGAATGAAAACGAGGCACTTTCCGTTAGTGCGATTTTTTTTTGCACACCACCAATATCGTGGCAATGTATTCTCCCATTGATGCCCCAAATGATACGTGAATAACTCTTGTTGTTTGTTCCTCGGATGGAAATGTTGATTTTTTTTTCGTCACCCATAAAAAGAATCCCAGACTACGGGTTATTTTGTAAAGCTTCAAGGATTTTTGTCTTTTGATCAAATTTAATCGGAGGATGTCGTCTTTGCGCCTGTTTCTTCTGCAACTGCATTTCTAGCACCTGGACTTTCTCTTCTTGTTTCTTTTCTTTTCCCTTTCTTCGAACTTTACCGTTTCTTACGCGATTCTTTCCCAATGCTCTTTTCTTTCTTTAAAAATCTGTTGATCCCGAAAAAGTTGTTGGTACTGCTGAATGATGAATTTCTTATGTAAAACAATTTCATCCATTGAGAGTGTTTTAGAGAGAGATTCATCGTCTGTAGAGATCGATCCAGCGGCTACAAAGACTGAAACAGATGCTATAGAATTTTTTCCAAGGCCAGAAGAGGGTGTTGCAGTATATTTAGACGTTTCACTGTCAGAAAATTTCAATGTAGATGTGGCAGACTTTAATCCAAAAATAGATGAACGATAAACAGTGGAATAATTTCCAGTATTGGGTTGGATGGGGTTTTGATCCGGCACCCCACAGCGTAGAAGTGGCTTTGGTAACACCGGAGCTGCTATCAAAAGGGCGTTAAGCGAGAGACGTTGAAGCGACTACGGTGGATGAATAATTTCTGGTATTTGGTTGGATGGGATTTATCCGGCACCGGTAGACATGTTGTCTAAAAGATCTCCAAGTAGCTTCTAAAAATAACAAAATTTTAAATTGTTGTTTTGAAATTATAAGTTATTCTACTTCTTGCCTTATAGTTATCTTTAAGAAATACAAAGTATTCATCTTCGCCAATCATTTGTAGTTTCATCATGCCAATTGCAAATCTTATTTTTTCGTCCATCAATGAATCGACGTACTCAAAATATTTCTGAATTGATTTTGCAAAGTGAGATTCATGTTCTTTGACATTATGGTTATGTAATGTTGCATTGTAATTGAACAATTTCAGATTTGAGCAAAATTCACAAAATTTTTTTGAAAATTGATTAGTTTTTCCAGGGGTTGATTTCGTAATTGGATGATTGACCAAGAAGTATAATGGTAGTTTAACAGTGTTATCCAATTTGTATATGCCATCTAAACAAAAAATAATCAGCTAGAGTTCATAAATGAAAAATAAAACCAAAATAGTAACCTAGATGTTAAGCCATAAGGTTCCTTTTGTCTATTAGAGTATTTATTATTGCTATTTTATTCCTGTGAAAGTAAGCGTCCATAGCGGAAGCCATAGACATTCTTTGTATAATGGATTTCGTTTCATCGTTAATTTGCTGCAATTAAAGAGAAATGTCTAGATAAAGTTTCCGTGCTTAAAAGATAATTTTCTATAATTGCATAAAACAAACCACGAATATCCTTATTTATTGTGATTTGGTTATCTCCTCAACTCCTCAATCTTTCCCATTCTCCAGGTTTTGAAAAACAACCAATTGGTATATAAAACGTAACGAATCCATTTTTATGACATACATTTCACTCTCAGCTTTAAATTTTTTAATTGCATTGAATGTTTATTAATCTAAAAATAAAATTTGATTAGAAATATTTAATATATAACATAGCGTGTCATAGTCAATTATTTTATTGCATATTCATATGAAATTAAATGTAGGATAGATAAATTAAAACTAAAGGATAGCAAAGTAAAAAATCTTCTCTAATCTCTAGGCAAGGTTCAAATGATTTTGTCACATGTTTTCTAGTTTAAAAAATTTATAGACACACAAATGCGGTGTCTTCACATAACACACAACATATATGTATCCGTTAAGGATAGGTAAGTCGGAGCGAGAGAAGGGAAGAATCGAAATGAAGAAGAAGAAAAAGGAAGCGTTTTATTCAGACAATTTATTTTTTATTTTTGAAGGCGGGGTTTATTGCAACAAAGGCTAAACTATCTATCGGACCATACATGAAAGAGATGGTAAAATCGAAGATTCCAACTAGGAGTTTGATTTGGTCCGCGATTTCTTAAGAAACGCTTCTTACATTGCGGCCAAAATATAATTAATTCAAAATTCCTGCATTGAAACGAATCCCGTCCGTGTTTCTTTAGTAGCAGACTGCGGCGCCTGGCTGTCATGAACCATGTTGTGTCGCATGAACCATGTCGTTGTCGTCTCTGTTGACGTAAATTTGTCCGTCAACGTTCTGGACCGAGTAGGCCCGCTCGTTGTACGGATTGTAGTGTTGCTGCCGCAGATGCGGAGTGGTGTTGAACTCGGTTGAACTGTACATCGGCATTGGTAGTCTCTTGGCAGAGATGGGTGAGTACTCGACTACACCTAATGTATAAACTGAAAAACGAAAAAAAAAAATCATGACACAATCAAGTGAAACGTTTACAAAGGAGAAATGCAATAGAAAAAATTTTCCTTACGGGGTTTCGTGATGACTTCTGCTAGAGTTTTCGGTTTGAACACAAGTTTCCGTTGACGACAGTTGGGGCAGTAAACACGTCGCGAAGGGAGGCAAAGGTGATCCACTGACCAAAGGGGCCAAAGAATGAACGCTTGACGAGGATGGCACGAACACTATGACGCTAGCTCTCTGATGAACTGCAACATCAAAATAAAATATATTATGTTAAGTAAAACATGTAACATTAACTACATATATCACATGATATGACAAATATATTGTTACTGTATAACGTAAAATAAGTGTAATACCATCCGGTGGTTGAAGGTCCATTGTAGCTGATGTTGCAGACTCGATTTGATTGATCGTTTGAGTAGCCGTTGTGTTAAGATTTGAATCTGGAGGATGTGATGCCATCGTTGGGATTGTGAACCTTGTTGAGCTGCCGTTATTACTTGTCGGCGTCGTCGTGACGGTAGGCAAAGGCGTTACGGGAAAACACGATCCAAATAATGATGAGGCCGTAAAAGGAACTGGGGTTGCTGCTGTTTGGGGCCCAATCAGTAATGGCACATCCTTCGTCATTATGTTTTCCATGGGTACACCTGTTTTGATAAAGTTATGGATGACAAAGTCATTAAAAATGGATGAATATAACATTCTAGCTAGGTCCTAAGCACACTAGAACCACAGTAAAGCAAATCATACCTAATGCTATTTCATTTTGTCGAGGCAATTTGATTTTAGTTTAACCAGGTTTTCCTGGTTTTGGTTTTCTCCTAATTGGAGCTTTTTGGGATTTGCTAGCTTTACCGAGGTAGAAAACACATATCGGGTAAACATATAGGAAAACATATAACACGTCCTCGCCTGCATTGCTGGCAGAGGAAACCACGTTAGCTAAGCTACCATGAATGAAGATGACGACGGAATTTTTTAAAAATTGTTTGTATACACTTAAGTGAACTAAACTTACAGTCTGCCAAGGTTTAAAGCGCAATTAACAAATTTCAATTAAAAATGTATTATTGTGGGTTGTTTTTAGTGGCGTATGATTTCAATTTGGGATGTCAAGTCGAAGGTCACTACTTTACGTACATAATTTAATAGTGGGTCGTTTGTTTCGGTGCTGTGCTGAACATTTAATTTAGAGGGGATGTTATGTTTGGGTAATTATTACGGCTTTGCGAAATATTTCTTGGGGTGGATATGTTATGTCAGGGACGAAATTTCGACCTCCCCCAGATATGATATGTCGGGATGCCGTGCATCTCACCGCAATTCTATATTTAATATTTTCAGGGACGTTCCCCGATAAATAAAAGCGTCATAATACTCACCAATAAGATCAAGGATACCTTTCCCGACAACCCCGAAAGGGAAAGGTCGTGGCTTTTGGAAACCATTTACAACTGCGAGTTTTTTAGCTTCGTCGTTAGAAAAGCCACTTGTTGTCTTGAGGCGTTTTGCGCATTCCTTATTTGCTTGATATATCTTGGAGCCAGATTGTTTCTTCGTGTTTGGTCCAACACCTTCATTGTGATCCTCATAGACTTCTTCCAGCTGATCTTTTTTCTCCTTAGCCGTTTTGAATACCGATTTGGTGGTTCTGTAGAACAGTTTTTTGTTTTTTTTGTGGTCTTTTTGCGTTTCCGTGGGCATGTTGGGGGTTTATTACATTTTTCGTCATCTTCGTAAACGACTGTTTTCGAAATTTTTTAGCCAATCTTTCTTCTCCTTTAGAATTTACGTTAAATTGCTTTGTTATTTGGCTTCAACGGACAACCTAATCAAATATTAATTAAAGAACACCCACAAGAGATAAGTCTGGTGCCCATCGGCAAATTTCATGTCATGTTATAGATATTTTTGGCCTATAAATTCTTTTTATTGGACATTTCAAAGTATTCATAATCAATTATAAACGTTTCTCTTATTTTCTTCCATCTATCAATTTTGAGAGTGGGTAGGGAAAGAATACTAATTGTTTTTTTAAAAATCGTGACTCACGGGTGCCATAGAAGAAACGCAGATCTTTTTTAAGACCGTTTGCGTTTCTCTAGCATTTCCCAATGAGTCACAATTTGAACCTAAAGTAGGCCCATTTACATATGGACCCTTCTACTGTCCACACACTTTTACATCGGACAAAAATCTACCCTTCTCATTATTTTAAAATTCAACAAAAAATTTGGGTTGTCCAGGCACTCGAGAGAACCTACGAAAAAACTTTCATTCAAATCGAATGAAAATTTGACCACTTTTTCGCCTTGCAAAAACAGCAGTTTCCCATAAGGGTCTCTCGGGTGTCCGGACACTTTGCTGCCTACTGTAGCTTACTATTTCCTCTTCACTTGTTCTTGCATTCACTGTTCATTAATAAACCGTGGCCGTCTGGCAGAGGAAACGACTGCTTTTTACATTGAGAGAAAATTTCAACCTGAATCATGACAATAGTCTGTCCATCCAATCCAAAAATGGAAAGACATTGGGAGAGTGAAAAAAGGGGGACCGAACCATTTCTTCCCCACTCTATTCTTTCCTTCATTGACTTTCCTTCATTTCGTACCCTTTTCTTATGGAAAATGTCAATGCTTTCTTGTTTGAGGCTGCACCAACCTGGGATTAATAAATATCCAAGATGGAAATTTCGAACCACCTCTCACGCAAACAACAAGGGGAAACAGATGGGGAAAAGTACTGAAAAAGAGGGAGGTGAGGTGACTAATAAATTATTCACACGTGCACTTGTTCTGCTCCATCATCCCAGTGATCTAAAATGCTCCAACTCTATTTATTAAAGAGAAAATTCTGTTGAACATGGAATATTTTCTACTGGCGGACAGGAGTTACGTGGTCTTGTTTGACTGATTTCGCCGGTGAGTGTCAAATTAATTAAGTTCCCTTCTTTTGCTTGAGTTTGAGGAAGTAGTTCCGGCTTAGTCAGATTTATCGGAAAATTTATTGTTATTAGTTATGTAGAACAGGAAGAGTAAACGCTATCAGGTCTTCTGATCTGCGTGTCTGAGGGACAACTCTTGCAGTGGTTTTTGTACCGTCTCGCGATCTAATGCGAATCGTCGCTGAATCACGAAAAAATGTTTTTCTTTGTTGGATTCAGTCCATTGGCTACTCTTTAGACACATTGGTATTTGTAGTGATCATATATAGGGGGCGCCAGTGATGCAGAAAAGTCGTTTCGTTCTAACGATTGGATGTACTTTTCTTGCTTTGGATTGACCTGTTGGTGGCCTGTTGATTTGATCGAGATTCTATAAGCAGTTATCCTCTGTTACGCCAGTCCTGCTGTTGGGTTGAATGGGAGCTTAACTTGACCACATCTTTATTTCGAAGAATTTTAGTTCCTCTTCCCTCGATTTGTTTTCTGAAACAGCGATAACAGTGCCCAAAGGACGCAGCAATTTGTTTGTACTCGTGGGGTTCATGAACCTGTCGTTGACGTTATCTATATCCCGCTTAGCTGGCTGATTGACGCGCCATCGTTTTTTTTTAATCTGACCAGCGCGTGTGCGTCTGGCGCATATTGTTGCCTTATTCAATTACATATATGCTAGAATCTAGTGAATGGTCGTCCATATCGTCTTCTCGTCGAGTAAGAAGCTTATAAATAGTGACTCCGACCAAATGAAGTTGGAAGGGTCACCCACTAGCACAAGATGTATAGCACCATATGGTTTTGAGTTGCATTTAAGCTTCTCAAATCGTCTTTTAAGAAAGTCGAACAAATCCGGTTGGATCATGTTGAATTCGTCCAGTATAAACAAGCCAATTTCAGGCTAAGCAATGATTGCTGCTGCGCTGGTTCGGAATCAACCAATCTCGCAGACATTTCAAGCGCCGAATGAAGAGTGCACCCTCCAATCAATACGGTTGCCTTGCCTGACAACACACATACCACTACAGAGGCCGTAGAAAGCCACTTGCGATTAAAATCCACAAATGCTTGAATGACTCCTGATTTTCCAGATTCCCTAAGAAAAAGCATGAGCTGGGGTTTTGGCATTATTTTATTCACCAGAGCTTGGATATTTGAAGTTCGAAGGGCCATGCGGGTCGATGGATTGCCAGTGCTACTACTTTTGGCTAATGCAACGTGTTGCAATAGAGCGGCACTAATTAATACAAACGCCAAGTGTTACTTTTCGTTCAAACCCCAATGTTCAGAATGCTGTGTGGTCAACGGTTGTCCAAGATATTTAATCCGTTATAGGAAACGAAACTAATCCTTAGGTATCTACAAATTGGTTAATTGTGAATTAATATCAAATGCTGACCTGATTTGTACTACAACTTCACTTTCAATAACTTACCTACGACGTCTCATTTTGGGATGCTTAGCATTGATTCAGAATCAATCAGGTTAAAATCCGGTAATCCAAAGTTCTGTGAAGAAGTCACAATTTTTATGCAATCGATGGAAAAAGTACAAACTTTACTGAAAAAGATATACCATACAATCGTTTTCATGTCTATAAATCGTCCTGAATCGTTGGAGACGTTGTTCGACGATTTTCCTTTCCCATTCCCCTTAAGACTCACATCAAGGCTATACCAACGTAAAGCTGACGACTAGCTTTTCCCAAAGAATATTGAAATACGCGGTGTACTCAGTACAGGTTGCAGCGCAGTTTCCGTGATTATTAGCTATTTTATTATTTATTTCCAACAATATTTAAACCATGAGTGGAGTCAAAAGCTCGTTGACAGACATGTAACAACAAACATCTGGGGACATCCGGGGTGGAATTCCGAACCAGAGGATTTAGACTAAACTTAGACTAACATAAGGCGTTTTTTGGACTAAACTTAGGGATTTTTCTAAACTTTCCGAAAAGCCCAATTCCGAACGCAAAATCATAAATTTAGTTTTGAAGTTGGACTTAAAATGTAAGCAAAGTCTTGTCCATAAGTAAGATAAAGTTCTGACTAATAAAAGAACCTTTTTAGGTAATTTTTTAGTCTGTTTCCAGAATTGAGTAACATGACACTAGAATGATACTAAACAGTGGTAATATTTATCAGTTTGTTTACAAAATGGAGACTGACATCGACGAATTTGATTTTTTTTTAGATTTTGGAAATATAACAAACTCGAGTGTTATGTTATACTCCGATAGTGACAGTGATGTAAAAAGGGAACAAAGCCGAGTTTGAAGAAGATGTCTCCTTATATTTTACAGTACTAGGAAAGATGTGTTTTCATATTTTTGTGAAGAGAAATTGATAACAACCTTTCGTTTCGATCGACCTTCTATCGAATATATTACAGGTATTATTACTTTATTCAATATTCAATTACACTGAAAATACAGTAAAATATTCTTGGTAAGCATCTCTGGTATAGAGTTAGATTGCTCATCTTTTACCGAAAATAAGGAAAACTAAAGCAAAGAGGAACCTTTGTCTTCTTGACATGGTTCTCATAGCTTTGCAATTATATGCTACTAGAACTTTGAAGCCAGTTGTCAGTAATGTTCTTTGTAACAGTCAGTCTTCGGTTTCACGATCAATAAATGCAGTATATCTTACTTTGTCTTTGATATCCAGCAAACACATTTATTTTACTGACAACTTGACTAAGATTAATTAAACAGCAATTTCATATATAATTTATTAGCCCACTGAACGCATTGGTTTTATAGGTGAAGAACGATTTTTCGGATATTTCTCGCATACCCGGTATAATAGGTTGTGTTGAAGGAACGCATGTTAGACTCCAACGGCCTGTGTTGATTGAGAAAGCATACGAAAATCGCAAGAAAAACCATTCAATTAACGTGCAGGTAAATTTTTCTGTACTGCAATAGATGCCAATAGGGTATTTGTGACAATAACAGATTTCTAAACATCTGTGCCACTAAACCCGGGTCCTGTCACGACTCTTCAATTTTAAAAGAAAGTTCAATTGGTAGAAAATTTGAGGCTGGCCATTTTGGTTCAGGATTTCTTCTATGTGACAGTTGTTATGCCAACACGCCTTATTTATTTGTACCTTACACGGACCCAGTAGAAAACTACAAGGTTTTATTGGAACATGATTTTATATAAGAAATGTTTTCCCTGAAAGCCAAGTTTTTGTTGCAGATTCAATTCAACTTCACCCACAAAACAACACGTTGCGTAATTGAAAGAAGCGTTGGAATATTAAAGAAGAGATTTAACGTATTACACTCTAAGGTAAGGATGACCCCCCCACTAGAGTTTTTTGGTATTTGTATACTGCTTTATGTTTTATAAACCAAAAGAAATGGTTTTCCCATTTAGTATAACAGTAGCTTGCTGTGTACTTCATAATCTTGCTATTAGTTTGAAAATGCCACTGTATGACGATTGGGGAATTGATGACGACGTGGACATTGAGGTTGAAGAAGACCTAGCAGCGGAATAACTTAGACCAACTGGGACAACGAGCCAAATATACACTCAGACTAGTGGAATTTTTCACAAAACTGAAACGTTTTCTTCCACATTGTAAAGTACATCCAAAAGATTTTGTGGAATTAAATTTTTTGATAGGGTTTCGTCTAACATTTCTCTTACTGTCATTACAAAAGTTATGACACGAAGACGGGCCTCTTTCAGTCTGATTTTGGCCGGTGAGACCGCTGAATTACGCACAGAAAATTTAGCTTTTTTCATTGTTTGTCTCAGTGTCAACGAATCTCTCTTCTTTTTTAAAATTAAGGATTGCCGAGGTTGCCGAGGGTGGTATACATTCGACAGAAGAATCAGTCGAGTTAGATCTTGTAACACTTTTAGGTATTTCGACAGAAGTAGAAGAACTCGGGACTGGCGTGGAATGAGATCGTTTCGCAGCAACAGAAATTTTCTTGATATAGGATTTTCACTTATTGATAACTTGACTAGTTTTAGCTTACGAAAAGTCTTCAGTACCCCAGCCATCTCCTATAGCTAACTGCCCACGTACAGGCGTCGTTTGAAGTGGTGTTCCTTCAATCGATTCTTCACTATATATGACTCGTCTTAAAGTCTAAAACAATTGGTATAAGTATATCAATAAAAAATGTTCATGAAAGAATATTACTCTCTTCGGTGGCTTTTTGTTAAGTCGCTGAATTAAATTGTCTAAGTTGTCTAAGTTGATTGTTCTCATTACTTATAAGTGCATCATCAGTGTCCACTGCTCCCTGTAGTTGAAGTTGGATGTAAAAATTAGCTTTAATACAATAAAGAAAAAAATTTACGGGAATAACAGTAGCAGCAACAGATGGATTGTCAAGGCCTAAAATTTGCTTGTAGTATTTGTAGTATAGTGGGGATTAAACCCCATTGCTTTCTAACGGTCTTCCTCCTAAGAGGGGGAAGTAAATTAAGAATGTTAAAGTGCGTAATTTCCATCGAACTTCATTACCTGTTTCTGGCAAGCCAGAATTGTAGTTCCTGATAGCTGTCCTAGCTGCCTTTGTGAAGTTATGCAATTTTTTTCAACTGCGTCAAGTGATTTTTCAGAACACTCTGGGTGTCCCTTCCAAATATTCTGCTTGTCTATTTGGCTTACATTATTAACGTAACTACGTAACGTATTGATGCAACTCAATAAAGCTTTTGCTCAGAATCAAATAATTTATCCAACTGAAAAACATGGAGCAGTATATTACCTTGTTTATAATTATTTGAACAGAGTCTCTAATTCCTTCTGTAACCGAGGATCCCGTTTTCCTTTCCTAGTTGCAGCAACAGAGGTTTTTCGCTTATCCCGTCCGCTCATTTTATTTTCACAGAAACTATTTGTGATACGTTGTATTGCTGTGTGAGACCAGTTTTTCAAAGTTTACATTTTACTATAGAGTTGTCTTCAGTAAGAGCCTCCCGCATTGGTTCTTATCTTCTAAAGGTTAGTTAAAAACCAAAGTAATGATGAGTCAAGTTTCTTTGAGTTAAACAAAATATTCTTAACTTTTTTGTTCGGAATCGAACTGATAAGTAGTTCAAACTTTTAGTCGCTTAAAGTCAAAACTTTACAGTTAGCTAAACTAACTCTAGGTTAATTTTTAGACTAATTTAAGTCAATAGTTCGGAATTCTACCCCTTAACATGTGTGATGTTCCTAATTATGCTGTCTATAAAGCCCTAATTTGGTACAAATCAACTTACTTCTGAGCTTCACCGCTTTTCTTCTTTCGCGAAATGATGAGTGTTTTACTGAATGTTTTTTTTTATTATTATGGGGGTTAAGAGTTTTTTGCAGACAGAAATAAAAGATTCACTCAAGAAAAAACAATCCAGTAACTTACAATTTGTATTGAAGAAATAAATCAGGTAAAAGTAAACAAAATTCAAATGGGGATTCCTCGCGAGGAGTAGCTAGTGGAATAACAGGGCTCCCTCTTGTACCTTTCGTGACGGTCGATCCTGGCATTGCGTGATGCCAATCCGCAACAATGTCGCAAAATAAAAATTCAAAAATTAAGACTGTTGGCCATGAAAGGTATCGACAACGATGTAAGAGAAAAAACACAGTGGAATTCACTTCGAATATAACGATCAGTCTAAATGAAGTTAAAGTCGACGGACTTATAAAAGTATCGATGAATTTCGAAACGAACAAATAGAAAATTCCAATCGACTGTCCTTTGTTGGGTATCGTGAAGGTAAAGATAGGTGAAGACTGAAAAAGGGCGCAAAACAAAAATTTAAATCGTAATTGACGACCCCATAAAAGTATTGGCGAAGCAATAAGTGCGAAACGAAGAAGACGGTCCAATAAAGTATCGACAAAAAAATGAAATTTTAAGGTGAAATTCCCTGTTTGGTATCTACGATTGAAAATATGCACGACGGTAAAGGGAAAAATTCGAATTGACTGCTTTATATGAAGGAATCGACGATTTAACATAACAGTATGCAAAACTGACCATGGTGGGATCATTTTCTTTGTTAGAAAATACAAAGGCTGATGAGAATTGACCAACCACCATAAGTCGGACAAAATCTACTAAAGTAATTTACGTCTTTTCAAAGAGTTCAAATGAGAAGCCGGGACGAACCAGGGATTACGTGCCATGAGGATGGATGGAAAGTCCAATTGCCGATTTGGTCTGCCGTAAGGATGACGATGAGCCATTTAGGAGGACGCTGAACGATGGCGAAGATGATGAGCGATAACGATACCACGCAAACAATTTCAAATTCATGGTGGATGCACCACAATGTTTTCAAAACTATCAAATGAATAAAAGTAAATTTTTTAACCTTAATGGTCGAAGGCACGCTTTTTGTTCATACCAGTCCTGGGTGTGACGTTGCGCTGTCTGGCCGAATTTGATTAAACAATAACTTCTTCTGGGGCTTACTTTTAAGGAAATTTGGCTGTTTTAAAAAAAAAGTTGTGGATGATTGCATCAATTAATAACAACGGGTTCACGTATCTTCTAGGGACTAAATTTGATATTCTATAATCAATACAAAAACGATGACTCACATATTTTTTTTCTTACCAACATAACTGAAGCTGCCCAAGGGTCTTCCAGTCTAGGTGAAATGTGCACACATGTCGCAACCCTACTGCATGCAGTGATATCAGCTCATGAAGTTCAGACAAACACTAGTTTCACAGAAGAAAAATGTGCTTGGATAGACAACACTTCAAAGCAAGTAATAAAGACATTTGACAGCATCATTATGTCCTTACTTAATAAACATTAAATTTCATATGAATGTTTCAGTAGAGTTGGCATATTCGGTACTCATCTAAATCCAATAACGTCATGGTCATCGTTTAAAAATCCAACAGAAGAACACTTAGGAAGTGTTCGAAAGATCTTGTTGAAATGAAGAAACCTGCTGCCATAGGTGCTCTCGATCCAACCAATTATAGTGATTACATACAATGATTACATGTTCACCTAGACTGGAAGACAATTTAACTATTATGTAGACTAATAATATTGTTAAAATAACAAAACGGTTAGATGAAATATTACTCTGCTGGACATGTGCAATGAGAAAATTGAACCATACCGTCCTTGGTACAGGCTACCCAAGATAGTATGTTGTACTTAATGTTTGTGACGCTGTAACCTAATGTATAAATGAAATATAAAATGTGATTCACATTACACGAAGAATAGTTTGATGAATATACCTTGGCTTTCAGCACGACTGTGTTGCTTGCCAGCTCTAACCCACTAAAGTTCCTAAACCATTGGTTATCCAGATTCTGCTCCATGGCAACACGATCTCTTCTTTTGAACTTGCATTGGATCTCCAGTATTTCGACTTTTTTTCATTTTGGAAATAGTCAATTAGCTTAGGCCACGTTACTGCAGGAACCATTGGAATGACATAACGATATTTTCCAAAGATCAACGACGATATTTTTTCAACGACGACAACAGCTCTATCAACCGATTCTTTGCTATCGGTTCAAGATTTTTATAAAATATTGAAATTTAAGGCATTTTAAACTACACTCATTACAAAAATTGTTCACTTTAATTTTTTTTCCACCAAAAATATTAAACAAGCCAATGCTTTGATGTTTGAGGTTGCACCAAACTGGGAAAACCCATCCAAGATGGCAACCTCGAACCACTTTATAGCCCTATCCGGCCATTCCCTATCCTTCAAATGAACAAAATCTTTGTATGGTTACGATAAGGTGTTTTGTTGGGGGACTTTGGGTGGAAAGGAACGTGATAGCCATCTAAAGCGCATAATACCCCTGGGAACATCACTTTTCTGCGGAATTGTCTTGAAATAGCTGGGATTTCATTCCTGTGTGGCAACTTAATGAAATCTCCTTATATTAAAAAAATAAAATTGCAAAACTGCCCAATAACATTGATTTTCTGCCTAAAACTGTTGTATTGCAATTGAAAATTTGTTCTGGTCAATCTAAAATATCTAAAGAAGTCTGGATCAAAATATAAAAATATGACATTAAGAAACTTGGGTGACGTTCTATCTCAACTGAAGTAATAAAGGACAAACTGTCTGCATCTACGTCTTCGTCAATCGAACTTTTTTCTTCTTCGCAAGAAGAATCAAACAAATTCGCAGAATGATCGGACAGAAAAAAAAACAAGACTCTTTCATCAGTAGTCATTGACTAATTGTACCTTTTATTAAATAGACATAAAAAGAAATAATTTACTGTATAATTTAACATATAATCTTACAAGTTGATAACCGTTTTATAAAAGATGACACAAAGTTTTGTTTTCAGTTCTGTAAAACTTCACAATTATTATTCGTCTGCAAAAAGAGGATGGGCGCTGAAAATTTCGCCATCGATAATTTGCATTTTACCGTCAATACTGGTTGAATTTCAGAGTTCAATTACGTAGTACAATTGTCGCAAAAAATCACTCTTTTGTTAATTTTTCAGTTGAAGTTGAACAGAAAAATGAAACCAAAAGTAGACATAAAAAAACGTTTTTAGTTTGCCTTTGGCCGTCTGTACTACTTCTGGCGGCTCCATCCACTCTCTCCCTGCGTAAATTTTATTAACTGCTTCCTTTCTGTTAAATTCTCTCGGTATTTTAACCGTAACAAACATCATCAAATCACCTGGAATACTCACTGAATCAATTAATTTAACCTAGAGTCCACCAGGAGAACACTTCGGTGGGGACTCTCCTATTTCATACATCTCAATAAGTTCATCTGACACACTTAAACTTTCTGTGTGTCAGTGTTATAGTCAATCAACACAATTCTTAAAATTTGAGGCTTGTTGGAACATGGAATGTGATGGCCATTGTTGTGTAAGATTATCTACACATCTACACGATACCATGTACCTTAGGTGTTTCATATTTGACTTTATTTTTTTAATTTTTACAAACTTTTGTATTAGGGTGTTTAATATTCTAAGAAAAGCGTATACCAAGTTTGAGCTCTTAAATTTGTTTTCCCTTTTCTTGATAAAAATCCGAAAAACTGCCAAAAAATCAAAAATAGGCAAACAATTTTTTTCTCGTGATCTGTTAATAACTCCGTAGCGAACCGAAGACATATGATAAAACATCATTTCTTTTATTTGGTCACCAAGTTTCAGTTCTCTAACCTTATTTTGCTTTGCCTATCTTGCTTTGCCTATTAGTTCACTTTCAATAGTCTCTCTCTCTCTCTACCTAAAAAGGGCCGGATGAAACACTAAATCCATCCCCAAAAAGGAGAAGAATTTGAATCTGTTATAAATGTGTACATCTTTTGTTTATCTCAAGGAAAGCTGAGGCACTGGAACACGACGGCGGCGGCGAAATGCTCCGATTGAAACGTTTTCATTTGCGTTGGCGCAATCCGCACTGACAGATATTGTAGTTGCCCCAATGTGGGTCGCCAAACAATTCGACGAGACATGAGGCCGTTCTGACGCCCTTTTCCTTCTTCTTCTTCTTCTCTGCGCCAAAATGGAATTTATTTTCCATGTTTGTTGTTGTGGTTTTTGTCTCCTTTTTTTCCATTTTGGCCAAGACGTTGCGAGTTTGGCCGCTTAAGCTAAAGGCGAAAGTTTTCCTATCGAGGATGAGAGGGGAGCTTCGTTGGCTTGTTGCTTCCGGACGCCTAGTGACATTTTTACGACTGGGGATGGAGTCAAAGAAGATTCTGCAGGAGAGAATTTTGGTTTTTATTAGTGATGTTACGTTATAGGATTTCGACTACGTTTACGTTATCCGTTAAGTTAACGTGGCTTTGAAATTGATAAGTTAAGTTAGTACGATAATTACTGCGTCGTTTGAAACAGTACGTTAACGCATTTTTTACGTTATCCGTTAAGTTAAACGTAACATCACTACAGTCCTCCTCCTACTCCTCTAAACAAGAAAAAAAACTCTCGTGTATACGACAGTATAGTGATTGTATAATTTTTGAAACGATTTCTGTTTGACGTAGAGTGACGGTGCTGCATCCGCTGTTCGCAGTGTTCACCGCTCCTGAAAACGTCAACAATGGACCGCACTTGTCCGCTGCACTCGACGTGCCGCTATCAGATGGCGATGGACATTGTGTTACCTGCATTTCTGCCAAGATGTAGCACCGTGTGGTGCCAATATTATGATTTCCAGTTTTGTGTCGACGGACTTGCTTCAACGTCATCGGAGATTACTGACACGTGCGGGTGAGTTATTTGAATACCTGACCAAGTGAAGAATGTGGAAACCGGCTAAAGTTCAATTGTTTTTTTTTTCTCTATTTCCGTCTGTTACTGTTTCTCTCTCTCTTCCTTTTTTTGAACATATTTCGGATAATTTAAGGTACCGCAACATTAATAATTGCTGCTACGTGAACTCTACTCTACGATCTCTGTATTCACTGGAAGACTTTTGTTTCGATCTTGAAACAAGTCTCGTTGACGTACAAGCGCCACTGCCCATTCTATTTGACTTGTTCGTCAAATTGATGCGGGTTAGTGAAGACGACGATGAGGAAGAGTTGGTGGACGACCTTCATTGGTACGTTTTGTTTGTAGTTTAAAGGTCGTGAATGTTGTCGATCAAAATTTTAAACGAATTCCCTCCTCAACTTCAACCACCAACATTTCTTTCCTCTTATTTGTAGTCGGTTCATAGAAAATCTGCATCTTTTGGACGTGACTTTCGGAGAGGGCGGGCAGTAGGACGCCAGTGAATTTTTCGCCAAACTTTTAAATCATTTTTCAGAAACGGTGCCCGCAGATATTGCAACTGTTCTGCGCACTTACTTTGAAGGCTCCATTCTTCATACATTGATTTGTCAGGAGTAAGTCATCAATTCTGCTTTATTTATATAAGCTAAGAGTTATACTAGTAGATTTCTGCTATTTTTGCTTTTATAGATGTGGTAACTCGTCAGATAGCTATCAGACTTCTTGTTGTTCGCTTGGGATTTGCCCCTTCCGCTGAACAGCTACACTATTGGTGACTGTTTGAAAGCTTATATGGCTCAGGAGGAGTGCGAATGGGATTGTTCCGCTTTTGAATGTAAGAAAGCAATCATAGTGAAGTCGATTGAAAAAATCCCGCGGTAAATAAGTTTCGGTTTTTTCCGTTTTTTTTCCCCGTAAGTGGCATTTAATGTGGTTTTTTTTTGGTCCTAGTGTGCTGATGATTTCCCTGAAACATTTTTTGAATGGCATAAAAAATCAAACGCTAATTGTTTTTCCAAATGTTTGGCAACCGTTCAAGATGTCAGGCGGCACCTCCAGCAACTTTTCTCTTCAGTCGCATGTGACTCACCTTGGTGACACTGTCGATTCCGGTAATTTGTTATAAAATGTCATTCATTACTGGAAATTAAAAAAATTTGGTTTTAGAATAAACTTTTACCAATAGGCTATTGGTAAAAGTTTGTGACCTGTTATAAGTGATTTCGCGTTAACCTTTTGTGATTTGTTTTTTTCTGGGTTTTCTTGGGGTGGAGAATTTTCCAGGTCAATACGTTTGCCAAAGCAAAGTTAGCGATGGAGTGATACGGCTATTCGACGACTACCGAGTTAACCAGCAACCAAGGGGCGAACACTCTGCAGCCGCTTATATCATTTTTTATGTTCGAATTTAAATTATCGTCCTTTTTTTCAAATTCCTTTTTCTTGTGGTTTATTCAATTTAGAGATGTAAGATGTAATCTAGATTGTATCAAACGAAGCCTTCTGGTTTTTGCGGAAGCCCTCCGTTTTCATCCATCTGATGGTTGTTTGTCGTTGATTGCTATCCCTTCATGTTAAAATCCAGCAGTTGCCATTGAATTGCTGGATCGGATTTTCCGTTTTACTTCCAGTCCTTGTCGTCACATTTCTGTAAAATTGTATAGGCTCCTCCGGAATTATTATTATGCCTTCCTCCGCCTCCTTCGTATCATAAAACAACATTCAATACAACGCCTAGAGACAATTGTTTGGGGTACATCTCAAAAGAGGCAGAACATGCGAGCTTTTCATCGTGTATCTTGTATTGCCCATTGCAGCAGCAGCAGGCCGGCTCTTTGATATTTATTCTCCCGTCACTCTTGTAAGCATCACTAAGAGTAGGATCGCTGTAAGAGTTGTCCTAGTCAGGTATTGTTTTTTTGCATGGAAATGTTTTCGTCCCTTTATCTATTCATTATTCCACAAGATATAAACTTGGGTTTAGGGTAACAGAAAAGTCGGATAGAGTTACGGGCTCTCCCGCGTATTTTCGACCGAGAAATCGGAGATTTTCTTTCTTTACTGCTCGAGTGCTCCTATTTTCGATGTATTAAGCAAGTAGCACGTTACCAGTTGGGGTATGGGAGTCTCTCTCGAGTAGTCGAACGTATGTCGAGAAAGCGACCAAATTAATGATATTCTTTAGGAGAGAAGATGTTTGATGGATTAACCGCGGCATCAAAAAATAATATACGGAATCATCATCGCTCATGATATAGCCAACGCCGCTCATCCAGGCAGCATAATAAGGCAGCACAATGTTCTATGAGGAGGTGGTACCGTCACCATGTTGGAATTGGCCGTAAGGCCTCGTCACAGCTTTTTGAGGGGGTGTTTCAAAGTGAGATCCCCCGGGTGGGTCGAAGAGGGAGAGGGCTAGAGGGGGAGGAGGGAAAGTGCGGACGTCCAGAGTACAGCATACATATCGTCCTAAGGAATTGCACCTTGTTTTCTTCAGTCCGGCGTTTTTGGATGGTCAGCCTCGTTGTTTCTCTAGTATTCAATTTTTTGTTCGTGATTCGTGCTGCCTCGTGCAGAAATTGATTAAGTGTTTTACGGAATCGTTTATCCGGAGACATCGATTGTAACTGGTTGTGAGTAGTGTATTTCTCCGTGAAAGTGATTTAGTGCAGCATTTGTTGCATTGTTTGCCAGAAAAACTTGTGTAACACTTTTCTAATCAACAGTCTGAAATCGAAATCATTTTTATTTTTGTGATTGGAGAGTGTGGTTTTTTCTGATTCATCGACGCCATTTACGGTAGGCATTTGTAGTTGTGTGATGGCTGTTGTACTGGCCGACGATGTGCCATTTGGATGGCTGGTGTGGCACTCCCCGCAGTATTCCACTCCAATTCCTTTGAGGTGAATTATTTTTTGCTCTTATGTATTTTGTGTGTGACAATTTTTTGATGTTGTAGAATTGTTTGCATGTTTAATATGCCAATTTTTGCGTGTGTGTGTGCGTAACTGGCACGCTGACTAACGTGTTGTTTTTTGGTTGTATCTTTAATGACATGTTATAGGCCGGTCGAAGGTGTTACAACGTTCACGGTTGGACGCAGTTATTTGTGCGACGTGACTGTTCCGCCTGAGATTGCGGTACGGTCCGTTTACAAGCGGATCGCACAGACAAAGCACTGCAAGCTGACAAGGCTTGAGAATGGGAAAATTGGGCTGACGGGTTACACTATGGCTGGCACGTTTGTCAATGGCGTGAAAGTCAAGTTTCTATACACGGCAATTCTTAAAGACGGCGATGTGGTATCGTTGATATCTGTCGAGAAAGGGCCATCGTCTACCTTTCACACTGGCGTCTCTACCATTTCTTCAAACAATGTCGGTGATGTTGTTAATTGGTAAGACTGGGTTTTTTTCGATTGTCTTTTCTATATTTGTTTATATGTTTGCCAATTTTTGCCTAGCTTTCAATTTCACGATTTTTTTTATGTGTGTGTGTGCGTATTTTCTTTTTTGTTATTTATTTTAAGTGTTGACGATGGAGAGCGACTGGTTGGTGTTTGGCAGTCGCAAAGCAAGCCACGTCACAAAGACCTGTTGAAGCAAATTTCAGTAACGAAAAGTTTGAAACGTCAGCGCCATCTACCTTACAAAATAATAGGCTTGTTTCAGTGGTTGGCAGCAGACATTTACGACAGAAAACCCCGCCACTCATACTTGAAACTTCTTAGTCAACAATGGGTGTGATCGCTTCCACTACTTTAAACTTTCTCTTCATCATTTATTAGTGATTTTCAGTATAATACAACATGCCTTCGGTAAGTTTCATTGTCATAACAACATTATTATAACAAGTGTTTTAAAGACGTGGTACATCATTTGATGAAGAAAGGTGAAGGGTGAATATACATGTTTGAAGGGAAAGGCTCATATGATTTGTTGATCTAAACAATTTAAAAAAAAACAAATTCACTATTATTGGGGGATAATTCAAGAATAGTTTCAAGCCAGTTTGATGTAACTCAAATGTTGCTCACCAAATGTATAATGTATGACGGAAAAGGCATTTGAATTATAACCTAATGGTTTTAGGGCTTGTATTTTTGCGCTTGGAACCCTGAGGCTATAAAGTAGCCTTACTTCGTATGAGTTAAAATATCTGTTTTAAAAGAAGATTATCAGTAGAATTACTAAGTGTGTTGCGGACGTTCAAGAGCACTAATGGCAACAGTAAAAAATTATAAAGTCTGATAAAATTAGTGAGTTTTCTGGGTCTGTGATGCGTTCATGCAGAATCATTGACATTCAAAAGATCAGCAAATTTAGAAAAGGAACCGATTTAACGTAAGATTATTAAGCTTTTCTTTTTATCCACATCATTAAAATCATTTTTTAAATGAAAAATTGCACATCATGCAAATTCTAGCAAAATTTGAAAGATCACTTTCGGCAGATGAAGTTGGAATATTTCGTTTCAATTTTCAATAATGAGGAAAGTTTTGGGGGTATCACAGGATTAGATGTCAAAGGACTATCAAAGAGTATTCCCACTTGTGGTGGTTACTGATTTTATCGGTGCAACGTCGGTAATTTGCTCTGTCCCCATCGTCTTGGGCGAAGGCTGCGAAGATAAAATTGTTTGTCTATGTCCAGATAGGTCCAGATACGTTCCGAGCATTGCACCCCATTAATCCATGCCATTTAAACATGGTTCACTGATATTCAAAAGATTTGTTATAATTGATAAGAAACCATAAATTTTACGTCACACCGCTCACAAAAGTTATAAAATTTTTTTGCTGATTTCGCTGATTTCAAAAACGTTTCAGACTATTATCTTCTGTTAGGGGAATTTTTTAAAATCCTTTTCTTCAAATCTTTTTAAAAAAAAAACCTTGACAGAGACATGGCCCGTAGTGTGAGTGACATAGAATACCAAGCTTTGGAAGAACTTGGGGTATGTGAAGAGGTGGATAACATAATCCGTTCGACCCAACCAACACAGGCAGACGCTGAAGAAGAAGAAACTTTTGACAGTCAGCCAGGACCATTGTTGCCTTTGATCCCCAAAGTTGAATTGTGGTAAAACTGCTTATAAATTAATTCAGCCAACTGGTCTGGGTTGGCTGAGGCCTAATGAAGTGAAAATTCAACCAGTTTTGGACGACAGTGGGTATAAATTACAGGTGACGAGTAAAGAAAGAAGATGTAGAGGCCAACCAGCAAAGTGGGTAACTTGTCCTCCTAACGGATGTAAGGTAATTGTATCACTACTTTCAATAACAAGGATATTAACATTGTTTAATTTTCTGATTCCTTTATGTCATGGGTGGAAATTTTCCTTTTGATACGTATGAGAATACACTTTTTTCGTGTTTGAGAAGTGTGTGGTACGATTTGGGAATTCTCTCTTATGATGAAGCCAAGGATATGGTTTTATCACCTTCACGACAGTCAAAGCAGCTCAAGAAACCGTCAAAATTGCAATGTTTTAATGATTTGGCTTGAATTTCGTCACAATTTATGTATAAGGTTTAGTAATTTTTTTTTAATCTTAAATTTTAATTGTTTTAATTATGTTTTGTGATGACTGCTGACTTGATGGTCTCAACTGGTTGTTTTTTTACCTTAGTCGGACAATCTTGTTTGAAAATTAAGATTCTTTTAATTTCTTGTTAGTTTTTTTTTCTTTGAAGGCAGAAGAGAGGAAACGAGATTTAACTGTTTAGTTATTCCATAAATTCTATTCAATGAGAAGATTAAAGGCGGTGATTGTGTTACTTTTACCAACACGGGTTAACAATTTGTAAATGAAAGACGAGCGTATCTTGAAGTTTAACGTTAGTGTCCCTAACCTCCAACTGTTCTTGGGCAATATTCCTACGTCAAAGAATAACATAGAAATAATGCAGGAATGCAAAAAAAAATACAGGTAACACAACGTGACACAACCCCCCATTTTATCTTTCCTTAAGAAATCGTTTCCTTAAAAAACGTGTTTTAGTCCCCTTCTTACTTTTATAATTTTGATTTATTAAAAAAAATTTCGTCTTACGCTGACCTTCCCCGACTTTTCTAGTTTTCTCGAGACTTGAAGAGAGTGAACCCCACTCGTTTTCCCTTCAATAAAATTTTCACACATGTACCTTTACTTCATTGTATACCTTATATTTCTTTTTCTTTTATAAGCTGGTCTAATGGGAGTAATCCTTTACCGATTTCCAGGCGATCCATGGAATAAACCGCAGGTTCTGTTTCCTGTAGTATGATTCGTCAGTCGGCTTAGTTAGCCAAAAGACCACTAAGCACAATTGTTGGCTCCAATGCCGTCGTCCAGTTTGTCCGGTGCACAAGAGGAACACCCACAAGAGGGAAACGCACAGGTGAGGAACGCACAGGACGGAAATCCGCAAGACTTAGTTTCACAGACGGACACCTTGCGTGAATTAAGTTGATTTCGTTAGGGATGAACTCAGATGGTTTAGCTTCTTTCGTTTCGATGTATTGAATTAATAATTTCCCACCATCCAACACCATTTTTTCCATCTCATGTAACGTTAAGTAGCCTAGACCTATCTGTGATGCTTCTTCTATACCCTTTAGGCTTCATCTACCATACCTTCAACCTTTTTATCTTCAACTTGCTGTTTCCTGTATAAATAAACGATAATTACCTGTGAAACTATGATTTTCCATCCTGTCATGCTCTATTTCCTCCAATTTTTCTCGATGAAAGCGTTTCCCTTTTTTAATCAGTCAATACCTTGTGGTATTAACATATAGTTTCTACTGCGGCCATTGTCACGAAAAACACGGAATCTTTTTGTAGCCACGAAAAGATTCAAAGACAAAATGATTTTGGGACTCTTTGTGATCTCTGTGGATTCGTGGTTGAAGATTTCTAGACAGTAGTGTAAGTAGTTATTATTAATTACTAAATTGATTAATTTTATTAATAAATTTTATTATTTATTTTAGTTTGCCTGAGCAGATCGGAATTCCCAAGATTCTGAATCGAGAAATTCCAACCTACAAAACTATTCACCCCCTTCTCGAGGCAGATTTGAAATAGGTGGCCACTTCAGTCAACCCGAAGAGGCCTGGTAAAGTCGAAGTACTGGATACAGAACATTCCTACGTTGTAAATGTCAAAAGAAACCAGAGAACATTTGGTGGTCCTCCTCTTACCTGGATAGATCCCCGTCCACCTAAAAGTTACAAAGTAAGTTGGCCCAATCATTTATTATTTTATTATTATTATTATCATTATTATCAACAAAAGATGAAGGTGAGAGTGATGAACGTCTGACGGGGTGCTATTGAAAGAATGCAGTTCTTTTTTTAATTTTTTTGACATTTTCTTATGAAATGTCCAAACTCTAGCACAATTTTGATGAGTACGAACCAAATTCTATATATCTGACTTTCACGTGTGCGATTTTCGGGAGAGAGGTGCAAGACACCGGAGAGTAAGTGTTCTTACTCTTTTGCCTTGGGGGTAAAATTATGTTTTTTAATAATTGATGTTTTTGATTAATTGTATTTTTTAATAGGATGGTTTATCGTAAAAACCAAATTTAAAAACTGGATTGTCGTGGGAACTTCTACGTCTTAGTTGACCCAACTGACCATATTGAAGTAAGTTTGCAATACACAACAATAACAAAGTAATTTTCATCATTTTCAGTTTTAAATTTTTGCACCTTACAGAATAATGTTCCAGCTGAGCTCAGCATTGCAGTTGCTATATTGGAAATGAAGTCGTTCTTGATGTTGCTGTCGAAGCTGCTGATGATGTTGAATAAGCTGACCATCCTGATGAATTTTCTGACGGTCTTGAACCTGCTGTTGGTCTTGAAGAGGCTGCCCATGTTCAAGCTCCTGCTGATTTTGAAGATGCCCCTCGTGTTTAGATTGCTGATGTCCTTGAACTTACTGGTGGTGAATCTGCGACTCACGTTGAAATTTTCGTTGACGACGAATCTAAACCCGCGACTGTTGAAGCAGCCATTGTTAAAGCAGTCCCCGTTGTTGAAAACACCCCGGTTTTGCGTGTGATTTTGATGCAGTTCAGGGTTAAAAAAAATTCATTCTCCATTCATTTTTTTATTCTTTTGACAATTATGATTTTGTTCACTTCGAACATAGATATAATGCCTTGAATGCTAAGGCTGCCCTCAATGGACGTACACTCTTCGGGTTGAATATGACAGTATTGCTGGAGGCCAAACTTAAGCTGTAACGTAAGCCCATTTTCTTAACGTCTCAACAAAGACGTCAAACGTCTCGACAAAACCTTGCCGCGGTCTTATTCCCGAATAAATTTTGTTATGATAAATCTAAAAAAATATAAATCTAAAAGTGAAATCGTAATCATAATAAATCGCACGTAATTTTTTTAATTTTTTTTACTGTAAAAATCCCATTGGACTTTTAATTTTTACCATATCACAGAAAGTTCTTAAATTTCGCTTGATCGAGATTCGAACCTGAGTCTGTTTGAATAATATTCTGGGCTGCTGACCATTAGACCACCATTGAGATATCCATTTCAACCATTGGCTTATGTCATCATGTCATTGAAGTGTTTGATGCTGTTGAGCATTTAATTTTTCAAAATTTCGATTTTTCTGAAAATTCGTTGTTGACTTGACTTTGACACGGGAAATTTAGTTCGAACTGATTCCCGGTAGAGGGTTTTTCCCGTGTATGCTTATGGAATCGCGATTGCTCGGATTACTTACTTGATACGCCTTATGACCAGAGCCATAGACTCCTGGTCGGTTCACGGCTGTGTTGGCTTCCCCATCTCGGTTTAAGGGTAAATGTAAGCCGATTATCAGAGATTTTAGGGCGGGGCCTGTCAGAATTGTGAAGTGGAAACTTTAAAAAGAGCCATCTAGGCTCTCAAAAGTAGCTGGACGTTGTAGCTGACACACTCACTAGAGGCGCTTTTTAAAGTTTCCAAATCGGCTTACTGTTACCCTAAAACCGGGATAGGGAAGCCAACACAGCCGTGAACCGACCAGGAGTCTATGGCTCTGCCATGACTAAAGTTGGACATGGACGGCAGGACGCCGAGGACGGGTTCAAAAATTATGATTTGGCAACATCTAGGGAAACGTCATTCTATTTATTTATCTTTTTGGAAAAAATTGCGTTGTAATCTGTATTTGCCACTTAGTGCCATTGAAATTTTTAAATGTAACTTGAGATTTTTGGAACAAGTGCTCCACCCACTTTTTTGTTCCTAATATTCTTTCTTTCTTGTGGCACTGACTCATCCATTCACTTCATTTTTTGTACTGACACTGGGAATTTAAGGTAATAAAATATCCTTTCAGATTTTCTCTATTGCATACTTGTTCTTGATTATATTTCAAAATTCTTTTTTATCTAATATAGAAGTCAGGTTTTTCTTTAAAAAATTATAATAATATAATATAACTTGTTTCTAGAGTTATGCAATCATATTCATACTGTCACAGTGTCACAATGATTGGATAAAAATACCCTTCTAAGTGATGAAAGCTATGTATTGTAAAATTTTCCAAATGCCATTACATGATCTTAGTAATCTGGCTAAAAGCCTAAGCCTGAAAATACACTGTAATTAAGTTCATTTAAATCATTCAAGTAGTGATTTTAATTAAACTAATTTTATTATGCAGGTCATCCAAGAGATTGCTCAGTTCATTGAACGCTTATGGTTTCAATTGGTATTCCTGTTATTGGACAAAATGGCAAGAAATACAGAAAGTTCCACATACCCACCATCTGTAAATTAAAATAGACTGATTTGCAATTTTTAACTCAATTAAAACATTATTCCCTACATTTACAGATAGGCTTAGTTTATGTTTTTAATTTGATTGTGGGAACTGGTGCTCTAACTTTGCCAGCTGCTTTTGCAAATGCAGGATGGATTGTCAGTCTTTCTGTTATTCTTGCTTTATCAGCCATCAGGTAAAAACCTGTTAATTATTTATTAATAAATAAGTATGGATGGTGAGTTTTATCAGAAGATGTCAGTAATTATGGATTACATTCAGTTATATTACTCTAACTTTCGTGGTGGAATCTATGGCCGCTGCAAATGCCATTTTGCGTAGTAAGCGGGCAAAACAGTTAATTAAAAAAGAAAGTTTAGAACACTCGAGTTACCCTCAAGATGATTCAGACTCGGATGAGTCTGAATCTCCTGCTAAAAGTCTGGTATTGATTGTTGAATTCGTTTATTAGTATTTTGTTATGTGCATACATTAGAATTTTTTGCGGTTTTAGTTAGAACGAGTTAAAGTACGAAAGACGCGGTCTTTATGTAGCAGCCCTAATTTATATTCCTCAGTCATACAATCTGAAGATTACGATCATCCAACAACTTCATCTGTTATCAACGAAAATTCGGATTTTATTGTGCTTCCGCATGATAATGATTTGGAAGAGTGTGACATTCAAGAAACCATTGAAATGGTAATTAACAAAACAAAAGTAAACATATCAAATAAAAAACATTTGACGCAATTTTTTTTTACAGGGTAAATTAGCTCACTTGTTCTTCAACAGAGGTAAATAAAAATATTAATAATCCGTATGAAGATTTTTTTAAATTGTCTTTTGTTTGCGAATATAAAGGTGGCACCATATTATTCTTCATTTGCATCACCATTTATCTATACGGTGACTTGGCTATTTACGGAGCAGCAGTTGGCAAATCTCTGCGTGACACTGCGTGTACTTACTTCCCAGTTGATGTACCCTGCAACGAGACACTTAACGGCACTGTGGCTTGTTGGGAAGGATCTGATCTCACTCGCGATAATGCATATAGGCTTTTCTTAGTATGATTTTCATGTTTTTATTTAAATATTCAGATATTAATCTCTGAAATATCGTTTCATTACCAGAGTATTTTTGTGCTCCTGATTGGGGCATTTGGGTTTTTCAATGTTCAAAAAACGTTGCTCCTCCAGATTTTGACTGGGCTGGTTCGCTGGACTGGTAAGATAAACTTTAACATCTGATTTTTATAGTAATTTTTTTTTTAATTTCTCCGTTCTTAAATAGCGTTTATTGCAATGATCATATTGGCTTGTGTACGATTGCTCAGCTCACCAAAAGAGAATCAGGGCCATCCTCCTGTAGCTAATGTAAATGGTCTGCCTAACCTCTTCGGCGCCTGCGTCTACTCGTTTATGTGCCATCATGTAACTACATAAATTAAAAATTATATGTTCTTCAATGTTAAATAGGCCTAATAATTTTTTTAAAATATATACAGTCGTTACCTTCTTTGGTAACACCCATCTCTCCAAAACGCGGCCTTTACAAACTTTTAGCCTTAGATTACTTCATGATCGCTGGATTTTACCTCTTGCTTGGTTTCACGGGTATGTTTGCATTCCCTCATTTGGAAGACCTCTATACCCTCAACTTTGTTCCTAATCGATGTCCGTCTGATCCCGCGAGCAATTTTACCGCTAGTATTCTTGACGCTGTGATGCCTAAAGGTTTGAAATACTACATTTATAGAATTCCAATTGAGATGACTAATTTTTGTTTTCACATGTTAACCATTAAATAGAGGCAGTCACTGCAGCCCAACAGGCTCTCTTTTACTTTCTGACGCTGTTTCCAGTATTCACGCTCAGCACGTCCTTCCCTATTATTACAATCACACTGCGCAATAATTTAAAGCAACTATTCTTGCGCCGAAACGAAGCCGATTACAATTTTTTTGTTCGTCGTTTGCTTTTTCCTCTCTTGGCTCTAATTCCTCCAACTGTATTAGCGATTATCACCAGTGATATTTCATTCCTGGTAGGAATCACGGGCTCATACGCTGGTGCGGCAGTGCAGTATATTATACCCGCATTGTTGGTTTTCTACGCTCGAAAAGCGATAAAGAAAGAATTCCTTTTAGAACCAGTACGTAACGCATTCGCTTCACCTTTTAGACATACTTGTTTTGTGTTGTTCGTCCTGCTTTGGTCCTGTGCCAGCATTGGTTTTGTCACCTATAACCACTTGATGGCTGACAAATAGTCGTATTTTCTCTTTTTTTATCTATTCCAAAGTGCACTTCTCTTCCTGACTTGATTGGGACTAGTACTGACGCAAGGACTACTAACTACTAAGTCTCATGTCATACTAACATTAGATCTTTCAGCGTTATAATGTTGTCATTTGTCATATATGCGTGATTGTGTTTAGTTGCTCAAGTGCAACCCAATTATTCTGAAATGAATAAAATGCAAAGATTTTTTTCTATCGACGTGATACATGTTTACAATCTAAATATTAGCTGAGTTTATGAATTATTACCAAAGAGAATATGTGACACGACACAAATTAGTATAACCAGAATATAATCAAAACAGGACAAAAATGAGGTTCTTCACTCCAAACAAATTGTATCTCTCCTGTCTCCTCTAACATACGAAACGAAGGATTTTAAGAGAATTGAGATTAAATCTCACGAACCTTTTTTAAATAATTCTTATATATTATCGCTTTTACCAGGGAGAAAACTCGCTCCCCCTCCACCGTTTCCGTTTATAGGGCTGTTCGACATCTTTTTTAACATTTGTTGCCATCGTGGCAACGCAGCAACTCATGTATTTTTGTCTGCTACGAGTGACTTGTTTATTCTGTGAAATTTGAAAGTTTGTATTCAGATTAAAACAATCACAAAATTTTAAATTATCTAATTGATAGGTATTCTGAATAATGAATACTAAAAAAGGTTCAGTGAGTAGATGGTGCAAAGTGTCAAATTGCCGTAACCTGAAAAGTGAAGTGTAAAACTGTATAGTTTACCAAAGGAGGGTATAAGACGAGACTTGTGGTTGGAGAGAATGAATTACATCATCCACACCAACTTGAAAAATATCTATGTGTGTTCGGATCACTTTGTTACAGGTATTT
The DNA here is from genome assembly GCF_021134715.1 of Daphnia pulex. Taxonomy (NCBI): domain Eukaryota; kingdom Metazoa; phylum Arthropoda; class Branchiopoda; order Diplostraca; family Daphniidae; genus Daphnia; species Daphnia pulex. Next base: position 10,326,097 of record NC_060026.1, on the reverse strand, counting down.
ATAGGTTAATACTAACAATTATTGATTATTATCTTACAATTTGTGAAATGCTTACAGGAAAGCCGAGTGGAGAATTCCACAAAAAACATGTTGATTGGGAACCCTCTATAAATGTGGGATCAAATAAGACGAAACAATTTCTAGGTATTGCATTATTCATTTTATGTGTAAAAAAACATTCCTATATGTTGTTTTAATGAATGAACTATTTTGTCATTACAGATGGTGATCATCAAGTACGTAACAATGTTGCTTTTGACAAGGCTGATACACCTCCATTGATAGATGTTGAAACTGCAACTGAAGATACCTCAAACAGTTTCGATGAAGATGTTGCATTAATTGGAGATACACTTCTAATAAGTGATTCTCATCCAATCCCATCCTTGAACGATGTAACAACAAGTACGGAAACTTTTGACATGACTTCAACTGCCGATGATGAAACTATCATAACGGTTGAAACCACCTTTGATGCATTGCGTAAGTAATGTTTTAAAATGTTATTTTGTAATTAATGAAAGTAATTTTTTGGTTCATTACTTATAATTTTCAGCTGCATTAAATAATTCAAGTCAATCCATCAGGGACGTCGAATTTACTTCCGGTGATTCATCACTAACAACTTCAGTTGATCAAGTAACAGAATTAATGTTGCAACTTACTGTTTTAAAAGAAAAACTATTTCTTACTGAAGAAAAACTCGTGTATGCTAATGAAATGATCTGAGCTTCAGGGAAATTTAATTACGTCACGTGACAGAATAGCAATTCTGTCACGGGTCTGTTGCGCTCTTTACAATTCGTGTTCATCTGTTGTACCCTTACTGTAGTGTGTTTAGGTGAATAATTTTCGTAATAAACCACAAATTTTCAATAAATACTTGATGTATTAACCTTGGTTAACAGGGGCACAAACAGATTACCATTTTCTTCGTAATAATTTAATCAAACACAACATTTTCACAAATGGAGATTTTCTTTTTTACAAAGGAAGGTACACAAATTGTATCTTTTCACTCACTAGGGCCTACTGATTGAGGTTATATTGGAAAGTGCTGTTCTCTGAACTTGACTGTTACTAGGAACGACCGGTAAGTTATTTTTCTTTGCTTTTGCCGCTGCGGCACGAGCAGCTTTCTTGCAAGTGTCACACTTCCAAAGCTTTGTTATTCTTTTTGGGGGATTAGTTTGCGACTTGATGCCCGATTCGTGGAATGTTTTTCTCTTGAAATTGTTGTCTACACAAATAACTTTCCCAAATAACGTGTTTTGGCCTCAATACTAAGTCCACTGGCATAATTAGACAGTGACATTACACTAGACAGTTAAACACTAACACTATAACGAACTAATGTATAAAGAAAACACATCACAACTTCAAAACAACCCCCTTTTCTATCACTATTTTTCAAAAAAATTCATATTTCGCAGAACAAACACAAGTCACTCGTAGCAGACAAAAATACATGAGTTGCTGCGTTGCCACGATGGCAACAAATGTTAAAAAAGATGTCGAACAGCCCTATACAAAATACCGAATCCGAATCCATGCTGCAACGTGACAAATATATATACGTGGCACCCTTGCTGGAGTTGATGACAAGACACGTCAAAAACAGCTGGTCTAAAACTGATTGTGTATTCCTTCTAGTGATGTGTGGCTTTTTCTAATAGGAATATTATTGCAAACGTGTACATTTTTTCACCCACGAGTTCGAGTGCTGTTTGTACTTACTTATGAAATAATAATGTATCATTTGTGCACGTGAAAATCATGCGTATCCTTTCCGGGGATCTCAGCAAAATGTTTATTGTTAAAGGTTTGGAAAAGATTCTCGCCGACAAAGAAGTCAAACGAAGCCACTTGGCTCAATTAAGGAAAGCTTGTGAAACAGCACTAGGTAAGTTTTAAATAATGAATTAACTTGAACCCAAATTAATTTTGTTTTACACTACCAGAGGATATACAAGAGGAACTGAAACATGAAGAAAATGAAAAGAGCTCAAATAGCACCTCTGCTGCTCTTCCACTTCCACGAAATTACTCTGCAAATGTAATCAATGCAGAAAAACATTACCTTCCGTTTGAACTAGCTTGCCAGTGCTCAGTTCCAAGGGTTGTTGTAATTGCATTAGATTGCTTACAGGTAAAATGCATTGCTAACTTTGTATGATTGTAAGACTATATTTTTCATCTTTATTCAGAAACTCATTGCTTATGGCCATTTAAGTGGAACATCACTTGATCCACATAATCCACAGCGGCGTCTCATAGACAGGGTGGTTGCAACCATATGCGCATGTTTCACTGGAACACCTACTGAAGAAAGTGTTCAGTTGCAAATCATTAAAGTAAAAAGCTATTCCAATGTTGAATGTCTGATTCTCTATTAATTTTAATTTTTTGTGTGCAGGCCTTATTAACTGTAGTCACATCTCAGCATGTGGAAATCCATGAAGGGACTCTACTTCTGGCAGTTCGAACTTGTTACAATATCTATCTGGCCAGCAAAAATCTGATTAATCAGACAACTGCTAAAGCAACATTGACACAAATGTTGAATGTTATTTTTATGAGAATGGAAAATCAGGCTGTGAGTTTCTACAATTGATTTCATTTGATGGATTGATTAGATTGTTTTGTTTTTTTGTTTTTGTTTATTTTTAGATTGAAGAAGAAGCAGCCTTCCCAAATCAGGAAAACAATCTGGAACAAGCCGAAGTTGGAGAAACTAAACTAGAAGCTATCGAAATAGTTTCTTCAATTGTTGACGACATCGTTGCAACAGCCGTCAACGGTTTGATACATTTTAAAAATAATCATTAAGTTTATTACATATTGGTAATTCAACTTTTATATTAGATGCCAGCGCTGAAAAAGAAGTTGAAGGAGACACGCAAAGCGAAGGAGGTCAGAGCAACGGAGGAGCTCCTCCATCTATTATTTCAGTGTGTTCATCATCGCTGCCCCGAGTGCCCTCGCAAGACAGTGTTGACACTATTGGTGGCACTAGTTCCAGTGGTGGAGACTTAGAACCGATTGGGACGTCCAATAGCTTCTCGCACGTTTTGCAAAAAGACGCATATCTTGTATTTCGTTCACTTTGTCGGCTGGCCATGAAACCTCTGCCCGACGGCATTCCAGATCCGAAGTATGTATCTGTAAACCTGGTTATTCATTTTGGGATATTCTACTAGTACGTTTTTTGTTTGTTTTTAGATCTCATGAGCTGCGGTCCAAACTTTTGTCTCTACAACTTCTCTTATCAGTGGTGCAAAATGCCGGCCCAGTTTTTCGCGAGCATCCTGTTTTTCTATCTGTAGTCCGGCAGTGCCTGTGCGTAGCACTCAGTCGCGACGGAGCCTCTAGCGTAACCGAAGTAGCTGAGCTTTCCCTAGCTCTCTTTCTCGCATTATTGAACAACTTTAAGGCACAACTTAAAAAACAAATTGAAGTACGTAGCTCATCTGATTATTTTTGTGCAAGTTTAATTTATTTGTGTTTCTTGATTTGATTTTAGGTGTTTTTCCGGGAGATCTTTCTCAACATTCTAGAAAATCCTGGTTCGACTTTTGACCACCACTGGCTAGTTATGCAAGCTTTAACGCGTATCTGTGCCGACGCTCAGAGTGTGGTAGACCTGTATGTCAATTATGACTGCGATTTGTCTGCTGCCAACATCTTTGAGCGCTTAGTTAATGTACTGTCGAAGATCGCTCAAGGGCGGCATGTTGTAGACCTAAGGACGACGCCAATTCAAGAAAAGGCTTTACGGATAAAAGGCCTCGAGTGCCTTGTGACAATTTTGAAGTGTATGGTTGAATGGAGTCGTGAGCTGTATGTCAATCCTAATGCGCAATCTAACATTGGTTCGTCTTTTACAACAAGTATTTCAAAAAATCATTATCGTTATAACGTACTTTCTTACACAGACGCCGAGAAAATAAAAGAAAACCACACAGATGAAAATGAAAGCCAAAATTACGTCAACGGCACTATGACAACTCCAAAACAATTTGAAGCCATCAAGCAGCAAAAGGAAATATGGGAACAGGGGATCGTGCTGTAAATCTCTCGTCCTTCTTATTTGAAATGAATTTTTGTAATGCCGATGTTTCCTTTACAGGTTTAATCGGAAATCTAGGAGAGGCTTGCAATACTTGCAGTCGCAGAAGCTTCTTGGGGAAGAAGCAGTTGACGTGGCGCGTTTTCTAGTGACGGAGGAACGACTGGATAAAACAGTAGTCGGCGACTTTCTTGGAGAACCCGACAAGTTTAATAAGGAGGTTATGTACGCCTACGTTGATTTACTGGATTTCAACGAAAAAGATTTCGTTAGTGCCCTGCGTCACTTTCTGGAGGGTTTTCGACTACCCGGTGAAGCCCAAAAAATTGACAGGCTTATGGAAAAGTTTGCTGCTCGTTATTGTGAATGCAATTCAAGGTTTCTTAACTCATGATATTTTTTTATGTGATGTTGAGTATACAATTTATTTTGATTTTTTGTTATCAGTCTTAGACTATTCGCCAGTGCTGATGCTCCCTACGTTCTGGCATATTCAATCATCATGCTAACGACAGATCTTCATTCCCCACAAGTCAAGAACAAGATGACTAAGGAACAGTTCATTAAGAACAATCGTGGCATCAACGATTCAAAGGTGTTTCGTAGCGTAACATTATTTTACATTCCCGTCATCACTGTCTTGTTGATAATAATTTAGGATCTGCCTGAAGAGTATCTTAGTCAGATTTACGATGAGATCGCTGGAAACGAGATCAAAATGAAGGCTCATGCGTCCAACGCTTTAGGCAACAAAGTTAGCAAGTCAGGTATTACTCAGTAAATAAGAATTCAATTAGTAGGGATTACTTTTAGTAATTAATTAGCAGGGACAGCGAATGAAAAGAAACGTCGTCTTTTGTGGAACATGGAAATGGAAGCTTTGTCTTCGACTGCACGCCAATTAATGGAGTCTGTCAGTCACGTTCATTCGCCCTTTACATCAGCTACGCACTCGGAGCATGTTCGACCCATGTTCAAAGTTGCATGGACACCTTTTCTAGCCTCTTTCAGTGTAGGACTACAAGATTGCGATGATCTGGAAGTGTCAACTCTGTGTCTGGATGGTATTCGCTGTGCCATCCGCATAGCCTGCATCTTTCATATGGCTCTTGAACGAGATGCTTTCATTCAAGCCTTGGCCCGCTTTACTCTATTGACTGCCAACTCTCCGATCACTGAGATAAAAACTAAAAACATAGATACGATCAAGACTCTCATAACAGTCGCCCATACTGATGGAAATTACCTGGGACACTCGTGGCTTGACATCCTTAAATGTATTAGCCAATTGGAGTTGGCTCAGCTGATAGGCACTGGAGTTCGACCGCAATTTATTACTGGAACTCCGACTACACCAACAGGTGCCAATTTAGCTGGTAAAAATATTTTGGCTTTTTTTTATATGTGGCTTACTGTTTGTCTTGTCCCGTATATGTGGCCTAAGTTTGTTTTTTGTTTCTGTTCTTTGTCAAGGCAACAATTTGAATTTGAATTTGGGCGCCATGAATTTGAATTTGAACTTACCAGGTATCTCTTCTTCGGGTAATAATCTACATCTGTCTGATCTGCCAAGCGTCAGTATAAACTCCCTCGAACGTAAGCATTTCATAAAAAAACATTCCCCTAAAATATTTCATATATCTATTTCTGAATGCAGCTAGTGTCAAAGAGTCCATTGGGGAAACTATTTCTCAGAGCGTGGTGGTAGCAGTGGATCGGATCTTCACTGGTTCTACCCGGTTGGACGGAAATGCTATTGTCGATTTTGTCCGCGCTTTATGCCAGGTAATTATTATTGACAGTTTCTGAGCCTCCGGTATGAATTTTGTGATATTTCAATCACCTTTTTTTTAACAGATCTCACTTGAAGAGTTGGCCCATTCTACGCAGCCGCGCATGTTCAGTTTGCAGAAAATTGTTGAAATCTCCTATTACAATATGGGACGTATTCGTTTGCAATGGTCGCGTATTTGGGAGGTTTTGGGCGACCACTTTAACAAAGTGGGAACGAGTAGTAACGAGAACATCGCTTTCTTCGCAGTCGATTCACTTCGACAACTTGCAATGAAATTCATTGAAAAGGGAGAACTGGCAAATTTTCGATTCCAAAAAGATTTTCTCAGGCCATTTGAGCACATCATGAAACGCAATCGATCACCCACAATTCGCGATATGGTGGTTCGTTGTGTCACCCAAATGGTTCATAGCCAATCAGATAATATCAAATCAGGATGGAAGAACATATTTTGTGTCTTTCTACTAGGTAATTGTATGATAGAAATGTTCATATTTTAAGAATCAATTCATACTCTTTTGTTCCGAAATCTTACAGCCGCATCCGACAACGACGAAGCAATTGTGGAGCTGGCTTTTCAAACAATAAATAAAATTGTAACAGAACTTTACGTAACTAACATGGCGGCAATGATCGATAGCTTCCAGGTAATTATACTATCATAATAATGCCACTGGAAAGTCTGTATTAATCTTGGATATACGATAGGATTGCGTCAAGTGCCTAAGCGAGTTCGCCTGCAATCCACTTTTCCCGGATACTAACATGGAGGCTATCCGTTTGATAAGGCTGTGCGGTCGGCATGTTGCCGACCAACCAGCTCTGTTTCGCGATGGGGGTAAATGAAAAAAAAATGCACTGAAAGTTTACTTGACTTAACAACATATTAAACTATCTGTGTGTTTTTTAAAGGTGCCCAATTGGCAGACGACATGGTCAACAGCCAATTAACTTCAGCTGTGACCAACTTGGGATTAATTCCCGAGGAAGAACGCCTATGGGTCCGTGGTTGGTTTCCCATTCTGTTTGAGTTGAGCTGCATCATCGGACGTTGCAAACTAGACGTGCGTACTCGCGCTCTAACTGTTCTCTTCGAAATGGCTAAACAATACGGTTCAACGTTCCGGTCACATTGGTGGAAGGATTTATTTAAAGTTATCTTTCGAATCTTCAACCAATCGAAATTGCCGGATCAGTTGTCTGAAAAATCTGACTGGCTTACTACTACATGTAACCACGCACTCTACGCCATGGTCGATGTTATCACGCAATATTTTGATTTGATCGGTTCATTGCTTATTGATGATTTTATCGCTCAGCTGTTGTGGTAAGCTTTTAATAGCATAAGCTCATAGTATTTTTATAGAATACATGTTACATTTTTGGTGCAGGTGCGTGACCCAGGAAAATGAGCAACTAGCGCGCTCAGGTGTCAATTGCTTGGAAAACCTGGTGATTAGTAACGGACCCAAGCTGGGTGATGCTTCTTGGTTACGAATCTGTGGTTGTGTTGATGACATATTCCATTTAACATTACCTGATGCCCTATTGACGTGGAGCCCTCACTCGGCGCCAGCTGAAACGGATAGTGGAGTCAAAGATACACAGCGACTCTTCAATGGTCTTTTAGTTCAGTGTCAAGTCCAGTTGGAGCTGATCCATACCATTGACAACATCGTTTTTTTCCCTTCTACGACTCGCAAAGAAGATGCGGATTTGCTCGCCTCTGCCAAAAGCATTTCGGCTAGCCAAAGAGACCTTGATCTCGGTATTACGTGATATTTTTGTTTTGTTTTTCTACAATCTTTGTATTTATACAACGTTTTGTTTCTATTTATTTTTATAGATCAAGGAATGTTTCAGTTCATGTCTACAGAGCACCTGTTGCTGATGGTCGATTGCTTAGCAAAGTCGCATAATTTTGCTCGCCAGTTCAACACCAACTCGACGCAGAGGAATGTATTATGGAAGGCAGGATTCCGAGGACCTGTCCGACCAAACTTGCTGAAACAGGAAACGCAAAGTCTTGCTTGCGCCATGCGCATCCTCTTCCGCCTTTACCACGACGAAGGGCGACAAAACGAATGGGGAAAGGTAGCTGATAAACTGACACATTTGGGTAAGGACGCCCTCGAGTACTACGTTACTCTTGAGACCGAGAGCCATCGTGATGCATGGTCACCTCTTATGCTCCTTTTCCTGTGGAAGATAAATCAACTGACTGACGAAAAGGTAACAGTTAAATTTAATTATCAAGGGTTGTTATTAATTAATGTGTGTATATTTTTCTTTAGTTTAAAACGCACGTCAGTTGGTGGCATCAGCTTCTGTGTGAGTTGGTGTCTTTCGAGTTAAAACCGGAATTGCGGTCATTGCTTAGAAAGATTTTTCTCAAAGTCGGTCAAGTATTCCGAGTCATTGCCGCCGCTCCATGAATATTTATCTATTAGGTGTTGTTTAGTACTTTGAAAATTTATACCCCTAGTTGCTCCCTCATATGTAAACCTCCAGTTCCCGTATCGAGTGATCACTTCACCGTCCTTGATAAAGAAATAAAAAGAATTTGAAGTTTACTAGATCGTTATATTTTCTTACTGACACTCAGAAGTTACACAACTTTTAAAACAAACGATATTAGAATAGAAGATAATACAAAAACTAGATTTATTTTTTAAACCTAACGTCGTAAACATCGAATGAAATGAACGATTATGACATAATAAGCCCAGACTCCATTCCGTGTTTTAAAGTTTAGATTTTTTTATACTAGCTGTTTTTTTTTTGTTTTTTTTTTGCTATATTTTATTATTTTCCACCGCATTTTAAGTGTCGCGCCATGGTCGCGCCAAGTTTGCATTTCCCTTACTCCAGTCCATCTGGTGCCCAAGAAGTAAAACTTCATGTCAGTATCCCAATACACGTGTTTGGATGTTTCTTGAAGAAAAATTGAAATACAAACACATTTTTTAGTTAGGAAAGGTAAAGAATAAGATCATTTAGAAAATGAGCTTCGCCAACACCAAATGTGTAGTTGAAGAGGGGGACACTGTTATTATTTATGTAAATCCACAAGCTATGTATGCTTTACAAGTTAAACCCCTAATTGCTACTAAAAAAGGCGATATGGTTGAAAACATTTTTCAAACTGCATATGGTGCCTTAAAAGTTCAGGAACTTGTAGGGAAAAAGTTCGGACATAAAGTGCAATTTTCTCGTGGTTGGGGTTATCTTCTTCATCCAACACCTGAACTGTGGACATTAAACCTTAAACATCGGACTCAAATCCTTTACACACCTGATATAAGCTTGATTGTAATGCAACTGGATTTAAAAGCTGGCTCGGTTATTGTTGAATCAGGTATTATGTGCAATTTTTCATTGAAATTTTTAATTGAATGAATAAGTATCCCAATAATTTTATCAAAACATTTTATCAATCATAGGAACTGGAAGTGGATCTCTCTCTCATGCTATCTTAAGAGCTATTGCACCCACTGGTCATTTGCATACTTTTGATTTCCATCAACAGAGAGTTGAGATTGTGACACAGGAATTTTCAGATCATGGATGGGAACCATTTGTTACTGCCAAACAGAGAGATGCCTGCAAGGATGGTTTTGACTTGGAAAATGTAGCTGATGCAGTCTTTTTAGACCTTCCAAATCCATGGCTTGCAATTCCTCATGCTGTCAAGGCTTTGAAAAAATCAGGTTTATTTTCCATTTGATTTTGCTTGTCATGATGTATGTAATCATCCTTTATGATTTCCAGGAGGAAGAATCTGTACCTTCTCCCCATGTATTGAGCAAACTCAAAAGACATGTGAAGGTTTGCTGGCTGAAGGATTCAAATATATTGAGACAATGGAATGCCTCCAGAGAGAGTACCAAGTAAAAAACATCACCTTACCTGAGATTGATGACTACAATTTCTCCTTTTGTAATACCCCAGAAACGGTATTTATAATTAGCTCGTGTAAAATGTGTGAGTACCTAACTTATGGTGTATTTTTTGAACAGAACTGTGAAGGTAATCAGAAAAAAGATGATCGCAAATTTAGAGCGGTACTTCCAGCTTTACAAATGGCAGGACACACCGGTTATCTTACTTTTGCTACGTGGCCGCGTCAGTCAGAAAAGTGCCAGACATGATGAACTTGTATTAAAAGATTGTTGTGTAAAGTTATTAATCATCTCTGAAAATACATCATCAATCAATATTCAACCTTACAAAAGACATCAATATACTTTACTTACTCCAATTGCATTTGGGTTTTTATTCCAATTGTAATCAAAACAACTAGTACTGAATGACCTTTCTTCAATTATTGACATGTACATTTAAAACCATTTCAGGTTTCTCTATTATCCGAAATTCAGTCCCTATGTTGTCAGCAAAAATTTTACATGGTGGTGGAGTGATAATTGCCAGCAAATATTGTGAATCTAATACTAAAAAAGAAAAATATGAAAATTCTCTTCCTTCAACATCGCTGTTCTTTTATTATTATCTATACACTAACTCCACCTTACAGATGGCTATACAGATGTTCTGGTATCTCAGACAGGTCCATCCTCAGGCACTGCCAGCAATAAATTTAGACAAGAAATCATTGGGTTTTGGATTGATGGGTGTCCTGAAGTAGTTCATAACATGTCCTTTTTGCTTCCACCGCTTCACAGTTTCAACAAGTTCCATTTGGCCCTTTACAACCAACATATCAATAACTCTTACATCCTTAGCATGTCGGTGTTTCTCAAATTCTTCCCTCAGCTTAGCGCGACATTGGGCTTCATTCTTCGGAATATCGTACTCCAAAACTGCGAAATTTACAGGGTTTTAGTCAAATGGTATAATTTGTTGCAATAGAATTGACGAATTTGTTAATAGATCATTTACCTATGTATGGGACTTGACGATACCAGGCCTTATACAAATTAAGGACCCGTTTGCGAGCTTCGGCATTGTCGACAGATAGCAGTGGTCTCACTTGTTTAACTCCAGATTTAATAACTGTTCCAGCAGTTGAAGCCATTTTGATAATAGAACAGAAATGTTGTGATCTAAAGGAGTGAAGGTGGTTTCTAAACAGTAACCAAATTTGTTTCATGTCAAATGCTGCCGAATTAAAATTTAAATAATTAAAATTTACTAGTGCCCAGAATTACATGTATATATTTATTTTTGAACTTTTAAAATAATAAAATTTATTCGATTTCGTCCCGTTATTTCAATCAGTTGTGTACATTGCAACGTTGGTTACAAAACCATGCGGCTTCAAAAATACGAAACATAACAAACAGGATAAATTTGTGGACACAATGTCGAATCTGAATCAGACGAGTGAATTAAATGCAAATTTTCAACATATTTTCGAGTCTTTGATGTTTGAAGACATTAAAACCACAAGTGGTAATTTCAACCCAAGCCAGAAAGCTGACATACAACGGAAAATTGCAGCCCAGCTCTATTATTCAACAAACTCTGGAGATATGTATGTTTATTTATCTCAGAATATTGGTTATATTTGGTTACCTAATTAATTTTTTATTTGGTTACCTAATTAATTTTTAAAAAATACTTATAGTGATGAAGATCCTGCAGTTTCTTTGACTCTGTATAACTCATACATCCACAAATACTTCCAGATTGTGGATGAACAGGACCTTTCTAGAGGATTAGACAGTTATTCAAAAGGTGCTTTGGCACTTGCAAGCTCTTTTAAAAATGGTAAATCTAAGATTTTAGTTTCCAAGCTTATACTAAATTTTTTAAGTAAACATCTCAGAGAGTAAACAATGGAGTCTAAAAGATCTTCGTAACACAAGTATCTTCCAGACACTTGAAAATGACTTGAGTAAAACTGAAGGAACAATGAAGAATATTCAAGAATTTGAGAAAACACTAGAATTTTCAGTACAACTTGAAAAAAATAAGAATGAAGAGGAAAAATCCACTCAACTACAGGTTACTAAACTAAAGCCATGTGAACCAGAATTTAAATCCAATTCAACACAGAAACCTCCAATAGTTTATCCGCAAGTGAAATGTTTTAATGTGTCTGAAAGAAGAGCTGAGGATGTTACAGCAAAGAAAAATTCAACTATAAATCCCCAGATCAGGTACCCTGTGAAATCTGAAGTAAAGGTTGATGAGACAGTTAAACCTAATATTCCATTCCGTACAGCCAAAGAACAATTAGTAAGTTTACTGACATACACTTACATAATTTAAATTACTAATGAAAACCAATTCAAAACTATTCTCAAAGATTTTTGATCAAAAGAAAAAAAATGCGGGAGGAACTAATAATTCGACTTCGAATGCGCCTTCCTATGGTTGCCGTCCCAAGTCTCTTGGCCAACGTCGTGGTTTAAATAGCCCTTTCATTCTTCCTATTAAAGATGCCAAATCAAACGAGGGCGAAAACAACGGTGTAGACAAGAAAAAAATTGGGAATAATGATGAACAAGAAAAAGTTGTTGGTAAAGCTTGTGTTTTTAAAAAACTGTTTTATTATTTAAACTAGAAGTTAACTAGATACTATTCACAGACGAAAGGTTGAAAAATATTGAACCACGGATGGTAGAGCTAATTGAGAATGAAATCATGGATAATGGATCGCCAGTGAATTGGGACGATATAGCCGGTCTAGAATTCGCCAAGAAAACTATCCAGGAAATTGTTGTTTGGCCAATGTTGCGACCAGATATTTTCACTGGTCTTAGAGGTCCTCCCAGAGGTAAGTTTTTTTATGTATTCCCTTTTCTACTTGACATTTATTTTGCTTGGCAGCTTTTAAAGAGTATGTAAACTGCAGGTATTTTATTGTTCGGGCCACCTGGTACAGGGAAAACCTTAATCGGTACGTTAATTCACTTATTTAGAGACAAATAGATAGATCTAAAAATTCGGTAATTAACAGGTAAATGCATTGCCAGTCAATCCCGATCAACATTTTTCAGTATCAGCGCATCTTCATTGACATCCAAATGGATTGGTGAGGGAGAAAAAATGGTCCGAGCACTATTTGCGGTTGCAAGGTTATCGAAACAAATTTTAAGTCATAATTCAGATTATTTAACTGAAATTTTTTTAGAGTGAATCAACCCTCGGTAATCTTCATTGATGAAATCGATTCTTTACTATCGCAGCGGTCTGAATCGGAACACGAAAGTTCGCGCAGAATCAAAACGGAATTCCTCGTCCAACTGGTATATTTCCCTGCCAATATTTTCATTATAGGCTGAAGTGATACACAACATTTTTATAATTAAAGGATGGAGCAACGACGAGCCAGGAAGATCGTCTCTTAGTAGTTGGTGCAACAAATCGACCGCAGGAGTTAGACGAAGCTGCCCGGCGCCGATTAGTTAAACGATTATAGTATGGATTCGAAGAATGTTGCTCTTTCGTTGTTACCCTAGTTTCTTTAATTTAATCTTGTTTTAAATAGTATACCCTTGCCCGAATTCACAGCCAGAAAACAAATTATTCATCTTTTAATGGCCGAGCAGCGTCATGTTCTGGGCGAAGATGAGATTGCTGATATTTGCAATCGCACTGATGGCTATTCCTGTGCAGATATGACCCACTTGTGCAAAGAAGCTGCTTATGGACCTATTCGTTCCATTGCTCTGGGTGATATTGAGCACATATCTCCTGACCAGGTTTGTTATTACGGTTGTAAATGTGTGTGTTTAACGTAGCAATTTTGTAAAAGGAAAATAATACGTATTTAAGGTTCGCCCTATAACCAACGAAGATTTCGACGCAGCCTTATGTCAGGTTCGTGCTAGCGTGTCCAGTCAAGATTTAGACCTTTACGAAGACTGGAACAGGCGTTACGGCAGTGCAGCGAAATAAAATATTTCCTTCCTCGTGTTTAATAAACCAATAAAAAAGATTAAATATGATTTCGTCCATTACTATGCCACACTGTCTCTGGAAGGGATTTTTCTATCTTCCAGTTTCCTCCTTTTCGCGCAATCTAATTAAATTTATCCTCTTTCGCGTTCTAATACCTCGTCTTCTACGTTCTCATCCGTGTTCTTCATCTTTTCCGTCTCTTTTTGTGTATTTATAATCAACTTTGGAATATATAATTGAATAGTAATTTTTCTAGTAGATACTCGATACATTTTTTCAGATAAACAGCGACATCTACAATGTTGATTGCTACCTAGATAAAACATTTGTTTACTAAGACATCAAAATCAAGTGTTTCTGTTTTTAGGCTCGTGCAAACAGAACTCAACTTCTTTCAGTACTAAATAGAGAGCTAAACAGATGGGTCAGTGAATTGATCTTCATCTTTCGGTCCGTTATCAGCTATCCTGCTAGAAGTGCGAAGCCCAAATTCCTCCCAGCGAACGCTTGAATCCGGCAGAAGATCAACGCGCCGAATTCGACGATCAGGACCCCAACAGCAGTTGCGTAATTCCAAATGACGCCAAGGTCGATTGATCACCAACATAATTTTGTGATTTTTAAATTCATAAAGGAATCGTTCGACTTGCTCCGATGCACTTGGGGTTACGACCAAGACTTGCCCAATGTAGGGATAGCGAGCAGTCAATTGGCGGTAGACGGTCGTTAAATCAGCCGGATAGCGATTGAAAATAATTATATTGTTACAGAGTGTTTCCAACGGAGACCCACCTGCACCGGTCCACGAATCGTCATCCGGCAACAGTCCGTAGTTGCTGAAACTTTGCAAAAGTGTAAGGGGTCGCGAGTATTGCAGAACCAATTGGTCAATCAAAGCGTGCTCCTCCATCCAATAGTGTTTATCAAAAACGACAACCGTTCCAGGACAAGTTTCGTCCTCCCAACTGAGAATCAGCTGAACAAGTTGTTCATTGTGCTGAAATGACGGCCTTAACAACGATAGTATAAACAAAGAAAAGATGAACGATTTAAAACCCATCTTGTCACTATGACATTGACCAACCAAATGAAACTTGACAAATCTCTAGCGATACGCGTCGAACTCGGAATGAAACATGATTAATCCTTGCGCATGCGATGCAAACAGTACAACAACCTTGAAACTATACACCCAACAGCAATACCCGAATAGTATAACACATTGTAGAGTTTTGATTTGATGCATTTCCATGGTAACCAGGATTACTTACATATTGATAGAATAACCTATATCACTGTTGCTATGGCCAGAGTATTATTGTCGTCGAAATTGGATCAAGTGAGAAACAAGTCAATACTCACTGTTGCTAGACCACAGCAGCGATCTGGCAGCGATAGCTGAAACTTGACATTTAAACAAAGAAACTGGTTTAAATCCATAAATATTATACTTATACGCCTGAAAAAATAATACATGGCAATCAATAACGTGGGACGTAGTATTCGTATTTTGGAGCGGCAGCAGTCGTGGTGGTATCAGGTGGTATATACTGGATGAGGGGTGTATGTCAATAAACTTTATCGTATTGCGGTAATTATTCACGACATAAGAATCGTAAGCCTCTTTGGACGGATAGGGCACAGCATCCATTTGCCTTCTCATACGGTGTCTATCCACGCTTCGTCTCATCATATGCCTTTCTTTGTTTGATGGAACTAAGTTCATTTGATGTTCACCATGGCCTTGACCACCGCGTTCATCCTGGATACTCCTTTGATTAAATTGCGACACGGGTAGCGAAGCCCCATTACTTGTCTGAGGAGAGGGAAAGCCCATCTGATATAAAAAAATTTAAATAAAAACATGCAAAAACAAATAGTAAAATATCCCTCTTTCTCACCATTGGAGATGGAGCTGGTGAATTCATTGGAGAATTAATGCGTGGAGCGATTGGAGGATCTGGTTGAGGTGGTTGCTGATTAAGTCCCATCATCTGTTGGGCCATTTGCTGTTTAGGATGCGGAATAGAAATGGTTGGAGGAAGCGGTACAGGATTCAATAATAGTTTCGGAGGCGACTTCGGAGATCGGAGGTGAATGTCGAATGTCACAACTGAAAGAGTTAATTCCACTTCGGATAATTCAACTGTTGAAGAAATCAAAATTTTGAAGAAGCGACAAGAAAAACAAGTACTTTAAATTCCAACAGGTGCCTTTATCAGTTTTCCAGCCTCTGCCAGAGATCTTGGTAAAATCTATCCCCTGGAGGATACTCCAGTGTCGAGACTTGCTATATTGAACCTCCTGGTGGCCTTGTCATTTTTCTTTTCAAAATTTTACCGATTCTACACTGCTATATATTCTACCATGCTTTATACACAGGACCCACTTATGCAATCAAAAATATATATTACTAATAACCAAGTGACTTTTAAAATGATGAAAATGAGAAAAAAAGTAAACACTTTTATTGGTCAGTGCGTGCTCTCCGTTCAAAGGAGTCACCAACAGCCACGACCAATTCAAGGATAACCTCTTTTCGGCCAGTGAGATCGCCAGAACTGATTTGCATTTGAGCGAATCAATAAAATTAAAAGAATTGAAAGAGAACGCCTGAGATTCAATAATCTAGAGATTTCAATCAAATTCAACAGGACCGGGACACGAGACAGGACTGGAGCACAGCACGAAGGTCGGCCGTCAAGCCAATAAATAGGATCCCAACAGCCTCTCGCTCGCGTATCTGCAAGAATTTAGAGCATAATCGTTGCCATCCGGTTTCACTCGTCAGCATAAAAATTGTAAATTTGGTATTAATACCATATTTTAAATAGAAATAGGATCACTAGGCTATACTTATTCTCCAATTCACGCATCACGTAGCTTAATTAATAATTTCTGTTATTGTTTATTATTTATTTTGGATGTTTTTGTCCTCCCGCTCTGCACATTTATAGAAATCTTTATTTTCCGTAGCCTGTAATACTCCGTAGCCTAGACTCTGCAAGGTAAGGTGGACGTGTGTATGTGAAGAGAGTGCAAAGAAATATACATAAAAGAAGGACGCAGCGTATCATCTAGGGACTGAGATCAGGCCGGCTGTGGATCAAGTATTTTTGCCGGGACATTTCAATTGCCATATGTATTAGCTAACTATAGCTTAATATTATGCTATAACTTTTTTTATGCAAAAGAATAAAACGCATAGAAAAACAAATAAAGAAAAAAAGAAAAATGCGACCATAACGGAACAATACTACCGGTACTGGACTAGGTTTTCAATTTATTTAGCAGATTCCCACAAAATAAAGAATGATAAAATATTGCCTTGCGACATCTTTCCCGTTTTACTCAATGACTGATGACCGAGTTCGCTTTACTGGAAATAGCATCCAACTTGTTCCGCGTACCCTTAAAAAGTATAAATATAAATAAACAATTATAAGGGAAATAAAAAAAAGAAGCACGTCATTCTGCACGTCGTGTATCCGGCAATTTCCAAGAGAATTTTGGCTGGTCGAGAACTAGGATTAAGATTTTCTCACGCTGTTTTCAACGACAAATGTCAATGTCATTGTTGAATTTTATAGAATATTACGGAAATTGAGTACTGCCATGCATCAAACACGAATAACCATTCCAAACCAGTATACACGATGCTCTCATATTCATGTAATATTCGGAGCATCTTATAACGTGCAATACATTTCAAACCAACGTAGAAGCACGTAGCTTTATATTTAAAAAATACATGCAAACAATGTTTGAAAACACATAAATCTAACCTAAATATTCCATGAACGAAACAGTCGAAGACTAGTGTAGAAGCGGATGACATCGTACCGTCTATTCCTTATCACTACCATTCTCAATTTTAATGTTTAATAAGATTTAAAAAGATTAAAGTACACTGTTTTGTTGTTTGCTTCGAAAACGTGCGTCAAATTAGAACATCCGGGAACCCAAAGTCAGTAATACATCAGAGATGTTCGTTATTTCGTTTCTTCTGTTACTGGTAAAGTTATCAAGCAACTTATTTATGTTATAGGCCTATTGGTTAATATTAGTCACGTTGGTATATGGGCTGCAAACAGGTCACAGCAACTGAGTAGCCTGTAATCTTCGTACACTATAGTCAAAATAAAAATAATCATGGGAACCTAGTTAGCTTAGTTCATAAAAAATCGCATTTAGTATAAGTATGGGTTTCCAGCTTTCTTTATGTAGGAATGAGGATTGTTATTAGAAAATGCAAAAAAAAACTCGCTTAATTTGCTTAGGAAAGGATAGTAGAACTTAATTTTAATTTAAGCGCACCTTTTCATGCGGGAAAAAGGTGGTAATAAGAATAAGAAAATCAGAATCGATCAGAATTTAATTAAATGATATTTATTAGCTTACTTGTTTCTATCTGTAAGCAAATTAATTTTTATTGAATGCTTAAAATATGTTACCACAAATTCTGGTGAAATTCTGAGTGTAGGACCGTTCATTCCAGTTTACGCGTTTAACACTTATGGGGAAATCGAGAGAATAATCCTCTATGAAAAAAATTTTGTTTATGGACTGTAGATATTTGTTTATGGAACGCCAAGTGACAAAAAAATTAACTGCTCAAAATCAACTGCTCTTTGCAAATCAATTGTTAAGCGACCATGGATTTCAATCGATATCTTATGATTCCTCCCAGAAGGAGGCGTAGAAACGAAATTTTTTGGACCGCCAGCTAGAAGTCGGGGGGAGAGTAGAGTGAATTTTGAGCAGTAATTTTTAAATTTTCAGCAGTTAAATTTTTGTCACTTTCGCGTTCCATATTTATAGAGTTAAGATAGCAACCTAATAGAATAAAAAATTCTGAGCAGGGGATTTTTTTCGCATGTTTTGCAGTTTTATTTGAATTATTTCAGAGATGAAGAAAACAAAGTGTTTAGTGCCTGAATGTCAATACTGCACTCCCGCTATTTAAAATATTTTATTTTAACAAGCAATCCACCACTCAAGAGCAGCAAATCCATGGACCCTCCTTTTTTCGCATTCCGCTATGGGACCTAAAAATCTGTAATAATTCAAGCATATCCAGTTTTTTACTCCAAAATCACCTGTTTTTACAGAATTTAAATATTCACTGTCGTTCGGGAGATATTTAATGTTAAAGTTTGGGTTTTTTCAAATTTTAACAAATTGGGGGGGTCTTTGGTGTCGCTTTTTGGGTAAATGCTAACCTTTTAAAAAAAACAAATTCTCCCAAAAGTTTGCTCGGCCATCCCTAAATACCAATCCAAAAGGAATTTACATTCCGGATTAGATTGGCCGAGTTATTCCCAATCTAGTAAAGTGCAATTTTGACCAGTTTCCCACCCAGCCTAGTCGCCATATTTTATCACTCTCTCTCGCGTTCCTGGTGGATGACAGCCGAAGCATACGAGTTCTCTGCACCTCGGGCTTCATATTGCTGGCCACTAGACTATATGAAAGGGCCTACACTCCTACAGTATGTCCCCCGGTCTAAAGTGAAGGCCAGGAAAGCGTAGCTTTGGCATCTGCAAAAGTAAAAAAATTGAATTCTGCAAAAACAGGTAAATCCGGAGTAGAAAACTGGATATGCCTGAATTATTACAGATTTTTAGGTCCCATAGCGGAATGGGAAAAAAGGGGGGTCTATGGATTTGGTGCGCTTGAGTGTTGGATTGCTTGTTAAATATCTACTTGTGTTGTAAACGCTGTCTACCTTGTCGTCCAGGGTGGGTCCGGTCTCGCCTAGGTCTCTTGTTTTTCACGTTTTGCGTTTAACCCAAAAGGGGGAATTTGTTTTTTAAAATTCATTGGAGAAAAATGATTTATTCGGATTTATTACAGAACATTAATTAATAAAAAAGTTGTGAAGTCATGAAGTTCTATATTTTTCAACTATATCTTTTACGATACATATTCTACACAGCGCGCGTCACTCTTAAAAAATGCACACGAGAAGTTCACCACTCAGGTTTTGGATTACAAAATGCGTAATCTGCGTAGTTTGCTTAAATTACGTTTGTTTAGATTGGATCAATATTTCTGTACTTTTGGCAGGGGGTACGAATATTTGTTTAGTGGTGAACCCCTAGAATGCGCAAGTGGTTCTTTTGAAATGAACTGCAGGCATCCGCTCTTCCTTGAGAAATTATCATATAAAAAATTCTTGCTTAGTTAGTGTTAGCACCGAGGATGGGAGATGGAAGACCAACATATCTTGGACAAACAGGTGACAAAGATTCCCGGCAGTTATTGCCTTATTACGAATTTCTTCCACTGGGAACAGCAGGTTACCTTAATTCTGGTGAGATAAACTTTTGTGGTTTTATTAAAGACATTTTTATTTTAATAGTTTTTCTCTGTCTCTAAAAAGTAGGTGCCATTTCATTACATCGATACCTTTTTTATATCTTGTAGACTTAAACACAAAAGTAAAGATTATTTTATCTTGATGAGTATATTTTTTGAAATTTATGTTTATAAACAGTTTATGAACAGTTTATAACTATGACAGTTAAAAGTATTACGATAAATATGCTTAGGGGGATAATAGGGCTCTTCGGGATCTGTTTTCTTTAGGCGTTTCATCTGGCAACGCAGCATGGCTCTAGACTTTTTTAGCGCGAGAACGGGGAGAAGAGGGAGAATGGGACGAATGGGGGAGAAGAGGAAACGTGGGTCCCCTTTCTTTTCGTACGCCCTCCTCCCTCCCATTCGTCCCATTCTCCCTCTTCTCCTCGTTCTCACGCTAAAAAAAGTCTAGAGCCATGCTGCGTTGCCAGATAAAACGGCTAAAGAAAACAGATCCCGAAGAGCCCTATTAACGGACTTACAACATATTTAAAAATTGATTATCGATTAATAAACATCCACCCCTTGAAGCATGAATAACATGAAATACATTTTTTTTAAATTTTTTTTTCCATATAATCTACAGAAAGCTGGATGAAATTTTCTAGCAAATTGTTTGGCGACAGTAGATGGTTATGGCTTCTGGCACCAGCAGCGGCATCTTCTAGTTACCAAAATGCATATATTGATATTCGCAAGCCTTTTGAAACTGAGCACAACAGGCTCCTTCCCATGGATTTATTCTACTTTAATTACGGTAAATTTTATCGTGAAAAATATTTGAAAAATAACATTAAAGTTATCAATAATTTAGAAGTAAGTTTTAATTTTAAATTAATTTATTAATGGTGATTACTTAGGAAGTCCTTAGACAGCTACCTTTAATCACAAAAAACCTTGCCATTGATTTCTTTCTACGTAAAATATTTCGGGCTGTATAAATTTATCTTCCACTTACTCCTTCAATGTTTCCTGCTTCTCATTCTTTTCCCTTTTTAATTGTTCCCATACTCATAACTCACAGCAGAGTATATACAATAGCTTATGTTTTCAGGAGCGGGTTTGAACGTGGGTTTCACGCTGCTGTTGCTAATCAGTGGTGCAGTTTCATGAGGCTGTGGCTTTCTCTCATCTACTCTATGAGCCCAATCTCCTTAAAAGTACTTGCACTGTCGTTACCATGTATGCGACTGGACGACAGTGCCCAACACCAAACCAAACACAGACTCAACAGAGGGACAGACGGCACACAACAACCACACACGGGAATAAAGGGGGGCTCATTTACATAGGGATTCAAGGTGATCTTATATCTCGCCATACGTCTTTAATAGTCGTCAGTTTAGCGTCATTTCTTAGGAATACTTCGACTATTTAACGTTTATGCAATTACACGCGTGACAATATATTTTAAAAGTTTTAAATAAGTTTAGATGTGACATAAAACATAATAAACTTTTGACAGTTGCAAAGTTTCTAATAGTAAATAATATTTAATATAGCTTGATAGTTCTATCACTCATAGGAGAATAGTGAAATACCACCCAATTCGTAGTTAGTATATTTTCCGTTGATGGAAAAGCAATCGAAAAGCACAAGCCTACATTAAACTAGATGCCTTCTGGCTAAGCCTCCGGTCAAGGTTCGCAAAAAAAACTACAGTTTTGCATCGCCTTTAGTTTTATTAATTTTAGTGTCATTATTTAGCCTTATTGGCCTAGTATGAGATGCCACAATCATGGACTAGGGTTAAAATTTGGATCAGGTTGGCATTAGGTAATGACTAATGAGTAATAAATATTTCTGAAAAATGTTTTTGAAATTGCTGAAAGTTGAAAATTTTGTAATAATTTTCCACGATCCCAAACAAAAGCGGGAAAATATAACCTGCTAAAAATGGGGAAAATACCTTATAGAAAGAGCACATCAAACTTTAACATTTAAAATTTGAACGAATGTTAGCGCGTTTTGGATGCAACCGGGCTTCGCCACCACCTCCCCCAGCCACAGAAAGGGTTTCGTGGCTTAATAAGATGGACGAGCGAATAAAACTTAACCCAATGTTAAAAGATAAAATGAGTAATATAATCACACAGTAAAAAAAACCTTTCTTGAATTTTAATTCAATACGCCAAGAAGTTTACAAAAAGTTTTTTAAAACTAGTGATATAACTTATAACTATTTCCAGAGAAAACTCAAATTACATACAAACAAACCAGTTGGTATGAAAGTGGACCAATCTGAAGATTCTTATCCGAAAAAGGTTTTTTTAGCCTTTCCAGGCTGCTAAAAAAGCCACTTTAGAAACTTTAAACCTTCGGTATATTCATAAGAATGAATATTACCCTCAGGGATTAAGGTTGTTCAGAATATTTCCAATTCTTTTTAGGGGCACGGAAAAGCACTACTCTCTTTATGCTTTATTTGCTTCCACTTTATTTATTTGAATGGCTTTGTTTTACAATTTTCTTTCTTACTTTTATTTAAACACTATTATTTATTTTAATGATTTCTTTTTCTCCACTACACTCCATAGACCAAGTATTGGCTAATCCCCTACGAGATACACATTGTGGTGTCTCACCTGGGAAACTTTTAATAGATTCTCTGTATCTTTCTGATTTTGTCAATTATTTCAGATAAGTATAAATAAAAAAATATTGGTTTGAATTACTGGGTCAGCCATGTTTTTTGAAACACTGTAATTACCTCCTTGCAATTTCATGAAAAAAATAATATCTATGATTGTAAGCAATTTGTGAACTAAAAATCAAAAAGATACAGCGGGCTTATCTTTCTTAAGAAAAAACGCGAAATTTTACTGAAAATTGTTTTTAATTACTGTAAATCTCGTGTAAAAATGCAAACCTAGACTACACCAGAGTTTTTCGCGTTAACGTGTTTTTTTTGTTTAATCAACGGCTACGAAAAAACTAGTTGCTCTCTACAAAACGGTTGCTTAAACCGAAATACATAATTTTTATTTTGTAACGCTAAAACAGGCTGTAGTTTAGGCTAATAATAGTCTTTAATAGGCTTTAAACAATAATTTAGGGGGTGGGTGGTGGAATTACCAAGGGTGAGAATTGTACCACGACAAAATTTGTATTTAAAAGTATTCTCTGTCAAAATTCAATCTTACCTCAAATCTAATTTAATTTTTCCGTAATATAGGTAAACATGGAGCACAATTTTACCCATCAACATTAATTTCTGAACCACGATCGCTAGCTACAATTATCACAAATTTAATAAAAAACATTATACAGCAGTTTAGACCCACTACAATTGCAGAAATATCTCCAACTACTACTGCAAATACTCTTACAATACCCCATTCAAGCACAACAAACAGATTTACTAATTCACCTTCAACCACTACACCCGCTTTCACTACTTCAGATGCATCTTCTACCATGGGATCAACTGAATCTACTATCTCAACATCAACGACCGTCACCGAATCAACTACCACTGCTCTAACTCCTTCAATGGAATCAACTGAATCTGCTACACCAACGTCAACGACTGTCACTGATTCAATTATCACTGATTCATCGTCTTCTATGGAATCAACTGAATCCACTACACCAATATCCACTTCTGTCAGTGAATCAACTACAGTTGTTCCATCTTCTACTATGGAATCAACAGAATCCACTTCATCGACGTCAACAACTGTCACTGAATCAACCACAACTGGTCTCTCTTCTACTATGGAATCAACTGGATTTACTACTCTAACGTCAACTACTGTCAGCGACCCAACTACAACTGTTCCATCTTCAACTACAGAATTACCAGAATCCACTTCACCGACGTCAACGACTGTCACTGAATCTACTACCACTGATTCATCTTTTACTATGGAATCAACTGTATCCACTACCCCACCATCAACTACTGCCAGTGACTCAACTACAACTGTTCCATCTTCAACTACGGAATCAAGTGGATCGACTACACCAACGACAACGACTGTCACTGAATCTACTACCTCTGATTCATCGTCTATTATGTCACCAACTGAATCCACTACCCAAACATCAACTACAACTGTCCCATCTTCAACTATACAATTGACTACTCAAACTCCAACGACTGTCGCCGAATCAACTACCAGTGATCAATCTTCTACTATGGAATCAACAGAATCCACTTCATCGACGTCAACAACTGTCACTGAATCAACCACAACTGGTCTCTCTTCTACTATGGAATCAACTGGATTTACTACTCTAACGTCAACTACTGTCAGCGACCCAACTACAACTGTTCCATCTTCAACTACAGAATTACCAGAATCCACTTCGCCGACGTCAACGACTGTCACTGAATCTACTACCACTGATTCATCTTTTACTATGGAATCAACTGTATCCACTACCCCACCATCAACTACTGCCAGCGACTCAACTACAACTGTTCCATCTTCAACTACGGAATCAAGTGGATCGACTACACCAACGACAACGACTGTCACTGAATCTACTACCTCTGATTCATCGTCTACTATGTCACCAACTGAATCCACTACCCAAACATCAACTACAACTGTCCCATCTTCAACTATAGAATTGACTACTCAAACTTCAACGACTGTCGCCGAATCAACTACCAGTGATCAATCTTCTACTATGGAATCAACAGAATCCACTTCATCGACGTCAACAACTGTCACTGAATCAACCACAACTGGTCTCTCTTCTACTATGGAATCAACTGGATTTACTACTCTAACGTCAACTACTGTCAGCGACCCAACTACAACTGTTCCATCTTCAACTACAGAATTACCAGAATCCACTTCACCGACGTCAACGACTGTCACTGAATCTACTACCACTGATTCATCTTTTACTATGGAATCAACTGTATCCACTACCCCACCATCAACTACTGCCAGCGACTCAACTACAACTGTTCCATCTTCAACTACGGAATCAAGTGGATCGACTACACCAACGACAACGACGGTCACTGAATCTACTACCTCTGATTCATCGTCTACTATGTCACCAACTGAATCCACTACCCAAACATCAACTACAACTGTCCCATCTTCAACTATAGAATTGACTACTCAAACTTCAACGACTGTCACCGAATCAACTACCACTGTTCCATCTTTAACTACAGAATCAACAGAATCCACTTCATCGACGTCAACTACTGTCACTGAATCAACTACCATTGCTTCATCGTCTACTTTATCAACAACTGAATCCACTACCCTAACGTCAACTACTGTGAGCGACTCAACCACGACTGTTTCATCTTCAACTATGGGATCGTCTACCACAACGTCAATGACTGTAACTGAATCAACTACCGCTGATTCATCCTCTACTATGGAATCAACTGCATCTTCTACCCCAACATCAACAACTATCAGCGAATCCACTACAACTGTCCCACCTTCTACTACGGAATAAACTGAATCCACTCCAACCCCACACTAACGACTGTTGCCGAATCAACTACGGCCAGATCGACCACGGAAACGGGTTAATGAAAAGAACACAAAAGATTTAAATTATACCAATTTCATTTTCACGATTTGATTTTTTAAATGATTGAAACGTAGTTACCTTGAAAAATAATTTAACAATCGTCAAATAATTTGCTAATTCTCAAAAACATCGCGGATCATCAATTAATCAGTCACTCTAAATATCTGTAAATCTCTAACTGCAATTTATAAAAAAAGCAAGAAAAATTTACACTACCGTAAAGAAAATCAATAAGATTTATTAGTTTTACATGAACAAAAAAATACATATAAATAAAATAATGAGAATATTTGCCCTAATGGGATATATATGATAAATGATAATCTATTTTGTGTAAAAGTAGTCACGATTCAAAATTTGTTAAAACGAATTATAATCTTTGTGACAGCATATTGAGTTTGTTGACTAATATTATACCCGATAACACCGCCGTGCTTGCCATATAATATGGGTTACTACGTTTTATATACGATAAGTATGGACCCTTCCATACGGGGCCCTTGATATGGCAGGGTGAGGCCTCGAATGGACGACACAGTAATTGAGCTCTGGCCCAAGACGAGAAAAGACGCAGAAATGAAGCTTGGTTTCCTGGATTCCGTGTTTTTATTAAGTCATCAACCTAGCGAAATCGTTTTCAATTGATTATTTTCTACTGATGCTAAAGAGATCCCTTTCCTTAAATTCCAAGCCAGAATTTATTCATTTTGATGATGGGGCCAATTTCTTAGGCGTGAAGAAAGAGTTTAGTTTTGCCTGTAAGTTAGATCAGACAAGATTTATCCCTCACGGAAGCACTACTTTATCAGTAAGCACTACTTTATCACTACTTTATCATTTGTCATCAAATGGAAATTCCAGCAGCTATGTGCTTCGCATTTGGGGTTCATGAGAGGGGCTCTTGAGAGTTTAATAAGAGTGAATGAGCTTCATGTCTCTTTATCGAATGTTTCAAAGGAGAGAGTAAAGCTACGCTTCCCCAGCGAGGAGGTGATTGCAAGTACGCTTAATTTTTGCGTGAAGTAGCAGCTATTTTGAACGACCGGCTTCTAGTGAAGTGCAGCCCTGATAAAAAAGAATGTCGTCCTATCAGTCTTAACGATTTGCCTGACAAACTGAACTGTGTCACATTGCCCACATTAGAGACCCGAAGGAGCGAAGTACTACGTCATCAAATTGTCTTTTATATTAATCAATATATTCAATCCCCCCAATCTCTCGACTTTGCTTTCTTGAACCGCAAGAGAAGCTGGATTTAGACTCGGAGGCGAATAGTGCCGCAAATATAAATGTAAGTCCTCTGGAGACACGAATGATATATATATTTATTGCGCATTATTTGTCTTGAATTGTGTTACTGTTGCCACTGTAGACATTTGCTTTCTTGACCCGTTTTGGTGGGATTCTTCAACATATATACACCCCATATTGTATACCAAACAAGAGACAGACCAAACGTCCTCCTTGTTACATTGTGTTACGCGCCGGGAAGAGAGGTCGCATAAAGGAGACCGGAGATGACTAGATTGGTCGGGTGAAGTAACGCAGCTCATACGTCGAGGACTAAACGTTGAAAAAACGAGAAAGAAGAGAGTTCGGGGAAGGCAAAGTTGTACAAGCAGGAATGGAGAACGGGCGAGTCGAAAGAAAGAGGTAGAGAAAGGAACCAGATCCAGAGAACTAAACATTGTACAGTGTTGCACTGTAAACATTTGGTTAAGTATCGCGTTGTATTTCTGTATTGCATCGTGTGCGTATAATATAACCAAGGTTGGCCAGGTCGGCCGTAACAATTTTGAAAGTATGTAGACTTGCAATATAAAATCTTTTCTGTCAGAGCCGGCGTTAAGCTTATTATAGCACAATTCATCAGTTGTAGTACAGTACCCACGTTCCGCGCTTAACTTGCGGCTTATATAGCAAAAAGATGACCTAAATGTCACTTTTTTTGGTTCGACTTCGCTTTTTTCGACTGAAAAATGTCCTTCATTAGACAGCTGTGTCCAGACAAAATCTGTCTTTATGTTACCTTTTTAGATGACTTTTTAGATACTATTAAGACCAGAATATGGTTACTTAATTCGAACTAAAAGATATCAATAAGCTCTCCTGTAGTCGTCATTCATATGGTTGGCTTATAAGGTGACTACCATAATTCAAACTAAAAATTTTATAATTAAGATCTCCTTTATTCGTCATTCATATGAACCCTTGGCTTATAAGATGACTACATAATGCAAACTAAAAGATATCACTAAGATTTTCTTTAGTCGTCATTCATATCAACCATATTCCCTGATATAAGACTATTATGTGATATATTGTTAGTTTCATTAATTTAACTTTTAGAAAAATCTATGGAGTTTATTTTCATTTGTTTGTCAACAACTGCCAATATTATGACAAGAAATTTCAAAAAATTTGAATTCAGCTGTCAAATTCGGTGTCTCTTTGCTGATTGTCAGAGTCGTCTTTATTATGTTGTCTCTTTAACGCACTATTGATTCGATGGATGATGGACGTTTAGGCCCGTGACGTTCAGGCCCGCAACATTCAGGCCAGGGCCTGAAAGTGCCTTTGCACGGGAGACGTTCAGGCAACTGTCCGGCGACATTCAGGCCACATAAAAAACTATGGATCTATATTTAATTTATGTCACAAAACTTATGTCAATAAACGTATTCAATAATTTTCGATTGCAACAGGTTGGTTCATCGTTCTTGTTTGCCTTCGAGGCTAACTCCTGCCGAATACGTTCAGATGAAGAAAAACAATGAAGTATTTGACTTCAAGTGTCAAGTTTTCTTTGTGTAAACACAGGTTGGTGTTGTTGGCCGCAAACGGAAAACAAAAAAGGAAGTAGACACTCAGCCAACCGAGCCTTTGGCCAAAAGGGTTCGTCCAGATCCTACCCACCCTCCTCGAGTGACACGTTCCGCAAGGCAATTTCCTAGTGAAATTGCGTAAACTTTACACCAGGAGCCAACCCAACAACAGCGATCTCCTCGTGAAGCTTGTACTGGATTACTAGCACCTGGATAACTAGCACCGTGTGGCCACCACGCAGTTGGTCTATGTGCATGCAACATCGCCGAACAAACAACAACGGTGAAGGTTAGAAGTACAGTTAAGAAATAAGAAACAAATCTGAATTACGGTTGGATGTACTAGGCTACCATAACTCAATAAAGCTGGAAGGGGCTAATAATTCCCCGAATCTGATCAAATGTAAGAAGAAGCGAGAAAAATTGACTTCATGGCAAAGGTAAAAAACATAAAAATATTTTTTTTAAATACTACCACATGGCAGAGTGAGCTCAGGGAAGCTTGGAAAGATTACCAGGGGAAAAAATACGTCTGCAGAACTATTGGAGAAATTGGGAACGGTTAGCCGTAAGCATTCCAAACAACAGTGGAGGGAGTTAGAACTAGCAGAAGCAGAGATAGAGTCCGATTAAAAAATTAAATTAGAAGTTGTAAGTAAATTCAAAATAACATTCAAAAATAAATATTCAATTAAAAAAAAATTCACGGTGCCACCCGGGAGTATTACTACTTTCGATTTAAAAAAAAACTTTAGCAAAGGGAGTTTTACTACTTTTAATTAAAAAAAAACTCCCAGTGCCACCCGGGAGTTTTACTCCAGCAAGCCAAAAAACACATTCAACAAAACAAATTCACCGGGTGGAATCCTCACACACACTCACATTGAAAAAAAATCCGCCGGTGGAATCCACACACACATACATAAAACAAAGAAATTCGCCGGAGGGAATCCACACACACACACACCCACATTCAAAAAAATAAATCCGTCTTTTGACTCCACACACAAACACACATTTAAAAAAAATAAATCAGCCAGGAGATTCCGCACACACAAATTAACAAAAACAAATAAGCCGGTAGCTTACGGTAACAGGCAAACACACACGATCTCCCACTCTTCTTACGTAATCACGGCTGATACCCCCTAGTGTAAGAATTTGACGTCCTTAAAATCACCATATTTCATAGTCTCTAATTAAATAAAAAATTGGAGCAATATGTATATATATAAGAAATCACGATAAGAAAACCATAATAAAAAAACTATTTTAAACATAAATGCTGAAAACAAAATAATTTACCGAAGATGGTTTTCGGCAGTTTAGATTTATAGAGAAACAGACCCGTCTCCTTCTTGCTTCCTTTTTTCAGTTGGCAAGCCCATGTGAATTCAACCGTTAGGGAATCTTCCATTGTTTCCCTCCATGCCCAACGTATGACACATTATTATTTTTTATGTCGACACCTCCAAACGCTCTTAACACAGTGATCTAATAGGAAAAGAGATTCATTTTTATAATACATTGATGGCATTCAAAGACACACGGCGGCTTACAACATTTTTTCTTATTTCAGACATATCAAATTGTTGTTCAAATACTTAATCTTCCATCTTATGAGGTGGCATATTCAAATCCTTATTCACTACAAGGCGCCGTTTATGACCACTAGGTCTAGCATCGTTTGAATCGTTGCTGGGAGCATGATCGTTCTTGATCTTTAAGACTTACGAGAATTTTCCATTGATCTCGCTGTTCTAGCTTCACATCAACAACATACTCGGCAATAGTTCGGACATAACGTTTAATGCCCAAGAGTAAAGAATCAAATACGAATAACAGAGAAAAAGTTGTTGTCCTAAGACCAAGGCGAAAAAAGTTACCTTTTCAGTAATTTATAAACAATTTTTCCTTGTGAGTAGAGGCAACACATTTCACATTCGGGTTCTTTTTCAACTATGACATTTCTTTTCCATTGTTTCCCCTTTGTCTCTGTTACATTATCCGTACCTGAAATGGCAGGATAATGGAAATTAATAGCTGTGTTGTTATAAAAGAATTTTAAAGGGTAACCTTTAGTTTTCTTCTACTTGGACATATGATTGTCTTCTTCCTCAGATTCCACACTTTTGTCTAAAGAAATTTGAACAGGCATTTGGAGCCGGACGAACTTACTTTGCTGGTGAGACGGAAGGCGGCTTAACTAACTGAATCTCACTATCTGTGCTGTCCAAGGTTGGAGGGATTTGTGTAAAATACTATTTCCACATGAAGCCTGAGTTGAACGCCGTTTCCCATGAAGACTTCCAAATTCCTCTTCTCCTGATTTAGCTTATGTTACACTCTCAGATTCGGAAGACTCTTGCAAATCACATCGCACCACATCTTATTTATATGAGAACTATTAAAACGTAAACGATAAAAACTTACAGTGTGCGAAAATTTTGTGTATGGAATGTTGAGGCCAAGTAGTTTTCAGCAATTCAACTTTTCCTTGAGGATCTTTCGTTGGCCAGTAACATTTTCCTTCATTCGACTTCCAACATTGTGGAATCACTTCGTTGCGAACAACCTCAGTAAATTCAGCTGAGTCAAGTAAATTTCATGACCAAAAAACCATTTTGATAACTAACGAATGTTGGCTTTATGGACGCAGAACGAATTCCAATTTTAGCACTTTGTGAAACACGTGTAGTACTGCTTAATAAATGCGACTGAATACTGAGTTTTAATCGTTCTATCTCTGTCCCCTTTCTCTAAAATAACTTAAACATTTCTTACCATTTCCTTACTTTTATGAACTTGAAACATGTGAAGGTCATGAATCATGCTTGCAAACGCAATTTTATTTCAATGTGAGCTGCGTACCACATTAAAGTTTACGTGATAAAAGATGGCTATTTTTATAAATATAATTATGTGTACGCCATTTGTCATCTTTTTTTCACAAAATAAAAAAATGCATATGGCAACGCATCACGCGACGAAAAAACAGATAAAAACAGCAGTCAAAAAGAAGAAAAGTGACCTTAGGTTTATTTTCCGGAATTTTGTTTTCTTATTGGAAAAATCATAATTACAGATATCTCGTTCAGACCTGGTATTTAAAATTAAAATTATATTTTTTTCACTCAACTGATTGTTGTTAAAACAGGGATCGCAAACATTGTTTCTTTAACTATGGCTACCAGGAAACGTAATCTTGGGAGAGTAAAATACAAGTCTCATTTTTTAACTTTGCCAATCAATTTGATAGTTTGGGTTCATCAGATTCTTGTGAAATCCCAAGTGTTGTAACAAGGCCAATCAATAAAACTTCTTCAGAATGTGAATTAGATTATAGTGCTAGGCCACCAACTAAAAATGCAACGAGCAATTGTATACATCCAGATATAACGAGTGTCACCGATTTTGAGGGAATGTGAAGTATTTGATTGTAGTTATATTACATCAGTAGTTATTTACATGACATTGCATTACATACTAAATGCAAAATTTTCCCCTAATGATGAGTCTCTCTAGTGGTAGACATTGTGGGGAAATTTTGCCGTTTTTATGTTTATTTTTTATACCCTTAAACTTCAACTAGATTACAAATTAAAGTACTTAAAATGTAGATGAACTTATTCTTCAACTTTTCCTAAAAACTATAAGGGCTTAGGCCTAGCGTTTTTTTTGTGATTTTTTTTAAACAGGGCCCTTTTTTGAAGTGCCATAAGAAACGCATGGCAACTGCCACAACTTTTGCTCGGCGAAGCGGTTACAGTTGGCGCCAGTTCCAGGGGGCAGGGAAATGTACATAAAGGGGTGGTGCATTTTTTTCATGTTCCCTGTTTTGTTTCGACCCCCCTCCCTCCAAAAATCTTTACATTACAGTAACTAGGTTGCTAATTAAAAAATAAAAACTGAAGTCGCGTAGCGCCATAAGACGCCATGCTAAAATCGGGCGAAGTTGGTACGCTGTACCAAATTTCATCCCACCCAGCCTAGTCGCCATTTTCTATCACTCTCCCTCAAGTTCCTGGTGGATGACAGTCGACGCTACGCTTTCCTGGCCTTCACTTTAGACCGAGGGACATACTGTAGGCCCTTTCATATAGTCTAGTGGGCAGCAATATGAAGCCATAGGTGCAGAGAACTCGCATGCCTGTTTTTTAGGTCACGATTGTGTCATCCCTTTGCAAGTTGTGACAGCGCTAAAGTCAAATGAAGGGCTACACTACTGCAGCGTTGAGCTCGTCAGGCTAAATCGGTAAAAATTATCTAGGATTGATTCAGATTTTGCCTCGCTCGATTCAAAATTGAAGAAATTCGTGGGGCGTTCAAACAATATTCTTTTCAAGTATGACGAACCTCCACATAACCTAACATCTCTACAAACCAACTACGCATCTGACTACAGCAACATGCTAGTTATTCAATACAAGTCTTCAAACACTCGGGTAGTGAATATTTACATGGAAGATTCTATTGCAATAATAATTTTGTTGTTCTATTCAGATCAGGGAAAAGTTACCACGGTTAAGGTTAGTCTTGCTGAAAAAAACGTGCAGTAGTAGTTTAGTACCGCGCCTATTAGACAAGAAACTGATGATTATGAATCACAACACGACACTACACTCGCGTTTTCAACAACATCAAACGAGGCTGCTTCTACTGATTTGTCAACCAAGATCCAGACACCTACTGGAATAAAAATGGATTATAGTGAGGTTACAGCTATCGGTAAAACAACTGGAATAATTGTGATGCGTGACAAAGACATTCAAAACCGTGAAGCTAGATGGAGGACTCGAAAACTGTTCCGTAACTCTGTCCAGAAAATTCAGAAGAGAGAAAGAAATAAAAGAAACATTGAGAGCTGCGCCATTAAGAGAGCCCTCCAACTTCAGAGCGACGGGAAAATTTGTTTCAGTCCTGTTTCGGAAAAAATTGAGGCATCCTACTACCCCCATGCCCGGAAGATTTCGAACCTGATTTTGTTTTCAACGAAGGGTGGAAAAAAAGACCACAAGTAGTTAAGATGTAATATCTTGAGCCGTATAAAGTTGAGATAAAAAATCTCTACAATTGCGGAGAACACAAAAAAAAATAGTCCCGCCCAAATGCTGGAAAGAATTCAATTCCAACATCCGAAGGAATTCTGTCTTCCTTCCGAAAACCATTTAAGATCTTACATTAAAAAAAGACTACAAACGTCCAAAAAAGGGAGGCGGTGAGAAAACAGAAAAAGTAGCCGATCAGTACACTGCGTTCCTGCAAGACTTAGCCCACAACAATACGGACATGGAACCATCAGACGCGTTACTCATTACTTAAAATAGCTTCCTTATTGAAAGTAATCCTAACCTTCCAACGGATGCCAAAATAAACAACAAATTTAACTATTGTATGTCTAGGTTGAATAAAAGATAGATTCTGTTCAGATCCAACCAGTTCTTTTGATTTCTTTCTAACGCTGTCTCCATTAATGTGACGATACTCGTAGAACTAACTGACGTCAAGGATTATGCCGTTCTCCAGTAGTCGTCGTAGTAAATACACATCTTCAGTAATAATGGTTCGATGAGCAGTGCACGGAATATAGGCTTTGTGTGTAGAAAACATTATAACACTGGTTTTTATCTTTTTTCTTAACACTGTCAACAGGATTTTGGATTCAGCCTGCAGGTATAAAACCTAAAAGGATGAGAACAATAAAAATTAGAAAATGAAATATAGAAAAACAATGAATTACCTGAGATAGATTTCAGATCAGCACATCACAGAGGATTGAAAAATTACAGGAATTTCAGAGCTTGGCATAGCTGGATCTGGTTGGTTGGCACAGATGCACATGATTACCTGAGATTAACTATTTTGTCGTCTTGTGACTTGCTGCGTGTATATGTTGAATTGAAAATGCATAAGACTCTGCAAATAAGAAAGACATGTTAATAAAATTAGCGTTGTACTCAATATCTGGCTAGTGTAACTGCACATGATCACCCGGCAGTACTTTTTTGTTGACTATTGACTTGCTATGTGTATGCTGTTTGATTGGAAGTGAATAATACTCTGTGAATTATACAAACATGTTAATAATGTTAGCATTGTACTCAATATCTGGCTATAGTGTAACTAAACATGATTACCTGATAGTTTATTTGTCGAATTTTTACTTGTGACTGTTTGATGGCAACTGCAAGAGAAGAATTGCCCATAACAGTTGTTAACAAAGGCACTTTTAGGTCAATAAACATAGATTGTCCAGTACTAGCAATAGAGCACATGATCAGTTAACAAACACTCAACTTCTAATGATACGTAGAATAATAGGACACATTTTGAATCAACTTGAACAAGAGTCTTCAGGTTGTTTTGAATACGTCAATTAACCGACTGAAGCCTAGTCTTAACTAATAAAATGTATTTTAAAGTGAGTAGAAATGGATTCTTTGTATTCTTTTCTTGTTTATTAATATTTTTTTCATTGACTTTAAATTTTTGCCTACAAACCATTCCCCTCTGTTAATTTTTTTTCTACTGTTTCTGTGAGAAGCTTCATTTCAAAATTTTTCAGTTGCAGTACTGCAGTATGAAAGAAATCTGACTTTGAAATGGCGAGATACAAGAATTTTGACTAGACAGGTATGAGGTAGCTCCATTTTACCAGGATTTCCACAATTGGTAACATATGATTGCAATGTAAGGAAAAGTTTAAGTACGTTTAGCAAGTTAATCACTTTGTTCGACAGGTATCCAATTAGATTGTTAGAGATTGGAGGTGAACATTGGTTCACCACAGTTAGCTGGAAGATATGTTCCACTTTCAAGACAATCTCAAACGAGCTATTCTACATGGAATTTTCAGATTTATATTAAAAACCAAGTTTACTGACATTCTGTCTTTAGATTATTGACGTTTTTTAGGAATATTTAATTGAGTGGTTTCATTGCTACTTCTGGTATTGGTTTGTGCCTTTGCCCGTTGATTGTGCAATTCAATCGATTTTTCTAGCTTGCTATCAAGCTTGTCTTCATTTGAATCTAACAGTGCTAATAAAAGACTCTTGTATTAGAACTCTTAGATTGTCACAAGAGCATGGTCTGTAATGTAGGGGGTTTCCTCGTTGATAAAGTAGTCCGTGATGTAAGCTAAAATTCTTTTCTTGACATTCCATAAGACATTGTTGCAGTGGTGTAACTGGGCATCGTTTATCTATACATCTACTCCACTTTTAGTGAGTTTATCGTTTTTTTCCATATCGATTACTTACTAAATTTAACAACTGATCATTTTCCCTAATCGAAGCCGAAAATTCCATTTACAAGTGTTTCACTCGGATTGCTGGTGTGATTGCTTCCATTCTAACCGGACCTACTCTGATTATTGCCGAGCGAGAAGTCAACGCCAATTCATCCGTGCACATGTTTCCTCAAACGCGGAATTCGTTAACCAACTTATTGACGAATTCTATTTGATCATAGGAGCCAGGAATTAGGAGGTAGCTACCAACGCCTGTTTGAAAGGAGTCCACTTAGCTGGCCATCTGGCCTCGTCTAAATATGGAGGCCTTTCGGATAACGCTGGTTATCAACTCCCACTACATTCAAATGTCTTCTCCCATTTATCTCCTCCAATCTCTTTGACAAAAATACGAAAAACGAACGTAGATTGTGTTTAGTCGCTGTGTGCCATCTCGCTGTGTGTCATCATCATTTAAGTCGCTGTGTGCCATCATTGTTTAGTCATTTTTGCTCGTAAAAATAGTTTTACATTCCGTCGATTCGCCAACAGCTTGGCACACATCACTTGGGCAAGATGAAGATGAACAATGAATGCAACAAGGACTGCAAGAAAAATGTTTTGAAGTGGGTTAGATAACTTCCAAAGTTTTCATATTTTATTGGTGACTTCATAAAGGAAAAATTTTCAGAAATAAAAATTATTTCATTTCATTAAGAAGAATTCGTCACTGAACTCGTCAAGCGTTTCATCTGGGCAAGCGTTAGATCTACCCCTAATAGCATTAGTACCGTGATCCTTCCGTTCGTAAAAATCCTCCTTAAAAGAAAATAAAACACCCCTCGTACCACAAACTCCATCTACTATAGGAATTTGGTCATCAATCTGAAAGAAAAGTCTTATTCAATGTTGACATTTTATTTAATTCGTATATTTTTTTTACCACATTCTTTAAAAGTTGACAGGATATGCATGTTGTCTCGGACTCTGTTCCCATTTTTCTAATACGTATCCCATGGAAAAGCAAATAAATGTCTTGCAGGTCAATCAAATATGATTCAACAGATTTAAACCATTCCATCTATTAGAGAGTGAAAGAAAAAATTAATAGGAAAATTGCAAAATATGATGGTTATAGGAAAAAAATTACCAGCCCGAAACTGCTAACCACAAATCCACTTGGGTGAAGACAGCAGATAAAGATTGGCTTCCCTTTAGTGTATACGTAAGCAATGCGATGGACAAGCGTCACTAAAGGGGTGTAATAACCACCCTGAGAACCCATAGCATCTTTCTTCTGTTTCATCGACGTGTAAATTCATAGCTGATTGCAAGGAGCGACCACTACCCATGCCGACTGTGTTTGGCATTTTAAAGAATTTTTTTTACATAATTCCATCCCTAGTCAAATTGACAAATATGTAAATGTAAATTGTAAACGTAATTTTAATGAAATTGTAAACTTACGAAACAGCTTTGTTGACAAGCTTTTCTATTTTAGTAAAGTAATCGTGTGGGCACGCTTTTCAACCAGACATTCTTAATTTGAACAAAATTGTTATTAAATCAATGCTGGAAATCAACACAATTATATATCACCTGTTAACAGAAAAAACAAATACTTCCGTAGACAAAGGAATCTCAACCATTCTGCCCAACAAAATTTGGACATTGTGGGAAAGTGACTGTTTATAGTCGGAAAAATAAATTTTCGAGAATGATATACCCCTCGCAGATTTTTGTGTTACATTTGCTGAAAATGAAGACAATTCTATAGCAAAATCTAGTCATTTCGAATACGTTTACATTTATTGATTTAGATTTCCCCCCACTCAAAGGTCTTTGATAAACACTCACCTACAGAACATGTCATTTTTCTCGCCGATAATGATCGTGATGATGATGATGAAGAAGTGAAAGAGTTAGATGTTAGTAAATAAAGTAGTATAGTAGAGTAAAGTAGAGTAAAAATAACAAATAATAATAAATGCTTTTTAAATATCAATCTTAAGAAATCTCCTGCAAATCTCCTTTACTTGTGTCGAAAAAAATTGACATCAAAGTTGCAAGATATGGTATCTGAAACGCTTAAACAAAAAGGTGTGAATATTGATACTGTATCAAAAAGCAAATTCAACATTAATAAGTCGGTAAGAGAGATTATGTTGGGAATGTTTATACTCATACATATTTGGAAAATACCAATTTAATAATTTGCAAAAAAACTATGATAATATAAATAATTCTACTATATTAGGTAACAAAAATAATGGTAAAGGTGGAAAAAAGAGAGAGCGTTGAAAGTATAGCACATTAAACCAATCCTGTATCACATTGTAAAATAAAATGAAAATGTTCTTTATTCCTTGATATGTTACAAATACTGAAGTAACATTTAATCTTGTTAAAAAATATACTATTTAACTGTTCTCAGCGAAGAAGATAGTTTCTTACATCATCTAAGGAAGAAGGGAAAGTTTAGAGGTGGATAACGAAGGTTTAGAAGATGATAAGTAAGTCAATAAGGATGAGCAAGGTGACGACAAGGGTGAGCAAAGTGAAAAAGGAAATGAGGAAAGTGAAGGCACGCAGAGGTAGGAGGAGAAACCTAAAAGAAAGTAGCTGAGGAGACAATCACGTAAGCAGAGATGGTTAGATAACCAAGGAAAGAAGAAAATGAAACTGGATACTGACACATTGTCAGAAGAGTTGGCTGAAAAATGTAGCACAGATAATTTAAATAGTAAAATAGTAAAAAATTAATTTTCCCTAGCAACATTTTTTGCAGACAAAAATTCCGAAGTAGAATCAGACAACGTGGACGACGTCAGCAATCTTGTTAAAAACCTTATACTATTCTTAGCGAAAAATATGTTGATTGCTTCAATATTGCAAAAGAAACAAAATTGTTGGTACAAACACTACCTTTAGTTTCAAATATTTCTTCAGATTACGAACTCCCCCCAGAATTGATCTCCTACAGAGAAGATGAAAACAATTCTAAAGAAGAATCTGGGGAACATTACTTCGGGGCACAATCCTCAGACTCCAAAGAGGAATCTTATTTAGAGATAGTGACTGAGGAGAGTTACGAAGAAAAAATATTCTAAAAAAAATATGACATCCTGGACAGTTTCGCCGAAAAGAACTAAAGCTCCTGTAAAATCATATGGAAACTCGCTGCCATTGTTTCAACTAGAACTTGAAGAATATTCAGATTGAATAAAACATAAAATGCGAAAATTAATGTTGGTGATAACGATCACCAGGATTCATTATCCATAAAGCGCGAGTCGACATGGGCATCCAATTACAGCAGCAAACGGCATTATGTAAGATCGAAGAAAGCTTGTAGAAGACAGAGGCCAACGATGCTAGCGGTCTTCCTTGACTGGAGGCTTCCGGGTAGGCTTCCAAAGAAACGAGTGAATCCAGCACGTATATATCTATCGTATATACATCTGACTGTTTAAGAACGGCAGCTCTTTTCTAGTCAATGATGGCCATCGACGACGCTACACAATCTCCAACAAGCATAGCTCCTTTCACGCATTTGACGCCAAGAAAGTACTGAACCATTTTGATAATCGGTACGAATTGGTTGCCTTTACGACGTCCTTTGATCAGATCAATGCAATCGCCCCAACCTAAAGAAAAAAGCAAATTATATGGGCTGACTATTAACCTTAACAAAACAAAGAAAACTCACACCATTGCTTTAACAGACGAATTTGACGACTTCTTGAGCTACTTGCTCATTCTGTTAAATGCCTTCAAAAGTCTTCAATGTTTTTTTTGTTTATTTAATCTCGAATTTGGACCCAAGAATCTTTAATATCTCGAGACCTTCTTTCTGTGCTATTTACAGGTAACTGAAGAATCCTCGTACAGAGTGTGCCTATCATGATCGACGTATAATCAGCACAATCAATCGATAACAAAATAACTGAGACACTAAATTCTTTCCCTGAATCAAAGGTATCGTCAGTGTACTGCCCATCTACCTCAAACAGCAGCTCACTTTGAAATCCATTGTTTTAGTAAGATGTAAACTTGTAACCCTAACATCTTGTATGTGTAGTGTTGAAAAATGGATTTCATCCGAACATATTTCAAAAGTGTTTCTGTGAGGGGATCAGGGTTGGTGATGCTTTTGCATGTAGTTGTTTTTCTGAAAACGCCTATTTTAAAAATCTTTCAGCATCCTAAAGTATCCAAATAACAAAAAAAAGATGTGATAAGAAAAATACTCAATATATTGAACATGAAATCCCATTTAAAAATGATCATATAGGCTTACCAAAAGAAGGGATAATAAGGTTTTTTGATGTTTCCAATTTCTTCCAGCTGCATATACAGTCGCGGCTGAAAGTTTCTTTACGTGTAGCTCCAAAACCCGCCTTTTTACTGTGTATTGGCGGATGGTATTAGCCTATGGTAGAGGTTGAGTTACCTTATTTGCTCGATTTTCTCAAGTTTTACCCCCTACCCCCTTACAGCTCCGACAATGATTTGTTGGCGCGGGTTTCTAAACTACGGGTAACCATGGCCGATAATCAGGCAATTGCATCGATGCCCAATAAACTAGCAATAGCTCTTAAATGAAACGATAAAATGACAGATGATTGATCAGTTGGTAACTGTGACGATTTCTGCATTGATTAGTTTCATTTTAGCATCAGGCAATAGGATTGCGTAAAGTTTGCGTTATCGCGGGTAAATTAGTAATCAATGTTAAGAGGTAGAGTTAAGTAAAGAAGGGCGGTAAAAAATAAAGAAACGAGCAAATAAGGTAGCTCAGCCTCTACCATAGGCTAACACCATCCGCCAATACACAGTAAAAAGGCGGGTTTTTTAGCTACACGTAAAGAAACTTTCAGCCGCGACTGTAGAAGGGTAGAGAGATTTCATCTGGTAATACATATACCCAGCTGAAAAATCTATCAAAAGCTCCTTAGCTGGCAAAATAGCTCCAGCTACGTATTTTTCAATCAATTTTCGATGAAGAATTCATGATTCTTCTATGTCATCCCTCTTGATTGATTGACGTTTTACAGTTGCTCACGAACCAGGTGGCTATTTTCGTCTTGGATGTTATGTTGATCCCGTTATACTATTATAGTTTGTCCAGTCATCGGCCACTTGTTGCACAGTCAATTTTTTCTTGAGTTCGAAATGAAATCCGCTAAAAGCTAATAATCCACGAAAACGTAACAGTAAAATCCGTTCAAGCACGAAAAGAAAAAAGGTAGATTGGTTGACTGATGTTAGTCTTGTCTAACGTTCCTTCCTTCTTAGCCTCGTAAAACCGTTCCGTCATAGAGTTGGAGACGTTCTTTGGGTTACAACTGTGTCTTATTCTTCCATCCATCCATCCGTCCATCCCCGTATGTATCGAGTGAATGGAAAAAAGGGCCGACGAAAGCCGCCGCCGCCCGGCCGCAGAAACCGACAACAGTTTCTTTCTATGCTTGTTGTTGTGTGTGTGTAAAAAACACTCAGCCCGTAAAAAATCTTCTCCTTTTTTTTATAGGCTAGAGAGAAAAAGAAAAAACATTTTGTGTTATGCTTTGAGGCCCGGAATTTTTTTTTCCAGTGGGACGTGCTAAAACGGTCACCTTCTTTTTTTCTGAGTTGTTGTTATTACTGTTGGAAAAAAAAGAATATGATTCGGGTGGGGTGGATATTGTGATTGAATGTATCGAGTACCTCACAAAATCCATTCTAAAGCGTCAAAAATCCATTAGCGTCAAATCGTCGGGCTCGTACTGCTTTCTCACATTCCAGGTGAAACATTTTTCGGCGTTTTGAAATAAATCTATTTTCTTTTCATTCATTTCAATTTTGTTTTAATTTAATTTAATTTATCCTATTTTTGGTCGTGGAATTTCGTTTCGGACTGGTCCGATAGATTATTGAATTTACGTTATAAAAAAAATCTTTGATAGTACAATAAAATGTGATAATTTCTCTCGAAATAAAAAAATAACATTGAATTTTGCTCCTCTATGTGGTGATACGTCCAAATTGGAATTAGCAACTAGGCTATTTCTTCTTCTTCCGAATCCTCTTCTGTAATTCGTTCAAATTGTAAAGACGAAAAAAGTTGACGACTGTTTCCCATCCAATCAATCCAAAATCAAATCCCCCCACTCCATCATTGACTCAACCTCTCAATTCCCACGATTGGAAGGTGCTGCGGGAAGTGGTTTCTGGTGGGAGTAGTGGGCGGAAGAGTGTTTCTTGGAAGGCTGCGACTGGAAGATGTTTTTTGTCCTCTCAATTCCTACGATTGGGAGATGCTGCGGGGGTCGGTTTCTGGTGTTCTACTTTGTTTTACTTAGTTCTTAATTAATTTTAGTTTG
The DNA here is from genome assembly GCF_021134715.1 of Daphnia pulex. NCBI lineage: Eukaryota > Metazoa > Arthropoda > Branchiopoda > Diplostraca > Daphniidae > Daphnia > Daphnia pulex. Next base: position 10,284,066 of record NC_060026.1, on the reverse strand, counting down.
TCAGAGTATAAAATTATCCCTAAGGTCCTGGATTCTGTTTCCCAAACATACAAAACATGTATCCCCTTTCTGGAGACGGATTCCCAAGATTTGGCCACTTCAGTCATCCCGAAGAGAACTGGTGGAGTTCAAGAACTGGATATAGTTCTTTCATACGTTGTCACAGTGACCAAAGCACAAACAACATTTGGAGGTCCTCCTCTGACCTGGATCGGTCCCCAGCCACCTCAGTGTTGTGAAGTAAGTTGGCCCAATCATTTGAATTGTTATTATTATTTAAAAAATATGTCTTCTCTTTAGGTTTTCTTTTGAAATGTTCCAAGTGATTTAATGCTTGAAGCCACTTTTTGAAGACTGTGGATCAATTTGGAGTCTAAGACTAGTAATGGATCCATTGTCGACCCTCAGCCGTGGTTTTGGCTACGTGAATTTCACCACGATGGAAGCCGTAGCCGTATCAATCGATTTGGTATAATTAATTTATCAATTTTCAAGACGATTAACGATTAACAATTATTATTTTTGCATGTACTCGTAGCTAAACGGATTGATTATTAAAGGAACTGGAGCTATGCAGGCCAATGCAAACGTCCCGAATTGCCTCTATATCGGTAATATTCCAAAAAGCAAGGATAAAGACGACATTAAGACGGAATTCAGCATAGTATCAGGTACATGACGAGTTCAACTATCCTGACCCGGCACGTTTGAATAATTTTAATTCCCTTCATCAGGAGGCATAGTGAATGTCATTTCGGCGGAAACTAAGCCCAACTGGGGATTTTGTCTTGTGGAATATGACTCGATGCAGTCCGCTGCTTTTGCAAAACAACAGCTAAATAATGGCACAATCAAAGTTTTTGGTTCCGACATCATCTTCGATTGGGCCGATCCCAATGAAGCCAAAATGCACAAGATCGTTGACGGCGTGGGTTCGCAAGCAGAGCGAAAAACAAAAATCGATTCATCATCAAAGGTTAATTTATATTTAGATTATAATAGCATTTTTGCCAATTAATTTGTTTACTTTTTCTCGTACTTTTTTTCAGATAAAAGTACTCCATGTCGGAAATTTTCAAAAAGAAGCAGCATGGAACGTACAAAAGAATTGTTCGGAGAGCACGGCCCCATTCAGCTGGTCGAAAAATTTGAAGACTACGCTTTTGTTCATTACGAGAACAGGGACGATGCCGTGAAGGCAGTAGAAGATCTACATGGCCGCACAGTCGACGGGGCGAGTTTGACCGTGTCATTCAAGTAATTGGACACAACTGGACGAGATTGACAAGTGGATGTTTTCATATTTTTTTTTTCTTTTTGCGTTACGCATCCCCTAAAATTTTTTATCTCATAGATCGTACAGATCTATCTTAAAATTCTACGCTTTGTGGTGTTTTGGATAAATCTTACAACAACGTTTAAATGTAAATGACTCTTTCAGAATATTAAAAAAAACTGAGTGTTTTTTGGTGTGGCACAACTTCTTGAACTTCCTGACAATTACTTTGATGAGGTTAGTTTACTTTAAGGAACTCATCAATAAGTTTAAGGAGCACCACAAAAATTCAAAAAATTCCAAGGCAGGGTAGTCCATGATGCTCGATTACTTAGTTAAAATGGAAGACCATAAAAATTCGGGTTAACCGACGCATTTCTCCGGTACGTCGTTAACAACTAAAAATATTTCGCAAACATCTTCCTGACTATCACCTTGAATACCGACAGAAAAACAATTACTTTGGCTTGTTTCTGACCTTTTTATCGGTGGCGCCGAGACGACCATAGGCACTATTCTTGGCAACCCCCAATCAGGGCCCTTTAGTACCCGAGTTCAACTATCCTGGTTGGCATAAATTTGACCCGGCACGTTTGAATAATTTTAATTCCCTTCATCAGAAGGCATATTGAATGCTATTTCGGCGGAAACTAAGCCCAACTGGAGATTCTGTCTTCTGGAGTATGACTCGATCCAGTCCGCTGCTTTTGCAAAACAACATCTAAGAAATGGCACAATCAAAGTTTTTGATTCAGACATAATCGTCGATTGGGCCGATCCCAATGAAGAAAAACATCACAATATCGTTCACGGTGCGGGTTCGCAAGCAGAGCGAAAAACAAAAAATGACTCATCATTAAAGGTTAGAAGAAAATTTCTTAATTTATATTTAGGTTCCAAAAGCATTTTTGTCAATTAATTTCTTAATGTTTTCTCGTACTTTTTTTCAGACAAAGGTACTCCATGTCGGAAACATTTCGAACAGAAGCAACATGGAACATCTAAAAGAATTTTTCGGATAGCACGGCCCCATTCAGCTGGTCGAAAAGTTTGAAGACTACGCTTTCGTTCATTACGAAAACAGGGATGATGCCGTGAAGGCAGTAGAAGCTCTACATGGGCACACAGTCGACGGGGCGAGTTTGGTCGTGTCCTTTAAGTAATTGGACACAACTGGACAAGATTGATAAATTGATTTTTTCATCTTTTTTTTCTTTTTGCGTTACGCACCCCCTTGGGCTTAGTCCAAGGTGTTTTCTCTTTAATTCGGGATCTAAAAATAAGTTTCCGTTTGCTTCCCGGACCCACGGAGAGAGATAAAGGAGGAACACGACCAACGGAACACGAACGACTACTTACAAAAGTGACTACCCCAGTGTCCCTTTCTAAAAAGTTACCAGATTTCGGGAACTGGACCTGAGACCCAACATTGCCAGTTCTAAGAAACGTCGTTTTGGTGAAAGTTCCGTAAATTTATGTTTCCATGACGACAGTCGTCTGTTTTGTGATGTTGGGGGACTTTCACCAAAACGTCGTTTCTTAGAACTGGCAATGTTCTTCATACAATTATTCTTCATACTTCACTTCATCCGTGACATATATGTATTGCGTTGGTATGATATTTTACTTTTCCTTAATTGTTTCCTAGGATGAAAAGTCAAATAATATTAAAAGTAAATAAAAATTAATTTTTTATAGGATTTAATGTCTTTAGTACTATATGTAATTACAAAGGTTTCATGAAATACACGTCCCAATAAAGGTGAAACCTTCTTCATGGATTCTGATACCTCGATATACACATTAAGTTCCGACAGCTGTTTAGCTGTAAAAATTAGGAAAGTGAGGAAAATGGAATAACATTTTTGGGTGTATCGCCGACGTTGCCATAAAAAAATTTGAAGAAAAGGTCCGTTCAGTCGTGCACAGAGGATTCCTAAACGGACCCAGCCAGCCAGCAGCTGTTTTTTTGTGTTTATTCTTCTGTTTGTGTTTTTTTTGCTTTAGTGTTGGTGAGTTGGTGGTTGGTGTGTTGGTGTTTGGTCTCCAAAAAACAATAATGTTACTGGCACTCTCTCGACAGCGAAACGTAATAAATCGCGAGCATATAGATTTTTATTAGATTATTTATTTTAATTTTAATGAGAGTAGAACAGAACACAAATGAAGGGCAATACAAGACAAGGCAGCGAGCAGAACATCACCGTTTAAAAATTTATTCTTCTGCCTTAAAATCCGATCGTTCGATTCCGCACCGAAATAGCTCCCCGATTCTTGCATGGCGAACGACGCCAATTCACTTTTTATGGATAGGGAAGACTCTGTGCTGGACTGAAACAACTGGATCTGGGTAAGAGCTTTTCTTCCTCGGAGGTGCTTATTACGTTCAGGATATCACAGTCTTCAATGGAAGACGGCAGAAAGAAGTCCATTTCCGATTCTTGACATCGTGGTGGAGTTAGTAAATCCTAGAATTTTTTCCTTGTCTTCTAGCCTTGGAACAAATGGTGACAGGAATGACCACTGATTGGGATTTGGTGGCGGAATAAATCAGAAAGGCGGGTGGATTGTGGAGGTAAAATATGCTGCTCCTCTTCACATGATGGGACTTTAGTGGCTTCCGGTTTATGTTCCATGAGATAAATAACTGACGATAACTTTCCCTTGCTGCTTACTGTATCCTAATAGGCTACAGTAGTAAACTCGAGCTTCACTCCCATCGCCATCAATCTCACAGAGGGTGTGATAAGAATTATCCACACTCGATACTAACATTCGTGCATTGGGGAAGTGATGACTGTCTTAGTGATACCATCCATCAATTTGTTTTACTTCATCATAGTCTAGTCGACGCGCTAACCACTACGCCGTACGCGATCATTTCCAACGTCATTTTTAAAGGAAAGCTTTTGACCTGAAACTCGATTGATTGAGTTGTAATTTTTCAATCAATTCAATCAGACTAAATCAACTTTTAAAAAATATAAATACACCTTAGGTTTCTTTTTTAAAAATAATAAAAGGGTCATTTAATAGTGTGTCGAAATAATAGATAACGGGTCGTACGTCGGACATTCATAATACTTATCCTATTTTTTCTATTACTTTCTATTCCAAAACATTCCTTTGTTAGGGCATTGGAGGTGACATTCCAACATCAATTGGACGACTAGCCTCCATTTCAATCACCACTATCTACAGTACCATCACTACTGCCACAACCAATCGGCTGCCAGCTGCTTTTATCAGCCAAGCAGCAGCACCAAACAAAGGACTATGTCGGTTACCACCTCGAGCACATCATAATGATTCGACGACTGCCAACTCATCTCAACATAACACGGAATATACCACATTGATGTCAGTTAAAGACGGTTTTCCCTAATTTTACCCTGGGGATGTGATGTGTACAATGTGAGTGTAATGTAGTAGATGTAATTTTATTGAAAATAGATCCAATGCCTAGGTTAGGGTGGAGCCAACGGGGAAAATAAAAAGAGACGAAAGGTGATAAAACAAAGTTTTCAGAAGTTTTCTCTGTGGTTATCCAATTTATTTTTAACAAAACAACTTTATTCTTTGTCACATATTTCTTCCGACACTTCTCATGTGCATTACAGTTTTCAATGATATTCTTAAGTATTTTGGTTGATGGTTTTTTGGTTGCTGCTTGTATTAGACTTCGTAAACCTTTTCTTGTAACACAAACTAATACATCCTTTTCTTAAATGAATTCAGAAATTGCACATTTTTTGGCTGTTGAAGTGCCAGATTCCATGTTGAAATTATTAATTGAAACAACCACATATCTCTACACTTTTCAACACAAATTTCAATACTTGAAGGGGACACTTTGAAAAAAGTAAACGAAGCCAAAGCGGCTTGAATAGCAGAAAACCAAGCGGATGTGTTAATCAGTGTTTAGTAATCACTATTACGGAACGCTTGGGAAAATATGCAAAATTATGGTCAAAAATGGCAAAAACGTCCACCGCTAAAACAAATATGGCCGTAAAAGAATTACTAAGTAACTTCCAATCAAACCAGGGGGGAATTTGTATGTGCATTAGTTTATTAGCTGTACTGTTTTTAAAATTTGCCACTTTCCCGTAAGCACTCTGTCAAAAACGGAATCACGTTTTTTTTTATTTGACACATATATTTTCCCCAGAATTGCACCAAAATTTGTGTGCCTAAATAATAAAAGATTTCCTACAATTATTTATTTTTAAAATTAATTTATTTACAAAATAAAAAAGAGATACAAGAATTTAAAAAAAAAATCAACAAGTATTTTTATAACTTCCCGCGAATTTTTATCACGAGAGTTTTACATAGAAGAGAATTACACAGGTAGAAACAAAGCTTACGAAAAGAAATCTATTAGCCATTTGTTAGAGTTTAACCCACTTTTGGGGCCCGATTTCCCTAAACTACCAACAGCGTCATCGCCATCCACAATTGTCTAAATTTGATAAATAAATTGTGAATGTAGTATTTATGAGACTCAGTGTAGTACAAAGTTACAAGTAATTTCTCGATTAAAATACGAATGAATTCTGTGCGTGGCCTTTTGTCGGGCTCTTTTGGTGCCACGCCTTCTGCAATAGGGTGCACAAAGTTATATTTTCTTATTATTCTTAAACTGCTGGTCATCTACTGTGTTTCACAGCATCAATGATGAAACACGAAATTTTTTCTGAACTTCCAACACTGAAATCTGACGACCAATTGTGCTGAAGATGCCCACGCAATATTTCATTCATAACCGTAGCAAACGCAATGATGTGGCTTTTAATGGTTTTTTTAGACACAAAAAAACTTCAGGACAAAGGCTACGGTTCCTCTAACAGCTTGACGATTCTTGTTGATCGTACTGTTGAACTTTGCCGTTATTTGATTGTGTGTGTTACCAATGTCACATAACCAGAATGTCTAGTCACTGTGGTTTTCATTTTGGGCATGCGCAAGAACATTTGTAGCCTTAAGATCACTGTGTGCGAGTTGTTTAGAATGGAAGTATTCGTGCCCACATGTAATTTGATAAAATTGCTTCATATCTGAAATGTGATATGAAATCATTAGAAACAATTTTGGAAACTAGAGAAGGAATAATAGTACTTCAATTCTAGCTGGAGAAAATTTGGAGGTAGAGTATCAACCAAGTGCCTCAACCAGTTGATTGAATGGCAGATGCCATCAACCGTAATTTTTTTGCTTGAGAGGGCAAAAACCAAACAGTTTTTTTCAATATACAAGCCAAAGCAGCTTACAATATTAGGATGATGTAATGCAACAAGCTCTGTTTTCTTTTGCAACAGAAATTGGTTAGCATGTAATGTATGTGTGACAATTTGTCAAAGTTGTAAACCATTACAGCAACTGACACTATTCCAAAGATGCCTGCATACACTGTAGCAGATTCAACCTTTCCAATCTGCTGGTCTGTTTTAAAATTTATACCTTTTTCGGGAAGATTAAATTTGGCTGGTAGCACCGATCTTGCAACAGTTGACGAAGAGTGAGGAGTTGAAAAGTTAGAAGCTCCAAATTTTTTTTGATTAGAATTTTTCAAGCAATGGATATATTCTATTATATACACGAGACAATATGATTAATCGTTGAAATTCCTAAAAATTCTTCTTAAATTCTTATTTAAATACTGCTGAATTTACTTACTGTTTTCCTCTCGGAAAAGCGTCAGCCATGCTTTCAGTGAAATGTTCATTAGCTCTAATGCAAACAAAAATATCGGGAAATAAACGCACACTCCGCGCAGTCTATGTTGGTTTCGAAAGCAAATAATGGTTAATGGCGATTGCAATCGCAATTGAACATATTAGTGGTTGGAACAGCGAATAGGCACAAACATTCCAGATGTTTGATTTTTACATCGCCTTGTTATTTGCGATTGCAACAGCAAGTAAATTTATTAGCGTTTGTAAAAACTAATAAGCACAAGTAGTCCAGAATAACTATTCTATATCGCCTTGTTATTTGCGATTGCAACAGTAAATAAATTTATTAGTGGTGGAACAGAAAATAAACACAATTATTCCAGAATAAGTATTCTATATCGCCTCGTTATTTGCGATTGCAACAGCAAGTTAATATATTAGTAGTTTGAACATATCAAATAAGCAGAAGTCTTACGTTATAGCCCTATCACTTTGTAATTTGCGATTGCAGTCGCAATTAAAGTTATTGGTGGCTGGAACAGCAAATAAGCAGAAGTCTTACGTAATAGCCCTATCACTTTGTAATTTGCGACTGCAGTCGCAAATAAATAATTTGATTTAAATTAATGGCGATTGGAGCCAATAAGTGAGCGATATAATATCAAATATCTTAAATACTTGTGGTTACTTGCGATTGCAATCACTAATTGATAGCATTTTCAGTTGCAGTGGCAACCTGATTATCTCGATTAGCTGTTGCAAACGCAAATTTTAGCATTTGCCGTTGCAACCGCAAATAACAGGGTGATACAATATGCCGAATTGGTTTGTCAGAAAATAGCAGAGCTATATTTCATCTGGGTTTATTCGCTATTCTTGCCGACGAAGAAAACCTCCAAGTCATCATTAGAATTTCTTTCCTCCTCTGAATCCTTTTACTCAGAATCTTTCTTGTATAAGATCTATTTTCTTCAAGTTGTTCATATTCTAAAAAAAATGATTGTTATAATATTTGTCCTAATTTTTTTCTATTATTTCTATTCCAGAACTATTTCTTCGCATTCCTTTTCAGGGCATTGGAGATTACATTAATGCAATCTGGGTTTCTAAAAGATAAGGTAAGTGGAATTTCCACATATTTATTGTAATTTACTTATTTCTTACAGAGCCAAACGATTTTCATTTATGTAAGCAGACGGTGAAGCTTGTAGACAGATATAAATAGTTAGTAACTGAAGAGTGCGAGGCCATTTGCTAGGGAGGGATTCGTCATAGTTGGCTTCCGGGTTAGACCAATGACCCTCCAAATGTATACGTCCCCGTTCGACTAGAACCCTCCTCATCCTCCTGGTTTCACAGTGGGTGAGTGACCACGGCGGGCGTTGGTAAGTGGTTAGTTAGGAAACGGGGCAACAGAAAAGAAGGGAGCCCAGATATGTACTTTTAATTTATCTACTTCTACACCAATTATCAGTCTTAAATTCCAGCAATCTCTCGACGGTTTTCAAGTAACTATAACAGCGCCGAGGAATTAACCTGAAAGGAAAAATTTTATTTTATTTTGTAGCGACAGCAAGCAATACCTCAAATCTATCAATTTTACTAATCAATTTTTACTTTTATCAATCTTACATTTCCCTTAACTGGGATGGTGGTCACCACAACCATTTGTTAATAAAGATAAAGGATCTCTTTGGTGTGATTGGAAATTTCAACTTTCTTGTATTTTTCCCAACGCAAAAAATCACACAAATTGAATAAGTCGTCGTTAAGAAAACCAGCAATTGTGCACTTCATTTTAAAATTTTCTAGTTTACGTATCATTGGCTAACATGGAATTAATACCATCCAAATCATCTATTATACGTGGAACAACCCAATATAATGAAATTTGGTTTAATTAATAGATCGAACGGGGGATGTTGAAGTTGAAAGAAATGTCGAACAATGATCTGAAGTAACACTGGAAGATGATGATGAGGATGAGGAAGAGAAAGAGAAAAAAAAAAGATCCACCAGCAGAAAAAGAAGGCCAGAAAGCCAAGGTGGGTCTCAAACCAAAAGAATAAGAAGTTAAACTTAAGGGAAACCGAATATTTCACCTTGCAGTGCAACACAGGTATTCTATAATAAAAACAAATTGTCAACTGGCTTGTCGTCCGTCTCAAAAAGGTCTTTAGCATGTGCGAAAACCAATAGAAGAGTTGTATGAAATCCTAGAACACAAGTTTGCCGACGACCATTTTTAACTAATACCTTTTTCAAATAGTAATTCTCTCTTTCTTTTCATTTAATTGGAATCTCTTTTTGTAATGTGAAGAGTTACCATGATGCATGATACACCATGCAGATGAGTTACCATGAATTACCATGACACCGGAAGCTTTTCAAGTTAAATTTAAAAAAAAATTGAACTTAGTTTGCCTAACCGACTTGATTGAGATTCGAACCTCATGCCTTTGGCATGTAAACCTGGATTGCTGACCAATAGTATACCGTTGACATGGGCCAATAAGGAAGGCAAGAGCCGCATGGTAGCTAGCCGTTCATTAGCTTAGACATTGACTTATGCAATGCAACATGTGATCGCATGATAGAGCAGTGACAGGTGCTATAGTCTTTTAAAATTTTTAAGATTTCAATTTATTTGAAATTTCTTTTTCGATTTGGTAAAGATTCAATCCTTGGTCCTTCAACAAATCAACCCGGGATGCTGACCATTAGACCACCGGTGATATGATGGCCAAGGGATGAACATGGGACCTCATAGTATGACCCAGGTAAACCCCCCTTTCACTCACCCCTCTTCCAAGGGTACGCACAGTTCCCTTCGCTCAACCCCCCTTTCTCGGCGGATTTGGCTGCGGGTCAGCTCCGTAAAACTCAAACTTTGAACGCGTTTTACGGGCACTTCCGCTCATTTGCACCCTAAACCCTATGTTAAAAATGATCAGCGTAACGAGATCTACAACCCTATACCTTTCTTTTTTCGACATTAGAAAACCTCTTGTTTGTTGTCTTGCTAGGGAAGAGCCGAAAGTAGATATTTTCACAGTATCTTATTTTTTCTTTTCTTATGGCGTTTTCAAGTGGGCTTTTTCGAGCGCTCTGAAAAATGACCAAGCTCGGAGCTGGCTTCCTGAAAATCCCACTTGGAGCGCCTCGAAATCTGGAAAAGAACAATTATTTTGCTCGACCAGTGGAACAGAATGTCAGATGATCCAAACGTCTGTAAAGAAAAAAACAACATCGTCTCCTTCTACTTGCAGCAAAAAATGTCGAATCTGGATTTGCTTTTTGACTCCAGCCCTAGACCCAGGAGTCGAAATTTGAATCCAGATTGTGATTTTTGCTCCAAATTTGAGCGAATTTCGTCCCAGTGGAATGGCGCGACTGGACGCTCGTTAATTTCTTGGCGACACTTTAGCGCCCACTGAAACGGATTTTCGCAAAAAGTAGCTGCATTTGTTTTTTCGAGCGCTCAAAAAGGTCCACGTGAAAACGCCATTAGTTGTGGCGAGACAGACCTTCTCTTTGGCTAGCAGCCAACGGTGATCGTGAGTTGCAAAAATCAAACAGCTTCTCAATAGTTCGAGCAGTCGGTTCACTATTTTCGAATCCAGGCCGACTTTCGATTTTTCCATCATCGATTCCTTCTGCCACCGATCTGCTGAAAAGTTGTGCTGCATGCGAAACTTTCATTTCATGCTTATGAAAATCCATATGATTGAGAGACAATTTATTAGCTGCTCGTAGTCCCACTACTACCTGGTCGTTGTATAGTTCAACTACATGCTGGCTCCATTTTGCTGGATGTTCGAATCCGTTTAAGAAAATCTCTTCAAAGTCTCCAAAGACATTTCGGGCTAGTTTTAGCATATGGCAGGCATCCAGAAAGATATAGATTACACATAAAGTAGTTGATGGGTGAGAAATCCTGTGTCTTGGGGTATCAAATCCAATATTAGCCCCCATCGCGTTGACTATTGCTATGTTAAATGGAAGACCATCGAATACCATTACGCGGATTTCAATTCCGTGTTCGAGTGCGAGTGTTAGGCATTCACTTACACGCTTACTAACAGTAAATTCTGCTTCACTTTCGGTGAGCCAATAGCTCACGATGTATATAGTGCCATTCCTATCCAGAAAAACGATGAGAAACACCAGACATTTCTGTGCATATTTTTCTTTGTCGCCTTCTCCACTGACTAAAAAAAATAAGCCCATGTAGGCTTTCATTTTACGGTTCATTCCGATAGCGCGACGCACTGCAATTTCATACAGAACTAAAGAAAAACGTTTTCCATGCTTCCTTGCTGCAATATTTTCTTTGATAATTTTTAAAACTTGGAATAGATGACCTGGTCTTCATTAAATTGGGTACATGTATCTTCTAATTGATCTTGAAGCAGGTAGAGACAGTCCATCTTTTATTTGGCCGTACGATTTAGCTCTCCATCCCCAAAAACAATATATTTTGGGCAGCAATTTTCACTGACTCGACTGTTTTTAATTTATCTTTCAACTTCTTTTTGACCATTTTGGAGCAATGTAATTTTTATGGTTTCATGATGTCACGTTTCAGTTTGTTATTCTTAATCGTCAGGTTATGAGCTAACAACCTCAGCTTAATATGTTATATTCTTCTTTGAACGTTTTTCACCTTTGTTACCTTTATCTTTTTGTTTTCTCTTTGATTTTAGTTTCTCAGGTAGATTTTCAGTAGCTGAATCTGAATTTCAACGTTTTTCACCTTTGCTACCTTCTAATTTCTGTTTTCTCTTTGCTTTTGGCTTTTCTGGTATATTTTTAGTACGTGAATCGTTCATAGACTAATCTTCGTAAGTCGTCTCAGATACAGATCTCATGTCATCAACTATTGACGAGTAACTTTTTTTATTATGTTCATTATCATCTGAACCTGGAAATAAATTATGTTTCTTAAACTTTATAACATGCTTTTTGTTCTCTGATAACTCGTGCTTCATATTAGGTTGTAGCTATGATGAGCAGTGAGAATAGTTTGGTAATTCATCATGAAAGAAGTCTTCAGCAGCAGCATTTTGTGTAGGGAAATCAACTTCAGCTGTTAACAAACTTTTTGGTTTCTTACAACTGCATTACATTTATTTTACATTCTGTTATCTTCTATCTGTGTTGAGTTTGATGGATTGTTTGAAGAACACTCATCAACGCTGTTCTGAGCTACTAAATCTCCTTTATACCTATCATCTTGAACTATAAAGAATTTGGGTTTGTAAAACTCTAAGAAATGTTTCCTAAGATGTTTAGTTACCTCTTGGATGAAAACCAACTTCTATTAACTCTGTTGAATAAGGAGACCATTTAGAAGAAAACTCATGATCGTTAAAATTTTCTTACGACGACCAACTATGACACATTCTTCTAACTTACCATCCTGCTTAATACAATTCGGTTTCGCATTTCCAACCAACTTTTTGCCTCTCTTCTTTGGAATGGGAAAAAACTTTCATTATCAAAATGTTTGGCACAGAGCCTAGTATTTTTGGGTTTGATTTGAGATGAATTATTCCACTATTTTTAATTTTTTACTCACAACTTGTGGCTGTACAGTTCGACATTTTCCATTTTTCAAACGTAAATGATTACACGTCGGGGGCCGTACATAAAGGACGTCCACTATTTTTTCCGCATTATTTACCCCCCCCCCTCCCCCACGTCCAAAAACCGTCCAAACGTTCATATCTCTTCCCCAAAATGACGTCCAACAGTGACGCCCCCCCCGAAATTAAATGTAAAAATTAGATTTCTTTTTCTGTATTTCGCGACTTGATTACATTTGGTTTGATTGGCATTATTTTTTAAGTAAATTACAGCTTTTCTATAGGAAGAGTAGCAGACGACGAATAAACAATGAATCAAAAACAGCTGAAATGAGTTTCGAGAAAGTTAAATAGGCTTTCGTCTGCTTTTTTAAGCACCACATTTCAAAAAATTGTATTATATTCGAATGTATGTCCATAAATTTTAACCCCCCCCCCGTCCATTTCCGTCCAAAAATCCAGACCCCTCCCCTCCCCCTAACGGTGGACGTCCTTTATGTACGGCCCCTCGTCAGATGGACAAAAACAAAACCACTTGTTTTTAATTGCAATGGCAAAGTTGGAAATTTTGAAAATATTCCTAAGTTTCAAATTTACCACAATTAGCCCTGTGATTTTATATCACCAACCACTAGTGGCTTGGCACGATGGCCATTTTTTTCAAATTTACCATTGGACTGACCAATCTCCCAATTTCTCTGCCGTTAGGCCTATCTCGCGTGGTTTAAAACACCACTTTTGGACGGGGGTAATCCAATACCTTTGGTGGGTACTCGAAATTACCATAAAAATGTTCCCAGCAGTTGCTCATTCAATTACGTAATTTTTGCCCGAAAGAAAATGAAAATTGATTCAGTCGTTTTTGTTATAATTTTTTGTGGAGTTAGTCCGGATACTGAGGATACGCATTGCGCAGCCGGCACTTGTTATAGCCAATGTCTGTTCGCAATTGCTATGTCCCCATAGCCCATTTTGATAATTAATTAGTTATTTTTTTAAATACAGTACCTGCCGGCAAAGTTGGTGCACTGTTAATTTTTTATATATTTTTTAACAGGACCCTTTTGGGGAAGTGCCATAATGAATGTACGGCAAACAGTCCAACTTTAGATCGGCGAAGTTGGTAGAGTTGATGCCAATTCCAGGAGGTAGGGAAAAGTAAATAAAGGGTTGCGAATTTTTTCATGTCCTTAATTTTGTTTCCATACCCCCCTTCAAAAAATACTGTAATTTTTTTCCATCGTACTACAATATAATTTCTTACTTCATGTAATCTTCTGACACCGTTTTTTGCTGGTTTTTGGTGTTTCTTAAAAATCGCGTACAGCCATAGCTATTAAACTAATATCTGAAAAAATACTGATGGGGTAAGTTAACATTTGACGTTTAAAAATTAAAAAAAAAAATACTTTTTTATCTTCATGATCTGCAGCGATTTTACGAATTTTGTACGGTTCAACCCCGCTCTAAACTATGCACTGAAAAAAAGAGGAGGAAAGTATGGACCCCCATTTTTCATACTTTCCTTTTCTCCCTTTTCTTCCTTCCGGCCGATTGTCTGTTTGGGTCTCTTGGGAATTGGGTCTCTAAAACAGTAAGCATTAGGGAAAACATTTAAATTTTACTTAATTTCATTAAAATGCGTAACATCAATTAATACAAAAATGAAACGTGTTAACTTATCTTTCTATTTCAATTATTTCCGGGATCCTGCTGTAACCTGTTAACTCACAATTATCAGTTTTGCGATACACCCTCTTTCCTCTTAAGAAAAGCACAGGGGAAAACGGACTCACAAGACACAATGCGGATTCCGCAAAGGGTGTTCAAAAACGCGTCAGTCACTATCTCTTTAAGCCATTTAACCAAGGGGTTGTCTACTCTAATTTTTCCAGATTTTTCTAAAAATTGTTACTTACAAAGCGTGGAATTAACCAAGAGGCGAGGCGGGCCGAGGCAGTCTTTTGAAAATTTGGTTATTCCGTGTTATTCCCCCTTTTCAAAGAAAAATTGGAGAATTTTGTGGCCAAATCCTTCTTTTCATTACAAATGTTCCCCTTTTCCTGCGTTTCCCAATTTTTTTTTAAAGAAAACAATGAAACGGCATTGTCAAGTTTAGCTTTACAACAACGTCATTTGGCCGAAAAGAGATTTAAATACGATTAGGGATATATGGAATTGCTGCAGCGATGGCCGTGAAAACATTCCATAAAACTCAAACACTTTCGCTATGGCCTTTTCCTTTGTGTTACGCTTGACTTTTCGTACCCTTTATTACAATGCTTTAAGTTTTTTTACCCTTTTTTTACGTTTTCTACTCTTTTTCCAGGTTTTCCTTTGTTTGCAATGTTTTTTTACCTCAAAAACTGGTTTAAAATTTTGTGTTAATTGAGTTGACAACCCTTTGCATTTAACAAGCGATTACTCAAAGAAACGGTTTTGGTTTTTTTTTTATTTTACGGAAATCATTGCTAGGGGTTGTAAAAATGAACAAATAGATAGGTTTTGTTCAAAATATTCGTATGAGGGGTAAATATCTCCTTATAGAACAAAGGCAAAGTTTTCATTCCTACGAAAATGAAAACATGAGAAATCGCGACAACACCGCGGGATGGGATTGAAGGGGGGTAATGGACTAAAATGATAAAGTCAATTTTTAATTCATTATATTTAATATTAATTAAAAAATTAGCATAGCTTATAAAGCTTTCGAAACTCTTGATTTTGAATCTTTTCGCGTTGTGTTTAGCAAATGATTTCACTACTTTTAGACCAGCAAAGTAACCAAATTGCAATTGGGTTCTACAATGCATTCCTAAACTTTTACATCCATTTATGGACGCCCTGCCATATACAATAAAAAACTTAAAAAAAATCAGGAAGTAGCCAACCCCCATGGCTACTTTTAAAAAACATTCGTTGTCTTCCTTTCAAAATTTGATTTTTGGGAAGCCACGAAAATCACTTTTTTACATAAGGTTCTCTCGCGTGTTCCCAAAATTTGGATAGGTACTGTATTTTTTTTAAAGGTGTGTATTCGCCGATGGCGAATGTTACCACTTTATTGTCAAGACTGATATGAAGGATAGATAAAATAAGGACAAGAAAAGAAAAGGTACTGTATATTCAGATTGTTTTTAATATATTTTTTGTTGTTGGACATGATCAACCGCGTTGGATATTGCTCGATTTCGGAGAGTTTTATTATTTATCAAGAAGAGTTGGACATCGTTAGCTCACATTTTCAATTGATATTGCCCGAATGTATCAAAGATCTGTTCACCAATCTCTTGACTCTATTGGTGGCTTTCTGTTTCCTCTATCCGATTTATTCTGAGACGAAAATGGACATCTCTCTGGCACTAAACGAAGTTTCATCTTCCCGCCCGTCATTTTGGTATCACGTTGCCAACAACGATCTGCCAGAGGGTACCTGATTCCCGTGTGTCCATCTCGATGAAATCGTTGATCCGTTTCATTACATAGATTCTTTTTCTTTACTCTGATAATCCTCATTCCAAGTGTGCTCAATCAAGTCAAATCAAAATTATGAGATCTATTTTACTTTTCGTACATGGAAATGATTGCATCGAAATAAAATCGAGATATTATTATTTAAGTGTTGTTGTTGACCACACCCAGTTTAGATGAGGCAAGTTCAATGACTTCCCTAAGGTGGTTTCGTGCGGCTTATTCTGTTGTCATTGGAACAAGAAGGGTGAAGTTGATTCACGAGATCCACAGGCGATGTTCGAGGAAAACAAGAAACCAAAGAAACAAAACAAAAAAGTGAAACTATTCACTTTGGTTACAGGGTTTTGTTCCTATAGGTGCTGTCCAATGTGATATGTCGTTGCAGCCAATGCTAGTGAAATATCTTTTTCTTCAAGTTCACCCATAAACTAAAAACCGAACTACTATACTTCACAACCTATCAACCTGGACAAAGAGTCCAAACTTAAAAAAGAATTTTGGTGTTTTTTCACAGTTTGGTACTTTTTCACTGGATGGAATATGTTTCGAAGTTTTAGTCCTATCCAATAAAACATCATTTTACTGTTTTCACTGTTGTGTTTTTTTTTAATTCTTTTAAATTCTTTTAAAAAAATAAGGAAAGATATTTTAATTTGGCATTTAAAAAAAATTGAACCTCCCTCCGTTGGGGGATTGTTTAAAGGATAGGGTTTGAATTTTTTTACTTTGGAATTGGTTCACAGCTAAAAAGTATATATTATATTATATTATTATAAAAAGAGATATTTTATTCCAGTTTTCTGATTTTTTCTGAGGATAATTTTATAAGAAATATAATTGTACATATTGGTAATTTCGGTTTTTAAAAAGGGCCATGTCTGTAAAATTCTATTGGTAACCCATCTATTCCAGAGAATTTCCTTAATGTAGTGTTTTTATTGCACCCCACACTTCATGCTCTCGTTTTATTTGTGTTTTTTAAAACCTCATCTATCTTCGCGTGATCATGTGTATGGTCACTGTCGGGGTCGCATGTGGGTTCTCAAGTTTTAAAAACAAAAAATTAATTCGATAGACTCGTTGATTACGGCGGAGATAGTATGATAATAAAGAAGAGCGAAAAACTGGCAGATCATGCTTGTGTTGATGTTTAGATGCTACAGATCTAAATGGGTTCAACATATCTCTGTGTACGCAATGAGTGGTGCGGCCAGTTCTATTGTTGTTAAAAACATTGCTGTCAAGGCAATAAAAACTTTGAAAAAGAGAGGGGCAATTGTGACCAATGTTTTTTGTTATGGTCTACACCCTTCTTAAGGAGTACATAGACTCTTTGGCGTATCTGGAGAAATGGAACACTTCACAAATTAGATTAAACATCCTACCGACCCTGACGACAAAATCTATTTTCTTTTTGATGTCCCCCACATTATGAAGTGTATTATAAATCACATTTTCACGCCCTAATATGTGCAGTTAATAATTATTAATATATCGTTTTCTAAAACTATCTTGTAAAATTTAAAATTTTTTATAGTTTCAAGGAGAAATCCAATTTCATCACTTCAAGCATCTCGATAATGCTGAAGAGAAATATCGACAAGGAATATTCCCGAAGTTAAAATGACGAAGTAAAATCGGCTGCTTGGATGTGTCCTGATAAGGAGTGTTGTATATACCCAATACCCTAACCGCGGGCCCGCTGAAAAAAAAATTGCACCTACTTCTCCTCCCCCCAAAAAACAGTAACCACAATATAACAAGGGGTCTTAAGGGACTACGACTTTCCCAATTTTTTTTTCAATATGAAGGATTTATGCTACCTAGCAGGAAATAAATGTGTTAAACTTCAAAGCTCGCTCTATTTTTGGGTATAATTTGCTGTTAAATTACCTAACTACTAAGCTTATAAAAAATAAATAACCTTGAATATGAATGTGCAGAACACATTTTCTTGTTGCTAGTGCAGCCTCATAACGCAATTTAGCCTTGAATTTTTGGGCAAGACAAGGGGTAAAGGAGATGGCGGCTTTGATCAAGTGGCTGCACTACTGAAAAAATATGAAGGCGCAC
Organism: Daphnia pulex; assembly: GCF_021134715.1. Lineage (NCBI taxonomy): Eukaryota > Metazoa > Arthropoda > Branchiopoda > Diplostraca > Daphniidae > Daphnia > Daphnia pulex. The sequence goes on along the minus strand of NC_060026.1, from coordinate 10,265,977 downwards.
ATTCCCAGAAAGCTTGTAGATTTATACATGGGGCTGGCACTATCTCGATCAAAATAAAATGTATCCCAAAATATAGAGCGGGTTTTGAAGTTAACATACATACCTTTCTTTACCTTGGGATACGTAGCTTCAGACTTACGGCGCGATTTTTTTCGCCGATAATCGGCTGCTAGCGATAATCGCTGAAAAATAATCGGCGATTAAATTTGCGTGGTAAAAATTTGATTTATCTTAAATTTGTCGGTTATTTTTACGATTGTTTTTTACCTCCCCCGTACGAAACTTTTAGCTAGTTCTGTACTAGAAATAGCTACGAAGTTTGGAGAAATTAGCTATGAATTTTCAGATCAAAATTTTTAAATTCCACATTGGGAATTTTAGGGTAGTTTTAGCTTTTTTTTCTAGCTGGGAATCTTAGATTGAGGGTAGCTTGAAATTTTCACACTAAAGTAGAACTAAGAGAAAAAGATTCTTTGCGCGCGATTTCCCTTTGTATGCAGGGTCACCCATCCATTTACTTCTCAAGTCATGTTTGCTGCACTTATTTACTTATAGTCGCTGGTTCTCTGGATCTGGCATCTTCTGATATACAATATTAGTAAATATTTGATCGTATTATAGTTGTGTTCATAATTCTTCACATAGACTGGTGAATAAAACTAATGAAGAACTAAAATAAACCATTTTTAATTAAAAAAGACATTTTCAAAATTTTTTAAATCTAGATTCTATAAATTAAATTAATTATAAATTAATGCCTATTTTTTATTTGGTTTCGTTATTAGTTCAAAATTTGTTTTGACTATTTCGTAGTTCAAACAATATCTTCATCTAATCCCCAATCATATAATTTATTCGAAATGTATATTATATGTCATTTAGTAATATTATTATAGAAAAATGATAAAAATCTAAGCTAAGTTGAACCTCAAACAGGTTATAAAAATAATAATACCCGGGCGAAACCCTAGCTTAAAAATTTCATACTAGAATTAGCTGAAACAGTTAGGAAATATATTTAGGGGGAAAAATTCGAGCTGATTTCAAGCTTAATTATCCCTAAGGTATATTTATATACGAAGGTCCTTGACAATATAGAATGTGGGGAATAGGGGGTAGGGTAGTAGTAGCTAGTAGTGAAATTCAGAGGGTTTAATGTCCATTTTGTAATCCTTTATACGTTTCTTCCCTGAATGACCAATCGTCACCAAATTTTGTACATAATTCTGTCAAAATTTGATACATTGCGTAACGGGATTTCCATTTGTTTTTATTACTGTTTTAAAATTTTTATTTGCGTATTTGTTACCTAGCTGGTTGCCGGATCCTAGCCAGTGAATTCGCTTTTGTTTGCTTAACCTTCCAACTGTCAGTGCAAAGAGTGCTCAGCAGTGTAAACAAAAAAAAAAAAAAGTTTGAATCTTCCTTAGCAAGACAAGTTTTCATGATATGATATTGATATTTTGATGATATTTGATTTGATTTTTATTGTTCTTGTTCGATTTCGTCTTTATTGTTCTTATTATTTCCTCTTTTTGTTTACTGTTTTTAATAAATTATGATCTTGATTTTAATAAATTTTTTGATCAAGTAAAATTTCTATTCCCCTTTTTTTTACAGTTAGTCATCAACCAAGAAGTTGAGGAACATTTTAAAAATGTTTGATCATAATCATTTTGAAGCTCTCGGTCATCTCTCTCTTCTTCCCTTGTCCTCTCTACGGTCATCAAGATCTTTTGGCGGCCTTGAAGAGTTACCACCAATCTTCCACTTCCATTTACCTCCGAAAGTTTTATAAGTGTAATTTTTCAAAAATTACAAATTTGAATTTCCTAAATGACTTGATCGAGATTCGAACCCCGAACCATACGAGAGGCAGCTCGGGTTGCTAACCATTAGACCAACATTGACATCTGGTCTAAGGGAAAGCGTGGTCCGGTTGGTGTGTACACCAAACAATGTAACGAAAGACGAAGTAAAGCTATGGTAATATCGCTAGCGACGCTACCATCGGTATCGATTTCGGAACCGATCATAAATCACTTAGGTTAATGCCTGAATTAAGATTTTTTCAGCGGTGGTTTAATCTAACTGCTATAAGACCACATCCATTTCTTTATAGTTTATATGTAACTAATAATTTTTCCAATTCCATGTTACTATAGTAATAAATGTTGCTAAAACTTAATCTAAACATGAAGTGCGACGTGGGGTGGCGGGGCAAAGCCTCCGCCACACCTAAGTCGCACCACTCATAATATTAACAGATTATTAGTCAATTAGTTATAAAGAATCAATTATGAAAGAGAATAAAGGGAAACAGAATTTTCCAAACGTTATAGTATGTATTAATCTACCATAACCTTTATTTTCTGTCTCTTTAACGTTTAAAACAATTACCGAAGGATATTACCGAAGGAATCTTGTTTCAAGCCAGATCCAAAAACTCCCGGAAAATAAAAGCTGATATCTGCTAAACAATGTAATGTAATGTACGTATTTATATGGCGCCTTTCCATTATATGCTCAAAGCGCCTTCAGTTTCCAATTTAGATGTGATTGAACACACCGCAGTATATTTAACGTCATATCCTTGAAAGCAATCAAGAATCCTGTGTTATGCATGCTGCCTCAAGGGCGCTACTTACAGTTTTATGACGGGTTCAGCTGGGGTTCGAAACCAGAGCCTCATTGCCTTTTTCCAAAGTGTTGACGCTCTAGTCCACTACACCCCACATCCCCGAAACAAAGTGGAGCGAAATCCTAGATTAAAACTTCCATACTGGAATTAGCTAACAGTTAGGAAATATATTTAGGGGGGAAAATTCAAGCTGGTTTAAAGGTTTATTTTTTCAAGCAAGAAAAGAAAACGCCCTAGTTTGGAAAAAAAGCTTATATCTGCTAAAAAAAGGTGAATTGTGTTAACTTGAATTATTTCGAGGTGATCGCAGCATGAAAGCTGCTTTTATTTTTTAGCCTAGCACCGCGCGAGCTGTTATTAGCAAACAGTTCAAAATCTAAGCTAAAAGTTTCGTAAGGGCCATCTAGCGCTAAAAATTATACTTTTTGGGAAAATTTAACGAACAATATACACTCTAAGTGGCTACTATTTCAATGTTGAATTTATCATCCTTGGGTATAACATTTCTGAGACATAAAAAATTTTTTATAAAAGACAACACACTTTGAGTCATTTCCAGTATGTAAATGGTCGAATAAGACTTTGCGAGATTTTCATATCCGCCTTAAAGATTGTGTATTTGTAAGCCAATAAAATATAAATGGAAATTACCATAAACAAAAGTTAATCATTTTTTATGATGAGGAAGATCCTCATTTAAAGCTTTTAAACACGCGCATTAGCTTTAAAGGTAATTCGTCTAGAATTATCATTGAAATGTCAAGGAAATACGATGTGAAGAACCCCTTTGGATTTTTTGCAATCTGGCAACTCTTAAATATGTGCTGAGTTTGTTTGTGTTAAGTGATGCGTAGAAATGTCCGGTAGAGGGCCGCCAAAGACGAAAAAGAAGCTCTCATTCCGGCTAGCACCGGCATCTAGAGAGGTTCTCTTTCGTGGCTGCGCATATGTCATTTTTGACAAATGTAACCAGATATCATACAACTTTGGTATGGTTTTTAAGTTGTTCATTTTGCTGAATCCGGCAATGTAGTAGTTTATTTTGCCTTTTCTTCTTTATGAAGCCTTTTCAAACTTATAGTTTAAAATATAAAATGGAGTAGTTAGTGGGACGAGAAAATGGCATCAAAATACATAATTATAGTAAACATACCAAAGGCATGTTCTTTTGATATATTGGGCGTTAAAGGCGACACAGCATTGTAATCGAATTCACCATAAAACACGTATGAAATGTAATTTAATTAATCTTTAAATAAAAACACTAAAATTTATTTTCTTGTGAATTCTTGGTTAGGGATATGTCAATGTGCGGACATATCCCATACTTGGTTACTGTAGTACATCAAAGGACATTATTCATACAAAAAACATAGTTCAGTAGGCCCATAGTATGTTATGCCCTGGTCTACCCTAATTCTAATTAATAAACTTTGAAAATAGGATATTTTTAGAAAAGCGACAGGTGAAGGTTGAAAAGAGGCATACATCAACTTTGCTAATAATCAAGCAAATTATCAAAATTTTAATCACGACAGTATTTTTTTGCCTATTGTTCAGGCGCATCTGGGTTTTTTGGTAATGTCGGATAATTTGGAAAGTTTCTAGTTGTGTTGGTTGATTCCATTCTATGCATTTTCAGACTATTTTTTAGCACATCCAACGATAGGCAGTCTCCTAGTTGGGGAAACACCTGAAATCCGTGCAAAAATTCAAATTCTTTTTGAATACATGCAGAACTATTGGTTCAACATCGTCACGCCGGAGCCTTATAGCTTGTAAGGTCAATCTAGGCGCACAATGAACGAAGTTGAAATAATCCACTGGTAGTTCAATACAAGGCGTGGCAAGCATCATCAAAGTTTTTTTGAAGCTCATAGATAAATCATAAATTATTACATTCCAAAAAGTGAGTAATAATTTAGCGTGATTTGTAAAATTTTATGTTGAATACTTGTAAAGGGTGGAATATTCCTCGTCGAAAGATTTTAATTTGGCAAGAGGACAAAATATTAGAAGGAAACAGGGTGCTGCACAAAAGAGGGAGGATGTGCCGGTGGCCATGTCCGTGAGGTCCCTGTTCAAGTCTACCCCAATAGACGGAACCGATTGCATATTAGCGGTTGAGTGATTGTTGGTGCGAATCCAATTGTATGTCATTTGAAAGGATTTACATGGATGTACGACATTCAGGCCCAGTCATTCAGGCCCGCTCCATTTAGGCCCAGGGCCTGAATGTCGTTTGACATGGGCCTGAAATGCGTTAATAAATACAGACAGACAAATTGCCACTTGTGTCAACTACACAGTCTCCTTCAACAATAACAAATAAACATTTAGACATAAGCAACTAATTTCAAGATTTGTCTTTCTACCTTCGTGGGTTTTCTTTATGCAGGCTCATAACAAGTTAATGGCGTTGAGATGTGACTCCAGGTAAATGAGAATTGATAACACCAGCATCACAGAGCACAGACGACATGGAAGCATCTCACCAGCTGGCTGCAACCAAACCAGGAGCATGTTCGAACGCAGAAGCTCAGACTTCACCTTGCTGTGAAACCTATTTGACAAATTTTTAATTAGTTTGGATGAACAGATATCTCTTGGGGGACAGGAACACCAAGGCAGATATAAACATAATTAATTCTTCTGTCAAGTTTTTAAGAATAGGATGAGACATGAGACGAAAAGTCCGTACACTTAGCAATGGACGACATTATGTCAAGCCAGACATGTGATCAGATGATTGGCCAAGTGGAAATAGGCCAAATTAACTGTATATTCACACATCAATAATTTGCATACAGTAAACTGAAAATATCAAAAAAAGATTTACCTTTTTAATTTTTATCAAAATGTTTAAGAGCAGGCGATAAAAACACCACGGAACCAAACACCATACCACCAAAATCCCCCAAGTTGGGATTTCCTGACTTGACACAGAAAATTTTGGCTAAAGAGCATCCAAGATTAAATTTCGCATTCTAAATTCAAATTCGTCAATAATTTTTAAAGTATGGAAATAATATAATTGAATTTAAATTTTTTATTCAAGATACACCAATGCAGAAACGGAAACCAACGAAAACTACTTACGAGTTAAGATACGCGCAACCTATTTCTAGGATGCATCAATCCATTAATGGATATAAAACATGACCGAAAAAATGTTTCTGAGTTTTAAAAGGTGAATAGCCAGAATAGGAATACATGTAACTAACTCACGAACCCACCCATCCCACAACTAAGTCTTCTATCCAAGAATTGTGATTAACTCTTCCGACGAGTACAACGGGTCAGCGAGGGTTACGTTATTCCGTTTTTTGTCTTCATCTGTAGATGAAAAAATTGTTAAAAAATTTACAAATAAAGTCAGCCACCAACATTTAACTTACCGAAACAGATTGCTATCGTATCAATAGCCACGGCATAAACGCCAAAAAACAATCCGGAAATAAAATGGGCGGCAAACAAGGTGGTGGCAGCTGCGACCACTTTGTAGTGGGTGGGCGGCAGATAGCCAATGCGGTCGGTGAAGACAAAAAAAATCAGGATTCCTACTGAAGTTGAAACCAAAAGCCGGCATATGAAAATGAGGAGATTGGCCACACTGGCCACCTCGTTGACTCGTCTGAGTTTTCGCAATTTAGCCTTTGAGGCCGAAACAGAAAAAAATTTTCCCTCGAGCGCAGCGACGACACAGAGGTAGGTTCCGGTTCCACTCACATAGGAAAAGTGGTCCCAAACGAAGATGAAAGCCCGCGTGAAACAACTTCGGCTGTGACGGCAGCAACAGATGATTTCCCCGCAACATTCGAAGTCCAAGTGCCATTTCTTTATCAGGTATTCAGGTAAAATCTGAAATGACCGCATAATTGCGATGGAAGATACGTATGCGATGGTCCCCATGTTGCTCTCATTAAAACAAACAAAAACAATAAAAGTTTTTTAAATTAGACCCAAATACAAAAAATGTAAAATAACAAAATTTGCAATTACAAAGTGGTTCTGTAGAAACTTTGGGTCAAGGCGTAGATTGGCACGTCACGAGGTTTGTTTCTTGCACTGTACCATGAGCCAAAAGCACCGGCCAGTACACTTTCAGATACTGAAGAAACGAAACACATACCCCAGAAAAGACAGAACAAGTTGTAAATCTGAATGATGGTCACGTAAAACTTCATTCCACCCGTTTGGAGATTGGAGATCCGAATATAATTTTACAAATAAGAAATAAGTGTAAACTAAACGAATAAGCAATCGTTGAGATGCGTTAAAGAAATTTTTCTTTATTTGGTGAATTCAAAGACACTGAACACATTTGAAAGATACACAGAATACAGCTTCATACGTTAAGAGAATGCAAAATAGTTCCTCTGTACATTTCATACACATAACTCGGAGCCGTTTCGTTACAGCAGACCCAACAAAGAAAAAATTCAAGGGGCCAATTCTTACCAATTTCAGTTGATTTAAATTCAATTGATTTAAGTCATTCAACACCAAACAGGAGCAAATTATTCCCATTTTCAGTGCGAAGGAAGAATGGGGTAGAGAAAATCTAAATTGTTGGTACCAATCGGATCGCTTTTATGAGAAGGATATCATGCAGAATTTTCAAACCATCATTTCCACGGAAAAGACAGTTATATATCTACAACAAAATTAAATAATTTAAGTAAAATCGATAACAAAAAAATATTTTCTTTCAAGTTGGTAACACACCTCCAGGTTTTTAAAGGTGTTATTTTAAGAAACCTAAAAAAATTGAGGAAGTCAATGTTGCGAAGTGGTGTGTTTGTAAACACCGATTTGCGAACACCACGTAACCTCAAACTGCTTCAAGGACAGGCCTACTGGAGGCAACAGATGCACTTGCAGAGGATCTTGAAGAGGCATTTACAGAGGCACTTGCAGAGGCAATTGTAGAGTGACTTGTAGATACACTTGTAGAGGCACTTGGTGAGGCACTAGCGGACTCGGAATCAGAATTTTGGGTAAACAATACCAAATACTCCGCGTCAGTTAGAATGACGAGTCTAAACTAGTTAAAAATAGTGGGCTCATATCAGCTCTTTCTTCTTCAACAACCTGTTAGTAAAAAATAATTAACTTAGAAAAGGAATAAACATACAAAAACAAATAATAGTACCGCAGTCGCTATGACGACATCAGAGTGAAGAATATTTTGGTCGGCACGATCCGAGCCACTATAGATCGTGAACGTCAATGAATTTTTACAACAAACACATTCAATCATTTCTCTGAAACTCTCTGGAAAATAAAAAATATATATATAAACAACGAAATTCCCACATGCTAAACCCACAGAAAAGACCATCATAAAAAAGCAATGATCAAAATCCAGACCAAATAGAAGAAAACACACAGCATAACGGTTTTAAGGAAAACAGCACGTTACTGGGATCTCCGTAGCAGACAAGCAGCGTGGCTGTAGTAAAGAACTCTTCACTTCGATTTGATGGAACGTAATAATGCTTGTGATGGAAAATCAGAGAGGCGAGGACTATCGCTTTGTTGAAACCTCTGAGAGCTAACAATCCGCCTGTAAACGGAAGAAATCAATTGGAGTGGAACTATGTTTTTTTTTAAGTAAGAGATAAAGAATACATCTTACAAGAAAGGACGAGTGATTCACGGAACAAGAAAGACTTTAAACACCATGCTTCAAGGTGTGAAAGAGGACGATCCTCTAAATTTGGGGGAGTGGTCTCAACATCGATTTCCCACAAACCATATGAAATCCAAAAATCGTATTTTTTCTTGTCCTTGTCAGAAGATGGAGGCAGAGACGGAGATGAAGACGAAGATGAAGACGAAGACGAAGACGAAGAAAGAAAACCTTGGTAATCTAGTAACTGAGAATCTCAGACTTTTAATGTTAACCAAACATCATCTTCCATTATGAATTCATGATCGTCTTCTCCAACATCTACATGAACTAAACCGACGATAAAACTTATAATTGAGGGAACGTTATGGAAGGATATCTTTTTCTCCTCTATATACTGTAGACCGTCCCTGTTGTCTATTCCATCTCACCTGGCCGCAATTTTTGACTGGATTCCTCCCGCTGTTAAAAGAACTGCCATCATAGGCATTGATAGCAATGCCAAAATTCCAGCCTGGAACAGTGCTTGAACGGACAAGAATGGCGTTGACTTAGAATATTGTTTTATAATCCAGGCACTCTCAATTTCAAATGTGGACATTTCACTTTTGCCACACAAACCATCTAACACGTCCTTTGTGGATGTCACTCTGGTTGGTGACTCCGTCTCGTTTAGTGGATTGCACTATCCTGTCCACCCGTCCCTATCATATAATCCGTTCATCTCCTTCGACGTGGCGAATGTCCGAGAGATGGTCTCGCCAGCTAGCTCAGTACACCGTCTTCCATCCCCAAAATTCTGTAACATTCCACTCTTTGTTTCATGCCTTGACAGCTCCTTAGCTAATATTATCAGACCAGACGATACCCATGCGTCCACAATGATTTCCACAAATGATGTAGACGACGTGTTAAGCTCTCTTAACTTAGTATTGAAGTCAGTAGCCTTTAAAAATAAACTTGCTATCCATGGCTCCCTAGCCCCAGCTAAGATGCCTTGGTGGTACGCAAATCTGTGGGCTCTTCGTTCAAACCTCAGAGATTCGTATAAGTTAAAAAGAGAATCTCCCTTTCAACAGAACATCAACGCTTACATAAAAAAGGCCCTCTAACAGACAGGGCTTAGATCATCAAAGAAAGAGAGTTGGAAATCCTTTTGCAACGATAACTTAAACAAAGACATTTTTGGTGAACTAAAAAAACTCGTAAGCTTTTCGCCTCCCAATTCTATTCCAAACGAGTTAATCATAGATGGTGCACATATCTCAGACCCACTGACATTCTTTCTGCGTTCAGCTCTAATTTCTTTCCAGTCAGTTCACCTAACAGTTTGTCTCATAAGATTTCTTACGACAGTGCAACGGCCTTCTCTGATGAGCCCATCTCGTCTACTCCCACCAAACCCTATGGCACGAAGCCAGATTTTAAACAGGCATTTTAATGCTTGCTCCTCACCAAATCACCAGGCCCTGATGGTATATATCTTCTGTCTGGCTAAGTGAAGCTTTCGAGTTAATCAAATTTCACCTTGTAGCTCTATTCTCTGCCTGTTTCAAACTAACTTATTTCCTGAAGAGCTGCAAATCGGCCTATATTCTTATCTTAAAAAAGGCAATAAAGCATACTTCAAGCACCCTAACTGTTACAGACCAATCAGCATTTTTAATGCCTTCTCATATTTGCTCGAAAAAATCATTCTTGTCAAGTTAAAGCGACTAGCCCCTACTCAAAACTGGTTTAGCCCAAGTCAGCACGGCTTTAGGTCAGGCCTTTCTACTGAAACCGCATCTCTCTCTCTCTTATTAGTCTTATTGAAAACAATAAAAAAATAAAATATCTTCTTGCTGTGCTTTCCTTGGCATTAAGGCAGCTTTTGATTCGGCCTGGCATCCTGCCATTCTAAACAGTCTTATAAACAAAATTTCCACTCTTCCTTGTTAAAATCCTTAGCAGTTTTCTCAGCTCTCGCTCGTGTATTCTGTCTAATAGTTCTAGGATCATTAGTCAACAATATCAAACTCGGCTGTCCTCAAGGCAGCGCACTTTCTCCGACACCAGTTGGTAGGTGTCCCGGGAAAGATGCAATGCCCATTAGCTATAATCGGGGAACAAAACAAGAGGATACATTTTTGGGGGAAAAAAATTCCCGGGACACCATTTAGTGGGTGTTCCGGGACACCCGATTTTTTGTTTTAACTCAGCCTGGGTTGGTTGCACCAGTTGTTTGGATGCTTCCAGTTTCAGTTTGGGGCATGACTCGAACTCTTTCTTCCATCACATCTTTCATCTCACGCAGCAGCGTCTGCTGCTGCATGAGCACCTGCTCAATGATGATCAATGATGGAATTGACACATTGGATTGAGTAGCTTGTTGAGTAGTGGTTGAGTCATCGGGTTTAGGTTTAGAGAATTTTTTCTGGCACACGTAAAACCAGTACTTGGCAGGGGGCCATATGAAGTACTTGGTCACGATACAAAGCAACATCTAGAAAGTTCCTTTCAAAAAGGCAGCTCGATTGTTACCACCAGATTGGATATTTCTTCAGCAAATTTATCCAACTCGGCATCTTCCACCCATCTTTCCTCTCCATCTTCTTCTCCAATAGGTCTTGAGAGACACAACGGTACAAGTTGTACCATGATCAGCATAAAAATTTTCACTTTTCCTCTTCCTGATTTGTTTTCCATGGTACAGTCGTTGAAGAGTCACAGAGGTTTCTCAAAAGAGAAATAAATTCAATTCAGTGATGAGAGAGAAAAAACGAATTGATTCTGAGAGAGAAAAAGCTAATGATGAAAGAACTGAAAATACAACGTGGTCGTCGCGTGACTGAGAGTATCAATTGTACAACTATAATAACCACTGGGGTTATTATTACTAATCATATTCGGGCTCCACGAGAGTTACAGCAATAGCTGTATTCGATGACGAATTTACGGTGAAATGCTTTGATAGAGATAGTTCAAATTAAATACCCCAAAAAGGCGCCCATTCAGAGAGCCCGAAATGCATCAGTAGAATCTTCGAAGTGAATGGCAGCGAAATGACGGAATATCTTACAACACTTAACTGCCCCAAAAACGTTAAATTCATACGTTAAATTATCCTCAGTAAAAGAGTCATTTAACTTCATAACATGTACAACTTGGGATTGGACCATAGTCCGTTCTCGGTCGAAGTTTATGTTGAACAACGATTATTAAATTATTAATACCCTAAATCGGGAATGATCTTTTTGTGATTTTCCTTTTCTTCAAGAGGGTGTGAATTTTTATGTTTGCGTTCGTGTTTTCATTCTTTCCTTGTTTTTTCTTGTCTTCAGTTTTAGTTTTATTTGCCTAATTGATAAAACTCAGATAAATTAATAAAAAATGAATTATTTTCATTTTAATTACGTTATGCCAAATATTCTTCTATCTGTACTCTTAACTGTCCTCTGTGATAATTTGACATCATGTTTTCATTGTTGATTTCTTCACTGATATTTTCATAATTCGTTTTTTTTAAATTCAAAAATTCGGAATAGTTGTGGAATCCGCCTATTGAAATGAAATTCAATAAATAGTATATTTAATATTTATCTCGTTCAACTTAGGCCTATCAAGATGATTTGGTGAAGGGGGGTTTGTCCAGTTTAGTAGTTGGCCTCCATACTCCCATTGTAGCAAGATCCTGGAGTGGGTATTTCCACCACCTAACTAAGTTGAGGGGTGGAAGCTGCCCAATCCGATGGCTTGACCTCTATATATTTTTCTTACAGGGCAAAGTTTTCGAACAAGGGGTATGGGGTAAGGCATGCTTCAATAAACATTGACAAAAATTACAATCAAAACAGTCTAATGTGAAAAAAATAAAGTAGGAAGAACTTTCCCTCCCTCGTGGTAAGTTTAAGCATCCCCATCAAAACATTGACAAGTAGTTACCCCAGGCTATGATTCCGTTAAGTGAACATGGGGAGACATTGTATCCATTTGGGGACGCAAACACATTGGTGGCGAGGCCACATTTGTTTCATCTGCACAAGTAAACACAAATAAAGGTTGTGTTGAATGCCAAGTAATATAAATAGTATTCAGCACGATTCTCGTTGGACGAAACAGTCCAGCTGGAAAAAAGAAGAAAGAAAATCACCATAAAAATTGACATATGAATGAATGAAAAATAATGTCAATGTTACCTGCATTATTGCCTCTAGGGCTGCTTCACAACTGTTGAGAATGTGTGGTGGTCTTCCTGAAGAGGGGTCATCACAGGGGTCATCACTTTCAACAGGCTCATCACTTTCCGCGGGCTTACCACTAGGGATCACAGTAGGTTGGGTAGCATTCTGACTGACCAGGAAGTTAGTATTGGAGGGTCGGGCTGGGTAAGGTGTGAAAACAGGCTGATGAAAAATCCCTCTATGTCTAATTTCCAATTAAAAAACAATTACAACAAACAGATGGAAGTTAAACAATCAAGCTGTTTACCTTTGCAAGGTACAACTAGCTCTGGCTTTACAGGAAGATGAACCAGATTCTACTTGAAGGCAGTTTCAAAAATTTGATCTGTGGAAACAAAAAGGAATTTGTCAATACAATGGGTAACCATTTAATGTCAAAACACATATCAGAATATTGCTCAAAAATAATATCTATATTTCTTTTACTTTTCGACTAGCAGCTTGGATGTGTTGTGTCCCGCTGTGTCTACTTTCCAATTATGAAACACGGAACGAAGGAAACGGTTGTGACAATCAAGCTAATCTTCTCCTTTAAGAATAAAGAGTCCAAGTTTCATACGCTGTACAAGCCAAACTTCATTCCAGGAAATCCGAAAAAATATTTTAAAAAATAATGAAAAAAAAGTGCTTTTCGGTATAATCACCCAACATCCACTCTGTATCATAAATTATGAAGGACAACTTGTAAACGACTGTAAATTCTACTGAGTACTCAACATGTGACTAAATGTTTATATTTACAAAAATGTGTGTTTTTTCACTGCCACTACATAATGTTTCTTCAAACTCATTTTTAAAAAAATTTCCTGCCAAACCGTTTTCAAATTATTTCCAATGCCCATCAAATCTAAACATAAGGTGGATTATTCTCGTTGAAAAAACGCGATTAAATGTGTTAACCAATGCTATTTGTTTAGTACTTTGAAGGAAAGTGGAAAAACTGCTATTACAATGAAAAGCATTTGATTGATTCGGATGGAAGCAAGTGGCAAGTAGAGTATGATAAGACGTCGGTGGGACGTTGAAAAATGTTGGAATGGACCCGGAAAGGCCTTGCTCGTTGGTAGTGGAAATAGGATTTAATGAAGACCTGTTTTTCCCTCACGTTTGGTTCAATATGATTTGAATTTCATCTGCCAAGCAGCTAATTCATAAAACATTTGTTGTGTGTCGATACTGAGTATAAGGGATAACGTAGACTTTATCGATTTGGACGTTGAATTATTACACCGCCATTTCCGCGAAGCCATTATAAGATCCAAGCATTCTAGGAACATTAAGTTGGTTTTCAGTACACATTTGAAGGATGCCAAATGACATTATTTTAATATAACTCTACCTTCTCAGTCAATCACAAAATAATCCATTCGTTTTGTATCCTATTTATAAGTGCTAGCTGTGTAAACACAGATGCGTTCCAACTTTGGAAGTATCCGTAGCTAGCCGAATAGCAACCTGCATTTTCCAAAAACCCCAAGACGGTCCTGCATTTCTGAACAATTCAAACAGTTCATATTTGTAAACACGAGGGAAATATTGCAACACGAGATTTAAAAAAAAAATTTAGAAAATTGTTTCATTATGTTTGGCAAACTTTCCTCACAACTGTTTCAACTGTTGTGTGGTAAGGGGATTTTCGAATAAAGTAATGGTCCTCCACTCCTCCTGCTGACGGTCAAGTTTAGCCATGCTGACCACTGTCATTGTCTTCATTTTGTTCGTGTCTTGTGATGAAAAATTGATCAAGGTGGATGAATCGACTTTCACGGGCTCATCACTTCCAGGGATCTGATGGGTAGCAGCTTTCTGACTGAACAAATCGTAAAATGTCTTGGAAGAAAGTAATTCGTAATTACTGGTTTGGGGCATAGCATTCTAGAACAAAACACAACAACACTTGGATCAATAATTTTAAGACCAAAAATTAAATAATAACTTACCCCAACTTGATAGTCTTAAAATTCTCTTCCACAAATTCCACATTTAAATGTTGGTATTATCGAATTATCACTCCTCCTGCTGAATTCTTCAATGATGTGTTGACTAACACAGATTATTTCAGACATTTCTAATCAGAGTAAACACTATTTCCTTAACATCAACGAACACTTAACAAACTTCTAAAACGATTTTAAAAAAATTAGTGGCTCTAACCGTTATTGACCCTACCTAATTGATCACCATATTATGAAGTGGGCACTTCCACTACCACCACTCTGGATGGGAGTTCAGGTGCGGCAGCTGTCCAACCCAATGGCTTGACCAAAATATAGATTTTTCTTATAGGGTCCAGTTATGGTATAAGTGGTTCCGGAAACGGCATACATATATAAACAGTTAACACAATTACAATTAAAAACACAACACACCAAAAAAAGAACAAAGAAGTCTTTTAATGAGAAAATGAAGTCGGAATTGATTACCGTCCCTCGTGGGAAATTGGGGAATATTTTCCACAATCTAGATATGTGAGGACCCCAGCCTCTGACTCCGTAAAATGTACATTGGTATAAAGCGAATCCAGTTTTTAAGACACACATAATGGTTTTTACAGTTTTAAATATTGTCAAGGACAAACGTAACCTCCCTACCAATCTAATAATCTTCGAGATGACTGGATATTCTCTTTATCGTTTGGGAAGGTTCAACGGAAGTATCGTTGGTCATTGCGAGTGAAGTTTTTAGTGGAGAATAAAGAAGAAGGAGAATCTGAATCTGACGACTGGTTATTTACGTTTTCCAACCCAAGGTTAGTGATGTCGGCGCCGGTTCTTCATTCCCGTCGCTGTCTTCTACTTCTTGCTCTTCCTCGAAGGTGGTAAAAATGGCCGAGTTCTGTTCAGATTGAGGAATCTAGTATTCGTTTCAGAAAGTAAAAACCCCCCAATTCTTATTCCTCAAAATGATGATTGGTGACAAATATCATCAATTTCATGATATAGACATAAAGAGGAAGGTAACGCCATTTTTAGGTGTAGATTTGGGTAGAGATGATAGTTGGTTCTTAGAAGAGGAAAAAGAAGAGGGAAATCTGATAAAGACTTGACTTTTCTTCGAATCTACTCTCAAGTGTCTCAACATACAAGATGAAAAAGGTGTTAGGAGATAACCGGGTATGCAGATTGCACCAGAGAAATTTTTGCTGGCGGTTTACTACGTCTTTGACTTGGAATTGTGCAAAGATGTCTTGGCAGGGTTTCTATTCATTGAATCTGAACTATGAGAGAACAATTAGCCAATCGAAATCTTCTTATGCAGTTAACATTTTCAAGAATCTGCTTCACTCTATACCTAAGTTGAATATCTCTTACAAAAAGCTTAAGCACTGTAGGTAACGTAACCTTCAGTGTTTTTTTACTACTTCTTTCAAACTTGTTTCGCTAAAATGCGTATAGCACTACACCTAGCATCAAGTCATGTATTTTATTCACCAAGTTCTAGTTCAGTTATTGTTGTTCAAGTTCATTTATTGTTGTCATAACAGAATATCACTCTGTTCCCTACTTTATATCATTTTATATGACGTGTATTTTTGAATTTGTAAAATAAATTAACAACTTTTCTTTTAATTCAGCTGTGTTTTTAATTTGTGGGTTGCCAAACCCCAGATGGAAATTTCTTGAAAATCAAAACCTTCGTTTTTCGCAAGTTAAAACCTTCATTTTTCATAATTTAAAACCTCGTAGTTGAAGGTTTCAAACTTGGTAAAATACTTCAAAACCTTCGTTTTTCGCAAGTTAAAGCATTCTTTTTTAACTATTTAAAACCTTTGTTTTTCACAAGTTATAAAACCTTTCATAATCGATGTTTCATAACTTGTAAAAATAGTAACTGCCAAACTTAAGGTTAAGACTTACTACAATAGAACATATGGAATAGAAGATTTTAACAGTTGAAAACCTAACTATTTTGCTAACAGCATGCTGGACAACTTGAACTATTGTCTTGGCTGACGGTTCAGCCGTCTTGTAGGGCCCAGCTAGTGATGTGTGTTGAGAGGATATCTCTTATGCGTTCTTCTTCGCACGGCAGCATTGGTCATCAAACGGTCACAGAAAGGAGCAGAAATCTGATTTAAGAAGGCAAACGGAAAAAAGATTAGAGAAAAAATTGGGAGTTTAGAACGATCCAAGCACGATCAAGTCAATCGGATTATCCAAGAGTGTGCAGCTTGCGTCCACAGCAAGTCGTCGATGATGTTGATGTTTAAATCAACAGAAGAAGAAAAACGATATCGTAAATAAAATTAAAATATTGGATTTTTTATTAATAAATCTTAGTTATTATAAATTAGTCAAGTGAAACTAAAACTGAAAACAAGAACACAAAGAGACAAATGCGTCAAGGAATTGGATGCATTGATGATTTAAAAATTTGACACTGAAAGACCGCAATGAAAACATTTCTAACTTTCTTGAAGAAAAGGAAATTTGCAAAAGGATCCATTCCCGATCTAGAGTATGAATAAGTGAAAAATCATTCAATTTCACCATGCATCATTCAATCATCCAAACAGATGACGACCGTCGTGCTCCGCATGTCTGTTCACAATTAACCAGAAATCTTGCACTTCTTCTCTCTTTAATTTGTCAACGAGACGGGTGTTGTCTTGAAAAAGAGCATTTTGTTACGAGCTGCCAAAACAGAGGAGGCACCAACCGGAACGATAGAAAGGGCTGAAGGAGGGTACAGTCAGGCAAAATTGAACACTCATTTTGAAGGTCTGCTGGCCAAAAGCCTTGGGCATAAGATCTTATCTGTGGAAATAAAAAGAAAATTTGTCAATACTATGTTTTATTTTATGTCAATAAAATAATATTGCTCTTCTTATTCAAAAGCAATATCTAAATTTCTTAATATTTACATTTCGACCAGTCTTGAATATGTTGTCAAGACTTCAAGACCGACAGCCGGAGCAGCACAAGACCGACAACCGGGGCAGCAACAAAACCGACAACCGGGGCAGCAGCAAGACCGAGAACCGGGGCAGAAGCAAGACCGACAACCGGGGCAGCAGCAAGACTGACAACTGGGGCAGCAGCGAGACCGACAACTGGGGCAGCAGAAACACCGACAAAAGAGGCAGCATCAAGATCAACAACCGAGACGGTATGAAGACCGATGGCTTGAACGGGAGGTTGCTCAGCGGAGGGCACTGGCCGCAATCTTTGCAAACTGTTCCGACGTCAATTTTTTTTTACAACAGAGTGGTCACAAGTGACGATCCCTCCATAAGCTTCCTCGAAGACATCTTCGTTACTTTCAAAGTTCAATTGTACATTCCGGTTATCTTCCATTATGTGGTGATTAGCAATGAAGCCATACCTTCGCCAGATGAAGACTAATTTTGGGATGTGCGATAGGTGTGAAGACGGGCCGATGAAAAATCCCGCTATGTCTATTTTCCAATAAAAAAACAATTACTTTCCAAAAAACAAAAAATCAAAGCGCAAAAAGCGCAACAAGCATCTGTGGAAATGAAAGAAAGTTTGTCAATACACGCTTGGATATGTTGTGTCTACTTTCCAATTATGAAAAAATTTCACCAAGGAAACAGCATTTTTTCTTGCAATCAAGCAAGCCGAGGGGTATAGTCGAATGTTGATACCTTAGTAGATTTTATCGAAGTTTAACTTGGGCTCTTGATTCTTAAAGAAGATTCTGAAGTAATGCAAGTTACAAATTTTTAAATTATTGTCTAGAAATTTCATAAAAAACTGTCATTTTATGTTCAGAGTAGAGGAAAAATGTCAACCCAGTACTCAAGAACGTTACTCAAAACTCAAAAAGACGCCAAGATATTCTCAGGATTTACGAGCGTGGCAAACCCACAAGTTCCCTCTTATCTAATTGCAAGTTTTTTTTATTTTTTTTATTTAAATTTATTAGGTTCTCGAATGAAGTTTGGTTTGTCATTTTTTTTACAGATTATCTTATGGAACTTGGTTACTTGATTCGAAGTTAATAAACAGGAAAAAAATTGAGCATACCAGAAGTACGCAATCCAAATACCCTTAAGAACGAAGTAAAACAAACAAAAAAAAAGTTTGGTTTTTAGTTTCCCTTTTGGCAAACCCACAAGTTCCCTCTTATCAAATTGCAAGGTTTTTTTATTTTTTTTATTTAAATTTATTTGGTTCTCGAATGAAGTTTGGCTTGTTATTTTTTTACAGATTATCGTATGGTACTTGGCCACTTGATTCAAAGTTAATAAACACGAAAAAAATCTAGCATACCAGAAGTAATCAATCCAAATACCCTTAAGAACGAAGTAAAAAAAACAAAAAAAAATTGGGTTTTTAGTTTCCCTTTTACTGCCATGAATCTATTTGAAAGAATAATCATTTATTTCCCTGATTTATTTATTTTCCTATGTCTAACAAATCGTTACTGATTTCAAAATGATATAATTTTTTTAGACATGTTTGAATTAAAGAATCATTTGAGAATATTCAGTTAGGGGTAATATCATTTTTTTTTATTGTTGGAAGAAGATCGCCTCACTTCCCAAACGGCGAAATAGGAAAAAGAACTTAAAAAAGCGTCTACTGAGTTTTGGTCAACTATATTTACGTTTCCATGGTACCCGAATTTTCTCTGCTAAGCCAGAGGCCTTCACACTCAGATTCTTTAATGAAATCTAGAAGACAGCGTTAGTTCTCTGAACGCCCGTAACCTTCAACTGTCGTCTACTCCGTTCACTGTTTCATGGTCTACGTAATGGTTAAGGCCTGAAAACTAACGATGTAGTTCTTTGACGGCGAGAAGAACGCAGAATTCTTTATCCTCTCCTAGAGAAAGAGCCAATCAGACGAAAAATGAAGGGTTCAACTTCGCCATCTGGCGTTCGATATTGCTATCTCGTTTGAATAGGAAGGAGAAAAAGATAATTGCGGCTGAGCTGAGAAACGTTTGAAAGTCTTCAGCAATGTGTTTATTAGTTAAAATTCACGAAATAAACATACTATTGAGTGTTGAAATTTGAGTTCTGTTTTATGGTCTCCATGTTCTGGCTCTACATTCGTTGTTGGATGGGTTAAAATTTTTGCTCTTGTTTTTCAAACTTAATTACAACTTTCTCTTGCTACTTGTTAGACAACAATGGTATTCGAAAAAAGAGCAAAAATCTTAGTTTTATTTGTCACTAGGATCAGAAGTTCGGCATGTCTCCAAATGGAACAATAGGAATTTGTAAGACACTTTAACATGAAACTTGAGTCAATTGCATCAGTGTGTAATCATCACTGAAGGTCTTCTCTCATGATGTCATGATGTAATCAGAAGGCTAGAGTTGCTCGTGTCAATTTTGTGGATTGTCTCATAATAGGTTACCATTAATTAATATTTATAAAGATTCTCAATCTCAATCGGGATCGTTTAATTTTTCTGGAGAAATCCTATAAAGTTGCAAAAATCTAGAGAAAACGAAAATGTTTTTAAAAATGTTAATTCACGTTCATTTCCAGACACAGGACTCGTAAGTGGGAACTATGTTCTTGATTAGCACAAAGGCGGCACCCAGCGTCATAATCTTGAAAAAACCGTAGCCGTGTCCGTATCCATATCCTTATCCATATCCGTATTAATATCCGTGTCCGTGAGCATGAGAATTGGTGGTAAAAAGAGGTGAGATTGTGCTCACCTCCGTGACCACCTTATCCTGCTCCATTTCCATGTCTATGCCCACTGCTCCGTAACCAGACAACCACCAAACTCCAAGATTTCTATTTCATTTTTTATTTTTATTTCTAACATTTCGTATTCCTTTAAAAATAGATATTCGGTTCTAAAATAGATGATTTCCATTCTATTTGACGATTCAGGTCCGGGAGGAGATGGCCACTTGACTCATTTACCGGATTTTACAAGAGGAATCGATGTTACGAGAGGAAATTCTTAAGTCACTCTAAATGTTTCGTGCTCTCTTGGCTTTACTTTGTGTGCAATAAATATTAATAATACTTTATCTAATTTGTTTTAACGAAAAGAACTATGATCAATTCTTTCTGATTCCAATTAAACAGTTTTCGGTCAACTCACTCCACTGTGTGTGTGTTTATTCATGCTTAAGACTTTTGCGAACGACAAAAATACGTAGGCGAATCCAATCTGAAGAATATTTATTTTATAGCATCAATTGAAGAATTGTAAATATTCAATTGTGACCATAATGCTTGTAAAATCTCTTTGCAATGTTGCAATCTGAAGGCTTCCGTTAGCCTTGGTGTGCATGTAAAACCTTTGTTGAATTTGGCTTATATCTAAATTTTCATAATAATAGATCTTGTTCATCAAGTTTGACCGCGGTTTAACGAAAAGTTTAGATTTCAGCCATCTTTATACGTTGATCATCAGCAGAGGACTTCCACCCGAATTGACGATGCATCCACTTGACCCTGGTGTCTAAAGCTGTTTAGAAAAGCGACCGAAGTAAAAAAACTTTTTTGAAGCTTCATTCATTGATTGCGTTGGGGGCTTGCGGCTGGTTGATTCCGCAATTTGGAGGAAGTGAATGACACAAATAATAAATTGGCAACGAAACTGCCGTTACCTATCCCCATCTACTCTCAGCATAGAGAACTCAAAAATTCCAGTTTGTGTGAACTGTGAATCCAGCAGAACTCGGAATACAAAGTGAACGAAGGTTGGAGCGTAAGTTTGGTTTTCTGTGAAAAGTTTTACTAATTGAACTGTTTAAGTAATAGTCATTTGACAAAAGAGATAACAAGTGCTTCCATGAAAGGTTCTTGATTGCCTAATTGTGATTCCCTAATCAGTTCACCGAAATGTTAACCAATAATCTGTGAATTATTTCCACCTGCATTCGATTTTAGATCTATTCACGCTGAAAGTGAAGTGAAAAGTAAATTTTTCTCTGATGTTTTTCTTATCTCATGTTACACTTTTATCACTTACATACAATGATAACAAATAGAGGCCTTATAAGTACAGTCAGTATTTTTTTTATCTGCAGATGAACAACAGTGATGAAGAACCAGGATCTGATGAAGTGGACTCGAGCACATAAAGTCAAACACATTTGCCCCAACCAGCATTGCTCGAAAAAGACAACATTTTGCATAAAATTGCTAGAATTCCAAGCTACACTCAGTTTCACATCATTATGTATAGCAAGTAAAAATTATCAGTATCGAAGACACACGCTAGTGAGTGGAATGTTGAAATCGGTGTAAAAGGCAGAGATACCATCTATCATCTACCATCTATCTAAGATCAGTTCTATAATCTAAAGGAATAATCTGAGAACCTTTGTTGGAATTCATTACCGCCCAGTGTGGTGTGCATGAGGTTGCCCAGGCAGTACAAGGCCCCAGAGACAATGTGCTTCATTGTCTTTCAGACTATCACTCCACTTTATTAGTTAGGTTTTCATTAAACTCATTATCGGAGTTTGTTTTATTCTGTCCCATGATATCACACTGAATTATTTGTTGCATTTTATATAAGATAGCGGCTATCAGGGATATTATAACATTGATTAAATTTTACTCCGTTAGTTTTATTATTGACCGTTTCAGGCTGTTTAAATATGTAATTGTTTGATTGCTGATAGTTAGGCCTATTATCAAATTATCCAACTTCCTAAAGCCTGCGTTAAGTACTCAAGTTAAATAATAGATTAGCGTCAGTGCGTCGCCAGGAATTTCTTCGGTGTTATGCTTCCGAATTTTTTTCAAAATGTAGACATTTCTATTCCAACATAGCTAGAAATTGTGTCGAAGAAGTGCAACAGTTAGATTTTTAGATAGTAAATGGTGAGATGATACTCAGGAGTATCACCTCATCGAAAGTACTCTTTTATCACCTTAGTCTTCTTTATAAATTCACACTGGATTGAACTCGACAAAAAGAAAAGTAATGAAAAACATTTGCGATTCGTGATTTCAATTTTTTAAATTCATTTCTTTCACATCACATATTACATTAATTTATTTTTTTTTTATTCATTTCTATTTCGTGGTTTCTGGTATTCCCTGGTATTTTTGTTATTTTTCCTTGTGGTGGGGGGGGGGGGGGGTTGATGAAAATCTGAGATCAATTACTCAGATTAAAATCTGAAGAAGGATACTGATTGTTGCTGTAGTACATGAGGGCAATGCGCTAAATCGAATTTTTCAGGCCGTTCCTTGTCCGTCTTAGTTTCTTATCAATTCGCCGAGCGTACACAAGTGCAGCATTTCTCTCTCTCCCATTAGACTTTTTTCTCTATCTCTCCACTTAAACGCGCACAAGATTTTTACAACAACAAAAAATCACCTGGAATATCAAGTTTTCCTATTGCCGAGTGTCGAACCAGTACTTTACTAGTAAATTATAATTGCTTGCGATAAGACAAACGAAGAAAAGAGACGATTGAGTAGACGAGCATAAAAACTCAAGCTCCAAGTTTCCTTTATTTATTTCTTCTTGTGTTTTTATACTGCCAATAAATAGCACTCCACATTTCATGACATGCCACTCCAATTCCGAGATTTCATGACATGCCCTTCGCCCCTATCGAAAAAACAAAATTGTTTTTTTTTTTTTTTTAATTTATTTTCAATTTCTTTATACGATCCTGTCGCTTTTTTCGTGCATTTATATCTCGCCACGTTTGCGTGTGCGCTATTCTCAATCTCCCGTTTCTCCGGGTACCGAAGGGGTGGGGGAGGGATTTATGATTGAAGTTAAACTGTCCGATCGACTCGCGGATTACTCCCATCTCGTTTCCCTCCTTTTTACTTAGAATCTCGCAGCCGGACTAGAATTAACCTGATTGTCTTTAAGCCAAAGCTACTAGTTTTTTTAAGCGGCCAAAGACGCCCGGCTACTTCATTTTTTTGTTAATAGAAGTAATGCAATTATGTACCGCTATATTTTCTCTAGAAAAATTTTTCGGTACATTGGGGTCTTTTAGGAAAACCACATTTTTCATTTCGTCCCATCTACTTGTCGATAATTTTTTGTTGTTAACCTCTCACTTCCGATTTGGACTGCAGACGAAAACGGAACACGTCTAGAAGAAGAAGAGAGCGAAGACTCACTTTCCCCGTCTATTTAAGGGAAAGCGTCCAGCTACCCAAACCCACAAAGATAAACATAACCCACATAGAACACTGCTACAATTACATGGTTCAATGACATACACATGCCTGTTTATGCCTACACGTCTGATAACCTTTCTAGCTGGGAAGGAAACCCAATGAGGGGTATACAAGGAACCGGCCGTGAGCCCTAGTTCCTCGTGCACCAGCTAAAAATGAAACCCAATGAGGGGTGTCCTGTACGAAGAACCGGCCGTAAGCCCTAGTTCCTCGTGACACTATTTTCATGCCAACTGAGTCCGCCAGCTCAGACACTTTTGGGCGCTGGCACCGAGTGGACACAGTACTCAATCGTGCATGTCTGTTTTACAGTTTAAAGTTAGTCTGTATAACATTTGAAAAGGGCGTCACAGAGACAAGTGCAAACTTTTCTTCATCGACAGCGAAAACTGAGATTTCAAGTGTGCCCTGTTGTCTGTGCTACTTGAATTCACTGGCTGGTTCCATAAGGAGACACACAGCACACACAAAAATATTCTATATGAAGTGTGTTGCTGTGCGCCGGTAGTCGAAAATAAATGAAGCTAAAGTAATTGTGTTGCCACTGTTGCCTAGGTGTTTGATTATCTGTTGGTTTTTTGGGTTTGTTTTTGTTAAAATGTGAAAAGCTCATTTTCATTTAGCCCCATCTGGTCGATATTTTTTTTTTGTTTAACGGCCAAGGACCCCTGGCCACTGCCTTTTTTTTATACAAGTGTTGGAGCAATGTACCGTAAATATTTCCCGTAGGAAATGTTTGCGGTATCTCTTGATCATTTGTGTCAAACCCCAATTCTCATTTCGCCCCATTTTCTGGTCAATAAATTTTTTAAAACTGCTAAATACCCCTGGCTACTTCTGTTTTGTCTTATAGAAGTTATAGAGCTATGTAGCGGAAAAATTTCCCAAAAGAAATTTTTTCGGTAATTCAGGGTCATTAATCTAAATTTGCGAATTAAAATAATTTTTTTTAACACTCTATGGTATGGACAATGTAACGGTTCTTCTAAAGGAAAAGGAAGACACATTTTCAGAGCCAACTTCAGTTGGAGTCTATATGGAAGTCTTGTTAAAGTGTGTCGGGCAAATGTTAGGGCATTGTTAGAATATTAATGATTTATGAATATGTCTATTTGGAAAAGCAATCAGTTGGGAACTTCATCACCATTTTTCCCTTATTACAGAGCACTTGAAGGAACAGACGCGATACGGAAACTTCTTTTTTCTGCAAATTTTGTACGACTGCTTCCAGAGGAATATATTTTCACGACGTCGATGTGACCGTAACAAACAATATTCGATACCAAGGAATTTGTTCTCCACGATTACGCTGCACTGGAATGTAGTGTTAATTTTTTTGTATCCTTGTTGTAATCATTAATTAATTTTTTAATATCATCTAGCGTCAACCGAAAGAAGACAAATATAAGTTGGATCTGATTTCGAAAGATCAATTCAAGAAGACGTACAAGGAACTAGAAAAAGACAAAGCAAAGGTGCGTGCAAAATTCAAATCCGCTGAAGCTCAGCAAATATTTGTTCCCCCTAAATGCAACATCCAACTTCAAGCGGATAACCAAATATTTTGGTAATGATATGCTCTACTTTCTTAAAATTTGTACAAAAATTAGATTGATTTCTTTTTGTCGTAAGTTCAGTTTGAATTCTTTGTTGACTGAGTATATTTCTTCCTAATTAACTGATGCATAGAGGTTTATTAGTAACAAAAACTTGAAAGTGCTAACAACTTTCTAGTTACGTAACTCGACGCATACAACCGTTTTATTTAGTGGGTCCAACGCTCTAACATAGTCCAGTTCTAATTTTCTTTTTAACACTAATTCAAACTTGATAATTTCTCAATTGTAGGAATCAAATTGCATTGGTTACCAAAGATTTTGCCAGTTCTTGGAAAGAATGTTCTCTAGAGCTTCGATCGCGGGTGGTGATTTACGTTACGTTTACGTTTAAGTGATTTACTTTTCCACATTTGTCTGCCTTTAGGATTCCGAGGGGAGTATACCGGAAAATGACGCACCATCCGAGTTGCCAGTCGATGAGGAGGGTTGCTCGATCGATTTCATGATCAGCACCATACACAAAGATTACGTTAGGAAAAAAACCGGCGCAATAAAGGTAAGGCTTAAAATTATCTAAAACTACTAAAAGTAATATAACTTCAATTATTTTTCTGTAGATATGGATAAGATGGACACCAGTGAAATTGGCGAAGCCACAGTCCGATTGCAGGAAGTTGTCAGGAAAAGGAAAAGTGATGGAATGCCCATTAACAAGCGCCGGAGCGTCCGTTTAGGACTACATTTTTTTAAAGACGATTCCAGAATTAGTCGTTTATTTAGTAGACACAACAAAAACCAAAACGAGATTGCTGCGGTGACTCAAGATCCGTTTCCAAAGGCCGCTTCCGAAAACCAAGTTGTTAATTGTGAAACTAGTTCTTCGGCCCTATGCGCTAACACAATTCGAGGAAACGAGAGTCAACTCTTCCTCTCGGAGAGTGCAATTCAATTTGTTTCGGAAGTTGATAAGTCAGTCGTAGTCAAAGTCAGTAGTCGTCGCCGAAGCTGTGGAATATCCGTTCTTGGCGTGATCTCTGTGGAAGAGCCGGACAAACCCGTCGAAAACGCTCCAGTCTCCAGTGAATCTACCTCTCCTGTCGTCTACGTTCCAGACGATCCGGCAGTGGTCTCTTAATCGGATAATGGTCATTCTTCCGTCTCGAACACGTCCGTCTGTCCGTCGTCACTGTCCGTCTCCGAGCAGTTTTCCCCCTCGTCAAGTCCCGAAGATCATCGCATAAAGTTTCTGTCATTCGAAGAGCTGCTGTCGACGTCTTTGCAAGCCATCAATTTGGAATTTGTACTAGTTCCGGCCGTAAATCTCCATTAAAAATAACAATTGTTTTTTTCTAAGACATTGACAATTTGTTTTTCCTTTCAGAATTGTTTGTTCTACGCTCTGGCACTGCAAAATCCGGTGTTATGGACTATCATTTCTACATTAGACAAACCGTCGTGGAACATTTGGAGTTGAACTCCAGCTTTTATAAACCATTTCACACTGCAAAGGAATCCTTTACCAAATACGGTATTTTGTGTTTTTTTTTAAATCAAAACTTTTTGCCAAATCATTACAATTTTTTTTACTTGAAAACAGTAAAGAACTTGGAAAAGACGGAACATACGTTGACCATCACGTGCTTGCTGCGTTTTCCAAAGAGTTCAAAGTGAGTTTAATGTTCTTTCTTTTCTAAAAAATTCAGTTAGTTTCATGTTCTTGTCTTTCTACTGCATTTAAAGTCAACACACATGTCTATGCTGTTTTGCGAAAGTTTCACCAAATTTCTTTGTACTCCTTTTTGTCGATCAATAATTTTCAAAATAACTATTTTCGGCAGGTTTCTGTGAAGGTTTTCCAACTGTATGGAAGTCACCATTTCCTTGAAAATACAGAAAGTCTTCTTCCCACTGTTCAAGTAGCTTACAACAGCTACAACGACTATTACAGTGTGAAGTGCGAAGGAAGAGCTGCTGTTTCTGCTGCCGTTAGTGAAGGATCAATCAATCCCTTTAAAGGTTTTACTTTTCCTTCCCCCCCCCCTCCCCAATTTTTTATTGAAGTCTTTCTTCCACATAAGATGATTGAAATTCAGTTCTGAGCTCGGCTACGTTTTTTTTTTCTTTTAATTGTTTCCTTTTTTTTATTTGTTCTCTTTTCAGAGAGAGAGAGAGGAGAGAATTTGGAATATATGTTCATCTATGCTCATCTCCTACTGAAAGTTTAACATTTGACATTGTGATACTAAAAATTGTAAATTATTGCAGGCGGCGGTGAAGTAGGAATTTCCAGAGATGACGGTCAACCTGGACGCAATAGCTCACCAAAAGGATACGCCGGCCCATCCGGAGGTGACGGAGCTCCAGATCAAACAAGAACCTCTACCTCGCACTGTGTAACAGGGCTGTCTGTCAGGTTCCTGGGTGCTAGGAGGCTTTCAGTATCCTAAACAGGTTTGTTTTAAACTGACAACTAGTTTGAAGGAATGGTGATAAATAATTTGCTAATAACTTCTGAACTGTAGTTCTCTCTGCTTTTAAAATATGTTAATGTAAAACAATATAGATGTAATTGAAAAGAAAAATCAAGGGGGTGTCTGGTGCTTTTTTATTTTTGCAAAGAAATTATTACAAGATTTTGGTTTTTCTTAAAAGTATGTTTGAAGTTGGTGAAAAAGTTAAATCCACGCGATGATTTTCACTGTTTTTTATATTACTAGATAAAAAAAATTGAATTTTTAATACGTATTGTTTTAACATTCAGCAGCATATTGCTGTGTAACAGACGACTCCTTTTTATTTCTAGAACAGACATGTTTACAGATGATTTGACATTATACAAGGAAAGAACCAAATTCTTTTAGCAGTTTTCTTTTCTCATTTCCCCTCGTGCAGAGTTGTCGCATCATCCCAAATCTGTATTTGTTTTTTCCCTTTTTTGTTACAGTTGGTGGGGATTTGGAATGATGCGACAACTCTTCACGAGGGGAGAAAACGGTTTAAAAAAAACGGATTTTTAATTTAAAATTCATCAGAGTTTTAGTTATTCGAAAAATCTGGAAATTTTATGTGTTCTAGAGGCAACGCGGCTCTGTATTTCAAACAAACTCTATCTTCCTAGTTCAACCCGTTCTATTTATGGGTCGCCAAAGTAGTCCTTTTTCCATAAGACTAAGGCTGAAGCTACAAACGGTAACCATGGCAACGTAAATCGAACCTACCACGTACAGCCAACTAGCAGAAGCATTCTTTTAATTCTGAGCCATGGATACGAGAAGAGTAAATTTAGTCTGCTTTTTCCCTCCTAGTGAGATCCTAAATCGTAAGAATAAAGAAGTCAGCAGTCTAAGTACTAACTGGCAACTGTGCTTACTCCTAGTAAACAAGTTCTTAGCATTACTTCGTGTTCTTTTTTTACACATGCCTTATCTGCTTCGCCACGCTGCGTTGTCAGATAAGACTGCAAAACAAATCCGACCCCGAAGAGCCCAATAATGAACAATCGGGACGAAGGTGTTTTTTTAAAGTGGACGAATGGAGAACATAAAA
The DNA here is from genome assembly GCF_021134715.1 of Daphnia pulex. Taxonomy (NCBI): domain Eukaryota; kingdom Metazoa; phylum Arthropoda; class Branchiopoda; order Diplostraca; family Daphniidae; genus Daphnia; species Daphnia pulex. The sequence continues at coordinate 10,237,268 of NC_060026.1, read as the reverse complement.
AGGAGTCTAATGTATAGAAATTTATAAACAACTCGAACATAAAAGTAGTTGAAAATTATTGGTCATTAAACGCTGAACCATTGGCAATTGAAAAATCAAGGTCAATTATACCATATATTTTATTATATTTTATTTATTATACCATATACCATAAATTTTCAAAAAGGAGATTCAACGGGAAGCTACTTTTTCGCTGAGGCTAAGACTTTAGCCTGCCGAGGGCCTCCAAAAAGGGTTCCTTTACAGCTCAGTACCCATGGAAGGAAATGAGAAAAGCCGGAGCTTAGAGAGAACCGTAATCGGGCTGTGTTGCGGTCGTGTTGATGGTACTTTTTTATAGAAGGCGGCCGGTGATTGACACACTGAAAGGTTTAATGGAGGCTTATTTAAAATAATTAAGAAGTCATTGGAATTATTTAATCTTTCACAATCTAGTTGCAGATTCTTAATCTGTATGATCGGTTGAGATTCGTGGATGGCAGTTTTCTTCGGTCTCGGCATTTTAGAACTAACCAAATGTTACCTTAATTCGTTTGCTGGATTAAACTTTACGACTGGTGAATTGGAAAAGAAAAGGGTGCTACTTATAGGTATCATGCGGAGTAGGATGGCCGTTGACGCTGATCCTGTGATGATATCGACGACGGCAGGGCGGGCTGTGAAAATCGATGAGCCTTCGCCGAGTTCGTCTGCGACGCTGCCGTGAGAAACTGGGAAGCGAGAAAATACGTCGACCTCGATGTTGAGTTTACCGGGAATCCATTTGGTGTTGAAGACGCAGCTTGACATCTGGAGGCGAAGGAGCAGTAGGCGCTGGTTATCCAGTTTGTCCAACGCGTAATCATTTAAGATGGGCACTAGTGGTCTATGATCGGCGAATAGATCAAACGATGTGACTCCTTTCAGAAACTGGCAGAATTGACGAACAGGGCTGTCGGGTGGCCTTGGTCGTAAAAGGCTAATTCGGGAACTATTGCCAGTTCTGTTCTTGCAGCGAAAAATGCGGCTTCGTGATCTGGGGTCCAATCCCAAGCGATGGTTTTTTTTGAGGAGCGGGGCAAATGGCACGAGGCTGCTGCTATCATCGGGCTGAAATTCCCGACTTGTTGGCAGAGCCAAAAAAATGAACGAAGATCGGTTACATTGGAGGACTGCGGGAATTCACGAATCGCTTGAGTAAGAGCGTGGTTGGGACAAAATCCGTGCTCCGATACCACGTATCCTGCAAACACTCCGGTGTGTGATGTTAATACCGTCTTATTTTTATTAAAGGATACGTTGTGTTCGTCAGCAGTGCGGGAAAGCAGGCGGAGGAGGCAGATATGTTCTTCGTTAGTACGGAAGAAGATTATGATGTCCTCCATGCATCGTGAGGTGTTGGGGATATGACCAAAAATTTCATGAAATCGGCGCTTATAGTCGTCTCTAGCGTGACAAATTCCCATTGGGAGTTTCGTGTATTGTTGTAAACCTTCAGGGTGGAGAAAGTCGTAAGGGCCATAGACTCCTCGTCAAGTGCTCTTTGGTGTTATCCTTTCAGGACATCTACCACGGTGAAGAAGCGCATACCCTGGGGGATGGAGTGAACTGACTGGAACGGCGTAGGGTTTTCGAATTTAGCTCCAATGAGAAATTTGTTCAGCGGTCGGTAGTCAGGGCAGAAGCGAACGCCGCCCTTTTTCTTTGGAACAACTCCGACTCTGTGGATCAATGGTGTTACAGCATTGGGTGGGACCTTTAGGATGATGAAATTGTTCGATTTGAGCGTTGAGTTCTTCGCGGAACAAGATTTTTAGTGGCTCCGAAATGGGGCGAGATCCGCTAATTTTCACCGGGATGGCATCGTCACGTATATCAAAACACTAGGGTGGGCCATCCATGACTCTGCAAACGCCGTAAATTTTTTTTTTGAAATTCGGCCATCAGAGAAGTCAGATTTGCTTCCTTCTGTGCGTCGGACGGGTATGGTGAAGTTGGCGAAGAGAGTTGGTTAATGCGGGCTTGCGGGTAGCTGTCGTGTAAAATGCCTTGTTGACGCTGTGTCGTTGAGCATAAGACTGGCTTCTGAAGGTTTTCCAATACGTGAATGGTTGTTTCCACGGGGCGAGATGAACCGTCGTCTGCGGGCCAGTCGATAGTGGCTGTGAAAAGAAAAGTAAAGATGGGAGAAATTTAAAAAAAAGGGAGAGATAATTTTTTTTCTTTTAAGTTTCTCCCCTTTTTTTTTTTTTTTTTTTAGTTGAACGCACTCCGAGGTTGGAGTATTGTCCGGAGTTTATTTTCCGTAGTCAACAACTAGTATACATGGAGCGAATGTGACATACACGAGTGGATACCAGTTATATATGCATGGGGGAAACTGGACCTATCTGCACCACACTGAGAGGGCGGAACGTACACGATCTCTGTTTGGCTTGCTGGAGCCAACTCAAGCTTCTCCCATCTTTACTCTGGGCACATTATATTTGCTCTCTCCTGATAAGTTTCCTCTCCTCATTTCCTAGAGAATTTGTGATGAAATGCTTGCAGTAAAGTGAAAGGACATTTTTTTCTATTTATTATTATTATTTTATTACCTTTTTTTACACCTTCCTTTCAACCGCCCCCCAAATTTTTTTCCCTTGCATAAAGGTTACATTTCATTCTTCATTCTCTCTCTCTTCGTTTTTAAGATATCTGTGGCTCCTCATTTGTTTTCTTTTAGCACTCCACAGCTTCATTACATTTCATATCTTATCCCCGTCGGTACTCATTGCCCCTAAAAAAAGGGATAAGTTAGGCCTACGCCTACCTTTTTTCTGTTGACTATCGCCTTCTCTTTCCCTTCTCTTTTTAGTTTCCCAACATTTTTTTAAAGGGAAGCAATGAAGGAAGGGGAATACGCTAATGAAACCACCAGCTCGATAAAATGGTAAAATCGATCAAGGGCACGCATCAACGGGTACGAAAGGGAAAGCCGTCAAATGACATAATCGATGTTCGTCGAAGACAGGCTGGAACGGAAAATAATTAGTAAAATGGTGCCTGTATACAGTTCCTCTCTCTCTCTTCCCCACAAAAATTCCTTGACCGCGAATCGGTGTTCGTCGATAATAAACGTACAGAGAGACCAATTCTTAAAATGACGAACGTAATGCCACCACCAGTAGCAAATCAATCAAGGCAGACCAGAGTCTGTGACTTTGTAAATTTTTTTTCCAGTGTGCGACGAAAACAAGACGGCAAAACAATATGAAAATAGAGACGTCCCGTCGACCTTGTCGTGATCGTTCAGACAAACGGATCTGATAATAGACTGATTTGTGATGTAATGTTTTTTTTTCTTTCCCCTTGAAAGGGAGGAACTTAAAAGAAGAATGGTTATATCGCTAAAACCGTCGGACTTGTGCCCACTATAACAACGAATTAGCTGAGGCAACAACTGCTGATGCTAGGGCACTGTTATAACCCACACGTCGGAGTTTGTCACAGCGACAATAAAAAATTAAATCTACCGAAAGAGGATAATTACGGATATACTTCCTTGAATTGCCATGAAGGAAGAGGAAAACTGTTAATTCTTACCTCTTTTTTTCACAAAACCAATGGAGCAAGGGATTCTTCAGGGAAGAAAAGAAACCTACAGTAAAAGGAAAAATGGAATGTCGCCAATCCCTCCCAATAATTTTTTTTTCGAGGGGCGTATTAAATATACACTAAGTATACATTTCCTGCATGGAACCGAAATTAATTCCCTATGGTCCAATGGTTCGCTCATATTTCTGCAGAACTCTGGACAGAAAAATCCCCTGGAAATCAAATTGCACAACGGGGAATAACAAGTGGATACGCCCCAACTGTTAAAAGGCAGATATTTTACGAAAGGGTGGGAAAAATAAAAGAGATAAAACTTGGATGGGAATATCAGAAATATGAAAATATAACAATCATTGACGAAGTTACAGACACCCCGGTTATATTCAGGGGATGTCACCAAATTTCCCGCTTACTAAAAATCAAAAGCCGAATCTAAATTGCGGCTGGAAGTCGTTTAAACCAGTCTCCAGTCAGACGACCTTCTCTACAAATATTTACTTCGGAATTTTTTTTTAATCCACATAGACGGTTACAAACTCAAATTCGTTCACGAATAGAATGACGGGAAAGAATTTTAACTGTAAGAAAACGCCTTTATTATCGTTCAGACTAGAGCTTTTTTCTACGTATAACGTATAACGTTAAAAATAAACGTTTGTACTTCGTAAATTTTGCTTCATTTTTTACGAATCAAAACTTACGAAAAATTGTTCGTCGCCTGTTCAGACTACACTGTAAACTTATGGGAAAAAGGGGAAGAACTCAGGGAAAACAAAAGAATGGCGTGAAGCGTATTGCAAAACGGATACGTAAAACGCTCGACTTCCGTAAAGCTTGTGTAAAAATGAGATCGATCACATTTTTATGTACACTCAATTTTGACTTCGTTTTGACTACGTTTTTAGTTTACGTATTACGTACTACGTAAAGCGTTGTGTCTGAACACTCTTCCGTTTCCAACTACGTAACTCGGAGCGTAAAAACGTTATACGTAGTACGTAAAACGCTCAAAAAGGCTGTAGTCTGAACGTGTTTTTTGGGATAGACGGACTGTTACTGATCGGACGACAGTTCCATCAACAAAGAATTCCTACGTACATCTATTGCCCAGCCATTTTTTGTCCCATGAATTTGCATTTGGTCTTATAATTCGCATTTCGCTAATACAAGTAAACAACATAAAAAAGTCTATTAGGAAAACCCTGTCCTAATAATCTGTTTTACATGTTTCAACATTTCATTCTGAAAATTACCATTTTTGACTTGTGCATTAACCTTTATTCAAATCTATAAACCTCCAGTCCTTTAGGGGAGGGTTAAACAGGACTTTTATAACTTAAAATGAATACTCTTTTCGCTACATAAATCATTATAGAAACAACTGAAAATCGCAATACTAGTAGTAAGAAGAAAAAAAATGATATAGATCAGTTTTCCAGTATTGACATTGATTTCCCTCTTTTCTCTCATAAGGAAATATTTGAAAAAATACCTCAAACAACGTCACTAGTCTTCGAAACTTGTATTTCCCGCAATTCCTATATTTAACAATGTACTTTCTTCTTGACCTATAGATGTCACTGTGCAGTGTTCATATCTGTTTTTTTCCTTTCGTTCGCAGGAGGGATTACCAGGAACAAGAAGACCCACCTAATCAGTACTGGCTGCCACTTTCTTGATTGATGTCTAGCTGCGATGTTGTTATCAGAGAGAAATATGTTTTACAAATTCAAATTAATTTCACCTAGATTTCGTAACACTCTAACCAGTCCACCCGAAATTTTTTGGTTATTGGCGTACTGGCGATGCTTTGCTAGGCGGGAGGGGGTGAGGCTGTAGAAGCGCTGAGGAGGGAAGTTTAGGCGCTAGGCGTGCTGGGAGAGACGGAGAGGTCTATTTGGCTGAATTTGGTGTGATTTAATTTAACTTCAAATTTTTTATTCCTGGATAGGGAGGACTTTCAATTTCAATTAGGAACACTTTCAAGAGGATTTAAATTGAACCCTCGATCCCTGCTTTCTGCTAATCATCATTTGATGGCCCCATCATTGGAGAATTTTGTACCAGTATTATATATTAAAATAAATCTCCATAGTGTAGTGGTTAAAGATATGGAATATAAATTCCTAAGGTCAAAAAGTCAATGGTTCAAATCGAGAATCAAAGAGAAGTAGAGCTACGTACTTATATGGATTTTAAAAATATTGACAACATCAATTATGAAGTGGAAAAAAATAAAAAAAGCAAACTAAATGAATATTCAAATACTCTGTTTATTACTAATCAATAACAAAAAAATAAACAAAATTAACAAATAAAAAACAAGGAAAATAATTGAACAAATCGAACAAAAAACAACTAAATCACATTTCCAAACATTCTCTGTGCCTCAGCTTCATCCTTGCACATTTTGGAGCGGAATAGGGCCAGCTCCTTTTTGGCCCATGCCTCATTCCGCTTAGATCTTTCCAAAGCAGCTTCAGCACTAAAACGAAAACTAAAATTTACATAAAAAACAAACATGAAATAACTTGGATAAACTTACTTCTGTCTGTTTTTCTTAAATTTGTTGTAACGAGTTTTAAGCTGCACTCCACGTAATAGATTTGATCTTCTCCTATCTTCAATCCTCTGACGCTCTGAAATCATCCAAGAATAAAGAAAGGAGACAGGTGGGGAAGATGGCGGGGTATTGAAATCCATATCCATGGATGCTAAAACCCCGTCAACTTCGTCATCACCCAGTGGATTTTCTTCAGGGACAACCACATGAGGAGACAAAGAGACGGGGGGAGAAGCAACAGGCAAATCTATCAAACAAAAAAAAAACAATGAATAGAACAGAAATATTGGAAAACATTAAGGAGACTTACCAGAATTGGGTATTCCATCACGGACAACCACTTGAGGAGACAAAGAGACGGGGGGAGAAGCAACAGGCAAATCTATCAAACAAAAAAAACAATGAATGTAACAGAAATATTGGATAACATTAAAGAGACTTACCAGAGTTGGGCATGCTGTCAAGGGGAAGTTCAGAAAGAATGTGAAAAACAATTATTCGTTGACTTACCAGTACAATAATGTTCAGTTTTTCCAGTACCTCGGCTTCTACCAAGCTTAAAGACACGTGCATTCCTTCTGAAGCTGAGTCATCAGGCAATTCACTAATGGATGGCCGAGGGATCCTTTGTTTTTTAGACCCAATTGGGGCAATCTCATGCTCGCACCAACACCTAGTGCATCTTTTTGGCTGTTTCGCGGATGTAGCGATTCACAACTGGACGCAATAAAAACGAAAAGGTTGCGTGAAAATAAAAATTGAAATACATTGAAATGGAGGATAATTGATGATGATCTGCGAGTTCGGGGGCACGTTTCACTTGAAAAACAAACTGAACTTTTTGTTGCATGATTCATCCCTTCAAGATAAAAATATTATACATTAATTTTTTGTTTAATTTTTCATGAACATGAACATTTCATTTTTACAAGTAGAGGAATAAGTACAATAAATGCCAAAAAAGATACAAACAAAAACATGCATAATACTTCTAGGAACGAAGAGGATTGAAAAATTGCTAAATACGTTAGCAGAAAGGCAACTTTGGTCCGAGATAATAGAAATTTTGTGGGATTAGGTGGGGATTCACCTAAACGTGGCCAAACTTGGAAAACATTTCCCTAATTCCTTCAACTCCAAATGGCAGGATAATTATTATCGAGAAATTTATTGCTTAAAACAGAGATTTCCACTTCGCAACGCAATTTGCCTTGGCCAAAGAAATTTGCAAAGTCGCGCCGTAAAGGTCGTATCCGTCGAGGGCATCAAGTGCGTGGACAGCATCGTCTCTGTTTTCAATACGCACATACGCGTAATCCTGTAATATCTTCACACGCTGGATCGGTCCATGAACCTAGAAAACCTCCTGCAATTTTTCTTCCGTGAAATCATGCGGAAAATTCCGCACACAAACAACCTTAAACTAAACATGTTAAAAACAAAAGAAAAAAAAATTACTAACAAAATACTTTGAAACTAAAAATAAGAGAAGAATGAACAATTTTTTTTTACCTTACACATTATGTCGTTGCCAGGATGTTCCTTTTGACACTGTTAAGTGATTTTCTCTGCCCAGTCTACGATGATGTCGCAGCCAAATTCTTCACTCAGCCTGTGCTGAGACATCGCTTGGCCGAAGAAGCCGACTTGTTCGTTTCGTATCCCAAGACGCAGAAACCAAACATATAGGCGCATTTTTGGGACGTTAACAAAAGTCTTCAAGCGTCAGCCTCCTTTTATTTTGAAACCGTGCAACTGGAAAACAGAAACAAAATCACCATTGACATCTAAAGGTATAGAAACTGTTTTAAATGTTACCTCGTGGGTAACAGCTACCTCATATGATTGCCTCATGGGCTGTTTCGCTCTTTAAGAATTTAATAAACGCTTATCCAAGATAAAGATTTCTGGAAGTATCCATAGCTTGCCGAATAGCCAAGATTTTCCAGCATTTGAGAAAATTTGCAACAGTTCATCTTTGCAGACATTGTGAAGAATGTTACAACACAAGATCTGAAAAAAAGGAAATGTTAGTAAATTGTTCTCCTTAATTACGTTGAGAAAACTTACTTCACAACTGTTGAGACTGTTTGGTGGTCTTCCTGTAGAGGAGTCATCACAGGGGTCAACATTTTTCACAGGCTCATCACTTTCCACGGGATTTTTGTTAATGTTTCTTTAAGCATGCCTTATCCCATACCCCTTTTTCCAAAACTTGACCCTGTAAGAAAAATATATAGAAGTCAAGCCATCGGGTTGGGCAACTGCCACCCCTCAACTTAGTTAGGTGGTGGAAATGCCCACTCCAGAAGCTTGCTACAAGATGGATACCACAACGAACCAGAGAAAGTATGGAGGCCCACCACCAAACTGGACAGACCCCCCTCCACCAAATAGTTGCGAAGTAAGTTTGCCTAACTGCATAAATTGACTGTGAAATCACAACAACATTTTAATAATTTCTCTTTCTTTTAGGTCTTATGGACCCTGTTTGGAAATCTTTTGTTTTGGTTAAGCCATTGAGTTGGACAGCTACCACACCTTAACTCCCATCCAGTGAGGTGGTGGAATTAAAATAAATATCCTGTTCAATCAATGAAACTACCTTTTTTTTATTATAGCTCATATCAATATCTAAATATGAAAAAAGGCAATTTAATCCTTATTAATATTCTTCTGGTATTCGTGAAAAAAGATTTGATTAACCTATTAATTTACCCACACAAAGTTATCTTGTCTATTAATTTTTTTATCCTTTAAAAGTGATAAGTCTTACAAACAAAATCAAAACAAATCTCCTTTCTAAATTAAGATAGCATTAAAGTTTTCATTCCTACCGATGTGAAAGAAAAAACAATTTATAAATTTGCAAGTAATTGCAATAATTAAGTAATTGCGAGAATTTTCAAGTAGTAGAATGGCAGCCGATGTATCGACATTTAATCATACAAATCCAATTCATCTAAAATTCGCCTTCAATGTCAGCACAGTCTTTTAAGTGACACTAGATCACAAGATGATGTAGTTGTGGCTATTCAGAAATCTGGAAATGAGAATTAATTTGCTTCAAATAATTTTGCAAACAAATTTCAGTTTTGCAAACAATTAGTATTGAAAAATGTTTTCTTTGAGGTAAAAGAACTAATTTTTCATTACAATTTCACTTCAGTTCCATGGAAGCGAAACGAGTTCTGGAAGTTTCCAAAAAACAGCATCGATATGTTTTCTCTGCATTTTTTTACCGACACCTGATTAGAAGAACCTCTTTACCTCTTTAGAATAATTATCTGGAATGTGGGATTCCCATAAACTCCGCATCGAAGGTTTTTCTCCAATCCAATTATTCAGCTTGGGAATAGAAGAACTGAAAAGGCTATCCTTCATGAACGAAAAGAATTATACAGTGTTGCAGCATTTTCATATCGACCCAGAACTAGTTAATACACTACAAAATGATTGCATCAAAGGAGTTCGTGGTGTCAAAGTACCTAGTATAGTCAGTCCATCTCATGATACCGTGGCACAGTTGAGAGATCATTATCCTACCACTGACATAACCTTCGAAAATTCAGTTGAAAAATAGTTATCGGAAAGATATGTCTTAAACGCATTAAAAAATGTTTAGAAACTGACATAATGTGTTTTTATTAAATTATACGTAAGGATAATAAAGAAATCTTTTCTCTCGTTGGTCTGGATAGATTTTTATAAAGAGAAGGAAAACGCTTACGGTCAGATTCCATCTCTGTATGACTGTTTGATCCTCAATAAAAGTTAAATAATCAAAGATAACTTTCCTGTCATTACGTTATTTCCCACTGGGTTTTTTGTTTCTAGATTGCTCATCGATTTTATGAAATAAACTATAACCAACTTTCTCTTCATATACTCATACGGACACAAAGCAATACGTTAATTGTGAGCAACTATGTTAATTTTTAATTTCTTCTCACGGTTTCCCAATATTTGCTGTACTTCTCCAGGCAATCTCCAGTTGGCTTGCGAACCTTTGCAAATGTCCTCGCTGTTCGAAGCATGTGATCATTTGACCACCATCCCCCAAGCAACACCACACATATTGGGACCGCTGCAAATTGATGGCGTAACTGATCGTTTGTGGCGTAAAGATTCCTTATCTATAATTGAAGATTTAGTATCCTTTCTTGTCTCCTGATCATTGACAGGAAAAATCTAACCTTGCATATTATTTGTTGCTCACAGATAATTCGATAAATAAACATGGTTGCATCATTTCCTGTCTTGAGTCCGTGATAACGACCCAATAGAAGGGAAATGCTGTTAATTCACAACGGTCCCTGAATTGACAAGTAAGAAGCTTGCAATTGCCGGGCAGCGGGGGACAACCTTCCATGAAATTGCAATAAGGAGACACAGCTCGTAGATCAAAACTGGAACCGATTGGTTCAAAAATCTGGAATTTATATCTCATGGTGTACATAACTCAACTTCATCCATAATTTCCTGGGCCACAACCCTAAAGGTGATGCGACCTTTTGGACGACTTTACACACAAGATATAAGAATATGGAATCTGTACATGTCCTTTCTTCCTTAAATTTATAGTCTTAAATATATACATGCATAAGATGACACCCCGATAGTGATTCTGTAATTTTTTAAAGAGAAGAATTACCAAATCCCACCAAATCCCACGAAATAAGCTTCACAAGATTGCAGTCACGATTTTTCCTCATTATTGATGAATAACTGATGAATAAATGGATTGTAAGGAAATGAAAGATATAGTGTCAATTCAAATAAATATTTGGTAAATTTTGTATTTCACTTGGAATTTTAATAATGTTACCGCCATTCTTATCAGACTAACACACGTTCCACTCTTAAATCAACAATCAGCATCAAAAAATCTAAATGTGTCAAAACCTCCCAGACGTAACGACTGAAATGATGAAACCTGAAACTCATATTGGTTCAATCACTACCGTTTTTACGTTTTTCTGGTTCCTCGATTACTACAGGTTCGTCAACAACTTCTGGTTCTGGGACAGGTTCTTCCGTAAATGGTTCTTCGGCTGCTGGTAATTCTTCTGTGACAGGTTCTTCAACCACTGTTTTTTTTATATGTTTCAACCGCTGTTTTTATTCGATGAAAGGTTCACTATTTCGTTCATTGATTTACTCAAGGAAAATAGAAAACCTTAACCAAAAAATTGAGGAACTGATCAATCCGGAAGAGAAACCGCTCCTTATATTATCCACCGCAACCTGGACAACCAATTAACCCTGCCTTGATACGTTATACCAGAATCAAATTACTGGAATCAAATTGCTTCAAAAACCCTGTCTGTCAACACATTGAAGAATGCGAACGAGAAGATTTTATTTTTCCAACATTCAAATTTGGTAATTGTGGGAAATATTTTGGTATGGTAATACTGGACATGTTTTTTGGGGTAGTAATGGACTGCAAAAGCAGTAGGTTATAAAAATTTCAACATTTTTTTGTAAAAAAAACAACATAATTTTGTAAAAAAAACCATCTTTACTTTTATTTGTGATTCAATACTTGAAACTTTCTAAGCACCTCCTCTTTTTACATTTTCAGCGCTGCGTTGTCCATTCCACCCCCAAGCATTAAAGACCAAAGTTTGATAACATATTATTATTTTTTTTTTTTTTACATATTATATTACTTTAATGACCAATGTAACTATTAAGAATATAATTTTCAATAGTTTTGCAATAGCATTAGAGTTATAACCATGTCTTTTATCACCCCCCTCTCTGTCCAGGTCCCCCCCCCCTGAAATTTTTTTTTCTCATATTTTTTTTAAAGCTTGATTACAGCAAAATTAATGATTCGATCTTTATGAAAAAATTAGAGGACAAAGATATTGGGGCGTTCAACAATTTTATTTATTTGTTTTCAAAAGTTATGTATAGTTTAAGAGATATTGGGAAAATAATTGTTTTGTCCTGAGTGACCCCGCTCTCCCCTACTTGCAAATTTCAAAATTGTTTTTTCGTTTACTTCTGTAGGAATTCAAACTTTAATGCTATCTTAATTTAGAAAGGAGATGTACTTTGATTTTGTTTGAAAGACTTATTACTTTTAAAGGATAAAAAAATTAATAGACAAGATAACTTTGTCTTGGTAAATTCATAGGGTAAAAAGGTTTTTTTATGAATACCAGAAGAATATTAATTAGAATTAAATTGCCTTTTTTATATCTAGATATTGCTTTGAGCTATAAAAAAAGGTAGTTTCATTGATCGAACAGAATTTTTATTTTAATTCATTTGTTGTGAGTTCATAGTCAATTTCAACAGTTAGGCAAACTTACTATGCAACTGTTTGGTGGAGGGGGGTCTGTCTAGTGTCCATATCCATCTTGTAGCAAGCTTCCGGAGTGGGTATTTCCAACTAACTGAGTTGAGGGGTGGCAGTTGCCCAACCCAATGGCTTGAACTCTATATATTTTTTTACAGAGTCAATTTTTGGAAAAAAAAGGTATGGGGTAAGGCAAGCTTAAAGAAACATTAACGAAAATTCCGTGAAAAGCGATAAACCTGTGAAAAGTGATGACCTCAGGGGTCTAAAACACAGTTTGGTTCCAACATTTCTAATCAGAAAAAACAAAATTTCCTTAACATCAAAGAATACTTAACAAATTTCTAAAATAATTGAGAAAAGTAGTTTCTCTAGATGTTATTGACCCTTCCTAATTGATCGCCATCTTCTGGAGTGGGTACCTCCACCACTTTACTGGAAGGGAGTTCAGGTGTGGCAGCTATCTTACCCAATGGCTTGACCAAAACATAGATTTTTCTGATAGGGTCTAGTTATGGTACAAGTGGTTCTGTGAAAGGCAAGTATAAATAAACAGCAAACACAATTACAATTGAAAACACGAGAAACCAAAAAAAAACAAAGAAGTCTTTTTAATGAGAAAAATGATATGGGAATTTATTACCCTCCCTCGTGGGAAATTTTGGCATCTTTTCCACAATCTAGATATGTGAGGACCCCAGCCTCTGACTCCGTAAAATGTACATTGGTATAAAGCGAATCCAGTTTTTAAGACATATCTAATGGTTTTTACAGTTTTAAATATTGTCACGGACAAACGTAACCTCCATACCAATCTAATCATCTTGGAGATGACTGGGTATTTTATTTTTCGTTTGGGAAGGGAATGTTCAACGGAAGTATAGTTGGCCATTGCGAGTGGAGTTGTTAGTGGAGAATAAAGAAGAAGGAGAATCTGAACCTGACGACTGGTCATTTACGTTTTCCGATCCAAAGTCAGTAATGTCGGCACCGGTCGTGTACTCAGTCGGTTCTTCATTCCCGTCGCTGTCTTCTTGCTCTTCCTCAAAGGTGGTAAAATGGCCGAGTTCAGTTCAGATTGAGGAATCTATAGTGATCGTTCCAGAAAGTAAAAACCCCAAATTCTTATTCCTCAAAATGGTGATTGATGTCGATTTCGTAATACAGACATAAAGAGGACGGTAAGGCCTTTTTTGGGTGGAGATTTGGGTAAAGATGATGGTGGATTCTTAGAACACGAGAAAGAAGAGTGAGAATCTGATAACGATTGGACTTTTCTACGAATCTACTATCAATATGCAAGATCAAAGGGGGGTTTAGAGATAACCGGGTATACAAATTGAACCAGAGACATACCAAGGTGTGAAATTGTAAGGTTTGTTCCTATTATGGTAATTTTACCGGTTGATAAAGAAAAAGCTTATTTGCAATATACAAATAAGAGTTTAAAAAAATTATGCTAAGTTACCTATTTTAAGTTATGAACTTTACATACAATACATACAACAATGAGTTTTTTTCATTTTTTTTAGTTTCCGTAAAAATCTGTTACATTTTCCTAGTTTGAAGTATTAAAGCCGACATCTACGTTAAGTGAAAAGTCGTGATGTTTTTTTTAACACATTTTGCTTCCCTTAGTATGGAAAGCATAGTGTTTCACGTAAATACAATAGTATACAAAATGCTCATAGAACTTACCATTAAAAAATGCTTTCCACAAATAAACTGCTGATTCAAAAGTCATTGTTCAACACTTTTAGTCAAACCACTTTTATTGGATTTAAAATGAGCGATGGGGTTATCTGGTAGCTCAAAATATCTCCTTTTGAATATGAATTGAGTTCTGGATAGGTAGAAGAATGAGAAACGAGTGCAATTGCATACCCCGTTGATTTTAATTTATATTTATTTTTATCCTTAACACCTTACGTAATACTGTTCTTTATTTTTGTCATGATGTCCCAGCAGCAGATCATATGTGTGTGGAAAAAACTTCAGAGAGTCTGGCAGTGGTACAGGTTGCCCTGAATATCAGTTGATGTTCGTAAATATGTTCTATCTTGCCTTTATTGTCAGTTACATTAACACCGAAGCGGTAAACCATTTGAATTCATTTACCCGATTCCACCTCCAACAAGTTGTTTTGAATCAGTCGTCGTTGACCATCTTGGCCCCTTTAAAAAACCGACACGAGGGAATCAAGATATCATTGTTGCCATAGACGCCCTATCTTAGTATGTAGAGATAGCCGCCGTTCCAGACACAACAGCCGAGAAATTGGTCGAATTCTTCACGAATAATGTGGTGTTCACACACAATTGTCAAACTTGCATCATTTCAGACGAAGGTACAGCTTTCACCGCCAAGTTTACAGCTGACGCAATGAAAGGATGGAACATCAGACACGGTTTTTGCCACCGGTGAGCATCCACACATTTCAGGTTTGGTCGAGCGAGTTAACCGGACGCTAGTATTGGCTATTGCAGCTTGTATAAAAACCGATCACAACGAATGGGACACGCACCAAAAAGAAGTAGACTTTGCCATAAACACGTCAGTGCAGAGTACGGCGGAGAACATGCCGTTTGAAGTTGTGTTCGGCCGCAAACAAAGGGTGCCGTTAGATAATATTTTTTTTCCTCGCGAATGGATCGGCCGCAGTCATGTAGATGATTTAAGAAGAGAAGTGTACATTCGCATCATTTAAAAACAGTCTAAAGTGAAAGCATTGGCGGGTTTGCGTCGTGAAGTCATGAAGCCGTTAAAACCAGGTTAAATGGTGTTAGTGCGGCGTAAGCCAAAGAAGAAAGAAAAGGCAACAAAATTCTTGCCCAAGTTTACCAGGTTGATAAATATGTTTCAAAATTTCAGTATTCAATTTATTAACAAAGGTAAAAAAAAATCCACAGTTGGAATTGTAAAAAGAATTTTGATTGTGGCTCACAAGGATGGCTACACAAGGCTAATATTTTGAAACCAAAAAACAGTGAAGTTCAGAAGGTTTTGCAAAAGATGAAAGATACAGACAAAAATATACTATTAGCAGTTTCTAAAAGTACCAAGATGAGATCTTCTCTGATTAAAAAAAATTGAACAATCGTTATAGTTATAGTATGGTAAACACTTCACTATTTCCTGAATTAGAAAATGTGATGCAGTTATCAAATATTTCATCTGTCGAAGAACAAGTTAGTAAGTTCAAAAAATCCAGTTCATAATTTTCATGTTTAATATTTCAAATTTCTCTCCAATCGGTGATCAGTCGAGTTCTCATGATATAACAGATACTCATGGTTATACTCAACCTCTCACAAATTTTGCTTCAAATTCATCTTACGAAAAACATGTTGGTTAGTTTCAGCATAAATCACTATTTTTAACTTTTTGTAAATTAATTTATTTCTATTAGATGATCAGTCTAGTGTTCAAAAAGTTTTTGAAAGAAGTCTTGAATATTTAGCTTATGTCTATGTCGAGAAATGTGTTGGTAAGTTCAAAAAAAGGTATGCGTTATTGGAAGTTTAATATTTTGAATTTCTTTCTAATAGGTGGGATGTTTCGATCAAACGAAATATCAGATACTCATAGTTCATTTCCATCTCTCATCCCTACTGTTTCATATTCATTTTTCGAAAAACATGTTGGTAGGTAATAAAAGTTTATAAGATTTTACAATAACAGTCACAATACTTGCTTCTTTCTTATGGATGATAACTGCAACCGAGGGCTTTTCATGCTCTTCGCGGAGTTAGGGAAGTCTCGATCGACCTGTTTGCAAATCCCTGGAACGCACAACTTTCGAAATTTGTGTCTTGGAACCCGCAGCCTGGGCGTTAGATGCCTTTTCACTGAATTGGGCGAAGCTGACAGGAGCGTATGCGTTTCCACATTTCGCAGTAATTCGGGATTGCCTGTCAAAAGCGTGGAGGGAAGAAGCATCAATTTTGTTGATCTGACCACTTTGGCTGGCTCAGCCGTGGTTCCCAACGCTGATTTGCATGGCATGCGACACCCCTCAGGTCTTGAGGGCAGCGGCGCCCGGCGCTTCTGAAGTTGGTCAAGGGGGGGGGGGACACATTATGCAGCGTCCCCGGCTTCCGGTTAGTCGCCTGGATGTTGTCAGGGTGGGCTACGGAGAGCAGGTTTTTCAGGAGTGGTGGTCGAGCTATTCGTGGGGAAAATCAAGCAAATACGGCCAGGCCAGCGCGTACGATAGTGCCTGGCGAAATTGGTCAGATTGGTGTATGGTAAGGGGTTCAGATCCCATGTCTAATGATCTAATCATGGTAACGGCCTTTTTGGCGGAACAATCGAGATCGAAATAATACAGCACAGTAAATGCTAATAGATCCACCTTGTCCTCCATACTAGAAAAAGTTTGAGGCTTCCCAGTGGGCAAACACTCAAAAATTTTATTGTTAATGAAAGGAATTTATAATGAAAAATCACATGCAGCCAAGTATGACTCAATTTGGGATGTTGAAACAGTGCTGTTACACCTCAAAAGCAAAGAAAACGCGTCCCTCTCACTATGCGCATTGGCGTCAAAATTAGCGACACTCTTGGCTCCGGCCACCCTGTTTCGGGCGTCGGACTTGGCTTCAGTCAATTTAAAATCCGTCGTATTCACAGGAAATAGGATCTCCTTCAGCCTCAGCAAACCCCTTCAGGTCCAAGAAATCAGGGTCACTGCAGAACTTTTCATTGGAAAGACTGGATGACGACCTGCTGGATCTTATTGCGTGTTTACGAGCGTAAATAGCAAAAACAGAGTAGTTCAGGGGCTCTCATAACGAAGGCTTGCTGTTCATCTGTTCATAAGCTTGGTGGGTCACCACAATCCGGTCAAGAGCGTTACAATATCCCGGCTGGATAAAGCGAGTCTTAAGAGAGGCAGGCATCGACATAAATATGTTCTCGGCCTACTCAAAACGGGGAGCCGCGGCTTCGAAAGCAGTCGCAGCGGGGATCTCAGTCGACACGGTCCTGCTCGTGGGTCACTGGGCTTCCGCATCTACCTTTAAAAAGTTTTACCATCGTGAGGTAGCGACGGATCCATCACTGTTCGGAATCGTCCTTCAGCCAGATGGAGACAGCAGTAGAAATGGGTATTTAATTTGCTCCCGTTTTTCCAGCAGTTTTACGCGCCTGTAGGGAGGACTGCACCCTGTTCAATGATGTGGGGTGCAAGATACAGAGAGATCGTAAGGTGGTGGGGTTTTTTACTTTGGTTGCTTTCAAAATCACAAGTACAAATCAATTAGTAAATCGATATGTACAATTTACAATTGTCCCAGTCTTCGCCAGGACAATTACAATTGTTCGAGATTATACGAATGATGGAATCTGAAAGTAGTGAAGACGTCTTTGAGAAAGCTGATGGAGGGGCCGTGAGTGTTAATGACCACGCTGTTGTCAAACTAATGGATGTAGGAACGGTTTGCGAAGATTGCGGCCAGAAGTTGGTTGATTACTTTCCCGGGGAGTAAGTCTTTAATAACGTTTATTTTTTATTTTTATTTTTTTTAGTTTATACTAATGATTTTATGATTTTTTTTGTAGATCGCCCTACCAACAGGGGATCGTGAAATTTGACAACAAAGCAAAAGTGTTACACAATAGTTAAAAGTTGTCACAAACTCAAAAAAATACAGGCATGTGGCTTGAACGCGGTAACGAGACAGAACCCGAATTTTCTGTACAGGTTGAAAAAGATATATCTACTAGGAAAGCGTCCATATTTCTTCATGATTCGTTGACTACTGATGAATACTTCACATATCCAAGCCAGTCTTGCCGTTCGATCAATTTTTTTATTTTGATCGCGATTTAACTCAAGAGACGATGAGTTGATCTTGCGATCAAACTCAAACAATTGAGTTTGATCGGGATTAAAATTTTTGCGATCAAACTCAAAATCATTTTTCTCACAATTTGCGCCATCTACCGGTCAATATAACAAACTCACATAGATCTCGTCCAGTTGTCTGACTGCTTCACTTACGAAAATTATAATGTAATGATTACAATAACTAAACTTATGAAACTAATTTGAATTACTTGTCAAAAAACCTTGATTGTTTGACACTCGAATGACTTGACAGTTGACACTTTCACTAGTCTATGACTTCAATTTCTTGGCACTTAATTGTTTTTCCTATCAGTAGATGGCGTGCAGTCAGAAATGTTGATTGCAAAATTGAGTTTGAGTTGGATCAAAAATTTTGAGTTTGATCGCGATCAAACTCATCGTAAAATGAGTTGATCGCAAGATCAATTTTTGAGTTTGAGTTTGATCTCGATCAAAAATTGATTTCGATCAAGGCAACACTGATCCAAGCCATACGATTATGACGACGAAGACTTCTTAAGCCAGCGAAAGACGTTATCTCTGTTCTTTGAACGAAAATTTTTTCCAAAGTCGATTGTGTCAAGCAGATCTTCGAAATATTATTGCTTTCTCGCAAAGCCATTGCTACATTTCAGCAACTCCAACCGTGATTTCGGACACCAGCATGCTTTCCATGAAAGACACAGGCAGCGCCGGTCAGCTCCTTTACATCAATTTCCTGTTCCTTGTCAGTGCCGGTCGATAGAACGAAACAATCATGTTGTAAGAAATTTGCTTCTTCCTTAAGAGGAAAGTGGGGATGTTCCACAAGGTTATCAGCTGCTTCAAGCTTATCTGAAATTATGGCTGCAAACAGAGCTGGAACGTCAGCAGATGTTAAATCAATGTTCAGTGTTTTAAGTTGGTCGTAGTCCTACCCTCTGATTTCTGAGAAGTCGTGAGAAGTAATTTTTTTAAATATGCATACAATTAAGAATGTCATAATGTATGATAAATACTTTCTAATTTAAAGGAAAGATAGAACACACCCTAGCTAGATAATAGATTAATTGGGAGCAGCCTTCACACTTCGTTGAAATGAACATAATTCTTCTGCAAATTTTAAGAAAACCTAGGTTATTTATTTTACAAAAAAAGGAGAGAATAAAGAAGAAACTTTTTGATGCTAAAAGAAAACATATCTATGGAAAACAAATCCCAGCTAAACGGAAAATAAATTGGAAGCAGTCCCCAAACTTCGAAGGAAATTGACTCTCCAGATTCTTCTACAATTTATACACAATCTAGGTAATCAATTATAGAAAAAAAGAAAAGAATAAAGATTTACCGTGTTGATGTGAGGGAAAATAAATATTTAGAAATACAAATCCCAGCTAGATAGAAGAAAAATGGAAGCAGTCTTCAAACTTCACTTGAATTGGATATTCTACAACTTTTGACAATTGGAATCAAGTTATTGAATATTTTAAAAACCAAGGAGAATAAAGATTTGCCGTGTTGATGTTAAGAAAACAAATGTTTGGAAAAACAACTCCCGGCAAATGGATGATAAATTGGCAGCAGTGACTCGATTCTTCCACAACTTTAAACAAAATATAGTTTATCAGTTATGAAAAAAAAGTAGAATAAAAGCGAGCCTCCAGCAAGGCGATCAAGCTATCAACGCCATCAGGAAATCCGCATGCAAGGCTGGAAAATAGAACGAAGCACCTAGCAAACAAATTCGCTTCACATCAAGCACCAGGGGGCCAAATGGTAGCACACCGGCTACTTGCCGCTACTGTGGTGGCGCACGGCGTCATCACTCTTCACAATGCCCAGCGTTGGGAAAAATCTGCGATCATTGCGGAAAAGTAAACTATTTCGCAGCCGTATGTGAAAGCGAGGTGAAGCTAGGCGCTGTAAGAGCTATTTACATTCATCAAATAATGGCTGACGACGAGTCGGTACCAATAACAATCTCGACCGGAACGAATTCCACGGACGTCCCTATCCGAGCCCTACCGAATACGGGCTCGCAGTTAGAGGCCATTTCTAACTCTATTTTTCAGAGCCAATTCGAAGGCGTAACTCTCAGCCCAAGCAGAGCTGAAAAAACAGCCACCGGAAGTACCATAAATTGCCTCGGGATTGTAAGGAGGGGATTCCTTACAGAGAAGACAACGATGTTGAGTGTGAAGGAGTTATACTTGCATTGACATGTGTCGGTCAAGAGGGAGTACAGCAGAGAGAGAGATACAAGTGGAAGGGAAGCTTATAAAGGGAGGTTTGATTAGGGGTATAAACGATCCCGCCGGATCGTGTTGTCGGTTGAGCTGGACCGGGATCTTGATCCCGCCTGCCGAGTCAGCGTGCATGCCGATGTGACGTCCCGGGTGTGACGTACGCTGCTGGTGTTGACGTCACGGCTGTGACGTGGACGGTGGTGGTGGCCATCGTTGGAGGGGCGAGGCTAGTGGGCTCCGTGGGCCAGAAGGGTCCGCGGGCATTACATAGCCGCCTTCTTTGAAGGCGACTCCCGGAGTCGACTTAATTTGGGAAGTACATGAAATATATATATAAAAAACGAACATTTGAAGTATAAAGAAGGCACATAGGTAACATAAGGGAATTAAAAAGAAGAATACTTCAGTAAAAAAAATTATCGATTATGATGAATGAGCTTGGGGACAAGAAAAAGAAAATAAACTGGCATACGGAAACGTATAAAAAAATGAGAAATGAAGGTATGGGCTTTAGCAAATACAGGCTAGATGTATGAAGGGGTAGGTAAGCGAATTGATAATTATAGAATGATTGGTCATACTAAATTGGGATGTGGGTTACGTAGCCGTGGGGAGAGTATTGAGAATAAGTTGGACATTTGGGAGAGCACGAAAAGTTTTGTTTTACTAAAGAGGTAGATATTAGGGAGAATGGCTACTGGTAACGAATAAAAGAATGCATCTTCCAAAAATATTTCGGCTATAATGAATACTGGGGCAAAATGAGTAATTTAGGGACACAACCTCCCCCCTTTTCAATCACGGTCCTATTTTGACTGTCTGTGGCCGTTTAACCCGCATTTGGGGAATGTCGGACCGGTTATTGCTTTTGCGGGGGGCGGTATGGGCGGACTGTCATAGTCCGTGGCCATGTTACGGTCAACTCTGGGAATTATTAATTTGAAATCTGCTCTTTTGAAATAATCTGTACTAGGCTTGGGTTTATATTTCTGACCAATGCCTGGAACGTTAAGTAACGTTCAGACTACAGCTTTTTAGAGCGTTTTACGTACTACGTATAACGTTTTTACGCTCCAAGTTACGTAGCTGGGAACGGAAGAGTGTTCAGACACAACGCTCTACGTAGTACGTAATACGTAAACTCAAAACGTAGTCAAAACGAATTCAAAAGTGAGCGTACGTAAAAATGAGATTGATCTCATTTTTACATAAGTTTTTGGGAAGTTCTAAGCACTACGTAGCCAAAATCTATTACGCTTGTCTACATTCTTTTTTCAGGTTTTCTCTCTTGTTTTTTTTCATTTTGGGATATGTCAGGTGTAGAATTTTTCTAGTCTCCAAGCTTTCAATTTATCAAATCGAAGTGCTTCAATGAGATTGAATTGCTATCTATCTTGCTATTTCTTCCTATATGTAAAAAAGACGACAAAACATAACTCATCTGTGGTAATAATTTACTAATTTAATCTTGGCAATAGACGTCATGTGTTTTAAGTCATATGGTTGCCTAAAAGATGTAAACTTATTTAACCGCTGTAAGTGAGTAAGTCTACTATGAAACTTCACAGATCTTTTTGTTGGAGGAAGCTCTTCTGGTTTAATGGACGACGTAACGTTAGCATTGCTTATTTTCTTCTTGAAAATTGTATATCGAAGATTGTCAATGTCATCACTAGGTAAGCCACCATATACAATGCACATAGCGCTTTCTCCTGCTGTGTCAACTTCTTCAATTGAACAATTAGGCAAGTAGAAAAATGTAGACAAACTGATTTGAAAGTGAACACTATTTATTAGAGTTTCAGTGCAATAGCATCCTTTACCAAAGGCTTCGATGTAGTGTCACAACCAAGGAAGGCATGGTTAAACAAAGGTGAATTACACAAGTTGTTTCCTTAGATTTTCTTCACTTTAGTTACATTCTACATTTTCCCCCTTTTGGGACTTTAGGTTCAGTATATTTCTTCATTTATTTCATTGCAGTAGTGAAGTATATATAGTAAGATGAGTACATCGGTGTCCTTCCCTATAATAATAATGGTAGTTGTTGTTACTACGCATTCTTGTACGGTACTATTTTAAGGTCAGCATCGGACTCTGCATGAATAGCAGTTACTCCTTTCTCATTAAGTCATTTACCTAGTTCAAATATGATTCTTTGTTTGTTTCTGCAATTAAAAAAAAATCTTCTTTAGTATTTATTAGGTTCATGTAATTTTAAAACACAGTTTCTGGTTCAACACTTTTGGTTCTCTTGCATGCGTTATGTCTTTTAAAGATTGAATATCGTAGCCATCAAACACTACTTTTGATCACTTTTCCATATTGAGTTATAACGTACTTACAAATATTCGTTATAATTTTTGAATATTTTTCGTTTTTAAGGACAAGATAATCTGTGCAGAAGGCCAGAAGCTAGCCACCATAAATCGAAATGATAAATTCTTCGTGTGTCTTTCTCCAGTTCCCGGATCATACTTTGCTCGAGTTAACATTTCCATAGCAAGTCCCAACTTGTTAGAGGTTCCTAAGCTTTAATTTTTATTGAAAAATAAAAGGGGAAAGAAGCTGGTTATCCTAGAAGCTTGAATTTCTGGGTTTTGTTCACTAATTTTAAGGTAAATACCACGCAAATCCAGAAAAACAAGACCCATATTAGGTTTTAAAGGCTTTAATTCCATAAACTTAGATTTATTAATCTAAAATTGTATAATTCATTGGAATAGCAGGATCGATGTTTATAACTTTTGCTAATAATAATGAATTTAGATTTAATGAGATTTATGTTGATACAGCTTCTTTATAACATTCCCTCCCTACTAGGCATCATGCACCAAGGAAGTGATTGTTGATACAGGTCATTCGTAGCATTCCTTTCTGCTTGGCGTCATTCACCAAGGAACTCCAAAATTGTAATGGAATCTTTGCATCGGTTCTTGTTGTATGAAATTCGAAATACCGTCAATTTGCTAGTCTAAATCTTAAGTTAGTGTAAGTTCCCTTGAGTTCAAGTTTAGTCTAAGTTTAGTCTAAAACAGCGTTCGGAATTCCACCCCTGCAGACTACTCTATCGGCAATAGTGAAATATATATATCGGAGTTATAGTGAAACCCAGTGTCACTATTTGGATGTTCAGCTTTCTTCCATCTTCAACACCTCCCCTCAAGCTGAAGATCCTCTGACATCAATAATTCCCATCTTATCACGCTGCTTCTGTAATCGGTTAGTCTCGAGGGGTTTTGTCAGGATGTCTGCAAGTTGGTACTCTTTTCCAACGAACCTACGTAACGAATGTGGTATTTGATTTTTACATGCTTTGTTCTTTGATGAAACTCCGGGTTTTGGCTAGGTGGATTGCAATCTGATTATCACAGAGTAGAGTAATTGGTAGTGTTTGGTCCTATCCAATCCCCTTTAGCAGTCAGTCAATCCACATGGCTTCTTTCGATGTCTCACACCCTGCTACATATGCATTTCTGTCTTCGGCTGGCCTACACCACAGGTCCTCCATGGTAGATGAAGATATATCCAGTTGTCGACTTCCTAGTTTCTTGGTCTCTTGTGAAGTCGGCATCACTGTAGCCTTTTATTACCGGGTGTTTGCTACTTTTGAAATAAAGCCCATGGTATGGCGTTCCCGCAAGATAAGCAAAAAAGTTGTTATGGCATTTCAATTTTGTTGTTGTTAATGTTGTTGCCTAAGTTCTGGCAGAACTATGATACCTGCCCCTCTGCAAACGCTATATATATCTGGGTGAGTAGTCATGGCTAGATAAAAGAGGGACCCAAAAGCTTCCTGATACGGGATCTTCTCCATGTCTCCTTTTTTCCTCTCAGTTTTTGGCGACATTTCGGTACTTGGGTGTGTCTGCGGGTCTGCGGATACTGATTTTGGATGGCAGTTCTCCATTCTGAATTTCTTCAGTAGTGCCAGAGTGAACAGCGGTTGTGCTGCTTTGAGTTCTTTCTTCTTCCTGTTTCGGATAATTTCGACTACAAGAAACCGTTCTGCATCCATGGTGCGTGTCTGAGATTGCTCTTCCAGGTGTTTGATGATTCGCCTGAGGCTTCCTTCTTGGTTACTGCAAATTATTAGGCCACCATCAACAAAAAAGTTCAGGATCGTGAACTCCTCCCATTGATGATGGTAGTAAATGCAGGGATCTGCATCGCTCCTGACGAGACCAAACTTGATCAACAAATCGTTGAATCTGTTATTCCAGGCCCGTGGGGCCTTTTTCAGGCCATATAAATTCTTAATTAGTTTGCATACTTCCATGTCACGGCCAGGCACCAAAAATCCTTTCGGCTATGACATGAAAATCCCCTCATCTAGTTTCTCATACAGGAACGCGAGTTTTAAATCCAGCAGAACAGTTTTCATATCCAGGGAGGCTAAAAGACCAAATACAGTTTCTTAGGGCGGAGTGTTTTAGAACAGGGGCGAAAGTTTCTTCATGGTCGACGCCATATTCTTGTGTAAGCCTTTGGCCACCAATCTGGCTTTAAAGCGTGGTGGCGTGCCCTTGTAGCCTAGTTTTTTATTAAAAACCCATTTATTTTGGATGATTACACGTCCTTCTGGGATTGGGGTTAGTTTCCACGTCTTGTTTTCCATTATTGATAATAATTCTTCTTTTATGGCCGTCTCCCAGTTTTCGGCGTCTTCAGACATCATCGTTTCTTGGTAGCTTTTTGGCACTTTTGGGGAAGCAGTTATCTCCTTTCAACTTTCGCCAGCTAAGCTTTCTAGTGGATCACCACCTTATGAATATCTCTTTATCAAATCCAAAAGACGGGTCTTCAATATTAGCATCTCCGTCAGTCTCTTGGCTTGGTCCTGGGTCTTCGTCTATTTCAATTTGTTCATGTTGTTGTGTCGTTTCCTCCATTCCCGAGCTTGTAGTTTGTTTCTCGACTTTATTCTCGATTATAATTGGCTGTGATTTTGTTGATTCTCGATCATCATCATCGACTTTTGAATTTTCTCGTCTGACTTCTGTTTCCTATGTAAAAGAATAACTGCACGAAGACACAATACTCACGGAACAGAAAAAAAATATTGACCACAGTTACTTCATCCAAGGGGAATAATGAATCATAATTAGCCTCATTTACTGACCCACTTTCGTAGGTAGCTTCTTCTCTGAAGACAATATCACGGCTGTTAATAATTTTTCGTGTGAATGGGTTCCACATGCGAAATGGTTTAGAGTTTTCACAATATCCAACTAATAGGCATTCCACAGCTTTTGTGTCCAATTTACGTCTTGTCTCGTCCAGTATGTGGACAAACTCGGGCGATCCAAATCTTCTGAAGTATGATACATCTGGTCTTGATCCAGTCCAGAGATCGAATGGAGTCACATCGTTGGTCCTGGGGATTTTTTTGTTTTGGATGTGTGTTGAACACATTACTTTTTCTCCCCATAGTTTTAGTGGGACCTTCTTTCCGTACAGCATACTCCTGGCTGCTTCCATTAGTGTCCAGTTTGTACTTTTTGCGACCCCATTTTGTTGGGGGGGGGGCGCTCTTCTTTCATGACTTATTCCTTCTTTGTTCAGCCACTTTTGTATTTCACTATTTAGATACTCCCC
The DNA here is from genome assembly GCF_021134715.1 of Daphnia pulex. Lineage (NCBI taxonomy): Eukaryota > Metazoa > Arthropoda > Branchiopoda > Diplostraca > Daphniidae > Daphnia > Daphnia pulex. Next base: position 10,211,142 of record NC_060026.1, on the reverse strand, counting down.
TCCGTTATCTGATATGATGTATTTGACGTCTTTATGAATTTGCTTCTTTACTTTTGCGACGAAGTTTGGAGGGCAGTAGTCATCTCATACTTCTTCTTTAATAGATTATTTGTGCAATGCAATTTAGTTCTTACCTCAATATTTCTTAAAAATAAGTGTTACGTAAAAAATTTGGTAGTGTGAACACGAAATCGTGCAAATTTTTAAGAATTTTTTAAGGTTTTTTACGTAAGCCTTAAAAAACGCTCTTGTGTAACCTTGGCTTAACTTCTCGGGTGTGCAAGAAGCATTTCTACGAAATTACATGATTAGAGGGATTATTTCTTTTTTGGGGGGGGGGATGGGGATTGGGGAAGCATTTTTACCTCTAGATCATCGTAGGCATATAAAAAAGGATCTAGGCATAAATTTATGCTAAGTAAATTGATTTTACATTAACCCATTCATGTTTGAAGATTCTTGAACTACTATTTGCTATTTCTACAGACACTACTGATTGAAGAAAATTGAATCCAGCATTGGGTTCACCATTTTTGGTCATTATCAACTGTTCTCTCAAATAGGGACTCCAAAATATGTGACTCAGTCTTTATGATATACAATTACCGACATCAGTTTCATGTCCCAAAAATAACGTCATTTTCTAAACGTTCAAAGGAACCTCGTTTGCGTTCCCACTTGGATGTCTAAATGATATGACATCGTATCCATTTTTTGTCCAGAAAGTGATGTTCACAGAATACAAAAATGATACCAAAACAACATAATTTTTCTACCTGGGTAAAACCACTTCTTAGTGAGTTGTATAGGGACAAAAGGTGGCATTTAAAAAATATATTTGTTTGGGGTCGTTGTCTTTTAGTCAGGGGCTATTCATGCCATTCCTTCCTTTTACAAAAAGAAATATTTATTTAAAAAGTGGGCACTTTTTTTAATAGGAGGTAAAAATTAGGAAAAAATTTCTTAAAACGTGGGTTACAGTTGGTATCATGTGGCCGATAGAAATAATAGGCTAGTTTTCATTTAAATTACAAAAGTTAGGATTGCCATTTACATACAGAATTACACTTGGTGCCCATATTCACCTTGCAGAACTGATCGGTCAAAAGAAGGGATCATTTTACGATGGTTTTCATCGGATTGCAAAAGGAATTGGAATTGAGCTTCATTCTGGAAAGTCTTCAACTATTTTCATGCCAGGCTCGGCGCAGTCATTTACTACCTCAAAATTGAAACGAAAGTCTTTGTCAGTATGATTGTATGTCATCTGATCATAGTACTGGCTTGATAACTGCAATCTTGAGTCTGGTTGATGAAAATTAATGAAATAAATGCCAGGAGCGTGGACCGATAAGATCATGAAACATGGGGGGGGGGGAATTTATTTCAATGAAAAGAAACGTAAGTTAAGCAATTTAAAATTAGATGACCTTGGAGTAGAAAAAACTTTCTGGCGATTAAGATACGAACAGAAAGTCACAAATTTTCATTAAATAAAGCGGATACAACTAACTATTCTTTTAGGTACCAACAATGTCGCGCAATGGATCATTTACAGCGTTTTATAAGAGTTTATTTCTTCAGGAAACCACGTCATATTACTTGTTAGTTGTAAATCAACTGTTGGAGCAAATACAGGCATGCGATGACAGAGAAAAAGACGAGCGTAAAAAAAGCTAATGAATACAGCCATTTGATGTACTTTTTGGTGCCCTTGTAATGTTAAATCGAATCCCTGTTAGAAAATTTATATTGCAAGAATGGAGTGTATATGTCCTCTCCGGTAGGAACGATATCATTACTTCCCTAGTCCTTACGCAGGATATCCAATTGTCGCACCCAAGAACATCCCAACCTAGAAAACTGTGGACATCCGAATGCGACATACCCTAGACGTCCTAATAGGACAACCATGGTACGTCACTTTTGGATGGGACGAATACTAGGCTTTAAACAAAATAATGCCATTTAAATGCCAATTGACCATTTAAAAAAATGCTAATCAATAAATAAAACAAATTATTTTTTTTATTTACGCAACGTGATATATCACTTCGTGGGGCGCATATAATATATTTAAAAACAACATTTTTTAATTAAGGAATACCAACGATGATAAAAGTAGAGATACACACAATAGTTCCTTGTACAGTTCACGTTAATAAAAATGGTCGCTATGATTTAATGGGAAGGAGGCTTCCAAAAGAACTGTCACACGCATATTATTTTCATTAAGAAAAAGTTTTTGTTGTCATTTTTATTTTTACTTGACTACCCATACACGACAGACTGGCTTAATAACGTTATGAAGAAGGTTCACAGAGTATACGAATCAGAAACTTGACTACGATTTTACACTTGCTGACGAATGCAAAGTATACCCAATGTCCCATTTTAATTACATAATAATAATACAGTACGTGCTGTGTAAGCTGAAAGTTAACTCAAATTTGCGATGATTTTCGCAGCTTTCTCCGTAAATTTCAGCAACATGATTTGCATATTAAGTAGAAACTAGCAAGTGCGTATGTGCAGAAAATTCTCAAGCACAACCATTACGTCTCAACATTTTCGCACATCACCATGACGGGGCAGATTTGGATTCTAAATAACAACTCGTCGACTGACGTACGCGCATTAACTTAGATGTGGATACTTTCACCAAGCTGGCTTTGTTGTGAAATTAAGTTTGAGAGTGTTTTCTTTGGTTTTCTCTTCATTTAGCATTCCTTACGAGCTTCTTTTCGGTCAGTTAGAGTCATTTGAGTCCAAAAACCACACGTGTTTAAGAGCTTTTCTTCTCTCTTAAACGATTTCAAACACTTTCGGAATGACCATAAGTTTTTCAAATTGGTAAGCATTTTTCATGTCTGTTTTACCCACCAATTTATTCCTAATTCAATTTTATCTTGGATTTCCACGTTGCACCACATTATGAAATTGAAATAGGGAAATTCTTGAGTAAAAATTAAAGCTTGGCAAAATAAGTAAAGAATTTTGAACAAGACTACTTGAGACATAAATGCTCTGCAACAAGTATTTAAGCAGCACATTACAATTAGGGAAAAGCTGGGTACCCGTCTACTATTGTTCATTTACCCTTGGTTAAGGGTCAGTTCTCAAATTTTACTCATTTGTATTGAGTAGTCTACAATTAAGAAAGGTAATTCCATTTAATCCCTTTCCCGAAAGTTAATTCCATCAATCTTTTTCAGTGTCCTACATATACATTACATATCCCAGCCCACCCTAGACTAGAATGTTGTTAGAACATGAGGAACTTAACAGAAAGATAATCGTTTCTTTAGATCCAGCATAAGTTAATGATAGCGAACGAAACACGTTTATTACCTAGAAACTCGAGGATAAACAGGAAAAATTTTTTAAGAATATAATATATATATATCACCACAATGTCAAAATTGGACATTAGAGTGATGTAACATATATTTGACTTAGTAATTTGATAACACAGTTATCAAATTTACGTCTAAAGTCTTACATCAAATGTGGTATAAAAAGAAACATGGAATTGATATGATCAACACAAATAACGACACTTCGTTGTCACCCTTCAGGGTTTGTTTGTGAATTGGTGAGCTTTTCAGTTGTCTCTGAATCTCTTCAGGGCTACCAGAACTAAAATTGATGTAATCCTTAAAACGGTAACAAAATAAACATTTTTTCCGTGTTTAAAAACGAAAGAAAACCCCCAAAATACCTTATAAATGATACCCTAAATCGTTTACTACTGCTAGATGGAACGAACCTTGCAATAAGTAAGACCTGTCGTGATGCTGTTGTCGTTGTTGCAGCTGCTGGTGACGCGACGTTTTCTTATGTCTACGGAGAGGTGCTTCATGTGAGTAACTTTACGCAGGATTTCACCAAAGATAAGCTTAATGAGGCCTTAGAGACAAATGAGTTTATCCGGCGTGTGAAAAAGATGAGAGATTCCTCCTTCGTTCACTTTGAAAACAGTGTCAATGCCATGCAGGCAATGGAGGCGGTCGACGGACGCATGATCTATGGGGCGAATATTCAGTCTTGCTTTAAAAACTGGATTCGATTCAACTGACTGAAGCGGCGGTGGTTTGACGTTAATATTTCATGTTAAAGGTTATGTTGAGGTTTTCACGACAATAGGTGCAGCTGCACAAAGTGTGAAGTTTAGTTTCTCTAAATTAGTTTTTTGTAACTTTACCTCCAGAGAGTTTTGAACTCGATTGAACTCCATCGAATTGGCTTAAGTATAAAACTATTGTTTAATTATATTTTTTTAGAATGTCATGGCCACAGTAAGCAATTGCCAAACTGGTTGTGACAAAAAATTCTATATTTTGGTCTAACCAAACTACCACAGTGATTGGACATAAAGAAATTTAAGTTATGAAAATAATCCCTCCTAACGCAAATAACTCGTGTGATATTAGAAAGGTAATAAACAGGCGAAAGTCGACCGTACCAGAAGTACGTAATCGAAATATCCTTATGAACGAAGTAAAAACAAACAGTACGTTGGGCTTTCAATTTTCCTTTTACTTCCATGAACATATTTGAAAGAATATTAATTTATTTCCCTGATTTATTTATTTTCCTATATATAACAAATCGTAACTGATTTCAAAATTAATAAATATTTTTTAAACATGTTTGAATTAAAGAATAATATGATATTATGCAGTTGTGAGTAATATCATTTTTTTTGTGGGAAGCAGCCTTAATCATCATCTCTCTTCCCAAGGGTGAGCACAGAAAAAGAACTTTAAAAAGTTTCTAGCGATTCGGTCGATTAGATTTACGTTTCCATGGTTACCACTTTTTGCTCTGCTATGCCAGAGGCCTGGCCTCCACCCTAAGATTCTTTAATTAAATGTGGCCCACAGCGTTAGTTCTCTGAAAAAACGTAAGCACATTACAAGACTGTCGTCCACTATGTTCACTGTTTCATTGCCTACGTAATGGTTAAGGCCTGTAAACTTGAAGGAAGTCCTATGACGGCTAAAGGATCGCAGAATTCCCTATCCTTTCCCAGAGCAAGAACTAATCAGACGAAAAATGAAGGGTTCAACTTCGCCATCTGGCGTTCAATATTGCTATCTTGTTAGATTGGGTAGGAGGAATAGATGATGGCGGCTGAGCCGAGAAACGTTTGAAGTCTTCAGCAATGTGTTTATTACTTAAAATTTACGAAATGAATATACTATTGTGTGTTCAAATTTTTAGTTTTGTTTTATCATCGCCATGATCTGGCTCTACATTCGTTGTTGGATAGGTTCTTGCTCTTGTTTTTCAAACTTATTTATTGCAACTTTTCCTTGGTACTTGTAAGACAACAATGGTATTTCCCCCAATAAAATAACAAGTGATATTACTCACAATTGCAAATTCTAATATGGGTCTTTAATTCAAACATGGCTAAAAAATACATATTAATTTTGAAATCAGTTACGATTAGTTATACGTAGGGAAATAAATAAATAAGGGAAATCAATTAATAATCTCGGATCAATAGATTCATGATAGTAAAAGGGAAATAAAAAATTCAACGTACAGTTTTTTCTACTTCGTTCGTAAGGGTATTTTGATAAAGTATTTCTGATATACTTGACTTTTGCCTTTTTCTTATCTTTCTGCTTTCACATGATTTGAGTTATTCACACTAGAAAGGCGTATCTTCTGAACTTAAATTTCTTTACGGTCGGCCGCTGTGGCAGTTTGGTTAGAACTAAATATAAATGAAAGCATGTTGAAGGGGTTTGACACATTATGATATCCCAATCCTTTATCGTACAAAAACTAAGGGGCAGAATTAAGAGAACAAAAATATCGAAATATGCTTAAAGGGGTAGCTGTTTGTACTAGAGAATGGTACAAAAACAAAAGGGTCATTAGAGTTGAATCCCTTCCTCAACACCGCTGGATCCGACCGTTGGACAACCGGCTCACCCACACCTCAAGTCTGAAATATATTTAAATGAAAATTTTTAATGATTGAGAAAGATAACATTTAAATGTTTTCTTACACGCTCTCTTCTTTCGGTTTCAAGATCCGCAATTGCCACTAAGATCTCCTCGATAGAGCAATCTGGTTTCGGTAGTTATTGTGAAGTTTCCGGTTGCGGCATAGATTTCTTCTATCCGTTCTTGACTGACTTTTTTTACATTTTCAAAGTGGGCCTCTTATCTTACCTCCCACTCGTGATCTTAAAGGCAATTTAGGGCATTCTTCTCGTTATCCACTTCCAAACATCGGACGAAGGACAAGTTTCTTGGACGATATACACTTTCAATTGTGCCGAATATGTCACTTATTCAACGTTGTCCTTCAAAACAGTGAGCGACAAGTTCAAAACAACAAAACCTATCAATAATAATTTAAAAAAAAAACAATAATGAGCTCTACTTTTACAAAAAAAAAAATTACATTGGAAATCGCGTCGCTTTCTATGTTATCTTCTGTGTCCTTCTGGAGTGGAAGCAATATTACAGTGACTTCTTCAGCAGCTTATCCTCCATTGTTCTGTTCCTCTGTCCCGTTGTGATGTCCAACTTGCAACCAGAACTGTCAAAGATAGCATTGATATTTGCTTGCATTGGTACATTCTATGTGCTAGTTTGGGCTACAAGATACTTGCTTGCTGGAAATTGAGCCGAAGTCCAATCTGTTTCATCGAACAAGGCATAGTATCCCTTTCTATCATCCATTTTGGAAATTTTAGGTTCTGGCCATGTATCCTGATATCAGATATTTAATTGACAGTAAATAATTACCCTCCATGGTGAGTATTTATTTCTACTCCACAGTCACTACATACACAAACACCAGATTCTGATTCTTCTGAATATTCGTGTATACAGCTAGATTAGTTTATTTTGTCAAAAATCAAATTACTCCTGGAAGAAGCAGTTCGTGTAAAATATTTAAGCAGTTCGTTTAAGACTCTAGAACAGCATGGTCTCCACGGTTAAACTCTGACCCTTTAGTGGGATTGCGCGCCGGCTTTTCCCCTATCTAATAGCATGGAAGCGCCGACCAAAAAGTATGACACTTGAACAATGTAACAATTATTGAAGGATTGATCCTTTCAAGACAAAAATATTTCGAAATTAATTTTAAATTTAATTTAATGAACATGAATAGATTGATATGATATTTTACATTTTTACAAAGAAAAATAAATGTGTGTTCTACATATGCAAATTTGGTCACCAGAAGTTCAAGAACACCAACTAACATAGTCTAGTAAACTTCAAACTGAAAGGAAAGGACAAAAAAAATGCAAAAAAAAGATGAAAAAAGACACATGGATTTTACTTCTGGGAACGGATGGGCATAGAACAATTGCTATACAATTTAGAAGAAATGAAGTATAAGAACTCTTGGTCCAAAATATTTGAAATTAAATTGGTGGGGATTCACTTTGAGGCCGTTTATCTTAAAATTAAATCATTGCAGGTGACTTTCAAAGTGGACAAATGCGAATTCAAGGATGATCTCGACGTACACGACGCCAACTCGAAGATGCGTTGCAGTTTTTGTTCCGTCAAATTATGAGGAATATTACTCACGTGAAGGACATTACGCTAAACACGGAAAAGCAAACATTACCCACATCGCCCTAAGAAATAAACTAGGAAAAGTCAAAATTTTGTTTACCTTCAGTTCAGGCGTTGCAACTGGAACATCCTGGGTCCTGGTTCATTAGCCGGCTCTGCTTGAAAAGTGTGAACGGAAGGGGGCTCAACTTCGTCCGCTGGCACTGCGAAAACTGGGACAGCATCAGGAGCGGTGGCTTGAAAAGTGTGAACGGGAGGTGCTCAACGCAGAGCACTGTGACAACTGAGATAGCATCAGGACCGGTAGATTAAAAAGAGTAAACGGTAGGGGGCTCAATGCAGGGCACTGCGACAACTGGGCCAGCATCAGGGCCAGAGGCTTGAAAATTATGAATGGGGGGTGAACGGAGAGATCCGTTATAAGTACTCCATAATTAGACAGTGCCACTTGTTGTTGGGGTCTTGAAATCTGAATGAAATTTGAAAAAAAAGAAAAAGTCCACATCTTTGGACGGAAAAATCTTAAGTGAAATTGAATGGGTTTTGAAGTAGGTGAACAACAAGGCTGGATAATGTCGAGATATGTAATGGGGAATTTGCCACGACGCTGAACAATTTGACCCTCTAGCCAGTGCTCTTTCACTTTTTTCATGATGATTTAGCTACCCATTCCCCTTTAACCAGAGAAAATTCAATTTGCGCCACAAAATTGAATTTGACTCTGACTTTGCCTTCGCTGGGTTTACGGTTGGTTAATCTTACTCCATCGTAGGGTATTATCTGAATTAAAGGCAGATATTAATTAAAAAACCCATTGTTATGGTATTGGAAGTGTATTATTGTTATTCTACATACCTCGACGGAATTGACAGGGAAGATGCCTACTAAGATGCATTGTGTTCTGCCGGATTAAAATAATATCTCCTTTTTTAAACGAAAATTCCCTGTGCGAATCTGTGCGCTGCACCTATTTGAGAAGGCTGTTATCGATAAACGTGTACGTACGAAATACCTCCCACAGCCAGCCAATTTTTACTTGTCGACAGAAAAACTCAAAATATAACAATTACAATTCGTATATACAGTACCTACCGTAAGTATTTGGAAGCCCGAGAGGGCCTTATGCAATAATGCTGTTTTTTCTTGATTGTATATCTGTGACATGTGATGAATGAGCCTTCAGACTTTTTTTCAGAAAAATATTTTTCAAAAAAATTATCATTTGAAAACAACCCAGAGAGAGTACGAAGAATACTAATATATTGAAACGTTTGCTTGATTTGTTTTGGTATTCACTGCCCATTTCTATTTTTACCCGAACGTTCAGTTTACAAATATTTACTGTAAAATGTCTTTCTTTTCTGAGTTGTTTCCAACTTTTTTATGCATTCAATGATATTTAACTTACTACTCTCGCATTCACGAACTGTTTTCAGAAGTTATTTTGTAAGGAAATTGATCGCAGTTTCGCTTACGTTGAAATGGGCAACTAACTTAAGCAAGAGCTTTCCTAAGAAAGATTGGTGTGGTTTTCTTTGGTCGCAGTATTCTCATGTTCATCATGATCTATCATATTATCAGTAAGGTCATCAAAAATATCATGATTTTAATTAATTGGAATAGGATCGTTTACATCGTTTACAGCAATATCAGTGTTCTTTTCGCACACATTCAAATGATGGTAAACATTTGCAAAGGTATTAAATTTCAGCATGCATCCATTTTGGTATTTTCCACAAAAAAGCTCATCATTACGTTCTTTGTCTTAAAACCATAGTCGGTAAGAAAATGACGCGTGAGTGCTGAATATGGACCAGGAATAACATTTCCACATTTAAAACACTGAAAGTTCTCTTTTACTTGCACGCGGTGCATTCTGCATTACGAAATCTGAGGCCTAGCTTAAAACCTCTGAACTTGAGCAATTTGAACCTAGCTTGAAATGAAATCCATAAAAACTAAAATATAATAGGTAAAACAAACAAACCGGAACGTTGATGATAAATATCTGGAATAAGGATGCTTCTGGAAATGCTAAAAAAAGGAAACAATGGCTGCCACCACAACACTTTTCACAAGTATACTAAGGGAATTTGCCATTGCAATTATATCATGAGAATATTTATTTTTTAATGGTTTTCGTATTTAACCTTTTTTGCGGTACTTATGGGGTTCAGTGTTTGGAAGGAAAATTTCGTCAAGTTGATGACTCACATCGATTTCGGCAAGCCTTATTAACTCCGATCTGTCGGCTATTGAAAAGTTATACATATTATTACAATGCTTAAAAATTAAAAATTTGAATTTTTATAATTACGTCCAACATTAAAGTCGAAAAAGACACCCTGGCAGAGAAGGAATGAATCCACTTCTTCCGTGGGAATCTAACATTAATTGGGGGACTTCGTTGGCAGAAATTATTTCTTAATCATAAATTTTTCCTGTACATAACAGCTGCATATAAAACTGCAATTTTTTTAATATTTATCAACAAGTATAAATAAGAGCCGCACTGTGTGGTAGTGTTAAGGCTACGACGACAATCTGGAATAACGGACAACAATATGAAAAAATGGAGGGAGGAGAGAGATGATGACCCTAAGCTATATTGCGGAGGGTTGCACACTTAAAATGCCCACAAATTTGTCTTGAGAAAGATTAAAAAGTCGCTGCAGAAAGACACTTTTGACAAGGCAGTGCAAGAACGATTCTAGAGAGGCAATGATTGTGGGGTGCCAAGCTGAGTCAAATGCATTTTTTATATCCAAAAAGGTTGTCGAGCACACTTTCCGTTCCTCAAAAGCTGACTCAACGAGGGTAACGAGGTCTTGGGCGGCTAATCCTATTTCAAACTACATTATCTGAATCCGTATTATTGGGAGTTGATTAACCAATTCAATGAGTGACTGACCAAACAAGTCAAAAGAGAATGATCTTTACGTGGAGCTTTGCAAGATTTGAAACCATACTGATAGGTCTTAAGCTGTTGAGGGAAATGACGACAACATTAGAAAACTTCCAGTTTTTTTGGGAAGAAGCAAAGTAGGATGCAGGCATTAAGGATAGAAAAAAGGTGGCCTTTGATCACAGGAATGCTAAAGAGAAGAAGGTCAACTGAAAACCATCCTCACCAGGGGCTGATTTAGTTGTTAAGAGTACTCACTGCTGTATCAAATTTCTATAAGGAAATAGGTAGCAGAGGGTTCAAGGGTGTTATCGAAAAAGAATTATCGCCAAGAGAGAGTTCTAACCACATCTGATTACATTCAACCATATGGTTATGTCAGTCTTTTTATATCATTTTGGCATCAAATCAAATTTTTTTGTCCTTTGTTTAATTCTCAAAAACTTAAAGAATACCTGTTAAGTAAATGCTGCTTTTCAAGTATTGTTTAACACCCCCTTCTTCATGGTGGGATTGGAAGGAGCAAAAGACATAAAGGATTCTGCTTTTTCAGAAGATCCCATCGTTGAATATTTTTGTTCTATTTTTGATGTGATGACTTCTACTCATTGTGCTTCAGCTCGGGAAACTTTGGACCCGCCCAGCAAGTTCCAGCTGAGCCATTTCCGGCCGTCTGATTGCCGCTGCACCGCTTCGAGGCTTCCGCTATGCCCGCACTGTTCCCGCAGGTAGTTGCCGAACCTGCGCCGAGCAGCAGTGAGTGGCATTGAATGTCACATAGATGTATTGTATGACATGTTTAACTTTAATTGTTCTGCCTTCTCATGCTGCAGCAGGTCTTGAACTGATGTTTTGTCTTTCTTGTTTTTTAGCTTGAGTTTACAGCCAATTCATCATGGAGAGCTTTGATTATCGAGTAAAGGTGGTTTTGTTCGGTTTTGCTTCTACTGTTACAATATTTATCATGCTGCTTGGGCAAAGGTAAGTAACGTCTTTCTTTTGTTAGGAAAATAATGAATTTTTATGTGTGATTTTTCTTTAGGTTATCCGAAATGGGTTGAAGACCCTGACCAATTTGCAGCAGAGGTGGCTACAATAGTGAAAAAGGAAGAGATTTCTTTTTTACAAGGCACTTTTGGCTTCTTACTCATTGTGGCCACAAAATATTTCGTTTGGCTACGAAAAACGAAACAACACAGAAAATTAGAAAAATCTGATCTTTGTGTCGTGTCGGTCGTGTCTTCTCTTGTCTCCTCGATAGTTTAATGTAGTTTACATAGCAGGGAAATAGTTTAGAATTAATTAGGATGATTCGTGGGGCTGTAATAAATGGAACATCACGGTTCAATAACTTGTAAAATTTTGATTTGTGTCGAGCACAGGAGCAATTATCATGTAACCAGACAGTGCATGGCATGGATGTGTTATTTACTTTGTTTCAGTGTGAGTTCATGTTTCAATTTTTTTTTTTTTTGCAGACTTGAGTCGAGCCAGCCATCATCATTAACAAGAATTAAAGGTTTTCTTGTCATCATTCAACCTCATCAGCATCGTCATCAGCAGCAGTGTCCAGCTTGTCCGCTTCGTCAATTTGGTATTCATTTTGCCACACTTACGTCATTTAATCTGTTATTTAATTTGATGATTTACATGACCTGTGGCCCTGTGGGTGTGCAGTGTGCTCCATTGGAGACTTTATATTCTCTCATCTATAAATATTTCTACTCATTCTTTTTCAACTTATTTTTACTTGTGGCTTTCATAAATGTTTTCCATACTAATCATTCTTGTATTTTGTAGGTAATAAGCACCACATTTGAAGAAGAATCCATCGTGTCGGTACAATTCATCTCTTCTTCGCCTCCCTTAAATTCCTCTTGTCCTCGTGTACACTCATGTGAATGTGAGGGTGAATTAGCCGTTAGAATAGATTTTTTACATTAGCCGCGCCAAAATGTTTCATGGCGGCTTTTTCTATTCAGAGTCTCGTCTCCTTATCTCTGGACGTATTTTTCAGATGGATTGGGCTGATTTTTAAGAAAGCGCAACTCAGCTCTTCTTCTATTGCATCAGGAACACCCTGAGCTCCAAAAATTGTCATAATCCAACCAATCAATAAGTAAGAAAATAGATGTTTTGACTCGAAATGCTGGCGAGTAAAAACGGCAGCTTACAGTGCAAATAAATTCTTGTCTATAGTTGCTATATCCACTCTTATATTACTGCTTTGCATTCAAACATAACTGGTTTTTGATACCGGTATTCTATTTGATACTCTAATTTTTCTAATTTACTTTTAGTGAAGTCTGACGATTAAACGAGTTCAAATCAATAAATAACTCAATTTTTTAGAATTTAATACGATTTGATACTTCGTTAGGACCTGATATTTCACAATGTGGAAATTCTCCTCGTCTCTAGAGGATAAAAACTATGGAACCACTTAATCTTATTAAATTTGGTCCATTTCTGCAATCGCATCCAAGACAGCTTGTCAACTGTTGACTCATTGTCTTGGAAAGATCCACACGCCAAAAGGAAAATAAATTTGAGGATCTTCTCGCAGTGCGACACAATGCTTGATCCAATGACAAGGATCCAACCAGGCATGGGTGTGCTTTTTGGATCAAACTCTCATCTATATTCACCGAAAGAGAATTTTTCAAGGGAAAAAGTCGTCGTTCAGAGTTAATGTTTATCCTTATCGTTGGAGGCGACATAGAGGTATACGGAAACGGCCAGTCGTACACCGTATTGAGGCATGTTGTTCGGAAGCCAACACACTGGTTTCGTACATCTCCGTTATCCGATGCTCGGATTCAAATTCAGACGTAGACAAACAACACTGATTTCAGAGTCCCTATCTCAAACAGATAACACTAAACACCTCCTGGGAAAACACGATCAAGAGAAAAACGTGGAAGACTTGTTGAATAAAAAGGTGGTAAACAGTTACTTCTGCTCCCAAGTCTTGCATCGGCTCTCCATACGGGGTATTACCAACATTTACGGAATATATTGAGTTACAAGACGGGACATTGAAAAGGTTGGTTGGCTTGATGGATTGCGGAAACCAGAGCTCCTTCATACGTATAGGCTCAATCAGAAACGCAAACAAGGAAATAATAGACAACAAAGTATTAAGGATCAGTGGGTTCTCCGCAAAGAAAGGAAAAACCAGTCGTCACAACATAGCGGAATTCAACCTATGTTAAACCTACTGGAAGGCACCCAAAATCAAGTGCAAGTTCATAGAGAAAAAATTGTTGGGAAATTTAAAGGACTACTATTTCAAAGAGATGGAGGAACGGTTAATACACAAAGGAAAAAATATTTTGCAATATTTTTATTTTCCAATCATTACTGATCTACAGTTTCAATTTCCATATCATTCACCTCTTCCAATAATGCTTCTTCGTCTCTTTCTTCTTTAGCTGTCTTCTCTGCTTTGGCTCTTTTTTGATTCCGGCAAACACTGATTCTTTGTGCTTCTCTGCAATGGATTTTACTCACAGCAAAACTGTTACTACCCGTGGGCAGCAACTTCTTGAGGTAATTCTGTGCCAGTTCTTTCTTCTCTTTCTCTATGCCTGCTTGCCTTTTATGGATGCTGGCCAACTACATCAACACTTTCGACTGCTCTTCTACTAGTGCGGCTTTAGATACTGCTTTGTTTTAAAGTCTCTTTACGATGCTTTTCTTCCTCAAGTTTGAAAACCTCTTTCTCCTCTGGACTCAGATGTTCAGAATTGAACTCAAGTGGTCTCTGCGGATGATTGCCTGCGTAAGGCCTTTAAAATTCGTGGCTTGGTTTTCTTTTCCGTCTGAGTATGGAGCTGTAATCCCCAGACGATAGAAGAAATTCTGTGGAAAGAGACGGTCCAGTACTGCCCAGCAGGCCTTCAAGTCGTTCTTTTCTAACAGCTTTAAGGAGTGTTTTCTCACTCCAGCAATAAGCATATTTTCTCACTCCAAAGCATGGTCATATAGGTGGTAGCAGTCATTTCCTGTCCGAAGAGAGGGAGTGTATGTACGTGTGCCTAGGGGTGGGTGGGTAGGTTTTGCTTGATTGGGTGTTCGCCATTTTGTAGAATTGTGTGCAGCGTTCACAAGTGGGACACACAGTGCTCTGCAATTGGACTAGTCGGCTGCGCCAAGAAATTTTAATCCACCATTGCTGCTGTTGCCTGAGCGTGTGTGTTTTTTGCTATTTTCATTCCCGTGGGCACGTGGTACTCCGCTTTGCGCCAGCATCGTGTTTGTGTTCTTGTTTGTGTGTATTTGACTAAATTTTTCTTTTGTTTGGATAACATCCCTTTTTTTGGACATCTCTATATATCATTCTTCCCGCCTGCCACTCCATCGGTCCTGCTGTTATCCTCAAACAGGGCGCCAATAGAACCAGATGATTACAATTTTCTCGGCGAAATGTCTAAAGTTACCTGAGAAATTTTTTTTTATTTTCGTTTTTTTTATTTATTCCACTTTTTTGTGCGCTGTAATGAAGATTTAAAAAGTGTCAGTTGGAGGGTTAGAGAGGAAAAGGTTCGCATTCATAATCAGTTCACTGGCTTCAGTCAAAAATCGGACTTCCCCTACCATTCATTGATGCATCCCTCGTTATATATCTATAGCTCTATGCATATTTATATCTCCTATACCCACGTCCGTGTGGTATAATAAAAGTCCATGAAACTTGTTTTACACTTGCTTAAGACAGGCTTTAATTTACTGCAGGCATCTTGTTGTTTTGGATATCAAAATAATCCATTCCTTCTGGGTGTTTTGAAGTCACGAAGAGCGCTCTCAGCTTTTCCTAAAGAAAGAAATGGTTGTTGTATAGAAATAAAACAGGATTAATAGTATAAATCTATACTCTTTCCGCGACAATAATTAATAATTCAAGCTCTGTTAACGAATTTAAACGTTTACTACAAATGAAGCTGTCAATTCAATTTTTTCAGAAATACAGACGTCAATAGCAATAACAAACAGTGGAACGTACTGGCGCTCAGCTGACTGATAATAAAATACTAAATTTCCGCAAAAATGAAATTATACTAAATAGACTAGAAAATGTGTTCAATTTTTTTATTGAGTAAAAGCGAATAATATCTGAATAAAAAAGTATGGAAGACGCCATGACGGCAACGGTATGGCAACGGTGTGGATCTGCCTATGCTTTTGCAAGGGAAAAAGCTAGACGATCCCTACGTAATGTACTGGCGCGCCAGGACATTGTAGACAGACGTATTGTTCTGGCGCGCCAGGACATTGTAGACAGACGTATTGTTCTGGCGCGCCAGCTGAGACTAGGTTTAAATAAACGAGTTACAAAGAATAAACGGTAAACAATGGATCTAGAATTTCTAGAATTATTATTTTTTTTTTTTACTTTTTAATAGTAAAAAATAAATAAAATGGATAAAGATGTGGCTTAGTCTGTTTCATTCCCGCACTTTTTTTTATTTTCATGTAGGCCTTTTTGGATCGAGGTTACTTATTACTCATTGTTAATCTTTACTCTTTTTAAGTTCTCTTCTCTCCGATGCCAAGCAAAGCTTTTGGGCGGAGGTAAACGAACACCTCGCTGAATTAAAGGTATAGATTTGTTTTCGTTTTTTTATGGCACTTTTGTTAATGCTTTTCTATCGTTATAGGCTTAGCTGATGGCTGTAATTAAACAGAAAAATGATCTAATGAAAGAAAAAGAAACTATAATAAGTGAACATCTTAGGAAGGAAATATAAAAAGAAATTCTCCAAAAAGAGAAATTCGTGGCGAGCAGTCGTGGTGCTAAAAGGAGTCGAGAAGACTCTGACTGGTATAAGATTCGAGAAGACTTTGACTGCAGACGGCCATCGCTGCTGGGCAATTCCCTATTCCGGGTACGGCGAGTAACCCGGTGACCTCGGAGATACCGGCAGTGATTACAAAGCACTCACCCCAAGTAGATCAGCCTATGCCATTGGCCTCGACGAGCCAGGTAGAGACACCGACACCAACGGCCTCGACGAGCCAGGTTCGGACTCCAAAAGCGACTCCAAAGCGTACAGCGGCAAGTAAGAGCAAGGCGTCTACCCCGAAAAGGGTTAACGTTGAAGCTTTGAAAACTACGGCTCTCCTGAGTCCGATATCGCCCAAGCCGTCGAAAGGCAAGGCGGTAGCCCGGTCGAAGCCCGCGGCAAAAGACGCGCCAGCCGTCAAAAGTACGCCCGCCAAAGAGTTGAAGCTGATCATCAAAAGGTTCGACGACGAGAATCCCTGTGTTACACTGGTGAAGCTCCCGAGGCCCCGACGAAAGTCAGCCATCAACCCTCCCTCAAAGTAGTTGTTAGAAGTGGCAGGAAAAGAGACGGCGAGGCGCAATAGTCTCAGATCTGCCAAAGATCCTGAGCCAGGCAAAGGGAAGACACCCAGAACTGAGCCGGTTAACTTAAAAGGCAAATCAAAGGAGCTGTTCTGTGAAACGGACAGCGCCGAAGAAGAGCTACTTAAGGAGAAACCAATCCTCAATAAGGCCCCGACTCAGGCCTCAACTCCAGCGGAGGAGCAAACCGCAGCAGCGACGACCGAGCTGCCTGGCCCGATCCCACGAAGATCCCGCCGGTTGTTGGACTCAGCTTCCGAGTCAGAGCCGGAGCTCATACTCACGGCGGACGAAGAAGAAAAGTTCCTGAAAAATCTAGACCTAAATTCAATTAGGCAGGACAAGACAGTCGAAACACTCGAAGAGGCGGCTAAGAAACTCGACCTGGTTTCGGAGCCGATGAATCATTGAGTCTTGATATTGTATCAATCCCTGTGTTTGTCGAAATAAAGACACTTGTATAAAAATTGAACTATTTCTGTCTGTCATTTTACGAATAGAGAATTATCTCCGAAAAAAAAACTTTTTATTTAAATATTAATAAAATTACGTTTCATACGTGTTTTATGGTCAATTCAATTACAATGCTGTGCCGTCTTTAACGCCCAATATATCAAAAGAACATGTCTTTGGTATGTTTACTGTAATTATGTATTTTGATATGCGCGGCCACAAAAGATAACCTCTCTAGATGCCGGTGCTAGCCGGAATGAGATCTTCTTTCTTCGTCTTTGGCGGCCCTCTACCGGAAATTTCTACGCATCACTTAACACAAACAAACTAAGCACATATTTAAGAGTTGCCAGATTGCAAAAAAATCCAAGGGGGCTTTTCACATCGTATTTCCTTGACATTTCAATGATAATTCTAGACGAATTAGCTTTAAAGCTAATGCGCGTGTTTAAAAGCTTTAAAGAAATTGGGATCTTCGTCATCATAAAAAATGATAGACTTTAGTTGATGGTTATTTCCATTTATTGGCTTACAAATACACAATCTTTAAGGCGGTTATGTAAATCTCACGCAGTTTCTTTTTGTTCATTACATGTCTTTTTCGACCATTTATCTATTGGAAATGACTAAAAGAAATGTGTGTTGTCTTTTATAAAAGTTTTTGATGTCCTATAAGTGTTATACCCAAGGATGATAAATTCAACATTGAAATAGTAGCCACTTAGCGTGTATATTGTTCGTCAAATTTTCAGAAAAATTTTATTTTTTAGCGCTAGATGGAGGTTAAAAACAATCGGAAAAACAATCGACAAAAATTAAAGGAAAATCTAATTTTTCCCACGGAAATTAAACCGCCGATTATTTTTCAGCGATTATCACTAGCAGCCAATTATCGGCAAAAAAAATCGCGCAGTAAGTCTTAAGCTACGTATCCCAAGGTAAAAAAATATATATGTTAAACTTCGAAACCCGCTCTATATATTGGGATAAATTTTTTTTTATCGAGATAGGACCAGCCCCATGAATAAATCTGGAAGCTTTCTGGGAATGCGCACCTTCATATTTTGTCAGTAGTGAAGCCACTTGATCAAAGCCGCCATCTTCATAACCCTTTGTCTTGCCAAAAAATTCAGGATGAAATGAGGCTGCATTAACAACAAGAAAATGTGTTCTGCACTTTCGTATTCAAGGTTCTTAATTTTTTATAAGCTTGGTAGTTAGGGAATTTAACAGCAAATTATACCCCAAAATAGAGCGAGATTTGAAGTTTAACACATATATTTCCTGCTAGGTAGCATAACCCCTTCATATTGAAAAAAATTGGGACAGTCGTAGTCCCATAAGACCCCTTGTTAAATTGTGGTAAGTGTTTTTTGGGAGGAGGAGAAGTAGGTGCAACGTTTTTTAGTGGGACTGCGGTTAGGGTATAGGCTATAGGGGGACAACACTCCTTACAAGGACGCATTTTACTTCGTGATTATAACTTCGGGAATATTCCTGATTGATATTTCTTTTCAGCATTATCGAGATTCTGGAAGTGATGAAAGTTGAATTCTCCTTGAAACTGTAAAAAATTTAAAATTTTACGAGATAGTTTTAGAAAACGACATATAAATAATTATTAACTGCATATATTTGTGCGTGAAAATATGATTTCTAATACACTTCATAATGTGGGGGACATCAAAAATTGCAATAGATTTGAGTCGGTAGGATGTTTAATAAAATTTGTGACGTGTTCCATTTCTCCAGATACACCAAAGAGTCTTTGTACTCCTTTATAAGGGTGGTGACCATCACAAAAAATATTGTTCACAATTGCGCCTTTCTTTTTCAAAGCTTTTATTGCCTTGACAGCAATGTTTTAAATAACAATAGAACTGGCCACACCACTCATTGCGTAAACAGCGGTATGTTGGGCCCATTTAGATCTGTAGCATCGAAACATCAACACAAGCATAATCTGCCAGTTTTTCGCTCTTGTTTGTTATCATACTCTCTCCGCCGTAATCAACGAGTCCTTCGAATAAATGTTTTGTTTTGAAAACTTGAGTCCTTTTTTGACAGAAATCTCATCCCATACCAAAGAACTGTTTCAGATATGTTTTTCCTTTCACGTTAAGTTACGCGCTATTGTTTCGATTGAAAAGTCGTTTAGTCCAAATCAACCGAGTATACCCCTTACTAGACTTTGAATGGTGCTATACTATGAGATGGCAAGGGAAGGAGTCCATTGCTTCCATTTCCCCTCAGATGATTGTAAGCCTTAGTACTCTTTACTCTTAACAGCAAGAATTGGAAAAATCAATCCATGTCGTAGCGTATTCCTATATTCAGGGGACGAAATAATAGTTTCATGTTATTTTATTTCATAATTGGGAAAATTGAATTCATTTGTCATTAATATTTAATTGTTTATAAAACGTAAAAAAGTAAATGGGAATCTTAATGTTATGTGAAATGGAAACTAAAAATTTTAATGAGAAAATCAGAAAAAAAAACATTCTTCATTAAATTGGTTACATGATTACTACAGAAACATTCACAAGTGTCATTTGAAAAAGTAAACGTCTGAATTTTCATCATCTAAAAGAACTGAAAAATGGGATGTCTGAAACACCAATATGATACTATGCATTTGGAAACCAAAATGTCTTAGATGAAATGTTTGAGTTCCAGCGTCGTCAAATATTCATTGAATAATTTTCTTGACCGTAAACCTCTTTATTATACAATGCAAATAATACAAATAACATTGGACAAGTAGTTGGCATTTGCAACACGTAAAACGTTTTTCGATCTCATTGGAGCTCCATAGTCGACGCAAGCTTCACAAAATTCCTTTTCCATGCTAACGTTTGCAGAATATCTGAGATGTGCAGAATTTTGGCAAATAGCACCTTGCGGTTCCCGAAAAATTACCATTTTGTCAACAACTTCGTTAACTGTGTTGTGATACCCACATTTTTACGGGCAAGGGACAGGTGATTTGAATCGTTAAAAATGAACACTACTAATAAAAAATTGCTTGTAATTGAAATATTAATTAATTTAAAATTAGTCTTACTCAAATTTTCAAAAATGACCAGCATTGACTTGAGGTCTGCAGTTAGTTTTTTAGTGCACATTGTAAAAAATCTGAAAATTTCCATGACAACAGATACGTTTCTTTCGAGCTTTTCGCATTAAAATGACCAACAGAGATTGCTTACGATCTGCTCCATTTTGATGTACACTCTTGAACTTTCAGACTTAT
This sequence comes from Daphnia pulex, assembly GCF_021134715.1. NCBI lineage: Eukaryota > Metazoa > Arthropoda > Branchiopoda > Diplostraca > Daphniidae > Daphnia > Daphnia pulex. The sequence goes on along the minus strand of NC_060026.1, from coordinate 10,190,598 downwards.
ACTGAAGTATACGATCGATCTGTCGTCAATAAGTCTAAATTTTTCCTCGCCTCTTTTAGAACCCTTTTCAAATAAATTCGCATTTTTTCATAGACGCTTCAATCCCTTCCCCCACTACGGTGAAACAAAATTGTGTTACCCTATCCTAAATTTATTGGGTATTCTACGGGGTCGCTATTCTACGGCCAGGGAACATAATGTTATCATGACTACGTTTCCACCGAAATTTGAGACATTGACATTGACCCTTTTTGGGGGTTGGGGAGGGGTCAAATCCCTAGCCATACACAATCTATACTGAAAGTATAGATTGTAGGGACCCTACCCCCAAAAAACCATTCCACCTTGTAACCCAACATGTAATTTTCCATGTAATGCTATGTAATTACATATATTTAGTTGCATTTAAAATTTTTTGTCTTAATTTTTCAGTGTATACTTTTTTTACTTCCCTTTATACATAAAAAAATACAACGCCAAGTGACAACTGATTTTTTTCTTTAACTTCCTAACGGAACCCCAACCCATCTAACATATATTTTTCCATTGTAGAACCACCATCAACAATCCGAAAATTTGTTGACAATGGAAGGGTTTTATAATGTCTGGACACAATATAGTCAATTAAATTTAAGACAAAGGGGAAATCATTTGAGGGGGAACAAAAATTGGCGATGAAATTAGAGATATCATTGCAGGAAGGGCGAAAACTAATGAATAGACTCGTGACATTGTTGAGGAAATAAGGTGGATGGCCACTGCTGACAAGGAGAAGAAATGCTTTCTCCGTAGTTGGCTTTGCTTCGCTACCAACGTCACTTTTTTCGTGGATAAAAGATGTGGCACAAGCCTCTAAGGAAGTAAATTTTGAATGTTCTGCCAACTACAATCTTAATAACAGTTGAAAACGTAACAAAGCGTTTCAAGCACTTGTAAATCTGCTAGATCTTGCTTACCACTGGGCCACTTAACTGATGTAGTTTGTCTGCAATATTCAGCATCCTATCTCGATTGGGTGCTTAAGGTAATTGGTATTTAGACATTTTTCATGAAATCTAAGTGTCATTGCATGCATACTAGCCCATTCACTTATGTGGGTTTTATTGATATGAAATAGATGATGACTGGTATAGTCTTAACAGTTTACTTTGTAAAATTATTAAGGCAATTTATCAATGAATTGATTTATTGCATTTTGCCATTTTTTTACCGGCTATGCATAAATTGGAAAGCCTGGCCGCCATTCATTTTTTCGGCTGTTGCGCTTTGATACAATACCACTAGGGTGTCAACCCTGACGCACGGCAACGTCCTTGAAGCGTCGTTTGCCAAATCTCCAAGTCTTGTCATAGATGTGTTTCACTCCTGGATGACTACGGTCCTCTAAAACAGACGATTCTGATGGAGCATCACATCGACACGGGAAATTCAGAGCCAATAAGTTTCCCACCGTTTCACGTTTCCCCCATGGTGAGAGAGAGAATTAGGGAGGAGGTGGCGAAAATAAAAAAGAAGAATGTGATAAAAGAGTTTCTTCTTCTTTTTCTTCGAATGTACGAATGTACTCGATCACCTATGGGGCTCCATAACGGTGGGGCGTCGTTCCAATGATTAATGGACCTTGCACTAGGCGACTTGAAATGTACTGCATGCTTAGTGTATCTTGATGACTAGTCGTGATGGGAAGAAATTTCGCGGAACATCAATACAGGCTAACGGCAGTACTGACGGCCCTAGAAAAAGCCAAACTAACTTTGAACGCAGAGAAATGTTTATTCGTAGCCGGTGAGATTACATGTCTCGGCCATAAAGTTTCCGGAAGAGAGGCCCAGCCGTTCGAGCGGTCGTTGATTTTCCCTCCCCAGATATCCACCCAGTGAAACGAGTAGCGGCAGTACGGAGTTTTCTTGGAATGGTCTCTTTCTATCGGAATTTTATCTAGCGGTTTTCGGAAAAGGCGACTCCACTTTATGCACTAATGAAGAAGGGTTCAGCGTTGATGTGGGGGCCGAATCAATCAAGATCATTTGCTGAGTTTAAAAATGCGCTCATCAACGCTCCCGTGTTAGCACATCGTCTGGACGATGTGGAAATGGAGTTGCAAATTGACGCCAGTCAAAAAAGGTTAGGAGCGGCGCTGATGCAAACCGGAGGATGGATATTTTACCCAATAGCTTATATTAGTCGACGACTGACCGACGCAGAGAAAATTTTTCATCCAAATGAGCTGTAATGATTAACGTTGGTATGGGCGTTGAAGAAACTTCGTTACTACTTATTTGGTCGACGGTTTCAAGTTAAGGCAGACAACAAGGTAGTAAAGTGGCTGTGCAGTAAAAAAAAGAGCTAAAAGGAAAGTTTGCAGTTTGATAATGGACCTGCAGGAATTCGATTTTCAAATCCACCATCTAAAGAGGACGGAGAACATCGTCGTGGATACTCTCTCTCGTTATCCCGTAGAGTGCGGAGATTGTACTGAGATCATAGTTTGTGTGCTGAAGCCGACCGGATACTCGACGGAAGAGTTTGCGTTATGGCAACAGGGAGACGACTCGATTAAGACGCCAGCGCTTCGCCTCCAGGGACTAATGAAGGATGTGACACTGAAGGAGCGAGAAGGTGGAATATTCCGCTTGGTGAAAGAACTTCTCTACAAGATAAATACAACGGGCAAAGGTAGAAAGAATTCGTTAGTTGATCCTAAGAAGAGACATCATTAAAGCTTGCCACGACGCGCCCACAGGCGGACATTTTGGTATCGAGAAGACATGAGCCAAACTGAATGAACGTTATTGGTGGCCGAACATGAAAACGAGTGTGGTAAATTATGTGTCTTCCTTTGCATTCTGTAAATTGCACAAACGTCCACGAAACTGGTTGGAGGGAGAACTGCTCCAAATTGAGCCACCAAAAGAGTGTTTGAGCGTATTTATGAATCGATCATATTGGGAGGGAACCAATATCTCTTAGTTGCCATTGATTTGCTAAGCAAATGGGTGATTGCGGCCCCAGTCCCTAGCGTTCCGACAGGTCCTGTAGTGTCGTTTCTGCAACGCAAAATCGTCGCTCACCACGGAGTTCCCAAACGGTTGATTTCAGACTGGGGAACGGCCTTTACGTAGATCGATTTGGAGCGAGCTCTCAATAAATGGGGAGTTACGCACAATTGCTTCACTCGCGTACCCAAAATCAAATGGGCAAGTTGAGCAAACCAACGCAAGGATCGTCATGGCCATGAAGTCATTTATCGACAAGGATCAATCGAACTGGAATGAACTACTACCTGAAGCAGTAGTAGCTTTGAATACGGCCAAACAGTCTAGTACTGGTTTGACCCCGTTCGAGATCCTCTATGGACGGAAATGCGGAGCTTCCCCATGAACGCCTCTTTCCATGGCCAGAAGAAAAAGGAGAATCTAATTCTGACTTCGTGAAAAGACTCGACGATTTCAGTTTGACATTTCAAAAAAGACTGAAAGAACGACAAGAAGAACTCAAACAAAAGGTAGACAAGAAACTAAAAAAGGTCAGACGTTATGAGCTCGGTGAACTCGTCCTGGTGGCCCGTGATGTCCGTAAAAAGGGAAAAGCGAAAAAGTTTCTTCCTCTCTACATAGGGCCCTATCAAATTGTCAACCAGATCACTCCAGTAACCTATCTCATCGAGGATGTACCTGCCCGCAGGAAAAAGAAGACCCGGAGACGCTTTCCGGCCCATGTCAGCCAGCTGAAACCCTTTCAGGTCCCCCATGACGAGGAGTGGGACGCCGGACCTCAAAGAACAAAAGCTAGAGACCCACCTTCGTCGGCAAGAAAACGGACGAGAAGTGGACGCCAAGAAAAGCTACCAGTCGTTTACGATTACTTCGAGATAGATTCTTCCCCGAGGAGCGGGAAAAATGCGGATTTTCGTCAAGAAAATCATGGTCAGGAAAGGCCAAGTGTTATAGTTCTGGGAAGAAAGAAACGTAGAGAAGACGAAGGCCATTCGGAGAGAAGAAAAAGGCGAAAGAACTGGACGACGGGTGGACGACGGGCCGGCGTAGGTGAAGAAGGCGAAAGAACTGGACGACGGGTGGACGACGGGCCGGCGTAGGTGAAGAAGGAGAAAAAGAGAGAAAAGAAAGGCATTCGGGTGAGAAGTGAGAGGAGAGACGGACGGTCTTGCTCGGAATTAAGAAGAAGTGTTAATTTTTGATCTAATTGATTGTCCTGCTGTACGGTATTCTCGCTCAATATCTGCGTTTAATCGGCTGTAAGCGAGGTGCTCACCCTCAATAAAGGCGGAATTTTAAAGGTATCTGTGTGTGTGTAAAGATATGTGACTGAATTCTAACGAAGAAATCCCTGTTCAAGGTAGGAGTACCGTTCTTCCATTTAAGGAATAAGAATTGCTTGTCAATTGGGTACTCCAAAGGGCAATACTTTGCTTTCCTGTTACAAAAAGAGAACTTTTTGACTGTGTACAGGGTATTTATTGCAAAATTGATGCAAAGACCTCCTTCAAGAATAACCAGCCTTCAATGGGGTGGGTAAATAAATTGAAAGTGCGTCATAAACTGTCCCTGAGGAGATCTGAATATCTTGATGGAGGGAGACCAAGGTCGATTATGTTTCTATCTTTTGAAAATTTAGTTTCAGTTATATTTTTTAGTTACAACTGTTTGTTAACAGGTGACGGAGGAAGCTATTAAAAATTTGTTTACCGTAATGGTTTCCTTTTTGGAAGACGAAAATTGCCCGGAAATCTTAGATCAACCTTCTCGTTTGTTCACAGCTGATGAAGTAGGGATTCAATTGTAACCCAATGCTAAAAGTGTGAAATTTCTCATGTCTAAGGGAATCGAAACGTTTCCATTGTGAAACGAAGAAATTCAAAGCGATCTGTCACAGGAAATAATATATTTGATAAGATGTACTAAAGTTACGTATTAACAAAAACACAAAATATTAACACCAAATTTAGGTATGGGAACATGTAGTTCAGCAGGTGTCAGTTTGCCAACTTATTTTGTTTTTCCCATACGAAAGGGTACCCACGGCAGTCAAGAACTCAATTCCTCCTGGTACAAAAAAACGATTTACATTAAGCTTTTAACAAGCGATCCGCCACTCAAAGAGGCCGTTTTGGGGGGTTTTGATTTAGCGGAAATCGTCGCTGGGGGTTCTAAAAATAAACGAATAGATGGGTTTTGTGCAAAATTTTTCGCTAAGTCGATTACTAAAAACCGCAATCGCCTAGCTTTTGTAGTTTAGGAGATATTTTTAAAAAACTGAGAGGGGGTAGCCGAAATTTGGACTTTTTTTCGTTTTTTGTGCAGCAGTTTTCTCGTCAACTGCTGCACCTAGAAATATTCTAATTGTTTCAAAATGATGGGATAGCCCACCTCTTCAAACCATTTTTTTCGATGCTCGGCTCAGAAGACGAGATATTAACGATTGAAATTTTGGAAAAAATTCCTAAAAATTTCTTCGTTTTTCGGCCATGCCGGGCTTCATCCTATAAGCCACCTAGCGCTCGCGAAAGCAAAATTTCCCCCTCTTTGCTTTTAGGGTCTGTTGGGGTGACCACCCCCCTCTCGATAGGTGTAGGCTGACGTTATGAGGGAGACCACCCCAACAGACCCTAAAGGGACCCCAGACCCAACAGACCCTCGCTTTCGTCAGGTTTTCAAGCGAGCCTGGGATGGAATTTCTCCGCAAATAGTTATTAATGTCTTTAAAGCTTGCGGAATATACCCATTCGATTCTGATGTGGTCGAGTACGTATAAACACATTATGTAAATCATTGATGAAGCTAATAAAGTAATGTTTTTCAAGTTTTACAAAGTGCATTTTCACTAGAATATCGCTTCTTGAAGAACATGACGCTATAATGTCGCTTCAGACGAAGAAAGCAACACAAATGGAGAAGTTGAGGCTGAGGTAATTGTAAAACTATAGTTATGATGACATGTAATTTAGTTACATTAAAAGGGAATACGGAGAAAAAGCCCGCCGGGTAAAACGCCCCCTTTTTTAACGGCGTCGCCCCAAATTGTCCAGTTCAACCCCTTTTATTTTGATTTTGAAATTGAAGCAACTAATTGCTTGAATTTTAAAAAGTTTTTAAACAAAAGAACAAAATAAACATTACAAATTGATGTATGTTATTTATTTTCACTAAAACTGATGAATAGATGGTTTTTGGGGGGTCGTCCAATATTACACCCAAATTGTCCACCCCCAATATTTTTGATTTCAAAATTTGTTCGTGTTTTTCTAAATACTATAATTAAATAAATTCGACACGGGGAATATTGAAAAAATTCTGAACATAGTTGGAACCACCAGTTTATCAATTTTGTTTAGCCTATTGCAACAAATTTCTGAATAATGGATTTAAAAAAAAAATTGTCCAAGATAACCCCGCCCTCCTCTATACATAGGGAAATTTTTCGTCGACTTGGTGTATACGTGGAGCAAAAAAAGGGAAAAAGAAAGAAAAAAACTTTTTATTTTACTGTGGTAGAGAAGATAAATGGGATTATGTTTCACCTTTTCGTTGAAAACAATAACAGAATTGTTTTCGTGCCAAGTAGGCTACCTATCCAGCCAGCGCAAATTGTTTTCCTATGTATATATTAATAGACCCCTCCCTGAGCATGTTAATGGACTCGACTCGAACTCAAGCCAAATAAAATATCTAGACTAATCTCAAACAATTTTATAATGTTACTTTTTGGTTCAGAGGAGTATAGATATCCATTTCAAAGACCTTTGTTCCCTAGTGATATAAACTTGGCATTTAAAAAACCAAAGCAAAAAATAGAAAAAAAAAACAATACATATAAATAGAAAATGTGTTCAGTTGCTACGCAGTCTTTGTGCTTCTCAGCGGTAATTTTATTAGTTTATAACATTATTTCTAAACTTTTGTTGTAGCAAGTGCTAAAAAAAATTCATTTTAGGAATTACTGCTAGGTAAATTAACCGGATTTATTTATATTACTTTTTGTACGGTACTATTCAGTCATGCTTGGCAGTTTCTCGAGCAGGCAAATGGCTGTATGATTTTGTTTGAATTTGACAAAAATGTATTCTAAAATTAACACTATTACCCTAATTTAAATTTCTTTTGCGCTTATTCTTCATCTTCTACTCCTTTCCCCCTTTTAACTTTTCCGTAAATTCTAAATAGAGGAACTTTTTGCCTGCTCAAGAAATTTTCAACGTTCCAATCATGACTGGATATAAATAATGATAATTATAGTTTTTATTTCATTTTTATTTCCCCCCGTAATCTCTGTTTAAAGTTGAGATTAGCATTGCTGAGTCAGCAATGGCAGTTTTTCATAAGCCAACTAGCCCCACGGTGAAAGGCAGAAATAGCCCCAACAAGGTCGTCTACACAAAATATATATTAAGCCACTATAATTAAGTTTTTCTGTTGACGCCTTTACATATAGTCGATAGAAGATAAAATTCTCTATTTCACTAGTTTTTTTAAATAGTTTTATCATTATTCCGAAAGAAATTATTTGAAACAGATATTCCGAAAGAAATTATTTGAAACAGATTTTCGAAAAATCTTACATCAGAAAAGTCAAAAAGTGTTTTTTATTTTTTATCTTCAGAACGGCTAGTCATATATTCTTGAAATTTCAAATATTAGTGCTCATGATAATTAGGCACCCATGGTAAAAAGCTAAATGTTTTTAATTAAATACAGAGCTAAATAATTAGAAAAGAGCGACCTGCCCCCCAGGTCTTTTAGCCCACTCTCCCCTAATATGTTTTAATGAAATTTGCAAAATACCATTTTCAGTTGTCTTGGAAGATGGACGAAAAAATTCAATGGGTGGAGCCTACTATGACGGCTACTCCAGCCTCGTCTGGTACAAGCGCACCTGTTCTGACGGAATCCGACGTGAATACTTGGCGGGAGAACGGGTACTGTTTAGTGAACGATCTCTTTCCTGAGAACCTGTTAAAACTGGTGGCAAATGATTGCAACAATGTTTTCCCATCACCGTTATCCGAAGAAGCAAAAAAAATTAATTATTACGGAGGTTTCGTCAACTTCCCGTCGACTTACGACTCGGTTAATCAATTACCGCTGCACCCACGCATGATGGCCGCTGTGGCACAATTGTTCGGCATGAAGGACCTCACTGACGTCCGTCTCACTCAGACGGAAGTTTGGCCCAAATACGGTCGCAACGACTCTAGTCACGAAAACAACGAAGAGGACAATGCTGACCAACGCATGCACTGCGACTTCCCTAGTCACACGCTTACGCATCCGCCTCCTTGGGACGAACCTGATGCAGTCTCTATCATCTTGTACCTTTCGGACGTGGATGAGTGTTACGGTGCCACAGCCGTCGTACCTCGCACAGGAAAAGGTATATCATCTTCAGCATCAGGGCCCACTTAATGTCCTGAGAAGAGTTGTGAGGGTTGTAAACTAAACTCACATATGAACTAAAGACAAAGATCGTTTGCTTTTTAAATTAATTGGAATGGACTAATTTAAAACCTATTTTGACAACATTCAGATGATCCAGCATATACATATCCGCTTTCTCAAATGCCGGGTTTCGGCACGACCGAATGGAAAAACAACCGGAATATAGCTGAAGCCTACCTACGAGAAGTAGCTCCAGAGGTGGCACAATACCGTGCCGAACACTTGTACCCCCGCGAAAAGCGGGTTCGCTACCGGTTCGGAACAGTGCTATTCTACCGACAGGACGCTTGGCATAGAGGTACAGAGCTCAAGCCGGGCTGCTTGCGTGTCGTCGTCAACATGACGTATCGCAAAGCCATAGCCGAATGGATAAGGTAACCAAAAAACATGTTAGCATAATATTTATCAACAGATTTTTTTCTTGAGTGGCATGCTACAGACTTTAAAATTCTAATTTAGCACCATGCACATTGGTTGGGCGTGGGCAATGATGCGCAAAAATCTCCCCTTAGAGAATCTGGTGGCGAAAGCCACTGTCGAGCAGCGTTGCATTTTGGGGTTCCCGAAACCGGGGCATTCGTACTGGACGCCCATGACCATTGCAGCCGTTGCCGCTCGTTACGAAGCACTTGGCATGGATATGAAGCCATACATTGAAGCCATTAAACAATAGTTCAGTGTGTCCAGGTATTAGTAGTAAATAACGTAGAGACCAAACAAAGAAATATTTTGGGTGAAATAAAAATTTTGGGCGACAATTCAATTCTGTCGTTATCTGTATGCGGGCTACTGCAGCGTAGTAAAGTGTTTAAAGCGTTCGCGTTTGAAACTACAACTTGGCAAGTAGGTCATGAAATGACTGCGTTCGATTGATTACTGCTGCTCACAAGATTAAGCAGATAAAAGAAATAGGCCGCAGACAATACAGTGATTCAATGGTCACCTAGTGGCAACATTACTGCCAAGCTGAAAAGATTAGCAATGGAAACAGACAATAAATCAACATCTTGTGCTCAATTAAAGGATGAAGAGAATTTGGAGGGAGAACCTTTTAACTATGACGACATTCTGAAACACTTGGGGCAATTAGGTAAGTTCCAACTGCGAGCATTTCTATGGTTATGCCTGCCTGCTATATTTCCAGGCCTCATAACAATGTCCTTAACATTCACTGGTGGGGTACCCGATTACAGGTATAATTCGATCAATCAAACTTCGTTAGGGGAAAAAAATATTAATTTTTGTATATCGAATCAGATGTTTCGTTGACGGTTGTGATGAAGTCGAATCTCAGGGACAGGGGGATTTTTCCCATCCTTGGTTGAATAACACCATTCCCGGATGGGAAGATGACGCTTCATCAAGTGACAATCGAATTAAGAAGCAATGTTACGTTTACAACCATACATGGAACAATGTTGAAGAGTGTCTCGCAGGGAGCGACGTCAATATCGATCAAGAAATACAGTGCAGCGAATGGGTCTATGACGACTCCATATTCGGATCCACCATCGTTACGGAAGTATAATCACTTTTGTTACATGAGTCTTGCCTTTTAAACCTATATAATTATTTTAGCTTTGCGCTTGAAACTTTCACAATCAGTTTGAGTTGACATGTGATGACGAACATAAGCAACCGATAGCCAGTACCGTATACATGGCTGGAAATATATTTGGACCTCTCATATTTGGACTTATCGCAGATAAGTAAGCCCTTGAAAGGGAAGAAGGATATAGTTTGACAACCTAGATGTCCGTAAACTCGTGGTCTTTTATGTAATCTTGTAAATAGATTTGGAAGAAAAGCAGCGTACACATGGGGAATATTGTTTATGGGTTGCGTCGTAACCGGCTCGGCTCTGTCCAAGAATCTGATCACCTTCTGCGTCTTAAGATTCTTTAGCGGACTTGCCAATCTCGGCCTCTTTGAAATCTACATTGTCTGGGGTATACTTTTTTGCAAACCAGCAATAATAGGTTTTTCAGTAACAGATATCATGTAAATAAAACCAGGCATTGAATCAGTTGGTACAAAGTACCGAACCATTTGTGGTTTTGTTTATCAACTTTGTTTCACCGTTGGTTCTGCACTTATGGGCTGTATAGCCTTCTTTGTAAGAGACTGGCAAATAATTCAAATCATTATAGGAGCTCCCATATTTTTACTCTTGGCTCTCCATTGGTATGGTATTATAAAATATATTAGAAACTTTTTTTGCTATATATTGGTGTCAAAATTTTTTCGATTATAAGGCTTGTTCCGGAATCAATTCGATGGTTAGTAGCAACGAAACGTTACGAAAGCGCAAGAAAATTGATTTTGAAAGCGGCCAAAGTTAATAAGAAATCAGTGCCTGATCACTTGCTGGTCATTCCTAATGGACAATCGGTAATCTAATGTATTAATGCCAAACAGTAAAAATCACATTTTTTAAAATTTTTATTAATGTAAATAAAATGTAGGTGGTAAAAGATGCGGAGATTTCTAGTACTGCCCTTAACGAAAACACAAAAAATTCATTTGTGAAGCGCGAGGGTCTCATCGATGTATTACGTTCTCCGGTTTTACTGAAAAGGCTCGTTATCATGATTGCAGCTTGGTATAATAACTGATTTTCACATAACATTTCTTTACGGTTTTAATAATGTTACTATGGCGAATAAAGGTTCGGTGGCGTTATGGGCTACTACGGTATTACATTTTCCAGCAACAACTTGTCTGATAATTTTTTCGTCAACTACGAACTCAGCATGCAAGTTTCGAAGCACTCTTTGTTTTTTTATTAATTTTAATTGGCCTAAATTAGATTTTCTTAAATGGTGAAGGTTAGTAGAAATTCCCGCTTACCTTTGCGGAATTTACGTAACAGATAAAGTTGGCAGGCGACCAACTCTTTGCGCTGGGATGATTATAAGTGGTTTTGCTTGTCTGATCACCGGATTGGTTCCAGAAGGTATACCATATTTATTTTCATTTTTCATGAGCACTCATTGTTTTCATTTATTTTTTTAAATTTTAATTCTAAAATGCACATTTAACGAATAGATCCAGCGTTCATCCGAGTCACTTTCTCTCTGATTGGAAAGTTTTTCATATCTACTGTAATGGCAGTGCTTTACTCTTTCACTGCGGAATTATTTCCTACGGAAACAAGAGGCGTTACAGTCGGCATTTCTTCTACCCTTGGTCACTTTGGAGGCGTCGTAGCTCCCATTTTAGCCGATGCTGTAGACAATAATAATCTAAATAATCCTCGTTTCTTCGCGAGAAAATCCAGTTTTATTCATTATTAACCAATCTGACCTTGTACAATCACAGGGGAGAAAAATTGACCCTGCTTTCCCGTACATTATCTTCGCCATCGTCAACGTTTGCGTCGGTATTTTGGGACTTTTACTACCGGAAACAAATCATCTTCCACTACCTACTACTATTCAAGAGGCAGTTGATATGGAAAAGTTTGTTCTATTTTAGTGTTATAATACGATAAATTAACAATCTTTTCTTTTGTTCCTATAATTATAATGTTTTGCATTTGAAAAGGTACACGTTTTCTCTTCACCGTTGCTGCCACAGGAAGAAGGAAGAAGAAAATTGCGATTAAAATTTTTTATTAAATGAGGCGATTTAGGTTATGCTTGAATACCAACAAATTTAAACGACTGCTACAACTCGATTGAAATTTGCTTCGTAGTTTGACAGAGAAATATAAAATCCAACAATGTTACAAAAAAATTTAAAAATATGAATCAGAAGAATTAAATAATCGGGCCATATTGGGTCATAAATTGGCATTACTGAGCTGCAAAAGCGATCAACAGTTTAAATGTAAAGGCTATTGATTCAACAAACATTAATTGATTAAAAAATTGCAATCCGCATCCTTAAAAAATTTTTAGTTTGCTGCCAAGCCTGCCATAATAAAATTCTCTCCTGATTTCTCAATCAGGAATCGGTCTTTGTTTTCATTTCAAAATAAAAACAAAAACCGATTCAAAAAATAAATTTTTCTTTTTCTTAACTATAAGTATAAATATGTAAAAAATAAAAATTTCTGGTTGTGCTACTGTAAGAATATCGGAGATAGTCTTATAGTCAAACAATATAAAAGAAAATAAACAAGAGTGTGAAAAGAATTTATCGAAAATAAATATTTAGCCTACATTGGTCGTTTCATTCTTGTTCTTGTTTAACCGTGTTTAACTCATATGTGCAGCAGCATTTTATCGTGGGTAACAAACAGAGGGATAGAAAACTTTACAAGATAAAGCACGATTTACACTAATTAGCTTAGTGCACTATAAGTTTATTCCATTATTTTTTGTTAGCTGAATGAATATTCCGCAAGAACGAGTGCGTAATACATCTTTATTAACTGTGTTCCTAGATAGCACTGCTGGTTGTATAGAACAATAGAACATAATTTTTTTAACGAAGACGACGAAAGATTATATAAAAAATCAACAAAAGAAAGCCAAAAAGAGCTCGAATGTGGACGGCGGCTTTATATTAGCTAGGTACTGAATTTGATAATTTCGTCTACATCAGCGGAGTAAAAATAGGATTCAAGCGGGTGATGAAAGAAAGAACAGACGAGATAGAGAGAGAGGGAGCGATTTTTCACAGACGTTAAAAACAATATTACATAACATTATCTAATCAAAAGAAGAAAAAAAAACAGCGTTATTGTAGCCTATTATATAACGCGCAGCAACTGGTCCCCAAAACATGTTAAAACTATTCCTTCCTATCACGGTAAAACTCATAACACAAAAAAAAAGATAAAAAAACATTGAAGATATCAACAACTTTATAAGACGATAAGCATGTGTATGTTGGTACCAATATTTTAAAATAGTCCTTGACATATTGTTGTTAATTACAGTGAATTAGATACAACAAGAAGACTCAAATGGAGAGTAGAGATCACTCTGATCAACCGAAACCGGCAGGACAACAAGATGGACAACCAAAAGAAGAAGAAGAGAACTTGAAGGGAGAGGCGTTCAACTATGATGACATTCTGGAACACTTGGGACAACTAGGAAAATTCCAGTTGCGAACTGTTTTGTGGCTAATTGTACCGGCGCTATTTCCAGCTTTCGTCACCATGTCACTCACTTTCACTGGCGGTGTACCCGATTACAGGTAAAATTTAACCAAACATTTAAAGCTGGAAAAATCTAGTCTTGGTTGTTATCATGGGCGCGGAATCAGATGTTTCGTTGACGGTTGTGATGAAGTCGAATCACAAGGACAGGACGGAATGGATTATTTTTCCCCTCCTTGGTTGAATAACACCATTCCCGGATGGGAAGGCGAGTCTTCATCAACTGATAACCGAATAAAGAGACAATGTTACGTTTACAATCACACATGGAACAATGTTGAAGAGTGTCTCGCCGGCAGCGACGTCGGTATCGATCAAGAAATACAATGCAACGAATGGGTCTACGATGACTCAATATTTGGGTCTACTGTAGTCACTGATGTAACTAAAAATTCTATAAGTTTTCTAATTGAAACAACCTAATCTTCCATTTAACAAATCAGTTTGAACTAGTCTGTGACGACGAGAATAAGCGCCCCATTCCTGGCATGGCTTACATGGCCGGCAACGTCTTCGGTCCCGTATTGTTTGGATTTCTATCAGACAAGTATATTTTTTGATTCAAGGATTCGATGAAATAATAATTTTTTTTTTTATTATCTCGTAATTTGATTTTTTGCGTCATACAGAACTGGTAGAAAACCAGCGTTTACACTGAGCGTCTTACTTTTGTCCATTTTGGTCACAAGTGCAGCTTTTTCAACGAATATAATAACTTTTAGCGTACTACGATTTTTAAGTGCAATCTGCAATATTGGGTTCTTCGACATTTATTTTGTCTGGGGTATATAATTGAATTATCTATCTTGTATAAATCTTAGATTTAATTTAACTAGATTGTAAATTATCTATGCAGGTGTTGAAGCCGTCGGGGGAAAATACCGAGTTGCTGTTGGTTTTATGTTTCAAGTGCTTTTCACTTCAGGTGCTGCCGTGTTGGGTATCATCGCTTACTTTGTAAGAGATTGGCGTAAACTTCATCTTATTATGGGAGTTCCCATTTTCACATTTGTTTCTCTATACTGGTATTTTTATGACCTATATTTTAATCTACTGTATGTGATCACTAAATATTTTAACTTCTCTTAAGGATGGTACCGGAATCGATTCGGTGGTTGATTGCGAAGAAACGTTACAAAGAAGCAAAAGAATTAATCTTGAAAGCATCAAAAGTGAACAAGAAATCAATTCCTGATCACTTGCTTGTTATTCCCAATCAACATCTATCAGAACAAGTATTAACCGCCATATCTTTAATTATTGCTTTTGAAACATTAAGCTCTAATCCTGAAAGTCATTTGGTTATGAAAAGAAGCATAAGACTATATAAGCACAGCATGTTTTTGTATTATAGCAAGAAAAAGAGATGGCCGTATTCACTATCCAATCTGAAGAAATATTGATCAAGGAAAATAGAACGACTACCACAATGGATTCTACTGAAAATAGCGAAGAAGGCGTTATGGACATTTTACGGTCCACGGTTATGGTCAAAAGAATCGTTATATTAATGACGGCTTGGTATATTCGGGTTCTACCAATGTTTTCTAAAAATGTATAATCAGCTTGGCTTAACGAGGACAAATTATATTATTGCTTTCAGGTTTGCCTGTGTGATGAGTTATTACGGCATCACATTTGCGGCAAACAACATATCTTCCAAATTTTACATCAATTATGAGCTGATTATGTAAGTTATAAACATTAAAATTTTTTGTCTGATTAAAAAAAATATTAATTTTTAAAAACGTAAGGTTAGTGGAGATTCCAGCTTACGTATTCTTCATCTACATAACAGAAAAAATTGGCAGAAGACTCACCATAAGTGCAGGGCTGATGATCAGTGGTTTAGGCTGTCTTATAACTGGGCTGCTCCCAGCAGGTAAACCTATATAAAAACAATTTCCAACGTTTTGAAACTTTTCTAACGCAATTTCAAATGAATAGATCAGGAGGTTATGCAAGTTGTTTTCTCGTTAATTGGAAAGTTTTTCGTTTCGACCGTTCTGGCAGCACTCTATGCGGGAACCATTGAATTATTTCCGACGGAAACAAGAGCGATAGCTATGGGGATATGCTCTACATTCGGACGATTTGGGGGAATTGTGGCACCTCTTTTAGCCGACGCTGTACGTCTACGAGGCTATTTGAGCATAAAAACTTAGTCGAGTATACTTAATGGTTAATCTTTGAAAATCTAATAACAGGGTAGCAGGATTGATCCCGCTTTACCTTACATCATTTTTGCTATAGCTAATATCGCTGTCGGCGTGTTGTGTTTTTTACTGCCGGAAACAAAAAATCTCCCACTTCCTAATAATATTCAAGAAGCCATCGACATGGAAAAGTAAGTCGACTAAGATCTACTTCATTTTATAAGATTGTTTTATACATTACTGTTCAGTCAACACATGAGATTTTGTTTTTTTTAATCCTTTTATAGGCATACTATATCTTTGCGTCGCTGCTGTAAAAAGAACGATGAAACTGTCATTCCGCCGTTTGGGAAAAAGTGATTTGAATTTAATTTCGACGCTATAACCTGTTATTACCTTCTACACTTTTCAATGACCATTTGAAAGATATTCTACATTTTGTAAAAGTCCATCAAGTTGCATTAATAAAATAACTCAGCATAGTTTTTAGTTTTGTTTCGTTCACATTTATTTTAAGAATAAAATAAAGACTGTGGGCTTTCATTTAAATATTTAGTTAAGCTGTCATATACGTTGCTGAAAATTTGAAACAAACAGCTTCACCTGTATCTCTTTATTAGTTTTACGTGAATTAGGGTAGGGCAGATTAATGAACAATAATTTTTTTTAGATATCATGGTAGGCTAATTTATTTCTAATAATAAAAATGTATTCAGAATTTCGGAAAAATATTGTATTACGTACATTAAAACCCGGATCTCCATTTCTGGAACAATATCTTTGCATGGACACCATTCTCTATCAAGTAATAATCATCAAGTAGAATCCAACCTTGCCAACATATTAGCTAGTACATTATGGTAATGGAAATAAAAGAAGATTCGTAAAACTGTACAATCAAAGTCAGAATCGATTGGGAAATACTTTAGCTGACGCACGCATAATTTACTTATACCACGGGGACGCAGTAGGCGATGGGGGAGACGGCATAGAACCATAAGGTTGGGCAGAATAAATGGGGAGAGGCAAAGCTCCATAAGGAGTCGGAGTAGGCTGTAAGTTGGACGGAATATTAGTTGTGTACAACGGGGCGGGAGCAGTGTAGTATGACGCTGTGGTCTGTTCATAAGCAGGAGCCGCAACCGGTACCGGTGTAGCATAGATCGGTGCTCCTGGAGCCATTCCATAAACGGGAGCAGGAGCAGCCAGGTCCATTCCATAAGCAGAAGCAGAAGCGGGAGAAGCAGGAGCGAATAACCATTCGAAATCAGTATACACGATGCTCTCATATTCATGTAATATTCGGAGCATCTTATAACGTGCAATACATTTCAAACCAACGTAGAAGCACGTCGCTTTATATTTTAAAAATACATGCAAACAATGTTTGAAATTTGAAAACACATACATAAATCTAACCTAAACATTTCATGAACCAAACAGTCGAGGACTAGTAGAGAAGCGGATGACATTGTACTGTCTATTCCTTAGCTTGTCACTACCATTCTCAATATTTACGTTTAACAAGATTTAAAAAAATCCAGTAGCCTATAGGGTACAGATTTGCTGTTTCATTTAAAAACGTGCGTCAAATTAGAACATTCGGGAACCCAAAGCCAGCATAAATCAGAATACATCAGAGATGTTCGTTACCTCTTTTCGTCTATTACTGGTAACACTAAATTATACGACAAGCAACAATGAACTGTATAGCGGCCTAATATTATAGCCACGTTGGTATGTAGCCCCGTATGCAGCCTATATATGGGCTATACGAAGAACGGAAGAGGTCGCAACTGAGTACAGTGGAGTTTACTCCACTATGTTTAAAGTATAAAGATGTAAAAAATACAAATTTCTGATTGTGCTTTTCGAAAAGAATCGGAGATGGTCTTAAACAAACAATATAAAAGAAAATAAACATATAGACAAGTGTCCAACTTATCACATAATTTATTTTAAAACAATCTTGAAAATATCTCATCTGAAAAGAATTTATCGAAAATAAATATTTACTTAGTTGTATCATTCTTGTTTAACTTATATGTGCAGCAGCATTTTATCGTAGAAACAAACAGAGAAAAATATAATTTTACACGATGTAAAGCTTATAATTTCCACTGAACTTATTCCATTATTTTCGTTACGTGAATGAATATTTCGCAAGGACGAGTGCTTGATATATCTTTATTCACTGTATTTCTAGCTAGCACTGGCGGTTGTAGAACCCCATGCATTCTTTTAACGAAGACGAGGAAAGATAATATAAAAATTCAACAAAAGAAAGTCAAAAGAGCTCAAAAGTGTGAACGGCGGCTTTATTGGGTACCGGAATTGATAATTTCGTCTACATCAGCGGAGTAAAAATAGGACGCAATAAGCGGGTGAAAGAAAGAACAGACGAGATAGAGACAGAGGGAGAGGAATTTAATTCGATTTAATTCAACGTTTAAAAAAAATTTACCGGTGCGTAAAAATACCTAATCTAAAAAAAATTCAGCGTTATTGGATATAAAGCGCCCCAAAACACGCAAAAACTATTCCTTCCTATCACACGGTAAGACTCATAACAAACAACAAAGATAAAAACACGTTGAAGATATCAACATATGTGTATAAGACGATAAGTATGAGTAGGCTATATCAGTGCCAATATTCTTAAAAAGACCTTTACATTTTGTTGGTAATAAACGTGAATTAGATACAACAAGAAGACTCAAATGGAGAGTAGTGATCACTCTGATCAACCGAAACCGGCAGGACAACAAGATGGACAACCAAAAGAAGAAGAAGAGAACTTGAAGGGAGAGGCGTTCAACTATGATGACATTCTGGAACACTTGGGACAACTAGGAAAATTCCAGTTGCGAACTGTTTTGTGGCTAATTGTACCGGCGCTATTTCCAGCTTTCGTCACCATGTCGCTCACTTTCACTGGCGGTGTACCCGATTACAGGTAAAATTTAACCAAACATTTAAAGCTGGAAAAATCTATTATTGGTTGTTATGGACGTGGAATCAGATGTTTTGTTGACGGTTGTGATGATGTCGAATCACAAGGACAGGACGGATTGGATTATTTTTCCCCTCCTTGGTTGAATAACACCATTCCCGGATGGGAAGGCGAGTCTTCATCAACTGATAACCGAATAAAGAGACAATGTTACGTTTACAATCACACATGGAACAATGTAATGTTGAAGAGTGTCTCGCCGGCAGCGACGTCGGTATCGATCAAGAAATACAATGCAGCGAATGGGTCTATGACGACTCAATATTCGGGTCTACTGTAGTCACTGATGTAACTAAAAATTCTATACGTTTTCCAATTGGAATAACCTTACTTTTCTATTTAAAAAATCAGTTTGAACTAGTCTGTGACGACGAGAATAAGCGACCAATACCTGGCATGGCAGGCAACGTCTTCGGCCCCCTACTATTTGGATTCCTAACAGACAAGTAATCTAACTCGGTATAATCTAATTTAATTATTACTTAAAATTTGGTTTCTGGTGTCATACAGAACTGGTAGAAAACCAGCGTTCACACTGTGCGTCTTTATTTTGTTCATTTTGGTCACGGGTGCAGCTTTTTCAACGAATATAATAACCTTTAGCCTACTGCGATTTTTAAGCGGAATCTGCAATATTGGGTTCTTTGACATTTATTATGTCTGGGGTATAATTTAATATCTATCTTCTAAATCTTTGATTTAATTTTACTATAGGTTATAAATAATTTCTGCAGGTGTTGAAGCTGTTGGGGAAAGTTACCGAGTTGTTGTTGGTTTTATGTTTCAATTGCTCTTTACGGCTGGTTCTGCCGTGTTTGGTATCATCGCTTACTTTGTAAGAGATTGGCGTAAACTACATCTCATCATAGGAGTTCCTATTTTCACCTTTGTTTCACTATACTGGTACATTTTATGATATATCATAATTTACTGTATGAAGCTCTAACGTTTTAACTTCTCTGAAGGATGGTACCGGAATCGATTCGGTGGTTGATTGCGAAGCGACGTTACAAAGAAGCAAAAGAATTAATCTTGAAGGCATCAAAAGTGAACAAGAGATCAATTCCTGATCATTTGCTTGTAATTCCTTATCAACATCTATCAGAACAAGTATACATGCTGTATTAACCGCCATATCATTAATTATTATTTAGTTGATACATTAACCCCTAATTCTGAAAGTTATATGGTTATGAAATAGAGTACAAGTCACAACATATTATTATTGTAATATAGCAAGAAAAAGGGATGCTGGCCATATTCACCATCCAAGCTGAAGAAATATTAAACGATGAAAAAAGACCGAGTACCACAAAAGATTCTACTGAAAATAGCGAAGAAGGTGTTATGGACATTTTACGATCCACGGTTATGGTCAAAAGGATCGTTATATTAATGGCAGCTTGGTAGATCCCATTAATATTTTCTAAAATTGAATCAAATGTATGCCTTATGTGGGCTAATTATAATTGCAGGTTTGCTTCTGTGATGGGTTACTACGGCATCACATTTGCGGCAAACAACTTATCTTCAAGCTTTTACATCAATTACGAGCTAATAATGTAATATTTTAAAAATCACATTTTCTTTTCTGTCTGATTCGATAACATTATATTTTCAAACTTAAGGTTAGTTGAGATTCCTGCTTACATATTCGGCATCTACATAACAGACAAAGTTGGCAGAAGACTTACTTTAAGTGTAGGGCTGTTGATCAGCGGTGTTGGCTGTCTTATCACTGGGCTGCTCCCAGCAGGTTTGCCTAACCTATTTAAACTTTCTCATAACATTTTGAAAATTTTCTAACGCAATTTCAAATGAATAGATCAGGAGGTTACGCAAGTTGTTTTCTCATTAATTGGAAAGTTTTTCATTTCGACCGTTATGGCGGCCCTCTATGCGGCGACGGTTGAATTATTTCCAACGGAAACAAGGGCGATAACTATGGGGATATGCTCTACATCCGGACGATTTGGGGGAATTTTGGCCCCTCTTTTAGCTGACGCTGTATGTCTATTATAAGTTATGAGCATCATCTTATTAGTCAAATTCCTATTGGTTATTTGTTTTTTTAATTTAAAGGGTAGCAGAATTGATCCCGCTTTTCCTTACATAGTTTTTGCTATAGCTAATATCGCTGTCGGTGTTTTGTGTTTCTTACTGCCGGAAACCAACAATCTCCCACTTCCTAATAATATTCAAGAGGCCATCGACATGGAAAAGTAAGTCGACTAAGATACTTCATTTTATAAGATTATATAAACTAAAGTCTACCTTAGCTACTATTCAGTCAACTCATGAAACGTTATTTTTCTCATCCTTTAATAGGCATACTTTTTCTTTGCGTGGCTGCTGTAAAATTCCAATTGGGGAAAAGTGATTAAATTTGAATTTTGATTATTACCTTCTTCATTTTTAAATCCCATTTGAAAGATATTCTGTACTTCGGAAAAATCAAAAATGCATAAATGCTTTGTTCCGTTTACCTAATTAAAAATGACTCAAATGTACGTATTCAGAATTTCGGAAAAATCTTGTATTACATTTAAACCCGGATCTCCATTTCTGGAACAATATCTTAGCATGAACACCATTCTCTATCAAGTAATAATCAGTAAGTAAAATCCAACCTTGCCAACATATTAGTACATATTAGCTAGTACATTATGGTAATGAAAATAAAAGAAGATTCGTAAAACTGTACAATCAAAGTCAGAATCGATTGGGAAATAATCTAGCTGACGCACGCATAATTAACTTAATACCACGGGGACGCAGTAGGCGATGGGGGAGACGGCATAGAACCGTAAGGTTGGGCAGGATAAATAGGGAGAGGCAAAGCTCCATAAGGGCTCGGAGTAGGCTGTAAGTTGGGCGGAATATTAGTTGTGTACAACGGGGCGGGAGCAGTGTAGTATGACTCTGTGGTCTGATCATAAGCAGGAGCCGCAACCGGTGCCGGTGTAGCATAGATCGGTGCTCCTGGAGCCATTCCATAAACGGGAGCAGGAGCAGGGGCAGGAGCAACAGGGGCCATTCCATAAGAGGGAGCAGGAGCGGGAGTAGGAGCCATTCCATAAACAGCACCAGGAGCGGGAGAAGCAGGAGCCATTCCATAAGAGGGAGCAGGGGCAGGGGTAGCAGAGGCCATTCCATAAGCAGGAGCTGGAGCAGCAGGAGCCATTCCATAAGTAGGAGCGGGAGCAGCAGGGGCCATTCCATAAGCAGGAGCAGGAGCAGCAGGCGCCATTCCATAAGCGGGAGCAGAGGCAGGAGTAGCAGGAGCCATTCCATAAGCAGGAGCGGGAGCAGCAGGCGCCATTCCATAAGCGGGAGCAGGAACGGGAGCAGCAGGAGCCATTCCATAAGCAGGAGCCGGGGCAGGAGTAGCAGGGGCCATTCCATAAGCAGCAGCAGGAACGGGAGCAGCAGGGGCCATTCCATAAGCGGGAGCTGCAGGTGCTGGTGTAGTATAGGTCGGGGAAGCAGGAGCAATTCCATAGGCTGGAGCAGAGGTAGCAGGAGGAGCATAAGATGCCGGAGTGTTATAAACATAGACTGGGACAGCTGGAGTAGTTGTAGCTGGGGAAGCTGGAGTCATTCCGTAAGCTGTAGGAGGAACCATTCCATAAGTTTGAGAAGCAGCAGCTGGAGGCCTTCCGTATACTGGAACTCGGCCAGGAGACGGCCGAGAAGGAATAACGTTGTAGCTTCCCCTCCCACCATTCAAATGACGTTTGGTACGATTGTCGGGCGAAGCTGAGGATTTCGCGATCAAAGAAGAATTTGCAGTTTTCTCAGGAATTTCCTCAGTCAGTTTAGCGACCTTGTGTTCACCCTCAACAGTGCTGTCATTTTGTCTCTTAAGAGGAACTTCCACAACTTGTGATCCGGCACCGCCCTTAATTCCTGACTTGCTAGAATTAACAGCCGATGAATTGCTTTCCTTTACTGCTGGGATGTCAGCAGTCAGGTTCCCAACAGCACGCTCGATGATGGTTGCTAGAGATGAGTTGTCTTTTTTGGCAGCTACAGTAGAGCCCAATTTTTCCGTTGAAGTAGAGTTGAGTGCGGAAGTGTTGACCAGCGCCTTGACCAGTTCCAGTTCAGCAGCAGCTGTGTCTCGAGTAACTTTCTTCGTAGCCGCGTTCCTTGAAGATTCGCTGTCGACTCTAAACAGCCTCCTTGCCCAGGAAGTGACGTTAGATGTGGTATTGGCCAGCATGCCGGGTAGAGTCTGGAAAAAAGACGAAGCCCTGTCCGTCATAGAAGTGTTGTCGGCGGAACGCTTCTCAATAGTCTTATTGTTGATCCGATCAGTGGCGTTCTTCAGTTCAATCAACGTGGCATTGATAGAGGCGCGTTCGTTTCTCAGCGGTGACGTTTTATTCGACACGTCGCTAACCTTAGATGAGGTCAAGCTAACCAGAGAGACTTTCGATGCCAATCGATCCAGAAGTCGACTAGAGCTGGAACGATGACCGCCATTTTTGATGTGCTGTGTCAGATTGCGTAAAGTAGTCGGGAGCGTTACGTCACTGGCCGTCTTGCTCGCATCGGTCGCATTGGCCACAATAACTGTTTTGTTGTGCTTGGCTCCCACATTGGGAATTCTCATCTAAACAACCGGAGAACATTGTTGTTAGCTTTAACCATTGTGAGAATCACAAACAAAATTCAAATGCAATACCTTTGGATGCGACGCTAGGATGGTTTGAATGGTGTGATAACTGATATTACGCATGGATTTGGGTAAATCAGACATGTTGATTCCAAAGGGTAGCTGACTGGTGGATATGGCGGAAGCGTTAGAACCGGTAGCATTTAAAGCGCTGGACGAGTTTCCAGCTATGGCAGAAGTCCATAAGCATATCAGCAAAATTCCTACGGAAAGCATTTTGGTAGTCCTACGTGATGAAAAGAGCAAACAGAAAATATTATTATCCTTTCGAGAAAACAATGCTACAAGAACAACATACAAACCAAATTATAAGAACATACAAAGAAAATTATTTAAAAAAAATTACCTGTCCAACAATGAAATTAATTCAAATAAAATAAAATCGGGAGCTACTAAAGATGACTAGCAAGAATGAAGAGTGGGCGAAGACTGATGTCTAGAAGGTCTGGATGGGGGCGTTTTATACAATTTCCAACACGTGCATATCGAATGATTCAATGAAAGACCTTGGGACAAATGATTTCAGAATTCAGACATTAATGCACCCCACCCCATTCTGGATTAAACTTAAGGATAGATTTGTACCCCTTATTGCATTATAATACATTTTCTATTAAGACAATAGATCCTCTATACTAGAAAATAATTTCTCATTTTTCCAGGAACTTAATAGCAAATCTGTAATCCACAACCCAGGGTCAGTAGTGATATTAACGCGCCATTAAAAAAAAAAGTTATGGATTATTATTTTATGAAAAGTTAAGAAAAACCACATCATATCTGTTGATTAATTAAGCTTGACCGATTGATGATCAATCCTCGTAATATGTGTGTAAATATGGATAATAATAAACGCGGTTATTAAACAAATTCCCGGTTGTTCATCTGCGTATCTTTTTAATGCAAGTTATATTCGAACTTGAACACAAACATAAGGCTCAACTTTAGGTAAAAAGGGGTTTGTTTGGGGGAGGATTCGTACATACGAAATAAAACATCTACAGAGTAGGGTTATTTCTTGGGACTGGAAAGCGTGATTAATTTAACACGTCTCGGACTGCTGCGAACGTTGGCGCATTTCGGACTTTTCAGGGCGGTCGAGCATTCGGAATTCAACTTGTTGTTGGTAGGAGGACAAGGTGCAGCAGGAGTGTCCAGGGTCATTTCGGTGTCTTCGTAGGCCAGGTGGAAATCTTCGTCATCGGCCATGTCGATTACCGGCTGAACATTTTCCTGGAATATTTCCCCCTGTAGTAATGTTTGGAAACTGGAAGGTAAATTTGGCGAGACGGCTTCCTCCACACATTTCACATTCTCATAAGGTTTTCCAAGCTCGCCATCACTGAACGTTACAATCGAGCAGTAGCCATCCGTAGACGAAACGACTATGATCCGTCCATTGCTAGACCTGACAGAGAAACGTGGAAAATGTAAAAAAATTTATGCAAGAAAAGTGTCAATATAGACTAAATACCAGGCCACGTCGGTAAGGCGGGTGTAATGTATACGACTAATTCGTGCAAAAGGTGCCTTTTGCTGGGTATCATAGAGCAGGATGGAGCTCTCTGTTGCAATAGCGAAAATCATTCTGTAAGGAATGTCGTGTACAGATGGCTGGCCAGGTCGCAATTCGAACAGGATCGGACAACAGCGAACAGCAACCGTAAAGCCATCTTCTGATGGATAATATACAACTGGCTTCGAAAAATTATCATAGCGAACAAAAGCGTAAGTGGTGTGGATTTTTTTCTCTTTCTTGGTGGATTCGCTCTCATCAGTAGTGGTAACACCTTCAAGTTCCAAAAGGCCACAAGGGGCAAAGAGAATCCTACCATCAGGCGAAAAATTCAAGCGACGACAGAATGTCTTGAGGGTATCATCGTGAAAAAGTTTGTAAGGCTTTTCTTCACCATCGGCATTTTTTAATTGCATCTGTAAGAATAGTCAAATTCCAGTTACACAAAATAGCTTTTTCGAAATGGAATAAGTTGAAGAATAAAATGAAATACCGAACTTTGTTTTTGAACTAATTTGTTTGTCTGAAGTGAGTAAACTCTACAACTCCTGTCACTGCTTAATGTTGCAACAAACTTGTTCTTTGGATCCCACGTTACACCTTGAACAAATCCCTTCTGTCCTGAGAGTAGTTGGATTGATTTCCCTTAAAAAGTAGAAATTAACAGTGTTTTGATTAATTAATATCACTTTATAGATTGATTATTCATACCTTTGATGACATCCCACAAAATGGCTGTGTTATCCACAGATCCTGACAAAATCTGTGAGCAATCAGGAGACCAGCAAATATCATACACGTCATCCATATGTCCCCTAAGAACTTTTAGAACAGTCCAGTTTTCTTTATTCTCAGCTTCTGAATCTTTATTGGCAAACAAATCAGGAATGTCTGACTTAGGTTTCAGCATCCAAAGCATAATAACAGCCTCTATGAATTTGAAACATTCAACATTAATTCAACGTTAAATTCATGAAATATAGCTTCTTAAAAGATGAACAATACCATCATCACCAGAAGCTAGCATATCTCCATTTGGTGAGAATCGGACTGCATTGACAGATTTTGAATGTCTTGCTAAATCAGAAAGGAATTCCACGGAACCTGCTCCATTTTCTCCAACAGTTACACTCCACATCTAATAAGAACAAAATAAAATAAGATTGGAATCCAATTGTGAAATAAAAGCAAGACACAACGAGAAACTTGCCAAAACGTGAGAATCAGTCCCTCCCGTTGCTAATCTGAGAAGGCCATCACTAGATTGTGGCTGCAAGTCGATACTTAATACTGGATCACGGTTGTGCCAAGATATTTCAGGAATAGCGCATTTCATTTTGTGCTACGATTTCCTTTTTCCCAGTAAAATAAAACGAGAGATAATTACAATAATAAAAATGAGTTTGCTGTTCTCGTTGTTCTTGTGCACGGGACTTTACCGCCAACAGCAGAAGCCAATCAGTGTTGCCAGATTGATCAAAATGCCAACAAGATGCAAGTTTTATTCATTTCAAATTAAAAAAAAAAAAAAAAAATTCTGATTTTTTTTATTATTAACATCAGAATTCAGAAATGTTATCTTTGCTTAGTTTTCTACTTTTTAGTATCGAGTGGAGCATTGATATATAATCCGACAGACTAAACCAGAAAACTACTGTATCGAGTCCATTCGATTATGATTCGATTAAAGGTCATCTATTTTTGCAGCGATTTCGATGAACACGACTTTTTAGGTTGCCCATCCATGCAGATCGAGGATACAAAAATTATACACAGTGAAAGACTTAACGAGCCGAGGAAAAGTTAAGTCAGGCATGTGTGATAAATTAGACAACAATTTCAAATCAAAATGGGACTAGCCACAAAACACCTGTTTTCGTACCGCGTTTTCTCCTTATTTTCTACTTTCTCCCATATTCCAGAAAGCACAAGGGTATAGCATATAGGCTTAACTGGATCTTTAAACGTTAAACCAATTGAATCGGTTTAAATTCAATTCAATCCTCTTACCACAAAAACGACACAAAGAAAAAACATTAATGTCGATTTATTTTCGAGCAAATGAAGAAGAAAACTGGTGCCGCTATTATTAATCAATTGTCGTGATATGTTCTTTTCAGGTTTCCGAAGAAGAATTGATGAAAACCGACACGAAAACGCTATTACGTACAGTACGAAGTATATTTATAGAACGAGACGTAAAAATATCAGCAATAAACTATAAAGAGCCAGCCACTGGGAAGAAGATGATGTGAATGATGCCCGCAGGTTGAGCTCTGGTCTACTTCTCCCTACAGTTCTGAACTCTGCAGCACTGTCAAGAACCTCTAAGACGGCCAGCAATTATTGCCGTCTCGTGACGGCGCCCTGCACAACGATGGTTTCCGTGGCCCCAATTATTTTACCTTATACGATTCGAATGTGATTACAACGAATGCGCGCAACTGTCGCCAAAAATGTTGTTCCGCATCGGACGATTTTCAACAAAGAGTGAAAAATCCCACAAGTAAAACGAATAAAAAGATGTTAAACAAAGAAAGAAATCGATCGGCTGAGAAATAGGGAAAAAGATCAAGTTGGTTTACACTATATACAACGAATGAGCGCGAATGAGTTCTTCACAGCTCCAGAGGGGTGCAGTATACAGCCATGCATGTAATGTAAGGTGTACCCGATTGGGCACCGTGTTCAGCCCGAGATCCCAGCGCCAGCTGTTTAGAGAAAATGAGGTTTCCACGGAGAAAATGTAGGCCGGGAAACTTGGTATATAAGCGGCAGTCTTGGTCCGATATATTCATTCACTCGCCGATTCCCCAACAATAAACAACAACATGGCTTCTATCAAGATGGTAAGTCTCTTTCTAAGTTATATTATAACATTCTACTGAAATCAACTGTGAAAGTATTTAAATATATTTTTATTCTTGCATGCATGCAGATCGCTCTGTGGGCTTTCTTGGTTGTTCTGGTGGCAGCAGTCAGTGCCGCTCCCACATACTTTATCTTGGATGATGGCGAAGTTGAGGGTAATAATGAAATTACATTTCTACAATATCGCCCAAAACTTGTAACTAAAAAATCTGATTACGATTTGGTTAGCCCCTCAATTGGTGCGCGTTCGCCGTGATGACAAGTACGTCGCCGCCGCAAGTGGTGGTGGAAGCTACGGAAAGGGACACGTTGGACCCGTTTACACCTTCGTCAAGACCGACCCCAAGGCTAACTTCAAGTGGGGAGTCCGTCACCGCGCTGGATCTCAGTACGCCGGTTAAGCGGAATGCTTCTTGCCGATTCCTTTAACCCAGAAAACCCTCAAGCTGGCTCTTGAGAAACTGACGGACCCACATCTCACGCTCCCACATTCATTTCATCTGTTTTCATCCGTTTCTGAATCATCGTCTGAATCGTGAAACATCATCGTTGTTCCATTTCTTTTCAATATGCCTGTCGTTAACTTACCCTGGTTATCGATAGACATCTTTTGCGATCGGAATACATTTCTAAATTTATCTCCATAACATCTGAAATAAAACTTCAACTTCGGTAATCACTAGACAAAGAATTATAATTTAAAAATACAAGCGCATAACTTGTAGCAGAAGTTCAAGAGTTTGAGTAAGAAAAACTTAGTTAAAAATAAAATATACCTATTTGAGAAATTTTAACAAATTAATAATAAGAATTCTTATTTGAACAATTTTAGTAAATTAAAAACGAATATTCCTGTTTGAGCAACTTTAGCAAGTTAAAAATAAGAATTCCTACTTGAGCATTTTTTTTTGGTCACTGCCAAACCGAAAAAGGATGTCGAGCGTGACGGAAATGGTCATCATAATAAAATGTCGGCTTTTTATTTCGTAAAACTAAAACAAGAAAAACCAAAGTTAAAAGTTCAATGAGCTGCGGAAAAAACAGTTGCCAAAAAAAGTGCAAAAAACATAGGTAAACGGTACTTATTACGGTAAGAATCAATGTTTGGACGCCAGGAGGGTACTATTTTTTTGCGGTGTTTATATGTTTCATGCGAAATATCCCGAATTCCTAACGGGTGTGTTCTTAACTTCTTATAGCTTCCCAGTTCAGAAAAAAAAAAAAAAAAAAATCGCGAATCGTTATTTTTGCGTGTGCATATGGTCTTCGTCGAAAACAATGCAATTTCAGGATAAAAATGAGCACTGACCTTCACGTTTTTTCATCAACCTGGTTACAGTCATGAAAAGAACAAAAACAGAGAGAACAAAGAAATTAAATAATGAACCATTATTAAAAGAAGATAAGAAAGAATTCCCAAAATTCTGAATTTTGTTCAGATATCTAGCTACCGAGATAATTGAAATAAACTCGACGCCTTGCTTGACCTACAGTAGTCGGGACCGTTTCAATTGGCTTTTGACCGCAAGCGGTATATTATTGAGTGAGCGCGTGATCCCTTGGATGATTGAGTCGGTGGAGTCGATGACTCAGAAATAAAGCCATCGGTAATCGGTTCTTCACGCAAACAGCAAGGAGGAGGAAGTTTTCAAAGTGCAATGACGCCGCTAGCCATTATTATTTCCTCCACTCACGACGTCGCGTGTCTCTGCAGAAACGTGAACCACCCGCCCCACCACTCGTTACCTATAAGAAAAATGTGGGACAACTTCCCTGCTACGCTGATTCCATAACGACGACGGCTTCCTATAAAAACTTCGGTTGTCAATTGTTTTTCAGCACACTCGTTCCAGCCAGCTACCAAGAATGTCGTACATCAAAATTGTAAAACATTTCGACAGCTTTTTAGTCTTGATGTGCAACCATTTTTTAAACTTTCTTTTGTCTTTAACTCAGGTTGCCCTGGTTATGCTTGCTGTCGTCGTTTTGGCCGATGCCTATCCCGCAGAGAATCCTCGTCTTGTCGTAAGCAATGGACAGATGGAAGGTATAAATTCCCTTAAATATATCGAGTTAAATATTTGGTCATTAGTGTTATGAAATTCTTTGTAGCACCCCAAAATGTGCGTGTCACTCGTGACGACAAGTTTCTATCACCTTCTGCAGGAGGCAAAGGCTACAAAGGGCATGTTGGACCTGTCTACACCTTTGTCAAAACCGATCCTAAAGCCAATTTCAAATGGGGAGTCCGCCACCGTGCTGGTGTCCAGTACAGTGGCTAGAAATCTAATGATTGCATTACATTAATTTCACATTTTCGTCTTTCCAACATTCGCATTTGACGCATGTTGATACTAGTTCACTCATTAACCTTGTTATCCCGTATTTATTTGAAATTTCGAATCAATTATTTAATAAATGTGGTCTTCAAAATCAATATAATTTGTTTCCTCCCCGTGGATCCTATATAATGTATTATTCTAAGCTCAATAACAAATAACTACAGAGATTCTGGGTTTTAAACAGAGCGTAGCATATGGGAATGTGTGCGTCCAATTGTCTCTCAAGCCATGGGCATTTCTTCCGCCAGAAAATAACCGCCTGTAAAGTGGTTGGTCAGGTTGCGCTCAATGTCGTTAAGCAGAGCCGATGCTCCTATGCGGAACAGCTCAGGTGTTAAGTAATCATCACCCAGTTCTTCTTTCATAAGCGTCATCCACTGAAGCACATCCTTGGAAGTTCGAATACCGCCTGCAGGCTTGAATCCTACCTTCATAACCAGTAAAAAATGTATTAACATTAAAGATAAGCTTGTTAATATAAAATACTTTGAAGCCCGTCTTTCTGTTATAAGCTCGAATGGCGCGGCACATGACCAGACCAATGGGCAGTGTTGCATTCACAGTCTCTTTCCCTAAACAAATTGACGATATAATTCTGTTTAGTAATATATCGAAAATAAACCATACCAGTGGAAGTTTTGATAAAGTCTGAACCAGCCATCATGGCCACAAGGGAAGCTCTATAGATATTGGTTAAATTGCACAATTCTCCCACAGCCAAAATGGATTTCATGTGGGATTCACCACATGCCTTTCTCATCTGAACAAGCTCATTGTACAACTCTAATCCAGCAAAAAATAGTATTAATCTTTGAAATCTTTAAAATATATTTACATATTGATAATTTATACTAACAATATACCTTTCCAGTTTTGAGCTAAAGCTAGTTCTCGGTTGATGACAATATCAATTTCCTTGGCACCACTCTGAACAGCAAACTCGATCTCTGCCAATCGAATTTTCAGAGATGTTTGTCCTGTGGGGAATCCTGTTGCAACAGAGGCAACTGGGATATTTGCTCCCAGCCTTTCTAGTCCTAGACAAGCATCAGCTACTCTAGCAGGATACACACAAACTGCTCCAGTTGTTAGCAGTCCATTACCAATGTGAAGCGCACTGGCAATACTATCACTCAACGGATAGGCAGCCTTAGAACAAAGTCTTGCCACATTTGAAGGGCAATCATCACCTGCATGAAATAATCAAAGTTGAAATACCAATAACCACATACATACATAGGCCATAATTTAATACCAGCTAGTGTAGTGAGGTCAATACACTGGATGGATCTTGCCAGCCATTCCACTTGATGGTCAGCATGTATTGAGCGGCTCGTCAGCAAGTCTTGAATCCTTCCCTTGACAGCTTGATCGTTGACACACGAGCGGTTTACCCATCCAAGATCTAAAAAGAGTCAACATTTTTGCTAGTACGACGAATATTCTTGATATAGGAAATATGTGATTTACCTAGAGGAATCCCTGAATTTCTCTCCAACATTTCTAAATTTCCGCTTTTGGAAGTTCTACAAGTTCTACAAGTTCTACAAACTTGTTTTGGATTTGACGGCGAACGACAGACAAGGATAACGACGTAAATAATGTTATGCTACCCAACTCAAGGTGTAGATGGCGTTGCACGTAAGTGAGCGACTGAGCGGGTCGTCGCTATTGCAACGTCAGGCTGACGTTGCTATAGTGTATTTTGGCTATTGCAACGTCAGGCCGCTAGGTGCGCTGCAGTCTGACGTTGCGCTATGCCGGCGCATAGCTATGCTGGAGGCTTGGAGCAACGTCAGGCCGCTAGGTGCGCTGCAGTCTGACGTTGCGCTATCCCAGCGCATAGCTATGCTGGAGGCTTGGAGCAACGTCAGGCCGCTAGGTGCGCTGCAGTCTGACGTTGCGCTATGCCAGCGCATAGCTATGCTGGAGGCTTGGAGCAACGTCAGGCCGCTAGGTGCGCTGCAGTCTGACGTTGCGCTATGCCAGCGCATAGCTATGCTGGAGGCTTGGAGCAACGTTAATGAACCATTTGATTTTAATGCTACAAAATATGTAGAGAATATAAATTTCAAATAATGCTAATAATATGTAATAGCTGCATAATATGTCAGAGAGAATCAATCTGACGTTCTTTATCGTCTCTATCCTACTTGACTTCGTCGCTGCAGTCGCCAGTCTGACGTTGCTCTATCCCAGCGCAACCGAGTCGCTTTCTTAATCTTAAGCTTGGAGCAACGTCAAATAACTACTTAATGCTACAATTCATGTATAATGTTTTATACTGCCATAATATGTTAAAACTCCTATGAATTTATAGAGAATCAATCTGACGTTGCGCTATATATTCCTACATTATACATATATTGCTGGAGCGTTTGCGTTGCTTACCCGAATCTCTGATCCTAATCTAATCCTACCGCTGAGCCTCTCTTTATGACCATGCTGAACTTACGTCAGGCCGCTAGGCGCTGTAGTCTGACGTTGCGCTATCATATTGCATCCCATTCCATTCTTACAGCTTTATAATACTATAACAGGATCCCGCTTAAATACTGTATGAATGTTTTGCCAAATCCCGCCAGGAAGAAATTCCATCAGATGGTATTCTCATTATTGTTCCGTTAGCTCACCGATTTGCACAACTTTTACTGGTTCTCTTTATTTTTCTTTTTGGACACTTTTAAAAATTAAAGCATTAGTTTCATATGTCCAATGATTTTGATCCAGCGCCTATGACGGGGGTAATAGCCTAGCAGTAGAGGGTAGCAAACGTAAGAATTAAAGGGCCTGACGTTGCTCCGGGAAATACTTTACTACACTAAGAGGCCCATTACGATAGCGCAACGTCAGACAACAGCGCACCTGATCGTAGCATTAAAATATGAGTTGGCTGACGAAGTGAAGAATGATAGCGCAAATTCAGATTGATTCTCTATGAATTTATAGGAGTTTATACATACTGTGCAGGTCGGGATGCAGGTATACAACATTATACACGAATTTTAGAATTAAGTAGTTGGTTGACGTTGCTCCAAGCTTAAGAAAGGGACTCGGGTACGCTAAGATAGCGCAACGTCAGACTGCAGCGCACCTAGCGGCCTGACGTTGCTCCAAGCTATCGAAAGGGACTCAGTGCGCTGGGATAGCGCAACGTCAGACTGCAGCGCACCTAGCGGCCTGACGTTGCTCCAAGCCTCCAGCATAGCTATGCGCTGGGATAGCGCAACGTCAGACTGCAGCGCACCTAGCGGCCTGACGTTGCAATAGCCAAAATACACTATAGCAACGTCAGCCTGACGTTGCAATAGCTTTTTCGGACTGAGCGCGAAAATTTGTACAGATTCATAGAGGAAATCCGTAAGAATTTTTTAATTAAAAGTTGAGGTAAATAAAATGCTTCATTAAAACGGATAAAATTAAGAGTACATAAAAGATTTATATTAATTCCATATAGGGCAAGATAAATTTTGAAATCTGAAGTTACGCGATCTCAGTTGCGACCTGGTTGCGAGACCTAATAAACGTTTGAAAAATGTTGCATGTAATTTTTCGCTAAGGTAAAAAAAAAGGTCAAGGTCTTGAAAAAAAATTCACATTAAATTTATATTGTAACAAAAATCCAAAAATGTTACAACAACCAACATTGTTTGTACAATTTTATAACACTGGACATATTAGAATGGCAAGTCGCTGGTGGGAAACGAAGCTTTGGTTTCAATAATTTCATCATCACGAGTAGGTCTAGCAAGTTATTTTTATTTTGTTAGTCTTCTTTTATGGATAGATTTTGATGTAAATTTTGGAACACTCCGACCAGGAAGACTTCTTGTCCTTTTAGCAAACGTACCAGCTCTACTGATGTTATTTTTTTTCAATCCATTCTTCATGGGCATTTTAGGTTCCAATTTCTTATTAGCGACAGTTTTGTTCTGCAATGGAGCCGATTTCATTATTTCAGTCTTGTTTGATTTTGATTTCAATTTCTTGCTGCTGTCTGTAACTGCTTCCAAATGTTTCCCACTTTGCTTAACTTCTTCCGTCTTCCGTTTTTCCTTTGGGGGACTTTTCCTTTCTTTTTCCAATTTTTCTTTAGGTTTTTCGACCGATTTAGTTCTGAAATTCTTGTTTTCTTCTTTGCTTTTTAATGGAGATTTCTTTTCACCAGCTGGCGTTTTTTTGCGATCCTGTTTACCTACTGCTTTCTTGTCATCTTTCTTTTTGAAATTTTTATCCTCTTTTGCAGTTGGCGCCTTATTCGAAAGTTTGCTCTGAGTTTTCTTCTTCATCTCCTCCTTCGGCAGCGTTGTTGTGGCGGTTTTGCTTGAAACTTTCCGGCTGCCCTCGGGCTGCTGACGGGTCTGTTTTGCGTGACGGGTGTCACTTTTTGATAGTTTCTCTGGAATCTCCTGATTAATTTTCTGGCTTCTTACGTTACTTCTAATTTTTACCGGTACGTACTTGTTCTTTTTTTCTTCTGGTGAATTGTTTCTACTTGGTCCATTGAAAGATTTGAGGGATTCCACATTCTTCATACTATTCGTTGTTGAACCCATTGCTTTGGAATAACAATCCTCATAGCTTGAATTCCGAGTTGCGCTCCTTCCGGTAGACTCCACAACGTCTTCTCCCGCGCCTTCCTCATCGTCGTCATCATCACTGTAACTTTGAAAACTTTCTCTTTCAGAAGAACTGTTTTCACTCTGAGAAGAACTGTGATCGTCATCATCCCTGTCACTGCGCTCCTCAGCTGAATTATCGTCGTTTACGTCTTGACCGAAGCAAGAAAAATTCTTCTCGAGATACTGCAAAAATCTGTTGCACATCTTTTGTCTTGATATAATAAACCTTACATGAATAATATCAATCACGAATTATTAGGCAGTAAACAACAAATTTCATTTAAATCGTACCTGTGTTTGTGATGATTAAGACCACATAAATTACCTCAACAATAAGATCAAATTGCTTGTTGAAGAGAGGTAATAAGCGCACCATGTCCTGTCCACACTAAGCCCACAACTGTACTGTTTTCTAACTATTAGATCAAATTTGTTGCTTCACTTATTATTTGTAACCATTTTGTTGAAATTTGGAGGGGAAAAAGCGGAAAGGGATTGCACAATTCTTTTTGCCATTTTGTCGGCCGTCGTTTACGACCATGGAATTCAGAAATTTTTCTGTATCTTTTTCGTACTGCCAGTTGCGGGGAGAAGCTGAACAGGCGATAGCTTTATAAATCATGCAGCTTTTCTAGATAATCAAATGGTAGTATGTATATACAGTAGTTATTCAAATTAATTAAAGCAGGACAATATTATTGCTATGTAGAGTTAAAAAAATTGATAAGATTAAAATTTCTTTATTTTTCTTCCTTTTTTTGCATATTGAGACAAAGTGAACTTCTTACCATCTAGTCACAATAACACATTATGTTGAATTGCACAAAACTTCATTTTTATAGAAAGTATCCAAGGCTTCAACTTTATTAGGAGGAAGGAGAATATGTGGCCTCACAGATTTGAGATGCAAAATAGCTTGTACTGGAGTCCAGCCATGTTTCTAAGTATTACAGAGAAATATTTTTACTTTATTGCTGTTATTATACATGACAATCAATAATATAAATACCTTCATCAAGTAACAGGCAACTAGAGCAGCACTTCTTGATCGACCTGCTTTGCAGTGCACATATACCACACCGCCTTTAGAGACTGTATTGTTCATGAATTCCACACCCTCTAGGAGCATTTCTTGAGGAGGTGCTTCAAACATATCAACCACAGAAAAGCGAATATTTTCAACACCTAGCTTTTTCCATTCCTGTTGTAATGAAATATTTTTATGAATAGAAGTTTAATACAAATTAAATAAGCAAACCTCTGGTTGATTTGTTAAATATCTAACTTCATAATCTTCATTAAGGGAAACAATTGCATTCACTTTTTCTTGTTCAACGAGCTGTTTAAAAATTCCAAAACTTGAGATTGAGTGGTAAAACATGTTAATGAAAGAATACCTCTATAAAGTGATTAGTACCTCTCGAGTTTTATATCGTAAAGGCAATGCTCCCAGAATTACATGATTGTCGACGTGATTATACCACTGTCTGCTTGATATCTTTTCCATCATTACATTGTATGCTAATGAAGGGAAAAATAATATACGGGCAAGGATTGAGGACATCTTGTCTAAAAATAAATATAGATTTAAGCACCTCGATGAAGTCTAAATTATTACATTAATAATCTGTAAACCTGACGTTTCCATTGAACGCACATAAAATTAGTTGTGGGAAAGCTAAACCTTGCTTCCTGTACTACCATTTGTTGTGGTTGCGATCTATGGACGTGGACGATTCGTCTGCTATTTGTAATCAAATACACCAACCGCGCAACTGCGGAGTCGACGAGTCCACCAACTACTGAAAGCAGTAGAGAAGCTTTACAAATGTCAATAAAGGCTATATTCCACTATACGTCTCATTTACCAAGCCCGAATAAGTAACCTTAGGCACCGGAGAAAATATTTGTACTCATTTCAACAAGTATGTTAATCATTATAAAGCCCTCGGAGATCAAAACACTAATTGAGGTCACGCATGCAAGCTGAAATTAGTTTCACCACCATGGTTTCACTACCTTTTCCGGATGGCTTAAAACAAATATAACCCGTTCCGAATTAAGGCCAGCATGATGGGCACAGATATTCGTCAATCGAATCATTTTTTAGTGTTTCATAGTAACTTAATATATAGTCTGTATATAATTATATATGTAAAAGATAAGCTGA
The DNA here is from genome assembly GCF_021134715.1 of Daphnia pulex. Lineage (NCBI taxonomy): Eukaryota > Metazoa > Arthropoda > Branchiopoda > Diplostraca > Daphniidae > Daphnia > Daphnia pulex. Next base: position 10,153,661 of record NC_060026.1, on the reverse strand, counting down.
GAAATGTAGGAACGACGAGTGGTAAAATACGTAGGAAGCGGATATGGAAGGTCCGCGAAAGGTTCAGTTACGATCGAATCGTTTTCCCACTTGCCGTCTACACGCAAGGTAATCGGAACAGCAAACGACAAGTTTTTGTAAATAACAGGAATTATTTACACCAGGGAATTATTGAAAACAACACGCCAAAAATGGAAAAAACAATTGTTGACGAACCAAATTCAGGACTAACCCAAAGGCGGAATCGGAAAAGTGGAATCTAGAAAGCGGATTTGAGGTGAATCGGGCATTTTGAGGCAAAAATATATTTGAGTGAAAAAAAAACGATATTGATAAAAACGATTATTAACAGCTTTAGAAAAATAAAATCAGCTTTTTAGACTTTCTTGGAACATGGAACGGTATAAGGAACCTAGAAGCGAAGTGCAAAAGAATGGCCGATCCGCCTTAAATCCACTATTGCGTTTCCAATTCATATCTTTATCTTATTGAGCAGATAATACATTTTGGTTAAATTGAATCTAGCTTTTCATGGCACGCTCTTCACAGCTCGTGTAGAGCAACATTTCTCCGTCTCGTGTAATAAGCACCACCGCCAACAATAACGGAAATGTTGAATAATTCAGAACTGTAACACTTGCATAACGTCAGATTAAATCTAATAAGTAACAATTGTCCGATGTGAGCTTGAATGAGAGGTAAATTTAAATTTTATTATTTTTTCTATCAGAGCGGAACTAACTGTATTGATTCTTATGGTTACTATACCGCCGAGCGCTGTGTGCTCACGACACGAACCACATCCGCTACACTTCTGTTTTTATTTAGCACATTTAATTAACAACTTAAAAAATTGTTTGACGTATTTAAGCGTGAAAGGTAAAATTTGTTATTTTAGCGGATCATTCCGTGATTGGATCAGCAGTTGTTGTTAGATATCTTACGATCCTGATTAATTCTACTCCATTTACTTAATAAAATGATAGTAATTTTGCGTTCAAATTAAAAAAAAACGTCGCACAATTTTTATTTTTTGAATTGGACCTTTCATTCAACAAAAAGATCGTTAGCGGTATTGACGATTCCCCCTTGCTTATAATAAACTGGAGCTAGCGTCTTGACTTTACATAAAAGGGACTAAAAAAAGATTTTATTTTCGAAACACGATAGTTTAAAATTTTCAAGAGGTGCCCGATTAAGCCAGCATAACAAAGTGCTATTCGGATAGCTGTCCTTGTATTGGTTAATCGATTTGAACTAATTCTTTACCTTTCTCAGACTGGTTTTATCTTCTCCAATATGATCGATCAGCAAAAGAAACTAAAAGAAAGCCATTGAATGTTCTGCCGAATTCAGGTTATAAAATATCGGAAAATATGTTTGGAAAACGCCAGAAGTATATGGGTGGCTCAAACCAGTAAACCACACGAGAGAAAACAAGGAAGCAGACGGATCGGTTGGAGAAGGCGGAGACTTCTCTGGATGTACACACTGGATATAAATACGTTAACATTTTTTTTGTATTTTTATCAGTTCTCAAGTTTCATTGCAAAGCTTCTTCCGAGGCTTCTTCTTAGCTTCGAAATTCATCTAGCATAACAAGAAATACAAAGATATCAAACGCTTAATTTTTCATCAGCATGAAACACGGCATTCCCAAGGTAATAAGTTTTGTATATAAGTATGTATATCAGGTTCAGCTGGGCACTTCTTTATTTTATGTAGATAGCCTAGTAATTTTTTGTATTTTTTGTATTTCTTTTGAATTTTTTTTTGCGCACAGTTGTTCTCTATGATCTTACCGATACTGTTAGCTTTAACATTGGTTAGCTTTGATGGAATCTTATCTGCAGCAAGCGACGAAATGATTGAACCAAAAATGGATCACTCCTTCAAGAAAAATCAATCAGAGAGGCGTGATCATCATGACAGTTACCAAGGCGGTTACAATGAATATCTTCGACATCCGTTGAAATCACACGACAAGCATAAGAGACCCAGACCAAATTATGGAGCCCCTAAATCACAACACGGGCCACCCAAGGGACAATACGGTGCACCCAAGCCAAACAATAAGGCTTCACCATTTCCGGGTTATAGCCAATCAGCTTACAACCCATCTTCGTACAGTCCTTATTCGGATCACAGTCCTCCAGAATACAGTCACCCAGATTATAGTTCATCTGAATATAGTTCTGCCTCTTACAGTCCTCACGCTTACAGTTCCCCAGTCTACAATCCCCCAGCACCTTATTCTCCCCCATACGCTACAAGCTATGATCCCACAGCTTACTCCCCTTCCATTTATCCTGAAACACCGTCGGCTTATTACAACGAACCTACTTATCCTCCCCAATATTCAGATCCTGCATATCCCTACAAAAACAGTGCAGATACAGATAAAGGTGGCTATAAGGGAGTCTCTAATAACGACAACAATAATGGATTCGCAAATTTTGATGATTTCTTCAAGCAAACCCAGAAGTTTAAACAATTTTAATTTAGATCTTTATTTTTTTTTATTGACTCAATAAGAAAGTTACGGAATTATATTTCCTCATTCAATTGTTATTTGTTTATCATACTACGGTTTCAGCCCCAGTTGATGAATGACGCTTATTGTGTTATTGATAGAATAAAAAAATGTTCTAAATTATATGTTGGTTAGCATTTACCATTCTACAAGCACGCATATCGTACAAAGGATAAGTATAATTTTTTTTAAAACAGAACAATAAAAATCCATTATATTTTCAACCACGTCAAGAGTTACCGAATTGCAGGATACCTGCATGTTGTCTCAATCCCAGATTCCTCTGGTTGCGCTGACTCCTGTATCCTAAAAAGCTCATCACTATTATTCACTTGAATATCAAATTGAGTAGATTCTGTTTTGTAGCGTAGAAATTTCATGAGTACGGAACTGACTATTTATTTTAAATTATTAATCATTTGCCTAAACATATACAGTACCCTCACAAAGTTTGGAAACACGGCGAGTGTTTCCGCGCTTCTAACACGGCGGCTTACGGGCCAATGTGTCTCCCTTTTTTCGCGATAACTCACGTTTGAGTTATCGCAAAGCAAATTTAAAAAAATCTTCTTGGTGACGAAAGAATTTTCTTTCACCATGATTTTTTTCAGATTTTAGTAAATTGAACTTTAGCCCCAAAGTGCTAGACATAAAGTTTGGAAACATCGGCGCGCTCGCCATATGTTTCCAAGCTAAAGTGTATGCTAGTTAAAAAATCATAAAAAATTGAAATTAATCAATTTTTACTTGAAACTTTTACCAACGGTAGACGACATAGTCGTCTACATTTGGACAAAGTTTCAAATTTTTCTAATGAAACTCTGATTTTTCCCGATTTTTTAAAAAACAATTCCGATTAATTTTGGTGGCGCAGGGACGAAATCCTAGCCCGGGGGAAGAATAGAAGAGGGAAAACCGCCGGACCCCTTTGTTCTCCCCTATTCTTCCCTCTATTCTTCCCCCGGGCCGGTCCAAATTTTTTCCGTATAATGACCGTATGAATTGAATGCAAGTGAAAGTACCGTCGGCCGATGGATTGTAAGTTGAATCGTTCAGAGGAATAATAATGGGAAGGCATTCGGGATGAGAAGTGGTCAGAAGAGTAGTGCCTATGCTATCCGTTGAGCAGCACGCGAATTCTTTGCCCATCTATTCCCCGTTTCGAAATGAATATTGAAAAAGGATTATGTTATTATTTGCTGTCTTGATACTTATTTTCAATGTCCTTACTGTTTTTGAAAGTGGGAGTAAGTGTTAGATCATGATCAAGGAACTGGCCCCATTGCATCGCCAGAAGAGTTACTGCGGGATTTGGAACACTGTCGTTCACCAAAACGGCAGTTGAAATTGAACGAGGGCTTGGCAAAGGGTTTTTCGTCAACTTGCTTGTACGAATCGCTCCAATACCTTTTTATTTCCGAGTAACAATAATATAAAAGCTAAATGAGAACACCTATAAAAGTTAGGTTAACAATATACTTCATACCGTCACCATAACCCTCGTTCGAGTTGACAATAAGACGAGAGAAGATAGAACCTGACTTTCCAAAAGATGGAACGACCAAATTGTTACACGTTCCATCGATATTACGGAACTTGGATGTAGCATCGCAGGTTTGTCGGTCATCAGCACCGTTTCTAAAATTTGTCGTCTGACCAAAATCTCCAATCTTCTCAGCTGGGATTCCCAATCTTTTTTTGAATAATAAAAAATAATAATAATAATTAAGGTGCAAAAATGAATAAAATCCCCTTAAAACGGGATTTATTATTGCCATTTTTGTGTAAAAATCTCACTTATCACTCAAATACTTCCGAGCAACTAAATAGACAGCGGCTTCTTTTGACTCTGCCGCCACTTCTGGATCACGTGGTTTGGAAGCGTGGCGACACGGATAATTCATATTCTTTTCTCCAACATTGGTTGTGCCATGATTTTCCTCTGTTTTGCGGACTTCCTTTGAAATCTGGTTTTCCAGTTTCTCCCACTGATCTACATATTTTCTGCCAATTCTTAGTGCCTCCGTTAGCTCATCTTCTGGGATATGTATTTCTTCTGTTGACCGTTGTGAAGCTTCAGACTCGAACCGTTTGACGAGAGATGCGAGCAAGTCATCTTTAATTGGTAGAATAAAACAATATATCTCACAATTGGTAATAAGTCTGGACTGTTCTGAACTTCAATTGGGACTTATTTAAGTTCATAAGTTTTCAACATACCTTCTATTAAAAAGGCGCTCACATCTGGCATCTGTTAAATACAAATATAAAAAAAATGGAAAAAAAAATCACTGATAAAAATATCTAATATATATATATAAGTATTGGTTATTACATTTTATATTTTTTCTGTAACTCTATATTCCTTATCTCTCTTAACGTATTTATACAAGAAAGAATATGATAACTAACTTATGTATAGTATTAAAGTAAAGAAATGTGTTTCTATATTACCAGTAAACAAAATAAACCGACTAGGATCGGCATATTAAAGTAGAAAAAACCTGACATTGCATAAATTTTTTAAACTAAAAATCTGCCCACACTTCTCGAAAGAAGACTAATATTCTGGTAATGAGACGATCAACTCATGTTTAGAACTATATTTCATTCACGCTTTTATAGTCTGTCATGCGTAGATTAACTTTTTTTTTTACATTATTATGACCGCAAAGCTAACATGTTGAAGTACCAGGAACTCTACAGCTTTTCTTTTCAAAAATGTTTTCTGTTCACATCCCACCTGGTTCAATATTTATAAACTGACTGTCCTCAATGGTTTTTCCAGCTATTGGACATTCCAGGATATCTATAAGATATACCTCTATAGAACGTAGCTTGAGTTATATGTATAAAACAACGTTTTTCAAATTGCATGAGCAAACGTTCTGAAAAGTGGTTTAATGGTGATTCATCATGCAACCACCAACATCTGCTTGAAAAACAACTCTACGACTTTTTTGAGACAGGACTGCGCAAAATAACAGCGACCATACTTAAGCACCGCAAACATGCAAGGTTATATGGATGTAATAAATGGTTGTGTGAAAAAGAATTGAAGTGAGTGCGACGAATTTTTGAACGAAAAATAAAAATTGAAAAACGAAAATTGGATCATTTTGAAACCTAACAGTTTAATCACTGCCATTTTATTTCATGGAGATTTCGAATTTTTAAAAGAGTAGAAAAGATATTTCCAGAATGCTTTTCGCCTGCTACAATAGCCGCAATGCACTTAGCTTTTTCCGACTATGCGCAACAACGGTCTCTAAGAGAGAGAGAGAGAGAGAGAGAGAGAGAGTAAGCGTGGTTTTTGAACGCGGGGCGGGTTCAAATCCCGGATGAGCCCATGCCATATTTCATACGAGTAGTTAAAGTATACGACATGTTACATTACATTACATTACATTATTACAGAATTTATATAGCGCTTTTTCATGAAATGGTCAAAGCGCTTACATTGGGCAGCGACAAACTTGCGTAACTACATGTATGCTATCTTAAAGAGATGCGTCTTGAGACGAGATCTAAACAACGACATAGAATTGATCGCCCTAATATCCTCCGGTAGTTTGTTCCAGAGCGTCGGAGCGGCATGACTGAAAGAGCGAGCACCGTACGTCTCAAGACGAATCCTAGGGATACATAGAAGGTTAGGAGACGTTGCCGATCGGGACTGCAATGCTGGGCGATAGGGCTTGATGAGTTCAGATAAGTAAGCTGGAGCGGATCCATGAAGGCAGTGAAACGTTAAAACGAGGATCTTAAACACTATACGGCTCTTAATCGGGAGCCAGTGCAGGGCCATCAGATGCGGAGTAATGTGATCATGTTAAAGTATCATTTAGAGGCACGTTAACATTGCAGATGTGGTAGCGTGGCCGAGTGGTTCAAGGCGCTGGTTTAAGCCACCAGTCTCTTCGGGGGTATGGGTTGGAATCCTATCGCTGCCAACGTCAATTTTTCCCAACCTACAGCAGCGTTGCTAGGAATTTGTGATTGTGCACCCATGGATATTGTTAATGGTTGTGTGGCCTAATGGATAAGGGGTCGGACTTCGGATCCGAAGGTTGCAGAATCGAGTCCTGCGACGATCACTCGCATACGCTTATTTTTGGTATTTTGAAATGTGGGCGCGCGAATAGTTATAAACAAAAGACTAGTATACCTAGGCCCGTCCAAGGCCGGGGAATCAGGCGGCTAGACATGATTACCACCGCGCACAGCACACACAAAGAGCAAAACGCCAGTCATCTAACCTTACTGTGTGGAAACCTAATAGAATGGGATACGTGGCCAAATTCAAGGAATACAAAAACCTGGGATGATGACTCAAATTGTAGTTGTATCGGTGCTATTAATAAGTATGTGTTAAGGTAAGTGCCAAAGTTCAAAATTTAATGACAAGGTCAAAATTTTCAAACAATTTTATTTCAGAAATGTCGCTGCATAAGAAATTTATATTAAAAAAGATGGGGAAGCAGTGTATTAGATTTGACCAAAAAAATCAATCAAATCCAATCAAATCCAAAATATTTAAAGATTTGATTTGGATTTGAAAATTTTTAAACTGAAAGATTTGATTTGGATTTGTATTGATTTTCTTCAAAAATCCAAACCAACCAAATCCATTGGTGGCGCCACTAGCGCTAACAGTTTGCAATTTTGAGCTGTAGATTTAATCGTAAGTGAATCGCAAACGCTAGAGGCGGTACCTCCCAGTCAGGTTGGGGATGGGTAGCATTTGTTACACTAATGGGGGAATAGCTGGAAGACCGAACTACACATAAGCAGTAATAGCGGTATAGTACCATGGTCTATAAGCTTAGAGGTCTACGAAGTGTCGATTTCTAGTAGTTTCGTCTGCAAATTTTCGAAAATAAAATTGGGGCTTCCGCACGGGACGCTGATTACCAGGTTTTTTAAAATAGGTTTTTCGCTTAAATTTAACATTAAAAATTAAAGTAATTGTCTTGTGTGAGAATCTATCGACTTTATTTATTGTATCGTTCATCTTCATTATACTATACAACATTATTTGCTATAATAGTTCTCGTAAGCAGCTCACTGATCGGCACAAAATATTTAAAGCGACTGAAACTTTAAAGTGATCTGATGAAAAAACAGAAGGGTTCTGACCCTTCCGAGTAACCATTACGCGGAGCTTCCAACCATGTCCTTGGTCGCAATTAATTAGTCCATAAAATGACGTTTCTTTGTATAAATAACATATTTCGCTTATTTCATAATTCGTAGTAAACCCAAATGAATAAAGCTCATTTATTAGATTTACTTCTTTTGTGTTGGTACACCGAGGAAAACAGTTATAATTCTGTTAAATAAGATTTACGGCAACAGCCGCAAATGGAATCGGGCCAAACCCGAAGAGAATTAGGCTCCACCCCCTTTCAAGGGCAAGGTGTGGGGAAACCGGTGAAAAGCCGGAAAACGGTTTGCGTTTGATGAATTATTACAGAAGAACAACCAAAAACACAATTTTCAAAAAAAAATCAGCTAACAGTTCTAAAAACGCTCTGTTATTAAAAGAAAAAATTATAAAAATCGGTTAGCAGCTTTAATAACAATTAATTTTTTAAGTGGGCAAACTTTTGAACTCTTTTTTTCACATAACTCCTCTTTTTTTGAAAATATTTTAAAAATTCAATAAGCATTCGAAAGAAAATCAAATTCTCTATCGAATAGTTGTATTGCCATATGTTTAAGTAATAAGGGGACGAGGCAAAATGAAAATTAAAAAAAAGTGTATTCAAAAGCGGCCCACGGGAAAGTGTCAAAAATCAAAACTAAAACACCCGTAACTTTTTAACGGCTACATATTTTTTAAAATCCTTTGGGGGTTGTGATTGCACAGTAGTTTTTGACCTACTGCAAATTTGAAGAAAATCGGAGGTTTCATCGCGCCACCGATTTGTGGAGTTGGCGCGGATTGACTTAATTAATTAATTACAGGACTGTAATTAATGAAAAACTGCTAAAATAACAGCTTAATGACTAGTGACATCTGGCGGTGGCGACTACGACTTTTTTACTTTAGGTCAAAATAAATCACCGCCAGATGTCCATAGCATCCCCGTGATGACGCAATCTGTATGTCCCAACCATGACGCAACAAGCAGATTTGCATTTATGTTTTGCAGTAATTAAACTAAAAGATGGTTATTTTTAAAATTCAATCATTGAACTTTATGTGTAAAAATAAGAAAATATGAGTTGAGCAAACTAAACGTAAATAACTTGCAAGGATATTGAACTGTGACAGAAAAATCCCGTCTTATGACCAAAAAGTCTGTGAAAAAAGTGTGAATTGTGAATAAGTCCGACTTAACAATAGGTCATTTGTCATTTAAGACAGTTTTCAACTGGCTTACGACTATCCCTTCGCGGCGAGCTGATAAGCTTGCTTTTCTATCTTAAGTTACGTAAAAGTTAAAAACTTTGGGTATTTCGTTAAAATCAGTTTGTTTTTGTGTACACATTTAACGTAACGTTTTCTTTCCTTTCCTTTTCAGATTACAAACTAATCATTTTTAATTTTGACTGTACTTCAAGGGACAAAAAAAAACAGAAGATACAAGAGAATAAAGATGACAAACAGTACAAAAGGAAGGCGAATGGCATGTAAATGGCAGGCAAACGGCAGGCAAAAGGCAAGCAAATTGCAGTCAAAAACATTTTTTTTACTCTACGGAAGTATGGCAGGTACAAGGGGTAAAGAATCAAACATGCACCATCTCTTCTAGTACAATCTCTTCCATCACCACATCTCCCACCACAACCAACAACATTCCTGGGTCTTCCAGCACGTCCTCCTCTTCCACCATTTGTAAATCCCTTTTAGATGTAAGTTTTAAACTTATGTGTAAGATAAACAGGTGTTATTATAATGGAGTCATGTTATACTTTTATGTGTCACAGTCGAATTATTCATATTCGACTTCTTTTATTGAGTTGTAATTCCTAATCATGGATGGCGCTAGTGACTGTCCCGAATTTTGGCAAGGGCATTTATGGTTGATCTCAATTAAGGAAGACGTTTGACCAATCTAATAAAACGCAAATGTGTCATAGTCCGTGCCCAGAATTAGGAACACTAATACTCTAATTTGAAATATTTTTGAAATTCAGGGTGAAAATTTCTTAGGGCAACGGCGTCAAGTAAGCAAAATTTGGAATTGACTTACTGACGATATTCTGAAATTTCTGGAAACCAAAATTTTCTTTGGCATTTTTGTAACTTGACAACGTCGCCCCTCCCCTCCCAAAGAGTGAGTAGCGCAGAAAACTTTCATTTCATGCCGAAGAAAGTTAGGGAACTCGAATGTCAACAGGAACGAGATCCCGTTAACTTATCATCACTTTATGAAATAAGATAACTAAATAAATTATGAGGAAAAGGTGTTATAAATATCTTATATACTATTTTTATTTTTACATTTTGGGTCTACTCATACGTATGTCTCACTACTGCTCATAAAAATACGCAAAGATTTAAAAATTAAAATATTTGCAATACAATATATTTTCGAAGTAATAATAGAGGGATGTTAGGGATAGGATTCACAGTATACATTGGAAATTTTCAGTCTATGTGCCTGATTCATTTCATTCGTAGGACAGAATATAAAAATATAGCATTACATATTTTACATTCTGCCTGCTACAAATTTGTTTAATAACTTTCCTACCGTTGATGACAATCACCTTTAACAGATGACAGTTCAAAATTTTTTTGTTCTACAAATTTCTTAATTTGCTGAAGATGGAAATTACAGAGCCTTCGTCCTCGTTTAAAAAACTTACTTTTTTAAACGCATCTTGGACCGATTCAAAAGCAACTTTTTTTTAACCTTAAAGTCGTCTTGAGACTTAGAAATTTCGCCGTCTTTCTCAGACATCTTTTGATAGATGCTGTCGGTGACGCCAATTACAAAATGTTCGTCGACAGCAGTGAGCTGACCTCTCAGGGAGGAGAAGGAATGGGGTCAGCTCATTGATCCATTCCCCCTCGAGGTCATTGATTGGTTAGGGTCATTCCTTCTTTATAGAGAGGCAAGCGTAGCATTACTTCTAGAAATTTCCAGATAGTAAAACTTCGGCACGTTTTTTACGAAAAGGTGACGGTTGTGGTAAGGCTCTCTCTTCTCGAGTCACTTTTTTTAGTTCAAACAGCTCCGTCTGGACTGCAGTCAGTTCGGCATCTTTCTCAGCAAACATCTTCTTCAGTTTTAAGGCCATGGTTTCGACAAAGTCGTTGTCTTCGATTTACAGTGACAAACGACTTTTCACTGTAAGATTGCGATGCATCGGGAATCGATGTAAGTTATAGTTTTTGAGCAGAGTTCTCACGCTCTGCGCCTTAAACGTTTCAAAGAGTCAATCTTCTCTCAACATTCCACTGTTGCAGCACTACCCCCTTTTTAAATTCTTTTCCCATAAAAAGTTATGAGAAATAGAGAGATTTTCTAGAAACCTATATGTATGTTTAGGGAAGGGGGAATTCAGCCATTTTGGATGCATGTCTTGGAGGAAGAAGGCACCAAAAGATCAACTGGGGTAGACGTTATAAGGAAAAATGGGGGATTATAGTGAGGAAATGCAATCCCCTTGGGACAATCAAGTTAGAACTTCTTGTTCTTTCTGTTTTTCTTCCTCTTTTATTCTTGTTGGGTGTGTTGTTCTTCTTGCCTGCTTTGAATCCTTTTTTGTTCCGTACTTTTGAGAACTTGAGGCGCTTTACAGATTGCTGAATTTGCAACAGGAGGGCTTGAGCAAACTTGATTTCCTGGATTTCTTGCAAAATATTTTAATTTAATAAAATGAATGAAAGTGAGTTATGTAAGATGCAACACAACAGTTTGTAAGTCTTTGACGTACCTTTCTTGTAGCTCGTGAACTTCCAACTTATGATGTTCAGGATCTCTCTGAACGCAGCCACTTGTTGCAGAAAAATGGACGTGCTCTTTGCTTCTTCAAGGTATCCTTGAATTAATATTTCTTCATCAGAAGAACCAATCAACGTAGAAGCAAGAAACAATTTTGCTGCAGTCAGAATCATCTGAAGGAAAAAAAAAATGCAAAACTTGCATTTATTGCATCCCGTTAGTATAAAATGACAAACTCACAGTTTACTACTTGAAACAGTCACTTGTCAACAGTACAAGGCAGTCGCAGCACCAGTATATTAGACTTTGAATAGTGAGAAGCGGATTGAAAAGTTATTTTTGCTCTCACAGCTGTGCACACCTTTACTCTAGCAATGTCTGCACGCAACTGACTAAAACATAAACCCGAATCTTTAAGATTGCGACCTCGGATCGATCGTAAAGGGAAATGGATGTATGCAAATAAGTTACTTTGCAAGTCGTCCTGGATAACCTTCGCAATGCCATTAATAACGGCAGTGTTTCCGAATTGAAGAAGAAAAAGCGCGAGGTAAGGGCTTAACTAGCAGTGACGAAATTATAGGGTCAAATTTGGTATCCTGGGTAACCGTCGTCATGGAAAGCTCCGGGACGAACAACGTGACGAGCAACGGGGCCTCCACCCGGACTATCACGACCAGTACACACGTCAGTACCTACCCACACGACAACTGGTGCAGACCCAAAAACATAAGGTGCATCTTCTTGGGGAGGCTTAACTCGCAGTGACGAAGTTAACGGGTTGAATATGGTATCCTGGGTTACCTCTGTCATGGAAAGTTCCGGGACGAACAACGTGTGAAATTTTCTTTTTAAATTTTTCCTCCTTTTGTTCCTCTTCTTCTTCTTGCCACCTGCTGCATGTGCCCCGCCAACATCTACTTCAGCATTTCTTCCAGCCAAAAATTCCATATTCCCATCTATAGCCAAGTTTTCCCCACCATCTACATTTGCCGCCCTAACCCCCACACCCACTGCAATCCCATTATTATTTCCCTGTAAAGCAACAGTGTCCTGCACTATGAAAACCATGCCCTCCTCTGAAGCAGTGCAGCAATTTTTCCAACAAAATCGGATATTGGACGCCGCACTTTTCCAATGCCTTTTTCTCTTATTCTAACAGGAATTTAACAATTGTTAAAACTAACGTTTGTACAAATAGAAGCAGGAATAATGAAAATACATACCTGGAATAAAATTCTGTAGTGGATTGCTTGAATTTCATTCCCAAATCACAAACTTGCACCCACTTACTTTCTTCTATTGCAGCTCACTTCAAAAGAAAGTGCACTTTTCCGTGGAAACTTCTGCGAAAAAATGTAACAAAAGCAAAGGCCAAGCACAGTAGACAGTACACAAAGTATTAAAAGTTATAGTTTTCAAAAGATTTCTATTCCGTTCTCATTTTTTAAAGGCTGAGTAAAGTAAACAGATCGAGAAAGTGTGTTTATTTTTAGAATGAAAAAGTATAAAAAGGAGTTGTTTAAAAGGATATTATATTTATCTTGAATGAATGAAATGTTAGAAAAACACCAAACAAACAAAAAAAAACATTTAAAAATTACTCCAACATATCTTTTTCCTTTTCCTCCAAATTCGCCAATCTCCCAGTCAGCTCCACCAGCTGCTTTCTAGCGGCTGCATCTTCCAATAAAAAGAAGGATATGACGTCTTAGCACGAAAAAGAAAATACACATTTAGAAAATTATATTAATACATTTAAAAAACATAAACATTTACTGATTCACGTTAGTGTACATTTTCTCAACTTCTCCTACCCTTTGCGAACTTTAAATTTTTCTTGAAAGATTTTCCTCACCGCTCCATCCCGCTCTCACTGCAACCAGTCAACAAGAAATTTCTTGATACTGACGTGCTGGCGAGGCTTGAAAAAACTTCTGGTGGAAAACCAAGAGCGATCACGAGTTGACCCATTTACCCATTTCGTAATGTAACATCACTGAATGTTTAACCTGATTGTAAATTTATTCGTACAAGACATTTAGAAAAAGTTTTCTTATTTACAATTCGACTCAAACTTTTCAGCCATTTTGACAATGGCCACTTGAAATTTTTACACTTCTTTGACAATGACAACTTGAAATTTTGTCCACTTTGACAATTACAACTTGAAATTTTGTCCACTTTGACAATTACAACTTGAAATTTTTACCACTTTGACAATTTTTTGACCAACCACTTTGAATACTCGAAACATTGCTTGACAATTTCCTCTTCCTCAATTTCCTCCCTTGAAATTATTTTCTTGCTGTTTTGCCTGCACCACCAAAGCCATCTTTAGATTGGGGACATTCCATCATGCGGGGAAGATCGCCAATCTTCTGTTAAATCTGAAAATTAACGAAAATTAATGTAGTATTAGCTGTTTCAGCAGATTCCATCAGTATAGATTTTTTTTTATTTAATTTCCTCCCAATCTTTTGTTTTGTTATGTAGGTCTGGCCATAACCGGATAAAAACAAAAGAAGAAAAGCTCCCGAAAAAATAAAAAAGAAGTGGAGATTTGCAGGATGCGAGTTCAGAATATATAATCCTATTATTACAGAGTCGGCAAAAACAAGGAAAAACACGTATAAGAGAGAGAGACGATGCGAGACGATGAATGAGCGTTAATTATGAATAAGAATGTACAAAAGATATGAATGCATCCCGCTTTTTTTTCTTTTTTATTAACCCAAAAATTCAAAATTTTGTAATTTATTTTTTAAATATTTCGACTATTAAATATTGCGGGGACTTGCTGGATTTTCTCGGTGTGGTTTTTCTTATAAAACAAACTCTATTCTTCGTGGACTTTATTATCATTCCACACCGACGATGCTGGCGATCGTAGTCAGCGTACATCCTCAATTTCGCCCGGAAATTGAGTACTTTTCTCAATTTAATAGTAACTGCGGTAACCAATGCTCCGTTTTCGGCCACCGCCGGAGCGTACTTCTTCTTCTTTGGTGTCGACATTCTTACAAGAATCTCGAAACAAACTGGGCACGTCGCAAACTTTTCTAGTAGATCTGGAGGGAATCCTAACCTTCCCTCTCTACAAAGAAGGAGGTGACCCTGGCCAATTAAGGATGACCTCGAGTAGAAATTTGCAATGAGCTGACCCTATTGACCCCTTATAAAAATGTACTTGTTTTTAAAGCACTGAAGGAACAGAATCTCTTTCGTTGAATATTACGATGAACGAATGGTAATTGAAATCAACAACCATACGGCTGGCCAAGATAACCCCACACGGAGCAAAAAGTTCATAAAATAAAAAAAGAGTTAATGCCATACATTACATTAAAAAAAAATTATTAATCCGTGATTCGTCACAATCTTTGGGTACTTTCTTGACGAAAAGGTGGCGGTCGAGAAAGGGCTCGGCCTTTTCTAGCAACTGTCTTTCAGTTCTAAAAATTCAGATTGGAGAGAGTATAACTTACTCTCCCACCGACTTTCTGAAGGCGTGGAATGAGATTGGTGGTTTCTGATCGAGCAACAACTAGGGTAGCACAGCTATCCGCTATCCCCTTATGCGATGGCGCACAAATGGCGAACAAATGACACATTGTTAGGAGGATTGCAATTGTTTATGATTTGGAGAATACTACTTACAACTCGGGTCACAACACTTTTCGAAGTATTCGGGCATCACCTTCGACCCGGAATTCCTCATAACATGTTCGTTGTACCTGAATGGCCGAAGTTTCTGGAAATATAAATATAATAAAAATTAATAAAAAATTAAAAAAAAAATTGAAACAAAAATTTACTTGTAATCGGTACAGGACACGGTACACGTTGTGGCCGTGTTTTGGGGAATTCAAAGGCAACATGGATCGCATCTCTGGGCAGTGATGTCTATCTCGACAATGGTTAATTAGCCAGCATATATTGCTCCGTTTCATGACGTAAATTCGTCGTTTCACACCAAAAAGAGGAATAGTAAGAGGAAGAAGAGGAAGTAACAATCAAACGTGGCAGGTGGCTCGGGACGAGTGACCGAATCCCGCAATTATAGGTCACGAAACACGTAGTGGCCGTGTTTTTTTTTGGGGGGGGGGATTCAAAGACTGCCACGGATCGCATCGCCAGACGACGATCTCGACGATGGGTGAATTGGCCAGCGCATATAAGAAGACCTGTAATAGGTAAAAAAAATATATGGAAAGAGAAAGGAAGGTGTAATCCTCACTGGCATGAGAGCACAAAACAACCCCTGATTTTTCAAAAACATCTTTGAAAAACAGATCACCGAATATCCACCTGGCAACAGTAGTTGACGCTCTCCTGAAATCCCATTTTCTCAAAATGCTTGCTTGAATTTTTATCTCCAGAGCTTTCCAAAGTAAAATAAGGTCGAAGGTTAAACCCCTCTTGTGATTTTGAAGGTTAAGCTAAATATGGGAGCCCTTAGTTGGAATGAATTTGAGGAAAACAGATGGCTGTCCCGAAGTCATTGCCGTGATCACCTTGTATTGAATCCTAAGGAAGCCAATGCCACCAATCTGGGAGCTGAACCTAAAATCTTGTATATTTGTGACTTTAATCTGAGAGAGGAGTAAGGGCGTAGTGTCCTTAACAATCACGGTGGATGGCATGGGGTTGACCATGCACCACAGTTGTTGTGCAGGTTCTTCATTTAACCCTTCAGTGCCTCTCGTCTCTAATATTTCTTCTTTTTGGAGAGAGAGAATGCCTTTCTCTTTTACTTAAAAAATACCCGAATCTTCACAAGAAGGTTTATATTTGTCATACGGATGAACTGATTCTTGTTTACACAAAACAAGGCATGGCCATTCGTTCGTTAAAGCGCTCGAGCGTGCGCTTAGCTCTGGAAGCTGATCGTGGAGGAAAAACTCGATTCGTTTTTTTCAGCAGGGAACACATGTTCCTACATGGGGCTCACAAAAATCATTTTGATGACTCTTCCAGGTATTGATCGCCCTGCAATTGTCAATCAAATTCCCACCTTCAAGGGAGAGAGCCTTTTCCTGGATCTAGGAGGCAACATTGAGTGTAGACTGTGTCATTTGGACAAATTTGCCCTTATGGGAGAAAAATTTGTGCAACATGTTTTTGGCATACCCAATCCCAAAGTAGGGTAGATCAAAGACGGCTCTGAAGTGGTTAATGGCCCCACTCTACTGAAGGAAGCTGCTTCTATTCTTTTAAAACTTCCCCCTCAATTTTCAGGGGTTTGTGTGTTTGTGTGTGTGTGTGGGGGGGAATCTGACCCGCGGGAATATTGATGTCTCGGTGACCGATGTCTTTACGGGGAACGTGGCCCTCAAAACGGGAGAAGGCGTGATACGCCTAATTTTTTACGCTTTGAAGTGGGGCTTTTCCAGCTCGTGGCCGGGCAAGCTTGAGTATTTGATTACAAAGCTCATCTTTGAAAGCTTGAAATGCCAACTGGACCTCCAAAAATACAATGGGGCCTATTGGATCGGTCTCAATGGAATGGCCGTCAAAAGCCACGGAAAAACTGATCCCTTGGAATTTGCCAATCAATTATTTGTTTTCGCAATTAGCACAATTCACAATCAAAGTCAGCAAGTCGCAGGATAGTCAGTGGAAAGTCCTTCATCTGGTGCTGGTCGCCATCAGCCCAGCTCTGTTTTGGTTCTTGGAGGTTCTTAGTGACGAGAAATTAAGCTTTTGACAGCGAGTTAATCGTTTTAAATAAATGGGTTGCAATTAACAAAAAAAAATTACATTTCGGTTTTTGCCCTTCAGGTGTTTTTGACATCAGCAGAATTTTTTCTGGTGTTAACTATGATTGGATATTCAGAAGAAGACAAGTTGATTCAAGAATATGCTGAAGTAGCAAAATCTACAAAAAAAAATTCTGGAGCAATCGACCGCATGGCCTGAAATCTTGAACATCATCAATTTGAAGTTTGCTAGCTACAAAAAAGGATCCTGAACAACCTAAAAGCTACTCTTTTGCATTGTGCACAATCCAATGCCATTAAAAGGGGTTTTTACAGTTTTAGCACATTCATTCTCTTTTACTAACCCAAATAATTCTACAGGAAAGCCCCATAGCAGTTGGGAAGGTGTATTACGCTAAATCCCGTCTGATTAACATACAAAAATCAATAAAGCTTCTGAACTACAGCAAAAGAAAAAAAGAAGAAGCAAATCTAAAAGTCCCAAAACGAAAACAAACAAACAAAGCGAACAATAATTAAAGAGAAGGTAAAAATAGGAAGGCCAACCAGAAATGTTTACCAAAATTCATAGTTTGACGAAGTCATGAAGTATGTTTGGATGGTGTATGGTGCAACAAGGGAGGAGCACTTAAATTAAAGTGAAAAGTAAACAAATTTTGAAACCTCTCTGTATTTTTACCAAATCACAATCCCATCCTTTAGTGCAATTTTCTAAACTTGACCATTAATCTTTTGCAGTTATTTTATTGCTAAACATCTTTTGAAAAAATTTTAATTAATTTTTTGGCAAAAATATAATCATTAACGACTTAAAAGGAGATTTTTTAATGAAAAAAAAAACACTCTCTCCCTCAGTGCCCTGTTCATCACTGTCACTGTTAGCCTTGGAAAAACTGCTCAAGCTGTGCTCATAGATGCTGATAGATTGACTAACCTTAAAACCACTACCCCTGACGATTGTCTTAAATGCGATTTTACCCCAGGAAATGTGGATTCTTATCCCCAAACAACGTGCACCTGCAAAAGTGATGAACGAGGGTGCTGCGGGGATGAACTGGCGTGATGAGTATAGAGATAATGTAACGTATGACATGACGCAAGACAAAATTTGACCTCATGTGACATACGTCAATTGGTCAGACAAAGCGGGGCGGGCTATTGTAGCACCCCATTTTCCCCTAACAATCTTGGCTCTTTCTAAAATAAGCTTTACGATAAGATTGAGTCTAGTTTCTTAGTTTGATTAGCTCAGTAGAAGAGCAATAATCTTGACATACACTCTATCCTCAAGTTGTTGTGAGTTCAATCTACTAGGACGAAAAATTGCCAAGCGGTTTGTGGCGTTGAATTCAGGTCACGAGCAGTCCATCGTTTTCCAGTTCTGTAAGAAAGAATTCCTCTGTCTAACACAAGTAATAAATAACCCATTAAGAAGACAATATATGAAAGACTAAAACAACTTCTTTCAGAATACACAACAGCAGATCAATAAACAAAAACCAGTTTCAATCTGGGAGCGTAGGTTCAAATACAAATATCTGCGTTTTGACACATCATTCTCCATATTTTTAATTTTACAGAATTAGAAACCATAAATTAATCTTCGATACTTCATTTGGTAGAGCGGTGATTTGCAACTGATGCGAAAAGGATATTCATCGTTCACTATTTCAACTCAAAATCGTTGGTTTTTTAATCTTATTTTACCCACCCTCCTTTTCCAAAGGCAAAATATTTACTGAAATATATGTCTGAAATAATTTCTGCAGAAAGTGCCTTGGCAATTTGTAAGCAAGTAGACATTCTAAGATCATTGAAGGCACTGCGTTCAGGTTCCAGTCCGGCTCAATATTTCATATGAAAAATAGTCGGCCACGACCATAATATATACTTGTTAACGTTTGTAAAGGGGGTGTGAAATTTCCCCTTTAAGTCCATAAATACGACATAAAAAAAAATTCAGCTAGCTCCAACGGAGGAAGGAGGAAAGGGTGGACTTTGTGTATTCTAAATATTTCTTTCACACCCAACAGTATTGTTTTATAGGCCTATCTGTCCACATTGAGGGCCAGTAGTAGTTGTTTTTCACCGGTATGTTTGATAGAAGGCCATATTTATAGGCCATGTATATTTGTGTAGTTGAACACTTTTTTTGTTAAACTTCCATGTGTTATTTTAAGAATTGAAATATTGATTATTGAATATTATATGTGATCTCCTTTCATCCATTTCCTTAACGAAAAAGTCTAGGAAATCACCCATACCATTATAGTCTGCTGTGCAAAGTAATTACTAAATTCAATTTGTATTTCAAAATTCTATTTTCCCAGAGAAAGGTCGTGGCCTCTTTTTTTCTTAGTTTCTAGGCACTAATGATGAGATTTCGTCGTCAGACTTTTTTCAATTTAATATATTCACATACGTCATTTCACCCAGACATCTGTATTATAGCTTTTAAACTTTAAGCCCTATGTTGCTGATTTAATTTCAAGCAGACAAATCTGAAATCTACAGTTTGACAGTTTCATTTTTACGTAGCTCAAGGGGCAAATTTGAAGTGGGCATTGAATTAAAAATTTCAATGTCAGGTGTAACTCCTAAATGGTGTGGGGTCTGCTAACTAATTTTGAATCGCTTTATTTTACTTACTGAAATTCGAGAGAAAAAATAAGGGGCTTATTTTTGTCCAAGTCAACACAGCTATTTGAATTTACAAATATTCTCCTCGAATGGTTAGGAAAACCAGTTTCGTTTGGACAAAAAGCTATACAGGGATCCAAAAACAAACAATTTAATTTGTTATAATGAAACAATTTTTTCAAAACAATGCAAGTTTCATTACATAAATAATTCAACTATCATGAAACACCTACATTTTCACATTTCTTAAATAAAATTCCTCAGGAATACGACTACACATAATGGTACACAAGATACTAAAACTTTTTTGCTTTTACTTGAATCAATGAAATTTTTTTCCAGTAATTATTGAAATATTATATTTTCAATTGTGATTGAGGTTGACAGAAGGGTCTTACTTTATTGATATTCATCAAAAGTGCGTCAGCGTGATTTTTCTGCTAGATGTGAAGCTGAATTTCTGAACTGAACCCAATCTGACGTAAACATATATTGAAGAACAGTGAGCGATCCTAGGACCAAAACTTCCGATTTCCGCATCCTAATAATCACATAAGAAAATTAGTCCTGGAAAATTTCTTTAAGATAGCGGGAAACGAGAATATTAAATTCAATTTTTTCCTGTACTAATAATTTTCTTCTTATAATTATCTTTCCGCATGTAATTTTCACAATGTGTCTTTTTTCTTGTCCCACGTGTTTTTTTAATTTGCGAAAATGGCATCAGTCTATTCAAAACATTTAAAAAAATTGAACTTAGTCATCAAATGCGAGCTACTGACGACTTGAACCACGCAGAATTCGTAAACCACTGAGAAAAACTTCTAAAACGGTTCCATTGCCAATGAATTCTTACGTATGTTGAAAACGTTAATCAAAGAATTGAACAGTATCAACATGGAATTAATAGAATTTTTGCCGTACGCAAGCCGTCAACGTACGCGTAAGCCTTCAACGTACGCAATAGTCTGTTGAGTAATGTGGAAAGGAATTACTTGCTTTTTGAACGTGAATGTTCAGTGCTGGTTTTGGCCATCCAGAAATTGACAGATTTTTATGGGGTTCTAAATTTAAAAATGTAACTAATTGCTGGTTAATGAAGAAAAAAGATCTTGCCGGACGATTTTGACGCTAGGTGAAGTATAATACAACCGTAGAATCTTTATATGGAAATTATTCATCGAAGCGGCCAACAACACACTTACGCTGATGACGGATAAAAAAAAACGAAAGAAAAATTCGCTTAGGATCTTATCATGTCAACCACTTTCTCCCCCAGAGAAGCAGCATGATTGCTTTTGGAAATCCATGATCCTATTGATTACCTAAACAAGCAGGAAGTGAAGTGGGATCTGTCATAAAGAAATTATGGAAACAGCACCACTTAGCGAACCACCCGATCATAGAAACAACCCGGTTATCCCTTTTTCGGCCGTAGGGACATCCGTGGCAAGATCCTCTGGATCGTTCCAATGCCTGTCGGGACAAAGCCCTATAGGGAATCCTCTCTTAATCCTTGTTGACGTGGCGTCTAGAAGTTGAAAACTTTTATCGGCTCACGTCGATAAAGGGTTATAGAACCGAAATGGCTCTGCCATGTTTCAGAGCCACCATCGGCGTACTGATTCAACAGATGTAAATTTTTGCAGCGGGAACTTAGAATTTACAGCAAATAAGACAGAAATGGTCGTTAGTTTGGACTCTAGGTTAATGTTTCAGATGCTGAGAGGTTCATAAAGAAATGTTGGCACTCCTTTAAAAAAATAATGCGAGTTTGAGTTTATAGCCTGTTTCATTCACAATCGTTGCCTTCCTAATTTCCCTACTGAAAAAAGCGACCACGTTCGTAATTATTGAACCCAATCCGAGCATTTAATTGCTTGCGTCATCTCCACTGTTTTCTTTATTCCATATTAAAATAAAGTAGATAAACTTGGCTTTTTGTTAGAATAATTGAAAGCGACCAAAAGTTTTTCATAAAGAGGGTTTTTTAATATGGAAAAAAGATAGTGAGAAAATAGTTACATCTAGAGTCAGATCCCAAATTTAGACTTTCTTAAAGCTTAATAAGAAAAAATATCATCGAAATAAAACAGACTTAGGATTTGTCTACTTATAGTGAAACAAAAAATCAATTTCCAAGATTATAGAAATGACTGTCTTTATTTATGTATGGGCTTTTAGTAAAGTGGAATCCCCCGTAGATGGCGCTGGAATCAAGTGCGTGGTTATAGAACAACCCGGTTATAAAACCGCGAACAGGTTGGCACAGAATATTACCCCTAGTAAAATACAGCGACGAACAACTCGAATTTTAGGTAAAAACTTCCTTTTATTTCTTAGAGCTGCGACTCCAGCCTGCCAAAAATTTACTAGTTAAAAAAAAATGTCTGCTGAACCAAAACAACCCCCCCCCCCCCCAAAAAAAAAAAAACGCGTTGCCAACTCGTTCTTGCGGTTCTTCGAGCCGCAACATATATAGTCCATCTTTCTTTCTGGAAACTCCGTCATTTCTTCTTTGTTTCTTCCTGGTTATCAGCAATTTTTGTCTTCCACGGCTTTGAGCAGACACAGTTTTACCACCGGCCGTTGATATTCTCCATCCTGCGTCTCTACTATTACGGTCCTTACGGTCTGGTTTCTGTCTTTTTCCCTTTTACCAGGCAGTAGCTTTGTCACTCGTCCGGTTGGCTACTTACCACGAGGGTTCTTGTCGTCGACTATTAGGCCTTTATCTCCAACTGCTAAGTTGCGCTCCTTCCTTGTCCACTTCGTTCGCTGAAGCAGTGATGGCACATTTTCTGGTAACCACCTCCTCCAGATTTTTTGAGCCAGTTCTTGGACTCTTAGCCATCTGCGAAGAGACAACCCCCGTGTATCGTCGAGGAGACCTTGTGGGAAGAGTGGATGTGGCCGGCCATGGAGGAAGTGATTCGGGGTTAAAATTCCTCCGTTCTCCGGATGCCATCTCAGATGCGTGAGTGGTCAGGCGTTCAACATGGAGTACACCTCCCTCAATGTGGTACTAAGAACTTCTTCTTGAACGGTTTGCATGCCAAGAACCGCTGTAAGGTCGGTCTTAGCTGATCAGACGAGGCGTTCCAATACTCCTCCGAAATGTGGTGCAGAAGGGGGTAAAAAGTGACACTGGATCTTCATTTCTGCTGCTTTGCTTAAAATCTTGTTTTCTTTCTCCATAGCGCGTAATCCTTCTCGTAGCTCGCGTTCACCTGCCACCAAATTAGTGCCGTTGTTGCTGAAAATTTCTTTGGGGTGTCCTCGGATGCTCACAAACCGTCGTAAGGCCATCAAGAATGAATCCGTGTGGAGCTGGACAGCCAATCGGTGTGGATGGCGCGTGTTACGAGGCACGTAAAAAGAAAACCATACTTTTTGTCTGTGTGTCTTCCTATCGTTACGTGGAGCAGCCACAAATAGTCCACTCCAACGTGAGTGAACGGCGAGAGATCAAGGGTGACTCGAGCTAAGGAGAATGGGGCCATACTGGTTTGGAAAGTCTTCTCCTGATTTCATGTACTTTTTCACTTCCTTGTGCACCGCCCTGCCTCCTCGTATAATCCAAAACCTTGATTGTACCTCATACAGGGTTTAATCAATTTGAGAATGGAAACATCTCTCATGTGCGTCCTTGGTCACTAGACTCGTAAAGGGGTGACGATGTGGTAGCATCAGGTGAATTGCGTCTCGATCAATCGGCGCCTTTGAGCACGTTCGATGTTCTGGGAATACTCGAATCGTTATGAATGGCGTCGATTTCAGCTTGAAAATTTTCCTCCTGCACGCGTCGCACGCACTTCTCTAAGGCCATCTGCAACTGCCCACTGGTTTTATCTGAAAATTCCTCCATCTCTGTTACGCTTCTTTCCAGTGCTGTAAGGCTCGTTGAGGTCTTAATTAGCTGGTCGATTCTGCTCTTTGATGCGGTTACTGCTCCCATGTGGACTGTGCACATGTAGTCATTCCATGTAGTCACAGTTCGAAAATTTCTGCAACAGCAGCTACATGTGCATGTAAAATATGATGAATCACGGATGCGGACCCTTGACAGAACGGACCCCCAATATAGAATATCCCGCAATTGGCACAAGCTCACGTAGCCCCACTTCTGGCCAATGGAGGAGTCAATGTCAAACAGACGAATGGAAACGGACACAACAAATTCGGCTCATTGTGCAAACAAGGTTGTTTTTGAATACTATGAAGTAAGATTTAAAATCTCTTTGCATATCCAATTTGTGTTTTACTAATTCAAATGTTGTCTCAAAATCAGTTTCAAGATTTAATAGATGCTAAAGACCCTTTTACTTCTTCTTGGGTTGAGGCTAAAATTGTTCGCATTACCAAAAACAAAGATGACAACCAATTGGAATACCAGGTTTTATTTCAAGGGTAAACCATTTGTGCTTATACTTTATTACATTTCATAATTTCCTTTTTATTCTAGACATGAAAGAGAAATTCCACTTCCACGAACATTCAAGCAAATGAGACCCAGAGCAGAAGACTACAACATGGAAGAAAATAAGAACCAAAAGAAAGATTAGTTAGACGTTCATGCAAGATTATTGTGATTATGAAAAATGAACTGCCATATGTGAGATGAAATATAATGAGATGAAATGAATGAATTATGAATGAAATATACAACAACAACAAACAAATACTTTTCAAAATTTTTATTTAGATAAGGAACCTCGATTGCAATCCAACTTCAAGAAAATACACACGTAATGTTTGAACATTCCTCATCTTCCATCTCAGTCGTGGGATGGCCCCATCATTGGGGACTGGTTCCCGGCAGATCTTCCTCTTCTTCAATTTTTCTGGCCAATTGAGATAGAACCACCTTTTCTTTCTGTAAATAATTAACACGATAAATTAAAAAAAATTTTGGGCAATGAGGGGGGATTGGGTAAGGTGATAACTTACCACAGTCAGATACACCTGCTTGCCTCCTGAAAGCTCTTCTTGCATTTGGATTTTTGAACAAAAATCCTCGTGTTCACACCAACACCTGGCTCTCTTTTGCCCACCAGCTTCGTCAGAAGCGTTCCCCATCTCGACATCATTCTGCGGTTTCTTGGACCCTGCATGAGAAAAAAGATTTAGAAAAAAGATTTTAAAATTTAGGGCACAAATAAGGATACTTACTCTTTGGCTTTGGCCAATCAAATTTTTCACGTAGGACATACTGCAGTGGGGGCTAAATTACAAATTTTTCTACAGCAACTGCAGCTAAACAAACAATGGCTTCTGCCACGTGCACGGAGATGTCGGCAAGGGAATGGTTAAACTCCTGTTGTGAATCCATTGCTGTTAAAATTGTTGTTAAAAAACGAGTGCGACTGATGGGAGGGAATTTTGTGTTTTTCTTTTTTCAGGAATCCTTTGCCGAGTCGGACTGCCATTTTTTTTTTTTTTTAAAGAGTTGATTTTTTTTCTGCCAGCCAAGATGCCAGGAATTTGCCCTCGTTGCCAAAAGAATGTTTACTTTGCCGAGGAGAAGATGTCTTTGGGCAAATCGTTCCACAAGATGTTCTTCGCTTGCGGAAAACATTACAGACATGTTTTTTTCTGATTTCATCTGATTTCATCCGCCAACATCTACTTCAGCATTTCTTCCAGCCAAAAATTCCATATTCCCATCTATAGCCAAGTTTTCCCCACCATCTACATTTGCCGCCCTAACCCCCACACCCACTGCAATCCCATTATTATTTCCCTGTAAAGCAACAGTGTCCTGCACTAAGAAAACCATGCCCTCCTCTGAAGCAGTGCAGCAATTTTTCCAACAAAATCGGATATTGGACGCCGCACTTTTCCAATGCCTTTTTCTCTTATTCTAACAGGAATTTAACAATTGTTAAAACTAACGTTTGTACAAATAGAAGCAGGAATAATGAAAATACATACCTGGAATAAAATTCTGTAGTGGATTGCTTGAATTTCATTCCCAAATCACAAACTTGCACCCACTTACTTTCTTCTATTGCAGCTCACTTCAAAAGAAAGTGCACTTTTCCGTGGAAACTTCTGCGAAAAAATGTAACAAAAGCAAAGGCCAAGCACAGTAGACAGTACACAAAGTATTAAAAGTTATAGTTTTCAAAAGATTTCTATTCCGTTCTCATTTTTTAAAGGCTGAGTAAAATAAACAGATCGAGAAAGTGTGTTTATTTTTAGAATGAAAAAGTATAAAAAGGAGTTGTTTAAAAGGATATTATATTTATCTTGAATGAATGAAATGTTAGAAAAACACCAAACAAACAAAAAAAACATTTAAAAATTACTCCAACATATCTTTTTCCTTTTCCTCCAAATTCGCCAATCTCCCAGTCAGCTCCACCAGCTGCTTTCTAGCGGCTGCATCTTCCAATAAAAAGAAGGATATGACGTCTTAGCACGAAAAAGAAAATACACATTTAGAAAATTATATTAATACATTTAAAAAACATAAACATTTACTGATTCACGTTAGTGTACATTTTCTCAACTTCTCCTACCCTTTGCGAACTTTAAATTTTTCTTGAAAGATTTTCCTCACCGCTCCATCCCGCTCTCACTGCAACCAGTCAACAAGAAATTTCTTGATACTGACGTGCTGGCGAGGCTTGAAAAAACTTCTGGTGGAAAACCAAGAGCGATCACGAGTTGACCCATTTACCCATTTCGTAATGTAACATCACTGAATGTTTAACCTGATTGTAAATTTATTCGTACAAGACATTTAGAAAAAGTTTTCTTGTTTACAATTCGACTCAAACTTTTCAGCCATTTTGACAATGGCCACTTGAAATTTTTACACTTCTTTGACAATGACAACTTGAAATTTTGTCCACTTTGACAATTACAACTTGAAATTTTGTCCACTTTGACAATTACAACTTGAAATTTTTACCACTTTGACAATTTTTTGACCAACCACTTTGAATACTCGAAACATTGCTTGACAATTTCCTCTTCCTCAATTTCCTCCCTTGAAATTATTTTCTTGCTGTTTTGCCTGCACCACCAAAGCCATCTTTAGATTGGGGACATTCCATCATGCGGGGAAGATCGCCAATCTTCTGTTAAATCTGAAAATTAACGAAAATTAATGTAGTATTAGCTGTTTCAGCAGATTCCATCAGTATAGATTTTTTTTTATTTAATTTCCTCCCAATCTTTTGTTTTGTTATGTAGGTCTGGCCATAACCGGATAAAAACAAAAGAAGAAAAGCTCCCGAAAAAATAAAAAAGAAGTGGAGATTTGCAGGATGCGAGTTCAGAATATATAATCCTATTATTACAGAGTCGGCAAAAACAAGGAAAAACACGTATAAGAGAGAGAGACGATGCGAGACGATGAATGAGCGTTAATTATGAATAAGAATGTACAAAAGATATGAATGCATTCCGCTTTTTTTTCTTTTTTATTAACCCAAAAATTCAAAATTTTGTAATTTATTTTTTAAATATTTCGACTATTAAATATTGCGGGGACTTGCTGGATTTTCTCGGTGTGGTTTTTCTTATAAAACAAACTCTATTCTTCGTGGACTTTATTATCATTCCACACCGACGATGCTGGCGATCGTAGTCAGCGTACATCCTCAATTTCGCCCGGAAATTGAGTACTTTTCTCAATTTAATAGTAACTGCGGTAACCAATGCTCCGTTTTCGGCCACCGCCGGAGCGTACTTCTTCTTCTTTGGTGTCGACATTCTTACAAGAATCTCGAAACAAACTGGGCACGTCGCAAACTTTTCTAGTAGATCTGGAGGGAATCCTAACCTTCCCTCTCTACAAAGAAGGAGGTGACCCTGGCCAATTAAGGATGACCTCGAGTAGAAATTTGCAATGAGCTGACCCTATTGACCCCTTATAAAAATGTACTTGTTTTTAAAGCACTGAAGGAACAGAATCTCTTTCGTTGAATATTACGATGAACGAATGGTAATTGAAATCAACAACCATACGGCTGGCCAAGATAACCCCACACGGAGCAAAAAGTTCATAAAATAAAAAAAGAGTTAATGCCATACATTACATTAAAAAAAAATTATTAATCCGTGATTCGTCACAATCTTTGGGTACTTTCTTGACGAAAAGGTGGCGGTCGAGAAAGGGCTCGGCCTTTTCTAGCAACTGTCTTTCAGTTCTAAAAATTCAGATTGGAGAGAGTATAACTTACTCTCCCACCGACTTTCTGAAGGCGTGGAATGAGATTGGTGGTTTCTGATCGAGCAACAACTAGGGTAGCACAGCTATCCGCTATCCCCTTATGCGATGGCGCACAAATGGCGAACAAATGACACATTGTTAGGAGGATTGCAATTGTTTATGATTTGGAGAATACTACTTACAACTCGGGTCACAACACTTTTCGAAGTATTCGGGCATCACCTTCGACCCGGAATTCCTCATAACATGTTCGTTGTACCTGAATGGCCGAAGTTTCTGGAAATATAAATATAATAAAAATTAATAAAAAATTAAAAAAAAAATTGAAACAAAAATTTACTTGTAATCGGTACAGGACACGGTACACGTTGTGGCCGTGTTTTGGGGAATTCAAAGGCAACATGGATCGCATCTCTGGGCAGTGATGTCTATCTCGACAATGGTTAATTAGCCAGCATATATTGCTCCGTTTCATGACGTAAATTCGTCGTTTCACACCAAAAAGAGGAATAGTAAGAGGAAGAAGAGGAAGTAACAATCAAACGTGGCAGGTGGCTCGGGACGAGTGACCGAATCCCGCAATTATAGGTCACGAAACACGTAGTGGCCGTGTTTTTTTTTGGGGGGGGGGGGATTCAAAGACTGCCACGGATCGCATCGCCAGACGACGATCTCGACGATGGGTGAATTGGCCAGCGCATATAAGAAGACCTGTAATAGGTAAAAAAAATATATGGAAAGAGAAAGGAAGGTGTAATCCTCACTGGCATGAGAGCACAAAACAACCCCTGATTTTTCAAAAACATCTTTGAAAAACAGATCACCGAATATCCACCTGGCAACAGTAGTTGACGCTCTCCTGAAATCCCATTTTCTCAAAATGCTTGCTTGAATTTTTATCTCCAGAGCTTTCCAAAGTAAAATAAGGTCGAAGGTTAAACCCCTCTTGTGATTTTGAAGGTTAAGCTAAATATGGGAGCCCTTAGTTGGAATGAATTTGAGGAAAACAGATGGCTGTCCCGAAGTCATTGCCGTGATCACCTTGTATTGAATCCTAAGGAAGCCAATGCCACCAATCTGGGAGCTGAACCTAAAATCTTGTATATTTGTGACTTTAATCTGAGAGAGGAGTAAGGGCGTAGTGTCCTTAACAATCACGGTGGATGGCATGGGGTTGACCATGCACCACAGTTGTTGTGCAGGTTCTTCATTTAACCCTTCAGTGCCTCTCGTCTCTAATATTTCTTCTTTTTGGAGAGAGAGAATGCCTTTCTCTTTTACTTAAAAAATACCCGAATCTTCACAAGAAGGTTTATATTTGTCATACGGATGAACTGATTCTTGTTTACACAAAACAAGGCATGGCCATTCGTTCGTTAAAGCGCTCGAGCGTGCGCTTAGCTCTGGAAGCTGATCGTGGAGGAAAAACTCGATTCGTTTTTTTCAGCAGGGAACACATGTTCCTACATGGGGCTCACAAAAATCATTTTGATGACTCTTCCAGGTATTGATCGCCCTGCAATTGTCAATCAAATTCCCACCTTCAAGGGAGAGAGCCTTTTCCTGGATCTAGGAGGCAACATTGAGTGTAGACTGTGTCATTTGGACAAATTTGCCCTTATGGGAGAAAAATTTGTGCAACATGTTTTTGGCATACCCAATCCCAAAGTAGGGTAGATCAAAGACGGCTCTGAAGTGGTTAATGGCCCCACTCTACTGAAGGAAGCTGCTTCTATTCTTTTAAAACTTCCCCCTCAATTTTCAGGGGTTTGTGTGTTTGTGTGTGTGTGGGGGGGGGGGGAATCTGACCCGCGGGAATATTGATGTCTCGGTGACCGATGTCTTTACGGGGAACGTGGCCCTCAAAACGGGAGAAGGCGTGATACGCCTAATTTTTTACGCTTTGAAGTGGGGCTTTTCCAGCTCGTGGCCGGGCAAGCTTGAGTATTTGATTACAAAGCTCATCTTTGAAAGCTTGAAATGCCAACTGGACCTCCAAAAATACAATGGGGCCTATTGGATCGGTCTCAATGGAATGGCCGTCAAAAGCCACGGAAAAACTGATCCCTTGGAATTTGCCAATCAATTATTTGTTTTCGCAATTAGCACAATTCACAATCAAAGTCAGCAAGTCGCAGGATAGTCAGTGGAAAGTCCTTCATCTGGTGCTGGTCGCCATCAGCCCAGCTCTGTTTTGGTTCTTGGAGGTTCTTAGTGACGAGAAATTAAGCTTTTGACAGCGAGTTAATCGTTTTAAATAAATGGGTTGCAATTAACAAAAAAAAATTACATTTCGGTTTTTGCCCTTCAGGTGTTTTTGACATCAGCAGAATTTTTTCTGGTGTTAACTATGATTGGATATTCAGAAGAAGACAAGTTGATTCAAGAATATGCTGAAGTAGCAAAATCTACAAAAAAAAATTCTGGAGCAATCGACCGCATGGCCTGAAATCTTGAACATCATCAATTTGAAGTTTGCTAGCTACAAAAAAGGATCCTGAACAACCTAAAAGCTACTCTTTTGCATTGTGCACAATCCAATGCCATTAAAAGGGGTTTTTACAGTTTTAGCACATTCATTCTCTTTTACTAACCCAAATAATTCTACAGGAAAGCCCCATAGCAGTTGGGAAGGTGTATTACGCTAAATCCCGTCTGATTAACATACAAAAATCAATAAAGCTTCTGAACTACAGCAAAAGAAAAAAAGAAGAAGCAAATCTAAAAGTCCCAAAACGAAAACAAACAAACAAAGCGAACAATAATTAAAGAGAAGGTAAAAATAGGAAGGCCAACCAGAAATGTTTACCAAAATTCATAGTTTGACGAAGTCATGAAGTATGTTTGGATGGTGTATGGTGCAACAAGGGAGGAGCACTTAAATTAAAGTGAAAAGTAAACAAATTTTGAAACCTCTCTGTATTTTTACCAAATCACAATCCCATCCTTTAGTGCAATTTTCTAAACTTGACCATTAATCTTTTGCAGTTATTTTATTGCTAAACATCTTTTGAAAAAATTTTAATTAATTTTTTGGCAAAAATATAATCATTAACGACTTAAAAGGAGATTTTTTAATGAAAAAAAAAACACTCTCTCCCTCAGTGCCCTGTTCATCACTGTCACTGTTAGCCTTGGAAAAACTGCTCAAGCTGTGCTCATAGATGCTGATAGATTGACTAACCTTAAAACCACTACCCCTGACGATTGTCTTAAATGCGATTTTACCCCAGGAAATGTGGATTCTTATCCCCAAACAACGTGCACCTGCAAAAGTGATGAACGAGGGTGCTGCGGGGATGAACTGGCGTGATGAGTATAGAGATAATGTAACGTATGACATGACGCAAGACAAAATTTGACCTCATGTGACATACGTCAATTGGTCAGACAAAGCGGGGCGGGCTATTGTAGCACCCCATTTTCCCCTAACAATCTTGGCTCTTTCTAAAATAAGCTTTACGATAAGATTGAGTCTAGTTTCTTAGTTTGATTAGCTCAGTAGAAGAGCAATAATCTTGACATACACTCTATCCTCAAGTTGTTGTGAGTTCAATCTACTAGGACGAAAAATTGCCAAGCGGTTTGTGGCGTTGAATTCAGGTCACGAGCAGTCCATCGTTTTCCAGTTCTGTAAGAAAGAATTCCTCTGTCTAACACAAGTAATAAATAACCCATTAAGAAGACAATATATGAAAGACTAAAACAACTTCTTTCAGAATACACAACAGCAGATCAATAAACAAAAACCAGTTTCAATCTGGGAGCGTAGGTTCAAATACAAATATCTGCGTTTTGACACATCATTCTCCATATTTTTAATTTTACAGAATTAGAAACCATAAATTAATCTTCGATACTTCATTTGGTAGAGCGGTGATTTGCAACTGATGCGAAAAGGATATTCATCGTTCACTATTTCAACTCAAAATCGTTGGTTTTTTAATCTTATTTTACCCACCCTCCTTTTCCAAAGGCAAAATATTTACTGAAATATATGTCTGAAATAATTTCTGCAGAAAGTGCCTTGGCAATTTGTAAGCAAGTAGACATTCTAAGATCATTGAAGGCACTGCGTTCAGGTTCCAGTCCGGCTCAATATTTCATATGAAAAATAGTCGGCCACGACCATAATATATACTTGTTAACGTTTGTAAAGGGGGTGTGAAATTTCCCCTTTAAGTCCATAAATACGACATAAAAAAAAATTCAGCTAGCTCCAACGGAGGAAGGAGGAAAGGGTGGACTTTGTGTATTCTAAATATTTCTTTCACACCCAACAGTATTGTTTTATAGGCCTATCTGTCCACATTGAGGGCCAGTAGTAGTTGTTTTTCACCGGTATGTTTGATAGAAGGCCATATTTATAGGCCATGTATATTTGTGTAGTTGAACACTTTTTTTGTTAAACTTCCATGTGTTATTTTAAGAATTGAAACATTGATTATTGAATATTATATGTGATCTCCTTTCATCCATTTCCTTAACGAAAAAGTCTAGGAAATCACCCATACCATTATAGTCTGCTGTGCAAAGTAATTACTAAATTCAATTTGTATTTCAAAATTCTATTTTCCCAGAGAAAGGTCGTGGTCTCTTTTTTTCTTAGTTTCTAGGCACTAATGATGAGATTTCGTCGTCAGACTTTTTTCAATTTAATATATTCACATACGTCATTTCACCCAGACATCTGTATTATAGCTTTTAAACTTTAAGCCCTATGTTGCTGATTTAATTTCAAGCAGACAAATCTGAAATCTACAGTTTGACAGTTTCATTTTTACGTAGCTCAAGGGGCAAATTTGAAGTGGGCATTGAATTAAAAATTTCAATGTCAGGTGTAACTCCTAAATGGTGTGGGGTCTGCTAACTAATTTTGAATCGCTTTATTTTACTTACTGAAATTCGAGAGAAAAAATAAGGGGCTTATTTTTGTCCAAGTCAACACAGCTATTTGAATTTACAAATATTCTCCTCGAATGGTTAGGAAAACCAGTTTCGTTTGGACAAAAAGCTATACAGGGATCCAAAAACAAACAATTTAATTTGTTATAATGAAACAATTTTTTCAAAACAATGCAAGTTTCAACACATAAATAATTCAACTATCATGAAACACCTACATTTTCACATTTCTTAAATAAATTCCTCAGGAATACGACTACACATAATGGTACACAAGATACTAAAACTTTTTTGCTTTTACTTGAATCAATGAAATTTTTTTCCAGTAATTATTGAAATATTATATTTTCAATTGTGATTGAGGTTGACAGAAGGGTCTTACTTTATTGATATTCATCAAAAGTGCGTCAGCGTGATTTTTCTGCTAGATGTGAAGCTGAATTTCTGAACTGAACCCAATCTGACGTAAACATATATTGAAGAACAGTGAGCGATCCTAGGACCAAAACTTCCGATTTCCGCATCCTAATAATCACATAAGAAAATTAGTCCTGGAAAATTTCTTTAAGATAGCGGGAAACGAGAATATTAAATTCAATTTTTTCCTGTACTAATAATTTTCTTCTTATAATTATCTTTCCGCATGTAATTTTCACAATGTGTCTTTTTTCTTGTCCCACGTGTTTTTTTAATTTGCGAAAATGGCATCAGTCTATTCAAAACATTTAAAAAAATTGAACTTAGTCATCAAATGCGAGCTACTGACGACTTGAACCACGCAGAATTCGTAAACCACTGAGAAAAACTTCTAAAACGGTTCCATTGCCAATGAATTCTTACGTATGTTGAAAACGTTAATCAAAGAATTGAACAGTATCAACATGGAATTAATAGAATTTTTGCCGTACGCAAGCCGTCAACGTACGCGTAAGCCTTCAACGTACGCAATAGTCTGTTGAGTAATGTGGAAAGGAATTACTTGCTTTTTGAACGTGAATGTTCAGTGCTGGTTTTGGCCATCCAGAAATTGACAGATTTTTATGGGGTTCTAAATTTAAAAATGTAACTAATTGCTGGTTAATGAAGAAAAAAGATCTTGCCGGACGATTTTGACGCTAGGTGAAGTATAATACAACCGTAGAATCTTTATATGGAAATTATTCATCGAAGCGGCCAACAACACACTTACGCTG
Source organism: Daphnia pulex (assembly GCF_021134715.1). Lineage (NCBI taxonomy): Eukaryota > Metazoa > Arthropoda > Branchiopoda > Diplostraca > Daphniidae > Daphnia > Daphnia pulex. The sequence continues at coordinate 10,119,579 of NC_060026.1, read as the reverse complement.
ATGACGGATAAAAAAAAACGAAAGAAAAATTCGCTTAGGATCTTATCATGTCAACCACTTTCTCCCCCAGAGAAGCAGCATGATTGCTTTTGGAAATCCATGATCCTATTGATTACCTAAACAAGCAGGAAGTGAAGTGGGATCTGTCATAAAGAAATTATGGAAACAGCACCACTTAGCGAACCACCCGATCATAGAAACAACCCGGTTATCCCTTTTTCGGCCGTAGGGACATCCGTGGCAAGATCCTCTGGATCGTTCCAATGCCTGTCGGGACAAAGCCCTATAGGGAATCCTCTCTTAATCCTTGTTGACGTGGCGTCTAGAAGTTGAAAACTTTTATCGGCTCACGTCGATAAAGGGTTATAGAACCGAAATGGCTCTGCCATGTTTCAGAGCCACCATCGGCGTACTGATTCAACAGATGTAAATTTTTGCAGCGGGAACTTAGAATTTACAGCAAATAAGACAGAAATGGTCGTTAGTTTGGACTCTAGGTTAATGTTTCAGATGCTGAGAGGTTCATAAAGAAATGTTGGCACTCCTTTAAAAAAATAATGCGAGTTTGAGTTTATAGCCTGTTTCATTCACAATCGTTGCCTTCCTAATTTCCCTACTGAAAAAAGCGACCACGTTCGTAATTATTGAACCCAATCCGAGCATTTAATTGCTTGCGTCATCTCCACTGTTTTCTTTATTCCATATTAAAATAAAGTAGATAAACTTGGCTTTTTGTTAGAATAATTGAAAGCGACCAAAAGTTTTTCATAAAGAGGGTTTTTTAATATGGAAAAAAGATAGTGAGAAAATAGTTACATCTAGAGTCAGATCCCAAATTTAGACTTTCTTAAAGCTTAATAAGAAAAAATATCATCGAAATAAAACAGACTTAGGATTTGTCTACTTATAGTGAAACAAAAAATCAATTTCCAAGATTATAGAAATGACTGTCTTTATTTATGTATGGGCTTTTAGTAAAGTGGAATCCCCCGTAGATGGCGCTGGAATCAAGTGCGTGGTTATAGAACAACCCGGTTATAAAACCGCGAACAGGTTGGCACAGAATATTACCCCTAGTAAAATACAGCGACGAACAACTCGAATTTTAGGTAAAAACTTCCTTTTATTTCTTAGAGCTGCGACTCCAGCCTGCCAAAAATTTACTAGTTAAAAAAAAATGTCTGCTGAACCAAAACAACCCCCCCCCCCCAAAAAAAAAAACGCGTTGCCAACTCGTTCTTGCGGTTCTTCGAGCCGCAACATATATAGTCCATCTTTCTTTCTGGAAACTCCGTCATTTCTTCTTTGTTTCTTCCTGGTTATCAGCAATTTTTGTCTTCCACGGCTTTGAGCAGACACAGTTTTACCACCGGCCGTTGATATTCTCCATCCTGCGTCTCTACTATTACGGTGCTTACGGCCTGGTTTCTGTCTTTTTCCCTTTTACCAGGCAGTAGCTTTGTCACTCGTCCGGTTGGCTACTTACCACGAGGGTTCTTGTCGTCGACTATTAGGCCTTTATCTCCAACTGCTAAGTTGCGCTCCTTCCTTGTCCACTTCGTTCGCTGAAGCAGTGATGGCACATTTTCTGGTAACCACCTCCTCCAGATTTTTTTAGCCAGTTCTTGGACTCTTAGCCATCTGCGAAGAGACAACCCCCGTGTATCGTCGAGGAGACCTTGTGGGAAGAGTGGATGTGGCCGGCCATGGAGGAAGTGATTCGGGGTTAAAATTCCTCCGTTCTCCGGATGCCATCTCAGATGCGTGAGTGGTCAGGCGTTCAACATGGAGTACACCTCCCTCAATGTGGTACTAAGAACTTCTTCTTGAACGGTTTGCATGCCAAGAACCGCTGTAAGGTCGGTCTTAGCTGATCAGACGAGGCGTTCCAATACTCCTCCGAAATGTGGTGCAGAAGGGGGTAAAAAGTGACACTGGATCTTCATTTCTGCTGCTTTGCTTAAAATCTTGTTTTCTTTCTCCATAGCGCGTAATCCTTCTCGTAGCTCGCGTTCACCTGCCACCAAATTAGTGCCGTTGTCGCTGAAAATTTCTTTGGGGTGTCCTCGGATGCTCACAAACCGTCGTAAGGCCATCAAGAATGAATCCGTGTGGAGCTGGACAGCCAATCGGTGTGGATGGCGCGTGTTACGAGGCACGTAAAAAGAAAACCATACTTTTTGTCTGTGTGTCTTCCTATCGTTACGTGGAGCAGCCACAAATAGTCCACTCCAACGTGAGTGAACGGCGAGAGATCAAGGGTGACTCGAGCTAAGGAGAATGGGGCCATACTGGTTTGGAAAGTCTTCTCCTGATTTCATGTACTTTTTCACTTCCTTGTGCACCGCCCTGCCTCCTCGTATAATCCAAAACCTTGATTGTACCTCATACAAGGTTTAATCAATTTGAGAATGGAAACATCTCTCATGTGCGTCCTTGGTCACTAGACTCGTAAAGGGGTGACGATGTGGTAGCATCAGGTGAATTGCGTCTCGATCAATCGGCGCCTTTGAGCACGTTCGATGTTCTGGGAATACTCGAATCGTTATGAATGGCGTCGATTTCAGCTTGAAAATTTTCCTCCTGCACGCGTCGCACGCACTTCTCTAAGGCCATCTGCAACTGCCCACTGGTTTTATCTGAAAATTCCTCCATCTCTGTTACGCTTCTTTCCAGTGCTGTAAGGCTCGTTGAGGTCTTAATTAGCTGGTCGATTCTGCTCTTTGATGCGGTTACTGCTCCCATGTGGACTGTGCACATGTAGTCATTCCATGTAGTCACAGTTCGAAAATTTCTGCAACAGCAGCTACATGTGCATGTAAAATATGATGAATCACGGATGCGGACCCTTGACAGAACGGACCCCCAATATAGAATATCCCACAATTGGCACAAGCTCACGTAGCCCCACTTCTGGCCAATGGAGGAGTCAATGTCAAACAGACGAATGGAAACGGACACAGCAAATTCGGCTCATTGTGCAAACAAGGTTGTTTTTGAATACTATGAAGTAAGATTTAAAATCTCTTTGCATATCCAATTTGTGTTTTACTAATTCAAATGTTGTCTCAAAATCAGTTTCAAGATTTAATAGATGCTAAAGACCCTTTTACTTCTTCTTGGGTTGAGGCTAAAATTGTTCGCATTACCAAAAACAAAGATGACAACCAATTGGAATACCAGGTTTTATTTCAAGGGTAAACCATTTGTGCTTATACTTTATTACATTTCATAATTTCCTTTTTATTCTAGACATGAAAGAGAAATTCCACTTCCACGAACATTCAAGCAAATGAGACCCAGAGCAGAAGACTACAACATGGAAGAAAATAAGAACCAAAAGAAAGATTAGTTAGACGTTCATGCAAGATTATTGTGATTATGAAAAATGAACTGCCATATGTGAGATGAAATATAATGAGATGAAATGAATGAATTATGAATGAAATATACAACAACAACAAACAAATACTTTTCAAAATTTTTATTTAGATAAGGAACCTCGATTGCAATCCAACTTCAAGAAAATACACACGTAATGTTTGAACATTCCTCATCTTCCATCTCAGTCGTGGGATGGCCCCATCATTGGGGACTGGTTCCCGGCAGATCTTCCTCTTCTTCAATTTTTCTGGCCAATTGAGATAGAACCACCTTTTCTTTCTGTAAATAATTAACACGATAAATTAAAAAAAAATTTGGGCAATGAGGGGGGATTGGGTAAGGTGATAACTTACCACAGTCAGATACACCTGCTTGCCTCCTGAAAGCTCTTCTTGCATTTGGATTTTTGAACAAAAATCCTCGTGTTCACACCAACACCTGGCTCTCTTTTGCCCACCAGCTTCGTCAGAAGCGTTCCCCATCTCGACATCATTCTGCGGTTTCTTGGACCCTGCATGAGAAAAAAGATTTAGAAAAAAGATTTTAAAATTTAGGGCACAAATAAGGATACTTACTCTTTGGCTTTGGCCAATCAAATTTTTCACGTAGGACATACTGCAGTGGGGGCTAAATTACAAATTTTTCTACAGCAACTGCAGCTAAACCAACAATGGCTTCTGCCACGTGCACGGAGATGTCGGCAAGGGAATGGTTAAACTCCTGTTGTGAATCCATTGCTGTTAAAATTGTTGTTAAAAAACGAGTGCGACTGATGGGAGGGAATTTTGTGTTTTTCTTTTTTCAGGAATCCTTTGCCGAGTCGGACTGCCATTTGTTTTTTTTTAAAGAGTTGATTTTTTTTCTGCCAGCCAAGATGCCAGGAATTTGCCCTCGTTGCCAAAAGAATGTTTACTTTGCCGAGGAGAAGATGTCTTTGGGCAAATCGTTCCACAAGATGTTCTTCGCTTGCGGAAAACATTACAGACATGTTTTTTTCTGATTTCCCCGAAAATTCCATTTTTCTGTGTTGTTTTAACGGTTATTCTTTTTTGTGTTTGTGACATGTACAACAACAAAAACGCAGCCAACTGCAAAAAGATGTTGGACAGCACGAACGTGACCAAGCACGATGACGAGCTCTTCTGCAGGTCCTGTTACGGCAAGAAATTTTGACCCAAAGGTTACGGTTACGGCGGCGGTGGAGCTGGAGTCCTATCTATGGAGGACGGACCCGGATACATTGTACCAATATTTACGTTGTCTCCTTTATTTTCTCTCAGTTTTCCTTAAAATCATTTTTGGGTTTTATTTTCCTTTTCCATGAATGGCACGTCTACACTCGAATGGGACACGGAATCCGGGATCTGCAGATTGCAGATTGCTGGGACACTGTGCTAGCTGAAAGATAAAATCACGCCGTAAAGAATATCTAGAGTAAAAGTGGACTAATGCTTTAAATAATCATACCAAAAGATAAGGAATAAGAAGCTATACATTATTACAAAAGGTTTTCTCAATATTTTGAGTATTTTTTGAAATATTTCGTTACCAGGAAATGAAAGAAAACTGCGAATTTCGGAACAACAGACGCGTTTTTGAACAAATTTTGAAAAAAAATAAATATTTTTTCGTTATTAACAATAACTGTACATCAATCGATGAAGAATTTCCAAGCAAATCCATTGATGTCTATTATTTATGAGTTTTATTGCTTAGTTTAAGCATTATTAACCAAACATTATTTCAGTGACGTTGTATCGAGTCTGGCCAATTTCGAGAAAATTGCCACTTCTATTTCTTTGAAATTGATGAAATTTTTTTGATAATTTAGTGAAAGGGCATCTTGTGATACTTAGGATTAAACGAGAAATTTATTTTCCACCGTTAGGCCCGTTTCTAAACTGGGTAATGAGTTCTTAAGACATAACTACGATTTGTTTAAATTATTTACCATATCAATATTATTAATAAATGTATCATGTTAGAACTATCGATCATCAATATTTTGCTGTTTCAATAAATGTTTTTATTTAACTTAGAAAAGGGACTTGAGAAGGGGACTTTGTGCTAGCAATTAATCCTTAGTGTTCTTTGCCTTAGCTTAATTTCCTAGCAATAACAAGAAACTCTCGTACCGTAACGTTTTGGTATATGAGGTAGCTGGTCTGCCTCATTTGACCAGCACGTATAGGTATTAATGTATCCCTGGTTTGCTATTTTAATAAATGCTTGAAATGATTACTGGGCTATGTTAGCCTGCAAGCGTTCAGCCATCAGTTAAAAACTCATCTTTTATGAATTTACTTTAGATTTCTTAGTAGGGATCGGTCTTCTGGGTTCTTTCCTGGTCCCGTCCAAAAACAGAGTATTGAGATTAAGGTACTTCAACTCTGTAAGTACCTATGTTGCGGGTATTTAGAACTCTGCACTGATCACTGGATTAGATCAAAACTTGTTGAAAGTAAGTTGAAAATAAGTACAGCTCAAGTATTCTTTGTTGTTTTTTCGTTTGCAGATTATTAATTTACTTGGACCGCATCATTTTTCCAATATAAACCTCCATCCCCACTAGCTTGGGATTGTTCTAAAATACTTCTCTCTCCTTCTCCGCCCCTTCTCCGCTTCGCTCATCCTTTCTAAATCCATGAATCGTTCAAGACCTCCACAAATTTCTTGATTGTAAATTTGCAACTATGGATAAATTTTCTCGCTGTATATTTTTTGTTGCTGGGAAGGTTCTATGTGTCCAAAAACTTGTCAAAAATCACTGTCAACTTATGACATCGTTGAAATTGTGTCTACGTTTATTGTTCTCATTTCTTAAATTTTGTACAGAAACCATTGTAACTTTCTACATTCCAATCCAATATAATTTATCTTACCCTTTCAAACAAACTTCTTTCTATTTTTTAGTATGATATCCTCAACGTGAACTTGTATTTCCCGCAGCTTCTATATTTCCCATCGTGTGTTCATATTTTACTCCTAGATGTCACAGTGAATTGTCCCTTTTTAACATCTGTTTCCCTATTTAACGCTAGAGGGCTTTTTTGGAGAGATTGGCCCACTAAGACTTCTTCTTTTGGTTAAATCTCTTTTTTTTACAAAAAAATTACCATTTATTTATAAAATTCTTCTTTTTTGTATTTAACTTCTCTTGACATACTTACCTGCTTATGGTCCAAGTCCTTTTTTAGTAAACTTGACACCTCATTACCGTGCACCCTGTTAAGAAAACAAAGGTACCAGTTTATATACCAACACAATTCATTAACGATTAAATAAATATATTTGTTATCTTACGCCTTCATCTTCCTCATTTTTTCCGGTAATATTGAGGATATTCAATTGGCGAAAACGATAGAAATTCTTTTTCATTGGGAGATTCGATGGAGGAAGAACAAGAAATGAAAATGTGCATCATTGTAGGCTGGCTCTTGTACTAGTATTGTATGCAGTCGTTGCAGAGTTTCGAAATTTATGGGGCCGTTTTTCTATGACACAATTTAGTTAACTTGAACAAAGGGACAGGAAAGCTATCAAATATTTACCAATTTTTACGTCTAATTGACGTTGAACCCATTCTTTCAGCTCTACGAGAAAAATATCCAGATTTGTTTCAGTAGGGAAAGAGGGTGTTGGGAATTTATTGCATCCCAACAGTGATCGACATTATTGCTACTGTTAATTCTGTGTAATTTGTAGGGACCTCAACAGAGGGCCCCGATTTTACCCTCTCTTCCCATTCAATCTATTGTTCCCTACCCTACTCAACCCTAAACCAACTATTGAAATACCAAAATGCTGTATTATACGGCAGTGTGAAATATAAGGACGAACTAGCAACAACAAAGGTGTCATCTCTTATCTCAATCTTGGAAGTTGAACGGTCGACACCGCCAACAAGAGTTCCATTTCCAACATGGTCCTTCGAACCGGAGTTTTCTCCAACCAGTGTTAAGTTAGTTTCGCTCTATCACACTCAAATCTTTCTCTCGTTATCTCCTTTTGCTTAATCATTGCCGCCATTTATCAAAGAAAATTGTGTTTAATTATGGCAGGTCAGTCATTTATTAGAATCTTTTTCTCTCCCTCTGAGTTTAACTTGTTCTCAGGGGTCTAGTAAGCAAATAGATCCCTTTAAACAGTAAATTATTTCTCTTCTCTCTCTTGAATTAAAGCTAAAATATTTCCTCAAAGTTTCTTAAAATTAGAATACGATTCCTAAATCATTTTTGAAGGGGGATTCTTTTCTTGTCACGCAAATTATCATCGCCTAAGTAAAATTATTCTCTCTTCCCTTTCAAAGAATTTTGTGGATATTGCCTTTCCATCTCTTAGATCGGGAAAAATCGGGAACTTCCCTACCTCTTTAACGTGTTCACCTCGTGTGAGCCTTAGGTGATATTCTCTCTCTATCTCTTGATACGCCTCCCGGCATTGTCAAAACGAATCTCAGCTGATTGGGTTCACTGCCCGTTCTTTAAAAATGGGATAACGCGGGAATCTCTTTCCTTTCAAGAATTTTTTTTGGGGGGGCTTGCTTCCCTACCTCTTAGATTGGGAAAACGCGGGAACTTCTCTAACCCTTCAATGAGTTCGCCTCGTGTGAGCCCCAGGGTGAAAAGACTTAAATAAATTATCGCTCTCTTTGCTATGGCCTTAGACCATTTCCCGAAAACAAATCTCTCTCATTTTTTTTAATTTGCATTGTTTGTTATTCAATCATTTGGGTAAATCTCTCTCTGTCTCAGAAGGCACAACGATCTCTCTAAATACGACAGAAAAATATTCTCTTTTTTGGGGGGCTAGGCCGGTTTCCCCTTTAAACTGGAAAAAACGCGGGAAAATTCTCTACCCTTTCAACGCGTTCGCCTCGTGTGCGCCTTAGGGTGATTAAAACTTGAATTTTTTTTCTCTCTCTCTATTTACAAAGGCCTTCCGCCATTTCGAAACAAATCTCGCGCTCTTACGCTCTCGCATTTTTTGTTTGCTTAAAGGGAAATCTTTCTCTTTTTCTGAGAAGGCACAAAGCGCCCTCTGAGCACAAAATTGGGAATTAGAAACCGCCGTCTTGCGGCAAAAACTCTTTAAATTCTCTTTCCTAAAAAATTGTTATTATGCCGTTTGTGGGATTGTAAGGAGCTAGAAAATTACCCTAGCTCCAAAATCATTCAGTTTTTGCAGATATCTTCACATAAAGGAATTCAAAGAAAGTGGAAAAGACAGCAGAATTTAATTCGGCACCACGAATCTCCGAAGACCGAGCAGAACAACAAACAAAAAGGCTAATCAACTTAATCAAAACATTAATTTAAACTAATTATCTTCTTTTCGTACTCTCAGCAGCTCCTTAGGAGCCACCTCCAACTCACAATGGCTCCAAATTACGCAAGAACTTTAATTAAAAAGCATATCACCCGTATCATTAACCTCGTCGAAACGTACAAATCAACAGAAATGACGTTGGAAGCGTTTATCGAAGTCGAAAAATTAGAAAAAAAGCTAGATGGATTCTACAAAACTTATGAGATATTCTCAAAAAGGGTCCAGGCTGAAATGTACAAAGAAGGCGAAGACCAAGAAGAGATCAATGCAGACATCGACACCATGTACCAAACAATGGACGATGTTATTGTCGCCAAAATTCACATCTTAAAGAAAAAACGAAGAGAATGGTTAGACAAACTCGAAAAGGAAGCAGATGACGAAGAATGGGAGAAGGACAGAGAAAGAATGCTCCAAATTCTCCAACACCAGGCAGCAACCCAAGCACAACTCAATCGGGACATAATCAGTCAGGTGATCGCAGCCATCTCAACAGCCTATTCAGTGCCCGTCGCTCCAGGAGATGTCAACTTATCACCAACAGCTTCTCAGGAGCCAGCTTCTCAAACAAATCCAGTAATAGAGTCAATTCTCAAAACCCTCTCAACATCTCAATTTGCAGCAGTATTAGTGCCAAACCCAACTCCACTAGAAGTGTCGTCGCTTACGACAACAAGCTGTAGTTTTCAAAACACCCCTTCATACCAGTCAAAAGAAAATATCCAGACGGAAGAAAAAGAGACTGGAACGGCCAGTCTCCCTCACCCACCGAAAAAAGGAGACTCACTCTCGGATTCTCCGGATGGGCCAGACGGATATCCCGACAAAAAAAGGTTTGAAAGGAACGAAATAAAAGAAAATAATTCCTTTGTTTCAAAGTTAGAAAACTCAGCAAAACTGGATGGAGCAGAAAAAATCACATCATCGAACGCGAAAAGTTGCTACAGCGACCAAAACGTCAAATCAGCCCAGTCAAAAGAAGTCCCGATGGAAAAGGAGCCTGGAACAGCCAGTCTCCAACAACGACCAAAAAAAGGGCTATCAATCTCAGATATTCCGGTCAAATCCAGTGGAAACAAAGACGAAAAAAGGTTTGAAGACGAGCTGAAAGCAACTAACCTCAAATTTGCAAACTTAGATGGTGTAGATGCAATGGAGTCCAAAAATCTCTTGAGCTCCTCTAGCAACGAAAAAACTGCTTGCACACTCAATATTCAAGAAGCTCCAGCTACTCCGGCAGAAGCTCCTCGTCCTCTCATTATTCTAGAAGCTCCAGCTACTCCGGCAGAAGCTCCTGGTACTCTCAATCTTCAAAAAGCTCCAGCCAATCCGGCAGAAGCTCCTCACTCTCTTAGTCATCAAGAAACTCCTACTTATCAAGCAGAAGTTCCTGACACATTCAATTGTCTAAAAACTAAAGATTCAATTATTAGGATTCCGCCAGCCGGCTCCAAAGAAAAGGATATTCCTACCTTTCTTTTTTTCCCCTCGGGAAGGCCAGCTGCATCGCTGGAAACACTTAACTCTTTTCCGAGTCAACTTAAACAAACCAACTTCTCTTCTTCTGGAAATTTATCATCGTCGCCAGAAATCCAGGAAGCTTCGAAAGAAAATCCTCAAGAAGCCGCTGCATTTGTCAATTCAACAAACGTAGAAAGCAACCAAGAAATCATTCCGAAGTTCAGATCGCCGTGCAGTCAAGCAGCAATTCTTCCGGAATTGGCCAATCAACAAAACTCAATGAAACGGAAGCGCTTGGAGCCAGTAAAACCAGCTCCTAAACGCATCTCAAGGTTACCAAGTATAGAAGAACATCTCATCAACCAGTTGCTGTTCTCTTATTCGTTAACCCAGGTACCAAACAAAATCGTTTCACATCTTCTAAAAAATATTCTTGTGTTAAAGGACATTGAAGAAGATTCCAACACACACCAATCGGTATGGGATCCTGGTGGCAAACTTCCAAAGAGTCAGCCAACTCTCAATCGGAATCAAATGGAATGGACAATTAACTGAATCCGTAGCCAGTCAACGAAACAGCTCCTCGTAATCCAGGCCATCCGGCCATCCTTCTTCAACCGCATTCTCAGATCTCTAATCCAACGGATATCAAGTCGATCAGGATGTCGAGCCAATTGAACGGGCTCTACTGGGGAGTGTGTTGGGAATTTATTGCATCCCAACAGTGATCGACATTATTGCTACTGTTAATTCTGTGTAATTTGTAGGGACCTCAACAGAGGGCCCCGATTTTACCCTCTCTTCCCATTCAATCTATTGTTCCCTACCCTACTCAACCCTAAACCAACTATTGAAATACCAAAATGCTGTATTATACGGCAGTGTGAAATATAAGGACGAACTAGCAACAACAAAGGTGTCATCTCTTATCTCAATCTTGGAAGTTGAACGGTCGACACCGCCAACAAGAGTTCCATTTCCAACAGAGGGTAATGTAATTAAAGGTTCCACATGCAATTTGGCTTTCATATGCTGCTGTTTATTCTATTTTTCAAGACAGGTAAATAAGTCTTGTAAACTTTCAATTCGTTAAGGAGATCCATTTTTTTGCAGGCTACGAATTGTGGTTGGCGGTGGAAAGGTTGAAAAGTGGTAACTAAAAAAACTGACAGTTGCTCGTGGAAGGGAATATAATCAATTAATGATAGAAACAGAAAAGATTACAAAAGTAAAAGAACAATCAAACATGCACAGAGGCAGAGAGACAAGAAAAGCAAAAGCTTCCGAAGTAGAATCTTAATACTATTGCTTTCGTGCCTGGAATAGATTTGGGGGCCTATATTTTTGGCCAGTGCCCGTACATAAAACCTGCATTAATTAGGTTATCACTCAACGGAGAACAGAAGGTTTTATGAGATACTTTTCAGGGTTAATAGGCTTCTTTGCATCAATTATGTTTCCCGGAGTCTCCTCATCATCACTTTTAAAACCTGGCAGGGGAAAATAACCAAACTTACAACTCTTTCTAATATGTGTGATAGGCCTAATAGTTATTAGTTAATCCTGGAAATACGGATGGGTTATTGAGGTTGTAAGCCTTATACAAGGGTTTGTGATCCTTCATTCTGGTGATTGGAACCCAGGTGATTCATATGGGTGCACAGTAATAAAAATTTCGCAGTACCTGCGTTTGATTATTTGCATAACTTGGATGTAAAACATGAAATGTAGCATCAACATTTAAAACTTAAAATGCAGTAAAAAAAAAGGAAGCCTACTTGACATTTTGTATTTTGAATGGGTAATGCATAGACTCAACCATGGCCTACTCTATGGTTAAGGCTTGTAGACTTGTATCTACTGCCATGAAGGCGAGAGGTGTTGCCAAATTCCATATCCTTGCCCGGGCAAGAGCCATCAGAAGAAACAACGCAGGACGCGATGCAACGGAGGACGGGTGCTGCTTCTCCTACCCCCACTATTAACTTTGAGCAAATGGGTAACCCAAATAGCTGGCCACGAGCCAACCATTGTATTGAGCGGTAGATATCGCTGCATAGTGGTTAGCTTTCCGTTGCTCGCATTGTACAGTGGGTACCGAAAGTATCCGTACGGCTGAGAGGATCAGTAGGGAAAACGCGTTTTTCAAAACGCTCCCAAAAATAGAATTCTCGGTGGAATTCAATAAAAATTTTTTCGAAGGTTTATATTAAGACGGGGTACCATGTGATTTTTTTGGGGAATTTTTCAACAACGCGATAGGTGGTTTTTATCGCGTTGCGTAAGTATCCGTACGGCCGAGAGGCCCAGTAGGGGAATGGGCTTACTTTGTAGGCCTCTTATTCGGTAAATAAGTAACATTATAGGGTGGGAAAGTTCTTAAAAAAAAGAGCTGCATTAGCTCTATATGTGGTCATAAGATCACCTTTTTTAAGTTTCATTTATAGTAATGAAATCAAAAATGAAAACACGAATTATAAGTTTTCCGTTTTCTTCTCCTCGATTCCCCATCACCAGTGTTGCCATATAAAAAAATATTTACCCTTTCTCTTTCTCCCTCTTCCGTCCAAGGGAAGAAAGAGATTTTGGGATATGGCAACACTGGTGATGGGGAATCGAGGAGAAGAAAACGGAAAACTTATAATTCGTGTTTTCATTTTTGATTTCATTACTATAAATGAAACTTAAAAAATGTGATCTTATGACCACATATAGAGCTAATGCAGCTCTTTTTTTTAAGAACTTTCCTCCCTATAATGTTACTTATTTACCGAATAAGAGGCCTCCAAAGTAAGCCCATTCCCCTACTGGGCCTCTCGGCCGTACGGATACTTACGCAACGCGTTAAAAACCACCTATCGCGTTGTTGAAAAATTCCCCAAAAAAATCACATGATACCCCGTCTTAATATTAACCTTCGAAAAAAATTTTATTGAATTCCACCGAGAATTCTATTTTTGGGAGCGTTTTGAAAAACGCGTTTTCCCTACTGATCCTCTCAGCCGTACGGATACTTTCGGTACCCACTGTAAGTTACAAATTTCTTTAGCTAGGTGGTTGGAAACTTCCATTGCCAGGTCCCGGGTGTATTGGGTGTGGCTGGCGAACTCGATCTCAGCCCGTTTTATGGGAACCGTGAGTGCGTCGTTGGAGGTTGAAAGGTTAGACGTAAGACCAGGAGGCATTCTGATCAGTACGTTTTCACCTTCAGGAATTTCACTTTGAAGTAACTTTACAGTGATAACTACCTTGTCCATCCCTTCCACGGCTCCATCCCTTCCGTTGTCAGCAGTGTCCATAGCTATTATAGTTTGGTTTAAAAAAAATAAAAAAAGGGAAGGATATATGGACTCGTGTATATTATAGATAGAATAACAACAGTCGGGCCCATTCCCACGAATGTTGATGACGGGCTCTTGTTGTCTATAATATACAGTTTCATCGACAGCACTCGTCGTCCTACAGCAGTCTATAATATATATCTATATATATTTTCGCTCAATATCTTTCTTCTTTTTTTATTTTGTTTTCGGTTGGCAACATAATGCCCACTGTATATACATAGTGACGGGAAAAATAGCCTCGAATGGTTATGTTGTATTTGTGCATCTTGTTCTTCTTTTTTTTACCCATCAAGAGAAAACATTATTATTTCTCATTACGGTCCATTAGGCCGGAGGGGGGGAGAACAACTCTGTCGACTAATCAAGCGTGCGATATGCGCTCCCTGCAACATGATCCTCCGCTGTCAATCTCCGGTTCCATTTATAGTAAGCAGCAGCGTTCAATCATTTTTAAAACGGATAGATAATCGGGATCCATCAAGCCTTATATAGCTCTTTTATATATATGCATATAGAGTGTTGTGGAGATGAAATGCGCATCCCAACATACCGTACATACAGCCGAGGCATCTGTTTATTTAGCTGCTGGCCTGCCACATTTATATAGTATAGACTCGAGTTGAGAGTAAGAGACAAGAGGGAAAAAAGCTTCTGGTAATCCGATCACCTGGGAGCTGAATTCAAGCCAACCAACCCATCAACACAATCCGCATTCTATGTCTCCCTCTTTTGCTTTTTTCCTTAGCTTCCTCCTCGTCGCCCAGCTAAAATATCCATCCCAGCCAAATGTCTAAATGTGTTCGTTCCATCAGTTGTGTACCTACAAGATCCGATATATGACAATCAATCGACTATAACTGACCGTTAAGATTGCTGTAACGACTAAATCATTTGAATATTACAGCATCAGCGCTGTTTTGGTCGGTTTTGGTTTGAATGGAGAATTTCGTTGCTTTTATAATTGACGTTTCTCCTTTAAAACACAAGTTATTAAAAACGAGTACATGTGTGTACAAGTGTTGAAGAGCCCCGACACCCGAAGGGACTCTCTGGCAAAAAACTTCGTATGGGGTTGGAAAAACACGCAGCCAGCGGCCGTCCGTCCGTCCGTCCCCCTCCCTCTCTCGTTCATTTTTAGTGCAAGCACATCACTCCAGCCGAGGGTAAATAAAAAAGACTCTCTCTTCTTCTTCTTCTTCTTCTTTTTGATTTGCCCCCCTCTCTCTCTCGACTGGTTTCGCTAAACGACAAAAGGATCCATCCACCGGAGAGATATGGGGCTCATGTCGAAGGGCCTGTTGTTCCATCATTTCCCCCCTTTTTTCTCTCCTTCTATATAGCGGCTCTTAGCGTCTCTACGAGGGGATAGAAAAGCCCACCAAATGAACTGTACAACTACTACACTACACTTAATATCTAGCAGCCAAAGTACTACTACAACACAAGGGATTATCAAATGTGCACACCCTTTCCAGCATATACCTTAGAGTTTATACATAAAGCGATAGGCTCTATCTCCCTCTGCTTTTTTTCTTCTTCTTACTATATATAGAGACTCTATCAAGATGATGTGTGTAGGTAGAGAGAGAGACGTACACCTTAATTAGTCTTGAAGAAAAAGAAGTGAGCAAGCTGCTGCCGTGGATAAACACTTCCGCTCCCTGGCTTGCTGGCTCTTGTCAGAGCCCAGCAGGCCCTGATAAACACTTGTTACTTTACTTATAATATGTAGACTCACACACAGACACACAAGCCTATATACCCTCCCACCTATAGTGCACTATATACTCTCTTTTCTTATACTGCATGTATATTCTCGCCCTCTCCCTATTGATATATACTGAGCAGCTTAAGAGCTGCCAGCTCGACATCCTCTTCAAAACCAGGAAAGGGAAAGATTCTTTGGCCAATGTACAGACGGACACGTTTTCGGGGCGGTATATGAAGTCAAGTTGTTTGAGGGGATCCCTAATTCCAAACATTTCCGATGGACTCCGAGAAAATAAATTACCAATAAAAGGTTTATATTCTGGATACTAAAAATAATTCTACAAATACAACAACAGGAATTAATTGTATGAATTTGTTTATACAGTAGGTGGATATCATACTTGAAGTAATTGGATTGCATCGTCTAATTGGATGCCCAAACCGATACAGTGTTTTGCGTAGAACGTGATTGTGCTTGGGTTTTAGTGTGACATGGAGCACTCCAATCGTACATAG
The DNA here is from genome assembly GCF_021134715.1 of Daphnia pulex. Lineage (NCBI taxonomy): Eukaryota > Metazoa > Arthropoda > Branchiopoda > Diplostraca > Daphniidae > Daphnia > Daphnia pulex. The sequence continues at coordinate 10,103,836 of NC_060026.1, read as the reverse complement.
AATGACAAATCGTCTCTCATCCTTTCCAGCCCAAATTCATCATATTGGTTCCATATAAAATGCGTTAAAACTTTGAGCAGCTCAAACAAAACTGAGTCGACTGACGCTGCTGGTTGTTCTCTGAGACGTCAGACGTGAGGCGAAAGACGTCAATATAAATACTATCGTCCTCTGACCTAACGAAGGGAAACCAAAGAATCTTACAATGTTAAACTGTATAGCAATAGTTTATGCTGTTACCCCGCTGAATCCTTCCATCTAGGAAGAAGCTTTGGACGGTTCATCATGGTATCAAAGAGACTACTTTTGTCTTCTCTTTCATTCTGGTCACAATAAACCACCTCACAAACAATGCCCATTTTCCTAGCCACTTCCTGATAGATGGCACACAAAACTACTGGGCAACCTTCCTTTCTTTCAAACGCCTTCAAAGTATGGAGAAAGAAAAATATAAACATATAACATTAGACCTTCCTTGTTTTTTCATAGATGCAAGAGACAAAAAGGATATTTTTTCAAGTTGAGATGAACACGAGCTACAGCAAATATGCCTATATATCTGTCAGGGTAAGCATTGCTGATAGTTTTGTTTAAAACTGCGGTAAAATGTAGTCATTATAGGTTATTCAAATCAAGACGTTCAACAATCCAAGGGTAAATTGAGGAACTGAAAACGCATGTTCATTTGTTTCACGAATTTGTGCACTGCTGGTGTCAGGCAGTGGTCAATGACGTTCCAAATATTACGAAATGGTCAACAAGAAGTCGGCAACGAGAAATGGCCGAGGGGGTACCATTTCCTTTAAGTTAAACAAGATTAAAAAAGGGGATAACATGGGCCAAAAGAAATGTGTTTTGTAAAATGAAGTAAAACAAAATAGTAAAAGGATAAAATGACAAAAAAAATAACACGCAAATTTCAAAAGTAAAAAACAGAAAAAAAGTAATGAATTTTTTGGAGAAAAATTATTTGTTTTTTGGAGAAAAAATTTATTTGTTTGGGCATGGTGTATTAGTATGGTGGGGGAACTTTTGTTGGAATCGGCTATCTCGAATGAAGCCAGTTTCCGGACAAGAGGCGGAGCTTAATGCAAAAGTAAAAATTCTTGACAGCCAATTGCAGGGCTGGTCGGCTATTGTCAGTGCCCTCTATGAACCAAAATACATATCTTTTGTAAAATAATTCGTCTGTAAAATAGTATATATCTTAACTTTTTTGAGTGCAGACATCCACCGGTTGACGTAGTGGTTAGCGTATTGAGCTACGACTCTAGAGGATCAAAGATCGTTTCTTATATTCAACACTTATTTTTTTTCTATTAATTTTAAAATAATTAAAGCTGGAAAAATAATACTTAATTACTGTTATTGACTCATTTTTTACGATTTTATAGCTTTATAAGTACATAAGCAAAGTGCAATCGGACTTAGAAAATTTTCAAACCGTTTATAGCTCATAGTTCACCCAATTGTCCACCAGGCAGCGCTGATCATAGCCGACCACTGGCTTCAGCCGAGATAGCCGATTCCAACCATAAGTTCCCCCACCATACTAATACACCATGGTTTGGGTAGCAATTACGGAGCTAAATTTTATCCACCCCTTCCTTCAAAACTTAATAGTTACACAATCATATAGGGTATTGTTTCTAATTCGGGACACTTTTTGGCTATTGCCGTTTCGCGTGCTACAGTATAGGCCGAACACCTTCCTAAATGGGGACACCGATAAAAAGTATGGGACAAAGAAATCAAATGCGGGACAGTCGCCAGCGCCATCTACCTTTGATTTTGTAGGAACAATCAATTTTTGACAGTAATGAAAATAGAAATCAACACACATAATTGGTCAAATGGATAGCATGTTGAGCTACTGTACCATTGTGCACCAAGATCCGGGTTAGAGTCCCTTCATATCAATTCGCAACATTATGTATAGGGATAATCGTTATCAAAAAATTTTAACAGTTAGCATCCCTCCTATTGCAAATTGCACAACTATATCTATCAAATTGGTCTCATTCTAAACTTAGTTTGTCTAGTTTAAAACTGTTTGTATTTTATGTTAAATAAAAAAAAAATTAAAAGTGGAACGCTATTAATCAATTATTTAGATTAATATTGACCCCATTTTCTAGTTTGAGACCCACTCTACTTAAAAAGATATTCACCTTGTGGATGTTTTTCAAAAATAGAGGGTAAGAATGGTATAGGGTTTCTCGAGGGTAGAAATTTTGTGACATTATATATCTCTCTGATTTTTATCCGCTTATGGTAAAAAAACAAAAAAAAAATTAAATAAAAGTTAAAAACGAAAAAGGGAAAATAAAAAAAACACGACATAAAATAAAAACTTTGTGTTGTTGTCCATTAGACAAATTTCCCTAGGAAATCGACTGATTTTGAAATAACCGATCAATCCAGCCGTTTAAAACACTGGATAATTTTTGAGGATAGTTACTTAGTGGTGAATAGTCTTGTAGTTTACAACTGGCCGTCAAAACTGTTTGGATCTTCAGGGCAAATTTTAGTTTTTCCTAGTATCATTATGAGCGTATGCCATTAAATCAGTAAATGTCCAAAAAAATTTCTATGCGGTTCGTGAATCTCTCTGGCAAAAAAGCAGAAACAACCTGGAGCCCATGGATCACAATTTTTGTTAGACAAAATCCTAAAAATAAACCATTTATACGATCTTTAAAGGAATATGACAGCTTTTCTTCTTTCTGTTCAGTTCTCTTCTATTAAATGTCAGTCTAATTTTTGTTTTGTGCGATGTGTCCTCATATAAAATTACACAAGGAATTGATGATTTAATAATCATAAATTTGATTTAATAAACATAAGAATAAATGTCGATACAAAAAATCTCTTTTTATTTTATTTTGATAGTCACAGTCAACGACTATAGGCAACTAGCACGGAAAATTTGAATAGAGTTTTCTAGTCAAATGCTCGTTGTGTATTATAAGGCTGGCCTATTTGTCCACTGACATTCACTTATTACACCACTCATCTCGCTGCCCATAAGGGTTCAGAAAGGAAGATTCACGGCGCGTCGAGTGTACAGTATCCTGCGTATAAATTGGGACAACGATTGTTTTTTGGTAAATCCATACAACGGTGCGTTGAATAAAGAAACATGACAACGACAGTTGGAAGTGCGATGCTGTCTGCTTTGCAAAAGCTAACCTAAACAATTGTTGTTTGACTTTTTTTTTCTTATTTTGTTTCTTAGAATTGACTACTTTGTGCTTAACACTTTTTATACAACATATGTTAAGGTAATTACAATTCATTTTATTTACCCGAAGGTTTTTTCATTCGAGACTATTACATCTTACCACCAATCTTGATCTCGATCACCAAAACGTTGCACAAAAGCCAAGCGCATTTCGGTGTGTTGAACACTTAACAAAATTTACGCGCTGCCCGACGAGGATGGACTTCTTCTTTTTCCAGGGCAAGAATGATGGTAGATGGATGGACATTCAAGTCAACTTCATCTACATACAGTCACGCTTGTTAATTTCTTGAGCAGGCAAATTGCTCTATATATTTTTATTTTAAATTGACGGAAGGTATAGCTGAGGAAGCTCACTGTTCCTCTAATTTTGTTCATTCTGGTGGAAAAGTTGAAAGAGGGAAAGGGAGAGAAGAAGAGAATGGAAAAGCGCGAAAGAAATCTAAAAAGGGGGAAAGATGTGCTTTTTAGTATACCTTAATATAATAATCTAATAAAATATAAGAAATATTACCCGCAATTTTTTGAGCAGTTGTTATTGGCTTTGCCAGGACAGTGCTTTGGATATTTTCAATGTCTTCACGATAAGGTTTTGGTTTCCTACCGCTACCCGATTTCCTTTTTGTTTACCGGTGTCACGGAATCTTTGTTGCCAATATACGCAACGCAGATTTTGATGCTTATAACGCATCGGCAATTTGAACAAAGATTTCCCCGCTGAGGAAATCTCAATAATTCCGACCTTCTTTGAAAGAAAAAGGTGCTTACGACCACGATCTGGACGAAACATCGTGTCGCTAATGCCCAGGAAGCAGTTATACTATGAACTGGACCAGATAGTATACTGAAATGATGAGTTAATGGTAGGAACTAAAAAAAATCCCCTAAAGCAATATAGTAGAATATCGGGGTGCACTTAGGGAAGGGGGATGGATTTTTTGTCAGTTTCTCTATCCTTGCCTTCGACATATGAGTGACGGATTTTTCACCTTTCCTATCCAAATAACTTTTTCACTTCCACCAAGGTCAGTTTTGTTTGCGCATCGGAAACCAAAACCAAGGAAAAACTATGTAAGGGAACCATTTCGTGACCAACAGATTTTCATTTAAAAACACGAGTTCAACATGGATATAGTCACGTTTGTGACGGAGTCCCAAAATCATTCATTTTCATTTTTGAGAAACACCATCTTCATTGATGAACATCGGTTTGGGTAAATTATTTTTATAATTCCTATTTGTTTTTGGGCCACCTCAACTGTTTATCGTGGCCAACCAGAAGTCAAGACATTTTCCCGCTTACCACCTTCTGGAAGTATTTTCTTTTTTAATTGCATATGACGGCTTATGTAAAGAAACGGTGGGAAGAAATCTATCAATGTTGGTATGATTTAATTCGAAAAGACAAAGAAGTGGACGCAGTTACAGCTGGGCATTTTTGGATTGATCTCAGCAATATTGCTGAGGGACACAGCTTGTAAAAGTAATAAAATACAATTTTTAATTCATCTTCACATTATAAGTTTTTATTGGGTTAATACAATCATTGCATCAATCATACGATCCTGTGTGGGTTGTAGGCAGCACATTAACAAACATTGCATATAATGATCAAGAGGTGACTAGCATTTATATTTTTTTAACGACGATTACATGGGATCTATAATTAAGACTGAAATCGTAAGTGTCGAACAATAATGTTCCTATCAATCAGTGAACGTGTTTAACAAAACCCCGTCCATTTATCTACTTGACTGAGCTCGGTGTTTCGGAACTGAAGAGAACAGACTGCCTTCACCGCCAGATTCACTTTGCTTATCCGTCGACAATGCTCAAAAGGGAGCCACCAGCATTACCTGGGAAACCCTTCTGAACATTTTATAGTGGATCTCCCAAAGGTTGTGCTAGCAAAACGTGGAGCAATAACGGGCCACGTTGCAGCCGCTCCAGGTCTCGTTGTCCCTTCTACCACAATTCCGGCACACTTCCTTATTGGCTTGCGATGTTGGATGGTGAATTTGACCCATCATGGTGTGTTGGCCGAGTGTAAGATATTCTTCCTATCCCTGGCGACGCGCTTACGCCACTAATAACTCCTCCGGCAGGGCAGTGTACAGTTCGGCAATTGCGGCCCGCCTCACGTCGTGAACGGCCTCCCCGCATTGCGTTTCACTTGAGTGACACAATCCTCATTGGCTTTTAGTGTTTTAACGACCGACTCACTGCCGGACTGGCAACGTAATTCGAAGGCCACGTCATTGCCTGGTGGATGAGAGACGGAGAGGAAAGATCCCGTCGCTTTTGTTGCAGCAGTTGTTTTCCGTTGCTAGGCCGTTGCTGTAGAATGCCCAGTGCCCGTCTCGTCTTTCCTTTCTCATGTCAGAATACAATTCGGCATATAAACATAATAAAAATATGTTTTAAAAAACAGTAATTTTGAAATGGATGAAAACAGATAGTCATTTCCTCCTGTGCTGAAGGTTTCACATTTTTACCATTTTTTACCATAGGAACTGGGAAACCTTTTGGTTTTTCCTGTTCTTCTTGCTTGACGCATGGATACAATTTAACAAGGTTGATATTGCTAGCTCTATCCACTTCGCAGTGGAGTGGGTAGAGCAGTGTCTGGTTTTGCCATAAACTATTACATAAAAATCTATTATTTTAACATTGTGAATAAGTATTGCAAATTATTAGACTACATTTACCTATGCTGACAGTTGACTTTGCATAACGATTAGCCTTCTCAACTTTCTGTCAGACTACTTGTGTAGGCTAATCAAACATAATATTAACTTCCAATTGAAAATCATGCATAAGTATATCGAATTTTCTTTACATACTTAGCATTAAAAGTGTTTAGCATAAAATAGTCAATTCTAAGATACAAAATAAGATAAAAAATGTCCAACAACAATTGTTTAGGTCAGCTGTTGCCAAACCGTTAGCATCGCACTTTCAACTGTCGTTGTCATGTTTCTTTATTGAACGCACCGCTATATAGATTTCCCAAAAAAATCGTTGTTCAAATTTATACGCAGGATACTGTACAACTTATGCTATCGCAATAAGTCAAGGGCTATGATGATAGCATAATTACCATAATCCTTGCTTAAAAATGGTTATCTAGCCTTCATCCACACGGTTGTGGATAAATTCAGCCCAATCAAGGCCAACATTTTCTGACAGACCATTCAACATTGATGCTGTCTTTTCAGTTGCCTTACTTTTCGCTGTGGATACCTATAGAGATGGCGTTATTTCTGGATACCAGATTTATCTCCATCTTGGTCCGTTTTCAAAATAACTACACATTTTAATGGGGTTCAACGTGAGTTTTGCTAAATTTTTTCAAAACAAAAACTAACATGCATACTTGAACAGCTCGGTCGCCAGCTAACTAAATAAGTCTTCACCTCTTACACCGTCAATACAAATTGAGGAGGTGCATGAGTGTGCATGGTTTGGAACGAACGCCTTTTTCGAATATTTCACCGTTCTGAGTAACTAAAACAAATAAAAATTTCCTAGTCACCACGCTCATGTTTGTTGAAAATCGACAGTTGAAAACTAACACCAAAAACAAAGCGAAGATCAATCTGACCCGGAATGTCTGACGCCAAATCATTTATTTCTTATAGCAGCGCGAATACTATGTGCCTACGGAGTCGTACGTTCTGCTATGATTCTTACTTACCAACCCAAATGCCATCGCCTGGATCACACTTTTCATTTTATTACTTCTCTCTACTAGGCGCTAGTTATGTCGGAATCTGGACGTATCCGGGGAGTTGCGGTTGGCCCAGCTTTACGCAGGGTTGGCGATGCTACAGAGTTTGTGCTCGCCATGAAGGGCCGTTTTGGCGAATATGTAAATTTAAAGGATCAAATCGAAGTCAAGAAAAAGACGAGTAGAGGAATCAGTAACGAAGAGAAGAGCCAACGACAAAGCAACTAAATTTTAGTCAGTTATCTGGCCATATATATCTTGTATTCGACACGCCTTCGTAATCAAAGGACCTCTTGTACGGGAAATTTCCTTCATCTACGTTATTTTTTGTTACTCATTGGCTTCGTGAAATCGAACATGGATTCTTAAATTTTTGTTATGAACGGATGGCATGAAACCAGCGTTTCTTTCGTATATTGTAACGTTGATTATATTGCGCGTTTTGTCGAATTGCAATCCCCGTAGTGTTGCACCAAAAGCAATCGGCAGAATTGTCTTCAGGGATAGATCATCGGCCATGACTGTCAAACGCGTGGGGTTTTCAGAAGATGAGCCACCTGGCTGCCTCCAATGGCGTAGGCTTGAGTTTCTGAAAGGGATCCTTGGGCACCTAATCCAAAAAGAATGGCGAGTTCGAGAGGACCACAGGCTAATAAAGATAGAATTTTTTCGGCGCTTCCTTTAAAATAAGTCGCAGATAAGGCCCGCTTCAGGGCTCCACCAGCATCTGAATCAAAGGATTGCCCGGCAAACGAAAATACATTATCTTTAAAAACACCAAAAGAAACAGGCTTTTGATCAGAAAATGTAACCTTCAGCATGCCATCTTGTCTGTCCTCTTTTTGCATTCTTTGAGATGCCATGTTCCAGAGGTACCGAAACTTGAAAAGTGGGTCAATGGTTCATGACGTCTGATTTGCCCTTGATACGAAGAGCCGAATTCAGGACACAGCGTTGTGGGCTCAACGGGTGGCTGATTTACTGCAGCCCTCAAATGTGTTGTTATTGTAAGGGGATTTGGGCGCAGGGAAAACCACTTTTGCCCAGTTTGTGATTCGGCATCTCATGGTGAAGCAGGTGGATATTCCAAGCCCGACTTTTCCTCTTATCTGCTTATATGAAACGTCGAAGGACGAGTCATGGCATGTGGATTTATATCATCTTGAGGCACAAGAGGTTCCCGCTTTGGGACTTGAAGAACATTGGAGAGAGGGCATAACGATGATTGAATGGCCTGAGCGTTTGCCTCTTTTTTCCCTCGCGTTCCTGGCGGATGACAGCCGAAACATACGAGTTCTCTGCACCTCGGGCTTCATATTGCTGGCCACTAGACTATATGAAAGGGCCTACAGTAAGTCCCCCGTTCTAAAGTGAAGGCCAGGAAAGCGTAGCTTCGGCTGTCATCCACCAGGAACGCGAGAGAGAGTAATAAAAAATGGCGACTAGGCTGGGTGGGAAACTGGTCAAAATTACACTTTACTAGATTGGGAATAACTCGGCCAATCTAATCTGGAATGTAAATTCCTTTTGGATTGGTATTTAGGGATGGCCGAGCAAACTTTTGGGAGAATTTGTTTTTTTTTCAAGGTTAGCATTTTCCCAAAAAGCGATACCAAAGACCCCCCAAAATTGTTAAAATTTGAAAAAACCTAAACTTTAACATTAAATATCTCCCAAACGGCAGGGAATATTTAATGTCTGCAAAAACAGATGAATCCGGAGAAGAAAACTATATATGCCTGAATTATTTCAGATTTTTAGGTCCTATAGCGGAATGGGAAAAAAAGTGGGGTCCATGGATTTGGTGCGGTTGAGTGGTGGATTGCTTGTTAATAATTCACAGATTCTGGGATGCGTCATCGTCGGATTGGTGGCCCACTTTTTCGTCCGCAGCAACCCGTATTATTTCACGGTAAAATTACAAATCTTTCAAAAATGGAGTCGATCGAATAATAATACTCACGGCTGCGATTGATGTTTGAACAGGCGGAGCTATTTCTATTATTGATCGCCACAACCTGTTTGATCAGGACGACCTGCTTGCTGATTAGCTGCCTTTTGTCCATCTCAACGGCCACCATTATCGCCAAGACCAGGTTTGTAAGTTTGAATTTATAGTTCATTGTTCTGTTTCTTCCTATCGTCGACGGGAGTAGACGATGGCGTAGTAGAGATGGGGGCGAATTGAGGTCACTGGTTCACGTTTCGGGAGGTTCGTGACAAATGAGACGCCAACCGAAAGTTCACGTTTTATTACATATCAAATGAATGGAGGTTTCTCAGGAACTAGTCTACAATGGGATCGCCTTCTAGCTGTTTTTACCTGGCGTCATCCGTCTACAAGCTCGTGCAGGCGTCGCCCTATCAGAATTACAGAGATCCGAAGATAAGCGCCTTGATTGCGGCTGGGGTGAGTCTCGTTTTCAGCCATCACTGATTGTTGCGTCTCTTTGTTGTTTTTCTCTTGGGGTCACGGTCCTCTCCTCCCCCTTCTTTAGCCCACCACTTCTCCTTACCATCACACATTCTTCGGGGCTACTGGATGTTCCTTCGGGCTGGATGTTATCCAGGTCAGCATGCTTCTCATTCCCGAAAGTGTCCTCTACCTGTGTGCCACTATATACCACTTGACGATCATTGTATCGCGTAATGCCGGATACTCCGTCGCAGAGTACGGCTACAACAATAAAATTTTCGCCTGGGTGAGTTAACGCTATTTCCAGAATGAAATACTGACTAAAAGCTTCAACATTCCAAAGACCCAACTAAACCCTATTTTTAGTCCCTTTGGCGATGCAATTTTATTGGGATGTTTTAAAAAAGTTAATAATTCACTACGTGAAACTATATAATCAACCATTTGTATTCCAGGCATTGGGAGCCATCAACACAGGATAATATTTCTTAAGTGCTCTCCTGGCCTTCCGCATTTACAGACGTGTATAAGCAACGCCCAAACGAACCCAACGAGAGCTTGGAAAAAATCGAGTATTCAAAATCTCATCTTTCTATCTTTGTACGTGTTTTTTTTATTTATTGCAGTTGTGACATCACCGATTATCGCTTTCTAGTTATTCACTTCAAGCTCACTGTCTAGAATATGTTCATCATTGATTCATACTACCATTTCATTCTTTTTTCAAGAGTTGATTAAACTGCATTAACCTGGCATGGTGCTGTAAACGCAATGTTCAAATACAGAAAAAAAGAGCTACGATGACCCATTCTTTTTTATTCAATCTCAATCTCCAACTACACGTGTTGTAAAACAAAATTAAGACTTAACTATCATCATAATTCTTAATTAGTGTTGGGAGAACGAATCAATATTCTCAAATGATATAGCATCTGATCACCGATAACAAGAAAATATATATCACTTCATCTTTAAATAACAAGATGAGATTAAAAAAAAAGAGCACAGTTGGTTAAGAATTAACGATGGATTTGAGCGCACGCTCTTCTGCGCTCACCTTTTTCTTCTTCTTGTCTCACCAACTTATTCCACGAACCAATTTGAAAGCCTATTCATTGCTCAGCCAGCAGCCAGCCAGCCAGCCGGGGCTCTGTATATTTTCATTACACAAGAAGGAGGAGGAGGAGGAGGAGGAGGAACAAAAAAAAAAGGTGGAACGAGAAATCCGTCGTGTCATTGTTCCTGCTGGGCGTGCACAAGCTTCTCTCCTTGAAAATACTATTTTATCTTATTTTTAAAGAGGGGGAAAACATTTCATTCTTAATTTGTTAAACCTTTTCAAAGAGAAATACTACATGTATAGATCGGACATTTGAACTTTATTTTAAAGTGTGTAGCTCTTGTTGGCGATTGCTCGGTAATCGCCACCCTAATCTGTTCGTCCTTGGTCTTGTGTGCGCCCCAGTCCGTGTTGAATCAGCCAATGAAAAAATCCATTCCGAATGTTTTTCTTTCTCATCCGCGCCTTTTGTATTATTATTAGACCGAGATTATCGCCTACACGGCCGGACAGAAAAAGAAACTGACTTTCTGCTGCTGGCCCATATGTACGTATAGAACGAAACATTCTCCGTCACCCCAAAACGTGAACGACAAGGACAGAGAAGCCAACGAGTGCCAGGATTATATAGAAAACAACAACAACCCAAACTTGTACAAATAAAAAAAATCTCTTTGGGGGTTCACAGTTTTCGTTGTTCCCTTTTTTTTCTCTCTCTTTTTTGACTGGGCTACTGCCGGCCCTGCGGTTCTTATAACGCGCCATGGTCCGCCTTCCGCCTCTATTAAACTTTTCCACCCACAAAATGCGTTTTGGGTGCCATCGAAGGAGAGAAGAAGTTCTAGAGCTCTTCTCCTTTTTTGTGAGAAATATTGAAATAAGCTCCCCCACCACTAAAAAACAAAAATTCTGTGCAAGAAAATTAAAGATGGAAAAGAAATGGATGAGCGAAACCCATTTCGCGTTCAATCTCCTTTTGAATTTCGGGAATTATCGAATGGAAATGTTTTGTTGTTGTTTTCCAAATGGAAGAAATAAAAAACAATAGAAGAAGCAGACTTTTTCTGTGTGTAACAATCGAATTCTGTCGCAGACAAAGTTCCTGATTATTGTTTTTACGTGATGTGTGCGGTTTCAACCATTTATGAGTGGTGTGTGTGATGTGTGCGGTTTATGACTGTCGTCATCTTCTTCAAAAATAACCTCATCGCTAACTATGACTTTGAAGGTTGCTACGATGAAGACACGGTATATCCGGTCGAGTTGGTGTCGTAGCCGAGGAACAGGCCTTTCTCTCCATTCTTCTCCCATTTTCGGCGTTTTTGATCTGCTATATGGACGTAACATGTAATGCCAAATTTGCGCAAGTGTGAGATATTAGGTTTTGTACCGTAAAGTTTTTCAAACGGCGTAACATCTCTGGTGCGGGAGATTGTCCGGTTTAGTGTATATACGGCGAAGTTTATCGCCTCTGCCCAAAGCCGTAGTAGTACGGGAGACGAGACCGGATATTTCCTTCCGTACAAAGCACTCCGTGCAGTCTCGACGATAGTTTGGTTTATCACGCTCAGACGCGCCATTTTGTTGTGGCGTTTGATGCTCATTTTATCCACCCAAATCCAGTCTTGGCCTTTGAATTTTGTGCCGTTGTCTCTGCGAATAGTTTTGATTAATTTACCGGTTTCATTTGTGAAACATTGAATGTAAATTTTGAATTTACCTGCGACTTCTGACTTCTTTTTGAGAAAGAAGATTTGACGGAAACCACTTGCTTTGTCTTTTATCGCAGGGTAGTAGAGTGCGCCACTCAGAGACTTTCTCAGTGGAAATTGGAAACTGGCATTTTAAAGGTTCATCTTTTCTCGTTATTTTTCTTACTCTCCCAGCCATTTTATCTCACCCCTTCGTTACTCCCCCCTTTTAGCCCCTTTGTGTTATTAGTTTCAAGCGCGCTCAAGGCAGCTCATATTAAAGTTGATGTAAATGTTACTTTGCGCCAAATTTGAACTAATAGTCATTGAACCATGTACACACTTGTTATAAGGATTAATTGGATCGGTGTTGAAATGAATTCCCATATATTATTTCCACACATTCATTCATTATCTTATTGTCATACCATTCTGCATTTTAGAAACAAATTTAAGCTCAATAACTTTTAACTCGTCTTTATTCATATTAAAATTTCTTGAACGCCGGCCTGTATTTTTAAAAGAGCAAACAATTTTGAAATATGTGGGAAAAATGAACAAGCGCAACATTATTTTGTTTCGTTTAATTGGAACCCTTTTACAGTTTCTTCTTCATCTTACGGTTTGAAAAACAACTGTACATTAACTTGAAATTGTTCTTCAAAATTTTTCCAATATACAATTTTCCATAATAAATGCAAGCAATTTTTACTTCTACTTTTAATTCATCAAAATTGATTTCATTAAAAGGAGAATTTAGTTCTTGTCGCTGTATAACACATTTTTTCAACTCGGTGCTAGACGAACAAATTTTCGCTGCAACATAAAATAAGTTCAATGGGATAAAGGATTGGAATGTGTGTGTTCCCGGAAGCGTTTAGATAACTTAAACCTACTTGTTAGCAAAATATAATTTTGGGAAATGCAATCAGAAGAAAAACAGAATTTTATGTTTTTAATGTAATCGTTACACCAGGAAAACAAAGCAATGGGCAATGGGGTCTGAATAGTAATTTCATTTTGAAGGCTTGCTCTTCTTTATAATCTCTTGATAAATCCTCCGATACCATCACATGACCTTTTTTTATGGCTGCTTGCTAAGAAATGTAACTGTCTTTCCACACTTAAATCTTCGTATGAAATAATAAATTTTGGAAATTTTTATACTGACAGACTGCACTATCAGTAAAGTGAAAAACTTTCCCCAAATCCGGATGCAATTCCTTTAAATATGGAATTATAACCTTCATAAATGCAAAAACCGACTGCCATGTTGCAATTAGTACAACATGAAAAACGACAAATGCTGTGTTTGACTAATACTTCACCTGATTTTAGGTTTGCACGGAAAGTATGTATTGTTGCTTGTGAAGTTGGATTTAAAAATGATCCCTGTGTTGAATTTTGTGATATCACAGAATAATTTTAAGAAAAATCTCCTTGTAGAAGAATAACGTTATCAGATAAATTATTCTTTAATTGACGCCAATATTTTGATTTTTAAGTTGCAATTGAATAATGAGTTCTTAGATCCTCAATTTTTTTCGAGAAAGAAGTTCACAAAACACTCGGTGGATAATTTTTTATAATGCAACATATTTCGATTGGTAGATTTCTACTGTTCAAATTTGTGTTCACAGAATCAAGATAAGAATTAATATGATCACTTAGTTTCTGTCTTCCTTGGCAGTCAGCAAAACGATTAAACATACAGAAACTTTTTTTAACATCACATACCAGTTTTTCCATCATTGATTTTTTTGTCAATGTTTTTCGTATGTCTGCATAATCATAGGATTGATGAAATTCAAACTCTGTCGGGGCTTCATTGATTCCGATTGTGCCGAACCAGCTAAACCCAGCGGATGAGGCAATCCTAACAGGTCTGGAGAAAGAAGTGCCCATGTACATTTGAAGGGAAGGACCCGAGTTGTTTCCTTGTATCGAAGAACTTTGGCCGAAAGGACAGCCATGGATAGTGGTGGAAGAAGAGATTCGCTTGGTCCGAGTGTAACAAACAAGCATAACGCCCACAAGTTTGGATTGGAACAGAGTTAAATCGGGTAAAATTATATGTATTTTGGTGAGGCTTGGCTGAAGAAATTTTGAGCTGGTGAAACGGTGTCAGGAAGAAATTTATGCTGAATAAATTCAACGCCTGATAAAGGGAGAATCCTCAGAGAAGATGTAACAATACGCATCAAAAGGGCGAAGTTACCTTACGGAGAGATGGACCCACCGATGCTCCCCTCTGACCATGAGTTCACTACAAATGTCGTTCGAGTTTTCCACTAATCACTGAAACATGTTAGGAATACCAACATGTAAAAACATGAAGCCCCACATGACAACTCAACTGATGGTCGGAAACCAGTTGAGATTTCTTTTCCAGTAGTCTTGAGTACTTTTTGGCAGAAAGTTAACCAAAACGAAGACAATGTTAGAAATGCTTTTGAGAGAGAAAAAAAAAACGAAGTACACATTATGGGCGAGCATCCGGAGTTATCGTTGGAGTTTGATTGGTCTCCGTGTATGATGGCTGCATGTGTACTGTTTGTCTCTCTAGAAGTTCTTCTGTAACGGAAACGCACTGCGAACGCGTAAGCCGTGCTCTGAACTGACTGCTAATCTAAGCATTTTACTTGATAGTTTACAGTTCACCTATCTGTTTACATTAATTTAGCACAAGAGGAAGAGATAACTCTGGTCGTGGTAGCTCCAGAAAAGAAACAGCGCCATGAAGTCCAACTTGAACGGCTACGTGAAAAAATGACCACGTTGTGGTCAATATAAATAGTCCATCTCATTAATAGATATTCTTATTAAGTTATACACCAACATTGTGTTAACTTCTTTGTATAAAACAATTAGCGCCAGATGATGAATGATGAAATGACTCCATTTATCACCATTCAGCCCTGACAGCATCAGGAATAAAACATAGAACGGTATTAAGGAATTTTCCCGAAACCAAGTAGAAGACATGTGTTTACACGACTGAGGAATTATTCCAGTTTGGGAACAACATTGGCATTTTGGCACTGATGATGATGTCAATCGGTGGATTACTTTCCCTGCTGAGGATTTTATGTGCAGCTTTTGGGTTGCAGTCCTTTTTTCCATCCCCACTGTTGATACCTAAGTGATAAAGAAACTGTATGAGAAAAGTGGCTGCATAGAAAATGAACGACTACTTATGTACCGTTATCGATGTCCTCAATGCTAACATTGGATGTAGCCATTATGACGATATTTTCTTGAAGAATGCTGAGAGGTTCAATATCAATTTCTATGTTGTAGCGCTTCAGCAAGTCATCTTACTGCTTAGCTTTCTGCAACTCTACATTCACCCCAGTAAGTCTTCCCCTCAGTTCCTGTACACGAAAGTCTAATAATCTGTTACATTACAGAAATGACATTGGCAATCGTGAGCTATTTACCCCAACGCCTCTGCCTCTTTTCATCATCAAGCTGGAATTCGCTTTAGTTGGCATTTCGATTGTTTAATTTAAACCATCTGTCAACTCAAGAGAATCCATACTAATGGATTGGCAAATCTGAATCAATGACAAGAGAAATTGGACACCAACTGACACCAAATACTGGGGGTTGAATTGTCGATTGCACTCGTCTGAGTCGTCTAGAGTAAAATCAATATCAGTTTTTAACACTTGTGGTGGCAGAGGTATGTAACTCGAGCCTTGGTGTAATATTTTTGAGCCTTAGTTTTGTAGTTGGGAGTCGCAGTCTTAGCTCTACGCTTACAAGGTGGACACAAGAAAGAGGCAAATTTGGACGTTATCGACACAAAAAAGGTAATTATATAACAACACGAGAATAAGATAAAAGAACTATTAATTAGGTAATTTAAAAAAAAAACCAGGAGGTTCCGGTGTGGTGGCAGGTCCCTCTTGGTGTTGTTTAGCTATTTATTTTTTTAAATAATTTTCCTGAGAAGAATCGTTGTAATTCGGGCACAAAATTTATATTTATTTTTCATTTAAGTTAAGATAAAAAGATGTATCTGAGTAATTTTCAACATGGTCGCAGACTACTCGTTGATCCTTAGCGACAAATCGCACAGTCACTTTTTCAACTGTGGAAAGTCCATTCTTATCGACTGGTCTATAATAGTCGACTTGTCCATTTCAAATTTTTTCCCTTTAATCGTTTTTTGTATTGGGCAAAATGCATTGGCTACAATAAATACATTTTGTTTGAAACAGTTTTTGTTATTTTTTTTTATATTGAGCAATATGCATATGCTATAATCAAGATATTTTGTTTGAAAAACTGTGTTCTTTTCAATAAAGTGGCCAAAATCGCTTCGCCATTTTCAATCACTCTTTTTTCACATTCATCAGCACTGGCCAACTTTTTATTCTCAACGCTAGTAACTGATTTTCCCGCCCACCCCGCAGTTAAATACACATGCGAATGTTCATATTAGGCTTATTCTTACCTGATATTTCGATTCAGCGTAAAAAGTTGAGTTAGAGTTGTAATTTTCGGGCTTGCACGGTCATTGTCAACCCCATTCTTTCTGTGTGCTGCCAGGGTTTTTTATGTACTAAACTTCTATTTGCAATCTGTGCAAAATATACCTCAAAAAAGAAAAAAAGTACATTTAGTAGTGCAATAAAATGTAGAAAAAAAATTAAGTTACGTTGGATGGTCGACAAGTTAGTGAATTTTCTGCACCCTGTTACCTTGCGGATCAAATTTGGAATATATTGTTGACTTTAGACAAGGGATATTTAACGAAGAATTATAATTACCAGATTTATTATAGATGTGTAAGAGAAAAGACAAACACAAGTATATCGGACCCTCAGTGAAAGTAGGCTATTGCGGAGAGAAAGATAGAGGATAGAGGAGATGACCGTACGAACATCAGTCGTCGGTCTAAGAACGTACATAAGTGACTGAGAAACCAAAAGGGAGAGGAAAGCATTAGGTTTTACTAGGAAACAACACTCCCGCTAAAACTAATGAACTTATAAAATCGAATTTTCTTGATTTCCTTTTTTTAAGTGTGAGGTGAGAAATAGCAGCTAGGCGAACTATACTGGCAATTGGCCCGAAATTTTTTCTCTGCTATGATGTGTGGGATTAAAGTTGAGCACATCATATTTCTTCAGTAAATGAACCAATAAGGACTGGACGATCGATTGGATGCGTTGAATCA
Organism: Daphnia pulex; assembly: GCF_021134715.1. Lineage (NCBI taxonomy): Eukaryota > Metazoa > Arthropoda > Branchiopoda > Diplostraca > Daphniidae > Daphnia > Daphnia pulex. The sequence continues at coordinate 10,086,507 of NC_060026.1, read as the reverse complement.
ATTCGACGTGAGACACTGATCGCATTGTGCAGTTTCTCAAAGGCTACCCGATGAAGAGGCTTCGTAAGGATGTCAGCTAATTGATCGTGAGTTGAAACATACTGAATAGAGATTGTCTTGTCGTCCTGCTTTTCACGAACGAAATGGAGATGTACATCGATGTGTTTGGTTCTAGAGTGAAACTCGGGATTTTGAACCATTTTGATTGCGCTTTGGTTATCGCAAAAAAGTGTAGTTGGGAGCTGTTGTTCCATACTAATGTGGTGTAGCAAATTGCGTACCCACACAGTCTCTTTAGTTGCTTCAAATGCGGCCGTATACTCGGATTCGGTGGTAGAAGTGGCAACACCTTCGAGTGGCAACACCTGAGAGAAGTGACAACACCGGCGAAAGGTCCAGGAAACTGGACCTCCGTTCAAAATAAGAACATAGCCGGTTGTAGAGCAACGAGTTTGGAGGCATCCAGCATAGTCACCGTCGGAGAAAGTTGACAGAATTCCGGTGCTAGAACTCCTACTGAAGCAGATCCCAAAGTCGAAAGTACCTTTAAGATATGCAAAGCAAGGATATGCTTCACAGCAGACCAGTGCTCCGCAGTGGGATTCTGAGCAAATTTGCAACCTGGCCAACAGCGTACTAAATATCGGAGTGAGTGATATTAGCAGCATACATTAAACTACCGACGACTTCCTGGAACGGGAAAGCCACTCCCGTTGCGACCAAATGCCCCAGAGCCGGAACAAGTCGAAAATCGGGTTAGCCGGAGTCAAACGAAGATGACAGTCCAGCATGAGGAATAGAGTGAGCATCCATTGATGTAGATTGGCTGGGAGATGTGAAGTTTTCGTTGCTGGCGGTTCCGCGTGATGGAAGACCAACGAACATGTCAGCCGGACGAGAGGTGATGTCAAAATGACGTTGAAGATAGTCCACGATGGCCGTAAGCAGCACCATGCTACTTCCAGCTAGAAGAACGTCATCGACCCATAGAACGACGATGATGATGTCAGTGGCACGACGAAGATAGTAAAAGCAGGGATCAGCCTGACTGGCGACAAGGCGGAACTCCTGAAGGAACATGTCGAACTTTTTTTTCCATGTGCGGGAAGACTGCTTGAGCCCGTAAAGGCATTTGAAAAGAAGATAAACCCAATCTTCCTTGCCCGGGACAATGAAACTTTGTGGCTGTTCCAATTACAGCTCTTTTTCCAGTTCACCGTTGAGGAAAGCGGTGGCCACATCCATCTGTAGCAGGTCAAGATCCGCGGCTGGTGCTATGGCCAAAATGCAGCGCAAAGAGTCGTATTTACCTACAGGAGAAAAGGTCTTTAAATAATCGATTCCCGGTTTCTGATCGAAACCTTTGGCCACAAGACGCCCTTTGCGGCGGTCGATGGAACCGTGAACATTTCATTTGAATTTGTATGTCCAGCGACAGCGAACGGCCGTGCGCCCTTTTGGGAGTTCCATCAGCCTCCAGGTGTTGTTTTTGTGTAGGCCTGCAATTTCGATTTCCATAGCCGTACGCCACAGAGCGGAATCCTCCGAGGCAATCGCGTCCGCATATTGAGCCGGCTCGTCGTTGACAAGCGTTGTATCAGCAGCAAGGGGTAACTCGGAAAGAAGCGCACTTATTGGCTTGACCTGTTTTCGCACACGAGGGGGAAGAGGAAGCCTGGCAAGCGGGGATCGGGCGGCGAGCTCGTCGGATATCTCTACAAAATCTTCGGTTGCAGGAACACTGGAGTCTGGTGGTGCTTGCTGAAATTCGTGGAAAGTCGCATCTTGGCTAACAATAAATTTGAGTGAGGATTTAGACCAGAAACGATAGGCATTTTGTTTTTCACTATTGATACAAAATAGCAAAGTTCACTTTTCGCGTTTAGTTTCTTGCGGTCGGCTTGAGGAATATGTACATCAGCTGGGCATCCGAAAGGACGAAAGTGAGACACATTGGGCTTGGTACCATACCATGCTTCGTATGGAGTGACTGAAGTGACGGTGCTTTGGCTGAGAACACGGTTGAGAATGTAAGCTGCACAGTTCACGCATTCTTCCCAAAGGTAAAGCGGCAAACCGCTTCCGTGCAGCATGCTCCTGGTGGCCTCCATTATGGTGCGATTCTCCCGCTCAGACACTCCATTTTGCTGGGGAGTGTGAGGCGTGCTCGTTCCGTAGCGGATGCCCTGGTTGGCAAGATAAAGTTCAAACTCTCCACTGGTGAAATCGCCACCTCCGTCAGAACGGAAAACGGTGACACTTTTCCCAGTTCCACGAAACAAGCGGGCGACAAACTGTTTAAATAAGTCATAGACTTCAGATTTTTGCTTCATGGGGCAGATGACTCGAAAACCAGAAAAATCGTTTTTGAAAAAAACGAAGTAGTGCGCTCCTGACACGGTAGTTGGGCGAAGAGGGCCTTCAACATCAGAGTGGATTCCGATTTCCGTTGCCCGGGTACGACATCCAACAGGAAAGGGCAGCCGTCGACTTTTGCCCTTAGCACAGCCAGTACACGGAGCAATAGCTGAGTCCTGATCAGCGGCGATGTGACTCCAATGACATGGTGGCCCTGAGCCAGTTGTTTGATAGCTCCAGTGTGAACGTGTCCAAAACTTTGGTGCCAAGCAGTGAGAGACAGCGGGACGGACGAGGAAAAATTGGCGTGATCGTGGGACGGAATGGCTTCAATATCAAGAAGATACAGATCTTTTACCATCCGCTGTCCAACTGCAATGATTCGATTACTACAGGAGAGGAATACCTGGTCATGGTGGAAAGTTGAAGTAACTCCGCGATCCGCAGCAGCGCCAACTGAAATGAGGTTTTTTTCGCAGACCAGGAACATTTAAAATGCCGTTGAGTTTTCCATCTTTCCATTCCCCACCAATTCTGGTTTGAATTTGAATATCACAAATGCCCTTTACCTGGCATAAACTGTCGGCGATGCCTTTAACAGGCCAGTAAGAGGGGACGAGGGCAAAAGTGTTGAAAAACTCTCGACAATCAGTCATGTGTTGACTGGTACCCGAATAAAGGATCCAGCTGTTATTTGATAACGAGCGAGAAATGGCTGCTACGGGGAAAGCATACGTAGGATCATCAAATGTATGGCTTCCATTTGCTTTGTTAGCGTTAGACTGTCTTTTTTCGCGATGTCCACCAGACTGCTCCCATTCAGCTCGTAGTCGATTAAAACAGTCCTTAGGCTCATGATTATTAAAGCCACAGTAAGTGCAAGTGAGCTTGACACGTTTAAAAGGTCGACGGCGAGTCGATCCAGCATTGGCCACCTTTCTTTTTCGGCAATCAGTGGTCGTGTGATTGGATAAGCCGCAGATATCACAGCGGATATTATCACGGGTCCCTCCTCTTGGATATCGGCAACCGTCGGATTTGTGGTTCAATTTGCTGCCGTTCTGACAGTCAACGTGAGAGCTCAGCGGAGTGCGGATTCATTCCGGTCTCGTTTCTTCCGTCGTTCAGTTTGGGCGGCAAGCATGGATTCGTGCAGTAGCAACTTGGTCGTTAGAGTAGCAATCGTTTTATCGATTTCAGGTTTTACATTCCATGTCAGGAGAAAATCATCAAATTCCTCAGGAAAAGTCATTAAAATCTGGCCCACCAACTGTCCGGGATTAACGAGGCAGTTAAGTGCCTGTAGCTGCACGAAGAAACCTTCTAGTGCTGAAATATGTTGCATCATCGTGTGGCCGACGACGTACTCGTAATGGCCGAATTTGTTGAAGAGAATGCTTTTTGATTCAATGGCGGCCTGCTCATATTGGATGACTAATCTTGTCCACCTTTCGGCACCCGTTTCGCAATGCTGAAAAGTCATTGCAATTTGGGTTTCGAGTGTACTAAGAAGAATGAGTCTGACAATGGAATCCTTGTCACTCCAACTCCTGATTTCTCTGGCATTGTCGTTCTCAATGTTGATCAAAGGGTACGGAATGTCGCCATTCGCTATTCCATACAACCGGTGTCTTTCAAAAACGGTGAAAATGTTAAGATTCCAAAATGCGAAATTAACGCCATTGAATTTGCTTATGTGGCTTACATCTTTCGCACTGAACAAAGGCATCTTGTCTATATCTGTTAGGCGTAGGGAAGAATTAGTACTCTGGGCCCATAACCTGTTGACTTTAGACAAGGGATATTTAACGAAGAATTATAATTACCAGATTAATTATAGATGTGTAAGAGAAAAGACAAACACAAGTATATCGGACCCTCAGTGAAAAAAGACTAAGTCGGAGAGAAAGATAGAGGATACAGGAGATCACCTCACGAACATCAGTCGTCGGTCCAAGAACGTACATAAGTGACTGAGAAACCAAAAGGGGGAGGAAAGCATTAGGTTTTACTAGGAAACAACATATATGTGTGCATAGCCGAGATCCAGATGGCAGTGTCGTACGTCAACAACGGCCTTTATCAGTCTCAGATGTTTGTCGTTTTTCTCGGTTTATTACGCTTGTGCAGTGGTGGTTTTTGTGTCTGATTTGTTCTCCTGCGTGTCGTGCATCCGATGATACCTTGTGCTTAGTTTATCTCCGTCTTGGTCTATCTATCTATGTGGTACAACATCTCGCCATGTTGAGCTATACCAGGGAAGAGATTCTGGCATGTCGCCCGGGGGCTCTCTCGTCTGCAGAGCCCGATCCTAGGCTTTCGGCCTGTGAAATTCTGTGTTCGCGACTAGCAAAGTGCACTACCAAGAAGAAAGAAGATGAATCTAAGCTGTTCCTTGCGAATGTTCAGTCACTAAAGTCGAAGGGTGAGGTAGTGAGGGAACTTTTGCGGAGCAATAAGCCGGACCTGCTGTATATGACTGAATCGTGGCTCACTCCTGCGAATGCCGATAGTTTTATTGCATCTGTGTGTCCTCCTGGATACTCGGAGCTTCATGAGTCGCGAAGCGGACGGAGGGGGTGGGGTGGTGTCGCCTTGATCTATAAGTCGTCTCTCAACGTCCAGCGAGTTTCTGACTTACCGTTGTGCGAGTCGTTTGAGTTTCTGAATCTGTCTGTGGCCTATCGCTCTCGCCGGGTGCGAGTTTTGGTGGTCTATTGCCCTCCTGCGTCGTCTATGACTATGACTGAGTTCCACACTGTTTTGGAAACTATATCTGCTCTCCCCGGTGAGGTGATCATTGCCGGTGACTTTAATATCCACGTTGACGTCTCAACCGACAAATCTGCAACCGATTTATCGGGTTGGTAGAGATGTTTGGTTTTTCGCAACTAGTGGCGACGTCGACCCACAGCAAGAAGAAACGAGTGACGGATCAGGTACACATTCTTGATTTGGTCCTCACTAGACAACCGGGTGATTTCATCCGTCATGTGTCAGTTGGTGATTTCATCAGTGTCCATCGTCTTGTCACTTGCTCCCTGCGTGCCCGATCGCCCGGCTGGCCTACATCTACGGTACAAATTCGGCCACTAAAGTCTATCGACGCGGACGCCTTTTCTGCTGATATCCGTGAATTGCCATTACTGGTTACTCCGTCTGACTCACTTGAGGGTCTCGTACAGCCGTACAACGAAGGCCTATGCTCATTGGTGGACAAACATGCGCCTCTTCGCCCCAGAACTATCGTCCTTAGGCCGACTGTACCCTGGTGGAGCAGTGAGATCAGAAATGCAAAAAAGGCACTCAGAAAAGCTGAGCAGAGATAGAGGAAGAAAAGACTAGCCGTCTTTTACGAAACCTACATTACTCTCCTGACTGATTTCTCTTCTCTCCTCTCGCGGTTCAAGACCGACTTTTATCGTGACAAAGTTGCTGAGCTGAGGGGCAATCCGAGGAGGCTCCATCAACTAATAGATGGATCCCTGGACAACAAGAGTAGCCCTGCGATGCCCAGTTTCTCCGATTCTAAGCGACTATGCGCTGAGTTCAGCAACTTCTATGCGACTAAAGTGTCTAATATCTGAACTACTCTTGATTCTGCTGTGGGACTGCAGCCTGAGTCCGGTCCTCCCTCCACGCCATCGTCACGATACCAGTCTTTTCGTCGTTCATCTTCCTGTGCGTCTTTGAGTACGGCTGCACGCTGCCGACGCCTCTTGGCGTGGCGAGTTTCGATGGGAGCACCTACAACACCGGTACAGTGCTGCAAGATTTTACCTCACTAGTCCCTGAAGATGTGATTCGACTCGTCAAAATCTCTCCAGCTAGTTCGTGTGAACTGGACCCGCTGCCCACTCGCCTCTTGAGGAAATGCATAGCGCCACTTGCAGCGTCCATCTCCACTATTATTAACCGATCACTGTCTTCCGGATATGTATCACCTGGACTGAAGCATGCCCTGGTTAATTCCCTCCTAAAGAAGCCAGGCCTCGACAAAGAAGACATCGCTAACTACCGCCCGGTCAGTAATACACCCTTTCTCTCGAAATTAATTGAGAGAGCTGTGGCTTGGCAGCTCCTAGAGCAGACGAACAACTTTCTGCCTGAGCGTCAATTTGCATATAGGGCTAATTACTCAACCGAGACGTCTCTAATGTGCTTATTTGACGATCTTCTGCGGACGGTGGATGACGGCAATGCGACGGCGCTTCTTTTTCTTGATTTAAGCACCGCTTTCGATACGATTGGTCATCGTGTACTACTTGAGAGACTATCTGGCGGAGGAGTCCATGGTATTGCCCTAAAGTGGTTCGAGTCATATCTCTACGAGCGGACCCAGTCCGTTACCATTGGTGGTGTGCTGTCTGAACCAGTGGCGCTGGAGTGCGGAGTACCTCAAGGATCGGTGCTTGGCCCTCTTCTCTTCTTAGTCTTCACTGCTTCCCTGTCAGATGAGACACACACGGATGGCGTGACTGTTGATTAGTTTTCAGATGATACTCAAGCCAGAGCGGCGTTCTCTTTTAAGAGATCGTCTGTTAAAGCACGAGAGACACTCGCTACACCAACTCACAGTCATCGTCATTCCCCGGGATCGAATAGGTCGAACTGCCGTGGCTCATCTCTCGGTCGTCAAAATTGTAATCGACGACGTAGGAGGCAAGAGGCTTCTCAAAACGGGTTCTCATCCCAAGCTGACGCGACGGCTGCGCTCTCGACATGGGCCTCTGCGGCCGACAAATGGTTCACGACAAATCGTGTAAAGTGCAACATCGAGAAAACGGTTGTGATGTATGCGACCCCAAATGAGCAAAAGCTTGAGAGGACTAACCTTCAGGTTGGAGCATCGTCCCTCCCTCCCTCAGCGGAATGTCGGCACCTGGGCGTGACCATTGATTCCCGACTCACCCTAGCTTCACATGTTCGTGCGGTATGCAGGAGCGAGCGGTACCATCTATGGAGAATCTCAAGATTTCGTCGATCTCTTGACTTAGCGTGGACGAAGTGCCTGGTGAATTCTCTCGTTATCTCCCGCCTGGACTACGCTAACTCCCTTTTTTCCGGGTTACCTGAAAAACTGTTGGATTGTTTGCAATTGGTCCAAAACGCTGCCGCTCGTCTGATTTGTGCTGCTGGCAGGCGAGACGATCCTCGTGCTCTCCTCAAGCAGCTCTACTGGCTACCCATCCGTGAGAAAATCGTTGCTAAGATCTCTACCAAGGTGTTTCAAACCCTTAATGGATTAGCCCCTTCATACTTGGTCGATCGATTAAGTAAACGAATTCAGAGCCGCCCGGGTTTACGTCGGCGTCCAGAAGATGCCCTTGCTCTAGAAATCGCTCGTCGTGCTCGTTACGGTGATCGAGCTTTCTCGGTAGCAGGACCTAAAATTTGGAATTCTTCAACCAACATCGTGAAGTGTTCATCCTGTCTGGGTGATTTCAAGTCGCGACTCAAGACCTATCTGTTCTCGCGTGTGTACTCTGTGAATAATGCCAAATAACTGTAAATGATTTCTTTTGTTGTCTGACTGAACATCCTGCCTTGAGATTTATCTCGTCTGGCGCGACACTTGATCTAATTTGAAAGTGCGCGTAACAAATACAAAATAATAAATAATAATAAAATAAATGTTTGTCGAGATCGGTTCATTTTGTAGGTACGAAAGAACATTTATCACAACCTGGTAATTTTTTATCTCGATCTTCAATTGACTGGGGTGTAGTGGCATCAAAGTAAAAGGGTTGTGGAGTATTTGAACCAGAGCGATGTGGAAGAGTGGCATCAGAGCGGTTTGTAGGTTAACTTGTGAGTTCATATATTTTTCTTTCTGTCTCCATTAGATCATAAATTTACTATCATGTGAAAAATTGCAATGTTTAAAAAATATCTGTTCTTAGGAGTTTCTTACGAAAACGTTTTACAGGACTACATGGAGAGTTTTGTCTTTCGTTTCTAGAGCTGTTTTAAGATGTTGAACTTCACGAGATAGTTGGGAACTGTTCATTCTTTTTCAGCTAAAAGGTATTCTAAATTTTTCTGTTTTACACTCGCTTTTCCCAGCTCCGCCATCAACGCACGATTTAACTAATAAAATAAAAAAAAGAAGCAATATTACAGCCAACATGATCCGACATAAAAAAACTTAAATTATATAATACATTGATTGTGGAATCAATCTGGTTTCTCAAATCCCTCATCTGCTTTTGATCTTTAGCTAAAACATACTTTAAACATTATCTAACATATTTATTCAAACTGGCCAACTTAGCGTAGCCATGGGTTCCAGCATCTTCCGAATTGGATCAGGTGTGTGTCGAAATAAGCTCTGCATCCGATTAGACGGAGATTGCTCAGATTCGGTTTCCTTCCGTACAAGATTTCAAATAGAGTCTTGGTAGAAGTAGATGGTATGGTGCGATTCAGAACATAAAAAGCATCCAGAAATAAAACACTCCATATTTCCATGACTTAAGTAGGAGCGTTTTATTGGTTATAGCTGGTTTGTGCGTGTGTATATGGGTTCTTCGGAAAGATTCCATTCATGTTCTGTTGCCTCTCTCTACCACACTGTTTTGTTGCGGTGTGTAGCGACAACTTGTTTAATGTAAAATTCCATGTTTTTTTTAGTCTTCTTTCGGTAAGGGAAATAAAGTTAAATAGATAGCCTTCAATTTCGGACTTGCGTTTCATATGGTTGTACATTCAGAGAAATCTTGAAAGGTTGTGCAGCACTTATCTTCATTATTTGTAGGAACAGCAACAAATAATATACATCAATAATTCCACCGATTCCTGTATTTCTGATTCTTTTTTCTGGAAACAGAGATGGATCACTTTATTTTTCTAAGAATACAGCCTTCACACATAAAGTCGATCTTGCACTTTCTGTCGATTAGTTTTAGACCAATTACAGCTTGAATTTGATCTTGTCTTGCTATAGTTAAGTAGTCAAGATGAGCAAGACGACGATGAGCGAGGGAAATAAGTGAAGTGAAAGAAGATGATTGGAATCACTGCATGTGGTACGGCCATATTTGCTGTTTTGAGCTGTACGATTTCTGCTCTGGAATTCTTGGGTACTACCTTGGTAAAGTGACTTGCCAACTTTTTGACCAACAATTATCCAGTTATCTTGGGACAAGAAATCAGCTTCGTCTTCATGAAAGTCAACGTTAATGCCAAGTTCTGTGGCCACTTTAATTGAATAAAGATTTGCACCAAGACCAGGCACATACAATGCATCCCTCAGTTCGACAACTAGTTCTTCTCTATTCACGTATAAGATGATTGGTACACTGACAATTCCTACAGCATCCAATTCAGTTTTTTCAACTTCTTTTACCTTCCACGTTCCAGCAGGTATTTTCCATATAAAGTTGAGAAGATCGGTCGATTTTCAAAAAAATTATGAGTAGCTTCAGAATCAGCATACATGTTCTCAGATGGTCTGGCCAGATTACAAAGTGAAGAGAGAGTAAGAAAATGTGCCTTTCTTGTCTGAGTCTGGGTTGAAGTCTAGTGTTTGATTTTACGTGTTTCTGTGGTGTTCTTTGCATTCCTGCTTCTTCTTATCAGTGCAGTTGTACTCTTTGTGTCTCAAAGTGTCCCCAGGTCCAAGAACCAGCATCACGTCTTCAATCTGACGCTCCACTTCTGTGTTTCCCTAAAAAATTTGGTCAAACATTAAAAGCCTTCCCATGGCAGTTTGAGTGTTTATACTCATTAGGCGAATTGTGGCCGTTAAAACATGAGTTGAATAATAGAATAGTGACGATAAACAATTATGTTCAATTTTACCTTTTTCTTTTTTTAATATCCTCGTCCTCATACGTTGCAAAAGGTAGCTCTATCATTTTTAATGAGAGATTTTTTCACCCTGGACGGATAACTAGCATAAAAAGCGACATCTTTAGGATTTGGAACACCGTTACTCCTCTCGTTCAGTTTTCGCTCCTTTTCAGACAATCTAGCCAACAAGTTGACCATTGTCTTCTCAGCGTGTGGAATTCCATGCCACATTGTGTCAAAGACACCAAAACTGGATGAGAGTGTTGCAATTATGTTTGAGATGATCATGTCCAAAGGCTTTGTTTCACTGACACTTCTTAACTCTTCCGCCTTTTGACGAAATGCATTCACAAAACCTACTACTTTGTGATCTGCATAAAAGTTTATCTCAGCTTGGTCACTTATATGAACTAATTAAGGACTTGTTTTTCTGTTTTACCTGGATTCATTTTGTAGTTGTGGAACGCTCCAAGTAAAGATCTGACATTTGACGTAAAAACTTTAGAATACTCGACCAGTAGTTTTTCCCAAATCTCATGTAAGGTAGCAGATTCTTCTATTGATGTTTGGTATACTTGCTCAAAGTTGAAGTAGACCGTTTGTTGAGCATGAAGGTCTCTCTTATCCTAAGCTTCTCTTGCCACCAAGTTGTGACAACACGTGGTACAGCCAATCATAGATTCCAAAATCAAGCATCAATACAGCCTGCAGATGGAGACCACATTATTAAAACGAGGCGAAAAATTTGGCCATGAGCTTACGCTCCATGTTCACCACATGAGTTTAGTATGGTTTCATGCAATTGGGCAACTTATTCATTTCTTTTTCTTTTCTGTAGATTTTCAAGTATCTGTGATTCATCACTGTAAAAAACAGCTAAAACTTTAGCATACATGAAAATGTATGCTAGGCTATTTGCTGCCCGAAAAGTTCCCTATTCCATTTCCAAAAACAATCGGAAAGGAACATTACTGGAATACAATTCCCGGTATGTTACATGAATGTCGGGAACAACATGACTGATCATAATTTACAATTCATCATCATCAGTTGACCGTTACATCCATAGTAACAGCAATGGACAATTTTTGGTAACAATCACAAATTGTCGCCGTGAAATAAAAAAAAACTGGTGAGTCTTGATTTGCTTACTCAAAATCAATCAGTATTTAATACTTTGTTTGCTTTTGTTCCTACCAAACTTCAAGCAGTTCCTGACGCTAAATATCTCAACTTTACTTCCAGTGATTTTCGGTACAAGGGAAAAAATTGAAGGCTACTTGGTGCTGCCCGATGCTGCACAAGCTGTTAAATTTGATAGTGCTAAAGCTGCAATTCCTTTCGCTTCTGCGGCTAAAGTAGAAAATGGAATTTCAGAATACACAGGAACTCCTGGCAAGGACGGCCTTTCTGTTGCTCGAAAATAGATCTCAAGCGTCAAAAGGTGAACCGGATATTTGGCCAACAAGGTCTCCCTGGCCTTATCGAAGAAGTATGCCTTGTTGTGCCAGAAGGAGATATTGGACGTCCAACAGCAGTCAACCGTAAACATAACGAGTTTGGAGATACGGCCATCGTCGACTACGCCAGGAATGAATATTTGAGCTCTCTACTGTCTCCTTCAATTTCAGTTTTCAAGTACCTTGGTGTTCGCCCCAAAGAAATAACTACTAAGAAGGCTCCTCTTCATCCAAGTACAAAATCATTATGATGTTATCAATTAATAAACCTCATTAATTGTTTTCCATTGACAGAATAAGCATTCAACATCGCTGGTTTGAATGTTCCGTCTCAGGTATCTGCCCAGGCTGTGTCACAGGCTAACGAAGATTCCAGCTATCCACCACCTGCTTCCGTTTCGGCTTCCCAGTTCCTTGGTGCTCCTTCCAAGTAACCAACTGCTAAACAAGCTCCTTTTCATCCAGGTATGTAATCGTTCTTATTTATTTGAAAAAGTTCTTTGTTCATTAATGGGTTGATTAGCAATTGACAGATCCTTCTATCTCTACTGCTCTGAAGACTATGCTGGACATGGGATTTATCAACGAAGGTGATTGGCTAGCTAAGTTGTTGGAAGTGAAAGGAGGGGACATTGGGAAATTCGTGGAAGTCATACATTCCCCTTTCCAGCGCTAGCAACGTGAGTAAAAAAGCTGCAAAAACAAGAATCATTCAGTCAATTCTAAAGAAATCGTTGACCATTATCCTATTCACCACGTTTTATTGTAGTTTAATAACATTTCGTTCTTCGAAAGTGTGCTTAAGCAAGTCGTTGTGACAACCACTTCCGGTTGGCCTAAAGCTTTCTTCTCATCCTCGTTTGTGGTATTGGGTATCGATTTTTTGTACCCACCACTCCTTGTTCCAACAACTCACGTGTGACCTTTCTACACACCTCTGTTCTCCGTACCAGGTGAGACTCAATCAAAAAGTCACACTTGTCCTGATTATCAGTTCACTATCCTGCTTGAAGGGGTCACATGTGCCAAGATCGAATACATCATCAGGCCATAGTCACATGGGTTTTGAACAAGGTACTTACATCACTATAAACAAAAATAATTTCTTACTACTGGTTCACATTTAAATTTTACAGACATAAGTTACCTTATCTGGTTTTGTTCCAGTTTCTAGCACAATTCCTACCAGTCCTTAAACAACTTCAGCATAAGTGCATAGCGATTATTTTTAAAATTAAGGAATCTTTCAAACTCTCGTCCCTTTGGTTGATTCTTGTTGGTCATGTTTGATTCAATAAAGCGTAAAAGGCAGAGGAGGGGGAAACCGATGCAATTCATCCAATGCTCTCTTACCGCTCGATAAGAACCAATCTTTACTTGATATTGTCTTTGATATTGTATATGTGGCTCAATTTCGTATATGTATATGTGAATTGTTACTTTGCATCATAAAGTGTTCCATGTAAAAATTTTACCATCTGCTTACCTCTATCCAACCATCCAACTGAAATAAATCTAGCTTCAGCTTAGGTATGTCCACTTCTGCTAAGCAATATTAAACTATTATATGCAAGCTTATTGATTTAAACTAGGGTAAAACAGCGAACTGGGACACGGCCGGCGAAAAGGCGAATTGGGACATAAATCGACTTTTTTTTCTTAAAGTAAAATACAAAAAAATTTGAGGTTTATTGCAAAATCTAATTGATTGAATTTAAAATATAGGGGGGATACGCAGTTAAGCAAAAGGGTGTCTTATAATATTCAGAATTAAACGAGATATCGTTAATTGAAATCTCAGAATTTTGCTTACGACCAAGAAATTTGGGCTCTGTGTTGGCTGTTAGCAAAAAAAATTACGGCATAAGGAATATCTAGAGTGTAAGTGAAGAAATCACTTAAAAAATTATATCAAAAGATAGAGAATGAAAAGTTCTACAATATTGTAAAAGGTTTTGTCAGTATTTTGAATATTTATCGAAATATTTCATTACCAGGAAATACAGAAAAATGCCAATTTGGGACAGCAGACGCGAATAGGGACAACAAATTTTGAAAACAATTTTTTTTACGTTATTTTGCTAGTCTGTCGACGCAGAATTTGAAGGCGAATCGATTGATGTATAAGGTTTAGGATTTTATTTAGTCATTAAAGCATTTAATCTAATATCATAATAATGTTTCAGGGACTCAGGATCGATTCTTTCCAGGTTCAAGAAAATTGTCATTTCTACTTGTTTATTTTTTATTCCTTTAATAAAATGGCATTGAAAGCGAATAGGGTTTCAGGAATTTTCGCGAAAATTTTTGAATTTTATGTCAATATTTGAATTAGATAATGGCTTCTCTTTCTCATAGTGCCATAAATAACTTATGTCCCAAACTATAGCCCCTTATTATTTGATTGGCAATATTATTAAAGTCTTAACTTTTTTCATTACGTACACTTTCATAAAATGTTTGGGATTCACTTTAAAAAATGCAAACAGAACGAAAAACCGATAACTTTTTGAAAAAATAGTTGCAGTTTTGCTGCCATAAGGTGCTATGATGCTAATTGGGACAGTTTAAATTGAATAATGATTGAAAATCTATTTGGTTTTATGTAGAAGAAAGCACCTAAATCTATGAATACGACGGTAAATGCTTTTGCAGTTGGTTAGCTCACTATAGCATGTGGATCATTACCCAAGATTCTATATAATTTCGTGAATGGGACTATGATCCAAAATTTATTGATATTCAATGGTTTACTTTTGATGTGTCTCCTAACTCAAGTTTTGTCTTCATTCCTTGTTTTCTGAATTGACATCGATCCAGAAAAAATACCTGATAATTCTTTGAAGTTCAGAATATTATCGCTATTTATTGCTATGCTTGCACTAATGTCAACTTCTTCACTGTGAATATTGAACTTATGCAAATTGAATGTTTTTTCTATAAATCAGATAAGTGGTGTTATTTACTTTCTAGTTAACAAATTTTTTACAAAGAAATTAAATTTTTCAACATTTCAATTCAAATTATCGAAAAATTTTGATTTAAATATTATCAGCCCACATTTAAACGACAGGGTAACGAAACATATTTTCAAGCTTGTCTGTGTATAACATTCCCCCTCCAGGATACCAAAATTAACGGGACGCATTTAGCCCATAACAGCAACACGTTTTTCATTAAAAACATTGAAAAAAATACTCTTCATCGGCAAGGTAGATGTAAGGCTTGCGGTTCCTTTCCCTTAGGATACCACTGCGATCGTAATACCGAAATATTTACAGTGGTTTTGTGATTAACCAAAATTGTATAAATCAATATAATCCACATAAGTATTAGACTTCTGTTTTGTACTTTCCCCAACAGGTCAACATATTGAACGGAATTTAGTTTATATGACTCCTTGTAAAATCTCTGTCATTGGCAGTATGATTAACATGAAATATAGAATCACACTCGTAGCTTTATTTCAACAAATCAATATTTTTCATTTACCATTTTCATTATGGACTCTTATACTAAAAAAAACTACAAGCAAGTTGAATAGAACTTTTAAAAAATAAATTTTAAATATTTACAATTCTTTATTGTTTTTGGACCGAAGTACTTCCGCCTCTCAAACTTGCAACACCGCGTGTTCCACTGTTTTAGTAAATTAAAAAATTAATTATATTTTTATCGTAAAATTTTTCTTTCATTTAAGTCATAGAACATACCAGCTGAAAATACATAACCTTTTAAAATGCTGTAAAACACACACCACAAACTGTGTTGACTTTTACTTCTTTTGGAAAGGCATGTGTATGAGGCCATGGTGTATGTATTTATGAACTTCACCCGGGGACTGACAGCATGGGGCTATGTTATCAGCTTCTTCCATTTTTCGTTTCTGGTGAGCCAGATTGTTTTTCTGGATTAACACATTTTGCAACGTCAATGAAGAAGCCCACCACTGGAATTTTCTGCCCCTCTCCATTGCCCTGGCATTTTTAACATTTAATGATCTTTTCCTGAATCACTAGATTACCTTGTGTATAGGCATGAAATGTGGTCAAAAGATGAAGATGATAAAAAAGTGTACGATGCTTCCTCCACTTTTTCTACTTGCAGTGGGCATCGTATAAGTGTATCTGCCTATGCTGGCCAGTATTTCAGTGGTTTTTATTTACTTGTGTGTCGCCCAACCTGGTAAATGGGACCCAGCAATGAATTTACTGCATACACACACTACTAATTTACCAAAGCAATGCAGTTTCACAAAGATTTATAGGTATGGTATGGTATGGTAACAAATGGGTGCATAGTTGTTTACCAATTGTTTACCTGGTAACAATTGGTAGAACTGACCAGAACATTAAATTATTGTTGAAACTCAATGAATACAAGAAAATTATCGATAAATGAACCCCTACAAATGCGCGTTTTTTTAATATAAATGGACGATCGAAAAATCAAACTGCGTGTAATGAAGCCAATGTTTACTGTTTCATTCACAGTGTTTTCTGAATAAAAGTTTTTCTTTAAAAAAAAATTTTTCGAATTAAATAAAAAATTAATTCAAAATTGATTTAATTTAGCAAATTAAGTAAAACACAGAAATTTGATGATGATTTATGATTTGAATCAATCGAAACCAGTTAATCAGAGCAAAATCAGGAAATAAAATAAAAAAATGTAATGCAAATTTTTTTAACTAGTGTCAAGAGTCGCAATTTTTTGTCCGATCATTATTGAAAGTCATTCCATAATCTTGAATCCAAACAATTGACAAACTTTTAATTATTGTATGATCTCCATTCAGTACATGAAAATTTTAAACAAAAAAAAATGAAAGAAGAGCAATTAAGGGAGGCAGGAATTCGCAAAACTGAAACCAAAAAATGAAACCGGAGTGGTGAAAATAATGATTAGCCAATCAAGAAAACAAAAAAAAAATTATTATTTTGCCGTGATAAAGACCGTTATCATTCGTGAAACCGTTTTTTTTTCAGACAGGGCATTACCTGAAAAAATTATTTTAAAGGAATACTTAAAAGTTCATTTAAAACCACTTCTACATAAAGCCTACCTGAGGATGCAATTTTTCAATTAATTTAGTCAATGCCTTCTCTCCCGTATTTTGTAATTGAAATCTTAGCGACTGTGTTTCTTTTCGAGCTTTCTGAAATATAACATGGTAAACTAAATGAAGCGGTTTCCACAATATTTTGTTAGCTATAAATGACCATCAATGCTGCATCACGACGGCCTTTAGTTTTTTATTTAAAAAGTTGACATTTGGAAGATTTTTAAGAGTTTTTTTTCTTTCGGCCAAACGCTCCATCTTGGTTAAATTTTTCTTTAAGGCATCGGAAATCTTGAAACAGTTGGTCCACATGCCTTTTTTTTGTCAAACAAAGGCAGCCATTTGACCGCCAGTATTTTTTTCTTAATTCCACATTTTGCTGTTCCAACAATATTTAGAGAGATTAACAACCCCAGGGCATAATTTTTTTCAATTTCTGAATTTTTTTAAGTGGTCGTGTTAATAAATGCTCTATTTAAACCAATCAGATATTTTTGAAAGTGAAGTTTTTTTTTATGATTGCGGGGATTAGATAAGGTTTGGATCCATTCATATTTTTTTTGTTATTATAGATAGCAAACATTTGGTTTTTATTGAGGTTCTCCACTTTGAGTGTACTTTTTTTATCCCCCGTATGATGAAGAATGTTAAAAATTTCAGAATGGTGTGCTTCGAGCAGGCTTGTGAGTATCGCTAGCGCTTCCGATAGCGAATAATAATTTTTCGTGAAGAAATCGAACTATTTTCAAAAATATCCAGATCAATTAATGCCTTTCGTATTGAGTAATTTCAATTTAAAAATATGGATTTCAAAATAAGAGAAATTATTATTTTTTAAACATCGCTAGTGTTTTGAAGGAAAACAATTGGTTTTCCGTGCGAATGTGCTAGATAACACTAGGACTACATTGAAAATGCGATGTAAAAAAATTCTAAATATAAATTTCCATTTCTATTTACAACCGATTTGCCCGGAGGGTAACGCAAGTTTTTGGAGAAAATGCAAAAGCATTTTTGCCTTTACATATGAGAAGGAAAAAAGGGTGATATTTGAAATGAGAAAAAATAGAATTGAATGGCAAGGCAGTTTTAACTTTTAGTTTGTAATTTTTTCCTTATTCCATACCGAAAAAGTGAAAAACTTATTTTCTATAATAATAATAACATGATTTACATTCGCGTTCACATTTGTAAACGCTGTAAATACAGAAAAAAAATTTAAATGATGAAAATATTTGTTCTACGCTGACCTGAGCAAGAATAGAAAGAAAAATTTGGGACAAATAAAAAAGTAATGGATTTGAATTCATACTTCTTAACCAATATTTTAATAAATAAGTGTATTTATACCAGCACGATTTGCTTTGCAAAAGGAATCAATAATTTGGCAATTCCTTCGTACTGGCGTAACCGTCACCGAGACATCGTCATCGATCCTTTGATATCAGAAGGCATTCGAAGGTATGTGGTTTGGTTTTTGGTTGATTAGCGTAATCTTTATTCTCACAAACCTTGCATTTTTGTTAATAAAAATCGCCAACAATTAATTTCTCTGACTGCAACATTTGTGTGGTAATTTTTGCGGTAGTTAAAGATTCGGCTAATTGTGAAATATATCCGACCTCTTTCGTCCGTCACTTTAAGTTTGAGCATAGCCAATGGTCACAGAAATCTTTCAGTTTTAAATCAAGAAAACAAGAAGATTTTCAACAGTTTTTCATTGAATTGTGAGATTGTGCGTTTTTTTTTATTTATCGCGTATGAGTTATACAGGCTTTTCAGGGCTCACCGCGTTACAACTAATGCGATTGTTTTCTTATTCGTTCGATCGACTATTACAAAGTGAAAGGAATTAAAAACCTAAAAATGTCGAGAATTATCTCATCCCTTTTACCTTTTGTGAGGAGAGACGTAAGACCTTTTAAATCCTATACCATGTAAGGACAGATTTTCGATCCGAGTCCAAAGACTAGTTCTTATTGTTTGTTCCCGCCAAAGTTCTCTTGGGGCAGTTTCTTGGGAGCACATCAAGGAGATCCGTCGACAGTTTATCCAGCAAACATTCACCATAACTGCAACTTGGTAGACAAAGACACTTGGTGAAAATAAAATGTACCACGAGGGGAAAAAGAGAAAAACAACTGGGTCGGATGTGACTTACTCGAGATACTCCTTGATGAAATAGCGACTGCAATAAGGTCAGGACCGACGGAATTCAAAAAAATAATGACTTCTACTAACATAAAGAGAAAAAAAAGTTTCGATCACGTGATTTACCTCAAAAACGGAGAAGGGGGCTTAAAAGTCATGTGATCTTCCGGCATTAGCGGTGGTTCATCAACAACCATTGGAAATAGATCACGTGATCCGTGGAACCAATAGAGTGCATCAGCCTCAAAACTTTTTTAGTCCGCATTACTATTTCTTTTCAAACGACTTAGAGAATACAAGTCAAATTACATTGACTCGAATGGGAAAATAGGGAAAATAGCCGAAAAATTGAAATCCTAAATACAACTGCAAATGGCTTTTACTGGTAGAGAAATAGGCTTTTGTGTGTAGCTGATCCAGATTTTGAAAAAAAACAAAAATGTTGAAATCGTCCTAACAGTATTCTACGATAAAGAATATGTCGATCTCTTCTTCAAAAGAGTTTGCAATTTTGGATAGATTCCATATGGCCTGTTCTCATTTCCATTTAATGTTTCTACTGCAATACATTGATGATTAAATCAGACGATAAACTTTCACTTACTTTATTAAAGGATTTTGCAAATTGACAAGGCAACAAACAATTTTTATTACATCATCAACATGCTTAAGTTGCTGGTTTGTTATGCATGCATGAGAGGAAACAAAACTAAACTCACGTATTCACCTAATAGCTCTTTCCACATGAATGCGTAAACCTGAAATCTTTCTACTATCAATAACATCTCTCTTGCTTGAATTTACACCTGATAACACCGATGATGGACCAACTGTGCTTGACAGGGGAAGCTTTAGAATCAGTAACCGTAACCTTCCAAGGTGAACCAAAAGGTGAGCATGCTTCATTGGCTAATAAGCCATGCTTGGCGAAGTCCCATTTTAGTTTGAACTGCCTTGCTTCGAACTGGTACACACGTTTTAAAGTGTTTGTCAGTTTGCACACCATTATCTTTCAACTGAATGGATGTTGGCTGATGGCTGATGTCATTGACATTTGAGTTGGAAAAGTCTGTAAAAAAACTTCTTACAATAAAATAAATACAATAATATACAATGATAACTTACTGAAATGTTCTCTTTCATTGAGTTCTTCTAAAAAAACCGCTGGATGTTGGAGTAAGACTTATTGGTTTTTCGACTAAATTGTCTTGGCTGATGTCATCAGTGACATTTGAGTTGCAGAAGTCTATAAAAAAATTATTATTACAATAAAATAAATACAATAATACACAATAATAACTTACTGAGGTGTTCTCTTTCATTAACATCCCCTTCAATAAAAAAATGCTGGATGTTGGAATAACACTTGTTGCTTCTTCGACTAAATTGGATGTGCTGGTTGTTGCTGAAATACATGTACAACAAAATCATTATAATGACTGAATAAACCACAAATTAGATACGATAAATAATACCAAAAGATTTTAGCAATGGAAATCTGTGGGGAATGACATTTTTGTTCATCACAATTTTTTTGTGGCGTCCACTTTTGTATTCCGCCAGGTTTTTGCAATCAACTTCCATCTAATATTTTAGAAAATAATAATATAGTTATTACGTTTTACAATGATAACTTTTGTAAAAACTTACATTGAAATGGTCTTCACAAACGTATACATGACTGTTCTTAATATCAGCTGGATTACGTCCACAGGCATTAAGCGAAACACTTTTATTTTTTTCTGCAGGGGCAGGCACACTAATGAAAATCTTGTTAATTTAATCATCACTTTCGTTGGGGCACAACTTTGCTACAAATAGCTTGTTTCGTGGAAATTTCTTCGACATTTTATAATTCAGATTTCACAGACACAGCCTGACAGTGACAGTGCAATAGGAAAACCAAGCCAGAAAAAGCTGTCATAGGAAAGACAAGAGAAAAGCCAAGCTGTCAATCACGTGATCCTTTCCTATTGGTTTTAAATCGGACCACCGCTCATGCTCTAAAACCACGTGACTTTAGGCCCCTTCGAGTTTTTTGAGGAAAGTCACGTGATCGAAACTTTAAAGTTAAATAACTTCTAAAATAAATTTTTCCGAGACACACATTAAATTCGAATTTTTTTTTTCTTAATTTTAGTATAAGTCATTATTTTTTTGAATTTCATCGGTCCTAACCCTATTGGACCAGGCCCACGGGAAAGTGTTGTGATCCTCGACATGATTTTGTGAACGCCGTCCGTCGACTCAACAAATTGCTGACACTTGAAATTGTTGTCGTGTGGCATTTTCAGCCTTTTTTTTACCTAGGAATGAAACAAAAAATAACAAAAGAAAATGTGCTGAATGGATGACAGAATAGCCGAAATTTTATGCGACGTGAGACAAGTTCCGGCGAAGCAAAAAAAGACAACAAATGAAGGTGGAATGCGGAATGACTTATCTTCAATATCAAATTTTCCGATGTGACACACTAAACAAAAAAAAGAAAAAGAAAAAGGAAAACCAAAAACTTACACCTGGCCCTGCTGTGAGCCATGGTGAAGGCGGCGCTGTGCCATTGTCTTAGACGATAGAACATGAGTTGGAGCTGCCACACATTGTGCCCAGCTTGGCTAGTCTCTACGTGTAACATTTCTGAAATTGAGGATTCCGGAAAATGTTTTCCCTATAGTAATAAAAAAAAGGTTGTTGTTTATTTCTCTCTCGGTCAGCGGGATATTATTATTCAAATACCTTGTCAGCAGGAGGGCGGAGGGCCGTGTCGTGATGGTAAGGACTGGAGCCGTCCATGTCGTTGAAAACTCATTGCCACTTGCAGACATTTCGTAACATCTCCGACGCCGATTTACCTGGGTGGCTGTCCAGAATTTTGTGCTATTCTTTGCTGCTGCTGGCCGAGTCGTCACCGGTGGCCGTCGTCAATACAAACTCCTGATCCTTGAGCAGGAGCATTTGGACGACGGCGATCTGGACAGGATTACCGAGACTGGCGTCCTTGTAACTCAGCGACACCTGTGGTTCGTTGTTTACAATTTTTGGGGGATAAAAAAAGGGATGGAAGACGTTTTTTTTAGTTAGTTTTAGTTTGGTTAAGTACGTTATGGTGCTCATAACATGGGCCAGCAGCTGCGGTTTTTTGGAAGACAAATAAAAAGGATGGAAGCCCTTTCCTTCCCTTCCCTTTCCTTTACAACTAACTTCTGTCAAATGTTAACTTCGATCCTGGCCATCCGGCGAACCGATAGGCGGCATTTTTTTAATAAGGGTAGTTGGATTTTTATGGAAGATACTGTAAAGTATCATAAAAAATCCAAATGCGATTTTATATTTTAAAGCCTTTCCATATTGCAGGAAACTGTGTTTGGTTTTTGAGCCAAATTTGGCGGCTAGAAACAAAGCAAAGTTTGGGAAGAAAGAACCCCCCCCCCTCCTCAATAATAAAAAAAATATGAACGTTGTAGTAACGTAGTAACCTAATTTTTTTTTGCATTGACGCAAGTTTGTGGGTTTCAATGTAAAAGGAATTAGTTCATCAAACACAATTTTCAAAGCTTTAGAAAAATGAATTCACTAGACAATAATAATTATGGAATCAGATAAATACTTTTCTTTAATGAGCCTTTCGTCATTGATAGCTAACTCACTTTTCCATTTTTAAGGAAAGAACAGTTATTTATCGTAACGTAATACTTAAATTTGGTAATGTGATGGCGTCGTACAGGCTTTCCACATTTTCCACAATCCTTGTCGTTTGCTGGGTATTCTGATCGCGGATGGCGGGTTCTTACGCAGAATCAACAACCTTGGACAGAAGTGTGAAATTTTACTGACTTGTTGGTCTGTTCGAGTCCGGATTCTGTTGACGTTTTGCTTGTGTGTTGCTAGGGTGTCAATTTCTTGACGTGTTTTGTTTGACTGGATTCTGCCGACAGCCACCTTTCAAACAATAAGTGCCAATTGCTGAAAATCCTGTAAGGGCTTAAACAAGCATCAAGAGCTTGGAACCTGAAATTTGACAACTTTATCCTGCAATCTGGTTTCATCCGCAGCAACGCCGCTCTTTGTGTTTATTTTAAAAATAATCAAAAGGAAAGGTATGCTGATTTGGACTGTATAGGCCGACGACGGCCTGTTGTGTGGACAAACCAAGAAAGTATGACATCAGTTATCATTTTTCTTCATGAATTCTTCGTGAACAAGAAAACAAATTTACTGTAAAAGCACTGAAAAGCTTATGTGTCCTATGCGTATCGAAAATTTTTTCTGTCATTCACCGATAGACAAGGTAATTAAACTTGCTTTAACATTTAATAAACGTATATTTTATTGTTTCCTATTTCCACCATGTTTTCAATATAGATCCATTTTCAATTTCTCCAGTGCATATTTCTCGATTAACTTCAAAATCAACTTAAGTTCCTTCCAAGAATTAAAGAAACATATTTTGCTGTGCCTACACATTTTTATTGTTACATTGTGTATAAGTCTCAAGGAATGAAAAAAAACTTCGAATTTCGATTAAACCCACTCAAGTAAAGCTCATTCAATTTTTTTGAAGGCAATCAGTTTTGCCAGTTCATCTTCATTTCCAGATGCAGCTGCATCAAAATCAACAACATTTTCTTGCAATTTGTGTTCTAAAAAGTGAAAACAATATTGCTTATTATTACTCATTAATTTTAGATTTAACAGTGCATACCTGATACCTCTTAAAATGTTTATGGTTTGATGCCAAGGATAAGTATCATCTGTTGGGCTGCTTTCAAAAAAGTTCAGAATGTGGAAAAAAACAATCCATCAGCTAAATTTTTTATTCTCACAATGGTTGTGCTGGCATCTGAACAACAGTTTACCCATCTTAGCAATGTGTCCTTCTTTAGTCCCATTCCTTAACACACAAAAACAGCTTGTTGAAATTGAATGTATCAAAAGTAAACATTTCACTTATTAGCCTACTTGTTAAAATAGTGATGAATCAAATACGAAAACACGAAACGTCGCCTGGTTGATTTAAAATGAACTAATGGACTCGTTCGTGATTCGATTATCCGAATCCGACATACTTTATTACAGCTCTTTTTAAGGATCCATCAATCCGGATAGGTATATTGCCTATGATGTTCTTCTATTGACCACGTCTGATCTTAACGGATTCTGCTGCATTAACGGCTGAGTCGGACGGGTAAGTGTGGCTCAGTCTTGTGTCCGGTCTCCCCTTATCATGTCATCATTGTCGCAGGTAGAAAAATCTAAAAAAAAGCGCCAGTTCCTATCTAGGAATGAAATTTTTTGTTCTTTTGTGCTTGGAAATTTCTTCATTTGTGCTTTGATTAAATAAGTAATCCCATACTGATGTTGTGTAAATATGGATGATGAACTTCTGCTCTTTGCTTTTGACATTCACGATTGGATTGCAGACGTGGGTGACAGAAAATATGATACAAGCATTTAACTTTATCTTGTTTTTTTTTATTAACCACCTTTGAAGTTTGGACTGCCATTTGAACACATTCAACTAACGAATGATGGCTAACGAGCTGCAAGAAGAATTGATCAATAAAATGTTCCTTAGTGTAGGTAGGAACTTGACCTTCGTGCTATCATCAGTCCTTCAAAAGAACTTCATGAAGTTCTTGCATAGCAATACACTTGTTAATATATGAAATCTTTTTTCATCGTACCAGAACTTGATAAATAGCAATCTGCTACTGCAGAAAATGTTGAATGGGAAAGTACACTCACGGGCCTGCACAATGCACTGGATACTAATGTGTACGCACTTCATTTATGATTTCATTTCTGCTTTGTGCATAAATTAACCATATTCTAATATTGTTTTGTTGTTGTTTGGGTATGGGTTTGTTATAATGGTGAGGCCTCAAATACTGTGGATAGTCCGTTTCCTCATTTTTTGGAATTGATGGCTACAGAACATGGGTTGGACTCCAAGAACGCCAAGTAAGTCCCGGAGAGAAACTGGCGACGCAAGACGTGTGGCACAATTCATTCAGTGTTTACCGTTTCATTTTCAAATTCAAATTTTAACATTTGCTACCTTAAGCTTGGACTCTCTTCGTGATTAGATTGTTTTTTACTTCATCCTTTGCTGTAAGTGCCATTTCTCAATATGGAGCAATTCGTTAAAAGACGATGTAAGTGTTGTACATTACCTTGTTTTTTTTTTTTTTTTTTTTTTTTTAAATTTGTCCCTATAGTTTCCAGGTAACATTTGGTTTTTATGTGGTAGTTATAGATCGTACCCACCATAGGAATTCTATGTAAACCTGAAGCCGATGAAATAATATATTTTTTTGTGAGTAAAGGTAGCCTTAATTATCCTTAGAGACTTTTGGTAGTGAGTAAAAGATGTGATATGCCGTTTTCTAGAACAATGAAAAGGGATTTTGAAATAAAGGGGGAGGGGGGTTGCGAAAATTAGGGAATGCAACATTGCAACATTGAAATAATTGGGGAGCGAGGGAATGTCTCCTTCAAAACCATAGTAATAGACTAATTGAGCAAACCAATGACGTGCACCCAAGCCATGGCAACCTCGCGTCGGCCGAATTAGGTGAAAATTCACTTTGGACGATGTGGAGTTCTTATGGGTGACTGACTGAGATTGAGACTACTGGAATAGTCAGAATTCCTCGCGAAACCGTAACAGAGATTGAACCGTAAAATTTGGAAAAACAACCTTACGAAACGCGACGTAACGGGTAAGATGACAATGACGGGCAGGGTCAGAAAAAATTAATCAGAAACAGAAAAATTAAATCGCTGAAAGTAAAAAAAAAATTGGCAGCACCAACGACAACTTAACTAAAAGGTCGCCTAAAAGCTCCAACAAAGGAGATCGCTCGCGGGCAAATGATTCACGGGCAAGGGAAACAGAACGGGCAAGCGAATTTGCATAACGGGCCTAATTTACACAAGGCCCACTGATGACCGGCCCTGGACGGGCTAAAATTTACTAAGTTTGTCTAATAAAATAGCTAAGATACCAATGAATCAGACTGTAAAATTCGTTTGCCCATATGTTTCATTGTTATTAAGTTATTTAGCTTTAAATATGGCCGATTCCATAATAGTTCATCCAGCCGCCATCACATACACAACCAAACGCAATTTGCATGCGGTGGCGGCTGGGTGAACTATAGTGGAATCGGCTTTATTTATGTCAGCTTACGGAGTGGAGCAGTTCAACCAGAGATAAGGAGATGGCTTACTCTGTGTAAAGTCCAGCAGTCGACATTTTGCCCCCTCCCTCTCTTGAGAAGATGAATTTGACTGCGCTGCACCCTTTCGGCGAGCTCCGGAAGCATTTCCAGTAGTTCTCCCATTTCAGTATTTGAACCATACCGCCCATACCGCCAAGTAAGGCAAAGTTCCTTTTTCGGTTTTTTGAGGTGCTTGCAAGTGCATTGCAAGTCGCATGTTTGTGAAGGTTTTTCGGATTTTTGGCGGGATGTTTTATTTTGGGGGGGGGGAATTTGTAATTTACGATATTTATTGTTAATCGTATTGATTTCGCAGTTCATAATCTCTGACACAGCCACACAGCCACACAGCCCGTTATTTGTCGTTTATACGTCGTCGCTACAGTTGAAAGATGCCGACCTCGAGATCGATTTCGTCTGCTCTACTCAATCTAAATGCTCATTGCTCATGGTCGTTTCCCACCTTCTTATAGATCTCTATTGTTATAAGAAACAGCATGAACTACTCTATCTAGAGAACTGGACTCTTCCCTATCTCGCTGCGTTAAAGCCTGTCGAGTGGGTTTATTTCACGGGGAAATTTTTAAAATACATCAATCAATAGAGCTTTCAAAGGCGGATAAAATTGTGTAAATGGTTTTTAGAGAAACTTTGGAATGAAATAGATATTTAAGTTTCAATATTAGGAGAACGGGAAGAAACTAGTTTCACCAGTGCCCCCTAGCGACAAAATTAAGTGTTTCTAACAAGTCTTAAGCTAACCAAAACAAAACAAAGTGTCTACTGCTATTCTAGAAACGTTTTGAGTTCATTTAACCTGTTGCAGACGTTCAGTACAGTTATTCAAAGTACACCTATCCACATTCCACATACAGTTAAATTTGTCAATTGTTATGAATCATCATGACAAGTAAATAAATTACGCACAATTTTGAACCACACTATCGTAGATCAAAAACAAAATTACTGTGAAAATTTGATTTAAATGTATTTTGAAAGAAATGACGAATACAGTGGTTCCAAACAGCAATATTTATGTACTATTCCTGTACTTTTTTTATACGCTCATATTCAACTTTCTTTCTTCTCGACAGCTTTTGGCTCTCAGTTTAGAGTGTTTCAAATAGAGAATGGGGATAACACTGCTTCAATGAATAGTATAAGGCAGAAAATGTAACCGAAAAAAACGATATTGCAAGAGTCGCTGAAGTGCCTTTGGTTGTTTGAAATCGATCGACTCAATCTCGAATAGAACAATAAAAATGCCGCAGCCAATCAACAGCGAATCAACGACGACTCGGCTGCCTGTTTGTAACCAATAGAATAGAAATGAAGCAAAGAAGTAGGAGTAGATTCCAACTCAATTGACTCACATAATAAGAGGAGCGCATTGTAATATTCCCAGCCTTGACAACTATCCACTGGCAGTGGGTACGAATTGATGCTCCACGAATACAATCCGATTAAAATCGCGCCGCCGACCGGCATAGCTTTGATGGTCCCCGATCCGATTCTGTATAAAATTTCAAATAATTGTTTTTTTAAAAGATAAACTTTCCTCATTGAAAAATGGACAAAGTTACTTATGAGTTTTTCAGTAAGGCACCAAACAAGATGAGATAGACTCAATTCCTAATTTCCGTAAATGCCAAATCTTGCGAGTAAGTGTGAAAATCATCTGAAACGAACAGCGCCATTATCTGTCATTTTTGAAAAATTAAAAATTGAATTAGTGCAAGCGACTTTTTTTTAAATTAATTGAAATGAATCGAATACCTGAAAGATGAAAGCGAGACATCCCAGAATGACATTGATGATGGCGATTCCACACATTTCAACATAACTTTTAAAACATCAACTAATAGGGTATGTAATCACGAGTGACGGTGTCTGTCCCTATCCCATTAGTGTTTGGTAATGGGTTTGGCCGGTTTAGGGCTTCCTTGAAAGATGGAAAGTTAAAAAAAAAGGACCGAACATTTCCACCAGGAGGACCGTTTTCGGGTTTTTTTTAGACTACGTGAGTGGCATCAATTTTCATATTCGTTTGGTGATTAAGAATTGCGTAAAGGATTATGCATGTAAATGAAATTACAATTCCTGAACATCCTTGCTGTCAAATATATCTTAGGCTCTCCCGTTTGGAGTCCCGTGAATAATTTCCAAGAAGAATGTTGCAAGCTAAAACGAGAATTGTAGTCACAATCATTTCTTATTTGTTTCACGTGTGTGGGGTGGGGATAACAAATTAAAATGATGAAATGAAAAGTAATTTCGACACATTTTATTCCAATTCAAAGCAGACAGTTTATATACATACATACAGTAAGACGATTTCAGATACGGATGGAATTTTAACTCAGTTGTTTAGCTTTAATCTTTCGTGTTTCTAGATTCGTTGTTCTTGCACCACCTAGTTGTGAGGGGCGTCGTAGCTGGCGTGGCTGACGGACTTGTGGCGCTGCTCTTGAGGTTATGAACGATTTTCACTTCATTCGCTTCTGTTTCGGGAGGTGGAGACTCATCCTGGCATTTCCTTACCACCTTCACTTGTTCTGGTTGTAAAGCAGCGGTTGCGACGTCTTTTTCGGAATTGGACACTGAGGGCCCTGCTACCGGCTGTTCGAGCGGCTTGTCATTTTCTTGTTTCAACCGAGAGGCGAGCTGGCTGCCGTCACCGCAATTCTCAACTTGTATGGATTGTTATGGCGGTGGTGTTCGGGATACCTTGTCGAATTTAAGACTTTGAAAGATCGTATTAAAGTCTATATTGAGAGAATCGTACCAATTGGTCCCCAAAACTGCCTGGCAGTTGTTGGTGTCGGCAATGAGCAGTGGCAGTTTAGCGGTGACACCGTTGTACTTGGTTACTCTCGTGCGTTTGACCGTAGTCAGTTTGGGTTCACCCAATTCTTTCCACTTCGCTAATCCAGCCATGGAGCAAGTTGCTCCCGTATCCAATTTCATTCTGAAATCTTTGCCGTCCACCAAGACATTCATATAGAACGGCAGTCTTTTCCACTTGACGGCATCAGCCATCATTTCTTGCTTTTTGTTGTCATCAGTCAGAGTTAATTCAGAGGATACCATCGCAATTGTTGCCTCACTGATAAAGTTATTCCAATCGAAATCAACCAGGAATGGCAACGCTCGCCGCCCAATCAAATTCCGTGTCGTCTGACACGATCTGATTTCGTGTCCATCGTCTGACACATGGACTGGACAACGGAAATTGATTCCAGCGAAGATCATCTTGGCTAAGAATACGCCCTTTAGCGGAACAACCCCAATCGCCGATCTTCTGCCAATACCATAGACAGGCAACAACTTTGGCTTTCCTATTTCGGACCACACGGCTTTGTTGATGATTGGTTTATCACAGCCAGAATCCAGCTTTAAACTTACGTCATGGTCGTTCATTTTCATTTCGAGATAACACCTTTTTGGTTCTGTCATTTTGGAATTGCTATATTTGAGGAACTGTAGAGAATAGTAGAGAATTAATAATGTAATATGAGTAATTTTAGAGAGTTAAGGAAATTGAATCAATGCTTACCACGGGATTCGAACTCACGTCTCGATCACTATGAAAGTGTCTCGATTTATAATTAACGCTTTGTCCAACTCACCCACTCGATCACTTCTCGTTTTATATTAACAGACTATTAAATTTAAGCCCGTCCAGGGCCGGTCATCAGTGGGTCTAGTGTAAATGAGGCTTTTTATGCAAATTTCCTTTCCCGTGCGGTTTTCCCTTGCCCGTGAACCATTTCCCCACGAGCGATGTAATTGTTGGAGCTTTTAGGCGGCCTTTTGGTTAAGCCATTTTGATTCTTCTATCAGAGAGCGCTCTCCTCTCTCTCTCTCTCTCTCTCTCTCTCTCTCTCTCTCTGAAGAGAGAACAAATTGAAAAAAAGGAGAGAACAAATTAAAGAAAAAAACAAAGCGTAGCCACAGAAATGAATAATCGTACATGGAAGAAGAACTTAAATAAAAAATGGGGGGGGGGGAGGAGCAGAATAAAAGAAAATCCTTGAAAGGGGTTGACCTTGCAAGAGCGCAAAGGGGAAAGCCAACACGCAGGAGCATTTAAAAAGCTCGCGGCTAGCTGATATCCATAAGGCTTCGAAAACTGGAGTAGGAGAAGGGATGACAGTGGGGCTTCAGATATTTTGGTCAATTTTCCAAATCAACTACTTCTTTAATTTTACGGCATGTCTTCTTTTCATTTTTGCTACACCATGATTTTCGAGTTCGTCATATTTTTCCATCGTGAAAAATAAGATTCCAGAAATCTAGAAGATTCCTTGTAAATGGGCATTTTTGCCCATAACGCGTCTAATAGTTCTCTTCCAGAAATTTCACGGCTATCTTGAATTGTTCCAGAATCCAAAACAAGTCCGTAATAAAGAAAAAAATAATTGTGAAAAATTGACTCCATACGAAGCAACTCTTCCAAAAAATTGCCTTGAAAACAAAATGTTTTGGATAAGTCTGGGAGAGTGGAATCATGTGTAAGTTGGCACCGACCATTTTTCACCCTGTCCCAACCACCCATAATTTTAACTGCGTATTTAGTATTATATAACGAAATGTGTCGTAAACAACTAACTAATGCAAATGGATGTAGTAGAAAGTTGCTGGGATGGTTCATCGCCAAGTAAATATATTTCTTCTCGCGATACACATACACAATTCGGTGCAGGAGGGAAGCTATCAGTTCGTAGACACCTTGGGTGGAGCCAGTAAGAACCAAACTCTGCTTTACGTAACATCGCATCATTGCATAGTGTTGGGTCCTGCCCATCCCGTTTCCAGCATTATTGGACATTTTGAAATATGTTTTTGGGATTTGGCCCTGGCTACAAATATCACGTTACAAAAATTGTTGGGGGAATACTAGTGATGTTTCGTTATTGTGTTTTCCAAACGTTAGCGTTATCAGTTATTTAATTAGAAAATTTGACACTATAAAATCACGTGATTTGATATTAATTTTTTGAAAAACTTTTAGAAAAAAAAACTCGAATTAAAAAAGAAAAGGAAAACTAAAAAGGGTACAGTAAAATGTTGGAAGCGGGATTTTTTTAAAATATACAAACAAATTTGATATTTAGCAGCGCTGCGCTGCTTTAACAAAAAATAACGTCCAAAATAACGTCTGAAAAAGGCCAAATGTTAGCGTTATCCGTTAACTTAACGAACACTCAAAAAGGTCCTTAAACCGATTTTTCACGTTATACGTTATCGTTAACGAAACATCACTAGGGAATACTAACGAAAACTGTGTTGCAGAAGTTTTGTAACATTTCTAAACTATTAAATCACAATGTTACGATAACGACTGAGTTTAGCAACGAAGTGCATGACTGTTTCAAAGTTATCAACGGGAATAGATTTTCTATCCGCAATTCTTGTGACGGGAAAAACGTATGCTTCAACATCAGGAATGTTGTGGTATCGAATGGGTAACGCCTTCAGCTTGTAAGCCAATGTCGGTAACCCGTGTTGGTCACATAGATCGCAGGTACGGTCCTCGGCCTTTTGAAATTGGATGATCAGTTCAAAACAGCCGGTACAGACATGTTCGAAAGGCTATTTGTACGAAGCGTGAACCTCGAACGGAATGTACTCTTTTGACGAAGCGATTTCCTATATTCCTATCATGTAGTCATCTCCGACATGCAAACGGATTTTTTTTTTAAATTTCAAACAATGAGATTGACAAAAAAGAAATCAAATATCAATTGGTAGAATTGATGAGTGTTTGGAGTGGAATATGCGTGACCGAGTGATCTTTCCGTTCCTGCCACTTAAGTGACAGCAGCAATCTGAATGTCTTCCACAACTTCTGGCTGGCATAGCAAAACGTGTCATTTGGGTTCTTCAAATGGTATGGGTCACGGTAAGGACACGCATAAGCTATAGATCCCGGACAAAGGTGTAGACCTGAGGCCTTATCCTTGTTCTTTCCCACTTCTTCCACTGTTTCATTTGAGATTTGACTTTATGTCTCATCTAGTATTTCCTTCTTTATATTTTCCAGGCGAGGATCATCAAACATTTTGAGAAATAAATTTGAATCACATTCCATCCTGTAAAATTAAAAGCCGCTGTTTCTTAATTACATGTCGAAGCTACGTAGGGTCGTTAGAGGTTGCAAAAAGAAAAAAATCATTTTTCGACTGGTGGATCACCATTCGGCTGAATTTCGATGGGCCGAATTGAAAAAAGTTTGTATTTTAAAAAGGCCCCGAGAAACCGCAAATATTTTTTACAGAAAATGTTTGCGGTGACGAGGGGTCCTTTGCCGTTTCAAAAAAGAAGAATTCAATTTTTCGTCTGGTAGATGGATCAAAGTGTTTCTCCAAAGCAACACTGTGTTCGCAAAAAACGTTGAAGTTTGATTTCTTGCTAATGCGTTTCAGTCTTTTAGGTCGACGGTTTTCATGTTTACTTGTTGAAAAGCGTTTGTTTAACTCAGTAAAATAGTGCTTAAAGGCTTAATAGCCTCATAGGGAAGATTTTGTCTTTAATTTTGTGTCACTTCCTTTTTTGTTCTGTTGTCTGTGTGATAAAGAACTTTCTTGATTGCTTGCTTTCCAGGCTAATGTTTATGTTATTCATGCCATCTATGATTTTGTTTTCAACTAAGCTGTCAAATGAAGCTCTGAAATTATTGCCAGACTCTAGCTTACTTGCTTGCTTTTCATGCTATTGTTTATGTTATCAACGCCATATGTGAACGATCTGTGAGCTGTCGAATAATAATAAAAGGTCAAGACAGTATATTGGAAATTGGTTTGAATTGTATGAGTCGCACCAAGTATCGCCACTAATGTGTCAATAGTGGAAAATGGTGTTATTGACAAGAAAACTTATAGTGTCAATAGGTTCCACGCTATTTTGCTATGGTGGTATGGTGTCCTGCCAATAGAACGACGCAGGCCCTCCGACTTCTTTTTCTGATGGGGGCTGCTGTCGCCGGTAGTAAAGTATTGTAAACCCCACTCAAAATAGTTGGGGGTCTGGTATCATGGTGGGCTGGTTGGGAGTATGGCCTGGGGACTGGTGTCCGGTGGTCGCATGACCGCATTCCATTGGACTGAGAACTAATAATTAATAAAAGCTTTGGCGAAATGATAAGGTCAGTTTTCAAAATGTTTTTGGATTTTCTTTGATTGCAAAGTTAGATGCGTTTATTTGTACAAACATTATCAAACGTTCGAACCACTCATCCAGTAATCAATGGCCAACGACATAAAGCGTCAAGGTTTGCTATGCAATTCAAACAAAGAGAAGAATGGCCTATGTATAGTCTTGGCAAGTCTTCCTAGATAGAGGTAGGCTTTTGGAAAATCAATCAAAAGGATGCCTCTTGTAGAAAAATTAAGACAAAGAGAAAATATTGCATCCGTCATGACTTGAACACAAAAGAGTTTACGTAACAGTTATTTAAAATGACATTCGGAGCATTTCTCCTGTCTTGACTGCCAAAGTATAAAATCCAAGCTTTAGAAATGGTTGGGTTTACAGAATTGTTAGAATCTTCACCATGTCTCGTTCAGTAATAATTAAGAGCCTGACTTTTATACACAGTCCTTAATTTAAAAAGAAAAGAAATTTGAATTATACCTCAATTTATGTAATAATATTGTCTATTGACAGTTTGTCTCCTAGAATCTGTATTTGCCGTTTTCAGCCAGCAAGTCTATTCGCAGCAGAGACCCGACCAGAGGACCCAGAAACAGCCTCCAGAGCAAAGCTTGGAAAAATCAAAATCAACTAATCAAGTTAACTTATCCAATAACTGCGTTTATTATTATTCTGCAACCAAAGAAATTTCTTCGAACCTTTATTTTGAATTTTGACGAGATATTTCATATTCATTCACATTTCCCAGTGACCTTGACGACAATCAGTAATGTGTCGACTTCGAAATTGATGACATCCTTTTTGGTTGGATGAAACACGATGTCTATGGTTTTTTTCGTCTCCAGCTTTTAGTTCACAAAACATTTGACGTGCGCTGAATGGTTATCGCTTACAAGCAACTCGAACCTGAGACATTAAAATATTAAATATTTGAAGTTCTGTTATCAGTAACAAGCCTATAATTATACGGTTTTTGTGACTGAAGTCCAATTGGTGAATGTCAAGCATCGAAATGCATATCCATTGACGCCGGTTAAAGAAAAATTAACTTTTTGTTGGTCGACAGTGACACTGATCAAGATGGCAAAGATATTATGTAAAACAAATTTATCTAAGTCATCATACAGTCAAGTAAATACAAATACTACAATACAAACATTTTTTGAGGTACAAGGGTTTTTTGAGGCGCCCCTTCCGGTATATCCTGAGCGGCCTGAAGTAAGTCATCCTCCAACTGACTGAACTGAGGGGTCGGTATGATAGATTGTTCAGATTGTTCAAGCGGCTGAGAATAAAAACTAGAAAACTGTGTTTTAACTCTACATTTTTACACTTTACCCGTGGTACGGGCTGCTTGAGATTGCTGCATGAGCAGCTGATCCATGTTGATTCTTGTGTCCGCTTGAGCTGCTGCAGCTGCTGAAAAAAAACAGCCCAAAATGGTAAACATTGTTTTTTTTTGTTTTTTTTTGTTTTTTTTTTATTTAAGAAATAGGGGACTTAGTATCTGGGCGACGAGGGCAGTTGCAATATTTTCTAAGATACTTATTCTTGATAATAGAACAGCCGTAGTATTTTACAAAACTGACGACTAGATCCTTTAACATAATATTTATAATATTAATGTAATATTTATAATATTAATGTAATATTTAACATAATATTTAACATAATAGGGAATGCATGGAAAATACCAATCCTGTTACCTCTGCGGCAAAGGCATCCACGTTGGCGATATCAATCGTTCTTGCCTCATCTCAACAAAAATCCCAAAAACAAATTTATTTTTTCCCTGAAAAATGGAAGAAAAAGACATGACCTTACCGTTGGTGATGGATGTTGGGATTTGATGCGGGAGCAAAACGGGTAGTGATGTCGAGTACTACATGTCTTCTCTACTCGATACCCGGATTACCCGAGTGAAATCTATTACTACCCGTATAGCCGGGCGCAACTCAAGTGGATCGAGTAGATGCAAAATAATTTTAGAGTTTATTTTTGCACTATTGGTGTAAACTATTAATATTCAATTATTTTCATGTATTTTAATTTTTCATCTGTTCAGTTAAAATCCTCTTGGGTGATTTTTTTCCAATGTTCTGACGTTATTCTCCTGTGCGTACCTCCTATTCCCTTGTCATCCCTGGTTAAAGTTGTCATGTTACTCTTGAATGTTCCTTCATTACTGTCGTCTGCACTTCAAGTACTTTTCTCATTTTCTGATTTTCTCTTCAAAATTAAATGTATACCTCTATAATTAAATATATCAACGAATAGTGTGACCTAATTTTTTATATAATAGTGGGCTTTGATGAAATTTCCTGATGAAGTGTAAGTGCGTGTGATAAGGCACAGAGTAGATGATAAAGGTAAAAACAATTTTTTTTACATAACTGAAATGAATATTAATTCCATTTTTTATAGAGCACTACTCATGTGGTGTCAACTAATGGAAGCTCATTGCCAGGACTGACGCTATTACTGACGTTATTGTTCAAAAAATTATTTCATGACAAAAAAAATGCCACAAAAAAATGCCTCTAGACAGGCCATCGTGCACGGTAATCATTTGACGGAAGGCCGTTCTATGGGGCGTATTTTTTAGTGTGACTCGTTTAGATGTTCATAAGAGATTTATTTTATTTTTTTGATTTTATTCGATTTCTATAGCGCACTTTACAACTACATGATCAAATGACGCTTTAGGTAGAGTCACTCAAGAAAAGATGTTTAATTTGGGTCATTTATAACATTTACTGAACAAATAGGATTTCAATAGAGTTTTAAAATTCTTCAGCTCCGTCATTTTCTTGATGTTATCCGGCAGGTCGTTCCACAGCCTCGGACCCATTCTTGAGAATGTGCGCGAGCCATAGAGCCCAGGTTTTCTTGGTGGGACAGCTAGATCACTAGAAAACGACGATCTGAGGGTTCGTGGTGGGTTGTAACGCTTAATCAGGGATGACAAATATGGAGGGGCATATCCATGCAGACACTTAAAGGCCAAACCTAAACACTTAAAGCTGATGCGCTCGTTGACTGGCAGCCAACGCAGGGTTTTGAGATGGTTGGAAACAGGACCAAACCATTAATGACAGGATTAGACACCTTTAATGAGTAACAGAAGTAGGTTTTATTTAAACGCAATTTTCTTTATTTTATTTATTTTCTTTAATTGTTGTTTCTTCTAGTTGCCCTGGAAAGACATGTCTGTCGTAGGGGATGAACCTTTTTCAGTCATGGCGAAGGGCGTAGGAAATGGACCTGTTCAGCCAAGTTTTCCTCTGGCAGAAGACACTGGTGTAGGGAATAAACCACTCCAGTGAACTGTTTCTCAGGCAGAAGGGTCGCTAGCCTTGGAGATGATCCGTTTCAACCCAGTTCTCATCAGGAAAAAGGTTCTGGTGGAGTTGATGGATAACCCGCTCTTCAGCCTAACTCTCCCATTCCCCAGGAAGAAGGCGCTAATCGATAAGACGGATCAACTCCCTTCCGCCTAGCCCTCCGGGAGAGTAGGTCGTCACCAACCGCTAGTCACACCAAGGCAAGCTGAACTGTTGCTTTCTTGAATGTCTTCTCTTGTTTACCTTCTGGACGAAGACAAAAAATTAATTTGCCCTCGGACATTGGCAGCCAGTACCAGCCGTCTCTCCAATGATGCAGCCAACTATCTCATTCTCCTTCCTCTTATTTGTTCTCTGGGTTTTCTTTTTATTTAAATTTTTCATCTGTTCAGTTTAAATCCTTCACGGTGATTTTATTCCAGTGTTCTGACGTTATTTTCCTGTGCTTTCTCCCACCTCCCATTCCCTTGTCATTCCTGGTAAAAGTTGTCTTTGTATTTACATAGAAAATTGTCCCTCATGGATCTTTCAGTTTAGGAGCTATATGGGCATGACCAAGCTCTCTGCCTTTTTCAGGACGAAAAAAGTTTTTTATGGCAAAAATAATGTTTTGAAACTATGCGAAACTCCGTGTAAACTTGACTTCCGGGATTACTGTCATTTTCGATCAACCGTTACCCCATAGACCCAGACCTACATATATTTGATGACTCGTGAATGTTTTTTACTACTTTAACCTTTTTTTATTCCACTTCTATTTATTTTTTCCCTCGTTTCCTCGTTTCTATGGTTCTCCAATTCCACCAAACGGTTATTAGGACATTTTTAAAAGTTAAGGGAGGGATATCTTGAAATAGCAGTTCAGAAACATTGACATAATTTTTATATGAAAGGGGCAGATGGCGAAATGAAACAAATGGTGCAGTTATAAATCTGCCTTCTTTGATCATCTTAATGTGAAGATGTTTTATGTTACGATCGAAATTAGGTCTCCCCTCATTCTTTATCTATTCCATAATATGTGAATCATGTGATAATACCCTATAAAATGTGCTTTTTTGATTTGATAAAGAATATACTCAATTCTTGAGTTGCAAACAATGGTTTCGCATATTAACACATGCATATTGCTATGTAACAGACGACTAGACAGGGGGGGGACTAGACTGGACAATTTCGATACCAGAAAGAGAAGTGAGAATCTTAGATAAGTCAGCCCTTTTTTCCTC
This sequence comes from Daphnia pulex, assembly GCF_021134715.1. Classification (NCBI taxonomy): domain Eukaryota; kingdom Metazoa; phylum Arthropoda; class Branchiopoda; order Diplostraca; family Daphniidae; genus Daphnia; species Daphnia pulex. The sequence continues at coordinate 10,048,731 of NC_060026.1, read as the reverse complement.
TATAACTCATGTAATTTCATGATGATTTTTTTGTCACTTATAATATTGACATTGAAAACATCCCAGTATTTTTCCCCCCAGTTCATCATCACCAAGACCCGTAACTGCTACAGACCTGTTTGGTACGTGTCCTCTTTTACCCCACTCTTCCCTACCATGGGTATGGAGAGATGGTTCCCACTCTTAATAAAGCCTTTTTCAGTGTTTTACATATTAAGTATAACGAATTTTTGGTTTAAGCAACCGTTTCTTCACAATGTGGGGTTTAAAGGCCTTGTCGCTCTTTTCTAATTATTTAGCTCTGTATTTAATTTTCAAAATTTAGCTTTTAATTATGTGTGCATCATTATCATGCGCACTAATATTGGAAATTTGAAGAATATGTGACTAGCCGTTCTGAAGATAAAAAGTAAAAACATTTTTTGACTTTTCTGATGTAAGATTTTTCAAAAAGCTTTTTGAGATAATTTCTTTTGAAATAATAATAAAAATATTAAAAAATACTAGTGAAACAGAGAATTTTATCCTCTGTCAACTGTATTTAAAGGCGTAAACAGAAAAATAAATTATAGTTGCTTTAAATATATTTTGTGTAGACTTCCTTGTTGGGGCTATTTCTGCCTTTCACCGTAGGGCTAGTTGGCTTATGGAAAATTCCATTGCTCAGAATAACTGAATTTTTGAATTGTCTCAAATTACTTATGGATATGAAAAACTAACCAAGGCAATTATATAAAAACCAACCTGAAAAAATAAATTGTTATTATTATGATTCATTTTATCAAAATCGAGGTTTCAAATCAACGATAAAGTACTTCCATTTCATTCTTTTGTCAAAACCTCAGCCAGCTATTGTTTCAAATTCACTTCTGACTTTCGGTTTTTCAGGTCATGAACTAAAATGATACCTTGAAATGAAATGAATACAAAAAATAAGTAAAAAATGTACTTAGTTCACTTGTGAATTTTAATCAGCTTACCATGAGCAACTGTGAAATACAACGATTGTGTGTGTCAAAACTTCATCTAACATCCTAGATCCTATAATTCCACAAAAAACTCCTTTTGGCCGAAGTTCCTTCCCGGTATTTAAGTAGTTTAACATATACTGAGCAGTCGATAGTCCATGCTAGATTGATAATCGGTTCATCGTGATAGAGAGTGGGATCAATAATGTTTTACCCACTTCAGAATCTGAAATCAATATCTATAGAAGCGATCAAGTATTTTTTTTTGTAATTTTTAAATTATGATTCTAATAAGTTCTATTTTCATTATTTTTATGGGAGCAAAAAGACTTGGAGCAAGATTAAAAAACAAGCGACTGTTGACGACAGCTCTTGTTTGTCAACAGATTTCGCCACCTAGTAATAATAACTCGCAAATTAAAAAAGCTTTAAAATAGCCGAAAATTTAAAAAGGAACAGAAAACTAAAAAGTAATAGTGAATGTATTCTTTAAACTAAAAGTGTTATTCTACAATTTTCTTTTTATGAACTGTTATCAGTTGAATTGTAAGTTGTTAAAAAGAAAAGATATTCATTTGATTAACGAATTTTATTGATTTAGGAAAAACATATATGTTGTATCGATTACAATACTCGAATTAACGCTTTTCAGCTTTTGCGTGTGAAACGTAGACGCTATTGATACAGTTTAAATTTTTCGGCTGTTGTTCTGCTCCATCTCAATGTTTTTTCTTGAATTTCTTTTTGCCAGTAGATCAATTTCTTGTCTGGTTTTAGCTTTTTCAAGTGTTGTTAAGTGAGACTGGGAGGGATGGGAATAATTTTCAAGTCACAACTTCTACGCACTCTCGAGATACCCGTATAGAAGGCGTCGTAGTGAATAGGTCTCGTCGGTGCTGAATTTAAATCAAGAATTATTTTTTTCATCGTTTTTCCTTGAATTTTTTCATATGTGATTGCGAAAGCTTGTTCAACTGCATGCGGGCGTGTATTGACTTTTCCGGTCAACTGATGCAGATTGCAAGGTCTTACTTTCAATTGTTTTCTCCTGTTTGCATCAGTATCGGCAGGGCTACTCTACCTAAAATAAGTGTTTCATTGTCCGCCCAAGTATTCTGATTTGCAGAAGGAACGAGAACGTTGATGGTGTATGGATTTATCTGTAGTACTACCACTTCTTCTGGTTTCGAAGTTACTATTTGCAATGTAGCTATTCGTATTTCTTCCTCATCTTCTTCTTCATCGAAGGAAATGGACTTGTACGTTACGGATGTCCCGTTGGCCAATCCTTTAGTTGGGTTGATGTTTTGAGTCAAGAATCCTGGTGCACCAGCCACAAATATCCCCCATAGTCCACGTTCTTGTTTGAATAGTAGATCAATTTCTTCTATACTCATATTGGTTGCTCTTTCTCCCGAAATGGGTAAGCGCCAAACAAGGATAGGAACACGACGCACTTTAGCAAATATGACAGCCATGTCATAGTTGAGAGAGCTTCTTAACAGTTCAGAACCCACCGTTGATGGACGTATTTCAGGTGACGTGTAGTGCATTAGGTTTCGTTGATCTACCACAGCGCAAAATAAAGATTTTGCTCCTATGGGCTGCATTTGATAGGCGTCAAAAGGATAGGCTTGATAGGCACGACAAAATTACTGTCAGTCCTCCAAACGGAAGATCCAAACAACCTAGTTATCGTTTTTTGTAAAAATGAGTAATGAATAGTTTAATTTGTGACGTTATACATTACAAAATTGTAATTGTACTAACCAGTTATTTCTTTCAGACGTTGATCATTGTGTGCTAAACCAATAGGTCCCAGCATCGAAGCCTCGTTGATAAAAAAAAAATTGCTTTCCATGAAATGTGATTCGCGCAGCAGCCAGCTTTATTCGTGACATTGGTGTCAACTTTGCGTCGGTGGTCATATCAGAAGGATTCACCCTAAATCCGAACAAAGAATGGATTGTTTGCCGTGGAGGTATATTAGCAGCTGCGGATCCAGTTGGAGCGCATACGACTATTCCGTCACCGAAAGATTCCGCCAGTTTTTGTAGGGCAATGATGGTGTGTGTTTTTCCGACTCCGTGGCCACCATACAGAAGCACTAGTTTTGGCTGCGGTTTAAGATCGCTTTTTAGTTCTTTCAAGTAATTCTCCATTTTATCCAACAGTCGTTGTTGTTGATAGTTGTAAGGGCATTTTTTTGTAATGGGATCGCGAATATGGAATGCCTTTTGACTGAATTTTTCTGCCCCTGTCGAAGATTCAGCTATATTATTTTTTTTTCAATTCCGATTGAATTTTTTTGTTAGTTTGGTAGTTTTGATCCCATGTAGAAACTTGAAGCAGGAAATTATTCTCATTATTTATGAGTTGTCTATGAAATCGGCCATAGTTTTATCATGTCGAGCCTGATCAATTAAACTGTCCTCGTCGATGACACCACATGCAGTACGGAAAGAGTCGATATCTTTCGTCGCTTGATCTTGTGCATTTCGGTCCATGAATTGAGGTGCTTCTTCTTTACTGATGCGTTGCTGAAAATCACCTGACCAGTCAGGTTCTCCGTTCATGTGTGTGCTGCTTTTGTTTCGCCAAACCGTCATAATCCTTTTATTTTTTGGGTTGATCAACAAATTCCGTGTCACATTTTGAATGAGTTTGTCTCGAGAACGTTCGAGAAATGTGGGTGCTCGTTTTCCTCCGTCACCATTGAGTTGCTTCATGAATTCCACGAGTCCTATCCAGGTAGGATCAAAGTTCGGTAGTAGGGTCTGAATATTCCACGGGAAAAATGCGGTTATAATATAGCAAGCATACTTGTCTGCTTCTTTTAACCAATTTTTAGTTTGATTGGCCGGACGTGGTCCGGGATAGCGAGGAGGTGGTCCTCCTGCAAGCACGGGCGTTTGTTGAAGCGATCGCGATCGTTGTGTGTGGGTAGTGTGAAGTGGATGTCTTTGATCTAAATCAAACGTTTCATTTCTTTTCCGACCTTTCTTATCTGACGGTGAACTGTTCTCGTAAGAAACGTTAGAAATCTTTTCATCTACTGATGATGAGTTACTTTTTCCCGATGTAGAAACTCGTTGTAAGACTACGGTGATGATTCCTGTATACTCATAGTAAGACAGGTGTTGTAGATCTCCATTCCGGAAGGCGTAGTGAGTGTGGTGAGCAATTGAAGTTGGTTTGCCATTGATCATGTAAATTGGTGCACTACTGTATCGAGGTGTTGCTGACGAATCACGGACGCTTCGTGGAATAATGGAATCTTCACAGTCTTCTAATGCAGTTCTTTTATCCTCGTTGTTATCTTCTTCAGGCAGTGTATTACTCTTTTTATCAAAATCAATTTCATTTGAATCCTCATTACTTTCCTCATCGGACGACGATTCTTTCAGTTTTTCTCCCAAGTCATTTTTTTGTTTCACATGGTTGGGGTGGGGCGATCGCTGCGCGAATGAAGCAAAAGCAATGAGTCGTCGAACTGAGAAAAGATGGCATATTGAGCAGATGAGCAGCGGCTTGAGTAGCCGATAGCTCAATTTTTCCTGAAGATTGTTGATGACTCGTTGGGGAAAATGTGTCGCAGTTCGTTGAGAAAATCCAGAATTCTCAGCTATTTACCGATGAGTCTTAACGTGTTTAGAGCATCGTTGATAACTGTCACTGAGTTGGTTAAGGCAACTGAATCTTTCGTCATATATTTCAATAAATAAAATAGTATGGATTTCGCTTGTTCAGCACCTCCTAACAAATACGCTGCCGTATTACTCGCTAGCACGGATGTGATGACATCATTAACTTCTACGATGGATCCATTTCTTGCGACGAGGGCACGTTTGATGTCTAGTTATTTCGATTCCGGCAAGCGTCGTAAACGTTCAATTAAATCTGCCGGCCAGGTTCCGTCATCGACGTCTTTACAATTGTTTGGTAATTCCCGAACAGCTGGTCGTTTAAGTTCAAAAATAATACAGCGCGTGTCCTTCGGTGGTATTGGATGCATACCGAAATCACGTTCTGCTGCTGAAAGATATGGTGGAAAATCAATTATATTGCATGCACACACGTTTCCATCAATTTCTTGCAATTGTGTGCAGCCTGTGCTTGATATTAAATTGGACGGTTTTGACAGGCGACAGCTACCAACGTCCGCGATATTTTCCGGTCGTGCCACTCCTACTCGAGGTTTTTTTTTTGGCAAGTCTTTCGATGAGAATGAACTTGAACGATATCCATTATCTGATATAATCGTTTAGATATTGCTGGTGCGAGGTAGGTTGAGTTGCGAAATAAATTTGGCGTGGAATTTTGATTTTTTCTACGCGTCCATGAGATACTCTAAGTGAGCCTCATCGGGCATCACGGCAACATGCATGCTATCTAGAACTTTAGCAACTTCATCCACTAAAAGGGATTAGGACTCACTTTCTGTAAGAGATCAGGGGTCAAAGCTGTTCCCCATATGGCGCAATGCGCATGCAGAGTTCCTCTACCTTTTACCTCGGTCACCGAAAAGGCGGCGGTGACTTTTCCAAACACTCCGTCATTTCTACTTGATAATGGTGTTGTTTCTTGTTGTTGACGATAATGGTATCCCGAGTAATTCGCTGAACAAATTTTCCATCATCAACTTGAAAATAGTCACGCTGGCGTGCGGACTTTCAGTGACCAACTTATGTATCGCCAAATGAGAGATGTAAAATAATACGTAACAATAATACGCATTTAAATTGCGTAATATGCATTTGGTTTTGCAGGGGATTTAACGTTGCTTATAGATGGGAAGGCTATTCGCAAAGTCATCGGATGATGGGTGTAATCAGGAGACACTGTTAAAAACACAGAGGGTGTGCCATAACGTTGCGTTATTTCACAAAGACTTGTCATTGCGTCATTTCTCTCCATTGGACTGAACGCGACATGTTTTCCTCTCATTTGAATATAAGAAGCGGTAGACTTTAGAATATGTAGAGCATCCTTTCCAAGAGGATTTTTCACAGCTCGTTCTGAAGTCTGATGAAATTCTGCGTTATTCACCAAGTTTTCAAATTTTTCAAAAGCCTTTGGGGTGTTTTTTACTCGCAAGCTGACTGAACACGTAGCTTCATCTCGTCAACGCTAATTCGATAAGAAAAAAAATTGACTTTCTCTTGCCATTGCACCAGTGAACTGATTCATGTAATGGCTGTACAAATCGTGAGTCAACGAATGGTTTCCTGGAACACCGAGAAGAAACAAGTGTGGAAATGCTCCAAGAATCAGTCTGTCGTTCTCAGTAAACTCGTTCAAATGAATCGTGGAGGTTTTCATTGCTGGTATTGGATTAATGACGTCGTGTATTTGCTGAAAAATTTCTGCCCGTTCGTCGTTCACTTTAGGAAGCCAATAGATTACCGCACTGTCTGTAACTAGAATGGGAGTCAAGATTGCCACTTTTGATGACGGTAATAAAGTTGTGCACTCGAGGTTTTTCACTTCGTCTGGAGAATTCTCATCAGCGCCGTTCGAAGGATGCATTCTCACACCGGCAATATCAGATCCAAGCGTTCTTTCAACATTGATGGATTGATTATCCGTTTTCCCGACCGAGGGAAGAAAAGGGAGGAAAGGAAAGTCTGGTCCCCTATTTTTTTCATTCTTTCCTTTCCTCCCTTTTTCTTCCCTCGGGCACGATTTCTTCGAAAAGCCTATTCGCATGCCACATGGGGCGAGCAAATTAAAAATCTCCTGTTCACGACACCCCTTCACACTGCAACGTGCCGCTAAGGGGTCGGCTTGACCCATACCTTTGGATCTTAATAAGGTCTATATAATCAATTTGTTGAATGGCTTAAGGAAAAAGAGGTTATATTTATATGGCATTAAAAACAGCATATGCAGGGTATTTGACTAGCCGGTTGGATATAGTGGGTTTTTGTTAAAGGGAGCACATAGTTTATCACCAATTGGTGGGTATTTATTGCAAGATAAAAAGGTCCATTTATCGGACCAAAAATATAATTTTCAGACGAACACCCTATGCCAAATTCATCACAATTTGGATGACGACCTTTAAATAAAAAGGGGAAAAAACGTACCACATACAGCATCATCTTCATCGTGGGAGTGGGACAATGAAAAATCAGCAATGGATTCAGAAATGGATACTTCTTCAATTTCATTTTCACGGTGTTTATGTGTCAAATCATGAGGTGTTTCCACTAAATAACAGAATTAATCATTTGTATTGTAGCAGTGGAGAACAAAATTTTATTATCAGATTTTACTTGACAGAGTTTCAAGTTTTTTCTAATGTTGTGGAGAACAAAGGTGTTCATAATTGTTATTAGTTTTAGCAATTTGATGCTCTTCAGCAGTTTGGTTTTCTCTACGTAATCTCTGTTTTTCTTTTAAAGAAATACGCCTTGATTTCTTTGGATGAGGAACAACAGTTTGACTATCGTATAATCCTTCCCTCAACTTCTTCTTCAAGCCTGTATGTGTATGAAAAACCAACAACAAAAATTAATTAACTTAATTTCTCCAATTAATTTGTAAGCTAACTAGAACTATTAAGCAAAAATATTAAAAAAGCATCAATTTTACCGTCGGTAACAGTATCCTGGTTACTTTCAAAACTGACTGAATCAATAATTTTCCGTTTCGCCTCTAATCTTAAACTTCTCATTTTTTATTCTCAAAGCTCAAACCCACTGATAATAACAAACTAATAAACAATGTAAGCAGACGACAGTACGTAGTACGACACACATAGGGGGGTGGGTGGAGGGCGGGTAGGCCCCCCAGTCGAAAAAAACGACACCTCCCCGTCATATCCCCCCTCCAAAAAAACCAACCCCCTTCCCAACCAACCCCCCGCAAAAAAAGAGCCCATTCCCAACCACCACCCTAAAAGAAAATCAACCCTCTTCCCACTCAACCCCCGCCACAAAAATCGACCCCTTACCCCAATCTGAACCGCAAAAACGAAAAAAAGTGGTTTAATCGACAACGCACACGATCCGCTGAACGGATCGGGATAATTTTATTGTCAAATTGTTCTTTTTATCAAGCACTTCACCTGCCCACCACGGACAGGATCCAAGGGACAATTTGCACGAAACCCGCAAATTGTTCGAAAACCCACCCTAATAACACCTAAAGGACCCTCTTGGAAGCCAAGAGGGAATAAAGAAAATTTAAATGTTTCACAGGTTAAGATTTGTGATTCACGGATGTGAAGATGACTATTTGCGTCTTGCAACGTTTCTCAACATTTCTAACAACAATTGTCCACCAAAGTTTTGGATTCCTTCCAAGATAATGTAATAAAATGGGAGATACCAGTCAAAGTTAGGTATGTATTGTTAAAAATAACATGTTTTATTCACACGATATTTACACTAAGGCAATGAGAATTTTTGGGTCGGATAAAAGAGTTGAAAATGTTTGAGATTGTAATAACATGCCAGCTGGTAGAGGCCTTGACGGATTTATGACTGGACGATCAGGAGAAAGACGAAACTGTCCAAGATGGGTCCAGTCTCCCCTATTTAAATTGGAATGTCCACTTGAAATCTACATATTTTTTAATGGGAAAAATGGAGGATGCCATCCCATTCATTAATGCTCAGAAAAATCTTGAGTTATTGAATTGGCCACAACGTCCACTACTGGGTGGATTATTCTTACATAATTTATTCATATGAAAGGCTTGGGAGAAGCATAACCTTAGATCAGTTGCCTCCTGGTTTTGAGGTTTTCATAACAAAAAGGATTGACGATAATGGAGGCCTTTTTGGTTGCTTCACCAATTTTATGCAGCAGAACTAAATCTCAACAAGATAAAATTCCCGGTCAATTAATGTATGGACACCGCACCCAATATTTTATATCTGCTGGTAAAATTATGTCGAGTTGATTAGTAACCCACCAAATACCACGTGGATTTCCCAGCCTTTTTACTTCCCTCTCACTTTAAGCCATTGAAATTTGAGTGGCAGAAAAGGGCGAATTATTGGGCAAGATAGAAACCCAACAATCAAAGTCAATGTAAAAAATGTTGCTCATCAAATGTGTAATGGTTGACGGAAAATACCTTTGAAGTATAGTCAAAATAGTTTTAAGTTTTTTATTTTGTGCCCTTCGAACCCTCAGGCTATAAGTTATCTTTACTTTGTATGAATTTAAAGATTTGTTTTAAAAGAAGATTATCAGAAGAATTACTAAGTGTGTCACGGACTTTCAAGAGGTTGAGAGCATTAATACATCAACAGTATATTGAAACGGACAAAAATTATAAAGTCTGATAAAATTACTGAGTTTTCTGGGTCTTTTTGCGTTCATGCAGAATCAAATTTAGAAAATGATCCCATTAAACGTAAAATTATTTAGCTTATCTTTTTTCACATCATTAAAATTATTTTTGAAATGAAAAATTGGACATCATGGAAATTCTAGCAGAATTTGAAAGATCACTTTCGGCAGATGAAGTTGGCATATTCGTTTCGATTTTAAACAATGAGGAAAATTTTGGGGATATCACAGGATTATATGTCAAAGGACTATCAAAGAGTATTACCAATTGTGATTGTTACTGATTTTTCCGTTGCAACGTCGGTGTTTTGCTATGTCCCCATTGTCTTGGGCTAAGGCTGTGAAGATAAAATTGTTTGTTTATGTCCAGATAGGTCCAGATAAGTTCCGAGCATTGCACCCTATTAATCCATGTCATTTAAACATGGTTCACTGATATTCAAAATATTGGTTACAATTGATAAGAAACGATAAGTTTTGCGTCACATCGCCCATAAGAGTTGCAATAATTGTTTGCTGATTTCAGAAACGTTTCAGACTTTTCGCTTCTGTGTTTAAAGGATAATTTTTTAAATCCTTTTCTTCAAATCTTTTCAAAAAAAAACCTTGACAGACATGGCCCGTAGTGTGAGTGACATAGAATACCAAGCATTGGTAGAGCTTTCGGTATGAGAGGAGGTGGATAACATCATCTGTCCGACCCAACCCACACAGTCAGACTCTGAAGAACAAGAAACATTTGGCAGCCAGGACCATTGTTATCGTTGATTCACAAGCGGAATTGTTTGAAAACTGCCTATAAATTAGTTCAGCGGACTGTTCTGGGATGGCTGAGGCCTAATGAAAAGAAAATCCAAACAGTGTTGGATATCCACTACAGGTGACGAAAGAAAAAGAAGATGTAGAGGCTAACCAGCAGACTGGATAACTTGTCCTCCCAACGATTTTAAGGTAATTTTATCACTACCTTCAATGCACCAGGGATGTTAACATTCTAAAATTTTCTGATTCCTATAGGGGCAATTGTTGAAATTTTCCTTACATGTGTATGAGGATACACTTATTCCCGTGTTTGAGAAGTTTAGTACGATCTCGGAATTCTCTCTTATGATGAATCCAAGGACCAACCTTAGCCAAGGGCATGGTTTTATAACCTTCGCGACAGTCAAAGCAGCTCAAGAAGCCGTCAAAAACGTAATGTTGCAATGATTTGGCTTTATTTTCGTCACAATTTATCAGTTAGACTTTAATGTTAGGTTTAGTGTTTGTTTCTTCGTGTTTTTTTTTGTTTTTGTTTTTTTATTTTGTTTTTTGAAGACTACTGACTGGATCGTTCTAGACTGGTTTTTTTACCTTAGTCGGACAATCTTGTTTTATAGTCAAGATTCTTTTAAATTCTTCTTTTTTTTTCTTTGAAGTCAGAAGAGAGGAAACGAGATTTAACTATTTAGTTAGTTCAGAAATTTGATTTAATGAAAAAATTAACCGTGATTGTGTAACACAGGTGAACAATTTTGAAATAAAAGACGAGCATATCTTGAATTTTAAAAAAAGTGTCCCTAATAACCTCCAGACTGTTCTTGGGCAACATTCATACGTCAAAGAAAAACATCAAAATAATAAAAGTATGCAAAAAGAATACAGGTAATACAACGCGACATAACTCCCCATTTTATCTTTCCTTCAGAAACCGTGTTTTAGTCCGCTTCTTACTTTTATACTCTTGATTTATTTATCGAAAATTTTCATCTTACCCTGATCTTACTCGATTTTTCTAGTTTTCCCGAGACTTGAATAGAGTGACCCCATTCCCTTCCCTTCAACACATGTACCTCTAGTTCGTTGTATAACCTTATATTTATTTATTTTTATTAGCTGACCTAATGGAAGTAATAATCTAATGTTCTTCGGGCGATCGGGGGTGTGAAAACAGTGGGTTTTGTTTCCTGGAATATAATTCGGCAGAGTCAGCTTGTTTAGCCAAGCGACAACTAAACACAATTTTTGGCTCCAATGCCGTCGTCAAGCGGGATCCGCAAAAGGAAGGCCCACAACAGGGAAACGCACAAACGGGAAACACACAGGAAGAAGACCCACAACAGCAAGACCCTCAAGAGGGAAACGCACAAGACGGAAACCCACAAGATTTAGTTTCACAGACGGACTTTTTGCGTGAAGTAAGTTAATATCGTTTGCAAGAAATGGATTCAGATGGTTTAACTTCTTCCTTTCGGCTGAACTGATATGAAATTTGCAAAACACCTTTTTCATCTCATGTAACGCTAAGTTTCGTTGACATATCTGTTATGCTTCTTTTATCCCCTTTAGGCTGACTTTGTGTGAGATGCGTGTGAGTTATTAGCCACAGTACCAACTTCTCTTGCATTGATTTCATTTGAGACAGCACTAGAAGTAGGCGAGGTTCCAGTGCCCCCTTTTCCTTTCGGTGTTCAAGCATGATTTCTCCCTTACCCTGCAATATTTTCGTCTTTTCAGCGGCAAGTTCAGATTTTATTTGAACTCAAACGAGTTGGTTTTCAAACCTGGAATTCAAAAATTCCAGCATTGTCTGAAGTAGACAGATCAGCCATTAACTTATTTAAATTCTGTTGGTAAACTTCTTCGGGAATGCTGAGTATCATATTGTAAGACTCCTCCCGTCTCCCGATCTGTTGCCCGAAAGGATTGACCGTGTGATCAATACTTTTAGTCGACAGGTACCAGGCCCGAGTACGAAGTCTACATACGATGCTAGCTATTACGGGTGATACAAAAATTTTTGAACTTACGGTTTGTACATGCTACAAAGAGGGGGTAATGGCGTTGAGGAGGGAGAGGTGGCGATCTAGTAGGCGGCGGCGGCTGGTACTAGACGAGGGCGAAATGGTCGGTCGTGATCCGGCGGGACGCAGCCGTGACTGGGCGAGATGGCGGTGGCGTGGCTCGACGATCCGGCGACGCGGTGTGAGACGGGATGAGACGGTGGGCGTGGCTCGAAGATCCAGGCGACGTGGTGTGAGACGGGGTGTTACGGCGCTATGTTGACGGACACGAAATACACTACACAAAACAAGTCATGTTGATGGAACTAAAAGTTTATTATCTCACTACGGGGACAATCACAAATACAGAAATAAAGGGCGACACAACCACCCGCACAGCGCGAGTATCAGAAATGGACTGGCGCATCGGCCAAAACGACCAGCTATTTATTTCAAGTTACAAGGTCGGATGTTTTTAATCACCGCCGAGAGAATAATGTTCTACGTGCTGCACAAATTTTTATCAAAGTTCATAGAAGGTCAAAATGTTGGTGTACAATGGGCTAGGTTAGCGATAAGAAAGTTCAACGGAGGGTAAGTCATAAAAAAGAGGGTGAGAAAAATTAGAGTTTGAGCGAAGCAAATAATGATACATTTTTATTCATTTAGAAATACAACTTAAATTTAATTGCAGTAGTATTGATGTTCGATCTCACGGCGTTCGTGGTCGATGGATCCTTACATAGCTTACCCCCTTGGAAGATTGCGTCCCGCAATCCTCATTCTAAGTCAGACTCGGAGATGTATTCGGCAAACGGTTCGATTCGTTTCGTTGGGTACACGAAATGGCCCTCGACGTGGTAATACTCCTCGGCGTCGGAGTCAAACTTGACGACGCTGTCGACCCAGTCCACATTCGGACCGGCATCTCCTTTTACTCGGCTTATACTGTCTTCATGGCTGCTCGGTATACGCGTCGGTCGTCTAAGATGGGGGTTTCAACGGGCGTGGAGGTATGTTCAACATCCTGCGAGACATCGTAACTGAAATGAAAAATGTCTCCGAAATCGGAAGAAATATCGGAAGCAATGGATTCCCATTCTTTTTCTTCCGGGAGGGAATCATCCGAGTTAACAGTGTCCTGGTCCTCGTCGTCCTTCTCCTGGTCGAGTTCTATGGTGGTGTCGTCTCCTCTATCTTCCATTAGCAGGGTTGGGGGCTCAAGTTCTACGGTGGTGTCATGTCCTCCGTCTTCCATCATCATCGAGGGTTGTTTGTTTTCGATCTAAATGTTTTAACAGGACATACTCGGACATGCTTCCCTATATTTAATAGGCTTTAGTTTTCAAAACAATGTCTATTGAGGTAATATCAGCTCCTTTTTTGTTTGATTCACTTTTGATGACAGAAGCCCATGCACTCTTTCGTGGGACTATGTTTCTAGGCCACATTTTAGATCGTTGTATTCAGCAAAATAATACTTTTCAAGCAAGAAAGCCAAAACTTCTCCTTGTTCAGCACATGATCTATGGATGGTTTGAACCCCAACACTTCATTTGTAAGATTAATGAAATCTTAAAATTTAATATTCCTGAAACGGAAAACAATTTTAACAACTTGAAAGTAATAATTTGAAGACCTTGCAAAAGTATATGCATTAAACTGGAATTCAACTTTTTTTTTCCAAAAATAGGGTGCTTTTGACTTCATTGGACATGGGTTGTGATCTGGGAAAGTAAAGAATATTATTTACAGACTGAATTTTCATGTCCATCTCAATGAATCCGATTTTCTTTGTGTTGATAGTGATGAGGGAGTTGGTGGCGTGGTAAAACGGACGTGGTAAAACGGTCTCCATAAGTGGTGGAGAGCTTGCAAAAAATTTAACAAAAGGGTATTTTTGTCAAACCGAGATTTGAAATAAAAAGTTGCAATCCATTTTTCAAAAGTGTACTCCAAAGTTTCTCAATTCTCTGATTATGCACTGATCTTCCAGTCAGAAATTCGTTAATGCTTCAGCCAGCTAGCATGTAATCACAAACTCATACATTTTCTCATTTTTTTATCCGGACCAAAAATTGCTCATTGCCTTAGTGTAAATATTGTGTGAATAAAACATGTTATTTTAAATAATACATTCCTAACTTAGACTTGCATTCCCAATTTTGTTTTATATCTTGGAAGGGATCCAGAACTTTGGTGACACGATTGCTGTTAGAAATGTTGAGAAACGTTTCAAGACGCAAATACCGATCCTCACATCCGTGAATCACAAAACTACACCTTACAACCACCGCCGAGTGAATTTATTTTACTATCGGGCTCGGATCCACGTGCCGAGGGATTCGAACTTGACGCTGATCGAGAAAGAGTCCGTGAGCGTAATTTTCGTATCCATGCGAAGCGTCAACATCCTAGATTCCACGGTAGAGATAGTTCGACGATTGGTTTTCCACGTTATCTGCTGAAGTGTTCCATTAGAGATCGTTGGTATTTTGAGCACGATCGTTTTGCTTCAGTATTTAACGTAGAAATCCACAATTAATGTTCTTACGGCCAGTGTGGCTATTTTTATGGACGTGATGGCCGCCTTGTTTTTTGGAAAATACAGTAAGATGAAGTAAACGATCACAGGCAGCCCTGGCAGGAGATGTGTGACAAAAAAGGCGAACCAAGTGAGTTCCGTTGCGGTGAAGTCGGTTTCTATCTGTATAATGATGATAGGCTCTGCTACGACGACGATGGTTTCTGTTACCATTTCGATGAAGACGGTTTCTACTACGATACCAAAAAAGGCCTTCGCTACGATTCTGGCGGGTTTTGTTGCGACGAAAACGGTGTGCGATTTGATTATGCCGAAGGGCCCTAAACGTACAATGATGTTCATTTAGGTGCTCTCCCACTCGAAACTGAAACGCCTCGTGTCACAAGGGCCAAGAAAACTCGAAAACGCGTGAACGTCGTAGATTTAGCGAAAGTCAAAATAGATGACACATGGCGCCTATGGCGTCATCACCCAACAGTTTGTTCAAGAAAGGAGGAAGGCGAATTAGTAGAAGCTGCGGTATCGGCTGATGAGACGATACCGACACCGTTAGTAGAAATTTAACGTTTGCCAGTTCGGAAGCTTAGCCATTGCAGACATCGAAAGCCATCTCCGATGAGATTTCAGGCCTGATCACAAACGAGATTTTGATAGAGGCCTCCAAGGCAATATCGAAAGAATTTCCGATCAATTTTATTATAGAAACGGACTTTGCGATCAAGCCACCTAAAATTGACGAATGGATCGACTAGCATGCGCAGTCTAGACCAGACAAAAGTCTCGTTAAATCAATTAATGCGACTTTACCTTTCATGATCGCTTCCTGATCATTCCGGTAAAAAGTTTTTATGTTTGTTTTTTGTAATGGTAATATGTTGGGTTTATTTTTATGTAAAAATTCGTAAACAAAGTCGCCTCCAATCTTAGTTTAGATCCCGTTTGTGTTTAATGTTATCATTTTTATTAGATTAATTAAAAATAAAGAAAAATCTAATTGATAGCACAATTTGTAAAAGAAGTTTTAATCCATATCCTCATCTCCACCAAGTCATTGAGGTGTGTTCCATAAACTTTCAAAGTAATTTCCTTTTTTTCTTCTTCGGTAATTCTTCATTGATCGCAATTCTAGCTCCATATAATTGGAATTCCCTCGATTTGGGGAATTTGTTGTGATATTTTTAATATTCTTAATTTTTCAATATTTTTCAAGTACTGTTGTATTTCTCTGATGTCACTTAGTCCCACTCTCTCACAACTCATCGGATCCTCAACAATTCCAAGTTTCATGAACTATATATGTTATTCTTTTTTCATTGGTTTAAAATCCAGATCATTAAAAATTAAGAACCATTTTCTTTCCCTTTTGACTTTAATGACGAGTGTAATATTTTTTATGATTAAAGTGAAAGTGTCTCTTTTGTTTTGTTTTTTTTTTTTTTTTTTGCATAAAGAATATTAAAGTGCAATGTCATAAAATACAGTGCAGTTAATTTGAAAAAGAAAAAAACATTGTGGAACTATTTTAACTTGAAGTTAAATATAGTATAACAGTTATGTGTGGTGAATGAAAATGATTTGATTAGATTTAATTTTGGAATTGATTTCGAGTGATTGCTGGCAATAGAAAAATATGTTCAACGTATCATCATTAAAATGAGTCGTAACTGTCAGGTTCTGTATACAGTCATGGGTGAAAGTGTCTTTAGCAGGAAAATGAATCTGTATGTTTTAGTTTTAGTTTTAAAATTGATGGAGGCTACGGTGTTTAACGTTCCCCAATGCCTTTTTCTCTTTTTCTTTCCATTCTGTTTTCCCTTCACCTAGGAAGATGATTTTCCCCTATATCTACCTAACAATCTCGACTGCCGCTGATCGCAGCGCTATCTACATTTCTGGGAAACGAACCCTCCTTTAGAGATAGGAGTCCCCCTACCTCTAAGCTATTTTACCATGGTCTCATCTTCATTTCCAGAGGCAGCTGGCTCAAACACGGAGGAAGAGATGACGGAGAGACAACGCAATGTTAAAAAACGACTCACAGCGTCACCCCTTCTAAAAAGTTGTCAGATTGAGGGAATTGTACTCCATGACCAGGGTTGCCAGTTTCATTTTCAATTCGGATGGAGTCTACATTCCAGAACAAGATTTTTCTCTGTGGATTCTGTATCACCATCAGTTATTTCATTTTTCAGATATTTTTAAGCTGGGGGATGAACAAGAATGAGGGAGGATAAAAAGGAACGATACAAACACGAGGGTGATGGAGGGTAGTATTGGATTTACAGAAAAAAGTCAGATATATTTCCCAGGAAACATTTCATATTTGTCCGAAAGGCTAGAAAAAGATACGGCAGAGAATTTGTCATCCTCAAAACACAACACGGCCGTGGATTTGAATATTTTAAGTTGGAAAAATGGTACATATTTAATGAACTCTTCCTTTAACGTATCATTTGTCACAACATCTTCGTTCAGATTTTTGACATAATAGCACTTCACGTTATCTCCCAAGTCTTTCTTCTCCTTGCCAGTCCTGAAATAAAATTCAAAATTTGATCTTTTCTTTTACACTTTACCAAAAAAGAAAAGCTCTTTTTTTAGTGTATATTCTCCGTTTTTTGGAGTAACGACATAGAGGATATAAAAATACACAATGAGATAAAATAAAATACGGTGAGTCGAAGTATTATACAAATAAAGGGAAACTATTTGAAAGTGTAAAAATGTGGGGGAACACCGAGATACAAAGTGAAACATGGGTTAGGCGGATGAAGTGTGCTCTGAATCGTCCGGACGTGCCTCGGAGAGACTCAGGGACGGAGCCGGTTCTTCCAGTGTCGGAGCTGCAGGATTGAGGGTCTGGCCACGCGTGTGAAGTCTGGCAATGCAGAGCGAACCTTTGACGGCAAGGAGGCGGGTGTCTTTCCTGGTTGAGTTCCACGTCCGTGGGCTAATGCCACTAATGCAAACTCTTTATCGGCTCAAAAAGCTTCCCCCATTGAGATTGTAAACATCTCGACGGCCACATTTTCATTTTTACGTGTTTTAATATGCCCGGCAAATGTTAGAAGAAGCTGTAAAAGATTGAAGAAAATCAAAGAAGAAGCAGAGGACTCAAAATAATTAATTTTGTTTTTCTATTTGTAGAAGAAATTTTCATCATAATCGAATTTTGTCCTTTTGGCAATTTAAAATCCTTTTTAATTAAATACCGGGAAAATTCATCAACGAGCTGAACGCATTAGGGTTGAAGCAACTTGTAGCGAAGCTTTTTCTTGGTGTCAAAGATAGCGCATATCATAGCATAGTTGTGCTGAGGGACCCAAGCCCCAACCAACCTCTTTTCTTTTCGGAAAACAAATGGACGACGATTTAGTAGCATTGAATAATCATTTCAGGCTCGTTCATATTACCACCATAAACAGACAAAGGTCCAACGAAGACATTCAAAGGTGGCCAGACAAGCGAGTTGAATTAAACAAAACCTTGGAACGCAATGGCAATGCCCCCCGTATGCGCCTTGGTCTCTTTATAATAAAACTGGATTTTTTGCACAGCACACAGTATAGAGCAGATGAGAAGAAACTCTCTAGACAGAGCTTCCCCTCATCAAACCTTGTGAATCTGATGTCAATTAAAATTTCCATACTCATAGCTCATAGCTAGGTGAATGGCTGTTGAATTAGCTGTTGAATTGGCTATTGAAGGCTTCCCTCAAAGCAGGAGTTGACACGGGTCGAGTGCCCAGCTTTGGTGAGGGCTTTGTTAAGACGATCGAGCACCGTGTCGTGTCCTGTGGTCATGCTCGGTTTTTTGTTTGGGCTGGTAACATGAAAAGCAAGGTCCATGAAAAGGAAGAAGACCAAGTCTGGACTGGTGGATTAGTTCGCATTCGTCAAAGTTGAGTGGCGTCCTGCATGAGATAAGGTGGACCATATCGGGAGACTTGGTCTCGAGAAGGAGACCATGGGCGACAGCACCTTAGTGTGGTACTGAGCAGAGATTGACGGTTTTTTGGCTTCGGATGACTGTGCGGAGGCCTCTTACTGCTTTTACAGAGCTGACGGAGACGTCATCAGCGACCAATAAGATTTTGGTGTTGTCACTGGATACGTTGATCCTTACCCTGAGTCTAGCTGAGGCACGTCTCGCCCTTGACCAGGTGTTCCTGTGCTGGCGAACATAATGTCGTAGAGACCACCAGTTTGGGAGCCATAGAGGTAGTCTGATAGTAAGGCTGTGAATGGTTCAATCTTCAGTGCATTGGAGATGTTTTTCGAAGCCTTTACCCTGGCCACCAAACGGACGGTGCTATCAAGACTGTCGAGGAGCTGGGCAGCTCTTGCTATGGTCCAAACGTCGGCATCTTCAGAGAGACGAGAGGCTCCTAGGCCGCCAACACATCGGTCGGCGTACAGGAAATCGCTGTGAACGTTGTGTGGGACGTTGGACACTAGACCGAGAAAGTCTACACAATTCTTGTCAAGGTCGTGTAGAAAAGATTTTTTGACGCGTCCAGTTGCAAGGTGATGTGAGATGGAGGGAAGAAGGTGACTGCGGAAAACTTCGAGCTTTTGCCATGGCGCAAGGTCTGAGTCAGCAACATTCACAAGGCTGTCGGGTAAAGATGAAGCATGACCGAAAAGGAGGCGAGATCCAATTGGTACCTCAAGGTACGTTTCATTGTCGCCTTTTTCATCTAGTGTCCTGATTGGCTTTCCCGAGATCCGAATGGGGGCTGACGTGTCCACTTTGCCTTTGGTGAAGGTTACAGGGGAGCAGCTAGCTGCTTCGGAATGGTCGGCCGGTGGCAGGATAAGAGCCTCAGCTGAGTGGTCGTTGTATCTTAACCAAGTAACTAGTACATGTCAATTCCACATCCAGATATTCAATTTCGTCTTTGAGTTCTCTCACCAACCTTTCGCTGTCTCTTTCAGCTAAGGAAGAAATAATTAGTCAACTGTGATAGACACAAAATACTAAAAGTTTTACAATCGAAGAATTCCTTGGTTTTTCTCTTTGGCTGTCAATTGCTGGTTGAGGTGAGATGAAGATGAGAGGCAAGATTTTTACGCATTTTTTAAAGACGATTTGCGCTTTGTTCGGCAGATGTTTTGCTTCAACTGTAAAAGTTAAATCGATCACAGTAAATCATTGTTGAAGACACAGAAAATTAAAATTACTTACTTTGGCCTGCTCGGCCACTTCTTGGGCCATCATGTTGCCCGATGTTCATTTGAACAAGTTGACACTTAGCCTCACCGTCTTTATCCGGTTAAGGTGGATATTTATTTAAAAAAATTAGCATCGCTGATCGGAATTCGGTCTTCACGGAAGTTGAAGTTACGTTGTTATTGTTCACGACAGCATACAAGATTGTGATGAATTATGAGTGGAAAAGAGAAAAAAGTAGAGATATACTAAAGATTAAAAATAAGTATATTGACACATTTTACGAATATCTTTCTTTCGATCACAAATTAAAAACACCTGGAGAACAAAAAAACTTGAAAATATTTACGAATCAATATTAGTAACTTGGTTGGCTGGCAAGCCCAAAGCCAAAACAAATTTGTAAACAGCCCCAGTTTCCTTGGATTGAACTTCAAAATAAGCAAGTTTAAATTGCCTAAAATCCAATAGTTTCACAGTATGCAAACTTGAGCTTTATTCGGTGAAATCGCTTGGAAAGCAGTGTTGCCCTAAAGTCTGGCGTGATCAAATTTTCTGTTCTCAGTGGGAAAAACTACATCAGTTTAGCGTCGTAAAACAGTTATGGCATTGTAAATAGTCAATTTTTAATGCTTAAACTGTAAAGATAAATACATTATTATAGTTGCCTTATGCTTTGAGAAACCTAATATATTTTTTTACAAAATCATGCGTGCGACTTCAAGCAGGAAAACCGTGTCCAATTAAAGTTTCGAATAGACGTTAGCAAGTGTTTAAATTACCCGGATTCAAAATTGAACCCAACGTACTATGATCAGAACATCGAAAGGAGGATCAGATGCTTAAGCAAAGTAGAAAATGGAAATAATGACTGAAAATTCACAAACTTTTAAATACTGCCATGTTGAAGATATGTTCACCGAAATTAAGAATTATTTTCTAGGGGCAACTATTGTTCAAATTTTAATTGCGTTTTTTATTTGCATTTCAATAGATTCACTGAATTTGGGCAATCTTTGAAATAGGCAATATTTTCTACTCCTCGTTGTATTCAACTGATGAGTTAACTTATCCCTGGGTGTTCACCGTTTTCACATACCCTAAATCTAGTAAAATACAACCATGATTGCAATAATTTGAAACAGTTATTGTCAGATGTATGATGAACAGGCTTACTCAAGAGATGCTATCCTTCTTTTGATCACGGAAAGTCAGTTGCCATATGGGTCCTTGACTTTAAAGTTCCACAGCACGATAGATGAACTGCCGTTCTTGATATTTCATTAGGAATCAGAGGATACAAAGTACATTTTCTACAAAATGCCTGAAAAGTGTCCGCAAAAAAATATATATTCGTAATCATGAATGAAGATCTATAGAAATTTTATTGTATATTACATGCAAAAAACCGGATTTGGGAAGCGTAAGTGACGTCTTCTTTGCGTATGAACTTCTAAGAGGAGAACACCCTTTTCCCAAAGAATAACTCCAATAGTTCCTTTGACAAGTCATATAGGGTTTGACCAAGAAGAAACTTCTGTGAACAGTGAACGTGACTGGTGGATGGAGCCATGAACTTTCATAATGATCTTAAAGGCTTACAAAGAAATGCGGATTTGGCTTTATTTCTAAAAAAACACAAATTTAGTTGAATATCAGAACCGAATCAGCCAAATAAATATCAAAATACTGATTACTGCAGTCCAGCTGAACTATATTTCTGATAAAAACATCATTTACAAGACATTGGCTGCCGGTAATGGGATTGGAGCAGGTCCTTCCTTAGAAAAGAGGAAAGTGACTAATAGCCAGAGGAAAAGTTCCAGACGAAACAAACGGTCAAGGATTTCAGATGAATTGAAAGAAGTTTTGTAAAAAACTGCCGAGAAAGTAAACCTCTAAACAAGAAAACCCCTGTTGGTTTACGTAAAATCAAAACGGGGAAAAATACCAGTGGCTTTCAGACAAGGTGGAATGAAGAACAATGACCCTCACGAGGAAATATTTTGATGGCCCTATATCTTCTTGAAAAATCTTGTTGCCTGGTGCGCACAGAAAAAAACGGAAAGTACCAGCAAATTAAATACAGGTTTTAAAACCAGGTCATTTGCTAACGTAGTGAAAATTTGCGGCCCAACCACACACTCAATTTTTTTTTTCAAAAGGTAATGACGAAAGCACAATGTTACTAGGCTAACATAGATGGACAATTCAACCTAAAGACAGAAAAGAAGAATAACATCAATATGTAACAGTATTCAAGACGTCGTTGGCTTTTGATGGTTTCGCAGACCCCAGTACCAATCCAGTTCTCAACCGGGATTAAGTAGATCATCGCGAGGATGCAGACCAAGAGTCCAAGACCCGATCGTGACATCGCTGAAAAAATCACTCTTTTGTTCAGGTAGTATAATTTAGAGATTAATAATTTGATATGTACTATCATACTTATCATTTGCTTATTCTTATACTTTGTATTTCTTGTACGGGACGGAAAATAGGGTTAGGTGGGTCAATTAGAGCTTCAAAAAAGAGCATTGCTTGCTATATAACATGTATGGTACAACATGTATGGTTTACATTGCAAACCATATGAAAAACATTGTTAATTACATCTTGAAACTACTTTGCTTTATCAGATGTTTGTTATTGTCTTGAATTCTGAGTGTGTGACTTGACGGCAATTTAATTACTAATATGCCTTCTTTTATCTCAATTCTCGGCCCCGAAAACAAGTTAGAATGAAAAAAGTTTGCTTTGAAAAAGCTAGATCTTTCTACAGGATAATTTTGAACCCATGCTGGTTTTGGTGACGAACAACTTTCAGCGTTGGTTGATTACTAGTTTACGAACTTCACATTTGACTTATTCGTGTCCCAATTTATTTTTATAGTTTCAACAGCAAGGGGCATAGAACTTTACCATGGACTTCATGTTCACAACACAGTTGCTGTGCACAGTTGCAGTTGCGGGGCTGTGCAAATGCTGATAGACTACAACCGTTAGAAAAACTCCATGCAGATAAGATACAGTACACAGTACATCAATTTTTTGAAATTCAACTTATTGCCACACCTTGCTGGAGAGAAACTCTACATACATTATTTTTTTCACGTCCACACTTCCAATTTCTGAGCGTGACTTCATTGATTCCAAAAACATAAATGTCATGGTTAAGTGGCCAAAAAAATCAGGAGACCTTATGCCTCTAGATAATTAAGGTGTGGTGTGAGATATTAGAGAGACTCCATCAGGGTAAAAATTTGTGTTCAACTGTGAGGATTTATGGTCTGCTGTTTGTAAATGCGGGTGATGTGGTTGAAGAAGGGTTCCTTTTCAACATCATTCAGTCACTCCCTAAACGATTGAATTCAATTGTGGAAACTGATGGAGAATGGGTCATAGTTCGACCCTGTACTTTCATTGTGGACAATAAACTGAATGTAGGTAAAAATTAAAAAATATCTTCTAAGTACTTTTATTTCCATGATTTAGTTAAAACAATACAGCGTGTATTTTAATAGCGGGTGTGACTGCCTTTGGCTATTAGAACTGCTTGACATATTTTATTAATCGAAAATTTTTTTCCTGGGAATATTTTGAGGAATGTCATTTCAGGTTTTACAACGTTCCTCTAAATGCAATCTAACCTTGGGTGCATGTATTTATATGCACCAAGATTGAAGTGTAACGAAAATATGTGAAATCAAGATGATCGGTGACATGGAATTATATGCATTGGTCAGGTTGCATAAATCCGACTTAAAAGACTTTCCAGCCAACTCCACTATGGAACCCCACCGAATTTAACGGTAGGCGTTAAGAACTCTTTATGGAATTTTTCACCGGGTCCTCTATACGAACGAACATTCTTCTTTTTGTCCCAAAGTGTTCAAACTTTGATTCGTCCGTAAACAATACTTTTCTTCACTTTTCCTTTGACCATCTGACATATTTCTTTGCAAAGGTAATTTTGTTTATGTTTGTCTTCGTAATAACGGTTTGGTTTACGGTCAAACACCCTCCCGAAAAGGTGTCAGGAATGTAAAGCTCTATTTACCACCGAAGACACAGGAAATTTTCTTCCCATATTAAACTCCTCTGTGATAACTTTTAGAGGTTTTCGCCTATCACGAAGGACGCATAACTTCATATAGCAGTGGAGGGTGTCAGTTCCTACGCAAACTTTCACATTTATTAGAATTATTGAATCGTTTGATGATGTCCTGCATTGTTGATGCACAGAGAACTTTAACTTTCGTAAGATATAATTTGAGATCTTTCTACGACAGAAGGATCCTTTGGTTTTCCGCGAGTAATTTCAAAGTTTTGACGACAAAAAAGAATACTGTTTACTGAATATAGTAATCGTCCAACTGTTATTATCACCAACAACGTTTGCGCGTCAATAATTACGGCTTGAGTTTTGCAAGAGAATCAGTCAGTTGCCATGACATCAGAGTTTCTCTAAGCAGCAAGAAAATTTTCCTATTTTTAAAGATGTTACCATCGCCAAAAGGTCTTCAATGTGCGTAAATCGTTTGCATTATTGAAAGCTCAGCAACATGCGTCACCCGACTTATATGTTCTTCATGCACGATCTTTGCTGCTATGCAAACAACAGTGTCGAAAAAAAAGTCTGGTTTGGCGAGGAAAAAATCCCATCTGGGTCGATTCCCTCGTATTTCACTGACGAATAATGACCTGCATAATCAAAACGACATAAGGATAAGAGCGTTATTTGGTACTACGAAGATCAACGAGTCAGATTAGACGGATCGTTGGATGAATATCATACAATCCGCTTGTGCGGTTATTTTCTCCCGACACCCTCTTTATATCTACTATCAGAAGCGCACGCATCAGCATGTTTCCACACCAAAAAGCCACAAAAAAAGGGCGTGCAGATACCATATGCCATTTCCGGGTTTCACCCAGCGATTCCGCAAAAACTAAATTCGTACATTAAGAATTTATTGGCCTGTTTGCTGTTCACATTGTCTCTTAACAACTCGGGAAGGGGACTTTATGCACATTCCACTTAAAACGAAACTAAAAATAGCAACGTCATTAGTTTACATCAAATTTTTCCAGCTGTTACCCCACTACATTGTCGCTTTTTCTTTTTTTACCGACCAATTTCGTCCCTAGACGAGTGTTCTCGACGGAATTCACAAATTGGGTAATCGGAGATAACAACAGAAGGAAAAAACATCAAGCGTCGATAACATAAACGTACATATAACATAACAATATTATAATAACATTAAGGAGAACGGGATGTCCGGATTCCTAGCAGTTTTTTTAATGTACCACCTCTTAGAGGTTTCTTAATGTATCGATAAAATCATCCTTCAGATGACGATGTTGAAGTAATTGCCACAACTATGTAATTTGGTCTAGTGACTTCGGTGTCATTTTCTTCTCAGGATTCGCTGTCTAATACATTCAATGTACGGAGAGCATTTACTGCAGGTTCTGTTGTATAGAAAAGGGTTGGTTTATTTATTGTAAAAAAAAACTTTTGAAAGTGCTTTTGCAACTGCTATGTTAACGTTATCTACTTAATGTGGATGGGCGTGACAGTTCAGTATTCAGCTAGATATCTTTTTTTCTAAATAGTCGTTCAATACACTGAAAAATTCAATCTGTTGTACGTGCACTGCCATATGGTCAATAAGATTGGATGATTCAACATCAATTAGACATTTTTCGCACTACACAAAATATCTTGACAATTGAATTAACGTTTCAATACCTACCACTTGAAGTAGGGGTTTCTTTTGGATTGCATTTCCATGTAAGGTTTTAATTGCTTTAAAACTACAAACCAACCATTAAACTGCGTCAAAGTAAGAAAGGGAAATAATATCTTTGTCCGTACTGCCTTGAGTTGTAACTCTCACGTATCAAGTCAAGCTAATGAAGCTGTCGGCTTGAGCTTCACATCTCCAAATTTCTTAGCAAGAACTGTGAACACTTCAGCCAGTAAACAGTTCAGCCTCAAATTCACCAACTGTTGAAAATGGAAGAAAATGAATTAAAAAATATTTGATGACTTCTTACTGAGATTATCTCACCTTTCGGCATCAGTAATTGGTCACCTGGGACTCTAAGTGGATGAAGCAGCGTTCCTGAAACGTTGGAAACAGAAGTCGGAAAGTCGAAGGACGAGATAAGAGAAAAAGGTGAGTCGGAGGACGATAAGTGAAGAGAGCAGTCAAGTTTAGGTGAGCGGACAAAGAAAGAGGTCAAATTAATTCAATCAAAGACCATTTTTTACTTCCCATTTTTCATTCCCATTCATTCTATGCCAGTATTCACCAGGCTTGATGTATGTTTTTCGCGGGACTACCAATCTTAAGTGTTTTCCGTCCCAGTAGGGAGTATTCTCGCTTAGGCCTGGTTTTCCATCCATATGACTTGGTCCATTCATACGTTATGTCCCTTGACGACTCATCTACATTACTGAATAGGTTAAAACCTCAACTTTCAAAAGCATCAGTTCTTTTTAATTGGATTTTAAGTGATTCAAATTTTTTTATTGGTCCATTTAAGTTGGTGGATGACAGTGAAGATGGCTTTACAACATTCGTCATTCGAGTGATTAGAAAAACTGGATAGCAACATAAAAATTCAAGAAATCAAATGGCCATACAATCCAGCCATCTTTTTTAGTTTCTGTCTGTATAGAAACATAGAGCAACGATTGGATTTCCACGCATCCAGTGACGAGATCTGCAGAGTTGTTGGACATGATTGAGATGGTGTAAAAATTGTGGGTTACCGTAGCGAAAAATTGGAAGTCGAAGAAATGGACAAAGTACTAGAATCAGGATCTAAACTAATTTTTAAAAGTCAACTGCAATTTTCAATATAATTTCGCTTCAAGGTGAAGTTCATTTCTGAGATTTAATATTTTTGATAAGTAATACAAATCTTTGACAAATTTAGAAATGAAAATTGTAAAGTTGAGTTAAACAACAAACAAATCGACCAAAACAAATTGAAACAAACATTAAAATGAAATGAGAAGAAAAATACGCATAAAGTTTAAATGTAAAATCATTCGTGTCAATTACTGGCGTTTCTACAATTTCTACAAGAAAATGTTGAATTGAAGAGTGTCTTAGTTTGTTACTATTTGCAGAAACAGAGTCATTCCATTGATCCTTCAAATATTTGTGCAACTTCCGATACAACCTACGATCCAAAAAGTACCTCCACCAGAAAGTGGGTATTTCGGTCCGGATGAGTGGGAGATCGCTTGTTAAAATGGTCCTAATCTAGAATCAAATTTTTCCGTTATCATTGTTTCCCCAATTTTCTTTTTCTTTTTTAAAACATGTATTAAGCTGACTGTACCAAATGTTATTCTTAGAAACTCATCGGATAATTGGTGAAATTCGAACCAATACTCCTGTATGCAAAAAAACCTGTAGGCCTACAGAATCCCAACGGTAAAATTTACAACCGTACAAAACCTTTCGGGTTACTCATGCCGTTCCGTAGAAAAGTCGTGGAAACAGATTCAGCCCTTTAGAAGTTGACGAGGAATTTATTCTGTTTCATTAAAAAAATTAAAAACACTAATAACACCAAAAACTGTAATCACAAAATTTTTCCCTACCGCCACACCAACCGATTTGCCTAAGCCACAGGAGCTTTTTAAACTTTCTCTAGTTATTCGTTTCATTCTTTTCTCTAACAATGATATTTCCTTAAATTTCAGAATTAATTGGATATCCTTGAATTTTAGGATTTTTGATACTTCTTATGGTAACATTCAGTTAATCTTAGTTTATTTTTGGAAGAAAGTGATGAAAATAGATGATGATGGAATGGAGATATTTTTATAATTTAATTTCATGTGACTGAATATAAAATAATTGTAGATAAGGTACTTATGCTTTAGGCGTATTTTTTTGAACTGTCCACATTAGCTTGCTGGCTTGATTGCTAGATTAGATTGCTTGCTTGATTGCTTGCTTCCAGAGATCTTGCTTTCAGCTCAGAAGTTTTACAGTAATTTAGTAGATTGATCTTCTTTGAAAGAAGTTTCTTCTTGCTCCAACCTCCAAGTCAGTTCAAACATCGTGTCATTGGTGTGTACTAAAAAACAATGGGGAAGTATCTTCGATTTTGAGGACAAAAATCGAGACTCAAGGGTTTCGGAGCTGTATCAACTTATATCATTAACTTAAATCAAGCTTTATCTCAAACTCATATCAAGCTTATTATCAACCGGTTGCGATGACGTCGTCCAGACGGTAAATGCTCTTGAGGTTTTTTTATCTATTGGAGCTGAAGATTTGGTCGATCTCTTCCAGTGTTTAGCCTTTTGTCTCCGGCAGGAGGAAGTAGACAAAGATGGCGCTCAGCAGGGTGCACCCGGTGTAGAAGAAGAAAGTCCCGTCTTTGCCCATCACCTTCAGCATGTTTGGGAAAAGAAGACGGCCACAAATGTGCAAAACAGCTGGAAGGAGGAGCTAATGGCTCCCAGCAAGACCCGGTATTCCGTTGGGAACATTTCTATTTGGAACATTTCTATCGGTATTGTGAAATCTCTACTGGAAACATCGAAATAATAATCATCGACAAAGAACACCATAGCATGGATCCTAATGGTCAAGTCATAACAAGTGATATTTTCGTTAGTTTTTTTTTCTTGGCCGAATTCAACCATGTGACACAAGTACAGTACCTACCGAAAGTCTTTGGAAGCCCGAGAGGACCTTATGCAAAAACGCTGTTTTTTCAGTCCTCTAAGTGCTACAGTTTTCAACCAAATTCTTTCAAATTTTGTATGTACATAGGTAGAGGTAGTAAAAACACCTCTAATATTTCAGATTTTAATTTTAATTTTCCGAAGTACTTTTGACCCGTTGTAAAAGTCTTTGGAAAGCCTAGGGGACCTTATGCAAATTAGGCCACTTTTGCCTTTTTTTGCAGTTGAACGGCTAGGGCTAGCGAAACGCGACTTTTTTTTAATTGACCTGTGTTAGCTTTATTTAAGGTATGATTTTTAATTTGTTTATTTATTGATTGATATTATCTAAGTTGAATTTTAAGTTGAAAAACGAAAAAGTAGAATTCCCCTTTTTTTCAAAGAAAAAACAAAGGGATGGGTGCGGAAAAAAAGGGAATTCTACTTTTTCGTTTTTTAATTTTTAGTTATTTTGACATAGAACTTATAGCTTTCATCATGTTGAGTGCAATAGTTTTGATTATGTTTCTTATTTAGATTTTGTGTATCACTGAAAGATAATCAGCATTGTGTTTGTCCTTCCAGGAGGAAAATGAATTGATGGTTAATAAAAGGTTGGAGAAAATGACAACAAATTATATTAAGGGTGTTATGGTTATTATTATTTTTTGACGACTTCTAGGTTTGATTTTGCTTCAGACTTTGCATTTAGCCAAAACCATCAACACAGTAAAAGAAGTTCTTTATTTGTTAACCCGTTGGCTGCTACTCCTTCAATCTCCATCCTTGGAATGTGCCCATCTTATTTTAAGGTATTTCTTGTTGACGTTACAATCATGCATGAAATTTTATAATTTTAAGTCACCTTTATTCTCGTTTCAGGGTAATCCTACTGCAATATTCAATGGACTGAATCCATTGGTGGAAACCGACGAGAGATAAGTTACGACTGACTGTCGGGCCATCCTTCCGTCGCCTCGAGACATGGGGGTAGTTGTGCTTGCTCTAGCTACGCGTCTAGCGTAATTCAACTACCCCACCAACGGCTTGTCAACTCTCCCCTAGCTGACTCCTACTACCCTTGCTCTCATCTCAACACAGCACGGGATTTTGACCTTGTAATGGTTTGGCTGTTTGTGATTTGCGACGGCGGTATCTCGAGGACGACGATGATGTGAGTATTGGGCTTTTTTTTAATTATTGTTTGCTATTTCAATTCAGTTGAATGTCGATGAGCTAGATGCAAGAATTTTTTCATTTTAGACATTTCCTCTTTTTTACCCTAGAAGGAACACATAGGGCCTTAGATCGTTTTTATGCTGTCAGAAGCACCAGCTTTAGATACTTTATTTTGCATCTTTTTGTACTCATTTATGGCAGTTACTTCAGTAAAGTGCACTTTACACGTACTTCAGTAAGCCTTAACAGAACTGACCCGGATTTTTAAAGTCCTATAGAATAAAAACTATTAGAATTATCTCATCAGCAACAAAATATTTGAAACGTATCTTTTTTAATATCACTAAATTTTCAATGAAAAAAAAAATTAAAAAAAAAAATTAAAAAATTAAAAAAAATTTGTTTTAGAAAAGCTTTTTGGCAAATAAAAATTGAAACACTAACCTGACATACGGACACTTAGCCCATTTTCCATCAACACGGGTTTGAGGCTGATTGAACAAATTAAAATAATTAGCAGTAATCACTAAAAAAAATCGTCAAATTGAAATTATAGCTTGATTAAGTATGTCAAAAGTTGAATTTGAAGACAAGCTCTTGCTCCTTCGGGCTTTGAAAAACTTCCCTCTAAGCTGATTAGACCTAGAGGGAAGGCTAGGCTTAGACTTAGGGTTACTGGGTCCTTCTGTAATCGTTTCGTGCTTTGTAGTCTCCCTCTTCATTCTCACCGCATCCGCTTAATCGTATTGCTAGCACTGGGAAATGACTCCAACAATTCACAATGTGAATTTTCCACACTTGATACTAAGCGAGGGCTCCTCTTTTTCAGAGGCAGTGATGACATCACCCACTGATTAATTCCACCATATTTTATTGCATTCATAATAACTTTCCAGGCGCGCAAACCACTGCACCATGTGAGTTCAGTATAAAGTACATATTTTAACATAAACTTTTATTGCAACATTCTATGATTAAGTTGTATCTAATAACCATCAAGGAATAATTTGATCATTCAACTTTTAAATTTATAATGTTTTTTATAACTAATAATGTTATATTCAACGGGGGGAAAACTAAGCCTAAGTTCTGAAAACATCCAATAGATGTGTTACACGGCTTTTGCAAAAAGTTATCACTTTTTCTGCTATTCATTATTATTGATGTATGCATAAGGGTTAGACAGCATGTGATATGAGATAAGCGGACATTTCATTCTATAGAAGAGAGTCGGGATAGTTGGCGGTTTTTAAGCTTTTGAGCCCCCGTTTCTTTATTTTTCAATATTTTTTATTCCCGCTGGGCTCAAAAAAAGAGGAAAAATAGCTATCAAAGGCGTGTTACTTTATGAAAAATCTCTTTGTTGAAAACCCAAAGCGCTTTTAAAATTAAGGGGGGTATCACGAGTCGCGGGGCAAATTACTCGTTTAAGCGTGGTAGAATGGCCTATGTTATTCAACGATCGCAATCAACGTCCACGTAGTGACCGGGACGCCTCTCGCTCTCGTTCCCGCTCGTGACGGTCACGAACTCGCTCGTTCAATAACGTAGTTGTTCATCAAACACTGTTGCTGCTGTTGGTAATTCTTTTCATATTTCTCTATCTAAATCTCGTCAGGTTCGTAAATGGTTATTGCAAGGCTTGCCGCCCAACGAAGCCAAGGCTTTACGTGTCTACATCAAACGATACTTTGATGGAACATTTGATTTAATATGCCCTAAACTGCCAAGCTAAACTGCCAAGAAACAAGAATTTGCCAAAATTGAAAGACTATCAGGAAACAATGTTGAAATCCATTCAGTACCCAATGCTAGACTCAATGCACCGAATGCTTCATGCCTGGAACCAGAAGAGGACTGACGACCCGTTGTTGAACAGTTTAGAGTCTTCCCCCCCTGTTTGTTGGACTCTTCTTTTGCCAATGTTTAAAAAAGGTGACGTAAATTTAATTCGCCAAGTGGCCACTTAAAATCGTTATTGAAAGACCCTCTCTTCTCGCAAGTTTGAGCCTTTGTTTTGGCTCTAAACTCATTGACGTCATGGTGAAAGAAATGGATGACGACGCCAAGTTGGCAAAGATCGGACGCAATGGTGGTCCCTCTTCCAGCCGTTCCAGCAGAGTCGTGACAATTTTAATTGGCGCAATGGCGACCGCAATCAAAACTCGTACGACGGCCCTACAAAATGGTGGTTTCAACAACAGAGGAAAAGGCAGAAAGAACAACAAAGGACACCAACAAGGGAAAGAACAACAAGGGACATCAACAAGGGAAAGAACAAAAAAACATCTCCTTTCTTCAAGCAGCCGGTTCAGGGTGCCAAAACAGGTATGTTGATTCTTTTTCCGCTTTCTCTTCCACGGTTTTCCCGTTTGGACTAAGGTTGACGGTCGTTTAAACAATTTTGCAAACGCGTGGCTTTCCCTTTCTGATGATCAATGGATCTTATCTACAGTAATTCATGGCTATGGCATTGAACTTATCGAGCCCCCTGTCCAGCATTCAATTCCATCAGGTTGTATTATGTCTATAGAGATGGAAACCATTTACAATCAGTAAGGTAAAACCTTACTGGCAAATGGGGCAATTAGACCTGTTATCTCTACTTCTAATTATGGTTTCATATCTAATATGTTTCTTATTCCTAAGAAAACGGGCGGATGGCGGCCTATCAATTTAAAACGTTTGAAACCATGAAAAGATACTCGGTTACAAGTCCAGTGATGTGCAACTATTAATTTAATTTATTCAATTCATTTGTTTAAAAAACGACTCACAGCGTCACCCCCTTCTAAAAGGTTACCAGAGTGAGGAAATTGTACTCCATGACCAGGGGTGCCAGTTGGGAGAAAGAAAATAGGCAGGGGGACAAAAGACTTCTGTTTTGAAGTCGGTTGTCATGACATTTTGTTTTTATAGTTGTCTGCTGCTTTTTTCATTTCATCAATTTGAAATGAGGCAGTCTGGAATGCTAAAAAGGGCGATTCCTATTTTCACCAAGTTTTATTGTTCTTGGTCTGGAAAGTAAATATGCTTTTTTTGCCTGCAGCCTTTTTCTAAAAACAAACCCTCAAATTTATCTGATCAGTCACTAGCTGTTGTTTTCAGACAGTTTTTGACAGAAAAATCGCTGTCCTAGTTTCTACGCAGGATTATGTACCAGAAGAGAAAGGGTATTAAAAATAGGGATAAGGTGATTAAAAAATTCTGAAAAAATAGAAAATGTAGTTCCTAATTTAGTAAAACCCCCAAACCAAACTTGGAAATGATAACTTCAATACTGAGAAAGATTTCTTATAGGGAATGAATTTCAACTTTTAGATAGGATCTAAATGTAGTTGGGGCGATCAAGTAATAAAGCATATCACATAGGCCAATTGTTTTGTCCCAAATGGTCCCCATATACCCTCCTCTACTATATTGTAAATTATGTCTAAACTAACATACTTAAAAATAAATATTTGGTGAGTAATTTAGGCGAATTACTGTCTTATGTTTTGGTGTGAGCAGTTTTTTCTACTCGTCAAACTTGGGGCGAAATGGCACAGTTGTGCCCAAAATGGCCGTAATTAGTTTGAAAAAAATTGCGATTGCGATTTTTCCCGTGTTTTCCTATTTCTTGAAAATCTCAGGAAATAACCACGCGATTTTCATGAAATTCAATACAATTAATGAACACACTTTGAAAAATATAAATTAGAAAAATTAAATATTTAAAATCATTTTTAATGTTTTTCTTTCCTCTGTCTAACATAGTTCAGTGTTCAAGATGGGTCCGGTCTCCCCTAAGGCTAAAAATTATCAACTTTGGCCGAGAATCGTTTGGAAAGCCTACTTCGTTAGTTCATAGTTAATTTTTGAATTTTTGAATTAAATGCAATTTTGTAAACAAACAAATTTTAAAGAGGAATAAATTGCAATTGTCTATTTCAGACAAAGAGCACATATTAATTTTAATTCAGTACCATGTTACCTGATTCTTGAGGTCTTAGCTTCGATGCTTCTGAAATTATTTTGAATTTATTTGTTATTTCTTCTCGACATTGGGAGTTTGCCTTAACCATTAATCTTGTATATCTTTCTCGGGGCATTAAAAGATAAAATGCAGACATTAAACAGAAGATCAACATAAATTACACTAATAGTAAACTGACATAGAATTTGGCTCAGCCCCTTCTGATCGATGGCGATCTTGTGATCGCTACTAGTTGTTGCTTTCGTTGCCTTCTTTCGGGAAAGCTCAAGAAAAGAGCGTCTGTATTTGTTCTCCAACAACATCAAGATGTCCTTTTTTTCCGGATAAACTGTCTTAACCTCATTAAAGGTACTATTCGGAACCGGAAACAATCCCTGTAAATAAAAATAGCTGGTTCATGATGAACTGTACATAGTAGAGAAAATTGAAATATTAACATAACTAAATCAATGTAGTTATTGTAGTTATTGATGGCGCACGAAAAGCTTACACTAAAGGGCCGCGTAGTGAAGGCCATTCGAGTGCGGAGTGAAGAGAAAGAAGGTGTTACCGTTTCCGTCTTGTGTATTTGGCGCAGTTGGTCTCCCCCACCTACGATTGCTAATCACTGTGTTCTACTTTTTCGTGAATGTAGTGAACTCTGCGTTTCCCTGTGTTTCCTCCTTCAGTTTTCGCCTTTCGCCCATGCGGCCCGTGCATGCCGCCATCTTGTCTTGACGATCGAATCCCACTCCTGATGGTGCAGGAGGCTACTCTTTCGGAGGCTTCATAAATGTGCCGGTCCTCTTACTGTTAGTTTTGCGGCACTCGAGCGTGCTTTGAATTCTCACGATTTATCGACCTTTTTTTGTGTTGTGAATCCGACCAACGCAATTGGTCCCTGGGCGCCACCATCTTGGTTTTACAGCCACTTGGTGCGACGCGTGTTATCAGTGTCTTATTCAGCAGGGCACTATTGGTTCCGTATTTCCACGGAGTCCTCTTTCGACCCACAGGTGGCGCAACACATGGTGCAAATTCGTCGCTTTGCCTTTCCTATCTTCTACAAGTCGCCAAAACTTTTGTGTGACGCAATTTCACTGAACATTGCGGCCGGCGGGTCATTGTTCATTTCGTTTCTTCACCCATTATCACCCGAGCTCGTCTGCGAGCCACGATCTCAATGGCTTCACCGACTAGGGTATCTTTTTGAAAATACACGGAACCTATCCTATCTGCGATTTAAAAAATACACATTTATCCTATCATTTGCAATTTTTTATAAAGATCAAAGATAAGTAGTTGCTGGGTGTGCACCCAGCAACTACTTATTGCCACGCTTGGTCAGTAGTTACCAAAAGTAGTTTGCAGAGTTTGAGTTTTTGCGAAGCCGTAAACTAAAGATCAAGTACGGCCGTAAATTCTAACATTAATTAGTAACATTAAGTTACAAACCTGCAATGTTCTCCAATAAATTCAAAAATAAAGTATTTTATCTTATCTTTTACTTATCTTTAGAAATTTATCACGAAAAATTATCTTTATCTTATCTGATCTTATCTTTATATATTTTTTAAATTTTGTCAATATATTATCTTTATCTATCTCCGCAGTAGCGAAAAAAGTGTTATATCATCAGATAACCCCAAATCAAAAGGCTGGAACCCAGATTGACACCTTGGAAGCTCAATTACTGGCCATTTTGGGTCAACTTCAAACATTGATCACGGCGGCCGGTGGCGGCGCTGGTGGAGGTGCAGACGGTGGTGGTGGCGCAGGTGGATGCGTTGCTATTCCAGTAAAACCTAAACGACGGCGGCTGCATGTATTTAATAGGGTCTTTCCTTTACTTTGAGATTTGATAAAATACTCTTTTACCGTTTGTACCATCCTTTCCACTAATCCATTGGAGCGAGGGTATTCAGGGCTGGAGGTTGTAGAACGAATATTTAAAGCGTTGCAGAACTGACGAAACTCCGCGGAATCAAATTTTTTCCCGTTATCCGACACAAGTTGCTCCGGGACACCAAAATCAATGAAGAAACGCTTGAGTTCAGTAATCACTGACGCACTAGTGATAGTTTTCTGAGGCACTGCACAAGGCCATTTGCTGAAGTAATCTACGACCAACAAATAATGAACTCCACGAATTTCGTATAAATCAGCGGCAACTTTCTGAAATGGATATTCCGGAATCGTAACCGGATATGATGGCTGTGCTGGATTTTAATGCCTATGTTCCTGACATTTATCACACCCTTCCACCAGATTTTTCACTTGATCCATGTAACGAGGCCAGTATACCGTTAAATTGGCTCTTTCGATGCACATGGAGATGCCTAAATGGCCGTCA
Source organism: Daphnia pulex (assembly GCF_021134715.1). NCBI lineage: Eukaryota > Metazoa > Arthropoda > Branchiopoda > Diplostraca > Daphniidae > Daphnia > Daphnia pulex. The sequence continues at coordinate 10,012,783 of NC_060026.1, read as the reverse complement.
TGAATTTGTCTAAGAACATCAGACTGTAGGGATGCAGGAACTACAATTTGTTCGCCTTTGAGTATCAAGCCGTTGCACTCACTGAGGTCATGTCTGTGTTGCCAAAACAACTTGGTTGCCGCATTGCAATTCTTTCGATGTTCAGGCCACCCGTTTGGAACAAATGACAGGACCGCTTGCAGTGTTGGATCTGCTAACGTTGCTGCAATAAATTTTTCCTGAGAAGTCGGAGCTAAGACCACTGATAAGGCCAACAAGTTCACACTTTCGTAGCTAAAATGCGAATCTTCCACAAATTGTCGATTATTTTTAGCACGGCTTAGAGCATCAGCAATGTGTAAATCTTTTCCTGGCTTGTAAACGAGCTGAATCTCATATGTTTGCAACAACAATCTCATCCGCTGAATTCGTGGGCTGCATAATGCAATTGCCTTATTAAGGATGCCCAAAAGAGGCTTATGATCCGTTTCCACAACCACTTTTTGTCCTAACACGTACTGATGAAAACGCTGTAGACCGATTAGCACCGAAGTAGCTCTTTCTCAATTTGAGCATATCTTTGTTGTGTGTCTGTCAACGTTCGCAACGCAAACTCAATGGGCTGTCCACCATGTAATAGAACTGTTCCAACTCCCACCGGTGATGCGTCTACCGACACGAGTACTGGAAGTGTTGAATCAAACAAGCGCAAAAGTGGTAATGCTGATGTGGTCTCTTTCACTTTGGTAAAAATTTGGTCCGAGTTTGCATCCCACTGCCACTCAACATCAGATTTCAACAACACTCGCTATGGTGCCACTGTTTCAGAAAAACTACGACAACATTTTGCTAGATAATTCACCATGCCGAGAAATCGTTGAATGTCCTGTTGGCTCTCAGGACGTGGAAACGACACAATTGCTAATATTTTTCCGGATTATGCTTCAGAGTTTGACCACCAATATCGTGTCCAATATATTTCAATTCCGGCTGAAGAAACTTGCACTTGCTCTTATTGAGTCTCAAGTTCACTTTTACACAACGCTGAAACAAAGCTTCTAATCGCGAGTTATATTCCTCGATGGTATCTCCCCACACAAAGAAGTCATCAAAGTAGACTTCAACGCCAGGTAAATCGCCAAACAGATCGACCGTCACCTGCTGATAAGCCTCAAGGCTTGACGATAATCCAAACGGCAACCGTAAGAACTTGTATCGGCCAAACGGTGTAGCCATTGTTGTGAGAGAAGTAGACTGGTCGGCTAAGAGAACTTGCAGAAACCCCGAAGTGGCATCCAAGGTGGAGAAATACTTCGCTTTTCCGATTCTGGAAACTATTTTCTGGGCCGATGGGACTTGATAATGTTGCCGCTTGATTGCTCCATTTAGATCCGCTGGATCAAAACAGATTCTGATGTCACCGTTAGACTTCCGTGCCACTACCATAGGACTTACCCAATCAGTCGGGTCGCTGACTTTCACAATTAAGCCCAATTGTTCCATTTCACTCAACTTCTCTAAGACTGGATCACTAGGCTTGAACGGAATCCTCCGAGCTAGGCGCACCACAGGAACTGCTGACTGTTGAAGTTTAATGCGATGCTCCATTAGAAGTCTGCCGATCCCTTTGAATACCGATTCATATTTGGCCAGTGAAGGAGAAACCGACACTTCTTGATGAGGAACTATTTCACTTTTCACTGTTGGAGTTTGCAATGAGTCAACTAATTTAACTACATTGAGAGCTTTACAGGAGGGCAACCCCAACACGGGAACATCCACGTCTTCAGCCAAACACAACCAATCTTAAATTGGCAACTGTTATAAACCACGTCAAGTTGTTGCTGTCCAACACGCGCACTGGTTGTCTATTGTATGCCGTAACTCTTGGGCCTGGTGTCAACTGTTTAAGTTTAACCACTTTGTCAAAAATGTTCCGAGGCAATACATTACACTGTGCTCCTGTGTCTACCTTAAAGTCTACTGGGACGCCATCTATGGACACAGTTACAAACCATGAGTAATCCTTTTTCGAATTACTAATTGATGATATAATAAATTCTCGAACGGTTACCTCTGATTCAGTTTGTAGCGAATCGCAATTTTTTTACTGAAGAGTCTGCTGCTGCAGACTTTTCTTCGCCGAGTTGTCGAATCGTTTTGCCGTGACGTGATATGACTGCTGCTGGGAAGATTGCTCACAGACTTGGGCAAAATGATTGATTCTTCCGCACTTTACACAAGACTTGCCATATGCAGGGCATTTTCCACGAGAGTGCTGACCTCCACAGAAACGGCAAGAGGTGATATAGCCACCATCCTTGGGGTTTTGGATCTTCTGCGAACTTGATGTAAGCCTATTTGCATTTAACAAATTGACTATTATCTGTGTTTGGCTAGCTTCCGCACCCGACTGCATCTGAACTGCATGTTTCCGCGCTGGTTCACGAGCTCGGCAAATCTTAACAGTCTTCTTCAAATATAGGGTTGACTGAGACAGCAATTGTTCACGAGTGCCGTTATCGATGATGCCAACAACAATCTGATCCCTCAACAACGAGTCACTTTGAGTATCGTAGTTGCACGAACGGCTCATCAACTGCTTGTCTACGCGTAACAAACTTAAATCTTTCGAAAGTTTCACTTTTTTGTGGTCGAAAATGACCGTCAAATTCGCGCAACACTGGCAGTATTTTCAATTTGTCAACTTGATCGGCGAATACAAATGAGTCGTAGATTCTTGCGCCTTCGATCCCCAAACACGTGATCAGCACGCTGACTTGAACCATTTCGTCTTCCTTGTCTTTTTTGGTAGCCTTAAAAACCAATTAAATTGATTCTTCCACAAGTCCCACTGCGATGCTGGATCACTATCTTCAAAATAAAAAGCCGATGGGGGTCGGATTCCAAAGTCTGCCATGATTGCTGTGATATTTGTGGATTTACTTCTGACACCATGTAGTAATGGAGGCTCTACCAATAAGACGCCGGTTTAAGACTACTGTATTGCGCTTCGTCTTTCTCTCTCTAGCTACCAGTGAGCCACCTAGTGAGGCAACGTTACAACAGAAGGTAACCCTTTCCATGGGTTGTCCACGAGCTTGATTAACACCTATGACAATGAAAAAAAAATAATGGTGAGGTAAAAAGGTGAAGAAAAAAACTTAACAGACCTGACAAAGCATCAGCAGGTTGGAAACCTCTTCTCAGAATCAAGTATTTGGCCACTAAAAAATTAGAATGGTTAATGCCATTAGTACAATGTAAATCCACAAGTTTTCCACGTGACTAAGGACTGTGTAGAAATTGTCCATTAGTTTGAAGAATCTGCATTAAATACCAAAAGTCTTACTGAAATAAATTTTAATGTTTGTATAATTAGTCTGTTTCTACTTGTCGACTGAACCCTCATTCGGAATTCCTTGTCCTACGCATAAAACCTTTGTATACTTGACATTTATATCAGCAAAGACTTTGGGATCATAATATCTGCTTGTGGCACTTAGATCAATTACAATGCCAACATTTGGCAACTTATCCAGTAGGCTTTTTGGTGTAAACCATTGCTGAATATCCACATTGTTATTGCAGAATAAAACCCGTAATGAAAAGAGGAATGAGATTTCAAGAAAAATACAAATAATATTTTGTTGTCAAACCTCTTTCAAAGGAGTTTTACACCCGACAATTGGTAATCCCAATATAGGTTCTCCATTAAAAGTATAGTTTAGCCACCTTCATAAAAATGCAATTAGAAATTACGGAATCTAAAAATCAAAAGTAATGCGAAATTGCAATAAACCTGTCCAGGATTAGGATAAATTGGTAAGTAATTTTTGGTCCAATCACTTTGGGTGCGTAGAGCTTTTCCTTTTCCTGAATGTATATATCAAAAACCCTAATTTGCATCCTTCTTAAGATCTCGAAATCTAAAAAAAAAACATACCTCGACCAACAGCCAACTTTGCAGTATCAGAGGTGCCAGATTTAAAGTTTTTTGCCTGTGATGGCTAAATATTAGGTAAGCCTTCAGTGTTTGACAAGTCACAATTAGCCTTATTATAATAACTCATCACGATGTCACGGGAACTAGACGGGATTGCCTGGGCCGAGTTGTTGACTGAATCAAATTCTGCGAAAGTTTTTGCAACATCACGTGGGCTGGAAATTCAAACAGATAAATTGAAATAATGTCGTATTCTAAAAATATAAAGAAACTTAAATATTTCTGCAAATTTAAATTCCTTCAAATTCTGCGGGGCAGAAATGTAAAGACGCCAACTGACCTCGAATCTCTTTGATCTGCGAAAAACCATCTTGCAATGTAGTTTCAAGTCTAGTTGTTGAAGAACAGCGTCCATGTCCCTCTCCTGTTGCTTAGTGGCGTCCATGCGGAGTTCAAAATCCAGAAAAACAAAAAAAAACCACGCATGTTCAAGGCACACGTGTTTTTTATCCGAGAGCAAAACAACGCTAAAAATTTTGGTTCGATCAACGTGGTAGTTCTTAGTCGTTGGAGCGTCACTAGACATAACAACAATATCTGGAACAAAAATTATCATCCCTAAGTACTAGGAAAAATATTCTAAGTTCTAACTTCCAACTAAGGACTTCATTATATAAACTAAAAAATCAAAATCATATAGAAACTATCACTTTTTTTCTACGCAAATCAATAAGATTCAGAACATGTTTTCCAATATAAACCAAAGAAACCAATTTCTATCTGGTGTATTAATGGGAGGTACTATATAGTTACTAAATTAATGGTAGCCTATCGCTAATCGGCTATCGGTGTGTCGCTGTGATTTCTATGAGTTTGATTGAAAAATAGCAAAAAAAAGCAGGCTTTAAGAAATCAGTTTCATCTCGATAGAGTTTGAGTAACCATTCAAGAAGATTATCGTCGGATTTGAAACGACTAATAAGACTCAAAGCTTTGGTTCGGCATTTAAAAAATTCGTTTTCATCGGAAGTGATCGTTTTCAGCGTGGAATCGATTAAGTCCAATTTTCGAAGAACCTCAATCCGCACTTCGCCTAACGGATGATTTAGTAGCTCATACGTCGGTTGAATTTCTGCCAGACATTGCAAGAGCTGTTAGCTTTTGACAGGAAAGTGGATAAAAAGGTTCACTGTGAAATATCGGATTGCGACACTGAAGTTCACTTAGACACGTCTGCAATACAATGTCCTTGATAGAGGAATCCAAAAAAATACCAGAATCCAGAAGAAATTTGAGAATTTCAGAACTTTCGTAACGGATGAGATGGCAACAGCTGCTTAGCAAACCAACAATCTTTTCAGTGCCATCATTTAAAGATTGAAACACATTATGTGCTTCAACCCACTGGTGCACGTCTTTCACAAAATAATGAATCTGCATCAATACAAAAATAAATAAATAAATAAGAGGAATGCAATGTACAAACGTACCCAGCATCCTTTTTCCCAAATTGGGCAGTCTTATGCATGACATTTACCTATAGCAGAGTCCCGTGCAGTGCATTATGATAAGTGCATGTTGGAATCGAATCCAAGAATTCCGACAAAAAAGAAGCTAAGGTGGTGGGCGTCAACAAAGGCGTAAGAGCTTGTGCAGCTAGTTGCCTTGTTTTTAGAACGGGCGAAGATCCACAGGCGTGAACTAGGGAAATGAATGGCTCCAACTGAAATGCTGAATAAGAAAATTCGCAAGTTGAGGGATGGAGTCTTCCCAGTAACTTCAGCATTGGAAACAATGAAGGATGAAGATGAATTCCATCATTTTCTATATCAGTGACACACGAGCCAAGTCGCTCGAGTAAGAATAGAAATAGTGATGGATACAGCTGAAATAAAACGCGACCTGTCAAACTGTTTTTTAGTTTTTAGTTAGTTTTTTTAGTTATTTTTCGGATTTTGGGACTCCAAAAATGCGCGTCATCAGGGCGCTGAACAGCAGTGTAGACTAATTACGTTCCTTTCATGGAAGAATAAATTGTTTGATTTTGAAGAAAAAAAACGCATTAAAAATCTTACCGGCCAATCTGGAGCCTCAAAACCAGTTATTGATAAAATTAATCCTCCCGCAACATAAGGTGCAATCACTTGATTGAGGCAAGAATCTCGGTAGAGGTTGCGTAGAACATTTAGTGCATGAATCCGACATTCGGTTTTTTTCTATTGGAAGCTATCTCCAGCAGAGACTTTATTGTCATTGCGAACAATTTTCCATTTCCTATTTCTACCTCTGGTGAAAGAATGGCCTAAATAGAATAAGAGAATTAAACAGATTAACAGGAAACAATCCATGAACTCGTGTGCTACACACGTACTATCCTGAGTGTTTCGTTTGAAATCGAAACTTTTGCATTGTTACAATAATTTAAATTCTTTGAATAAGGCTTAACTTTTCCTTAAGCCTCACAAAATACTATAGCTAGTTCACGGAATAAGCATTTACCTGAAAAACAAACGGAAGGCAGCCAAACGTCGGGTAGCACACAACTTGGCAGCAGAATCGTTATCTTTGAAATCACGAACAATAATCATTAGCCAGACTGCAGGAAGTATATGAAACTCCGGCCGGGAACTCCTACACAAAACATATATTCAAAATTGAAACGATTCTTATAATTATGTCTAAAATTATTACTTCGAAAGGGGGTAAGAGAGCTTACAAAAATTTTCCTACATTTCTCGTAAACCCCTTTTTTTCTTGTAAAATGTAGTAGCGAAAACATATGTTTTCTGTTCTTGCTTCAATTGAACGTTGAAGTGAATCAAATTGGTGTCATCGTCGATCAGTTATTGATGAGAATGTTATAGCATTCCTTCACCATTGTTTAGAGTTCAACTACATCGTTGTGAGGATTTGTTAGAGGACAGAATGATATACGTTTTCTGTGACACGTCTAAATATGATGAATTGGTCACGTCCGTCTGTTGGTAAAAAAAAGCGTCCTCGACGTCCAAGAAACCAGAGCTCTTAACTACAAGCTGCACGAAGTGGACATTTACAGCGCATCTTGGAGTGAGTTAAACAATTCAAAATTATTTCATTTTCTTTTTATTGAATTATTCTATTTCCAATTCAGGGCCCCCGGATGATGGTAAACACATTGGAGAGCCGGGAAAGTTGTCCGAAGTTCACTTAGATTTAGCGGCACGTTATGTTCTCTTACTGATGGAAACGTTGTCCTCAATAGGGAAACTGCCACTTAGTGACTGCTCTTCTGTGACGTAAAAATACGATTGCCGAGACGGTAATGATAAACAAATTGAGAAATTATGAAATAATTAATTATTTTTTGTTTGTTTTTTTAAATTACTTTTTACAGGCTCTGACGAATTGTGGTTCAACCGCAAAGAAGTGGTTCAGGACTACCTTCCGGCGCCATTAAGTCGCATCCGGGAATCGGTCGTTCAGAGCGTCCTGGTGTCCAAAGCTGTCGTCTACCAATTCGAGCACGTCATGAATTTGACGACGGAAGCACTTAAAATGTGTACCAGCGTAAAGAGCCAGCAAGAGATGAACCTAAGGAAAAATCTGGATCGAGAAAAGATTCTCAACATCAACATTCCGTCGTACCAACAAATGGTAGCCAATCTGAACGAGACCGCGATGAAAGATACGGCGATGATGGATCGGGCCGAAGACGATATGCGTCGCGCTCTGAAGAAATACCAACAGGCTGGCAAATGATTGGCATGGATTTCTTCTAGAGTGTGGCCAACATGGCGACTTCGTTCTCTACAGGATTGGGAAGGATTGCCACTCTCCTTTATAAGTGACATCAAAAAGACCGTTTCTACGCCAAGTGAAGGAACAAACCAGAGTCGTGTTCCAGCAATAAATCTACTTCCGGCGCCCAAGTTTTTTTCTTGTTTTACCTTTATCGCACATGTTCTTCAAACCTATAGTGTGTATCCCAGCGTGAACTTATACATAATAAAATTACTAACGATTGGCATTCAGTTATTTTTATTGAATAGAATTCTTAAGAAAAAGAATGATTGTCTGCTCGTTATTTTAGACAAACTTCGTTCGCTCGTCATATTTTAGATCAGTTATAATGAAGATGTTCTCGTAATTCTCTTCGCCTTGGCTACATCGCTTATGGATCGAAAAACACCATTAACATGGGCGAAATGGAACATGAGGTAAATAGGCCTGCTGGAAAAGCTGATCAGCATTCCTTGTACCAGTAGTGGGGAACTCACGACGACGCCACGCCTCCCGCTCTTGTCGCGGTCGTGAGTTACCAGTTTACCACCTATCTTCCACTTCCATCAACTCTAGAAGCTTTTAAATTTAATTTATCAAAATCCGATATAATTTTCCTAAGCGACTTCGACCGATGACCAAGTTTTGATACTCGGTCCTTTGGCATGGCAGCACGGGTCGCTAACCATAAGGCTACCGTTGACATGAATGTGTTAAGGGAAAGCACGAACTGTATGGTAGCTCCCCACAAACATTAATTTATGTTTGCAACATGTGACCGCATGATATTTCAGTGACTGATGCTATTAAAATTTTAAATTTTCAAAATTTCAATTTATATCGAATTTTTTTTTTACTTGGCTGAGATTCGAACCTCGGTCCTTCGACATATCAGCCCGGGATGCTGACCATTAGACCACCGGTGATATGGAAGCCAAGGGGGAAACATGGGATGGTATAGTATGGCCCAGGTATACCCCCCTTCACTGTACCCTCTCCCATGGGTACGCGCCCCCCCCCCCGCTCGACCCCCTTTCTGGCCGGCTTGGGCTGCGCGTCAGCTCCGTAAAACTCAAAACTTTGAACGCGTTTTACGGGCACTTCCGCTCATTTGCACACCCTAAACCCTATATTAAAAATGATCAGCGTAAAAAGATCTATAACCCTGCGTTAATCGTTTTTCGATATCAGAAAACCTGTCTTGGTAGGGAAGAGCCAAAAGCAAAAGTTACGAGAACGTCCTGAACAAGATCAGTAAAAAACAGAAAGGCAGAATTAAAAAAAATGAAAAGGCAGAATTAATGAAACTGACTGAATGATTTTTTTTCTTTTCATTCTGCGTACGACCCGTTAGCCCTACGGGTTCTCTGGATTATTTCATAAATCACTTTAATTGAAGGAAAATGACTTGATTTGATTTGGGATACTAGTTGTTTTTGCGCCGCGATTTCTTTTCAATGGGACTGAAGTTAATAAAAAAAAATTATGAAACATTATCGTTCTAATAATTTCAGTGTTTTATACCAATTTTCTTTGTGATGTCCGTAACGCCTTATAGGAACGAAGTTGTTGCATGTCTTGCACACAAGTCCTTCTTCTTCCGATGAGGCTGCCTCACTTGCTAGACTCTCTCCAATAGGTACCAGAGCTATGAGCTTCCCTGACATTCTCTACAAAAAAAGCAATTTAGTTCGAAACAGTCGAAATTAGAAAAAAATCATAGTCTAATTGGGTCAGCATATAAGAAATCTCACCCGAATTTCTTGACCGGAGGAAATGGAATAGCCTTTGATTGCCAGTCTGTTGGAGGTCCCCGGTCCCTATTTGAACTGACATAGTAAGCTTGGACTTCACTAAGTCTAGCCCTCGCAAATATTGCGCGCACGTCAGCGCTGGATGCAGAGACAGGGAAGCGGACATCGTACTGATAGCCCAACTCACTGCTTTCAACCGTTTGTTTTCGGTTGAATTGGGCATCTCAAGCACATCTTTAAGTGAAAATAGAAACAGATCATTGATGGTGACATCTTGGTTGTCTGTGTGAATGAAGAAAAACGATTACAAAAACAATTTAAAAAATTCAGCCAGGAGATTGTGATTTTCTACCCGGTTCTACCTTTAGGTTCTTGTTTCATTTTTCCAAAAGAAAACTTCTTTCTAAGCTCATCTCCCACATTGGTTGATTTGGAGTGTGAGCTTCGACGTTGCTTCCTTTTCCGACGATGTGACGATGGGCCATCTTCGCTACCTTCGCTGCCATCACTGCTGCTTGTTGTGCTGTAGAGCGTTGGGCGGTCTCGATCGTGTTGTCTTCCTTTATTCTTCTTTAGTTTTCGTGTTTTTTCTTTTGAAAATCACTGTCCGTAGATGACAATGACGGAGTACGGCTTCCTAGACAAGTGGAATAACACGACTCGTGAATGTGGATAACAAGACGTTTATAAATGTAAAATTACTTTTTCTTTAATTAGTTTTTTTACTTGTTGATGGTTGTGTTTCCACGATCACTGCTGAAGCCGCATTTTAGAGTGGAATAGTTACGGAAGAAGCATCTTCAAAGGCCTTCAGTGCTGTCATAGATGGATCGATCATCACACGAGTGCTTCTCGATAAATATAAGAGATAGTCATCCGGATGATATCCATTGGATCATTATCTTCCACCCAAAAGGTTTTTCGCCAAATCAACCCCGGAGAATAAAAAGAAGAAGAAAAAGTTAGGGCGATTGTTCCGGTTATTATTCGGGCGCATACGTCGGGATTGGAATGGCACATGAACAAACGTCGAGGTTCGATCGGACCCGCACATTTATCGGCTGGTTCCCGGAAACGTACTACATTACATTCGAACGGTTTCGACATGTTCAGCCAAGCGCATCTGCAACTGAGACGTTGGAAAAATATAGTCGAACGCCAACATTTGAATGCTCTTCTCACGAAAAGAACTTGGTGGAGAGTCCAATCACTTCACATCTCACTTTTGGGACCAACGATGTGAAATCTGGTGATTTTTAAATTCAAGTTCCAGGGGTTAAGTCTTCCCGCCCACTCGAACAATGTCCTAAATAGCACAGCAAATGTGATTTTTAACATTGAGTATAGCGATAAGGTTGACAGTCTGCGTAGAGCGGGTTGGGATTGATGACTCCAGTATTATCAGGGTCGCCCACAGCTCCAATAAATCGGTGTGATCTTTTTAACCACTTAGCAAATTGAAAAGTAATTTCGTTGGCCGCCCACACGCGGAAAGAGCGGCGGCCAAACGGATAGACAATAAGTGTATAGCAGCACAATAAGGCTCGATAGAATTCCCATGACCGAAAATAACGATACTTTTTCCGCATTTCGCGCTAATAAATATCTGTGCTGTCTACTTGGAATCTTTGTGTTGGCGATTCCGGACTATTGAGTTTTCAGTTGTATTGGTGCCCTTTTACAGAGTGGAATCATTTGGCATCGAATCAAACGTTATCGTAAACCATTTTTAATCTTCTGGAAGCAATTGCTTTGCTTCCTGTGAATTATTTTGTTAAATAGAATAATGCCTAGCTGTAAAATTGATGGAATTATGAAATGACACAACTATAGGAAGACTGTTTTTCATTTTATAACGGACAACAATTTTGTTTATTTCTCATTTCCTCACAGCACACACACCTCGGCAAACACACACACGACAGTATATAGTTTCACCGAAAGAGTTCTAAATTCCACGAGGAAAATCAACAGTATATAGTGAAATGACGTCATGATAATAATTGATAAACGACCGTTTTCATTTTCATAGTAACAGGAAGAGAGAAAAGGGAGCTGTATAGGAGAGACAGAGAATCGAAAAAAAAAGAGTTAACCGAAGATATCAACTGTATATCAAGACATTTTGTTCCTCGCAATTTTTATATTTTGAATCAGAATAATTCGCTTCTATCGATTTCGGTGGGGAGCTCATTTTCAAATTTCCCGCCCAAATTCAAAAACAACCGAAAACTAAAATAAAAGTTTTAGTTGTTTTCGCGATCCAACAAATGTGTTCGCGACGCTTATTTCCAGCAAGTTTGGCAACGTCATTAAGACAAAGCCCTAATTTTACCCCTATGTTCCCGTCCTCCTTTTCTCTATTTTGTCATATATTGTTTCAATCTTTAAGCTGTCATGGTGTCGATCGGGCTGGCTGGCAGCCAGCTCTTTGGTCACTTTTCGACTCTTTTCGTCGGTGTATACAACCGAAATCCGTGTTAACTTTCCTAAAACTTCTCTTTCTTGTCGAGATGGCTGGCAACCATCTCTCCCAACCCCCCGTACATTCGTCAGTGTGCATAACTGAATCTCTCTTTTACTTGTGGCAAACCAGAATACAAATCGTTTTGTGTGTGTTCCTTTCGTTGTTGTTCCTTCGTTGTTGAGGACATGCGAACTCTTTTGCCGTGCATTTCTCTACAGAGATCCACTTGTTGCTGCAAGTCAGCAATTTCTAAAAGTTGATTGTTGCAAGCTTCGTCCTTTTTCGCGATTATTTCTTTTACGGATCTCCACTCGGCAACCAATCGGAGGAATTCCACGTCGGAATTGAGATTGTTGGGAAGTTCAATTTCAGTGATATGCCTGCATAATGGACATGGAATCCATCCAAAGGCAGCATTATGCAACTTCTATAAGAGAAACGTGATCGACATTTAGAAATTATGAAATACGCATAATAATAAACAATGAATAAAAAAATAAAAAAAAGAATACCGTGGCGCATCTCCCACAAACGCGATGACCGCAATGCAAAAATTTCGGAACTACATCGGGACTGAATGCCAAGCAAATTGGGAAGAAAAAATTTACTTCGATATCCATATTTTCATGCCGTTTCTTGTTCTCAGCCTTTATGAATGGGTTCTTGTCAACCCTTTTTTAGGCTTTCCATGTAACCATAGGTAATTGTGGGATGGGAAATGCGGATTCAATTGAATACGCCACCAAATAAAGAAAAGTGAGCCAAATTATGTTACTCTTCCTAATCTATTGCCTAACATTCCAGACATTATTTTAACGTTTCTCCATCTGTGAAATCAGTAGGATTTGGAAAACGCCCTTCTTGTTTTATTGTATTGGAGGGTGGGTGGGGGCGTTATATGTTATGTTATTAAACCTATATTTAACCTTATGTTTCTATCGGATGCCCTGTTTAATTTCCTCTTTAGTTTGGACTTATTGTTGAAGCAGTGATCATGGAGTTTTTTAGGGAAACCGTTGGGAACTTCATAGGTACAAAGTTATTTGCTTTTATCGATATTTATATTTCATTATTTTTATAGATCAGGGTTACACATTATCAGAAATAGCGGAAGAAATGCGTATTACTGTTCGATCCCTCAAGTATAAAATGTCCCAGTGCGGTGTTTCAGTCCGGTCGCGATATAGTTTGATCTCAACTGAAGATCTGGAATCTATTGTTAGACAAATATGCACGGAAAATGAACAACTTTCAGGCTTCAGTAAAAAGTAGATTAGGGTATTATGGGTTAAAAGTGCAGCGTACAAGAGTTCGAGCCGCTATAGCAGCGACTGTTGGGCAAATTATTCAACCCAGGAGAATTAGGCGCCAAGTTTATTATGTACGAGCTCCATTGGCCGTTATACATCTAGACGGGAATCATAAACTAATCCGGTAAGAAATGTAAATTGCTTATTTTAAAAAATTATCTGATTTCAATCATGTGTGTTGAAAGATAGAGATTCATCATACACGGAGCTGTGGATGGCTACTCGCGGCTTATATTCTTCATGACGGTATCAGACTACAACAGATCCCAAACTGTGCTGGATGGTTTTCTCACTGGAGTGAGAAAATATGGTCTACCATTTCGTGTGCGGTAACATCAATATAATATTTATTTTATATAATGAGCCCTACATAATATGGTTATCAATACAGTACTGATTTGGTGGAGAAAATGTGAAAGTGGCCCAATTTATGTTGACGCATCGCGGACTCAACCGAGGAAGTATCATGACAGGACGTTCGGTACACAATCAGAGGATTGAACGGTTGTGGGTGGATGTCTATAATGGGCTTGTTCACATTTTCCAATCCCTGTTTTTGTGAGTATTTTGCGTTACAGACGATTGGAACGTAAACACTTATTGGATCCTAACAGCGAAGAGGATCTGTTCTGTCTCCATCACATATTCCTTCCTGTAAGTCAACATATTTAGATGAGTTTGTAGGAAGTTGGAATAGACACGGTTTAAGGACCGTAACTGGAAATCTACCGCCGTCTAGATTGTTCATCCGAGGGTTGAGTCGTTTGCGTTTAAGGGCCGAACAAAGAAATCGCCAATACACCGAGCTGGACCAGGTTTGTTTTCCTCTTCAGGTCTTGTTTATTGAAGGCTCTACTTTTATTTACTTCAGGATATTGATTATATTGGAGACATGCCAGATGTCTTCGATATAGGAGAAGGTGATTTGAAACAGCTAAATGTTCCCCCTATCGAAGTGAATCTTCACAGAAACATTAAACGCAGACTGAAGCGGAAGTATGGCACGATCCTGTGCCGACTAAAAATTGCGAAAAGGAAGTATGTAAAGATGCGAAGAGAATTACGAGAACATCTTCATTATAACTGATCTAAAAGATGACAAGCGAACGAAGTTTGTCTAAAATAACGAGCAGACAATCATTCTTTTTCTTAAGAATTCTATTCAATAAAAATAACTGAATGACAATCGTTAGTAATTTTATTATGTATAAAATCACACTGGGATACACACTATAGGTTTGAAGAACATGTGCGATAAAGGTAAAACAAGAAAAAAACTTGGGCGCCGGAAGTAGAATTATTGCTGGAACACGACTCTGGTTTGTTCCTTCACTTGGCGTAGAAACGGTCTTTTTGATGTCACTTATAAAGGAGAGTGGCAATCCTTCCCAATCCTGTAATGAACGAAGTCGCCATATTGGCCACACTCTGGAAGAAATCCATGCCAATCATTTGCCAGCCTGTTGGTATTTCTTCAGAGCGCGACGCATATCGTCTTCGGCCCGATCCATCATCGCCGTATCTTTCATCGCGGTCTCGTTCAGATTGGCTACCATTTGTTGTTACGACGGAATGTTGATGTTGAGAATCTTTTCTCGATCCAGATTTTTCCTTAGGTTCATCTCTTGCTGGCTCTTTACGCTGGTACAGATTTTAAGTGCTTCCGTCGTCAAATTCATGATGTGCTTGAATTGGTAGACGACAGCTTTGGACACCAGGACGCTCTGAACGGCCGATTCCCGGATGCGACTTAATGGCGCCGGAAGGTAGTCCTGAACCACTTCTTTGCGGTTGCACCACAATTCGTCAGAGCCTGTAAAAAGTAATTTAAAAAAACAAACAAAAAATAATTAATTATTCCATAATTTCTCAATTTGTTTATCATTACCGTCTCTGCAATTGTATTTTTACGTCACAGAAGAGCAGTCACTAAGTGGCAGTTTCCCTATTGAGGACAACGTTTCCATCAGTAAGGGAACATAACGTGCCGCTAAATCTAAGTGAACTTCTGACAACTTTCCTGGCTCTCCAATGTGTTTACCATCATCCAGGGGCCCTGAATTGGAAATAGAATAATTCAATAAAAAGAGAATGAAAAAATTTTGAATTGTTTAACTCACTCCAAGATGTGCTGTAAATGTCCACTTCGTGCAGCTTGTAGTTAAGAGCTCTGGTTTCTTGGACGTCGAGGACGCGTTTCTTTGCCAACAGACAGACGCCACCGACACGAGCGTTGACAGTGACTCCGACACCGCAGAAATTGTTGTTTGCTTCGGCCACGATGATGGAAGCGCTAAGCGCTTTTGGTTCCCAAATCAACGCTGATATTCGGATCCTATTGGGAAAAAAGAATAATTTCTAATTAAATTAGCACTTTTTTAATTCGATGATTATCATACTCACATAATTACCTCTGATTTCTTGATTGGACGGATTGACGTTGTCATCAAGAATGGCGATGGCTACACCCCGACCGGTTAGCCCTTTTCACCAAACAGGTGTCACGTTCAAATGATGAGTGACTCCAGCGTTCTTTCCGTGCTGTTTTTCAATTCAAATTTTTCAATTCAAATAATTCATTACAACTAATATAATTTTGGTAATTATCATACCAAGTTCTACTGGAGTGGGTACTGAGGATCGTTTGTTTATGGCTGGTCCATTCCCTGCTTGATGGCAGTAATCCATTCCCAGATCCACAATGACATGGTCAGTCCATGGGAATTTGTATTGGGGTCTTCTTAAAAGAACCCAGAATGATACAGGTGCTCACATTCATGTCACATTCACCTGTCAATAAATGTCATTAGGTAATTAAGCTTTAACTGATGTATTGGGACTAATTGCAATTGCCGAAAAACAACAACCAGCACTTGCAAGATTGTAAAATTTTGAAAACTAACCATTCAAGTTTAAGTCATGGACTATTGAGTTGGAATTTCTCGATTGGGATCTGGTTCTTTGTAGTATGTAGCCCTCCGTGTTTCCGTTTACTCTTGAACTTTTAACTTGCCATCCACCAATGGAGGACTCATTTCTAATGGTACGAAATCAAAGTGATAAACTATTTTCGGAAAGTTCTGGAAGGTAACAGAAGCAGATTATCAACTTATTAATTCTTTTTTAACCAAATCATATAACAAAGACTTACCTCTTGTGAGAGTTTTCAGGGTTAATCAGGATTTAACGTAGATAAGTCCTTTATATAATTCCAATAAATATTACCTATTAAATAGGTAAAAGAACCACAATCAATTTGTGAGTTGAGCCCTCGGATTGTCAACAATGCAATTCGTCTGAATCACTATTGCAAATCAATTGTTAAGCTAACTATTGGATTGCAATCGATAGCTTAGAATTCCTCCCATAAGGAGGCGTAGAAATGAAAATTTCCGGACCGCTCGCTTGTTATAGTCTCCGCCTAGGCCCTGCCCCCCTCCGTCTTAGCTCGACACCTGAGCCCCCTTGCGGCTCATGTCGGCCCTACTTCTCTCCGGCCATGGGCCAGTCAGTCTTGCCTTAGTGTTCTGCCTGTACAGTACTCCCATCGCGTCGTTCAATACAGCTTGGTTAACTCGGAACTCAGTTTGTTCTTCGATCCTCGTAAGATCTTAACACCGCTAGAAGGCGGGGGCGATAGAGCACTAAATTTTGAGCATTTATTTTTGGAGAGCTCTAAATTAATGCTAACTGTGGAGCAGTTAATTTTTTTTTCCTACGGCGTTCCATAGGTATGAGAGTTTTTGACTATATGGATAAATGGCAGTAGTCTAAAATGGTTAATGTTCTTACAATAGAACTTCTTTATAGACAACATTTAAAGTAAACACTATTTTCTTTTCTTCTTCAGTGGCTGTCGGATGATTTCTGAGAAGCTTGCCTTGCTTCCCAGACTCAGCAATCTCGACTCGGACTCTTTTTTGGGAGGGAATACAAAAAATATTAGGATTATTGAACATTTCATGAAACTATTAATTTTAAAAATGTATAAGAAATGAAAATAAACCGTCTTTCGATGTAGCTCTGGAGATGGCCACATACAGCTGGCCATGACTGAAGACGGGTTCTGGAAGCAATATTCCGACCCGATCAAACGTTTGGCCCTCTGACTTTGTGATTGTTCCGGATCCCGCGCTACCCCAATAGCTAGCAGAGGCTTCATTTTCCCCTCCTCATCACGCAAGATGCGGGATCGGAGGCGAGGGAAGAAAGTCGAAATGGCGACAAAAGAATTCCCGGCTTTTTAGTGTCCTTTGAGTATTCCTGCCTAATGTACAGTCGCTATCGTTCTCGTCTTAGTGTCTGTCTTGATTGTCCGTCTTTCGTCAACGTGCAAATCGTCTTCATTTTCTATGTGCCGTTGAAGTGAATGTCTCTAACTTAAAGGTAACATTTAAATACAGTCGGGTAAAGCTCAAGCCTAAATTTTCAGTTTAATTCGCATACGTAACAATATGGTGCATCGACCGGGAAGTCATGAATCCCGTCGAGTTGATCTGAGTATCAGGGCCCAGTAACAATCGTATCTGACTGTATCGTCCACATCGTTCATGCCACACTACGAACAATTAGTGCCGGCATCGTTTTCTCGTGAACTGAATCCAGTCAAGTGTTTAAATTAAGTCGAAACTTAATCGGTCGTTTATTTCGTCTCCATGTGCTCGACTTTATGTACCTGTGAGTAATAGACGCCCTAAGCACCTGATTGTCGTAAAAAACTATTCATGCTCGTTCGTTCAATTACTGTGCCATTTAAACGAGTGTAAGTAGCGTGTCCCGTAAAATCGTGTCAAATAACGTGTGACAACCAAACGAAAGTCCCGCGTGGCAGCCAACGTGTCTTAAATAATTTGTGCAACTGTGCGTGAATTACGTCCGTAAGTGGACCATCGTTACCCCAAAATGGCCACACCATTTCCCCTCGAAACGATTGAGGAAGAGCTCGAAGAGGACGTACCAGAAGAGTGGCAGACGACAGCAGATCCAGCCGTCATCTGGCATCGTCGTATCACCGCGAAATCGGCCCACACGAAGTCACTCAACAAGGCGCTCCTCGCCATCCAAGCCGGGGAAGACGTGGAAAAGGTTAAATTGCTCCTAGCCATAATGGTACGTGAATACGAAGCTCTCAAGGAAATTCACGTACGCTATATCGAACTAGCAAAGCTCAACCAAGAAGACGGAGATAAAGAATTCAAATGGGCGAACGAGGTCACCGAAAAACAGAGAAAGGCTCTCGAAGATGTTCAGAAATACCTCAACCTGCATCTACCCAAGCCCGAAGGCTCCGTCCGTAGCAGCGCCTCAAGCAGATCGTCAACACGTGAAAAACTGCAGGAAGCAGAGCGACTGCAGAAAGAGACCGAGCTGAAAATTCAACAACAGAGAGCGGAAGCCACGGAACGAGCCGCAGAGGAGGAACGCATGCAGCAGCTCGAAACCGCCAGAAAGGCGGAAGAAATCCGTATCGAGGCAGCTCGTCAGGATCGGCAGCTGCAGATGGAGCTGGAAAAGCAACGCCTTGCTAGCGACCTATTGCGTCAACAGCTGGCCGACGAAAACGCCGTAGACGGCGACGAAACGGGAAAGACCGCAGATCAAGGATCATTCAGCATTTGGGACGATTTTCCTCCCGCCCCGCAAATTCCTGGCGGGCCGACACCGACCAGCAGGTCGCTGTCCGGCAAAAACGGGCCGGCTTGGCCTCAGCAGAGGTCCAGCACGCCGCTCCCACCGCTCAATGTGAACACGCCACCTTTCGTGCCAAATACGTTTTATAGTCAAGCTCGAAGGAAACAAGATGGTTTCGGTGCAGCAGTCCCGCAAACCTTCCAGTCGGCGTTGCCACAAATTCCAACTAGTGGCCAAACATTCAAGCAGTCGTCTTCGTTCCAGCAGCAGCCATCTTCGT
Source organism: Daphnia pulex (assembly GCF_021134715.1). NCBI lineage: Eukaryota > Metazoa > Arthropoda > Branchiopoda > Diplostraca > Daphniidae > Daphnia > Daphnia pulex. The sequence goes on along the minus strand of NC_060026.1, from coordinate 9,993,654 downwards.
TTCAGCAGCAGTCGTTCCAGCAGCAGCCATCTTCGTTCCAGCAGCAGCCGTCTTCGTTCCAGCAGCAACCATCTTCGTTCCAGCAGCAGCCGTCTTTGTTCCAGCAACAGCCATCTTCGTTCCAGCAGCAGCCATCTTCTTTCCAGCAGCAGCCGTTCACGTCCCAGACGAATGTCGCGCCTCAACCGGCCGTGTATGTCCCAGACGCGTGGATCTTCACCGTCGATCGACACGACTCGCCGCCGACATCTCGTCCGTCATCTAGACCACCGAAAGCTGAGCCGCCGAAATTTGATGGAAATCCGAGGAACTGGCCGATGTTTATTCAGTCGTTCAAGGTACAAATCCATGACACCTGCTTCAGCGACGCGGAGCGCCAACACCACCTCCGCACGAGCCTAACTACTGAGATCCAGAATAATCTCGGTGAAGCGCTGCTCAATCCCGGGCTCTACCCATTTGCTCTGACGGAGCTGCATCGAAAGTTCGGAAACCCGAGAATCGTTTCGACCGCCTGCTCCTCCGCGCTCTTAAAACTTCCCTCCTTCAAAGACAGTGATTACGAGTCTCTAAAATCGTTCTCGTCGACGCTTCATTCAGTTGTAGCAACCTTGCAGTTAGGTGGCTATGGACTCGAACTTCACAGCAGCACCACTCTGGCCCAATTAGTCGGAAAACTCCCGCCGATTCTACGCAGCAAGTGGGCCGAAGTGAGCTACCGAATTCAAGGTCGTTTGCCGACGATACTCGACCTGGATGGCTGGCTCGATGACGTCGCGATGGCGGAATATTTCGTCCGTGTTGGCGTCAACCCCGCCGCCCAGTTTCCAGCCAGCAATCACCCAAAACCGAACAACGACAAGCAGAGAAAACCGATCGCAACACCAATGGTATTTTCCACCACGGTAAAAATAGCGTCATGCCCGCATTGTGCTGGCGCCCATCGACTTCATCTCTGCGACAAATTCAAAGCCTTAAATGCAAATCAACGAATAGAAGTGGTAAAAGAAAAAAGATGTTGTTACCGCTGTCTAGACGACCGCCATCTTAGTTCCGAGTGTTCAAAGGAAAGTGAGTGCGGAATTGAAGAATGCAAGCGTCTTCATCACCCTCTCCTCCATGGCGCCCCGAGGATGTACCCGAAGACGCCGCGACCAAGCACGACGCCATCTCTCTCCCCAACAAATCCATTTAACGGCTCCGTATCCTTCAGTTACGAAGACGAAACAACCTTGCTGCCCATCGTTCAATTACGTGTTGAAGCAAACGGAAGGTCTTGGATCGGATATGGATTGCTGGATCCCGGAAGTCAAGTCTCCATGATCACGAACGCGCTGGCAGACGAGCTGGGATTGAAAGGCGAAAAAATAGCAACGAGAATCGGAACGTACCACGGCCGCGACCCACTTGCAAACGCGACAAAGGTATCATTCAAAATCTCGTCCATCGACAAAGACAGCTCATTCGAAATCCCAACCTGCTACTCCGTGCCTGTGTTAAAAATCAGAAACGAAGTCGTTGATGTGAAAAAATTGGTGAAAGACTGGCCGCATTTATCTGGATTGAAGGCCCCGCCCCAAATGCCAGTCGACGTTAATGTGCTGATTGGATCGTGTGATATGGCGCCGCAAGAAGTTCTTGAAATTAAGAAGGATCCGCTGAACGAGCGAGCCCCGCGCGGTCTACGTACAGCATTCGGTTGGTGCATTGCCGGCCCGATTTCATCCGTCGCCAACACACAGCTGAAATGCAACTCTCTCTCATTGACTCCGTCAGCAGACGAAGATCTTGCCAACGCAATCAACCGCTTTTTACTCCTCGAGACCTACGAAGCAAAGGCAGATGCGAAGGCGCCAGTTGGCAAAGAAGAGTTGCGAGCCATCAAGATATTGAACGAGACGACCAGATTCCTGGGCGACCGGTATGAATCGGGACTTCTCTGGAAAAATGAAGACCCGAATCTCCCCGACAACAGTGAGTCCGTTTTGGCCCGTTTCTTCAAACTGGAGCGGCGGCTCATCGCAGACGAGAATTTGTGCAAGCGATATTCCGCCGCAATCAACGAGTACATCAGTCTTGGCCACGCGAGAAAACTTTCAGCTGAGGAGGCGAAGATACGACCAGCTGGTCGTACTTGGTTTATCCCCCACCACCCGGTGATAAATCCGAAAAAACCGGAGAAGTGCCGCCCAGTTTTTGATGCATCCGCGTTCTACAAAGGAGCATCGCTGAATTCTGTATTGCTGAAAGGCCCGGATTTGCTGACCAATTTGATTGGTGTATTGCTCCGTTTTCGACAACATCTGGTGGCGCTGAGCGCCGATATCGTCAAAATGTTTCACCAGGTAAAGGTCCGACCACAAGACGGGCCGGCACTTCGGTTTTATTACCGTAATCCAGGTGCGCAAGAGCCCCCTTCCGTGTATCAAATGGACGTCCAACCGTTTAGAGCGATTTGTTCACCAACAATCTGCGCCCATGTCCTTCGCCAAGCTGCTGAAGACGGTGGAGATGACGGGCCCGAAGTCACAAAACAAATCGTCGATCATTTCTACGTGGACAACTGGTTGACATCATTCCCGACCGCTGATGAAGCGTTGCAGTATGCAAAAAAGGTGACCAACGTGCTGCGGAGAGGTGGATTTGAGCTCGCTCAATGGGGATCTTCAAGCTCGACAGTTTTAATGTCGCTTCCGGGCCAGCCCGTGTCATCCATCGACTTGGCTCTACAAGGTTTGCCGGTCGAACGTACTCTTGGTTTATCGCTGGATTACGGCAGCGACTCATTTGTGATCAGTGCCTGCATCAAAACGGACGGTGCGACAAAAAGGGAGATTCTACGAGAAACGGCAAGTGTCTACGATCCATTTGGTTTCCTGTCGCCCGTTGTGCTCCACGCAAAACTCATCCTGCAAGCTGTATGCAGAAAATCCGTCAGCTGGGACGAGCCATTGGATCCAACAACGGTGGAAGAATGGAGAAAGTGGGCTACTTCTCTTTCAGATCTGAATCCACTTTTTATTCCGCGCTGTTTCAACCCGGAGTCGGCGCGATCAAGAGGAGTTGGACTCCATGTATTTGCGGATGCTTCCGAGTCCGCGTTTGGGGCCATCGCGTATCTCCGCTTCGATCATCCGGAAGGAGTTAAGATGGCCTTCATCATGGCAAAAACAAGAGTGGCGCCGGTCAAATACGTCTCGATTCCGCGTCTCGAATTATGCGCCGCCCTTCTAGCCGCCCGTCTCGCAGCATCCATCAAGGTCGAAATCCGCCAAAAAATCGACCAAATAACTTTCTGGTCGGATTCGACCACTGTCCTAAGATGGATTAATTCCTCCCACTACCGTTTTCATATTTATGTTGGAAACAGAATCGGAGAGATCCTGGAACTCTCCGACGCTCATCAATGGCGCTACGTCCCTACCGCCCAAAATCCAGCCGACGATGTCAGCCGTGGTATCGCAGCCGCTGAATTTTCAACCAATCATCGATTCTACAAAGGACCGTCCTTCCTCTATAACCCACCCGAGAGCTGGCCGTCCTTCCCGGATTTGAAAAATGGAATCAACGAGGCGGATGATCCTGAAATCCGCTGTACGAGATGGGTCGGCGCAACGCTCCGAGTACACGATGCCATCGACGATCTGACCATCAACACGTCTCGTTATCCGTTCCTGATTGGCGTCGTCGGATTCGTCAAGCGATTTATCAGCAACGCCCGAAAAGACAAATCTCACCGCAAATTCGACAAATTATCAGAGACGGAGATTGTCCTTGCCGAATCTGAATTATTCCGGCGCGCTCAACACTCTGCCTTCCCCGACGACTTCGAAAATTTAAAGGACGGAAAAGGATTGGAGGCGAGTTCCAGCCTCATCACTTTATCGCCCTTCATTGACCAGATCGGAGTTCTACGCGTAGGCGGTAGGATAGAAAATGCGCCAGTGCCGCCCGAAACCCGCCACCCAATTATTCTTCCGGCCCACGCCAGAGTAACGGAGCTGCTGATCTACAGTCAACATCTCGAGTTCGCCCACTCTACCCCGGAAAGAACTTTCCATGAAGTTCGCAAACTGTACTGGATCCAAGGCGGAAGAAAAACGGTGAGAAGAATTCTCAACAAGTGCTTCAAATGCAAGCGACTCAACGCCAAAGCCTTGTGCCCGATGATGTCTGCTCTTCCCGGTTACCGCCTGAAGCCTTTCTACCCCGCCTTCACACACACCGGAGTGGATTTTTTCGGCCCGTTCAATGTCATCATTTTTCGCCGCAAGGTTAAACGCTGGGTCTGTTTGTTCACGTGCATGTCTTCCAGGGCCGTACATTTGGAAATGGCTTATGCGCTCGACACCTCATCATTCATCAACTGCATCAGCCGCTTCGAAGACCGACGCACGACCCCCACGCATTATCACAGTGATAACGGCACCAACTTTGTCGGAGCCGTTCGTGAGTTTTCGGAGTGTCTCCAGCGGATGGATCAGCTAGCTGTACTCGACGGAGTGAAAAGAAGAAACGTGACCTGGAGCTTCAACCCCCCCGCAGCGCCACACTTCGGTGGAGCCTGGGAACGGCTCGTCCAGTCGTCAAAACGCGCTCTTCAATTCATCTTAAACGAGCAAACGCTGACGGACGACATTCTTTCAACTGCGCTCGTCCAAGTGGAAAAGCTCCTGAACGGCCGTCCTCTCACTTATGTGAGCGTCAATCCGGCGGATCCCGAACCAATCACGCCGAATCATCTTCTTCTCGGCCATGAAAACCCCTACATTCCATTCGACCTTTTCGACGCCAGCGATATGACGACCAAACGCAAATATCGTACCGCCCAGTACCTCACCGATTGTTTTTGGAGACGCTGGATGAGGGAATATTTGCCCGGCCTTGCTGAACGAAAAAAGTGGCTGTACGGTCAAAAAAACCTCAACATCGGCGACATCGTTATCGTCATTGAGCCCGATACACCCCGTGGGAAATGGCCCATCGCTCGAGTTGTCGAGGTCTTCACCGGTCCAGACGGAGTCGTCAGATCTGCAATCGTCCGCCTCCGGTCGTCCACCAACACCACCGAACTACACCGTCCAGCTGTGAAGCTCTGCCTGCTGGAGTCGTGGGATACGGAGGATGCGTCCGCTTTCGAACGCAGGGCCGGCGATGTTCCGGATCCCGCGCTACCCCAATAGCTAGCAGAGGCTTCATTTTCCCCTCCTCATCACGCAAGATGCGGGATCGGAGGCGAGGGAAGAAAGTCGAAATGGCGACAAAAGAATTCCCGGCTTTTTAGTGTCCTTTGAGTATTCCTGCCTAATGTACAGTCGCTATCGTTCTCGTCTTAGTGTCTGTCTTGATTGTCCGTCTTTCGTCAACGTGCAAATCGTCTTCATTTTCTATGTGCCGTTGAAGTGAATGTCTCTAACTTAAAGGTAACATTTAAATACAGTCGGGTAAAGCTCAAGCCTAAATTTTCAGTTTAATTCGCATACGTAACAGTGATGGTTATCGCAAACGCCAACAAAACGAGAAACTGGAGCCTCTTGAGGATGACGGGAAGATCCGAATCAGTTGGGGACATCATCATCCGCGGGATGTAGACGATGTGCCCCTGTTTTTTCCAGCAACAATTTCTGCAACGATCAGATTTTCTCTGAGCACCCTGATGATGAGACGGGTTCCATTGCAAAGTCCCTGACGCGAATCGATATTCTTAAGAAGAATGATGACGGCTCCCACTTTCATTTTCAACAAATGGGTGGGAATTTCGGAGACGTCGAAGGAGTTGAGAACTTTGGTTGGGTAATTTGAAATTTCTTCAGGGTCGTCAGAGTCGATGGTATCGATGCTTCTGTACTCATGAAGCGTACCGGGCATGTCTTTGATGATCTGATTGTTGATTCGTAAGCAATCACCGTTCTTTGGACAAAGAATAGCGCGACTGCATATTTGTTGAGTTACGACGGGATCTAACAGCTGGATCGCCAAAGACGTGCTCGACTAAACTCCGGTTATAATTGAAAAATTCTTTAGGAATTTCATTTATATCGGGGATGTTCAGTTTTGGATACGTCGGTAGAACCCCGTTTCCAAACTGAATGAGCCAATCGGCGTAGTCTTGACTGCCGGCCACGGTACGCATATTTTGAGTCAGACGAAGTTGGTGAAACTGAGGCCAAGTGTCGTTGTTTCGGATAGTGACTTCCAGCACTGTCACCCTGTTTCCGTGTTGGACGACCGATAAACATTGACGAAAATGGCCACGAAGAAGGAGCACTTTACCATCGTGAGTAAGGTTGTTCTTGTGCATTTTTTGGAAGAGGAAATTGAAAGCACTATGATAAGGGTGTGATTTGTTATCATGGTGGCTTCGTCAGAAATGATGAGAACTGCACTTCTTATCAAATGGGAGAGGAAGCTACCATCTTCGATTTTCTATCTGGTCGCTTCAGTAATTGGAGGGTAAATCTTGAATTGGGAATAATACGTTGTGCCGTCAATCAACAACGTAGAAGCGATGCCGGTAGACGCGACGGCGATCACTGTCTTTTCTTGTCCCTGCAGTACGGTGATGAGAGTGTTGTACAGGAACGTCTTCCCCGTTCCTTCAGGGCCATCCAAGAAAAACTAATGCGGAATTTCATTTTCAGTATCGTTGATGACAGCCATGACTTGATCGAAGGCAGCCCGTTTACCTTCGTTCAACTGACTAACCATCAATTCACCCAATCTTCTCTTCTCTCTCACAGTAATTTCAGCATTTTCTTCGAATTGAGCCACGATAAGACGATGAATAAGCTGAAAATCAGGCAATTAGAGATTTTCCATCGTTTGATTGTTGAGAAGTAGCTTGTCTTGAATAAATTTCAAGTCAAGTTTTTTGCTTTTTCGGCGTCGTGACCATTGCGAATAAAATCTTCCCTTAGCTGAGGTAAAGATCGTTCAAAGAGATAAAGAGCATCCGTAGGATTGCAAAACAAACAAATGTCAACAAAAAGCTGTCGCAATCGTTCTGGAATTTCAAAGGCGGCCGCATCGTCCATTGTCCTCTCCCAAACGCTGTCATCTTCCAACAAATTTAAGGCAGCGGCGGCTGCTTTAAACGTCGGTGAAACAACACCGTTGACTGTTCGAAGATTTTCAAAACTGGTCGGTCCTTTGACGTTAATGAGGAGCAAGCGCAGGCAGAATCGCTCAATTTGACGGACGCCCACCGTGTACAATCGGACAATGATTTTGAGATTTTGAACTCGTCGCTTCCAGTAATTACGGCCACAAACCTTGACGAAAGCAAAATGGTTGAAAATCTCTCGGTAGAAATACTGCCTCGCTTCTTCATTATCCCGGTTCAAGATGAAAAAAGCAGTTAAAGTCGTTTCTTTCAAAGCGGCGTTGGCGACTGCTTGTTCCTCGTTGCCCGGTTGGAAAAAGTCGGACTGTTGCAATTAAAGATGTACGGCAAGTCGGGAGATGACATGGGAACGATTGCTGAGGGCAAAATTATTGATTCTCCAGGCGGCTTCTGGTGCGCTGACGTAACGCGTGTCCAAAAAAGTAGATTTTTCGTCCCACACGAATTTCGGCTCATCTTCATCAAGTTGCTGATGCGTTCCCTTTTTCGTCTCAATGTTTCCGTTGTCATTCATGGCCTTTGTAAACGTGCTTAAAGATATATTTGACACTGGTGAGTGAACCGCAGGATTCGAGGTTTATGTGACAGTCATATTTCAGCAGCAACCAAGGGTTATAAGGCACAACCCATCTGTTTTCTACTTCATAGACGACATTCCCTCTTTTCAACGGATGTTAACTCCAGTGTCTCTTCTTCTATAAGTCGGATAGCCGTTGTCGTTGATGATGGTTCCTGCGATGAAATCTTTCGGAATCTTTTTGGTGCACCCTTCAACATCCATGCAAGAAGACTTTTTGTTGATGGCTCCACACGGGCCGTGGATCATGTGAGCCATAACAGCGGCGTAAAGTATTGGATAGAGGGACTTGTCGGGAATTTCCGCACTTATGGTCTTGTCCATATCTTCTGGAGATAAAGGGGCATCTGTCTTATCGATCCAGATCAGCATCTGGCAATGAGGAAGACCGAGTTTTTGAAATTCCATGACTTCGATATGAGCTGTGGCGAAACCCAAAATTGCTTTTTCTCAATGTCGTCGACCAACTCTTTTTTCTTCAAGTGGAAGACTCGTGCGACCATATCGGGACGATCAGAAGCTGTCTGATAGTTCGTAATATTTGCCGTAATTTCTCTCCACTTGAAATTGCAAGTAAACGTTAAAAAAAAGTTGGTTTTCCAAATTTGGCAACAATTGCCATCGCGTCTTGGTAATTTTGCTTCGTGACTCGAGGACTGCCAATGAAGGACGAAGGGAGAATGTAGATCGAGCCAACTTCCACATTTTCTCTCTCCGCTCGATTGTTGATATAATCCATCAGACCGATGTACTGCAAACAGGCAGCTCTGCCTGGTGTTCTCGGAGGTATTTGATGCGATTCCCCTTGGTCTTGACGTAAGAATCGACAAAATATTGCTGAGTGAGGGCACTACCGGCCAAAACGATATTGAAATCACCGCGGACTGACATGACCGAACTGTAGAACTCGGCTTGCGTCACTCTTGAGCGTGGGCCTCTGTTCCTGTTCGAATGTTGATCATCGTTATCGTCTGCTTCAGCTGGTTCCGGTTCTACATTTCGCTCATTTTCAATCTCAGAATTGCCATCTGCTGCGGCGAATTCTTCACGAATTAACACTCTGGGGTTGGGCCACAGGGATCAATCTGCTCCTCTTCATCCTCTTCAACAATCATTGCCATTGCTGCTGCTTCATCTCTTTCCCTCCGACTGGTGGTGTTATAATTCATGTGAGCATGCCAACCATCTTCCCCGTTGGGGAATATAGCAGAGGATAACACATCGGATCACACATGGGCTTTTGTGTGTCAATCTCGATGAATCGTCTGCCTTTGACGGGAATATAGAGATGGCCACGAATACCTCTGTTTGATGGTGGAGCTCCATCAGAGCTTTTGAATACTACTGCTATCTCGTGGACCGTCGGGCAGTTGTAGCGCCGCTGGTCGACATCTCTTCTATCACAAGTGATGATCATGACGACAGTGTAGTGAGGAAGATTTGCGGCCTGGCGTTGAACGTATTCTTCTTCAAGAACTTGGCGCATCATCTTGTAAACCAAGGCGAACGGATTCTTCTCTCGAAGCATAGCGTCCAATTCTTCCATCAATATTCTACAACAACCCGACATTGCCTGGATATTTGCCCTATAATCAGTGACCGGCGCCGAGTCCAAAAAATACAGATCTGTATATCTGGGATTTGGAGTTGGACCAAGCTGAGTGATTTGATGGTAAATCTGTCCATGAACTCGATAGCAGTAGGAGCCTCGGTTTGGTGGTGGAGAAATATTGGCTCCAAGCGAAGCAAAAGCGTGAGCACTGTTGTAGTTTCGAATTTGCTTCATAAAATTGCTTGGACTTTGGATGCTGATTTTGCAAGAGACTGGCCAAGGGTTGCGGACATGGCTTTGGTGGTGGAATAATCACTTTTCCCTTTCCGCAGCATCGCTATCCAACTTTTTATCTTTTGGCATCTCTTTTTCAAAGTGTTTGGCGTCACACTCAGCACAAATCTTAGTCAAATCTCTAATGTCAAGCAAATGAACTCGATCCTCTACAACAATGTCTTTGCAAGTTATCCGATGCGTTCGCGGATTTCCAGCACGGATGCGATCAAGGTGCATCTCCCGAAGAAAAGCTTCTACTCTGGGAGCTGGGCGCCAAAAAAATGGCAATGGTTTAGAAGAAGGTTTGATGCTAAAATATGGTTAGGGGGGGGGGGGGGGTATGACACACACGAAAAGCCACGTCTGTCGACTGGCGGCCGGGCGGTTCAAGCGTGACGCGATCCCGAAGTCGGCGGGAAAGGTAAAAAAATACACTTTGTTTAGCAAGCCCAAATTTTCACTAGGAAGCAAGCTAACATTATGTTGATCAATAATCCCGCAAGACAGACGTCGAATTGCGGGACTATAATATCAACAGACCATCTTAAAAATTAAAAAAAAGGTAAATTTTTACACTTTGTTTAGAAAATACAATTTTTACATTAAAAAATAGATCAACATTTCATTTATAATAATCCCGGTAGACAGACGTCGATATCTGAGCCCTTGGGGGCAACAGACGTCGGTGTGTAACGGTTTTTCACGAACTTTCACTTGTTATTTGATACCGGCAACGCTGTTTCGGATACCGGCAATGCTGTATCCAAGGCGCTTATTTTTAAATAACTGGCGTTTCTTGGGGAAGATAATGACTAGGAATTCATTTAAACTGGTTATTTAACACTTATAAATCAATTTAGTAATTGGATTATATGTTTTATTAATAATTAGCTGCTAAGGCAGCATACAGACGATATGGTGGCAGCTTTTTTAACGTCCAACGACGGACCGATCCTCTATCCTCACTCCGTCGACCGAAATGATCTCCCATTTTTGTTTTCTCTCTCGTCACACGCGTACACACGAGAATTTCGAAAAAGAATTTTTCCCTCAGTCCGGCATCGCCAATTCCCGTCAGTTTGGCATCGCCAGAGTGTCTCTTGTAAATAGTCAATTTATCATCATATCCCAAACGAAACAATTATTTAACTTAATCATCCCTCATTTATTTCTCGCTCTCTTTATCTACTCTGTGTGTGTGTGTGTAGCTGTGGCTGTGTCAGCAAGTGTAAGTGTGATTGTGTGTCGAGTGAATTTCCATAATCAATTGCTGTCGTGGGTTCTAGGGTTCTAAAGCGACTAGGTTCTGAGGTTTACGTTTGCAGTTTATTTTTCTTTCACGCCGGAATTTTTGGTTTGTGTTCTGAACGGCGGAAGCGAAGAAAGACAAAAGGCCAGCTGATGCCGTGGAACAGATGCGCATTGGTCAGGGAGGACAGTTGGGATGCTGCTGCCCCATGCAACAACCCTCATTCTTAAGTTCTGGCGGTTGCTGGACTTGTCTAGCCCCACATCCGGCAACATCCAAGAGACGACGACTAACATAGCTTCAACGACTATAGCTGTACTTCAACGACGACATCAGGAGCTATAGCAGGAGCAGCTATAGCTGTGTGAACCTGCTCATTGTGTGAGCTCTTCTTTATTTTTCCAGCTCGTCGCGTCGAGAGTTTGGCTGCTGCTGGCCAGCGGGACAGAACGAAATGACGTGTCGTTCGGCTTCCTATATGCTCCGCGGCCGTCTTCTCTCTCTCAACTCACGACTATAGTACTTGTATATCTCTCAGGACTGTCAAACGTGAGACTGGCTCCTTCCTTCTGCTGATGTAAGGAGCGCTCCATTTATAGACACAAGATCCTTACGACACCCAAATCCAGGGCTCCGTTTGAGATGCTTCTTCTTATATTTATTTGATTATATAAGTTGGCCCGTCTGCTGTTTTCGCAAGTGTGTAGCTACTACGGTGTACAATAAGGCCAGCCAGCCAAGAATAATATTACATTTATCTGGAGCGGAATGGATAATAGCATCAAACAATTCAGCACATAGCCCATCCGATGCTGCTGCAGATGGACCTTGAATAAGAAATAAGTGAAAGGTAATATAACGGCCGTCCAGCTGATATTTATTCGGAGAGAAAGTTACGGCCCGGCTACATTTTTTGAATCTATTCATCATCACAATATAATCCTCGACTTTCGGCTGTGTGGCCGCTCACGTAGCCTTGTATACACGCCCAGCAGCACCACACAGACATAGAAGCGACTGGCATCAGCGCAACTCGACAAGACCACAGGGACTGCGCTGCTGGCCAAATATCTATACAGTACAAGAAGGACCCAAAAGGCCAGCCAAAATACCTTCCACCGCCACCAGCATCGAGCCTTTACTAAATGTTTACATTATGTTGACTGATGCTGGACTGGCTATACAAAAGTTTAGAGTTGACGGTCGTGATCACTTATATATTTGCACTTTGTTATATAATACTAGAGACTTGAGCCCCGGTAAAATGCATCCAGGACATGACGGACAAGTGCTGAATTGCCCAGTCATTTAAATTATTTGGCTGATTGGATTTGGAGCTTAATAGAAAATAGGACATAATGAAAATATAACGACTATAGCTAGACGCTATAGCTCCTGATGTAGTCCTCCTCCTCTTTCCTATTTTGCGAGCTTTGAGAATTCAGACAGACGGCCAAAATGAGCTCGGCCATAATATTACAGTAACATAGCAGAGAACCGGTCGGGATATATACTGAAAAGGAAAAAAAAAAAGAGGTTTCCCTTATAATCTTTAGATATTTATCCCCAGCGACTATGTGGACGTCGCGTATTTTTCCTTTTTTTCAATGAAGATGGTCGTTGTTGTTGCTGCCATTATGTAGACGTACTGGAGAACTTAGACTAGGAATCTGAGCGGCAGCAACTTTCACCAGCATCAGTCACGACGACGATGGCGATCAATTTTTTATTTCCCGCGTATTGAAATAGGGACGTCATTGTGAATTTGTGAGGGTCGACTGGTACTGTCACTAATTATGTATCGATAAGATTCTCTCCCCATAAAAAGAATTTATAATAAAGATCAGATCATTTCGGTCGACGGAGTGAGGATAGAGGATCGGTCCGTCGTTGGACGTTAAAAAAGCTGCCACCATATCGTCTGTATGCTGCCTTAGCAGCTAATTATTAATAAAACATATAATCCAATTACTAAATTGATTTATAAGTGTTAAATAACCAGTTTAAATGAATTCCTAGTCATTATCTTCCCCAAGAAACGCCAGTTATTTAAAAATAAGCGCCTTGGATACAGCATTGCCGGTATCCGAAACAGCGTTGCCGGTATCAAATAACAAGTGAAAGTTCGTGAAAAACCGTTACACACCGACGTCTGTTGCCCCCAAGGGCTCAGATATCGACGTCTGTCTACCGGGATTATTATAAATGAAATGTTGATCTATTTTTTAATGTAAAAATTGTATTTTCTAAACAAAGTGTAAAAATTTACCTTTTTTTTAATTTTTAAGATGGTCTGTTGATATTATAGTCCCGCAATTCGACGTCTGTCTTGCGGGATTATTGATCAACATAATGTTAGCTTGCTTCCTAGTGAAAATTTGGGCTTGCTAAACAAAGTGTATTTTTTTACCTTTCCCGCCGACTTCGGGATCGCGTCACGCTTGAACCGCCCGGCCGCCAGTCGACAGACGTGGCTTTTCGTGTGTGTCATACCCCCCCCTAACCATATTTTAGCATCAAACCTTCTTCTAAACCATTGCCATTTTTTTGGCGCCCAGCTCCCAGACTATCTTCTCTTCTCTTCGTTTTAGACCGAAACAATACAAAGAAGTTTTCTCTTCTCTAAGACTGAAACAATACAAAGAAGTTTAACGTTTTTAATTAATAATTACACATTGAACATGGTTACTAAATTTTATTTGGGCTTTTGGCCCTTTTAGTATTAAACAAAACAGTAGTAAACGTGTTAGACAAATATAACTTATTAATCAAAATTTTAGGATTTCACATCCATGGCTCCCAACCCGAGAACATTCGGCATAAGCATGCAGGATCTGTAGACTGCTCAATCAAACACTCAACCTGGATTTAAATAGATTCATTAGGTTATATTGTATGCAAGAACTGAAAAACTCCAAACCTGCTGGTCCGAGGAAAGTCCCTGTTTTGGCATGTTTACTCGAAGGCCTTTTGTATTTTCAATTTTTCTTTTATTGACAACGGAATCCGATTTGGTTTCAACAGCAGTAGGGCAATCAGTTCCTTGAACTACAGAAACTACCAGAGGTAAAAGCTTTCGTCCTTCCGTCGTTGAGAAAATTTTGTTCTTTTCCAGATCATCACAGGTGATTTTAGATGGGTGAAACCCATTCAACAAATTTTCTGTTCTAAGAAGAAATTCTACCGGTGCCCATACTGCTGAATTATTTTCCAATTTTTTGGTTTGAGAACGCTTGGCCATTGTTTCAGCATGTTTTAACCAGTCAAGAGTCGGTTCGGTAACAAAAACAGATAATGCCGCCATAATCGAACCCGATTCTTCCTTGGCAACACGTAAAGTGTGAATCATACTTTCACGAATGCAACCATTGAGGCCAAGACCTGGTATTAAGAACTGGAACTGTGTTGTCAATCGACACGGTACGACTTCTGGCACAGGAAGTTGGTTTGTGCCCATACCGAAAGCCATGCCATAATCAATACTGATTACATCACCTTTAAACAATTATGGTTTTAAAAAATAACGATACAAGTTTTCCACGATGTATACATACCGGTTCTTGTGGAGACAAGGAAATTTGAAAGGTGACGATCCCCCACCCCCAGAGTCCACAGAGCTGAACACAGGGTACCGTGTGACGCTGCTAATCGATTTCGCAGATAAAAATAAGCTTCTGGTGATTGGCAAAGTTTCTTCAAAGCACCTCTGAGACCATAACGATAACTGCGATGAGCCAATTTGAAGTAGTTGTCCATTAACTTGTCTTGCGGAGTGTTCATTACATAGTTTACACTTTCTGATCGCCATATGTTATAGATTGGGTCTTCTTTAATGCTGAATGAAATGCAAATCAATTTTATTTCTAAGCTATTTCATTCGATTGGTAAATTATTTATATGTTTTATACGCTATTGAAGAAGAACGATACTCCAAATCCGTTTCCAAGAAGGCTTTCAAAGTTAGGGTGTCTGTTAACCACTGAAATATTCCACAGGAATTAGTAATGGGAATCACCTGCTCATTAAAAGGATTGTTTCAGATTGGTTAAGAAATCATATATTGATAGAAATTATACCTGAAAAGTTCGAATGCGCAGACTTCGTTTTTTACTCTCAACATCCCTCATAAGGACAACGTCAATTGCATTAAGTAATTGAATGATTCTCTCATCTTGTCTCACATCCTCCCCATGTTTCACAAGGACTGGATATTCTACCGCGCCATTCACTAAAATGTCAGTAATATATACATAGCTGGAATGTAGAAGCTTACAAAATTAAAATTGTGTTTCATCTTACAAACCTACGAATGTCAATCGCGCAGGAAATTGTTTCGAGTTTAAATATTCAATTTTATCTCTAAATGCTTCCACCTTGAGAGTGTTTCCTTTAAATCCGGGAAGCTCTAATAACCCGTTTGAGAAGCTGCCTCCTGGGCGATAATTAGCCAACCAAGGGGAATAGTCTTTAAGGCTTCTAAGACCAGAAAAAGTTTGCTTTTTAAACGAGTGCAATAAGTTGCTAAGTTCACTGAGTCGTCCAGTCTTAAAAGCCTCCTGAAATTTTGACGTGTACATCACACTAAACGAATGATGAACATGGCCGTGTGATGAAGTCGCTGTTGGCGGGGACAAGTTCAAATACATGGAATTAAAGAGCTCAAAGTCTTTCATCCTAGTTTCTGCGGTCAAAAATATAGATTATTTAACTGGAAGCCATTTCTTGTATAACCACATAGTACAAAGAATACCTGAATTTAATAAATCATGAGCTGCTCTTTCTGGAGGTTTCAGATAGTCAATACTTTTCAAAAACATTTTCCATGTTGAATATTCAGCCGTCAACTTTGCTTCGAGTTTGCGAGTTTCATACATGTTCAGCACTTCCTGACTATAAGTGGACCGAGTGATGCCAAAAGGTAGTTTTACGTGGACAGGATATCGCTCTGATATGTCTAGAAGTAATTTTGCAATTGCCGACGACAAAGCGAAATATGAGACAAGTTGATTAACCCAAGGCAGGAACATGGAAGTTGGGACGTTTGAGCGCGAACTCTGGAATACATCCGCAGCTGAACTGTTGTCTTTAACGGCTAAGATGACTAGGGGAAATAGAGCCTGGCCATCAACTGATCCATAGCGCATAGAAGCAAGAACTGATCGTGTAAATCCAATGTTATAATCTTCATCTGTAAAAAGAAAAACATTTGTTCTCGTTAAACTGTAACTAAAAATATTCGATTATTTTAAATTATGAGAGAAAATATACAATACCCGACATTGTGGTTTTCCATTTGTAAAAATATTTAGCCAAATTTAGATAGGCTTCTGACATGTTAGCTGCAACACATTCAATTTCAGCGAGTTTTGTCTGGCGTTCAGCATGTTGCAACCCTTCCCTAATGATTTCTTTAGGTTGAACATTCCACAACTCTGTCAGTTTAGCCTGATTGGTAATCAAATCCTGAGGCTGCATGTTGTTTACTACTTGAAATACTTGAGCACATAGAAATGCTTCAAATCTTTCAAGGTCGAGTTTCCATAAAACTAAATAATAATGTGCTTTGCTTATTTTCATTACAGTTTACCATTTTTAACAATAATTTAGATTTTAAGCAATAATTACCTTCTTCCGAGGAACTGCTAGTCGTAGTTACAGCGACACGGTTGATGGTTTCCTTTGCAGAGATTAATCCGCATAATTTAGTCAATTCAATGTCGGATCTCAACGCTTCCATGGCCAGAACTTTGCTCTGCATCAAATAACGAAGAGACATCATTGCTGAATCGTGGAGATCAACAGCTCCATCAACAAGTTTTCGAGCTAGTCCAACGTTCTTCTGTTCTATGGCAATCGAAGCCAGTTGTAGACGCAGTGAATTAACCGATGCCACATTACTTTTCGTCTTGTCACACTTAGTAAAAAAGGTTCTCAGAGCCAAGATAGAATCCCAGACGACGACGTTGTCACCCGTATGTGGAAGACTCAGATTTTTCGGGATATCAGACTGATGTAAGAACGTTTCAATCTCAGTGATGATGCAGACGTGTTGGAGGAGGTTTTGTCGGCCGCCAAAATTCAAGGCAGACAGCTGACAGTAACGAGAAATGAATTCATCTGTGGCCTTAGAAATGCAGGTTATGGCCCGATCTCTATTTCCATTCCGCAAAGCCAATGCAGCCAAGTCGGTTAAAAGCATGGGATCAACGGAAGGCAGATGAACGCTGTCTAGTTCTTTGATTTTGTGGCCGGCGGGAAAGTTTTTTAAGGAATTTCGAACGCGGGATCGGATATTCCATGGCTCCGTTTTCGGTTTGAGGCGACTAATCTCGTCCCACCTGCCGAGTTCCTCGAGACATTTGAATCCATATTCGCGACAAAACATAATCTCAGGTGAGGGTGATACATCACCTAATGTTTGACTGTAGGGAAACAACGAACTTTAGAATACTAATTCATTTACAAAAAAAAAAAAAAAAAACCTAAAATCAATAAGCAAAATTATACCTATAATACTGAAAGGCTTTGTTCCAGTCATTCTTTGATTCACTTTCAATGGCTTTCTTAGTTGAATTGTTGCAGCCAGTTAGATAGGTCACTACGGCCCTCACGTTGTCCACATCTTGGATATCTCCGTACAAGTCCGCTACATGGAACCAGCTACTGCTTTCGTGTTCCACCTTCTCAAGTCTAGGTTTCTTACTTTGTTCTAAATGGATGAGTACTATAGTCAAGACTGGGCCGATCCGATAACAAAACAATACTGAAATTGTACTTACCTAAAACTAAGCAATCAGGCAAACAGGACTCTATGACCAAAATGCCCAACGATTGCAGGTGACTTGCTTTAATTGATTGAGCTAACTTTTCAATATCTGTAGCAACATCAACCGAGTTGGTCCAAAAATATTCCATGATGGCAGCTAACAAGTTGGAGTTGCTGCTGCGCGGCTGGTGACGCTCCACGATCGACTCGAGAGCGGTGTTCAGTTGTAATGCGAATTCACTATCATCCCCTTGAATTTCCTTTATTTGTTTCCGAAAAGCGGAAAGAAGATGGCAAAACAAGGCTTTAGCCAATGCAGCATCATTTAGAGCCACTGCGCATAGCGGTGCGATTAGCGAAGATGGCGGTATTTGAATATCAGGTAGTTCGCCTATACGATACTTGCGATAAAGCGTAGGTGGACTAGAAGTAGAAGTTTCTCGCTGTGGAAAAAAACAATAAAAGTATGAAGCTGTGTGGTACAGAATGGTATACTATAAAAACACAAAAAAGATCCCATTACGTACCTTGCTTTTCGACCGATTTTCATAGCTCAATTTAACGGGTGGCGGGCCTGTTGCAGTGAATCTTTTCCACGATTTTAACGGACTTTTAAAAGTTTCGTTCACAGGGTTTGGCAATGATGTTTTCTTCCCCTCCATTTGAGACGTAACAGAAGGTTTTGCTGATTGTGTTTCAGCCATCAGCCAATTGGCAGGTGAGGGAGTAGGGAGAAAGGTAGCGCGGCTTGATACGCTTTGTGTTGCGCGAAGAAATCCAGGCTAAAGCAGAAACGGAAAATAATGTGATTACATTCGGAGAAGCAATAATACACAAATACATTCGATTGTTATTGAATTTACTTGAATTGATCCGTAAGAGAAACTACGCCCGAAATTATTCCACGAAGGCCGCTGGGAGAGAGATTGTGAACTTAGAGAAGCCAGATCCAATAGCTGGAACGGGATATCGTCCAAAGGTTGATCGAAGATAGATTCTCTATATATATGACTATGAGTAGTACGCTCGAGGAGAAAATGCAAACTGTACGGCAAGAAATAATCTTCTGATCCAGGAGAATAAAAATCCGTCACATAAACTAGGAGGCGATCCATGGTTGAATTAGGAAGTTTCTCAGCAAGAAAGTTTTGCATGTTGACGGCGAGTTCCTTATTTTCATCGGTGCAAGCGCGTAAAATCGCTTGGGCAAATTCAGGGTCACGAGGGTCACTTAAATCAAACGCTTTTTTGAAGACTTCGTAGAGACGTGAACGACACTGGACATTTTCGTGACGCGACAACCGAATCAGCGTTGGCCACAGCGGTTTCCATTCATTAATTTCAAGGCGAGGGATAAGATCTTTCACCAGCGATAGGACAGGACACAATTCAGCAGAGTTAGACCCTTTCAAAACGGATTCGATTGTTTTAAACCCTATTTCTTTCCAAGGGTCTTCCATGTAATGCCATGATATGGCCAAGATTTCTAGACAATTGGCCTAACATAAAGGAAAGTTAGAAAATTAGAATATGGCGATGTTAAAAATTGTTTTCCTACCCTGAGGGTTCCATAAATACTTCCGAATAGTGCGAGGTTGATGCCAGCGAATTGGGAGAGGACAGGACGGTATCGAATAGCCACCTCAAACAAAAGATCGACAAAAACATCATCTTTGTTCTTGTTGTGCCACATTTGAAGTGCTTCGCAAACAAGTTTTTCAAAATCTTTGTCGGTCTCTCGAGAAAGAATGGATCCGCAGAGGGCAGCGCAAGACCGACTCAAATCCCGCTTTTCATCAAGTTTCAAAACGTTTGCCAAGCGTTGTTTGAAACGGGAATTTTGTTCATGATTCTTTGGAAAAAATCCATGCACAACAATAACATCCAAAATTTGCAAACCCAATTTTGCCTTTTTTTTGTCGGACGACAGCAATTCTTCCACAATTTCATATGGAATGCTTAGGGAGATTTTGTCCCACACGCAAAAAATAGCTGCAAGCATTTCCTATGTAAAGTTTTCTGTCAAAATGTGATCTTTTCTGACGTAAAAATATAACTTACCATATTATCTCGTAATATTTCTGAATTTGCATTATACATGTTTTTCAGGATGAATTGTAGTACATTTGAAGCCGCTTGAGCGAACTCTACATCGTCAACAGAGGGTGGTTTATCTTTCGACCACTCGAGCATGACGTCAAGACCTTCACGGAATAGACTGTTGAGTGGTTCACCGCCAATCTTCCGTAAAAATGCAATTAGTAACGATTTGTACCTTAAAGGGGAAACAATATGTTTTACCACAATTATAATAACTAGAAACAGGATTTTTGTACCAGAATTTCGCGTATGGCTGGAATATAGATTTCAAATTTATGACAAGTCGAACGATGAATAGAACGACGTTTGTATGAGCAGATGGATTAAGTAAAGTTTCTCGCAAACTATTCATCCATTCCGGTTCAGAGTCAGCTAGAACAGTTTGTTTGGCATAAAATTTTTCTAGAAAATTTACGAGTAAACCCATGCAGGGATGTTTGTTTAGGTCATCTAATGTGAGATACATTAAGGATGAAGATGCTTCTTCCTAAAAAAAGTTGAAGGAAATTAAATATTAGAATCGTAAAGCAAAGTAGAGCCAATTATTATTTACATTTGTTGATGACAATACCGATGCATTTCGACTATCATCATAGCTCCCAAAATCCGTCGATAAAGACGCCTGGTTGAAATCAAATCGATACACATCCTCACTGAGGCTTGATCCGAAAAGAAATTGAGATGGAATGTATCCTAACGTTTTCAAATGTAATGTTCTTGTTAGTTAGTGATATTTTGGAGATGGAAAATATTTTACCTTTATTTGGCCGATTTTCAGCTGAAACGGCAGGAATGTAAACAAGGAATCTTTTACGATGACGCTCCACTTCGACCGTCAGGTTGTATTTTTTAATTGTACCAACCACGGCATTCCAAATTGCCATTTTCTGACTCATTGGTTTAAAAATCAATCGATACACACGTACTTCGTCTAATGATGGGGTTATCAATGCAATTGCTAGCATTAGTTTGAAAGCAAATCTCTCCAAATTCTCAAACGTTTCCACTTCATTATTATTCCCTGGGACAACGATTTTTTGAATATTTAATACAAATTGCATTAAACATTTGATAAGACCCTTGCTGTCGCCTGATGGCTGTTGTGCTTTTTTCAAGGCACAGAAATTGGCGTTTAGGTGGTTAGAAAGTCGTTGATAGTCGACACGAACGAGAGCAACCGCAAGAAGTGCACACAAAGCTGATTTTTGAATGAACAATTCGGCTCCAGTGCCCTTGTTGTCATACATTTGGAGGACATCCGGTAGTAAACCATTCAGATGATCTTCGACAACTGAAATCGGAAGCGCCGTCAATAGTGGCACGTAAAGCATTTCTATCTCATCAATTCTAGTCTTGGGATTAATCGCCCGCATTTTAGCATGCTGATAGAGTTTGGTCAATGCTTGGTTCAATGAATGTCCGCAGGTACTTTTTGCCCAATCTTCGTTTTGCACCGATTCCATGAACGCCGGAACACAAGAGTGGCGAGGCTCTAACGCAAACACATCGACGAGAAAGTGGAAAACTACCGGGACTCGTATTATCCCGATCATCCGGTTAACGATGGAATAGTAAGTGGTCTTGTCTGAATTTTTATCCAATCCTGTGGTCTTGCTGGGAAAATTATGCGTAAAAAAATTTTGCAATGAGGAAGTTAGACTTTTTTCTTCAGACTCGGAGCAATCGGTGATAAAAATATTTAGCAACTGCACCAGTTCACTCGCAAAATTGACGTCAGTACTGGGGTTCCAACAACTGATGATCCAGCGCTTAACATCGCTATTCCGACCAACTACATCAATGTCAATGATTGCAATACAGTTAACAATCGACTGAAGATGACATTTTTGGCGGTAATCTTCTGCATGTCGCTCTAACACACTCCAGGAATGCAACACATTTTGAACGATCCACTTTTTCTTCGAGAGATCCTGGGATTGATGGGCTACTTGTAGAAGTTCCAAAAGTAAAGTCCACTGTTGAGGGTCGCCGTTGCCTATTTGGGGGAGAAACGGCTGCATACTTTGAAGTTGACGGACAACGACTGGAAGCACCGATTTTCCAAGTTTCGTACAAAGATACTGTCCATACGTAACAGCAGAGTTCGGAATATTTGCAGAATTTCTGAATTCATTGACTAGAATTTCAATGTTGAGTCCCAGTAAGAGTGCCAATTCCATCAGCATCGAGGATGACTTCAATCGGACGGAAAAAGAGTCGGATCCCGTATTAATTTGACTTCTGTTTAGCAATGCTTCGTCATTGTTAACGATGTTGTCGACGGCCATTTTCAAAAGAGCAGTCGGAGATTTGCAGTAGGAAACGTTAGCACCCATGCACCCGCTGGTGGCGATTAGGACAAACCCTCGAACAATATCCAAACTATGTCTTTCAGCAAAATCAAAACGATCCAGTTGAAATTCAGTTAAAACGGAAAGGATGGCTTCATTATGTTGGCTCAACAACGGAAAGAGTTGAGTCTCCAAACATGTGTAGAGTTGTTGTCTTGATGCTGCAGTATGAACAGAGAATCCCAATCTCGACGGGAAGAGGGAGGCACGGACCAATGTTTTGACATGAAGAAACCTGCAGTTCTGTGACTTTGGTAAATATTCAGTTAGAAAACCTATCCACGCCATGAAGCTTTCGGGGATCCTGCCATCATTTAATGGAACTTCCGTATCAGAGGATTTTTCTTCAAGTTTTCTCTCGAGGTTTCCGACGAAGACTTCAAGTTGCATTAAACTGTTGGCGTCGGTATCGCATTTGCTCGTTTCGATAACATCAAGCCGAAGTAGGATGCGGTATACATCAAGACGAGCTGAGAATGGGAACTTGCAAGGAAGGAGATTTTCTAATGGCCGTCTAGACAGGAATTGTGTTACCACTTCGGTAAGCGATTGAGGACGAGCTAGAATTTCACACAGTTCTACGCAGATGTGCCGACAATGCTGCTGCGATCCAAAAATGTGTTCCAACAAAATTTCAAGAAGCTCAGATAGGGTTCCTTGGATCATGAATGGGGCAACTCGTCGTCGAGCATCAGGTTTTTCAAAGAGACTTCTGTTTAAGATCACCGTTCGCATTAGGTTGTAGAGGACCTTTTTTGATTCATGTACAGTTCCCAATGAAGACGCGTCTTGTTCCGCGAGCGACAGACAAAGGACAAAATGAGTCAAAAGATCCAATGTGTAGATGGATGTAAGCGGTTCATATTCCCGCATAACGCGATAGAGCTTGTTTACTACGATTGCTGCACCTAACCTGTGATGCGGCGATGGATGGGTAGCTGAAGCGCGCAGTTTCTGGAAGATAAAATCTGGTACGGCAGGGTCTTCCCAAAGAATTTCATCGCTGCTTTGTTTGACAGTCCATTTCAGGAATTCTAACAAACAATCGCAAGCAAGATCACGCACTAAAGATGTGTCAAGGCCGCTGCAAGCAGATTCCATTAACTGCTCCAACAAAGCAACTGTTTCGGCTCCCAAAACAGTTCGACGTCCGTTCGACTTGTTTTGACAGAAAGTTGGACGGGAAAACCAATGCACTAACTGAAATCAAATGCGAATTCTGTCAGAAAACAAAATTTTGATAAAAAAAAAATTACAGTACTTGGAATAGAAGACTATGGAAGAGTTGACGGATGACTTCATCAGAATCTACGGCCAAGTGCAATATCACTGGAAATGATTTTGAATACAAAGGAGTAAGTGGATAATGCAGTTGAATTTCTTCGGTACGACGTGAGATTGTTCCAGTTAAGAATAGGATTGATGCGTGAAGGAACTCGCAAGCCGCCATTCGTGTTTCCGACTCACCTAATTGATCAGGATATAAAACAGGTTAAAACAAAATTGTAAACATGGAATAGAAAATAAAATTATGTTTTCTTATTTTACTCGTATGCTGTACTAGATGCAGTATACGTGGAAGAAACGCATCTAGTTGAATGACGGGCTTCATATCGGACAGCGGAAGTCCGAATTCTAAGTGGCCACTGATTTGCCATCCAGTAGCTGAATGAGCAATTACGTGGTCTTCGTTTTGATGAACCAAACGGCTGCATTTAGGTCCCATACGGCCAAGTAATTTTACAATCCTACGCTGAATGTTTGCCCAAGCTTCTCGATCCTATGAAAAGAATATATCGTACCAAAGAGGAAGAAAATTCCTAAACTTATTTCATGAATACAATAGTAGGCGTTGCGTTTGCTTTGGATCGATTTAATCGTTTTCCGCTAATAAAGGGCACTTCCTTGGTAAATTTTTCCACACTACTCAAATAAGGTTCGAGAAAAGGTAGAATTTCCTCCATTATGGGATCGATGCAGGAAAAGGATAATGCTGTTTGCCAATGTTCTAATGCGTTCAACGGCCATTCAGCCATAGGCGGATATGTCAGACCAATCTTTAAGGCTGAAGCTAAAGCACCGGTGACTGAACTACTGAGCGAGGTCACCAACCACGCAGGACTTGATAAAACAGCCTACAACAATTTTTCAAATAAATGAAAGAAAACAATCAAAAATAAAAATTTAGCTTTTACCTGAACGGCAGAGACAAGGACATCATCTGAAAGTTGCGCTAGACGATTAATTAGGCTAGACATGTACAATTCATAGGTGGGGTGATGAATAACGGGTAAATCTTGCCCTATAATAGACAACACCAATGCCAAAACACGGTACAGTCCCGGAACTAATGGAAATTTCGTTGACAATTCAACAACTTCTCTGCCGAATGGAATAAGCTAATAAAATTAATAAAAAAAACACAACAATAAATAATAATAATTAATAAAGTAAGATGAAAAATAATAATTGATTTCACTAGCACTTACCAAATCTTGCAATCTTTTCCTTGGTTCAATAATCTTCAATAAATCCTCGAGTAAATCAGCAAGGTTGTGGAATAGTTGCCAATCTGCAGGATTTCGTGGACTACTTTCAGCTTTAATCAAGAAATAAAACTTTAATTGTAATGAATGAACGTAAACGTAGTAACAAATACTTTTTTCTCCGTCTACCGTTGAATCTTCCATCTCATTTACTGAGAAATTTAGACGGCTGATTATTGTGGAAATGGCAGTAACCAACTGCCCATCTAGTACTTCAGAAACTCGAACACGGTCCTCCAGACTAAATGGAAGATCCGTCTGGCACGAGAAATTCATAATTGTAATCCAAAGAGAGGCATACTTCTTTATACTGTCAGAATCAAGTTCTGGTCGGGTAGAACGAATTAAACTTTGAATCACTAGAACAAAAAAAAAAGATACATACAAATATATATAACAGTAGCCTATTAGTATTTAATAACATACCAACTTCCCTCACAAAAGCAGAAAAATTAATAGGGTTCTGTACAGCAGCATGAACACCAACTAAAAACACGGCAACTGATCGACCACATCTATTTCGTTCAGCTTCAGGAGTCAGTTGTTGTTCGATTTAAACGTGTTGATTAAATATGTTAGAAAAAAGGAATATTTCAATTTAGTACCTATATCCAAATAGCGCGAGAAAAGATGGACAAACATTTTCTGTAGCTGCTGTGTTCTTTCAATTCCTACGGGGGTAGCATAGCGCATGAGAACAAGTCCAAGGGATTCAAGGCAAATAGGAAAAAGATCCAAGCTCTTTGAAGTATCCTCCCTGCAGAATTTATTAAATTGTTAGTTTTAAGATGGAATTTTAATTGATCAAAAGGCCTGCATACTGGATACAAATAAACGATGTCTTATTGAGTAGATACTCAAAAATGTGTGATACATTCTTTCCAGAAACCAAGAAGCTACACTCGCCCAAGGCTTTAAGGCCAACACATTTGAGCTGGAGGGAAGCCTGATCAGATTCCAAAATCTCTATCACATTCTTCATGAAAAACTAAGAAGATAAATTTTAAACAGAAGAAAATATACATTAATACACATGAAAATGAAAACCTCGAGTATTGATGATTTGTGTGTAGCATCTGATTCAATCTTCAAAATTTTTACGCTTTCGTCAATAAACTTCCCAAGTGCTTTCAGACCACTTTCAAGAATATCTGTTTTTTCGCGCAAAGCATAAGATTTCAAGTTATCGAACCAGGATTTGTATTGCTTTAGCAGCAAGTTATTGAAGAGAGATGCGTGTTCTTCCAGCATGTTCAATGCGGCTGTGCATAAAAAACAAAAACAAAAAATAAATAGTTCAGGCAAAATAATGAAAAACCAAATGTTAATATAACCACCTTTTTTGGTATGAACTCTCTTATCGACCAGTAAAAATTTCGTGAGAAGCATCAATAAGTAACTATGAATTTTTTCCCTACATTTTTGGTCAACGATTGAATTAAATGAATGGAGAAATCCTGTAAGAGCTTCAATACAGCCTGCTACACGTTTATCTTTGAAATCATGCTGCCTTTTCACCTTTAAAGAAAGAAAAAGAAAAATTATTTGATTTTACAGAACGTAATTATTTACGTTAATGTTTAGTTACCTCCTTTTCAAGTTCATAAAGGAGTTGGTTAATGATGCGACTGGCCTTTTCCTTCAGTGTACTAGGAAAGTACTGGGCCAGTCTGCCTAGGAGTACTAGGAAATTCATTTTCGCTAAAGTAAAACATAAATATTATAAATAACCATAGAAATACATATCTATGCATACACAGTAATAATACAATCTGCATAACAAACAGGGTAATTATACAATAGTCTTTTTAATTAATCACCTTTGCTTGAACTATCATCAGAAGATGTAGCCATTTTTTCAAAAAGCATATTAGAAAGGGCTGGCAAATTCAGTTCTTCTAATATTTCTGTTGGTGAAGTTTGAGCAGTAATAACAACTTGGCAAAGAACAAAATAACAAGCTCCTCGTATCTTAGAATTTTTGGAGTTCATGTACATCAATGCTAAATTCTTAAGGTAAATGAAAGTTATACTATTAGGTTTTTACACATAGCTAGGTAATATTAATTATTTTCCATACTTTAATAACCACTAAATGGTTGCTCATGGATTCTCCAAATTTTTCCAGTAAATCACCCAAAATTGACAGGGCACAATTTATTATTTCTGCAAAGTTGTCATCCTTTTGAGAATCTCTGAACTTGGACAACAAGGAAATTAATCCAATTTCTTTGTTTAGTAAAGCCGAGACAACAGAATCTTTAGAAAAAATACAATGTAAATGAATTGATTAACATGTTTTTGATGGGACCAATATTTGAAACCTACTGTCTTTGGTTTTGGATACAACATCTTTAATATCCTTGATTTGCTCCAGCATATCGCTGCACGTTCCAGAATGCATCTGAAATAGATAACCTTCCAATACGCTGTCCATTTTATATTCCTCGATGTTACCGACAACCGGACACTTTTAAAAGGCCAACTTCTTCTCGATTATTCGCAATTTTTACGACTTTAAAACTTTAATCATACATATTTAAATGTTAAGACAAGTTTTCAATTGTAGTGGTTCTTCAAAATTTTGCGATCAACGTTAACTCACGTAGGTTATAGGCCTAAGTGATGTTTTCATCCCTCCCGGGTTATGATGATTCGGCTGCTAGAATTGTGCTTTTGCGTAGGCATATTTGCCATGACTGATAGTTAGGCGTAATACATATTTGTAAAATATTCGCTATCATGGTTTTAAAATATCATTACGTTACTTTAAAAATATTTAAAAAAATTATTACCAACTCATTCCTCAAATGGGTATAAGGATTCAACTTTTTTGGAAATGAATAAATGTAGGCTATTTTCTGAAAACAAAAAAAAATCCAATGTATGATTATAATGCGAATAAAAATCAAGAAAAAATAATAATAATAAAAAATCTAAATTATTTTCCCTTCAGAAGATCCCGTTCTAGCTGACAGGCTAGGCTAGTCACCAAGTTACCTATGGTGTTTGGTGAATGGTGATTGCCTGATTGGTGGATGGTGGTTGCCTTGGCCTTCTCGATGGTAGTATTATTTGTTGAAATCTGGCACAGGCTTCCGCCATTAAAGACTCGTGTCCGGTGTGCAGTGCTTGTTTTTCATCATGGCTCGACGAAAAGAAAATGATCGAGCTCAGCAAAATAACGATGACTCGGATTCTAACCCAAACGATGAATTAGAAGACGAGCCCAACTTCGATGATCCGGAAGGTTATGAGGACGATATTTCTGAAGAAGGTACCGTTTGTAACTTACCTTTTGCCATATGGCTTTCCTGAGCATGCCGGCATTGAATCTTGCTAACTGTCAATGTAGATCTTATAGGTGACCTCATCAGGCAGCGTCCGAAAGAAACCGACGGAGTCGAATCAATTGTTGTTATTGACGGTGTTCCTCAGGTTGGTACTGAGAGGATAGAAAAACTTCAAAATGTCCTGAGAAAACTATTCCAAAAGTTTGGAAAAATAACTAATGAATATTATCCTCTTAATGCTGATGGATCAACTAAAGGGTAATTTATTAGTTTTTTTTTTAACTTTTGTGTCAGCCCAATTTTAACATAATATACTTTTGAAGCCATGTTTTCATAGAGTACTCAAATGCCAATGAAGCATTGGAAGTTCTTAAAGGAACTAATGGTTACAAGTTCGACAAAAATCACACCTTCACTGTGAACTTACTTACTGACTTCGAAAAATATAATGACATTCTTGATAAGTGGGAAAATCCAATTCCTCAGCCGTTTAAGGAGCAAGGATGCCTTCAATACTATCTTCTTGATCAAGACGCTTGTGACCAATTCTCAGTTGTGTATGAGCAGGGAGACAAAGTTGCTGTTTATTTGAACACTCAACCTGAACCCTCTCTGCTGGAAGAAAGACCTGTGAGTCACTTCACCTTTATTATTATTATTATTTTTTTTTTTCATATTAAAATTTTATCTGACCAATAATTATCTTCACAGAGATGGACTGAGACTCTAGTGCGGTGGTCACCTCTTGGCACCTATCTAGCCACTTTCCATGCAAAGGGTATAGCTCTTTGGGGTGGTGAAAAGTTTCAACAAATTGTGCGCTTCAGTCATCCAGGAGTGCAATTCATTGACTTCTCACCATGTGAGAAGTATTTAGTATCTTTTAGTCCACTGGCTGATTCAAGAGCAACTGATGAACCACAAGCCATCATCATTTGGGACGTGTTGAGCGGTCTTAAGCGACGAGCTTTTAATGCCGATAAATCTCAAGCCCTGCCCATTTTTAAGTGGTCGCATGATGACAAGTATTTCGCTAGGATGGGAATCGACATGCTTTCTGTTTATGAAACCCCATCATTTGGCCTTTTAGACAAGAAGTCGATCAAAGTAACGTACACGATTTACAAAATCTTCTAATAACCATTTCCTAACATGCACTCTTACATTTTGATAGGTTCAAGGAATTCGAGATTTTGCCTGGAGCCCAACAGACAATACGATTGCTTATTGGGTCGGAGAGGAGAAAGATACTCCTGCTCGCGTCACACTTCTTGAGTTGCCAAGTCGCAATGAAGTGCGAGTCAAAAATTTGTTTAGCGTTGCCGACTGTAAAATGTATTGGCAAAAATCAGGTGACTATTTGTGTGTGAAAGTCGACCGCTATGCCAAATTAAGGAAAGATAAGTCCGATATCAAATACAGGTAATGAGATGCCACTCCTTCAATTAATAGATATAAAAGCTAATTTTCCCCCCTTTGATAGCGGTATCTACTACAATTTGGAAGTTTTCCACATGCGAGAAAAACAAATTCCAGTCGACTCGGTAGAAATCAAGGAAACCATTCAAGCTTTTGCGTGGGAGCCAGTTGGTACTAAGTTTGCCGTCATCCACGGTGAGCCACCGAGTACTTCTGTTTCTTTCTTCGAAGTTAAAACTGGACAAACGCCTACGATGGTTAAAAAATACGAACGTAAACCTTGCAACCAGTTGTACTGGGCCCCTTCTGGTAAGAAAACATTAAATTTAATGTTAAAATTCTAAAATCCTTACTATACTTTATCGAACAGGCCAGTTCATTGTGTTAGCCGGCCTACGTGCCATGTCTGGCACATTGGAATTTGTCGACACCCATGATTTTACCGTCATGAATACGGGCGAACACTTCATGGCTACTGATGTGGAGTGGGATCCAACCGGTCGGTATGTCGCAACTGCTGTTTCCTGGTGGGGTCACAAGGTAACAAAAATCAAGCAATGTATTCATTTTTGACAATGTTTGATCTCTTGTACTTTGACAGGTCGATAATGCCTACTGGTTGTGGTCCTTCCAAGGACGCATTCTCAAACGCGTAGCACTAGACAAATTCTGTCAGCTGCAATGGAGACCTCGACCACCTTCATTACTTCCAGCCCAACAAATAAAGGACATTAAGAAGTCTTTGAAGAAATTTAGTGCCCAATTCGAAGTGAAGGATCGATTGAAAATGACTAAAGCTTCCAAAGTAAATATTTTTTGAATGTGTAATTTTTGGCGAAAGTATTTTCTAAAAATCTGACATTTTCAAACTTCACCCAGGAATTGGTAGAAAAACGCCGCAAACTGATGCAAGAATATGAAGACTTGCGTAAGCAGAAGCAAGAGGACTATGACGCTCAACGTCGCCGTCGTATCGAATTGCGCAACAGTAAGTTCTTAAACCTAGTTAATAAGTAAGCTTATCAGGATTTAACTCACAAATGAATTCACAGACGTGGATACGGATGAAACTGAAGGCCGTGGAGGGGAATTAGAAGAGGAGACAGTCGAGTTTTTCATTAAAGAGGAGACGACATTCATCGACGAGTAATTGCCAAGACTGTAAACAATCACCACATCTTGAGGCGTGCTGCTTATTCAGTGAAAGGCAGCACATCTCGAGGTTTTTGTCAGATATTAATATCCGACAAATCCAACATCAGAAAATGAAGACAAATATAATTGTGTGTCTCATCGATTGGTTATGGCTGTTTGCGTCTCTCTTTGGTTTCAACTATCATGTACCCTTTAGATTATCAAAAATACATTTTGATTGCCTCGTCGCAACTGAAGTTGAACGAGAAGTAAAAAGGAATATATTGTACATGTTTCTGTTTGGGAAAAATTTACCGTTAACATTCGTTGATCAATAAGTCTGCAAATTTTTCTATAATGTTAGTCTTAAACTCTTAACAGAGATATACTCTTTCTTATAGTGCCCGAGGGTACTGTAATCGAAACATGGAGTTCGATCATTTTGACAGCAGAGTAATGAAAGACTGGAAGTACTTAAATTTTCCATGGCTTGAATTAGTTAGCATTTCGGAATTTATGGGTTATAGTGGGAAATGGAATTGAAGTCTGAAGGAAATGACGGATTTATAGAATGTTGGAAACTGGAATGGATTGGAAAATTGGAAAAACAAAAATATTATTTTTACTACTACATTTTTTTCTGGTGCGTGCGGCAACGTTGTCTCACATTATGACACGAAGTTGGGTGTGAAGTGGTGTGAAGAAGAAGGCGAAGTTTTCATTTCGATCAGTTTTGTCAGACATGGTAATGGTAAAATCTATTGCACTCCGGAGTCCGGAGCGCTCTAGTGTCAAAAGTGGCTATTGCACTCCGGAGTCCGGAGTCCTCTAGCGTCAAAAGTGGCTATTGCACTCCGGAAAGGAAATATGTAGTACTTTCATTTGGCGACCGATGGCATTCTGTTTCTGTGTTTTGAAATTTGAATGGTTTAGATTTGAATTATTTGGAAATTCAAATAAAATGTATTTATAACAATCAAATATATTTGAATCTCACTAATAAATAAAAATAGTCAGTGTATAGAAGGAACTTTTATTTCGTTATCGTTAACTTAGCTAGAGTACAATGTCCAACATTGAATCAGCTTAAAATTCAAATTGTTAATATAGTTAAGTGTCTTGCAGCAGGAATAAAGTAGAATTTATAAACATTTCAATTCAGGGTGATATTTCTTGTTAACCATTTCAATGTCTTGCTCTATATGCTCAGTGTTATTATTTATATTATATCATTATATTCAAAGTAAGGATTTAAACAGGTTGTTAAACACGCTATAAACGCACGACATAGTGAGTCACCCTCTGTCACCCCCTTACTTGCCCGAAGGTCGAGCCGGAGTTCTCAGAACGGGGCTTCGAGGGGTTCTTTGTGACCTTTAAACGAATTGACCAGCAACTAACTATTTCTGCTGATTGATTCACACGTAACGTGTGATTCAGCTCTATTACACAGAGGCCATTATATTCAAAGTATAAATTTAGGTTTTTAAACACGCAATTAACACACGACATAGTGAGTCACTCTCTGTCGCCCCCTTACTTGCCTGAAGGTCGAGCCGGAGTTCTCAGAACGGGGCTTCGAGGGGTTCTTTGTGACCTTTAAACGCATTGACCAGCAACTCACTATTTCTGCTGATTGACACGTAACGTGTGATTCAGCTGATTTCACGCTATAAACCATGCAATGCCCGTGTCTCTTATTACAATAAACTAACAGCTAAACACGTCTTTCATATCTTGAAACAAAACGATACAAAACTAAGTTAACATGCAGATGCATTTTACTTTATTATAGTGAGAATATCAAAAGACATTTTAACTGAATTGTGAGTGCGAAAAATACTTGGTATCTTCGTGTTCAGTTTCACTCGGTGCTTTGTCATCACATGAATGAACTGACAATGAAAAAATAATTGATATAAGAGGGGAAAGAATTGGCACATGGTGCGGCGTCAATCAAAGATCCTTTAAGAGCGGAATATGGAAGCGCCTTGTCCTTTGATGATGGGTTGCTTTGGGTTCCAACGCCGCGGAGATAATCATAAACAAAGTTCAATATACTGAAACCTGAGCAAATAGAGCAAGAAGTTGGAATGGTTATCAAGAAATACACCCTGAGTTGATATGTTTATCAATTCTAATTGATTCATGTTGCAAGACACTTAACTATATTTGCAATTTGAATAAAAGGGACTGATTCAATGGTGGACTCTAGCTAAGTTAACAATACTAACCAAGTTCCATCTTTTATACTGGCTATTTGTGTTTATTAGTGAAAATAAAATATATTTGATTGTTATTATAATTACATTGCAAATTTATTTCTTACCTTTAATTGAATATTTAATGAATTCAAAACCATTGTAAAGTCTAAACACAGAATCAGTCGTTATTTGCAATTCGTCGCCATAAATTTCCGGAGTGCAATAGCCACTTTTGACGCTAGAGGACTCCGGACTCCGGAGTGCAATAGCCACTTTTGACACTAGAGCGCTCCGGACCCCGGAGTGCAATAGGCGTGACCCATGGTAATATAAGGTTTAGCAGAACACTTGCTTCTGATATCACAGTTAATAACTCGTTACAACAAAATGGTATCCAGATTTTATATTTTTCTTTGCGAAGAATTGACGATTTAATTCTTTTCTGACACAGATGCAATTCATGCTTCTATTTAGCCGTCAAGGAAAGCTTCGCCTACAGAAATGGTATTCGGCCCAGCCTGACAAAGCAAAGAAAAAGATTACTAGAGATCTTGTTGCTACTATTTTAACCCGAAAACCGAAGATGTGCAGCTTTCTTGAGTGGAGAGAGTTGAAAATTGTCTACAAACGGTAAGAGAAATTGTTCTATTCTCATCTGTTTGCTTAAAATTAGTTTGTACATCATTTTATTAACTGATCTCTACTTCAAACTACATATAATGTATACATACAATTGTAGATCATTGCTGTAAAATGTATCAAGAGTGAAAGGTTGCAGCAGAGCATATTGAATTACTCTTCTTTAACTTTATTATCGCACCTAATTATAAATTTGTTGTTCAAACTTAATTACAGGTATGCTAGTCTATACTTTTGCTGTGCTATAGAGCAATCTGATAATGAATTACTCACCCTAGAAATCATTCATCGCTATGTTGAATTGCTTGATAAATATTTCGGAAGTGTAAGTAATATTTTTTTATGTGATAGAAAGTGGTGGTGCTATCAGTAAGTAATTATGTTACCTTAGGTCTGTGAGTTGGACATCATCTTCAATTTTGAAAAAGCCTACTTCATGTTGGATGAGCTGATGCTGGGTGGAGAAGTGCAGGAGACCTCAAAAAAGAATGTTCTGAAGGCAATAGCTGCCCAGGATTTATTGCAAGAGGTTAGTAACGACGCGAACCCTGTCGCTTTATAATAAGGCATTTGGTCTCAACAACCAATTTTTTTTTTGTTCCTAAGTAGTATTTAAGAATCTCAATGCCGTATCTCAGTGGAAGTAGGAGTAAAAGTGCACCAAATTTTGCATATAGTCATGTATCAGGGATTAGTCATGAAGTAATTTAGTTTTAAGGGAGCTCTAACTCTTCCATATGTATAATTTTATTGTGATTTGTGTGTTCCTAAGGATGAGGCAGTGGAGGGCGCACTCAGAGAAATTGGTCTGATATAGATGAACAAAAAGTGCCTTGAGAAAACCCTTGTTGATAACACACAATTTTATCATTGAAAGAAAAGGAAGAATCCTTGTTATTTTTTACGATAAAAATAATTATAAAAATGTTTATTGTGTACACATACCACTATGTAGGAGTGTAAAAACCAATACACGTCACACTGTTTTTGTTAAACAATGAACGTATATTTTAGTTCCTTGCCTTTGTCTTTTTTTTTTTCGTAGGAAGAAACTCCACAAGGATTTTTTGAAGACCACGGACTCGGCTAAAGACTTAAAAAAAAATCCAATCTTCACCCTGTAATGAGATACGAGCTCTGCGATCACCCATTCCCATCCAAAAGATTGCAGCTATCCATGTCGTCGAGCAACAACTTTCCTCCATTAAACTAATAAAGCTCATTTGTCAGAAACGCCATTTATGTCATTTTGTAAAATCTTGTTTGTTCTAACAAATTGAAGTATCTAATAACCTTTGTTAGATTTTCTAAACAGAGCCAAGCAACTTAACATTCCATTGCGTTCGATTTTCTGTCTATATATTTGTTTGCTTGCGCTAGCATACTACTCAATACACATAGATAGCCAATCAGTAGGCCTACTCATTAAAGACAATTAACTTCTGACCCGAATGAATCTAACAAAATGTGTATTTATATTTAACTTTTTACACCCCAGTGCCACGAAAGTCATTACGATCGCGTGTAATAATCTTCATAATCCATGTAAGGATTTTTCGGTAACTCTCGTTGTTTCGTTGGTGGTTGAGGAGTTGACATATAATAGGGCTCTTCAGAAATTTGTGTGCTTAGTAGTTTATCGTTGCTTTTGGAAACCTTTGGGATAGATTCTTGGCACAATTTCACGGAAGAGATTTTATGTTCTTCAAATGTCCATTTACCGCAGAGGGTCGCTCCTGAACTCCAACTAAATAGCAACCCTAGGGCCAGAAATATGGCAGGCCATAAACAGAGCGACTGAAATCCTGGAAAATTTTGAATATTAAAGAAATTTGATTTAGTAATGAGTTAACGGAGGTATCTAATTATGTGGATTATTTGCAATCAAATTATGCTCAAAATTCAACAATCTTATTAAAGTAAGCATTGCAGTAAATCTAATATAAATCTTGGAAAAATAATGAAGTGTGAAACAATTGGAGAAAATCTTATACCCATATTTTTTGCAGTTCTGAAAAACACAAACAATGATTTGGATCGTGATGTAAATAATGATTTGAACTGTAGGTAATCGTCCACAAATATTAAGCCAAACGAAAAAAGTTTAAGATAAAAATGACGATTTATGAAATAATAGAGTTTGGAGTGCATGTACAGCAACCTGTTACACTAACCAAGATAGAAGATACTGGTCAGTGGTATCTTTGACACCATACTACATCACTATCACCTGTGCGCTTCGGTAAATATCCGCGGGCATTTAATTGGAAGGGAAGGGATAAAACATACGCAATTTTGAGCTCCTTTAGTTAACCACGCGAACGCTTTTGAATGAGCTTTCCGGATTTGGCCCACAAGTTAATGCATCATCACGATTCGCCACTTTCGAAAATCAATGCTTGTGGTATATAGGTTTAAAGAATTTTAATAATATTATTATTTATTGGTACAAATGAACAGTCTTGTTCTTATACTGTGGCAAGCAGCGCATATTGAATGATAATGAAATACTGAAGTTACACGGACTGTCACCCTACACCCTTAAGTGAAATATAAACTCAAAGAAGATGGAACATGCCGTATTCACAACATATCGCTTTTCTTCCATGTATTTTAAGTTTTATGCTAATTACAATATGGTGTATAAGGGTTTCGATATGACTTTAAAATAGCATGATTATTTATCCTAAAACAATTATTTTGCCACACAAATCTGACAATTTATTATTAGGTGGGAGGACATATTCTATACTATTAGAGCGCTTTGGGTCAACCTCTTCTAGGTTATTATTACTGAGCTGTAAACTTTCACAGTTCCAGATGGCCAATCTCTTACTTTTTCCATGTTTAGCCAAAAAGTATATGTTTTCTTTCTTCACTTGACTTAGTAGATCACAATTAGCGGACAAGTCCGAAATCCGATATAAATCTTCGCCGAGAATTTCTCTTTTGCAACAAAATTCTGTGTGCAAATTCAGGTTATTCTCAAATTCAAAGAAAACCCCAACTAACAATGCCCAGTGTGCTTTGTGGCCTTTCTTAAGGCATGGGGCATGGTTACAATCAGCATCATATCTATAAAAACAATTGAAAAATGTTAACCATAGTTAGGCTGCATGAATAAATGTCAAATCCTACGGAACAAGCAGTAATTTGCCTGATATAAAATATCTAAGTAACAGTTGAATATTACTGAAACCGTTATTTAGCAATACAGAATTGATATTCATTTGATTTGCAAGTGCACAAACTGCAGATGAGCTGAATAGTTCACCCTTTTTGGTAATCCCCATTTGCTTAGCCTGTTGAAATATAGAATCTGTGTCAACTTTAATTCCACAAGATTGAGCAGCCATAGCTAAAGCTACTAGCCCACACCTAAGAATAAAATATTTAATTTTTAGTTAGAAAAAAGATTACACTATGTAGTTGTTAGGTGGAGCTGTAGCTGTAGGTGGATTCCCTGAAAACAAAACAGCAAAATATTTATTTTAATAAAAATAAATATTTACAATGTTGGCCTCCTTGCCTTTGACTGATACTTACATTTAAGCTTGAGTCGACCCCACAAATGCTTTAAAAAGAGGCATAGGCATATCCCTGATTTAAATATTGACTAAACGACGAGCATCAACAAAAGGCCGAAAGTGCCTTGCAAAAATGGCAACTCCTTCTTCAACACAATGTTTTCAACCTCAGCTGCAAATCCATCTTCATCAACAGCCACCCGTTTCGGCTCCCCTAAATAAAAAAAACACATAAAAATTTAAATATTTGACTTACAAATCCCCCTCGCCTGGGATAACATTTGGTTGGTGTACACCTTGGGGCACAATCTTGCTAATATATCTCCTCCCGGGACACCAGTTGGTGGGTGTCCCGGGACACCCGATGTTTGGGTGTTGGACCGCACTTTTAGAGGTCCCCCTCGCCTGGGACACCAGTAAGTTGGTTCAGTAGTTGGGGTTTGGGCACTGACGTTTGGACGGAGGCTGCACAAACAAGTTGCACAGAAGGAGGTTTCCCTTCCAACAAATCTTTAATCTCACTCATCAGCGTCACTTGCTGCATGAGCAGCTGCTCCAAGTTGTTAGGTGGAGCTGTAGCTGTAGGTGGATTCTCTGAAAAAAACAGCAAAATATTTATTTTAATAAAAATAAATAGTTACAATGTTGGCTAGGTAAGATGGCCACCTGTTGCGAGTAATAAGTGTTATGAAACTGAATTCCTCTTTCGTAAAGTTGTTCTGACAATTTCAAATGGGCGACCAGGTTGGCATCCACTTTAGAAGTTTTGCTCGTTGCCTCAACCGAACAAACTGAAATGAAAAACAGTTTTATTTGTTTATCAAAACCTCGAAACTTATTAATAACATACCGTTAGTAACAGTTAGAGAACATCAGAACATCTCTTTGTTTTTTTGGGATTCTCCAAGATGTGGCAATTTCATCAACAATAATTCTTTTTTTGGCAAGTTCTTGCACAACGATCGTCTTAGACATACCGTATTGGAAACCGCCATGATCATGACGATCACGAGAAGCATGGCCATGATGCAAATCCATTGCGTATTTGGCCAAAGAAAATTGTGTCCCACAACTGTATTTGAACAAAAAAAAAAAATTAATAATAAGAAAGTAAAATATTGTTTTAAAATTATAACCCTTCATCTTCTGACATGTAGCCAAGTCTAATCAGTCTCTAGTGCACCAATTTGGCACACATATTTCTCCCTTCCAAGATGTCATAGATTCCGATATTCACATCAAGTTCAGGCAAACCTGGAAATAGAAAAAAATTAAATCACGTTTTTCGGCAGGAAAGGTTTTTAATAAATTAATTACCTGCTATGGTAATCGACACACGATGAGAATAGGTTTCTTCATCGCGTGTCGATGTGTACTGTAGTGACACTTTTAGGTGGCGGCAGAAAAAGCGAAAAATTAGCTCCCTGACATTTTCAATTCCTCCACCAGTGCGCGGTTGCAGCAC
Organism: Daphnia pulex; assembly: GCF_021134715.1. Taxonomy (NCBI): domain Eukaryota; kingdom Metazoa; phylum Arthropoda; class Branchiopoda; order Diplostraca; family Daphniidae; genus Daphnia; species Daphnia pulex. Next base: position 9,955,433 of record NC_060026.1, on the reverse strand, counting down.
TGGTGGAGGAGCAGGAATAACTACTGGTTCAGGAACTGGTATTGGTGCAGCAGTGGCTGGCTGGATTGCTTGTTGAGGCACATGAATAACTTCTCGTTCAGGAACTGGTAGTGGTGCAGTAGTGGCTTGCTTGATTCCTTGTTGGACAGCTAGATTTCCGGGGGAAGGATTTCTCTCCCTCGGCCTAGCACCGCCAAAATCTGTAGCTGTGGCCGATGCATTGTCAACCACACCGAAAAACAAATCTTCTTGAGTCGTCACTCACTTTGGATTTTTCTTAAACTTGTGGCAACCTTTCCATCTGCACTTGTACCAGCGAAATTGGCAGGATATCTACCATTTTGAAGTTGTCCAATATCTAACACCAACCAACTGCTTTCGATGACAAGTTTCCATCTCTGTACTGGAACATTTGTGAAATCTTGTAGGATACATGGAATGCCATATGGAGGCTGGAAAAAAGCGAATCAAAGAAGATAATGGTGCAATAATGTTGTCGCGCCTAACCAACTCTATGGACCCGTAGTCAACTAATAAAATCTTGACTACGGGTCCAACTTCTTGGACTATCTTGACACGATAGTAATGATCTAAGTAAAATGACAATTGTTAATTAACAATAAAAATCTTACGCTAAGAGGTTTTTTTAACTTACCATCACTAGCTTTATACATGACTCCGTAATAGGCCAGCAGCCTTTGTTCTTTTGTCTGATACAATTTTGGTGGCTTTTCTAGTTTAGAATAAGCGTCGTTTAGCTCATCTCCCATCCCCTGAAGAGCATCAGGAAGTGGTTCTTCTCTGCCGATAGTTAGAAATTGCCCGAAGAATTTACCAGGATTATACGCCTCAGAAACAAAAAGGATCTGCCTTTCAAATAGATCTAATCTTGGTAGCTGAAAAAATATAATTATAAAAAAATTACAAATTAACATAATGGAATTTAATTTTGACAAAAAATACTTCATTTGTAAACACTTGGACGGGCACGAACACGGTCACGGTCACGGGCTCGGGCAATGGGACGGCCACCGCAGCCTCACAACTTCTCAAGCTGCTGGGCAAGTCGAGAAGTTGTTGGAACAATATATTGGATGGGAAGCCTTCTTTCGGAACTTCAAACAGTTTTCTGCAAAGAGGACATGGAAACTAAAAATTTTTTTATAAAATTTGAATTGAAAATGTTTAATTATTTTATTTAATACCTTCACATTGCCATTATCATTTGACATTTGGATGCATTGCAAAAGGCATAACCTGCAAAATGTATGGTTGCATGGCAGCAGTCTTGGGCAATTAAACTGCTCATAACACACGCTGCATGTCAGCACTTCATCCAAGTATTCATTCATCTCTTTTTTTTTTAAGAGTTAACGAAAGATTCAATCAAATTAAAATTCAAATCAAAGTAAAGGATTGAATAATAAAAAAAAAATAAACAAGAATTATTTAATCCACACAATGAAATAATTTACAAAAAACTTAGCCATCTATAAATAACTTATAATTAATTATACGAGGACTGCAACCACCTACGTCGTCACTGCGGTTAGTCCCGAAATCCAGACCAACAAAAGCACCGATAAGTAGTGGAGCCGGAGATGGACGACGGAGACGGACGACGGAGACGGACGACGACGGACGACGGAGACGGACGACGACGGACGACGACGAATGGAGATGGACGAGCAACACGGCCTATTGTAAAAGACATTTAAAAAAATATATAAATTTCACGACCATAATGAAGTTAACCAACGAAGGCGAATTAAGTACGGAATGGGGCTGGTGAGAATGGGATCACATTCAAGTTCGCATATTGTTTCTTTTCTTTCTTGGCAATTAACGTCTTTCTTATTTGTTATCTCTCGTTTTTTAACGCTCCGAGAGACTCGGTCACACAACCACGCGCACTAAAACACATAAAAATAGATTACAACAAACAAAATAACAACAACATTGAAGTCGTTTCGCAAATCAAACATAAAAGTGAAAATGTGTTTTCTCTATTCATTGTTTTTTTCTTTTCATTTCTACTCTAGCCAACAACAACAGAAAAAAGATCAAGTTCGTTCATATTTTGTCGTGAGACTCTCTTTGTTCAATTTTCCCTCCTCAACTCTTTGAGACCGCAAAAGATGTTGTGTACAGCGACAACAACATGGCCTACACATGTGGTAATGACGTGCTTCATCTTCTCACCCAAAAGGAGATAGAGAGAAGAAAAAAAGGAAAGAAGCAATCGGAAAATAATGATAAAAAAATAAAAATTCCCCACAGTGTGTGTGACTAGTTGCTATGACTAGTTGCACAGCAACTAGTCGGATGTAAAACAAGAAAGAGAGAGAGAACCCGGAAGAATGTGAATAATAAAAAGAGAATCGAGGACATTACTCGAATAACAAAAAAAAAACAGAAACAAAATTCGAGTGCGGCATTGAATGTGAGGGGGCTGGCTAGGAAGAGGAGCAGATGACGAGAGAGAATTGTGTTTCACATCGATAGATAATCGACATCTGTCAACATTTTGACGCGTTCGGCGTGATAGAACAACTCCCGTAAGAGTGAGAGTAGAGAACACGACACTGTTGTCAGAGTGAGAGGAGTCAGTCAGAGATATCTCCTTCTAAATCGCCAGAATTCTGGATGCCCTTCACGTTATAGAAATGGCAAATTCAAGATCCTCCTCCTCTCTCCCTCCCCTCTCTCTCCCTTGACTCACTCACGAGAGAGACGAAAAAATAAAAAAAAACTAAATTCAAGTTAGATCGAGCCAAGCTCCACTTTCATCTTGTTGAAAGTGAAGGACAGACACGCAATACGTGAATAAGTACATGCATGTTTGTGTGCGTAAAACCGCGAAATTTCTCAAAAGAACGAACGGCAAAAAAGAAAAAGACAAATGATTGCACAAGAGTGAGGGAAGGAGGGGGGGATGCAGGCCGGGAATCCATCATCCGTTGGCAACTTGGTAGAACGGGATAAAACCGGGAGAGAGGAGGGTGGTGTTGGTGGTGGTGGCAATTCCAACTATCGACCACGTCATCTTCACTTAGCCGGTTTTCACAATATCACAACTGGAGTGTGGAGGGGGGTAGGAAAACCAACCTGCTGGTGAAGAAGACTCTAGTTATTGTTGATTCGCCAATGGATGACGGAAGTCAGATGGACGAGCGTCGGATGGACGGGCGTCGGATGGCCGAACGCCAAACACTTGAGTCTCTGCTTGCGTCGCTATTGCCTCAGCGGGTGGATCAAAATGGGCGATTCCGGGTAGTCAGTCAGTTTGGCGGCTACTGTCGATCGGAAATGGGAGAGATAAATGGAAAAACAAAACATTGTTATTGAGTGTGTGTGTGTCAAACACAGGGAAACCCCCAAAAATATCCAACGTTCAAGTTGGAAGAAAATTTGAAAGAAAAAAAAGAAGAAGAAAGTCGATCAAGTGTCCCGACGAAGCACAATTTTCAATCATCTCGTCAAAAGACGATTCACAAGGGTGTGCAGTCTGTCGGTTCATTCCCCCCATCCCCCAGTTTAGATAGAGTTCCATCAGTAAATCACTTTGCGACGCTTCCACCCAATATAAAGAAAAAAACTCGTGATTGTTTCAGACTCCGCCGATGGATGGATTTCACGGACGGCCAATCCAATCTCAATATTCCGCGAATCAGTTGACAGTGGACACAATTCTAGACATAAACCAAAAAATGGTTGTTTTAGTAGAAACGTCTTTCATGTTTTATTGATGATGGGTAATCTTTCACTACATTCACTACACTACATACACGCCTAGAAGTAAAAAAAAGTGGTAAAAAAGTGGATTTGCTGAGCACAACCTGTGGCTGTAACACGTGTGTAAACTTGTTTAGATTGCTTGCTGTATATAACGTTAGAATTTCAAAGAAAAACAAAGAACTTGCTGAATATCCCGCTTTTCGAATTCTCTCAAAAATTCCAATTAATGGATTTTGATACGTTTCTCCTTTATTGATGTTCATAGTGATATCTTTAAAAAAATCTACTGCAAACTTCTTTGTTGTTTTGTCTATACTTTTATTGATGGCGGATGAATATATTCTATAAAACCACATTCCTGCCACAAGATACAAGGTTACGCCTTTTCGAAACATTTTCGATACGTTCATAATGTTATATCCCTGCCTGGCCTGTTTAGTCATCCATCGGATTTCCAATTATTGCCCTCTAATCTAAGTGAGAAAGGTTGGTCTCGAAAGTGTCACAATATGACATCTATAGGATTTTCCAATAACATATTTTGGGGACATACGCATTTTAAGTACCAAATTATGTCCGATTCATTATCCAAAGGACATCCTAATTGATAATTCATGAGAAAAAGACAGTTGGCCCAAAATTTGCGAATATGGAATGCCCATAGAAAATCAGTTTTTTATCCTTCTTTCGTTTTTTCATCATCTTGACGTGACCAAATTGGGATGTTCGGACATCCAAAGAATACCCCAAAAGAGTTTTTGCAAAAGTAATGACTATGTATATAAAGAACCCATCGCAATAATTGGCTTACTTTTTTCACTCACATATATTTTTTTATTGTTCAATGTTGCACCCCTCTCCCTGCACCCCTCTCTCACCCCATTATTTTAACCAGCTATCTCTGTTCTACACAACAGTAGAATTCACCTTGCTCTCGCTCCAGCAGCTTGCTGGTTTCAAGCGTTTTTTTATCTCTCAGGCATTCTTTACAGGTGCATCAAATAATAACATTATGATACGACTTTTCTTCAATTAATCAGACAATAAACAGCCGTTTTCCAAATTCAATTTTTCTATGTTTCATCAGTTTCACCTGTGGTTTTTTCTTCAGCCCTAATAAATTCGATGGCTCAAAAGTTTTCTTTTTGTGGGAACATCGAGCTGTAAAAAATTAATTACGACCAATTATAAATATGAGAATTGTTTTATTACTTACAGTTATTTTCTTAAAATGGAAGCACTGAGCTGTAACAAAATTACAAAGATCAATTATAGTCAAGATTTGTTTTACTTGGTTAAAGAGTAGACGTGCCGTTTCTTCTAAAATTCGGGTTTTCATTTTTTTATGTTCAATGGAATCGATAGTGATTTGTTAATGAGTTAAACAGAATAAGAGTTGCAAGAGTGTTCATATTGCAATATATTTTGTGAAAAAAATATGTGGCAAATATGCTACAAATCTGTAAATTCGGTCCGGGATTTGGTGGGATGAAAGAAGCAGTAAAAATTTTTGTTTTCTTTGGCCAAGTGAATCGTGGGATAATTAAGATTCATCGTATGAATGGGAAACGGTGTTCGTCGACTTTCATTACCATGCACTAAACTAAAACACAAAACAAACAGGAATTGCTTAACAAGTGCGATTTGCATTTAGCAAACTAAAAGTGCATTTTCTCTTGATTTTATTGTTACAGAGATCCCACAAACGAAAACATGTTGTCCTTTTTCGTCAATAGACATTTCCCAGATAACAGGTCTCCTTTAGATTGGCCAATAATCTTTTAACTGCTCTCCGAACCGCTGGTTGCGGATTTGAACAGTACTTCGCTACTTGGCCAACGAAATGTGTGATTTCCTGGCGTGTAGCATTTGTAAGATACAAAAGGGCTTCAACTACTGATTTTTTATGGGACTTTCGTTATATAGTTCCATAGCCTCTCCCTCTCGCTAGTTGGAAACATTATGACGCATTGAGACGGGAGTTTGGGTCAGTGGTCGTTAGGACTTCTCATTTTATGTTTCTTGAGTAGAGTTAGAATGATGTATCTTTACGAAATGAAGATTTGATTATTTTGTCTTTCACGTTCCATGTAACGGTGAGAAACTGGGTAGGTGGAATGTTGCGAATTTCGAATTCACTTGCCATGTTGTCCACAATAGGTAGTGAAACCTCGTCTCCTTAAAAAACGAATATAGACACTTTATCCATCAACGGCTGGAATTCTGCTGCTTCCAGTTTTCCATTATGGGTTTTGTTCCATAAAATTGGTGGTTGTTTAGTACTGAGGAGCCCTTTTGAGAAGTACGGCATCACCCTATATTCGCTAGCCGCGATTGACATAAATATACGAAAAAACTCGGTTCTGGAACTTTGGAAAATGTGTCTTCAAAATCAATGCCAGGTCGTTTAGCGCAGCAAAAAGGTATCAGACGTCATTTAAAGCGAGATGGTACTTCTCCTTGCCAAGGTTTATAATTCCCAATTAATTTTTGTCAAATTAGGACGTAGCTAGCCGGCAGTTCTGAAGGAAAGACAAGTTCCCAAGACTTTTTATCTATTTGGCATCTATATTCTTCAGTCGCAGCGACAGTGTTGACTGTTTTCTCAGGGGTTGATGTTGATGCTGCTAAGGCTAGGAACTTGCCGTAAGGTTATCCGGATCTAGTTCGATTGAAATAATCGAGTATTCCGTAGCAACCAGGCCAGAGGTTCCTTTTGCAACTCATTTTCAGTAACACCGCCATGATTTTTTACACCGCCATGTCTTTTACTTTCCAGATCAACGAATCAAAAATGCTCTTCAAGGGTGAAGCTGCCAAATTTCAACGTCTCATAAGGACCCGAAAAAAGGAAACGTGGGAAAGTTTCTGCACAAACGATATGAACAACGATCATCAAACATCACTCCAATACCCAGTGAGAAAAGATAATCGAAGCAGCAGCAGTCTAAAATAATCGCAGCTCTCTGTAAGTGGACGGAAACATCATGAATTTTTCGGTCCACATTGCTAAAGCTTTCGCCTGCCACTTTCTTAAACCCGCTATACCCTCCTCCGACTGCCATACATCCCTAATTTAAAAAACGACGTTATTCTTTCTCATCCCATATGCCATACTCGTCCAATCACAATGTCGAAGCTAGAGTCCCGCCATCTCCACCCAAACCTACAAATTCCACCGGAATCGACCAATTATCATCTTCACTAATTCTTGCTACCCACCCATGTTATGATCATTTTCTTCTGAAGATGCTTAAAGTTTCCCTCTCAAACGGTTGGTTCCCTTCATCCTGGAAAATCGCTAAAATTACCATAATTCAGAAACCGAACAAATCCAACTATGAGCTACTTGAAAACTATCGTCCAATCAGCGTGCTCCTTTCTTTCTCAAAAATCTTTTAACGTATCATCCTCTCTAGACTGAAATGGATCGCTACTGAAGCAAATTGGTTCAACCAAGGGCAACACGGTTTCAGAGAAGTTTGCTCCACCGAAACAGCCGCTAACAATTTGGTTCATCACATCGAGACCCACTTTTCGAAAAAAGAATTTACTGCAAGCGCTTTTGTCGACATAAAGGCAGCGTTCGACTCAGCATGGCACCCTGCAATAATAGCCGCACTCATAAAATGAAGTGCCCGCTATACCTTCTTCGCATCATCGGAGACTATCTTGCTAATGGGAAAGCTCAGATCGACATCGAGGGCCGTGAAACAGACATTTACTCTGGTCGCCCCCAAGGTGATGGAATCCTCTCAGCGTTTCTTTGGATTACTCTAATTGATGATGTCTTCTACATCCTTCTTTTTTTTCTACATCGTTTTTATATCTGCCTACGCCAATGATTTAAATATCGCCTGCAGCCACTCTGATCCAACCACGGCCACATCCAGACTAAATATCGCATGCAGTGCAGTCATAGACTTGCTTTTCTCCATAAAATTTCTGATCAATTCCCCTAAAATCATCTTTATGATTTTCAATTTTCATCGGAGCAATCGTCTGATCCCAGATAATCTCTCTTTAACTATACAAGGAACAACCATCTTCCCTTCCACCAGCACTACCTTTCTCGGCTTTCTTATTGACAATCTTCTCAGTTGGAAAAGGCACATTGAGCTAAAATGTACCTCTGCAACTCGCTTATTCTACTCAATGCGCCACTGCTTATCCCTCACCTGGGGCGTAAATCGTGTCCGATTACAAATCCTTTACAAACTTATAGTTGAACCCACCATTCTATATGGCTGCTCAATATGGGCTAAAAGAGCAACTTTGAAATCTACCAAAAAAATCCTAAGTAGTGCGCAAAGAAGATATGCAATTCAAATGCTACGCGCCTTTCGCACATCTCAAAATGAATCCTTGCTAATGATGTCAGGAATCATGCCACTTGATTACAGAGTCTTAGAGCTCACCACCATCAAATATCTTGAATTTAAGGACAAAAAAGTTCTCCAAATCAGCCTCTATAATAGCTGTCAATGCTATTTCTGCAACTAAGCTGGACATCCCTTACGACCGAGCTAAATGTATCCGACTTCCAGAGATACTTCCTTGGAACAGAAACCATCCGTAGGAAATTCAATCGGCTTCCTCGACAACACTCACCTCTGCCGATCCTTCGACAACCGGAATCTTCACAGTCACAGATGGCTCCATACGCAAAAATGGGGCTGGATTTTCTTCCCTTATCTGCTCGCCACAATAAAATCTTTCAAGCAGAAGGCCTTGCAACCCTTGCCGCCCTAGACTGGATTGTCTCAACACGCCCACTTCCCTCTCAAAACTACAAAATCTCTTCCGACTCCAAATCCGCACTTGCTGCTTCTACTCCATCCGCTTCCACTAAATCCTCCCAACCATTCTCTTCTATAGTAAAAATCTTGGCTACACACTGCACAAATATATTTTTTTTATCCCGAGCCACTCTGGCCACCCTGGGAATGATATGGCAGACGCTATTGCTAAAAGTGCCACCCAAAGCTGGTCCTCTCATCACCCATCCCTGCCGATGACAAAATCATATGCAAAAGATGTGATTCTCAACTACATCAACACTCTATGGAGAGATGAGTGGAAGTCCATGAAAGCTGGAAAGTATGTGCGGGCCTTTGTTCCCAACAGCAGCCAGTGCAATAATTCTCAACACCAATTCCCTTTCCTACCAGACTAATCAACTCCTTACTGGCCACTGTCGTTTAAACGGCTATCGCTTCAAACATGTTTCTTCGCCGCTTTGCTCTTGTCTTTCCGAAGAGGAAACGGTTAAACACTTTGTACTCAGATGCCCCAATTTTTCCATACATCGTGAGCCTCTTATCCGCGCAGTCCTCCAACTAAAGCTTACTTGGCCCCCTCAACTCTAAGTCTTCACCCAATCCAAATGTCTTCTTCAAGCCCGCCAAAATTTTTTCACGATAAAAACTCAGCGCCTAAAATAAGCTATGACGAATGCACGATTTGATACTCCGTTTCACTCCTCTCACATGTATCCTATCTAATTTTGTTTTTCTTTTGTTTTACTCCAAATATGACCATCACTGTACCCTAGTCTACTCTCTATGCCGTAATATTCTTTTCTTTTTTTTTGTTTTCTTTTTCTTTTTCCCATCGGAATACAATAAAGAGGAAACCATCATTATTGATAAGTGATAACGCCTCTGCAACTAACAAATAAAAAAAATATATATAGAGTATTTTATACTTATCCTACACTATCACAATAAAATTATTGCAATGAATAAATCTGTACATAGTTACTAACTGCTAAAAAAGGAATTTTTATAATTACATTTACATTTACATTTTTCTTTAAATTTGCAATCAAAAATTTCACAACAGACCAGGGTGTGACAAAGCGGAATTAGTGAAGCATCAGTAGTAGATGTAGTATTAGGATAAGTGATCCGATTTTCCCCTTTTCTCTTTCCCCCAAAATTTCATATCACTATAATGTCCGTTTTGGGACGGCCAAACTCTATCGACATTTGGAGATACTACGGCGCGACATTTCTTCTAAATCCATTAAGTAAAAGTTGATTGACCATTTTGGTTGTGATATTCATATTTTTAGTAACGATGGATTGATGACCTTATTTGTTTACAGCAACTTCAAATCAGAAAAAAATTAATTGTCGTCAGCCGAAGAAGAAAAAATTTGAATAATTTGTGCTGCAGCAAAACTAATCAATTAGAATTAAAAAATTATTGTTTCTAAACTTGAAATTGAACTTTCAAGTTTAGAAAACTCTGGCCTGTGTGCTTGTATATAACTAAATATTTTCTTGAAAATAATTACTGCGAAAAGTAATCAATTTAAAATTCCATCATTTGCTCAATCAATAATGAATTTTGCGTATCCGAAGAAAATTATAGCACCATTACAAGTAATCATATCTATTTTTAAAAATTTTTTAAATTATTTAAATTTCATCCTACAACAAATTGTTCTTGCAGTATTACTACATGCTTCAAGAACTTAAATTTAGATACTCTTTAAAGCCATGGATTTTGTTCATCATGCAACGAAGTACTTACATTTGAAAGTCGGCTGCCGTAACTTCGTTCACTAAACTGAACATCGCGCAAGATTAATAATATAATATAAGTTTAATATATTCCCGATAACACTGATCATCATTTGTGCACTTTACATGGAAAGGGCACTTTCCAAGGATGGCTACTATCGCTACGATAACCTTATGTTCTAAGAAAGCTTAAGAAAGCAAGCAAAACAATACAGTTTCACGAAGAAAAGTAACTTTTAAAAGTTACGCTTATCTTAACCTTATGAAAATTACACTCTTCTGTAATAGGAAAATTAGTCTAGTGTAACTATTTTGCCCATTCAGTAGAAATATTGCTTACACCACATCACTAAATAAATAAAAAATGTTTTAAGGGGGCTGGGTTGTTGTCTTTGGTGTCAAGGTGTTACAAGGGGGCGGTAAAAAAACTCGACAATTTTCGTTACCTAATTAAAAAACGGCTCCATATCAACCTACAAAAAAAAATTTTAGTATTTGGTATTTGATTCATTAGAAAATTAAACAACACTTACCTTGTTCATGCCCAAGCTAATTTTAGAATATTTTTTTATTAAACGCAATCGGATAAGAAAATTGTTAAAGTTTTCAGAATTCCCACAAATATCAGAGAAAAATTTAAAAAATGGTTTCGCTCTCTAAACATATACACGTTCTGATTTGCATCTTTGATTACGAACGATTTTGTAACTTTTTTCCTTATTTTGTAAATTAAAATGCATTTTAGCAGATTCAAAATAATTGTTTTTCTTATTTTAATTTTACCTTAATCGGTTAGTCCTTAGTCTGCATCCATTGATAGCTAGCTAATTTATCCAAAACAATGTTTTGAAATTTTAATGTCAACCTTGGGAAATTTTTGAAATATCAAACGGAGCATTACACGGTAGCATTGGTAATATTCTTTGTTGCAGTTTCATTCTTGAGGATCCAATTTTACTTTACTTGTTGTATTTTAGAATTGAAAATTACTTAGCAGTTAATTAATTCCAATGGGACTATTATGACTATTGGGCGGAAAACCCAATTCTAGTAGCACTGTTGAATCAGGGCGGGCCCGTAACTGGAGCCGACGTCTGCGTTTATTATGGGAAAGCAACGCCATCTAGTAAAGTTACTTACATCTTGTCATGAGGATATATTCAATGTTACATGACAACTACGCATATGAACGTAGCAACGTTGTTAACCGTGTTTTTGGCGAGAAAAATTTGGCGGGAAAAATTTTGCAAAAATTGCTTCTAATCAACTGTTTCCACAATCACCTCTTCGATCACTCACCATTTCGTAAGTTAAATTTTCAGTTTTTCAAATTTGTTAATGTTTATCTAAATTTTAAACCTTTTTAGTTTTAGAAAATGCCACCAATTCATTTAACCACAATTTCCGACGAAATAGAAGAAGCAATTTCTCAAGATGTAATAAAGCCAATGACCAGTTGTCGGCCACAACCGGCCGCCGCTACTCCTGGAGCACCTCAAGTCGATGCCGCTGCTGCTGCTATAGTGCTACATCTGCCACAACCGGCTGCCGCTACTCCTGGAGCACCTCAAGTCGGTGCCGCTGCTGCTGCTATAGCGCCCCCTCTTCTCCGTCGCGGGCGGCCACAACCGGCTGCTGCTCCTCCTGGACCACCACCTCAAGTCGGGCGGAGTGTGCCCATTGCCGCTGCCGCTGCTATGGAGCCACGTATTGTCGGTCGGAGTCGGCCAGTACCGATTCCCACTCCTCCTGGACCACCTCAAGTCGGGCGGAGTATGCCCATTTCCGCTGCCGCTGTTATGGAGCCACGTCTTGTCGGTCGGAGTCGGCCAGTACCGATTCCCGTTCCTCCTGGACCACCTCAAGTCGGGCGAAGTATGCCCATTGCCGCTGCCGCTGCAATGGAGCCACGTCTTGTCGGTTTGAGTCGGCCAGTACCGATTCCCGCTCCTCCTGGACCACCTCAAGTCGGGCGGAGTATGCCCATTGCCGCTGCCGCTGCTATGGAGCCACGTCTTGTCGGTCGGAGTCGGCCAAAACCGGCTACCGCTCCTCCTGGAGCACCTCAAGTCGGTGCCGCTGCCGCTGCAATGGAGCCACGTCTTGTCGGTCGCGGTCGGCCACAACCGGCTGCCACTCCTCCTGGAGCACCTTTAAGTTGGTCAACTTGGGCCTAGATTATCATGTCATATGCAGGTCCAATATGACATGTTTAACTTCTTGACGCAACAAGTTGGGACATCGGCAATTGTATTCATTAGTGTGGCAACGGAAAAAGGGATATCGAACAACAGTTTCCGTTTCGGTCAGTAACTTTTATATTTTATATTATTCGTGTTATTTATTGTTTATTTCTCATTTTTTCAGGTGATCCCTTTGTGGCCCGATACTTATCCAATGATAATTAAGTTGATGACAACAAAAGGGAAGCTGCGACTATTTTCATGAATCACCTGATTGATTTAGGAGTGGTGACCCTAAACGGACGTAGAGGCCCAGATTTCCAGGCTTATGTCGACAGACTGGATGCTGGGAGATGGGGGCACTACACTCTGCATAATGCACGTTGTCTAGTGGAACGGCATCTAGGCGCTAGAAATTTTGTTTTCTCTCAAACAGGAGAAGAGGGAAGATACAATTGCAGCCTGCAGTATCCCCGTTATCGAAAAGGTAATAGGATTTTAAAAATAAAAAAAAAATTCTAAGTTTTTTTTTATTTCTTTAGATAGAATTCACGTAGACAAAACTGAAACAAAAAAACGTGATGCACGGAACTTGGCTTTTTTTGAATTTGCCAAGCAACTTTACGCTGCTGGAATAATTCCAGCAGCTCGTAATTAATTTATTTTTTTTTCTAAAAATTTGAAATGTTTGAAAAACCAGAGCTATAGAGCCAATAAAGCCAAACACTTAAACAGCGCTGTTTAAGGATGATCCTCACGTGCACTGGACATCTTACGGGACTGTTTTCTTCTGCCTTGTGTGGATGGGTTACAAGTTTGGGCCCAGGATGTTCTTTTACTGCATGAAAAAGGCCACTGAGTGGCACGACAAGAAAAAGAAGAAACCGCAGTCTGAACAAAGTGTATTGGAATTGGTAGATCAGGTTGACAGGCAGACCCTGTTGGCGGATCAGGTTGCATCGTAAGTTCTTCAAAACAGTCATTCAACATTATGTTTTATTAACATTTTCCTGTTTTATATATGAAAATTCTGATATCTTTGAACCAAAAGTTGGATGCGCTAGCTGCATCCCAGGGAACAAAGAGTAATCAAGATTGAACATTCATTTTTTTTACATCCATTGAGTGGTTTACTATTTGCCAATACAAAAATTTCCACTCTCTTGTTTCTTTTCTTCTTTTTTATTGGTTCAAGCAGCTTCATTGCTTTCAAGTTTTTTTTTCATCCTGGGATAAGACGTACAGAATTTTATTTTTAAAAATTTTAAAATCTTTCTTTTCTCGTGCAGGTAACATGAAGGCTTCGAAACATCTGCATGATGAGGAAGGGGCACGTGATCACAGTTCTTCGGACGAAGCTGGTGGGCCAGCAACTGGTGTACGCTGTAACCACTGTTTCTGCGTAAAACCAAGTAAAACCAAGGTTCCTTGGTTTTACTCGTGAAGCCGAAGCTCAAATTGTCAAATCAATCGATTGGTTGATGAAGACTATTGGATATGAGAAGTTTATTCTCATCGGCCTAAAGCAATATTAATTCCGTAATACAATTAGATAGTACTGTAATAATTATATTTCACTGTATAGCATGGGAGGATTTCTTTCGTCGGCTTATGCTCTAGAGCATCCCGATCGGGTTATCCACCTTGTATTGGCAGATACCTGGGGGTTTCCGGATCCTGCTGCTCCACCTGGGAACGATGCAGCACAACTCACAACACCTCTCTGGTGGAAACTTCTCCATCTACTCCACCGTATGGCTAATCCACTGTTTCTTCTCCGAGCGGCTGGACCCTTAGGTTTGTTCACATAATGTGTGTATCCAGCTCATGTTTATCTTACTTGTATTCAATTTTGAATCTACTAAACAGGGCTCACAATGATGAGAAAATGTGGAAGCTATTTATACCGAAAATTTTAGGTAGCGGTGGAAAACCCCGTTGAAACAATTTTCCAGTATCTTTTCCAGTGAAATGCACTTATCCCAACGTAAGAACGTTTAAAACAATATTAATTTCGTTACTATTGGCTAAAAAGTTTTCTTTTTCTTCCATATTTCAATTTAAGTGGAGAATCGGCCTTCCATTCCATGGTTAGTAATTCGTGTTTTCATTAATATTTATTTTCTAAATAAATAAATAATTTTATGAATAATTTTCGATGCATAGATGGTCAATTCGGACTTCGCACGATTTCCCATGGTCGACCGTATCATGGAATTTCCACCACATATTCCAATTACGTTTATCTACGGAGTGAATTCTTGGATTGATGGGCAGTCGGGCCGGATTATCAAGGAGCGAAGAAATGGATCTACAGTCAATCTCAATGTAAGCGGCTGTTTTTCTGTGTTCAGTTGGATTTTTAAATAAAGAGGTCTTCATTTAGGTTCTTCATGGCGCCGGGCACCATGTGTATTCAGATCGATCTGCTGAATTCAATGACATTGTTATGTCAGCGTGCGTACGTAAAACCAAGGAACCCTCGGCCATCAGCCAATAGCTAATGGCTAGCTCCCAGCTATCAGAAGGGGATGAATTTTATCACCAAATTGCAAAATGGGGCCTGTACATGGCTGAAGGGGTTTTTGGATTGGCAACTGTTGCGGTAGCCAAATTACCCTTATGTATTTTTATTTTTTATTCGTCGTCCCACTTATCCCTAGCCCCAATTTTAATATTTTAAACTATAAGTTAAAAAAAGTTTTCGTAAAGGAGAAAGGACAAAGTAATCTACTTCATCGCTAGATTCAGAAAAATGAGCGACCTAAAAACCAGTATGATATCTGGTTTGGAATACGTAAAAAATGCACGAACATGAAAGAGAACCTCTCTGAATGCCAGTGCTAGACGGAATAAAGTTTCTTCCTTCGCCTTTAGTGGCCCTCTACCGGACATTTCTACGCGTCACTTAACACAAACAATGTAAGCACACATGTCAGAGTTGCCAGATTAATTCAAAGAGACTCTTCACATCGTATTTTCTCGACATTTCAATGATAATTCTAGACGAATTAGCTTTTAAAAGCTAAGTAGAATAAAAATTCTTAAATAAGTTAGCTTGAGACCAAAAATTAATGTAAAAATTGTGGACAATATAGTATGAGTCCCCTAAAGGGGCAATCGAGATTAAATCACATTTACTGCATACTGAAGATATACAACCACAGGTTGGGAACATACAAAACCATTAGATTATGAAGTTGAATTGGAACCCAGAACGATTAACTTTCTGATGGAATTTTTGTAGAGTTATTGTTTATTCACACAATAAGAGAATCTATTACTGCCGAGCGGGAGCATCGCTAGCCTCGGTCGTCTGCGATTCACCTAAGTTGTGTACGAATGCTCTTCAATCCTCATATGAGTAGGTCAGCAATAACCAGAATGAAGGAATCAGTAAACATCTTGCAAGTCTTATCGTAATTTTAATAATTGTTTAAATTTTACAATTTCAAATATTTGTTTTCATAGGATTATAATTATAACTGTTTATCAGCATATATGTAACAATGGTGGCTTTAACAGCTGATTAACATAAGGACAATCACTACCTATTTAAAACCTGGGAAATGTGGCAAGAACGGTTTGCCATATCATCCAACAACGAAAACAGATATTAATCAGCGAAAACCTACAAACCATATTACCCCGCCATTAATATCTTCCATCAAGGGCCGCTCCCTTGGTTTACAGCAATAGGGTACACGCACGTAAAATTAAATTTTTTTATCTATCTAGCCTAAAGTAATTTTTCACGGGGATAATTTTTTCGAGAGGTTTGTTACCTCGAAAAAATTTATTTCGCGAGATATTTAAGTGCAACGTTGTATTAGGCTCCTCCTTCCCAAATTTGGCTGTTCAGCCATCTTTGGTGGGAGGAGCCTAATTAAGGCCCCAAACAATGCAGACGAACAGCTGTTGAGTCAGTTTTAGCTGTTCTTTTCATAATCGATCCGGTATTTCAACCGGATAAATGGGGATCATAATCTGGTTTCTGGTGTCGGATTACGGGCCCGGGTGGGCAGGGACAGAAACCAATTGGAGCTGTACAATCTGATCAGTTGTAGTTTTCAGGGCTGCTGACAATTCAAAATATTTCAACTTACCAGTCGTTGGTGCTGCCATGTGGAAAACGTGTCATGTCGTCGTGGTCAACTACGTACATTGGATAGTCCTTTGTTTCCTCCATTTTCTAAAAAGGCATCCTATGGAAAAATGGGGATATATATTTACTAACCAATCAGTGCAGTGTGCATGAATTCCGGATCGTTACTCAAGTCATGGTGACCAGCTTTTTCTAGTTTTTGCTTAAGTTCAAAACATGTTCTATTGATGTAGTTCGTAATTCTTGGTGAAGAAGATAAATTGACATGATGTTCAATGTCTCAGCCTTTAACCACCTTTGTTTGTAAAACCCATTGCAAGCATGGTCTCTAGGACATCCTTCTCAGCGCCGGGGCCTCCATTAAGACCACATTTGCCTGATTTGCCGGGTTGTTCGGTAGCACCTTAAATACAAAATGATTTTTTCAGCTCAAACATTACAGTGATAATGCAAAACTAAAAGGGGGAGTTTCAGGGAAAATTCATTCACCTGGGAAACCAGTCCATCTTTGTTTGGGGCTCCTGGTCCATCGGAGAATCCATCCTTGCCGGGGCCACCGTGTTGTCCAACAGGGTCGGCAACCCCCAGATTTTCTACTGGGGTCACCAGGTTGGTCATCTATGCCAGGTTTTTTGTACATCAATAGTGTCCTTGCAAAATGTGACGATGTATCCACCAACTTCCTTATTTTTATAGCGAACATCACCATACGAGAATTCAATTTCTTTTTCCACATGAACAGGCAATAATACTGCAAAAAAAAACAATTACACAATCTGTGATTTCTAATGAGCAATTTTAGACACACCACCAGCCTCCAAAATGTTCTCGTTTATAGAAGGATGATTGATGATGGTCACCAAAACATTAACATGGTTGCATCTCTTGTTGAGACAAACATCACGTTCTTTTTCTTTTGTTTCTTTCTTTTGTGGCTGTAACACGTGTTTTAAACTTGTTTAGATTGCTTGCTGTATATACCGTTAGAATGTCAAAGAAAACAAAGAACTTGCTGAATATCCCGCTTTTCGAATTCTCTCAAAAATTCCAATTAATGGATTTTCATACGTTTCTCCTTTATTGATGTTCATAGTGATATCTTTAATAAAATCTATTGCAAACTTCTTTGCTTTTTTGTCTATACTTTTATTGATGGCGGATGAAAATATTCTATAAAACCACATTCCTGCCAGGTACAAGGTTACATCTTTTCGAAACATTTTCGATACGTTCATAATGTTATATCCCTGCCTGGCCTGTTTAGTCATCCATCGGATTTCCAATTATTGCCCTCTAATCTAAGTGAGAAAGGTTGGTCTCGAAAGTGTCACAATATGACATCTATAGGATTTTCCAATAACATATTTTGGGGACATACGCGTTTTAAGTACCAAATTATGTCCGATTCATTATCCAAAGGACATCCTAATTGATAATTCATGGGAAAAAGACAGTTGGCCCGAAATTTGCGAATATGGAAGGCCCATAGGAAATCAGTTTTTTATCCTTCTTTCGTTTTTTCATCATCTTGATGTAACCAAATTGGGATGTTCGGACATCCAAAGAATACCCCAAAAGAGTTTTTGCAAAAGTAATGACTATGTATATAAAGAACCCATCGCAATAATTGGCTTACTTTTTTCACTCACACATTTTTTTTTATTGTTCAATGTTGCACCCCTCTCCCTGCACCCCTCTCTCACCCATTTATTTTAAGCAGCTATCTCTGTTCTACACAACAGCAGAACTCGCCTCGCTCTCGCTCCAGCAGCTTGATGGTTTCAAGCGTTTTTTTATCTCTCAGGCATTCTTTACAGGTGCATCAAATAATAACATTATGATACGACTTTTCTTCAATTAATCAGACAATAAACAGCCGTTTTCCAAATTCAATTTTTCTATGTTTCATCAGTTTCACCTGTGGGTTCTTCTTCAGCCCTAATAAATTCGATGGCTCAAAAGTTTTCTTTTTGTGAGAACATCGAGCTGTAAAAAAATTCATTATGACCAATTATAAATATGAGAATTGTTTTATTACTTACAGTTTTTTTCTTAAAATGGAAGCACTGAGCTGTAAAAAAATTACAAAGATCAATAATAGTCAAGATTTGTTTTACTTAGTTAAAGAGTAGACGTGCCGTTTCTTCTAAAATTCGGGTTTTTATTTTTTAATGTTCAATGGAATCGATAATGATTTGTTAATGAGTTAAATAGACTAAGAGTTTCAAGAGTGTTCATATTGCAATATATTTTAAAAAAAAATATGTGGCAAATATGCTACAAATCTGTAAATTCGGTCCGGGATTTGGTGGGATGAAAGAAGCAGTAAAAATTTTTGTTTTCTTTGGCCAAGTGAATCGTGGGATAATTAAGATTCATCGTATGAATGGGAAACGATGTTCGTCGACTTTTATTACCATGCACTAAACTAAAACACAAAACAATCAGGAATTGCTTAACAAGTGCGATTAGCATTTAGCAAACTAAAAGTCCATTTTCTCTTGATTTTATTGTTTTAGAGATCCCACAAACGAAAACATGTTGTCCTTTTTCCTCAATATCCATTACTGTATTCCCTGATAACAGGTTCCCTTTAGATAGACCAATAATCTTTTAACTGCTCTCCGTTGCGCTGGTTGCGGATTTGAACAGTACTTCGCTACTTGGCCAACGGAATGCGTTATTTCCTGGCGTGTAGCATTTGTAAGATACAAAAGGGCTTCAACTACTGATTTTTTATGGGACTTTCGTTATATAGTTCCATAGCCTCTCCCTCTCACTAGTTGGAAACATTATGTCGCATTGAGGCGGGAGTTTGGGTCAGTGGTCGTTAGGACTTCTAATTTTATGTTTCCTGAGTAGAGTTAGAATAATGTATCTTTACGAAATGAAGATTTGATTATTTTGTCTTTCACGTTCCATGTAACGGGGAGAAACTGGGTAGGTGGAAGGTTGCGAATTTTGAATTCACTTGCCATGTTGTCCACAATAGGTAGTGAAACCTCGTCTCCTTAAAAAACGAATATAGACACTTTATCCATCAACGGCTGGAAGTCTGTTGCTTCCAGTTTTCCATTATGGGTTTTCTTCCATAAAATTGGTGGTTGTTTAGTACCGTGGAGCCCTTTTGAGAAGTACGGCATCACCCTATATTTGCTAGCCACGATTGACATAAATATACGAAAAAAAAACTCGGTTCTGGAACTTGGAAAAATGTTTCTTCAAAGTCAACGCCAGGTCGTTGAGCGCAGCAAAAAGGTATCAGACGTCATTTAAAGCGAGATGGTACTTCTCCTTGCCAAGGTTTATAATTCCCAATTAATTTTTGTCAAATTAGGACGTAGCTAGCCGGCAGTTCTGAAGGAAAGACAAGTTCCCAAGACTTTTTATCTATTTGGCATCTATATTCTTCAGTCGCAGCGACAGTGTTGACTGTTTTCTCAGGGGTTGATGTTGATGCTGCTAAGGCTTGCTTAACTTGACTTGCTTAACTTGTTTGACTTGCCGTAAGGTTATTCGAATCTAATTCGATTGAAATAATCGAGTATTCCGTAGCAACCAGGCCAGAGGTTCGTTTTGCAACTCATTTTCAGTAACACCGCCATGATTTTCATTGCCAAGTAAGGCGTGCAGCGCCTCAGACAGCGGATGAGACAAGCCTATAGGAGATTGCGTAAAAACAAAACAAAACATTGCGTCTTTTACTTTCCAGATCAACGAATCAAAAATGCTCTTCAAGGGTGAAGCTGCCAAATTTCAACGTCTCATAAGGACCCGAAAAAAGGAAACGTGGGAAAGTTTCTGCACAAACGATATGAACAACGATCATCAAACATCACTCCACTACCTAGTGAGAAAAGATAATCGCAGCAGCAATTCCTCCTCTCCGTAAGTTGACGGCAACATCATGAATTCTCCGGTAGACATTGCTAAAGCTTTCGCCTGCCACTTTTTTAAACCCGCTCTACCCTCCTCCGACTGCCATACAGCCCTAATTTAAAAAACGACGTTATTCTTTCTCATCCCATATGTCATACTCGTCCAATCACAATGTACGAGCTAGAGTCCCGCCATTTCCACCCAAACCAACAAATTCCACCGGAATCGACCAATTATCATCTTCACTAATTCTTGCTACCCACCCATGTTATGATCATTTTCTTCTGAAGATGCTTAACGTTTCCCTCTCAAACGGTTGGTTCCCTTCATCCTGGAAAATTGCTAAAATCACCATAATTCAGAAACCGAACAAATCCAACTATGAGCTACTTGGAAACTATCGTCCAATTAGCGTGCTCCCTTCTTTCTCAAAAATCTTTGAACGTATCATCCTCTCTAGACTGAAATGGATCGCTACTGAAGGAAATTGGTTCAACCAAGGGCAACACGGTTTCAGAGAAGTTTGCTCCACCGAAACAGCCGCTCACGATTTGGTTCATCACATCGAGACCCACTTTTCGAAAAAAATAATTTACTGCAAGCGCTTTTGTGGACATAAAGGCAGCGTTCGACTCAGCATGGCACCCTGCAATAATAGCCGCACTCAAAAGAACTGCCCGCTATACCTTGTTCGCATCATCGGAGACTATCTTGCTAATGGTAAAGCTGAGATCGACATCGAGGGACGTGAAACATACTTTTCCACTGGTTGCCCCCAAGGTGATGGAATCCTCCCAGCGTTTCTTTGGATTACTCTAATTGATGATGTCTTCTACATCCTTCTTCCTTTTCCGGTTTTTATATCTGCCTACGCCGATGATTTCAATATCGCCTGCAGCCACTCTGATCCAACCACGGCAACATCCAGACTAAATATCGCATGCAGTGCAGTCATAGACTGGCTTTTCTCCATAAAATTTCTGATCAATTCCCCTAAAACCATCTTTATGATTTTCGATTTTCGTCGGAGCAGTCGTCTGATCCCAGATAATCTCTCTTTAACTCTACAAGGAACAACCATGTTCCCTTCCACCAGCACTACGTTTCTCGGCTTTCTTATTGACAATCTTCTCAGTTGGAAAAGGCACATTGAGTTAAAATGTACCTCTGCAACTCGCTTATTCTACCCAATGCGCCACTGCTGATCCCTCACCTGGGGCCTAAATCGTGTCCGATTACAAATCCTTTACAAACTTATAGTTGAACCCACCATCCTGTATGGCTGCTCAATATGGGCTAAAAGAGCAACTTTGAAATCTACCAAAAAAATCCTACGTAGTGCTCAAAGAAGATATGCAATTCAAATGCTACGCGCCTTTCGAACATCTCAAACTGAATCCTTGCTAATCATGTCAGGAATCATGTCACTTGGTTACAGAGTCTTAGAGCTCACCACCATCAGATATCTTGAATTTAAGAACACAAAATTTCTCCAAATCAGCCTCTATTATAGCTGCCAATCCTATTTCTGCAACTTAAGCTGGGTATCCCTTACGACCGAGCTAAATGTATCCACCTTCCAGAGATACTTCCTTGGAAAAAAAATTTCTCCAAATCAGCCTCTGTAATAGCTGCCAATGCTATTTCTGCAACTAAGCTGGACATCCCTTACGACCGACCTAAATGTATCCACCTTCCAGAGATACTTCCTTGGAATAGAAACCACCCGCAGGAAATTCAATCGGCTTCCTCGACAACACTCACCTCTGCCGATCCTTCGACAACCCGAATCTTCACAGTCACAGATTGCTAGATACGCAAAAATAAGGCTGGCTATTCTGCCCTTATCTGCTTTACATCCGAACTAAAGCATTCGCTCTCTGGTTCCCTACCTCGCCACACTACAATCTTTAAAGCAGAAGGATTTTCAATCCTTGCCCCCCTGGACTGGATCTTCTCAACACGCCCACTTCCCTCTCAAAACTACGAAATCTCTTCCGACTCCAAATCCGCACTTGCTGCTTCTACTCCATCCGCGTCCACTAAATCCTCCCAACCATTCTCTTCTATAGTAAAAATCTTGGCTACACACTGTACAAATATAATTTTTTTGTAATCCCGAGCCACTCTGGTCTTCCTGGGAATTATATGGCAGACTCTATTGCTAAAAGTTCCACCCGAAGCTGGTCCTCTCATCACCCATCCCTTCCGATGACAAAATCATATGCAAAAGATGTGATTCTCAACTACATCAACACTCTATGGGGAGATGAGTGGAATTCCATGAAAGCTGGAAAGTCGGTGCGGGCCTTTTTTCCCCACAGCAGCCAGTGCAATAATTCTCAACACCAATTCCCTTTCCTACCAGACTAATCAACTCCTTACTGGCTACTGTCGTTTAAACGGCTATCGCTTCAAACATGTTTCTTCGTCGCTTTGCTCTTGTCTTTCCGAAAATGAAACGGTTGAACACTTTGTACTCAGATGCCCCAATTTTTCCATACATCGCTAGCCTCTTATCCACGCAGTCCTCCAACTAAAGCTTACTTGGCCCCCTAAACTCTACGTCTTCACTCAATCCAAACTTCTTCTTCAAGCCCGTCAAAACTTTTTCACGAAAAAACTCAGTGCCTTAAGTAACCTATGACGAATGCACGATTTGATACTCCGTTTCACGCCTCTCACATTTATCCTATCTAATTTTGTTTTTCTTTTGTTTTACTCCAAATATGACCATCACTGTACCCTAGTCTACTCTCTATGCCGTAATATTCTTTTATTTATTTATTTTTTTATTTTTCTTTTTCCCATCGAAATACAATAAAGAGGAAACTATCATTATTGATCAATGATAACGCCTCTGCAACTAAAAAATTAAAAAATACATATATATAGAGTATTTTATATTTAACCTTGACTATCACAATAAAATTGTTGCAATTAATAAATCTGTACATAGTTACTAACTGCTAAAGCAAGAATTTTTATAATTAAATTGTGAAGCATCAGTAGATGTAGTATTAGGATAAGTGATACGATTTTCCCCTTTTCTCTTTCCCCAAAATTTTCATATCACTATAATGTCCGTTTTGGGACGGCCAAACTCTGTTGACATTTGGATTTACTACGACGCGACATTACTTCTAAATCCATTAAGTCAAAGTTGATTGACCATTTTGGTTTTGATATCCATATTTTTAGTAACGACGGATTGATAACCTAATTTGTTTACAGCAACTTCAAATCAGAAAAAAAATAATTGTACTCAGCCGAAGAAGAAAAAATTTAAATAATTTGTGCTGCAGCAAAACTAATCAATTAGAATTATAAATTATTGTCTCTAAACTTGAAATTGAACTTTCAAGTTTAGAAAACTCTAGCCTGTGTGCTTGTATATAACTAAATATTTTCTTGAAAATAATTACTGCGAAAAGTAATCAATCTAAAATTCCATCATTTGCTCAATCAATAATGCAGTTTCCGTATCCAAAGAAAATTATAGCACCATTACAAGTAATCATATATATTTTTAAAAAAATTAAATTATTTAAATTTCATCCTACAATAAATTGTTTTTGCAGTATTACTACATGCTTCAAGAACCTTAATTTAGATACTCTTTAAAGCCATGGATTTTGTTCATTTCATGCAACGAAGTACTTACATTTGAAAGTTGGTTGCCGTGACTTCGTTCACTAAACTGAAAATCGCGCAAGATGCCTTTGTTTAATATATTCCCGATAACACTGATCATAATTTGTGCACTTTAGATGGAAAGGGCACTTTCCAAGGATGGCTACTATCGCTACGATAACCTTATGTTCTAAGAAAGCTTAAGAAAGCAAGCAAAACAATACAGTTTCACGAAGAAAAGTAACTTTTAAAAGTTACGCTTATCTTAACCTTATGAAAATTACACTCTTCTGTAACAGGAAAATTAGTCTAGTGTAACTATTTTGCCCATTCAGTAGAAATATTGCTTACACCACATCACTAAATAAATAAAAAATGTTTTAAGGGGGTTGGGTTGTTGTCTTTGGTGACAAGGTGTTACAAGGAAGCGATGAAAAAACTCGACAATTTTCGTTCCCTAATTTAAAAACGGCTCCATATCAACCTACAAAAAAAAATTTTAGTATTTGGTATTTGATTCATTAGAAAATTAAACAACACTTACCTTGTTCATGTTCAAGCTAATTTTAGAATATTTTTTTATTAAACGCAATCGAATAAGAAAATTGTTAAAGTTTTTAGAATTCCCACAAATATCAGAGAAAAATTTAAAAAATGGTTTCGCTCTCTAAACATATACACGTTCTGATTTGCATCTTTGATTACGAACGATTTTGTAACTTTTTTCCTTATTTTGTAAATTAAAATGCATTTTAGCAGATTCAAAATAATTGTTTTTCTTATTTCAATTTTACCTTAATCGGTTAGTCCTTAGTCTGCATCCATTGATAGCGAGCTAATTTATCCAAAACAATGTTTTGAAATTTTAATGTCAACCTTGGGAAATTTTTGAAATATCAAACGGAGCCTTACACGGTAGCATTGGTAAGATTCTTTGTTGCAGTTTCATTATTGAGGATCCAATTTTACTTTACTTGTTGTATTTTAGAATTGAAAATTACTTAGCAGTTATTTTGGTAGAGGAAATTACATATCCTGATTTATGATTTGTGATATCTTAAATTCCGCAAAATAGAAACGGTTCTTTTGTCGCCCGTTTATAAGGATCCCATCATACCGAGGATATTCTAGGTAAATTCGTTTTATTTTTTTAATATATGCCAATTTGGTGCTAATTTTAAATTTTTGCTGGTTAATTCCTACAAAAAGTGCCGAAAGGAATTTCGGCTGAGCTTTAGAAGAGCATCACAATAAAAAAATTATTGGTCTTTGAGTGGTTTTCTCAATAGTTGTTAAAAAATGATATTCTTCTCTTAAGAATTTTTGGAAAACTGTGGGAATTGGGTGCAGGTGGGATAATAAAACATGTTTTCAACAATATTTTCTTCGTCTTTACTTGATTGGAAACTCTTCGCATCATCCACCCACAGAATAACAGCCATAGAGTACATGTTAAACAAAGAATATTTTTGCTGGCTTATATACCGTTTATTAAGCTAATTGCTTATCTCTGAGAGTTGTCTCTGCAACATCTTATTTTCGCGGAAACCACTCTTAATCAAAGCGTACCGAACTCATCAGCGCAGACTCACAACTACTTGCAGACCATTCACCAGAAAGGAGTAAATATGGAATCTAATAGGTTGGAAAGCACAAATTAAATGAAATTGAGTTAATATAATTACTTGGAGTAAAGTGCTTTCTTCAAAGCTAAACGCTTTTTTCTTCAACCGCATGAAAAAAATTTAGTCACTCCTAACTGATCCTCTAGAGAGAATACCAAGAACCACGAATAAAAATTGACATATTCTTCCTCCAAATAACGCAGACATTTTCACCGCGTCCACGGAAATCTTTTGAAAATGCAACTAATATTTACATAGAATTGTAGGTT
Organism: Daphnia pulex; assembly: GCF_021134715.1. Taxonomy (NCBI): domain Eukaryota; kingdom Metazoa; phylum Arthropoda; class Branchiopoda; order Diplostraca; family Daphniidae; genus Daphnia; species Daphnia pulex. The sequence continues at coordinate 9,929,471 of NC_060026.1, read as the reverse complement.
GTTTATTCTATAGTTTAAACGTTGTTAATTTCAGTATTCATGATGGATGTTTCCACTTTCAACTTACCAATAATTGCGCTGGGCGAAATGCAGTACTTTCAATAAGTAATATGCAGACTAAGTGTGTGTTAAATCGCTGTAAATAAACAAAAAAAAACCTAGGAGGGGGTGATAACTTGTTTTATTTGTAACTTATTGTTCATGTCTTTATACTTATTGTCAAACTTCATTTATTTTGTTGTTATTATTATTATTATTATTTATGCTTTTTTTCTAACGGAGAAAAAGTGGGTCAAAATGCTTCATCTGTACGATAAGTTCGATAATGCAGTTTCAGGAATAATTCAATGGTTTTTCATAAAAGAATGTTAAAGTTCAAATATTCTTGACCTCAGGAAAAGCCTCGCAAATATTTTCATCTAAATGGGGAAAGATATATCAAATCTAGTCCTAAATCAAAAAGGTTTGGTTAGTCTTAATCCTAATGCATAGTAACTCTTAGAATGTATCCGAAATTTCGTGAATACATAAGTACTTTCTAAATATTTCGTTCCACCGCTTCAGAAAACAGCGAATTGCAAAAATGGTTCGTAAACTGTTTCCCCCATTTTCAATTCAGCAAATTACTCTGCCATTTCGTAAGTAAAATTTATCAAGTTTATTCATTTTTAAATGTTAATATACATTTTTTAATGTTAATATACATTTTTTAATGTTAATATACATTTTTTAATGTTAATATACATTTTTAAAATTTTTGAACATGCCATCAAATCGGCAAATTCGTCAAATTGATAGTCTCACATCATCCACCACACCTGACCCGATTGAGGTGCAATTGAAAAGGTAATAACCCATGTGATGTCCGACGATCCTCATGGAACAGCGTAAGGAATTGGATGGAAATTGATGTGTTTTTGGATTTTGGATTAGGGAGTCAGGGGAATGTATCGCAAGAAGAAAGAGAAACCCCCAAAGAATCTCCTTTCTAAGCTTGAAATTCAGGAGGAAATGAGTGATGTGTTAAGGGAGCTTGTTTCAAGGTAAGTTTTTTAAATAGTGGTAAACGGTAATACCATCCCCTCTTCTACCATGTTGTAAGCATGAGGGTATATTCAATTTTGCATGGCAACTACGCATACCGTGCTTTTGTTGCAAAAAACGTGATTGCAAAAATTGCTTCTTAATTAACTGTTCCCACCATTCAGCAACTAACTCACCTTTTGTAAGTTAAATTTAAAATTTCTCCAAATTTGTAAATGTTTTCCTACATTTTTAACATTTTAGAATATGCCACCAATTCACGAAATTTTTGATCCCTTACCCACAACGTCCGACCCAATTCAAGATGCAATTCTTCAAGATGTCATGAAGCCCATTACCAGTGCGCTGATAAAGGATAATCTTCACTGGACATCGTATGGGATGTTTTTCTTCGGCCTTCTTTGGATGGGGAATAAGTTTGGGCCCAGGATCTTTTACTATTGTATGAAAAAGGCTACGGAATGGCACAACAAAATAAAAAAGAAACCGCATTTTTCTGAAAGTCAAATGGAAATGGCAGATGTGTTGGCGTAACACGTGGCTAGGTAAGTTCTTCAAAACAGTCAGTCAACAATATGTTTTTTTAACATGTTCCTGTTTTATCTAGAAAAATTATGCTATCTTTGAATAAGAAGTTGGATGCTCTAGCTCCATCCTCTGGGAACAAAGAGTAATCAAGATTGAACATTCAGTTTTTATTACATTAGTGGTTTACTATTAATACAAAAATTTTCCACTCTCTTGTTTCTTTTCTTCTTTCTATTATGTGTACCAAGATTGAGATATTTATAGATTTAGGATGGAATACAAATTTATTGATCCCGATTTATCAAGTGTCCCAGCTATCGGAAGGTGATGATTTTTATCACCAAATTGCAAACTGGGGCCTGTACATGGCTGAAGGGGTTTTTGGATTGGCAACTGTTGCGGTAGCCAAAATTACCCTTTGGCCACCACTTCAATACAACTTACGTGAGAAGTGGGACTGGCCTAGTCAATCCAAGGGTAAGCCTCCTTATTCAAATGTCCTTATTAAAATCTTGTCTCGTGCAGGTATGCTGTTTCGCCGGCAAAATGCTGTTTCTGCTGCCAGCTGCCAGGCCAATTGGAGGTGGTAAGTAAATGCGTGTTTTAAATAACAAATAAATGTTTATGTTTTTTTTTTTTAGTTGAGCCGAAATTGGCGACTGTTGATATCTACGGCTTCGCTGCCGAGGTATCAGCCATCGTGTTGAAGAAGGAGTTGCCGTGGATGGAAGGAACGTTTAGGCTAGTGCTCATGGCAGTAGCCAAGTATTGGGGGTGGCCTTTCCTCAAATACTTGTGGGAAAAAGTTAAACTAAAATGTAAGTATCAGTTTCTATTTCTAGTGCGTCAGGTGTCCCGGGAAGGTTTATTTGCAAGGTTTATTTGAATAAATTATATATATTTGCTGTTTTTTCAGGGAATGCTTACCACAACAAAGACCAAACCAAAAACCAAAAATATGTCAAAATCCCCCTTTCCCAACCAGCAAACAACTCAGCGATGGAGCAGCTGCTCATTAAGCAATTTACGGTATTAAAGGAGATCAAAGTTTCCGTGGCATTCCTGGAACCCTCTACAAATGACGTACCAAAGAAATTTGGCCAACCAACTGGTCCAGGCGTGGGAGACCAATAAAAGTGCGTCGGGTGACCCCGGGACACCCACCAACTGGTGTCCCGGGAATTTACCCCTCAGAAAAAGCAATATGTTTCTTTTTTTCAATTCAAGCTAATGCAATGCAAATTTGTGGCTATTAACCTAGAAATTGTTGCTCAATCATATAAACATTGTAAATCAGGTCGCAAAGGTTGCTACGTTGACAGGTTGCTTCTTCCAGCTCCCTGTTGTGGGTGCAAGGCCAGTTGATCCGAAACTGGTTTCCGTCGATGTTGACGGCCTCGCGGCTGATCTATCCAAAATCGTACTGGAGAACGAGTTGCCGTGGTTAGAAGGCACCTTCGGGCTGGTGCTTATTGCAGTAGCCAAATACCTGGTGTGGCCCATCGTTAAAAAATACGTGTGGGAAAAACTTGTATTAAAATGTAAGTATAAGTTTCTATTTCTAGTGCGTCGGGTGTCCCGATGTGAATGTATTTGCAAGGTTTATTTAAATAAATTATAAATATTTGCTGTTTTTTTCTGGGCAAGCTTATTTCAACAAAACCCAAACAGAAAAGGAAACATCCGACTTAATCCCCCTTCCCGGCAATCCATTGGAGAAGCTGCTAAATCAGCAATTGGCGGTACTAGAGGCGATCAAAGTTTCCGTGGCATTCCTGGAACCCTCCACAAATGACGTGCCAAAGAAATTTGGCCAACCAACTGGTCCAGGCGTGGGGGACCAATAAAAGTGCGTCGGGTGACCCCGGGACACCCACCAACTGGTGTCCCGGGAATTTATCCCTCAGAAAAAGCAATATGTTTCTTTTTTTCAATTCAAGCTAATGCAATCCAAATTTGTGGCTATTAACCTAGAAATTGTTGCTCAATCATATAAACATTGTAAATCAGGTCGCAAAGGTTGCTACGTTGACAGGTTGCTTCTTCCAGCTCCCTGTTGTGGGTGCAAGGCCAGTTGATCCGAAACTGGTTTCCGTCGATGTTGACGGCCTCGCGGCTGATCTATCCAAAATCGTACTGGAGAACGAGTTGCCGTGGTTAGAAGGCACCTTCGGGCTGGTGCTTATTGCAGTAGCCAAATACCTGGTGTGGCCCATCGTTAAAAAATACGTGTGGGAAAAACTTGTATTAAAATGTAAGTATAAGTTTCTATTTCTAGTGCGTCGGGTGTCCCGGGAAGGTTGTGAATGTATTTGCAAGGTTTATTTAAATAAATTATAAATATTTGCTGTTTTTTTCTGGGCAAGCTTATTTCAACAAAACCCAAACAGAAAAGGAAACATCCGACTTAATCCCCCTTCCCGGCAATCCATTGGAGCAGCTGCTCAATCAGCAATTGGCGGTACTAGAGGCGATCAAAGTTTCCGTGGCATTCCTGGAACCCTCCACAAATGACGTGCCAAAGAAATTTGGCCAACCAACTGGTCCAGGCGTGGAGGACCAATAAAAGTGCGTCGGGTGACCCCGGGACACCCACCAACTGGTGTCCCGGGAATTTACCCCTCAGAAAAAGCAATATGTTTTTTTTTTTTTTTTCAATTCAAGCTAATGCAATGCAGATTTGTGGCTATTGCACGAATTCTAGAAGGAAAGGCAATTCTTCCAGAAGGCAAGTCCAAAAAGGCAATTGCCTTTTTGGTAAGGCCAGTTGCCTTTTTGGTTGGCTCTGAAAAGAACCGAGTGGGCCGAGACTCAGCAGACATCCGTCTCTTTTCAGCTCTCAGTGAAGAATGGTACCTCTTAGTGAGTCTTAGCCTACCAGAGGGCAGTTATAAAGGTCCGGACGGCTTAGGCTCCACCCAGTGGTGGGCCGAGATAGCTACAACGCCATCTGCACGGCTATCTTTAGGCTCAGCCTAATTGTGGGCCGAGATCCGAGTGGGCCGAGATTCAGTCAGGTGGGCCGAGATCCGGGTGGGCCGAGATCTGACTGGGCCGAGATTCAGTTAGGTGGGCCGAGATTCAGTAAGGTGGGCCAAGATCCGAATAGGCCGAAATTCAGTCCCCCACGCCGGGTTGTCGCCACCTCATAAGCGCGCGTTTTCTCTGTTTAACAGAGAAAAAGGCGCGCGGGGTGGAAAGGGGGGGGGGGAGGGACTAGAACGGGCCAAAAAATTAAAACTGCTTTCAATTCACAATTGACTACTTTCAATATGACGCGAAAAATCTGAAAATGAAGAATGTTGTTCAGCTAGTGAACCTCTTCATTTCAGAGTTTTCCGCGTCTTCCTAGCTCTACCCGTTCATTAGTTATCCCCCCTTAAAGTACCCTAATTTGCATATGGCTCTACGGAGCGTTCCCAAACTTAGGGCTCGAGTTAAAAGTGACCCTGCCCTTAATAGGAAAAATCTTTAAAAAAATCAGCGTAATGCTACCTATAATGGCTACGGCCAAAAAAAAATTCAACAAAATCCGAAGAAAATTGGATTTTTGGGAACGCCGAGAAAAACGCCTTTTTCCATAAGGTTCTCTCGCGCGTTCCCAAACTTTAGGTAGGTACTGTACATAAGGACGATCATTAACCATTTCCATTAACCATTTTTTGTTCTTGCCATATCATCCAACAACGAAAACAGATATTGATCGGCGAAAACCTACAAACCATATTACCTAGCCATTAACCTCTTCCACCAAGAGCTCCCTTGGTTTACAGCAATTGTTCTAAAAAAAACCGTGCCTACGGGCGCTATTACAGCGCAGGATTACTAAATAAATTCCAAGACACGTCAATAAATTTCCAGTTCCGCCAAGTCTTATATTGTATTGGTTTCTAAGGAAACACTATCAAACTTAACACAATGTATCAAATAAATGCATCGCTTCAACCGCCCATCACATTTCTCGCCTGTCAGAGCAAACAGTTAGATTCATATTTCAATTTTTGAATCACTTTTGTTGGCTTACCGTTTTGAGGAGCCCTGTCAAGACGAGTGAAGTTTCTTCACACATTTTGGAACAATCACGTAATTTTTCCATCTGCAGAAAGGAGAATTCAATAATTTAGTTTCGGGTTCCAGTTCTACATTTTTAGAAAGCAATAACGAACATCTTCAATTCGACGATCGAGAAACTCCTAGGTGCTTCGAAAGTCTTCACTTTTATCCTGCATCATGCTCAGCTAAGTAGATTTGTAAACGGCAGCCAGCACGGCTCTTTTAGTGTACCATGAAAACTAAAGGTCAAAGAGAATGTTACGAAACTCGCTCATAACGTAATAAACCTTTATACAATTGAATCTTACATCCGGCGAAGTGTCTCCGGCATGGTGCCACATGTCGTCAACGAGATGAGCAAGCAATTTCAAAGAAGATGGAGCATTGGTGGGCAGAGCCATCAAACCCATCGCTTCCGTCCATTTCCCAGTGAATACGTGCTCCGCATTCATCCTCAATCGCTTCTCAACAGCCAGTCGTAATATCTTAAGATCGTCCTTCGCCCTAAAAAAAATCAATAGTAAAACTTGGGAGCTGCTTTCTCTAACAACATGAAAAAAGGCTATTTGAAATTTACTTTAGAGGATCGAGTTGAGCCTCCTTAATGTCAGCCGGGAGCTCGGAAGCCAAACGTTCGTTCGACTGCTGATAGACATGATGAACTAATTCGACTCCACCTTTCGTGAAGAGTCCGTGAGCGACACCGGGATAGCCTAAGCTTTCAGCTCCTGAGTAGAGTACAAATTAAATAGTTTCTAAAAAAAAAAGACGGAAAAACAAGACGCCGGACTCACTAATGCAAAACACTTGGGAAAATATGCAAAATTGGGGCCTAGAATATCGGTTATAACTTCCAAACGAATGTCCCCTTTTGAAAAAATACGAATGATGGTGATAGAATGATTATTTAGCTATCGAATGAACCCAAGAGGGGATTTCTATGTGCTAAGATGTAATGGAAATAATGTTTAAAAAAAAACACTTTTTTCCCATAAGCCGCTGTGTAAAAAAAAAGAAACACTTTTTAGCGCGGAAAAAAATGGATTTTACGTTTTTTTTTTTTAAATACTAAATCTCTTGATAACTGCACCAAAATTACAACACTTATAGAATGAAAGATTTTCTAACATTTAATATTTTTTTAAATTGTTTATTTCAATAAGAAAGTATATTTACACGGGAAATAAAATTTAAAATCACGATTTAAACATGTTCTACACGATATTTTTAACTAGTATTTTAAAAATAACTACATTTTTATAGTAAAAACAGTGCTCACGAAAAAAAATACTATTAATAATTTGTTTGGGGTAAAATCGCCAATTTGACTATACTATTTGTTTATATGCCTTTTTTGCATGCCCTGTTAAAAAGCTCCCGAAAAATATTAATATTTAGTGTAATTATTTTAATTTTGAAAATATGCGTGTTTTTGTCCTATTTTCAAGAAAGCAAGGGATATCTATTCTTCTGACCATTAATTTTTGATTGATTGATTGATTGAATGATTGAGAAAAGAATGGAATCGATGTAAAACTGCTGGGCTGGGTTGGCTATCGATAGTTGAAGTTCGAAAAAAAAATTATTTGGTCAGAAGAATAGTAGATCTCCCTTGCTTTTTTAAAAATCGGCCGCTAGATGGGGTGGCGAAATGACGTCTGTCAATGGCGAAAACCTTCAGAAAATGTCGAAAAATTTCCAAGATTTTCAATTGCCAATATCTCTGCCAATAATCGTTTAAAATAAAAACGGGGCGAGATGTCTCTGGAGGGTGGAAAAATCTTTCATTCTGAAAAATTAGATTTTTTTTTAAAGGTTCGGTTTGCCCGAAAACTGATGTCAAAAATCAGAAAAAACACTACAATTTCTGGGGGGGTCCCTTAATTTTTATTAAATAACTTAATAACTATGCTAGCTAGAATATTGCGGATTTCACCATTGGGTTTTCCGTAAAATTCCGCACAAAATGGTTTATACGGGAACTGGCTGCGATGCTTTCGTCACCCTTTTCTAAAAATTGTAAACCCCCAAAACCCCCAATTTTGGCCTGATTGAGTGGTGGACTCAGTGTTAAACGCTGAATTAGCAATTAAATAAGAAACCAGAGTTAAAACTAGCCCACCGAACTCATTGAAACTAGCTTAGCTCAAGCTCTACGCTCATGGCCTCAAATTTAGCGGAGCCAGTGTAGGGTAGCCAGTGTCGGGGTAGCCAGTGTAGAGGTAACCAGTTTTGACCCACCAGTATCAAAGGTTTTCGTTTTCGTCTTCTTTCTGACCTGGTCGGCTGGCATCCGTCTATTCTCTCTCTCTTAAATTGTCCCTTTATTCGATACAGGCCGTCTGAAACCCGACTCACTTTCAGTCAAGTCCCTGCCCGATCTTGGAAAAACAAAACAATAATGCTTCATACTGACAGCTCATTCAAAGGCGAGAAACCATAAAAACGTAGAAGGGAGTAGAAATTGGATAATTTGTTGTGAATTGGAGTGCCAGTATCCGCCCAACGTTTTCTAGTAGGAATTTAAGAAACTGCCAACGAAATTGCAGCATAGGAATTTTGCACGATATAGGCTTCGTCCAAAATGATTCTTTCGAATTCAATCTGTAGCAAACTCGACAAGCTCATGCTGGAACGAGCCCCAGCGAACTCGTTGCCATCTATTTATTTCTCTTTCAATTGCCCAAATTAAAAAAAAAGGATAAGTATTTTGTTTTTATAAACGCTAATGATAGTTCACTTGACTTTTTGATAACTGTATCGTACTGATGTCAGTTTAACAAGAAGCGGTTGATATGGCACTTGATAGTTGAAACATGGTAAAACAGTCTTTATAACAGTGACGCTGAATTTCTTGTTCCCACTGATCTGTAAACATTTTATGGAAACAAAAAGAAAAAGTAACGAAAGTTAAGTTCAAATAGTTTAATGTGTATTCGTAAAAAATGGGAACCGGTATCTGCCAACGAGTTTTTTTAGCTTAACCAGTTGGTTCCTTATGTTCCTCAAATCTTTTTTAACGCCTGCTTTCCCTCCATATACAATTTGACATTTGGATGGTGAAAAGATCAACTCTGGATCCCTCTTTACTATACATTTATTTTGACAATAAAACGTACGTACCATCATAAACATTAAAATTTCTAGCACGGATACCTAGTTTTCTTTCTTAAGAAATTAAAAATTTATTTTCTTAACTTTTATATGAACCAACGTGGAACATATAACATAAAATGATATATTTCAATAGCATTGATACCCCACAAAATTTCTTGAGAAATCGATCAACATTCAACAAAAAGGAGCACAAACAATAAACATAATGGGGATACTTACCAATGTAAATCCGACTTCGAATATAGAAGATGTCAATACTTGGGATCTTAATATAAATATTTCCAATTACGTTTAGATTATAGATAAGTAACAAATTTCTGGGTAACATTTTGATGGCCCTTCTTATTGATGTAAGATCTCGAAATATTCCGAATTTAACAGGATAGTTTTGAAGTTCAAGTAGATTAACGACAGGAATTTACCAATCTTGATTGTAAGAAATTAACACATTCATTAGCCTTAATCTCTCATCAATCTTATCAATAATTTCTTAAGAGTTAAATTACCAGTAATTAACAGCTCTTCAAAATGTATTTATAGAACAAACCAAAATTAATCGCGGCTCTGCTATCGAAGAGTTCACTTAGTAATGAGAGAACTAGTTCCTTGTGACAAAGGGTCAACGAAATAAGGGTGTCTTATAGTGAATTTTCTCATAACAATATTGATCATCAAACAGAATGCCACGTAACAAGATATTTTTTTAAAAATGTTTACCTTGAATAATGTCAAAAATAAAAGGTTTGAATATTTAAGACCTATAATTGGGATCTTCCCTTTCACAAAAAAGCCATTTAAGCGCAGTCTCTTGATGCGGAAAAAAGGAAAGGCGGGAGGAAGGATGACAAAATTTCCTTATCCGTTGGTTTGGTACAATTTTCGAAAGATTAATAAAGGTTTTTGAAAACTTTGCTCAGCAGATACTTTTCAGCGGATACTTTTCAATATGCTGCATTTTAATAAATCAAAAAGGGGAAAAAAACATTTGATGCAGCTTTAACTATTCAATTTACATTTATCTCGGCAATTCAAGTCGAATCATGGCGGGGGAGGATATAGCCTCGGTGGAGAAATACGTCCAACATAAATTGCAATTCAGCCAGGAAAGCATTGATAATCCAAATCATTAAGTAACGCAATTTACTTCGAAAAACGTTTGAATCTCTATTAATTTGCCAGTGGTTTCAGCTAGTGAAACCAATTGATATTTTACTGTCAATGGTAGACCCGAAGAAAACCCCGATATAAAAAAGTTATAGAGATTGTAATCCATCGTTATTAATCATAACCTTGATGGTCTTTTTATGGCTACAAATGCCCCTGGATGAAGTACTTTCCACTGAATCGAATGAAAAATTGACCAGTAGAGCAAGGAACTGAGTGTTCTCATTTTACCCCATAGCCATTTCAGAACCCACTTTGGATAGCAACGACAGAGCCGATGATCAAGAAGAGAGAGAGATGAAGAGACCGATGAAGAATTTTGAACACACTGACAAAGGGCTCGCCAAAAATTTGGTCTAATAATTGGCTTAAAAAAGTGAAGTATTTATTGTATAAATTTTTTTACAAAATGATTTATACTTTTTTGATTAATCTGGTAATGAAACAGCAGTAAAAAAAGACAATCGCAATGTCCCCATTTTCAAAGACCCTTAATAAAGGTTTTACACGGGGAATGAGTCAATCCTTGATCATCTATAGGTACTATAACAAGGTTAGCTTTTTTCATGTTATTCTCTTACGATTATTTTTAATCGTACAATATAATTCAAATGTTAGGAAATTTCCCCATTATTCTACAAGACTTAAAGCTTTTTGATAAACCCAACAATGTTCTTGAGGGATTAAAAAGAGTATAGAGGTGACTTGAAGTTAATGGGTATGCCAACTTTTTTTTGTTTGTTTCTTGTATCTTGGGAGGTTTTAAAGACTGGAAAAGCGTGACGGGAAAAACTTCGATAATCTCAAAAACTAGACAAGTTAGATGAAGGACGGAGAATATAAACTCAGAGAAAAATTCAGATCCTTTGTGAATTGATTATGGTCGTAAAGATGGATTTGCTCCACCAATGCATCCGATGGCTATGTCCTCTCCAGCCATGATTTGACATGAATTGCTTAAATTATACAAATAATGCTGCAGCAAAGGTTTTTAAAATTGAAATGCATTATCGTGAGATTAATTGAAATGAATCTTTTAAAAGTATCTGCTGAACAAAACGTTTCAATCGTTTTCATCGTCCCAAACCAACGGATAAGAAAATTTCGTTATCGTTTCTCACGTTTTTCCTTTTGCTTCATACAAGAGACTGCACTTAAATGTTTTTTTCCGAAAATGAAAATCCCGCTGTTTGTTGTAGTGGTGGATGGAAACAAGACTTTCTCGTCAGACGTACCTTTCAAACTGCATGAAAACCAATTCCCAGTCTTGATGTTGACGTCCACCTAAAACTGCTTCGATATGCCAATCGCCATGGGCGTGAAGCAAAAAGGTAAAGCAGCAAAATATATAGTAGGGTCCGGTCCTCTATAAACTTTTTAGGAGTAAAAAAAATTGTTTCCCAAAATTGAAAAGTTGTGTCAGATTATCAACAGATTTAGGGGAGATTCTCTCCCTCCTAATCCAAAAAGCTTAAAGTTCAATTTAGAAGAAAAAGCTCTCCCTAATGAAATTAAAACCCTTAATGTCGATGTCTACAACGGCAGAACTCGGCATTTTTTATTATTTTCTGGGCAAACTTAATTACTGACACAACCAAAGGTGAAAAAATTCAGTCCAATTTTTTCTTCGATGCCATTTTTTTTATTTCCATGCTTTTGCATAGCTTTAATTTCATCTGATGTTTAATTTTTTTAATGGCTTCCAGCACTGAAGAGTCGGACGAATTGTTTTATCACCGAATTGCAAACTTGGCTCTTTAAATGGCCGAAGATATATTTGGAATTGCGACTATTGGTGTCACAAATATCACACTCTGGCCTCCAATATGCAGTACTACTTACGAGAACTGGAACTGGCCTCCTCGTTCCAAGGGTAAGTTTCCTCATTTTTCGTTTAAAATTATAAAAAAAATGCTTAAATTTTTCTTTTTTCTTAAGCAGGGTCACATGATGAAAAAAAAAGTCGTCTACCCAACGTCCACTTGATGAGGAGTCTCCTGACGATCCCAGCCCATCGGAGGCGGCTAGTACTTCTAAAGGCTGTGACCACGAACGCTACCACGGTCATACTGCTGAAGCATCTGTGACTACCTCAAAACAATCAACACCAAGAAACTCTCGTCGAGATCGTCATCACGAAGGCAACAGCCACCACTACAAGGCCAATAGTTTCTTTGGAGAAGGAAAGTCTATTAACGAGCAATTTTTCGCCGATGGATCGCCCGCTGCAGCTGCAGGTTTTCAATTTACTTTGGGTCAGGTAAATTATCGCCTAACCAATACCCCCTCCCCGAAAATAAAATGATTTTCAATTCACAATACCATTTATTTACAGATGCAACAGATGGTGTTTAATGAAGTAGCCGAAAAAAATCCGGAATCAACAAAAGAAATTGGCTGGCAGTCAATGCTAAAAATTCGTCGTTAATGGTTCAGCAAGAAGGATTCTAGAAGATAATCCAATTCTCTTCTTTGCAAATTCTTCCGAAATTATCTCCTTCTCTCTTCTTTAATCCAGATACCTTCCACTACCATAATACTATGTAAATTGAATTCAATTCAAATACAATTCAATGCAAACACAAATGTGAATGAAGCCCAGAAAATTACCCTCACATACATAGTCCACAGTCACCTAACATAACTTTGCAACCAACCGTGGTCATTTCTTTTCCTGTTTCCCTTTAAGTTGGAATATCATTTTATTTTTAGACGATTTCTGTTTTTTGACATGAAACCTTACACGTTAAAGTTGCCGTTGTGGGAATTGGCCAATTAAATTGGTTTCCAGAATACTGCCCGGGAAAGTTTCTTTCCTAGTTATGCGCATCAATTACCAAGACAATTTTTGTTAATGGAATTATTAGAATTTTCTCCAGCAAGCGGATCCTTCCAGCCGCAAGGACAGACTGGGCTCGCAGCTTGTCTCTTCTGAAATTAAAGTTCCCGTTCCCGAATATGGTTGGTGTCTGACTGTCTGACTGTCTGACTGTGGTGATGAGTGGTAAGTTGCTACCATCAAATTTGACCACATGGCTTAAACTTCTGTTTGAGCACGCCATTTTCTCTTTTTCGTTTCTTTCTATTCAGTAATATCAGCTTGCACAACTGGGCCCATAACCTGTTGGAAGTTATACTGATTAGAATAATTTTACACACAAGATTTCCTTTTATTCTGTTTGAATGTCTTTCTTTACCTTCTTTACAGTTGAAATTGTAAAACACAAAGAGATCGATATTTCAGCGAGACACTTTTTCAAGAAGAGAAGAGAGAGAAGAGTTGACAACTGGCGGTGACAGCAGACAGTTTTTCTTGAATCGGTTTATGCAACCAACTCTGGTTCAGCAACGCTGACGCGCAATTTTTTGCACCAACAGGTTCCCCTTAGCGAATGCTTGACTTGGAAAATTGAGTTTCAACAGAACCACTTGTGTATTAAAAGTTCGATGACTAAATTTCACCTCTATTCGCCAACCGCAGACCTCCCAAAAGTCACGAGCGGTTTCCCTCCTATTTATTCATGTAAATCGCACGCGCAACGCCCGATGATCAATTAGCCATCGGCCATCATGCGCTGTGATTGATTTACCCAAATCGTTTTGTATATCACTGGCCTTCGGTAGTACAAAGCTAAAAAAAAATTGGCGTGAATTGACTTCCATCAACTGTTGGAACCAATAAACCTCGGACTCAATTTGAGCGTGAAAATTCAAATTAGAAATAGAGAACTTAAAAAGGGCGCCGGCAGCATTCACCCAAGGGTCCCGCCACGTAACAAAAAAAATAGAGACCGCATTCTTACAAGCAACTTTCGTTGCTCTTCACTTGAATTGACATCAGCGCAAAAAAAGAATAACAACAAAAAACAAAAGACTTTCGAACGAATGTGTCATTCCAAGGTATAAAATGTCCCTGGCCCTCGACGCCGTCCTTGGCGTCTTGTTGATCCGGTGCTGAGAGAGTCTCACTCTCATTGTGACTCAATTCCGGTTCGGCGCCCAACCCCCGAAATTCCCAACGTCCGGATGGGAGTCGATATCGTTAAACAGATATCCAGTGTGTGCCATTGAACGATTGATTCCCCTTTTATGGCGATCGAATAGAACAGAGTTGAGCTCGGAAGAAAGAAAGGAAAAACTCATTTGAACTTCCCCCTGCACGCGGCCAAAACAGAATTAAGAAAAGTGAAAGTGGACGACGAAAATGTGCGGATCATGTGGTGCAGCCAACAGTCGGAACAGAAACGGGAAATTGAAACAGTTTGAAGAAAGAAATCTAGATTTGTGTGTTAGAAACAACGAATACAAGTTGCCGGGTTGTACAACACACTTTTTCACCTGCCAAATAGAAGATATTACATAATCACCACCGCTCTTCGCCGGTGTTTCCTTTGGAAATGTTTTTGGTACAAGTAAAGTCCTCTCTATGTACATTTGTATCAATTCAAACGGCGATCATTGGCTCTGCTTTGAGTGAAAATAGGTCGACTTCAACAAGGGAGAGAGTGCCTCGCAAACATTGATGAAAAGCGAGATTACTGATGTCGGAATAAGTTACGTTACGACGCTCAATGTCAAATAAATGGTATGACTAATGGAACTGCTACACTGATGCGAGCGAAACAGAGCACTACAACAGACGCTTACGCATACTGAGTTTTCTACTGAAATTGTTTCCAGCAGAACCAGAAAAAAAACAAGTTTATTTTATCTCGTCACATTCCAATGCGATGAAGCGATACAAAGGACAAAAAAGAGAGAAAGATGCTTCCTGTTGCGGTCGGTCATTCACGATAGGTCCCTTACATCTATGGAATGGATAAGAAGCTAATTAATAACTACACAAATTAATTTGCAATATGGAACCGGAAAAGTCTGAAAACGTGAAGTGTTTCTTGATGGCTATTTTTTCTTCCGCCTGGGTGGAAATAGCTGCTTCGCGGCTGCACCGCAAGGATTCACTAGCCGTTCGCTGACCACTGCGTTGGCTGGCAACTGCACCTTCCGTTTTGCCACCGACATCGTGCGCCGCCGTGTCCACGAACGCCGCCACAGACGACGCGCTGTAAATAAGTAGAAAAATGAAAAGTTTTACGTGCAATTCTACATGCAGGACGATGGACGAGACAGGTGTTAGGAAACGATCTCCAAAAATCGGAAAATTTCACTTCGTTTAGTGCCGCAATGGGCCCGAAGCTGCTGGAGTCAAATTCTTCGCCCATGTTTAGCCGGCAAAGTCAGATTCTCGAAAACAAAAAAAACATTTATTTGACCTACACCAATACCACACACGTCTTGCAAAATAAGCGGGACAATGAGTTTACATTTTCCAAAAATCTATATGCGCTCTCCATTTATTTACCTTTCCGACAATAATATACCATCGCCTAGTCTAGTGCTCCAACAAGTACATATTGATGACTAGCCAAACGTTCCCGACAAGGAGAAGTTTACCTTTCTTCAAAACACAACACAGTTACAGAATTACGGTGAAAGAAATTCGAACGTAGAAAACAGAAACAGATGAAAAGGACTCTCGAGAGAAAGCTTGTACTTCGAGGCAGCTACTTGTGAAAACGTAAAAAAAATTGAAATGGAGGAAAAAGAGGAAAACAAGGAAAGCAATGATGTGTGGCTCCCCGCACACTACCCACAGGGGGCACAGTTTTTACAAAAAAAAATAAAAAAAAGGTATTTATTAAAGGCCAACGCCAGGGGACGTCTATCGAGGGAACTGTGATTGGGGAGAGGGAGCCGACAGAGGGTTCGCCAAGTTACTCGACAGACGAGCTGAAGAATCGCTATTACACTCTTGACCGCAACGAAATTGTGAGTGTGTCACCTGGCCGCACTCTGAGTGTACCACGAGACGCGACGTCTTCACAGTGCTGTAGGTGAGGGGGGGGGGGAGGATGGAGAACATGGACAAAATAATTTTAGTATCAACTCGCGTCAGTTATGTTGATTTGTATCGTTAACGCGAAGTGACAGGTCCAGAGACAATACGGATGAAGACCATGAATCGGCGTTGTATATAACGCACCTGTCGTGTGACGGACTCATGCTGGAAATGTCTTGGATGGTCCTAACAGAAGAGGACGTTGGGGTCTCAGCATGGTCATCAGTCGTGGCCATGGTAGTGTCCAGGTGCACTGATGATTCCAATAGTTTAGCTGCAAAGATTTCCACAGATTGCCCATCATCCTGGGCTTTGCAGATATACTGGGTGACGCCCACAGGTTGTGAGAGGTGTGCAGGCCAAGTGACGCCAACGCGGCCCTCGACGGTGATCTCCTCTCGCCAATACGGATCTAAGTCTAACATTAAAGGAAACAATTATATGGATTACTTCAGCCATTGTTTTGGCAGCTAAACAATACAGACAAAATAAACAAACCTGTCCCGTCGAGTGTTGGGTAACAAAGGGATGCACTTGTTTGGAAGACTGACGACAGTTTTTCGCCAACCGCAAAACTAGACATTTCACGGCCCACACTTTTACCGTCATCGCCCTCTCCCTCGCCTTTTCAAAGAAACGCAAAACATTTAACAAAGAGAACACATTTATATATATTGATTTATTGACATGGACGACAAAGTCAGCGATCGCGGCATGCAAATACTGCGACAAGAATTTAGCGACCAAGTAGGAACTCAGTTACTTCAAACTCCATCACATTTCTCCATGTGTCTCGAAATGTCCACTTCCGACGCGGTTGGGAAGATTTTCTGTCATGGGAATTCAGATGTTACCTTGCCCAGTAATTTACAGAGTAGGTTGTCCTTCGACGCGGGTGCGGATAATTCGCGGTCATGTTGATGACTTGCCGGGCGCTGGCCGTCAGCAGCAGATTCAGAATTGGGGCGCATTTCGGGATTTATGACAGCGACAGGAAAAGCGGATGGCGGTCTGAGTGTCAACGTCTCGTTTTTTACTATTTCTTCCACTGTGTGCTCGTCTCGTTTTTGGCGCGCAGCAGCCGTTTTCTTGCTTTCCGGTTGGCACAGTTGCATTCTCACAAAGTCATCTACGGAATAAAAACAAAATACAAAAACGTCAATTAAAAATTAAACGTTAGAACTAACAAGGCTATGTTGAAAGAAGACAAAAGCAATCTAAACTTTACCGGGTAACAGTTTCCTGGCCACTAATCGGCGAATCAAGTCCAAGTTATCGAAAAATTCAATATTTCTCGCGAGAGCCTTGTACTTCTGCTTGTACTCTACGCCACAATTCTCGCTGTGAAGAGAATATATCGATTGCGCTATTTCTTGCGCCACCTTGCCACAGACTGCGTCCGTCACTAAAACTTTCGTCAGCGCTACACATAGTTTGTCTCTCGCGCGCAACCTTATTTTCGTAAAGTCCGTGGTGCTCAGTTTTGACACTTTAGCGGGAGAGCTTTTAGCGTCAGTCCTCTCCGTCACTCTCCTTCGTCGTTTCATGTCGTCGTCCACCTTGGCCAATTTGTGATCGTCGGAATGACTCTGATCCGGTGTTTGATATTTACGTTTTTCGGCAGAGACCTTGTGTAGATTCCCTTCCCCAGTTGATAACTGAGTAAAAGCTTCCTCTGCTGGCGCTGTTAATTTTTTTCTTTTTTCCTCGGACATTGCTATGGCGCTTTTCACCAGAGGCTTGCTGAAGCTTTTCACACTAAAAGCTGAAAGCTGAAAGCTTTTCACACCCGAATCTTCCTTCGGTTTGCTGGACGGCGTATGGGTGCCGGTGGAAGACTTCTGGTTGAGGCCTCCAAACGGTGAGACAGATTTTACGTCAGAGCTGGAAGAAGGAGAGGTTCTAACCTTTGGCTTCATAATTTTTCCTGTCGGCCCCGATGCAGGCAAAGTTGCAAAAGGCTCACGTCCAGGGTTGTAACCTTTCTTTTTCCCTGGTGCGTCTTTCGGCAGGACGGGCACCACCGCTTTCACAGATGTTACCTTTGTTGTTTTGATGGAACGGCTAGTTTGGCACTTTTCACCAGAGGCTTGCCGAAGAACCTCTTCAAAGCTTTTCACACCCGATCTTCCTTCGGTTTGCCGGACGACGCATGGGTGCCTAGGAGGGACTTCTGTTTGAGGCCGCCATCCGATGTAATAGGCCAGAGCTGGAAGAAGGAGAAGGTCTAACCTTTGGCATCACAGTTTTTGATGTCGGCCCCGATGCAGGCAAAGTCACAACGTCACCCGGAGGAATACTTTTTTGATCCTTTTCATTTGTGTTACTAGTAATCCGAATTCCAGTCTGATCTACGTCAGCACTAGCGAGGTCATCGTTGCTGTGGTAAGTGGTGGGTGTCTTCAACGTAGATTGTTGGTTTCTGATACTCGAACGCGTTATTGGTCCACCGCGAGTAGGACAATTCGATTCATGTTTATTGCAATTTTACGATTTTGGCTGAATCTTTCTCACATTTGGAGAAGTCCGACCATCGATTAAAGTATCAGCAGTTGGCGTGGCTGTTGCAATTCTGGTAATTTCTACCTTTGGCAATACATTTTCCAACTCGGTTGAATTAGCATCGACCGCTTGAATTTGTTCCACCGAATCATCGATGGTCATATTACGATATTTTTCAAACAGTGGATTGCTCAAAACCGCAACAGCCATCATAAAATCTGCTTTACGGTCTTTTCGTAACACTGGAAAACGGAATATAAAAAATAAATTTAACTATTTAGAAATGAAACAAATTTAAAACACAAATTGCAAATTCAACGTACCTGGTTTTACGTAGTCCGCCAAACCACACGGGTAAGACCCGTCTTTGCCAAGGGGAAAAACGCATAAGGTGTTGACTGGCGGCGGTAGAATGCGGTGTCGGTGGTTGTGGATGATGCCAACCGTGGAAACTTCACTTAAACTGTCATAAACAAATTTATAAGCGGGGAGGTCCATTTCACTAAAGGGAGTAATTTGGAAAACGACGACGCGTTCGCCAATCGAGAAGGGTGCTAAGTTGAAGTAAGCGGCAAACCTCTCCAATTTCCCCTCGCCCACGATCTTTAGAGATGTTGGCATTACAATTAGCGGCAAAAATTCAGCTGAATAATCCTGCAAAAATATAACAAACAAGATAATTGCGTATCAAATACTTGGACCTGATCGGAATACTTACATTCACGCAATCGAAGCCAACCTTTAATGCCCTTTGCATAGAGTCAGTGTTCCACTCCAATAGATTCTGTCCCTTTTCGTTTTGGCAAATACCATTCCAGTTTTATCTATCGCATTACCAGACAGCTCCTTACTTTGGTTCCTTTCTGGATCTTCACTGTGTGACGCTATAATTGGAAGGAAAAACATGATTATTCAACAACAGAACCTGAACGGCAACGAATAGAATACCAGTTTCAGATTTGTGACATTCGGATGTGCGTTCCTTGGGACGCGAGTCGAGACGTAGAGAGTCAACACCGGCAGAAACCGCCGAGACTGCCTCCGACACTGCGGTGGGACGGCACACGCTGCTTGCTCCTTCCCCGTAGACTGACACCATGATATATCGAGTCATCCGTAATTGACAATGAAATAAAAACATGAAGAATTAGCACGACCAAAAAAAAACAAGAGTGCAACATTTCCCGCCACGCATTTTCAATATTCCGCTCCCATTAGAACGGCAATGCCTTCAAAAAAAGAGGAACAGCCATCACAGGGCCGTCCATCGGGTGGAGTACTAGGGAAGAAAAAGTTTTACCCACTCTTGTAAAGAGTGTCGGACAGCGCAAGTCACGCGCTGCCCCGACTCCGCTCCCGTTTCAAAGGCAATGCCTTCCAAAAATAAGGAACAGCCATCACAGGGCCGTCCATCGGGTGGAGTACTAGGGAAGAACAATTTTTTACCACTCTTGTAAAGAGTGTCGGACAGCGCAAGTCACGCGCTGCCCCGACTCCGCTCCCGTTTCAACGACAATGCCGTCAAAATAAGGAACACCAACCACACGGCCGTCCATCGGGTGGAATACCAGGATAAAATTTGTCACCACTCTTGTAAAGAGTGTCGAGCAGCGCAAGTCACGCGCTGCCCCGACTCCGCTCCCGTTGCAACGGCATACCATCAAAAAGTAGAAAAACAAAAAGCAACCAGCATTGCGTGCCCACTCACTCTTCCTTTTTCCCCTTGCTCACGCAATAATTGTTTTAACAGAGGAAGCTAAGAAATAAAAGAAAACACTTACCGTTTGAAGAAGAGGCCGCATTGAAAGATGATGTTGTGGCCGGCTTGCACACTCGGGCATTCCCCCAACGCCGATCGTGAGGTGGAGACATTCTAGTTTTAACAAACGGTGGTGGACGGCGCAGGAGTAATTGACGGCAAACCAGGAGAAGTAGTCTGGCCCAAAAAAAGAAAAAAAAAAACAATATTAAGAAGAAATAATTTAACGTTAAATAACAACGTCACACTTACGATTGATTGATTTAAAATAATAAAAGGACGCAACTAGCAGTCAAGTGAAACAAGCCTACGCGTAACAAATTCAATTTTTTTTTAAGTTGGTCCTCAAACACGTGGCCATGAAACATGGCGGCCATGTTTAAGCTTTTTGAGGTTGGGGGGGGGGGGGGGGAAGAAGGGGATTGCAACAGAGAAAAGCACGATTCGTGTTAAATGGTTAAACCAATTTACAGCACACCACCTCACACAGACAATGCATCACATATTTTTCAATTAACAGTGTGTGTGATGTGAGTTACGGGCTCATTCAATCACAAGGTAACTGGCTAGCAAACGTGGGCGACACGAGGAGTAAACGTGACACAAAAACCAACAAGCAAAATGGGCGAATTACCTTGACAAAGAGAGTCGCCGAATAGAGTCGAAATCAAAATAGCAAGGCCAGCAGGGAAAGGTTGCCCGTGAATTCACAGTCAGAAGCGACAGTTGTTTGGGAAAAAATCAAACTTTCAATCAAATTTAGTAGACACAACAGAAACCAAAACGAGACTGCTGCGGTGACTCAAGATCCGTTACCAAAGGCCGCTTCCGAAAACCAAGTTGTTCATTCCGAAACTAGTTCTTTGGCCCTATGCGCTAACACAATTCGAGGAAACGAGAGTCAACTCTTCATCTCGGAGAGTGCAATTCAATTTGTTTCGGAAGTTGATGATTCAGTCGTAGTCGAAGTCAGTAGTCGTCGCCAAAGCTGTGGAATATCCGTGGAAGAGCCGGACAAACCCGTCGACAACGCTCCAGTCTCCAGTGAATTTACCTCTCCTGTCGTCTACGTTCCAGACGATCCGGCAGTGGTCTCTTAATCGGATAATGGTCATTCTTCCGTCTCGAACACGTCCGTCTGTCCGTCGTCACTGTCCGTCTCCGGGCGGTTTTTCCCCTCGTCCAGTCCCGAAGATCACCGCATAAAGTTTCTGCAATTCGAAGAGCAGCTGTCGACGTCTTTGCAAGCCATGAATTTGGAATTGGTACTAGTTCCGGCTGATGGGTAAATCTCCATTAAAAATAACAATTGGTTTTTTCTAAGACATCGACAATTTGTTTTTCCTTTCAGAAATTTTTTGTTCTACGCTCTGGCACTCCAAAATACGGTGTTATGGACTACCATTTCTACATTAGACAAACCGTCGTTGAACATATTGAGTTGAACTCCAACTTTTATAAACCATTTCACACTGCAAAGGAATCCTTTACCAAATACGGTATTTTGTGTTTTTTTTTAATCATCATCAATTTTTTGCCAAATCATTACAATTTTTGTTTACTTGAAAACAGTAAAGAACTTGGAAAAGATGGAACATACGTTGACCATCACGTGCTTGCTGCGTTTTCCAAAGAGTTCAAAGTGAGTTTAATGTTCTTCCTTTTCTAAATAATTCAGTTAGTTTCATGTTCTTGTCTTTCTACTGCGTTCAAAATCAACACACTTGTCTATGCTGTTTTGCGAAAGTTTCACCAAATTTCTTTGTACTCCTGTTTGTCGATCAATAATTTTCAACGTAACTATTTTCGGCAAGTTTCTGTGAAGATTTTCCAACCGGATGGAAGTCACCATTTCCTTGAAAATACAGAAAGTCTTCTTCCCACTGTTCAAGTAGCTTACAACAGCTACAACCACTATTACAGTGTAAAATGCGAAGGAAGAGCTGCTGTTTCTGCTGCCGTTGGTTAAGGATCAATCAATCCCTTTAAAGGTCTTACTTTTTCTTGGCTCCTCCTTCCCCCCCCCCCCCCCAATTTTTTATTGAAGTCTTTCTTTCACGTAAGATGATTGAAATTCAGTTCTGAGCTCGGCTACGTTTTTTTTTTTCTTTAAATTGTTTCCGCTTTTTTTTTGTTCTCTCTTCAGAGAGAGAGAGAAGAGAGAATTTCGAATATATGCTCATCTATGCTCATCTCCTACTGAAAGTTTAACATTTGACATCGTGATACTCAAAATTTTAAATTATTGCAGGCGGCGGTGAAGTATAAATTTCCAGAGATGACGGTCAACCTGGACGCAATAGCTCAAGCGAAGGATACACCAGCCCATCCGGAGGCGACGGAGCTCCAGATCAAACAAGAACCTCTATCTCGCCCTGTGTAACAGGGCTGTCTGTCAGGTTCCTGGGTGCTAGGAGGCTTTCAGTATCCCAAACAGGTTTGTTTTAAACTGACAACTAGTTTGAAGGAATGGTGATAAAGAATTTGCTAATAATTTCTGAACTGTAGTTCTCTCTGCTTTTAAAATATGTTAATGTAAAACAATTTAGATGTAATCAAGGGGGTGTCCGGTGCTTTTTTATTATTGCAAAGAAATTATTACAAGATTTGGGTTTTTCTTAAAAGTATGTTTGAAAGTTAGTGAAAAAGGTAAATCCACGCGATGATTTTCACTGTTTTTTATATTACTAGATAAAAAAAATTGAATTTTTAATACGTATTGTTTTATTCAGCAGCATATTGCTATGTAACAGACGACTCCTTTTTATTTCTAGAATAGACATGTTTACAGATGATTTGTCATTATACAAGGAAAGAACCAAATTCTTTTAGCAGTTTTCTTCTCTCATTTCCCCTCGTGCAGAGTTGTCGCATCATCCCAAATCTGTATTTGTTTTTTCCCTTTTTTGTTACAGTTGGCGGGGATTTGGAATGATGCGACAACTCTGCACGAGGGGAGAAAACGGTCAAAATAAAAAAATAAATGATTTTTAATTTAAGATTTAACAGATTTTAAGTTATTCGAAAAATCTGGAACTTGTTTGTGATCTAGATGCAACGCGGCTCTGTATTTCAAACTAACTCTATCTTCCTAGTTTAACCCGTTCTATTTATGGGTCGCCAAAGTAGTCCTTTTTCAATAAGACTAAGGCTGAAGCTAAAAACGGTAACCATGGCAACGTAAATCGAATCTACCACGTACAGCCAACTAGCAAAAGCATTCTTTTAATTCTGAGCCATGGATACGAGAAGAGTAAATTTATTCTGCTTTTTCCCTCCTAGTGAGATCCTAAATCGTAAGAATAAATAAGTCAGCAGTCTAAGTACTAACTGACAACTGTGCTTACTCCTAGTAAGCAAGCTCTTAGCATTACTTTGTGTTCTTTTTAAACACATGCCGCATCTGCTTCGCCACTCTGCGTTGCCAGATAATACTGCAAAACAAATCTGACCACGAAGAGCCCAATAATGAACAATCGGGACAAAGGTGTTTTTTTAAGTGGACGAATGGAGAACAGAAAAAGGAGTCGGGGGTATATAAATTTATAAACAACTTGAACATAAAAGTGGTTGAAAATTATTGGTGATTAAACGCTGAACAATTGGCAATTGAAAAATTAAGGTCAATTATACCATGTTAAATTTCCCAAAAGGGGATTCAACGGGAAGCTACTTTTTCGCTGAGGCTAAGACTTTAGCCTGCCGTGGGCCTCCAAAAAGGGTTCCTTTACAGCTCAGTACCCATGGAAGGAAATGAGAAAAGCCGGAGCTTAGAGAGAACCGAAATCGGGCTGTGTTGCGGTCGTGTTGATGGTACTTTTTGATAGAAGGCGGCCGGTGATTAACACACTGAAAGGTTTAATGGAGGCTTATTTAAAATAATTAAGAATTCATTGGAATTATTTAACCTTTCACAATCTAGTTGCAGATTCTTAATCTGTATGATCGGTTGAGATTCGTGGATGGCAGTTTTCTTCGGTCTCGGCATTTTAGAACTAACCAAATGTAACCTTAATTCGTTTGCTGGATGAAACTTTACGACTGGTGAATGGGAAAAGAAAAGGGTGCTACTTATAGGTATCATTCGGAGTAGGATGGCCGTTGATGCTAATCCTGTGATGATATCGACGACGGCAGTGCGGGCTGTGAAAATCGATGGGCTTTCGCCGAGTTTGTCTGCGACGCTGCCGTGAGAAACTGGGAAGCGATAAAATGCGTCGACCTCGATGTTGAGTTTACCGGGAATCCATTTGGTGTTGAAGACGCAGCTTGACATCTGGAGGCAAAGGCGCAGTAGGCGCTGGTTATCCAGTTTTTCCAACGCGTAATCATTTAAGATGGGCACTAGTGGTCTATGATCGGTAAATAGATCAAACGATGTGAGTCCTTTCAGAAACTGGCGGAATTAACGTACAGGGCTGTCGGGTGGCCTGGGCCGTAAAATGCTAATTCGGGAACTATTGCCAGTTCTGTTCTTGCAACGACAAATGCGGCTTCGTGATCTGGGGTCCAATCCCAAGCGATGGTTTTTTTGAGGAGCGGGGTAAGTGGCACGAGGCTGCTGCTATCATCGGGCTGAAATTCCCGACTTGTTGGCAGAGCTCAAAAAAAGAACGAAGATCGGTTACATTGGAGGACTGCGGGAATTCACGAATCGCTTGAGTAAGAGCGTGGTTGGGACAAAATCCGTGCTCCGATACCACGTATCCTGCAAACACTCCGGTGTGTGATGCGAATACTGTCTTATTTTTATTAAAGGATACGTTGTGTTTGTCAGCAGTGCGGAAAAGCAGACGGAGGAGGCAGATATGTTCTTCGTAAGTACGGGAGAAGATTATGATGTCATCCATGCATCGTGAGGTGTTGGGGGATATGACCAAAAATTTCATGAAATCGGCCCCCATAGTCGTCTCTAGCGTGCGAAATCCCCATCGGAAGTCTCGTGTATTGGTGTAAACCTTCGGGGTGGAGAAAGTCGTAAGGGCCATAGACTCCTCGCAAAGTGCTCACTGGTGGTATCCTTTGAGGGCGTCTACCACGGTGAAGAAGCGAATACTCTGTGGGATGGAGTGAACTGACTGGAACGGCGTAGGATTTTCGAATTTAGCTCCAATGGGAAATTTGTTCAGCGGTCGGTAGTCAGGGCAAAAGCAAACGCCGCCCTTTTTCTTTGGAAAAAATCAGACTCTGTGGATCCACGGTGTTACAGCTTTGGGTGGGACCTTTCGGATGATGGACTTGGTCGATTTGAGCGTTGAGTTCTTCGCGGAACAAGATTTTTAGTGGCTCCGAAATAAGGCGAGATCCGCTAATTTTCACCGGGATGGCATCGTCACGTAAAACAAAACGTTAGGGTGGGCCATCCATGACTGTGCAAACGCCGTAAAATATTTTTGGAAATTCGGCCATCAGAGACGTCAGATTTTCTTCCTTCTGTGCGTCGGACGGGTATGGTGAAGTCGGCGAAGAGAGTTGGTAAATGCGGGCTTGCGGGTAGCTGTCGTGTAAAATGCCTAGTTGACGCTGTGTCGCTGAGCATAAAACTGGCTGCTGAAGGTTTTACAATACGTGAATGGTGGTTTCCATGGGGCGAGATGAACCATCGTCTGCGGACCAGTCGATAGTGGCTGTGAAAAGAAAGTAAAGATGGGAGAAATTTATAAAAAAAGGGAGAGATAAATTTTTTTCTTTTAAGTTTCTCCCATCTTTACTCTGGGCATATTATATTTGCTCTCTCCTGATAAGTTTCCTCTCCTCATTACCTAGAGAATTTGTGATGAAATGCTTGCAGTAAACTGAAACGACATTTTTTTCTATTTATTATTATTATTTTATTACCTTTTTTAACACCTTCCTTTCAACCGCCCCCCAAATTTTTTTTCCTAATGCTACCCCCTTGCATAGAGGTTACATTTCATTCTTCATTCTCTCTCTCTTCGTTTTTAAGATATCTGTGGCTCCTCATTTGTTTTCTTTTAGAACTCCACAGCTTAATAACATTTGATATCTTATGGTCGGTCGGTACTCATTGCCCCTAAAAAAAGGGATACGTTAGGCCTACGCCTACCTTTTTTCTGTTGACTATCGCCCTCTCTTTCCCTCCTCTTTTCAGTTTCCCAACATTTTTTTTAGGGAAGCAATGAAGGAAGGGGAATACGCTAGTGAAACCACCAGCTCGATAAAATGGTAAAATCGATCAAGGGCACGCTGCTCAATGGGTACGAAAGGGAAAGCCGTCAAATGACATGAGAGTGCATAACGAGAAAATTAATGACAAAGAACAGGAAGTGGATGGCCTACCCAGACCCTTGGTAACAAAAAAGGGGGTTAAAAGAAGAATGGTTATATCGCTAAAACCGTCGGACGTGTGTCCACTATAACAACGAATTAGCTGAGGCAACAACTGCTGCTGCTAGTACACTGTTATAACGCACACGTTGGAGTGTGTCACAGCGACAATAAAAAATTCAATCTACGGAAAAGAGGATAATTACGGATATACTTCCTTGAATTGACATGAAGGAAGAGGAAAACTGTTAATTCTTACCTCTTTTTTTAGAAAACCAATTGAGCAAGGGATTTTTCAGGGATTTCGTGCATGGAACGGAAATTAATTCCCTATGGTCCAATGGTTCGCTCATATCTCTGCAGAACTCTGAACAGAAAAATCTCCTGGAAATCAAATTGCACAACGGGGAATAACAAGGGGAAACGCCCCAACTGTTAAAAGGCAGATATTTCACGAAAGGGAAAGAAAAATAAAAGAGATAAAACTGGGATGGGAATATCAGAAATATGAAAATATAACAATCATTGACGAAGTTACAGAAACCCCGGTTAAATTCAGGGGATGTCACCAAATTTCCCGCTTACTAAAAATCAAACGCCGAAGCTAAATTGCGGCTGGAAGTCGTTTAAACCAGTCTCCAGTCAGAGGACCTTCTCTACAAATGTTTACTTCGGAATTTTTTTGAAATCCACATAGACGGTTACAAACTCAAATTTGTTCACGAATAGAATGACGGAAAGAATTTTAACTGTAAGAAAACGCCTTTAGTATCGTTCAGACTAGAGCTCTTTTCTACGTATAACGTATTACGTTAAAAATTTACGTTTGTACTTCGTAAATTTTGCTTCATTTTTTACGAATCAAAACTTACGAAAAATTGTTCGTAGCCTGTTCAGACTACACTGTTAACTTATGGGAAACAGGGGGAGAACTCAGGGAAAACAAAAGAATGGCGTGAAGCGTATTGCAAAACGGATACGTAAAACGCTCGACTTCGATCAATCTCATTTTTACGTACGCTCAATTTTGACTTCGTTTTGACTACGTAAAGCGTTGTGTCTGAACATTCTTCCGTTCGCAACTACGTAACTCAGAGCGTAAAAACGTTATACGTAGTACGTAAAACGCTCAAAAAGGCTGTAGTCTGAACGTGGTTTTTGGAATAGACGGACTGTTACTGATCGGACGACAGTTCCATCAAAAAGAATTCCTACGTCCATCTATTGCCCAGCCATTTTTTGTCCCATGAGTTTGCATTTTGTCGTATAATTCGCATTTCGCTAATACAAGTTAACGACATAAAAAAGTCTATTAGGAAAAACGCTGTCCTAATAAGCTGTTTTACATGTTTCAACATTTCATTCTGAAAATTACCATTTTTGACTTGTGCATTAACCTTTATTCAAATCTATAAACCTCCAGTCCTTTAGGGGAGGGTTAAACAGGACTTTTTTAACTTAAATGAATGCTCTTTTCGCTACATAAATCATTATAGAAACAACTGCAAATCGCAATACTAGTAGTAAGAAGAAAAAAAATGATATAGATCAGTTTTTCAGTATTGACATTGATTTCCCTCTTTTCTCTCATAAGGAAATATTTGAAAAAATACCTCAAACAACGTCACTAGTCTTCGAAACTTGTATTTCCCGCAATTCCTATATTTAACAATGTACTTTCTTCTTGACCTATAGATGTCACTGTGCAGTGTTCATATCTGTTTTTTTCCTTTCGTTCGCAGGAGGGATTACCAGGAACAAGAAGACCCACCTAATCAGTACTGGCTGCCACTTTCTTGATTGATGTCTAGCTGCGATGTTGTTATCAGAGAGAAATATGCTTTACAAATTTAAATTAATTTCACATAGATTTCGTAACACTCTAACCAGTCCACCCGAATTTTTTTGGTTATTGGCGTACTGGCGATGCTTTGCTAGGTTGGAGGGGCTGAGGCTGTAGAAGCGCTGAGGAGGGAAGTTTAGGTGCTAGGCGTGCTGGGGGAGACGGAGAGGTCTATTTGGCTGAATTTGGTGTGATTTAATTTAACTTCAAATTTTTTATTCCTGGATAGGGAGGACTTTCAATTTCAATTAGGAACACTTTCAAGAGGATTTAAATTGAACCCTCGATCCCTGCTTTCTGCTACTCATCATTTGATGGCCCCATCATTGGAGAATTTTGTACCAGTATTATATATTAAAATAACTCTCCATAGTGTAGTGGTTAAAGATATGGAATATAAATCCTTAAGGTCAAAAAGTCAATGGTTCAAATTGAGAATCAAAGAGAAGTAGAGCTACGTACTTATATGGATTTTAAAAATATTGACAACATCAATTATGAAGTGGAAAAAAATAAAAAAAGCAAACTAAATGAATATTCAAATACTCTGTTTATTACTAATCAATAACAAAAAAATAAACAAAATTAAAAAATAACAAACAAGGAAAATAATTGAACAAATCGAACAAAAAACAACTAAATCACATTTCCAAAAATTCTCTGTGCCTCAGCTTCATCCTTGCACATTTTGGAGCGGAATGAGGCCAGCTCCTTTTGGGCCCATGCCTCATTCCGCTTAGATCTTTCCAAAGCAGCTTCAGCACTAAAACGAAAACTAAAATTTACATAAAAAAAAACATGAAATAACTTGGATAAACTTACTTCTGTCTGTTTTTCTTAAATTTGTTGTAACGAGTTTTAAGCTGCACTCCACGTAATAGATTTGATCTTCTCCTATCTTCAATCCTCTGACGCTCTGAAATCGTCCAAGAATAAAGAAAGGAGACAGGTGGGGAAGATGGCGGGGTATTGAAATCCATATCCATGGATGCTAAAACCCCGTCAACTTCGTCATCACCCAGTGGATTTTCTTCAGGGACAACCACATGAGGAGACAAAGAGACGGGGGGAGAAGCAACACGCAAATCTATCAAACAAAAAAAAACAATGAATAGAACAGAAATATTGGATAACATTAAGGAGACTTACCAGAATTGGGTATTCCATCACGGACAACCACTTGAGGAGACAAAGAGACGGGGGGAAAAGCAACAGGCAAATCTATCAAACAAAAAAAAACAATGAATGTAACAGAAATATTGGATAACATTAAAGAGACTTACCAGAGTTGGGCATGCTGTCAAGGGGAAGTTCAGAAAGAATGTGAAAAACAATTATTCGTTGACTTACCAGTACAATAATGTTCAGTTTTTCCAGTACCTCGGCTTCTACCAAGCTTAAAGACACGTGCATTCCTTCTGAAGCTGAGTCATCAGGCAATTCACTAATGGATGGCTGAGGGATCCTTTGTTTTTTAGACCCAATTGGGGCAATCTCATGCTCGCAGCAACACCTAGTGCATCTTTTTGGCAGTTTCGCGGATGTGGCGGTTCACAACTGGACGCAATAAAAACGAAAAGGTTGCGTGAAAATAAAAATTGAAATACATTGAAATGGAGGATAATTGATGATGATCTGCGAGTTCGGGGGCACGTTTCACTTGAAAAACAAACTGAACTTTTTGTTGCATGATTGATCCCTTCAAGATAAAAATATTATACATTAATTTTTTGTTTATTTTTCATGAACATGAACATTTCATTTTTACAAGTAGAGGGATAAGTACAATAAATGCCAAAAAAGATACAAACAAAAACATGCATAATACTTCTAGGAACGAAGAGGATTGAAAAATTGCTAAATACGTTAGCAGAAAGGCAACTTTGGTCCGAGATATTAGAAATTTTGTGGGATTAGGTGGGGATTCACCTAAACGTGGCCAAACTTGGAAAACATTTCCCTAATTCCTTCAACTCCAAATGGCAGGATAATTATTATCGAGAAATTGATTGCTTAGAACAGAGATTTCCACTTCGCAACGCAATTTGCCTTGGCCAAAGAAATTTGCAAAGTCGCGCCGTAAAGGTCGTATCCGTCGAGGGCATCAAGTGCGTGGACAGCATCGTCTCTGTTTTTAATACGCACATACGCGTAATCCTCTAATATCTTCACACGCTGGATCGGTCCATGAACCTAGAAAACCTCCTGCAATTTTTCTTCCGTGAAATCATGCGGAAGATTCCGCACACAAACAACCTTGAACTAAAGATGTTAAAAACAAAAGAAAAAAAAATTACTCACAAAATACTTTGAAACTAAAAATAAGAGAAGAATGAACAATTTTTTTTTACCTTAGACATTATGTCGTTGCCAGGATGTTCCTTTTGGCACTGTTAAGGGATTTTCTCTGCCCAGTTACGATGATGTTGCAGCCAAATTCTTCACTCAGCCTGTGCTGAGACATCGCTTGGCCGAAGAAGCCGACTTGTTCGTTTCGTATCCCAAGACGCAGAAACCACACATATAGGCGCATTTTTGGGACGTTAACATAAGTCTTCAAGCGTCGGGTTCCTTTTATTTTGAAACCGTGCAACTGGAAAACAGAAACAAAATCACCATTGACATCTAAAGGTATAGAAACTGTTTTAAATGTTACCTCGTGGGTAACAGCTACCTCATATAATTGCCTCATGGGCTGTTTCGCTCTTTAAGAATTTAATAAACGCTTATCCAAGATAAAGATTTCTGGAAGTATCCATAGCTTGCCGAATAGCCAAGATTTTCCAGCATTTGAGAAAATTTGCAACAGTTCATCTTTGCAGACATTGTGAAGAATGTTACAACACAAGATCTGAAAAAAAGGAAATGTTAGTAAATTGTTCTCCTTAATTACGTTGAGAAAACTTACTTCACAACTGTTGAGACTGTTTGGTGGTCTACCTGTAGAGGAGTCATCACAGGGGTCAAAATTTTTCACAGGCTCATCACTTTACACGGGATTTTTGTTAATGTTTCTTTAAGCATGCCTTATCCCATACCCCTTTTTTCCAAAACTTGACCCTGTAAGAAAAATATATAGAAGTCAAGCCATCGGGTTGGGCAACTGCCACCCCTCAACTTAGTTAGGTGGTGGAAATGCCCACTCCAGAAGCTTGCTACAAGATGGATACCACAACGAACCAGAGAAAGTATGGAGGCCCACCACCAAACTGGAAAGACCCCCCTCCACCAAATAGTTGCGAAGTAAGTTTGCCTAACTGCATAAATTGAATGTGAAATCACAACAACATTTTAATAATTTCTCTTTCTTTTAGGTCTTATGGACCCTGTTTGGAAATCTTTTGTTTTGGTTAAGCCATTGAGTTGGACAGCTACCACACCTCAACTCCCATCCAGTGAGGTGGTGGAATTAAAATAAATATCCTGTTCAATCAATGAAACTACCTTTTTTTATTATAGCTCATATCAATATCTAAATATGAAAAAAGGCAATTTAATCCTTATTAATATTCTTCTGGTATTCGTGAAATAAGATTTTATTAACCTATTAATTTACCCACACAAAGTTATCCTGTCTATTAATTTTTTTATCCTTTAAAAGTGATAAGTCTTACAAACAAAATCAAAACAAATCTCCTTTCTAAATTAAGATAGCATTAAAGTTTTCATTCCTACCGATGTGAAAGAAAAAACAATTTGTAAATTTGCAAGTAATTGCAATAATTAAGTAATTGCAAGAATTTTCAAGTAGTAGAATGGCAGCCGATGTATCGACATTTAATCATAAAAATCCAATTCATCTAAAATTCGCCTTCAATGTCAGCACAGTCTTTTAAGTGACACTAGATCACAAGATGATGTAGTTGTGGCTATTCAGAAATCTGGAAATGAGAATTAATTTGCTTCAAATAATTTTGCAAACAAATTTCAGTTTTGCAAACAATTAGTATTGAAAAATGTTTTCTTTGAGGTAAAAGAACTAATTTTTCATTACAATTTCACTTCAGTTCCATGGAAGCGAAACGAGTTCTGGAAGTTTCCAAAAAACAGCATCGATATGTTTTCTCTGCATTTTTTTAGCGTCACCTGAGTAGAAGAACCTCTTTACCTCTTTAGAAGAATTATCTGGAATGTGGGGTTCCCATAAACTCCGCACCGAAGGTTTTTCTCCAATCCAATTATTCAGCTGGGGAATAGAAGAACTGAAAAGGCGATCCTTGATGAACGAAAAGAATTATACAGAGTTGCAGCATTTTCATATCGACCAGGAACTAGTTAATACACTACAAAATGATTGCATCAAAGGTGTTCGTGGTGTCAAAGTACCTAGTATAATCAGTCCATCTCATGATACCGTGGCACAGTTGAGAGATAATTATCCTACCACTGACATAACCTTCGAAAATTCAGTTGAAATATACTTATCGGAAAGATATGTCTTAAACGCATTAAACAATGTTTAGAAACTGACATAATGTGTTTTTATTAAATTATACGTAAGGATAATAAAGAATTCTTTTCTCTCGTTGGTCTGGATAGATTTTCGTTATAAATAGAAGGACCCTACTAAGACATGGACGTCCATGGTATATCCATGGGATGTAAAATTTGGGATCTGGTACATCCCATTTGTACATACAGTGGATGTACGGGGAATATCCTAATTACCTTCCCCTCGACGTACTGTGGGGTATATCAGCAGTACGTCCGTATGTGTCTGTACCCATGTCATCCCAATGGCATCCTTTTTGGTATTTATATTTTTTAAATGTTTCTTATTCGACGTGTACCAAAAACCCAGTAAATAAAACACAAATTATGATGAAACAAGCATTGTATTTTTTAAATGTCCATGACAACATTAAGGAAAACGTGTTAATCATTTCATCTATTTTCTTCCGCATTGTGTTCATCATTATGATCTGCCTCTAGCTCAGGAAGTAAGATTTTTCTTGCTGCGATTCTCCTGGCCGCTTACAAACGATTTTACTGTCTCAAACTGCAAGGCAGCATCGGTGGATTTGCTGCAAGCTGGATTTTGTCTAAGTCCATCTAAAAAACATTCAAAAGATAGCTGATAAAAAACTTTGGATGTACATATGTTATATACGACTTACTCCACACAGCCAAGACTAATGGTGATTTATTCAATTTGTGTTTTTTAATGGTGCCCCTTCTAACACCATTCCAATTACATTGGACTCTTACTTCCACCGAAACGACCTCCTTCCAAGCTCTGTGTACGCTATCTCCCTCTGTTACGCCACCAATGTTTCTTACAAAACGGACCTACAAATTAAATTTTAAATTCACATAAAATCTGAAAATCCAGAAAGAGATCTCGATATGATATTTGCCAATTTACCGATGATGCACGTTTTCTTTCATCAACCAATAACATGTTCTCAAACCGTACAAATTCTTCCAATTTCAAATCCAGATCATCATATTCATCACTAAGCTTCTGTGCATCTGGTCTGACATCATCAGGGGGTTCTTCAATGTCACGACTCAGCAAACCATAACCTGAATTACAAATGAAAGCCATTAGATACACCAATTATACAGTCACATCTATGTATGTGTAACAAGAATACTAACCCAGAGAACGAGGAGGTGAGGGTCTATTTGACAACAATGTTTCATGACCACTGTCATTTCCACTTTCATCTGACGATATTTTCCTCTTCCATCTTGAAGATCTACGAACACTTTTTCTACTGACTGCTTTACTTTGTTGAGACTCGCTATCACTTTCTGCAAAGTCAGTATACTGAACAGCATTTGGCAAATCTTTCCGTGCTTTGGAGTAGGATTCTACAGCAAGTAAATCATACATTAATTATTTTGGAGTAATACATTACATATAATGATAGAATTTTATACCGTAATCCCTTCTCCAAGTAGCTGGATATGTCACCCAAGTATCGTGTTGGACATGCCTCATTTTAATTGGGGTTATTGTTGTTTTGTTACCAGGGGGGTAACTACAAAACAGTTGACCTTCTTCAATAACTAGCCAGAAATCAGGCACGATTGCTGTCTGTAGTGTATCTTCAAAGTGAAAATCAACGATCACGAATGCACCACGCTTGATAAAAAACTTTCATTAACATTTCGGTTTCACATATTTAACAAGCATGTGTAATACTTACATCTTCGTAACACCCATCATTTGCGTATTGCATTTCTAAGAAAAAATCACTTAATTTCTTACTTCCCACTGACAATTTCAGAGTAAACTTCATCAAATTTGACAAATAAGTTGACAAGTCTGCTCTTTGCTGTATCTTGATGCAACAAAGACTACAACGATTTCCGACAGCGTGGTGTGTTGCCAAGTTGAAAGTGGGTCTGAAATGAAATATTTTTATTATAATTTTGAGCTCAATAATAATTTTGCAAAATTCCGTAAATTAAAATTACTTTATTTATTGTTATGTCAAGATTATGTAATGAGTAAAAAAAATATAGAAAAATATTGATCTGACAATTTCTAATACTAGAGATGTCGACTTGTGATTCT
The DNA here is from genome assembly GCF_021134715.1 of Daphnia pulex. Lineage (NCBI taxonomy): Eukaryota > Metazoa > Arthropoda > Branchiopoda > Diplostraca > Daphniidae > Daphnia > Daphnia pulex. The sequence goes on along the minus strand of NC_060026.1, from coordinate 9,894,748 downwards.
CTGACAGCTCTGACTTCTGACTTTTAAGATTTTTTTTGCTCTCTTCACTTTTAGAACTATAAACTAAGCAATCACAGTGCAATGAAATGCCAAATATGATTAGAAAACGACGTCAAAAGGCTATTGTTGGTGCTAGACAAATTAGGAATCGGGTACATGCACAGTTAAACGAATACTATGCACAAGTGGAAAACGAAGATATGCCTAACTTACTGTAAGTATCTTGTGATATCATTGTGATGTGTCTTACACTAAGTTAAATGTCTTACTGTTCTTACTAGAAATATGCCATATGAAGAGAATAATGGAAATGTAGGTGACATACCTGGAAGCTTTAATGAACATCTGGGGCGCACAATGAGACAAGTCACACACCAAAGTTATTCGAACAACTCAGTGAGAGAAGGTATACATAGCTTTTCCCCAATAAAATTATTCTTTCTTAACTAAGTGCAAATCAAGCAGGAACCCCAATCAGACAGTACGGCAATGAAAAAGAAAATCAAGTAGACCTGGACCAAGAACATCAACCGGACAGTGAACCAGACAGTGATTACTGCTTTGATGATCACGACTCATTAAGAATAGAGCTTTCAATTAGCTTTCAAATTGCTTGCGTGACAGTTGTGTCATTATTCATGATAAAACACTGCAATATTTCTTGATTCATAACTTCGTCGATATTGCTGGCACCCCATATGTTATTGGGAAAAGATATCTGAAGGTTGAATCTATGTTTGAGTACCCTCTGTCGTCAACAAATTTGTTTGAAGCTGTCGTGTCTTGTTTATCTGAATTGGAATTATACCCCTTCCATGTTATCATGTATAAATGTATCAGAATTCCAACCAGTTTCCCAGAAATAGGAAAGTTTTTTGTGTCTCGTCTATTGAACTTAAAATTCAACTAATAATCTTATCTTATTTCACTAATATGAATAAACATTGAAATTTAAGATTTTATCTGCTGTGTGTTGTCGTCCTGCGTTGTTTTCCTGAACGAATTGTTTATGTATTTGTTTATCGTGTTTGATAAGAAAGTTATATATATGAGCTTTCATCTTAATCGGATGAAAACTGTACGTACACCAAACATACTTCCGGTACATTCTTTGAATGTACTTGATGGTATGTCCATTGTATATGTTTTTCATATACTGTTGGGATCAAAGAATTTCTTAATTTTTTATCCATTTATGTACATACTGGTAGCGTACCCTGAACATCCACATGGGATGAGGGACGCCAACATCCCGTTGTACATACCTGGGATATCGCTTGGATGACGCGTCTTAGTAGGGGAAAACGCTTACGGTCAGATGCCATCTCTGTATGACTCTTTGATCCTCAATAAAAATTAAATAATCAAAGATAACTTTCCATTCGTTACATTACTTCCCACTGGGTTTTTTGTTTCTAGATTGCTCGTCGATTTTATGAAAAAAACTATAACCAACTTTCTCTTCATATACTCATACGGACACAAAGCAATAAGAAGATCCATCCGGACTATGTTAATTTTGAATTTCTTCTCACGCCTTTCCTAATATTTGCTGTACTTCTCCAGGCAATCTCCAGTTGGCTTGCGAACCTTTGCAAATGTCCTCGCTCTTCGAAGCATGTGATCATTTGACCACCATCCCCCAAGCAACACCACACATATTGGGACTGCTGCAAATAAATGGCGTAACTGATCGTTTGTGGCGTAATATCTATCTATAATATCTATAATTGAAGATTTTGTTTACTTTCTTGTCTCCTGATCATTGACATGAAAAATCTAACCTTGCATATTATTTGTTGCTCACAGATAATTCGATAAATAAACATGGTTGCATTATTTCCTGTCTTGAGTCCGTGATAACGACCCAATAGAAGGGAAATGCTGTTAATTCACAACGGTCAGTGAATCGACAAGTTAGAAGCTTGCAATTGCCGGGCTGCGGGGGACAACCCCCTCCCCCTCCATGAAATCGCATTAACCCAGCTAGCATGTCTTTATTGGTAAAATATTTTTTTCCGACAATATTCTTCGATCGATAACCCACATATTGGTATAATATTATATTATTACTTTGTTGCGACAAGGTGGCTGTTAAATTTTTTTGTTATTTTCCCAATAAATGACTATTATCAAAGATGAATAAATTAATATTATTTTTTTTTATTTTCCCAATAACGGATCATTAAATAAGGAATACATCTTTTCTATGAAAAAGCTTTAGTCTTTTACATTTACCACACGTTCAAAATCCTAAATGATTGGTTAGCTGTTGCCTTTTTAACCGAGAGTGGGTTTGAACCATCAACCTTTGAGTCACCAATCCAATGCTATAACCACTACACTAGCAACGGAAATGATAATAATGTCCCGATGTGACCAGATGGATAATGCATACTTACACATTGTCATGGTTATAGCCCAGCGTGAGCAAAATCGATTTAATTACATCAGTGTAGGAATTTATGATTATTGAGACTATTTGTTTCATAAGTCATTTGTTTGCTGAAAGTGGGTTTGAACCAACCTCCATAGAATTACCTATATGGATATATAAAAATTTAGCAGTTTTAACATTTCTCCTTTATCTCCTTAACGTTTAAGATGAATTAGATTACGTTAGCGTGAAGGTAGAGTTTTAATTTCGAAGTAAGTAAGTTAATTGTTCGAAAATTGTGCAAGATTTGGATTTTAAGACAGTTGGATTGTTCATTTAGGCAATTGTATGCAGAACTAACGAATTGAATACGATATAAAACATTTAGGATTTTGAACGCATGTTAAATGTAAAAGACTATAGCTTTTTCATAAAAAAAGGATTTATTACTTTTTTAATGGTCCGTTATTGGGAAAATAACAAAAAGGAATATTGATTTATTCATCTTTCATAATAGTCATTCATTGGGAAAACAACAAAACAATTTAACAGCCACCTTGACGCAGCAAAGTAATAATATAATATTATACCAATATGTGGGTTATCGACCGAAGAATATTCTCGGAAAACAATATTTTACCATTACGGGACTAGACTTATCCCTTTTTTGGCCGTAGGGACATCCTGGGTGAGATCCTCTGGATCTGTCTATTCCCTGTCGGGACAAACCCCTATAGGGAATCCCCTCTTAACCCTTGTTTACGTGGCTTCTAGAAGTTAAAAACTTTCATTGCTTCAAGTCGAAAAACATTTTTAATATCGCTGTTGGTGTAGTGGTTATAGTATTGGATTGGTAACTCGAGGTGTGATGGTTCAAACCCACTCAAGACCCAAATCAAGAACTTGTCTAATAACAAGTTGAAGATGAATAAATATTCCACGCTGGACTATATAACCATAAAAACAACAACCAGATTTCCGTCAAAATTTTAAAATTAGTAAAACTGTTATTTCACCAATAAAAGTAAAATAAGTAAAACAAGTTGAAAAAATATTGTGGGCCAACAAATTTGGGTGCAAAAATATATTGGAAAAATATTTAAAAAAATTATTTTACCAACATCTCAATTGTAGGAATATAATATTTTAGCAATATTTGGGAAATATACTCTGCTAGCTGGGAAGGAGACACAGCTCGTAGATCAAAACTGGAACCGATTGGTTCAAAAATCTGGAATTTATATCTCATGGTGTACATAACTCAACTTCATCCATAATTTCCTGGGCCACAACCCTAAAGGTGATGCGACCTTTTGGACGACTTTACACACAAGATATAAGAATATGGAAACTGTACATGTCCTTTCTTCCTTAAATGTATAGTCTAAAATATATACATGCATAAGATGACACCCCGATAGTGATTCTGTAATTTTTTTAAGAGAAGAATTACAAAATCCCACCAAATCCCACGAAATAAGCTTCACAAGATTGCAGTCACGATTTGTCCTCATTATTGATGAATAACTGATGAATAAATGGATTGTAAGGAGATGAAAGATATAGTGTCAATTCAAATAAATATTTGGTAAAATTTGTATTTCACTTGGAATTTTAATAATGTTACCGCCATTCTTATCAGACTAACACACGTTCCACTCTTAAATCAACAATCAGCATCAAGAAATCTAAATGTCTCAAAACCTCCCAGACGTAACGACTTAAATGATGAAACCTGAAACTCATATTGGTTCAATCACTACCGTTTTTACGTTTTTCTGGTTCCTCGATTACTACAGGTTCGTCAACAACTTCTGGTTCTGGGACAGGTTCTTCCGTAAATGGTTCTTCGGCTGCTGGTAATTCTTCTGTGACCGGTTCTTCAACCACTGTTTTTTTAATGTTTCAACCACTGTTTTTATTCGATGAAAGGTTCACTATTTCGTTCATTGATTTACTCAAGGAAAATAGAAAACCTTAACCAAAAAATTGAGGAACTGATCAATCCAGAAGAGAAACCGCTCCTTATATTATCCACCGCAACCTGGACAACCAATTAACCCTGCCTTGATACGTTATACCAGAATCAAATTACTAGAATCAAATTGCTTCAAAAACCCTGTCTGTCAACACATTGAAGAATGCGAACGAGAAGATTTTATTTTTCCAACATTCAAATTTGGTAATAGTGGGAAATATTTTGGTATGGTAATACTGGACATGTTTTTTGGGGTAGTAATGGACTGCAAAAGTAGTAGGCTATAAAAATTTCAACATTTTTTTGTAAAAAAAAAACAACATAATTTTGTAAAAAAAACCATCTTTACTTTTATTTGTGATTCAATACTTGAAACTTTCTAAGCACCTCCTCTTTTTACATTTTCAGCGCTGCGTTGTCCATTCCACCCCCAAGCATTAAAGACCAAAGTTTGATAACATATTATTATTATTTTTTTTTTACATATTATATTACTTTAATGACCAATGTAACTATTAAGAATATAATTTTCAATAGTTTTGCAATAGCATTAGAGTTATAACCATGTCTTTTATCACCCCCCTCTCTGTCCAGGTCCCCCCCCCCCTGAAATTTTTTTTTCTCATATTTTTTTTTAAAGCTTTATTACAGCAAAACTAATGATTCGATCTTTATGAAAAAATTAGAGGACAAAGATATTGGGGCGTTCAACAATTTATTTATTTGTTTTCAAAAGTTATGTATAGTTTAAGAGATATTGGGAAAATAATTGTTTTGTCCTGAGTGACCCCGCTCTCCCCTTCTTGCAAATTTCAAAATTGTTTTTTCGTTTACTTCTGTAGGAATTCAAACTTTAATGCTATCTTAATTTAGAAAGGAGATGTACTTTGATTTTGTTTGAAAGACTTATTACTTTTAAAGGATACAAAAATTAATAGACAAGATAACTTTGTGTTGGTAAATTCATAGGGTAAAAAGGTTTTTTTGTGAATACCAGAAGAATATTTATAAGGATTAAATTGCCTTTTTTATATCTAGATATTGCTTTGAGCTATAAAAAAGGGTAGTTTCATTGATTGAACAGAATATTTATTTTAATTCATTTGTTGTGAGTTCATAGTCAATTTAAACAGTTAGGCAAACTTACTTCGCAACTGTTTGGTGGAGGGGGGTCTGTCTAGTTTCCATATCCATCTTGTAGCAAGCTTCCGGAGTGGGTATTTACAACTAACTGAGTTGAGGGATTGCAGTTGCCCAACCCATTGGCTTGAACTCTATATATTTTTTTACAGAGTCAATTTTTGGGAAAAAGGTATGAAGTAAGGCATGCTTAAATAAACATTAACACAAATTCCGTGGAAAGCGATAAACCTGTGAAAAGTGATGACCTCAGGGGTCTAAAACACAGTTTGGTTCCAACATTTCTAATCAGAGTAAACAAAATTTCCTTAACATCAAAGAATACTTAACAAACTTCTAAAAAAATTGAGAAAAGTAGTGGCTTTAGACGTTATTGACCCTTCCTAATTTATCGCCATCTTCTGGAGTGGGTACTTCCACCACCTTACTGGAAGGGAGTTCAGGTTTGGCAGCTATCTTACGCAATGGCTTGACCAAAACATAGATTTTTCTGATAGGGTCTAGTTAACAAACGAACAAAGAAGTCTTTTTAATGAGAAAAATTATATGGGAATTTATTACCCTCCCTCGTGGGAAATTGGGGCATCTTTTACATAATCTTGATATGTGAGGACCCCAGCCTCTGACTCCATCAAATGTACATTGGTATGAAGCGAATCTAGTTTTTGAGATATATCTAATAGTTTTTAAAGTTTTAAATATTATCACGGACTAACCTAACCTCCATACCAATCTAATCATCTTGGAGATGACTGGGTATTTTATTTTTTGTTTGGGAAGGGAATGTTCAACGGAAGTATAGTTGGCCATTGCGAGTGGAGTTGTTAGTGGAGAATAAAGAAGAAGAAGAATCTGAACCTGACGAATGGTCATTTACGTTTTCCGACCCAAAGTCAGTGATGTCGGCACCGGTCGTGTACTCAGTCGGTTCTTCATTCCCATCGCTGTCTTCTTGCTCTTCCTCGAAGGTGGTAAAATGGCCGAGTTCAGTTCAGATTGAGGAATCTATAGTAATCGTTTCAGAAAGTAAAAACCCCAAATTCTTATTCCTCATAATGGTGATTGATGTCGATTTCATAATACAGACATAAAGAGCACGGCAAGGCCTTTTTTGGGTGGAGATTTGGGTAAAGATGATAGTGGATTCTTAGTCGACGAGAAAGAAGAGTGAGAATCTGATAACGATTTGACTTTTCTACGAATCTACTATCAACATGCAAGATGAAAAGGGGGGGTTTGGAGATAACCGGGTATACATATTGAACCAGAGACATACCAAGGTGTGGAATTGTAATGTTTGTTCCTATTATGGTAATTTTACCGGTTGATAAAGAAAAAGCTTAATTCTGCACACATATAGAATTTTGAGACAAAAAATATGCTAATAACTTATCCTCCAACGTGATAATCTTGCATTTCTTTTTCAAAAGATGCACATGTAAAATTGATAGAATCCCGTATTTTATTTCTTCGATATTGTAATGCCGATAAAAAACCTTTATTTCAATCGGTCGATTGGCAGCTTGACTTATCTTTTTTGCTCATAGCTATTTAGTCTAGTATAGCATAAAGTAATATCGTTAGTTGAACTAACACAGATTTAGCAAGTTAAAGTTTTTAACTGGATCAAATAACCTTAATTTGGTCTTTTAGAAAAAGATAACTCCTCTATCATTGCAGATAATGTCTCAATCTTTCTAAGGCCAGCATTCAGCATCCCTCTCCATTTTAATTTATAGAAGTTCTTTTTGAAGCGAAAGGACCTCGTTGGGAAATGTATCATCTACTATTTCAGGAAAAAATAGTTTGTTTAATAAAATTTATGGCGATGTCATCAAAGAATTATCCTTGACAACTTCTGCAAGGAATGTTTCTGTACCGTCAGTCAATGAGTAATTTCTGTTTACAAATTAATTTTTTAATAAGAGTGAAAAAAATTATGTTAATTTACCTATTTTGAGTTATGAACTTTACATACAATACATACAACAATGAGTTTTTTTCATTTTTTTTAGTTTCCGTAAAAATCTGTTACATTCCTTGTTTGAAGTATTAAAACCGACATCTACGCTAAGTGAAAAATCGTGATGTTTTTTTCAACACATTTTGCTTCCCTTAGTATGGAAAGCATAGTGTTTCACGTAAATACTATAGTATACAAAATGCTCATAGAACTTACCATTAAAAAATGCTTTCCACAAATAAGCTGTAGATTCAAAAGTCATTGTTCAACACTTTTAGTCAAACCACTTTTATTGGATTTAAAATGAGCGATAGGGTTGTCTGGTAGCTCAAAATATCTCCTTTTGAATATGAATTGAGTTCTGGATAGGTAGAAGAATGAGAAACGAGTGAAATTGCATACCCCGTTGATTTTAATTTATATTTAATTTTATCCTTAACACCTTACGTAATACTGTTCTTTATTTTTGTCATGATGTCCCAGCAGCAGGTCATATGTGTGTGGAAAAAACTTCAGAGAGTCTGGCAGTGGTACAGGTTGCCCTGAATATCAGTTGATGTTCGTAAATATGTTCTATCTTGCCTTTATTGTCAGTTACATTAACACCAAAGCGGTAAACCATTTGAATTCATTTACCCGATTCCACCTCCAACAAGTTGTTTTGAATCAGTCGTCGTTGACCATCTTGGCCCCTTTAAAAAACCGACACGAGGGAATCAACATATAATTGTTGCCATAGACGCCCTATCTTAGTATGTAGAGATAGCCGCCGTTCCAGACACAACAGCTGAGAAATTGGTCGAATTCCTCACGAATGATGTGGTGTTCACACACAAGTGTCTGGCTTGCATCATTTCAGACCAAGGTACAGCTTTCACCGCCAAGTTTACAGCTGACGCAATGAAAGGATGGAGCATCAGACACGGTTTTTGCCACCGGTGAGCATCCACACATTTCAGGTTTGGTCAAGCGAGTTAACCGGACACTAGTATTGGCTATTGCAGCTTGTGTAAAAACCGATCACAACGAATGAGACACGCACCAAAAAGAAGTAGACTTTGCCATAAACACTTCAGTGCAGAGTACGGCGGAGAAGATGCCGTTTGAAGTTGTGTTCGGCCGCAAACAAAGGGTGCCGTTAGATAATGTTTTTTTCCTGGCGAATGGATCGGTCGCAGTCATGTATATGATTTAAGAAGAGAAGTGTACATTCGCATAATTTAAAAACAGTCTAAAGTGAAAGCATTGGCGGATTTGCGTCGTGAAGTCATGAAGCCGTTAAAACCAGGTTAAATGGTGTTAGTGCGGCGTAAGCCAAAGAAGAAAGAAAAGGCAACAAAATTCTTGCCCAAGTTTACCAGGTTGATGTGGTGGATGGTCGTCGATGCTTAAAGAGGTCCAGACTAAAGATGATGCGCTGACAAAAATCCAACTTAAAATTATGGACATCGCTCCCCCACTCATTGAACTAGCTGCGCGGATGAGAAGTTTTGGCGACGGTCAAACGGAGGAGCCGTCACCGATGGAAGCTAGAATTAGGCGCACAGTGGAAGCATCCCTACAGCAGTGGGGTCGAGCGTACGCCAACATCACCAAGCTAAGACGTGAGGCATACGTGAAAAAAGTTGAGCCACACTTGGAATTTCTTCTGGAAGAAAAGAGTGCATTCGCGGAGGGCAAGGAGGCTCGAGAGCTCTTGTTCACCGACGTTTTCCTGTCACGTAAGCTTAAGGAAGCGCAGAACGACGTCACACTTAATGCGGCTGACAGAGCTATTGCGGCTCGGATCCCGGTTCATTCGGAAGAGGCAGGAGAAAACCGAATTTCCGTCCGGCCCGCCACGGTCAGGCTGCTGGCCAACCTTTTGAGAGTCGGCGCAGCGAGGGCTTCCGCGATTTTGGTTTCCAAGGAAAGAAAAATGGATTTCAGAGGCCGAAAAATAATTTCAGCAACGACAGAAGGTATGTGCCGAGGTTGTCCTTCATTAATTCCCCTTCTTTGCCCGTCATCTCTCCACCTCCAAGCGTAGGTGGTCGCTTGCGGTTGTTTGCGTCTTTTTGGGCCTCTATCACTGACGATCCTTGGGTCTTAGATACGATTTCCAACGGGTTGGATATCGACTTTATTTTGGTCCCGGTTCAGACCGTCCGGCCGAGAGATATTGGCATGTCGGCTAAGATGGCGGCTGTTTGTAGTACGGAAATCGACAGTCTTTTACAGAAGAAAGCGGTTGTGGAGATTTTTGATAAGTCTCCGGGCTTTGTTTGCGCTTTTTTCTGCATTCCTAAAAGCGGTGACGGCTTGTTTAGGCCTATTGTAAACTTGCGTCCATTGAACAGCTACATCCGTTACGAACATTTCAAGATGGAAAATTTGAACTCGGTACGATCGTTATTAAGGGAGGGGGACTTTATGGTTAAAATTGACCTTAAGGATGCGTATTTTTTAGTGGGCGTGCGCGATTCGTTGTGTAAATTCCTTCGTTTTTCTTGGAATGGCAGGATTTTTGAATTCCGTTGTATGGCCTTTGGTCTTGCCCCTGCCCCCCGCGTTTTCACCAAATTAATGAAGGTTGTCGTGGCTTGGCTTAGAAAAAGGGGAATTCGTTTGGTAATCTATTTAGACGACCTTTTGTTTTTTAGCAGCACGAGGGAGGGGGCTCTTTCCGATCTATCGGTGGCCATTTCTTTGCTCGAGAGTTTGGGTTTTATAGTTAATTGGGAAAAATCTGTCGCTATCCCAACCCAAGTTATTGAGTATCTGGGAATTGTTGTTAATTCAATTGATATGTCCTTTGCGCTCCCAGAAAAAAGAGTCATTTTGGTCCGGGATATGTGTAAAAAGGCCCTGGAAGCTAACACGGTGTCGTTACGCAGTATCGCCTCTATTTTGGGGAATTTTAATTGGGCGATACCTACTATTCCTTTCGCCCAATCTCATTACCGGAGTATGCAACGCTTTTATATCAGTGAATCTAAGAAAGCGCAGGGGAATTTATCGTTTTGTTTTGCCTTGCCGCTAGCCGCTAGGGCTGATCTGGAGTGGTGGCTGGAGAATTTAGCTTCCGTTAACGGGAAGCAATTTTTTCCAAAAGTTCCGGATGTGGAGATATGTTCAGACGCTTCATTATCGGGCTGGGGCGCAGTTTGTAATGGCATCACGGCACGGGGTCCTTGGACGCGGTCGGATTCGTCTAAGCACATTAACGAGCTAGAACTCTTAGGCGCTCTTTTCGCGCTTGAGTCTTTCCTTGGGGAGGCCCGGGAGCTTTCAGTGCGTTTGTATCTCGACAACACTACCGCCGTGTGCTACATTAACAAAAATGGAGGTACGCGCTCCTTGGCTTTATCAACAGCAGCCGTTCGCTTGACCGAATTTTGCGAGTCCCGCCGCTTATCGGTGGAGGCAGTTCACTTGGCTGGTGTCTTAAACGTGGTGGCCGATAGAGAATCTCGTTCAAAAAGTGATTCCAGCGACTGGATGTTGTGCCGAAATACATTTGATCGCATCAACGGTACGTTTCCTTCGCGGACGGATTTGTTTAGTTCGTCGTGGAACGCGCAGTTGCCAAATTTTATTTCTTGGGGCCCCCAACCGGGCGCTGCGGGTGTCAATGCGTGCGCTCGCAACTGGAAGGGTTTATCAGGCTATGCCTTCCCCCCATTTGCCCTTATTTTCAAATGTCTTGAAAAAATTTCCAGGGAAAGAGCTAACATTGTTCTGGTTTGCCCAGTGTGGCCGACTCAGCCGTGGTTTCCGGTTCTCCTGGAGCTGGTTTGCGACGTTCCCCTTATACTGAAGCCGACGTCGTCTCTCCTAGTCTCTCCGCTCGGAATTCCCCACCCACTTCTGTCGACGGGATCGCTCCGGCTAGCCGCCTGGAAATTATCCGGGAATCCTTCCATTTGCAAGGATTTTCGAAGCCGTTGGTCGACATTCTCTTGGCCGGCAACCGTCCGGCCACTCACGCAGCTTACGGGTCGGCTTGGCGAAATTGGGTCGATTGGTGCCTTCGAAGGAGTGAGAATCCCCTGTCGCCTCCTTTAAGTTCCGTTTTGGAATTTTTGGCCTCGCTTCATACGGAAGGAAAGGCCTATAGCACCATTAATGTCCACCGTTCCATGCTGTCCAGCACCCTCCCGCACATTGACAACCACCCAATCGGCCAGCACCCTCTGGTGAAAAGTTTAATGAGTGGCTGTTATAACATTAATCCCCCTAAACCGAAGTATAATTCCATTTGGGATCCGGAGCTGGTCGTTCGTTTCGTGTCAGTGCTAGGTGAAAATTCTCGGTTGTCCATTAAAAATCTATCCCTCAAGACAGTTACTCTTGTGGCATTGGCGTCTCTTTTGCGTGTTTCGGAGATAGCGGCAATCTCCACTAATTCATTGATTTTTTCGGAATCCGGCGTTAAATTTGTCCTTTCTAGGCTCAACACAACGGTGCTCTGCAAGAAGTGTTTATTTCCCACTTAGAGGAGGAATTATGTTGCCCGGTATGCGCTCTCGAATCTTATGTGGAGCGTACAGTGAACAGCCGGGCCGTCTCGGCGCCTACTCATGTTTTTATTCTGTTAGTTTCTCCATTCCGTGAAGTTTCGTCCAATACGATCAGCCGTTGGATTAAGTGTTTCATAGGATCCGCCGGAGTTGACACGTCAGTGTTCGGTGCGCATTCAACTAGGGGTGCGGCGGCTTCAAAAGCCGCGACCTCAGGTCTTTCTATCGATGCGATTCTACACGCGGGATGTTGGGCGGCCGAATCGACCTTTAGTAGATTCTACAGAAGGGAATCAGTTCCGTAAGTAGAAGCGGCTGTGTTAATCAACTCAATCTAAGTGCATCACGCTTTGAAGTCACCCTTAGGGTCGAAACGTAACGTTTCGAAGTGTAATTGTTGATTACTAGAGGATCGCGAAGCGATCCGAAGAGTAATCAGGATTACACGAGAAAAGAGAAGTGAGACCCTAAGGGTCTCCTCCCACCGCCCTCCCGTGATTTCTTTTCTGTTGTGATGCTGTTTTTTTGTTTCGGTTTCTTATTATTAATTTTGTCAACTGCCGATTCCAGGTTTCAGTTCAGAAAGACCAATAACGCAGGTGGAAGGAAGAACGGGCAAAACTAGTCCCGGCCTTATATTGTCTGTTCAACGTCACAAGAATTAGCCGTCCTTCATCTGAAGAATTCTTGGCTTGGTTTTTTCCTGGTTTCCAGGTTTTTTCTCCCCAGGTCCTTTATGTTCACGTTTGTTTATTTTTTGTTTTTCACCCGGCAGACTTCCGGCTCTCTGGTTGTTTTTCCTACTCCTCCACCTTATTGTCCGGCCAACGCTGATGTTTTATTGCCTAAATTTTTGTTTCCCATTCGCTAAATGTCTGAGTATTGGGGGCGTTGTCCGGGCCGAGGTAGCCTTCTTTTGTTTTTTTGTATGAGCTAAATCCCTAAATACATCGTGTCTACACCCTTAGGGTCTCACTTCTCTTTTCTCGTGTAATCCTGATTACTCTTCGGATCGCTTCGCGATCCTCTAGTAATCAACAATTGCAAATGGATTGCTAATTCTTTGTTTGTAACTTTTCGCGCGCGCATTTCGAAATAGCCAAAATAACCGTTTGCGAGTGATCGTAGCAGGACTAGACCTGCAATCTTCGGATCCGAAGTCCGACGCCTTATCCATTAGGCCACACGACCATTAACGTTGCCCGTAAGTGCACAATCATCGATTCCTTGCTATGCTACAACAGTTTGAACAAAATTGACGTTGGCAGCGATGGGATTCGAACCCATACCCCCGAAGGGACTGGTGCCTTAAACCAGCGCCTTGGACCGCTCGGCCACGCTACCACGTTTGCAATGTTAACATTCATCTAAATAATACAATAAGAGGTTTACCATCTCAGCTGAAATATTGTAGGGGCTCATCCGGGATTTGAACCCGGGGCCTCTTACACCTAAAGCAAGAATCATACCACTAGACCAATGAGCCACGCAACTTTTTTAAACACCGTTTGTTGCCGGCTACAATTACTAACCATTAATTGTGTCCCATTTTTGAGCTATACATTTCATATTTACACGGTGATGTTGTCAACTTTCCGTTGTAGATATGCGTACCCCAATAGTACATGTTGAATTTTCCATTACTACACTCTATTTTGAATATACATGACTATCAGCTTTATCTATTTTCTGTTGCCCACTCAATGCGTAATCACAAGTGCTCTCCTTCGAGCCGGAGTTGAACCAGCGACCTATGGATTCCTTGCATTTTACATCGTGTCACTACAGTCCACCGCTCTACCAACTGAGCTATCGAAGGTTGTTTTCTTTCTGTCGAACATCGCAATATACTCCATTAACATGCACCAAAAGATCATGTTTTAAATCATCGAAATCACTGAGTTGAAGGAATCAGCACATGGCCCTAAATTCCACCAAATTTAACGACAAATTTACATTGTAGTAGCAGTGCTGGTGACATCCGTTGGAAGGTTCCATGGTGTAATGGTTATCACATCAGACTTTGACTCTGATAATCTGAGTTCGATTTTCAGTGGGACCTTTTTTAATCCCATTTCTATCAATCGTGTTTATTTTTATGCACGACATTTGGATTGTAATAATAATAAAAAAAATTTCGAATCAATAATGAAAGATAATAGGGCTCATTGGTCTAGTAGTATGATACTTGCTTCGGGTGTAAGTGATCCCGGGTTCAATTCCCGGATGGGCCCCAATTGTTTTACTTTTGGCACCGATCCCTGCCATTAGACACATCATGTGTTCTAAGGTACAGTCACGAGTCCCAAATGTTTTTTCCTAAGGAAATACCACAGCTTAATTTGGTATAGGGAATAGAGATCGTACGATAGGGATTCATTGATTCCACTCCTTAGACCAATTTTTTGGGCGGGAACCTCGGATGTTCTCTTTGATGTGTACTTTGGCTTACAACCAGGAGCAATTGCAAATGGATTGCTAATTCTTTGTTTGTAATTTTTCGCGCGCGCATTTCGAAATAGCCAAAATAACCGTTTGCGAGTGATCGTAGCAGGACTCGAACCTGCAATCTTCGGATCCGAAGTCCGATGCCTTATCCATTAGGCCACACGACCATTAACGTTGCCCGTAAGTGCACAAAAATCGATTCCTTGCTATGCTACAACAGTTTGAGCAAAATTGACGTTGGCAGCGATGGGATTCGAACCCATGCCCCCGAAGAGACTGGTGCCTTAAACCAGCGCCTTGGACCGCTCGGCCACGCTACCACGTTTGCAATGTTAACATTCATCTAAATAATACAATAAGAGGTTTACCATCTCAGCTGAAATTTTGTAGGGGCTCATCCGGGATTTGAACCCGGGGCCTCTTACACCCAAAGCAAGAATCATACCACTAGACCAATGAGCCACGCAACTTTTCTAACACCGTTTGTTGCCGGCTACAATTACTAACCATTAATTGTGTCCCATTTTTGAGCTATACATTTCATATTTACACGGTGATGTTGTCAACTTACCGTTGTAGATATGCGTACCCCAATAGTACATGTTGGATTTTCCATTACTACACTCTATTTTGAATATACATGAATATCAGCTTTATCTATTTTCTGTTGCCCACTCAATGCGTAATCACAAGTGCTCTCCTTCGAGCCGGAGTTGAACCAGCGACCTATGGATTCCTTGCATTTTACATCGTGTCACTACAGTCCACCGCTCTACCAACTGAGCTATCGAAGGTTGTTTTCTTTCCGTCGAACATCGCAATATACTCCATTAACATGCACCAAAAGATCATGTTTTAAATCATCGAAATCACTGAGTTGAAGGAATCAGCACATGGCCCTAAATTCCACCAAATTTAACGACAAATTTACATTATAGTAGCAGTGCTGGTGACATCCGTTGGAAGGTTCCATGGTGTAATGGTTATCACATCAGACTTTGACTCTGATAATCTGAGTTCGATTTTCAGTGGGACCTTTTTTAATCCCATTTCTATCAATCGTGTTTATTTTTATGCACGACATTTGGATTGTAATAATAATAAAAAAAATTTCGAATCAATAATGAAAGATAATAGGGCTCATTGGTCTAGTAGTATGATACTTGCTTCGGGTGTAAGTGATCCCGGGTTCAATTCCCGGATGGGCCCCAATTGTTTTACTTTTGGCACCGATCCCTGCCATTAGACACATCATGTGTTCTAAGGTACAGTCACGAGTCCCAAATGTTTTTTCCTAAGGAAATACCACAGCTTAATTTGGTATAGGGAATAGAGATCGTACGATAGGGATTCATTGATTCCACTCCTTAGACCAATTTTTTGGGCGGGAACCTCGGATGTTCTCTTTGATGTGTACTTTGGCTTACAACCAGGAGCAATTGCAAATGGATTGCTAATTCTTTGTTTGTAACTTTTCGCGCGCGCATTTCGAAATAGCCAAAATAACCGTTTGCGAGTGATCGTAGCAGGACTCGAACCTGCAATCTTCGGATCCGAAGTCCGACGCCTTATCCATTAGGCCACACGACCATTAACGTTGCCCGTAAGTGCACAATGATCGATTCCTTGCTATGCTACAACAGTTTGAGCAAAATTGACGTTGGCAGCGATGGGATTCGAACCCATGCCCCCGAAGAGACTGGTGCCTTAAACCAGCGCCTTGGACCGCTTGGCCACGCTACCACGTTTGCAATGTTAACATTCATCTAAATAATACAATAAGCGGTTTACCATCTCAGCTGAAATATTGTAGGGGCTCATCCGGGATTTGAACCCGGGGCCTCTTACACCCGAAGCAAGAATCATACCACTAGACCAATGAGACCACTAGACTAACACCGTTTGTTGCCGGCTACAATTACTAACCATTAATTGTGTCCCATTTTTGAGCTATACATTTCATATTTACACGGTGATGTTGTCAACTTTCCGTTGTAGATATGCGTACCCCAATAGTACAGTATCGTCCAAAAAAATCCGAACGCACCCCTTTTTCAAAAGCCCAGTTTAATGTAGATTCTTCGTTTTTAACTTTCAAGACTTCATATTATGTGTAGAATTAATTGTTTTACAAAGTTCATTTATTATAATTAAGAAAAAAATGCAGAAATATTTTTTTTAAATAAAGAAAGAGACCATGGTGTTCGGATTTTTTTGGACGATACTGTACATGTTGGGTTTTCCATTACTACACTCTATTTTGAATATACATGACTATCAGCTTTATCTATTTTCTGATGCCCATTCAATGCGTAATCGCAAGTGCTCTCCTTCGAGCCGGAGTTGAACCAGCGACCTATGGATTCCTTGCATTTTACATCGTGTCACTACAGTCCACCGCTCTACCAACTGAGCTATCGAAGGTTGTTTTCTTCCCGTCGAACATCGCAATATACTTTATTAACATGCACCAAAAGATCATGTTTTAAATCATCGAAATCACTGAGTTGAAGGAATCAGCACATGGCACTAAATTCCACCAAATTTAACGACAAATTTACATTGTAGTAGCAGTGCTGGTGACATCCGTTAGAATGTTCCATGGTGTTATGGTTATCACATCAGACTTTGACTCTGATAATCTGAGTTCGATTCTCAGTGGGACCTTTTTTAATCCAATTTCTATCAATCGTGTTTATTTTTATGCACGACATTTGGATTGTAATAATAATAAAATAATTTTCGAATCAATAATGAAAGATAATAGGGCTCATTGGTCTAGTAGTATGATACTTGCTTCGGGTGTAAGTGATCCCGGGTTCAATTCCCGGATGGGCCCCAATTGTTTTACTTTTGGCACCGATCCCTGCCATTAGACACATCATGTGTTCTAAGGTACAGTCACGAGTCCCAAATTTTTTTTTCCTAAGGAAATACCACAGCTTAATTTGGTATAGGGAATAGAGATCGTACGATAGGGATTCATTGATTCCACTCCTTAGACCAATTTTTTGGGCGGGAACCTCGGATGTTCTCTTTGATGTGTACTTTGGCTTACAACCAGGAGCAATTGCAAATGGATTGCTAATTCTTTGTTTGTAACTTTTCGCGCGCGCATTTCGAAATAGCCAAAATAACCGTTTGCGAGTGATCGTAGCAGGACTCGAACCTGCAATCTTCGGATCCGAAGTCCGACGCCTTATCCATTAGGCCACACGACCATTAACGTTACCCGTAAGTGCACAATCATCGATTCCTTGCTATGCTACAACAGTTTGAGCAAAATTGACGTTTGCAGCGATGGGATTCGAACCCATGCCCCCGAAGAGACTGGTGCCTTAAACCAGCGCCTTGGACCGCTCGGCCACGCTACCACGTTTGCAATGTTAACATTCATCTAATTAATACAATAAGAGGTTTACCATCTCAGCTGAAATATTGTAGGGGCTCATCCGGGATTTGAACCCGGGGCCTCTTACACCCAAAGCAAGAATCATACCACTACACCAATGAGCCACACAACTTTTCTAACACCGTTTGTTGCCGGCTACAATTACTAACCATTAATTGTGTCCCATTTTTGAGCTATACATTTCATATTTACACGGTGATGTTGTCAATTTTCCGTTGTAGATATGCGTACTCCAATAGTACATGTTGGATTTTCCATTACTACACTCTATTTTGAATATACATGACTATCAGCTTTATCTATTTTCTGTTGCCCTCTCAATGCGTAATCACAAGTGCTCTCCTTCGAGCCGGAGTTGAACCAGCGACCTATGGATTCCTTGCATTTTACATCGTGTCACTACAGTCCACCGCTCTACCAACTGAGCTATCGAAGGTTGTTTTCTTTCTGTCGAACATCGCAATATACTCCATTAACATGCACCAAAAGATCATGTTTTAAATCATCGAAATCACTGAGTTGAAGGAATCAGCACATGGCCCTAAATTCCACCAAATTTAACGACAAATTTACATTGTAGTAGCAGTGCTGGTGACATCCGTTGGAAGGTTCCATGGTGTAATGGTTATCACATCAGACTTTGACTCTGATAATTTGAGTTCGATTCTCAGTGGGACCTTTTTTAATCCAATTTCTATCAATCGTGTTTATTTTTATGCACGACATTTGGATTGTAATAATAATAAAATAATTTTCGAATCAATAATGAAAGATAATAGGGCTCATTGGTCTAGTAGTATGATACTTGCTTCGGGTGTAAGTGATCCCGGGTTCAATTCCCGGATGGGCTCCAATTGTTTTACTTTTGGCACCGATCCCTGCCATTAGACACATTATGTGTTCTAAGGTACAGTCACGAGTCCCAAATGTTTTTTCCTAAGGAAATACCACAGCTTAATTTGGTATAGGGAATAGAGATCGTACGATAGGGATTCATTGATTCCACTCCTTAGACCAATTTTTTGGGCGGGAACCTCGGATGTTCTCTTTGATGTGTACTTTGGCTTACAACCAGGAGCAATTGCAAATGGATTGCTAATTCTTTGTTTGTAACTTTTCGCGCGCGCATTTCGAAATAGCCAAAATAACCGTTTGCGAGTGATCGTAGCAGGACTCGAACCTGCAATCTTCGGATCCGAAGTCCGACGCCTTATCCATTAGGCCACACGACCATTAACGTTGCCCGTAAGTGCACAATCATCGATTCCTTGCTATGCTACAACAGTTTGAGCAAAATTGACGTTTGCAGCGATGGGATTCGAACCCATGCCCCCGAAGAGACTGGTGCCTTAAACCAGCGCCTTGGACCGCTCGGCCACGCTACCACGTTTGCAAGGTTAACATTCATCTAATTAATACAATAAGAGGTTTACCATCTCAGCTGAAATATTGTAGGGGCTCATCCGGGATTTGAACCCGGATAGGGTTCAAATCAGGGTAAGAGGCCCCCTCTTACACCCAAACCAAGAATCATACCACTAGACCAATGAGCCACACAACTTTTCTAACACCGTTTGTTGCCGGCTGCAATTACTAGCCATTAATTGTGTCCCATTTTTGAGCTATACATTTCATATTTACACGGTGATGTTGTCAACTTTCCGTTGTAGATATGCGTACCCCAATAGTACATATTGGATTTTCCATTACTACACTCTATTTTGAATATACATGACCATCAGCTTTATCTATTTTTTGTTGCCCACTCAATGCGTAATCACAAGTGCTCTCCTTCGAGCCGGAGTTGAACCAGCGACCTATGGATTCCTTGCATTTTACATCGTGTCACTACAGTCCACCGCTCTACCAACTGAGCTATCGAAGGTTGTTTTTTTTCCGTTGAACATCGCAATATACTCCATTAACATGAACCAAAAGATCATGTTTTAAATCATCGAAATCACTGAGTTGAAGGAATCAGCACATGGCACTAAATTCCACCAAATTTAACGACAAATTTACATTGTAGTAGCAGTGCTGGTGACATCCGTTGGAAGGTTCCATGGTGTAATGGTTATCACATCAGACTTTGACTCTGATAATTTGAGTTCGATTCTCAGTGGGACCTTTTTTAATCCAATTTCTATCAATCGTGTTTATTTTTATGCACGACATTTGGATTGTAATAATAATAAAATAATTTTCGAATCAATAATGAAAGATAATAGGGCTCATTGGTCTAGTAGTATGATACTTGCTTCGGGTGTAAGTGATCCCGGGTTCAATTCCCGGATGGGCTCCAATTGTTTTACTTTTGGCACCGATCCCTGCCATTAGACACATTATGTGTTCTAAGGTACAGTCACGAGTCCCAAATGTTTTTTCCTAAGGAAATACCACAGCTTAATTTGGTATAGGGAATAGAGATCGTACGATAGGGATTCATTGATTCCACTCCTTAGACCAATTTTTTGGGCGGGAACCTCGGATGTTCTCTTTGATGTGTACTTTGGCTTACAACCAGGAGCAATTGCAAATGGATTGCTAATTCTTTGTTTGTAACTTTTCGCGCGCGCATTTCGAAATAGCCAAAATAACCGTTTGCGAGTGATCGTAGCAGGACTCGAACCTGCAATCTTCGGATCCGAAGTCCGACGCCTTATCCATTAGGCCACACGACCATTAACGTTGCCCGTAAGTGCACAATCATCGATTCCTTGCTATGCTACAACAGTTTGAGCAAAATTGACGTTGGCAGCGATGGGATTCGAACCCATGCCCCCGAAGAGACTGGTGCCTTAAACCAGCGCCTTGGACCGCTCGGCAACGCTACCACGTTTGCAATGTTAACATTCATCTAAATAATACAAATAACAGGTTTACCATCTCAGCTGAAATATTGTAGGGGCTCATCCGGGATTTGAACCCGAGGCCTCTTACACCCAAAGCAAGAATCATACCACTAGACCATGTCCACACAACTTTTCTAACACCGTTTGTTGCCGGTTACAATTACTAACCATTAATTGTGTCCCATTTTTGAGCTATACATTTCATATTTACACGGTGATGTTGTCAACTTTCCGTTGTAGATATGCGTACCCCAATAGTACATGTTGGATTTTCCACTACTACACTCTATTTTGAATATACATGACTATCAGCTTTATCTATTTTCTGTTGCCCACTCAATGCGTAATCACAAGTGCTCTCCTTCGAGCCGGAGTTGAACCAGCGACCTATGGATTCCTTGCATTTTACATCGTGTCACTACAGTCCACCGCTCTACCAACTGAGCTATCGAAGGTTGTTTTCTTTCCGTCGAACATCGCAATATACTCCATTAACAGCACCAAAAGATCATGTTTTAAATCATCGAAATCACTGAGTTGAAGTAATCAGCACATGGCACTAAATTCCACCAAATTTAACGACAAATTTACATTGTAGTAGCAGTGCTGGTGACATCCGTTGGAAGGTTCCATGGTGTAATGGTTATCACATCAGACTTTGACTCTGATAATCTGAGTTCGATTCTCAGTGGGACCTTTTTTAATCCAATTTCTATCAATCGTGTTTATTTTTATGCACGACATTTGGATTGTAATAATAATAAAATAATTTTCGAATCAATAATGAAAGATAATAGGGCTCATTGGTCTAGTAGTATGATACTTGCTTCGGGTGTAAGTGATCCCGGGTTCAATTCCCAAATGGGCCCCAATTGTTTTACTTTTTGGATTGAGACATTTGGATTGTAATAATAATAAAATAATTTTCGAATCAATAATGAAAGATAATAGGGCTCATTGGTCTAGTAGTATGATACTTGCTTCGGGTGTAAGTGATCCCGGGTTCAATTCCCGGATGGGCCCCAATTGTTTTACTTTTGGCACCGATCCCTGCCATTAGACACATCATGTGTTCTAAGGTACAGTCACGAGTCCCAAATGTTTTTTCCTAAGGAAATACCACAGCTTAATTTGGTATAGGGAATAGAGATCGTACGATAGGGATTCATTGATTCCACTCCTTAGACCAATTTTTTGGGCGGGAACCTCGGATGTTCTCTTTGATGTGTACTTTGGCTTACAACCAGGAGCAATTGCAAATGGATTGCTAATTCTTTGTTTGTAACTTTTCGCGCGCGCATTTCGAAATAGCCAAAATAACCGTTTGCGAGTGATCGTAGCAGGACTCGAACCTGCAATCTTCGGATCCGAAGTCCGACGCCTTATCCATTAGGCCACACGACCATTAACGATACCCGTAAGTGCACAATTATCGATTCCTTGCTATGCTACAACAGTTTGAGCAAAATTGACGTTTGCAGCGATGGGATTCGAACCCATGCCCCCGAAGAGACTGGTGCCTTAAACCAGCGCCTTGGACCGCTCGGCCACGCTACCACGTTTGCAATGTTAACATTCATCTAAATAATACAATAAGAGGTTTACCATCTCAGCTTAAATATTTTAGGGGCTCATCCGGGATTTGAACCCGGGGTCTCTTACACCCAAAGCAAGAATCATAACACTAGACCAATGAGCCACGCAACATTTCTAACACCGTTTGTTGCCGGCTACAATTACTAACCATTAATTGTGTCCCATTTTTGTGCTATACATTTCATATTTACACGGTGATGTTGTCAACTTTCCGTTGTAGATATGCGTACCCCAATAGTACATGTTGGATTTTCCATTACTACATTCTATTTTGAATATACATGAATATCAGCTTTATCTATTTTCTGTTGCCCACTCAATGCGTAATCACAAGTGCTCTCCTTCGAGCCGGAGTTGAACCAGCGACCTATGGATTCCTTGCATTTTACATCGTGTCACTACAGTCCACCGCTCTACCAACTGAGCTATCGAAGGTTGTTTTTTTTTCCGTTGAACATCGCTATATACTCCATTAACATGCACCAAAAGATCATGTTTTAAATCATCGAAATCACTGAGTTGAAGGAATCAGCACATGGCACTAAATTCCACCAAATTTTACGACAAATTTACATTGTAGTAGCAGTGCTGGTGACATCCGTTGGAAGGTTCCATGGTGTAATGGTTATCACATCAGACTTTGACTCTGATAATTTGAGTTCGATTCTCAGTGGGACCTTTTTTAATCCAATTTCTATCAATCGTGTTTATTTTTATGCACGACATTTGGATTGTAATAATAATAAAATAATTTTCGAATCAATAATGAAAGATAATAGGGCTCATTGGTCTAGTAGTATGATACTTGCTTCGGGTGTAAGTGATCCCGGGTTCAATTCCCGGATGGGCTCCAATTGTTTTACTTTTGGCACCGATCCCTGCCATTAGACACATTATGTGTTCTAAGGTACAGTCACGAGTCCCAAATGTTTTTTCCTAAGGAAATACCACAGCTTAATTTGGTATAGGGAATAGAGATCGTACGATAGGGATTCATTGATTCCACTCCTTAGACCAATTTTTTGGGCGGGAACCTCGGATGTTCTCTTTGATGTGTACTTTGGCTTACAACCAGGAGCAATTGCAAATGGATTGCTAATTCTTTGTTTGTAACTTTTCGCGCGCGCATTTCGAAATAGCCAAAATAACCGTTTGCGAGTGATCGTAGCAGGACTCGAACCTGCAATCTTCGGATCCGAAGTCCGACGCCTTATCCATTAGGCCACACGACCATTAACGTTGCCCGTAAGTGCACAATCATCGATTCCTTGCTATGCTACAACAGTTTGAGCAAAATTGACGTTGGCAGCGATGGGATTCGAACCCATGCCCCCGAAGAGACTGGTGCCTTAAACTAGCGCCTTGGACCGCTCGGCCACGCTACTTCGTTTCCAATGTTAACATTCATCTAAATAATACAATAAGAGGTTTACCATCTCAGCTGAAATATTGTAGGGGCTCATCCGGGATTTGAACCCGGGGCCTCTTACACCCAAAGCAAGAATTATACCACTAGACCAATGAGCCACGCAACTTTTCTAACACCGTTTGTTGCCGGCAGCAATTACTAACCATTAATTGTGTCCAATTTTTGAGCTAAACATTTCATATTTACACGGTGATGTTGTCAACTTTCCGTTGTAGATATGCGTACCCCAATAGTACATGTTGGATTTTCCATTACTACACTCTATTTTGAATATACATGACTATCAGCTATATCTATTTTCTTTTGCCCACTCAATGCGTAATCACAAGTGCTCTCCTTTGAGCCGGAGTTGAACCAGCGACCTATGGATTCCTTGCATTTTACATCGTGTCACTACAGTCCACCGCTCTACCAACTGAGCTATCGAAGGTTGTTTTATTTCCGTCGAACATCGCAATATACTCCATTAACATGCACCAAAAGATCATGTTTTAAATCATCGAAATCACTGAGTTGAAGGAATCAGCACATGGCACTAAATTCCACCAAATTTAACGACAAATTTACATTGTAGTAGCAGTGCTGGTGACATACGATGGAAGGTTCCATGGTGTAATGGTTATCACATCAGACTTTGACTCTGATAATCTGAGTTCGATTCTCAGTGGGACCTTTTTTAATCCAATTTCTATCAATCGTGTTTATTTTTATGCACGACATTTGGATTGTAATAATAATAAAATAATTTTCGAATCAATAAAGATAATAGGGCTCATTGGTCTAGTAGTATGATACTTGCTTCGGGTGTAAGTGATCCCGGGTTCAATTCCCGGATGGGCCCCAATTGTTTTACTTTTGGCACCGATCCCTGCCATTAGACACATCATGTGTTCTAAGGTACAGTCACGAGTCCCAAATGTTTTTTCCTAAGGAAATACCACAGCTTAATTTGGTATAGGGAATAGAGATCGTACGATAGGGATTCATTGATTTCACTCCTTAGACCAATTTTTTGGGCGGGAACCTCGGATGTTCTCTTTGATGTGTACTTTGGCTTACAACCAGGAGCAATTGCAAATGGATTGCTAATTCTTTGTTTGTAACTTTTCGCGCGCGCATTTCGAAATAGCCAAAATAACCGTTTGCGAGTGATCGTAGCAGGACTCGAACCTGCAATCTTCGGATCCGAAGTCCGACGCCTTATCCATTAGGCCACACGACCATTAACATTGCCCGTAAGTGCACAATCATCGATTCCTTGCTATGCTACAACAGTTTGAGCAAAATTGACGTTGGCAGCGATGGGATTCGAACCCATGCCCCCGAAGAGATCGGTTCCTTTAACTAGCGCCTTGGACCTCTCGGCCACGCTACCACGTTTGCAATGTTAACATTCATCTAAATAATACAATAACAGGTTTACCATCTCAGCTGAAATATTGTAGGGGCTCATCCGGGATTTGAACCCGAGGCCTCTTACACCCAAAGCAAGAATCATACCACTAGACCAATGAGACACACAACTTTTTTAACACCGTTTGTTGCCGGTTACATTTACTAACCATTAATTGTGTCCCATTTTTGAGCTATACATTTCATATTTACACGGTGATGTTGTCAACTTTCCGTTGTAGATATGCGTACCCCAATAGTACATGTTGGATTTTCCACTACTATACTCTATTTTGAATATACATGACTATCAGCTTTATCTATTTTCTGTTGCCCACTCAATGCGTAATCACAAGTGCTCTCCTTCGAGCCGGAGTTGAACCAGCGACCTATGGATTCCTTGCATTTTACATCGTGTCACTACAGTCCACCGCTCTACCAACTGAGCTATCGAAGGTTGTTTTATTTCCGTCGAACATCGCAATATACTACATGCATCAAAAGATCATGTTTTAAATCATCGAAATCACTGAGTTGAAGTAATCAGCACATGGCACTAAATTCCACCAAATTTAACGACAAATTTACATTGTAGTAGCAGTGCTGGTGACATCTGTTGGAAGGTTCCATGGTGTAATGGTTATCACATCAGACTTTGACTCTGATAATCTGAGTTCGATTATCAGTGGGACCTTTTTTAATCCAATTTCTATCAATCGTGTTTATTTTTATGCACGACATTTGGATTGTAATAATAATAAAATAATTTTCGAATCAATAATGAAAGATAATAGGGCTCATTGGTCTAGTAGTATGATACTTGCTTCGGGTGTAAGTGATCCCGGGTTCAATTCCCGGATGGGCCCCAATTGTTTTACTTTTGGCACCGATCCCTGCCATTAGACACATCATGTGTTCTAAGGTACAGTCACGAGTCCCAAATGTTTTTTCCTAAGGAAATACCACAGCTTAATTTGGTATAGGGAATAGAGATCGTACGATAGGGATTCATTGATTCCACTCCTTAGACCAATTTTTTGGGCGGGAACCTCGGATGTTCTCTTTGATGTGTACTTTGGCTTACAACCAGGAGCAATTGCAAATGGATTGCTAATTCTTTGTTTGTAACTTTTCGCGCGCGCATTTCGAAATAGCCAAAATAAACGTTTGCGAGTGATCGTAGCAGGACTCGAACCTGCAATCTTCGGATCCGAAGTCCGACGCCTTATCCATTAGGCCACACGACCATTAACGTTGCCCGTAAGTGCACAATCATCGATTCCTTGCTATGCTACAACAGTTTGAGCAAAATTGACGTTGGCAGCGATGGGATTCGAACCCATGCCCCCGAAGAGACTGGTGCCTCAAACCAGCGCCTTGGACCGCTCGGCCACGCCACAACGTTTACAATGTTAACATTCATATAAATAATACAATAAGAGGTTTACCATCTCAGCTGAAATATTGTAGGGGCTCATCCGGGATTTGAACCCGGGGCCTCTTACACCCAAAGCAAGAATCATACCACTAGACCAATGAGCCACACAACTTTTCTAACACCGTTTGTTGCCGGCTACAATTACTAGCCATTAATTGTGTCCCATTTTTGAGCTATACATTTCATATTTACACGGTGATGTTGTCAACTTTCCGTTGTAGATATGCGTACCCCAATAGTACATATTGGATTTTCCATTACTACACTCTATTTGGAATATACATGACTATCAGCTTTATCTATTTTCTGTTGCCCTCTCAATGCGTAATCACAAGTGCTCTCCTTCGAGCCGGAGTTGAACTAGCGACCTATGGATTCCTTGCATTTTACATCGTGTCACTACAGTCCACCGCTCTACCAACTGAGCTATCGAAGGTTGTTTTCTTTCCGTCGAACATCGCAATATACTCCATTAACATGCACCAAAAGATCATGTTTTAAATCATCGAAATCACTGAGTTGAAAGAATCAGCACATGGCACTAAATTCCACCAAATTTAACGACAAATTTACATTGTAGTAGCAGTGCTGGTGACATCCTTTAGAAGGTTCCATGGTGTAATGGTTATCACATCAGACTTTGACTCTGATAATCTGAGTTCGATTCTCAGTGGGACCTTTTTTAATCCAATTTCTATCAATCGTGTTTATTTTTATGTACGACATTTGGATTGTAATAATAATAAAATAATTTTCGAATCAATTATGAAAGATAATAGGGCTCATTGGTCTAGTAGTATGATACTTGCTTCGGGTGTAAGTGATCCCGGGTTCAATTCCCGGATGGGCCCCAATTGTTTTACTTTTGGCACCGATCCCTGCCATTAGACACATCATGTGTTCTAAGGTACAGTCACGAGTCCCAAATGTTTTTTCCTAAGGAAATACCACAGCTTAATTTGGTATAGGGAATAGAGATCGTACGATAGGGATTCATTGATTCCACTCCTTAGACCAATTTTTTGGGCAGGAACCTCGGATGTTCTCTTTGATGTGTACTTTGGCTTACAACCAGGAGCAATTGCAAATGGATTGCTAATTCTTTGTTTGTAACTTTTCGCGCGCGCATTTCGAAATAGCCAAAATAACCGTTTGCGAGTGATCGTAGCAGGACTCGAACCTGCAATCTTCGGATCCGAAGTCCGACGCCTTATCCATTAGGCCACACGACCATTAACGTTGCCCGTAAGTGCACAATCATCGATTCCTTGCTATGCTACAACAGTTTGAGCAAAATTGACGTTGGCAGCGATGGGATTCGAACCCATGCCCCCGAAGAGACTGGTGCCTTAAACCAGCGCCTTGGACCGCTCGGCCACGCTACCACGTTTGCAATGTTAACATTCATCTAAATAATACAATAAGAGGTTTACCATCTCAGCTGAAATATTGTAGGGGCTCATCCGGGATTTGAACCCGGGGTCTCTTACACCCAAAGCAAGAATCATAACACTAGACCAATGAGCCACGCAACATTTTTAACACCGTTTGTTGCCGGCTACAATTACTAACCATTAATTGTGTCCCATTTTTGTGCTATACATTTCATATTTACACGGTGATGTTGTCAACTTTCCGTTGTAGATATGCGTACCCCAATAGTACATGTTGGATTTTCCATTACTACATTCTATTTTGAATATACATGAATATCAGCTTTATCTATTTTCTGTTCCCCACTCAATGCGTAATCACAAGTGCTCTCCTTCGAGCCGGAGTTGAACCAGCGACCTATGGATTCCTTGCATTTTACATCGTGTCACTACAGTCCACCGCTCTACCAACTGAGCTATCGAAGGTTGTTTTATTTCCGTCGAACATCGCAATATACTCCATTAACATGCATCAAAAGATCATGTTTTAAATCATCGAAATCACTGAGTTGAAGTAATCAGCACATGGCACTAAATTCCACCAAATTTAACGACAAATTTACATTGTAGTAGCAGTGCTGGTGACATCCGTTGGAAGGTTCCATGGTGTAATGGTTATCACATCAGACTTTGACTCTGATAATCTGAGTTCGATTATCAGTGGGACCTTTTTTAATCCAATTTCTATCAATCGTGTTTATTTTTATGCACGACATTTGATTTGTAATAATAATAAAATAATTTTCGAATCAATAATGAAAGATAATAGGGCTCATTGGTCTAGTAGTATGATACTTGCTTCGGGTGTAAGTGATCCCGGGTTCAATTCCCGGATGGGCCCCAATTGTTTTACTTTTGGCACCGATCCCTGCCATTAGACACATCATGTGTTCTAAGGTACAGTCACGAGTCCCAAATGTTTTTTCCTAAGGAAATACCACAGCTTAATTTGGTATAGGGAATAGAGATCGTACGATAGGGATTCATTGATTCCACTCCTTAGACCAATTTTTTGGGCGGGAACCTCGGATGTTCTCTTTGATGTGTACTTTGGCTTACAACCAGGAGCAATTGCAAATGGATTGCTAATTCTTTGTTTGTAACTTTTCGCGCGCGCATTTCGAAATAGCCAAAATAAACGTTTGCGAGTGATCGTAGCAGGACTCGAACCTGCAATCTTCGGATCCGAAGTCCGACGCCTTATCCATTAGGCCACACGACCATTAACGTTGCCCGTAAGTGCACAATCATCGATTCCTTGCTATGCTACAACAGTTTGAGCAAAATTGACGTTGGCAGCGATGGGATTCGAACCCATGCCCCCGAAGAGACTGGTGCCTCAAACCAGCGCGTTGGACCGCTCGGCCACGCCACAACGTTGACAATGTTAACATTCATATAAATAATACAATAAGAGGTTTACCATCTCAGCTGAAATATTGTAGGGGCTCATCCGGGATTTGAACCCGGGGCCTCTTACACCCAAAGCAAGAATCATACCACTAGACCAATGAGCCACACAACTTTACTAACACCGTTTGTTGCCGGCTACAATTACTAGCCATTAATTGTGTCCCATTTTTGAGCTATACATTTCATATTTACACGGTGATGTTGTCAACTTTCCGTTGTAGATATGCGTACCCCAATAGTACATATTGGATTTTCCATTACTACACTCTATTTGGAATATACATGACTATCAGCTTTATCTATTTTCTGTTGCCCTCTCAATGCGTAATCACAAGTGCTCTCCTTCGAGCCGGAGTTGAACCAGCGACCTATGGATTCCTTGCATTTTACATCGTGTCACTACAGTCCACCGCTCTACCAACTGAGCTATCGAAGGTTGTTTTTTTTTCCGTCGAACATCGCAATATACTCCATTAACATGCACCAAAAGATCATGTTTTAAATCATCGAAATCACTGAGTTGAAAGAATCAGCACATGGCACTAAATTCCACCAAATTTAACGACAAATTTACATTGTAGTAGCAGTGCTGGTGACATCCTTTAGAAGGTTCCATGGTGTAATGGTTATCACATCAGACTTTGACTCTGATAATCTGAGTTCGATTCTCAGTGGGACCTTTTTTAATCCAATTTCTATCAATCGTGTTTATTTTTATGCACGACATTTGGATTGTAATAATAATAAAATAATTTTCGAATCAATTATGAAAGATAATAGGGCTCATTGGTCTAGTAGTATGATACTTGCTTCGGGTGTAAGTGATCCCGGGTTCAATTCCCGGATGGGCCCCAATTGTTTTACTTTTGGCACCGATCCCTGCCATTAGACACATCATGTGTTCTAAGGTACAGTCACGAGTCCCAAATGTTTTTTCCTAAGGAAATACCACAGCTTAATTTGGTATAGGGAATAGAGATCGTACGATAGGGATTCATTGATTCCACTCCTTAGACCAATTTTTTGGGCAGGAACCTCGGATGTTCTCTTTGATGTGTACTTTGGCTTACAACCAGGAGCAATTGCAAATGGATTGCTAATTCTTTGTTTGTAACTTTTCGCGCGCGCATTTCGAAATAGCCAAAATAACCGTTTGCGAGTGATCGTAGCAGGACTCGAACCTGCAATCTTTGGATCCGAAGTCCGACGCCTTATCCATTAGGCCACACGACCATTAACGTTGCCCGTAAGTGCACAATCATCGATTCCTTGCTATGCTACAACAGTTTGAGCAAAATTGACGTTGGCAGCGATGGGATTCGAACCCATGCCCCCGAAGAGACTGGTGCCTTAAACCAGCGCCTTGGACCGCTCGGCCACGCCACAACGTTTACAATGTTAACATTCATATAAATAATACAATAAGAGGTTTACCATCTCAGCTGAAATATTGTAGGGGCTCATCCGGGATTTGAACCCGGGGCCTCTTACACCCAAAGCAAGAATCATACCACTAGACCAATGAGCCACACAACTTTACTAACACCGTTTGTTGCCGGCTACAATTACTAGCCATTAATTGTGTCCCATTTTTGAGCTATACATTTCATATTTACACGGTGATGTTGTCAACTTTCCGTTGTAGATATGCGTACCCCAATAGTACATATTGGATTTTCCATTACTACACTCTATTTGGAATATACATGACTATCAGCTTTATCTATTTTCTGTTGCCCTCTCAATGCGTAATCACAAGTGCTCTCCTTCGAGCCGGAGTTGAACCAGCGACCTATGGATTCCTTGCATTTTACATCGTGTCACTACAGTCCACCGCTCTACCAACTGAGCTATCGAAGGTTGTTTTCTTTCCGTTGAACATCGCAATATACTCCATTAACATGCACCAAAAGATCATGTTTTAAATCATCGAAATCACTGAGTTGAAAGAATCAGCACATGGCACTAAATTCCACCAAATTTAACGACAAATTTACATTGTAGTAGCAGTGCTGGTGACATCCTTTAGAAGGTTCCATGGTGTAATGGTTATCACATCAGACTTTGACTCTGATAATCTGAGTTCGATTCTCAGTGGGACCTTTTTTAATCCAATTTCTATCAATCGTGTTTATTTTTATGCACGACATTTGGATTGTAATAATAATAAAATAATTTTCGAATCAATTATGAAAGATAATAGGGCTCATTGGTCTAGTAGTATGATACTTGCTTCGGGTGTAAGTGATCCCGGGTTCAATTCCCGGATGGGCCCCAATTGTTTTACTTTTGGCACCGATCCCTGCCATTAGACACATCATGTGTTCTAAGGTACAGTCACGAGTCCCAAATGTTTTTTCCTAAGGAAATACCACAGCTTAATTTGGTATAGGGAATAGAGATCGTACGATAGGGATTCATTGATTCCACTCCTTAGACCAATTTTTTGGGCAGGAACCTCGGATGTTCTCTTTGATGTGTACTTTGGCTTACAACCAGGAGCAATTGCAAATGGATTGCTAATTCTTTGTTTGTAACTTTTCGCGCGCGCATTTCGAAATAGCCAAAATAACCGTTTGCGAGTGATCGTAGCAGGACTCGAACCTGCAATCTTTGGATCCGAAGTCCGACGCCTTATCCATTAGGCCACACGACCATTAACGTTGCCCGTAAGTGCACAATCATCGATTCCTTGCTATGCTACAACAGTTTGAGCAAAATTGACGTTGGCAGCGATGGGATTCGAACCCATGCCCCCGAAGAGACTGGTGCCTTAAACCAGCGCCTTGGACCGCTCGGCCACGCTACCACGTTTGTAATGTTAACATTCATCTAAATAATACAATAAGAGGTTTACCATCTCAGCTGAAATATTGTAGGGGCTCATCCGGGATTTGAACCCGGGGTCTCTTACACCCAAAGCAAGAATCATAACACTAGACCAATGAGCCACGCAACATTTTTAACACCGTTTGTTGCCGGCTACAATTACTAACCATTAATTGTGTCCCATTTTTGTGCTATACATTTCATATTTACACGGTGATGTTGTCAACTTTCCGTTGTAGATATGCGTACCCCAATAGTACATGTTGGATTTTCCATTACTACATTCTATTTTGAATATACATGAATATCAGCTTTATCTATTTTCTGTTGCCCACTCAATGCGTAATCACAAGTGCTCTCCTTCGAGCCGGAGTTGAACCAGCGACCTATGGATTCCTTGCATTTTACATCGTGTCACTACAGTCCACCGCTCTACCAACTGAGCTATCGAAGGTTGTTTTGTTTTCCGTTGAACATCGCAATATACTCCATTAACATGCACCAAAAGATCATGTTTTAAATCATCGAAATCACTGAGTTGAAGGAATCAGCACATGGCACTAAATTCCACCAAATTTTACGACAAATTTACATTGTAGTAGCAGTGCTGGTGACATCCGTTGGAAGGTTCCATGGTGTAATGGTTATCACATCAGACTTTGACTCTGATAATTTGAGTTCGATTCTCAGTGGGACCTTTTATAATCCAATTTCTATCAATCGTGTTTATTTTTATGCACGACATTTGGATTGTAATAATAATAAAATAATTTTCGAATCAATAATGAAAGATAATAGGGCTCATTGGTCTAGTAGTATGATACTTGCTTCGGGTGTAAGTGATCCCGGGTTCAATTCCCGGATGGGCTCCAATTGTTTTACTTTTGGCACCGATCCCTGCCATTAGACACATCATGTGTTCTAAGGTACAGTCACGAGTCCCAAATGTTTTTTCCTAAGGAAATACCACAGCTTAATTTGGTATAGGGAATAGAGATCGTACGATAGGGATTCATTGATTCCACTCCTTAGACCAATTTTTTGGGCGGGAACCTCGGATGTTCTCTTTGATGTGTACTTTGGCTTACAACCAGGAGCAATTGCAAATGGATTGCTAATTCTTTGTTTGTAACTTTTCGCGCGCGCATTTTGAAATAGCCAAAATAACCGTTTGCGAGTGATCGTAGCAGGACTCGAACCTGCAATCTTCGGATCCGAAGTCCGACGCCTTATCCATTAGGCCACACGACCATTAACGTTGCCCGTAAGTGCACAATCATCGATTCCTTGCTATGCTACAACAGTTTGAGCAAATTTGACGTTGGCAGCGATGGGATTCGAACCCATGCCCCCGAAGAGACTGGTGCCTTAAACCAGCGCCTTGGACCGCTCGGCCACGCTACTACGTTTGCAATGTTAACATTCATCTAAATAATACAATAAGAGGTTTACCATCTCAGCTGAAATATTGTAGGGGCTCATCCGGGATTTGAACCCGAGGCCTCTTACACCCAAACCAAGAATCATACCACTAGACCAATGAGCCACACAACTTTTCTAACACCGTTTGTTGCCGGCTGCAATTACTAGCCATTAATTTTGTCCCATTTTTGAGCTATACATTTCATATTTACACGGTGATGTTGTCAACTTTCCGTTGTAGATATGCGTACTCCAATAGTACATGTTGGATTTTCCATTACTACACTCTATTTTGAATATACATGACTATCAGCTTTATCTATTTTCTGTTGCCCTCTCAATGCGTAATCACAAGTGCTCTCCTTCGAGCCGGAGTTGAACCAGCGACCTATGGATTCCTTGCATTTTACATTGTACCAACTGAGCTATCGAAGGTTGTTTTCTTTCCGTCGAACATCGCAATATACTCCATTAACATGCACCAAAAGATCATGTTTTAAATCATCGAAATCACTGAGTTGAAGGAATCAGCACATGGCACTGAATTCCACCAAATTTAACGACAAATTTACATTGTAGTAGCAGTGCTGGTGACATCCGTTAGAAGGTTCCATGGTGTAATGGTTTTCACATCAGACTTTGACTCTGATAATCTGAGTTCGATTCTCAGTGGGACCTTTTTTAATCCAATTTCTATCAATCGTGTTTATTTTTATGCACGACATTTGGATTGTAATAATAATAAAATAATTTTCGAATCAATAATGAAAGATAATAGGGCTCATTGGTCAAGTAGTATGATACTTGTTTCGGGTGTAAGTGATCCCGGGTTCAATTCCCGGATGGGCCCCAATTGTTTTACTTTTGGCACCGATCCCTGCCATTAGACACATCATGTGTTCTAAGGTACAGTCACGAGTCCCAAATGTTTTTTCCTAAGGAAATACCACAGCTTAATTTGGTATAGGGAATAGAGATCGTACGATAGGGATTCATTGATTCCACTCCTTAGACCAATTTTTTGGGCGGGAACCTCGGATGTTCTCTTTGATGTGTACTTTGGCTTACAACCAGGAGCAATTGCAAATGGATTGCTAATTCTTTGTTTGTAACTTTTCGCGCGCGCATTTCAAAATAGCCAAAATAACCGTTTGCGAGTGATCGTAGCAGGACTCGAACCTTCAATCTTCTGATCCGAAGTCCGACGCCTTATCCATTAGGCCAAACGACCATCAACGTTGCCCGTAAGTGCACAATCATCAATTCCTTGCTATGCTACAACAGTTTGAGCAAAATTGACGTTGGCAGCGATGGGATTCGAACCCATGCCCCCGAAGAGGTGCCTTAAACCAGCGCCTTGGACCGCTCGGCCACGCTACCACGTTTGCAATGTTAACATTCATCTAAATAATACAATAAGAGGTTTACCATCTCAGCTGAAATTTTGTAGGGGCTCATCCGGGATTTGAACCCGGGGCCTCTTACACCCAAAGCAAGAATTATACCACTAGACCAATGAGCCACGCAACTTTTCTAACACCGTTTGTTGCCGGCTACAATTACTAACCATTAATTGTGTCCCATTTTTGAGCTAAACATTTCATATTTACACGGTGATGTTGTCAACTTTCCGTTGTAGATATGCGTACCCCAATAGTACATGTTGGATTTTCCATTACTACACTCTATTTTGAATATACATGACTATCAGCTATATCTATTTTCTTTTGCCCACTCAATGCGTAATCACAAGTGCTCTCCTTTGAGCCGGAGTTGAACCAGCGACCTATGGATTCCTTGCATTTTACATCGTGTCACTACAGTCCACCGCTCTACCAACTGAGCTATCGAAGGTTGTTTTATTTCCGTCGAACATAGCAATATACTCCATTAACATGCACCAAAAGATCATGTTTTAAATCATCGAAATCACTGAGTTGGAGGAATCAGCACATGGCCCTAAATTCCACCAAATTTAACGACAAATTTACATTGTACTAGCAGTGCTGGTGACAAACGATGGAAGGTTCCATGGTGTAATGGTTATCACATCAGACTTTGACTCTGATAATCTGAGTTCGATTTTCAGTGGGACCTTTTTTAATCCCATTTCTATCAATCGTGTTTATTTTTATGCACGACATTTGGATTGTAATAATAATAAAAAAATTTTCGAATCAATAATGAAAGATAATAGGGCTCATTGGTCTAGTAGTATGATACTTGCTTCGGGTGTAAGTGATCCCGGGTTCAATTCCCGGATGGGCCCCAATTGTTTTACTTTTGGCACCGATCCCTGCCATTAGACACATCATGTGTTCTAAGGTATAGTCACGAGTCCCAAATGTTTTTTCCTAAGGAAATACCACAGCTTAATTTGGTATAGGGAATAGAGATCGTACGATAGGGATTCATTGATTCCACTCCTTAGACCAATTTTTTGGGCGGGAACCTCGGATGTTCTCTTTGATGTGTACTTTGGCTTACAACCAGGAGCAATTGCAAATGGATTGCTAATTCTTTGTTTGTAACTTTTCGCGCGCGCATTTCGAAATAGCCAAAATAACCGTTTGCGAGTGATCGTAGCAGGACTCGAACCTGGAATCTTCGGATCCGAAGTCCGACGCCTTATCCATTAGGCCACACGACCATTAACGTTGCCCGTAAGTGCACAATGATCGATTCCTCTATATGCTACAACAGTTTGAGCAAAATTGACTTTGGCAGCGATGGGATTCGAACCCATGCCCCCGAAGAGACTGGTGCCTTAAACCAGCGCCTTGGACCGCTTGGCCACGCTACCACGTTTGCAATGTTAACATTCATCTAAATAATACAATAAGAGGTTTACCATCTCAGCTGAAATATTGTAGGGGCTCATCCGGGATTTGAACCCGGGGCCCCTTACACCCGAAGCAAGAATCATACCACTAGACCAATGAGACCACTAGACTAACACCGTTTGTTGCCGGCTACAATTACTAACCATTAATTGTGTCCCATTTTTGAGCTATACATTTCATATTTACACGGTGATGTTGTCAACTTTCCGTTGTAGATATGCGTACCCCAATAGTACATGTTGGGTTTTCCATTACTACACTCTATTTTGAATATACATTACTATCAGCTTTATCTATTTTCTGTTGCCCACTCAATGCGTAATCGCAAGTGCTCTCCTTCGAGCCGGAGTTGAACCAGCGACCTATGGATTCCTTGCATTTTACATCGTGTCACTACAGTCCACCGCTCTACCAACTGAGCTATCGAAGGTTGTTTTCTTTCCGTCGAACATCGCAATATACTCCATTAACATGCACCAAAAGATCATGTTTTAAATCATCGAAATCACTGAGTTGAAGGAATCAGCACATGGCCCTAAATTCCACCAAATTTAACGACAAATTTACATTGTAGTAGCAGTGCTGGTGACATCCGTTGGAAGGTTCCATGGTGTAATGGTTATCACATCAGACTTTGACTCTGATAATATGAGTTCGATTCTCAGTGGGACCTTTTTTAATCCCATTTCTAGCAATCGTGTTTATTTTTATGCACGACATTTGGATTGTAATAATAATAAAATAATTTTCGAATCAATAATAAAATATAATAGGGCTCATTGGTCTAGTAGTATGATACTTGCTTCGGGTGTAAGTGATCCCGGGTTCAATTCCCGGATGGGCCCCAATTGTTTTACTTTTGGCACCGATCCCTGCCATTAGACACATCATGTGTTCTAAGGTACAGTCACGAGTCCCAAATGTTTTTTCCTAAGGAAATACCACAGCTTAATTTGGTATAGGGAATAGAGATCGTACGATAGGGATTCATTGATTCCACTCCTTAGACCAATTTTTTGGGCGGGAACCTCGGATGTTCTCTTTGATGTGTACTTTGGCTTACAACCAGGAGCAATTGCAAATGGATTGCCAATTCTTTGTTTGTAACTTTTCGCGCGCGCATTTCGAAATAGCCAAAATAACCGTTTGCGAGTGATCGTAGCAGGACTCGAACCTGCAATCTTCGTATCCGAAGTCCGACGCCTTATCCATTAGGCCACACGACCATTAACGTTGCCCGTAAGTGCACAATCATCGATTCCTTGCAATGCTACAACAGTTTGAGCAAAATTGACGTTGGCAGCGATGGGATTCGAACCCATGCCCCCGAAGAGACTGGTGCCTTAAACCAGCGCCTTGGACCGCTCGGCCACGCTACCACGTTTGCAATGTTAACATTCATCTAAATAATACAATAAGAGGTTTACCATCTCAGCTGAAATATTGTAGGGGCTCATCCGGGATTTGAACCCGGGGCCTCTTACACCCGAAGCAAGAATCATACCACTAGACCAATGAGACCACTAGACTAACACTGTTTGTTGCCGGCTACAATTACTAACCATTAATTGTGTCCCATTTTTGAGCTATACATTTCATATTTACACGGTGATGTTGTCAACTTTCCGTTGTAGATATGCGTACCCCAATAGTACATATTGGATTTTCCATTACTACACTCTATTTTGAATATACATGACTATCAGCTTTATCTATTTTCTGTTGCCCACTCAATGCGTAATCACAAGTGCTCTCCTTCGAGCCGGAGTTGAACCAGCGACCTATGGATTCCTTGCATTTTACATCGTGTCACTACAGTCCACCGCTCTACCAACTGAGCTATCGAAGGTTGTTTTTTTTCCGTTGAACATCGCAATATACTCCATTAACATGCACCAAAAGATCATGTTTTAAATCATCGAAATCACTGAGTTGAAGGAATCAGCACATGGCACTAAATTCCACCAAATTTAACGACAAATTTACATTGTAGTAGCAGTGCTGGTGACATCCGTTGGAAGGTTCCATGGTGTAATGGTTATCACATCAGACTTTGACTCTGATAATTTGAGTTCGATTCTCAGTGGGACCTTTTTTAATCCAATTTCTATCAATCGTGTTTATTTTTATGCACGACATTTGGATTGTAATAATAATAAAATAATTTTCGAATCAATAATGAAAGATAATAGGGCTCATTGGTCTAGTAGTATGATACTTGCTTCGGGTGTAAGTGATCCCGGGTTCAATTCCCGGATGGGCTCCAATTGTTTTACTTTTGGCACCGATCCCTGCCATTAGACACATTATGTGTTCTAAGGTACAGTCACGAGTCCCAAATGTTTTTTTCCTAAGGAAATACCACAGCTTAATTTGGTATAGGGAATAGAGATCGTACGATAGGGATTCATTGATTCCACTCCTTAGACCAATTTTTTGGGCGGGAACCTCGGATGTTCTCTTTGATGTGTACTTTGGCTTACAACCAGGAGCAATTGCAAATGGATTGCTAATTCTTTGTTTGTAACTTTTCGCGCGCGCATTTCGAAATAGCCAAAATAACCGTTTGCGAGTGATCGTAGCAGGACTCGAACCTGCAATCTTCGGATCCGAAGTCCGACGCCTTATCCATTAGGCCACACGACCATTAACGTTGCCCGTAAGTGCACAATCATCGATTCCTTGCTATGCTACAACAGTTTGAGCAAAATTGACGTTGGCAGCGATGGGATTCGAACCCATGCCCCCGAAGAGACTGGTGCCTTAAACCAGCGCCTTGGACCGCTCGGCCACGCTACCACGTTTGCAATGTTAACATTCATCTAATTAATACAATAAGAGGTTTACCATCTCAGCTGAAATATTGTAGGGGCTCATCCGGGATTTGAACCCGGGGCCTCTTACACCCAAACCAAGAATCATACCACTAGACCAATGAGCCACACAACTTTTCTAACACCGTTTGTTGCCGGCTGCAATTACTAGCCATTAATTGTGTCCCATTTTTGAGCTATACATTTCATATTTACACGGTGATGTTGTCAACTTTCCGTTGTAGATATGCGTACCCCAATAGTACATATTGGATTTTCCATTACTACACTCTATTTTGAATATACATGACTATCAGCTTTATCTATTTTCTGTTGCCCACTCAATGCGTAATCACAAGTGCTCTCCTTCGAGCCGGAGTTGAACCAGCGACCTATGGATTCCTTGCATTTTACATCGTGTCACTACAGTCCACCGCTCTACCAACTGAGCTATCGAAGGTTGTTTTTTTTTCGTTGAACATCGCAATATACTCCATTAACATGCACCAAAAGATCATGTTTTAAATCATCGAAATCACTGAGTTGAAGGAATCAGCACATGGCACTAAATTCCACCAAATTTAACGACAAATTTACATTGTAGTAGCAGTGCTGGTGACATCCGTAGGAAGGTTCCATGGTGTAATGGTTATCACATCAGACTTTGACTCTGATAATTTGAGTTCGATTCTCAGTGGGACCTTTTTTTATCCAATTTCTATCAATCGTGTTTATTTTTATGCACGACATTTGGATTGTAATAATAATAAAATAATTTTCGAATCAATAATGAAAGATAATAGGGCTCATTGGTCTAGTAGTATGATACTTGCTTCGGGTGTAAGTGATCCCGGGTTCAATTCCCGGATGGGCTCCAATTGTTTTACTTTTGGCACCGATCCCTGCCATTAGACACATTATGTGTTCTAAGGTACAGTCACGAGTCCCAAATGTTTTTTCCTAAGGAAATACCACAGCTTAATTTGGTATAGGGAATAGAGATCGTACGATAGGGATTCATTGATTCCACTCCTTAGACCAATTTTTTGGGCGGGAACCTCGGATGTTCTCTTTGATGTGTACTTTGGCTTACAACCAGGAGCAATTGCAAATGGATTGCTAATTCTTTGTTTGTAACTTTTCGCGCGCGCATTTCGAAATAGCCAAAATAACCGTTTGCGAGTGATCGTAGCAGGACTCGAACCTGCAATCTTCGGATCCGAAGTCCGACGCCTTATCCATTAGGCCACACGACCATTAACGTTGCCCGTAAGTGCACAATCATCGATTCCTTGCTATGCTACAACAGTTTGAGCAAAATTGACGTTGGCAGCGATGGGATTCGAACCCATGCCCCCGAAGAGACTGGTGCCTTAAACCAGCGCCTTGGACCGCTCGGCAACGCTACCACGTTTGCAATGTTAACATTCATCTAAATAATACAAATAACAGGTTTACCATCTCAGCTGAAATATTGTAGGGGCTCATCCGGGATTTGAACCCGAGGCCTCTTACACCTAAAGCAAGAATCATACCACTAGACCATGACCACACAACTTTTCTAACACCGTTTGTTGCCGGTTACAATTACTAACCATTAATTGTGTCCCATTTTTGAGCTATACATTTCATGTTTACACGGTGATGTTGTCAACTTTCCGTTGTAGATATGCGTACCCCAATAGTACATGTTGGATTTTCCACTACTACACTCTATTTTGAATATACATGACTATCAGCTTTATCTATTTTCTGTTGCCCACTCAATGCG
This sequence comes from Daphnia pulex, assembly GCF_021134715.1. Classification (NCBI taxonomy): domain Eukaryota; kingdom Metazoa; phylum Arthropoda; class Branchiopoda; order Diplostraca; family Daphniidae; genus Daphnia; species Daphnia pulex. The sequence goes on along the minus strand of NC_060026.1, from coordinate 9,853,697 downwards.
TAATCACAAGTGCTCTCCTTCGAGCCGGAGTTGAACCAGCGACCTATGGATTCCTTGCATTTTACATCGTGTCACTACAGTCCACCGCTCTACCAACTGAGCTATCGAAGGTTGTTTTCTTTCCGTCGAACATCGCAATATACTCCATTAACAGCACCAAAAGATCATGTTTTAAATCATCGAAATCACTGAGTTGAAGTAATCAGCACATGGCACTAAATTCCACCAAATTTAACGACAAATTTACATTGTAGTAGCAGTGCTGGTGACATCCGTTGGAAGGTTCCATGGTGTAATGGTTATCACATCAGACTTTGACTCTGATAATCTGAGTTCGATTCTCAGTGGGACCTTTTTTAATCCAATTTCTATCAATCGTGTTTATTTTTATGCACGACATTTGGATTGTAATAATAATAAAATAATTTTCGAATCAATAATGAAAGATAATAGGGCTCATTGGTCTAGTAGTATGATACTTGCTTCGGGTGTAAGTGATCCCGGGTTCAATTCCCAAATGGGCCCCAATTGTTTTACTTTTTGGATTGAGACATTTGGATTGTAATAATAATAAAATAATTTTCGAATCAATAATGAAAGATAATAGGGCTCATTGGTCTAGTAGTATGATACTTTCTTCGGGTGTAAGTGATCCCGGGTTCAATTCCCGGATGGGCCCCAATTGTTTTACTTTTGGCACCGATCCCTGCCATTAGACACATCATGTGTTCTAAGGTACAGTCACGAGTCCCAAATGTTTTTTCCTAAGGAAATACCACAGCTTAATTTGGTATAGGGAATAGAGATCGTACGATAGGGATTCATTGATTTCACTCCTTAGACCAATTTTTTGGGCGGGAACCTCGGATGTTCTCTTTGATGTGTACTTTGGCTTACAACCAGGAGCAATTGCAAATGGATTGCTAATTCTTTGTTTGTAACTTTTCGCGCGCGCATTTCGAAATAGCCAAAATAACCGTTTGCGAGTGATCGTAGCAGGACTCGAACCTGCAATCGTCGGATCCGAAGTCCGACGCCTTATCCATTAGGCCACACGACCATTAACGATACCCGTAAGTGCACAATTATCGATTTCTTGCTATGCTACAACAGTTTGAGCAAAATTGACGTTTGCAGCGATGGGATTCGAACCCATGCCCCCGAAGAGACTGGTGCCTTAAACCAGCGCCTTGGACCGCTTGGCCACGCTACCACGTTTGCAATGTTAACATTCATCTAATTAATACAATAAGAGGTTTACCATCTCAGCTGAAATATTGTAGGGGCTCATCCGGGATTTGAACCCGGGGCTTCTTACACCCAAAGCAAGAATCATACCACTACACCAATGAGCCACGCAACTTTTCTAACACCGTTTGTTGCCGGCTGCAATACTAACCATTAATTGTGTCCCATTTTTGAGCTATACATTTCATATTTACACGGTGATGTTGTCAACTTTCCGTTGTAGATATGCGTACTCCAATAGTACATGTTGGATTTTCCATTACTACACTCTATTTTGAATATACATGACTATCAGCTTTATCTATTTTCTGTTGCCCTCTCAATGCGTAATCACAAGTGCTCTCCTTCGAGCCGGAGTTGAACCAGCGACCTATGGATTCCTTGCATTTTACATCGTGTCATTACAGTCCACCGCTCTACCAACTGAGCTATCGAAGGTTGTTTTCTTTCCGTCGAACATCGCAATATACTCCATTAACATGCACCAAAAGATCATGTTTTAAATCATCGAAATCACTGAGTTGAAGGAATCAGCACATGGCACTAAATTCCACCAAATTTAACGACAAATTTACATTGTAGTAGCAGTGCTGGTGACATCCGTTAGAAGGTTCCATGGTGTTATGGTTATCACATCAGACTTTGACTCTGATAATCTGAGTTCGATTCTCAGTGGGACCTTTTTTAATCCAATTTCTATCAATCGTGTTTAATTTTATGCACGACATTTGGATTGTAATAATAATAAAATAATTTTCGAATCAATAATGAAAGAAAATAGGGCTCATTGGTCTAGTAGTATGATACTTGCTTCGGGTGTAAGTGATCCCGGGTTCAATTCCCGGATGGGCCTCAATTGTTTTACTTTTGGCACCGATCCCTGCCATTAGACACATCATGTGTTCTAAGGTACAGTCACGAGTCCCAAATGTTTTTTCCTAAGGAACTACCACAGCTTAATTTGGTATAGGGAATAGAGATCGTACGATAGGGATTCATTGATTCCACTCCTTAGACCAATTTTTTGGGCGGGAACCTCGGATGTTCTCTTTGATGTGTACTTTGGCTTACAACCAGGAGCAATTGCAAATGGATTGCTAATTCTTTGTTTGTAACTTTTCGCGCGCGCATTTCGAAATAGCCAAAATAACCGTTTGCGAGTGATCGTAGCAGGACTCGAACCTGCAATCTTCGGATCCGAAGTCCGACGCCTTATCCATTAGGCCACACGACCATTAACGTTGCCCGTAAGTGCACAATCATCGATTCCTTGCTATGCTACAACAGTTTGAGCAAAATTGACGTTGGCAGCGATGGGATTCGAACCCATGCCCCCGAAGAGACTGGTGCCTTAAACCAGCGCCTTGGACCGCTCGGCCACGCTACCACGTATGCAATGTTAACATTCATCTAAATAATACAATAAGAGGTTTACCATCTCAGCTTAAATATTGTAGGGGCTCATCCGGGATTTGAACCCGGGGTCTCTTACACCCAAAGCAAGAATCATAACACTAGACCAATGAGCCACGCAACATTTCTAACACCGTTTGTTGCCGGCTACAATTACTAACCATTAATTGTGTCCCATTTTTGTGCTATACATTTCATATTTACACGGTGATGTTGTCAACTTTCCGTTGTAGATATGCGTACCCCAATAGTACATGTTGGATTTTCCATTACTACATTCTATTTTGAATATACATGAATATCAGCTTTATCTATTTTCTGTTGCCCACTCAATGCGTAATCACAAGTGCTCTCCTTCGAGCCGGAGTTGAACCAGCGACCTATGGATTCCTTGCATTTTACATCGTGTCACTACAGTCCACCGCTCTACCAACTGAGCTATCGAAGGTTGTTTTTTTTCCGTTGAACATCGCAATATACTCCATTAACATGCACCAAAAGATCATGTTTTAAATCATCGAAATCACTGAGTTGAAGGAATCAGCACATGGCACTAAATTCCACCAAATTTTACGACAAATTTACATTGTAGTAGCAGTGCTGGTGACATCCGTTGGAAGGTTCCATGGTGTAATGGTTATCACATCAGACTTTGACTCTGATAATTTGAGTTCGATTCTCAGTGGGACCTTTTTTAATCCAATTTCTATCAATCGTGTTTATTTTTATGCACGACATTTGGATTGTAATAATAATAAAATAATTTTCGAATCAATAATGAATGATAATAGGGCTCATTGGTCTAGTAGTATGATACTTGCTTCGGGTGTAAGTGATCCCGGGTTCAATTCCCGGATGGGCCCCAATTGTTTTACTTTTGGCACCGATCCCTGCCATTAGACACATCATGTGTTCTAAGGTACAGTCACGAGTCCCAAATGTTTTTTCCTAAGGAAATACCACAGCTTAATTTGGTATAGGGAATAGAGATCGTACGATAGGGATTCATTGATTCCACTCCTTAGACCAATTTTTTGGGCGGGAACCTCGGATGTTCTCTTTGATGTGTACTTTGGCTTACAACCAGGAGCAATTGCAAATGGATTGCTAATTCTTTGTTTGTAACTTTTCGCGCGCGCATTTCGAAATAGCCAAAATAACCGTTTGCGAGTGATCGTAGCAGGACTCGAACCTGCAATCTTCGGATCCGAAGTCCGACGCCTTATCCATTAGGCCACACGACCATTAACGTTGCCCGTAAGTGCACAATCATCGATTCCTTGCTATGCTACAACAGTTTGAGCAAAATTGACGTTGGCAGCGATGGGATTCGAACCCATGCCCCCGAAGAGACTGGTGCCTTAAACTAGCGCCTTGGACCGCTCGGCCACGCTACTACGTTTCCAATGTTAACATTCATCTAAATAATACAATAAGAGGTTTACCATCTCAGCTGAAATATTGTAGGGGCTCATCCGGGATTTGAACCCGGGGCCTCTTACACCCAAAGCAAGAATTATACCACTAGACCAATGAGCCACGCAACTTTTCTAACACCGTTTGTTGCCGGCTACAATTACTAACCATTAATTGTGTCCCATTTTTGAGCTAAACATTTCATATTTACACGGTGATGTTGTCAACTTTCCGTTGTAGATATGCGTACCCCAATAGTACATGTTGGATTTTCCATTACTACACTCTATTTTGAATATACATGACTATCAGCTATATCTATTTTCTTTTGCCCACTCAATGCGTAATCACAAGTGCTCTCCTTAGAGCCGGAGTTGAACCAGCGACCTATGGATTCCTTGCATTTTACATCGTGTCACTACAGTCCACCGCTCTACCAACTGAGCTATCGAAGGTTGTTTTATTTCCGTCGAACATCGCAATATACTCCATTAACATGCACCAAAAGATCATGTTTTAAATCATCGAAATCACTGAGTTGAAGGAATCAGCACATGGCACTAAATTCCACCAAATTTAACGACAAATTTACATTGTAGTAGCAGTGCTGGTGACATACGATGGAAGGTTCCATGGTGTAATGGTTATCACATCAGACTTTGACTCTGATAATCTGAGTTCGATTCTCAGTGGGACCTTTTTTAATCCAATTTCTATCAATCGTGTTTATTTTTATGCACGACATTTGGATTGTAATAATAATAAAATAATTTTCGAATCAATAAAGATAATAGGGCTCATTGGTCTAGTAGTATGATACTTGCTTCGGGTGTAAGTGATCCCGGGTTCAATTCCCGGATGGGCCCCAATTGTTTTACTTTTGGCACCGATCCCTGCCATTAGACACATCATGTGTTCTAAGGTACAGTCACGAGTCCCAAATGTTTTTTCCTAAGGAAATACCACAGCTTAATTTGGTATAGGGAATAGAGATCGTACGATAGGGATTCATTGATTTCACTCCTTAGACCAATTTTTTGGGCGGGAACCTCGGATGTTCTCTTTGATGTGTACTTTGGCTTACAACCAGGAGCAATTGCAAATGGATTGCTAATTCTTTGTTTGTAACTTTTCGCGCGCGCATTTCGAAATAGCCAAAATAACCGTTTGCGAGTGATCGTAGCAGGACTCGAACCTTCAATCTTCGGATCCGAAGTCCGACGCCTTATCCATTAGGCCACACGACCATTAACATTGCCCGTAAGTGCACAATCATCGATTCCTTGCTATGCTACAACAGTTTGAGCAAAATTGACGTTGGCAGCGATGGGATTCGAACCCATGCCCCCGAAGAGACTGGTGCCTTAAACCAGCGCCTTGGACCTCTCGGCCACGCAATGTTAACATTCATCTAAATAATACAATAACAGGTTTACCATCTCAGCTGAAATATTGTAGGGGCTCATCCGGGATTTGAACCCGAGGCCTCTTACACCAAAAGCAAGAATCATAACACTAGACCAATGAGCCACGCAACATTTCTAACACCGTTTGTTGCCGGCTACAATTACTAACCATTAATTGTGTCCCATTTTTGTGCTATACATTTCATATTTACACGGTGATGTTGTCAACTTTCCGTTGTAGATATGCGTACCCCAATAGTACATGTTGGATTTTCCATTACTACATTCTATTTTGAATATACATGAATATCAGCTTTATCTATTTTCTGTTGCCCACTCAATGCGTAATCACAAGTGCTCTCCTTCGAGCCGGAGTTGAACCAGCGACCTATGGATTCCTTGCATTTTACATCGTGTCACTACAGTCCACCGCTCTACCAACTGAGCTATCGAAGGTTGTTTTTTTTCCGTTGAACATCGCAATATACTCCATTAACATGCACCAAAAGATCATGTTTTAAATCATCGAAATCACTGAGTTGAAGGAATCAGCACATGGCACTAAATTCCACCAAATTTTACGACAAATTTACATTGTAGTAGCAGTGCTGGTGACATCCGTTGGAAGGTTCCATGGTGTAATGGTTATCACATCAGACTTTGACTCTGATAATTTGAGTTCGATTCTCAGTGGGACCTTTTTTAATCCAATTTCTATCAATCGTGTTTATTTTTATGCACGACATTTGGATTGTAATAATAATAAAATAATTTTCGAATCAATAATGAAAGATAATAGGGCTCATTGGTCTAGTAGTATGATACTTGCTTCGGGTGTAAGTGATCCCGGGTTCAATTCCCGGATGGGCCCCAATTGTTTTACTTTTGGCACCGATCCCTGCCATTAGACACATCATGTGTTCTAAGGTACAGTCACGAGTCCCAAATGTTTTTTCCTAAGGAAATACCACAGCTTAATTTGGTATAGGGAATAGAGATCGTACGATAGGGATTCATTGATTCCACTCCTTAGACCAATTTTTTGGGCGGGAACCTCGGATGTTCTCTTTGATGTGTACTTTGGCTTACAACCAGGAGCAATTGCAAATGGATTGCTAATTCTTTGTTTGTAACTTTTCGCGCGCGCATTTCGAAATAGCCAAAATAACCGTTTGCGAGTGATCGTAGCAGGACTCGAACCTGCAATCTTCGGATCCGAAGTCCGACGCCTTATCCATTAGGCCACACGACCATTAACGTTGCCCGTAAGTGCACAATCATCGATTCCTTGCTATGCTACAACAGTTTGAGCAAAATTGACGTTGGCAGCGATGGGATTCGAACCCATGCCCCCGAAGAGACTGGTGCCTTAAACCAGCGCCTTGGACCGCTCGGCCACGCTACTACGTTTCCAATGTTAACATTCATCTAAATAATACAATAAGAGGTTTACCATCTCAGCTGAAATATTGTAGGGGCTCATCCGGGATTTGAACCCGGGGCCTCTTACACCCAAAGCAAGAATTATACCACTAGACCAATGAGCCACGCAACTTTTCTAACACCGTTTGTTGCCGGCTACAATTACTAACCATTAATTGTGTCCCATTTTTGAGCTAAACATTTCATATTTACACGGTGATGTTGTCAACTTTCCGTTGTAGATATGCGTACCCCAATAGTACATGTTGGATTTTCCATTACTACACTCTATTTTGAATATACATGACTATCAGCTATATCTATTTTCTTTTGCCCACTCAATGCGTAATCACAAGTGCTCTCCTTAGAGCCGGAGTTGAACCAGCGACCTATGGATTCCTTGCATTTTACATCGTGTCACTACAGTCCACCGCTCTACCAACTGAGCTATCGAAGGTTGTTTTATTTCCGTCGAACATCGCAATATACTCCATTAACATGCACCAAAAGATCATGTTTTAAATCATCGAAATCACTGAGTTGAAGGAATCAGCACATGGCACTAAATTCCACCAAATTTAACGACAAATTTACATTGTAGTAGCAGTGCTGGTGACATACGATGGAAGGTTCCATGGTGTAATGGTTATCACATCAGACTTTGACTCTGATAATCTGAATTCGATTCTCAGTGGGACCTTTTTTAATCCAATTTCTATCAATCGTGTTTATTTTTATGCACGACATTTGGATTGTAATAATAATAAAATAATTTTCGAATCAATAAAGATAATAGGGCTCATTGGTCTAGTAGTATGATACTTGCTTCGGGTGTAAGTGATCCCGGGTTCAATTCCCGGATGGGCCCCAATTGTTTTACTTTTGGCACCGATCCCTGCCATTAGACACATCATGTGTTCTAAGGTACAGTCACGAGTCCCAAATGTTTTTTCCTAAGGAAATACCACAGCTTAATTTGGTATAGGGAATAGAGATCGTACGATAGGGATTCATTGATTTCACTCCTTAGACCAATTTTTTGGGCGGGAACCTCGGATGTTCTCTTTGATGTGTACTTTGGCTTACAACCAGGAGCAATTGCAAATGGATTGCTAATTCTTTGTTTGTAACTTTTCGCGCGCGCATTTCGAAATAGCCAAAATAACCGTTTGCGAGTGATCGTAGCAGGACTCGAACCTTCAATCTTCGGATCCGAAGTCCGACGCCTTATCCATTAGGCCACACGACCATTAACATTGCCCGTAAGTGCACAATCATCGATTCCTTGCTATGCTACAACAGTTTGAGCAAAATTGACGTTGGCAGCGATGGGATTCGAACCCATGCCCCCGAAGAGACTGGTGCCTTAAACCAGCGCCTTGGACCTCTCGGCCACGCAATGTTAACATTCATCTAAATAATACAATAACAGGTTTACCATCTCAGCTGAAATATTGTAGGGGCTCATCCGGGATTTGAACCCGAGGCCTCTTACACCCAAAGCAAGAATCATACCACTAGACCAATGAGCCACACAACTTTTTTAACACCGTTTGTTGCCGGTTACATTTACTAACCATTAATTGTGTCCCATTTTTGAGCTATACATTTCATATTTACACGGTGATGTTGTCAACTTTCCGTTGTAGATATGCGTACCCCAATAGTACATGTTGGATTTTCCACTACTATACTCTATTTTGAATATACATGACTATCAGCTTTATCTATTTTCTGTTGCCCACTCAATGCGTAATCACAAGTGCTCTCCTTCGAGCCGGAGTTGAACCAGCGACCTATGGATTCCTTGCATTTTACATCGTGTCACTACAGTCCACCGCTCTACCAACTGAGCTATCGAAGGTTGTTTTATTTCCGTCGAACATCGCAATATACTACATGCATCAAAAGATCATGTTTTAAATCATCGAAATCACTGAGTTGAAGTAATCAGCACATGGCACTAAATTCCACCAAATTTAACGACAAATTTACATTGTAGTAGCAGTGCTGGTGACATCCGTTGGAAGGTTCCATGGTGTAATGGTTATCACATCAGACTTTGACTCTGATAATCTGAGTTCGATTATCAGTGGGACCTTTTTTAATCCAATTTCTATCAATCGTGTTTATTTTTATGCACGACATTTGGATTGTAATAATAATAAAATAATTTTCGAATCAATAATGAAAGATAATAGGGCTCATTGGTCTAGTAGTATGATACTTGCTTCGGGTGTAAGTGATCCCGGGTTCAATTCCCGGATGGGCCCCAATTGTTTTACTTTTGGCACCGATCCCTGCCATTAGACACATCATGTGTTCTAAGGTACAGTCACGAGTCCCAAATGTTTTTTCCTAAGGAAATACCACAGCTTAATTTGGTATAGGGAATAGAGATCGTACGATAGGGATTCATTGATTCCACTCCTTAGACCAATTTTTTGGGCGGGAACCTCGGATGTTCTCTTTGATGTGTACTTTGGCTTACAACCAGGAGCAATTGCAAATGGATTGCTAATTCTTTGTTTGTAACTTTTCGCGCGCGCATTTTGAAATAGCCAAAATAAACGTTTGCGAGTGATCGTAGCAGGACTCGAACCTGCAATCTTCGGATCCGAAGTCCGACGCCTTATCCATTAGGCCACACGACCATTAACGTTGCCCGTAAGTGCACAATCATCGATTCCTTGCTATGCTACAACAGTTTGAGCAAAATTGACGTTGGCAGCGATGGGATTCGAACCCATGCCCCCGAAGAGACTGGTGCCTCAAACCAGCGCCTTGGACCGCTCGGCCACGCCACAACGTTTACAATGTTAACATTCATATAAATAATACAATAAGAGGTTTACCATCTCAGCTGAAATATTGTAGGGGCTCATCCGGGATTTGAACCCGGGGCCTCTTACACCCAAAGCAAGAATCATACCACTAGACCAATGAGCCACACAACTTTTCTAACACCGTTTGTTGCCGGCTACAATTACTAGCCATTAATTGTGTCCCATTTTTGAGCTATACATTTCATATTTACACGGTGATGTTGTCAACTTTCCGTTGTAGATATGCGTACCCCAATAGTACATATTGGATTTTCCATTACTACACTCTATTTGGAATATACATGACTATCAGCTTTATCTATTTTCTGTTGCCCTCTCAATGCGTAATCACAAGTGCTCTCCTTCGAGCCGGAGTTGAACCAGCGACCTATGGATTCCTTGCATTTTACATCGTGTCACTACAGTCCACCGCTCTACCAACTGAGCTATCGAAGGTTGTTTTCTTTCCGTCGAACATCGCAATATACTCCATTAACATGCACCAAAAGATCATGTTTTAAATCATCGAAATCACTGAGTTGAAAGAATCAGCACATGGCACTAAATTCCACCAAATTTAACGACAAATTTACATTGTAGTAGCAGTGCTGGTGACATTCTTTAGAAGGTTCCATGGTGTAATGGTTATCACATCAGACTTTGACTCTGATAATCTGAGTTCGATTCTCAGTGGGACCTTTTTTAATCCAATTTCTATCAATCGTGTTTATTTTTATGCACGACATTTGGATTGTAATAATAATAAAATAATTTTCGAATCAATTATGAAAGATAATAGGGCTCATTGGTCTAGTAGTATGATACTTGCTTCGGGTGTAAGTGATCCCGGGTTCAATTCCCGGATGGGCCCCAATTGTTTTACTTTTGGCACCGATCCCTGCCATTAGACACATCATGTGTTCTAAGGTACAGTCACGAGTCCCAAATATTTTTTCCTAAGGAAATACCACAGCTTAATTTGGTATAGGGAATAGAGATCGTACGATAGGGATTCATTGATTCCACTCCTTAGACCAATTTTTTGGGCAGGAACCTCGGATGTTCTCTTTGATGTGTACTTTGGCTTACAACCAGGAGCAATTGCAAATGGATTGCTAATTCTTTGTTTGTAACTTTTCGCGCGCGCATTTCGAAATAGCCAAAATAACCGTTTGCGAGTGATCGTAGCAGGACTCGAACCTGCAATCTTCGGATCCGAAGTCCGACGCCTTATCCATTAGGCCACACGACCATTAACGTTGCCCGTAAGTGCACAATCATCGATTCCTTGCTATGCTACAACAGTTTGAGCAAAATTGACGTTGGCAGCGATGGGATGCGAACCCATGCCCCCGAAGAGACTGGTGCCTTAAACCAGCGCCTTGGACCGCTCGGCCACGCTACCACGTTTGCAATGTTAACATTCATCTAAATAATACAATAAGAGGTTTACCATCTCAGCTGAAATATTGTAGGGGCTCATCCGGGATTTGAACCCGGGGTCTCTTACACCCAAAGCAAGAATCATAACACTAGACCAATGAGCCACGCAACATTTTTAACACCGTTTGTTGCCGGCTACAATTACTAACCATTAATTGTGTCCCATTTTTGTGCTATACATTTCATATTTACACGGTGATGTTGTCAACTTTCCGTTGTAGATATGCGTACCCCAATAGTACATGTTGGATTTTCCATTACTACATTCTATTTTGAATATACATGAATATCAGCTTTATCTATTTTCTGTTGCCCACTCAATGCGTAATCACAAGTGCTCTCCTTCGAGCCGGAGTTGAACCAGCGACCTATGGATTCCTTGCATTTTACATCGTGTCACTACAGTCCACCGCTCTACCAACTGAGCTATCGAAGGTTGTGATATTTCCGTCGAACATCGCAATATACTCCATTAACATGCATCAAAAGATCATGTTTTAAATCATCGAAATCACTGAGTTGAAGTAATCAGCACATGGCACTAAATTCCACCAAATTTAACGACAAATTTACATTGTAGTAGCAGTGCTGGTGACATCCGTTGGAAGGTTCCATGGTGTAATGGTTATCACATCAGACTTTGACTCTGATAATCTGAGTTCGATTATCAGTGGGACCTTTTTTAATCCAATTTCTATCAATCGTGTTTATTTTTATGCACGACATTTGATTTGTAATAATAATAAAATAATTTTCGAATCAATAATGAAAGATAATAGGGCTCATTGGTCTAGTAGTATGATACTTGCTTCGGGTGTAAGTGATCCCGGGTTCAATTCCCGGATGGGCCCCAATTGTTTTACTTTTGGCACCGATCCCTGCCATTAGACACATCATGTGTTCTAAGGTACAGTCACGAGTCCCAAATGTTTTTTCCTAAGGAAATACCACAGCTTAATTTGGTATAGGGAATAGAGATCGTACGATAGGGATTCATTGATTCCACTCCTTAGACCAATTTTTTGGGCGGGAACCTCGGATGTTCTCTTTGATGTGTACTTTGGCTTACAACCAGGAGCAATTGCAAATGGATTGCTAATTCTTTGTTTGTAACTTTTCGCGCGCGCATTTCGAAATAGCCAAAATAAACGTTTGCGAGTGATCGTAGCAGGACTCGAACCTGCAATCTTCGGATCCGAAGTCCGACGCCTTATCCATTAGGCCACACGACCATTAACGTTGCCCGTAAGTGCACAATCATCGATTCCTTGCTATGCTACAACAGTTTGAGCAAAATTGACGTTGGCAGCGATGGGATTCGAACCCATGCCCCCGAAGAGACTGGTGCCTCAAACCAGCGCGTTGGACCGCTCGGCCACGCCACAACGTTTACAATGTTAACATTCATATAAATAATACAATAAGAGGTTTACCATCTCAGCTGAAATATTGTAGGGGCTCATCCGGGATTTGAACCCGGGGCCTCTTACACCCAAAGCAAGAATCATACCACTAGACCAATGAGCCACACAACTTTTCTAACACCGTTTGTTGCCGGCTACAATTACTAGCCATTAATTGTGTCCCATTTTTGAGCTATACATTTCATATTTACACGGTGATGTTGTCAACTTTCCGTTGTAGATATGCGTACCCCAATAGTACATATTGGATTTTCCATTACTACACTCTATTTGGAATATACATGACTATCAGCTTTATCTATTTTCTGTTGCCCTCTCAATGCGTAATCACAAGTGCTCTCCTTCGAGCCGGAGTTGAACCAGCGACCTATGGATTCCTTGCATTTTACATCGTGTCACTACAGTCCACCGCTCTACCAACTGAGCTATCGAAGGTTGTTTTCTTTCCGTCGAACATCGCAATATACTCCATTAACATGCACCAAAAGATCATGTTTTAAATCATCGAAATCACTGAGTTGAAAGAATCAGCACATGGCACTAAATTCCACCAAATTTAACGACAAATTTACATTGTAGTAGCAGTGCTGGTGACATCCTTTAGAAGGTTCCATGGTGTAATGGTTATCACATCAGACTTTGACTCTGATAATCTGAGTTCGATTCTCAGTGGGACCTTTTTTAATCCAATTTCTATCAATCGTGTTTATTTTTATGCACGACATTTGGATTGTAATAATAATAAAATAATTTTCGAATCAATTATGAAAGATAATAGGGCTCATTGGTCTAGTAGTATGATACTTGCTTCGGGTGTAAGTGATCCCGGGTTCAATTCCCGGATGGGCCCCAATTGTTTTACTTTTGGCACCGATCCCTGCCATTAGACACATCATGTGTTCTAAGGTACAGTCACGAGTCCCAAATGTTTTTTCCTAAGGAAATACCACAGCTTAATTTGGTATAGGGAATAGAGATCGTACGATAGGGATTCATTGATTCCACTCCTTAGACCAATTTTTTGGGCAGGAACCTCGGATGTTCTCTTTGATGTGTACTTTGGCTTACAACCAGGAGCAATTGCAAATGGATTGCTAATTCTTTGTTTGTAACTTTTCGCGCGCGCATTTCGAAATAGCCAAAATAACCGTTTGCGAGTGATCGTAGCAGGACTCGAACCTGCAATCTTTGGACCCGAAGTCCGACGCCTTATCCATTAGGCCACACGACCATTAACGTTGCCCGTAAGTGCACAATCATCGATTCCTTGCTATGCTACAACAGTTTGAGCAAAATTGACGTTGGCAGCGATGGGATTCGAACCCATGCCCCCGAAGAGACTGGTGCCTTAAACCAGCGCCTTGGACCGCTCGGCCACGCTACCACGTTTGCAATGTTAACATTCATCTAAATAATACAATAAGAGGTTTACCATCTCAGCTGAAATATTGTAGGGGCTCATCCGGGATTTGAACCCGGGGTCTCTTACACCCAAAGCAAGAATCATAACACTAGACCAATGAGCCACGCAACATTTTTAACACCGTTTGTTGCCGGCTACAATTACTAACCATTAATTGTGTCCCATTTTTGTGCTATACATTTCATATTTACACGGTGATGTTGTCAACTTTCCGTTGTAGATATGCGTACCCCAATAGTACATGTTGGATTTTCCATTACTACATTCTATTTTGAATATACATGAATATCAGCTTTATCTATTTTCTGTTGCCCACTCAATGCGTAATCACAAGTGCTCTCCTTCGAGCCGGAGTTGAACCAGCGACCTATGGATTCCTTGCATTTTACATCGTGTCACTACAGTCCACCGCTCTACCAACTGAGCTATCGAAGGTTGTTTTGTTTTCCGTTGAACATCGCAATATACTCCATTAACATGCACCAAAAGATCATGTTTTAAATCATCGAAATCACTGAGTTGAAGGAATCAGCACATGGCACTAAATTCCACCAAATTTTACGACAAATTTACATTGTAGTAGCAGTGCTGGTGACATCCGTTGGAAGGTTCCATGGTGTAATGGTTATCACATCAGACTTTGACTCTGATAATTTGAGTTCGATTCTCAGTGGGACCTTTTATAATCCAATTTCTATCAATCGTGTTTATTTTTATGCACGACATTTGGATTGTAATAATAATAAAATAATTTTCGAATCAATAATGAAAGATAATAGGGCTCATTGGTCTAGTAGTATGATACTTGCTTCGGGTGTAAGTGATCCCGGGTTCAATTCCCGGATGGGCTCCAATTGTTTTACTTTTGGCACCGATCCCTGCCATTAGACACATCATGTGTTCTAAGGTACAGTCACGAGTCCCAAATGTTTTTTCCTAAGGAAATACCACAGCTTAATTTGGTATAGGGAATAGAGATCGTACGATAGGGATTCATTGATTCCACTCCTTAGACCAATTTTTTGGGCGGGAACCTCGGATGTTCTCTTTGATGTGTACTTTGGCTTACAACCAGGAGCAATTGCAAATGGATTGCTAATTCTTTGTTTGTAACTTTTCGCGCGCGCATTTTGAAATAGCCAAAATAACCGTTTGCGAGTGATCGTAGCAGGACTCGAACCTGCAATCTTCGGATCCGAAGTACGACGCCTTATCCATTAGGCCACACGACCATTAACGTTGCCCGTAAGTGCACAATCATCGATTCCTTGCTATGCTACAACAGTTTGAGCAAATTTGACGTTGGCAGCGATGGGATTCGAACCCATGCCCCCGAAGAGACTGGTGCCTTAAACCAGCGCCTTGGACCGCTCGGCCACGCTACCACGTTTGCAATGTTAACATTCATCTAAATAATACAATAAGAGGTTTACCATCTCAGCTGAAATATTGTAGGGGCTCATCCGGGATTTGAACCCGAGGCCTCTTACACCCAAACCAAGAATCATACCACTAGACCAATGAGCCACACAACTTTTCTAACACCGTTTGTTGCCGGCTGCAATTACTAGCCATTAATTGTGTCCCATTTTTGAGCTATACATTTCATATTTACACGGTGATGTTGTCAACTTTCCGTTGTAGATATGCGTACTCCAATAGTACATGTTGGATTTTCCATTACTACACTCTATTTTGAATATACATGACTATCAGCTTTATCTATTTTCTGTTGCCCTCTCAATGCGTAATCACAAGTGCTCTCCTTCGAGCCGGAGTTGAACCAGCGACCTATGGATTCCTTGCATTTTACATCGTGTCACTACAGTCCACCGCTCTACCAACTGAGCTATCGAAGGTTGTTTTCTTTCCGTCGAACATCGCAATATACTCCATTAACATGCACCAAAAGATCATGTTTTAAATCATCGAAATCACTGAGTTGAAGGAATCAGCACATGGCCCTAAATTCCACCAAATTTAACGACAATTTTACATTGTAGTAGCAGTGCTGGTGACATCCGTTGGAAGGTTCCATGGTGTAATGGTTATCACATCAGACTTTGACTCTGATAATCTGAGTTCGATTCTCAGTGGGACCTTTTTTAATCCAATTTCTATCAATCGTGTTTATTTTTATGCACGACATTTGGATTGTAATAATAATAAAATAATTTTCGAATCAATAATGAAAGATAATAGGGCTCATTGGTCAAGTAGTATGATACTTGTTTCGGGTGTAAGTGATCCCGGGTTCAATTCCCGGATGGGCCCCAATTGTTTTACTTTTGGCACCGATCCCTGCCATTAGACACATCATGTGTTCTAAGGTACAGTCACGAGTCCCAAATGTTTTTTCCTAAGGAAATACCACAGCTTAATTTGGTATAGGGAATAGAGATCGTACGATAGGGATTCATTGATTCCACTCCTTAGACCAATTTTTTGGGCGGGAACCTCGGATGTTCTCTTTGATGTGTACTTTGGCTTACAACCAGGAGCAATTGCAAATGGATTGCTAATTCTTTGTTTGTAACTTTTCGCGCGCGCATTTTGAAATAGCCAAAATAAACGTTTGCGAGTGATCGTAGCAGGACTCGAACCTGCAATCTTCGGATCCGAAGTCCGACGCCTTATCCATTAGGCCACACGACCATTAACGTTGCCCGTAAGTGCACAATCATCGATTCCTTGCTATGCTACAACAGTTTGAGCAAAATTGACGTTGGCAGCGATGGGATTCGAACCCATGCCCCCGAAGAGACTGGTGCCTCAAACCAGCGCGTTGGACCGCTCGGCCACGCCACAACGTTTACAATGTTAACATTCATATAAATAATACAATAAGAGGTTTACCATCTCAGCTGAAATATTGTAGGGGCTCATCCGGGATTTGAACCCGGGGCCTCTTACACCCAAAGCAAGAATCATACCACTAGACCAATGAGCCACACAACTTTTCTAACACCGTTTGTTGCCGGCTACAATTACTAGCCATTAATTGTGTCCCATTTTTGAGCTATACATTTCATATTTACACGGTGATGTTGTCAACTTTCCGTTGTAGATATGCGTACCCCAATAGTACATATTGGATTTTCCATTACTACACTCTATTTGGAATATACATGACTATCAGCTTTATCTATTTTCTGTTGCCCTCTCAATGCGTAATCACAAGTGCTCTCCTTCGAGCCGGAGTTGAACCAGCGACCTATGGATTCCTTGCATTTTACATCGTGTCACTACAGTCCACCGCTCTACCAACTGAGCTATCGAAGGTTGTTTTCTTTCCGTCGAACATCGCAATATACTCCATTAACATGCACCAAAAGATCATGTTTTAAATCATCGAAATCACTGAGTTGAAAGAATCAGCACATGGCACTAAATTCCACCAAATTTAACGACAAATTTACATTGTAGTAGCAGTGCTGGTGACATTCTTTAGAAGGTTCCATGGTGTAATGGTTATCACATCAGACTTTGACTCTGATAATCTGAGTTCGATTCTCAGTGGGACCTTTTTTAATCCAATTTCTATCAATCGTGTTTATTTTTATGCACGACATTTGGATTGTAATAATAATAAAATAATTTTCGAATCAATTATGAAAGATAATAGGGCTCATTGGTCTAGTAGTATGATACTTGCTTCGGGTGTAAGTGATCCCGGGTTCAATTCCCGGATGGGCCCCAATTGTTTTACTTTTGGCACCGATCCCTGCCATTAGACACATCATGTGTTCTAAGGTACAGTCACGAGTCCCAAATGTTTTTTCCTAAGGAAATACCACAGCTTAATTTGGTATAGGGAATAGAGATCGTACGATAGGGATTCATTGATTCCACTCCTTAGACCAATTTTTTGGGCGGGAACCTCGGATGTTCTCTTTGATGTGTACTTTGGCTTACAACCAGGAGCAATTGCAAATGGATTGCTAATTCTTTGTTTGTAACTTTTCGCGCGCGCATTTCGAAATAGCCAAAATAAACGTTTGCGAGTGATCGTAGCAGGACTCGAACGTGCAATCTTCGGATCCGAAGTCCGACGCCTTATCCATTAGGCCACACGACCATTAACGTTGCCCGTAAGTGCACAATCATCGATTCCTTGCTATGCTACAACAGTTTGAGCAAATTTGACGTTGGCAGCGATGGGATTCGAACCCATGCCCCCGAAGAGACTGGTGCCTTAAACCAGCGCCTTGGACCGCTCGGCCACGCTACCACGTTTGCAATGTTAACATTCATCTAAATAATACAATAAGAGGTTTACCATCTCAGCTGAAATATTGTAGGGGCTCATCCGGGATTTGAACCCGGGGCCTCTAACACCCAAAGCAAGAATCAAACCACTAGACCAATGAGCCACACAACTTTTTTAACACCGTTTGTTGCCGGTTACAATTACTAACCATTAATTGTGTCCCATTTTTGAGCTATACATTTCATATTTACACGGTGATGTTGTCAACTTTCCGTTGTAGATATGCGTACCCCAATAGTACATGTTGGATTTTCCACTACTACATTCTATTTTGAATATACATGACTATCAGCTTTATCTATTTTCTGTTGCCCACTCAATGCGTAATCACAAGTGCTCTCCTTCGAGCCGGAGTTGAACCAGCGACCTATGGATTCCTTGCATTTTACATCGTGTCACTACAGTCCACCGCTCTACCAACTGAGCTATCGAAGGTTGTTTTCTTTCCGTCGAACATCGCAATATACTCCATTAACATGCACCAAAAGATCATGTTTTAAATCATCGAAATCACTGAGTTGAAGTAATCAGCACATGGCACTAAATTCCACCAAATTTAACGACAAATTTACATTGTAGTAGCAGTGCTGGTGACATCCGTTGGAAGGTTCCATGGTGTAATGGTTTTCACATGAGACTTTGACTCTGATAATCTGAGTTCGATTCTCAGTGGGACCTTTTTTAATCCAATTTCTATCAATCGTGTTTATTTTTATGCACGACATTTGGATTGTAATAATAATAAAATAATTTTCGAATCAATAATGAAAGATAATAGGGCTCATTGGTCTAGTAGTATGATACTTGCTTCGGGTGTAAGTGATCCCGGGTTCAATTCCCGGATGGGCCCCAATTGTTTTACTTTTGGCACCGATCCCTGCCATTAGACACATCATGTGTTCTAAGGTACAGTCACGAGTCCCAAATGTTTTTTCCTAAGGAAATACCACAGCTTAATTTGGTATAGGGAATAGAGATCGTACGATAGGGATTCATTGATTCCACTCCTTAGACCAATTTTTTGGGCGGGAACCTCGGATGTTCTCTTTGATGTGTACTTTGGCTTACAACCAGGAGCAATTGCAAATGGATTGCTAATTCTTTGTTTGTAACTTTTCGCGCGCGCATTTCGAAATAGCCAAAATAAACGTTTGCGAGTGATCGTAGCAGGACTCGAACCTGCAATCTTCGGATCCGAAGTCCGACGCCTTATCCATTAGGCCACACGACCATTAACGTTGCCCGTAAGTGCACAATCATCGATTCCTTGCTATGCTACAACAGTTTGAGCAAAATTGACGTTGGTAGCGATGGGATTCGAACCCATGGCCCCGAAGAGACTGGTACCTCAAACCAGCGCCTTGGACCGCTCGGCCACGCCACCACGTATACAATGTTAACATTCATCTAAATAATACAATAAGAGGTTTACCATCTCAGCTGAAATATTGTAGGGGCTCATCCGGGATTTGAACCCGGGGCCTCTTACACCCAAAGCAAGAATCATACCACTAGACCAATGAGCCACACAACTTTTCTAACACCGTTTGTTGCCGGCTACAATTACTAGCCATTAATTGTGTCCCATTTTTGAACTATACATTTCATATTTACACGGTGATGTTGTCAACTTTCCGTTGTAGATATGCGTACCCCAATAGTACATGTTGGATTTTCCATTACTACACTCTATTTGGAATATACATGACTATCAGCTTTATCTATTTTCTGTTGCCCACTCAATGCGTAATCTAAAGTGCTCTCCTTCGAGCCTGAGTTGAACCAGCGACCTATGGATTCCTTGCATTTTACATCGTGTCACTACAGTCCACCGCTCTACCAACTGAGCTATCGAAGGTTGTTTTCTTTTCGTCGAACATCGCAATATACTCCATTAACATGCACCAAAAGATCATGTTTTAAATCATCGAAATCACTGAGTTGAAGGAATCAGCACATGGCACTGAATTCCACCAAATTTAACGACAAATTTACATTGTAGTAGCAGTGCTGGTGACATCCGTTAGAAGGTTCCATGGTGTAATGGTTATCACATCAGACTTTGACACTGATAATCTGAGTTCGTTTCTCAGTGGGACCTTTTTTAATCCAATTTCTATCAATCGTGTTTATTTTTATGCACGACATTTGGATTGTAATAATAATAAAATGATTTTCGAATCAATAATGAAAGATAATAGGGCTCATTGGTCTAGTAGTATGATACTTGCTTCGGGTGTAAGTGACAACATGTCCTCTCCAACTTAAGACAAGGCTTTGTCTGAAACTTTTTCATGTAACAGACAAAGACATGTCTTAAGTTTTCCTTATTTTTATTACATTGCTTCCTTATATTTGTTATACATTTATTTTATCCCTTTTCAATTCACAGCATAAACGTCCAAACGTTTATATTCCCTTTCATAATTTTCTAAAACAATTTCTGTTTTAATGGTATGGGTGACATAAAAAATTTGAGACAAAGACATGTCTTAAGTTTTCCTTTTTTTTATTACATTACCTCCTTATATTTGTTATACATTTATTTTATCCCTTTTCAATTCACAGCATAAACGTCCAAACGTTTATATTCCCTTTCATAATTTTCTAAAAAAATTTCTGTTTTAATGGTATGGGTGACATAAAAAATTTCAGACACAGCCTTATCTTAAGTCGCAGAGCATATGTTGAGGGTTGCACATTTTTTGAATTTTTTTTTTCATTTTATCTTAGCATTTCTTTAAAAACTCAAACCTTAGCGTAAAGCAATTATCAAGTTTACTTCAAGATTTGAAAAAAACATTTTTTGAAAATTCTTCCCATTTTCATTGTTGGAGCTTGGATACGTTGCTTAAAAAGTCGGTAAATTTTTAATGTGTAGATATTCACACATGGCCTCCGGCGGTAAATTTGCAGGGTAGAGGCTGTGTTATATTGACTCCGGCGGTAAATTTGCAGGATAGAGGATATTAACGTTTTGCCTCCGGCGGTAAATAAGTAGTGTAGAATTTTTCACGCATTGCTTCCGGCTGTTTTTTTTTCAATATGTATATTCTTTAATTTTACTGTTTAGTTTTGTGTAAAAATTTTTTTTTTCGCGAAATTTTGACTTGTCTGAGTCATGGCTAACAAAAGCATCCGTAAAAAAAATTTATCCTTATAAAAAGTAAGGCTACAATTTCAATCGAACCATGTCAATCGAACCATGAATCTATTTATTTCCTAGCCAGTGCTATAACCATTATGCTATTTCAGATTAAAATTTAACCATTTAAAAAATATATATTTGTTTTGCCTCAACGCCGTGTTTTTTGCGTGAAAAATTTTCTATCACGATATATCGTCGGGACCGCACCTTGGCTGCGCGTACCCATCCCCTGAAACGCCGTTATTCACAATAAACGATGTAGGCGGGAGTGGGCTTGAACCACCATACTTGACATCTGAAAGCCAGAGCCATAGCCACAACACCGTCAGCTACTATTGTGTGACCTTTGCTAGATTCAATTGGCCTCCGGCGGTAAATTTGTAGGGTAGAGATGTTCACGCATTGCCTGACATAGGATATTCACGCTTGGCCTCCGGCGGTAAATTTGTAGGGTAGAGAAATCCCGCACGGCCTCCGGGGGTAAATTCGCAGGGTAGAGCGGCATAGCCTCCGGCGGTATCCTTGTAAGATAGATGTGATGACGTATTGCCTCCGGTGGTAAGCTCGACCAATCACAGCGTGCGCTCACACCTACAGACAAACAAACAGACAGATACACAAACAAACTCCTCCCCATTTTAGCCCTTTGCGCTTTATAGACAAGGGACTATTATATATAGCGCTACTAAGCGAAAGGTAAACGCGAAGATTACATATGTGCGATATATTTTATATCCAGTCAGATTTATTTTAGATATATTTTATTTATGAGAAAATTTATGAATGCTGAAAGTTGTTTTAGATATATATATTCGTTTTAGATCTAGCGCTATATATTAAGCGCGCATGGCGCTAAAAATAAATTGAAATTATCTTTCGCGCGATGATCTAAATTACGCGCAATTAATTCCATCATATTATAAAAGAGCGATATAAGCGCTAAAATAAATATTTAGCGCTACATATCATACAAACATAACGCGCATCGCAATCAAGTCAATTGCTCTTATAATTTATTTGTACTTAACTTGTGAACGAAGCGCTAAATTCGTAAATTTACGAAACGCACAAGCGCTGAAATAAATAGTTTGCGCTAATAAACGCGCATCGTATCAAATATTATTAAATGGGCGCGACAATGAAAACGATTGCGGTGACTTGTCGGACGAGTACCGAACGCTTGTCCGTTATTTTAGTGCTTATCACGGATCCGGCCATCCATTATTTTAGCGCTAAGTGCCGCCCGTCTGCTCAGTGAACAAAAAAAACAAAGTCAAATATTTCGCGCTAGATCTATATTGCTATATAAGCGAGCATGGCGCTAATAACGATAAATTTTTCCTTAACTTTTGAGGGATGCGATAAATTAATCGCAATCAAGTTTAATATAGTATAATTTATGAAACGAAGATAAACCGCTATAAAAAATCTTGAGCTTGAAAAATTACGAAGTCAAATAGGCTAATTCGTGCTAGATCTAGTGCTATGTAAGCGCGAATTGTGCTAATGTTTTTTTGATTAACTTGCGCACGTTGCGCTAAATTTATTCTAATTTATTTCATCCTATTATTTATGAAACGCGCAAGCACTGAAATAAATATTTAACGCTGCTTACCGCGCATCATAATCAAGTAGGCTAAATTGAACTGTCGCACTTCTGGCAAATTTCCGGCTGAAATAAATTGCGCCAAATTTTGAGCATCACACGTTACTTTATCGCTAAGCGTCGCCTGTCCACTGTTACAGAAGCTCGCTCCATGAAAATAATTACGTTAAATATTTCGCGCTAGATTTCTCGCTAATAAGCGTGCATGACGCTTATGATTTAATTAAGATTAACTTACGCACAATTTGCTATTTATTGTTATTTATTACTCTTTGCCATGAATTTTATCATAATAATAAAGAAAAAATTCATTTCTATTAAAAAAATTAATTCATATAGCTACTTAACGCGCATCGAATTAAAGTAAATACAACGGAAGCACATTCCGCAAAGTTTGGGCTGAAATTTATTGCGGTAATATTTCGCCGTTTAATTCCGGGATTGCAGTACTGCCCCTTTGCGACTACATGAACCACATGTGTGTCGTTGCAAGCAAGCGGTAGTCTCACTAGTCTGGCCAGCACGGAATTTAAGGGTAAAATATTATTTTTAGCACTTGCTCGTTTCTTAAATTTTATAATGATATTTATCGTGCGCTATTTAGCTTATCGCAAGCAAGTTGTCCAGATCATTAGTGCAATGCGCGCTTATGAGCTAGATCTAGCACGATATTTTTGAATTAATTATTTGCGCGGAGTGAGCCGCCTAAAACAGTATAGACAGGTGGTTCTTCGCTCAGAGACGGACATTAGCGCTAAAAAAGTCAAATAATTCGTGCTAGATTTGCGCTATGTCGCCTGTCCGCTATTTAAGGCTGCTGGCAAAGCGGAAATAACAGCATACACTTTTAAACGCGTAGTAGGCTTCTAATAATTTACTTGCGCTTCACTATAGCACGCGATGCCGGATGCGCTAGGCCTATACTTTATCGAAAATTCATTTCGTCAGATTTATTACGAAACGCGAAAGCGATTAAATAAATATGTTATTGCGCTACCTAACGCGCATCGCACTAAAATTTATTTAACAGGCGAGACAAGGAAAACGATTGTGGCGACAGCGGTCAGACGAGTAGCACACGCACCCGTCCGTTATTTAAGCGTAATCGTCGCCCATCCCGTTCTTGGCGGCTCACTGCACGAAAAATAACGAAGTCAATTATTTCGAGCAAGAATTAGGGCTATCTTTCTAAGCGCTCATGGCGCTAATGATTTATTTGTGCTTAACTTTTGCGGGATGCGCTAGACGTAGCGCTATCAAGTTCATTATATAATTTACGAAACCCGGATATCCAGGTAAAAAAATATTTAGCGCGAAATATAGATTAGTCAAATATTTTGCGCTAGATCTATAGACTGGATCTAGCGCGATGTAAGCTCGCATTGCGCTTGTCATTTACTTGTGATAAACTTGTGCACGATAAGCAAAATTTAGCGCGGTTATTTTCATTATTTTATTAGCGAAACGCGCAAACGCTAAATTAAATATTCTGCGCTACTTAAGGCTAACGCACATCGCATTTAAGTAAATTCAACAAGCGCGCTTCTCGCAAATTTTGGTTTTAAATTATAATTTGTTTTATTTATTGAGTAGCGAGGTCTCTCGGCCGTAAAGAAAAGCCGTCAACGACGGGTAGCCGATCAACCGGGACAGATCGACCGTCGTGAAACCCATAATCGGACTAATCTGTGTACGTGTCGTCGCCAGCAAGTGAATTTTATGATTAAAATATTAGCGGGATAAATTTCATATGAAAATTGATGAGAGAGCTCGTTTAGTGTGATGCGCGTTAAGTAGCGCACAAAATTTTTTTAATCGCGCGTAAGTTATGTAGAAGAAAAAAATTAGCGCAATGCGCGCTTAGTAGCGCTATAGATCTAGCGCGTTATTATTAAATTAATTATTTGTTTAGAGCGAGCCGCCCAAAACAGTAGACAGGCGGTACTTAGCGCTAAAATGGCGAACCGGCCCGCAATAATCGCTAAAAATAGACATGCGTGTGACTGTACATTTCTATAAGGCCAATAGATCAAATTACAGGCGCATTTTTAGCCTATGTGTATGCGTCTGCAAGATGCGCAAAATTTAGCGCCATTAATTTCAAGCCAAAATTTACGAGAAGTGCGCCCGTTCATTTTACTTAAATGCGATGTGCGTTAAGTGGCGCTAAGCGTTTCGTAAATTATATGTGAAATGTATTGCACAGAATTTAGCGCATCGCGCGTGCGTTAATCTCAATTAAATCATTTTCGACAAGCGCGCTTACATAGCGCTAGATCTAGCACGAAATATTTGACTTATCGATTTTTCGCTGAAAATATTTATTTTAGCTGGTTCTCCTCGTTTCGTAAATGCTATCAATGAACTTAATTGCGCTTCGTTTAGCGCAATTCACAAAAGTTAAACAAAATGCAATCATTATCGCCATGCACGCTTAGATTAGTGCTAGATCTAGCACAAAATATTCAACGAAACTGTTTATTGCTGTGCGAGCCGCTTAAAACAGATGACGGATTTCGCTTAGCGCTAAAATAACGGACGAACCCGCAATAAGCACTAAAATAATGAACGATCGTGCGCTACTCGTCTGCCCCGTGACCGCAATCGTATTCGTTGTCGCGTCCGTTTAATTAAATCGTGCGTGAATATCCTATGTCAGGCAATGCGTGAACATCTCTACCCTACAAATTTACCGCCGGAGGCTAATTGAATCTAGCAAAGGTTACACAATCTTAGCAGCTGACGGTGTAGTGGCTATGGCTCTGGCTTTCAGATGTCAAGTATGGTGGTTCAAGCCCACTCCCGTCTACATCGTTTATCGTGAATAACGTCGTTTCAGGGGATGGGTACGTGCAGCCAAGGTGCGGTCCCGACGATATATCGTGATAGAAAATTTTTCACGCAAAAAACACGGCGTTGACGCAAAACAAATATATATTTTTTAAATGATTAAGTTTTAATCTGAAATAGCATAATGGTTACAGCACTGGCTTGAAAATAAAGAGATTCATGGTTCAATATCAGTTATAGTCTTACTTTTTATAAGGATAAATTTTTTTTTTACGGATGCTTTTGTCAGCCATGACTCAGACAAGTCAAAATTTCGCGAAAAAAAAAAATTTACACCAAACTAAACAGTAAAATTAAAGAATATACATATTGAAAAAAAAACAGCCGGAAGCAATGCGTGAAAAATTCTACACTACTAATTTACCGCCGGAGGCAAAGCGTTAATATCCTCTATCCTGCAAATTTACCGCCGGAGTCAATATAACACAACCTCTACCCTGCAAATTTACCGCCGGAGGCCATGTGTGAATATCTACACATTAAAAATTTACCGACTTTTTAAGCAACGTATCCAAGCTCCAACAATGAAAATGGGAAGAATCTTCAAAAAATGTTTTTTTCAAATCTTGAAGTAAACTTGATAATTGCTTTACGCTAAGGTTTAAGTTTTTTAAAGAAATGCTAAGATAAAAAGAAAAAAATTCTCAAAATGTGCAACCCTCAACATGCTCTGCGACTTAAGAAAAAGTGTCTGAAATTTTTTATGTAACCCATACCATTGAAACAGAAATTTTTTTTTAATATAAACGTTTGGACGTTTATGCTGTGAATTGAAAAGGGATAAAATAAATGTATAACAAATATAAGGAGGCAATGTAATAAAAATAAGGAAAACTTAAGACATGTCTTTGTCTGAAATTTTTTATGTCACCCATACCATTAAAACAGAAATTTTTTTAAGAAAATTATGAAAGGGAATATAAACGTTTGGACGTTTATGCTGTGAATTGAAAATGGATAAAATAAATGTATAACAAATATAAGGAGGCAATGTAATAAAAATAAGGAAAACTTAAGACATGTCTTTGAATGTTACATGAAAAAGTTTCAGACAAAGGCTTGTCTTAAGTCGGAGAGGACATGTTGGTAAGTGATCCCGGGTTCAATTCCCGGATGGGCCCCAATTGTTTTACTTTTGGCACCGATCCCTGCCATTAGATATATCATGTGTTCTAAGGTACAGTCACGAGTCCCAAATGTTTTTTCCTAAGGAAATACCACAGCTTAACTTGGTATAGGGAATAGAGATCGTACGATAGGGATTCATTGATTCCACTCCTTAGACCAATTTTTTGGGCGGGAACCTCGGATGTTCTCTTTGATGTGTACTTTGGCTTACAACCAGGAGCAATTGCAAATGGATTGCTTATTCTTTGTTTGTAACTTTTCGCGCGCGCATTTCGAAATAGCCAAAATAACCGTTTGCGAGTGATCGTAGCAGGACTCGAACCTGCAATCTTCGGATCCGAAGTCCGACGCTTTATCCATTAGGCCACACGACCATTAACGTTGCCCGTAAGTGCACAATCATCGATTCCTTGCTATGCTACAACAGTTTGAGCAAAATTGACGTTGGCAGCGATGGGATTCGAACCCATGCCCCCGAAGAGACTGGTGCCTTAAACCAGCGCCTTGGACCGCTCGGCCACGCTACCACGTTTGCAATGTTAACATTCATCTAAGTAATACAATAAGAGTTTTACCATCTCAGCTGAAATATTGTAGGGGCTCATCCGGGATTTGAACCCGGGGCCTCTTACACCCAAAGCAAGAATCATACCACTAGACCAATAAGCCACCCAGCTTTTCTAACACCGTTTGTTGCCGGCTACAAATACTAGCCATTAATTGTGTCCCATTTTTGAGCTTTACATTTCATATTTACACGGTGATGTTGTCAACTTTCCATTGTAGATATGCGTACCCCATTAGTACATGTTGGATTTTCCATAACTACACTCTATTTTGAATATACATGACTATCAGCTTTATCTATTTTCTGTTGCCCACTCAATGCGTAATCCCAAGTGCTCTCCTTCGAGCAGGAGTTGAACCAGCGACCTATGGATTCCTTGCATTTTACATCGTGTCACTACAGTCCACCGCTCTACCAACTGAGCTATCGAAGGTTGTTTTCTTTCCGTCGAACATCGCAATATACTCCATTAACATGCGACAAAAGATCATGTTTTAAATCATCGAAATCACTGAGTTGAAGGAATCAGCACATGGCACTAAATTCCACCAAATTTAACGACAAATTTACAT
Source organism: Daphnia pulex (assembly GCF_021134715.1). Lineage (NCBI taxonomy): Eukaryota > Metazoa > Arthropoda > Branchiopoda > Diplostraca > Daphniidae > Daphnia > Daphnia pulex. Next base: position 9,825,535 of record NC_060026.1, on the reverse strand, counting down.
TGTAGTAGCAGTGCTGGTGACATCTGTTGGAAGTTTCCATGGTGTAATGGTTATCACATCAGACTTTGACTCTGATAATCTGAGTTCGATTCGCAGTGGGACCTTTTTTAATCCAATTTCTATCAATCGTGTTTATTTTTATGCACGACATTTGGATTGTAATAATAATAAAATAATTTTCGAATCAATAATGACAGATAACATTGGTCTAGTAGTATGATACTTGCTTCGGGTGTAAGTGATCCCGGGTTCAATTCCCGGATGGGCCCCAATTGTTTTACTTTCGGCACCGATCCCTGCCATTAGACACATCATGTGTTCTAAGGTACAGTCACGAGTCCCAAATGTTTTTTCCTAAGGAAATACCACAGCTTAATTTGGTATAGGGAATAGAGATCGTACGATAGGGATTCATTGATTCCACTCCTTAGACCATTTTTTTGGGCGGGAACCTCGGATGTTCTCTTTGATGTGTACTTTGGCTTACAACCAGGAGCAATTGCAAATGGATTGCTAATTCTTTGTTTGTAACTTTTCGCGCGCGCATTTCGAAATAGCCAAAATAACCGTTTGCGAGTGATCGTAGCAGGACTCGAACCTGCAATCTTCGGATCCGAAGTCCGACGCCTTATCCCTTAGGCCACACGACCATTAACGTTGCCCGTAAGTGCACAATCATCGATTCCTTGCTATGCTACAACATTTTGAGAAAAATTGACGTTGGCAGCGATGGGATTCGAACCCATGCCCCCGAAGAGACTGGTGCCTTAAACCAGCGCCTTGGACCGCTCGGCCACTCTACCACGTTTGAAATGTTAACATTCATCTAAATAATACAATAAGAGGTTTACCATCTCAGCTGAAATATTATAGGGGCTCATCCGGGATTTGAACCCCCTCTTACACCCAAAGCAAGAATCATACCACTAGACCAATGAGCCACACAACTTTTCTAACACCGTTTGTTGCCGGCTACAAATACTAGCCATTAATTGTGTCCCATTTTTGAGCTTTACATTTCATATTTACACGGTTACTCATTGGTCTAGTAGTATGATACTTGCTTCGGTTGTAAGTGATCCAGGGTTCAATTCCCGGATGGGCCCCAATTGTTTTACTTTTGGCACCGATCCCTGCCATTATACACATCATGTGTTCTAAGGTACAGTCACGAGTCCCAAATGTTTTTTCCTAAGGAAATACCACAGCTTAATTTGGTATAGGGAATAGAGATCGTACGATAGGGATTCATTGATTCCACTCCTTAGACCAATTTTTTGGGCGGGAACCTCGGATGTTCTCTTTGATGTGTACTTTGGCTTACAACCAGGAGCAATTGCAAATGGATTGCTAATTCTTTGTTTGTAACTTTTCGCGCGCGCATTTCGAAATAGCCAAAATAACCGTTTGCGAGTGATCGTAGCAGGACTCGAACCTGCAATCTTCGGATCCGAAGTCCGACGCCTTATCCATTAGGCCACACGACCATTAACATTGTCCGTAAGTGCACAATCATCGATTCCTTGCTATGCTACAACAGTTTGAGCAAAATTGACGTTGGCACAATGGGATTCGAACCCATGCCCCCGAAGAGACTGGTGCCTTAAACCAGCGCCTTGGACCGCTCGGCCACGCTACCACGTTTGCAATGTTAACATTCATCTAAATAATACAATAAGAGGTTTACCATCTCAGCTGAAATATTGTAGGGGCTCATCCGGGATTTGAACCCGGGGCCTCTTACACCCAAAGCAAGAATCATACCACTAGACCAATGAGCCACGCAACTTTTCTAACACCGTTTGTTGCCGGCTACAATTACTAACCATTAATTGTGTCCCATTTTTGAGCTATACATTTCATATTTACACGGTGATGTTGTCAACTTTCCGTTGTAGATATGCGTACCCCAATAGTACATGTTGGATTTTCCATTACTACACTCTATTTTGAATATACATGACTATCAGATTTATCTATTTTCTGTTGCCAACTCAATGCGTAATCACAAGTGCTCTCCTTCGAGCCGGAGTTGAACCAGCGACCTATGGATTCCTTGCATTTTACATCGTGTCACTACAGTCCACCGCTCTACCAACTGAGCTATCGAAGGTTGTTTTCTTTCCGTCGAACATCGCAATATACTCCATTAACATGCACCAAAAGATCATGTTTTAAATCATCGAAATCACTGAGTTGAAGGAATCAGCACATGGCCCTAAATTCCACCAAATTTAACGACAAATTTACATTGTAGTAGCAGTGCTGGTGACATCCGTTAGAAGGTTCCATGGTGTAATGGTTATCACATCAGACTTTGACTCTGATAATCTGAGTTCGATTCTCAGTGGGACCTTTTTTAATCCAATTTCTATCAATCGTGTTTATTTTTATGCACGACATTTGAATTGTAATAATAATAAAATAATTTTCGAATCAATAATGAAAGATAATAGGGCTCATTGGTCTAGTAGTATGATACTTGCTTCGGGTGTAAGTGATCCCGGGTTCAATTCCCGGATGGGCCCCAATTGTTTTACTTTTGGCACCGATCCCTGCCATTAGACACATCATGTGTTCTAAGGTACAGTCACGAGTCCCAAATGTTTTTTCCTAAGGAAATACCACAGCTTAATTTGGTATAGGGAATAGAGATCGTACGATAGGGATTCATTGATTCCACTCCTTAGACCAATTTTTTGGGCGGGAACCTCGGATGTTCTCTTTGATGTGTACTTTGGCTTACAACCAGGAGCAATTGCAAATGGATTGCTAATTCTTTGTTTGTAACTTTTCGCGCGCGCATTTCGAAATAGCCAAAATAACCGTTTACGAGTGATCGTAGCAGGACTCGAACCTTCAATCTTCGGATCCGAAGTCCGACGCCTTATCCATTAGGCCACACGACCATTAACGTTGCCGGTAAGTGCACAATCATCGATTCCTTGCTATGCTGCTTGAGCAAAATTGCCGATGGCAGCGATGGGATTCGAACCCATGCCCCCGAAGAGACTGGTGTCTTAAACCAGCGCCTTGGACCGCTCGGCCACTCTACCCATTTTGCAATGTTAACATTCATCTAAATAATACAATACGAGGTTTACCATCTCAGCTGAAATATTGTAGGGGCTCATCCGGGATTTGAACCCGGGGACTCTTACACCCAAAGCAAGAATCATACCACTACACCAATGAGCCACACAACTTTTCTAACACCGTTTGTTGCCGGCTACAATTACTAGCCATTAATTGTGTCCCATTTTTGAGCTATACATTTCATATTTACACGGTGATGTTGTCAACTTTCCGTTGTAGATATGCATACCCCAATAGTAATAATAATAATAATAATAATGTATTTCACTTAATATAGCGCCTTTTCCATTAACATGATCAAAGGCGCTTTCTTTCCCGACGAGCACGTTGATCAATTACATCTCTAAATGCAACAGTTATTAAATGGGTCTTCAGGCGAGAGCGGAACTGGGCTAGGGAAGACGCAATACGGACATTCTGAGGAAGAGAATTCCAAAGCTGGGGAGCATACGTCTTGAAGGACCGGCAGCCATAAGTATTGGTACGGGACTTCATTGAAATTAGTCTATCACAGGCCAAGCGAGAGGAGACAGGTAGACGGAGGAGGGACGACAAGTAACGAGGAGCCAGACAGTGAAGACAACGATACGTGAGCAGAGCAATTTTGAAATCAATTCGAAATGCAATAGGGAGCCAATGGAGATCGAGGAGAATAGGAGAAATCGGGTCGCACTTTTTCGCGCCTTTGATGAGACGAGCCGCTGCATTCTGGACACGCTGGAGACGATCTAGTGATGACTTCGGCAGTCCCACTAGGAGAGAGTTGCAGTAGTCTAGTTGAGTGATGACAAAGGCATGAATAAGTTGAGCAAGTGCGGACTCGGTGAGGAATTTTCTTATTTGAGAAATTCTCCTCAGATGGTAGAAAGCCTTCTTGCAAGCCGAACGAACTTGAGCATCCATGGTGAGGTGCGAGTCAAGTATCACACCAAGACTTCTCACTGTAGAGACCGGTCGAATATCAGCGTCGCCAACAGTCAGGAAATAAGGAGCAGGTTCAACACCCACATGCTTGGAGTACACCAACATGACTTCAGTCTTCGAGTCGTTGTATTTGATCATGTTTTGCGCACCCCATCTCCTCGTTTCAGCTATGCAGGCAGATAGAGGAGAAAAAGCTCGCCGTTGATCAGCACCATCTTTGGAGATCCGAAATGATACATATTTCTGGTCGTCATCGGCATACTGATGATCAGAGATACCATAGCTGGTAGATATTTCATGGATCGGGGTGGTGTATAGGATATACAGGACAGGACCGAGCACAGACCCTTGAGGAACACCAGAGGGGAGAAGAAGAGCAGATGAAAATTGGCCTGACACACTGACAGATTGACGCCGATCCGAAAGGTAAGATTGAAACCATGCTAGCGTGGGGCCACAAATACCAAATTTAGCAGAAAGCCGAGCAATAAGGATCTGATGGTCAACAAGGTCAAAAGCAGCACTCTGATCAAGGAAGGCAACAACAGTAGCTACATCTTTTTCGTCAGCAGAAACAAGTAAATCATTACAGACTTTCAAAAGAGCAGTTTCAGTAGAGTGAAACGGCCTGTAGGCCAACTGCACGGGGACGAAGAGAGACTCAGATTCAGTTTCCAGATAATCATGAAGTTGTCTAACGATAGTATATTTTGGATTTTCCATTACTACACTCTATTTTGAATATACATGACTATCAGCTTTATCTATTTTCTGTTGCCCACTCAATGCGTAATCACAAGTGCTCTACTTCGAACCGGAGTTGAACCAGCGACCTATGGATTCCTTGCATTTTACATCGTGTCACTACAGTCCACCGCTCTACCAACTGAGCTATCGAAGGTTGTTTTTTTTTCCGTCGAACATCGCAATATACCCCATTAACATGCACCAAAAGATCTGTTTTAAATCATCGAAATCACTGAGTTGAAGGAATCAGCACATGGCACTAAATTCCACCAAATTTTTCGACAAATTTACATTGTAGTAGCAGTGCTGGTGACATCCGTTGGAAGGTTCCATGGTGTAATGGTTATCACATCAGACTTTGACTCTGATAATCTGAGTTCGATTCTCAGTGGAACCTTTTTTAATCCAATTTCTATCAATCGTGTTTATTTTTATGCACGACATTTGGATTGTAATAATAATAAAATAATTTTCGAACAATGAAAGATAATAGGGCTCATTGGTCTAGTAGTATGATTCTTGCTTTGGGTGTAAGAGGCCCCGGGTTCAAATCCCGGATGAGCCCCCACAATATTTCAGCTGAGATGGTAAACCTCTTATTGTATTATTTAGATGAATGTTAACATTGCAAACGTGGTAGCGTGGCCGAGCGGTCTAAGGCGCTGGTTTAAGGCACCAGTCTCTTCGGGGGCATGGGTTCGAATCCCATCGCTGCCAACGTCAATTTTGCTCAAACTGTTGTAGCATAGCAAGGAATCGATGATTGTGCACTTACCGGCAACGTTAATGGTCGTGTGGCCTAATGGATAAGGCGTCGGACTTCGGATCCGAAGATTCCAGGTTCGAGTCCTGCTACGATCACTCGCAAACGGTTATTTTGGCTATTTCGAAATGCGCGCGCGAAAAGTTACAAACAAAGAATTAGCAATCCATTTGCAATTGCTCCTGGTTGTAAGCCAAAGTACACATCAAAGAGAACATCCGAGGTTCCCGCCCAAAAAATTGGTCTAAGGAGTGGAATCAATGAATCCCTATCGTACGATCTCTATTCCCTATACCAAATTAAGCTGTGGTATTTCCTTAGGAAAAAACATTTGGGACTCGTGACTGTACCTTAGAACACATGATGTGTCTAATGGCAGGGATCGGTGCCAAAATAAAACGGTGTAAATTTGGTGTAAACTGAGTGTAAAACTGAGTGTAAGGGAGTGTAAACACCTTGCAGAATTTCCACGATTACACTATGGCGTAAAAAAGTGTAATTCGGAGTGTAGAAAGTTTGGTGTGGAAGCGAGTTCTGAGCGAACGAAACGGGGGAAATTTCTTAGCGCTAGCGAAGCGAGGTGGAGATGTTTGCCAGTTTTCAGCTTTGTTTATAACAAGTTGTATTAGGAAATAAAGCGAAGCGGATCGAATTACGAATCATTTTCTTATAAAAATTGAATTTCATCTTGATTAATCAATACATTTCGTCTCATCAAGGAAAACATGAAATTGATAATATTTCCTCCAGTATTATTAGCATTTACAGCAACACTTGGGGCTTCAGCAGATACTCCATATTGATAATCACCATCTTTAAATATATTCCATCATCAATATTATCATCTGAAAAATTCATTGTTGTATTTAGACTATTATTTTTTAATCCAAATGTTTCACAATAAAACCAATTTTTTTGATATGTTATTTGATTACATAATACTCAATTATCTAGATATTTTCTCATTTCTCGATATTCATCTCCTGTTACATTTGAAGACCAAAAACTTCCTGGTGGTTTTATAGATGAATTTGGATTATAACAAGCTAATTTATAATATGTCAATGGTCTCGCACCCATACTTGTTTGAATATATTGTACTTTTGATCCATTTATATTTGAATGATCATAGAATATTGTACTGATTCATTTCCATTATAAACTACATATAACAATCTTTTTAATTTTTATCTTACACCTTTTGGTAGATTAATTTTTATTTGAGATGTATTTCGAAGACCAACTTGTCTTCAAGTCGTAGTAAATGGAATTGATAATACTAATTTTCCTAAAAGAACACTCAATGATTGACGAATAAATTCATTCTGTTCTAAAGCTAAATACAAATTTATATTATTAACATCAAAACCAGAAATAATAAGAGCTGCAAAAACACTATTAGCAACCTTACCAGCACTTATAATAACTGAAGTACCTTGAGGATTTGCAACAGTAGCACAATAATAACCAATTCTATTTGTATATTAACTTTGAAATCTTAAAAACATTTCTCTTGCAAATATAACATTTTTATCCATACCCACAATAGTATCAACAAAGAACTAAAAGGTAATTATCTATTTATTGTAATAGAATCGCCAGGAACACCAATAATTAATGATTTAATATCTGTTTGAAATGGTGCAGGTGATAGTGTATTCATAGTACCAGTAACAGCTGCAGTTTCAACACCAACAGATGCGATAGGTATTCGATCGATTAAAAAAGGAAGAAGATTTTTATCACTAACATACAGGATACAATATATGATTATATCATTATTTAAATAAACATCCTTCGTTGTTCTGATTGGTCTAACAGTATTTACATATCGATAAACATAATAAATATCAGCTAAATTTAGACCTCCGCCATCACCAAAAGTCATTGAATTACAAAAATCCATTCCATTTTCAAAAAAACAAGAACAGTGTTGGCAGCATATGCTGCCCATCTATTTTCTGACGAAATTGGAAAAGTGTAAATATAAGTAATATATGATTTTGATAAATTATATACACTTCTTTATGGTAATTTAAATTCTATTAATGATGAAGAAGAAGGATTGAAAGGAATGCTAGTTCCAGCAGCATTATTCATTGATCTTAGCAAATCTATTTTTAATAATAAAACCTCTAGAATCTTAATAAATATTTGTATTTCGAATAAGCCCCATTTTTTTTATCTACTATAGTCTAAGGTTATTTTTCTAATTTTTTAAATAAATATTTCATAAAATTATATATATTTTCAAAGAAAGTTTCTCTTTTATACATTAGAACAGTAAATATCATATTCCGTCCATTTAAATCTACTACATTATTATTTTCATCAGTTAATGTGAAATTAGCAACTTCATTCTTTACATTTCTCATTTATTTACTATAACCTTCTATATCAGGACATAAATAAACAATATTACTCAACTGATTTGAATTTCCATTATAAATAGCTTGCAAAACATCTGAATCTCCTCCATCGACTATATCACTTCTTAAAAATAATGTATTCTCATTGATAAACTTAACTACATTAGTTAAATTTAAAGTGATTGTACATCTCAATATTTATTTATTTATTTTATTCAATTTCTATAGCGCACTTTACAACTACATGATCAAATGACGCTTTAGGTAGAGTCACTCAAGAAAATATGTACAATTTGGGTCATTTATAACATTTACTGAACAAATAGGATTTCAACAGAGTTTTAAAATTCTTCAGCTCCGTCATTTTCTTGATGTTATCCGGCAGGTCGTTCCACAGCCTCGGACCCATTCTTGAGAATGTGCGCGAGCCATAGAGCCCAGGTTTTCCTGGTGGGACAGCTAGATCACTAGAAAACGACGATCTGAGGGTCCGTGGTGGGTTGTAACGCTCAATCAGGGATGACAAATATGGAGGGGCATATCCATGCAGACACTTAAAGGCCAAAACCAAACACTTAAAGCTGATGCGCTCGTTGACTGGCAGCCAACGCAGGGTTTTGAGATGGTTGGAAACAGGATCAAACCTCCTCGCTCCGACAATCAATCTGGCAGCAGCGTTTTGGACTCTCTGCAGTCTCAGGATCTGTTCCTTTGGAAGACCAGCAAACAGCGAGTTGGCGTAGTCCAGTCGGGAAAGAACCATAGCTTGAACCAAGGTTTTCGCCGCATGTGGTGACAGGTATTTCCTGATTTTTCCCAGTGTGCGAATGTGAAAAAATGCTGACTTGCACACGCTGTTGATATGCGGGATCATGGTCAAATTGCTGTCGAAGATCACTCCAAGATTTTTCACCACTAGAGAAGGTTGAACCAAGTCATCTCCAACCTGAAGAGGTAGATTTTCAATCAGCTTGGATCGGTTCGGAGTCGATGTGTAGAGAAGTTCGCTCTTACACACGTTAAGCTTCACCCGATTTGCAGTAAACCAAGTTTCCGAGCGCGCTGCACAACTTGCCATCATGCTTAGGGCCGATAGCTGTTGAGATGGAGCGGGACGGAGTCGAAAGCCAATCCGGAGCTGAGTGTCATCAGAGAACTGACCCATCTTCAGAACGTTTAGGCCACCGTTGTTAAGATTGGTACCTTCTAGCACCGACGAAAGAGGATTCGCGTAGGCGAGGTAAAGAAGCGGGCCAAGTACAGAGCCCTGTGGGACCCCCGAAGTTAGAGTGACGCTGTCAGATGGCAGAGCATTCACAACAACAGACTGAGAACGGCCGTCAAGATAGGAGGAAAACCAATCCAGGGCAACTCCCGATACTCCACAGTGAGATGAAAGTCTCTGCATCAAGATGGTATGATCGATGGTGTCGAACGCAGCGCTAAGATCCAAAAGAAGAAGTGCAGCACCATCCCCACGATCCGCCGCAGCCAGTAGATCCTCACAAATACATAAAAGTGCTGTTTCGGTTGAATGATTCAAACGGTATGCCGACTGATGGACGGACAGTATAGAATTGGCCGAAAAATGTTCATGAATCTGAGCAGCGACAACCCGTTCAATGAGTTTCGATATGTACGACAAATTAGAAACGGGTCTGTAATTTGAGAGCTCTTCAGGATCAAGGGAAGGTTTCTTCAACAAGGGAGTAACCAGTGCATGTTTCATCTTTGGAGGGAAGGCGCCGGACGAAAGTGAAAGATTGATAATCCTAGTGATTGGATCCACCAACACGTGTAATACCTTCTTCAGGAGCCAAGTTGGTAGTGGGTCCAGACTGCAGGATTTTGTTGGTGAAGACACGATTATAGCTTTGACACTATCTGGGCTGACCGGTTTAAACACGTGAAGGCGGTCGGACTCACGTCTGGATGAAAGGAACTGAGCATCTTTGAGGAATGGATGGTCTTGATTGTCCACTGACGCGGCAGCCGCATCGATTCCAAGTCTGATCGTCATGATTTTTTGGCGAAAAAAATCGCTAAACTTCGTGGCAAGGTCATGGCCAGACGAGTGGGATGGAAGTGGAGACATTGTTGGCTTGCCAGTCAGAGTACTGACGAGACGAAAGAGAGATCTCTGATCACCCAAGCACTCCATCACCTTTGCGTTCAGGTAGCCAGTCTTCTCACGTTTCAGAAGAAAAGCATGCATGGAACAGCATTCACGAAAAATCCGTAAATGAACATTGAGTCCAGACTTCCGCCAGACACGCTCAGTCTTTCTAAGCTTAGATCGATGCAAGCGAATCTCGCCAGTCAGCCATGGGGCTCTATGTCGAAGAGTTATAGTCTTCGTACGCAAAGGTGCATGCTTCAGAAGTAATTCACCAATCCCCATGTCGTATTGGTCAACGAGACTCTCAAGAGAGAGAGCAGGGTCACACAGCAAAGGTAGACATTTGAGATCATTGACAAAATCTTCAATGTTGATTGACTTGAACGATCTGTACGACACCGTTTTCGTAGGATGTAGAGGGCGCTTAAGGTTCAAAGAGCAACTGATGGCAAAGTGATCGCTGAAAAGTCCTGCTAGTGACACTTCTGAAATGAGATCGTCGGAGGCACGAGTAAGAACTAGATCTAAAGTATGCCCTTTGTCGTGTGTCGCCACGTTGACTAGTTGCACAAGACCGAACGAGTCGATCAGGTCGAGAAAACTGCAGGCCGATGGATTCAGTGGTGAATCAACGTGAAAATTGAAATCCCCAACTATTACAAGCTTTTCGCGAGATGAGACGATTCCCTCCAGAAGTAGACCAAATTCAGACATGAACGCTTGAACTTGCTCGCGATCCTGCTTCGGTGGACGGTAGATAATGAGCAAACGGAAATTTTGGCTTGAGGATCGCAAGGAGACTAACAAGTGAAGGCACTCGAAAGAGATGGAAACCGGCTCACTCTGGCGTTTAACATCGATGGTGTTTTTGTAAAAAAGAGCCACGCCCCCGCCCTGTTTACCCGACCTCCGCGGATTATGAATCGAAGCGAAGCCTTCGGGGCAGAGAGAAAGAGCAATCGCATCACCACGATCAACAGTTAGCCAAGTTTCAGTTACCGCCAACAGATCGAGATTATTGGTGTCAATGTGGTCGATCAGAAGTTCCGCTTTCGACGCAACAGAGCGCGCATTAACAAGGCCAAGCTTTGCACTATCAGCTGGTTTCCGGGTTAAGTAACCTTTACGTCGCCCTCTCCTGGTGGGAAGGCGTAACAGCAGACCACACTCACGCAGGGCCCTGTAGTCGGTGGCACTGACCCTCAGGGGATTTGCACAGATGTTGCCGAAACCCATAATGGACGTCACCCAGTAGCAGTACAGATAAACAAAGGCAAAATCACAAATGCTAATAAGAAATATTAGCGCCCAGATAAAGCCTTAAAACCACTGAAAACACATGCACGAACCATTCACAAACTCTGTAGTAACAAACACTGTCCAGATAAACGAAAGTAAATGACCACAAACACAAAAATTTGAGAGACAACAATATTGGTGCAGCCATCAAATGGCGCGACTCAGATAAATCAATACTTGAATTAAAAACTAAAGTACTAATACCTTTTTCAAATCCAAACTGTTCAAATAGTACATTGTCTATTTTGATTGCAACGCTATCATTCATATTGATTGGTTTAACTGAAATAGTCAACTTACCTGTAGCAGTACTTGTGTAACTATTTGGTTAAGTCATAATATACTTATACTTTCCAGTTACAGAACTCAATAGTTGAGATAGAACATTACAAAATGAATTCAAATTATAATTTCCAATTGGAATAGCTACTTTATAACTCACTCCATTTTCAATCAATGTAAAGGTATTAGATCCATTCTGAATCAAGTAATATGAAATTGGAATACATTGATTAATACAAATTGTGTCATACTCTACATTGAATGGAATTTCCATTTTTATAGCAAAACTACCATTACTCCCACTAAGTATTTTATCTGAATCGATATATATATATATATATAAGACATTTTTTTCTTCATTATAATACATTTAAAGATATATATTCTCAGTCTAATATCTGTATTCCTGAATAGTCTCTGAATAGTCTCTATAATAAAGATATCGATCACAAACACCTTATCATTCAGAAGAAGATGATGATGAATTTGAAATAGTATCTAAAAGAAAACCTAAAAAGACATCATCGTCTTATAAAGAACCATCTTATTAAGAAATTTTCAGTAAATGAGTTATCACTTACAGTAGAAAGGAGTAAACAAAATAATAAACCAACAACGAAAACAATTATAAAAGCTAGTACCTAAAGCTGTTGAAAAGAAAGAAACAGAAATATTATCTTCTTTTTTAAAATAAAATTTTCTCTGTTTAGATTATAGATTATAGATTATTGATTATAGATTATAGATTATAGATTATAGATTATAGATTATAGAAATGTTTACAACTAATGAAATTATTAAAAGAAGTATTCAAAAATAAAATTGACATTGAATTTAAATTCATAACAACAATTTTATCATTTTTTAAAAATGATACTCGTTTTTACAAAGAGAATAAACCAACACTTGATCATAATCTATTTGAATTCATAATAGAAGAAAGCAAAAAAGTATATCTGAATGTTATTTTTGTAAAACTACAAACTATTGTATATCATGAACCTGAATATAATCCATTACCTGATTCTGATTCTGATTCTGATTCTGATATTGATTCTGATTCTGATTATGATTATGAAACAGAATCGGAATCATATATAGTTTTAATATATAGTTTTAATATAAAGAAATTTTTCTTCTATCCTAATATTAATAATATTACTGAATACGTAATCGGACGCCGACTCACGTGCGTTCAGCATTTTCATCACATTTATTCTCTAACGTAGTACAGGACGCAACTTTCAGCGCCAGAAGTCTAATGAGCACGCACGTTGCTTGGAAGTTAGAGGCAGTTGTAAAGTGTGCGTCGAGCGATTGATTGATGCGCGCTTACGGTAGACACGCGAGAGAGACCTAATACGCGCATCATCCATTATTTCCATCTTATTAAATATATGTAAGCTGAACAATATTCATAATAAAACCGATATTTTAACATGTTAAAAATGCAGAAGTTTTATGAAAACATATGTGAACGCATAAGATAACTTTTCTTGAGCTTATTTTCTCTAATTTCGTTTGTTTTCAGTTTTCAACTGATATTCAAACTGTCTTACTTCATAGTTTAATTTTTCGCTGCGAAAAGAATCTTGAAAGATGCCTCCGAAGTTCAAGTGGAACTGCTGAAGCGCCGGGTCACGGTCCCGTCTGTCCGTTTGCTATCCTTGGAAACAACGGCCCCATCAACGGGTTGCCACCTTTGGTGCCGCAACATCCGGGGCCACCCTCTTTTGGCCACGTTTCGGGTGGACTGCCGCATCGACAGCATCAGCAGCAGCAGCAACAACAACAACAGCGGCAGCAAAAACAACAACAGCAGCAGCAAAAAAAAAAACAACAGCAGCAGCAACAACAACAACAGCAGCAGCAGCAACAACAACAACAGCAGCAACAGCAACAACAACAACAACAACTACAGCCGCAGTTGAGCGCACCGCAGTTGCTGGGTGAGCTATCAACCTAAACCCCGAACTGGCGGCACAAATTCAGGCCGCTTTCGGGATGCAGGCGACTCCAATGGTCCCACAAAAACAAGCGCCAGGGGTTCCGAGGTTCGCTTTGGAAAGTAAACAGCAGCTATGGGCTGCGGTTGCCCAGGCCCCAATAACGATCAAGCTTCTAGCCAAAACGTTACTTCGTCACGGTGCAGAAGAAGCCCTCGTAAAAATCTTTGCGGACGCTTCACACCATGAGCATGCGCCCTTATCGCATGCTCTGGACCTGATAGGTGCTTCAGCGCCTGATTGGTGCGACGAAATCCGATCTTGGGGGAAGAAATAATGCTGAAGGTGCGTCTCCTGAGAGCAAACGAACAGGTTGGCAAGGACCGCAAGTGGCAGAAGACTTCGAACGGTAATGATTTATTTTCTTCCGACGACGATGATGGCGACGACCGCGAGCCAGATGACGACACTTCGCGCAACCGAAGAAGTTGGATGATTTCTCGATAAATATTCTGACCTCCGATCTAATGGATCGGACCGGCGCTGGCCTTACTAGGGCCAGGCTGAGGTCGTTGCAAGAGCAAGTCTGGGCGGCGAAGCCGCTAGACGTGCGCTTTCAATTAATGAATAAAAATCGCGATTGGCGCGATAAGCGGCTACCGGCCTGCAGCGAAGATCTCGTAGTCCAGGCACTCGCTGACTCAGGCGTAGCGAACAGCGTTGTGCAGCTATCGGCTGTGGGCAAAGACGTCATCCAGATGAAAAAGATCTTGGAGGAAGCCGAGAAGACGCATACCGGGCCTTTGATGCGGAGCACATTCGCTGCATGCTCTTCTCGGCGTACGTACTGTATCTCCGCGTGAACGTGCCGACGACGATTGTTCAGGTCTTGAAACAAGAATATGACGTCGCTGTAGCACGTGACGCATACTTTTCCGATATGGAAAGCAACGCGCGCACTCACTACTCAGCGGAGGTTGTCCGTACAAAGGCGGAGTAGGAAGCCGCAGGAGGTGGAAAGACCGCGGCTACTGGTCAGCGTACTGGGGATCAAAAAGACCGCGACGATAAATACATTCGATAATTGCAATGGCGCATCAAAAACCTGGAGTCGCGGGATCGCCAGGGATCCTGGCACTATGGCAGCAGTAACAAGCCTCAGGAAAGAAAGTTTGATCTATTGGATCTTTCTAAACATTTTGTTGAGGTCGGATCATCTCAAGAAGGATCAGCGCGAGAGGCGCTAGCAATACCAGCGGCCAATGACTTCAAGCGAGTCAATTCGAATTTCGAATTTAAATTTAGAGCGAGTCACAGGCTCGCAATACTTCTAAACAGACCGAATAGTATGATTGGTGACCTGAAAGGCATACGATGCTACAGGGACATAAAACAGATTTTTGAAACGGAAGGCTTCACATGCTCCTTGTGCAGAAAGAAGGGGCATGGGCAGGAATTATGTCCATTCTTAATTGAGAAACAGGACTTAGATAGTCTATCAGCTCCTTTCAGAGCCGGTTATGAGTTGCTAATATCTTTGGATAGGATAGAACCAGTGGAGGTCGATTGTAGCATTCAGTGGCAGGACGATCACAGGAGTCACGCCAAGCGGATTCTTCTGTTTAAGTCGAATTTTCTTAGCAAGAATAACGAGTTACTGGCTCGTGTTCTTAACGCAGCTAGTCTCTCGGGTTCGGATGACCTAATCCAAGAACTTACGGAGTGGTCCTTGTTGACTAAATTGGTCAGATGGAAAGTTGCAGGAGCAAATAATTTCCAATTAGCTATGTTAGGCCTAGGGTTCAAAATCCGCCCTGCGGTTCCCGTACCAGAGGTACAGTTTGGCAACAGCGCCCTGAGTGCAGAGCATTTATCGTTCGTAAGGGATGATATATCGTCTAGGCTACAGAAGGGTCAATTTATGGTCGTTGACAAGAGCTTCGCTAAATTGATTCACCCAATATCTGTGGCCACCAAAAAAGGGTCGACGAAACTAAGACTGATCATGGACAAAAGGTTCATTAATTTTTGCTTACCACACGTCACCTTCACGATTGACACATTGTCCAATGCAGTCCCCGATTTAATTATAATTGGGAAGGATGAACTGTTATTTTCCTTTGATTTGGAGGATGCGTATCTGAATGTGCGAATGCACTCAAATTCGATTCCTTACCTATGATTCGAGTTCGAAGGTAAGGTATACGCTTGCACAAGGTTGTTTTTCGGGTTCTCGCTAGCACCGCTGGTGCTCGCAAAACAGTAAGAATGCTAGTAGACTTATGTGCCAAGCAAGTGATTAAGTTAATCTTCTATATTAACGACTTCTTATGTGCTGCAAACAAATCGTTCGCGGAAGAGCAAAGTCCTTTGACGAAGTGGATGCTTGACTTCTTATAGCTGAAGTACTCGGAGAAGAAGTCGGTATGGAAACCAACCACGGAGTTGGAGTTTCTTGGGCTAATTCTTAATTCCGAATTTAAAGTGCCGCATGGAAAACTTTCTCTATTCCAAAGTTTGTTGGTAAGCTTTTGAGTAAAGCGAGATAGGTCAGTGCTCACGATACCGAATCGGTGGAGGTCAGCCTGAACGACATACAGAAGATCTTATGATCTCTGCAGTTCTTTAGTTTGGCTTTAGAGCCGGCTAAGATACTCAGTAGGAGCCTACAGCACCTCACGAAGGGTGCAACTGGCAAGCATACTAGAGTGCGACTCTCCGAATCGGCGCTAAGTGAACTTAGGTTCTGGCATTCGGAAGAGTGTTGGAGTTGGAACGGGAAATCCTTCAGGTCTAGGTTGGACCTGGATTTAGAGTTCCCTCCAATAAGCTTGAATGTGTATGCGAGCGATGAGAGCTGGGGCGGAGTCTTGCGCCATCCGGACGGGGACATTTGCGTCTTCGGTGGTTTTTCAGGAGTTGTGCGGAATTACGTCATTGTTAAGCAAATTTACTGGTATTCTTTCGCTTATTAGTGGACTGGTAAGCGGACTGATAAGCCGACAAAAAAACACTGGCTAAATGACGTGTTTACTGGAGTTGTCTGGATGCCATTGGAAACATTGGATGCACTTTGAGCTCAGAAAACCATATATCTGGTGTACGCGTGCCGCGGGTACCAGTGCGCATTAGAATCACTGCAGTGCGCGCAATCCGAAACCCTGCGCAACGTGCACAATTTAACAGCCCACATATGTTACCTATTTTTAGGAAATAGTGTGAACATATTTTAGTTAAGCCCACACATGTGTGCCAGTAAAGTTATGGTAGCCGAACGTTGGCCCGATAGTACAGGTACCAAAATATGTTCGATGTTACTGCTGAAGATAGGTTGCTGGGTTTGTGGATCGGTTTGAAAAAATAAATGCCGCACAATAAATCTGTCATTTGACCAATGACAGATCCGTTACTTGATTTTCGGACGCAGGTTTCATGATAGCCGTTACTTCTAATGTCGGGAGACCAGTGACCCCTTGGGGTTTTATGATGCTCTGAACTCTAAACCCACGTTATTTTGCCATAAAACACACGGGAACCAATGTTTCCAGAGCAATGACAGATTTCCAGACAACTCCACTGGTAATCGAAACACTGGTAAGCGCACTGGTAAGCACTGGTAAGCTTACTGGTTATTTCACTGGTAGTCAATGGTATAAATTTAAAAAAAAGACTGGTTTTCACAGCCAAAAAAAAGGAAGAGTGTAATAAAAATCTCGACAGTGCACAGAACACTAAGTCGCTCCACTGCATGCTGTCTATAAGGCGTTTCGAGGCAACTCCAGTGAGTTTTTCAATTAGGGTTATTGAAGCTATTCATCTGTCTTCGCCTTCTTCTTTTTTGGCTGTTGAATCGCCTGGTGTTGAGAGGAGGCCTTTCTTTGCGAGCGTTTATTGTTCGAGGATGAAGATGTTGGAGCTTTTGACTTCTTTGGCTTGGTAGTCAGCGCAGTGAATGATGCGATTGGGTCAGCGATCAAACCTGGCGACTTTCGGCAGTAGTGGCAATACCAGACAAAGTCCTCTTCGGAGTTAGGCTTTAGCTTCGTCTCTTCTCGTAGTGTTTCGTCTTTCTCTAAACAACACTGGTAGTGAACTGCTAGATTGCACTGCGGGTTGTCGCCTAAATAAACCTCGACACCTTTCGTGTCAAGGCACAGATAGCAAAAGACACAGTCGCCTTTGTGGTCAAGAATCTCCCAGTCAGTCTCTTCTCCGGAGTCATCAGCAGCGGGCGTTGCCGGAGCTTCTTCCTTTATGTTGGTTATGTCGCTGTCACTGTCATCGCCACTGGCTGACTCCGATGATGACGAACTGTCCTCGTCATCGTCATCGTTCTTCTTTTTTTTTTCCTTTGGGATTTGCGTTCATGCTTAAAGAAATTTAAATGACAATGTATTTAGTTATACCCTATCAAGCTCTTTCTCCTCCTGCGATAATCTTTTTTTTTCTTTTTTTCTGTGTAACATTAGAAAATTATTTTACTGGTTTAATGTATACCTCTGCTTGTTGGTTAGCTCTGACTTCATTCGAGTTCATGTACGAAGCGAAATTGTTAGGATTAACCACTTTGGTCTGTCTCGGGGTTGGCCTTTGTTGGTTGTGGGGCTTGACTTGAGGTACAACACCACTACTCTTGTTGGAGATCCTTTACGCTGGACCAACTGGCTTTTTGGTTTGGGTTTGTGGGGGAGGGGGTGGCGCTGGAATCTTTACTGAAGAGAGAGCTGCCAGTGCCTACACATAAAAATATGATATTTTGATACTTCGTATTTTACATTTTTTGTTTTCTTGTTGGATTCCCCCTCTGTGTCATCAGTTGACTTATCTTGAAAGAAGATCTTGCTCAAATCTGCAGGTGTCTGATTGGCGCCGTTTAAGGGAGTTGCTCCACTTGAAGAGTTGGACTCCTCTTGATTGGGAAAAATGAATATAAAAATGAAGTTTACTGTTCTGCAGTGCTAGTTTTATTTTTCCGACTTCTGCTGGAGAGAAGATTGAAGACAACATAGCATACTGTGCATCAGTATGAGCATCTGGACGAACTGCGCCACTCACGAGATTCTGTCGACTGGTTCGGTTGCTTGTTGACCGTTTAGATCTTTTCGTTTTACCGACAGCTTTTGGCTCTGCTCCAGTGGTTTGTTCGGCGACAGAAGGTGTGCTCTCGCTATTGCTAGACACTGGAGTCGAATGTTGAGCACACACTTGAGCACGCAGACGCTGTAACTCTGCACGGCGTTTTGGAAAAGACGACCTTGACAACTCGGGTTTATAGTACCCATTCACTCCGCCAAATAGATTTTCGATTCTGCTTTTTAGGTACGACTCCGGAGAAGCACCGTCCACCACTTCGCAGAATTGTTGGTATTTTTTAAAAAAATTGTTGTGCTCTGGATTATCAAGGGGGTTCCAAGCGTTTCTATCTTGCAATGAGAGATGATGGCGTTCCTGTAGAGCAATAACATAATTTACAGAAAATGAATTACGGATCGCCATGACAGCTTAAGAAAGATCTTGTTGTCTTCGAGCCAGATCTGGTAATCCTCATTGTGAGTCTTTATGTTCTTCCCTTTAATTCCTGCTACTTTTTCCTTGAATGAAATGCCAGAAGGGTCCTTGTTTAAGATCTGATGGAAGAATAGGAAGGCAAAGAAGCTGAGCTGCTCGCCGCTATACTTTTGACTTTCAAACTTCTGAGATCTAAGCAATAAAATAAAAAAATATTAATATAATTAATATGTTGGGTTATACCTCTCTTCTTCTTCACGTTATTGTCTTTTTCTTCGTCTGCTTCGCCGAGTTCGTCAGCGTCATCCATGGCACTTGATTCACCGCGGTTTGTTTCCTCTGTAGACACCTGCACGGTGCGGGACAACGAGGAAGGAACTGGCGTCGATACACTCAGTGGCACAGACGGCTGCGTTTGCACAGTAAACGGAGATGGATTGTCTTGGGGTGCAAACATGTTTGCTGTTGCTGGCGATGGGGCCGGTGGCGGCAACGGGCGGAATGCGTTGGATACTGGTGCTGACGTCGGTGAATTGTGACCATACCAGTCATCAGGGTTCTGAAAAATTGTATTTAGAGGAACTTGACTTTTTCTGGGGTGCTTGTGGTGAAGGAATCTTGAAAAATGATAACTGTCGTTGTCATATATGGCAGAGGTTAGAGGGCGAAGATGATGCGGCGGCGTTTGATAGTAGTGTGGGTAATTTCCATGGCCATAATGAGAACCGTAAAAAATAGGAGCAGGCGTGCTGTTAATGGCAGAAGCGCCAGTGTTTGCTAAAATAGGAGCAGGCGTACTGGCGGTACCTCGAAGACTGACTATTTCCTCGCCTATGACAGTGGCGCTGTTTTTAAGCTGGGTAGGAGTCAAAGCAGACATTTTTGTCAATAGGCTGCTTATCGGCGTGTCGGCTCCAGAGGCCGACGACAACATCTTCAAGAAATCTCGAACATCCGGTCTATTAGCGACTGATAGCAAGTTTTCTATACTGGAGTCAGCGACAGTACTGGAAATAGCCTGTTGGCATGGCACCAAACTCTGAAAAAAACTTACTCAACTCAAGACGAGGAACACATACCACGCCAGGAATAGCATTTGGAGATGGGCCGTGACTTTGACCATCCTTTAGGGCAGCTTCCAAAGACAAAGAGGATTCATTTGTAGACGCAGGGTGGGACGGGACAAGGTTCCTGCTATGAATTCGATGAACCAAAAATATTTAGCGAACTAACTTGAAACACTTAACTATAAAAATAAGATTTTGCAATACCGCCTACCAGTATACCAGCAAACCAATGACGTCCTTATAACCAATGGCACAACGAACATATGTGAACGCACATACGAGATATGTAAAAATACCATTCCCTCTTGAAACTTTTAAGGCGTAGATACCTTAACTCCACTAGATATCGATGAACAATGTGTTCTCCTCTATGTTTGGGCCCGATGAAGCTTGACGTGGTTATAGTGTCAGGAATTTTTCAGCCGTGGCGTGTCACCCTAAAATATTCGAGTATTATTCTCAATTTTGCGGTGTGCCAATTTTAAAAGACAAGTACTGTTAGAAAATTTCTCCAAAGTCCTTTAAATTTTTTTTTATTTTTAATCACAACCAGACAGGAACTTTTCGAATTACTTTATTATCTACGCGTATACCCCACAACCAGTCAATGTGGTTTTTTTGGCAACAAAGCATGTTACTGCACAATGTCAGAGAAATTCCAACGTCAGATGGAATATCTAATCTCGAAAACGAAATTTGTCGAATACTGGAACAGACAAAGATTCTCGGCCGATAACATGCTACCGCATTTTTTCTCGCTCTTCACGAATGGCTGTGTGGATACAGTCGATGTCACTACACGAAAGCCAGTGGACTCCACTCACAGAAACTCGAAATATACCGGAAAATCCAAGACCTGCTGCATAAAATGGCAAGTGCTCTGCGACAACCAAGGTCATATTATTCACATCACCGGGCCTTTCTCTTCGCTTAAATACGATGGCCATATATGGCAAGAATCACTTGATGATGTCAACCTTTGGAATGGTATGGATGACGAAAATCCCGAACACAGCAATCGATTCGAGGTTTTCATCGGTGATAACCACTACATGACAGCCCCCCAATGTGCGACACCAGTCAACAAACCACATCGTGCGAAACTCGACCCTCTCGAGCTACAGTATAATAACTACTGCGGAAGCGTCCGGTCAACCATTGAGCAAGTCTTCGGTTACTTAAAAACATGGGCTATAATCGGCGGTGTGTACCGAGGGATGCTAGGCCGCGAGACAGGTTACAATTTTTTGTCCACTGCAATCCAATTCTGTAGCGAGCTGTACAACGCACGGTTCACTATTCTTGGTCACAAGAAGCGCGACATCCGCGTGTACGCAAGAGATGCTCAAGGCGTGCCTCTATGTCCCCCGCCCAACTTGACACCTGAGAATATCCGAACTAGACTAAATCTTCATAACCAACTATCTCAATTTAATGTGGTCTCCCAGGCGAAGTATTATTATGCGTGTGATGTCAACTCACGCAAAGACAGTATGTCATTTCGAACTGGCGATCACGTGTGGGTTTTCGATGAAGAACAACAAGATTTCATCAAAGCTAACATCACCGGGTGTGTAAACGGATTATTCTCTATTCGCTCAGCCGACAAAAAATTAATCCGTGCTTGCGTCACTCCATCAATAATTTTCCCTCGTATTAAAAACTCTGGTGATAAGCCAATAGTATCTCATTTCATAATACCATCTCAATTATTTGCATCAGCTACATCAAATGCCAACCCCATCACAAACGAAAATGTTCCGGCTTATAAACAACATGAAAATGTAAATGAAATTACCAATGCCAGTTCACATGCCAGTCAGCCAATGTCGCCAATCCTTCAGAGTCCACCTGCTGTGCATGCTCCCATTAACGCAGACTTTGATGTCGGAGCTCATAACTGCGACTACTCGTTTGATGATGAAATAGAATTTCTAGATGACGAGTTCCTTTTCGAAATGGGAATTGACGTCGAAGATCAGCAAGAGGATGAATCCGCAGAAGAACTCGATAAAACCAGCTACAGTGAACGGTCCATTTATATGGAGCAAGACACAGAGGCTCATTCCACCGACACCAACTCAGAGATGATCCCCGATGACTCTAATGATTCCCCATCAGAACGCCCACCTAATCCTTGGGATGTTTTTTCGAACGCTGACAATGACACAATTATCTGTTCATCCTACCTTGACAAAGAGCAAATTACCAAGAAAGACGCAGCGCGATTACTGAATAAAGGCTGGATCAGCGATCAAATCATTAATTTCTTTTGCACCAGTGTCAGCCGGCACAACTTCACCAATCCTCTTCAACATAACACTCGGAAATGCTACCTTTCCAACGTTTGGCTACTCTATAAAATATCAAGCATGTCCATTTATGGTGAAATCGGTAGATACGACTACAACTCAGTTCGCAGATTCTTTAGAGCTCAGGATGTGAAGCCATGGGAACTCGATACCATTTGCTTGCCACTCAACATACAAAAATGCCACTGGCTATCATCAAAGTATCATCATCAAAGTACTGGAGATGGAGATACTGGTAGTCGACTCGAAGCCCGAGTTTGCAGCACATGTATCGCGAAAACAAATTGGCGAATACACAAAGAAATGGTACCGAGACGAGATAAAATCAGGAAAGAAATTAATTACAGAAAAAGACGGACCTTTATTCATTCAAAACCCTGTGTTACGCGAAGAGACAGTTCGAGATATTAACGTTAAGCTTCATAACATCCCCTCTTGGCAAGTGATTCCACTCACTCTCTGGCACCAAGGCGAGGATAACGACTGGGATTGTGGGGTTCTGACGATGCTAGCAATGTTCTACTTCGCGTCAGCTCAAAGGCATCAAATGCAAACACCGGCAATCACTGAGAGCCAGGTCAATCAAACCAGATCGATTTTGTTAAACTTCCTTGGCTATAAATATAAAACAAATTCAAATGAAGAGTTCGAACCGAACTTACTTTTTGATTTAATATTGTAGACATGTAATTCATTAACTGAAAATTAAAAATATTCATAAGTTGTGTCATTAAGTCACGAATAAATTTGATTCTACAACGGACGAGTTTCAGACTGGTTAGCACTGGTAAGCACTGGTAATCACTGGTAAGCAGGCGCCATTCTAACATCACTGGCATTATAGAACCCTGCGCAGAGTACACTGGTTACGCATAGCGCAGTGTACTCTGCGCAACACGGGGATTCCGAAAATATAAAATAAAAGGTAGATCAGATTCACAAAATTACCAGTCTACCAGTCCAACCACTGGGTTCCGCACAACTCCATAAACAAGAGCCTTCGACTCTTGCCTGCCATTGTTGTATGCATGTCGGGAATGAGCCAAAAAAGCGCCCGAACAAACGCAAAAATATTGGTAAAGAAGAAGAAGTGAAGCAAGGTATGTGTTTATGTTTTATTACTTTAATTTCAATAAGACCAGCATGCATACTACGACGAAGCTTATCGTTATTTACCACTTAATCACATCCTTCGGCATCAATTGGCAAGAGATGAAGTTCCAGATAACCCCACGAACACAACTGTGCATGTATATCGAAGGAGAGTTGCCGACGAGAACTCCCCATTCTTCAGAGAGAGACCTGAGTTAAAGCTCAACCCTTATGTGCTAGAACAAGGGCGACTGTCGCATAACTGCAATCGCCCGTTGAATCATCAGCTTCATCCTATAAAAAATTATGGGCTATTTCGCGTGCCTATCACCATGGAGTACCTTCCTTATTTCGTCTTCTATCTTATGTTTATAAATGACCCCATGCAGATGAACAAAGCCCTTTTCGCCTTTCAAAGAAAATGCGAAACTTCTTCGATAGACTGTGCTCTTCCATGACTTTTTTCTCTAATTACGTCGTCCCTTATTGCCCTTTAGAGAAGTCAAGCCACACAAAGAGTGGCGATAAGTTCACTTTGTGTTCCGAAGTATTTATTTTCTTAATGTCTTCGACAATTACCGAACAATGCCCTGGGTTCACTCATTATTCAGCTGCTCTTTACGGTCTTGTCTTGTGTCTGCAGCGTTTGATGTCAACAACTCACACTTTGACATCGCTTGACACTCTAGAGCAAGATATTGCTTACTTCGTAACGTTGCTGCAGCTTCGGGATACTTACAAGACCTTCAGATTCATCAATTTCCACTTAAGTAGGTATATTTTTGCTTAATAACCCGGATCTGACCCAGGCTTTTATTTAAAAAAAAAACCTGGGTTGACCCGGGACTTTTGATGTTGTTGTGCTTAACCCGGGCTATTTCATACCTGTATCTTACTTATTTTTGTTAGTTCTTCATCTGTCTATGTATATCAAGTGGTTTGGCACTGTCCTAGGCTGGTGGTCAATGATCATCGAGCACAAGCAGTATCAACTGAAGAAAAGCTGTCGAACACCCAAGAATTACATCAAGCATCTAGTAATGCAACAAGAGCAATACGAGCACTTGCAAAGGTTAAAAAGAACCAACAACGATTTTGAACTTGAGGAAGAGAACAAGTTTTTGTTCTCATTCGAGGCGAATAAGGTTGTCGTGATCGCGAAAGGCTATCCTGTCAGTGATACTAATCACATGTTCGAATCTTTGTATAAGAAGTTCGCTGCCGACGTTCGATTGAAATTCCCAGATAAACACGTGGAGATGCTCATGGATTCAAGAGTAGAAGACTCTCAAATCTTATCTTATAAAAAGATTCGAGTCGGCAATAGCGTGTTCTCCACTAAGAAACACAGCGAAGGGAAAAAAAGAGCGGATTGCTACATGGAATTAAAGCCAAAGGCACAGATGAAGCACTCGCAGCACTTTGTGGATCAACCGGTTGTGCGTCAGCGAGCACGTGCACGCCAACGTGTCGCTGCAGAACCTGTGATTCCGCAGTTTGCTATTTGTCAAGGCATTTACTCTACCCACCCGTTCCAATCAGGAGAGTTCAAAGACCACGTCGTCTATTACTTTGCGTGCACTCGCTTGAAAACCCTTGGTCATCATCGCAGCCTGTGGTATGTAGATCTGAGTGAAGAGGGCATTGAAGATTCTTCAACAGAACTCATGAATCCAAACGATTTTATGGAGTTGCAAGTGGTGGTTGCTCAGCATGGTGATCTTGAAGATGGACAGAAATCAGTCATGCGAATAGGCAGAGATACAATACTGTATGCGCCTTTGAATGCATAAAATTAATAAATTACTTATTTAATTAATTAACGAACTAAATAACAAAAAAAATGAGAGAATAAATACATAAAAGTATAAGCCAATCACATGGAAAAGCCAGGGACTTTCCTGAAATGAACCGAGACAAAAATTCAATTCAATCATATTGAATTGAAATTTATGAATATAGCATTAAAAGCTAATAAGATCAATAAGAATATAAGATAGTTAAGCAAAAAAAAATTTTCATATGACGGGTCTCGGGAAAAGCCCGGGTCAAAAAATTTTTGACCCGGGACTTTTTTATGACTATGCATATTATCATGTTTCATGCAAAAGTAGTTTAAAAAGTCCCGGGTCGAAAAAAAAGCCAGATCGAAAATTTCCAGTGAGCTACAAAGATCAGGTTGGACTTGGCACTTCGAAAACACTCACTATCTACACTTTGCAGCCAATGAGCCCGTCTATTGCTACTTGTCCCGAAAAGCGAGCGAATACGAATACTCTTACTGATACTTCGCACATGTTTGATCCAATTTTTTCTTTTTTAACCATCTCATGATCCTCAGTTCCGAAAAGCTCCCTGAAAATAATGTAGAAGCCACGAAGAACTCATTCATAACTAATCCGAACTCGTCGATGCATACGTATAGTCACGTGTATCCTCAAGCTCCTGGCCAAATACAAGGTTCCCACAACGGCCCACAAAGCTATCACCCATCACTAATGCCTATACACTCTCAAAATCCCACCAAAATTCATGGTGGTCACCATTTTTCTAACCCCTATTTCCCCACTCACATTCCGATGCACTCTCAAACTGCCGGTCAAGGACAAGGTGTCACTCACCAGGCTTCAAGTCAGTATCACCCCGCTAACATTCCTACATACTCTCAAGATCCTACCCAAGTACAAGATGCTCAGCCAGTTACAAGCCATCCTGACCCCGTTCATATGCCAATGCATCATGAAGCTCCCGGCCAAACACAAGGTCGCCATCAGGGCTCGGTACAATACAATGTAACCCAAACTTACAATCAGCATTATAATCAAGGCGTTGCTTCTACACAATTCCCGATATCTCCTTATGATGGCTCCAATGTTTATCCTACACAAGCTATCACTCAATACCATCATCAGAGTTTTCATCGCCAATTCGACCACGATAACTCTGCATACAATTCGTCATCATCTGAACAATACCCAAACTCTCATCATTTTCAACACAACAACAGTTTGAATGCCAAACGTGAGGACTATATTCGACATGGAGGAAGTGTCTATACACCACAGTCGTGCGATCAATCGTCGCATTCACAAACACAGCTTTACATTAACGACGGTACTCCAACGCAGTTACATGCTAATGGAAGGTCTCGCTCTCGCTCTAGATCTCGACCGAGTTCAGACAAAAAATCGAAAGGTTCAAAAAGAAAGTAATTCCTATTACTTTTGTCACATTAATTTATTGTCAGATCTAGCCAAGGCGAAAAGAAATGGTGTCGACATTATTTATGGTTATTTAATCCTATCATTTTATAGACCTCTCGAAAAGTCAATGTACGATCTCCGTCAGTTAGCCTTCATATCGATGTGATTCGAGTTTTTCCTTATTCGTAAACACAACATGACCTACGAGAGCATCAAACCTGGCTCATCGAAGTATCACTACCAAGATTTGATTGTATACCTAGAACGTAGGCAAATATTTTTGCGAGATACAAATCTTCGTGATGTAAGTGTAATATATTTTATGTATTATTCGCTTCAAACAGCAAACTCGTCATCTTCAACTGCTTGGTACTAATAAGTGGTGCCCCGAAAAAAATAGCTGGCATTCTGATCTCGTAAGCTAATACCAGTTGGATGAATGGGCGAGACCCAAATACTGTGAATGAACTGGACTTCTTGGATTTAATTTGCTGTGATGTTTTTTCCTCTTATCTTGAGCTCGATCGTGAAAAGCAACGAGATTCATATCCTGAGCGAAGAAAATACTACGAGAAGTTGGATAAACAAGAGAAGAAGAAATTAGCTCGAGATAGTTCAACAGGTGAAGACTTAGACGCAGAAAATAGTGATAGTGACGACGACGATAAGAGCACGAAAAGAGTAATCCATCCGCCTTGACGAGATCCATCAGCTCACACAACCCTCGACGTAAAAGACCAGCTTCATCAGATTCGAACAAAACGCGCTCTGATATGAAGACTCTAATCGCACAGCTCCAAGAAGATCGCGAGGAATCGCAGAGGATGATGAAAGTGATGCAGAATTTACTCCGTGCAGAAATCCAAAAGAACAACGAAGGCAACAACCAAGCACAGTCTGTGGCTCAGCAATCCTCTTCGTCGATGTCTTCGTCCACGGAAAGAAGCGCTATATCTACTCCTTCATCGTCAATGTCTCTACAGTCTACTTCACCGCGACAGACAAGAGTTTATAAAGGTTGGACAGAAGGCCTTGACGCAATCTGTTCTGCTGCTCTAGACAACGTCGAAGGTTAGTTTTCTTGTAATATTATAAGAGTTGACGTCACTTAGTACCAGATGCAAACAATGAAAATGGAAACTCGAACTCGAAGTCTCAATCAAGATTCGAGCAAGACAATAAACCTGGTCGCGAGGTATTAGTTTAACTATTTTCAGCGTTCATCCTCTCACTCAATTATTGATTAAACTTACAGGATTTACTGTACATGCAAGAACAAGTCAAGTTGGTTGGAAAACAAAACGAGGTGTCATAGATCCCAAGAAGCCAACTCTCAAAAGCTTCAACAAGTCTCTCGCTAAAAGAGAAGAAAAACAGAAAATAAAGAAAAATGCCAAAGAAATCAAAACCCAAAAGAAGAACGACCAACAGCTAGCAAAAATCCATTGGGCGCGGAACAATAAACGTGTTGCAACCCGCGAGCTATCTAAGAAAGAGCGCCGAGAGTTACTGCTATTGGTTAGCTTAGATTTCTTTTTTTTTTCACTATTGACAAAAGCACGAAAAAAAAGTAAAAAACGAAGTTCAGGAAAAGAAAAACCCTCACAGAAAATCTAGACCGGTAATCAATGCTATAATATTACTTATTTCTTCTGTAATAGACTCAAATGTGTGACGATCTATTGGTTGATGAAGATGAAAATGACGATGAGACAGAACACAGCGAGGAAGACAGCGAGGATGAAGTCGACTCCTCTAATGAAAGCGATAAAGGAATCGATATCGATGAAAATGATGACGACGAAGATGATGATTCCGAGTCGAAGCTCAAAGACAAAGACTTCAACAACCTAGATGATGTAAAAAAACTTTTTTTTTTACTTTAACCATTTATAGAACTCTCGATATTTTTGTTACTACACGGAGGATGAGTCAAAGAACATCGACGAGACGTTCGTCAAAGACAAGGACGGGGATCAAATTTTTTGCCACGCTTGTAAAGATGGTGGTGCTCTCAACATGTGCTCGACTTGTCACAAAGGCATACACAAAGAATGCTTCTTCTCCGAACTCAAGAGAGTGCCGCACAGGGGAAGCAAGCGAACTGATCTAGCGAAAAGTAGCTGGAAGTGCCGCTACTGTCTGCTCTTCCCCAAAAAGCCAGAATGAGCACTCCCCCTTCTATTCCTTGTTAATAAAGCAATAAACATCAATTATAAACTAAAATATGCAATAAATAAGCAAAATTAAGTTTGTCGCAGTGGTTATGGCACTAACAACGGTCAAACATCGCGACAGTCGCAGTGTAACCGTTGCACTTTTGTCGCGGTTGTCGCTGTGTCGCGGTACAAAAAATGGTCTCGCGAGCCGTTACACTGCGACAATATCACCCCATCTGGCACTCAGCTAAAATTTGACCGCGACAACCGCGACACCGCGACAAATTCTGTCTCGGTCACGGTTGTCATCATTTTACCGTGTTTGTCGCAGTGTCGCGATGCCGGTGGCAGATCTTAGCACAACTCCAAGGGCAATGGATATCGATTCTTGACCGTAACTTTATTTAAGCCTCGATAATCGACACAGAGGCGAAGTGAACCATCCTTTTTTTAACGAATAAAATAGGAGCACCAGCGGGGCTTGAAGAGGGACGAATAAAACCTTTTATCAAATTATCTTCCAAGTACTCTGAGAGAGTTTGTAGTTCAGATTGACAAAGCGAGTATATAGGACCGAAAGGAACTTTCCCCTCCTGGTTGACAAGAGGTATTTTATGATCATGTGGACCGTGCTTGGGAAGCGTATCGGCCTCTATCTCACTGAACACTGCTACATGTTGGAGATACTTTTCCGGAATATTTGAAGTTGACTTAGTCTTGTCGGTATCAACGGATTGCGTGACAACCGATGAGGCAGAGACAGGAAAGACAGGAAGAAAGGGGTGTTCAACAAGGGAATAAATCTCCGGGTAAATATGGACTCTTTATTGCGAGACAAACACTTGATTGAGCAGGAAGCGGAAGAAAAGATTAGTCGATGTTTGGACCACAAGATTGTGGGATCATGAGTTTTTAACCAGGGGACACCAAGAATAACAGGATAGTGCCCTAGTGTGACGATATCAAATACAATTTCCTCAGAATGGCAACCAATTTTCATAACAAGGGTACATTCTTCAGTAATTTGACCAGAGACGAGAGGGCGCCCATCCACGGCCACGACAGGAACTGGGCATTCTTTCTTACGACGAGGAAGATTTATAGGGATTTCGCAAAAGAAGAGTCAATGAATGATGACATGGCCCCCGAGTCTATCATGGCATACGTGCGATGGGTTCTTGATTTAAAATTTGTTTTTTGATTCGGAATTGTTTTGAGACTGATGTCGAGGATTATGTGTTCGCAAAGCGACACACCAGAAACTAAACCAGAAGCAGAATTCGAAGCAACAGAATCGGTAGCGAGGGGCGCTACCGAAAAGGAGTTAACAGGAGAAGGATTCATTGAAGCAGAGAGAGTAACAGGAAGAGATGTAGAAACGAAGGAACTGATTGGAGAAGTTAAGGGTCTAATTGGAAGAACAGAGTCTCCGCTGTCATCATCAAAACAAATGAGAACAGGGTCATGATCAGGGGGTTTTGGTGGAGGGACCAGTGAGAGTTGATCAATCAACACTGGTCCGTCTAGTTTTTTTAACCAGACTCGGATTGACGATGAAACTAGACAGGACATTGGTTGGCTTGATGGCCTGGTTGACCACAATAGAGACACAACTTGTTGTCGATTCGGCGTTTTCGCTCCTCTGGGGTGAGGGGAGAGAATTGTTTTCGTGATGCCCCGATTTCCATTGGAGTAGGAACGACCAAAGCATTCGACTTGTATTCGGAAGAAGAACTGAGGCTTAAATTCGGAGGAAAACGACTCAGGGGAACATTTTTATTTGGAAAAAACGACCTTTTTGGGGGCAACTGATTTTGACTACGGATGAGACGACGTTCACGAAGGTGATTGTCAAGAAGGGTGATCTTTGTGGCATATTCACCAAAGTCTTCCGGAAGGTCGCGCGTAGCAATTTCATCTTGGATTTCTTCAGCAAGGCCCTTGACGAAATGATACTTCAAGGAGTCCGTGTTCCATTTTGTGCGCAAAGCGAGTTGTTGGAAAGTAGCTGCGTATTCCGAAGCAGGAGAATGACCTTGCTTCAAGCGAGAGAGCTCACGCTCGGCAGTGGCAACGGGGTCAGGATCGCCAAAGGCTGCGCGAAGTTTTTCGAAAAACGAGTTACAATCATTTAGAGACGTGTGTTCGAAAGTCGAGTTCATCGTATCAAGGAGAGGTTGAGCCCAAGTAAACGCGGGCCCACGAAGAAAAGAGCAGGCGTATATGACCATAGATTTTGAGTGGTAAAACGCGAGGGTTGAATAGAAATTACCATTTTCAACTGAGTGATGAACTCGTTCAACTTCTTGCGATCACCACTAAAATATTCGGGCTGGGATATTTTTGGTTCATACACCCTTGGGTTAATTGGATTGGGGCCCTGGTGAGGCAGTACTTGAGGCTGAGGCTCCACTGAAGATTGGGCCACATCGGCAAGGAGGTTTTGGAGATCTTTAACATCATCATCGGAGATTGCAGTTCTTCGATTGACGTCGGACAGGAGTTGATAAAAGTGAGTTGCTCTATCAGGAAGCGACATTTTGATGGAAAGAAAACGGGGTTCTAAAGAAGTTTTAGTTTGGAAAGAGCAAGACGGAAAACAGGGAATAGAGTAAGAGAGAAGCAACTATAGAAAGTTGAAAGGTAAAAAGAGTTATAATTCGAATTTGTCAAAGAGTCAGTTCGTTTGGTTTCTATTCCTTTTAGACTTTGGCTTGAAGGTACTCTGAGGTCGAACTCGAAAGTAAACTCGTTTGTTAGAGGATACTATGCACAGCCGATGGCAAACACAGAGATCAAAGCGGCGAACCAGCAATGTTATCAAGCGGGGAGAAGCGGAAAAGAAGGTTACGAAAGGACTAATCAGCAACAACGAATAATAACAAAATAGAGTATAGTTCTGATAAACTGTAATAGATGGGACTATTCAAGGGAAGAGTTCAAAGGGGAGTTTGTTTTATTAATTTCAAAGGAAAGGAAAACAAGAAACAAGAAATAAGAAACAAGAAACACACAAAGAACAAGACAAGACTAATAGGAAATAACTTGTTATCAGAACTTGAGAATTAAGAGGTCAAAAAGTTATTTAAGAAAAGGAAGAAGACTAATAATTCACCCAGCCTTGATGACTCTAAGTTAATAATTTACCAAGCCTTGATGACTCTTAAGTTAATAATTCACCCAGCCTTGATGACTCTAAGATAATAATTCACCAAGCCTTGATGACTCTAAGTTACATCTGAAGATGTAACTGAATCAGGCCACTGAACATATGTTAAAGTGAACACTGGAAATTTTCGACATTTGTCATACCGGTATAATACCGGTATATTAATTATTTTCGGTATATGTATTTTTTTTCGGTATATTCCTTTTTTTTTCGGTATTGTTCCGGTAATATTTTTATTCTTGGCGTTCATTTTTTTTATACCGGTATCATTCCGGTATAGTGCCGCAGATGCTTTTTAATTTTACTTTAAGTTTATTTAAATTTTATAATGTGCTAGTGCTGTCGCGTTGTATACTATAATAAATTTATAACTCTTCATGTACTAAATGAAATTGTTTTATGTTATAAAGCTGTCTATGGCTCCACTGGAGTATAGGTTAGGACGTCACGCCCTAATCTCATTACACTGAGCATGCCGATAGGAAGTTGTCCATGCTGAGCAACAACCACTTGTAGCTGGCAGATATCTTTGGTCTTCAACATTTTCGTATGGCGGTTGACGGCACCTTCTGGAGTCTCGTCTATTGTCCACAAACACCGATGATACCCGCTTGTCTTCATTGTTTCGCATTTGAAAAAATAGTACACGTTGTGTTTCTTTTCTTTCGTCACGAATGGTTTGATTGCGTAAATATTTTGGCATCTAGCGAAAGTAGGGAAAGCATTTTCCTTGTCTGGGTCATAGGATACTGAGCTATTTACCGGGGAATCTTTGTTTCTTATCTCCATATAAAAATCCATCTTGGTCTTTTGATGCTTTCTGATATAGCGAGATGGCTTCTTTATAACGTTTTTCACCTCGAATACACAATTGCCGCATCTAATTTTTTTGTAGGAAAAGACTTTAGCTTTAAAAGGGCAGCATTGGGCTAATATTTCGGCAGCTTCCTGGGGATAAAGATCCTCGATGTCATTTTTGAAAGCAGTGAAAACGGAATTTTTTTCGTGAATGTTCTCGCAAACGAAGTGCTTCCCGATACATGTTATCAAACTTTCGTCATGGTCAAAAGTATGGGGCTGTTTTTCTTTGTTCAAGACGGCTTTGTTTTGTTGTTTGATAAACTCGCGGCGCACTTTCTCCATTACCACGTGTTTCTCGTAATTCTTCGGGGTTTTGCACGTTCTCTTGAGTTGATACTGCAGCCTTTCGAAGAGCATTGACCACCAACCCATTATGCATCCATAGTATCGAATGTACATCGGCAAATGAAGAACTAAGTGAAAATAAAAGAAAAGAAAAAATGAATATTATTCCGGAATAATACCGGTATTATACTGTTTAAAAATGCGAAAAAATAGGTATAATACCGGTATTATTCCGGTAAAATTAACTCACCTAAGTGAAAATTGATGAATCGAAACGTTTTTGTTGTGTCTAAGTGCTGCAGGAGCGTCACAAAGAAGGCGAGGTCGGTCTCAAGCTTTGAGAGAGAGGCCAAGGTGTGGCTGCTGCATATCAGTCTGTGCAGACAAAGAATAATACCGTAGAGAGCATAATTTCGCGCTGGATTGAATCCATAGCGAGGCTCCGTTGTCGTAGAAGAATGAAGGAAAATAAAAATCTCAGAGCATAAAGTGAATTTGTCGCCTTACTTTACATGAGAGCGGTTTGCGATAATGCGCCTTGGTATCGAGTACTGGCTTGGTAGGCGTAATTCTCCGCCGAGTCCATCGAAGAAGTCTCTCATCTTCTTCGATAGAGTGAAAGGGCTAGTTAGACCTTCACCTTCAAGCGCGTTGATGATGGTGTCGAGAATATTTGAAATTATGTGCATCGGATCGTTTGTGAACTGCTTCCAGTACAAGAAAGCGGCGCCTAACCAAACTAATATCAAAGGAACACGATATATGCCGTTTATCATTGCTGGATGATCGCCTCGGCCCGCAAAATTATGAGATATCGTCCCCTTTTTTGTGGCGAACTCTGAATCAATCAATTCGGGTCTTTCGTTGTAATACTTTTCGTCGTTGTCCTCGTATTAATCGGCATCAGACTGTTCTTCTGGTACTTCTTCGCTCGACAAGAGATCTTTCGCGAGATGATAACGCAGCCAATGGTCATCGGGAAGATATTCGAACGCGTCATCGTAGAATGGATGCTGCTTAACCTCCACTTTAAAAAAATAATTAATTATTTGTAATCACCTTCTACTTTTTCTTCTACTGTGTTCCCTTTTTTTGCTTTGATTTTCTCTTTCTTAGGCTAACACCATCCGCCAATACACAGTAAAAAGGCGGGTTTTGGAGCTACACGTAAAGAAACTTTCAGCCGCGCCTGTATAATATAAAAACAACTTAGAGAATTTTTATCATCCCACCTTAAGCGATAGTCTTTTTCTTGTTGTCTGTTGTGCCGGTAAGCTGTGAAATAGCTAACCAGCTTGTTTCAACATTCACATTTAACTTTTGTGCGAACACGGTGGCCACGAACCTGACGAAGATTGAGTTAAACCATCATGGAGACTAACCCGACTAGTTATTCCCTTATTTGGAGTTTTTTTCAGGCACACTCGTGTGCTTTCAACATATGTGACGCAGGGGTCAAGAAATGTTTGGGAGGAAAATGTCGGAAGGTGGAGAAGGAGGTGGCGATGACGGTGCAGAGTTCGACTTTTGGTTCTCCTTTGTTGGTCATGACTTCCCTTTGACTTCATTAGCTATATGTTTGTTTTTTCGCTCCTCGTTTATATTTCTGACAAGTCGGTGGCGAAACAAAGTTGATCGACTATATTGGATCTATCAAGAAAGAACCAAACGTCCTCGCCATGTTTAGGGCTAATAACCTGCCTCTTATTACGATGGCTCCGAGGTATATATTTATATTTTGTTTTCATTTAACTTTTATTTAAAGTGTTCGTGCTTATTTTGGGTCTTCAATTTACGGGGAGACACTCGATGGTCTTCTGAAAAATGGCGTTGGTACAATGGACTCGCCATTGTACCTTGTTATCAATACTCATGCTTCCATTATGGATGCAAACGTTTGGATTTCTTTTTTATTTTATACTATTTATTTTTATGAACAAAGGCTGCTGTTTCCGGACCTCACTACGTATACAACCACGTTGGAACCAACGCACAAAGAGGAGCAGGAAAACATAAAGGATTTGCCCAACAAATCATTTTTGGGGGTTTGGAACCTAAGCTACCAAGTCCGTCTCCGACCTCTGCGCCGTCTCCTGGTTCTGCGCCTCATCATGACTCCTCGCCTTATCCTTGTCCACAGCAGACGGCGATTAGCATGTCATCTGCTTCTGGGTCTACAGCTAGTGCTTCTGCTCCACAGTCACCTTTGGAGATGCTTGCGGACGCAAGCATCGATGCGAACGATGACGACAGGGCCGACATGAAGGCATTCGACGAAAAAGATGCAGATTTGATTCTCGGACGAGCGATCAGAAAGTACAGCCAGGAATAGTAAGTTAATTTTGATTCTGTTTTGTTCATTTTTTTATTTTTTATAGCCACACGAAAGGAATGCGATGGACAGATATAACACATCCAAAATAAGAGCAGATAATCATTGAGTGCTTCAAAGAAATTGGATACCACCCCGCACCAAACGTTATTCTTCCTGATTACAACCAGCCACTGTACACTATCGATAAGTACAACAAATTGAAACACGGTATATGTTCCACGATAATTTACTTATAACCCTTCATAGTTATCCAGCGTCATCTAAGCCGAAACCCCAAAAAGTATACGGCGCCTCCCAAAGAACCGAAGCCGAAGCCTCCGAAGACTAAGAAACGAAAAAAGAAAGCAGAGTCAAGTCCTGAACCGTCTGATGATGATGAAGATGTTGAAGATAAACTTAGTTCAGAAGAAAGTAGCGAGTCGGAGGAGGAAGAGGAAAAGGAGGAGGAGGTATCTGGAAAAAAGAAGCGGAAGAAAGAAGTGATGGTTGCAAGAAAGACAAAGCCTACTCCTGAGCCGAAGCCAGAGCCTGTAGCTGAGAAACCAAAGAAAAAAAGAAAAAAAAAAGAATTAATTTTTCTGTTATATTTCTCAAAAATTGCAATAAACTTATTTATTTAATTAAAAACAATTTTTATATGCGTAATTAACGGCAGAATACCGGAATAATAATCGGCATTTATTGCAGAATACCGATTAAATAACGGCATTATGCCTATTAAATAACGGCATTATGCCGAATAAATAACGGCATTATGCTAAATAAATAACGGCATTATGCCGATTAAATTACGGCATTATGCCGAAGATATTGGCCAAATAATACCGGTATATACCAAAAATCGACACCGAAAAAACGGGGGGGGGGTTGCAAAAACGGTAGGTATGTACCGGTATCACATAATTACACCGTAAAGTGATAAAATACCGGTATTATACCGATAATATACCGATGAAAAATTTCCAGTGATCTTTGTCCACTGCGACCCACTCCGAATCTTCTTTTTTGGTGATAATCGCTGCAGCTGGTGCACTGGCAGTCTCCGTTTCTACTGGTATTGCAATTGTCAAATCGAGGACATCGTCTTCTTCTTCGATGTCAACTTGCTCTGCATATGTGTCCAATTGGCTGCCAGTGCTGATATCGGTGTCCATGTAGTCAGGATCATCGTCTTGATCTGTCCGTTTTCGTTTCTTTTTCCCTTGAACTTCCATTTCGTGCTGCATGCATGAAAGAAAGGATAAACCAAACAATTAGATCGAATAAATACAATGATAAATAGCATACATCAAGTAGCAACTGGTCTTCTGAAGTCATCTTTTGATTTGCATGGTTAGCAACCTTTTTCTCTTTCTAAAATATTTAAAAAATTTGAAGTCGAGGATTGAGGATACTAACTGCTTCCTTTTGTTTGTCGGCACGGAGTGCGGAGGAACTCATGAAAGAGGCGAATCCGGTCGAATTCGTGCAGCTTTTGGCTGTCTGGGATTCGAAGATGGAGGATTTATCACTGGGCTTTTTTGGGAGGATTACCAACACTCTTCATGCATATGTTATCGATTGGCTTTCGGTCAGTTGCTTTTTTCTTTAGGGCTTTTTCCACTGCTATGCTGTTAACCGGTGGGATGCCTCGAAGATGCGACAATGCCTTTTCAACAAGAAAAACATAATATTTAATGCATCGATTTTACTGTTTTGCTTTTCTGGTTTGAGTCGGGGTCGGTTTCCGTCAGTGTGTCAGTGAACATCTCAGTGGCAATATGAGTAGGGGTTTGAATGACGTCGCCGCCACAAGATGGATTGTAGGATGTCGATGTCGCTGGACGCTGTTGTATAGTTGCACTTGTCACTGATGACGAATTGAGATAAGCGTTCGCGTGTTGAGGCTGGGATGCTTGCTCCTTTTCTTCATAATGCTCGCTATCATTCCTCTGATACCACCGATGTCTTGTTCGTTCAAAGGAAGATTTTTTAGAACCTCTGTCAACACGTCATTGGCGGCAGGTACCGGTGCGCTGGTGGAAGGGTTGGCGAGATTGGCGGGAGGCTTGGTGACATTGCTGACAGGCTTAGTAGCATTGGCGGCAGGCTTAGTAGCATTGGCGGGAGGCTTTGTAGCATTGGCGGGAGGCTTTATAGCATTGGCGGGAGGCTTTGCATATGGTTTCGAAGTATGCTTGGACGTCTTCGACTGACGTTTGGAGTCATCGTCTTCGCCTTGATCAGGTGCCGAGTCGGATTGTTTTTTTTTCTAATTCCAATTGTTTCTTTTTCATATTGGCTAAAGCGCACCTTCGCTGTGGATGAGATTGAATGTTCTCGCTCGTGTCCAGGTACTGCTTGAATGTGTATTTTAATTTGTACTCGAGGAAACTCTCCGGTGTCGCGTCGCGTACAGCTAAAGTGAAAGAATTGAACTCAGCTTGAAGGACGGCATGATATTGGTTCACGTTTGGGTTCCATAAATTAGCTGTATACAGTTGAAGATGATGTCGATCCTGCAAAGGTTTATAATAAAAATTATGTCGGAATGATAATCGGTACCTTTCTAAGGTTAGTAGTCGGTAAGAACACTTTTCGATCTTCCAACCAGATTGTGAGATCTTGATTGTGGAATTTAGATACCTTTCTCTTGATTTTTGCTAAATTCTCCTTGTAATTTTTTCCACCGCCGTCGAGGATGAAATGAAAGGCCCAGAAGGATAGAATAGCTTGTTGTTCCATTGTGTACTTTGAAGTCGTCAGATCTCTCGGCCTAGAATCACATTACACAGGCGAGTCTGTAAGATTTACCTCCTTACTCTTTTAGTGTTGTTACTTTTTTCCTCTTCTTCGGCTTCCTCTTCTTCTGGATCAGCTTCCTCTGGTTCCACTCTACATGTTCCATCTTGGGTGTCGGCGTCGGCGGCGGCTTCGGACTCGGAATCGGAGTTGGGTTGGACAAACCATCGAGTGCGTGCATTACTGCCTTTCGGTTTCGGCATTGGTGTCGACACAGACATGAAGGCATCCTCGAAGTCCAACTGTCTGCTACAGTTGATACTGTCGAGGTCACTGGGCACATGCATTGATGCCGATTGCTCAGAGGCTTCGGGGGTGAACACAATCTCCGGAAATAAACTGCTATTGACCATGGTGTCGTCGGAGTCGACAATTCTCGGGGTCATGGGCATTCGCTTCGCCGCGCTGAGTAAATCCAAAAGGTTTGCTAGTAAGTGCATGTAGTTTTGGCTTCGATGTTTGGTAGTGATGCGATATTAGTGACAGGTTGAGGAGCGGATACAATTTGGAAGTTTGAAGAAGTGTGAGAATTCAAGGTTAAGCCAAACTGTAATGTTGAAGAAAGTTGGCAGTTCGAAGAGGCTTGGGAATGGATAGTTGTTTGGGGAATGACGGTAGGTTGGACCTCGACATTGGCGGCATGTTGGAGATTGGCGTTCGGTTGGAGATAGGTAGCATGTTGCATATGGAGATTGGCGGAACCTGCAGTAGCAACGCCAACAGTATGTGCGTCGGTACCAGAGACAAATATTGATCTGACCGGTGTTTCAGGGAAGCAAATTATCGGAGATCGTTGGACCGAATGTGAGTCGAGTTGACTCATAGTGTGTGAGATGACACTGTTAATGTTGCTGTCGTTGTTATTCTTTATCAGGTTGATGAAGCACATGACGTCTGGATTCGATAAAAGTGCAGCTACGTCGGAGATCGAAGAAGTCACATCTTCGAAACGTAATTTTGCCGAATTTAACTCAGCGGTCTCGGTGACTTAAAAAAAGTAAGTTTTGTCGGTTGTTTGTGAAACTTTTATCATTTTCCAACGCGCTGCAGCTGGAAATGGCTTCGAGTGGGTTCTGTGTCACGATCGACTTATCAGATAACTTAGAGAAAAACATTAAAAAATATAATAACTATGTTTTTCGCTGGGAACAAAATGCCAATGCTCGCATCTTCGTGTGTCTCAAGGCTAGTAGGTTTGGAAAAAGTGGCTAACAAGAAGTAGCAGACTTACTTAAAAAGAAACAAATTACTTTGCTCTAAACAACCAGTCAGGAGAAATCCGGTCGGTGGTAGAAATTTAGAAGACTCATCGCAAGTGTCTGCGACTTGTTCAACATTTCCTCGAGACGCAGGGTGTCGAGTTGTAGCGATCGTGGAAGCATTCTGCATTTTAGAGTAAATACTTTAGTAGTTCGTTTTTGCTGGGATCAAGTGAAAAAATTCATATTCAACAATAGCCAGTTACCAATGACGGCTGACACCCAATGACAATGTCGCCCAATGTCTTTAATATACATTAGCGCAGCTTACCACATGTGTTATGTCGTTTCCAAACGTGTTTTCCAACTTATTTGGGGAGGACCAACTCTGGCGTCGTTACACAGTACGCAACTTCTCCGCTGTAGCCGTTCACCCCAAAATGAGGAAACCAACTGTTTCCCGGCAGAGAAATGCGATTTACACTGGAAATTCTAAAACTTGCTGCATTAAATGGCAAGTGATCTATGGTCATATTATTCAAGTTGATGGCCCCTTCTCATCCCTCGACTTTGACGGTACTATTTGGAACGAAACACATCCCCACCTAGATCTATGGGTTGGTGTTGACGACGATAATCCGGAGCATTCGAGAAGGTACGAGGTGATCATTGGAGACAACCACTACATGAACGGTGTCCAATGCACTTCCCCAATAAAAACTCCAAGTGGGAAAACACTGGACCCCCTTGAGCAACAATACAATAATTTCCTCGGCAGTGTCAGATCGACGATAGAGAAGATCTTCGGCTACCTGAAGACGTGGGCTATACTCGGTACAGTATACCGCGGGATGTTAATGAACGACAATGGATATTCTTTTTTATGCACAGCTTTTTTTTCTGTTGCGAATTATACAACGCCCGCTTCGCTATTCTTAATCACAATAAAAGAGAGATCAAGGTAGTCGTGTTCGATGACAATGGAGCTCCAATGTGCCCCCCCCCCCCACCTAACCTGACACCGGAAAATCTGAACATTCGTGACAACATTCACAGACAACTCTCTAAATATAAATCTGTATCCAATAAGACTTTCTATCGCGCCGAAGACATTTGCTCGGGAAACAATGTCACCTCATTCAAGATGACAGACTCGATCTGGATGTTCGATGAAAATAGCCAAGACTTCTTAAAAGGTAACATAACCGGGTGTGTCAATGGTCTCTTCTCCGTGAGATCATTCAACAAAAAATACACATTCTCAGGTCTCATACCGTCGATTTTATTTAAAAGAGACAAA
Source organism: Daphnia pulex (assembly GCF_021134715.1). Classification (NCBI taxonomy): domain Eukaryota; kingdom Metazoa; phylum Arthropoda; class Branchiopoda; order Diplostraca; family Daphniidae; genus Daphnia; species Daphnia pulex. The sequence continues at coordinate 9,784,719 of NC_060026.1, read as the reverse complement.
GGCGCTCAAGACAAACCTAATATCTCTGACTTTGCGATTTCTTCTTCGTATCTAACGTCTTTGAACCAGTTGCGAAAGAATCCAATAGGTCCGACGCCATCATTTAATCTGTCCGCTGCCGATGACGCGGACGCATCGAATGTCGTTGCTGACGCTGATACTGACTGTAAGGAAGCGATCCCTATACCACATGAAGACGAAGGTGACCAAGAGCAAGATCAGCATTATCTAGATGAAGATTTTCTTGTGGAACTTGGAATCGATATTGTATCCAGTGGCTCTTATGACGATGATGTCGTACTTGACTACTCCATGGACGAGGAGGAGAAGGAGTGACTTCTCAATTTGGCACATCCTTGGGAGGTGATTGCTTCCGTTGCAGACAACTTAACGATTTGCACTTCACCTTCCGGTAAAATCGAGATATGGAAGAGAGATGCCTACACGTTGTTACATAATCATTGGCTAAATGATCAAATAATCAATTTTTTCTCGGATTGTGCCAACTATTCATTAGACGAAAGCGATTATTGTCCAAGTGCCTATATATGCTCTACATTTTTCTTCTTGAAACTAGGAACGGTTGACCTTCATGGCGCCATTGGACCTTATCGCTACAGTCCTGTCCGTCGTTTCTTTCGCCAAGATGGCGTAAGACCCTGGAATTTAGAGACTATCTGCATCCCTGTCCACGTCCACAACAATCACTGGATTGCTGCCATCATCGACGTCAAGAATAGCAGAGTTATTGTTATTGATTCTCTTACTGGTTCATTGGACGACCAGACGATATCAAAGATCGGTGAATACCTCATTCACTGGATGAAAGATGAACTGAAAGAGAACAAAAAAGGAATAATCGATACTGGCACAGTATTCTACATCGAAGATCCATTCGCGCGGGAAGAAACCATTGCATACATCAACTCTCGCTTGGAATATCTGTCGGAGGGTAAATGGCGAGTTGACTACGCAAATTACTGGTGCCAAGATAATACTTCCGATTGCGGCCTTCATACAATTGTCGCGATGTTCATTCACTTCACTGGCGCAACTAGATCAAAGTTCCACACAGACGATGCCAAGTGTAACGAAGCAATTTCGACGATGCGTTCGATGCTGCTCAACTTCATTCGCTATAAATATGTCACGAAGTCTAAAGAAATATTTGATCCTTACCTAGTAATAAATTTAATGCACTGAAATAGGCTGTATATTTTTTGTTTCATCGATTTGAATTTTAATAAAAAATCAATTGCGATGTAAAAGACATTGGACGCCATTTAAATTCGCTGTCTGCCAGATGTAAGACACAGGCAGCCAGCTATAATTATTGGCCGCCAGCTTAAATCATTGGCCGCCAGCTTAAATCATTGGCCTCCAGCTGGAAAACATTGGACGCCAGCTACGAAATCATTGGTTGCCACCTGGCGTCCAATGTTGACATTGGATGCCACTTGATGTAACGGGGCAAATTTTTAACATTGGACGCTGAAGGTAACGGCGACCAGTTACTGCGCCCCCATGCGCAGTTGTGTAGCCCCGACCAAGGGCTATCGAATGATCATATAAAAAGGGGGTATTGTGACGTGACGTAACGGCTGCGCGCAGCGCTGCCAATGGTTTCAGACAACTCCTGAGGTTGATCTTATCCGAGAGGTAAGTTGCTCTTTCTGCTAGAAGATCGATTAGTCGGTCTGTGTTGACCTCTTTGCCGAGAATGCACATGTTGATACTTTCTTGAGGAGGATACATTTGAGGTAGTGAAACAACAAGAACACATGGAATCTGTAGGTTGATAAAAAAATGAAAAATTAAGAGAATGCAGCAAAGGTCGAAAACTTTAGTTTGAACGGAGAGAACGATTTGCCGATATCCGCTAATTCGCAAAGCTTGTTGAAGACCATCCTGTTGGCACCTGTTGATGCTATGAAGCTACGTTCATTAAAGTCCTCATAGTAACTATCATCCGAGAAACGTGGACCAGACATTTTCGCTTGCACTTAACGTGATAAATCTTCTAGGGGCAACATAAGTTAACGCCGAAGTTATTTCTGATCGGAAGATAGCACTTACCGTCTCTTAATCGTCTTAAGTACGTAACACGAAAACGTCAACATCACAAATTCGCATGATCCTTTTTTCACAATTTTTATTATCCTAATATTCATTCTTTAGCCTATTGACACCCCTACGGTCACAATCGTTATGGCAAAAACAGGAAAAACCAAAACAAGAAAAAAGAAAAATTCATCAAAAAATACAGCGGATGAAATTTTCTTCGTTAGCGAAATACAAATGAAATGCAAAAGCACCACAAATAAAAACTCCACTGAGAAGAAAAGAGCCCCGTAAATTCTATGCAACTAAAAATAATCATTCTTTTATACATCTTCCAATTCGAAAAAAAAGTAAAACAGCATCAAGTGAAGACGAAAAGGATTCCAAAGATGATCCCAAAGATGCTTCATACGAAGATGGTGATGAAAGCGAAGCGAAGATGAAGACGACGAAAACGATGAAGATCATGAAGAAAGCGATGAGGAGAGCGGAGATGATGAAGAAGAAGAAGAAGAGGAAGAATCTTTTGAAGAAAAAAAGAAATGAGTATATAATTTTGATTTTTTTATTATTCATTTTAATTCAGAGGGGTAGAGTGGACATGCAGCTGATATTATCGTTAACTATTATCAGCGAAACTGAGCGTCAGCACGCACCACGAAGTATGCATATGAAAAGATAACTCTGGCCATTGGGCTCAACCAGGACACCCTGGCACAGCCCTCCCCACATGGATGAACATGCATCTCACAGATGTCAGCGCCAAACGCTACCTTTGTAACGCCAACGATAATCAAGTAAACGCGCTGAAATTAGCTTTCGCGCTATCGGGAGCTGATCCAACGAAGCAGAATAAATGGACCATCGCAGCATCGTTTTGGCAAAAAATGGCTTACTAGGATTAGATAATAAATGTTTCAAACGTGTAATACTTTATTTCGGCATTATCATCATCTGAAAACTCATTTTATTAGTATGGAAATAAATTCTCGATTTTAAAAAACGTTGATGGGCTAGTGACAAAAGGAAGCATCTTGTCTGATGAAGACAAAGAATGTATTAACGAAGAGCACGCTCTACGCAACAAGAAACACACAAAGAACGAACTGGCCCGCAACGACTTTCTTCGACATTTCGTGTTATCTGAGTTGTCTCATTTCGAACAAGGAAATCTTGCGACAGGGAAGAAGACGACACTGAAAAGCAAGACATCAAAAGGATCGCTTGGTATTGACTCGAAAGATGCAAATACAAAGAAAAGAATCACAGTGCTTCAACGCAATACATCGGCGCGGACCAACTTAGCATTTCTCGCTGATACAGTTACATCACAAAAAATTGTGTTACAGAAGCTCTCTAGTATGCACGAATTAATGGATGATCTGGCTGAGTCTTGTAACGATGTACAAGGATCCGACGATGATGAAGAGCACGGTACTACATCAAAGTCCGCCACTACTGCGTCACAGAGAAAAATGAATCCGGATAAAGATTTTTTTTCATCGAACCCACCAACCTCCGTCGCGACACCGATGTCTAAAGCAACAAAAAAAACTTGAAGGTCAATATAAACAATGTATAATGTCTAATAGAAATTAATTACTTAGAGGAGTTCACAAAAGCCGAATCATCAGCCAGCAATGCCGAGGAAAGCAAACACATTGACGATCTGTTGCTCGGCGCCAACGACGCGCAGCTAAATATTTTGACAGGACAAATTTTGCATCCTGAAATCGCCAATGTAAATCAAACTGAACATACCACAGACATTCCCCTGCAAACAAGACAAGTACCTCATTGGAAGAAGTCAACAGATAAATATTTTCGAGTTAGCCCCTAATCGCTTATTCCTCAGTGTGGTGAATGATGCCGTCATGAACGAAGCCAATGACCAAAACGATCAAGAAGGAATTGACAAAATCGTGATCAACATTATGAAGCCTTTAATCGAATGTGATGGTTAGTAGAGCTTTTACACTTTTATTGAACCGTACCGAACGATTAAGAGCCGAAGTAAGTTCCGTCAGACTTACGACGTCGATTGCAGTACGATACGATATAGTGTACGGACCATAACATCGTAAGTACGATGTAAGTCCGTAATGCGATATTGTTCCGTTCTAAAACGATTCTGAGACGATATAACTATCGTGAACTAAATCGATACGGATTATGTTCCGCTCTATGCCGATTCCGAGACGATTCAACTTCTGCAAAAAAGATCGATATGGCTATGTTGCGTCCTATGCCGATTCTGATTCGATTCATGTATCGTATTAATGAGCGATTTTTAAATAAGATCCGTATCAAAACGATGCTAAATGCGTTTCTGATACGATTAAGACACGGTTCAATGTAGCGTTTTCGAGGTTTTTTATTCTATAATTAAATTCGCTCTTTCTCACGAAATTTTCTTCCTCTCGTGAGGGGTCGATCGGTTAGCGCCACACACACATCCGGTATACATAGTTCGAGAGTGTGCGTGGCGCTGACCACATTGTTGTTTCGGTCGGTTGGACTCTGTGAGTGTAATCATTTTCGCTCTGTTCGAATGTGGATCTCGAACTTAGTTGATGGGCCTATCCAATCTGATGTTGGACCTGCTTAAGCTCGCTGAGCTCCTTGTTGCTTTGTGGCCATGGGTGACGTCTTGATTGAAGATATGCGTTGTGGTATATGCGAGCTTGGAAGCCTCGCTCGCATATAGATCTGTACACGATTTGTGACCATGCCTGGATGCACATATGTTAACGCTACGCGAATATGACAGATGTTGCACCTGCGTACTGTGGTGAGTATGTGCGTGTTATGCGCAAGTTGGCGTGATGGTGTGACATGCACATATGTGGCTACATGGTGTGGTATGACGTGAACACGTGTGATGTGCGTGGGGTAGTCCCGTCATCTCACATATCCGTGTACAGATGTATGGAGGATGTCATCTAGGAAAGTGACATTCGGGCTTCTGTCCACTGCGCATTACCCTTACTCATATTGGCTTGTATTGGTTATATAAGGTTTCAATTGATTGAAAGTATAAGTCGTGACTTGCTGTTATGACTGTGAGCTTAAGGTCGGTTGGGGGCCACTGTGATAGCCCCCTGACGCGTGAATCGATTGATTCTACTTTTGGGCAGCTGTGGCCTTTTCGACAATTGCTTCCAAATCGGTTTGTTTCAGTTGCACGTAGTGGTTTAGTACTGTTTTCACCTATTTCAAACGGTCGCAGAGTAGTATTACGTCAAGGGAGACGCCGTTCGCTAGGAGGGACGTCGCGCCGCCTTTTCTGCCACTCCAGCCTCTGTGCATCTCTGGGTGGAACAGTTTCTTGGCCTTCAACCAACTGAGTATCAATCGGTTGAGCTTCGAACGTGTTAGAGGGGACTTATCTTCGTTTATGAAGAGCTGTGATGAAGGGTCACTATCGGGTCGAATGAAAAGGTAGTCATTCAGTGCTTTCAGGGCCAGCTTGTGTGTGATATGAGCCGTGTCGGGCTGACCTCTAAACTGGTTCGTCTTCGATGATTGTAACGACAAGGTGACTTTCGCAAGTTCAGTGCCTTCGAATGTGAGCTCCGTTCGCTCCATTTTATGGCATGCTGGTTTGCTTCTGGGGTAGGAGCGGGAGATCTGGGTGATCGATCACATGTGATCTCGGACTTTCTCAAGAGACCGTAGGTGGTCGTAGCTAGTGCTGCCCAGCAGAGTATCTCGTCGAATGATGTGATGTTGATGGAGTGGCTGAGGCGCGTGAGGGTATCGTGGCCTACAGGGAACTTGGTTTTCGAAGGGGGTGCTCCCAGGGTGCGTTTGAGGCCATTGAAGAAGGTCTGAAATGGGAGGGAGCTTGTGATGTTGGTTCCACCTTGTCGCTCGCAGTGCAGTCCGACGCATTTCGCATAGTTCTTGATGGTCTTGGCGAGTATTGGCTTTGGGACGCTGATGGTGCGTTTCGACTGGATGATCTTGCTGTCGGGATTACTGGATCGATTAGCAAGACTAGCCATCCACATGAACATTGTCTCTTTCTCGAGGGGGTATGGCTGGCGCTTCGTTGTTTCTTGACAGAATCTCTCATACGATCGGACCGGTGTGGCGTATGTTCTCCTGGTCGAGGGTGCGAGGCCGCTTTGAAAGATATCGATGACCTGTTGTAATAGTTCTAACGGGTCCGATCCACGCTCATGCACATGGTCAGACGCTGATGCCTTAGCTGCCGATGCTGACTGTGTTTGCCTCCGTCCTGATCTTCGTTGGGTCGATGATTTAGGCATTCTGAATTCATGTGATAATTAGTTTTACGATCAATAACAAACAGAAGATAAGTAATAAAATTTAGATCGTGTTTGAGTATGTGAAGTGTGATTGAAAGAAGGTCGGAGAGAGTAAGAAGGGAGTGTATCGCGTGGTGGTGATGGAAACATCATGACGAGGAAATCAAAGAATGGGATGACCGGGGGGTGCATTTAAAAGTATCGGGTGTTTGGTGTATCTCCTCGCTGCAGTTTGATTGGGCCGCCTGCTGGGGTCGGTGGGTCGCTCGATGACCTTCTGGGGTGATTATATCGCTTTAGGAAGGTGGCTTCCTTGAGGCGTGACAAAGGATCCGCCAATTTGTTCGGCTCGGACGGGATATGATTGACGATGACGTCGAAGTCGTTGACCACGAAGTAAGTGAAAATCTTGTCGAGGAGGGCTCGCACGTTCCTGGAAGAAGATGTCCTCCTCGTGATGATGTGCACCATGTCCAGATTGTCGCAGTATGCAAGGATCTTACGTCCCTTCAGATGCGTTATGAAGGTTTCAAGTGCATGTGCGAATGCCAGTAGTTCTAGGAACACTAATGACTCGGATTTAGTGATAAAGGACGCTGCTCGTTCGGGCTCGGTCCACTCGTCACGTCCGTAGTACTTACCGAAAACGGCTCCCGCGCCGCTCTTGGATGCGTCGGTGAACAGCTTGATGGAATCATATGCAATCGGGAGAATGATGAAAGTTCCTTTCCACAACGTGAGTGTGTTGAACCACCACTTCAATTCGCGAGCTGCTGCCGCGGTGATTACCCGCTTGGGAGGGTCATGTTCGTGTGGGCGCCGTGTTGTTTCGTCGTCTGTTTCGGCGATCAGGCCATAAAGATCGGCGAGATAGATTCGCCCGTGTCTTATGCCTCGCGCAAAGAACTGAAGTAGCTTGAAGATCGACAACTGTGACAGTGGAGCCATATGGCAGGCAAGCGTGAATGAGGTCGATAGCTCTCATCCTCTTCTCTGGCGTGACGCGGAACGTCATCGTTTCGGGTTCGATGAGCCAACCAATGTGGTTTGCGCGTTTCGCAGGAGGGTGAGTTTTAATCATATCTTCTTCCGCTATCGTCAAATCCATGCGTGTGGCTGTCGTGACGAATAGTTCGTACGATGACTGGCATGTTGGTATCCGTGAGTGTGGGGATGGTAGGCCCATGAGACCATGGTCAAAGCCGAGACGATGCGGGGATGATTCGTGGGGTAGCCCAATAATTGCAGTATCGTCTGAGGATCTGGTAAACAATGCTACACCAGTCGATCTTATTTCGTATTCTAGACCTCGAGCGGGTAGATCGTACATTGCGTAGCTCGATGCTGCCCCGAAGACGTCGGTAGTGGATGCGTAAACGTTTCCAGTAACTGGGCAACGGATGCAATACAAACCAATGCTTCGATCGTTGAGGCCGGTGAGTTTGTATGCGGCTTTGAAATCGACTTTAGCGATAAGGGCCTCACGACCAAAGATGGCGACAAGGCGCAACAGTTCGTCGAGGGACGCCATTGGCGCTGCAAAGTGGGGCGTGTGATCGTTTGCCGACACGAAGTGCAGGTTGTTTGATTGCCTCTGTGGGCAGGATGGGTCAATGATGACTCGAATCTTCCCTGAGCCCGGGGTTACTTTCGGGACAGCACCGATGGGACAGATGTTGATGATCCTCGCTGGAAGATCAGATCGGGATATCTGGTTCTCGGTGATTGGGATGAGCCGTTTTAGTTCGATGTCTTCGGCGAGTACCCGCATCACTTTCTGAACGGCTTCTGGATCCCTAACATAGTTCGGGGACGAGGCGATTGTTCCTTGTCGTAGTCCGAAGTAACCGGCGTCAGCGCCGAATGCAATGACCGCGGCGAGGGCCTTGGCGAATGTTCTGTCAGGATGCGAAGAGCAGCTCCTGTGGAAGGCTGAGAGCGACAGAGGCGATGCCGTAATGCGCGCCCTCCAGTGCCGTAAGTAGTAGTCCCAGTGGGAAGCCGGGTCTGGGAAGTCGTGATACATCGACTCGTAGAGTACCGTATCAGAGGGAGTAAGATCTCCAACCCGTTTCCACACTGTTGGGGGGTCAACGTCGTGGGTTCGTCCACGTGAGTTAAACAGCAGCGGTGACAGTTACTGTGTCCTGTAGCGCACAACCGCTGGCTTATGTTTTGTACTCGGGAGGTAAGGGAACGAGTCATCAAAGTGAGATGCTAGTTCTGAATTACCACCCCTAATTCTGGAGAAGAACATGGCTGTTGCAAAGAGTCATGTCACCAAAAAAAGAAAGCGCGAATACGGGCACAGCGACGATGGCAGCGAGGAGGAGAATGACCAAGACCAAGAGGACAACGAGGAATCCGATGCGTCAGGCAACGGAAACAAATCAAAAACAAAAGCTCAACCAAAAAAAATCAAAATCAGCTCAGAAGAAAGAAAACGAAGAAAGGGCTGCGGAGACAGAGAAGAAAGCGAAGTCCGACCGGTTGGCTGCAGCTGACAAGCGAAGCTCCAATGGCGATAAGACTGCTGCAGACAAGGAGGCAAACAACGACTATCTTAATCAAGTACAAAAAGGAGCCCAACAAGCAGCGGAAGCAGAAAACAAGAAAACAAAGCCAAAGAGAAGAGAAACAAAGCAAAGGCAGACAAAGAAGCTGAAGAGGCCGAAGACGACGCTGAAGAGGATGATGACAACGGGAACTAACTTTTCTTTTAATTAGAGCTTTTTTTACGTTTTTTATGTGTTTTTATTTGGGGACTCGAGCGACGTCACAGTTTTCCGATAGTTAGCGCGTAGACAAGATTGAGGCTTTGTTAAAGGAACTCTTATCCACGGATGGACTGACGCGCGGCTACCATAGAGCCGACACGACGCGCTCTAGACAGGCAATAGACCACGTCCTGACACCGTCCCGGTAACAACCGCACATGCAAACATGCAAACATGCAAACATGCAGACACACACGCACGCATTCACATGGCGCCTCGTCAATCATTCACCTTGTTGTGTATCCCACACAACTGCAGCTGCACCAAAGCCCATAGAGCGTGCAATTACACGATCAGCGGTGCCAGACACCACCCGGGTCCACGTGCACAAGGACGCGTCGTTGAGACACCACATCCCCACCGTTCCTTTAGCGCACGTCAATCCGACAATCCTTGCAACCAACTGCAACCGTGCACTCGGCATCGATTCGGTCACAGTCAACCGCAAAGCTGGATTTGAAGAAATGCACGTCGTCTTTCGAGACGTGCGAACTATCTCTACCATCCAAGAGCGAGAACCACCCCCACGACCTGGCCGGGTCAGCGGCGGTAGTACACATGTCGTGTCCCAGCAGGCACAGCGCTAACTATTATCAGCGAAACTGAGCGTCAGCACGCACCACGAAGTATGCATATGAAAAGATAACTCTGGCCATTGGGCTCAACCAGGACACCCTGGCACAGCCCTCCCCACATGGATGAACATGCATCTCACAGATGTCAGCGCCAAACGCTACCTTTGTTCACCTTACACCCGAGGTGCAAGAAAAACAAGGTAAGACGTTTTGATCACCCGAGACGACCGTAACGTCGACCGGACTTTCTTTGTTCCTTTCTCTTGGTTTTTGTTTTTGTTCTTTTTTCTGTGCTCTCTTCTTTCTCCCCTGTTTCCTTACTCTCTTCCTCTCATTCTCGATCGCTTGGTGGTGGCCCTTGTTGTCATGCTCCCCATTGTCCCCACACCTGCCCTCGTGCTTTTCTTTGCACACCGTCACTCCCACACAGACCCCGGGCCCATAAGCCCTCCTCGTCCGACCTCGCCTCAGTTTCCCAAGCTGGTTCTCCCCTCCTATGTCCGTCCCGCGTCAATCTTATATGCTCGTCCCCCCTTTCGATGTTCGTCCGCGATCCCCATCCCCGCCCTTGAACTCGTTTCAATGCGCCCCATATTGTCCAGGGCTCGCGCGATCGCATCATCGTTCCCATGCTCGCCCTGTTCGTCCGTGCTCCCCCTTCTTCCGTGTTGACCATCTTCTTCGATCCAACGTCATCTCAAGAATTTCTTCTTTCCTTTCTTTTAGTTTTAGTGTTGTTTTTTTCGTTTTTTTTTGCTGTGCTCTCTTTTTCTCCCCCTGTGTCCTTTCTCTTTCCTCCCATTCTCGGTTGCTTGTTGGGGGCCCTGGTTGTCATACATCCCATTGTCCCCACACCTGCCCTCGTGTTTTCCTTCGCACCGCCGCTCCCATACAGACCCTCGGGCCCATAAGCCCTCCTTATCCGAGCTCGCCCCCAGTTTCCCAAGCTAGGCCTTCTCTTCTGTGTCCGTCCCGTGTCAATCTCATATGCTCGTCCCCCTTCCGATGTTCATCCTTGATTCCCATCCCCGCCCTCTAAATTGTTTCCTTGCGCCCCCTAGCGTCCCAGACCCGCGCGGTCACGTCGTCGTTCTCATGCTCGCCCTTTTATTCCGGTCTTCACCTTCTTTCGGGCTGGCCATCTTCTTCAAGCCCTCATTTCCATGATGGCCCTTACTTCTACTGTGTGTGTTCCTTCGTTCGCATCCCCCTTTTGGGGGTGCAACGTGTCTTATCTTTGCTCACCCACGTGGCGTGGGAGGAGAGCCACCCTAGTCGCGTATGCGGGGCATACCTTCGTAGGGTCGGATCGCGGCCTCTAGGTTGGCCTACCGATAGGCTTTCCTCCCCGATTTGCCTCCTTTTGTGTGGGATACACAACAAGGTGAATGATTGACGAGGCGCCATGTGAATGCGTGCGTGTGTGTCTGCATGTTTGCATGTTTGCATGTTTGCATGTGCGGTTGTTACCGGGACGGTGTCAGGACGTGGTCTATTGCCTGTCTAGAGCGCGTCGTGTCGGCTCTATGGTAGCCGCGCGTCAGTCCATCCGTGGATAAGAGTTCCTTTAACAAAGCCTCAATCTTGTCTACGCGCTAACTATCGGAAAACTGTGACGTCGCTCGAGTCCCCAAATAAAAACACATAAAAAACGTAAAAAAAGCTCTAATTAAAAGAAAAGTTAGTTCCCGTTGTCATCATCCTCTTCAGCGTCGTCTTCGGCCTCTTCAGCTTCTTTGTCTGCCTTTGCTTTGTTTCTCTTCTCTTTGGCTTTGTTTTCTTGTTTTCTGCTTCCGCTGCTTGTTGGGCTCCTTTTTGTACTTGATTAAGATAGTCGTTGTTTGCCTCCTTGTCTGCAGCAGTCTTATCGCCATTGGAGCTTCGCTTGTCAGCTGCAGCCAACCGGTCGGACTTCGCTTTCTTCTCTGTCTCCGCAGCCCTTTCTTCGTTTTCTTTCTTCTGAGCTGATTTTGATTTTTTTTGGTTGAGCTTTTGTTTTTGATTTGTTTCCGTTGCCTGACGCATCGGATTCCTCGTTGTCCTCTTGGTCTTGGTCATTCTCCTCCTCGCTGCCATCGTCGCTGTGCCCGTATTCGCGCTTTCTTTTTTTGGTGACATGACTCTTTGCAACAGCCATGTTCTTCTCCAGAACCTTGTCCGTGGGTTGCAGAGGAGCGCACTTCACGAGGACTTGTTTTGAGTTTTCTGGATCATTGATAATGATATTGTACATCTTTTAAAAGCCTAACAAACAAATTAATAGTGAACTACTACCAAAATGACAGAGCTTACATCGGCATGTGGGACATGAGCATTTTTCGTGAAGTATTTCTCCAGTTCCTCTATGTTGTCGCTGCGGTCGACTTTCCATTCAGTAACAATACGTTTTTCATTGCGATATGCTTGGGTTATTTCTCGTTTGTCGAGTTTCAAGATCAACTCGTCAAGAGATAAGTTCTTTTCCTATACGATTTGATAACATCAAAATATACTAAAGATACCATAAGCCTTTTGTCGACGAATCCGGATATGAATTCGGGGATCAGTGATCTGTCTTTGACTAAGTAGATCAAATAAGTGAGAGAATGTAAATAGGATAAAGTAGAGGCATACACTTAGTTTCGATTGCTGGTTTCATGATGGCGACGACTAATTTGGAGTTGGTAAATGAATAACACTAAATAAAATAACTAACTTTCAAGATTTTTGGTGGCACTGGTTGTCACTGCTTTGGTGGTTGTGGTTTTTTTGGTAGCGACACTTTGAGTTGAGGACAAGAAGGATTTATCAGAGGATTTCTTTGTCTGTGCCGTATTGCTAACGGACACTGGATTACCTCCGTCGTTGTCCGCAGAGTCTGCATCTCCGTCGGCCAGGTCGTCGAGAAGTTGGGAAATGCTTGATAGCTTTTGAATTACAACCCTCTGCGCTGTGATTGTGTCAGTAACAAATGGAAGAATCGTTCTAGCTGATGAGTTGCGCTGGAGAGCTAAGATTTTTTTTCTTGGTTTTCTCATCGCGCGTGTCCGCACCTTGAGATCCCTTCGACGTCTTGCTTGTCATCGAATTCGATGACTTCTTCGTCACGTTAACGGATTTGAAATGGGCTAATTCGTCGAATATGAATATTTCAAAGAATTCCGGACGCTCAACTTCAGACTCAGAATGTTTTTTGTTGTATCTGGCGTGTTCTCCGTCGATTGTGTCTTTGTCGTCCTGCGTTAACATGTTACCTTTTGCGGCAATTTATCGCCATTTCTGAGTATCCCATATTTGTTGCCATACTACGATGAAAGGATCAGAGAGAGACAGATCGCCGTACCCGTTTGAAGCAGTTATTGTCCAATCCCAGTAGACCTTTCCTCTTCCAGAAAGATGAAGCTATAGTCCACTTGTTGTTCTTAGTAGGGTCAGCTCCTGACAAAGCAAACGCTAACTTCAGTGCAACTACTTGGACTTCGCTCATGTCGAATCTTCCTCTCTACGGCGACATTAAACATGAATAATGAAGTAGGACTACTCGTTGCTTTTTAATTGACTTTGATACTTCTTCATCTTCTTCGTCTTCCTCCTCTTCGTCGTCGTCACCGTCATCTTCTTCATCCTCGCTCTGTGATACTACGTCTTGGTTGTAAGTTGCGTCCTGTGCCTCCTCCCGAGCTTCGCTTGATGATCTTTTCTTTTCATATGTTTTTCTAACAATGTAAACCAATTATTTTTTAAGAATTCGAGAGAAACAACATACGTTTTTGATTTAGAGGCACTTTCAGCTTTCTTCGGGGCGGTATCGGTTTTTTGAGATGTCATGTTGCTACTTTTCATGGCGTTGCCAAGGAAATTGTCATCGGCTGTCATAGGTTTAGGCGTTTGTTTGTTTCCTGTCTGGTGTGTTCTTGCCATCATGTGTCCGCAGGGATACTAAAGTCAAGGAATGACAATGAGATTGAGATGGTAATATTAAGAAAGGAGACATGAAATAAACCCAAAAAAATAAAAAGACTATAAGTTTAGCAAATCGATAGGTACATTGAAATCGAATTGTGACGGGAGTTGCAACCTATCGACGAATAATTGTGCTATATGCAGCAACTTGTGTAAGAAATACACTTATATTCAAACATGTCGGGACCGGACTTTTCCAATGAGGCGTACTACGAACGCTTCAATGAGAGTAGTTTCATTGCATCAACAGGTGTTAAGAAAGCTGTGTTCACAGAGCTTTGTAAACTTGCAGACATTGGAAAACCTTACTCGCCATTCCAGTTAAAGTAACTTCTAAGACATCTTTTTCGCTTACCTCGACTTCTAAGGTTCCATGTGTTCCTTCTGTTGCATTATCTCAAGGTGTACCCCCCTCAGGAATGCATCAATATGTGCATTCTCGGGAAGGAGGTCAACACGGATAGGTTAATAGGTATACCATCTGTCGTGTTTTTTATTACTTTCGAAATAGACGCACTTGCTGAACGCGCGGAGTTCTTGTCAGGAAAAATTAACCTGATCCAGCGTTTCTGGCACAATCGCTTCAGCGAGGATAACATGATTCCTCACATTTTCGGGACGATGGTGACTGGCATTTTGGATACTGCGGTAATGACGAGAACAAAGAGCGTCTTCCACGCAGTAAAGAAACGGAGTTAAAACGGGAAGTATAAGGAGCATGTCATGAAGCTTCAAGTAATATGCGATCTACGTGGTAGAGTCATATGAATATCAGGGCCTCACCCAGGATCTGATCATGATTGCGTCGTCTGGCGTTACGAGAACCCAATCGAAATGATGCACCCTCAAGAGAGTTTTCTAGCCGATAAGGCTTACATCGGACAAGCAACTATAACAGGTTCCTTCTTATTTTTCATTTTTACGCTTAACGTGTTCAGGCCAATTCAAGAAGCCAGTTGGAAAGCCCCTCAGCGAGTTCAAAAAGTTCTGGAACTCCATTCACGGTTTTTATCGCGTTACAGTAGAGCACTGCATCGGATTCGCCCGCGTCTTTGGTTTTTTACGACAGAAGCACCGGGGTCACATTGGGATAACCGACAAGTCAATTAGTCGTTATCAAAAGTTCATGAGGTTAATTTTCGAGGTATTCAATCTACACTATGTTCTGCAGAGTAATCAGCACCGTACACTACAACCTGTATTCGTAGACGCGAACGGCGTTAACGTGTTACCGCGGATGGACGACTCACCTGCAATTCGATTACTCCGCAGACGTCTTCATCGCCAGCAAGGGAGATTCTTCAACTTCGATATGATCACCCACAAGAAGCATATCGACACTGGCTACGACAGCAGCTTCTTCTCAAAGAAAGATCAAGTCTGGTGCTATCGAATCGATGCCAAATGTGTCGATAAAGGTGAGTGACATTTGGATAGTGTCAAAGAATAGAGACAATGCATGCCTGCGAACCTTACTGCTCTGTGCGCACATCCAATGGTCACTACGAGCAACAACTTCTCGCCAGGATGCTAATCCCTTTCGACCTTTCTCGAAACCCGACTATTGAAGATTTCGTTCTTTTTCAGAATTTGATCGAGAAAGATGACGATGATATGTCTCTTCCTGGCATCACGAGAAACCGTACCTTGAAGAACGTCAAACGAAACAAACAGTTAAACTCGAAGGACGTATTCGATACCGTGCAACACACAATGTCTTCCAGGAAGGCCAAGAGCGTTCTTCACATCAAGAAGACCGTTAGAATCATGCGTAGACCAGAGCGAGTACCATCGTCCACTGAAGATACGGACTCAAGCGACTCCGACCAAGATTACGAGTCGGAGGACGACAATATCTATACTTCAAGTTACTCGTCGGACGACGAAAGCGATGAAGACGTATCCGAGTCGGTCGTTGGAGAGACCGTATCGAATAAGCAACAAACGAAACGTGTCGTTGTTGTGACGATAGAAGTCAAGGATCGTGTCGGTACCGTATTATTGGTTTTTTAAATATTTTAGGGGATTCTTCGCTCAAACCTGCGTCACATATATAGCAAGTCAGTATCTAAGCCAGACAAGATCCCAAGACGGAAAACACGCAAGGTCAATTACTCCGAAATAATCGACGTTAGCGACGACTCCGACGAAGTACATGATACGGGAGTTGTGCGGTAGCACGTCAGTGGTTGGCACACTGGTTGGTGGCAAAAAAAAATTACTGGCTGAATGACATTTTTTCTGGTTGGCAAATTTACTGGTTAGCACACTGTTTTGCACTGGTAAGCACTGATTTTTCTTACTGGTTGACACTGGTTTTTGTTACTGGTTAGCACTGGTTTTTGTTACTGGTTAGCACTGGTTTTTGTTACTGGTTAGCACTGGTTTTTGTAACTGGTTAGCACTGGTTTTTGTTACTGGTTAGCAGTGGTTTTTGTTACTGGTTAGCACTGGTTTTTGTTACTGGTTAGCGCTGGTGTTCAACACTGGCTATCATATGGAATTTTAATTGCAATTTAAAAAATATAAAGCAATTGTAAAAGGCCATAAGTAATATGCAGGAGCAGGGCACTTCTTGTTAACATCACTTGTAAGAGTGACTGTTTTACTTCTTTGGCTTCTGATCGATTTTGCTTAATTTCGTTGGTCGTTCGTTAGTAATTTTACGCTGTCGTTGATTCTTTACTGGTGATGCTCTTTCCTTGGTTCCTTTCTCGTCGTTTTCTTTGGAGATACACTGGTTGGCGCGGTAGTAGTAGGCTTTCTAGTGTTCTCTTTCTTCTTTTGTTTCGCTACCAACTTCATGAACTCTTTAAGGGGGTCTGACACCAGGCCGGGGAACCCCGCACAATAATGGCACTCCCAATTGTCGTCAGAAAGTGGATCAAGTGACTTTACTTTGTGGTTTGCTTTGTCTATTGCATGACTGCACTCTAAGTGAGGCCTTGTGGCATCCGATGGTGTCGCAGCAGTATACTTCGATTCCTTTGGTGTCAAGGCAGTGATAACAGAATAGATAGTCGCCGTCTTTGTCTACTGTTTTCCAATAATCGCTTGTATTTGATTCCGGTTCATCGACAGTTAAGTCCAATTCTTCGATGTCCTCGACATCTTCCTCATCTCCGTCGGGTTCATCGCTGTATACAGAATATGGTGATTCTTCTCTCTTTTGCTTTTTCTGTGTCTCTTACGACTTTCCTTGGACAAAGTTTTCATGCTGTGAAAATTAGATATAATAACTGTCAACGCGTGATTTACCCGTTCTTGTGCCCGTTGGTCAGAATCGAGTGTAGCTTTTTTGGCCTTTTTGTATTCATAAAGAAAATATAGGTACTACTTACGAGTGCTTGCTTTTTATTGCGTTCGTCTGCAGAATCCAGATAACTCGCAAAACAAGTTTCCTTCACACACTCCACCTCCATTTCATTCCACGAATTCTTTGCGGGAGTCTTTTTCGGAGGAGGCTTACCAGTCATTTTGACTGACACCCGCTGTACTGCTGTTGGGGGTGGTGGCTTTGGTTGTCCTTTCTGCTTTTTTTGTTGTTTTGCCGGCAGGCGGAGGTTGAATGGTCTTCAATGCTAGGACAGCAAGAGCCTATGTAATTCATTATTAGTGTCGTGATACACATGACCTGTTTGGCTTTAAGGTTTGTCGTGGGGTCGTTGTAGTCTTTAGCTTTGTCGTCGAATATTGCTTTGCTCATGGCTTGTGGTGATTGACCGTCTAAACAAACGAATAAGGCATACATTGACTATTTACTGATTTTATTGTGTAGGCTATTGGCAAGCGCTTTGTAGTAAGCAAGTTGTTACTCGATGCTAAGTGACTCCACAGCAAAACTTTCTACACTCCGAATTACACTTTTTTTACACCATAGTGTAATCGTGGAAATTCTGCAAGGTGTTAACACTTCCTTACACTCAGTTTTACACTCAGTTTACACCAAATTTACACCGTTTTACACCGGAAATATTACACCAATAATGGACATTTTTAAACTATTTACACGGTTCGGTGGCAAAATTTACACCAAAAAGTGTAGAAATTACACCAAATATTGTAGAAATTACATTATAAAGTGTAGAAATTACACTATCGGTTGTAATTTTTGTAAATATTTTACACTCGATTGTGTCAATTTTACACCGTCGCTCGGTTAACCTGTGGCATAAATTACACTTTTTGGGCAAAAATTACACTGCTACTAGCACTTTATTTACACTTAATGGTGTAAATATTCCCGCATGCAATCGTGTAATATTTACACGCTCCTAGCTTACGCTCAGTTATTTCAAATTTTCAAGAAATATTTTATTTAAATAAATCGCCGGCAATAAATATAAATCTTTTTATTTCGTGCCTTTCGCTGAGCCTCTTCTCGGCGCCTTTGCACCTCTTGATGAATATGATTCACTAGAGCTCGCGGATTTTCTTTTCTTGGCCGCGGCTCTTTCTTGGAGTTGTTTAATCTGAGCGAATAACTCTTCCTCATCGGCATCATCATTTTCGTTGTCTTGTTCTTTAACTGTATCATCTTCGCCATTCGGCTCTCCATCTTCGTCCTGATCTTCTGCGTCAAAGAGGAGATCACTTGTTTGTCCCGAAGAAGAGGACTTAGACAGAGGACTCCTTGTATCGCTTTCTCGTTTGGGTTTTACTTTGTAGTAAACATACTTCACGTGGTTGTTGAAGCAGTATCGAGCGAATCAACGAATTTTTTCTTTTCATCCTTTGCATAGTGGTGCAAGAAAGGCTCGCAGTCTTTGACGACTGTCTTGATGATTGTATCGCTATACTTCGCCTTTAAACTCTTCCACGTACACCACTCATCGCCAGTACTATAAAAATAATTCAAAGTTAGGAATACGAGAAGCAATACTTACTCTTGGAAATATTTAGCAACGTGAGTTTTGACACTGATGTTCTTTCTTCTGCCGAGTTAATGCTGTCGCAGTAATCAATTTTTCTTCATCCTCATTTATGTCCTCCAATTCTGAAGGTAAAAGCTAGCGTAAACAAAATAATTACATATAGTTATAACATACCGAGCGATTTGCTTGTTTCCGAGGAGCTGCCTTGTTTGGAGTGGAAGAGGTGCATTGGGACATCGGCAAAAGACGAACTACAAGCAATATAAATAAGGCATGAGATGACTTACTTGGTTCCAAAGCATTTCCAAATCCCTTTTCCAAAGCCCGAATGTCCCAATAAATTTGATGACGACTTCGTTTTACTTCATCTTCCAATCCGCAAGTGAAGCCTCGGATAAGTCCATTGTTGAATTGAAAACGTAGAGCTACATTGCTCTTGTGTTCTGCAACTTGCTCGTTAGCGCTAGCTTGCACTTCTCCTTCCATCGATGAAATAAAAGAAAGATGAAATTGTGTGCCTAGAACATATGTTGACTATGTACATTAGTTACCTTTCAACATATCATTTGTGAGTTACGAGAACTACGACTGAGTCAGGCTGAGAAGACTGTTGCTGTGCCTGTAGCAGGGACTTTCCCATCTTCCCAGTCTAAATGTCTCCCAGTCTAAGTCTAAATGCCTAATTTTGATTCGAATGCAAGTCTGATTCATGAGTCTGTACTTTGCAAATGGAAAGAAGAAGAAAGAAATGTCTTTGCGAAGAACCAATCGCTTCAATGAGAAGCTCTTGCCAAGATCCGAAACAACACCTCTATCTCCTCTGCGAGCGAGGAACTCTCCCGCGAATCCGATGACGACGTATGCTTAGATTTGCCAGAATCGGGTTATAAACAAGAGAAGATCATGATTACAATCGCGGTGAACTCGAACAACCATTTTATGGTGAAGATAATATCCATCTTGATCAAAGTGACAACTTCGAAGAATCCAAAGGCCAAATTATGCAGCTGCCTCGATCTACTTTAGCCCCGCAATCCTTAGATAAGTCGTCTTTTATTTGGATTGTATATAATCTATGCAAGATTAAGATTCTTTCTAATTTGAGTGACTCTTCATTCAACAAACTTTGCGAATTTCTCAATAGCTTGACTTTGAATCCTTTACTCGAGCAGCTACCCAAATCCTTTAAAACAAGTCTTTATGCTTTGGGTGTTTCTAATTCAATGGGCCAGTTTAAGCATCATATTGTTTGTGGTAAAGAGGATCACATTTTCTTGGATAAAGCTAGAAGCATATGCCCTTCATGCGGCATAGATTATAAAAAGCTTGAGGAAGACGAACCTGGTACGGAAGCTATTTCTTTATTATTATAATCTTTTCTAAAGCTCCCAAGAATTTCTACGCTAGATCTATTAAAGATGGCGTTCTTTCAATCCTTAATGATGAGCGTTATTCCAAACTTCTAATAAAAAACCAGCCTTCCTCGCATGCTGACGACGTTTACTTTGACGATTTCTATTCGAACGCAACCGTCGGTAAAGAACTGCGCGACTTCGAATCCGATGATACTATAATTATTCCAGTAGCGTCATTCGGAGACTTGCAAATAGTTAGTGAACATTGCATTCAAGGGGGTCAGTACCAATCCTCACCTATTTTTCAAGCCATTCTTTCTCTTCCCCCTTCTACACGCGCGCTAACTTCGCATGCTCTTTTTTTATACCTGGTCCGAACTCAAAGAACGAACGTTTATATTATAAGCCCTTCCTTAAAGAAGCCAATTACTTATACAATCATTCGTTCGAGTGGGTCGATAAAACTACAAGAAAATCTTGGAATGTTCGCATTATTCTTAGCATTTTGGCTGCTGATGGCAAACGGATCCCTATTTACACCTGCCACGTTCAACAGCCAGCTTTAATTCCAATACATTCGTGGCAGGTAGTCAGGAGATCAGTGGTAGATTCTCGAGGAAAAAATCTCATATATCCTCATTACGATGATGTATGGCGTCTTCTTCCTTTTAATCATTGGTTTCGAAAAGAACTTGCTGAAACAGCTACAGTGGCTTCGCAGAATACTGCTTTGCGTACGCTTGGTCCTTAAAAAGTTAATAGTGATAACGACGAAATTATTCGACATGGTAGATCAAATGAGAGTCAAGTCGCCGCTGGCGTCCCTGATGCCAGACAATCGAAACACGAGCATGGTTGGCTGTCTGTTGTTCCCGTTCTTAAATTCTGTCCATGGTTTCCCTTAGCTCGCCAGGCTGTCTATTGTAGCGCGCATGTCATATCAAACTGTGCAATTAAAATTGTGGAAGAACTTAAATCTGATTATTCCCCTCTTCGACTTACTAAGGCAGGCCATGATATTATGGACTATGCATTCGACAAAATACATTTTTCTTCGAAGTACCGTTTCCCTCCAAAAGTTATTTCTGGGATGAGCTTTCTCAAAACAACACAAAAAAATCTTTTATGCGGAGAAGGATTTGTTTTCCTTCTGAACTGCGTTATACCTAATCATAGATTGAAAACGCGTCCGTTCAAGTATCTTATTCTATTGTTATTCTGTATGGATGAATTGCAGTTTTTCTCTCACTCGAAGAACTCAATTATCTCTCTCAGAAAGCGATTAGTGACGTCTGTCGCGATCCTTCAGAAAGACACAGACTTTAACTTCTCAAATTCTTTTAAAGGTGTCCAGTGGATTTTATTGATTCTTCTGGCTAACTATATATACGATCTTGGCCCTCTGCCTGGTTACTCTTGTATGATTAATGAGCGCTTACAGGCGGTAATAGCTGATCAAGTCCGATCTGGTAAAAATCTTGAAATCTCTATGACAAAAGCGGTGGTAGCTCATGAGCATTTAGCTCGCTTCGCTCAAAAGTTCGGAATCATGGATAACGATGTATATGATCCTGAATACAGTGACAGCAACGATCCTAATATCGCCAGAGCCACATTGAAAGGAAAGAAATTAACCCCGAGAGACTTTAAGCCTTACGTTGTCGACACTGTCGAACAAACATTACGTCGTGATCCTACCATACAGGATTTTAATTCGTTGTCATCTTTGAGTATATCTATAATAGAATATCACAAACTGTCTGTTGGCGACGGCGACATTGGTTGTCTTAAACGCGAGCAAGGGCTTCTATCTAGCGATGCGTATATTGAATTAGTGAGCGGGGAAGATCAACCCCGCGAATCTAAAGTTTTTAATATGCAATCAAATGAACGAGATTTTCCTTTTTTCTGTGTTGTCAAGCACTTGTTATCTGTTTCTCTTGGAAAAAACAAAATATTTTGGTTTTTTGTTGTTCGAAAATTGAGAATTGGTGCTTTCGGATCCTGGTTCGTTGATTCTGAAAAATTGTACGAGTTTGAGCGTCTTTTAATTCAGCCACAACAACTAATCCATCGAAAAATTGTTCTTGTGGAGCACGACCTTCTTTCCAATCCTGTCTCTTGGTGTGTTATTCGATTGGGACATGGTCCCATTACTTATGCTCCCTGGGAACCAACCTCCAACTTCCTGGAGAATGGTTCAAAGGATACTGGATCAAAGCCTTTCGTTCCTCGAAATCAATTTGGTTCTGTGAAGAAAGGTCGCATCACCGAAAAGAATCTAAGAGAAGCAGCGACAAACAAAGACAATCACAGTGTTAAGAAGATGCTGACATCCAAGATAACGACTCTAACTTCGAAAGTTTCAGTTGCGAAAGTCTCAGATGTCAAAGTTTCATCTGCGAACAACAAATCAAACGCAGCGCAAACTAAAGATGAAGGGGGCTCTATTAAAAAACGCCAAGCCCCAGCGAGAAAGAAACCTTCTTACTCCTACGAGGAGATCGAAGATGAGGGGTACGGGGATCTTTCCTTTGATCAAGCATTCTTAAAAAGCGCTGCCATTGATACCAACAGCCAAATAATAGGTCGGTCGTCGAAGAAAAGACCTATGCCCCACGATCATGTTGACTCTTCACCAGCAAAAAAAAAACAAAAAATGATCGGCAGCAACTGCCTTCAGAAGCTGATCAAGAATGTTTCCCACCAACTTCTCCGCAAATTTCCCGGCCTTCGTCTCCACATGTACCTGATTCCGCACCATCATCTCCACACGCATCTTCTTCACAAACGTCTTCGAGTGCACCTGCAGCTGATTTACATGTACAATCAGCTGCGCGATCGTCACTGGAAGAGTTCGACAAATTAAATGACCCATTCGCTAACATCAACCCAATTCAAGTGTCTCATGTTTTCGACCCTCCATCATGGGTGAACAATCAGTTGATAGATAGCAACGCTGCCGAACGTTCATTTAACACTTTTCCAGATCAACACGATCTCAGTGATTCATTGACATTGTTCTCGATGCGGCGCTCGCAAAATAGTTTAGACAGTTCGATCGCTCTTGCTTCATTCTATCTCTGGGGTTCACACTGACGAGTGGGCAAACATTACCAGATCATGTACGTCAAGGCTAAGCGATCTACTAAACAATCTTGGATCTAACACAACTCCCTTACAGACTACAACTATATCGCTAAACCCTGCATGAAGAACACCCGAACACATAACAACAACGAAGACTTTCTCAGCGATATCTGTTGTAGATGTGCCTGATGATGGAAGACGTTTACCTTTAGATCTGCTTTCACATACCCCGCGACGATTATCTTTTGGAATGGAAAGCCATGATGACGATCAAGAAGAAAAAATAACATTATCCTCTAGCAACGATGCAAGTGGACAAGAAGTACTACTGGCTCCTCAGCCATTGAAGCCATTCATTTCCAAAGAAGATTGGGAAATATTCCATAATAATGAACGCTCGAAGAAATTACCCAAATACGGGAAAGGAATGAAGCCCCCATCGAAAAAAAGGATGCAAATGCTCCAACTTTCTTGCGGAATAGCGTATTAGATTGTGCTTTAGATTGCGTTTTATTTTCATTCTACGCTATCTTATTAAACCATGCAACATTTCAATATGACCCAAACATTGTCCTCTCTAGCGTGCATAATGACAACATGTTCATAACATTAATCAAAATAATTTACAATTTCATCACCGAAAAAGATACAGATACGTGCTATGAGCTTCGCAACAGTGTACGGCAAAAATCTACCGACTCACACAAATTCACCAGTTACCTTTTTTGCTTATCTGAATGTATCTCATCACCTGCGAGTACTATACCTGAGTACAAAGACGCAGCGGAGCAGTGGTTCGGAGCTTGGAGATTTATTGTGGATGAAGGACCTTGCAGTTCCTTGTTGTGGGAGGCTGAATGCGGCAGAAGTAAAAACTAGAAGAAATAAATCCCAATACTTCTTTTATTTAAATCTACCGATTACCCAAGGAGAGTTTAGCAGCTCCACATCTCTTCTAACAGAGCAAAAGGACACAACTTTAAGACTGAAGCCGCGCTTGTTTTTGGACAATTATGAACTTTACAAGCAATGCTTCTCGGGAAGATCTTCGATGCACAAGAAATGCTGTAATCCTTCTAGTACAAGAAAAGACAATCGAATCAATGACGCAGATCAAGACGACGCCGAGGACAGCAAAGATAATGTCATGTGCATCGAGTCCAGCTTCTCCTACATGGAAACGAAATATTTAGTGCGGAAAAACCCAATCCTAAGCTTCAGCATCAGAAAGTCAGCTGCAGAAAGTTTCATCCCTCCGGATATCATTAGAATCAAAGAAAACGAGAAGGATACACATATTTATGTATTGATAGCCGAAGTTTTTCATGCGGACAAGCACTTCACATCTGCGGCACTTTTGAAAGAAAAGGACGGTGACAACTGCGCTAGGTGGAAATATGATGATACAAAACCAAACCTAACGAGGACAACTCTTTTTTACGAGCAGAGACCCCGACCAACTTTACATCATTTATACTATGTTGATGTTCTGAGTGAGCAGTTCGGCAACTCCAGTTTGTATCGATGGGTACTCAATAACTATAAGCACTTCACAAAGTCTCCGTGCTTTCCGCCAAAGTCTTAATCATATTGTTTGTTTTCAGATTCAATTGAAATCGTTTATCAATAAAGCAATATAATTGAGCGTAACAGACGAGTAAAATACGATCGAAATAGAAAAAAATGCGTGTATATGGTGTAAATTTGATGATAATTACACTAATATTATTCCAAATCTTGTAAACTAAGTGTAATATATACATATATTACACTTAGTTTACCTATATTACCCGAATCAGAACAGAAAGTGTAATTTTAGTGTAATTCTTACTAAAGGTGTAATGTATGCAGAATTTACACCTTTATTACACTAAATGGTGTAATTCTAGTGTAATTAAAGCCGGTATTAACTGTAAGTGTATAATGGGTGTAATAATCGTGTAAATTGAACAAATTCGGTAAGTAGTGTAATTTTTTACACTTCAAACAACCATGCAGAATTTACACCTTTATTACACTCAACGGTTTAAAAATAGTGTAAATAACGTCAGTCACTGCAGTAAGTGTAACGAAGGTGTAATTTCAGTGTAAAACGACAAAATACAATAGTAAGTGTAATATTTTACACCACAAATCGACAAAATTGAAGTGTAATTATGGTGTAATCTAAGTGTAAAGTTATACTGGTTGTCGATAAAAAAATTGGAAGGTGTAAAAAAGTGTAAAATGGTGTAATTTTCGATGAATTCATAGTGTAATTATAGTGTAACTACAGTGTAATGTTATACACGATCACAATTAACGTGTAAGAAAGTGTAAATTAGTGTAATTATTACACTTGAGAGTGTAAGAAAGTGTAGAATGAGAGTAAAAAAGGTGTAGAAAGTTTTGCTGTGTCCAGTGGTTCTTCTAGGCGTAGTGGTTTGCTAACTGGAACTTGAAGAGCCTTTTCTACTTTATTTTGTTGAAAATTTTGAGATGACACTGGCTTCTGTGCTTGTTTTGCCGCATGGATCGGTCCACTGGCTTTTACAGGCTTAGATGTATTGGTTTGAGCCATTGATGCCATCTTCTTGTTATTGTCACCAGTTTTTTCGCCGGAGTGGTTTTGGATGATTTCGCTGTTGAAGTGGAGCCCTTTTTAATTGTTTTTGTATACTTCGATAACTGCTTAGAATTTTTTTGATCGTCGTCAATGGCTACATCGTCGTCCTCATCGTCAGGATTCAATTGGCGGGATTCGCCACGTAGAGAAGTCAGTTTCTTTCGACGGGCTGGATACGAACGCGTGTTTGTGTTAGGGTCGTAATAACCACTCGAGAACACAGACGCAATTCTTGTCTTGAGAAAGGACAGGGGTGTGCATCTTCGACCACTGCTGTGTATTTATGATACTTCGCTAGGAAAGCAGCATGATGTGGATTTTCGATAGGATCCCATTTGTTAGTGCTGTATAGGTTAAGATGGGCTCGTTCCTGGAATAATAAAAAATTAATGCGATAAAAATAATGTTGTCTTCAAGCCAAATAACAAAATCCTGGTTGTGGGATTTGCACTTCTTCCCTAGAATCTTTGACAGTTTCTACTCAGCTGTGAGACCTTCCGGATCGTTATTGACAATTTCATAGTGTGCAAGAAACGAAAAAAAAAGATAATTGTTCATGGTTGCAGCGATGCGAGATGTATGTCCTACTAAAATCGAGATTATTAATAATGTAACCAATATGCATACGTCTTCTTTGTCTTTTCATTCTTTGTCGTGGTCTGTATATTATGCTCATCATCCGATGTTGAATCATTCTGATCGTCAACTTTCGTGTCTTCGTCGACCTCGTCGTCGCTTTGATTTTCGTCTTTTTCGGCTACTGGTTCGCCGAAATTTTCCTGAACTGAATCAAAGTCTAATATTATTAAAATAAAATACCTCATTAAACTATAATGAGATTTAAAAATTACCTTTAGCGAGATTACGCTGAATAATAGTCTTTCTCGTCTTTGTTGAAGGTTGCAGTTTCTGTAATGCCAAATCGTATTCTTCATGATGTTCAATAGGAAATGGGACTTGCTTGAATGTACTTGATCCATATCTTTGTATATTTGGTTGGGATGAATTTTCTTCGTTGTTGTTTTCACATGACAAGTCGTCATCGTATTGTTTTGACTGTATGAGCTCAAGTAGGTTAGTCTGCCGAGCGGTTGTGGATGACATCGTTTTTTGTTGAGATTTCCCATTAAAGAAAGTTGTCTGTTGAGTAGTTTGAGACGAAATAAGTGGAGGCTTAGAAGTCACTGGAAAATAACTGGTTTGCTGTGGCATGTGAGACGGAACAATTGGTGGTTGAGAAGTCACTGGAAAGTAACTGGTTTGTCGAGACATGTGAGACGGAACAAGTGGTTGCTGAGAGTAATGGCCGATGTTAGTGGTATGATGTGGCAATTGATAATTAGAATTAATGTGCGTGTGAGATGCGCGGACAAATTTTGGGTTTTGTTGATTCGTAAAGGTATTGTACTGAAAAGGGAAGACATGACGAAAGTTGTCATGAGGAATGCCAGTTATAAACGAAGTGTTGTTTTGAGCGATATGATTAAATTGGTTTGAATGCTGAAGGATGTCCGACAAATTCTCTGACTGACGAGAAACAACATTTAACTTTATTAATTGCTCAGCAGTATCCGAGGATGTTTCTGTAGGTCGAGAGACAACCTGCGAGTTGGTAGATTGCTGCATAGTGTCAAAAGAAGTTGTAGAATTCTGTGGATGCTGAGAAAAGGCTTTTAACCTCAGTAGTTGCTCAGCAGTCTCTGATGATGTCACGGATGGTCGAGACACAACCTTCAAGTTGCCTGGTTGAATTCCTGTTGTATTAACCGAATGTTCGAAATCAACATTCAAGTTACTTTGTAGCTGATGATTCCCTGATGCCGAATCCGGAGATTGCTCAAAATGAATATTCAACTGGCTTAGCCGCGGAGCCACTGTAGACGAAGGAGAATTTTTCAATGGTGGATTCGGAACAGTATTCGAGGTTATTTGGTCTTGCTGCTTATTATTACAACCAGTTTCGGTATCAACGATATACATCAGACGCTTCGATGCACTGGTTTGCACTGGTAGACGTACTAATAGTGTCACCTACAACTCTTCTGGAACTAGGCGAGGTGTTGGTTAACACACGAGAGTTCGAAGAACAAAGATTCTCAGATACGTTGTTGCCTGAGATCGAGTTTATCGCTGATAGAATAGTATTTGTTGTAGGAGCATTTGTTAGGCTATCGAGTCCTTGATCTCGAGACCCTGACAGTAGCAACTGAGCGAACTGTTTGACTTTTTCGTCCCAAAGTAGGATATCAATTCTGTTTGGCCCGGTTGATTGTGTTGTTTGTAAAAACGTGACGCCTAATAAAAAAAATAAAAAGTAAACATATATAACGAACCATTTTGGAGATCGGTAGGAGTCGCTCCTGTGAATGTTTCATGTTTTTCTTTGGCTTTCTTTTCTGAACGCAGGGTTAGAAATAGGATACATTTAGATAATTCTGTTTCAAGTAAGGTATCCAGGAAAATAGTAAAACACAATGTTTTAGGACATTTTAAATGATCATACCTGCAATAGCCAGTAGGGTGCAAGCCAATGACGTCAGGCTAGCCAGTCCCAATATAATCAAGTCTACACAGACATGTTGCGCAATTCAACAAAAGTTTCCTTAAAGTGACCCATTATAGTAAAACTGTCTCCCGTTTAATGAAGAACGTATTCTCTCATTTATTCACAGAAGACGAGACTTGTCGAGAATACACTGTTCGAAATTTTTCGTCGGTTGCTGTTCATCCTCGGATCTTCGAGTACTATTCGCAATTCGTAGGAGTGCCCATCCTGAAAAACAAGTATACTCATAATTATAACTTAAACAATTTTTGTTTTGAAAACGATATCGCCTCAATATACAGACAAGAACGTTTCCAGCTCCTCTATTATTTGCGTGTATACCCCACCACCAGTCAATGTGGATTTCTATTTGGAAACAAAACTTCGTACAGCAGTATGATAATTATATAACACGCTTTCAACTTCAAATGGAATATTTAATTTCAAAGACTGCTTACGTTGACTACTGGTACAAACAAAGATTCTCGGCAGACAATATGTTACCTCATTTTTTTCCGTCTTCACAACTGGCAGTGTCGATACTGTTGATGTGACCACAAGAAAGCCAAGTGATTCGGCGCATCAAAGTTAGATTTACACAGGAAAATCAAAGACATGATGTCTAAAGTGGCAAGTGTTATGCAACCACTTGGGGCATAATTCACCTGAGAGGACCTTTTTCATCTTTAGATTACAATGGTACCATCTGGAACGAAACATTCGAAGAACTTGGTTTATGGAACGGCGTCGACTACGATAACCCCGAACACAAGCACAGATATGAATTTTTTATTGGTGATGGACATTACGTTAACTCTCCTCAGTGTGCAGTTCCTATCCCTAAATATAAAGACTCTAAAAGAAAACTAGACCCAATAGAAACTGAATACAACAACTTCCTGGGTAGCACACGATCCACGATCGAGCAAGAGTTCGGTTACCTCAAAACATGGGCTATTTTAGGGACGATCTATCGCGGAATGCTACTGACAGACACTGGTTATCATTTTCTATCTACAGCAATGCGATTTTGCTGCGAGTTGTACAACGCGAGATTTACCATATTCGGAAGCAATAAACGTAATATTAGATTATACGCAAGAGACGAAGATGGTGTACCGTTGTGCCCTCCTCACAATTTGACGCCCGAGAACCTTAGAATGCGATCCTATTTACATCATCAGCTTTCCAAGCTTAATAGAATATCTCACGAGCAATTCTATTTATGCAAAGATATTGACTACAAAAACAACCATACATCTTTTCGTACTAGTGATCATGTCTGGGTTTTCGACGAGAACATTCAAGGGTTCACGAAAGCCAATGTTACTGGATGCGTGGATGGTATTTTCAACCCGTTCAGCCAACAAAAAGGTCTGCAAGACAGGGGTTAACCCAAAAAACATTTTTCAGAGAGTTAAGAACTCCAATGAATGCCCCATCCTTTCTCATTTTATAATACTAGCATCTACATCCTTCTTCGAACAAAATAACGACCAGCCTCACATATCACTACCCTCTTCATTACAAGCGCAGTCATCGGATGATGAATATAAAGATGATTTGGAAGATGAAATTACATTTCTCGACCAAGAATTTCTTTGCGAACTTGGTAAAGGGAATGTCGAAGATGATGACGACTCATCCTTACCAGCAACGCCAGCGCTAACCAGTGACTATACGATGGATGATTCAACATTCCCAGAAACAAATGGCGACGATTGTGAAAACCTAGAACTCCCAAACAACCCCTGGCATTTTTTTTTCTAAGTTCGATGACAAAACTGTTATCTGCTCCACGAACAACGACGGCATCACAATCTTCAAGAAGAATGCTGCCACATTAAACAAGGGCTGATGGTTAGACGACGAATTTATACATTTCTTTATCGCCAGTGTCAATGCCAGTAACTCGCGTCTTCATTCTTCTATTAAATCTTTTATATGCCCCACTTGGTTCTTCACAAAACTCTCTTCGACCAATACACACGGTGAAATCGGAAGATACGACTTTCAAAGTGCAAGACGCTACTTCAGAAATTATAATCAGAGCATTTGGCTGCTCGACAGAATATGTATACCGGTTCATATAAACAGAGCGCACTGGCTATGCTGCATTATAGATATAAACGAACGCAAAGTGTCAACAATAGATTCATACAAAGGTTATCAGGATTCCGCAACCAAAAAAATCGGCGAATACTGCTTCCACTGGCTACGGGACGAACTAAAAACAACTAAGCGATTAATAACCGAAGTCGGAGGACCACTTTGGATCGACAATCCAGTAGACCGCGCACATGCTAACCAAATACTTAGCATCAGGATAAGCGAACTGGCGCAATGGCAAATCATCCCTACAACCATTTGGTAACAAGAAAACGATTCTGATTGTGGCATGTACACACTCTTGGCCATATTTCTCTTTTCTTATAACTCGTCATCACAACCAGTAATCGAAGTGCCACAGGTGACGGAGAATCAATTTACAAGCGCTAGGAACACATTATTAATGTTCTTTAAATACAAGTATACAACGCATTCAAAAGAAGACTTTGATCCTTTAATACTCATCCGACAAATTCAAAGACAAGTTCAATAACCCATTTTTAATTAACTAAAACATTATGAAACCAAATAAACTTAATAAAAATAATTGCACAACCAAAACACAGAAAAAACGAGTTAAATAATTAAGCCATAACCAGTGCCAACCAGTAAAATCAATACTACCATAACCTGTGCCAACCAGTAAAATCAATACTACCATAACCAGTGCCAACCAGTAAAATCAATACTAAAAATAAAAGCACAAAAAACCAGTACGCCAACCAGTAAATTTAGTGACGCCGGTTCAGCCAACCATTAAATACTATACTCACACTCGTCAAACACGCTCAAACGCATGCATCGCCCACCACCACCTCTCAGCACCCATCGGCACCAAGCATCAGCACCCACCAGCACCACCGCCCATCACCATATACACTGCATATATTTGCTGTATCAATTAACATCGAAAAAGCAATTAATTAAAATATAATTGAAAGCAAGGTTAGCAAGCTGAATTTCAAGCATAATAATATATTATTAGAACAAGTGAGCTTGCATAATTCTTATTCTAATTATGCAGTGGCGACGCAATTGAAGTGAGACACAAAAAGGAGACGCAAAAATGTAAATTTGTCATTAAATTTGGTGGAATTTAGTGCCATGTGCTGATTCCTTCAACTCAGTGATTTCGATGATTTAAAACATGATTTTTTGGTGCATGTTAATGGAGTATATTGCGATGGTCGAAACTTCGATAGCTCAGTTGGTAGAGCGGTGGACTGTAGTGATACGATGTAAAATGCAAGGAATCCATAGGTCGCTGGTTCAACTCCGGCTCGAAGGAGAGCACTTGTGATTACGCATTGAGTGGGCAACAGAAAATAGATAAAGCTGATAGTCATATATATTCAAAATAGAGTGTAGTAATGGAAATTCCAACATTTACTATTGGGGTACGCATATCTACAACGGAAAGTTGACAACATCACCGTGTAAATATGAAATGTATAGCTCAAAAATGGGACACAATTAATGGCTAGTAATTGTAGCCGGTAACAAACGGTGTTAGAAAAATTGTGTGGCTCATTGGTCTAGTGGTATGATTCTTGCTTTGGGTGTAAGAGGCCCCGGGTTCAAATCCCGGATGAGCCCCTACAATATTTCAGCTGAGATGGTAAACCTCTTATTGTATTATTTAGATGTACAGTATGGTCCAAAAAAATCCGAACACCGATTTTATTTTGAAAGCCACCTAGCCACATTACGGGAAACTATGTTTCACTTTTGGTCCTAATTGTGGGGGGCTAGGAACAAAGCGAAAGGTGGGAAGAAGGGAAAAGGAGTAATAAGCTCATTTAGCCACCGGTCATGCCTTTCCCCCCAAAAAAATCATGAATGAAACCAGACAGGCTGTCTGGAATTTCCTTTGCGGGTAAAAACGAATAACCGCATTGCAATAGCCTTAGGCCTTAGGCCCTAGGCTCACCGTCAATATTTCGTCAAGTGACAAGAAAAGGAAAAAGCTGTCCAAATCCTGCACCATAAAGCGGGAAAAATTCAAAGTTATAGTAAGGTGGCTTTGAATCACGTATCATTTCCTATTATTTCCCTATCATTTAATTAAACCAGTAATGAAAAACGACAATTTGATTGTCAATTTAACAAGATTCCATTTTTTGGAAATACCGAGATTTGAACTCGGGACCTTAGGGGTAGGAGAAAACCCCCGTATCCACTAGACTAACAAAGAGATGGCATAAGTTCAAAGAAACGAATAGCAATGGGTATGAATTACTTTCAGGAATCAATTTTTTTTTTATAATGAATATGTGGCAATAAGGCAAAAGTTTTCTTCATCTGTTACCGTGTTAATTTGCAATCATTCACCCGTGATGTTACGTGAAAATCCAAACAAAAAACTCTCCTTTGCGGAGAGGGGAGCTATTGTCGCGTTGACGAATTCTGGTTTGGGTGTGAGAGAAATTGCAAGGCAATTAGGCATATCTCCAGCCACAGTCGGACTTTGGCAATTCCGATTTCTTGAAACGGGAGACATTTTGCGACGAGAAGGATCGGGCAGACCAAGAGTTACCACTCCACTCCAAGATCTGCGATTGTTACGTGTGGTTCTAAACAAACCTATCACGACATCAAAGGAAATTGCCGGTAAAGTGTAGTTTTTGTTCTCATGAATGAAATTATTTGTTAATTGCTAATTGAAATAGATACTGCCGATGTCGATGTCTCTCGTCAGACAATTGTTCGACGATTGAAAGCCGTCAATCGAATTCCGAGGAGAGCTGTGCGGAAATTCTTTCTTTCTCCACAACACATTGAAGATCGATTTGAGTTTGCTGCTCTTCATGCTTATCGTGATGCTCAGTGGTGGCGATCTGTTATTTTAACAGACGAAAAAACATTTGGGTAACTTAAAATTATTACTGGCCGATAGTGTAGTGGTTAAACCGGTTGCCTTCCACGCCGGAGTCTCGAGTTCAAATCTGATGTCGTCCCTTTTTTTTTTTAATTTTAGATCTGACGAATGTGGCAGAGTTTTTGTTTACCGCCCCAACGGCACTAGATTTGAAAAAGACCATGTCCAAATTTACGACCGTAGTGGGAGAAAGACTGTGCCAGTATGGGGCTGTTTTTCGGCTGAGGGGTCTGGGCCCTTGATTCAGATTCACGGCAGATTTACCGGGCAGCAATATGTTGAAATTCTTGAGAATCATCTCCTCCCATGGGCAATAGAAAGGTTTTTCCCAAATTTTCCATATAAATTAGTTTAAGACAAATCTCCCATCCATACTTCAATTGTTGCCAAAACCTGGTTCCGTCAACACCCAGAATTTCAATTACTGCCATGGCCTTCTAAGGGTGCTGATCTCAACCCCATTGAAAATGTGTGGGGTGACATAGTCAAAGACTTTGATGCCAGAGACGCCACTAATTCATTGCAAGTTTTTGCAAAAGCAACCGAATTGTGGGCGAGTTATGACCGTAGGCCGGGATACTGGGAGAGATTGTCTGATTCAATGGTCTCTCGTTTAGACTTATGTTGTCAGGCTGAAGGGCATTGGACTAAATATTGACTTTCTTGTTTTGTTTTTATTTTTAAAATAAAACTGTTCAAAACATTCTGTGTTGGTCTAGTGGTTACGGTTGTTAATTCCTACCCCTATGGTCCCGAGTTCAAATCTCGGCATCTCCAAAAAATGGAATCTTGTTTAATTAACAAACAAATTGTCGTTTTTCATTACTGGTTTAATTAAATGATAGGGAAATAATAGGAAATGATTATTAATCGCCAATGAAATGATTTCATTGACGTCACGACATTCGGTCAAAATTGACTTGCATGAAACGTGATTCAAAGCCACCTTACTATAACTTTGAATTTTTCCCGCTTTATGGTGCAGGATTTGGACAGCTTTTTCCTTTTCTTGTCACTTGACGAAATATTGACGGTGAGCCTAGGGCCTAAGGCCTAAGGCTATTACAATGCGGTTATTCGTTTTTACCCGCAAAGGAAATTCCAGACAGCCTGTCTGGTTTCATTCATGATTTTTTGGGGGGGAAAGGCATGACCGGTGGCTAAATGAGCCTATTACTCCTTTTTCCTTCTTCCCACCTTTCGCTTTGTTCCAGCCCCCCACAATTAGGACCAAAAAGCCTAACATAGTTCCCGCATGACTGATAGGTGGCTTTTAGGTTGTTCGGATTTTTTTGGACCATACTGTATGTTAACATTTCAAACGTGGTAGCGTGACCGAGCGGTCCAAGGCGCTGGTTTAAGGCACCAGTCTCTTCGGGGGCATGGGTTCGAATCCCATCGCTGCCAACGTCAATTTTGCTCAAACTGTTGTAGCATAGCAAGGAATCGATGATTGTGCACTTACGGGCAACGTTAATGGTCGTGTGGCCTAATGGATAAGGCGTCGGACTTCGGATCCGTAGATTGCAGCTTCGAGGCCTGCTACGATCACTCGCAAACGGTTATTTTGGCTATTTCGAAATGCGCGCGCGAAAAGTTACAAACAAAGAATTAGCAATCCATTTGCAATTGGTCCTGGTTGTAAGCCAAAGTACACATCAAAGAGAACATCCGAGGTTCCCGCCCAAAAAATTGGTCTAAGGAGTAGAATCAATGAATTCCTATCGTACGATCTCTATTCCCTATACCAAATTAAGCTGTGGTATTTCCTTAGGAAAAAACATTTGGGACTTGTGACTGTACCTTAGAACACATGATGTGTCTAATGGCAGGGATCGGTGCCAAAAGTAAAACAAATGGGGCCCATCCGGGAATTGAACCCGGGATCACTTACACCCGAAGCAAGTATCATACTACTAGACCAATGAGCCCTATTGTCTTTCATTATTGATTCGAAAATTATTTTATTATTATTACAATCCAAATGTCGTGCATAAAAATAAACACGATTGATAGAAATTGGATTTAAAAAGGTACCACTGAGAATCGAACTCAGATTATCAGAGTCAAAGTCTGATGTGATAACCATTACACCATGGAACCTTCCAACGAATGTCACCAGCACTGCTACTACAATGTAAATTTGTCGTTAAATTTGGTGGAATTTAGTGCCATGTGCTGATTCCTTCAACTCAGTGATTTCGATGATTTAAAACAGGATCTTTTGGTGCATGTTAATGGAGTATATGGCGATGGTCGACTGAAAGAAAACAACCTTCGATAGCTCAGTTGGTAGAGCGGTGGACTGTAATGATACGATGTAAAATGCAAGGAATCCATAGGTCGCTGGTTCAACTCCGTCTTCTTCTTTACATCGCGGTTCAACACCAGGACTCGTTGACGAGTTCATCGAAGTCCTCCAAAGGCTCCCTCCCCGTGAACGCAAAGGCTCTTCTAATGATGCTGAAGGGAAAGCCTCGTTGGAAAACTCTGAAGAACGAACCCGCCTTCTTGCCTGATGCAGAATTCATTGCAAAAAATAGTTAGAGTTTCTTATTTTTTGTGTTATTTATCATGATTGCTTTATAGGTATTAAAAACGGTGAACAGAAGCAGCGGATCATCCACCAGCCGCCATAGACGCGAGTCGAGAGGACGGCATGATCACAGGAAAGATCTTCACCCCTACCGCAGCGACAAAGGTTACGGCAACAAAAATCCTGGTTTTCCACAACAAAACAAGTATGTCTCTTCTTCTCTTAAAATTATTTCACCAGTCGATAGAACGCCCACCCCAGTAGGGGGAAGGCTGGGTTCGTTTGCTTCAGCATGGCATCGTTTCTCAAAGGACACGTGGGTGTTAAATATTGTCTCTTACTGCCTTCAAATTGATTTTATGTCTACACCTACGCAAAGGTCCCCCCTCCCAATAAAGTGACAGGCGATTTGCAACTAGAGATTATAGAATCCGAAATCAGCGCGCTATTGGAGAAACGGGCGATTGAAGAGACACAAGAAATAGGGTTTATAAGTAGCATTTTTACAATTCCCAAAAAGTCAGGAGGTTTTCGTCCCGTGATTAACCTTAAAGCGCTTAATAACTTTGTAGTGTATAATCATTTTAAAAATGGAAGGCTTGCAGACAGTGAAAAGCATTATACAACCGAAAGATTGGCTAGCAAAAATCGACCTCACAGATGCGTATTTAACAGTGCCGATCCACCAGTCCCACCGCCGCTTTTTGCAATTCACATGGAAGGAGAAGATCTATCAGTTCACTTGTCTTCCATTTGGGTTATCTTCTGCACCGAGAACATTTACCAAACTTTTAAAACCCGTAGTTGCCTTTTTGAGGAAGAAAGGAATTAGGTTGGTGATTTATCTTGATGACATCCTCATCATGAATTCGGATCGGGACGATTTAACCAGAGATGTCGAGATAGTCAAATCAACGCTAGAGGAGGCAGGGTTTATTATAAACGTTCAAAAATCGGAAACCGAGCCCACCCAAAGCATAGAATTTTTGGGGTTGATAGTAGACACTGTCCACTCGACTCTGGCTCTGACCTCGGGAAAAAAAGAGGCAGTTTTGCAAGCATGTAAAAAAGCCTTCTGTCCAGCGGAGAGGTGGCTCTCTGGGATCTGGCCTCGTTATTGGGTAACTTCAATTGGGCCACAGCGGCGGTCCCGTTTGCTCAAGCTAATCTTCGGAATATCCAGAATTTGTACATTTACCATTCAAAGATGGCAGAAGGAAATTTAGGGGTAAAAACAACTCTAACAGAAGATGCCAGGACAGACCTGAACTGGTGGGTTCGACATTTAGAGCAAGGAACTGGGAAATCTTTCTTAACCGCAGACCCGGATTTAGTGCTTTGTTCGGACGCATCCATGACTGGCTGGGGAGCGACTGACAACTTTTGTAGCACAGGGGGGAAATGGCCCAAGCAAGATACCGGGCGCCATATCAATGAACTTGAATTATTGGCAGCTTTCTTGGCATTACAATATTTTGCAAGCGCGTCGCGGAATTTCTCCATCAGAATTAATATTGATAACACAACAGCAGTAGCTCACATCAATAAAAGCGGGGGCACAAGATCGCCTCACCCCTTAGAAATAGCGCTAAAAATCGCAAAATGGAGCGAAGTGAGAAGCATAAATCTAGAGGCAAAATATCTACCCGGCGTTCTTAATATCGTGGCAGATATGGAATCCAGGAGATCGTTTCAGGACAGGGGGACTGGCAGCTAAATCGTCTGATTTTTCAAAAGATCTGGGAGCGCTGGCACCCGAAAATAGATCTATTTGCGTTGCAGTGGAACGCCCAGTTGCCGGAGTTTGTCTGCTGGCACCCCGATCCAGCGGCATGGATGATAGATGCCTTCTCTCTCAATTGGAAGTACATCTAGGGATATGCATTCCCTCCATTCAACCTGATAGGGCACTGCATCCGGAAGATGCGCCAAGATCAGGCCCAGTTGACGCTAGTTTGCCCGTATTGGCCCAGCCAACCCTGGTTCCCGTTGCTTCTAGAGACGATAGTCGATGTACCGAGGATCCTGCCGTACCGCGAGGATCTGCTGTTGGATGCGAACGGGGAAGCCCACCCACTATTGACAACCAACGCTCTGTGCCTGATCGCATGGAGATTATCAGGAGTCGCTTCAGAAGCGAGGGAATTCAGGACCAGGCTATCGACCTTATACTGGCCAGCAACCAACCAGCCACACACACTGGCTACGAAACCACCTGGAACCAGTGGACAGATTGGTGCAATAGGAACGGTCACCATCCCATGCATGGCTCTCTTATTAACGTAATTACCTTTTTGTCCGATTCTTTTCAGAACGGGAAAGCATACAGTACCATAAACGTCTATCGGTCCATGCTATCGGGCACTCTACCGCAGGTGAACGGGCATGATTTAGGAAAACATCCGACCGTTCTTAAACTTATGAAGGGAATCTTTAATTCCAACCCACCCAAGCCAAAGTACTCGGGTACATGGGATGTGGATCTAGTAATAAAATTCTTTAAATCCGCCCCGCCCAACAAGGAATTGTCGCTGATCCAGCTATCACGTAAGACAGCTATGCTTTTGGCCTTGGTGACCAGGTTTCGAGTCTCAGAACTGGCAGCGATCGACTCGGCGTCGCTAGTTTTTTCAGATAGTGGTCTTCAGTTCAGTCTATCTAAGCTTAGGAAGTCGCAAAGAGCCAGACCTCTTCTCTCTCGTACTATAACCCGTCTAGAAGACGCCAAGATATGCCCGGTTTCAACGACGGAAGATTATTGGAAAGCGACACTCGCTTTACGTAAGCCAGGCGAGAGCGGAAATCTGCTTTTGGGCTCGGTCAAACCGCACAGTCAAGTGAAAGGGTCGACGATTAGCCATTGGATCAAAAAGACTTTGGATTTGGCGGGAGTAGACACGTCGATCTACTCGGCTCATTCCACCCGAGGAGCCCCCGCTTCGAAAGCGGCTAAGAAGGGCGTTCCAACAGACTCAATTTTGAAAACGGCAAGTTGCGCATCCGAATCAACCTTCGTTAGATACTATAGGAGAGAGATCCCAGAGCAGGATGTGGGGACAACAATCCTATCCGAAAATTAATGTGGGTAACTTATATACATTTGGATCGGCTTAAGTGCTTTGAAATCACCACTAGAAAGCGAACGAATTTATGTAATATAATTAATACATTGTTCAAGGCAGCGCGAAGCGCTGCCGATGGACAATTGGGATTGTATGAAATAAATAAAGGAAGCCTTATAGCGGTATCCTACCCACCCATCCTCATTCCCAATGATAACCGCTTTTTCCTTTTTTACTTTATTTATCATCAACCAAGAGGTCGTGGCCGCGGAAGGAACTACAAGCAAGACAATCGCGAGCAGAACAAACATTAAGACGACCAAAATGTTATAAGTTCATTCTCTTGTTGTAAAAAGGTCTGAGGCTTATGGGGCCAGAGGGCCTTGACAATGGTTTTGTGGCTTTGAATAGCTAACCCTACTAACACGGCCCATCCTCTTTATGTAAGATGTAGATAAATATGGGATGGATAGATCCAGGTCGCAATTGTGGGGCGGTAGTATAGCGAAGGTATAAATTTATTCGGATCTAGGATGGGATCAAATAAAGAATATTCATCGTAGATCCACCAGCGTATATTCATTAACATACTGATTGTACATCAAAGTAATATACTCGGGGGTATGATTTTGTTGTGATACCATTTGGTACATACACAGAATGTGCATCACAGTATAACCATATTAGGTACACAGTGGACGAAAAAGCTAAAAAATATCTCTATTTCCATTACTTCCAAATGTTTGTTCCTAAATTGTACGAACAGTTAGTCAAATGGTTAGAGAGGTGAGCTACGGAATTGAAGGTCAGTAGTTCAAGTCTCGGGGTAGACTTTTATCTTTTAATTTCTGACAGAAATCATATCCAAAGATGGATGTTATTTAAGGATACTGTGTATACACAAACCGGTATATTCAAGGGACATACAAATGGTACGTGCGGGGAAGGGGAAATAAGGATAAACATGAAGCATTCCATGGATATGCTGTTTGTATCTCCCTTATCCTTGGGAGTACGCTTCAGTCATATCCATGGTACAGTATGGTCCAAAAAAATCCGAACAACCTAAAAGCCACCTATCAGTCATGCGGGAACTATGTTAGGCTTTTTGGTCCTAATTGTGGGGGGCTGGAACAAAGCGAAAGGTGGGAAGAAGGAAAAAGGAGTAATAGGCTCATTTAGCCACCGGTCATGCCTTTCCCCCCAAAAAAATCATGAATGAAACCAGACAGGCTGTCTGGAATTTCCTTTGCGGGTAAAAACGAATAACCGCATTGCAATAGCCTTAGGCCTTAGGCCCTAGGCTCACCGTCAATATTTCGTCAAGTGACAAGAAAAGGAAAAAGCTGTCCAAATCCTGCACCATAAAGCGGGAAAAATTCAAAGTTATAGTAAGGTGGCTTTGAATCACGTTTCATGCAAGTCAATTTTGACCGAATGTCGTGACGTCAATGAAATCATTTCATTGGCGATTAATAATCATTTCCTATTATTTCCCTATCATTTAATTAAACCAGTAATGAAAAACGACAATTTGTTTGTTAATTAAACAAGATTCCATTTTTTGGAGATGCCGAGATTTGAACTCGGGACCATAGGGGTAGGAATTAACAACCGTAACCACTAGACCAACACAGAATGTTTTGAACAGTTTTATTTTAAAAATAAAAACAAAACAAGAAAGTCAATATTTAGTCCAATGCCCTTCAGCCTGACAACATAAGTCTAAACGAGAGACCATTGAATCAGACAATCTCTCCCAGTATCCCGGCCTACGGTCATAACTCGCCCACAATTCGGTTGCTTTTGCAAAAACTTGCAATGAATTAGTGGCGTCTCTGGCATCAAAGTCTTTGACTATGTCACCCCACACATTTTCAATGGGGTTGAGATCAGCACCCTTAGAAGGCCATGGCAGTAATTGAAATTCTGGGTGTTGACGGAACCAGGTTTTGGCAACAATTGAAGTATGGATGGGAGATTTGTCTTGAACTAATTTATATGGAAAATTTGGGAAAAACCTTTCTATTGCCCATGGGAGGAGATGATTCTCAAGAATTTCAACATATTGCTGCCCGGTAAATCTGCCGTGAATCTGAATCAAGGGCCCAGACCCCTCAGCCGAAAAACAGCCCCATACTGGCACAGTCTTTCTCCCACTACGGTCGTAAATTTGGACATGGTCTTTTTCAAATCTAGTGCCGTTGGGGCGGTAAACAAAAACTCTGCCACATTCGTCAGATCTAAAATTTAAAAAAAAAAGGGACGACATCAGATTTGAACTCGAGACTCCGGCGTGGAAGGCAACCGGTTTAACCACTACACTACCGGCCAGTAATAATTTAAAGTTACCCAAATGTGTTTTCGTCTGTTAAAATAACAGATCGCCACCACTGAGCATCACGATAAGCATGAAGAGCAGCAAACTCAAATCGATCTTCAATGTGTTGTGGAGAAAGAAAGAATTTCCGCACAGCTCTCCTCGGAATTCGATTGACGGCTTTCAATCGTCGAACAATTGTCTGACGAGAGACATCGACATCGGCAGTATCTATTTCAATTAGCAATTAACAAATAATTTCATTCATGAGAACAAAAACTACACTTTACCGGCAATTTCCTTTGATGTCGTGATAGGTTTGTTTAGAACCACACGTAACAATCGCAGATCTTGGAGTGGAGTGGTAACTCTTGGTCTGGCCGATCCTTCTCGTCGCAAAATGTCTCCCGTTTCAAGAAATCGGAATTGCCAAAGTCCGACTGTGGCTGGAGATATGCCTAATTGCCTTGCAATTTCTCTCACACCCAAACCAGAATTCGTCAACGCGACAATAGCTCCCCTCTCCGCAAAGGAGAGTTTTTTGTTTGGATTTTCACGTAACATCACGGGTGAATGATTGCAAATTAACACGGTAACAGATGAAGAAAACTTTTGCCTTATTGCCACATATTCATTATAAAAAAAAAATTGATTCCTGAAAGTAATTCATACCCATTGCTATTCGTTTCTTTGAACTTATGCCATCTCTTTGTTAGTCTAGTGGATACGGGGGTTTTCTCCTACCCCTAAGGTCCCGAGTTCAAATCTCGGTATTTCCAAAAAATGGAATCTTGTTAAATTGACAATTGTCGTTTTTCATTACTGGTTTAATTAAATGATAGGGAAATAATAGGAAATGATTATTAATCGCCAATGAAATGATTTCATTGACGTCACGACATTCGGTCAAAATTGACTTGCATGAAACGTGATTCAAAGCCACCTTACTATAACTTTGAATTTTTCCCGCTTTATGGTGCAGGATTTGGACAGCTTTTTCCTTTTCTTGTCACTTGACGAAATATTGACGGTGAGCCTAGGGCCTAAGGCCTAAGGCTATTGCAATGCGGTTATTCGTTTTTACCCGCAAAGGAAATTCCAGACAGCCTGTCTGGTTTCATTCATGATTTTTTTGGGGGGAAAGGCATGACCGGTGGCTAAATGAGCTTATTACTCCTTTTCCCTTCTTCCCACCTTTCGCTTTGTTCCTAGCCCCCCACAATTAGGACCAAAAGTGAAACATAGTTTCCCGTAATGTGGCTAGGTGGCTTTCAAAATAAAATCGGTGTTCGGATTTTTTTGGACCATACTGTACATCGCTGTGTTAGTAGGGAATAGAGTGTAGGTCAACAACGCTATAAGGCTTCCTTTATTTATTTCATGCAATCCCAATTGTCCATCGGCAGCGCGAAGCGCTGCCTCGTTCGATTTATTAATTGCAAATGGATTGCTAATTCTTTGTTTTTAACTTTTCGCGCGCGCATTTCGAAATAGCCAAATTAACCGTTTGCGAGTGATCGTAGCAGGACTCGAACCTGCAATCTTCGGATCCGAAGTCCGACGCCTTATCCATTAGGCCACAAGACCATTAACGTCGCCCCTAAGTGCACAATCATCGATTCCTTGCTATGCTACAACAGTTTGAGCAAAATTGACGTTGGCAGCGATGGGATTCGAACCCATGCCCCCGAAGAGACTGGTGCCTTAAACCAGCGCCTTGGACCGCTCGGCCACGCTACCACGTTAGAATGTTTGGACAAGAACAAATTAAATAAAACTGGTCGTTCAGATGAGAAGACTGATCCAACACATACCTCTCAATAGTAAGTAATTTTCTCACACGAGACCTTTTCAGAGGAGGCTGGTTGACAGTTAGAGGGACATTTGCCAATATCTGTAGTGTGGAAGCAGGTAGATTGGTATAAGTCACATCTTGCAAAGCTCTTTTCCTTACTTTTGGTTGTTCAACGCCAACTTCTGTATAGAAAATTACCCAATTATTTTATAATACATACATATTAACATTATACTAGAATAACCAATATGATACTTAGGATTTGAGCCTTCATTTAATCTCCAGCACTTGAAAAGATGAAACTTACCCAAAATATTGCACCCTTTGACAATGTTAGAATCGTCAAAGTGGTGATTGCACAGCCTCGATGTTTTATGAAATTTTACGTTTGGCATTAGGTCCTGCCAGTTGCCATGCATTCAAACTATTGTTTGGCACTCCAAATAATGTATGATTCTCTCTATTCTCGGCGTTTCCTGAATAGTGAATATCTATTAATGCAATTGGGAACTATACAATTTCGTAACGATGGCTTAGCCATGCTAATCTTTCACCATTTGTTGTATTAAGTTGAAACTATCGCCGCTAGTGGCGGGACCATCTCGTCAGGAATTCGAGGGGCGGAATAGAGTTTGAAGGAGGCATGTCCGTAGAGGACCCATCAAGACGACGCCGTCTCCGAGAGAATCTTCCGCCATAAGAGTCGGATAACCATAGTTAATGGCTCTG
The DNA here is from genome assembly GCF_021134715.1 of Daphnia pulex. Classification (NCBI taxonomy): domain Eukaryota; kingdom Metazoa; phylum Arthropoda; class Branchiopoda; order Diplostraca; family Daphniidae; genus Daphnia; species Daphnia pulex. The sequence goes on along the minus strand of NC_060026.1, from coordinate 9,741,192 downwards.
ACGAAAGCAAATTTAGTTCAATTTAAATACCACCTTCACCCCTAGTCGCACTTATCTCTGAAACCTATTGGAAGGACCACTTTTCAGTTAAATTCAAAAATTACCACGTAGCGCACAAAAACCGGGCGGACAGCCCAAGTGGCGGAATCACCATTCTAATACACGAGTCACTTCAGTTCAACCAGCTACCAACACCCGAGTTTAAAACCCTTAAAAAAATTTGTGTATCCATAGCCATAAGAAAAAACAACAAAAATACTCTAATGGACATATTTTCAGTTTATGTACCCAACGGAAGCAAACCTCGAAGAAAAAGAAGAACTCAGTCATCTAATCCAGGGCAGGAGTGAAAATTTAATCATAGGGGGTGACATCAACGCCCACCATGACAGTAATTCAAATCAAAGAGGACGTGCTACCACCCACCTACTAGAAGAAGACAACGACTTAAAATTAGTCACCCCAACACATTTAGGCACAAAACGAAATCCAAAAAAAACGAGAAGAAAAGAATAATTAGCAAGGCCAAAAAGAATCAATGGATAAATTCATTAACAACCTTAGTCCAAGAAGCAATGCAAATAAAACCTGGGCCTTTGCCAAGGCCAGGATAAATAGCACAAGAGCCCCAGATCTCAATTGCTCACCTATTTAAAATCCTGATTCAAACCAAATCGTAACTAGCCAAAGAAAAAGCAAGTATATTCTCCATCCGATACGACCACAAAAAAAGACATCCCAGACGACCCCAGACTAAAGCTCAACATAAGCAGAGGAATAAAATCCAGCGAACCTAATGCCCTTAATTCCCAAATAACAAGCAACGAATTGGAGCAAGCAACAAGACAACTCAAAAGCAACTCAATGGGAAAATACCTCATCCACAACAAAATGATAACTAGCCTCAGACTCACTACGTATCATCCGACTGGAAAACGGCCACCATCATCCCCATCCATAAGCCTGAAAAGCCAGCAGAAAAACCAGAGTCATACTGGCCCATCTCAATCACATCTTGCTTCGGAAAAATATTGGAGAAAATCATCAATCAATGACTATGGATGTTTGAAACAAAAGGGCTGAGACTGAAGACGCAATGCGGTTTTAGGAAAGGAAGAATCACGATGGAAAACCTAACAGGCCTCGAACACTACATTTGGGACGGATTCAACAAAACGAAGCCGCTCAACACCTACGCCATCTTCCAAGGCATCGCTAAAGCCTTCAAAACCACTTGGATCCAAGGCCTCCTCTACAAGCTAAGCACCAAAGGCGTGAATGGTAACATCACTGGCTGGCTAAACAACTTCCTCCGCAACCAAACGTACAACGTCAGAATAGGCAACACCCTATCGGACGATCGCCCACTCAAAGTTGGAGTCCCCCAAGGATCACCACTAAGCCCCTTCTTATTTTCAGTAATGATAGACGACTTCCCCATACTAAAATCCCCAGGAGAAACCTTCATGTTCACAGACGACATAGAAAGTAACATCCACTCGAGCGACGGCCACCAACCGGAAGAACTTCTAACCCTCCGTCTAGACGTGGTCAGCAAATGGAGCAAAAAGTGGAGAATTAAATTTTCCCTAGAAAAATCGACCTTTATTAACTTCAGTAGACAGAGAAGACCCCAAATTGAACCCTTAATATTCCTAAACGGCAAAATAATTCCGCAAGCAAACGGAGTCAAACACCTAGGAATCTATTTTGAAAAAGGGTTACGTTAGATAAAGGAAACGGAGGTAGCCATCAGCAAAGCAATAAACATTCAGAATCTCTTCAAAGGGCTCTCCAGGACAAAACATGGACCATCAATAGACCCACTCTGCATTCTCTACAAAGCTCTAGTCAGAAGCAGACTAGAATACAGACTTACGATTTACGGATCATCTAGCGAAGGAAGAAAGGATAAACTCGAGGCGGTCCAAAATAACATTCTCCGGATCATCCAAGGAGCCCCTAAATCTACCACAGTCAAAGAAATGCAGTTTGAACTTGACATCCTCCCCTTAGAAAATAGAAGAACCTGGCTGGCCGCACGATACATCTTTAGAATTGAAAATAACAAGACCACCCTCTACACACCAGATGCTGGGAGTTAAGAAAAAGACCCAAGACTTGGAAAGACCTCAACGTCCCTTCACTTAAACTAGCAATGGGGCACCACCATCCTAGCTGACATAACATTATTTCAAAATGAACCAGGTCACTATCTCCACCCACAAGAGAGACTCTCCTAGAAAGAACCCCCAATCGCAATCAAATACTTCCCACTCTAAAAGAATGGGAATGAGCAACCCGACAGGAGCCCAAACTCTATTCAACGAGATCAAACGCGCCCAATTCGAGACAACCACCATCGCCTACACCGACGGATCTCCTAATAAATCCACAGAAAAAAACTACCTTTGCAGTAACAATCCCAAGCCTGGAAATCGAGGAAGTGACAACCCTTACAAGAAACTCTTCCGTCTTCACAGCTGAAGCCAAAGCCATCAACAGAGCAATGGAACTAATCTACCATCTAGACGATCAAGTGGCAGAGCTCACCACTCTAGACAACTGTAAGTCATCAGGCATCAAAGTCAACTTATATTGGATACCGAGCCATGTTGGAATCCCAGGCAATGAAGTGGCAGATCGATTAGCCTCAGAAGATAAGCAATCATCTATTTCCAACTAGGAGCAACCAGAACCAACTGTCATCAGCAGAGCAAGCAGCTTTATTCAAAGAATATCTACCTATCTGGTGACAAATCTCCAGATCTCCTCCCCAGTGCCCCATAACGAAAAAAAAAACAGCCGTTGTCTCTTCAGATTATTCTAGCTGTTAACGTAGAGCAGTCGTAGTATCGGAGTTCTTTACCCGACAGTTATTTTTGAAAAGTTCGACTGCAAGATGGGGAAAAGGTGTAGGGACTTTGAAGATTCTAGTCCAAGTGACTCTACATCTTCGTCGTTTTCGGTATAGTCACTTTGGTGAGTGCGTTCAGGGAAAGCTTCAGCAGCATCGGTAGCTCTGCCCACGCAACCACGAAAGGTTAGCCCGAACCCAAGAAGCAGCAGATAAGGAGAATTGGATGCTCAAGCAGAGGGTGAGGCAGGTGGAATCGAAGTACCGGCAGTTGCTGCAGCAGCAGCAGACGCAGTGGGTTAGGAAAGACCGAATCCAGAGGGGCAGGCACTGATGCAACTAGCCTCCTTCCTCAAAGCTCAACACGCCCCTAGGAGTAATAATAAAAAATGGCTCAAGCCTTCCATCAAGCAAAGCAGGCTCATAGTGAAAAGATTGCGAAGGTGAAGTGAGCAACAAAAGTGTTGGGCAACTGAACTCCAAATAAAGTTTGGACGTGGAAGACAGGCTAGATTTTAAAGTCACGACAATCGATTTCGAGGAGCACTTGAAGTTGCAAAAGTTGTTACGCCCGTCAACCGGGAAAGGAGTCAATGACGTGAAGAAGACTCTATACAAAGTCCATCAATCCATGCTCCCGATGTGTTCAGTGCTTGTGTTTTTGGAATCCAAAGAGTGGGAAGGAGATGGTAGTGCGGGTAGCCTCGTCCAAAATAACCCCGTTCTCCCCTATGCAATAGATTTTATATATTCCTATTCTTAATCTCTCCCTCAGTAGCTTTAAGCAATATTTCGGGAAGGATTAGACATTTTTTTTTAGCTTGGGGGCTTATTTCCGCCAATCCTTGGATACTTAAAGTGGTCGAGCTGGCTGGAACTTGAGTTTGAGTCACCTCTTGCAATGTTTCGGTTTCCGACAAACAAACGAATGAGCGAAGAACAGTTAAGCATTAGGCGTGAGGAATTCAGATCGTTGGTTTAGAAAGGTGCGGCCGTAAGGGCCATTAGAATCCAATTTGTCAGCCCGATGTTCATAATAAAGAAGCAGTCGGGAGGATTCAGGCCAGTTTGTGGTGCACAGAAATTTTAAGATGGAGAACCTGGCTTCATTCAGACACCTGATCGTGAAGAGGGATTAGATGCTGAAGTTAGACTTGAAGGACGCGTTTTTGACGGCCCTGGTCCATAGGGATTTCCACGAGTTCCTGCAGTTCGTATGGGAAGGGGAAGTATTCCAGTTCACCTGCTTTTTTTGGCCTGGCCTCAGCTCCTTGGGCTACTGGTGTCTAACAGAAGGAGCAATTCCTGTACTATAGGAAAAGGTAACAATACTATTTTTGAAATGTAATTACTCATGAATAATTTGAATTTAAGATTCAAGTAACCCTAGAAATAGTCATAGGGCTAAGAATGTTACCAGCGACATGAAGCCAGAAAGTCACACTGGTCAGGATATAATTGGCATGCAGTATGCTACACACAGTAGCTATGATGTAACAGCAAATGTGCAAACTGTTTCAAATAATGACTTGGAAGGAACAGTTAACATGCAGGGTGAATCATCTAATAATGGCACTGCCAGTGACACCAATGAAGACCCAGAAAATGTTAAACAAAATTCATTGCGAGAATCTATTGACGGTCTTATCTTAGATCCCACTGAAGCCAAATCACCTAATGCATCTTAGTGCTGGCGTCCTGACGAAGTGAAAGCTTTTGGCAAAGAGAGACGAGAAAGTTATACAAGAACCAGTGTTTACAAAGGTTGACGAAGGTTGGCGAGCTTACAAAGGTTGACGATCAAGCAGTTTACTCAAAATCCGTAACCGTAATACGAAATGAGTTGTTTTATCGTTCGAAGAGTGTACTAGTGAGACCGAATTTTCTTACCAAAAAGTTTTGTGTGCATTTTAGATTTACAAAATGCTATGTTCGGTTTGATTCGTCTTCACTATGTCTTGGCTGTGACCCAAAGTTCGGTGAGCAATTGGTGACAATGAAAAGCGTCACTCAGGGGAAATTGAAATGGTTATCCAAGAGATGCCTAAAAGTTCTCGAGCGAGGCTCGACATGTCATTTTGTCAGCATCTCAACGAGTTATTGCCACTTATCAAACAATCTGTAGTTTAGCCGATCAGAGAAGAAATCTAGATCTAGATCTATAACACAAGACATTCAAATAAATGAAATAGGCAATGTTGCAAAAGGCACAAATTTCAAAAAATTGCGAATTTCAATCACGACTTAAACATATAAAAAATTGCCTAATCTAGATGAATTAGGTATTTAAGGATAGGGAATCAAATTAAGCTTAAATTAAATCAATTTCTGGGCACATTGATAAGTAATTTTATAGATTACGAACGAAAAAAACTCTAATTTTTACTATACCCCCGAGAGGCGATCGGTCTACTAGCCTAGCGAACTTGGCGGGTAATCTTGGGACCCTTAACTAAACACCTACTTTAGCTTCCAAGAGCCTCGGATAACGCGAGAGTGTATTTTCCCTATTATATCGTGTATATTGTAAGGATTCATCGACCGCTAAGGGCGGAAACCTTTCAATATACCATGGTAGGGGTGACAATAAATTCCTAAACCTGGTTTTCTTAATTAGTTCACGACTCCGAAGATAATAAACAAATGATTTTTTCTTAAATGCATGACTTTTTTTTATGCTACGGTAGAATACTACAGATATAAGTGTTTTTCATTATCCATATACGATTGTGTGCATAGAGCGAGCTTCACTAAAAAACTCCAAAGATCCAAGTTCAGCATCATTCAATACAATCGTTTTCTCTTCGTCCGATCTATTGGAAAAAAATAATTACTTCTATTTTATAACGAAAAAATTGTTGGAAAATTACGGATTTAAAATGACCACTGCACGGTTTCCATCAGGTAGTACAAAAGCGGATCCAATAATTGTTGTATCGTTCGATATTTCCATGTTTACCCTTACAGAATTTTCTGGAATGTATTTGGAAAAGTGTCCCATGGCATAAAACATCGGTTGTTTGTAAAACTCATCGTTCGTATTGTTAACGATAATCGGTGAATCGACGAAATTTTCTGACCAATTTGGACCTCCACCTTCATCCAATGCAAGATTCCAGTCTACCCACCCCACAGCCCAGTTGTTCAAATTCTATAAGTAGGTGTATAAAAAACATTTGATTAGATTTTTACAATAAGCAATCCACCACAGTCAAATGCACCAAAAATCCTGGAGGTCGTAAAAATAATGAAAAAATGTAAAGAATACTCACTTCAATTATATCTTTGGCATATGACTCTAATCGTTCCCAAGCTACTAGTACAACCGTTTCCTTTGGAAAAGTACCTGATGGATCACAAGTGAAAAAATACATTAACTGTGTTTCATCTTGATTCTTCAAAGCAAGCTCACAAAGTTTGCAAACACGGCGAGTGTTTCCGCGCTTTTAAGACGTGGGCCTACGGGTCAAAATGTTTCCCAATTTTTCGCCATTACTCACGTTTGAGTTATCGCAAAGAAAATCGAAAAAATCCTCTTATAGAGGAAATAATTATCTTTTTGGGTTAAAAAAATAACGGAACATTTTGGACCGTAAGCCGCCGTGTTAAAAACTTTGTGTGGGTAGTGTATGTGGTAGGTTACCAAATAATAAAAGTAAAAATAACGGTACATAATGTTCGCAATGATAAACAGTACCTTCACAAGCTTCAGTTGCTAAAATGAACCGATCGGGAAACTTTTCGTGTGTTGTCGTCAAAACGGAAGGCGGCGCAATGAAATTTTGATACCAATGGACTCCGATTCCCGAGACATATGTATTTGCATCAGCATTTGCCAACACCTGCCATTAATCAGAATAAAAATGAGATTCGCCCATCACGATGTTTCATAGAATATAAAAGAATTAAATACAATATATTTTTATCCAGGATGAAATCTGGAATTATAAGGAACTATACATAAACATTTGGACTTACAGTTTCGGCCCATTCCGGCAAATAGTTCCGCTGATCATCCTACGCGTGCAATATACAATTAAATAATTGAAAAATTCCTTTTTTATGCGCAAACTTATTACCATGATCATAATTTTTATGTTCCCAAATCCTTTAGCCTCCAAAGTAGGTCCCAGATTAAGACCCACAAAAGTTGATTGTTGTTCTTCAAAAAAAATGATGTTATCACTAATTAAAACTTTCTAGTTTTTCCTTTGGTAAATATGAAAGTAAAACTAAAACAACTATATATAGTTTACACCAGACAAAAAATCTATGCCGGGAACCGTATTGCATTTAGCAAATTTCTTTGTATTATGAGTACGGACTTCTAAGCTGGTCCTCTGAAAGAAACTTTCAAAGGGTGAAAATAATTCAGTTATGCCTTAACATTCAGCAATTATGGGATTTATGGGGGTAGCCGATGTCCTAGGCAGTTGTTTGCTTGTTTAGCTGTCATTTACTATAATTTGCAACGAATTGACAAATTCTTCAAAGAAAAACCAATGCAACGCTTGCCATTACCCATTCCAACCCTTTTCTAGAAATTAACACAATAGTTTGGGTAAATTGAAGTAAATGACAGCTAAACAAGCAAACAACTGCCTAGGCCATCGGCCCAATCTAGCCAAGTCTGCAGCATGTTTCGGCTATGCTATGTTATGTTTCAATTTATATAGCGCCTTTTCCACTCGTTTCCAAGTGCTCAAAGGCGCTTTTTTCCAGTTTATCAAGATGTGATACACATCACAGTATGTTTAACGTCATGTTTCTTGAAAGCAATCAAGAAACTGTGTTGGCGTGCAGCCGCTATAGGGCGCTTCTAACAATTTTTATGACGGGTTCAGCAGGGATTTGAAACCAGGGCCTCATTATCTTTTGATTGAAGCTTTGATGCTCTAGACCATTCACCCATGCTATCCCTCGCCACGGTGCGCACAAGTCGCAACGACGGTGCGCACGACTTTTGGCTATGGCGGATACGAAGCAAGTTGAAATTGGTCTATAGCTATAGGGCTGTTCGACATGTTTTATTTTCACATTTGTATCCATCGCGGCAACGCAGCAGTCGTTGGAAGTTTCCATCTGCTAGAGAGCCTCAGGCATTGCGCCCCGCTTTGTCTGACCCATAGCCTACTTCAATCACGGCCACGCATCTGGCTATCTCGCCGTTACCGAGAAACCCCGCCTACGTGCTTGTCTGTGATTTGTCGTCACCCAAATTTTACTCTGCCTTGATTGGCAGTTTTAAATTTAAATTTTTTTGAAACTGCCAATCAAGGCAGAGTAAAATTTGGGGGACGACAAATCACAGACAAGCACGTGATCTTAAGCAGGCGGGGCTTCTCGGTAACGGCGAGATAGCCAGATGCCTGGCCGTGATTAGAGTAGGCTATGGTCTGACCGATCGCATCCGACCACCCCACCTCACTCCCCCCCCCCACTCCATCCAAAACCCACCCAGACAAAGCCTTGTCTGGCTTTGTCTGACTAACTGACGAAGGTCAGATGGCGTCAGACAAAATCTGACATCATGTGACCTACGTCAATTGGTCAGACAAGGCGGGGCGGACAATTGTAGCAGACATAATCTTGACTCAAATGCTGCGTTGTCGTGATGGCAACAAATGTCAAAAAAGATGCCGAACAGCCCTATATTTTAGAAAGCGCATGTTAAACCAGAGCTATAGATACCTGGTCAGTTCATGGCTGTGTTGGCTTCCCTATCCCGGTTTCAGGGTAAACGTAAGCCGATTTGGAAGAATGAATGAGCGCCTCTAGTGAGTGTGTCAGCTACTACGTGAAGCCAGCCAATCAGGAAGGGTCTATGAAAAACTCATTGGCCAATCACAGCTTACTTTTCTACAAGAAGTAAACAATAATAAAAAGGAACAAGTATCCAACTGTCAAACCTCTAAGTCTTTTCTAAGTGTCCAAACATTCTTACATTTTATTGTTTGGTTGTGTAAATTGTTTATTCTTTCTAAGTGTCCAAACATTCTTACATTTTATTGTTTGGTTGTGTAAATTGTTTATTGTTCCGTTGACATAATACATTACTTCTTGTTTTGAAAATGTACACTTTTCACATTATAATTTCCATTTGGTAGTTGATCCATCGAAATGCAAAAAATCATTTGTTTAATTTGATCAAAAGACCATATCCAATTCTTTGGTACCATTGATGAAGTTACTAGTGACTGAAATGTCACAAAATTAGACTTGAAATTAGTAGAGCTTGCTTCCATAGAAGGTGATGTAACTGTCGAATCTTCAATGACAACAGCAACATTTTCGTTCATTACATCAGGAAGTGGATCAAAAATTGCTTCTTCAGCAGCCTGGTGAGTGTCCATTGATTCTTGAATAGTAGAGGTAGCTTCCATAGAAGGCGATGCAACTGTCGTATCTTCCATGACAACAGCAAGATTTTCTTTGATTGAATCTGGAAGTGGATCAAAAATTAATTCTTCAGCAGCCTGGGGAATGTTGATTGATTCTTGAATAGTAGAGGTAACTTCCATGGAGGGTGCTATAAGATAAAATTTAAAGCAATTGCTCTTCAAAATAAAATGTAAAGAGAACTATTATCAATACCTGTACTGTCAAATTTTTTTCTCTTTGACGTAGTAGGTATTTTGTCTACTTTTGGTCGTTTCCTTACTGATGCATTGCTAGCATTTGCTTCCACTACAATACATATTTAAGAATTGCGTTATTTGATATTAAACAAAATAAACATATTTAAAAATACCATTAAGGTTATTTCTCCATTTGAAACCATCAACATTTTGCATTGCTTGTCGACTAGGTGTATCTAAAATGAAAATGGTTCAGTTTCTGTGCTTTACAGATTATACAGGAAATATAATATCAATACCATTTATCAGAAAATGTTTGGGAATTGCTCCAGCATTACGATTCCTACGTTTGAAAGGATGGAACACGTTCAAAATTTCAATCCCTGATTTAAAGTCACTTTCGTCAAAATGACGGCAGCAAATACGTGAGGTGCTCGTCAAATTGCTACATGGAATTAGTTCTTGCCATTTTGATAATGAAGTTTTAGGAATTGTAAACAGGGTAACCTCGTTTTCTTTTTGATTTCCTTTGTAATATGTTGTTTTACAACCAGGAACAGCACACCTGCCAACCATTTTTACAGAAATTATGGTTAGGCTTCATTCACGTAATACACGATGATGGCCGCCGTATTCACATATTACACAAAAATGGCCGCCGAAAGTATTCAACGTCTTATCACTAGATGGCGCTGATTCATTCTTCCACTTCACAACTTCTGACAAGCTCCGCCCTAAAACCCCCTGAAAATCGGCTTACGTTTACCCTGAATCCGGGATAGGGAAGCCAACACAGCCATGAACTGACCAGGTATCTATAGCTCTGGTTAAACCTCTGAAACTGGTTATTTTTCTCTACCTATTAAAAAAATAATCTGTAAAAAAAATGTTTTAACTAATTACCTGAGGTCCATCCCATGCAATTAAAGGGAAAACCTTTGAATTGAAAATTACAATAATTAAAAACAAAAAATAATTTTTCAAAGCCTAAATATGCATATGTTCGGCAAAAATTTCGTGTGTCTGCCAAGAATGCTACTACCTGGTACCCTTCCATCAACTGGTTCGTTTTGAGCTAAAAGTATACAGAAAATCAGTGATTTTTGTTCTTTTTTTTATAATTTAAAAAAATTTCGGTACCCGTTAGTCCCCAAAAGGTCAATCCAAATTTCTCGTACTCTTCGAAAAACCTGGAAGTATAGCGCATATAATTTTCGATAATAACGCATAGATTTTTGTTTCCTCAAATAATTGTTCAGTATAAATTATCACCTGGCGAAATATTCTGCCCAGACTTGATAATATTCTTCTAGCAGGTATCCTTTACCGTAAAACTCGTTATTGCTTTTCATCCATGCTGGAGCACTCCATGGACTAAGCAATATGAGATATGATCTGTGTGTTCCTCCAGCCACCAAAAACAATAAATGTAGCCTACCTTGTAAACAAATTGATCGGCTTAGAACTTATGCTTTTGGCCCAGTTGACGTATGGTATCTAAAAGAATATTTCTCGGATATCAATACAAATGACAGATGTTATTAAGCGCATGAAAAAATGGTGTGCACCTTGAAAACCAAATCTTCTTCAGTAAGGGAAAAATTTGACAGTGTAACATCACCCGGATAGTCATCGTAAGAATATGTATAAGTCGAAAAATCTGTCCCAGCCATCGGAACACGTCCGATACCGTATTCAATTCCTTTTGCGCTGAAATAGGAGCTATGACATTTTCATGAGATAAGAAAAGGTTAGTGAAACTAATTGCAAAATGTCGGTCAATATTAATAAAGCCTGTAGCGAAAGAAAAAGTAATAACGGTCTAACGGATTACTTCATAAAATTTTCTTGTGCAGATTGAGATAGTCGCGCTATATTTATTCCTGCCGCATCAGTGAAGGCTCCTCCAAAACCAAGCACATTTTGGTATGTGATAAAGGGATCAATGAATATTTCGTCGACTGAAGGTAAATTATAACATCATCATCATTACTTTAAAAAATCATAATAGGTTCAAATATGCAAGGGCTTATTACTTATCGCCTTATTGTGTTCCGACTTGCGCCCGAATTGTAAATTTGTAGTGAGAAATCGTGCTGCATTTTGACTGGATGTTATTTGAATTGCTTGCCCAGCCGCCAAAGATCCAACACTGGGAGCAGTATCACAGTAGGTAGCATTGCATACGCATACAAAGCTGCTTTTACCGTAATCGCGACGAATGCAATCTTCAGCTGACACTGCGTTGTTGATTCAGGAAGAAAAAAATACGCATATTAATTTTTTCTACCAAAAACAATATGTAAAAATGTAAATAAGTTACCCGTAAAGGAAAATAAGGCTATTATCGAGACAAATAGCCAAATTAAGAATAACACATTAACGGGGATTAACTTGACCATGTTACTAGGAGTCCACACCGACAGGTTGTTAGGTAGTCTCGATATCAAAATAGAATTAAAACGATCAATTCTTTTGAGATTATTCAAGCAATTTAAAACTTTTCATATCATCGTGTTTACCCAATATTATATCTAATCTTGATATGTTTATCTAGTGGCAGTATGTTTATGCATTTATTCCTTCCTCGTGACGACTGAATCGCTTTGCTAGCCCATATCAGTAGTAAAATGTACAGACCAATGGCAATGGGCAATGGTCAGTTGGTCATAAATCTATATATCGATACTAAATAACCAGGAAGAGAAACGTGAAAATGCGTCACAACGATACTTCTAATCCTTATTGCAGTACCGGTAATTAGTCTCCTACAGGTACACATCCTGGTCCTTAATTCTATAAACACAGCTTAAAAGAATTCATTTCACTTGTCATTCCGTTTGTTAAAAAGCATAAAACTACTTTGGGAAAACTAAAAAATAGAAATTAGAAAAATGTTTTTGTTCAAAAACTTTTGTATTACTTTATTTACGTTTTATTTATATGCATTTATACATATTTTTTTAATTATTAGAAAATATGCGCAGAAAATGTGCAGTTTTAACCATACACCATCGTACTTAAAGAGCGAGTTGGGCAAGTGATCTCCAAAGAACCACGATCATGGTCGACCAACCTAATGAGCTTATCCTCTTTTGATCTAAAGTGATAAAATAAAAATAGCAAAAAATGTTTGTTTCGTGCGATTTACCGGATTTTAATCTAAAAATACATTGGAACCGCAAATTTACCGATTGAGGATAACTATTGTGCGCTTTCCATCTGGACGTAAGAAGGCCGTTCCAAACAAATCTGATCCGTCAATAACGGTCACACCAATCCTGACTGAATCTTCTGGGATGTACTTGGAGAAATGCCCCATTCCATAATACATTGGTTGTTTGTAGAATTCGTCGAGAATGTTGTTAATGATAATGGGTGAGTCGACAAAGTTTCCAGACCAGTTGGGACCTCCTTTTTCGTCCAATACAAGATTCCAGTCAACCCAACCAGTAACCCAGTGATTAAGATCCTAAAAAGTAATGATCAACGTTATGGGACCATTTTTATTCACCAAGTCAAATTTGTAGGAATCTTTTCAGCATAGCGTTCAAAAAAAAATAATTTACAATTAATGTACCGCATACTACCTCTATTATATTGTGAGCGTAGGATTCGAGTCGTTCCCATGATCCGAGACTTACAGCTTTTTGCCACGGTTTATCACCTTGTTTCATGAATCAACGTTAACATTTCTAACCTTTTTCAATTACTACTTCGCCACCATACCTTCACAAGCTTCGGTGGCTAGGATAAAATGATTTGGAAACTTTTCATGGAAACTGGTAAGAGCCATTGGTGGCGACAGGAGGTCACCATACCAATGAACAGCCACTCCTGCAACATATTTCTTTGCCTCCGGATGAGCCAGAACCTTTTAGAGAAATATTAGAATCGGAATAAGAAATCAGTTGCATCTATTAACATGTTATTATTTTAGAATAATTTTTTTTTCCTATGTGTTCAAATTATTTATGGTAAAAAAATCATTGCCTTACGGTCTCGGCCCATTTCGGAAGTAATATACGTTGATCATCCTAAGTAATAATTAAGCCTAATTTAGTTTGAGAAAGTATTTTTATCTGAAAATGAAACTATTACCATAACCATGATTTTGATAGATGCAAATCCTTTTGTCTCCAACGTAGGTCCAAGATTAAGGCCGATAAAATTAGATTGTTGTTCTATAACGGAGTTGACACAATTAAAACCATGTGACCCCGAAGGTTGCTATGAAAATTTTTACCTGCGGTCCAGCCCATACAGTTGAAAGGAAAATCTTTCGGGGAATAAAAGAAATACTGATCGAATTAAAATGTGATTTAAAAAAAAAATAGGTGTTAAAAGACAACCTGGGATATTTCCATCCATTGGTTCATTTTGAGGCGAAACGGCGAAAAAAGTCAAATTGTGTGTTTTGTACTCTTCAAAAAATCTGTCAAATATAATAAACACAGTTGAAGTTGCCAGCGCTTTAGTAATTTCAAATAATTAGGGACAAAGAAGTTTATAATGGGATAGAATAAAAATGTCTCGCATTGACCTGATAAAGTAATCTGCCCAAACTTGGTAGTATTCTTGAAGAAGGTACCTTAATTTAAAAAAAAAATAAATACATATGAAAAAAATAACATTAAAGTTCAATTAATTTATAAAAAATACCCTTTTCCGTAGAGTTTACCGTTACTCTTCATCCATGCCGGGGCACTCCATGGACTAGCAAATAGCTTAATAGGTTTGGAACTTAAGCTTTGGGCCCATGAAATATATGGAATCTGGAAAATTTGAAAATAAAAATATTTAGTATTCACAGGCCTATGAATAAATTAAATAAGAACTAGCTTTATAATTTGGAAATAATAATAATAATAATTGAATATAATTTAAAATGGGTGGACTGTTAACCTTGAAGAAAAGATCTTCTCTGGTGAGGGAAAAGTTTGACAGACTATCATCTCCAGGAAAATCATCATAGGTGTAAGCCCGTGTAGAAAAATCACTTCCACCTATGGGAACTCTGCCGAGTCCGTACTCTATTCCGTCAGTGCTAAAATATGACCTATTCAATTTGGGAAGGAAAAATAGAAAAACGTATTGCTCTAGTGGTAGCGGGAAAAGAAAATTTTAGAAATTATCTAGAAATTATATATTTTTTTTACTTAAGTAAATTTTGCTGAGCCAAAACTGATAGTTTCGCAATATTAATTCCACTGGCGTCGGTAAAAGCTCCACCGAAACCCATAATTTTTTGGTATTGAACCGAAGCGTCAATAAATATTTCGTCGGCTGTGTAGTGAGTGAGGTAAAGAGGAGATGCATTAACTATCGTTGACTATGCAATACTTACGCAAGCAATGTAAATAACTAAATACCAAGAAGTGAATTTGAAAACCCCGCGAAAGTCAGGTTAGTTACTCGAAAGCGGGCGTCTGCACGAGTGGATGTGATCAAAGTAGCCTGACCTGCCGCTAGATCGCCAACAATCGGTGCTGGTAAGGAAAAAAGTAGCAAAACATTATTGGTAAATAAGGCCACTTCAAAACCACAGTTGTTGTTGAGAAAATGTTGGATTGATTAAAAACAATCCCAATCTAAACTTGGTTGTAGATAAACTTTATAATAGAAATGTACTTACCACTGTCACAGTAAGTAGCATTGCACACACACACGAAGCTGCTTTTGCCGTAATGACGAGGGATGCAATTATTAGCCAGTACAGCTAATTTTTCAAAAATGACATAATTATAATTTGTGAATTAAAAGTTGTTGCTTGTCTCGATAACCTTGATGAAAGATTATTATAGGTAAAGTGATCCAATAGAAATGTAGTTTGCCCATGTTCATTCCTTTTGAACTAGGCGAATGGCGACGTATTAGCTAGGACTAGGATAACAACAAGTTGACAACACACTACAAGCACTAGCATGCACTGTATACGACTGACGTCATGAACATGCAACTGACGTATGAAAGCGATAAGAGTTTTCAGAGCACGAACCATCGATTACGAAATGCTGTGTACTATTATACATCTGGAGGCCTACCCACTTGACATAACCACTGTTAATTAACGGGTTCATATTCATATAGTGAAGAGTGTAGATGCGGTTGGCCTAATACTAATGACACATTGATAATTTACTGCATTTTTTCCCCTATCCCAATCAATACCAGCAACTAAAAAATATTTTTAAATAGGAAATTTTTTGAGTAGAAGAATTATTATATTTTTTTTTTTAATTTTAATCCTAAAACATTGTTCTTATTTTAATTTATCGTTAATTTTAATTAGTTATCGTTATCGTTATTTTTCAAATGCATATGGGAGAAGACAAAAGAAATCCCGCTGCACAGACACATGCGGGTTATGCACTTCTTTATTGTTGCATAAAGTAAAGGGAATGAAGTCGAATAGAAATGGAAAAATATTTTCAGATGATTTGCATAATTTGGGGAAATTATTGGTTATCAAAAATCTGTATTGTCTTGAAGGTTTTAGAATTTCTCGATTGCTCAGGATACATATATCCTTGTTAACTTGTTATTCAGAAATGAATAATAAATAATCAACCTACCAGTAGCAAACAGCCAAACACATTCCGGATGTGATTCCGGAAGTATTTGCTGATTGGACATCGAAACATGATAGCATAGAGTCGCATAGAGTATACATAGAAAGAGGAAAAATAAATTTTCTTTTTGCAGAAAATTTTCGTTTAAGAAAGGTTTTCGTGACGCAAACATTTGCAAATGAAAACAAAATACGTTGATATTTTAAAAAAGAAACGTTAGAAAATCAGTCATCAAATAAGATTCCGTATCGGGAGTTGTGTGTATTATTTTCCGCAAATTGGACAAAGCCTAGAAATGCGACACATCAGACAACGTCATCCCATTCTCGGTACAACCGGACAAGACTGGTTATTTACAAATGTTTTCAAAATGAATATAGCGTTGTGGTTTTCCTATGGGAACGAGGTGGTTCCTATAAGACCCAGAACGAAGGACACATGATGACACGACAATCAAACGTGAGAGTTAAGCAACCATTAGATGAAACTATTTGATGTATGGCTCTTTATGGATTTCACTGTTTTTAATTATAAGATTAAAAAAAAAACGCACACACACACACACGGGTTCATGGATTTGCCGGAAGAATTTAGAATTTTTTTTTTTAAGTGATGGCCGTCGAATAAATTTAAATATACAGACTACTTGAGTGATGGGTATAATTATAAGCAGCGTTCAAAGATTATCTCAATTCCGCAAGATTTTTAAAAATTCGCCTTTTCGCCTGTTGCGACCTTTCGGTCTGCTATTGAGCTTGGCTCTTGTCATGTACGTAGCAAATCGTCCGTACAAGTACCGTCATAAATGTGTTACTGGTTTTTTGAAATTCGAAATATGGAAAAACGGGGACCGCATGAAACAGAAGTGTTATATAGATGTAATAATACTCATTCCAGAAGAGTGTGTCAAATGTCAGGTGGCTCGTCGTTTTTCGTCACAATATTTTTGTAGATAGTACAGATAGGCGGGCAAGCAATTGTCCACCTTTGATGCAAATTTCCCAATTGATTTAGGCCTGCATCCCTTGTCGCTTGTATATAGACTCACCACCTCAGATCAGTTGCAGAGATGGAGTTCTTTGCGTTGTTTGCAAATTTCACACTGGACGTGGCAGCACCAAACGAATCGACAGTTGCATTTTTCTTCAAGGTCGATCCAGCGCGTTTGGTAACCCCGGCCACAGCACAATCTAAAAATCATTTACCCAAAAGTTATTTATTTTCAATTAATTTTTTTTTTCAATTCCAGATAATAATTACAAAATAAATAAATATATAATAAAGTTTGAGTGTACTTACAGGCTACAACCATCGATGGCTTTGCTAGTCTTGTTGCAAATTCGGCTCTTAGTACCCAGCACGCCTAACCTGTTATTAAATCACAGAAATTTCGAAAGTTAATTTTTAGAGTCAAACTAAATGTTACAAAGACCAATCTTTATATGAATATTAAAAGACTAGCAAAACGTACAAAGTATTAGATCTATAAATAAAATATAAGTCCGTTACATTTTTAAATGTCCAATGAATTCACTAAAAATCTAAAAATTTCCATTTCTATTCATGTTTCTCTGATGTTAAGCCACAAAGAAACTATGCACCACTTATTATACCCAATCGGATTATAGAATTCATGTTATAAATAACCTAGGCCTATTATTACATCAAACGGAGATGGAATTATTTCAGAACACGGCCTAGACGAAATTGCCAATTCGCCGAAATTATCGATTTCCTTGTAATACAAGTCCAGTTTGTTTGTTTTTTTAAAAAGTGCATATCAACCAAGTTAAAGAAATATGGGCACATACCGTGTCCAATAAAGACTTACGTTTGGTTGCGCTCGCAGTAGTCTGGCGAGTCATCCAAGTAGACTAAATCCTTTTTGGTCGGCTTTTTCATGTTCTTGTCGACGACGAGTAATTTTTTCTTGAGTTTCTTGGCGACGCCGACGCTGCCGACGCTGGGGCTAATGCCGGCCTGGCTAGTAGTGGCCATGCCGCCACCACGGTAAGTCATCTGGAAAGCCCCTTCAAAGCGCTCCATCAAAGCAGCCCCGATCTGCGTATACACATACAAGAGAATCAACTTCTTTTCAGTACGTATTATAATCGCACGCGTCACCTTCCAAGGATTCCCTATAACATTCTACAAGGAATTGCGCAAATCATGTCGCATGTGTATCTATCTACGTGAGCTGATTATACAATGCATGCAGGACTTAGGACTATAATTATATGCACAGGCAGTGTAGGAAATGTAGCTTTGACAAGTCACACGGAAACAATGTTCGGTTTGACAGCTTTTTGTGTTCACCATTTTCTACACCACCCCACACCGTGTCCCCAGCCCCCTTTGTTGATGCTATCTACATGTATCTATATAGCTATTGCTATTTGTAATTGTATATTTTCTGAAATGAAATAGGAAATCGATAGGGCTGACCTCCGAGAATGCCGCCATTTTGCGCCAACAAACTTTCATGGAGCTGATGAGAGTCCCGTGGAAAATCAGATGCATGTATGAATAAGAAAGAAATTGAAATTCCACTTTTGAGAGGGGGGGGGGAATAAATCAGAGAGGGGGGAGAAATTCAATTTAAAATGTTGCGGTTTGTTACCAAGATCCAGAGACACCGTGACACTTGCACACCAGCTCCATTCGACTCCGAATAGCCTGTAAGACACAAAAATCGGATATTTTCAATTTTAAAAAT
This sequence comes from Daphnia pulex, assembly GCF_021134715.1. Taxonomy (NCBI): domain Eukaryota; kingdom Metazoa; phylum Arthropoda; class Branchiopoda; order Diplostraca; family Daphniidae; genus Daphnia; species Daphnia pulex. The sequence goes on along the minus strand of NC_060026.1, from coordinate 9,722,469 downwards.
TCTAACATCTTCCATATATAAACTTGCGATGTTAACATTGAAACTGTATACATAGCATAAAAACCAAATTTAATCTAGCTTCTATTTTTCTACATCAATCTTTTTATTTCCAAGCGACAAATAACTTCAAGCAGCTTAACTTGTAAACATGAAACACAAACCCTATATTATGCGTTACACCCGAAACCCCCCAAAGTTTCAAATGCATCTAACGATTATCATATCGCTCAACATATACTACGGAAATATACAAGTCTACGACTGACCCTTCTTCCGGCCTCGTTGTTATGCAGGTTCATGAGGCCTTCAGCTTGCTGGTTGTCTTCCCGAGCGTCCACAAATTCTTTGCTGAACCTTTCTCCAAACGTGATGTCCTTATTTGTCGCGATTGAATTTGATAATTATCATCATCAGTAATTCTTTCTGTAACCTGTTTTTTTCTTCCAGTTGGTTTTTATACCTCTGAGCAGCCGCCCCATTCGAAGCCTTTCGAGGGTTTCTGGCGTATCTTGCCGTCGCAACCGCATTCAGTAATTTCTCCGCGCGAACAAGCCCGCGTCACAGCATAGGCAGCTCCGGCGGAGCTGATGGCGTATACGTAGGCCCTCTCTCGACTTCCTGTGTGTTGACGCGTCAGTGTTGGTATGAATGGTGTCATTTTGCACAATGATATATATCGTCTTTGGATTTGAAAAACAAAAACTTGAAAACGGGGAAATTTGGTTAACTTACTAATTGATAAGACGCCTCCGAAGACGGTTGTGGACTCGTCAAAGGTGGAACAATTCCAGCGCTGAGACCGGAATTGGCTCTGACACTCGCTGATGCCCATTTTGGCACCTAAGCTAATTGTCTGTCAAATAAATTTGTTTGCACATTTATAGATGCTGTAAAAACCAAACACGTCTTATTTATAGACTGTGGGTTAGTAAATTTGGAATATTGGATTAAAATCAAATGAATCAATTGCGTGATGAATGCGAATGCAGTTGAATAATGAGCTCACCGATAAGACGTTCTGCGAAAGCCCACAGAGTTCGCGCTGCTTCTCAACCAGGTAATAAAGTCGCTTGCAGTGGTCCTTGTAGCTGGTCGGTGTCAGTTCCAAGGTACTTTGGTACACGCTAGGAGTTCCTAATAACCTGAAAATGAAAAAAAAAAAAATGAAAAATTGTACAGCTAGTTAATAGGAGAAAAATGATATCACGATTGATTTCAGATTTGTCCTGAGATAATTTACAAAGACACGCAAAGAGGTATAAGATACAGTTTAAGGATCAATGATCAAATTCAATGTGTCCGCTTTCAATAAATTGACTATGCGAATCATTACAGTGAACTGCTAAATAAATGTTCCATATTTTGATCATTTATAAAAATTAATTTGATTCATTAAAGTAAATGTCTTCACAAAGTATGAATCGTATAATTTAGCATTTGTTAAGTAGAAAATAAGCATTTCAAGAAAAACAACAAATCGTTCTCTTAATAACTCCTCTGCGAACAGTCTAGAATATAAAATAATGAAACTCATCAGAAAAAACCCCAAAATTTTTAATGACGCTAAAGGCTCTATATTTTTTTAATTCCTTAATCCCCCCCGGTTTGGCGCCGAGAAACTTGCGTGATTTGTAAAATGTTACTTTGTTCTATTTATTTTATTTTATTATTTTTTTTTTCATTTTTCCAATCAAGGATTGTAGGAAAACAATGCCCCAAAGGCCCTGTCCTGTTTCTCATACATGCAGATGAGAAGGGGATGGAATTAACACTGAGAAGCTTTTCTTTGCTGCGCTAGCGCTGTCTTCTTATATTCTCGTTTGTTTCTCTCTCTCTCCGTTTGCTGCTGCTGTGATGAAGCTTTTCAAAAATCTCCCGCAGGATAATTACCTATTAGAGCCAACAGCATGATGGAGGGGGGGATAACACACAGCACATAACGAGGCCTCACAGACGATGATGTTATATAAGCCGCTGAACGGACTGTTTAATACAAGATGAGATGAGCCCCTTGCTGCTGCTGCTGCTGGTATTGCCTCCCAACATTAACTAGCAGATGCCCAATTTATTCGTTCTGTTTTGAATTGTTCGTCCCTTTATTATCCTTGGCATTGTTCGTCACGACCGGGCAGAATTATGACGGGCTTGTTTCAGCGTCTATAACCCACACACGTGCGCATCATCGTCCAACAAATGAGTCTACATCTATACTAATACACACTCCAACTCTAGATGGGTGTATAATGTATTATGCACGATAAGACGAGAGCGCGGCTCACGCTGTGGCCGCCTCTACATCAACTCTTGACGCCGCCCGCGCGTCCTAATATGCCATGGCTGATAGACACACAGCCAAATAGTGCTATGGGAAACACGGCGAGCTCCGATTTGGAGAGTCGAATCCGCCGTGAATAAGGCGATGCACACACATCTCATCCGACGAATCGCCGGGCTGCTCCCTTTTATTCATATTTCCCCCCTTTCCGTTTTATTTCTTTTTCTTGTTGCCTATTCTCTTGTGAGCAGTGCAGCCTTACTTATGCAAACAACAATAGGTGGATAGGTCGGATTATTAACAGCAACGTACACACATGCACAGACAACGAGGAGAGTGAAACGGAGATAGAGACTTTAGAAATAAGGGAAAAGAAAGAAAAACAACCACCCGAGAAGAACATCAATAATCCCAGTTCATGGAAGCGAATAAGAACAAGAGCATATCATCGTCGTCCCTCATATAATGCCTACTAAATAGTTATCGAAATGTGAAATACAAACTTGAGTTCCTGTGATGAGTGAAGGGGGGCTCGACTCTCTCTCTCTCTCAAGAGAAAGAGAGAGGGAAAGTCTATAGAAGAGATCATGTGATAGCCATATATACGGCCCATATCTTATGCATATGGAAAATACAACGTCTAGATATATCTATTCTCTTTTGATAGCCATCAAAACCTTACTGGTAGGATAATGGAGAAAGAAATAAAGGAATCTAACTTATTCTTTTTTTCTTCTTTCTTTCCTTCATTGGCTTTCGACATGTAATAAGGCGGCTGTCACAACCAATTAGTGTCGGAGGGGGGAGAGCACGCCCTCGTCCACCTTGTTGAACAAGCAGCCAACAGCATCAGAGGAGTTTCTCGGTGTACTATAACGTATCAGAGCGCCATGCACACGACCTTTTCCCTGTTTAGAAACTCTCCCTTGTCGCGCCGCCCGTCATATATAGACAATGTCCCTTGTTTACATAAATAAATATCCGTTGAAACTACTACCGGTACTACTACTGTGTGTGTGTGTGTGTAAAAGCAAGTTGGCGCTCCCTGCGAGCCGCCCTGCAGTGCTGCCCCATATAATATTGCTGCCTTTCCGGAAGTGTCTCTATATAGCCGCGCTCTTGCCAGGGCGCATACATATATACGTGATCTGATTTTCGTGACCATAAATGTACGGCGCGCTAAATGATCCTCAGAGATTAGACATTCCTCTTTTGCTAGCTGCCTGCTGGCCTATATTTATTAACGTTGTAAACGTGCGGTGTCGAGTGTTTTTATTATAGGCCTGATGTGCCGAATGATTATTAGTCGCCACACAAGATATTACAACCGCGCAGTAGCGACACGGAAACAGTGAGAACAAAAAAGTGAAATTAGGCCTGCTATTTGACGCATTAAAGCCGTGAAACGTATTGACAAAAGTGTGGCTACGTGACACCACCATTGTGACAATAAAAAATATTTATTATTAAACAAATACAAGTCCTGTGTACATATTGCACTGCAACTACACGGACTTACGTCATATAGACAGGACCAGGCCTATAACTGTAAAATAGTCCCTGGAGTGTAATAACATCATTTTCTATTTAACTACTGATAAGTGATGTTATCGCAGATGGATAACGCACTATAATAGAGTGTATAATCAGGTATCAATTTAGGAGTTGTACCTTTAAGTTGTTGGTTAGGCATTATTCTTATTGCTGTTGTAGCTATATCAGTATAGCTGTAGGCCAACAATTCCAACGGTAAAAATGAAGGAATACACGTGAGTTGATGGCGATGTGTGATTGATTGCAATCATCCGCCTACGCCTAGTAGGTTGATAGTTGTAGGGAAATACCGACTAATAAGCGACAAAGTCAAATTTACAAAAAAAAACTCATTTTAGATAGAATTTCCCAGCGAGATAAACTGGCAAATTTTTCAACCCACATTTTTTTAAGGAAGGATTTGGGTTTGTCAGATAGAGGAAAATATAAGAAGTAAACTTCGAACCCCAAGATATAGGCCCATATTGACTTTGGCTATACACCCAAAGTATATAAAGGCTGCTGGTTGGTCTACATATATAGTTGATGGCCTATTAGCCTGTTCTTGTCACACAGAAATGCATTGACGTAAATTTTACCTTCCTTTTTTTTTACTAAGCCTAAAAAGATGTGATAGGCAAGAGCAAATGCTATACAAGAATTCGACTGGCTGGCTGCACATATTGTCTGAGATTTCCTTGGATAGTTGTCGTGGAATATAGAAGGCGACACACTTTATGTATTTTAACCACCGATTAAGAACTATAGGCCTATTGAAATGGTCAAAAATGCCTGGCGCTCAGAGCAGCACAATTTTGACTATGGGAAACCAGGGTGTTTCTTCTTCCCTTTTTTTTCTTTGTGTCCAGATGGGGGAGAAAAGAACTGTGCCCATATTGCCTCTCTATCTACTTTTGGCTTGTTCCTTATTATATCTCTTCGATGTAGCATTGACCGAAATCTACGTGTCCATTGAGAGCCGAGTATTAGTAAATCTGTGCAAGTATATAGCTGCCACAAATCGTGGGCGACGTTGACATTTATACGTCGGGTCCTTGTTAACCAGCAACGGCAGACACCCTCGTCTTATTGGTCGCTCTCGGCTTCAATGATCCCCGCGTGCTGTGTTGCTGTTTGTCCAACACGGGGCCACATAACGACAACCGGGGACCATCACCCATCAAAATAACAAGAGAATAGTCAGCAGCTAGCAGCAGAACAAACCCGAGCTGCTGTGTGCCATGCTGGGAAAAGGCAAAAAGGGCAAAATAACACATCGAAATTGCTAGGAAGAGCATCAGCAGAGATCATAAAAGATTGGCGCGGACGATGCCATTATACATGTTCGATCTGACTATATACAGACGGGCCGTTTGGCTGTCGTTAAGCTTTGACTCATCCCCGTTGTGCAGATTTATGACGATGCCGGTGATTTGGCGTTATATACTTGGTTATTCCCTCTCTCTCTCTCGGCTAGCCCCTGCTGCTGGAACATCACAAACCCTCACCAGCTATATAAGCCTTCATCCCCTCTCTATATACGTTTCCCTTGTCGTTTCTCTCTCTCTCTTTTGGTGTATATATAGCGTAGTAAACCGTAGAACATGCAGAGTTATAGCCGTTGAAACGCCCTTCATCAAATAGTCAACTACGCGCTTCTCCGGAGCTCAGCACAGCCGAGTGAGAGAGAAAAAGAGACGGATGGCATAGACCAGCATCAGGCTGCCCCCGTCTCTACCAGCAACCTTGATGGAGACATCGCCCGTCTTGATGTGTCAACATTTCCTTCCTTTTCTCTTATATTGTTATCCTCAGCTGTTTTTTTTTTTGTTTTGTTTTCCCCCTGTCTTTCTATTTTCATTTACGAGCGGAGAGAATAATTTTATTTTCTTCGTCTTCTTCTTTGGTTGTTATATTATCTATAGGAATATACGAACGGAAAAAAGATTATAGCCAATGATTAGGCCAGCGTTATGGCCTATCAACTGTCATCCGCACAATAATAAAAATCCGCTGCTGGTGGATTCTCCAGGATTATTTCCCCTTCTTTTTCCCTTTTTTAATGATGGATATTATTATTCGGCCCGGAGTATTTCGCTGGTATTACATTATTACATAGAATATGAGCGGATCTATAGATTCTCGTCCCCTCCGAATCAGTTGGAATCCGAGTCATAAAAATATGTAGCTAGTATAATACCAGTATATATATACTTATTATTATTGACGTCCAAGTACTTATACTCTAACGAACGAAATCTGAATCACCAAGTTATTACTTGAAATGAAACTCTATGTCAATTGCTCTAGATGTATAAGATGTTGCTTGGAGGTCTCCGGATTGTTGCTGATTCTGTTCTTTCTCTCATGTACTACTTAATATGTACTTGTGTCAATGGCGCGAAAGAGCAATAAAATAACAAGCGACCGACTACAGCAAATAGGCCTAGTGTGCATAGCTGGCCCAGTTTTCACGCAACCCATGCGCACTACTACACGTACAGTACGTACTATATACATAGCAAACTGAGTGTAAGAAAAGGTCTATTTGTTTGTTAGTGGCAGCCCCACCAAAGCTCTCTGTATATGGATGGCGTGCACTATATTGTCTACATTATAGAAACGACAAAAGCCCAGCACAGACGCGAGCGGTCTGGCCCGCCCCGGCGCTTGGTGGGTGGCTCATACCAGTTAAAAACGAGAAGAAGAAGAAGGAATGAAAGTGAAAAGAAAAAGAAAAAGAAAAGAAGCCGAAAAGGAAAACAGTTCAAACATCAGTTCCGTTCGACTGACCAAACAAGTCGCTGTACACACAGCAGCAGCGGCGGAGGCCCTAATGGCTGTTGTGCTGCATGATGGGCGCGACCACAAAGTCGAACATCAAACTCGTTTCAAACGACGTGCCGAAACACCCTGCAAACGTGTGCCATAAACCCAACCGACTGATTCGTTACACTTGCTGGACATCAAAAATATAAAGGCGACGCCAACTATAATCATATGCGCTTTTAGACCATCACACACACGCGAAGAATCATCGAGAGTAAATAGACTGTAGACTGCTATGCTATAATTTATTCGAGCGAAAGTGTTCTGTTTTTTCTCGCCCACACTCTAAACGGTTCGAGTCATTCGGATGCTTTTTAGATCGGATTTCCAAAGCTTTTAGACATTTTTTTGTTTCTCTCTCTCTTTCAAATATTATACACGTAATAAAACGGTAGCACAGCCGGGGTTCACCACTTTAGGCCTACTTTTTTTGGAAATTTTTTTTTGGTTTTGTTTTCGCCATCTTATTTAATAGTTTGGTTTTTTTTCCCCCAAGGAATTGTTTTGTCCTTCACCTGAATCGTGTTAATGTTGATGGCAGCTGGGTTCGCAGATTTCCATCAGCCAAACGCCCAAATAGGAAAAGGGGGGAAATCAATCGCAATCAATTTCCAAGTATAAACCTACTTAAAAAGTCGACAGAACATGGATCTATCTACCTACCCCTCCACGCATTGACTTCTCTTTTTTATCCATTCCAAACGAAATAAAGAATTGAATAAAGGAGGTACAAGAACGAGCACATCCAAGAGAAACGAAGGGAAAAAAGACGAAGGGTGACAGACACACACAGACTTGCTGTGTGCGTGTTGTCTGTGTGTCGTTTTACACCGAGGATTTGAGGCATTCTTCGGTGAATTTCCGCCATGGTCTAGGCGACGTAAACCACTCAAGATTTACGACTTTTGACGATGTCGTGGGTGGACGGGGTGGGCTGGAGAATAAGCCAGTGGGAGGGATATATAAACTATAGAACTAACCAGTCCGTCTGACGACCACAGCAGCTAGAGGATAGTATATAGTTTTTTCTCCTATATAGTAAAAGGGAACCTTATTTGAGATATAACAACCTTTTTTCTCTTGTCAGTCTGGAACATATTAATGCGCACATCAACACAAGTACGGCCGCCGCACGTCTACATAAACTGGCTCCTAGTCAACTGCGATATTTCACGTGAACCAGGGTTGAACGAGTACAAAGGGCTCTCACTTGTATGTATATATTTGTTAAGGTTATTGGCTTCTTTTATTTCGAACCTCCGGCCATTTGGTTGTGTTGTATAATGCCGTTTTCGATAGACCAGGAAGAACAGCAGCAGCAGTGGATAGACCTGACATGTCACCAATGACCAAAATGAGCCATTAGGGGGTCACATCACGAGTGCTGTGTGGCCCGGTTGCGTGTGAAACGGCAGTATATAGGGCCAGGTGATGATCAATTTCAAACAAATCTACACAGCAGCAGCACCAGGATGTGTGTAGTATACACTAAATATTTCTAATTTTATATTTACGTGTAGACTTGCTGTGTGGAGGGATGGATATATATGGGGTGTATAGATGAGAGTATATAGGCCGGTTTAACAGCCATCCAGGCAACCATCCAGGGGCGGAAGGGGTGTCTTATACTTTTTCCCACTTAATGTTCTCTCTCTGGTGCTCTCGTCTCTTTCTCGCCCAGCTCTTAATATCTGGAAACCATTACTATACTACTATACTGTATATATATATATATATAGTGCTGCTGCTGGCCAATGGTGCTGTGCCTTTTGACACGAATTTTCTCCCCTTTTTTTTCCCTTTTTGTCGTATTCTCTCCTTGAAAGCTGGAGCAAACGGCGCGGAGCTGCTGGGCCAGGACGAATGGATGGGAGGAGGACTTTTGGCCGCCGCGTCGTAAACGTCACAGCCAGGGCTACAAATTCCCTCCTCTCTCTCTCTCTCTCTCCCCCCAGCTATTCACCCTCTCACAAAACAGCAACACACAAAGTCAAAGACTCAAAGAAAAAATCCGTCTCCTACGCTTACGGTTAGGGGGGAAAAATATACGCACAGTATATTATTATCTATACACACACACACACACACACACACCATCACGGTCACAAAAACTTTAAAGGCCCAGAAATAGAGGGGGGACGAAATAACATCAAATTGCTTGTCCTTTTTGGACGCTGAATTTCCTAGCAGCCTACATAGCAATATCGACGACGCCGATATCGTCTTGCCATATCTCTCTGGTGATTTCAACCATGGAACTGGCCGTAGGCCTATATCCACACTTGAAGGGTAGAATATCTAAGGTACCCAATTTAAATTTCTAACAAAAAATTCTAAACCTATCAGGGAAGTAATAATTAGAATGAATTAATTAAAAAAAAAAATGACTTACCACCAACTGGCCGCAGTGACTTGAACGTGAACGATGACCATCGTGAGCAAGGCCAAAGACCAGCGCGCACCGGCGGCAGTTCCCGCTGACTTTCGAACCATTTTGGTCGACCTGACTGAGTTGGCGGACCAGACGAGGTTGCTGCTTGTGAACGACGGCGACCTCATCTTGGCATCCTGTAGGTGAATAACTCGTCGGGCTATAAATTCTGTTTTCTGTTCGGTTGAGGGGGGAAAACAAAAATATTTGCGCTCGAAATTTGAAAAAAAAAAAAATAAGCGACGGGCGATGTATATAGCTCGGCGATCAGCACTGTTCGGAACTTCCAACACGTCTGCAGCAACCAGCTGCCGGAGCTTCTACATTTGAGGAAGAAAAAGACGAGCCCACGTTCTACACACTACACTTTGCGTCAAGCCAAGGCTCTAGCGGTTTCATCAGTTCCGTCCTCCGGTTTGTTATAAAAGTATATTCAAATATTCGTAAAAATGTTCAAATGTTTGCAATAAAACACTTAAAGAAGATTTGAATGCTAAACTGTAAATTGTGAGTTGAGTTCAATTAAATTTTACTACCATTAGAATTCTTGATGGCCATCATTCAGGTATTACAGCTGATTAACGACATTGGCATTTAATAATGAAATGAGGAATATTTTACTTAAGGTTTATGTGAGAAAATAAAACCAGTAAGTGAATTAAGCGACTATTTCTGATGTGATTTGCAGAATAAGCGTATGTGAAAAGTGTTTCAACGGAAATCAAATGCGTAGTAGTTTGAGTGTGGAACTGCGTGAACCGAGAAACATCTCCCTTCATTCCGACTCGCGTCTTTTTACGTCAGGATTTTATAAGCTGTTTATGACGCATCGTTTCCTCGCCACACCAATCGCTCGTCCATCCGAACCCTCGTCCATATATCCCGGGCGGAAATGCGGAATGTACCGAAAAGTCCTGGCACACTGTATCTCTCATCGCGACAAACCATTTTATTACGTGCTATTTGCTATGCTGTTGAAGTCGCAGTCTGCTCTCACACAGCACCGAGAGAAAATTGTCAGTCAACCGAAATCTATTAAATAAGAAAACCCCCAAGAAAAAGTTCAAAAACGAGCTAGAAATAAAGTGAGGCTACATACCACGTATTATTATTCCCTTGGCAGCAGCAGACGTTGTTCATTTTCTTTACTCCTCAACCAAGATGGATAATGTAAGCAATAATATGAAATCAACTCGAGAAATTTTCGAACGGAAAAGAAACATTTCCTTTCTCGTATTAATGTACAGTACAAATCTTTTATACAAGACTAGACAGTAGACACCTATAGATTACACGATCACTATACACGGCCCATACACCGCGACCGACTTGGAATGTTACGTATGCGCGCATAGGTAATCATTAAGGCGGTTCCGTTGGTTCGATTGAAAGCCGCTATCATCCGTAATTACTGCTTGGGCATTGTTTTTTAACAATATTTCTAATAAATTTAATAAAGAATCTGAAAAAAAAGTTCCATTGTTGTCGGCAAATGATGATGAATTGAGAATAATCACCATATGTGAACAATTTTATTTGAGACAAGCTCGAACGCGTCTTCGATGGGAATTTAAAAAAAAAGTTAAAAGTGTCGGAAACGCTGAAACGCCTATACCTGAACCTGACGGTCTTCGCTTCGGTGATTTACCTTATTTAAAAATTTGTTCGTTCTTGGCTTTAGTAAATTAACATGCTTATTTATTTTTATTGCACTATATTAACACTATATTTCCATTTTTATGGAACAATATAATTTAGTTGGAAGTTTAAATTTTTCAAACTAGTTATTATAGTAGAACCACAGAGCTATAGATGCGGTAGAACTAAAAATAATGCGAAATTTTATTCTAGATTATCTTCGACCGTAAAGACTTCTGCGACTGTTGCAGCGAATTGTAAAGAAAACAGCAGTAGTTTGTTTCGACATTTCTGGTCATTTCAACTTTCCGGGCATATCGAGACGTGATCAGACGTGACTCTTCGTCTCGGCGTGTTTTGCAATAAGCCAACGATGCGTTCAGAGCTACAGGCCTACAGCCCACTGCCCACTCAGTCAACTCGTCAACGTCAACTTCAGCAGTTCAGACTTCAGCGCGGTTGCGCACCAACGTGCAATAGATTTATTCCAACTGGCAATGTGGCAAAAATATGGAACCTTGCGTCACAAAACCTGTGTTTTCTAATGTTTTGCAAATCTTTCGGTATTGATTAGTTAGATTGATTTTAACAACGATTTTTAATTTTTAATTGACGATAACTATCAATCAAAATATATTCTTTTGATTGGATGTACCCTATTCAAATGCCAGCTTCCGCAAGTAAGGAACAAAACGATATATCGACTGCTGCCCACTCAATCACCTCTCTCTTGTCTTTTTTCATAGCAGGTGACCCAAACACAAATTGTGACTACTGAAATCATTAAAATTTAACCTGTGGGAATAAGGTGTCTGGGAAAAAATCAAGTTTTTACTGCATAAGCAACATGGAAGGACTCCATGACAAGTTCACAGCACCAAATCCTCCAACTGAAGTGGCCCGAAGATCAGTAAATAGCAACAACAATATGGATCCATCTTTTATATCTCTGTCTTTCATTACTGATGATGACATATTGGAAGAGTTTACTACTGTCAATGAAACTATACTAGATGACTATAGTCAAGCAAGTACAGCTGCTTTGAGCAACTCACATGGCAGTGAAATCTCTCAAATGTAAACACAACAACAAATGAAATATAAAAAAAAAAAATTCTAATATATTTCAATTTTTGTTGCGCTATTCAGTATCACTCGTGTTTCAGAAAGCCCAGTTATGGAAAACCTGTTGACTTCTCAGCTTACTTCTGAACCTGATTCAAATCTCAACTTGTCAAGACCTAGTCCAGATTCACCTAGTGCAAATACTGAAGAAGCCGAGGATGATGATGATGTTCTACCTGCATCACCTGTTCCTGCCAACCAGCCACCAAGGTGATCAAAACATTTCCTCGATTTACATATTTTAACATTATTGCAATTCATAAAATTATTGATTGTTGGCATTACATAAATCAACTTTGTAGGAGAACACCTGTGAATTTGTCCAGATCTTCAGCTTTTGTCACCATGGCTATCGGATCTCCCGTTCAAGGTTCTCTGCGGACCCTACGCAATATTGAAGAGGCCGCAACAAGTACTGTGCCAGATAAACTGGACTCATCCCCAGAAGCAAATGAGGCAGCTGCTAAAACAGTACCTTTTTATAACTTGATAGAGATGGACTATGGACTGATTGATTAACGTGTCGATTTTTACCCCCTAGATTGTGACCGTTGAGCCCCTGGGTAGCGTATCAAAATCAAAATCCATGCGTCAAATTCATTTTGAAAGTGACAGTGGTTCCAACCACTCTGTTGTGGTCGAGTCTCCATCTTCATTCCTATCGGAGCCCAACCGGGGTTTAGACAACTCTATCCAAAAGCCTACCGTCAGTCGACCAGCAGAACCCTCTGAAGACGCCGATGATGGGATTGAATTTGTAGAAGAAATCCGACGCAATGTCCGCGAGGACCCTGGTTCCCCCGAAAGCTCAGTTGCAATTCCGGCCGCTCAGCCACGACGTGAAGCCGATTCAGCCTCGCAGGACTTGACTCCACGGCTGACACAGTCTCCGTCATCTATTCCGTTTTCACAAGATCTATTGAGCACCTCGCCATTTCGCGATCCAGACTCACAGAGCCACCGCTTCGTTGAGTGCTTTCAAACGCAAGATCTTGTAGCTCGAACTAATCATTCTTTGGATGAAACAACTGAAAATCCGGAGGCAGAATTGAGTACTGAAATCATAAGTTCCAAACTCGAACTAAGCGCAGAATTCTGCTCGCAACAGTCACCTTTGGTACGATGTTGTCTTTACTTTTCATTTGTTATCTGTATAAATGTTTTTTTTTCTTCAATATTAGAATGGGCCGTCGTTGGGTCTCAACCAATCCATCCCCACAGTCAACACACCATCGCTCTCAGTGGTACCGAAGTCTGATGGAAAAGGGTTTCAAAGTAGTGCCGACACCATAGATCGCGTTTCGTCACAGGAGGTAATTACTTGTCGAGGACAAAAGTTTGAATTTTAATGTAAAATGGCGTGTTTGTTTCTTTTAGAATACTCCGGAAGTGGAAGCTGAACAGTGGGTCCCATTTGAAGCAGTGACACGAGTTTACAACGTTCTAGAAAGGACTTGGGTTATGCGAACTTTCAATAAAGTATGTAGACTTAGTTAACGCAAAGGTGTACAAATCAGCCTAATAATGCATTCTCGTTCACATTTTTATCATAGATGTTGCCAATGTCTAAAATGGAAGTGGCGCTTTCAGGTTCTGTGTCGGAGCAAGTGCGGATGGGTTTATTCGATAACATGGATTGCGAAACATTGCCGGGTTCACGGCTAGAGTCATTTGCTGAGCTTTTGCAGCGGCATGTGAGCCAGAGTTCAAGTGGCTACAATGCTGATTTATCCGGGAGCTACAAATCAGAAACAGCCTCAATGCGTTTGTCGCGCTTTTCAATCGCTTCGAATTTCGAAACTGCTCCGATTGCCTGTAGTTCAATGCTGAGTAGAGCCAGTCTGGAGCCACCAATCTTACCTGGCAGCAGCGAGTTTGCAATGCCTAAGCATCCCGTTCGCCAGAAGACCACTCGCTCTGGGAACAATGAGTCATCTAAGCCATCCAGTCCTTGTGCACAGTTAAAAGAAGATGGCGCTACACCTCTTCCGTCGCATCCCTCTTCGTACCCAGACTCGACGGAATGCTCCTCAGCTGTTGAATTAGCAGGCGGTTCAGGTGTCCCTCAAGCATTAGACAAAGAACCTTCAAGCATCGCAGTAGAAGAGACACCAGCATTTACGGAAATAAAAATAGCGCGCAAACGCGGACGCAAGCCCAAAATTCCCGAAATGATAAAGGAAACTGACTCCAGTACTGAGACTCCGCCCAAGAAAGGTCGACGAGGTCGTCCACCGGCTGACGGGACACCGGCGAAAAACAAAACGAATGGTGCTAAGAAAAATCAGGAACCTGAGAAACCGGAGTCGAATGCTAGTCGACCTCCCACTGATACCAACCCCAGCCAATCAAACACCGACGCTGGTAGTGATAAGTCTTCGGAAGATTATCTCAGAGAACTCGATGAAGTAGTGGAAGAATTACGCGCTCGTTCCTATCAAATAGGTAAAACTTCACAGACTTGCTCATGTTTTTTTTAATAAACTCTAATAATTGTTTTGTGTGAATTTGTAGATAGACCTGTTTTTGCACAGTGGACAGGTAATTTTAGAGTTTTCGCTTTCGTTTCTGAATTAACAGTTCTAAGTATTTCAACTTTCAGATAAATGCTTTTATGCTGCCAAGATTACCCAGCGTGATCCGGTCCAGACAGGAAAGTGGACTGTCAAGTTCGAAGATGGACAATCGCGTAGTCTAGTCGAAGAATTTATTTTGCCCGTTTCGCTATTGAACAAACACCAGCCGGTTCTGGTTCTTAACGAGGACTTGAGCGAAGGCCGACCTGGTGTGATTATTGGATATAGTAAAATTAAACCCAATGAGCCAGTTGAAAAGGTATTTTGAATTGTCCAAATTCTAGTAGGTCACAAGACTGATATTTTGTTATCAATTTTTAAGATTGAGCATTTGATCGAAATGGATGGTTGTGAGACTATTAAAGTCCCAAGACAGAGGTAAGACGATTAGAATGATTTGATTCAATAGGAAAAACGTGTCATGTTTTCATCTTCATCCCACTTAGGATTTGTTTAACGCAAGATCATATGCGCCACTGGAATGACGCGGTGGTGGTGCCACAGCTCTTTTCACCTCACACCTGTAACGTCAGTCTTGATAATATTCTAGGAGGTAAGCGTAGTAGAAGAACCACAACTGCCGAACTCGGAGTATCTTCACCTAAGAAAACTCCGAAAAATCCACGCACTCCTAGATCCAAATCGGTGACTCCAGCAGGTAGTTTAGTGAATAAAGCTTTTATGATTAACTACCAGCAGGTAGTTGATCATTTTATCTGTTTAGATTAAAGGATATTTAAGTTTGCTTGATTTTTTCCTCTCTTTTACTAGTTGCGCCAGAACAAACACCAAAACGTTCTCTTCAGAATTCGGGATCGTTGCGCCGAAAAATTAAGGGGAAAAGAGATTTAACTCTGGATACTTCTACCATGAGCGAAAGTAGTGGAACTTCATTCCTTCAACACGAGGAGACGTCTTTGCGAACCCGTATTCTTGATCGGATGAATGCAGCATTACCAGGTCGCTCAACAGTTCAAAGTGCGCTGGAGGAAGAAAATGTCGAAGAAACCAAAGAAGAAGTGAACCTTCAAATCGCCGGACCAATTCCCCAGAATAACAAGCTTTTCGCTGGGTTTGCATTTCTTCTCACGAAGGCATCAAGACCTCTCGAAGTGGATCCTGATGAAATAACTGACGAAGTTGAGCCGTACCTGAACCCTACTCCCTACTACAAAGAGCACATTAAGCATCAATTGACGGCAGGTGGTGGAACGGTCCTAGAGCGATTTGATCTGAGTCAAATTGAAATGGAAGAAGATATTGTTTTGTTGGTTTGCAATCGACCTTGTCGCACAGAAAGATACATTAAATCTCTAGCTGCCAACATCCGCTCCGTTTCTCATGACTGGGTAAAATAAAATAAAATTTTTTAGCTTAATAGCTTTTCCTTAAAAAGTTTTTCTTTCTAGGTTTATCAATGTTGCCAAAGCAACGAAAGATTCAACTACCAACGTTACTTGCACCCACCTGGCATTGACCTTCAAGGTAGTATTGTTGAGTGGTCTTCAAGCACCGGCCGTTGTTTCGTTGGCACACGTATCCTTTTAAGTGGTCCGCCAGAATTTAACGATCTTTGGGTACCTATTCTTGTTCAAGCTGAATGTATAATTGTTTCCCGCTTACCTGCGCGCGCAAAAAGACCCGTTTCTGAAGGGGCTATTGCTGACAGTGGTGTCGCGGAATCTGAGAAAGCGTTGTGTGACGAAGTTCCGTTTGATTACGTAGTTACAACCAAAGACTGTACAGCTAAAATTGTTGATCAGGCTCGTCGTATGAAGATTCCACTAGTCTCATCTACGTGGGTCATTCAATCATTGATTCATGGAAAAATACTAGATCCATCTTCGAGTCCTCAGTTCAGTTTTAACTACGCTAAACCATGATGTTTTGTTTTACTGTCTCACACAATTGTTTGGAATTCAAACACACAAAAAAAAAAAATAACAAAAAAAAAATAACAAAATTCCGTATGACTGTTAGATTTTTGTGTCCTCTTGTCTCTTGATTTTTAATTCCTTTTTTAAATTCAAAAATGACCTATGGATTTAGTGTTGAGTGCCATCGCGTGGCTTTTTAAGCCATTAAGCCCCCTTTTTAGTTTCTCTTTTTTCTTTCTATTGTGGATGTTCCCATTTATCACATCCCCTCACCACAAATGGTATGTTTGTTGTAAAACAATTTAGAAATACATCTTTGGCTTGTGCTAAAATCGTCAAGAATAATAACAGCGCGTTTCTTCATGTCTTTTCGTAATATCTTGCTTTGTATTGTAATAGGTAGTGATGTATCAAAGCATGCTCGATGTAGAAATTAAAGCGTTCATCTCAAGCCAACACATAGAGGCAACAATTAAGACATTATATTCTATTAACTGTAATATAGACAAAAACAGCTTAAATAAATAAATAAAATAAATAAGTACCATCCATCGTGATCGTTCCGCACGGTTGCTTCGCGTTTTATTAGTAACACCTGTGATTATGTTAGCAGACGAAAAAAAAAACACGTCATTATTTATGTTGCTATTGTGAACAAAAATTTCTGTTTATATATTGGTAAGTGGTAACGGATCATTTCTTATCCTTCTTTGTTAAGCCTAGTTGTTTCCTGATTGGCTGCCACAGTTAATTTATAAATAATTTGCCTGTAAAACTTGTTTACAGCAGCATAAACATGATGGAAGAAGGGAACCAAGGAAACACAAGCATTCCAGCCAGTTCATTCACAGCATCACCACAGAAAAGAGTTTTCAAAATTATTGTAGTAGGAAACTCTGCAGTTGGGAAAACATGTTTAACTTACAGATTTTGTGAAGGACGATTTCCAGGGAGAACAGAAGCAACCATAGGAGTGGATTTCAGGGAGAAGGTGCTCACTGTTGATGGAGAACAATTGAAAGTACAGCAATTTTTTACAATTAGCAATTTTTAAATGATAAGCCCACTCATAATTGATTATTTTTGTAATTTCAGTTGCAGCTATGGGACACAGGTATATATTGGTTTTCCTGGTTTTATTACAAATGATTTTTATATGCCTTGAATATTCAATTACATTTAAACAGCTGGGCAAGAAAGATTTCGACGATCAATGGTACATCACTACTACAGGAATGTGAATGCTGTAGTTTTTGTTTATGATGTAACCAATGCAAATTCATTTGAGGTATAGAAATTGAATTATTAGCTGCTAAACAAAATGCTTTTTGCTCTTTTGAAATTTTTTTTACTTACAATATTATAGTCTTTATCATTATGGATTGAGGAGTGCAATGATCATCAACTAACTACAAAAATTCCAAGAATTCTTGTTGGAAATAAATGTGATTGCAGAGAGACGCAAGTAGTTAACACTAACAGAGCTCAGATGTTTGCCGACATGCACAATATGCCCGTACTATTATAATTTTTTATTCTGTTAAATTCACCTATTTTGATTTTTTTTTTCAATTTAGCTTTTCGAAACTTCCGCAAAAGACGATAGCCAAGCGAACCATGTCGAATCCATTTTTATGACATTGGCTCACAAATTAAAAAATTCTAGACCAATGATGCCAGTTCACATGTCCCAGTGGCAAAAGGACAATGACGCAGACAATATCCCTTTCGGCGAAGAAATCTCAAATGTTCGTTTACGAACTGGTTTGATTTGTCAACCAACGACAAGCAACGATTCTTGTTTCGGTTGTTGACTAATTGACTTAAAAATTTGCCGACCAATATTTTTGAAATCGAGCAATGATTTCCCTTCATGTGATAAAATACAATATATATAATAGGCTATCTAAATTGTGAAGTAAATGTTGTACTAAACGCTCATAAAATACACGATAACATTCAATGTTTGAATTAAGCTAGTTTAGTCCCTCTTGATATGAATGTTAACACTATGGAAAATAATAAACTACTTGTGTTCCCTTTACGTGCGCGTGGTAAAAGACGCAGGCAGATATGGAGATCACGAGTGGTGATTCCGGATTATTTCGAGTTCAGCGCTCTTGGTCACCAATGACAGTAGGGTATCCGCTAGCGCTAGTAGCGAAGAAAAAAGGACACTCCTACAATTTGTTCTAGTTTTACAGTTGATCATCTGGAGCTTGGTTCACACGGCTGTAGGACTCTATAATCAGAAAAAAAAAACAAAAAAAAAAAAAACAATTTAAACGGAGAAATAAAAGGCGATATCCAAGGAACATAAAACAAGTAATAACCACAAACAAATTGAAAATCAACACGGCAACAACAAACATTTAAAAAAATCAACTACTATTAAGCCTATAAACCTACTAAAATCACACACTTCCCTCATGAAAAATTGACATACACAAATACTGAAGACCTTTAAATTAGCACAACACCAAAACAAAAAATGATACCTGTGCTTGAATAATCTTCAATGCCAGCTGCGAATTCTTAAGTAGCCCGAAGGTTATTACAATTAGACCAAATTCTAAGTTCTTAATGGGTTAGAAATTACCTTTGCGTGTCATTGTTTTTTTCCGATCCATAAAGGCGTGAATTGATGAGTACAAGATACCGAAAATAAGTGTGTAAATTCCAAATGAGCGGTACATAATAGCACCCCCATAGTTTTGGAAAATGAAACCACCCAAAAGACTTCCGACTGCGGTTCCTGCTTCCAAAATGTGCATAAGAAAGACATCGAAGAATCGCCTATAATATATATATATATATACATTACCTATGCCTTCAAACAAAGCTCCAAATATACCCTGCAAAGTGGTTCCAGCACCAGGTGGAGCTATTAGGTAGGCATACGATGTCATCTTTTGGGAGAGAGAAAATATAGAGCTTTCGTTTTTAAAGAAAACAATTAAAGGCTTAAATACCGTTGACCAATATACGCCGAGCGTTAATCCGTTCAACAGTTCAATCGGAAGCGTGAGCCAAGGATTTGTTAAAAGAGAATAGCAAATAAGGCGAAAGCCCATAACTAACAAAATCATCGTCATAGTGTGAACGTGGCCAAGTTTGTTCAAGAACCATCCTAAAACGATTGAAAAATTTAGTTTTGGAAGTTAATTGAAATCTTTGGCGAATATGAATTTCTCACCAGACAAAAACAGAAACGGAGCCTCTCCAGCAAAACACTGGATGCCCATGGCTAAACCTTCCAAAAGCTTAATCCATTCCAGCGAATCGCATCCTTGAGAAGACGCCATATCCTCTAAATACCTGGAATGTGTTCGAAATATTGGTATTTATTCAGATATTTGTAACCGGTTTCGAAAATCTTGACCGTTTACCAAAAAAGGAATTGCCAGATGGACCCAATGCAAATCCCAAATGTGATACAACTGAGTAAAAAAAGCACAACTTTCACGTCTTTGAAAAGTGACGCGACTTTTGCAAAAGCATAAGGTTCTTGGCGATAGTCAATCTATATGGAAAATTTCTTTTTAACTGATCGTGCAAAACAGTTATTCAAAACTTTACCTTAATTTTTGATACCGAAATAGTATTCACTGTTAGCATAATAAATACTAAAATGAAACTTGGAGTGTAATTTTTTATATTTTCTCCATGACTGACGGAATCAATGAGATATCCGGCAAAAATTGCGGATATACCCCAACCAAGTGCCCCCCATAATCGCTGTCTTCCATAGTCATGCGGTTTGCTTCCTAATGAGAAAATGAAACTTTATTATGGAACGCAAGAAGCATTATTTGATTTAATTACGTACCCAACAAATTGAAACAGATGCTATCCGCTAAACTAGTAACAACAGCAGTACTAGCCCAAGCTCCAATCATAAGACCAAACAGCATTTGGAACTGAATTGTTGAGTAGTATGGTTCCTGTGAAGTTTCTGTTATAGGTTTCTGGATGTAACTCATTACAGTGGCACTATTGCAGACAGTATTGCACTTCATTGATGTAGAAGATTTACAGTATGGGTTTTCGACTTTAGTCCCATTAAAAGATAAGTTTTCTACAGGGAAGTAAAGGCAAGATGATTCTTCCAGGAGAGCTTTGCTCATGTTAGAATAAGTTTTCATTTCAATTGATGTAAGGTTTGTGTTGCAGACATCACTGACATTCCATGTTGAACACATTTCTTCAAGAAATTGACTGTTAGGATTATTGCAAATAAGTGTGCATTCCAAAGTAGACATCATGTCTGGATTTTCTAAATTAATTCTTGTAAGTGTACAGTTATCACTGACTTCACATGTTTTCAATATTGTCATTAAATTGCAATCAAAATCCATCAATGCCTCAGTAGGTTTGGCAGGGATGAAATAAATACTTGTAAAGAATATAGCAGCACAAATGATAGCTGTAATAAAGATTTGTTTGCCGATTCTAAACTTATCTGCAATAGTGCCAAATAGCGGTTTTGCTAGTAGCCCAACAAATGGAAAAACCGTGTACATCAAACCAACTCCAACTTGAGATACGCCTAATTGCCGGGCGTAAGTAGGAATAAATGGCATGATAGGAGCGAGGCCTGCATAAAATAAATGTTTCCTCTAGCTATTTATTTTATTAAAATGAGCAGATAAGTGAAATACATTACCGGCATTGAAAAAGAAGTAATGGGCCTTCATAGGAAGGAGTTTTTTGTTAATTTCAAAATCCATTTTTGTTAAGAAAAAGTATGCACTTTACTGATAAATTATGAAACCATGTTTTGACTTATTTATTTCGTCTGCTTCAAAGATAACACAGATTGGTAGCAGCAGACTACGAATGTAAAGACGGAAATCGGTCCCATAAGCCTGAAAGGAACAGCTTGGGCGATGCCTGAGCTTGCCGATAGGGCGCAGGTTAATAGAGCTGGAGATTTTTTTTTGGTATTTTCCCCATTTACTGATTACTAGTGGAGTCAAGATAATTTTTGAGCGGGAACAAATTGCAACACGGAATTCTTTTCATGAGCTTTGTTTTTACTATAATTTTATATTTCTTGTAAAAACCTTCCTCAGAAATAATTATTTTTACTATAAAAAAAATATAAAACAAAATGTAAAAATTAGAAAATGTATTATAATTGTGATAAGAAATAGAAATAAATTTTGTTTGACAGCTAATAAATGTTTCCCGTCTTTTTATTGATCAGGGTTCCAATTTTGAATGTTCTAGCTTTAAAGATTTGTTTGTAATTAAATATACTGTGAGTGACTATGCCTCAAATTTTATAAAATCCCCAAAAGGTGTTTACAAGGGACCTTATGGCGGATAGTCCCTCCGTAAACTCATTATATCTAGTCATGTAGTTGTCCTAAAATTCTGATCTTTTGTACAAAATTATTTAAGATATCAATTTTTCTAAATTTAAAAGTCATTTTGAAAAATATTTAATAGCTCTTAAGTTATTCATTGTTAAAGGTCACAGAAAATTTTTTTTTCCGCTCTGGTTCATAAAAATGCCGCCGCATACAGATGGCGTTTTTACGAAACGTGAAACGAAACGCCACCTGTATGCGGCGGCTCTTTTATGAACCATAGCGGAAAATAATTTTTTTCTGTGACCTTTTTTCAGTGCATTCTTATGGCACTACGTGTCTTAGAAAAAGTGCAAATACTACCCGAACGGCTTGAGCTAGATTTTTTTCTTTTATTTCTGAGTAGATCCAATAATGATCTACATTTTTTACACACACAAAATTGTTGTAGGATTAACCCCCACGGCGCTACGGTATCGTTCATTTATTAGGTACACCCCGTTTTCCCTCATATGCGCCGTGTTAAATACGGCATTTTCAAAAATATACAAAAAATACTAAAAATCAAGCTAAAATCTTTTTCTTGGTGCCAAAAGATGCAGAATTCTTCACTCTTTACGAATATACAGAATGATTTACAATAAAATCAACTCAGAGAACCCTTCCCTATACCTAAAAGTTTTCCACTTCAAAATTTAGCGAAATTTGGCGCCCTCTGCTGGCTAAAGTGCAAGTTTGTTGTAAAAAGTACAAATTGTGAAGTTTTTCCAATTTGGTTAGTTTTTCCAAGACCGGTTTTTGAGAGTGGACATTCGGCGGGTATGAGGATCGGTCCCGCCCGAGCTCTGGTGAAAAGCCGGCGACCCCTCAACTAACCCTCAAATTCTTCAAAAATTATGAAATAATTCACGGGTCATCGTGCAGGGCAATGGATAATAATGTCGCAATTTTCAAAAAATTGCACCTAATAGAACATTCACAAATCGCGTGTGTGTGAAGCACGTAATCAGTAGGGAGACGGGGAAAATTCTCCAACTCTATTGACCTGCGCCCTAGCGGCAAGCTCAAGCATCACCTAGAGAGAGTTATAGGGGATTTCCGTCTTTACATTCGTAGTCTGTGGTAGCAGTGACCATAGCAAAAGCAATGCGGCTTTTCATTCACAAGCACAACCTCTCCTTTTTATCAAGGACCGCTTCTTATTTTGGAGTAGAGACTCTATTGTAGGCTACAGTCTATTCGGCCTCATGCTCATGCCGCCAAAGTTTTGGACTTTTCAACTTTTTGTATATTAGACCTATTTCGACTTGCTTGGTATGCGCCATAGCCAAAAAACGTTTGGCTAGTCGACTAGTGCGCACCGTGGCGGGGGATAGCCGAAACACGCTGCAGACTTGGCTAGATTGCATATATAGTACGTGCAGTTGTTTACTTGTTTATCTGTCATTTACTGCAGTTTGCCACGAATTGACGAATTCTTCAAACAAAAAACCAATGCAACACTTGCCATTACCCATTTCAACATTTACTAGAAACAGAGTCGGGCATCGTTCACTGAAACGCTAGCTCGCTCAGAGCTTTCCGCTCAGTTCCTCAAATAAAGTGAGCGCGCTCCAGCTCGCAAAAAAACGAGCGCGCTCGCGCTCGTTTTCCGCTCTCGCTCTTCAAACAAAAAAATCTCTGTCAAAAACTTGTATTTTCTCTTCTTTCTCCTCTTAAAAGCGATCACAATAGGATATAGGTATTACAATTTCCTAATTACTACACTTAAAAAAGTTAAAAGAGTTCAACTTGCTAGCTTTTACCTAGTTTTTGATGGGTAAAGAATAGAAACTATAGACACTTATTGAAAAATACGTCCATGTGAATAGAGATTGTCGACTGTACAGTTGGAAACTTTTTCAAAAAAAAGTTCATAGATAACGCACTATGTTTGGACCAAATGTGGCGATGGCGTTCACGTTCGAGCGAGAAGCTCAGAAGGTCTCCACTCAAGCTCAATCTCGCGCTCGTCGATCAGTGAAAATCGCGATCTCGCTCCTGTTTCGCTCAAGATCAAAGCGCGCTCCGCCCGACTCTGACTAGGAATGAACACAATAGTTTGTCCTTACTAAGGTACTATGTATGTACTGTATTCTACAGTCGACAAGGACATGAATAAAATGGGATCTTGGATATTGAGACCGTATGGAGTAAAAAAAAACTTTGGGTAGATCACATGGCTTGAGAATGGTTGCCGGTGTTTTATTCCATGACAATCCGAAGGGGAAGAATAGGATGTCGCGATAATACCTTATTACCTCACCTTTTTAAGGATTCTGAGATGCGCCTTTCTATTTTTGATCTGGGTCAAAGTTGATCCAAGTGCCTTTCTCTTTTGTGACCTGTTGTGACCTACCAATTTCCCTTTCTCTTGACCTATTATTTCTCACTTTCCCTTTACTTGTTTTCGGTATAAAACCCAACGCAGAGCCTCATTCTTTAGTTCAGTCTTTCTGACTCACCCGTCGCAGAATTTTACTGTGTAGCTCAGTGTCTCACTACTGGCTCACTTGTCACACCTCTCGAGTTTATTCTTCATTTCATTATTGTTTCCATATTCATGTTTTCACCCGTATCATGCTAGAGAAGTCTTGCGCTTCGCATGTAGTCACGTAAGCTAATGTGAACAATACAATTCTTTACGCCTTTAAATTAATCTTGAAGTTGACGATTGAGTGGAAAAAGCCACACGGCCTATCCGCTTGATTCGTTACACTGGTGGCAGCGATTACCGAACTCAACGCTTCGAGGAGATTGGAGAACCTTGGCCAACCACCCACCTACCACAAAGGACGGCCATACACTCTTCAGCTTCAATCATCACGACCATCCCAGGAAGAACAACCGAAGAGGATCCGCAAAGAACTGACAATTCATTTTAGAGTAGACTGTATGAGTAATATCACAGTTGAATTAAGAATCAAGAAACGTGAAACGTGAAACAAGTTATCGACTAATTCAAAAAATATTGATGGGAGCGAGACAGAAAAAATTCTCGCCAGCCATGATTAAACAAGACAATTAAATTTTAATGCATAAATGTGTATCTCACTGTCAGTTCTGTGCAGTTTTATGTCTCTTTATAGGTTGCGGGACGCAACCTGTCGGGAGGGTGAGTGATGTAAGTATTCTGAGATGCGCCTTTCTATTTTTGATCTGGGTCAAAGTTGATCCAAGTGCCTTTCTCTTTTGTGACCTGTTGTGACCTACCAATTTCCCTTTCTCTTGACCTATTATTTCTCACTTTCCCTTTACTTGTTTTCGGTATAAAACCCAACGCAGAGTCTCATTCTTGAGCTCAGTCTTTCTGGCTCATTCTGTAGTTCAAGTTGATTCTGGTTATGTAGACGAGATGAGGCCCCAGTCAGTATACTCTGGGATGCTATTCCTAGTCTATGTAGCTATTGGAAACTTACTATGTTCTATACCTTTTTCTTCATTAAATGTATTGATTTTTAATTGTATGTAAGCTTGAAGAGCCTAAGTACCATGTTGGCTGATCAACTTTCATGTAAGAACAATACAAACTAATTACTTTCAACAAAGGATCTTTTAGTTGACGATTGAGTGGAAAAGCCACACGGCCTATCCGCTTGATTCGTTACACCTTCAAACTACAATTGTGAAGAATGCCGTTGAAAGACAAAAATTCCAGTCTTCTGACGACTTATTTGACAAAATTAAATCGTCTTGGTTATTAAAAAATGTAAATAATAATAAAATAAAATACATAAAATGGAAACATAATTAATTTGTGTTTATTTAATTGTTTTAAGGATGATCACATATTGAATCCGGTCGACAAATTTGAGAAACCCCTGGTTTTCCCCTATCAAAATCCCGGTGATAGTTTTAGTCAGCGGGCTATGGAAATTCTAAAAGACAATAGAATTCAGCTGGTCCCATCTCAACAACATTGGTCAGTTATATAGGCTCGTGCGGCGATGTTTATTTGGTGACGTTGTTCAAAGCTAGAGTGCGTAACATTACTTGTACATGTTCCACTTCTGCTTTTTGTCCACACATGTTAGCAGCGATATACAGCTTCGACTGCGAAATGATTTAAAAAAAGGGTAATATAACACTGAACCAGCGGAAAGCAAGAACCCGTCATCGTTACCACCGTAGCGGGAATAAAAAGCCGTCGAAACGGAAAACAATTTCTGACGAACCAGTGATTTACACACCTGAACGCCCTGATTTACTCGACGTCGACCGGAAGTGATTGAGTGAAAATAAAAGGAAATCAAGGAGCAAATCAACCTCACCAATCTCACCAACAAAAAAAAGAAAAAATCTTTCCGGAATCTCTCCGTCACGGTCGCGGGCCCGTTCGAGCTCTCCATCACGGTCACGTACCCTTTTGCGCTCTCCGTCTCGGTCTCGTACCCGTTCGTGCTCTCCAATACTGCCACAATCTTGTTCACGATCTTTATCACCATTGCCATCAAGATTTTACTGCCAGTCACTGTTGCTGCCCTGTTCGCGTCGACTATCACCGTCACAAAACGTTTCGCTAACTGGATCGCAGCACTGTCCATCGCCGCCGCAGAATGGATCACCAACTGGATTGCAGCACTGTCCATCGCCGCCGCAGTATGGATCACCAACTTCATCGCAGCACTGTCCATCGCCGTCGAAAATCGATTCGCCAACCGGATAACATCACTGTCCATCGCCGCCGCAGAGCGGATCACCAACTAAATCGCGATACTTTCCATCGCAGACTCAAAACGGATCGCCAACCGGATTGCGCTGTTATTTACCGTTAGCGACCTTTATGATCAACTATTGGCTAGCTATTATCTTCAGTCGAAGTCTCCAAACAGCCGC
This sequence comes from Daphnia pulex, assembly GCF_021134715.1. NCBI lineage: Eukaryota > Metazoa > Arthropoda > Branchiopoda > Diplostraca > Daphniidae > Daphnia > Daphnia pulex. Next base: position 9,695,995 of record NC_060026.1, on the reverse strand, counting down.
CAAAAGTTGTGGAGTCCTTCAGACTGCAGCACTGGGAGGTGAATAGGAGTCACTAGTCACAAGCACAGACAAAGTTTTGATTCCAAGAGAAAACTTTGATTTCCATTACATGTCGTTGAGAAATCATACCATTAAAACTGAATTTTTAGTTTTAACTCCAATCGAACAACCAATAAGGAGAATATCAGGTAACAGCAAGGTTATGCTGAGCTGAAACATTCTTGTCACATCTATTCAAAAAATACTAGGTTATGTTGAAATGTGTGTTTATAAGGGTTTTCTGTTACTAATCACCAGCAATATTTGGAGGTACTCAAGATGTGTGAAGTATTGTGTTGCTCAGGATCTACAGGTAAATGGAATGTCTGGAACATTTTAACTTTCAGTCACAACAGGAACAAAATGGACTATGGTTATGTGTACTTCTCTGTCATCAGTCACACCAAACTAGATCACTCCTTCAGCACTAATGTTGAAGAAACCACAAAAATTCCTCCATAAGCGACACTTTTAAAATTCAATAATACACCCCTAGGAATGATGGAAGGGAAACGATTCATGACGACGCACCAAATATAATTTTTTGAATAAGTTTGGACTGGATCGAACGATAAACGAATGAAACAAATCAATTAATTTACTAAAGGGAAAACTGACAGAGGGCGTGTGAAACGGACTCAAACAAGTTGCGTGACTATGTGATTTGGTGTTAGGTGTGCGTTTCAAGGAGGTGCATGGATCGGGTTCTCAGTTTAAGGACGAGTCGTGCTAAATTTTGGTGAAAATTTGTTATCAGTAAAAGGCTAATTTTTTATTCACTGTTTTTAAAGCAAGGAGTGTTGAAAAAAAAACATCGCCAGACGTAACCAAATATATCCCCTCCCATAACTCCCCCCCCCAAAAAAAAAATGGAATTCGCCATGACGGAAAGTCAAGATTTTCCCCGGAAGTTGTTATCGAATGTTTAAACATGTTTATACAGCGCTAAAAAACGGCAAAGCATAAATGGTCGTCGGTAACTTGGTCGGTACATTTGGTAGCCAAATTGGAAAATTTAGAGGACACTTTGCATCTTCTGCACTTGTTTTCAAGAGTTTTGAAATCTTAGACAGTAGACATTAAATGAAAAAAAACAGAAAAAACAGTCGATATTCAAATCCTGACGGTACGCAGACTAACAATAGATCGGCGAAGACGCGACGGCGGGTAGTTGCAGTAAGAGCGCCGTCTTCTAAGGATGTTTTGTACGAATGTACGTCAATAATCTGTATAACCCCTCATCCGGTGGCTGGTAACCGTGATAAAAAAAGTAGAGGTCGCCAGCCGGGCAGTAACCATTTACTTGGAAGTTACGGCCCTGAAACCTTGGTAAAGTGAAAGGACTGAGCACATTTTTTTTCTCTCTCCTTATAAGTTTCCTCTTCTCATTTGCCACTAGAGAATTTGCGATTAAACCCTTGCAGTAAAGTAAAAGGACATTTTTTTTATTTATTATTATTATTTTATTAAACACCTACCTTACAACCACCCCAAAAATGTTTTTCCTAATGCTGCCCCTTACATAGAAGTTACATTTCATTCTTCTCTCTCTCTCTCTCCCTCTTCGTTTTTAAGATATCTGTGGCACCTCATTTTTTTTTAGCACTCCGCAGCTTCATAACATTTCATATCTTATCCCCGTCGGTACTCATTGCCCCTAAAAAGGGAAACGTTAGGCCTACGCCTACCTTTTTTCTGTTGCCTATCGCCCTCTCTTCTTTCCTCTTTTCACTTTCCCAACCTTTTTTTTAAGGGAAGCAATGAAGGGAGGGGAATACGCTAGTGAAACCAGCGGCACGATAAAATGGTAAAATTAATCAAGGGCACTCTGCTCAACGGGTACGAAAGGGAAGCCGTCGAATGACAGAGTGCATAATGAAAAGATTAATGACAAAGAACAGGACGGGGATGGCCTACCAAGGCCCGTGGTAACAAAAAAGAGAGTCAGTCGAATGGGACACGCAAATACACATTTATTTGTAGACGAATCAGTGTTCGTCGAAGACAGGCTGGAACGGAAAAGAATTAGTAAAATGGTGCCAGTCGCTCTCTCTCTCTTCCCCACCAAAATGTGTTGAACGCGAATCGATGTTCGTCGAAAACAAATAAACAGAGAGACGAATTGTTAAAATGACGAACGTAATGCCGTCACCAGTAGCAAAGCAAACACGGCAGACCAGACACCAGAGTCTATGACTTTGTAAATTGTTTTTCCAGTGTGCAACGAAAACAAGACGGCAAAACAACACGAAAATAGAGAACACGTCCCACCGACCTTGTCGTGATCGTTCAGACTGACGGATCAGATAATAGACTGATTTGTGAAGTAATGTTTTTTTTCTTTCCCCTCGAAGGGGAGGAACGTGAAAGAAGAATGGTTATGTCCCAAAAATCGTGGGACGTGTGCCCACTATAACAACGAATTAGGCAGGCAACAACTACTGATGCTAGGGCACTGTTATAAGCCACACGTCGGAGTGTGTCACAGCGACAATAAAAAATTAAATCAACGGGAAATAGGGTAATTACGGATATATTTCCATAGGTTGATATGAAGGAAGAGGAAAACTGTTCATTCTTACTCTTTCTTCACACAACCAATTGAGCAAGGGATTCTTCAGGGAAGGAAAGAAACCTGCACTAAAAGGAAAAGTGGAATGTCGCCAATCCCTCCCAACTATTTTTTTTTCGGAGAACGTATTAAGTATACACTAAGTATACATTTAGTGCATGGCACGGAAATAAATTCCCTATGGTCCAATTGGTTCGCTCATGTCTCTGCAGAACTCTGGACAGAAAAATCCCCAAGAAAACGAATTGCACAATGGGGATACGCCCCATTGCCGCCGACTGTTTAAAGGTTGATATTTCACGAAAGGGTGGGAAAAATAAAAGAGATAAAACTGGGATAGGAATATCAGAAATATGAAAATATAACAATCATTGACGAAGTTACAGACACTTCGGTTCAATTCAGGGGATGTCACCAAATTTCGGGTCTACTAAAAATCAAAAGCCGAATCTAAATTGCGGATGGAAGTTGTTTAAACCAGTCTCCAGTCAGAGAACCTTCTCAACAAATCTTTACTTCGGATTTTTTTTGAATTCACATAGAAGGTTACAAACTCAAATTCGTTCATCACGAATAGAATGACGGGAAAGAATTTTAACTGTTAGAAAACCCTTGGAAAGTGTTACCATTCGGTGTTCGCACCTTAAATTGCTTGAGTACGGGGTCATTGCAGTGATTCATTGTATACCTGAAGGAAATAGTCTTGTCTAAAAAGTCTAAAATCAAAATAAAAACAAACAAAATGTTTTCAGCGATCCATTTCTGTCTCGATCAAAACAAAAAAGGAAAACTTGAACTTTGGGTTACAACTTTTCAAAATATGAAACGGGAATTCAACCACCACAAATTGCGGAGATAAAAGCAGTTGTTGATTGTTGAACTACGACAAGGATGAAAAGAAAAAACAAAATGCGATTCAATCGTTCTTGCCCTTCCTTAACCGAAATAAAAAAAAGAGGCTAGGCAATTTCGTGGTGACAAATTCGTTTTCTCTTCACATTGTTTCTTCTGTGAAGCCGTTTAAACCTAAATTTTCAAATAAGGGTCTCACGAATTCTAAGCGTACAAATTGGATTATGGAAACACAATTTTGTCGTCTAAAGAAAAATAAAGTGAGGAAACACGACAAAATCTCCAACAGACCAGTGCAGATTACCTTGATTCATATGCTGCAACTACAACCACAACTCACAAGCTAATAGTTGCCGACGTATTTTTTCGTTTAGTCGGTCGCAGAACTGACGTACAAACTGTAATTCAGCCGGCCTTCGACGTCTGAAACCAATGTTTTGGTACAAAAATTGATGCTTAATGTACCAAAAAAAGGTGGGAAACCGATAGGAAGTCCAGGTGAAACTCCAGGAATGACGGGATGGACGGACGTGGAGCGGTATCCCTTACTTTGGTAACGAAAATAGCAGCCACTCACAAGTAAGAGATTCCATAACGTCGACCAATTTCTCCTTCCTTTAAACCAGTGGGGGTCAATTTTTCCTATGCTGTATGTTAATTTTTTTTTGGGGGGGGGGGATTGTCCGCAAATTAATGCACCGATGCGTAATAGTTGCAGACATATTTTTTCGTCCCGTCACATAGGAGTAGACATCATTGAGTGTGATTCAGTCATTCTTTTACTTCTTTCACAAATAACAAGGGGGGGGGCAACAGCAAGTTCCCTTTCAAAGCACATAGGTGTTCTTCATTCTTTTGCGCAAACTTTGTCAAATATTGGAAAATCGGGGAAAAGCAGGTTAACCTAAAAATCTAAGCAGCAAAAGCCCTGCCCAATCCTATTTTCTTTTCTTCTCATACACGGGAGGAGTCAGTTGTGCGGAGACCCGGGGGCCGTATTCTAGCCTTGACTTAAGCGCGGAATTTTTTCTTATCTTACTGTTTTTGGCTTAAAAATCCAATTTATGCTTGGATTTTCCTAAAACCGTATTCTAGCTTTTCTCAACTCACCTTTTTTTCTTAAGATTTTTTTTGAACTTGTCTTTTTAGTCTTAAGTTAGCAAATTTTTGTAAGCCAACTATTTGTTGGATTACATAGATTATTTTCTTAAAATTCCGTGCTTAACCTAATGCTTACAGCTATTGTTGTCCTAATTTTAGTATTTCCCATGTCATTGTTTTCATTATTAAGTGGTCTAGTGAGACTGGAAGATGAATAACATCGATGAGTTAGAACGTCACCTTGATGTTTTGTACGAAGTCTTAAATAGTGACAATGACAGTGATGCGAATGAGGATGAATTGTATGAAAAACGAATAGAAGTGAGAAGGAGAATGGTTCCGTTCTATCGTCAACGTGCTGATATATTTGATCTATTTGACGATAATCAAATTTACAAAGTATTTAGATTCGATAAAGCTTCTATTTGGTATATTGAAGGTACTCTCTATTTCATATTATAAGTATAGTCTTAAGCTACTACAATATTTCCATGTGTATTAACTCTTGCATTGGCTGATTAACCATAGGACTTATTTCGAACAAATTGGGCCGCAAGTTGTTTGGTCAAAGATGTTTGTTACCTATTGAACAAATACTAGTATCGCTTCAATTTTATGCCAATGGAACATTCCAATCAACTGTGGGAAATGTGTTGAAGATAAGTCAGTCATCGGTGTCAAGATGTGTGAGAGATGTTTCTAAAGCTTTGTGTGACATAGCTTCCGATTACATATTCTTTCCGGACAATCAGAGGTAATTAGTATTGTTGACAACTATGAGTGAAAAGTTAACATTCTATTAATAATAATTATGTACAGATTCAACTAGGCTTTACTGACATAGCAAATCTTAGAGGTGTAGTAGGGAGTGTCGATGGCACTCACATAAGCATTGCTAGGCCCCATCTCCATGAAAATATCTATGTCAACCGAAAAGGTTACCACTCAATCAATGTGCAAGTGAGATAAATACAAAATAAAAGTTTATTTCAACACCATACAATTACTAACACATTCATTGTATCACCTTTTAGGGGACAAAATTTCTTCTTTGTCTCCTTCACATCATGATTTGGTTCATCGGGGCATGCTTGTGCTAAGGCTTCTACAATTTGTGTCCAAGCATGTTTTTTGTGTTATTTGGTAATACCTGGCTTCAAGGCACCAAGAATAACACCCTAGACCGATTACAATCAAAAATCAAGTTTACATTGAACTAATAAGCAACACAATTACCTTTCTAGCGATATACTCATCCACTAAATTTTCTACTTATAATGTCGACCACGCTTTTTGCTTTTATAGCTGGGGCCATTTCAATCTCTCTAGTCTTTCAGTAGCACAATAAATACAGTTCAAGATACAAACTTTCAATCAAAAAGTCTTATAACTTTCAAAAATCAAACTATAAATTCTAGCTCTAGCAGACGCATTGGTAATCTTGTAATAACAATAAACTAAACAGCATCTACTGCTATTCAATTAATATGAAACGAATATTCCTATTGGCTGCGATAAGGCCCGCCCTCTAAGAAAATAAGAAATTCTATGCTTGAAAAATCTGATCTTATGATTCGAACTTATACTAAGTTCAGAAATAAAAGTAAGAAAATTTAAGCTAGAATACGTGCTTATTGAAAAGACGAACTTACATTTTTTCCTAGCTTACGTGAGAAAATTTTATAAGAAATTTTAGTAAGTTTGAGACCAGAATTTAAGCCAAGGCTAGAATACGGCCCCCGGGTGGAACCCTAGTCCGACAGAAAAAATCCATCTGTAAATTTTCTCTCGAATACGGTGTTAAAAAGATTACAAACGGGAAAAGTATTCGCCAAAATTTGATGTTAAAGTTACCAACGAAATAATTTGTCTCTCTTCTCTTCATCCTAGAGCTGCGAAAGAACGACAAACCAAGGTGCTCACTGTAGCTGGCGACAAACTAGATAAAAACACATTAAAACACAGGTTGAATGTTTTCCTCCACACTCTCACCTGCTCGTCATTTCTCAGAACTACAAAAAAATTTAAAGAAAAAAGGGCGGAGGGGGAAAACCCTTAAATTCTCTAAGGACCTAACACCTGACATATTCCTTATACCGGCTTATCTTCCATTAACTTCGTAGCCCAAATTCGCGGAAGAAATTCTTATTCTTTCTCTTCAACACCCTCGTAGCACCAGTAAATACGCCAATATTTTTCTCCAAACATATTCTTCTTTGATGTTTTCCCATATAAAATCCATGTACACAATTTTTTTCTTGCTTTTCTCTCTTTATTTTTGTTTTCTTTTTCCTCTCTTCTCCTCCTCTTTAACTCACCCTACAGCTGCCTTACTTCCCCATCCCTCATTATTAAGTCGTATTTGACACGTTCAGTGGTTAAAACGCATTGCATTGCGGGCTTCACTTACTTTCAATTGAGAGATGGATTCGAAAGCAGCAGTGACTATAGTGGCTAACGGAAAGCACGTGCGTGCATATTTTTTCACCAACTTGGGGATAACTCTTGTGCGTCATTCAATCGCCACGACTCTCGACTGTGTCCTTCGCCCTGTATTTGACCCGGACACATCATTTATGGACCCAGTGACGTCACGTAGTTTCCCCATCCTATGAGAAACGCGCTTGCAAATAAACTACGGAAATCACCCATCGACGGCGATATCTTACGTAGTGAAGGATGAAGAAATAGGCTTTCCTCTCCTTATCGGAATGAATGCTATTTTAGCGCTACAAGGAGTTCTGTTGGTCAATGGAAACGAACAGATGAACCCACTCTTCGGAATTGAAGCGAATTTACTGGATCCAAGGCCGGTTTTGGCAGCCGGTCTACTCGTTTCATTTGTCTCCCAGGAATGGGCAATCAAGAACGAAACGATTGAACCCAAGTAGGCCCTCGACAGTTCCATGACCCCTCAACCAACACAACAATTACAATATACGGAATGGTAGACGTAAAAGCCGACCCTAAAGTATCGTTCAGACTAGAGCTCTTTTCTATGTATAACGAATAACGTACAACGTTAAGAGTTTACGTTTGTACTTCGTAAATTTCGCTGCGTTTTTTACAGAGCCATATTTACGTAAATGTGTTCGTAGTCTGTTCAGACTACACTGACCAATTTACGTAGAGTAGGCTAGATTAACTGCGATGATTCTAGTGTCTGCTGTATATTTTTGTACCTGTTGTAGCTCTTTATTAAAATATTTATTGATAAAAGAAATGGATGATTCTTCTGAGGACAAAATTTCTGAAAATAGTGACCTGGATATGGAAGACATTGACACTGACAGTGATGGAACTGTAAACAAACAACGAATTGCTCATGAAAACGCAATGGCTATGTGAAGATGGAAGGCCAAGTGTGTTTGTTTGCTCTATTTGTTGATGAAACGTCGTGGTTTAAAGAATTTACAAAACTCTTATCGACCAGTTGGTAGATATTTTTATTTGAAATGAGTTAACACATGAATTCTAGTAACTGTGTATATTGTCATTCTTAAATAGGTAGGCTGTGGACTAGATCCAAAACTCTTCATCAAAACGGGAGCAGCATTACTGTGTACAATTAACTGTCCTTCTTGCAGAGAAAAGTATGGCAGATCGCTTTACCTTTCAAAACATCACTCGAATGTCTCCAGCTATGTTCAATAAACTGTTGAATATGGTTGGTCCAAAACTTGCAAAAAAAGACACAAAAATGAGACGTTCAATACCAGTTGGTATAGACTACATTGTTTTACTATCTTACTGTTGTTAATTTCCATGTAAAATTTTGATAAAATTACTTATAGACATATTTCTGTTAAAGAGCAAAGACTAGCAATCACATTGAGATTCCTTGCATCTGGAGATTGTATGCGTTCACTGTCATACGCTTTTCGTATCGGACATTCTACAGTTTCAGAAATTGTTCGTGAAACTTGTGAAAAGATTTTTGAAACCGTTTCTCCGATTATCTAAAACAGCCTGATTGCAATGGATGGAAAAAAATAGCAAACGAGTTTTCAAAAATTTGGAATTTCCATAATTGTATTGGGGCCGGCGACGTGAAACATTTTGCGATTCAATGTCCTAGCAACAGTGGATCGACCTGGTACAATTACAAAGGTTTTCACAGTATGGTTATGTTCGCAATTTGCGATGCTAATTATTGCTTCAGTGTGATTGATATTGGCGCTAATGGCAGAGAGGGAGATGCCGGTATCTTTGCGTCTTCACAGTTTGCAATGGACTTGGAAAATGGTTCTTTAGGAATACCACATCCATCTCCACTTGTGTACTCCGATGTGAAATTACCCCACGTCTTTGTTATGGTATATATCTTTTTGAACATATAATGTTCCTACATTGTTTTTATTGTTTATGATAATCCTTATTTTAGGATGACGCATTTCCCTTGATGAAAACCATCATGAAACCTTATCCCGGCAGATCGTTAGGTATCTGTAGAAGGAGAAAGAATTTTCAACTATAGGTACTATTTTTCAATTCAAACACCATTCAAAACCATTTTCCCTCATTGTTTGTTATAGATTGTCACGTGCAAGACGAACTGTGGAAAACGTATTTGGAATCATCGTCAGCGAATTTCGCATTTTTTCAAAAGCAATCATTGCTAGTCCGTCCAATATTGAGAAGTACATAAAAGCCGGCGTGGCTTTGCACAATATGCTTATTCGAGAAGACAGTCTTTTCTATTTAGACAATCAAAATTTACCAGACCATTTCGATGCTAACGGAAAGTTAATTGAAGGAGCTTGTAGGAGTGATGCTACAGCAAAATCGAAGTTTTGGTAATTTTTTTATTAGTATAATGTAGCGTTTATCAATCAATACTGAAATTGTTTTCATTTGTTACAGTGATTTCCCTTTGAGCAAAGGATCAAATTACACAACAGTGGCAAAAAATATTGATATCCAGTTCACAGAATACTTCATGAAAGAAGGAGCTTTACCATGGCAAAGTGCAATAGTAAATGAAACTGGGATGATCTCTGAAGAAGAAGACCATGAGTAATTATTTCTGAATTTATTTCGTCGCTATTGTTCATCACATTCTTTCGAGTTAATGAATACAGATAATGAGCAGTTAGTACAGTAGACTCAATTTTCTTTCAAAGCATGTCTATGTGTTATCATTGTTCAATCTATCCTCTTCCTTCTTCTTCTTCTTTTTAGCTTTTTCCTTCTCCTTTTTTCCTGCGTCATACAACATTTGCTTGTACTTTTTATCTTTGCAACTACCGAAAACATAAGAACAGATTCTGAATTCCAATTTAAAACTTTTTTAAAGTGTAATAGTCTATTACCTTTATCTGCAAATACTTTGCAATAGCTGTTTCATTCCTTTGTTACTTCGTCGACTTCTTTCTCATTTTTTTCGACTATCAGAGTTGTTGGTGGCTTATCAGATATCAGTTGCGAGACCAGCGCTTTCATGGTCTTTTCTGATTGTGACTCTGCTAACCTACGCTCGGCCTGACGCTTTGTACGACTCCCCGGAAAACTAGGAAGAACATCTACGGAAAAAAAATTAAACATCAATTAATGCAATTAAAAGGATATGTAACTATTTTAACAGGATTGATTTCAGACCACTCGACGAAGTTGACGGAGTAGGAGTATATGATTTTGGTTTAAAACTCTCGTTCATAGTCTTTTCCCCACGAATGATATCTTCTCCTTCTTTCTGTATTGTACTATCTGTCGAATTGTTGTTGATGGGGGAATAATTCCTGTTATCTATATAATATTACAGTGAAAATTTTGATAAAAACATTGAAAAAGAAGAAAAATGCTGGATTGAATGAAGTGTAAAATACCTTTCATCATAAGAGAATGGACACTCCCAGCAAAGGAATCCATGCTATCTTCCTGGGACATCGAATTTGAATTTGAAACACTCTCAAGAGTTATCACATCATCATTTTCCAGTACATATAGATTGTCATTATTGGTGTTCAGTGTATCATCATTTGAGATTTCCTCTAGTGAAGCTTCAAGATTTCTCACTGTGGCCGAAGGCATATTTGTAAATCTCCTGAAATATTAAATATATACAAAAATTCTGTTTTGGAATGTGTTGTATTGTAACTTACGTTCTTTGTTTGATATTTTTTTCCAATAATAACATACTTTGATATAAATCCCAATGTGGATATTGAGACATTGAATCTTCAGCAAAAGTACCTGTAGCATCCTCGTTGTTATACTGTTTTCTTGTTCTTCTGAACTTGTCCACGAAAGTTCCCCATTGAAATGTGACATCTTCTGCGCTGCAACTTTCAAACAGTTTGAATATTTACACCTTCGCATTGGTTTTAACAGTGATGTCTTTGTATGTTTTACTAGTGGTGTAATACAAGCATGGATAATTCTTCACTGCCGCAATTAGCTGTTCCTGTTCTTCTTCTAACCCAATTCTTGAAGATCTAAAATATAATAATAAGCAATAAATCAAGAAAGTTTCAGAAGATTTCATGACATCATCTTTACTTTTTGATTTTCTTTCTCGGTGATTTTTTTTTGGGGCGACTTGAATTTTTTAGGAGAATTCTTTTTAGCAACTTTAGTAGGCCCCATTTTTATTTGTTGGGCAGTAAATTGATAGCAATTCAATCTCATTGAAGCACTTTGATTTGATAAATTGAAAGCTTGGAGACTAGAAAAATTCTACTCCTGACATATCCCAAAATGAAAAAAACAAGAGAGAAAACCTGAAAAAAAAGAATGTAGACAAGCGTAATAGATTTATATATATATATTTCATGTACTTCCCAAATTAAGTCGACTCCGGGAGTCGCCTTCAAAGAAGGCGGCTATGTAATGCCCCCCGGAGCCTACTGGCCCCACGGAGCCCACTAGCCGCGCCCCTCCAACGATGGCCACCAGCAGCGTACGTCACATCCGGGACGTCACATCGGCATGCACGCTGACTCGGCAAGCGGGATCAAGATCCTGGTCTAGCTCAACCAACTCGCTGGTCCAGTTCAACCGACAACACGATCCGGCGGGATCGTTTATACCCCTAATCAACCCTCCCTTTATAAGCTTCCATTCCACATGTATCTCTCTCTCTGCTGTACTCCCTCTTGACCAACACATGTCAATGCGAGTATAACTCCTTCAGACTCAACATCGTTGTCTTCTCTGTAAGGAATCCCCTCCAAACAATCCCGAGGCAATTGATGGTACTTCCAGTGGCTGTTTTTTCGGCTCTGCTTGGGCTGAGAGTTACGCCTTCGAATTGGCTCTGAAAAATAGAGTTAGAAATGGCCTCTAACTGCGAGCCTGTATTCGGGAGGGCTCGGATAAGGACGTCCGTGGAATTAGTTCCGGTCGAGATTGTTATTGGTACCGACTCGTCGTCGGCCATTATTTGATGAATGTAAATAGCTCTTACAGCGCCTGGCTTCACCTCGCTTTCACATACGGCTGCGAAATGGTTTCCTTTTCCGCAATGATCGCAGATTTTTCCAAACGCTGAGCATTGTGAAGAGTGATGACGCCTTGGGCCGCCACAGTAGCGGCAAGTAGCCGGTGTGCTACCATTTGGCCCCTTGGTGCTTGATGTGAAGCGAATTTGACTGTTAGGTGCGACGTCCGATTTTCCGGCCTTGTATGCGGATTTCCTGATGGCTTTGATAGCTTGATCGCCTTGCTGCAGGCTCGCTTTTATTCTACTTGTTTTTCATAACTGATAAACTATATTTTGTTTAAAGTTGTGGAAGAATCGAGTCACTGCTGCCAATTTATCATCCAATAGCCGGGACTTGTTTTTCCAAACATTTGTTTTCTTAACATCAACACGGTAAATCTTTATTCTCCTTGGTTTTAAAAATATTCAATACTTTGATTCTAATTGTCAAAAGTTGAAGAATATCCAATTCAAGTGAAGTTTGTAGACTGCTTCCATTTTTCTTCTAACTAGCTGGGATTTGTATTTCTTAATATTTATTTTCCCTCACATCAACACGGTAAATCTTTATTCTCTTCTTTTTTCTATAATTGATTACCTTAATTGTGTATAAATTGTAGAAGAATCTGGAGAGTCAATTTCCTTCGAAGTTTGATAAAAAGTAAATAACCTAGGTTTTCTAAAAAATTTGCAGAAGAATTATGTTCATTTCAACGAAGAGTGAAGGCTTCTCCCAATTAATCTATTATCTAGCTAGGGTTTTTTCTATCTTTCCTTTGAATTAGAAAGAATTTATCATACATAATGACATTCTTAATTGTATGCATACTAAAAAAAATTACTTCTCACGACTGCTCAGAAATAAGAGGGTAGGACTACGACGAACTTAAAACACTGAACATTGATTTTACATCTGCTGACGTTCCAGCTCTGTTTGCAGCTATAATTTCAGATAAGCTTGAAGCAGCTGATAACCTTGTGGAACATCCCCCCACTTTCCTCTTAAGGAAGAAGCAAATTTCTTACAACATGATTGTTTCGTTCTATCGACCGGCACTGACAAGGAACAGGAAATTGATGTAAAGGAGCTGACCGGCGCTGCCTGAGTCTTTCATGGAAAGCATGGTGTCCAAAATCACGGTTGGAGTTGCTGAAATGTAGCAATGGATTTGCGAGAAAGCAATAATATTCCGAAGATCTGCTTGACACAATCAACTTTGGAAAAAATTGTCGTTCAAAGAACAGAGATAACGTCTTTCGCTGGCTTAAGAAGTCTTCGCCGTCATAATCGTCTGGCTTGGATATGTGAAGTATTCATCAGTAGGCAACGAATCATGAAGAAATATGGACGCTTTCCTAGTAGATATATCTTTTTCAACCTGTACAGAAAATTAGGGTTCTGTCTCGTTACCACGTTCTAGCCACATGCCTGTATTTTTTTGAGTTTGTAACAACTTTTAACTATTGTGTAACACTTTTGCTTTGTTGTCAAATTTCACGATCCCCTGTTGGTAGGGCGATCTACAAAAAAATCATAAACTCATAAGTATAAACTAAAAAAAATAAAAATAAAAAATAAACGTTATTAAAGACTTACTCCCCGGGAAAGTAATCAACCAACTCCTGGCCGCAATCTTCGCAAACCGTTCCTAAATCCATTAGTTTGACAACAGTGTTGTCATTAACACTCACGGCCCCTCCATCAGCTTTCTCAAAGACGTCTTCATTACTTTCAGATTCCATCATTCGTATAATCTCGAACAATTGTAATTGTCCTGGCGTAGACTGGGACAATTGTAATTGTCCTGGCGTAGACTGGGACAATTGTAATTGTCCTGGCGTAGACTGGGACAATTGTAATTGTTCTGGCGTAGACTGGGAAAATTGTAATTGTTCTGGCGTAGACTGGGACAATTGTAAATTGTACATATCGATTTACTAATCGATTTGTACTTGTGATTTTGAAAGCAACCGAAGTAAAAAAAAAACACCACCTTACGATCACTCTGGATCTTGCACCCCACATCATTGAACAGGGGGCAGTCCTCCCTACAGGCGCGTAAAACTGCTGGAAAAACGGGAGCAAATTAAATACCCATTTCTACTGCTGTCTCCATCGGGCTGAAGGACGATTCCGAACAGTGATGGATCCGTTGCTACCTCACGATGGTAAAAGTTTTTAAGGTGGACGCAGAAGCCCAGTTACCCGCGCGCAAGACAGTGTCGACTGAGATCCCCGCTTCGACTGCTTTCGAAGCTGCGGCTCCCCGTTTTGAGTGGGCCGAGAACATATTTATGTCGATGCCTGCCTCTTTCAAGACTCGCTTTATTCAGCCGGGATATTGTAACGCTCTTGACCGGATTTTGGTGACCCACCAAGCTAATGAACAGATGGTCAGCAAGCCTTCGTTATGAGAGCCCCTGAACACCTCTGTTTTTCTATATACGCTCGTAGACACGCAATAAGATCCAGCAGGTCGTCATCCAGTCTTTCCAATGAAAAGTTCTGCAGTGACCCTGATTTCTTGGGCCTTTAGGGGTTTGCTGAGGCTGAAGGAGATCCTATTTCCCGTGAAGACCACGGATTTTAAATTGACTGAAGCCAAGTCCGACGCCCGAAACAGGGTGGCCGGAGCCAAGAGTGTCGCTAATTTGGCGCCAATGCGCATAGTCAGAGGGACGCATTTTCTTTGCTTTTGAGGTGTAACAGCACTGTTTCAACATCCCAAATGGAGTCATACTTGGCTGCTGGTGATTTTTCATTATAAATTCCTTTCATTAACAATAAAATTTTTGGGTGTTTGCCCACTGGGAAGCCTTCAACTTTTTCTAGTATGGAGGACAAGGTGGATCTATTAACATTTACTGTGCTGTATTATTTCGATCTGGATTGTTCCGCCAAAAAGGCCGTTACCATGATTAGATCATTAGACATGGGATCTGAACACCTTCCCATATACCAATCTGACCAATTTCGCCAGGCACTATCGTACGCGCTGGCCGTATTTGCTCTGATTTTCCCCACGAATAGCTCGACCACCAATCCCGAAAAACCCTGCTCTCCGTAGCCCACCCTGAAAACATCCAGGCACTAACCGGAAGCCGAGGACGCTGCATAATGTGTTTTTCTCCCCCTTGACCAACTTCAATAGCGCCGGGCTCGCCCTCAAGACACGAGGGGTGTCGCATGCCATGCTAATCAGCGTTGGGAACCACGGCTGAACCGGCCAAAGTGGTCAAATCAACAAAATTGATGCTTCTTCCCACCGCGCTTTTGACAGGCAATCCCGAAAAACCACGAAAGGTGGAAACACATATGCTCCTGTCAGCTTCGCCCAATTCAGTGAAAAGGCATCTAACGCCCAGGCTGCGGGTTCCAAGACACACATTTTGAAAGTTGTGCTATCCAGGGATTTGCAAGCAGGTCTATCGAGACTTCCCTAACTCCACGAAGAGCATGAAAAGCCCTCGGTTGCAGTTATCATCCATAAGAAAGAAGCAAGTATTGTGACTGTTATTGTAAAATCTTATAAACTTTTATTACTTACCAACATGTTTTTCGAAAAATGAATATGAAACAGTAGGGATGAGAGATGGAAATGAACTATGGGTATCTGATATTTCGTTCGATCGAAACAGCCCACCTATTAGAAAGAAATTCAAAAATATTAAACTTCCAATAACGCATACCTTTTTTTGAGCTTACCAACACATTTCTCGACATAGACACAAGCTAAATATTCAAGACTTCTTTCAAAAACTTCTTGAACACTAGACTTATCATTTAATAGAACTAAATCAATTACAAAAAAGTTAAAAATAGTGATTTATGTTGAAACTAACCAACATGTTTTTCGTAAGATGAATTTGAAGCAAAATTTGTGAGAGGTTGAGTATAACCATGAGTATCTGTTATATAATGAGAACTTGACTGATCACCGATTGGAGAGAAATTTGAAATATTAAACATGTAAATTATAAACTTGATTATTTGAACTTACTAACTTGTTCTTCGACAGATGAAATATTTGATAACTGCATCACATTTTCTAATTCAGGAAATAGTGAAGTGTTTACCATACTATCACTATAACGATTGTAAATTTTTTTTTAATCAGAGAAGATCTCATCTTGGTACTTTTAGAAACTGCTAATAGTACATTTTTGTCTGTGGATTTTCCTTTACCTTTGTTAATAAATTGAATACTGAAATTTTGAAACATATTTATCAACCTGGTAAACTTGGGCAAGAATTTTGTTGCCTTTTCTTTCTTCTTTGGCTTACGCCGCACTATCACCATTTAACCTGGTTTTAACGGCTTCATGACTTCACGATGCAAACCCGCCAATGCTTTCACTTTAGACTGTTTTTAAATGATGCGAATGTACACTTCTCTTCTTGAATCATATACATGACTGCGACCGATCCATTCGCCAGGAAAAAACATTATCTAACGGCACCCTTTGTTTGCGGCCGAACACAACTTCAAACGGTATCTTCTCCGCCGTACTCTGCACTGACGTGTTTATGGCAAAGTCTACTTCTTTTTGGTGCGTGTCTCATTCGTTGTGATCGGTTTTTACACAAGCTGCAATAGCCAATACTAGTGTCCGGTTAACTCGCTTGACCAAACCTGAAATGTGTGGATGCTCACCGGTGGCAAAAACCGTGTCTGATGCTCCATCCTTTCATTGCGTCAGCTGTAATTTTGGCGGTGAAAGCTGTACCTTGGTCTGAAATGATGCAAGCCAGACACTTGTGTGTGAACACCACATCATTCGTGAGGAATTCGACCAATTTCTCAGCTGTTGTGTCTGGAACGGCGGCTATCTCTACATACTAAGATAGGGCGTCTATGGAAACAATTATATGTTGATTCCCTCGTGTCGGTTTTTTAAAGGTGTTTTTTAAGATGGTCAACGACGACTGATTCAAAACAACTTGTTGGAGGTGGAATCGGGTAAATGAATTCAAATGGTTTACCGCTTTGGTGTTAATGTAACTGACAATAAAGGCAAGATAGAACATATTTACGAAAATCAACTGATATTCAGGGCAACCTGTACCACTGCCAGACTCTCTGAAGTTTTTTCCACACACATATGACCTGCTGCTGGGACATCATGACAAAAATAAAGAACAGTATTACGTAAGGTGTTAAGGATAAAATTAAATATAAATTAAAATCAACGGGGTATGCAATTTCACTCGTTTCTCATTCTTCTACCTATCCAGAACTCAATTCATATTCAAAAGGAGATATTTCGAGCTACCAGACAACCCCATCGCTCATTTTAAATCCAATAAAAGTGGTTTGACTAAAAGTGTTGAACAATGACTTTTGAATCTACAGCTTATTTGTGGAAAGCATTTTTTAATGGTAAGTTCTATGAGCATTTTGTATCCTATAGTATTTACGTGAAACACTATGCTTCCCATACTAAGGGAAGCAAAATGTGTTGAAAAAAACATCACGATTTTTCACTTAGCGTAGATGTCGGTTTTAATACTTCAAACAAGGAATGTAACAGATTTTTACGGAAACTAAAAAAAATGAAAAAAACTCATTGTTGTATGTATTGTATGTAAAGTTCATAACTTAAAATAGGTAAATTAACATAATTTTTTTCACTCTTATTAAAAAATTAATTTGTAAACAGAAATTACTCATTGACTGACGGTACAGAAACATTCCTTGCAGAAGTTGTCAAGGATAATTCTTTGATGACATCGCCATAAATTTTATTAAACAAACTATTTTTTTCCTGAAATAGTAGATGATACATTTCCCAACGAGGTCCTTTCGCGTCAAAAAGAACTTCTATAAATTAAAATGGAGAGGGATGCTGAATGCTGGCCTTAGAAAGATTGAGACATTATCTGCAATGATAGAGGAGTAATCTTTTTCTAAAAGACCAAATTAAGGTTATTTGATCCAGTTAAAAACTTTAACTTGCTAAATCTGTGTTAGTTCAACTAACGATATTACTTTATGCTATACTGGACTAAATAGCTATGAGCAAAAAAGATAAGTCAAGCTGCCAATCGACCGATTGAAATAAAGGTTTTTTATCGGCATTACAATATCGAAGAAATAAAATACGGGATTCTATCAATTTTACATGTGCATCTTTTGAAAAAGAAATGCAAGATTATCACGTTGGAGGATAAGTTATTAGCATATTTTTTGTCTCAAAATTCTATATGTGTGCAGAATTAAGCTTTTTCTTTATCAACCGGTAAAATTACCATAATAGGAACAAACATTACAATTCCACACCTTGGTATGTCTCTGGTTCAATATGTATACCCGGTTATCTCCAAACCCCCCCTTTTCATCTTGCATGTTGATAGTAGATTCGTAGAAAAGTCAAATCGTTATCAGATTCTCACTCTTCTTTCTCGTCGACTAAGAATCCACTATCATCTTTACCCAAATCCCCACCCAAAAAAGGCCTTGCCGTCCTCTTTATGTCTGTATTATGAAATCGACATCAATCACCATTATGAGGAATAAGAATTTGGGGTTTTTACTTTCTGAAACGATTACTATAGATTCCTCAATCTGAACTGAACTCGGCCATTTTACCACCTTCGAGGAAGAGCAAGAAGACAGCGACGGGAATGAAGAACCGACTGAGTACACGACCGGTGCCGACATCACTGACTTTGGGTCGGAAAACGTACATGACCATTCGTCAGGTTCAGATTCTTCTTCTTCTTTATTCTCCACTAACAACTCCACTCGCAATGGCCAACTATACTTCCGTTGAACATTCCCTTCCCAAACAAAAAATAAAATACCCAGTCATCTCCAAGATGATTAGATTGGTATGGAGGTTAGGTTAGTCCGTGATAATATTTAAAACTTTAAAAACTATTAGATATGTCTCAAAAACTAGATTCGCTTCATACCAATGTACATTTGATGGAGTCAGAGGCTGGGGTCCTCACATATCAAGATTATGGAAAAGATGCCCCAATTTCCCACGAGGGAGGGTAATAAATTCCCATATAATTTTTCTCATTAAAAAGACTTCTTTGTTCGTTTGTTAACTAGACCCTATCAGAAAAATCTATGTTTTGGTCAAGCCATTGCGTAAGATAGCTGCCAAACCTGAACTCCCTTCCAGTAAGGTGGTGGAAGTACCCACTCCAGAAGATGGCGATAAATTAGGAAGGGTCAATAACTTCTAAAGCCACTACTTTTCTCAATTTTTTTAGAAGTTTGTTAAGTATTCTTTGATGTTAAGGAAATTTTGTTTACTCTGATTATAAATGTTGGAACCAAACTGTGTTTTAGACCCCTGAGGTTATCACTTTTCACAGGTTTATCGCTTTCCACGGAATTTGTGTTAATGTTTATTTAAGCATGCCTTACTTCATACCTTTTTCCCAAAAATTGACTCTGTAAAAAAATATATAGAGTTCAAGCCAATGGGTTGGGCAACTGCCACCCCTCAACTCAGTTAGTTGTAAATACCCACTCCGGAAGCTTGCTACAAGATGGATATGGAAACTAGATAGACCCCCCTCCACCAAACAGTTGCGAAGTAAGTTTGCCTAACTGTTTAAATTGACTATTAACTCACAACAAATGAATTAAAATAAATATTCTGTTCAATCAATGAAATTACCTTTTTTTATAGCTCAAAGCAATATCTAGGTATAAAAAAGGCAATTTAATCCTAATTAATATTCTTCTGGTATTCACAAAAAAACCTTTTTACCCTATGAATTTACCAACACAAAGTTATCTTGTCTATTATTTTTTTTATCCTTTAAAAGTAATAAGTCTTTCAAACAAAATCAAAGTACATCTCCTTTCTAAGTTAAGATAGCATTAAAGTTTGAATTCCTACAGAAGTAAACGAAAAAACAATTTTGAAATTTGCAAGTAGGGGAGAGCGGGGTCACTCAGGACAAAACAATTATTTTCCCAATATCTCTTAAACTATACATAACTTTTGAAAACAAATAAATAAAATTGTTGAACGCCCCAATATCTTTGTCCTCTAATTTTTTCATAAAGATCGAATCATTAGTTTTGCTGTAATCAAGCTTTAAAAAAAATATGAGAAAAAAAAATTTCAGGGGGGGGGACCTGGATAGAGAGGGGGGTGATAAAAGACATGGTTATAACTCTAATGCTATTGCAAAACTATTGAAAATTATATTCTTAATAGTTACATTGGTCATTAAAGTAATATAATATGTAAAAAAAAATAATAATAATAATATGTTATCAAACTTTGGTCTTTAATGCTTGGGGGGTGGAATGGACAACGCAGCGCTGAAAATGTAAAAAGAGGAGGTGCTTAGAAAGTTTCAAGTAATGAATCACAAATAAAAGTAAAGATGTTTTTTTTTACAAAATTATGTTGTTTTTTTTTACAAAAAAATGTTGAAATTTTTATAGCCTACTACTTTTGCAGTCCATTACTACCCCAAAAAACATGTCCAGTATTACCATACCAAAATATTTCCCACAATTACCAAATTTGAATGTTGGAAAAATAAAATCTTCTTGTTCGCATTCTTCAATGTGTTGACAGACAGGGTTTCTGAAGCAATTTGATTCCAGTAATTTGATTCTGGTATAACGTATCAAGGCAGGGTTAATTGGTTGTCCACGTTGCGTTGGATAATATAAGGAGCGGTTTCTCTTCCGGATTGATCAGTTCCTCAATTTTTTGGTTAAGGTTTTCTATTTTCCTTGAGTAAATCAAAGAACGAAATAGTGAACCTTTCATCGAATAAAAACAGCGGTTGAAACATAAAAAAAACAGTGGTTGAAGAACCTGTCACAGAAGAATTACCAGCAGCCGAAGAACCATTTACGGAAGAACCTGTCCCAGAACCAGAAGTTGTTGACGAACCTGTAGTAATCGAGGAACCAGAAAAACGTAAAAACGGTAGTGATTGAACCAATAGGAGTTTCAGGTTTCATCATTTCAGTCGTTACGTCTGGGAGGTTTTGACACATTTAGATTTCTTGATGCTGATTGTTGATTTAAGAGTGGAACGTGTGTTAGTCTGATAAGAATGGCGGTAACATTATTAAAATTCCAAGTGAAATACAAATTTTACCAAATATTTATTTGAATTGACACTATATCTTTCATCTCCTTACAATCCATTTATTCATCAGTTATTCATCAATAATGAGGAAAAATCGTGACTGCAATCTTGTGAAGCTTATTTCGTGGGATTTGGTGGGATTTTGTAATTCTTCTCTTAAAAAAATTACAGAATCACTATCGGGGTGTCATCTTATGCATGTATATATTTAAGACTATACATTTAAGGAAGAAAGGACATGTACAGATTCCATATTCTTATATCTTGTGTGTAAAGTCGTCCAAGAGGTCGCATCACCTTTAGGGTTGTGGCCCAGGAAATTATGGATGAAGTTGAGTTATGTACACCATGAGATATAAATTCCAGATTTTTGAACCAATCGGTTCCAGTTTTGATCTACGAGCTGTGTCTCCTTATTGCAATTTCATGGAGAGGGGGGGGGTAAGGTTGTCCCCCGCTGCCCGGCAATTGCAAGCTTCTTACTTGTCAATTCAGGGACCGTTGTGAATTAACAGCATTTCCCTTCTATTGGGTCGTTATCACGGACTCAAGACAGGAAATGATGCAACCATGTTTATTTATCGAATTATCTGTGAGCAACAAATAATATGCAAGGTTAGATTTTTCCTGTCAATGATCAGGAGACAAGAAAGGAAACTAAATCTTCAATTATAGATAAGGAATCTTTACGCCACAAACGATCAGTTACGCCATCAATTTGCAGCGGTCCCAATATGTGTGGTGTTGCTTGGGGGATGGTGGTCAAATGATCACATGCTTCGAACAGCGAGGACATTTGCAAAGGTTCGCAAGCCAACTGGAGATTGCCTGGAGAAGTACAGCAAATATTAGGAAACCGCGAGAAGAAATTAAAAATTAACATAGTTGCTCACAATTAACGTATTGCTTTGTGTCCGTATGAGTATATGAAGAGAAAGTTGGTTATAGTTTATTTCATAAAATCGATGAGCAATCTAGAAACAAAAAACCCAGTGGGAAATAACGTAACGAATGGAAAGTTATCTTTGATTATTTAACTTTTATTGAGGATCAAACAGTCATACAGAGATGGAATCTGACCGTAAGCGTTTTCCTTCTTTTTATAAAAATCTATCCAGACCAACGAGAGAAAAGATTTCTTTATTATCCTTACGTATAATTTAATAAAAACACATTATGTCAGTTTCTAAACATTGTTTAATGCGTTTAAGACATATCTTTCCGATAACTATATTTCAACTGAATTTTCGAAGGTTATGTCAGTGGTAGGATAATGATCTCTCAACTGTGCCACGGTATCATGAGATGGACTGACTATACTAGGTACTTTGACACCACGAACTCCTTTGATGCAATAATTTTGTAGTGTATTAACTAGTTCCGGGTCGATATGAAAATGGTGCAACTCTGTATAATTCTTTTCGTTCATGAAGGATAGCCTTTTCAGTTCTTCTATTCCCAAGCTGAATAATTGGATTGGAGAAAAACCTTCGATGCGGATTTTATGGGAATCCCACATTCCAGATAATTATTCTAAAGAGGTAAAGAGGTTCTTCTAATCAGGTGTCGGTAAAAAAATGCAGAGAAAACATATCGATGCTGTTTTTTGGAAACTTCCAGAACTCGTTTCGCTTCCATGGAACTGAAGTGAAATTGTAATGAAAAATTAGTTCTTTTACCTCAAAGAAAACATTTTTCAATACTAATTGTTTGCAAAACTGAAATTTGTTTGCAAAATTATTTGAAGCACATAAATTCTCATTTCCAGATTTCTGAATAGCCACAACTACATCATCTTGTGATCTAGTGTCACTTAAAAGACTGTGCTGACATTGAAGGCGAATTTTAGATGAATTGGATTTTTATGATTAAATGTCCATACATCGGCTGCCATTCTACTACTTGAAAATTCTTGCAATTACTTAATTATTGCAATTACTTGCAAATTTACAAATTGTTTTTTCTTTCACATCGGTAGGAACGAAAACTTTAATGCTATCTTAATTTAGAAAGGAGATTTGTTTTGATTTTGTTTGTAAGACTTATCACTTTTAAAGGATAAAAAAATTAATAGACAAGATAACTTTGTGTGGGTAAATTAATAGGTTAATAAAATCTTATTTCACGAATACCAGAAGAATATTAATAAGGATTAAATTGCCTTTTTTCATATTTAGATATTGATATGAGCTATAATAAAAAAAAGGTAGTTTCATTGATTGAACAGGATATTTATTTCAATTCCACCACCTCACTGGATGGGAGTTGAGGTGTGGTAGCTGTACAACTCAATGGCTTAACCAAAACAAAAGATTTCCAAACAGGGTCCATAAGACCTAAAAGAAAGAGAAATTATTAAAATGTTGTTGTGATTTCACAGTCAATTTATGCTGATAGGCAAACTTACTTCGCAACTATTTGGTGGAGGGGGGTCTGTCCAGTTTGGTGGTGGGCCTCCATACTTTCTCTGGTTCGTTGTGGTATCCATCTTGTAGCAAGCTTCTGGAGTGGGCATTTCCACCACCTAACTAAGTTGAGGGGTGGCAGTTGCCCAACCCGATGGCTTGACCTCTATATATTTTTCTTACAGGGTCAAGTTTTGGAAAAAGGGGTATGGGATAAGGCATGCTTAAAGGAACATTAAGAAAAATCCCGTGTAAAGTGGTGAGCCTGTGAAAAATGTTGACCCCTGTGATGACTCCTCTACAGGAAGATCACCAAACAGTCTCAACAGTTGTGAAGTAAGTTTTCTCAACGTAAGTAAGGAGAACAATTTACTAACATTTCCTTTTTTCAGATCTTGTGTTGTAACATTCTTCACAATGTCTGCAAAGATGAACTGTTGCAAATTTTCTCAAATGCTGGAAAATCTTGGCTATTCGGCAAGCTATGGATACTTCCAGAAATCTTTATCTTGGATAAGCGTTTATTAAATTCTTAAAGAGCGAAACAGCCCATGAGGCAATCATATGAGGTAGCTGTTACCCACGAGGTAACATTTAAAACAGTTTCTATACCTTTAGATGTCAATGGTGATTTTGTTTCTGTTTTCCAGTTGCACGGTTTCAAAATAAAAGGAGGCCGACGCTTGAAGACTTATGTTAACGTCCCAAAAATGCGCCTATATGTGTGGTTTCTGCGTCTTGGGATACGAAACGAACAAGTCGGCTTCTTCGGCCAAGCGATGTCTCAGCACAGGCTGAGTGAAGAATTTGGCTGCGACATCATCGTAGACTGGGCAGAGAAAATCACTTAACAGTGTCAAAAGGAACATCCTGACAACGACATAATGTCTAAGGTAAAAAAAAATTGTTCGTTCTTCTCTTATTTTTAGTTTCAAAGTATTTTGTGAGTAATTTTTTTTTCTTTTGTTTTTAACATGTTTAGTTCAAGGTTGTTTGTGTGCGGAATCTTCCGCATGATTTCACGGAAGAAAGATTGCAGGAAGTTTTCTAGGTTCATGGACCGATCCAGCGTGTGAAGATATTACAGGATTACGCGTATGTGCGTATTGAAAACAGAGACGATGCTGTCCACGCACTTGATGCCCTCGACGGATACGACCTTTACGGCGCGACTTTGCAAATTTCTTTGGCCAAGGCAAATTGCGTTGCGAAGTGGAAATCTCTGTTTTAAGCAATCAATTTCTCAATAATAATTATCCTGCCGTTTGGAGTTGAAGGAATTAGGGAAATGTTTTCCAAGTTTGGCCACGTTAAGGTGAATCCCCACCTAATCCCACAAAATTTCTAATATCTCGGACCAAAGTTGCCTTTCTGCTAACGTATTTAGCAATTTTTCAATCCTCTTCGTTCCTAGAAGTATTATGCATGTTTTTGTTTGTATCTTATTTGGCATTTATTGTACTTATCCCTCTACTTGTAAAAATGAAATGTTCATGTTCATGAAAAATTAAACAAAAAATTAATGTATAATATTTTTATCTTGAAGGGATCAATCATGCAACAAAAAGTTCAGTTTGTTTTTCAAGTGAAACGTGCCCCCGAACTCGCAGATCATCATCAATTATCCTCCATTTCAATGTATTTCAATTTTTATTTTCACGCAACCTTTTCGTTTTTATTGCGTCCAGTTGTGAATCGCTACATCCGCGAAACAGCCAAAAAGATGCACTAGGTGTTGGTGCGAGCATGAGATTGCCCCAATTGGTTCTAAAAAACAAAGGATCCCTCGGCCATCCATTAGTGAATTGCCTGATGACTCAGCTTCAGAAGGAATACACGTGTCTTTAAGCTTGGTAGAAGCCGAGGTACTGGAAAAACTGAACATTATTGTACTGGTAAGTCAACGAATAATTGTTTTTCACATTCTTTCTGAACTTCCCCTTGACAGCATGCCCAACTCTGGTAAGTCTCTTTAATGTTATCCATTATTTCTGTTACATTCATTGTTTTTGTTTGTTTGATAGATTTGCCTGTTGCTTCTCCCCCCGTCTCTTTGTCTCCTCAAGTGGTTGTCCGTGATGGAATACCCAATTCTGGTAAGTCTCCTTAATGTTATCCAATATTTCTGTTCTATTCATTGTTTTTTTTTGTTTGATAGATTTGCCTGTTGCTTCTCCCCCCGTCTCTTTGTCTCCTCATGTGGTTGTCCCTGAAGAAAATCCACTGTGTGATGACGAAGTTGACGGGGTTTTAGCATTCATGGATATGGATTTCAATACCCCGCCATCTTCCCCACCTGTCTCCTTTCTTTATTCTTGGACGATTTCAGAGCGTCAGAGGATTGAAGATAGGAGAAGATCAAATCTATTACGTGGAGTAAAGCTTAAAACTCGTTACAACAAATTTAAGAAAAACAGACAGAAGTAAGTTTATCCAAGTTATTTCATGTTTGTTTTTTTATGTAAATTTTAGTTTTCGTTTTAGTGCTGAAGCTGCTTTGGAAAGATCTAAGCGGAATGAGGCATGGGCCAAAAAGGAGCTGGCCTCATTCCGCTCCAAAATGTGCAAGGATGAAGCTGAGGCACAGAGAATGTTTGGAAATGTGATTTAGTTGTTTTTTGTTCGATTTGTTCAATTATTTTCCTTGTTTGTTATTTGTTAATTTTTTTTATTTTTTTGTTATTGATTAGTAATAAACAGAGTATTTGAATATTCATTTAGTTTGCTTTTTTTTATTTTTTTCCACTTCATAATTGATGTTGTCAATATTTTTAAAATCCATATAAGTACGTAGCTCTACTTCTCTTTGATTCTCGATTTGAACCATTGACTTTTTGACCTTAAGGATTTATATTCCATATCTTTAACCACTACACTATGGAGAGTTATTTTAATATATAATACTGGTACAAAATTCTCCAATGATGGGGCCATCAAATGATGAGTAGCAGAAAGCAGGGATCGAGGGTTCAATTTAAATCCTCTTGAAAGTGTTCCTAATTTAAATTGAAAGTCCTCCCTATCCAGGAATAAAAAATTTGAAGTTAAATTAAATCACACCAAATTCAGCCAAATAGACCTCTCCGTCTCTCCCAGCACGCCTAGCGCCTAAACTTCCCTCCTCAGCGCTTCTACAGCCTCACCCCCTCCCGCCTAGCAAAGCATCGCCAGTACGCCAATAACCAAAAAATTTCGGGTGGACTGGTTAGAGTGTTACGAAATCTAGGTGAAATTAATTTAAATTTGTAAAACATATTTCTCTCTGATAACAACATCGCAGCTAGACATCAATCAAGAAAGTGGCAGCCAGTACTGATTAGGTGGGTCTTCTTGTTCCTGGTAATCCCTCCTGCGAACGAAAGGAAAAAAAACAGATATGAACACTGCACAGTGACATCTATAGGTCAAGAAGAAAGTACATTGTTAAATATAGGAATTGCGGGAAATACAAGTTTCGAAGACTAGTGACGTTGTTTGAGGTATTTTTTCAAATATTTCCTTATGAGAGAAAAGAGGGAAATCAATGTCAATACTGAAAAACTAATCTATATCATTTTTTTTCTTCTTACTACTAGTATTGCGATTTGCAGTTGTTTCTATAATGATTTATGTAGCGAAAAGAGCATTCATTTTAAGTTAAAAAAGTCCTGTTTAACCCTCCCCTAAAGGACTGGAGGTTTATAGATTTGAATAAAGGTTAATGCACAAGTCAAAAATGGTAATTCTCAGAATGAAATGTTGAAACATGTAAAACAGCTTATTAGGACAGCGTTTTTCCTAATAGACTTTTTTATGTCGTTAACTTGTATTAGCGAAATGCGAATTATACGACAAAATGCAAACTCATGGGACAAAAAATGGCTGGGCAATAGATGGACGTAGGAATTCTTTTTGATGGAACTGTCGTCCGATCAGTAACAGTCCGTCTATTCCAAAAACCACGTTCAGACTACAGCCTTTTTGAGCGTTTTACGTACTACGTATAACGTTTTTACGCTCCGAGTTACGTAGTTGCGAACGGAAGAGTGTTCAGACACAACGCTTTACGTAGTACGTAATACGTAAACTAAAAACGTAGTCAAAACGAAGTCAAAATTGAGCGTACGTTAAATAAGCTTTACGGAAGTCGAGCGTTTTACGTATCCGTTTTGCAATACGCTTCACGCTATTCTTTTGTTTTCCCTGAGTTTTCCCCCTGTTTCCCATAAGTTTACAGTGTAGTCTGAACAGGCTACGAACAATTTTTCGTAAGTTTTGATTCGTAAAAAATGAAGCAAAATTTACGAAGTACAAACGTAAATTTTTAACGTAATACGTTATACGTAGAAAAGAGCTCTAGTCTGAACGATACTAAAGGCGTTTTCTTACAGTTAAAATTCTTCCCGTCATTCTATTCGTGAACAAATTTGAGTTTGTAACCGTCTATGTGGATTTCAAAAAAATTCCGAAGTAAACATTTGTAGAGAAGGTCCTCTGACTGGAGACGGAAGTATATCCGTAATTATCCTCTTTCCCGTAGATTGAATTTTTTATTGTCGCTGTGACACACTCCGACGTGTGCGTTATAACAGTGTACTAGCAGCAGCAGTTGTTGCCTTAGCTAATTCGTTGTTATAGTGGACACACGTCCGACGGTTTTAGCGATATAACCATTCTTCTTTTAACCCCCTTTTTTGTTACCAAGGGTCTGGGTAGGCCATCCACTTCCTGTTCTTTGTCATTAATTTTCTCGTTATGCACTCTCATGTCATTTGACGGCTTTCCCTTTCGTACCCATTGAGGAGCGTGCCCTTGATCGATTTTACCATTTTATCGAGCTGGTGGTTTCACTAGCGTATTCCCCTTCCTTCATTGCTTCCCTAAAAAAAATGTTGGGAAACTGAAAAGAGGAGGGAAAGAGAGGGCGATAGTCAACAGAAAAAAGGTAGGCGTAGGCCTAACGTATCCCTTTTTTTAGGGGCAATGAGTACCGACCGACCATAAGATATGAAATGTTATTAAGCTGTGGAGTTCTAAAAGAAAACAAATGAGGAGCCACAGATATCTTAAAAACGAAGAGAGAGAGAATGAAGAATGAAATGTAACCTCTATGCAAGGGGGTAGCATTAGGAAAAAAAAAATGGGGGGCGGTTGAAAGGAAGGTGTTAAAAAAGGTAATAAAATAATAATAATAAATAGAAAAAAATGTCGTTTCACTTTACTGCAAGCATTTCATCACAAATTCTCTAGGAAATGAGGAGAGGAAACTTATCAGGAGAGAGCAAATATAATATGCCCAGAGTAAAGATGGGAGAAACTTAAAAGAAAAAAATTTATCTCTCCCTTTTTTATAAATTTCTCCCATCTTTACTTTCTTTTCACAGCCACTATCGACTGGTCCGCAGACGATGGTTCATCTGGCCCCATGGAAACCACCATTCACGTATTGGAAAACCTTCAGCAGCTAGTTTTATGCAAAGCGACACAGCGTCAACTAGGCATTTTACACGACAGCTACCCGCAAGCCCGCATTTACCAACTCTCTTCGCCGACTTCACCATACCCGTCCGACGCACAGAAGGAAGCAAATCTGACGTCTCTGATGGCCGAATTTCCAAAAATATTTTACGGCGTTTGCACAGTCATGGATGGCCCACCCTAGCGTTTTGTTTTACGTGACGATGCCATCCCGGTGAAAATTAGCGGATCTCGCCTTATTTCGGAGCCACTAAAAATCTTGTTCCGCGAAGAACTCAACGCTCAAATCGACACGCTCGCCGCCGATTGCTCACCACGACCTCAATCCCGCCAACGTGTTGCTCACGGACTCTAGCGATTTTGCGGGAGTAAAGGTGAGTTCGCCACATGTGTTGCAAAACGTTTTTTTTGTGGTTTGTTTTTTGTTTTGTTGATATGTGCTTGGCCGATCCTAGTCGGATGTCTTGTTGTTGGCGCTCGTGCTGGCTGTTCGTTGCTGTTACTGATTTGCTCCTTTCCCCGATACAGATAACCGACTTTGGGCTAGCGAAGCACGTGTCGTGTCCCTCGTCGCTAACCACCTATTGCGGTACGGAGTTGTACATGGCCCCGGAAGTGAGACGCCAGCTGGACGACGACACCGCCGATCCATACACGCCGGCCGTGGACATTTGGAGTTTGGGAGCCGTTTTGCACTACATGCTGTTTGGCCGGCATCCCGCCTGCGCCCGCGCAAATGACACCTGCCTCTCCACCTCCACGGAGCGTACGTATAGTGTTTTCTAAGCAAGTTTAGTTTTTATGGCGGTGGGGAAGGCGGCCACAACGATTGGTCACCGGACCGGCCGCGTTCAGCCCAGACTTAATGGTTTTTTGCTTATATATATATTTTTTTACGTTATTTCCTCGTTCTCCCCTGCTTTGCCTCGCCGCCCGTTTTGGACTGTGGACGTCCAACAGGCAGCAGCGATTCGTCCAACGTGCCCGGGGAGAATGTGAGCGAGGCAGCCCAGGTCACTGATGGACGGCATGCTGAAGATCGACGTTGGTCTGCGCCACAGCCTGGAAGACGTAATCGGCTGTCAGCGGCTTCGTGACGAGGACACTTTGGCCCAACTGCGGGAAAGGGTATTCCAGGACACGCCAATAATTTTTTGAACGTGACGAAACGTACACGCGCGGGACTGCAGCCAGAATCATGGAAACAACTTTTTTATATCGTTTTCCAATGCTTCAGTCTTTGCGGGTTGTGTTTGTTGTAGAGTATTGTAACGCAACGTGACTTGTTTCTTAGTTTGACCGTTTCGGCCAGCAAGACTATTGCTTTTTCTTTATATTTTTTTTGACTGAATTGGGAGCGGAATCAGAGTTAACGACACTCTTTACAAGAGTGGTGAAATTTTTTTTTCACTTCACTTCACCTAATGGACGGCTCTGTGCTGGTTGTTCCTCTTTTTTTTGACGGCATTGCCGTTGAAACGGGAGCGGAATTTTGGTAGTGCCTGGCGAATTATTGAAAATATGAAATCGTTTTCTCCCTTGTTTTTTTTTTTTTTTTTTTTTTTTTTAAATCGAACGAAGCCACAACGGCTTCGTGACGAGGACACTTTGGCCCGGGTTCGGCAGAGAACATTCAAGGACAAGCCCATATTTTGAAAGTGACAAGCCGTTCACACGCGTGACTACAACCAAAAGTATGGAACCCCTTATTTTTCGTTTCCCCCCGCCTGAGTCTTTGCGGGTTGTATTTGTGGGTATGTCAATGTGTGCGCGTTTTATTTTTTCTGTGAGTCGGACACCAGCTGTTTTTCCCATTTTACGTTTGTTTATATCGTTTGTTTAACGAGGGCAGTTGACGTTGGCATTGGCCAGAAAGTTCCTTTGATGTCGAGTAAAAATGCTGCATTTTACCGAAATAGTTCTACAATTTTTGTTTATTTCCATTATCTAGTGACCTTCCGTGGCTGTGTACGTATTACTCGAACTTGTTTAGTGTTACTGTGTGTAAAGTGTAATAAACCCATGTGTGTTTAATAATGCAGTCTTACTTTGAGTGGAACGGGCGTTAGTTGTTTAGTTAGTGAGTTTTCCGGACAACGTTCGCACGCTGGAGATCACTATCCAGTCGGGCAAGGCTCACTATACTTACCTTGCGTGCAAAACGCATGATTTATCTTTTATGAATGCTGCAATTTACGCATTTTTGTACCAAATGTAGTACAGATGAGGTAAAAAGAAGTCTCTAAGACGTCCACGACCATTCGATTAACGCAAACTCTGATGTAATCCTTGTACCCGCCGCACCGCACCGCACAGCATTTAGCCGGGCTTGCTGTAAACTTCAATTCAAAGTATGGTACCGCCCATACCGTTAATTCAATCGGTGCACAGCCTTCAGTAGTGTATTGCGCTTGTGCTCGCCGGTTCTGGAAGAGATCTGATTCCCACAAAACTTGTAATGCTTTTTTATCCCCCAAAAATGTACACCTCAACTATTACATTGTCTTTGTTTATTGCTTGGGTCAAGGAATGGAATAAAATATTGATTTTCACAATGTTACTAATAGCCCTTGCCATGTGGCAGTTTACTATAATAAACTGCTACACAAGCAACAATGAAACAATAAAAAAATGCTTCCTTATGATTGAAAGGACATGATGTTTCGATATTCCAACTTTTTCTCTATAATAATTTATTCCCGTGCTCTTGTGATCCTTAACTTTAGTACACCAACGAGTAATTTCTTCGTCGAGGAAATTACTAAATTAATGCCTCGATATTCCAACTTTTTCTCTATAATAATTTATTCCCGTGCTCTTGTGATCCTTAACTTTAGTACACCAACGAGTAATTTCTTCGTCGAGGAAATTACTTTGACTCATATTTCACTTATTCCTTTTTCGGCCGTAGGGACATCCGTGGCAAGATCTTCTGGATCTCTCTATTGCCTGTCGGGAAAAATCCCTATAGGGAATCCTCTCTTAACCCTTGTTTACGTGGCGTCTAGAAGCTAAAAACTTTTATCGGCTCACGTCGATAAAGGGTTATGTTGTTCGAATGGCGTGTGCCCTGATTTCTCCGTTGTAGGACTAGATGGCGTACGGCAGTCATCCTTCAAGCCGCGTGTGAATTTAGCTGTCGGATCAAAAAACAGGAAAGAAATTCACAACTTCTTTGAGTCGCCAAGAATTTGGTGGTACTTAAAATACGTATTTGGTACACGGAACTGAACACGGATCGGAGGAGCTATTTAGTAGTGGCAGTAGCGTAATATTAATGAAAGGGTTTGTGTAGCCGCAGACGCGGCCAAACTGGCCCGGTTCGGTGCCGGCAGCGTCCGTTATGTCGCTGACAAATCGCTGTAAATTTCAAACACCTTTGAACGTTTGACCGGATGGATTGCACTTTTCCGCTATACTTATTTATGAACTATAGGCTTAGCTAAAACTTTGACGTTGACACGTAACTAGTGAAACGTTTCACGCATCTCCCTTTATGTAATTGAAGATAAAAATCTATATATTTCACCACTTGAATTTTGGCAGAGATTCACTACTGAGGTACTGTGATTTGATTAATAGTTTTAAGTTAAGCACGTAGTGTTTGGTAGTGTTGCCCGGCGAAGTAATAAAGGCAAAAATTCATATTTCCTGAATTCTTTTATTCTCGTTCTTCCTTCCAAATGCTAGTGATTAATGAATTTAAATTTCACTGGGTTTCAATCCAGAATATAGTAGGTGATATCTTTTCGTTAATCTATAGTTCTAAACTACGCGTTGTAATTAAAATAACCCGGCAAAAAAAGTTTGATATCTACTTATTATTAAAAAAAAGTAAGTGTAAAGTATCGCGTTGTACTATCAACAATAGTGTTCGTTTAAAAAAAATTGAAACAAACGGGAGCGACATCCGATATTTGTCGAAATTTATTTCAATGATGTATTTGTTTTGACCATAGCTGTAGGCAATCACGTAAACTAGTCAGTTCCTATACCTTGTTTTCTCGGCCGCTTTCAATTAGAAAACTTTCTCAAGTATCAAAGTTGTATGAAGTGAATTTTTCATAACTGTGCAACTCACAGCAAGATTTGAAGATAGTGGAGAAGATAATCACCATAACGGCTTGTGCAGATGCAGTCAGAAGAAAGGTAAAAGTTCCGCTGACAAATATTTTAACGTGTTTCTACTACAACATATCTCAAATTTAAAATGCCTTTTCTCATTTCAGACGAATAGCATCTGTAAGGCCAGCACTGTAGGCCCTACTACATTCTTCATGCTACCTGAAGTCAACTACAAGACAATCTTTGTGATACTAGCCCATGGTTGAGCCACCCGATAGCTGCCCACGGTGGAGTTGTGCTCCCCATGTCGTAATGCTAAAGACGTCTAGGAATGACATGGCTATTTGTTTCCCCCAAACAGTCACCCATTTCCGTTCATTTGAAAAACAAAACATTTTTTTAATCAACGGAAAACCCTACTCCACAGCTACTGGAAGCCATTATTCGCCAAGAAACTGACGGATAACGACACAGGCATCTCTTTTACGTATAAGTAGAGTAAAAAAAAAAGGGTCGCAATACAATCAAATAAGTGACTCCCAAGAAATTGTACACCTATCGTTTTCTAACGTGATGTAGATAAGATATGGATCCGTTTAACGTGGGAAAGTAAAAGCGTTCGTGGAACAGGGCTATCCAATAACGCAATCTAGCAGTAAAGATCGCAGTAGTGACAATAAAGATATATCACTGCTTTGAGTGAAAAAATAATAAAGATGGAGAGCTCAGATGGCGCTCGAAGTTTCTGATGTGTTATTTCAAACACGATAGTACAGGAATGTATGGGCCAAAAAAAATCCAGTATGTGTCGTTAACAATGGGAAGCGTGATTTAGAACTCTTAACACATTTCACTTTTTCGATCTTTAGCGCTTACCATCCAAAACAGCATTGCATCCGTCAAACTGTGCATGTGAACTGAGTTTATGATTAACTCAGTTGCTTTAGTAGAAAACCTAAATGTTGAAGCAATTCCCTATTTTAAAAATCAATAAGTAAACTGTACCCCGAATCTAGCGAAAAAAAAATTTGGTAGCATGTACCACGGGAACGGATGAGTTAGTTATCAAACATTTTTGGAATGCTACCTAGTAAAGCACACATTAACAATCAAACAGTCATGGAAAAAAAACGATAAACAACGAGATGGTCTCCACTGTAATTTGTTAATTTAATAAGGACTTACCGTAATGCCACACGCTTTGCAAAGTGTTGATTGAGTTTAAGTTAAAATGGAGTTATCAAAGAAACTGCATGTCCACGCAAGTCGTGCTCCGCCGTGGGATCAATAAATTTCTGGGGAAAAGGAGGTTGTGAGTTCGTCGGCAACCTACGAGCTATCCGTTTTCCGGTAGCTGCCGCAATGCATTTGTTACCCAGCTCTCTTCCAACTGTCAGAAACGGCGCTCACCGTTTTTCACTAAGAATAGCCGAAAAGGGCACCCAACAGCATTACCGAGGCCTCGTCCCTCAGTCGCACCAAATGATAGCATCCCGCCGTAATTACTTGGCAATCGCAAGACGCCTTTTTTTTTCTCCATCGCCTCTCTGCCATTACGCCAGTCTTTTTGATAGCTTCAATTTCCCCAGTGCTCCAGCAGTTCTGAGAAGGAACCGTTATCACGCAGATTCTTGGTGGTGTGTGTTAGTCGGGAAGGCTAGCCAAGCCAACCTTGCTGTACGGGTTAATGACACCGTCAACATCGGCTATCAGGTTAGCGACGGTCAGCAGATGCAAAGTAGTTGAAATAAGAGCTAAACAGTTATTGATTTCGATTTCGATTTGATTTGTAACGCGCACTATCCAAGTAAAGTTCTAATGACGCGAATTTAACGTCATATCCTTAAAAGAAATCAAGGATCCTGTCTAATAACATTTTTAGTGTTATGCCGCAGCCTTAAGGCGCAGGCCAACAGTTTTATGACGGGTTCAGCCGGGGATCGAAACCAGAACATCATTGCCTTTTTTCCAAAGCTTTTATGCTCTAGCCACTACACCCAACATCCCCATAACAGAGATTGCGCGGTTTGTACACTGCGTTGTAATTCAAATGGCATCGAAGACGTTGCGGACGGTTTATAATCGTCAAATCACCGGCGCCATACAAGCCACATTTTCAAAAAATCTCTCAGAAATTGCAAACCCGTTGCAGGAGGTTGACTGGGCGGTCAGGTATGCAGCCAGATGCTGGTGATGGATTGAGCCAATGTGCTTCCGGCGCTTCCTTGTGCAAACACGGAATCGCCGCCAGGTGAGGCATAGAGCCACTGCCAAGTAGTTTCCGGTTGATTACAGTGCTGACTCCTATTTTGGATTTACTGTTACGGATAGGCGTAAATGCTACACGATTGTCCCGGCCTGTGAAGTAGCAGTCCGAGAGGGGGGAGGGTGGAGGGCGGTTTATCTAGGTGTCAAGAGCATTTAGAAGCCTTCTTGTATTACATGCTTGTCGCGCATTACACAGACGCACAGTTGGGCGCCATCGAGCACGTTGTTAACATTGGTTTATTGCGAAAACGCAAGATGATTCCAAGGGAGAGTTTTTGGGCACCTTTAAAAAAACCTAAGTACACGATAGTGACTGAAATTTCTAGCGGGCAACAGTGAAGGTCCCCCCCCCTTCAAAGAACTCTCGAAAGGTGAACGAAGCTGGAGATTACATTGTTTTGAGGTTCCTCCCAACACCTCACAGCCATGGTCAGCACGCTATGTCTAACTGGCCTACATTCGGATCTGACACCGGTAAGTGTTGATCTCCATTTCATTAAAGTAGTTCCGTCCATTTTTGGGGGGGTTGTGGGTTGGTGGTTTACCTTTGGTATTTTAAGAACATTTTTTCCCCATTGTGGCAAGTTATCGGTTGGCGACCGCGTGACAGCCATTACGCATCTTACGTAACTTTATTTTTTAGAACGAACATTTCGTTCAAGGTTTTTTTTTTGGGGGGGGGGAGCACCACTTTCATTTTGTGTAAATTTTGAAGTTAAGAAATAAATCTGTAGGATTCTCAAAACTTTTTTAAAATTACCATGTGTTTTGCTATGTAGCCATCTGTAATTAATTTCTGTGTTGACAGTGACTCTTCTGTTCCAGCTCTCGGCGTCTCATTAAAAAAAAAATATTTTTGGGTCTAATTTTGAATTTGTTGTGATGGGGGAGGGGGGGGAGCACCACTTTCATTTTGTGTAAATTTTGAAGTTAAGAAATAAATCTGTAGGATTCTCAAAACTTTTTTAAAATTACCATGTGTTTTGCTATGTAGCCATCTGTAATTAATTTCTGTGTTGACAGTGACTCTTCTGTTCCAGCTCTCGGCGTCTCATTAAAAAAAAAATATTTTTGGGTCTAATTTTGAATTTGTTGTGATGTTTTCAGACACGCACGCATGGCAGTGTCAGTGCTGGATAACGATGTCCTGCTCAACTGAAGAGCCTCCATAGTGCAGGAAACGGTTTTTCGCCATCCGTGTGTCTCTCTCTGGTTGGCACACGCCCGACATAATCCGAACGGTACGTTGTCAACATTAGTTTTGACAAAACAAATAGCTGTACTAGCCTAACTCGCTGCACACCTTTTTTTGGGTGGCATTCGTTTCAATTCTTCTTCTTTGTCTTTGTTCAGACAACATGCAGGGTCACTGTCAGATATGCGGAAGCAGTGTGAATGTGCTGTGCGCGAAGTGTCTGATCTGTCTCAACTGGCACATTGCGTTTCCCAGTCTACCCCTGCTGTGCCCTCCGGAGGAGCTTCCGTTGGAGCTGAATGTGCACGAAGAAGGCGAGCAGCCGTGTGGAGGGCTTTGCTCGGTGCCTGGTCAAGAACAGCGTGCCGTGCCACCGTGGATCACACCCGAGGTTGACGAGCAACAAGATGGAGCAAGACAATCTATCAGTCAAGACAGCGATGACGCTGCGTTTGGTGGCGCTTCGTCTACCGAAGACTTATCAGAGATTGACTACTCTGCAGCAGCTGCGCTTTCCGAGTGGAGCGTGATGAGTGAAGCCGTGGGCGCAGACCCGGAGCAGGCCCTGATTACCTTTGAAGAGTCAGACAGCTCGTCGGAAGGCGAAACCGCGAGGGAGAACATCGTTGCGGCCGAAATTGTGGCGGAAGCAGAAGCTCACGTGGCTGAGGCACCCAGGTGGGCGGAAGGTTTCGATTGTATTTCACACACCAAGCCCTGTCACCTCGGCTGCTGGAACGGCTTAGATACCGTGGAGCTGGCCAACTCCGAAACGGGGGTGGACGCCCATGGCGACGAGGACGTGCCCACAACGGAACTGGTCACCCAAACGAAAGCCGATGCTGCGCACATGGCGGAAATTAACTGGAACGACGACGACTACGCAGAAACGGTTGCCATCGATGAAGAACCAACTGTCTGGACTAATGACACAGTCGTTAGAATAGTATATGTGGACTCGCCAAACCTTATGTATCTTTGTCGGCTTGTTGATGAAAAGCCGTTTGCGAGTTCCTATCCGCTGTGCATTGGTCCGGTCACACTTCCGCTAGTCTGTTGAACCCTGCGGTGGGCCAACTTTGCCTTGTCTGGGTAGACAACTTCGGCCAAACACTCTATATGGGG
The DNA here is from genome assembly GCF_021134715.1 of Daphnia pulex. Lineage (NCBI taxonomy): Eukaryota > Metazoa > Arthropoda > Branchiopoda > Diplostraca > Daphniidae > Daphnia > Daphnia pulex. Next base: position 9,658,414 of record NC_060026.1, on the reverse strand, counting down.
GGTTTACAAGGGTGGCGGAGGGCGATCATTGCTGCCGTGCAGCCATAATCAGTTACCGTGACGTTGATGGATTTCGGTAAAGTGATGACGGTGCAGCGCTGCATGTGGTCCATGCGAAAAATTAGGCGAGATCTGTGCCAGATTCCCTCGCGACTTAGACGAGTGTACGCCTCCAGTGTTGTTCCGTTTGGCCGAACGGAATGGGCGCATGACGACAAGATCTTTATCCGAAAATTTGACATAGGAAGAGTGTGCACGCTGCGAAGTGTCGGAGATGTCGCCCTCAGTTTAGACAACGGTCTAGATTTTTTTGACATTGGCAAAATTTAGAAAGTTTTCGTTTAGTGAACCACGACTGCCAATTGTTGTCTCCCCCCACTAGGGTAACTTTTGATTTTGATGGTTTCCTACGTTGTTGTTGTTGAACCGTTACTCCATCAAAAAAGGCAGATTTTTGACTTAATTCCATGTCGCTGTTATTCTTTTGGTAATTTTAAAGTTTCGGAAAGTTATAAGAAAAGTTTGTTTTTAAAGAGTCCGTTGTTGATCCATTTTCATTTTGTAGTCATTTATGTTTTGTTTTTGTTATTTTTGTTGTAGCTTTTACTTATTACTTATTACTTTTTACATAAAACTGCTTATTAAAGTAAAAACCATGGTAAAAACGGTTAAAACGATTTTCAACGATTTTAAACCGACGACTGATTTTTTTTTCACAAATACTATATTGTAATAATTATTTTTGGAACAAACCAATAGATGAAGCAACATGTATACAGTGTTGGAGCATACAAACGAAATTAAATCGGAATTAAATATAATTCAATATCGTTCAATATCATATGCATTACACGGATCGCTCTGCCTTCGTGGTCCGTTATCCCGCCCAATGACATAGATTTGCTCAAAACTTGAAAATCATTAAACGCGTGTCGTCCAAAATGTGAATATCGTCATTAATGGTCCTTGGCCTGCGGAACTACAGCTGATAGTGAAAGAAGGTGGAATAAGTTCACGTGATTAGTAAAACTGAGGAAGACCATCAAACGAAGTCGTTATGGAAAACTTTCACGTGTATACTCCAAAAAGACGGCAAAAAAAAAGAGCTGAAACATCAGCAGTGTAGGCTTAAAGCTTGGATGTAATATCTCTTGTAAAACGATGTTCTACGTCACGGATGATAAATTGCAACAGGAGCGACAGCCACCATTTCGCCACAAAAAATACAAAGTAGATCAACAACATGGTGGAGTTGACTATACAATAATTCCACCCAGACGGTGCCATTCAGCCGATGTATCGCCACTTTCAAACAAAATGTTAAGGATGACTATCTATATCCTTCTACTGCTGAGCGTCTACGCGGTCGCCATTCGCTATGTTTTTCACCTTTCGGGTACTACTTTTCCTATTTTTGTTTGATTTATTAAGTTCCGATCGTTGTGTACTCTTCAGCTAATGTTTTCATTTGAACTAATAGGCTATTGGCTGGTTTTGCCTCGTCAGATTCGTCCATTCCAAATCGCTTGCTGCCGTAAACCACATGACTTTAATCTGGGATGTGGAATTTAAATTTCATCTCCGACATTGTTCTTTTTGCCAATTATGTATTAGTCAATCGCTTTCTCTATACAATATATGCTATCAATTATGCTTGTTCAATTATTGGGTTTTGTTTCACCCTCCTACCCAGAATTTCTTCGGGTCGAGCTAAAGATTGCCCGATAATAATTCAAAATAAAACACCAAAAAAACAAACAAAACACACAGCCCGTCGGTCGTCAAAAAGGCTCGCTCCCTTTTTCCCCACCAGCCTCCTGCAGCAGAGGACTGTCGTTTAATAGTGGAACGGTTTAAATCCGCGGCTTAGAAAAAAACTCGCAACGTTTGCTAGAAATAAAAAAGGTCTCTACAATGAAGTAGTCCTTCACGGAAAATAATTTGCAATTTTAAGGGAAAAAACAGTATTTGTTTTGTGTTGCGTCATAGAAGGCGCTGTTTTTTTTTTGGAATGCCATTGTCGGAAATTGTGATTGGTTGGGAGCGCAGTCGTCGCGGGATAAGCTGTTGGAATTCGCGCCACTAAGCCATCTCAGCCAATCAGAACATAGGAAGAAGGTGTTAAGTCTGCGTTTAAGCACTGTATTCTCGGTCTACAAAGTATACGAAATACATAAGACGGGAACGGTAAGACCTTCCTTCACTCTCTTCTCGACTCGAATGCCCTTTGCTCCGTGGCCCTCTGGCGTAAGCCTTTCGTGCGCCATCTGTCCACGCATTAAATCATGGACTACTTAATATAAAGGACGGGACTCTTTGCTATGTCGCCGTGTTAAAGCTAGTCGGGTTGGGTTTGTTCAGGAGATAAGTAATGGCAAATATCAACAAAAACAGTTTTTTTCGCTGATTCCAACTGTGTTTATAAATTTCAGTAAAAAAAAGTAATTAATAAGGAATTCTTATTTTACTTTCAGGAGTAGGGGGTAAAAAGACAAACACCGGTGCCATCTAGCAGCCAAACACCCTAAGCTCTTAAGAATATATGCCACAAGGTAAAAGAGAGTTAGGCAGCTATGTCAAAGCAATAGAGATAAGAGAGTGGTGTCTCTTTCTCTAGGTATGCACGAATGGGCATCTGCTTGCAGACTTCCAAGAGCTTAGGAGGTTTGGTTCCTAGATGGCACCGGTGTTTTGTCTTTTTTTAAATTTTCCGTAAAGTAATTTGCAATATCTCTATAACCGTACATATTAGGTATAGGGACATTAGGTAAAACAATACATATTTTTTAATTTCGATTCCGATTCTCCCGGAAAAATTTTTACATGGCCGACATAGGAAAGGCCGAAGAGTCCCGTCCTTATTATTGAGTAGTCCATGATTGAATACATCACAGAAGGGGATGGAAAAATTGAGAAGGCCGCCATTTTGTTCGGGACGGTGGTCGTTGCAGTGTGGCGTGAGTCAGTATAGTCTAGTAGGATCGGCGCCCGCTGTGTCCAGCGGCAGCAGCAGCAGAACCTGGAACAGGACGGCAGTCGAGGATCGCAGCAGTCGAATTGGGAGCGTGAGAAAGAACGGGAGCGTGAGAGGGGGCGTGAACGCGAACGAGAACGGGAACGCGAGAGGGGCTTGGATCATGACAGATCGTATTACCTCAACACCCGCACTCGGGTCAACACCAATCCCGTCAATTCAAATTACGGAAAGAATAATCCGCGAACTAAACTCCCAGGTATAATAGTTTGATTTCTTCTAAATGACTGACTGAATCTATTTTTAAAAGTTAACATTTTCTGACCCCAACAGGTTGTGGTGTTTTTGACGAATTGCGACCGGATTTGATGGGAACGTGTTGGCCGGATTGCGCGTCCAACGTGCAAAAAAGGGTCATTTCCGTCACGCCTCCGTACGGAAGAATCCGGGGATTTTACGTTCACTTTTCCGACGGGCCGGGAGTCCCGATCGGCGACCGCCCAGGTGTTTACCACAACGGGAAACTCTGGCGAAGAATCAGCACGTTTCTTGGCATTCCTTACGCCACACCGCCAGTGAACGAAGGCAGATTCAAGGTGAGAATTATATAGGTTACTACACGATGCACGAAATTCATTCAGCGGAAATACATTAAATTTCTTTTTGGCGTCCAAATTTTCTATTTAATGGCCACCGCGACCGAAAAAGGGCGTGAAATATTTGGGAAGCCATCGATTTCGGCCCAGCTTGTCCTCAACCTGTTCAATACGTCGAGGCTTCTAAATGTGTCCATGACATGAACGAAGATTGTCTCTACCTCAATGTTTTCACGCCGACAGTAAGACAATTAATTCTTCAATCAAATCAAGCGAGATTCTCAATTGGCATTTAAAATTCTAAATTAGAGTGGAGCTGTGCCGGAAAAATACCCGGTCATCTTCTACATTCACGATGGTGACTTTGAACGAGGAGCTTCCAACACTTTCCCGGGCCACATTTTGGCCGCCGTAGGTGACGTCGTTGTTGTCACGTTCAACTACAATCTGGGAGCTTTGGGTACGATTACTTCTTACACGATTGTGATAACATGTGGAGCTAGTCATTAACTAATCGTTCGATTTCAAACATTATTCAGGATTTCTCATCACAGCAAACACATATTCTGCCAAGAGACAATTAGTCTCGCATTACCAGCAGTCTGAGATCTTTAGCAGACTGGATCTTTACAGTAAGAATTATCACACTGTTTACCGTATATTAAAACCAGTAGATCACTGTTCTCATCTCGACGGTATCACAACACATCTCGATCTATGAGAGGGCACAGCTTTGCAACTGCTCCTGTGCTGTTATATAGGTCGGGCTGTCTTTGCACCATCCAGCAGCAGCTTCTTATCGTCACTTTTTGGGAGATACTGCTTCTGCCTAACTGTTGGGTTGAGCGGAACGGCTCGTGCAGCAGCAGCAGCAGCTAGACTATACTGTATATACAGTCGCGGCTGAAAGTTTCTTTACGTGTAGCTCCAAAACCCGCCTTTTTAATGTGTATTGGCGGATGGTGTCAACCTATGATAGAGGTTGAGCTACCTTATTTGGTAGATTTCTTCTTTTCTTATCCCTAACTAATACGCCCCTCTTTACTTAACTCTACCCCTTAACATCAATAACTAATTTACCGACAAGACACACACAAATTAGACTCGAACAAGAAACAAGATAGCTTACCACCTCCAATACCTCCAAGATACAGCAACTACAGAATAAGAATGAGAGTTTGGTTCTGACCTCTTATATACCCTCCTCCCTCTGCTAACGTCTACTCTACTAATGACTTCTGCGTAGACCTTGTGACCAAGGTCTTTCACGCGTTTCTGCGTGGTCGGACGAATGTCGCTGCTCTATCCTCCTACCACCTGGACACACTTCCACACAGATTCCACTCTGATTCTCGCGTTGCGGCAAAAAAAAATGTACCTTGGTTTTTCACGTTCTCAGTAATATGTAGAAGAATAGTTTCAGTTCTGGTGGGGTTTTCGATTCACTTGTCACCACTGTAATGTAATTCCTAGCGGGATTTAAATTTTTTTTTATGTGGTTTTTTTGACCGAATGACCGAATTGTAAGTTTGTGATTTTTTCTTGCTATACGGTAAAACAGTACGACTAATTGGTCAAAAAGAAACTTTTCTTATTGGAGTGTAAAGTTGAATTTCTGACTGGTAACATTTCGGAATTTAGCAAGTGTTTAATTTTCATAACTGTTCTTTCTTGCGTTTGTATTACTGAGTCATGGCAACATTGCCCGCTCACTCCAATCCAGATTATTTGAATACATTCGAAATGACTGCTGGCATTGTTAGGAATGTTTCAGTGTTTTTAGTTTGTCTGAGTCAACAGATGATGCTCAGCTGCATTTGCGTAACTCTTATTATTTCGGTAATCTATTTGTCGTTGGCGGGGTCGTTTGCTTTGTAGGGGAAATTTTCTGCTTGGTGTTAAATTGGACCGTACTTAAGAGTTTTTGGTAATCTGACTGGCCGCAAAGTAGTGTTACTCTACTAGAGAAGTAAAAGAAGTTTTAAATTTCATTACAAATTCCTTACGTTTGATTGGATCAACCCGAGTAATTTGGTTTAGTTTTTAGTCTTTCATTGTCTAAAGGTATCGAGGTAGAAAGCCTCTCAAAAAGGACCTTGGAGTTGCTTCGAACGTCAATTGGTAGCTTTTATTTGTTTTTTATTTGCAAAGAAACGTTCGGTCTTGGATGTACAAACCCCGAAGAAGTTTTGTTTCTGGCTTGAAAAAATGCTTTGTTTTGCGTTTAGAGATTTAGGACATATACCTTCGACCAAAGACATTGAAATTGAGGTGTTGCATCTCTTAAATGTGTTATTTACTCATGTGACATTCACTGCAATGGGAACCTACCAACCGAAATTCTCTTCGTCGGTCTTGTTGTTTACCAGCAGTTGCTGCTCTTGTTCGTTTTCGACTGGTCTCGGTAGGTGGAGGTGACCACAACGAGCTTCGGTAATCCAGAAAGCGAAACCAGCGCCTGTGTCGTTGGAAAACATCGGCATCAAGAAAGATTTCAACAATTCTGAAAAGCACTTTTATAAAAGTTTGAAACCTTTAACGTTTTTTCGGAGGTGGTAAGCAGAAGTCGTCGAATTTTCCTTTTTGTTTTCCTGTTGATTTTTTCAATTGAATTTCTCAAGTTAACAAACTTGGCAACGTGACTTGGTACTGCATTCTCAGTAATTGGCAGCCCTGGTCGGCCCTAGCCAGCCACACAGCTCAGCATTGTCTCGCGGTTACTCGGTGGAATCGTTTGTTGGTGTTCTACCTCCACCATTTTCCTTTCATGCAATCTCACACGTGGTGGATCAAGCGGTTAAGACTGTGACTGCACGGAACACAACATCAATTTGAGCCATCACGACTTCATAGCGGCGACTCATTGGCTACATACTCTGTAAGTATTGAACATTTTCGTGTGTACAGTCATTAATTCACTATGCTAATGTAAATTGGTGGGTTGTGAGTCCATTCGCAATCAACACGAATAGTTTACGGGGTGAAATCTCAAAAAAAAGGTAGGACGTCACAGTTACGTAGAACAAACTAAAAGATAGTATCCACGCGTCTAACTATAGCGGCCTTGTCGACAAATCTCCCCCTCTAGACGGCACAGAAAAAAAAGCTGTAAATTTGAAAGGATTTTGATTTTGTTTAGAATTTCACGACGGGACAAGTAGTAAAAAATAAAATTTTGCGTTTCTCCTAATGTCTGTCTCGTTGGCGCGTTTACTTACCTTACCAGGCTACGTTATCAGTGGAATCGAAGATGGCCGTTACTTTTGTGGCTATTGCTGTCGTTCAGACGGACTAGTCTTGAAACGATGCTCTCGTTAATAGTGTCGTTACAAAAACTTCCGTTTGATTACCCTAGAGTGAAACTCTTCAATGGCTTACCGATAAGGTCGTGAACGGGCAGGTGTGTTACTATATCGTTATAATCATCCTTTCAAAAATGTAACCGAAATTTGTCATCTTGTTTTATCTCAGGATCGAGCCCGTCTGATGCTATCTGCTGAAGAGTTAACAGCATATTTTGTCTCAATTAGCCACCATGTTTCAACGTGCCAATGACGCTCCATCTTAGAAGACAATGGATTAAATGAGCTTCGAAAATTTTCGGTAGGCTGGGACCCTGGAAGCACCACGATTTCTTCAATGGGAGCGAAAAGTCACAAGACAGCGAATTAACGGCTAAATACAGTGGTATTCCATAGATTGTTGAACAACCTCCAGCGCTCAGCAACTCAGAGCATACGTATATTTCATTTTCCAGAGGTAAAACCTCGTTGATCAATCTACAGGATAACTTTACCTATTTAGCTAATTTTTTTTGGTATTTAGGAAAAATCAGATGGCTAAGGGTGTATGCCTTCCTACAGATAAACTCTCCATTGTCGATATCGCCATCAAACGTTTCACCCGGTTTCATCATCATGTTCACAGAAATCAGTTCCTCTCACAAATCAGTCTACGCCAACTGCCAAAGAGCTCATCCTTGAGCGTGATTCACTCAAAGTTTCGCTCAACGAAATTATCTATAACTTAGAAAGAATTCTTTAGGTATCAGCATTTTTTCCCTTAATAAATAATTCACAGTTGGCAGACATAAATTGTGTTTTTCTTCATATAGGATATCAAGGCTCCACAGAACCTCCCCTGTGGTGGCCTTTTACACTCCAAAGCTGAAGAACAGGATTATGGTTCTGTGTGAGATTCTTTCGGCATGACAAAAATGCCAGTCAAGAAGAGAAAGTTGGATCCGTCGGGGGATAAAAAGACGCCAAGAGTACAGTAATTCGTTCGATTCCGAAATATGTGTTTGCGATTCTTATTACATCATTTTCTCTTCTGTAGTTATTAGGGCCCCAAAGGCAACGACAACATGAAAACGACGAAAGCTAATAAAAAACCCAAAAATAATGAAAACATCGGACGGGAAGAAAAGACGATCAAAGAATGAAAACGAGAACAAAGAAGACAGTGCGACTTAAATAATGCCTGTGAGTATTTCTGAATTAGTGCGTTTCTATACTTTTTCGCTACCTTTGCCCCACAAATCTTGAGTTTAGCTGTGAAATACAAAAATTCTTAAGAAGATGTTGTTTCGTACATTGATCTATTTAACATTTAGCTTACCTAACTAAAATATTAAAAAAGAATTTAACTGACTTGCAATCATTAATTGCTTTATGACCGGACTCTCTAAAGTTATTTCCGCGATTAATGGTGCGTAATACTGAATTTCAATTTTGGCCAGCTCGAGGGTGTCACTATAAAACCAAAAACGGAAAAAAACCTTAATCCTATAGGGAAACTTGCGCGCAAGGCAAGGGAGCGGCATAAGTAGTTATTAGGTCACGGACAATAGCCACCGGCAAAGTTCACCATAACCATCCCGACATTACCACTCCCCCTAAAAAATATTTTGAACAACCGTTAAAGGTGATAGGAAGCACAAGCCCACTCCAACAAAGGTCTTCTGGCCACAGGCAATGAAATGTCGGTTGAGCAATGGAACGGGTTGGAAAAAATTACTGATGCAACAGCACAAAAATGCTGCGCTTTGGACAATCGAGCAGGGAGTACCGTTAACAAGGAAAAAGAAATTTAAAAAATTCAGTCAAGGTTAAATGTAATTTTATTGAGAAACCCAAACAAAGAAAGTAAATTAAGTCGGCATACTTTGCCGAACAGTCTGTGTTCTGAGAAGAAACAAAGGAAACGAAGCAAAAGGTAATTCTGCAATGAAATTCAACGACCCATGTAGTAAACGAAGGTTGGAGGCACGTCGTCTGCGTCGCAAACTGTAAAAAAAAATTTAAAAAAAGTGGAATATTTCAAACACAATACTTGATGCGATTAATTTTTTTTAAATAATTCACCTACGGTGGCACTGTGACGAGACACAAATTCTTCGAGACGAAGCGGAAGCCGTCATCCATCAAACGGAATACCATGCTCCCGAATAACTCGAGCGCAATAACAGGACAGTGGTAAAACGGTGTTCAATAGCGATACGTAATAGCGGGGAGGGCTATAGCCTAATATCTGGCTGTTGGCTTGTACATACTGCAGCGATTGCTGGAGGATGTCAAGAACAGAGTCGCCGTTAAATGTGGCCATGTCGAGATGACCTCCAGCGTCAACCAAAGCCTTGAACAGTGGCAAATGTTCCGGCAAACGCTGATAGTCGGCAGCCAAGCGGTGAAGCAGAGTTTTACCGTACTGATCAATGATGTTCGGATCAGCTCCAAGTTTGAGAGACACTTTGACAAGCTTGATGAGCACTGCATCAGGATTGAATCCATAGTCGTCGGCGGACAGAATTGCCGCGTGAATCACAATAGTGGAACGATCGGAGAAGTAGCAGCGGAAAATAGTTGAATAGTGCTGTTCCAACTTCTGATTCTCTCGCTCAGTAAAGTGGGGGGGGGGAATTGAATCCAAAACGTACAGAAACCGATTGACAAGATGGCCGAAATTGTCGAAACCGTCCCAAACTTCCCGCGACATCCAGTGTGGCGCTTTGAAATAGTTAAAAATGGTGATGAAGAATTGGGGAGGCGCAAGGAGATTGGCGCAAGACAAGTGCTCCTTTCCTGGTGTTCCAGGCGGTTTCAGTAATAGCCGGGTGAACAATGTACACAAGTAGCGCAGTGTCCTGCTGAATATTTTAAATGAATTTCCTGAAATGCTTCCAAGATCGTATCCTCGCTTGTTCCAAGATGAGTAAGCAAGTGTTCATGACAAGCTTGGCAGCTTGGCCATAGTTGCTGCTGCTTACTGCCCAAAGGAAATGAATTGGAGGGCAACGTTGCAGATGTCGGAGATACAGAGAATAGGGTCCATCTAAATAGTCTTGCTTACTAATCCGGGGTACAACAAGAAGGACGTGGCCACGCAATAGCGTAGACAAAGGTTTACTTTCTGGTTCGTTGGTTTCCAGGGTGTTAAACTTGCGTTCGATGTGTTCCTGCAGCGAGTCTAAGTCTTGCATCGTCATCACTTCAACGAGAGATCAAAATATTTCAAAAGAGGCTTCCGATGGAAGTTTAACATAAGGTATTTTGGGGAGAGGAGGCTCACCGTTGGCCGGGAAAAAAACGCAGACTCATGGCTTGCCTCCAGTACCGTAGTCCATCCTTTGCCGCTGGATTTCATAATGGTCTATACAGAAAAGCTATGCCGTCTATAAGCAAGTGAGCACCAATCGTTCTAGTGCAATAATCTTGTCCTCTAGAATGAGGTTGTTGGAGTCGATGAATGCTTGTGCGAGAAATTCTAACCAAGCGTTGCTGGAGAATTCGTTGATGAGGTGTTCCAACACCACCAAAATAGGAATTCTATTTGACAGCGCATCAATGACTTTGGAAGACAGCGCTCAATAATTCAACGCGTCAACTTCTGGAATGTCTTCGACATCTCCGATATCTTTAAACGACATGATGGATGCCACAGTTGAAGAAAGTCCACCAAAGCTTCAACACAACTGCCACTGTTCGCGATGTTTTTGATGGCAAACTCTAAAGGTGTTTCACCGTTGGCATTGCACCGCAATAACATGTTGAGGAAATCCATCTTGCTGTTGACAGATATAACCCATCGCAACTTTTTGAAAGAACCTTCGCCAAGAGCTTCAAACAAGACGCGCCCGCACTCTCGAACACACACGTCTGCTGGGCTCTCGTCCAACGACGAGAACGACAACGACGACATAACAGCCGGTGAAGGAGTACAAGTAATGCCAAGTGCAATTGTTACTTTAAGTCACGATTGTCACTAGACGACAACTTGAAAACAATTGCAAGTCGGATGAGTTGATGTACGCAGCAGACAGTCACAGGCTAGCAAGTCGGCAAGGTACTCGTACAACACACGTTTGCGGTCAGGAGTTCTAATAAGAAAACAGTAACTATAGCAGTCAGGGAAGAAATACGTGATGTGCAATACCTGGCAAATGACAAGGCGCTCTTGCTCCACAAATAAACAAAATGATGACAACTCACACAAAACGAGAAGGTGCCAAATCAACCTGATGAAATGGAAATATTGAATGAGTAGGAAGTGTAGGTCGTAACAATTAGGTTATACTACCGTAGACGTGGAGGAAAAAACAAGAATCACAAAGCCACACAATCACTGTGCCACACATTCACAGGTCAAAGGATGAGCAGGAAGGCAATATACTAAATAGACAAATAAGTTTTCGATTCAGGAACACAAAGAATAAAAAAAATGCTGTACCCGATTCCATATTAAAATTTAACGAGTGCAATAAAAGAAATCAGTAAATCTGTTAGCCAACGAAAACTCCAAGATTCCTTGGGCGCACGCCGCACAACCTACGACAAGATGGCGATGAGAGTTACTGGAAGAAGAAGGAGAAAAAAGGGAATGGTGAAGAGAGGCGCAAAACAGCAAAGCAACGTTTCCAAATTGGGAAAATTTGGATTTCGTCGCTTCAATCACTTTTTACTGGAGTCTTGAATACTCAATGAACACACACACGTCAACACCAAGCAACACCAGCTAGTAAACAAACGCGAATGCAATGGTTGATACAAACGACAACACGCATCAGACTTTTGTTTTTTTTGTTTACTATGTCACCCTATTGCAACAATTTGGCAACTCGGCCTGCTGATTGTCTATCCCTGCAGACGACTTTTCGGTATCAGACGAGTCTAGAAAATACCAGCAACTGGTTCTAAATAGTCTTTTTGTACTGTGTAGAAGACTAGAAGTAGTTGCGAGTGACTGGCTAGTCTACGAGGAAGTTATTAGTGGTTTCTCGGCTGAAAAACAAATTCAGATAATCTGGAATTGTAATCAGCTCTGCCACAATCTCGTGATGGAGAGTGACTTGATTGCCAGCCTGTACCGTAAGCAAATTTTCGTAGCATTGAAACACAAAAGCTTGACTGTCCAAGAAGACGACTCACCCGAATCCTATCGCCAAGCCTGCTATTTAATCGACGACTAATTGCAGGTGATTACTGAAAGTGTACCCAATGTTACTGTCGCGTGCTATGTGGGAGTTTTTTTTTAATTATTGACAATAGGTACTAGAATCTAATTGGAAGACTATGACGTAGTCGGAGTGCAGCATCGACTTTGGACCCCTTTGCCGTTCACCACACCTTTACGACGCGGACTACTTTGACGTGAATAGAAGTTAGATTGTTCGAGTATATCAGAAGGAACAAACAGTAGTTGTACGCAATCGTTGGACCCTCGACATCGTAGACGTAAGTCCAAAATGAGAGATGCACAAACTTGTAGTTGGTAAACAACCTTTGGAATGTGTTTTATTTTACATTTCAGGTTTTAGAAATCCCCATCGCTCAAATCCGATTAAACGGACTTGAGCCTATCGTGAACGCCGTCAAGATCAACGACAGTTACATTGTAGTCTCATTTTGCATTCATCCGGAAATTTGCGTCTGGGATACGACAACAAGGGTTCTGGTAACTCTTTTGAAATGTAACTTTAACTTATGTTTGCCTCATTTGTAGTGCTATTTGTTCGATATATCTTTAGCTGTGCGTGATAGATGCAAACTCCCTTGGCATTGAAGAGAGAGAGAGACACAACGGAGACGTCAAACTTTCGTTAGCGTACGGACCACAGCTGTGGCATAATCTTTTACTGACATGCTACGCCGTGGTACAAATCTTATCTTTTTTTGTGTAAGGACGCTTGCCTTCACTAGAATAATGCAATTTTTTCTTCTCAGCCGACGAACGAGCCACCAGGTTGCTACAATTGGACTCGCACCTTGAGATGCTTGCCGGCACGCGTCGGCGAAAAAGCAACGTTGCTGCATAAGACGGCCATTACTGCCTTCCCAGGTGTCCTTTGTGGACTCTTTTTGGACGATTCCTACACCGTACTTTGCTTTATGCAATTCATTTCATGAACGAGATTGTTGTAGGCTGGAGGATCGATGGAAATAGCTTCGATAGCAGCAAGTGCTGATTTGATGGGTAATAAGGAGTATAATGTTGGAGGCGATGGTTCGATGCTAAGCGGAGTGGTATACGTCAAGGCTAGTGCATCAGAACTATGTGGCGTTACGACAGGTAGATTGTTCATAACTCACGTTTTGTGACGAAGGGACACTCTAAAATTCCTACAAGAACCCAACGGCAAAGGACAATGGATGACCACTCAAACATTCGTTGCAAAAAACTGTGTAACACAAGCAATCAAACTTGCCAAAGAATGCCACGACTGTCCCGTCACATCACCATTCGGAATAATTCCAGTTACGTGACGTCTCTCAGCTACGGATCTTCCACCAGCCAAAAGAGGACGTCCGCAATCTCAATGAAAACAACTCTTAAAAAAGGAAGGGAGGGGAGGAGAAGACACTTATTCTCCTAGCATTACATTTAGAAACATAGCAATACGTAGAATTTTTTTAAATAATGCAGCTACTCTGGGTCCGACTACACAATTTATAAATATAATATATACTAAAAATTGAATTAATTTAATAGTGCGCTATCGTTACCACATAATAACGTCAGGTTGCAGGCGACGAACTGTTGGTTCATCAATGGAACCTGTTGGCTAATTACTTATGAAACCACACAACAATGCTGCGCTTGCTTTCAACAAACGAGCAGTGAGTACCGCTAACATGGAAAAAGAAATCTAAAATTGAGTCAAGGTTGAATGTCTTTTTATTGAGAGACATCGAAAACATAATCAAAAATCTTATACTTTGCTATTCAGTCTGTGTTGTGAAAAGAAACAAAGGCATTGAATCGAAAAGGAAACGTTTAAATCAAGTTCAACGACCCAAGTGGTAAACGTAGGTTGGAGTCCCGTCGTCTTCGTCGCAAACTGTCAAAAGATAAAAATTAAACAAATTTGGAAAATTACAAACACAATACTTGATGCTATTAAGTTATTTTTAATAGTTCACCTTCAATGGCCCTGTGACGAGAGACAAATTCTTGGAGCCGAAGCGGAAGCCGTCCCCCGTCGAACGGAATACCATGCTCCCGAATAAATCGAGCGCAATAGCAGGACAGTGGAAAAACTGTGTTCAATAACGATGCATAGTAGGGGGGAGGACTGTAGTCTCGTAGCTCGCTGTTGTCTTTTATGTGCTGCAGCGATTGATTGACGATGTCGAGAATAGTGTCGCCGTTGAATGTGGCCATGTCGAGATGTCCACCAGCGTCAACCAAAGCCTGAAACACAGGGAGAACATCATGCAAACACTGCACACAGCTTCCGCGGCTAAACGGTGAAGCGGAGTTACACCACAGTCATCAATGACGTTTGGATCGGCTCCAAGTTTGAGAGAAAGTTTAACGAGCTTGAGCTCTGCATTACAGTCTGACTCAAAGTCTTCGGCGTGCCGATACGCCGCGTGGAGAACGATGGTGGAACGTTCTGAAAAGTAGCAGCGAATAATGTTTGAATAGTGCTGTTCCAACTGTTGATTCTCTGGCTCAGTCAAGTGGGGGAGACATTGAATCCACAACATAAAGAAATTGAATGACAAGTTCACCGAAACTGTCGAAACCATCCCACAGTGCAAAAGAGATATAGCGCGGCGCTTCGAAGTACTTCAAAATGGTGATGAAGAATTTTAAGGCGCAAGGAGATTGGCAAAAGACAAGTGCTCCCTTCCGGGTGTTCCAGGCGGTTTCTCTACCAGCGTGATGAACAAGGTTGATATGAGGCGAAGTGTCCTTCTCAACATTTTAAAAGCAAGCGAATAAATGTTTTCAGGGTCGTAGGCATTGAATTGTTCCAAGATGAGCAGGCAAGTGCTCCGCGCAATATTGTTATCTTCGCCAAAGTCGTCTCCGTAGCGCACATCCCATTTTGAATGAATTGGTGGAAAGCACATCAAATATTGGAGATACAAAGCATAGGGTCCGTCTGCATAGTTTTGCTTACTGATCCGGCGTGCAACAAGGAGGACGTGGCCATGCAGCAGCATAGACAGCGGTTGGCTTTCTTGCCCGGAAGCTTGCAGCGTGTAGAAATCACTTTCAATGTGTTCCTGCAGAAGGTACAATTCTTCCATGGTCGTCACTTCAACGAGAGATCCAAATACTGCAACAGATGCTTCAGTTGGCTCAGCCACATGGGGTATTTTGGGGAGAGGAGGCTCACCGTTGGTCGGAAATAAACGTTGACTCATCGCTTGCCTCCAGAGCTGTAGTCCAATCTTTATCGCTGAATCTTAAAATGGTCTAAACCGAAAGGGTGTGTCGTCCATTATCAGGTAACCACCAATCAATTCAAGTGCAATAATCTTTTCCTCTCGAGTAAGGGTGGTGGATTTGAAGAAAACGCCGCCGAGGAGTTCCAACCAAGTGAGAGAGCAGTGGGCGTTGATGAGGTGTTCCATCATCACCAGAATGGGAATGCCACTACAAAGCCCACCTATGACCTTTGCAAACATCGTGTAACACTCGTCGTCAAATTCCGGGAGCTCTCCGTCATCAAGCGGGAGTTGATGCCAACGTTGTAAAAAGGTCACCAATTCTTGAGCACACATTCCATTGCTCCGGTTGGTTTTGATGGCAACTTCCAAAGGTGTTTCATCATTGGCATTGCGGTGCAGCAAAGTGGAAAAAACATCATCCGCGTGTATGCTGCTATAATCGATCGTAACTTGGCAATGCAACCTTCCTCAGGGGCTTCAAACATGATACTGCTGCACTCACACACAGTCAACTCTTCTTCCCAGCCATCAGACGGCGACGACGAGAAGGACGACGACGACAAAGACGACATAGCAGTTGGTAATTAAATGTAGCACGGGTGTGCTTCCTTCCTTGGTGCGCTGATCTTCTAGCCGCTTCTACTTTTTTTTACTTTTTTTCATATCATCCCTTCCAAATATTGAAATGTTTTGAAAAATTTATATAACCAAATCGAAAGTTTTATTTAATTTTTTGAATTATAAGTTAAAATAGTTTATCGACATCTTCCTGAAAAGTGCTTTTAACATTTACACAACACCTTTGCAATTTTGCATGAGGTTATGCATGTCATTCCATTTTTATGACATGTATATTTGTTGTTGTCACAGGATCAATTAAAATCACAAGTAATCATTTTCATTAGCTCCTTAGGAGCTAGTGGTACATCAGTGGTTTAAGGAAAAAAATAATCCGTCATTTAGTGACCATCCCCAATCAGTTTTAAATTGGTCACTCCTAACCAAATTTCTTCCTATATGTAAAAAAGACGAAAAAACATAACTCATCTGTGGTAATAATTTACTTATTTAATCTTGGCAATAGACGTCATATGTTTTAAGTCATATGGTTGTCTAAAAGATGTAAACTTATTTAACCTCTGTAAGTGAGTAAGTCTACTATGAAACTTCACAGATCTTTTTGTTGGAAGAAGCTCTTCTGGTTTAATGGACGACGTAACATTAGCAATGCTTACTTTCTTCTTGAAAATTGTGAATCGAAGGTTGTCAATGTCATCACTAGGTAAGCCACCATATACAATGCACATAGCGCTTTCTCCTGCTTTGTCAACTTCTTCAATTGAACAATTAGGCAAGTAGAAAAATGTTGATAAACTGATTTGAAAGTGAACACTATTTTTTAGAGTTTTAGTGCAATAGCATCCTTTACCAAAGGCTTCGATGTAGTGTCACAACCAAGGAAGGCATGGTTAAACAAAGGTGAATTACACAAGTTGTTTCCTAAGATTTTCTTCACTTAAGTTACATTCCACATTCCCCCCCTCTTTTTGGGCTTTAGGTTCGGTACATTTCTTCATTTATTTCATTGCAGTAGTGAAGTATATATATAGTAAGATGAGTACATCGGTGTCCTTCCCTATAATAATAATGGTAGTTGTTGTTACTACGCATTCTTGTACGGTACTATTTTTAGGTCAGCATCGGACTCTGCATGAATAGTAGATACTCCTTTCTCATTTAGTCATTTACCTTGTTCAAATATGATTCTTTGTTTGTTTCTGCAATTCAAAATAAATTCTTCTTAAGTATTAATTAGGTTCGTGTAATTTGAAAACACAGTTTCTGGTTCAACACTTTTTGTTCTCTTGCATGCGTTATGTCTTTTAAAGATTGAATATCGTAGCCATCAAACACTACTTTTGATCCCTTTTCCATAGTGAGTTATGCGTACTTACAAATATTCGTTATAATTTTCGAATATTTTTCGTTTTTAAGGACAAGATAATCTGTGCAGAAGGCCAGAAGCTAGCCACCATCAATCAAAATGATTAATTCTTAATTTTCTGTCTTCGTGTGTCTTTCTCCAGTTCCCGGATCATACTTTGCTCGAGTTGCCATTTCCTTAGCAAGTTCCAAATTTTTAGAGGTTCTTAAGCTTTAATTTTTACTGAAAAATAAAAGGGGAAAGGAGCTGGTTATCCTAGAAGCTTGAATTTCTGGGTTTTGTTCACTAATTTTAAGGTGAATACCACGCAAATCCAGAAAAACAAGACACATATTAGTTATTAAAGGCTTTAATTATATAAACTTAGATTTATTAATCTTAAATTTTATTATTCATTGGAATAGCAGGATTGATGTTCATAACTTTTGCTAATAATAATGAATTTATATTTAATAAGATTTATGATGATACAGCTTCTTTATAACATTCCCTCTCTACTAGGCATCATGCACCAAGGAGGTGATTGTTGATACAGGTCATTTGTAACATTCCTGTCTGCTTGGCGTCATGCACCAAGGAACTCCAAAGTTGTAATGGAATCTTTGCATCGGTTCTTGTTGTATGGAATTCGAAATACCGTCAATTTGCTAGTCTAAATCTTAAGTTAGTGTAAGTTCCTTGAGTTCAAGTTTAGTCTAAGTTTAGTCTAAAACAGCGTTCGGAATTCCACCCCTGCAGACTACTCCATCGGCAAGACAGGTGAGTTATAGTAAAACCTAGTGTCACTATTTGGATGTTCAGCTTTCTTCCATCTTCAACACCTCCCCTCAAGCTGAAGATCCTCTGACATCAATAATTTCCATCTTATCACGCTGATTCTGGAATCGGTTAGTCTCGAGGGGTTTTGTCAGGATGTCTGCAAGTTGGTACTCTGTTCCAACGTACTGTAAGTCTATTCCATTCTTGAGTTGTTCCCTAATGATGTGGTATTTCATTTTTATATGCTTTGTTCTTTGATGAAACTCCGTATTGGGCTAGGTGGATTGCACTCTGATTATCACAGAGTAGAGTAATTGGTAGTGTTTGGTCCTATCCAATCCCCTTTGGCAGTCAGTCAATCCACATGGCTTCTTTCGATGTCTCACACCCTGCTACATATTCCCCTTCCATGGTCGATAAGGAAGTGCATTATGTCTTTGGCTGGCCTACACCACAGGTCCTCCATGGTAGATTAAGATATATCCAGTTGTCGACTTCCTAGTTTCTTGGTCTCTTGTGAAGTCGGCATCACTGAAGCCTTTCATTACCGGGTGGTTGCTACTTTTGAAGTAAAGCCCATGGTACGGCGTTCCCGCAAGATAAGCAAAAAAGTTGCTATGGCATTTCAATGCCCGTTTCCTAAGTTCTGGCAGAACTATGATACCTGCCCCTCTGCAAAAGCTATATCTGGGTGTGGCTAGATAAAAGAGGGACCCAAAAGCTTCCTGATACGGGATCTTCTCCATGTCTCCTTTTTCCCTCTCAGTTTTTGGCGACATTTCGTTACTTGGGTGTGTCTGCGGGTCTGCGGATACTGATTTTGGATGGCAGTTCTCCATTCTGAATTTCTTCAGTAGTGCCAGAGTGAACAGCGGTTGTGCTGCTTTTAGTTCTTTCTTCTTCCTGTTTCGGATAATTTCGACTACAAGAAACCGTTCTGCATCCATGGTGCGGGTCTGAGATTGCTCTTCCAGGTGTTTGATGATTCGCCTGAGGCTTCCTTCTTGGTTACTGCAAAATATTATGCCATCATCAACAAAAAAGGACAGGATCGTGAACTCCTCCCATTGATTATGGTAGTAAATGCAGGGATCTGCATCGCTCCTTACGAGACCAAACTTGATCAACAAATCGTTGAATCTGTTATTCAAGGCCCGTGGGGCTTTTTTCAGGCCATATAAACTCTTAATCAGTTTGCATACTTCCATGTCACGGCCAGGTACCAAAAATCCTTCCGGCTATGACCTGAAAATCCTCTTATCTAGTTTTTCATACAAGAACGCGAGTTTGACATCCAGCAGAACAGTTTCCATATCCAGGGAGGCTATAAGACCAAATACAGTTTCTTGGGGTGGAGTGTTTTAGAGCAGGGGCGAAAGTTTCTTCATGGTCGACGCCATATTCTTGTGTAAACCCTTTGGTCACCAATCTGGCTTTAAAGCGTGGTGGCGTGCCCTTGTAGCCTAGTTTTTTATTAAAAACTCATTTATTTTGGATGATTACACGTCCTTCTTGGATTGGGGTTAGTTTCCAGGTCTTGTTTTCCATTATTGAAAATAATTCTTCTTTTATGGCCGTCTCCCAGTTTTCGGCGTCTTCAGACATCATCGTTTCTTGGTAGCTTTTTGGCACTTTTTGGAAAGCAGTTATCTCCTTTCAACTTTCACCAGCTAAGCCTTCTAGTGGATCACCACCTTTGGAATATCTCTTTATCAAATCCAAAAGACGGGTCTTCAATATTAGCATCTCCGTCAGTCTCTTGGCTTGGTCCTGGGTCTTCGTCTATTTCAATTTTTTCATGTTGTTGTGTCGTTTCCTCCATTCCCGAGCTTGTAGTTTGTTTCTCGACTTTATTCTCGATTATAATTGGCTGTGATTTTGTTGATTCTCGATCATTATCATCGACTTTTGAATTTTCTCGTCTGACTTCTGTTTCCTATATCAAAGAATAACTGTACGAAAACACAATACTCACGGAATAGAAAAAAAATATTGACCACAGTTACTTCATCAAAGGGGAATAATGAATCGTAATTAGCCTCATTTACTGCCCCACTTTCGTAGGTAGCTCCTTCTCTGAAGACAACATCACGGCTGTTAATAATTTTTTGTGTGAATGGGTCCCACATGCGAAAAGGTTTATAGTTTCATAATATCCAACTTATAGGCATTCCACAACTTTTGAGTCCAATTTACGTCTTGTCTCGTCCAGTATATGGACAAACTTGGGCGATCCAAATATTCTGAAGTATGATACATCTGGTCTTGATCCAGTCCAGATATCGAATGGAGTCACATGGTTGGTACTGGAGATTTTTTTGTTTTGGATGTGTGTTGAACACATTACTGTTTCTCCCCATAGTTCTAGTGGGACCTTCTTTCCGTACAGCATACTCCTGGCTGGTTCAATTAGTGTCCGGTTTGTCCTTTTTGCGACCCCATTTTGTTGGGGGGGGGGGCGCTCTTCTTTCATGACTTATTCCTTCTTTGTTGAGCCACTTTTGTATTTCACTATTTAGATACTCCCCTTCGTTGTCTGATATGATGTATTTGACGTCTTTATGAATTTGCTTCTTTACTTTTGCCACGAAGTCTGGAGGGCAGTAGTCATCTCATACTTCTTCTTTAATATATTATTTGTGCAATGCAATTTAGTTCTTACCTCAGTATTTCTTAAAAATAAGTGTTACGTAGGAAATTTGGTAGTGTGAACACGAAATCGTGCAAATTTTTCAAAATTTTTTAAGGGTTTTTACGTAAGCTATAAAAAACGCTCTTGTGTAACCTAGGCTTAACTTCTCGGGTGTGCAGGAAGCATTTCTATGAAATTACATGATTAGGGGGATTTTTTTTTGGGGGGGGGGGGATTGGGGCAGCATTTTTACCTCTAGATAATCGTAGGCATAAGAAAAAGGAGATAGGCATAAATTTATGCTAAGTAAATTGATTTTACATTAACCCTTTCATGTTTGAAGATTCTTGAACTACTATTTGCTATTTCTACAGACACTACTTATTGAAGAAAATTGGATCTACCATTGGGTTTACCATTTTTGATCATTTTCAACTGTTCTCTCAAATAGGGACTCCAAAATATTTGACTCAGTCTTTATGATATACAATGTCCGACATCAATTTCATGTCCAAAAAATAACATTCAAAGGAACCTCGTTTGCGTTCCCACTTGGATGTCTAAATGATATGACATCGTATCAATTTTTTTAATTAAAAAAGTGGGCACATTTTTTTAATAGGAGGTAAAAATTAGGTAAAAATTTCTTAAAACGGGGGTTACAGTTTGTATCATGTGGCTGATAGAAAAAATAGGCTAGTTTTCATTTAAATAACAAAAGTTAGGATTGCCATTGACATACAGAATTACACTTGGTGCCCATATTCACCTTGAAAAACTGATCGGTCAAAAGAAGGGATCATTTTACGATGGTTTTCATCGGAATGCAAAAGGAATTGGAATTGAGCTTCATTCTGGAAAGTCTTAAACTATTTTCATGCCAGGCTCGTCGCAGTCATTTACTACCTCAGAATTGAAACGAAAGTCTCTGTCAGTATGATTGTATGTCATCTGATCATAGTACTGGCTTGATAACTGCAACCAATCTTGAGTCTGGTTGATGAAAATTAATGAAATAAATGCCAGGAGCGTGGACCGATAAGATCATGAAACATGGGGGGGGGGGGCATTTATTTCAATGAAAGAAACGTAAGTTTAGCAATTAAAAAATTATATAACCTTGGAGTAGAAACAACTTTCTGGTGATTAAGATACGAACAGAAAGTTATAAATTTCCATTAATTCATTAAATAAAGCGGATACAACTAACTCTTCTTTTAGGTACCAACAATGTCGCGCAATGGATCATTTACAGCGTTTTTTAAGAGTTTATTTTCTTCAGTAAACCATTTCATATTACTTGTTAGTTGTAAATAAACTGTTGGAGCAAATACGGGCATGCGATGACGGAGAAAAAGACAAGCATAAAAAAGACTAATGAATACAGCCATTTGATGTACTTTTTGGCGCCCTTGTAATGTTAAATCGAATCCCTGTTAGCAAATTTAGATTGCAAGAATAGAGTGTATATGTCCTCTTCGGTAGGAAGGATACCATTACTTCCCTAGTCCTTACGCGGACAACTACTATTGTGGCGCTCGCTACCAGATGAAGACGGCTGAAGAGTTGCCGCGGAACTATCAGGAGGTGTGCTTTTGGCCCTTGAACGCGATGTTGGCCCACCGCGAGTATGACAATCCGATTCATGTTTAGCGAAAGTTCGCGGTTTTGGCTGTATTTTTTTTTTTACATTTGGAGAAGTCCGACCAACGATTGAAGATTCAGCAGTTGGCGTGGTTGTTGCAAATTTGGTGAGTTCTACCATTTTCCAACTCCGTTAAATTGGCACCGACCGCTTGGGTTTGTTCCACCGAAACATCGATGGTCAGATTACGAAATTTGTCAAACAGCGGGTTGTTGACTACCGCAACACCCATCAAATAATCTGCATTCCGACCTTCGCGTAACGCTGTAAAGTGGGGCAAAATAAAAAAACAAGTTGCACTTAGAACCAAATAGAAATAAATAAATAACCAAATCCAATTTACTGCTAACATTTGAAACACATATTAAAAAGTTAACTTACACGGTTTCACGAGGCTCGTCATATCACACGGAATAGTACTGTCTTTGCCCAGGGGAAAGACGAAGAAATTGTTGACTGGCGACGGTAGACGCTGATGGTGGTGGTCGTGAATGACACCAAACGTAGAAAGCTCAATCAGAGAGTCGTACACATATTTGTAGGCAGATAAGTCATTAGCAGTATCGGGAGTTATTTGGAAAACGATGGTGCGATGGCCAATCGAGCCGGGGGCTGACTTCAAGTAAACAGCATAACTATCCGGGTTAACTTTACCCACGATTCGTAAAGATGTCGGCATTTTGAACAGACGGAGCCATTCAGAGGAATGGTCCTACAGTATATTGCAAGCAAAGTTAATGTGTATCGAATAGTTGCAGCAACTTAAAACACTTACAGTCACGCAGTCCAAGCCCACCTGAACGTCCCTGATCCCTAGACGCATTGTTCCATTCCAAAAGTTCTTGTCCCGGGCAGAAAACGTTAGTATAGATTTTCGTTTCCTTGTCACACTGCCACACGGCCTCTTGCGGTGAGCTCCTGCTGGCCCTACACTCTGTGAAGATTGTCGGTTAGTGTGCCTCGAACTGCCCTGATTCCCCTCCCGTTCAACTGCAATGCCAAAAAGAGGGGGACGGCCATCACTACGCCGCCCATCAGATGGAATCGTCGAAATTTCACCCCTCTGAGAAGAGTGGCTGGTGCTCTGTGAAAAAGGTAAAAGAAATATTATAAAGCAATGTTTAACACCAACAAAAATAAAATGGATATTAAAATACGAACTGCGCTGTGCTGTGGTCGGTGCTCTTCACCTGCTCGACTACCTCTTTTCCGGCTGCGTGGTTCAGCGACATGAGCAGTTACATTGCACCTCTGCTTGTTGGAGTGGTTGCTTCTAGTAGCTGCACGTCCTCTGGCGTAACTTGTAACTGCAACAATTGAGAGTAGCAATTTTTTAGATCATAGTATCATTTATAAGGTATTTTTGGGGTTTTCTTTCTTTTTTAAACACGGAAAATGATTATTTTGTTACCGTTTTAAGGATTACATCAATTTTAGTTCTGGCAGCCCTGAAGAGATTCAGAGACAACTGAAAAGCTCACCCATTCACAAACAAACCCTGAAGGGTGACAACAAAGTGTCGTTATTTGATTTGATCATATCAATTTTATGGTGCTTTTTTATACCACATTTGATGTACGACTTTAGACGTAAATTTGTCAACACAGTTATCAAATTACTAAGTCAACTATATGTTACATCACTCTAATGTCAATTTTTACATTGCGGTGATATATGTCGTAAAACAAAATTCCTTTGGAACTAACCTTCTTAAAACTTTTTTCCTGTTTATCCTCGAGTTTCTAGGTAATAAACGTTTTTCGTACGCTAGCATTAACTTATGCTGGATCTAAAGAAGCGATTGTCTTTCTGTTAAGTTCCTCATGTTCGAACAACATTCTAGTCTAGGCTTGGCTGAGATATGTAATGTATCTGTTGGACACTGAATAAAGAGATTGATGGAATTAACTTTCGGGAAAGGATTAAATGGAATTAACTTTCTTAATTGTAGATTACTCAATAAAAATGAGTAAAATTGAGGAACTGACCCTTAACCATGAGGAAATGACCAATAGTAGAAAGGTACTCAGCTCTTCCCTAATTGTAATGTGCTGCATAAATGCTTATTGAAGAGCATTTATTTCTCAAATAGTCTTGTTCAAAATTGTTTACTTATTTTGCCAAGCTTTAACTTTGACTCAATTCTCTATTTCCATTTCATAATGTGGTGCAAGGTGAGAATGAAAAATGCTTACCAATTTGAAAAACTTATGGTCATGTGTGAAGGATATGACTATTTTGTTGATCAGTATGTTTTAGGTGTATCCTAAAGAATAAAATTTATTTTTACATTTCATGTTAATGCTGTGTGTATATGCAAACTGTAATTACAGTTGGAATATAATATCGATTTCACTATTGAAGGAAAACAATAATCATCCACGTATTCCAATCATAGAAATCAAGCAACCAACCAACCAAGGAACATGAACGGAACTGTCGTCTACGACCGCATTTTTTATCGACTTTGGTGTTTCACTATTGGTAACCTAGATTTTTGGATTGATTTCCAGACGGACCACAATTTATAGTACATGAACACGAATTTATAATACATTTCATTTTTACAACTAAAAATTAATATGCGTGTTCTACTTATGTAAAGGACAAGAAATGCCAAAAAAAGATACAACAGAAAACATGAATTTTACTTCTGGGAACGGAGGGGAATAGAAAAATTGCTAAATAAGTTAGCAGAAAGGGAGTTAAAGGACTTTAATCCGAAATGTTTGAAATTTTGTGGGTGAGGATTCACCTAAGCGCTGGAACGGGACATAGCCATGGAAACTTTGACGTTCGCGAAGACATTCAAGGCATTCTTTGCGTCTTGGGAAGGTTCAAAATGGACAAATGCAAAATTGTCAACCATCTCGACTTAGGGGGTGTACGTCAAGCCCCCCCCCCCAAGCCCGGAGAAATTGTCTACCATCGAACATACGTTTCAGCGTTTCTTCCTTTAAATCGTTAGGAACATTGCTCACGTGAAGAACCTTACGCTGAACCCGGTAAAGAAAACAGATTGCAATTAATTTCATGAAATTACCCACATTGCCCCAAGGAATAAACTAGGAAAAGTCAAATTGTCTTTACCTTAAATGTAACATCCTGGATTGCTTATTGCTTGGCCGGCTCTGCGACAACTTCAAGACCCACATCTGGGGCAAAATCAAGATCGACAACCGGGACTTCGTCAAGGCCGACAACCGGGACTTCCTCAAGACCGACAACCGGAACTTCGTTAAGACCAACAATCGGGACTTCTTCAAGACCACCAACCGGGACTTCGTCAAGACCGACAACCGGGACTTCATGAAGACCGACAGCCTTAGGACCGGTGGGCCGGTACACTTGTGCTTTGTAGTCAAATTTCACGATCCCATGTTAGTAGGGTGAACTACAAAAAAAATCATAAAATCATTAGTATTAACTAAAAAAAGCAATATGGAGGACCTCAACAAACAAGCTGTAAGGTAAGTTTGCCATACCACATATATTGACAACAAATGAAACTAACATTCTAATAATTTCTCTCATCTTTCAGGTCTTGTGTCGAAACATTTCTCCAGACGTCTACGAAGATTGACTGATCCCGTTGTTTGAAGATTGTGGTAAAGACCATATTACGTACCAATATAAAATTGGTATTGGTATATATTATTGGCATCATATTATTGCATTTGGCAATATAATAATATACGTAACGACGTCAGGTAACATATGTGTTTTAACCTTTTCTCATCGTTTCACAGTGTTTGCGGATGCAAACTATATCGAAGTTATTAGTGAGCACCTGTCTGGGAGAACTGTCATGTGCAGACGCGAGGGACGTTTGCACGTTGTATTCGGCGTGGATTTTTCGAGTAACCCATTAACGGAGCGAATTGGTGACGCAGATGTACCGCTTACTATGTCTTTTTCAGCCGAGAACGGGATGCTCACCGCCGAAGACCACCCGTTGCTCTACACTTTCACTGACGGGCAACGGCAATTCCTCTTCCCTGAAGATTGCTTGTTACAATCATCCAACCTGGACACGTAAGTTCTGCTACTTGCTCAGAGTTTCGATCTGTTTTCTACACAACTGTTCGACACGGTAGGCATTTCTTGTCGCCGAGCAACATGCCATTGTTCACGACATGCATCACAATCCTTCCAAAGACGCTACTTTGGAACATCCGGCAGCTTTTGGCTGCAATCGTCACTCATGAGCGGGTGAGTTTGAATTGCGAAGCCTGGCAGGAAAGAAAATTTTGTTGACTGGCACACTAAATCCCATATATGTTCTTTTGTTGTATTCGTAAGGAGTGTAACCTCTTCGCCAGGTGGGGATTTCAGTTGGCCAAGTCGCTAGCGCGTCACACGGTTTTAGACTACATGCCACCTGGGCTGACCTACGGTTACGGCTAAGATTTCCCCACGCCTAAAGATGGCATTTGGCATAACTTGAATGGTATGATGGACTTGTCTACTTTTTTTCTGCACTAGATCTTGACAGACACCTACTTGAAATACCGTTTTGTTCACTAATCGCTAGGCTTTTTTCTGTTGGAAAAGAAGAAGAAATTTTTTAAAATAAAGATAGTATCTTTATTATCCCTAGTTTCTTGAGTTGACAGAAGTTGATAGTCAATCCAGTTGATGAGCTCTTCAACCTCGAAGTTGGTCTGCAAAGCCAATTGAGATCGATCTAACGACCAATACCGGTAAGACAAGGATGAGGTTAATTTCCGATAGTTGTCACTCATGCCAATCTGCCAATTTCAACATTGAAACAAATACCTAATGCAACTTTTCAACTCGGTACTCTTTATTGTCATTGACTTTATAATACTTTTGTTCGCTCATTGTACTTTCATGTGTTGACGGCTTGTTTTGGAATCCCATATCAATCTGGAAAAGGCACTGTCCACGGTTATCATGTAACACAAAGTTGATTTTGCAAGGAACACGTGATGCATATAGCACAACAGGCTGACTATGTGACTCAATTATTTTCCGCTGAGAGATGTTCTTGTAAAGTGGCAATTTTCAAACTTGGCAATGTATTGCCTTTCCTTCTACGGTAAATGCTACTTTGTAGCTGAGATGACAAAATCACTTTGATTACCTTTTTTGTACTTGTTATCATTTTCAAATAAGGTTTTATTTTTTT
This sequence comes from Daphnia pulex, assembly GCF_021134715.1. Taxonomy (NCBI): domain Eukaryota; kingdom Metazoa; phylum Arthropoda; class Branchiopoda; order Diplostraca; family Daphniidae; genus Daphnia; species Daphnia pulex. The sequence goes on along the minus strand of NC_060026.1, from coordinate 9,631,030 downwards.
GGTAACACAAGCTTTTGTTGATTTTGACAGTTGTCTCCTTGCTAAGAGCTTGTCTCGCACCGACTTCATTGCGGTCGTGGAACTGTGTCCATGCGGCATGTGGATCTGTGTCCACTCTAGTTGTCGAATTTAATTTTTTTTCTTGTTGCAATTTTTGATTTGTTGCCGAATAGTTATTCTCTTTTTATGATGGCGTCTGCGGCCGCACCCAACCCTTCGGTGGTGATTTTGAAGACACGCACCATTTCTGAACTTTTGCGGAGCAGGATTTAATTGACTTTTATCACGTCTTTCGGCGCATTTCTGGAATGCATGAACGACGACTACGCCCGGGACATGCCCCATTGTAGAATTATGGACTGTAGCGTTCCGTCTGTCGAAAATAAGTGGAAGGTGGGTAACATTTTATTATGACTGTGCGGCTCGTTATTATTTTTTTTTAATTGTTCCCCTCTCTAAGGAATATGTCGGTAAAAATTTCCGACTGCAAAGTCGGCTGCAAAATGCAGGCCTTGTTGGCCAGCCGAGTTTGGAATGGTCACCATTGCCGAGTTTGTTTTTCTTGCCCATCTCCATGCCAGATGTAATCGCCACTTGTTGGATTTCTTTGGTTATCTCAAAACAAATTGTTATTGTTATGTGGCTATATCTGCTGTGTTTCATGTAAACTGAAGGTCAATTACCGAAATTTTAAAAGTTGTATTTTTATTTGGGTTTTGGCCGTAACATCCATCACATGTAAACATTTTGTTCTCGTTAATGCCGTGACGAGATGTTTGAATGGAAATGTAGTAATTTTTTACCAAACTGTTTCATTGTTATGTAGAATCACGGTAACATGTTGTTGGAAAATGCAGGCGTTCAACGATCAACAACGGAAAGGTTACAGAACGTTTGCAGACAAGTTGGACTCTTTGTTTGTTTTGAAAATCTATTGTTTGTTTTGAAAATCTACCCTTTGATCGTGCTTCTACAACGGGGAGATGGAAGATTCAGCTAAAGATGTGGATGAAGAAAATTTGTTTTTTTTATTATGAATGGCAAGAGATCCTTACAGGTATTCAAGTACTAAATTCTTCAATTATGACAAATTTTTTGTCAAATGATTTTTTCCCAAAATTAATTTTATTGTTGGCTTTAGTATGTTGTAGATGGATGGATCGCACATTATAAAGCTGACCATGACTCAGGGTTGTGCGCTTTAATGCAGCTCATCATAAGTGCTTCAGGATGCAACGGAAAAATTCCATCTAAAAATAAAAGTAGCATTTAGCTTACCACAGTTATCCACGAGATGGCAAAAAAATTTAATAAGGTACAATAGTTAATTAGCTAAGTTCGTTTGCAGCTAGTGATTTAACTCAATATAAGTATGAACTCTAATTAATACTCTTGTACTTTATGAAAGTGGAGAATATCAGTTAATCTGGTCTGCTTCTCAATGGAAGAATTTCCAAAGCAACTTCTGTGAATTTATCCAGAAACTTGTAAAGCAATGCCAATATTCCATCATTTATGATCAGTACCTGAAGGATAAATTAATTCCACTTCTTATTATTATAACTGATTCACAAGTCCTGACGTTTAGTCATACTGCTACACAGTGGCTGGTAAACTTTATTTCATATAAATAGTTGTTTTCTCCATATCTCCACTAAATGTCAAAATCATTGTTTTAGCTATAAAGATCATGACTGCGTTACCGCTTGATGTTGCTTTTTCTATCTCTGTTTCTATTGATAACATGTCTTGTGATTGTGAAACAGAGAAGAAGAAATCTATTCAACAACAAAAGAAGAAACAGGAATACTTCCATTCAACAAAAGAAGAAACAGGAAATAGATGCGGAAATTATCAAACTTCGTCCCGGACCTCGAGACTACAGAGGCTACCGAATCATTAAAGAACTCCGTGTTGCTGATAAAGAGTTTAAGGACAAGTTGGCCATGGACCCAGTTTTTTCGTGAGTTTATACTATTGGTGGTTTTCAATTGGGGTTAATGGTAGTTACGTTGTAAGTTATTCAACCGTTACTCAGGTACTATTGCGACGAACACCGAGTCATCTACAAAGACGGTTACGTGACAGCATGGATGGAGAACTACCCAGAGTTCATTGCCCCTTCATACAGGTCGTGGTCCAAATTGAAGGCGTCAAAGAAAGCTCTATTTGTTCGTCATGCAAAAAGGGAGTACTTCAAATACAACGGGGGTAACATGTCCTACTTTTGGTAGTCTTTTGGAGGTCTTTTTGGTCGTATTTCTGCTTGGATAGTTGGCCTTACTGATTGAAAATGCTCCCAACTGGCTATTGACTTTAAATAATAGTTTAGTTTGTCGTAGAACTTGCCCGAAATGATTAGACATTCTTTAACTGACATATCCCCAACCCAAACCCCCTTTTCCCCCAAAAAATGTGTGTATGTGTGGCAATTATTTTTTGAAAGATCACAAACGTGCAACTATTTTGGTTTGATAGGTTCCAATTTAGGCAACGATGTCATCGACGAAATTTTAGAAACGTCTCTCCGCAAGCACGCCCAAATCATTGGTCAGCCGTGGAAGCAGATTGAGTAACTTAGTGATGAAGATGATTTCGAAGGAGTCTTGACGCCAACGAAAACAGTTTTCAGATTTACTGTGCTGTTGGTGTGCAAATGTACTTTTTGGAGGGGGGGGGGCAAACCATTCTGTTGTTTTCGTGTGTACCGAAATAATTACATTTGGAAATGAAATGCGAAGATTTTTTTTACGATATTTCATTATTCAATACCGAAAGTATTCCATTATGGCTTGCCACACACTGGCTTTCCATATGACATGTCACACGTATAACAGGGCCCAGGTTAATGGAGGGAAAGGGAACCAATGAGTGTAGTGGGGTACGAGGTGGACGTGGAGCACCGAGGATGTCATACATCCAAGACACCTTTAATTTGGTTCTCTTTGCTTAACAGGTCAGTAAAGTCTACGGTGTTGTTTCCTCAAAGAAGTGTAAGCGAACTACCAATTCAAAAGTAAAACTTTTGAAATTCTCGGAATTTCAATTCAAAACAAAACGACATAGAGAGAGAAAAAGAGAGAGAGATTGGCAAGTGTGATGGGGGGAATGAAGGGGGTGTGGATTACGCTTGTGCTGCAATTTAACAACCACGACTGCTGTATCCCTTTGCCTGCATGAAAGGCGTAATAAGCTTATCTGTCTGACATTCTTCCTCATTCGTCCGTACACTCGCTCGAGAGGTTCACGTCCCCGAATAAAGCGTTTCTGGGGATTTCTTCATTGCTGCACACAAGTTAAAATCAGATAGAAGGACTAGACTAGAGTGCAACCTCCCCGGAAGGTTGAACGGAAGGGGATGGGTTGAAACAGCTACACTACGGTATAGCTCGACCACCGGCCTAGAGAAGATCAGACCACCCTCTCGTGAAGGCTTTGTCGCCATCTTTTTTTCCTGCCGAGTGCCGATTAGTCGATTACCAACCGTCAGCACCTCAGCGGTCTTTTGTCTTGAATATCGTTTGTCTTTGTTTTAAATAACTTATCCTACCACTAAATTGGTGACATTTTCTTAATCGAATTGATCAAGAATGAGTAAACAAGTCGTGTGTCGACGTTTAGTCAAACCGAGTCGGGGACGGAATGTGCGAGCTGTTGTTTTGTTTTTGAGGACTATTACCCTGGATTGTAAGTTGTTTGTTTCTTCTTCTTTTGGTTTATTACTAATTTTATTATTATTTTTCTAGTTTGCCTTGCGACCATGTTGGAGTGCCAAAATTGATCAAAGGAATCAATGTCTACAGCGTAGGCACACCAACCAAAGAGTTGCACGAGAAAGCTTCAACTGCTGGATATCACGCAAGCACGACAGCCACTACAAAAACAAGTGCACAGAAGAAGTCAAAAGGTAACACGGCAGAAGTGATCTACTCTTATTTGGTGCATATTGAGCCCAAAGAAAGAAGAGTTGGAGGACCTCCATTGAACTGGAAAGGCCCTCGTCCTTCAAGTGAACGCGAAGTAAGTTTCTAGTAAAATAAGTAGTTGTGTAGTATGTAAGCATTCTAATCATTCCTTCTACCAGGATTTTGTTGGAAACCTTCCATTGGACGTGTTGGAAGACGACCTTATGCCACTAATCCAAGATATTGGATACTTGTGGAGCTTTCGCCTGCCTATGAACCCATCAACGAATCTCAACCACGGTTATGTGTTCATCAATTTACGGCCAAAGGAACGGGGGGGGACATACTGAATATTGAACCAGTTCCATAAATTGGTCTGAGGACAACCCAGAGAAATGTGAAGTGGAACTGCAACTGTACCGCCAGGTTCGCTAGGTAAGGAGGCCCATCACTTCCCGGAGGTACAGTATGGTCCAAAAAATCTGAACAACCTAAAAGCCACCTCAGTCATGCAGGAACTATATTTGGCTTTTTGGTTCTATTTTTTTTTTTTGGGGGGGGGGGGCTAGGAAGAAAGCAATGGTGGGAAGAAAGAAAAAGAAGTAATAGGCTCATTTAGCCACTGGCCATGTCTTTCCCCACAAAAAATTATGAATGAAACCAGATAGGCTGTCTGGAATTTCCTTTGCGGGTTAAAACGAAAAACCGCATTACAATAGCATTAGGCTCACTGTCAATCTTTCGACAAGTGACGAGAAAAGAAAAAAGCTGTCCAAATCCTTCTAAATAAAGCGGGAAAAATTGTACAATATGTTGCTTTGAACTGGTAATGAATTTTTAAATTCACGTATATAACTAATATCTATATAATTCAAGCAGGTAAATACAAAACTAGTATATAACCAATTCTTATTTTGAAGTAGTCTAACTTTAAAACTATCTAGGCTGAAAAGGGTAAAAATGGTCTTCGTTTTGGCTGTTTGGCGAATGATTTGGACGCTAACCGTCCTGTAAAAAAGCAAGCATTCTTTTACCACAAAAACTATTGAAAGATGTTGGGTTCATTCTAAATTACTACCTAAGCTTTCAACTGAATTTTGTAACAACGGAGGGATTGAGCATGGAAAAAAATAGATTGAGCGAAGATTTATGACGTCTGCTCTCTATTTCCTGATATGTCAATATCACCGTGACAAATTAGTTTCAATCGTCCCTGTCATTACAAATGACCGAGAAGGAGAGACCACAATAAAAAGATTGTTTGATCTTAAAGACACAGAAATTTTATATTCAACTTTATTCAACTCTATTTCAACTAATTCATTTTTCCGTACCTATATTTCAAAAATGTAAAATCTCTATCGATTGGAAACTCAAAAAATTGGGTCTATATTTTCATTTTATGGAAGGACCACATAGAGCATTTAATATAAGTGATGCTTTCATAAACATTCTGAAGTTCTTTGACATTTCTAAAAGGTAAATATCAATAAAAAACAATAAATACACAGGTTGCAATAAAATATAGAATACCTTTGTTTTTCGTAAAAGGTAAAATCAAATTTTAAAGTATTTACTGGATTAGAGAATAACTTAAACTTAAGTTTGGAACTTTAAAGAAGCAACTGAATGCATGAGCAATGCGGAATTACTTAAATTATTTGAAGTTCCTTCTGTTTTTAATTTCTTTCTTGTAGATATGAATAAGTTTCTTGTGCCACATTAATAATGTGACATTATGGCAGAATCAATGAAACTGGAATAAACCTGACAGGGGAATTGCCAGACGAAATTCGAAAAGCCTTTCTGGCAGCAAGGAACAAAATTCATCAATATCATGACCTCGCCAATCTGTCAACAATATATTCTATTTCCATAGTTATAGTTTCGCGTTTCAAATTAAAATATTTTAAGGAATCCTTTTACCTCACCAATTTTATTGAAGAAGAGGTTCTAAATGGATGGAAATACGTGGAAATATTACAAACCAGAAGCAGAAGTCAGCCTCTCTTGTTAAGTCAAGCAATAGCATAGTAGAAAGACTCTATCATCAAATTTAGGGAAGAAGTCAAATTGCTTTATCCACAGACGGTATGGAAGAACTCGATGTTGATTTGTCGGAAGATACTGTCAGTTATGACTTAGAAAATGTCTTAGACGGTTGTGATGAAAGGTGCTTCTTCATAACTTTTTATAATTTTTTTATTTTTTCCTTGATCAAGTGTTCCAGTTGAGAGCCCTACAATGAAGTTCCAAATCGCTCTACACTGAAGCCTGAAACTGTCAAGATCTCTTTGGAATTAAAATAATATTTGACTGAATAAATTTCCTGAATCAGTACATCGAGTTATAATTGTTTTAATGTTTTTTTTTAATATATTTCGGTTAATTTATCAACGATTCGGTTTGAACGTTTTTTTTTTAAACGGTATGCTCTCGGTTCCCTTCAGTACGGTATCGGTACCGTTCTAACTTAGCATAACCTTACCTAACCTAACTTACCTTACCTAAACTAACCTATTGTATTGTAACGTAACGTAACCTATCCTCACTGAAAACCAATAAAACTGAACTTAAACCGAACCTGTGCAGCCTTAAACATGTATCACTACCTGTATTAATTGAAAATAACTACACGTTAAACATAAAACACTTTTATTTTCAGTGCTTTTGCTTTTATTTTTTTGTTTTGCTCTTTTCTCTATTTATTCGGGCTTCAGCTTTCTCATCTAAGATAAAACTGAAAAATAAACATTGCCTGACGAGCCCTTTTTAGACATCTTACATACAATTTTTCTTTTTAAGTTGGCAATATAACATCAAAAATTGACATCTAAGTAATTTCAATTTGATATTATAATTTAAAAATTAATTTTTGCAACGTAAATTTAACCCCAATTTGATGTAAAATATTTGTTTAAAAGTCTCGCGAAAATATAGGCTAAATTTAGCATTGTTTTGACATAAAATTAACATACTTTTTTGTTCCATCGACAATATTACATCAACAATTTGCCTCAATTCAATATTAATAAGACATTATAATTTATAAAACAAATTTCACTAGGAATTCGATGTCAATATGTTGTTAAATTTTATTTTTTAATTTCGCCTTCAAATATTGGTATAAATGTAGCATAGTTTTGAGGTTTGACATCATCAACTTAACATCTATTAATGTTCGTTGTTAAATTGACAATATAACATCACTAATTGACATCAATTCCATATCACTTTAACATTTTATTGAAATATCAAATTTAACTACGAATTTCATGCATTATATTCGTCTTGTCAATTTCATATAAATATTTTGTGTAAAAATTATGTCAGTAATTGAAATCAAATTGAGAAATTTTTGACCTAAATAAATTATGTTTCACATTTGATATCATATCAAAGTCAGAATAAAATCAACGTATAATATGTTTGCATTAATTTGAAATTTGACAATCAAACCGATAGAAAAATGATTTAATTAAACATATTGTGCAACATGGGTACACAGATTTGAAATCATTCCTTCTAAAATTTTCAAAAAAAATTTTTATTCAGGAAATAACTAAGGTTTTTTTATTTTAAATCACTAATTCTTGTGGAGAAAACCCAAAACAAGTAGTAACCCAACTCAACCCACTCTACCGTAGTAGACATTTATAGTATTAGATCTATATCCAGTTGCGTAAATGATCGATGCACTAGAAAGTTTGATAAAGTTATCTGTTGAGAATTATGTGATATGATCCAAGAACGGCATCTCTGCTTACCTTGCAAATCATTTTTACGGTTCTTTTCGGACCAATTGGTACTGGAAACGAATTTCACTGATCACATTCAGAAGCGACATTTTACAAAAAGAACATCAGAGGAAATTTAACACATAAAATAAATTTAATTATGGAAAACACCGTTCTTATTGTTGTTTTAAATTTACTTAGCAGATAAGGAGAAGCTAGGATGATTCCAACAAGGCTTCGAAGGAATTAATTGATTTGACAGAGGATGGAAAACGGGTTAAAGAAAACAATCTGGTATATGCCCTATATATTAACCTTTTAAAATGCTACAATTTTATAATAACTCGTAAAATAATTATCCGTGATTTCTTCAGGACAAGGAGGAAAATGTACTAAAAAACAATTCTGAGGTTAAATTCCTTAGCAAAGGAGATGAAGACGATAGCAAAAATATTGAAGATTCTGACAAGGATTCTGGCCGAGCAATCGAAGAATTCTGAAATTGAGTAGGAAGACTTGATTGAAGATAATGATTGGATCAAATGGAGACCAAAAAAACCAACATTTCCAAATAAACCCCTAAACGTCACCACTATCCTTCTTTAATGGAGAAAAAGATGGTGCGCGGATGGATGCGCTCCAAAAGCAAAAGCGAATATGGCCAGTAGCCACTTCACGCGAGAATTAATGAGAACCTTTCATTTATCTTAAAAGTCATCTAAGTGACTTTCAAAAGTGATAACGATGACATTAAGGAATACTAAAGCCTCTTACTTCTTCCACTAAAAAGTTTATTGGACTTCGAAGAGATTACATAAAAAGAGAGTAGTGTACTCTGAATTGCCTATGGAAGAAAGGACAAACGGGTTAAAAGTAAAGAAAAACGAAGAATCGTGGACTACAACGTCATCAAGGCCTGTTTAGAAAAATATTTGTGTTAGTGGTATATAACTTATTTAACCTTGGTTGTCTTTCAGTCGAAATAACTTCACACAAGAACTTCAAAAGCATAAAAAACCATGAATAAATCGTGGAACATCTCAGAAATGTCAAAAGGCCCGCCATCTGCTATATTCAACGAGCGGCAGCTCAGAAATATAGTGATACGGGCGCTGACTATTTATTAATTTAAACTTAAGTTGCAATGTGCTGTCGTAAGGTGTAATTTTAAACGCAAGTAATTGGTGACTTTGTCAATTCATTTTAATAAAATTTTGCAATCCTTTGATTATTGTCAGAAAAAGCTGTGATTAAAAAATGACAGAAACTAGCTTATTTCAATTATAAATATATGTTGGTCTTAAAATTGAGAGCGGAAATTAATAACGAATTTCTTTCAACTATTTGTTATTTCCAGAAAAATATAAAATTCAACCATTATTTATTTATTGAGAAAAACGCCTTGCTTGTTTGTTTGACAGCTGTTTGCTGAGAAATAGTTTCTATTAAAAATATATCTTGTAGCTATGTTATTTAGATATCGTTGATAACAGGACAAAGATTTATTTTGGTATCTATTAAGTAGATATTCGGATATCGTTTATATCTATAGCGTCCCATACCTCATGTACGACTAGGCGAGAAACCCGGAGAAACCGAATCATCGTTTGGTTAGTTATTCCTACCTAATTTATTTTCTATATTTTTAGGGAAAAGATAAATTTTTGTGTTTAATTGGCGGACTTTTCCCCCACATAAAACCCTCAACCAAAGAGACTTCCCCGTCTCTTCCAGCAAGCCTAGTGGCTCAACTTCCCTCCTCGGCGCTTCTACAGCCTCACCCCGTCCCGACTGGCCAAGCCTCGCCAGTACGCCGTTATTTTTCTTATTGTCTTTCTGTCTCCATGTTATGTCGATGTTATGTCCGATAGTATGTTATGCCTTCACGTTATGTCGTGACATAACGTTTTTTTCGTGAAAATTTTTTAGGCCTCTTAGACAGCAAGAAATATCAGCTGATTCAGCTCGTTTGTTGTTCGAGATCGAGGTTCATCTGTTTAAAACGTTTATTTCTAATTAGAAATGTTGATGATGAATTGCATTTGTGTTTATAATCTGAAGGAATTTGAAAAAAAAAATCTTGTGGACTTTCTTTAGCTACGACTATTCTTTTAGCAGACGAGGCTGTCGCAAGAAAGCAGTTGTCGCAGGTAAAGGGGCGTTTGGAAAAGATGGAGGGAAAGGAAAAGGAGATGTTGCAATGAATTTTTAAATGTTTTTTTTTTATGTTTGCACGTTTTTTTACATTAACAATTCAATCATTTCCGGTCCATTGTTTAATTTTAATCTTTAATGTTCTTAATATTTTTAGGAAGTACTTCCATAACTAGAAGAAATTCCTCAAAAATGGAACGGGAAGACCTACTGGCTTTGAAAGTTGGATTGCGAAGAAAGTGAAGCCAGTGATTGGAAATACTGGAGATGGGAGACCAAGGGAGAAGAGGAAGAAATAAACATGGGGGAGTCCAGCGAGGGAGAAAACGAAAGTTTGGGAGAAGACATGGAAAAAGTTCACATCAAGGAAGAAAAGGAACACAATGCAGAGGGAGGGTAATTCAATATAAAATAATCGATTATTTATTTTTTTCTGTCACTCAACATCTGTATGAGAATTATTCAATCAAAATACATTAAATTTCAATACTTATAACTTTTCGTCAGCTTTTTTCCCACAATGACCAAAATAGATTTTAAGGTTGAGTAAAAAAACAAATTTGTTTAATCTAAAAAAATGAGTCATTAGACAGACAATACAAAAGAACAATAGTCACAGAAAACTTACTTTCCTTTTATGAAGGAAAGCTTCAATTTTTATGCCACAGAAAAGAAGTTGCATTATTAAAATTTTAATGTTTACACACATTACTGTTTGATTAGGTCACAAAATGTCCGTCTTGAGTGGAAAGAAAGGAGCAGTTCAAAGACAAGCAATGAATCCAGTTTTCGTTACTATCATACAAAGTATTACGGATTTTTTGTTTTGTACATTACAGCTACTTTACTTTAGTTTAATTGACTTACCAGAACAGATAACGTAATATTGATGTGGAATACCAGATAGTACTGAAGAACAATTAATGGAAATGGAAAATCAGGGATAAAAAAATTTTGCAACAATTATAGTCAAAAATGTAAAACTATAGACATCTAGCTTTAAACATTGCAATGTTGATCACATTTCAATCTTTACTTAATGAGTTTGAAACTTATCTTTAAATGAAAATAGTTTTGTGGATATTACAATGGCGCTTTGACAAAAGATAATTGGAATTTTGATTAAATAACTTTGAAGAATGGTTGAAAACATTATGGATTTAGAGCTATAATGAATATTTTCATTTTCATAAATTTAAAAAGAAAGTATGTGACACATGAAAACGAAGAGTCCTAAGAGCTCACTACAGTGAGAATTACGAAATCTAGGTGACATCAATTTAAAAGTGTCAAAAACTATTGCTCCCTTATATAACAGCCTCGTAGCTAGACATCCATCACGAAAGTGGCAGCCAGTACTGATTAGGTGGGTCTTCTTGTTCCTGGTAATCCCTCCTGCGAACAAAAGGAAAAAAACAGGCATGAACACTGCACAGTGACATCTATAGGTCAAGAATAAAGTACGTTGTTAAATATAGAAATTGCGGGAAGTATAAGTTTCAAAAACTAGTGATGTTGTCTGAGGTATTTTTTCAAATATTTCCTTATAAGAGAAAAGAGGGAAATCAGTACTGGAAAACTGATCTATATCATTTTTTTCCTTCTTACTACTAGTATTGAGATTTTCAGTTGTTTAAATAATGATTTATGTAGCGGAGAGAGTTTTCATTTTAAGTTCTAAAAGTCCTGTTTATGGATTTGAATAAAGGTTGCACAAGTAAAAAATGGTAATTTTCAGAAAAAAATGTTGAAACGTAAAAACACGCAAAAAATGTACTAAAAGGGTAATAACCCAAAATAAACTAAGTTAAAACAGCGAATTAGGACAGCGTTTTTCCTAATACACTTTTTTATGTCGTTTACTTGTATCAGCGAAATGCGATTCATGAGACAAAATGCGAACTCATGGGACAAAAAATGGTTTGGCAATAGATGGACATAGAAGGATCACCTATAAAACGGTCCGTAAACCGGATTTACATAAATAAATTATGACGTTAACTTCCTGAAACGAGAACAATGCTAAGTTCGGAAATGATCTTGAGGTTAACCGGAATTTTAGACGAATCTCTAAAACTCGATTCCTCTCTGCTGTAAAGTCGACTACACCAGAGTGCTGCTGACAGTGGCGGGATTAGCAGGCTGAAAGCTGGCGTTAGCCATACTGGTCCATTTGCGTCCGAGAAATTATAATATTAGAGCGGATCGTTTTGAACTCCACCATTAAGACCGTAATCTCCAAGTCAGTAAAAGGTTGATAAACGGTTTAAAAATTCGTAACCTATCAGGAGTATGCGAGAGAGCTTCCCAAGTCCCGTGCAGGCGTTTGTGCGGGCTCTTGACTGAGCACGGACTATATTTGAAGAAGGTACATTCCACGCAAAAACGCAAAAACCTTGCTACTGCCATATTAACGATTGAATTTTTTAATGATAATTCTTTAATGTAGGTTTAATAAGATTTTTTGTCGAAGGGTTTTGAAAAATAAGGGGAAACAGCTTTGCAAGCAGCGTTTCGGCATCACTGTTCATTCTCACGAGAGAATGAATATACACTTTTCTTTCCGAGTTCAAAAACAATTTTATTTTGAGTGTCACAGTACGTTCAGTCTACAAATTCACTTTAGACAATAGAGCGGAATCAAGAGTCATCGATATACACAATCAAAAGGGACACTGACTGGCAGCTCTCCGCACACCGCCGAGCTCGCCATTTAATGGCCTAAAGCTACTTGCTCGACTCGGGGTGGGGAGGGAAACGGGTGGTGTCGACGACATCTATGATTCAGATTAAAAGACTCAGCAATTTGTTTGTTGTGGCAAAGCTAGTGAGCGGGAACATCGCCGGCTTCATTTACGATACTGTCGGAAATTACTATTGGGTTTTCCTCGATCACGCACAGCTTGGACACAGGTCGATGATAGACTCCTGCTTTGCTTCGTACAAGAGCGGATCTTGGGATTCCGTCCTTTCCAGGGTAAACTTCGTCGACACGGCTGATGGGCCATCGCCCTCTTGGAGTGTTCGGGTCGATGACGAGCACCGGGTTTCCTACTTCTATGTGTCGACGATCAGCAAACCACTTTTTTCTTCTTAGTAGAGAGGGAACTACCTCGGCGGTCCATCTTCGCCAGAAATGATCCCCGATTATCTGAGCGTTCCTCCATCGCTGACGAGAAGTTGGATTGGACTCGTAAATCACATCAGCCGGGAGGCTAGGATTTGCTCGGCCCAGGAGAAGATGATTAGGCGTTAAGACGGCCGGGTCATTTGGGTCCGTGGAGCATCTGCCTATGGGACGGTCGTTCATAATGGACTCCACTTCGACTAAAGATGAGATGAGAACTTCGTCCGGGAAGGAATGGTCCTGAAGGATGAAGCACAGAGCATCTTTGGCCGTCTTGATGAGGCTTTCCCATGCCCCGCCGAAGTGTGGGGCGGAAGGGGGGGGAAAACGTCCACTCGATGTTCTGGGCGCCGAGTTCCTCTGCAATGATGGTTTGATTCAGGCGTTCAAGACCGGCCTTAAGTTCCTTTTCGCCGGCTGTCAGATTGGTTCCATTATCCGAGTATACTACATCGGGCCGAATCCTTCGACGTGCAAATCTCCAAAAGGCCAGGAGGAATGATGACGTGTCCAGGAAATAAGCCATTTCAAAATGCACTGCTCGAGATACCAGACAGGTGAAAATGATTCCCCATCGTTTCTCCTTTCGTCGCCCGACATTAGTAACAATAGGCCCAAAATAATCAATTCCGGTGTTAGAAAAGGCGGGTCGATCGTCTTGAAGGCGGTGAACTGGGAGAGGGCTCATCAAAGGAATGTCCGGCTTCGCCCTGAATCTTTTACAGTCAAAACATTTTCTTATCATGCTGTTGACGGAAGTTCTGCCTCGGGGAATCCAGTATTTTTTGTGTACAGCAACGAGCGTTCTTTCAGCGGTCGCGTGACGGAGGAGTAAGTGAGCTTGTTGCACGATGAGCTTTGTGACGTGATGGTCCGAGGGCAACAGTATCGGATGCTTGATATCCGTCGGGAAATTGCAGTAGCCTAGACGACCACCTACGCGGATGAGTTTCGCCTTCGAGTCGAAGAATGGAGTCAGAGTGATTATAGGGGAATCAGGCTTTATCTCGTTCCCCTTTTCTAGATTTCGGAACTCCCCTTTGTAGCTTTCTCGTTGGGCTAGTCGAACGAGGATGACTTCGGCTTCTCTCAGCTCAGGAATCAGGGCGTAAGGTTTTAATCTTCTTTTTTCGGCTGGAACGGAACGATTATGGATAAATCTGAGGACCCAGGCGATAATCCTTTTCAACCGACACAAGTTTGAGTTCTTTTGAATCAGCAAATGAAGAGGATGAGAATCTTGAACCGAAGTCGATCCTACAAATTTTGAATGGTTGATTTCGGGGTCGTTGTCCGGCGGCTCGAAATGTTCCGGCATGGCTGGCCAGCTGGTTGTAGGTTGGCGGAGAAAGGTTGGGCCGGTCCACCAGCGGTTGTCTTCCGTCAGAGAAACCGCTTCGACGCCGCGGCTACAGTCATCGGCCGGGTTTAAGACGCCCGGTACGTGTCGCCATTGCTTGGCCTCCGTCAGAGTAAGAATCTCGCCCACTCGGTTGGCTACCCAAGTGTGGTAACGGCAATGGGTTGAGTAGATCCAACGAAGTACCGTAGACGAATCAGACCAATACGTTTCGGCGTCTATTTTCAGTCGTAGTTCCCTTTTAATCGTTTGAGCCAAACGTGTGCCGAGGAGAGCGGCGGATAATTCCATCCTCGGTATGGTGAGGTGGTGGATCGGAGCTACTCGACATTTTGACATGACGAACGAAGTCGTGACGTTCCCTTCGGATTTCAGCAACAGGTACGACACGGCTCCGTATCCAGCTTCGCTTGCATCGACGAAGGTGTGGAGCTGGATGGATGTTGGGGAAAATGGTTGCATGCATCGCGCAATGTTGACCGATTCCAAATGATGCAAATCGGCGACCCATTTTTCCCATCGCTGGATTATCGCTTCGGGAAGGATCTCGTCCCATTCGGGCTTCATGCGACAGATGTCTTGAAGAATGATCCTGGCCGGAAGAGTGATGGGAGTCCAGAAGGCTAGTGGGTCGTAGAGGCCGCAAACGTCGCTAAGAATCGACCTGTACGTCTCCGATCCCAATTTGATTTTTACTTTAAATAAGAAATGATCTTCTTGCCAGTTCAACATTATCCCTAACGTTTTTTCAGCGGGGAGGGCGTCGAGATTCAGGTCTAAATCAGGATCGGACCTCAGATTACTAGGGATAGTGTTGAGCACGGTCCTCGATGTTGACATCCATTGGGTCCATAGGAAACCGCCGTTTGCCAATCCTTTCTGGATTTTTCTTCGAGTTTCAATCATTTCTTCTTCGGAGTCGAATGAGTCCATGTAGTTGTCCATGTAGCAATTGTTTTCGACCTTTTCTACCAGTCCCGGGAAGTCCTTCTCGTTGTCTGCAGCAGCTCTTCGGAGGACGTATGAGCAAACGGTGGGAGAGGAGGCGGCTCCAAATATTTGAACCAGCATCTCGTAGACATCGGGTGGCCCTTGTGCGTTTGGCGATCTCCATAAGAAGCGTAGTGCAGATGAGTCCTCTTGTCGTACACGAACTTGATGGAACATGCCTTTAATATCTCCGGAAATGGCGAATTTTTCCTCTCGGAGTCTCAGAAGAATCCCGATGAGGTGCGTCAACAAATCAGGGCCAGTCAACAGGCATTTGTTTAAGGAAATGCCACGGAAGGAGGTGGCGCTGTCGAAGACTACCCGGCATTTTCCGGGTTTGTTCACGTTGAAAACTGCGTGGTGGGGAATGTACCATGTACGGCCGATAGGGCCTTCGAGTTCCTCTTCAGTCAATTTCCTCGCGTGATTTTGATGGATATAATCTTCTATCGTTGCCTCGTAAGCCTTTGCCTTGGCGGGATTTTTCTTTAGGTTTCTGTCATTGGATTGGAATCGGCTCAGTGCGACTGCATAATTATTCGGCATGTCCGGGTGATCCGTGGCCCATAACAGCGGGGCTTCGTAGCGTCCGTCCTTAAAGCGCACCATTTCTTCCAGTAGTTTTAGTGCTCGGGCGTTGTCTTTGCTAACTGGCAGCTTAACATCTGGAAGGACACCGAACGACTCGATAGACCAGAGTTTGTGGACCATATCATTTAGATCGGGTTGAGGTTGTTGGTTCCGGATGAGGTTAAAGGAAGGCGGGGCGTTGTGGCCGGCTGTCTGCAGGAGCGGGCCTCGGACGCACCAACCGAACACAGTTTTGATGGCCCATGGGCCTGGCGAGCCTAAAGCCGGTTTTCGTACATCTAACTCTTCCAATGCTTCTTGATAGTCGGATCCCAGGAATATTGTCACTTTAGAGAAGTCGATTGGGTTGAGATCTAGGTCGGCAAGATGCGGATACTTCAATTTTTCTTTTGGCCAATCGACCACTCCGGGGTGAAGATTAAAGCCTTTGATCGCGGGCAATTCCAGTGCGAACAAAGAAAAGGAGTCGTCGAGTGACGATATGGTGGTCCGCCCGTTGCACCGCCATCAATGCATCCCCGTGCAGGGTTCCCATCAATATTTCTTCTGCGGGCGGGTTCAATTTTAGGGCCCGGAGCGCTTGGTGTGACATCAAACTGAGCTCCGAACCAGGGTCGACTAAAGCGTAGGTGACGAACGAGTGCCCGTTGGCTTCGACTTTCAGCTTGACTACGGCTAGCTGGACCTGTCCAGTCGAGGCTCTCTTGATGCAGTAGCTCTTTCCCTTTAGTACAGGGGGAAACGAGACCTTCGACGTCGTAGATGCGGGCGTCGCTGACGGGGAAGCCGTAGACACGGCGGTCGTAGATGCGGGACCCAGGCGTGCTTTCTTCTTATCTGGTTGAGACGAAAGTGGCCAGGACATCCTTGGTGCACCGTGCATCATCGGATGATGATATGATTTACAGTTGTCACGAGTGCAAGTAATTTTCGTCGTACATCCTTTGCTCGCATGGCCAGGTAACAGGCATCGGAAGCAACATTTTTTGTCGAAAACCAATTCGGCTCTTTCCTTCGGCGGCAATTTTGAGAATTTTCCGCAGTTTGGTAATGCGTGTGACCCTGAGCAGAACACGCAGGGACTCGGTTGAATCGTGTTGAATATTCTTGGCGGGCGGGTGTTCGTTGGCGGCTTCTCTTCTCTTTATTTGGTCGTTCTTTGACGTTGCCGGCTGGCACTTGAAGCGCTGGGAAGAGCTGGAGCTGCCATTACTCTTGAATCGAGCCAATGATCGAAGTCGATAAGAGTGACCGCCTTGGGCTGAAGTTGACACATCATCTCTCCCCATTTTTGAGTCAGTACGGGTGGGAGCTTGGATGTGACTTGGTAAAGCAATCCTGGCGCCAACAGATCGTGGATGTGTCCGCCATTTGAGAGATCGGCGACGGCGGCTTGGATTGCTCCCGAAAACACACAGAGCGAATCGAAATCTCCGTCCTTGGGCCCGGGGAGCTGCATGAGACTCTGGACGTGGGCTCGGACGACTAGCTGAGGGTTGCCGTACCTTTTTTGGAGCTTTTCTAGCGCTGCGCGGTATTGCGCGGGGTCTCGAAGAGAGTTAGCCACGCTGTTGCGGACCCTTTCGGTCAAGTAGTCTTTCAGGAAGACAATGCGTTGCGCGTCGTCCGGAACAACGTCGTGCACCAAACTCTTGAAATTCTGTATGAAGTGGGACCAATTTCTCGGGTCTTCGTCGAAAGGAGCGAGGTTGATGCGAGGCAACTTCGATGCCAGCCAAGAGGACGGATGGCTTCTTGGGTTGGACCAGGTGGCGTCGTTTATCCAGCTATCCGGCGTCCGAAGTGCGCCCGTCGGTAAGGCGGAGGGGTTCTCATCCGGTCGTTTGTGTAGATCCATGCCAAATTTTACATTAGGCTCGGGAGCAGCTGTCCTGGACGAAGTCGGGTCGCCATAAGCGCGTGCTGAGTGACCGTCGGCCAACGGATAGTGGCTGGCAGGAGCATAAGCTGAATAACCAGCGGCGGATGAAATTGGCGGGCCAGCAGGAACATAAGCTGGATAGCCAGCGTCGAAAGTTGGTGGGCCGGCTGCGAATGTAGTCGGTGGGCCGGCTGGAACATAGGCTGGATAGTCAGCGTCGAAAGTCGTCGGTGGGCCGGCAGGAACATAAGTTGAAGAGCCAGCGGCGAATGAAGTCGGTGGGCCGGCAGGAACGTGAGTTGGATGGCCAGCGATGAATGAAGTCGGTGGGCCGGCAGGAACGTGAGTTGAAGAGCCAGCGGCGAATGAATTCGGTGGGCCGGCAGGAACGTGAGTTGGATGGCCAGCGATGAACGAAGTCGGTGGGCCAGCTGCAACATAAGTTGAAGAGCCAGCAGCGAATGAAGTCGGTGGGCCGGCAGGAACGTAAGTTGAAGAGCCAGCGGCGAATGAAGTCGGTGGGCCGGCAGGAACGTAAGTTGAAGAGCCAGCGGCGAATGAAGTTGGTGGGCCGGCAGGAACATAAGTTGAAGAGCCAGCAGCGAATGAAGTCGGTGGGCCGGCAGGAACGTGAGTTGGATGGCCAGCGATGAACGAAGTCGGTGGGCCGGCTGCAACATAAGTTGAAGAGCCAGCAGCGAATGAAGTCGGTGGGCCGGCAGGAACGTAAGTTGGAACGCTAGCAGCGGACGGAGTCGGGAAACTAGCCGGAAAATAGGCCGGATGGCCAGCAGTGGATGACGTCGGGATGGTAGCCGGAACATAGGCCGGATGGCCAGCAGCAGACGTAGTCGGAAAGCTAGCCGGAAAATAGGCCGGGTGGCCAGCAGTGGATGGCGTCGGGATGGTAGCCGGAACATAGGCCGGATGGCCAGCAGCATATGACGTCGGAAAACTAGCCGGAACAAAGGCCGGATTGCCAGCAGCAAATGGCGTCGCGGTGGTAACTGGAACATAGGCCGGATGGCCAGCAGCAGACGTAGTCGGAAAGGCGGCCGGAATAAAGGCCGGATGGCCAGCAATAGATGACGTCGGGATGGTAACTGGAGCATAGGCCGGAACGCTAGCAGCGGACGGAGTCGGAAAACTAGCCGGAAAATAGGCCGGATGGCCAGCAGCAGATGACGTCGGAGCGGTAACTGGAACATAGGCCGGATGGCCAGCAACAGACGTAGTCGGAAAGGCAGCCGGAATAAAATCCGGATGGCTAGCAGCAGATGACGTCGGAGCGGTAATTGGAACATAGGCCGGATGGCCAGCAGCAGACGTCGTGGTGGTAACTGGAACATAGGCCGGATGGCCAGCAGCAGACGTAGTCGGAAAGGCAGCCGGAATAAAGGCCGGATGGCCAGCAGTAGATGACGTCGGGATGGTAACTGGAGCATAGGCCGGAACGCTAGCAGCGGACGGAGTCGGAAAAATAGCCGGAAAATAGGCCGGATGGCCAGCAGCAGATAACGTCGGAGCGGTAACTGGAACATAGGCCGGATGGCCAGCAGCAGACGTAGTCGGAAAGGCAGCCGGAATAAAGGCCGGATGGCCAGCGGCAAATGACGTCGCGGTGGTAACTGGAACATAGGCCGGATGGCCAGCAGCAGACGTAGTCGGAAAGGCAGCCGGAATAAAGGCCGGACTACCAGCAGCAGATGACGTCGCGGTGGTAACTGGAACATAGGCCGGATGGCCAGCAGCAGATGACGTCGGAAGACTAGCCGGAAAAGGGGCCGGATGGCCAGCAGCAGGGGACGTCGTTCGACCGGCCGGAACAAAGGCCGTGAGACCACCAAGGATCGAAGTTCGAGGGCCGGCAAGAGTTGAAGTCAAATGGCCGGCTGTGGCCGGGAGTGGTACGCCTGCCGGAGCGAAAGTAGAGTAGCCACCGAAGATCGAAGCCCGATAGCCAGCGGCGCTTGAAGTTGAGAGGCCGGCTGGGACGAAGCCTGAATGGCCAGTTGGAAAGCTAGCCGGATGGTTGTATTCCGCAATCGTTGGAAGGCTATCTGGAAATAAGGCTGGACGGTTATACGGATAGGCGGCGAATAGGCTGGATGAGAATAAATCTGTAAAGCCAGTTGGGACGGAGCCTGGATTATCAGCGGGAACGGTGGCCGGATGGTTATCCGGATGTGTGTCGAAGAGGCTTGTTGGAAATAAATCTGTAAAGCCGGTTGGGACGAAGCCTGGATTATCAGCAGGAACGGTGGCCGGACGGTTATCTGGATGTGTGGCAAGGAGGCTAGTTACGGGATCCAAAACTAACAGCGACGATCCGGGGCTGCTGATAGGAGCTGTCTGGTCATCGATGTTAGGTGGAACTAGACCTGGGTCGTCACTTGTCCGTCGTTCCGTCAACACGTGCGCGGGAACCTCGTGCTCAGCTACCTGCGGCGGGGCGTCACGGTAGCCGGCTCTGAATAGCCCTGGTGGTTGATCCCAACCGTGAAAGGCGTCATCGCCTCTATAAGAATTAAATGAGGTTACTCTTGGTCTGGCCCCATAATGAGCGTCGTCCACGTCGGGGTGTTGAGTCGGCGCGGAAGATGGTCTCGGTGGAGGATGCGGCGGTGAACGTCCTGGGCGTAGGCTTGGGCTTCCGGAATAACCATGCACTCCATGAAGCTCTAGTTGGTTCACCCGACGTCTCAAATCATTCCAGTCGGGGTCGGATGTCGGCCGGGGCGAATGCGGTTGATTGATTCCTTCACTCAATAACTGCTGCTGAGAAAGCCGTGATCGGACGGATGCCTTGCTCGAAGCCGATTCACCCACTCTGCTGAGCATGTGTTCTTCGATGGTGTCGAGCCAGAAGTCGAGATCCGTTTCGATCTTACTGATCCAGTCAGCGCTCGATCGATCGTCGGGGTTGGCTGCAATATAGCAATCGTTGAAGCGGCTGCATTCTTGGAAGGCGCCGATGATATCTTCCCTCCTATTTTTTATTGATGTACGACTACCGTGGTCGGCCATCAAATCTCGGACAAGCTTCACTAAATTCGTGAAACGCCGTTTTGCGTTACCTCGAAGCACCTTGAGTGTTGCTGGGTCGTCGGTTTGCGTTTCTGCATCGTCTTCGGACATGTTGTTGGCCATTTTGATGGATGAACGCGGATAAACTTGATAAGCTGCGTGGGCGTGGCTCGAGTGATGAGCACGGCACACTATCGAGACCAGCGTGCGAGGTGGGGCAATCGACGCGATTGTACGCTGCACGAGAAAGCTACGCACTCAATAACGGGGCGGCACGAGTGGGGAACACGATTCAATAATGACGGGCTACACGTGGTGGGCATTGGCAAGTTATACACACGACGGGCCGCACAGGGGCCGACAAAGTACAAGCACACACGATGGGCCAAACTAGGTGGGCGACCGCGAGTTGCAATATAGGTTTAAGTCTGGTCGATGAACTGAATTGACAATAGTACGAAAACAAAGGGGGACACAAATGGCAATTACACGGCATTAACTGTTACGGATTACCATTTGTGTAGGTCCTGCCACGCGGGACTTGGGTGGAAAGAGAAGTGCACACTGGGACAGGCTTGTCGAGTCACTTTCCCGGTCAATGCACCATGTTCATTCTCACGAGAGAATGAATATACACTTTTCTTTCCGAGATCAAAAACAATTTTATTTTGAGTGTCACAGTACGTTCAGTCTACAAATTCACTTTAGACAATAGAGCGGAATCAAGAGTCATCGATATACACAATCAAAAAGGACACTGACTGGCAGCTCTCCGCACACCGCCGAGCTCGCCATTTAATGGCCTAAAGCTACTTGCTCGACTCGGGGTGGGGAGGGAAACGGATGGTGTCGACGACATCTATGATTCAGATTAAAAGACTCAGCAATTTGTTTGTTGTGGCAAAGCTAGTGAGCGGGAACAATCACAATTTTGCGAAGGAACTGGATTCCAGATTGCGAGCGAGAAAACAGAACCCCGATGAGCCGGGCATGTCATACTGTTAGGGCATGATCTATCTTTGCTCTAGATTCAACCCGGGGATGACCGATGAGCGAAAAATCCAATTCATTTTTCAAAATATGGAACCGGCGTTAGAGCAAATAGTGTTTCCCCCAATGGATCAGTTAACCACCAACGAGCTATTTCGGCGTCTACAAGCTCATTACCAGGCTTCGCTGACTAAGGAATGATCCATCCCTGTAAACAAAATCACCCCTGCGCCACCCGTAAACAAAAAGGAGAATCGAGAAACTCGTACGGGATGAGGCATAAAAGAGTTAGGGGTCCAATTGTTCGTAAATTGGAGCAAGCAATGACAACTGCCGGGGGGTCTGGATTCAATCCAAGAATGCGGACACCAGAAAAAGGACGAAATTCACAATGGGAAAATCAAGATCGTCCAAGTAGAAGGACAATTGACGGGCATCCTATATGTAACAATTGTGGAAATCCAGGGAACATCGCGCGTAATTGTCCAAAAGGGAAAGGATGTTTCAATTGCCTCATCCTGGGAATTTCTCGCGCAAATTTCCCAAACGAAAACAGGATGGTGGGTCCACAAACAAACAAGAACCAAAAGATTCGTCCCAAAAGCCGACTAATTTCCCTGCTCGTCAGTCAAACTAGAAGCAGTGGCAAGGGGGGAGCGTGCCACCGTTGTCTGAAATTTTCCCCAAACTGATTCTCCTCGTCTTATTCTTAAACAAGTTGATTGCCAGGGGCAGAGTGTTAAAGCCATTATCAATACGGGATCCGGAGCTTCGTCAATTTCTCCCAAATTTTGCCGAGCGTTGGGGATTGAACATTATAAAGAATGGCAAGGGCCTCGATGCTTATGGATGGGAAGACGTTGAAACCGAGCGGAATGGTCAAGTTGAAGTTCCATGTGAAAAGGCGTTTGATTTGGGTCTTGGCGGCGGTTGGAGAAATGAATGGGTTTGATTTGTTGCTAGGAAATGACGCGTTATCGGATTTTAGATGCTTCTCGGTCGAATGCAACGAAGCCGGGGTTGGGAATTCACGACAACGACCACGACTATCGAAGAGAGTCCACGGGAAAAGGCGGGCTACATTGTGAATTATGAAACTCTAAGCATCCTGACGTTTCTCATGATGCAGATCGATGTAGTCGTTCCACAGATGGGCGGGCACAATCCAGGCCATAATGGTAGAACCACCACTGAAAGTTATGGCGGATAAGGGAGTCTCCATTGTGTGACTCTTGCTACCATCGCGTGTAACTGGTTAGACGCATTGTTTTCCCTTGACCAATTTCTCATACCCAATTCATTCCAGCGGGTATTATCGTCGGAAAAATCCTGTCTGTTGATCAAGTTCTGGATGAAAACCCTGATAGTGGTTCCGCTGCTGTCCCCACCGAAGCGTCGTTACCGTTCACGAGTCGGATCATTAAAGATCTAGGGATACGAGGATCGGGAAAGGACGATTGCGCTGTTGAATCAATATTTGCGTTGTTTCGCCGCATGAGCTGGGTCGTTCTTACGTTATTAAACACATAATTGATACTTGGAACTATTTACCTGTCTATCATATGCTAGTGCGTAGCGAGACCGTGAGTTGATTAACGATCAGACCCAAACCATGATGCGGGATAATGTTATCGTCCCTTCCAATAGCGCGTGGGCTGCACCAGTCGTTTTTTTTTTAGAAAGATGTATGTGGAATGGCGTTTTTGCGTCGACTATCGCCGGTTGAATGCGGTAACCACAAAAGACGTGTATCCCCTCCCAAGAATCGATGATGATGACCCTTAGCCGGATGGAAGGTTCGCACAACTTACTCCACCTTAGACATGCAGGCGGGGTACTGGCAGGTCGAGGACCACGAGCAGGATCGGGCTAAAACCACCTTCATTACCGCGGATGGGATGTAGGAATTCAAGGTGATGCCGTTCGAGTTAACAAATGCGCCGGCCACACTCCAACGAATGGTGGATGTCGTTTTAGCTGGTCTCAAGTGTAATTCTTGTCTTGTCTATCTAGACGACATCGTCATCTTCGCGCCCACCGTATTTCAACATTTAGCGCGACGCGAAAGAGGGAGAATGGGACAAATTGGGGAGAAGAGGAAACGTGGGTCCCCTTTTTTTCGTACACCCTCCTCCCTCTCATTCGTCCCATTCTCCCTCTTCTCCCCGTTCTCGTGCTACGAAAGTGCACAGCCATGCTGCGTTGCCAGATAAAACGGCAAAATAAAAAAAGATCCCGAAGAGCCCCATAGGCCTATGCCGCAACAGCCTAGATGGCGTTGCTCCAAAGGTCCACCGTATCATGTCTATACAAATGTCGCTAGTAAAAAAGTAGCTTCCCGTCGAATCCCCTTTACTATGGGATTTTCTGATATAAGTATTTTATTTTAAAAATACATAATGTTTTGACAAATACAAAACACTGCACCTTACTGATAAATTATGAAACCATGTTTTGATCTTTTGACTTATTTATTTCGTCTGCTTGAAAGATAACAGCGATGAGCGATTGGTATCAGGGTGGCAGTGACCAAGCAAATTCAATGCGGCTTTTCGTCCGAAAGCACCTCTCTCCTTTTATTAATGACCGCTTTTTGTCTTGGAGTACAGACTGTACTCTATTCGGCCTCATGCGGCCAAAGTTTTGGACGTTTCAATTTTTTGTATACAATATACAATTTAGAAATACAAGAATTACACAGCTTTAGCTTGTGTTGAAATCGTCAACAAAATAACCAGCGTTTTTTTTTTTTTTATGTGTTATTTAATGCTGAAAAAAATGGAATTTTTTTCTTTTTTATGGAATTTCAAACTCGTGATTACATTTTTTAGACTATATGAAGCGTAATAAAGTATGAATAAATGTTCCAGTAAATTTGGCTAATGTATTGGTCATTGGTATTGGTTGTTGGCAGATCTGTCATGTGTGTAAATTAGTTATTGGGATTATGAGATGTTGTTGTTTCATAACTGCAGAAAAATTAACCTTCTGATTTAAGTTTCTACCCGTGAGTATGATAATGACCCGATGGATAATAACTAGGCGGATAGTAGTAGCTGGGAGCGTTATGGTTAGGATGACGATTGTTCGCTACGATTGCTCCAACTGCTGCTCCAGCAAGAAAGGGCGCATGCCGGGAATGACGGATTAATTGCGGTTGAACAACATCTGCGAATTTCATTTTCCCCACGTATGTCGGAGTGAACGGTTTTTCTTCAGAGAAAGATTGTACGTCGTGCGTCTGGGCCAACCCGCTGAAAGTCAAGAAGCTCAACAGAACAGATAGAATAATCTGTTTCGTAAGACAAAAATAGAAAAAACCTTTTTAAAAATTATAGTATATTCAAATAGAAATTAAGTTACCACGAAAGACTTCATAACGGTGTAGTGTAGGTTTTCAAAGAAAAGAGACGAATGAGTCTTACTGACAGGTGATTCGAGACAAGATTGCTGTCAAAAACTGAAATTACCTTGCCTTTTATATCATTCATGTACGTCGCACGAGGACGTTGTAAGTAAACAGAGAATATGTATTCATCGGCTTTCTGCTTTTAAAAATTCAAATAGCCAACTTCACATCGAAGTTATTAGCATGATAAGGTATATTTTGTCTTGGTACGTTGCATCACTGAGTACTTATTGACACAAACAAAGTAAAAGAAAGGGTCGAAAATTGTCCTCGGGTTAGATTCAGAATTTCGATGGCATGTTGGGTTTACTCTTCAAACCGAAGATGACAAGCGAATCTAATAAGCGAATGGGCGGGTAAACGATCGAATTTCTTTCGAGAGAGGAAGCTTGTCGTAAGGTTATCTTTTGTATGGACGACAGGAAAACCCGTACGTCAGATGGGGAAATCCATTCTAGGTTTATTTTGTGAATATGATTGTATGAGTGACGCACGGTAGAAATGAGAAGTAGGCTAAACAAGTAAATCATTGGTAAATAAACCAAGTGATTTCCTGTCTGTGTTAAATAGCCTTCGGTAAGGACTAGTTCCGAAGAAGTTCCCTTCTAGAAAATGAGGTAATTTTTTTTTTTTTTTTAACAAATATAAGTTAAGCAATCTTCGATTCCATCAGATTAATCAGAACTAAATGGCGCAATTGAACAGAAATGTGATTACAATTGAAAACACTTAGATCCCGATTTCGATTGAGGATCAAACCGATCAAACCGAGAGCGCTTCGTAAAACCCGCTTCTATTCTTCTGACTTCTGCTGACCCCTTTCTCACTAGCAGAGTAGCAGTTCCCTAGGTGCGCCGCTAGCCGCTATTATCAGTTGTACGTAACTAGAAAACTACCCGCACTGTGGCGCTGTTTCGCGCCACTGACATAACTTGTTTTTTCTTTAATTCTTTTGCACAATTGCAGTGAATGCAGTCGTTCATCTACCCGTTCTTGCTGTGTTCCACTCTTTTCTCTTTACATTTTATTAGTCTTGAATAGAGTTAACTTAATAAACCGCGTGCTTTTTTTTACTGCATTCCGCTCATACATTCGTTTGTAAACCTGATTACGGCCTGAAACGCCTTTGTTCATTCATTTTTTCTGTTGAAAGGTAAGCCTTAAAATATTCATGTCTACCTTTGTTTTAGAATTTAAAAGAAACTTTCATTTTAAACGATGCAAAATTATCGTTTATAGAAGGCTGTTTCCTTCTTTCTAAAAAAATGTCTGAGACTCTCATCAATGAAGAAATTATAAGTATGCCTTTAAATCACGTTTTACAAGTTATTATTTCACTTCAGTGAAAAATTGTGGTCTTATAATCAACAGGCCTGCCAGATGATATAATTAAGGAAGAAGAAAATCTTGCAAGGGAAATTGAAAAGGAAGAAAATGATAAACAATCTGAATTGGTTGAAGCCAGGAAATCAGAAAATCAAGTTTCAAATGCTGATGAAATGAGATACAAAAGGTTGATGTGCTTGCTTGATCGTAGTAAGTTTTATGCCAATTTCCTCCTAAAAAGAATGAACTCTAAGAAGGAGGAAGACAAAATGAAAGTAAATATATCCATCAGTGTATTTTAGAGTTTTTCTATTCATATTTTATAGTGATTATTTTTTACATGTAGCAAGAAAAGTTATCCAAAAGGGAAGCAGCAGGGAAGAATAAGCAAAAAGAGAATGGAACCACCAAGACTGAAGAAACACCATCAGAGATACCAAAGTCAGGAAGGAAGACAAGAGGAGCCAAGCGTCAACCTGAATTGCTTAGTCCTAGTGAGAAAACTGATACAACAACAAGGAAGAGGATGCGCAAGAATAATTTATCTGATGCAAACATATTGAATGTGATTGATGAAGAAGAACTTCAGAAACGTGCAGCAAAGGTAAAATTTATCTATACATTTAAAGTGCACATATAACTACAGTTTTTTTTTTGGCCAGGTGGAGGAAGATTTTGAGGATCATGATGAAGAAGAACTTGCTAAGGCTGAGAAAACTGATAAAGTTAATGAAAAACTTCCTGATCTCTTTGAAGGAGGTACCATGAGAGGATATCAAATGGAAGGATTTCAGTGGCTTGTGGTATGAAGTATCCTTGCATGAACTGTTGGTTTCCACTAATTTCTCTGTTTTATTTATATCGTAGTCTCTTTATGAAAACGGAATGAACGGTATCCTAGCAGATGAAATGGGTCTCGGCAAAACAGTTCAATGTATCTCACTAGTTGCCCATCTCATGGGTAAGGGAGTTACAGGACCTTTCCTTGTTTGTGCTCCCCTTTCCACTCTTACTAATTGGGTAGCGGAATTTAAAAGGTTCACACCTCGTGTAAGCAAAAACAAAATAGTTCTACTGCTTTTATTGATACTTTTGTTTGGCAAAAATATTATTATGTATTTTTATATAATTATTTACAGATACCTGTAGTACTCTACCACGGAAGTCAGGAAAAACGGGATGAAATTTTTGGGGAAATCAAACAAAAATTTAAAATACCTGGAATCGACGGCGTCAAATTCTATCCTGTTGTTATTACTTCATTTGAAGTGGTCATTCGAGGTTTCTAATGAACTTTTCTCAAATACGATTGAATTAATAAATCTTGCTTCTTTTTTTAGAAACGAAATCATTGGGGCGTTTGCAGTGGCGCTACATCATCGTTGACGAAGGTCACAGACTTAAGAATCATCAATGCCGATTAGTTCAGTACGTACATCTTTTTAATTTTGTGTACGTATTATCAATTACAAATTTACCCTTACTATTTCAACAGGGAGTTGAAAAAATATCCCTCGAATAATCGTCTACTGATGACTGGAACGCCGTTGCAAAATAATCTATCAGAATTGTGGTCTTTGCTTCATTTTTTGCTGCCAGAAATTTTTGATGACTTGGACGTTTTCACATCTTGGTTCCGTGTTGAAGAATTTCAAGGATCAGATACAGACCATAAAATCGTTGAATTGGAACGCAAAGAAAATGTACTTTCTATGCTTCATCAGGTACGTTTTTATTCCTTCGTTTCGAATCTACTTTAGATAACATAAATGCTGTATCGATGCCTTTGTAGATTTTATCTCCATTTCTCCTACGTCGTCTCAAAACTGATGTCGACTTGGAAATTCCAAAGAAGAAAGAGCTTATCGTTTATTGTCCAATGAGCAAAATTCAAGATGAGTTATATCGCGCTACAATTGACAAAACTATCGCGTTTGTATTAGGAGCGGAGGTAAACTTTCAAATGCAAATTTTTTTAAATCTCTGAAAATAATGAGTTATCCAACCCATTCAAAATCAAGTTCGATAAAAAACCCGAGCCATTGGAGTATCAAGCCAACGGCCGACCTAAGCGGAAAGCCAAGAGGCTAGACATAAATTACTCGACCATGGGATTTGAAGAGGAAACGCAAAACTTGGAGAAGGATTCTGCTGAAAAAGTCGATGCAGATATTGAAGAGTGGATGAAAATGTCAAATGACTTGCATTGGGAACTCCGTCAACCGTAATTATAATTTTTTTTTTTTATACATAAATGTGTAACACATTGATTTTCCATCATTTCTGTAGGAAAAAGAAAAGTATCGAAGCGAAGTCTACCAACATCAAAATGCAAAATCCGTTTATGCAGTTAAAAAAGATTGTCAACCACCCACATCTTGTCAAATGGGAAACTGATGCGGAGACAGGTGGGTTGCAAGTTTCATAAATCCGGGATATTTTTTAATATTTTCTTGTATAGGAGAATACGTTGTTGACGAGAGCATGGTTAAGGACTCGGGGAAATTAACTGTAATGGATCAAATGTTAACTCGGCTGATCAAAGATGGTCACAAAGTAAATATCTTTTTAATTTTTCGTGAATTTTATTTAATCATCATTGTCTTTATTCAGGTGTTGATATTTAGTACACTTACGATGCTGTTAGACGTTCTGGCTGACTACCTGTCAATGCGAGATATGAAGTTCTGTCGATTGGACGGACGAATGAACCTGGAAGATAGAGCCACAGACATGGACACATTCCGAAACGATCCGGATACATCAGTGTTTCTCATCAGCACAAGAGCGGGTGGTCTTGGCATCACCCTAACTTCTGCTGATACGGTTATCATTTACGATTCGGATTGGGTAAGAGCCGGAGAGTCGTAAACTTTCGTCAAAAGACTGGCGTCTCTTCCTTCTCGTCTAACCTTTCATTCTTTTGTTTTCACAATAGAATCCTCAATGCGATCTGCAAGCCCAAGACAGGTGTCACCGTATCGGTCAGACAAAACCTGTCGTTGTTTACCGCTTGGTAGCCGCAGATACCGTTGACCAGCGCATCATCGAGCGAGCTGGCGCCAAAAGAAAGTTAGAAAAATTAGTAATTCAAAAAGGTACGCTTCTTCATCCTAATATAATACATTTTGCATTGTTCTTTGCTTACGAAAGTAATAATTTAGCGAAATTTGAATTCAACTTGTAAAAGTCTTAATCAGAATTTTTTTATTTTAATTATGTATTTATTACTATTTTAAAAATCTAGGTAAATTCAAATCTGGTCTTCAAGGTAGCAACAATTTGGGTATTACAGCAAACGAAATGATGGAGTTGCTGAAAGCCCGTGATCATAACGGAGAGTACCGAAGTTTATCTGATCAAGGTGGGACTACTTTTTCTCTCTGAACATTCGAGATTGAGGAAGTCGAACCAAACACCTAATTTTTTCTATGTGCTTTCGCTACTTTCCATTTAGTGTTTACTGAAGAAGAAATGGACGCTCTAATGGACCGATCCGATCTTGTCGAGGGAGCCGAGATTAAGGTTATGGAAGAAATCAAGGGTGTTTTTAAGCGCACGGATGTACCAGAAGTGGAAACGAAGAAGGGGAAAAGTAACCTCGTATAAAACGTGTGTGGCATTCAGATATTTATGGGAAATGAATTGGAAGATGGAAGTTTTAGAACTTTAACTTACCTGATATTCTATTACAAACGAAAAGGAGGGATCAGAGTATCAGTATTTAATTAGCCTTTTTAAATACTTCTGTTTTCTTCAAACTCAGTATTTTGTTTTTACCCGGAAGTGTGTGATTTTCGAAGCACGAGTTTGGTTGCGTTATTTCTCGCTGATGATTTTTTTTTTTAATACAAAGAAAGCGCATTTCCACTAAATCCGGTGTGTGTCTCTATTTTACTTTGCCTGATTTTCAAAAGACTTTCAAAGACAATCCAGGGAGCCAAGTGAGAATGTTTCGGACAGCCATGCAAACTCTCTAGTCTAGATTTCTCAGCTTTTTGCCTGGATATTGGTACTTGAGTCAGCCTCGTCGTGGTGCTCTCTTGGAAATTCCTTTTATCTATTCAATTCGTTTCTTTGTCTCGTCGCTTCACCGCCTTTTTCACTTCTGTTGACCTATTTCTTGACGAGAGTAAAAGGAATCCCGAATTCAAACTCGTGACCCAAGCAAACAGATCCCGCACTCAACGGACTGGAGAAGTTCAGGAATCAGAATATATACTGTTAAAGGTTCTCCGCGTTAAAGTTAGGCGCCCCAATAAAAATAAACGCCATTTTGTGAAAGTAACACGAAGCTGAGAAGAATTTATCAATGAATGACGTTAGTGCCCCCCCCCCCTAGCCCCTACATCTTCAAATAGAAAAGTAAATCTCAGAGGCCCAAGTTCGAGATTCTAACTTGTATGAATAAGAGAGGGTCGAAAAAACGAGAGTTACTTCTAAACACGTTCTCTCGTCTGTCCATTTATACCTTCTTCTCTCTGGCTAAGTGGATCTAGAGTAAATAAGTTGGGATCGGAGATGGGTACTCTCGTAATTCCTTACGTCAGTCGAATTGAATAGGCAAGGAACGCATTGACCATGTAGTTTTCCGCATTGAAATTTATCCAGCCCGCCCATGACCAGCACGTTTCCCCCCTATATACCCAGCCGACTTATTTGAATGACGCAAGCGTACGCGGGCCACTCGAATCTCGAATGCCGCTGTCAACTAGACTGCCAGTGAAGCGTAAAGTGCAAACGAAATTAAACTCGCTTACCTCGTCGCCTCCATTGTCATTTCTCATAGTCAAACCAAAGGAGTGTGTGTGTGTGTCACCTATTATGTCACGTCTAAAGTAATTCGGCCCCAGCTTAATATTGCTCTCGCAATATACGGTGAGATAGCGCACGGAGGGTTCTCAATAAGTTCTGAGATCCGGCTTATCGGCATGAATTCATGGAAGCGAAGGCAGGCCTCGTCGTGCTCCAGTTCCCTCCTTGTACACAAAAAGGAGCCATGGATGGCGAGAAGGAGAGATCACCACGATCCATCATCCATTAGAAGATGTACGTTACAAAGATGGGCATAGGCATTTGGGTCATCATTATTCAATAGAGGCCGTCGGCGATCAATCGAACCAATTGATATATATTCGCGCATTTTCCGCGCCCATCTTGTGAAACATGTAACCGATGATGTCAAACTATTTGCATCGTTCTCAATAGTATATGACTTAATCGTTTGGATATAAGTTGAAGAAGCCGTTTGCAATAAACAGTGGGGATATCGAGAGAGTTTAATGGCCAGCCCGTTATCTCTATGAAAACCGCGGGCCCTTGAATGATTTGAATCGACTATTTTCTTGTTGTGATGAGAATCAAACAGCGAGAGAGACGGGCAAACCCCTCCAAACTTCGTGAAATATATAGATGTGTAATTAGATTCCGACTGCTGCAGCCATGTGGAATGGCGGATAGGTCCTTATCGAAGTGCGCGGCTCCGGTCAGTAAAAAAACAAAAAGGAGGATAAAAGATGATTTGTCTTCTTTAGACCGCAATGTGTCGTGCATTTCTCCAATAAGGGAATGATACGCATAGCGTGTCCGATGCAAAACTCGGCGGTTTTCGCCCTTTCGCTTTGATGTGCTCCGATGCTCCTGTTACACCGCACGCGCGGCGAGGAAAACGGACAAAAACAACAAGGCAAAGAAGCCCAGCAAAGTCAAACAAACAATGGAAATACGATCGAGGATCGACTGATCTTTCGCTGCTGCCCACTTTTTTGTTGTTTTTACTTACAGTTGCTTTTGGTGTTTTGCCAACTTGTCAGATTTTGTATTGCTTGTAGCGTTACGTTCCATTGGTCGGGATGGTCTTACATTACGACAGCACTTGATCCGAACTGTGTCGGAACAGACGAACCTTTCGTGTATTATTTCTACTTTCACACTGATCAAAACACTGTCGACACAAGTTTAGTGTTTCGTTTTCATCCGCTGAGAAGAAAACGTTTCAGAAGTTGCGCATTACCATCTTTGCGGTACCCTTCCAGTGAATCCTTATGCGACTTTACGTCTTATAACGAGCTGTGCGTGTATAGGCTATACACTATGACGTTTTATACGTATCAACTATATTCATGGGAGACAATGTTTGGATCGTAAATGATGAAAACGACGTCGTAAGTTGGGGGTCCCTGTTGTTTCCTTTGAAACTTGTCATTCCCAATGGAGTCGAGAAATATATATCGTCGACGCGGCTTTGGAATAGAGGAAAGTTGGCGTGGTATTACGGATGGCGCGGATGCGAAACGGTTTCGACCGCGCCGGGTCGACTCACAAGATGCGCAGAGGGTTCAGCGGCCTTTGGCAGGTCACGACGAGCAACAACACCAATAGACACAACAGCTCCGTTTGTGTTCGCGCGCGTCCCGTTGCCCGGGCATGTTTGGTTGTCGTGGTTTTCCCACATGTGCCACCCAATGTATAAAAAGGAACTCGTTACGTGTATATATGAAATGTATAAGCATCGGCCATGGAACTGTGTTTGTATCTCTTTTGATAAGAGATCCTTGTAGAGATGCGGTGCGTCTCTTTACAAATTCTTTTGAATCTTCGTTCGCGTGCGTTTAGATTTATTTATTTGGTGGTCCTACACAGGAATTCGCGACGCACTTCCGCTTTTCTGCACAGAGAATCGCGGCCCAAAAATAGCCGAATGAAACTGTTGTATTTTTTTTTTTTTAATGTCTGTTGACCCAAGACCCATGGACCCGCGGTGGCTTGAGCATTCCCTCGGTGTACTACTTGTCACGCGCACTGTTTGTGTTATATACACACTCCCGTGCAGTGGATAAAAAATGGGCAAACTGTTGGACACACAGTCCCGCGCTGCTGTGCTGATCGCCGAGTGAGAGAAAACGGAATGCGCTCGGCAATAATGGATGAGTCGTGATTTGCGAAATGAGGAAAAGAAAAAAGAAAGAAGAAAAAAGAAGAAGAAGACATATCCTCTAAATACAATGCCTCCGTCTCTTCTGGCTTAATAACTAATAAACTAGACATCGTAAAAAGGGATCCTCATTTTCAGATAAAAACAGTCGGAAAACGGGCGTATTATGATGATATTTACGACAAGCATATAACCATAGCCGTTATTTTTAGCAAGCCGCAGAACGGACTGTGTGGCAGCAGCAGCAAGGGAAAGACGAGATGTGGAATGTTTAGGAGCTGTGCTGCCGGCCAGTCACTAGGTGCCTCGGTTGCCAAGGCATGAGGCGTTCATTTTTGCGACAGTTGGCAGATGTTCTTGCGGATAAACTTCCTCCGGCTCGTCTAGAGTCAGGCATGGGGCGGTTGAACGATTGACATCACCGACTGCTTGGATTGCAGGAAAAGGGGACAAAAAAAAAGAAATTCTCAAGCACTCTATTTTATATACTGCCGGTTTAGAAAGCACAGCGACAAAAACCACCACCCAGCAATGTATAGACTCACCCAAGTATCTTTCGTATGGGCAGCAGCCCCACAGTTTTGCCATCGTTACGAGTCTGCACGCCCACTGTAATGCGCGGTACTAGCGCACCGAGATTGGCCAACAGCGGTAAACGCAGAGTACTAACAAGCGCAAGGGCGTTGACCACCCAAAATCCTATTCCTGGATAATTGTTAACTATTTGTGTAATGACTGAATCCAAGTTGCGGGTCCAGCATTCATTGATTTTGAGCGGTGGAATCGGAGCATATACAGACGACGAGGATACTGGATAAAGTAGCCAACGGGCAACGGTTGAACTAACAAAATACATTTGCTGCAATGCCCGGCTGCGGTTTGTGCAAGTTTATGGCGGATCAGACTCCTCATAAGAGCCTTGCGGGGCAGACCATTCTGTCCATTCGCAATTGGTTCACATAAATTCAACGAATCTATTCAAATCAAATCGTCTATATGTGTAGTTAAACACCAAACCCGGGCCAGACCGTTAAATACCGCATATAAACGGCTATATAAAAGCATTATTTGTTCTTGTTATAAATTAACGTCTATACTGTTGCTGGTCTGAATCTTGACCCCGACTTTCTCAATCATTCTCCAGCCAATAGGAGAAGTTTCACCTATGGGTTAGTTATTACGAGTAATAGGCTTTAGCGCCGTCAGCAGTCTGCGAAGTGTGAATAAAGGATTTCGGGATTATATTATTTGTGTGTGTTTGTGGATGGGATTAGAAGAGCGTGGAGCTTGAGTGACGTAATGATAATACACCGTAGTGGCCTTTTCAGTCTCTACACACTTATACGTCTGGAATATGCGCCAGAATCTATCGATTTTTTCTCCTTCTTCTTTCTTTTTTTTATTATTATTTCCATAGCAATTTTTTCTTCCTCTTTTTTTGTCGGTAAGGCTATCGGTTCCGGAATATGATGGGCCGGGGGATAGTGAATCTGGGCGAGGCAGAAAAGGTCAGAGAAAGCAAATAAAAAATGGGTGGGTCAAATGGATTTGATTTCTTTTCTTCGTTTCCGTTGCTGCTGATATTGGCAACGTGTATCGATCTCGACTTAAGCGTCTCGCCGCTATTTGCTATGCAATTCTAAAAAGGGAAGTGGTTTTCTTTCGAATCCGCTGATGGGATGTCTGTTGAGTCGTGGACGATATTTCCTTTTTCACGCGTGACTGACAATGGGACTGTCGGTCCCAATAGTCGTGACGTACATGTACCAGAGCGCCAGCAGACATCTATAGAGGTATATGGACAGACACTGGGGTGTCGTGTTCCAGCAGTTTAGATGGACTGTATAGTGTGTATAGACGACGAGTAGACTCTTCCTGTGCTGATGGCCGCGTCCAGCCGAGCCAGCCAGCCAGTAGCGCGGGAATTGCGAAACGAGGTTGAGATGTTTCCCTTTCGGCTTGTCCCTTAACAAATCGCTCACTGTCTGCGAGGCCGTGACAACATAACAAATGACGCCAGACACACACCGCTCGCGCTCACGATGAGGATTGGTTTTATACGTACTTGTGAGTTCTTTTGCTTTGCTGTCGACAGCCCTCACAGTCACCAGCAGCAACTTGTATAAAAGACTAGTCGCCAATCCTTAATGAAATAGTCGCGTAGTCTGGATGAGAAATGATGATTAACGAACCCTGCCCAAGCTTTAGAGCTAGATGGCGAATAAAAACAAACGGGATCATCCCACGGACAACCCCCCCCCCCTTCCCGTATAATGTATACCCTACTGTTGATTTAATAAGTTTTAGGTAGCGGAATCGAGTGCGGCCTGTCTCGATGACATAGAACGAAGCCGTTTGAAATGGTCACGGATGCAGAGTCTTAACAAGAGTGGGCGTCAACACGCTCTTCTCTCTTTCTCTCTAGTGTTGCCAATTTCCTCTCTCGAAAATGACAAACCAGTAGAGGTCCGTCTAGCTCTCTAGCTGTTAAGTGGCAGAGGTTTAAATTTGGCTTCTCGTTTTTACTTTTTTTTTTTTTGTCATCCAAATTAAAAAGAAATGAAATAATTTACTTTGGTTTTTGACATCCTTTTGCTGCTTTTCGTTTTGGAATATAACGATGCCAGCAAGACTGATTAGTGACTGAGTGTGTGTGTAGCGGTTAAGTAGAGGTTTGCCAGACCGAAGAATATGTGGCCATTTTATTTTTATTTTTGCACACAAAAAGAAATTCTAAAATTATTTATTTGCGAAGAGAAACTTTTGTCGCGTACTATCCGCCACCGGGTGTAAATTCCGATTTTTCGTAAATAGATACAACTGGCAAGCCGTTTCGATTTCGAGATGACGTCTATAGGTGGAGTGCTGTGTACTGTACACACACACACAGCGCATATAGAGTTGTCTACGGCTGACACGCACGCTGATCGTGTCTAGACGCTAGATGGAAAAGTGAGAATTTGGCCTAAACCAGTGAAAGACGAAGAAGAAGAAGAATGAGCGCGAGAGAACATAACGAATAAAAGGAGTGCGCAAAGAATAAAAGGAACAAGACAGTAAGACACAACACAAAATGAGAAACGCGAATCAATTCATCACCGTCAGCCTGGGCCGAGCTTCTCCTTTGACAGGTTCACTTTTCTCTCTCATTTTATTTTTCCATGTTCCTTCAGCTCATTGTGTGTAGAGTTGCAATCGGGCGCCTTTTTTAAAAAACAGTAGGTCAGCCTATTATCAAATATTTGCATTCGAGATTTTCTCAAGGGCTGTGCTGGACGTATGCTGCACGGCCGTGCGTGAACCATTGAACCTATCGTTCTCGTGAAATCGTACGGAACGAAAAAAAAATCGCATGTACTATACAGCAGCATCAGCTGTATGCAACCATGACCTCGATAGAACACGGATTCAGTTTTTTTCCCGTTTGATCGTTTGCCACTTTCCAGTGAGGCCGACAACCAAATTCCTCGATCCGTTCGTTATTTGGCTGATTGCAAAAGTGTGTATATACACAAAAATGCCAAACCGACAGTTTTGTTTTACTATCGGCACGAATCTTTATTACCATTAAATTGTCGTGAATTCCATTATATGAACGGAGCGTGTCACGCTGGCTGCTGGGTCGCGCCGCACAGGTGCACCATTATACCAATGATTACCGAACATCACTAATGACGCTGGCGGGCGCAGCAGCAGCCCGGCGGTTGGAATCAAATTTAATGTTATTTGTTTTGTTTCCTTGTGAGCTTCTTTTGTTGTGATAACCGAGTCAACATGTCCGTTCGTCTCTCGTCTTATTCAGCCTCATTTGTAAACGCCAATTTACTGGAATCGGGCGGTGGCCCAAAAAGAGAATAAAAAAATAAAATAAAAGAGAAATAGAAGTTGATCGATAAAGTAATTTAGTTTTCCCTTTTTTCCCCGATTTCCCCATCGATATAGGTCTGAAACATAGACACACACATCAGCCTCGTGCCTGCTGGGCCGGTATCTGATGGCCGTAGTTGGAGCTCTCCTCTCTTGGTTGGGGGGAGAGCTGTCAAGTTAGTTGGCTGACTGGCTCTATGAAGCTATTCATTCCCAACACTTCATTTGGCATTTTCGTGGCAGGAATGGAGAAGCAAAAGGAATTTTCGGGGAGGGAAAAAAATGCGCACAAAAAAAGTAGAAATAAAAGAAAACCATCCAAAAAGATAAAAAGCTGAGTGATAACAAGCTCATCTTCTTATATATATTCTGGTATAGCTGCTCTGCTGCTTCCTTTATAACGCGAAAAGTGTTCGACAACAATAAGACACAACACGCTGATGCGCAATACACAGTTGGCCACGATCTATAAAGACTCTTTTTCCCGCCTTGTGCAAATGTATGTACAGATACCGGATATACACACTATAATATAATACTGTCTGG
This sequence comes from Daphnia pulex, assembly GCF_021134715.1. Classification (NCBI taxonomy): domain Eukaryota; kingdom Metazoa; phylum Arthropoda; class Branchiopoda; order Diplostraca; family Daphniidae; genus Daphnia; species Daphnia pulex. The sequence goes on along the minus strand of NC_060026.1, from coordinate 9,593,185 downwards.
AAGCATAATATAGGCTAATGACGAAAGTTTCTATACATAAGAAAATATATCCTTTTTTTATTATTTTTCTTTATCCTCCCTTCAAATTCTGGCTCCATTCTTTCCCCCCTTTACTGTAATCGTTATTCCCGGGCAACAAACAATGTTGACCAATGTGAAACCTATGTTCATTTTGGATCGGTTTGCATTGGTTAATCTATATAAATAAATTGAAATTGGGCCATGGCTGGAAAAATATTAGAATTTCGTTTTCAAAAAGCCAAGTCAATATGAATATTGGGCCAAGTTTAGATAGTCAGTTTTAACCAATGTAAATACCCCGATCCCAATCCAATGTCTATGCAACTCTGAGTTTTCGATTTGTATACATCGCGTTTAACCAATATGCAACCAACATTTCATTTCTAATGAAAGAGTTCCAAGATTAGTTAAGTATAGGGACAAGTTTAAAAATTCAACACTTCAATTACAATTCTCTTAATGGTAAACCAACATTTCACTAACACTGATTTTCTCAGCTTAGCCCAAAACTAAAATCGAGAGGTTGGTACCGCATATGGTCAAGCTTGCCAATCCAATACGAAAAAACTAGTCGTTGCCAATATTCGGCCAATAATTTATTACTAAAAATTATGCAGTAGATTAATTCCAACATTTGTTTAGCATAGGGCGCAGCTTAAAAATTCAATCGTAAAATATGAGTCTTACATCGGTAAACCAACATTAGGTTAATACTGAATTTTCAACAGAAATTGATTAATCAAATGACGAGCTAAGTACAACATTGCGCTTAACTTTAAAATCCAACTGAGGAAATACAAGTGTACTATCGGGAAACCAAAATTCTTCAAATATTGAATTTCTTTACGTTAATTCTATAGTTAAAAACGATCTGAAAACAGCATGGGGACAAGGTTATAGTAATTAGCCTGATGAAATCCAAGTTTCCATTCGGCCAACCGGCACTCTACCAACACCGAAATGTTATACGGATATCAATAAGTAATCACCAAGATTAAAACGATTTCAAATCACATCCCACAAAAACAAGACTACACATCCGATATGTAATAGCGATTACCATATAACCAACACACTTGAATCGGCTTTGAATTGTCAACCCAATAAACTGCCAATATTATTACATCCAGCAATGTCTGAATTCCAAATCCAGTGCAAAATAGGTAAAACGAGTTAATGCCAAATGATTGAGCCAGGATATTTCTAAACAACTTAAAATGTATTCAGTTGGAGCGATTTTGTGTGGAGTATCTAATGTTCAACCAGTCAAAGTTTGTTGTCTTGTTGAGATATTTTTACAGACATGAGAACGATATAATATTACATTGCCGACTACTGGGGACGAAAATATTTCAGAAGACAGGGTCACTTTTTATACTATGGTCAATAAGGATAGCAAAAACTTTATAATTTGTATCAAGAAATGATCTAGTGGTTAGAGATTTCAGCTACGGTTTCACTGGTCAGTGGTTTTCTTTTTCAATTTATGAATTTAACCTTCTTAATTGGCTATTTAAAGGTGAATTTATGTCCGGTTGTACGCATTTTATTATCCTTTTTTAGGCAGTTATTGTCCTAGAATTATTTTTTCCAAAAATATTTAAAATAATTTTCTCCAAATAACGGACACGTCATTGGAGTCCATGTGCAAGTTTCGGTTAAGTAAAAAATTTCTAGTGTATCGAAACTGCATTTTACCAATTCAAACGAAGACCAACTTAACCTTACAAATATAATTCATTACTCAAACCAAAATTTTTGCATTGGAACTTATATGCAAGCTGAAGTGTCGATATGGCATCTCTTTATTGTGTCTGTAATGTAACATGAAGTGGCACAATGGTAAGGTGTTCATCTAGTTAGCGGATCCCAGGAAGGTTCATGGTTCAATTCCAGAATAAGGTAAAAAGGTAATAAATGGTTATAAATAATAAATATCTAAATCATCTTTCTTAAAAATATTAAATTGGCTAACAGAATTAACGATTAACGCAACAAAGAATGGCATATATTCGAAAGCTACTCGATGTGTTGGATTTCCTACGATCATCAACAGTTAACCAGTTCTGGAATTCCGGTAGTCCCCGATACTTGAGAGAGCATCGGTACCTGCCACCTTTTTTTAACCCAGAATCATATGGTGGAGTATATTGGAATACCAGTACTGGCTAGATGTTGGTAACCTGTTACTGTGAATGTAATAGTGGACCAATGTAGTTTTCCTCCATTATTGGCTCCAGATCGGAGTCGCACATCGGCCCGGGCCTGTTCCAATATTTTAATTGTGTATACTGGTAGAACATTGGTACAATATTGGTGATCAATATTGTAATTGTGAACTGGTAGAATATTGGTAGAATATTGCTGATCAATATTGGCTTCAATATTAAACCATGCCTGGTCCGCTGTGCGGCAACAATGTTGGACCAACCATTGCTTTTGGCTCGGCACCAACATTGGACCAAGCGAAATTTTTTACCCGGGATTTTTACACAAAAGATTCGCCACGCCATGTATACTGATGACAGGCCTGCATGGTGGCTTCGGGGTGTACTCTCGCAACATCTTAACGCGCTGGATGAAGATGCGGTTTTTCTGAGCTCGGTTTGTTGTCTCTCCCCCCACAGCTGGGCTTATACTTAGGCTGTACCCAATTCCGTTTAATATTGGCGTCCAACCGTAAAGAAATAAAAGACAAATCTAGCCCTGTCTACAATAAGATGGCGAGGATATATAAGGCGTGCAACAGCAATCGAAGATAACTACTACCTTGCAGCGGTCTCTACTACACTAATCTTTTCCCGAGTTCTTTTTTATGTTTTGGCTGTCATCATCATCGTCACAACCGACGTGATGATCCCTGACATTTATAATAACACTTCGCGCTGTTCGTCACAATTCTTTTTGGGCTCTAATTCTTCGCTAAATCCCATCGCCGTTGGCTTTGTGTTGGCTGTTGGTATGTGTGGTCGGTACAGAGAGAAAAAAAAGGAACGTAGATATACACGCTAGACGAAATTCCCAAATTGACTGACGTAAAAGCATTAAGGGCTATTCATGGACTGTATGGGAGGGGGTGGGCGCATGTAGTTGTCTGAACTGACTCTTCCTACTCCACACGCACACACATACGTATATAGATACATTTTGTGGAGATGATGATAAGAAGAGCACAGGAAGGAGGCTAGAAATTGTGCGAGCAGTAGAGCATGTACTATAAGACATTCTATATCCCGTGCTGCTGCTGCTGCTGCTCCTGCCGGCCTTGTTGTATATCGGCTCGAGCTTGACTGCTGCTGCTGCTGTAGGAGTCGTCAAGCCCGGGACGATGGGGGGATGAGTTCTTGTAACGAGCTCTTTCACCAGCAGTATTCCTTATAGTATATTCTGATAGATCTATGGGTAGGCTTAATATGACGCGTCGTCGTGTTTCTCTCATTGGGTTTCCGCAATTCTCTCCGGAGAGTCCCTACAGATTGCCATAACATTGCCGCCGCTCATCACATAGGCCGAGCGAGAGAGAGAAAAAAGAAGAAAAAAGAAAAAAGATGAAGAATATAAAGAGAGAAATGCAGAAGGCGCAAATAAAAGATGATGGTAAGAAAAAAAAAGTCAAAAGAGAATAAAGAAAAAGGAGAAATGTGGGAGGAGCCGGCTCACGTGACCACCTTGCGTCACTACACGCCGAGTCGAGAAAGAAAAGAAAAAGAAAAAAGAGAGACAGAGTCTCCCATCGGCACTGAACACTCTGTCCAGCCTCTCTCATTCTTCGCTGCTCCGTTCACCGTGTAACGCCGGAGCAAGCGCCAAAAAAGCTTCGACAACAACCCCCTCCCTCCCAAAAAAAAATAACCGCCGAGGTACACACACTACACTCAAAACGTACGTTATACTTACATGTCGACTGGGCTGTTTTGTCAGAGAAAAAGTTTGCCATTCTCTTTCCTTCTCTCTGTGCGCCACCACCACCACAATCCCGTTCTATTCTTTTCCCCTCCCCCTTCGTTCAATTCTACACACTCCCGCTGCTGCGGCTGCTGCTCTATACGGTTTAAGAAACAAGTCGCCAGACTATCCGGTACTCAGTCGTTCACAGATCCACTGTGCGACAAGACTTGGTGAGAAAACAAACCAACAAACATTTATCCCGCCCGTGTATTTATCACGAGCTATTACAAACAGAATAGATCAAGGGGCTGTGCGAGTTTTTCTCTGGTCTATAGGTCCAGTGCTGCCGCTGCTGTTGTGCTGGGCTGGCAGCAGAGAGAGAGAGGCCGGCCGGCCACCAGCGTGGGCGATTATAACATCGACGTCGCCCCGTGTGTTTTTTATCAGTGCGCTGCTGTCATCACTCGAAGGCGGTGCTGCAGGTCGTCCGCTCTGTGCGTCCGCTTCTACAATAATCGGCGCCGTAATATGAGTTACATGTTATTTTATCCTCTCACACATCGTCAGACAATTAGGCACTGAGAGGCCTTGATAGGAGTGCGTCGAATCAGGTGTTTTTGGTGATATGGCATTCTTCGGCGCCTCGACATCCTCCTCCTTCTCCTACCGTCCGTTGGTGAGACTCGACTCTCGTTTCTGTGTCCGGTTATTTGGGAGCCAAGATCGCCGCCCTGATCAAACGACCGTTGTTGTCTGGCACCTCGTCAGGGTTACATGAAGTTTAATCAACAACAACTACAACTACAGCAGACACACTTCGTCGACGTTCCAACTTGGCTGCGCGTTTCTACCCCAGCACTTTTGATTGCGTCCCAGCAGCCAATGTGCTAGCTCATTTTTGGCCACAGTCGACAGCTCACCCATCTCGCGTGTCCCGGGTGATTAACAACTTTTCTTCTACTTCTTCTTCTACTTCTTCTTTTTGAAATTTCTTGTTGGACTGGACTGGCGAATCAGTTTTGAATCGCAACTGTGAAACTTGTGTGCTGGTATAATTTAAATAGCGATCGGTGTATCATAGTGGCTCATTTGCGTATTGCCCAACGGCGATTCCATTCAAGTGGGTTGTTGCATCAAGTGAGCGAGCGAGAAGAGAAAAGCCCATCTCCACTCCACTCCACGTCAGAAAGACACCCGCCAAAGTAGCGACGAGAGTGGCAAAAGACTCAAAGAGACGAGTTGGCTAATGGAGCAAGTGACGAACGGGAGCATCGGCCATGGATCGACTCCATCAACCCTACTGCCCTGGGGAGAAGATGCGGAAGGAATCGACGGCAGCGGCCTGGGTCTTTGGTTCGCTGCCGGCAGTGGCGGCGGATCCAGCCTCGACGTCGGATCAGGTCCCCTGTCGTCGTCGTCGGCTGGTGGAATAAGCGTCGGTGACCCGGCCGTCGTCGTCGGGTTGAGCACCGTCACCATGATCGACCCCAGCGATGGGATCGACTTGCTGTCCAGCGTCGGTCCGTCGCTGAGCGGCATGGAGGGCGACCTGGCCGGCTCGACGTCGACCTACATCGCCACCGTGACCATCATGAGCATCATCCTGCTGGTGGGCATCACCGGCAACGTCCTCGTCCCCATCGTCATCGCCCACAGCAAAGATCTGCGCAATTCGACCAACATTTTCCTGGTCAATTTGGCCCTTGCCGACCTCCTAGTCATCCTCATCTGCCTGCCGACCGGTTTCGTCGAACTGCATTCCACTCCCGGCGTCTGGTACCTGGGCGAAACCATGTGTAAGTCCAGTATTAATATCGTTATACATTAGACATATATCTATATAGTAGCTTATTATCATGATTCTCCTTCTCTCCTTATATGGCGGGAGTATTACATCCGCCTTGTCAATATGTTTATCCTGCGCATACTTGATAAACTTCATACGCCGAACTGTTTGTACAGACAGATCTCGTCGTTTCTCCGAATTGTCAAAACAGCCAACGGCCTTTTATATGCCCAGCAGCCTAGTCAATGTAGAGTATATTATATAGTATAATGTTGGAGCTCATTTATCCAAAGAGTTTCAATCGTCCCGATCGTCGTTATATTCATCGCGCAATAAAAGTCTCCGATAAAATAGACGTCGGAGCCAATTGAGTTCGTGTGGCACATAATATGACGTGGACGTGGAGAATTCTTGGTCTCTACATATACTCTTTCGTCTTGTTGAACCTTTCAACACAAATGCTGCAGTGTAATAACCAAACAAAAAATAAAAATGACGTGCTGAAGATGATGAGAGACAAAGAAAAGAATGGGTGTAAGGGACGAGGGTGTATGCGGACCTGGCTCTTAGCCAACACGCATCTATACAAGGGTGTGTAAATGATGGTTGACGGACAGGGCCAATTTTTGTTTCAGGAAAAAAAAGAAAATAAAAAAATAGTGAATGCAGCGTGCTCGGCTATTCACAGCAGAGACGTTGTTTTCATCCTCATCGACTTCTTTTTCTATTTATTTATTGTATTAATAGTTTAGACGGCGCCGTGACGTCAAGATGGTAACGCCCCTCGTTTCCATCGCGCACACACACGCACCCAGTCAAATAAATATAAACGCGCCTATTCTCTCTACTCGAAAGAGAAGCGAAAATGTCTTGTGATCATTACATATGTGAGATCGTTCCTCATTTGAATACATAAGATTCCAAAGGTAAATGCCAATTTTTTCGGCTGTATGCAAAAAAAAAATAGAAAATTGGAAAAAAATCAAAACAAAGATATATGTATAATAGTGACAAATAAATAAATAGCCGGTTCGGGAGGAGGAGAAGAAAAAAAAGGGGAGCGGGAGAGAAATGGATGGACTGGCGGGAGTGAGTCGTCGTCGCCGTAGCAGTAATAAGTCATCCATCACGTTCAATTGGGGTCTCGTGTTGTGCCCGTTAGATGCTGGAAAGCAAAAAGAGAGAGGCGTTTCTTTTAACTGCAAAAGTGCAATACAACAGTCAACAGCTTTCAACTCGACGGTGGTGGTAGGATAGACTGTCAACTCCCCTCCGTTGCCCGACACGTTGAGTTTTTCTCGGAGTCTGCTGATTGTGTCTATATAATATCGTGTCCCGAAATTGCGTTGCAACCGTTTTCCACTTGGGATTAAATATAGGTACGTGTGTCTGCTCTGAACACGCCAAAAGCTTTTGGCGTGACATTGAAAGTCCGAGGGTTTTGTCGACGGGGAGACGATGAGTGAAAAGGGCGAGTCTCTGTCGACGTGACGTCAACACCAATCAGAAAAAAGACACACAACTTCTCCCTTTGTTGGCGTTAGGGAGTTGATTCATATAGAGATTGCAGCCCAGCCTTGTATACAGCAGCCCTGTGTGCTGATCCAACGCGCTGTGACTTGGCTCCGTAAATATAATGACAATTTGCTAAAAGCGACACATCAGTTTTAGACCGAGAAAAGCCGAGCGTTATCTCCCAGATTGCCGAGCGAATAGATTGAAGAAAGACTACAAGAGACAGACAATAACAAGAACTAAGAAGAAGAAGTTGCTGTCCCTTCGTTCGTCTTGGGTGCATTGAGGGAAAACAAGAGAAGCTCTATCGCGTTGTCTTTTATACGCCGTCGACTACTTTTTTTCTTTTTTCTTCTTTTACGGCAGTTGCCTCATCCGCGTGACCCCCCAGTCGGCCGGGCGCGATTCACGGAAATCCGTCCAGCCGCCGAGTCTCTTTGATTCGTTCGCGTCTCCCCTTCGTAACTCGCAAGGATTCTTTAGGAATAGACGAAAAAGAGAGATGTGGAAAACAAGATTCATTCCTGTTCGGTCGGAAACTAGCGACGACAATTACCGGACAAGCCCCCCACCACCCACCCTGTATATAAGTAGACTATAGGCGCCGGGACAGGGACCTGATGACGACCGGAACCGCTCCGCTGAATCACGCGTCCATTTGCTGACCCACTATGTGTGTGTGTGTCGCCCTCCTATATAGTAATATTCTGGGTGTCTCTGGGCGTTATTATTAATTAGATTTTCACTGTCAATAAAGCCAAATACTTGATGAAAATCTGGTGCGTACGTGCATCATGTTGCAAATGGCGAAAATGTCCATAAGGGTGCTGGACCAATGACGACCGCGACCGTTGCGAAAATATATAACGGTGTGGCTATTATTGAATAAACTGCACCAATCAGCTGCTGCTGGTGCAAGAAATTCAGCCAAAAGTTTGGCCAGGAATTCCAATGAATACAACACACAGAGTGTATAAATTACGTTTATCGCCTGCCCATCTTGCCGTTATTCGAATACTTTTTTTTATACTAATGAAGCGATTCACAGTAAGTTTGGGCTCAGCTATATAACTTTTAATGGACGTAAAAGTTCCAGCGCGTATAGCCCATCGCGAGGCTATAAATTTAATTACTCGTGCAATGAAATAAAATTTTCGAGATTTTCTACGGGGCCGTGTCGTGGTTTTTTCTACCGCGTAAAGATCCAAGAACGGGGAACTTGAACCAACTCAATTCTTTTTTATGGACTTCATAATATATTTGAATAAGATAAATTTTTCCCATAAAAAAAAATAACATTTACCTATTTAGCGCGTGATTTATTCCCAGTAAAATCTCGCTGAATAGAAATTCGAAAAATTTCGTATTAATTTTTATTCGTGGAGATTGCGTAATTGCGGACATTCACGTTGGCCACTATGGGATAATAATAAGCGATATTATGCTGATGTTTTGCGAATACAATTGCAGCACGCTATTTTCTTGTTTTTCAAGTCTCATCGCCGTCCGAATAATGAAATTTTTCAAGCATTCATAGTTGGAAATAACAAAAGGCCAAATTTTCTTTTTTAAAAAAGCGCCACAAAAAATGCGGAGCACGAACGAAGTTACAGCGCCATCGCATGCGAATACACACGACTCGTTTTCGCTCGTTCGTCTATATCAGTTCTCGTTTTTATTCTAAACATTTCTGGGAGAAACTGATTTACTTCTGAACGAAAATAAAGCCTATACGATATATTATTGGCAGTCAGCCGAGAATTTGATCAGCTCACTTTATTGTTTGCCGTGACATTTCGTTTATCGATCGACGGCGTCAACTTTCATCATCACGACATCGGATCGGATTTTCATGGCAAAAAGGAAAAGATCACTGTTCGCTTATAGATTGACGTCCCGCATATCCTTGTAGTAGCGCGCATTTCAATTAGATTTATAAATGACAAATACATGGACGCACGAACGACGAAATCAGTCAGACAGTCAAGAATTCTCGGTCATTATTACGGAATGAAAAGTCAGTCGAGTTCCAGGGACTCTATATAAGCAAAAGCAACCCGTGCACACGAGCGTTGTTTTTCTTTCCAGCAATGAAATATTGTTTCGAGATTTCTTTTTTTCCAAAGAATTTGGGCACTTTGGAGGGACAAAAAAGTGTCGGCAATTTCCTTCGTTATTTTTCTCCACTTATAAAAAAAAAATATTCTAGGAGACGTGAACTCTACAAAAGAGAAGGAAATGGAGTCACGTCAGATAAGAAATTAAAAGGGAAACTCGCGAAGATATGTCGCGCCGGCATCGGGTTTTTTTGCGGTGAAGCGTCACAGTGAGCACACACATCCGCTCGACGCGCGCGTGTATAACAAAAAAGGGAATTTCAAAAATAAAACCAAAAGTGTACCGAAATCGGGTTAGAGTGTAGTAGATTAAGAGATGTGACACCGAAACGGACTTTCGCGGGCTCTTTTGATTTTCGATGACGAGCCTAAAGCGCCAGAGCCGTGAACCCACCGCCTGGTGTGTGCACTCTCTGATTGGTATATTTGAAACAGGAAGCGACGCAATGCGCTCTCGTTTCTGGATCGCACCTTGATATACTGTGAGCCGACCTTTTAGTCAGTTCGTTGCCCCAGATCGTATCGCGCATCATGTGCATACAAAACAGAACAGAACAGAACAGAACAGGGACAGAGAGAGACAGGCGGATGCTAACAGTGAAATAAGCGGACGCTGCAAGGAGAGAGAGGGAGAGAGAAAGCATCACCGCAATAACGTAGCAGCGCGTGTATAGATAACGCACTTGCGTTATTCATGTCATGGTGTAATATACCTTTGCTGCGTGAATAAGGAAATAGCCGAAAGGCGGAAAAGGATGGACGCACGTTTGATTATTATTATGGGCAAGCCTGTTTCGTTTCGGGTGACTCACAATATCTTCAAGAAGAAGACGGTCTGATGCTGATGGCGTCCCGAAAATGTTTTTTTTTTATTTAAAAGGCCATCGGGTGTGCGTCGCCAGCATTTATCGATTTCCACATTTCAGAATAGAAAAGGACGACACGGCGGCGTCCTTGCAAGGACGAATAGTTTCAGTCCTTCGCCCATAATCAATTTGGCCAAAGTCTGATGCTTTTTTGAATATTCGATGAAGGCAACTACTCTTATACTCATCCCTGTTTTTCGTACGTGGTGCGTCATCATCGGCCAACTTTTTGGCATCATCCGCTTAGAATTCAACAATTCAGTCAAAATTCAGTTTTTTTTTAAAGATTGTTTGCGCTTAATCACACAGCGCATATGTGTATGTTTCTATATGAATAAAAAATAGCTAGCTAGCTTTTAGCGAGTTTCAATTCATAATTGGGTTCGGATGCATGATCAAAAGTTAATTAGTGGAACAAACCAAGTTTTCCTCTTCGTCTAGATTGTTTTTAAAAAATGTGTCTGTAGACTTTGGAGTGAATTTATTATATCAGCCAGCTTTATATAATAATAAATCTCTTCGTTGATGTTCAAACTTTGGCTGAAATTCAATTTGAAAGTCCATAGTTCTTGGATGTCATGCGTTGTGGATTTTGTTTCCATCTCTCATTGTGCCCAGTTTTCCATTTTCGGTTTCCATCGTCGGCAGACAACATCTGTCGTGTGGTCTATTATAGCTACTGTGTTCTGCCTCATGGAGTTCGTGACAGCGTACCCAATTCCCTCACTTGCGTTTGTTCCAGTTTTCCATCAAGATTATATAAGAGTTGCGGGGACAAAATTTACCAACTGTCAAGTCCAAGGCCCATCCATTTGTCGTGTAAATAAGGCGTTCATTTTTTTTTTTTTTTTTTTTCAAATGGCAACGTATACCAGCAGAGGTTGACTCTTGAGTGGGCGCCTGGGCAGTATAGGACACTTACTATTTGACAGTCGAGACTATACAGTCAAGGAACATTTATAAGAGTAGTAAAAGATAAGGCGAGGACATACAAGAACCAAAATGAAGAAACTCTTGCACCACACTCGCACACCTTTGCGACGCAATAACCCGGCACCAACGTTTGCTGGAATATATATATCAGCAGCAGTGACGCAGTACTATTATTCTCCCGCCTTTTTGTTTTAAACTTTTTCTCTCTATACCATATGGTTTGAGATTGATTGAACCTCTCCCGTATGTATACGCAACAACCTTCATTGTTGCTGGCAAAAAGAAAAGCTGCAATGTCAGCGTTTTGGTTGTATAGTCATCAGGAGATAAAAAAAAGTGTTGGATAGCGCATTGGACGGACCCGTTAGTTGGCTGGGTCCGCGCACGCTCACGACGTGAAATGATTTCAGTCTATATAACTTAAAAAGAAAACAAAAACGTATATGGTCCCAAAGAGGCCAAGATAAAAGGAAAGCCATAAATAACGAAGAAGAAAATGTTGTGGAAACCCAAACAAATTCGGGCCATATTTTCCTTTTGAATGGCGTGAAATCTACTCATTATAGAGCGCGTTTATTATATTATTATTGCGAGTCGACTCGGCTCGATTGGCGGATTCAAAAACCTTATTGTCTTGTGATTGTTGATTGTTTACGCAAGTTCGGATGACTCACGCCGATTACAGACGGACGCGCACAGCTCCATCTACGACGTGTTGTGTTGTCTATGCATAAAGGTGAGGTTCGATACTGCCGAACGCCGAAGGCCATTCGTATCTATTGTTGAAAGGTATAGATACGACGGCGCTCGAATTGCGTGAAGCAGTTGTGTATATACTCTATACAATATTTGCTTGGTCATATTATTCCAAAAGATCTTGGATGCAGCATCGCACAAACGCTATAAATATTATTTGTTGTTCGTCGAATTTCAAATAGCTATGCTATTCAGCCGAAACATTCCGTGAGTTTGTTGTTTGTATATTTTCATTTTATCAGTCAAAAACTAATAATAATATGAACGACGACGGCATGAAAGACGAGAAGAGTGGGTTCGCATTTGGAATGTCATCTCGTTGGGGCAACAGAAATAAAAAAATAAATAAAAAAGAATTTCTGTGTCTGTCGCACAATTGTTGCGTTGTACTACATGACCCGCGGCGACGTCGATCTTTCTTCAACGAGGAATGAAAAATAAGAAAAAATGACAGTGAGATGTCAAATCAAATACATCAAGACGTGCACCACAGTCGGTGAACTTGAAGTATGCAGCGGAGAATTTTTCCCAAAGTGTTTCGTGAATGAATTTCATGCCACAGTTATATCCTGGGCAGCTTTCACAATATTTATGAGCGCAAAAAAATAAACCAGCTCAATAGAAAAAAAAAAGTTGAATAGAAGCAGCCCAAAAGGATTGAATACATATAATATTAGAAGCCGTTTTTTTGAGTAGTATAGTTATACAGCCGAATAATCTAGCCTTATATATAAATATATTCGTGGGTGGAATGGGTAAGCGCGGGGGGATAAAGATACAGCACAGCCTGATGCTGCTGGCAGGCTAGCAATGCGGCGATGGAACCGCGTCGTGATCTGCATACAGAAGACTGCGGCACTTGGAAATGAATAAATAAAACAAATCTAATGCGTCTATATGTACAGCATCATCGCGTGTTATTTGAGTTGACGACTCTCTCTGTCTGTCGGCTGTTATACGCGTAAAGCGGTTGCCTTCGTTGTGGTTATTTTGACCCGTGAGATGCGCCCACTCACGAAAGACTTTATTTATTTCTTTTCTTTTCTTTTCTTATTTCCATCGCAATAATTCCGCACGGCAATAATAAAAACATGTCGGAATGCGCTGACTCTCTGCCCAGCATACTGATAAGAAATGATTCTTTGCAATGATTTCGCAGTCGCCATTGCACCGCTAACTTTTGTCTGATGAGCGGTGCGGTTGTAATACCAGCCAGATATAGAATATAAGGCGGCTCTGTTTTGCGGTTGCTGTTGTGTTGCGATGATGCTCTTCTTTTCAGCCCTCCCATATTCTTTTGTTGGTTGTTAAATTGTGTCCAGAGTTTGTCTGTGCGCTCTGGCGATATATACGGAACGCCCCAAAACGGGCGATAAGCATCAAACATCGCAACGACATTTTGTTGTGTGTGTAATACGCGTTGGCCATTTGAGCGGCCATGAATAAAAGAAACGGTGTCACTGCCGAATTTCGACACGCGAAGACTCTCTCGCAGAAGCTGCTCGCTCTTTTTATGGACACAATCATGGAATAAGCAAAAGAAAAAAATAAAACGTCTCGAACAAAAGATAGAATATACAGCAGGGCGCGGTGTGCTGGGCTGATGCTAGCTATGCCAGCCAATCGCGCCCAGCCTCGTTCTGCTGCCCTTTTTATTTCCAAGCGCTTATTCCCTTCGCCAGCGTGATGAGGACACTTAATCCCGAACGAAACAAGGGTATTACAATCAAACAAAAGAGGATAAAGAACGCCATTCTATATCCCATAGGTTCTATACCTCTATGGTAAAACGTTTTTAGACATTTTGTCTCTCGCTTAATTCTCTCACGAGTCCCTTAATAGGTATAGCACTATAGCTGCTTTGCATGAATTCTTTGATAAACTCTATGACGACCGCGCCCTCCCCGACGATGACGTAGTTTCATTCTATTTCTCGGTTGATGAACCGCTTTGCATAATTCTAGGCCCATAAACAGTTGATTGGATCAACAAGAAGGGAAACAAAATGTTTGATGATTCAATTTCGGGGTGGAATATATATCTGCTGGAAGGCTTGTTAGAAATAGAGTATAAAAATGGATTGCATTTGCATTATTTACACAACACAGAGTGTATATATAGAGAGAGAATAAGAGCCATCCCGGCGAAAACTCTGGAGCTTATTATGATCAAAAGAAGGTTATTCTTGATCTATGTATATAGTTTGAAGCTCCTGGCATCTCTGCCGCTTTTATCCTCACCACAAGTCCGTCGATTTGAATAAAATACTCGGCAATATAGACGACGACTCGACTATCTCGTACATTGGCATTTTTTTTAAAGAAGAAAAAAAAAGAAATGTCAGAGAATCGCGAAACATTCAACTTTAACAGCTTTTATTTTCTTCTTTTTCTTTCTTGCTTCTTTTTCCTCCTTTTTTTACGATCCACTATATGAATATCAATGGATTTTGCAACCTTCAACAGCGCATTCATTCCGCATGGAAAATGGCTTTGGGGGGAATTGTCGGAGTTGGCACAGAGATATAGAATTTTCTCGTCATATTATTACAAAAGGGAGAAAATCAATAAAATTTCAAGGAGTCGAGAGTTGATTCAAGTTCCGTTTCTGCATAGACGAGAGTTTGTTATTTTTTTTTATCACCTGAAAATGAGTGGGCTATGATTAGCTACTCTTTCACTTCAGCCCAAAAGGTAACGCCCTCTTAATCTTCCACACGTCAATGGGTTTTTTTCTTTCCTCTCTCTCTCTTCCCGCAACCATCCCGAAGAAGAAAACTTTGGCCAAACATGGTGAAGTATATCGAAAACACACTCTGCTGTGTGGGTTGTACAGGACAAAATTGCCTGGCCGTTCTGTGTTTACAGCTGCAAATTGGCGGGGGGATCATTCGAGGAGTCCACCTTTTGAGGGGGTTTTTTTCTTCTTTTCTTTTTCTTTCGTTCTTTTGTTGTCGAAATGGCGAAACACTCTGTCGACCCATTTTTCATCTATAGAAATTCCTGCGTGAAAAGTCGATTCTCGGCGTCTATGACATCATGCGCAGCAGCAATTCCAGACGTGGAATGAAAATAAGAATAAGATTTTCCAAGTTGAAAGCTGCTGAATGGAAAATCAAAAAAAGAATAAGAGACACAAAAAAATATATTTTGGGGTTTACGTATATCAAAAGTGGTCGGGTTTGATTCATCCCGACGTTGAGACTGATGGGTCGGCCGGACGTCTCAGCAAACCGTAGAGAGAGCGTGCCGATTGTCGAATAGCCACATAGCGCGCACCATTTTGGGGATTTGCACTCGGCCAGATTTATGTTGGCTGTACATACCAACTGAATGCGAGAGATACAGAATAGTTCCTCTATAGTCGCTGTGTCGTGTTGTGGCCGTACAGACTGAGCGACACTACAGTGCTCCAACCAACTAGATGCCTGTCGATTCTCTCCTATATAATAGCTCTGACTTTGCCGGCCAGTTTCTCTCTCTTGCCCACATACACAGAAGATCCTTTATCTTGATTTTCTAAAGAAAAACCAGCCATTCTCCTTGTCCGGTCTTGGGCAAGGAGTCGTATAAAGCAATGGAGACGAATGTACCATCAGTTCTATGTATATTCTTTTCTTCTCGGCTCATATAGTGTATAGACTGGCTGGACATGCAGCCCGTCCAATTCACGAGAGAGAGAGAAATGGGTGAAATAATCAAATCCAACGTCTCCATCTCCGCAATAATAGAAAACGAATAAAATCAAGTTCTTCTTTTTCTTTTTCTACACTTTATCCTATCCATTTATAGAGGCTCTCCCCCTCTTTGAGAAAACACTTTGAATCCAATACAAATAAATGTTCTCCGTGTTATGTCTAGCCTAGAAGAAGAAAACAAAAAAAGAAACGTGGGAAAAAGAGTCAGAAGAATTGTCTGGATGGAAATAGACGAACCATAATGTATTATTATGATCCGACGGAGCAGCCCCTCTTGCTCCGCTTTTATTTTTTCTTTCTTTCTCCCCTCCCCCAATGCAAAAGAATGGAGAGGAGACAAAGAGATAACAAGTTCCTGTTCACCCAAAGTATTTACTTGATGAGCCCTGTGGGGGTATATTCTAAAGCTGTCATTCATTCTTTTCTTCCAAAAAAACAAAAAAACAAAATTCTTTTCTTATGTCAGCCATTTGGTGGATGTTTGTGGATGTTTTGTTTTTCTTCTTTTTGAGGCAACGTCGATATAACACGGCCTTTGGGCTTTAGATTTATTCCGGCGGGTCCAAAAAAAGAAGAAGAAGAAGAAGAAGAAGGGTGCGTTATATTATGCTCATAGTATGCGTGCGTGTGTTGATAGAGTGTGAGAAACGGCGCGTGCCGTGCCGTGCCTTGCTGCCGCCTCTTTATTTTGCGTGCGCTGCCCGGATAAGAAAAAGTCTCGGCGACAACTGACCTATACCGCCGTGACACTTATTTTTCCCGCCCGTCTCTCTCTCTCTCTACGGCCATCTGACGCAGCTGCCCTGTCCACACTATAAATCTATAAATACAACAACATCTCTACACTCTTATTTATAGAGATAGCAGCGGCTCTAAGGCAGAATCATATTCGCTCCTCGTCCAAACAAACGGCCCTGTGCTGCACTCCTCCTCCTCCCATTCAATGAATCAGGACCGTGTTATATCATAGACCAACACCCCACCCATTCTTATATACCCAACCGACAGATATTGCACGAAATGTATAGCAGCAGCCCACACGGGCCAATAGTATCACTCCCCACTCCTTTGTGCATATTTTATCCTTTGATATATTCACTCTAAAATGCAAAACAAAATGTTCAAGAGTCATTTGATATGTATAACAAACGATGACAGTTTTTGCGGCTATTTCCCCCCTTACTTTTTCTTTTCGCCGGCGGGAGATGAGACACACACACACATAAGAAAAACGATCTGATCAAAACCTATTAAACGTACATCATTCAGCGAGGGCGTCGCCAGCTGCTGGCAAAGTCAAAAGACACACGGACACATTATTCTTATAAGCAGCGGGCGTGTGCGTGTGTGTGTGCCGCCGACTACTGATGCCTCACTTGACGCGCCCTATTTGCTATAGAGACCCACGTCGCCCGTGTGTGCAGACTCTTGAGGCGACGACGATGTGGGCCATTCGCTCCGTTTGAGACGGGCGCGATGAATGAAGAGGTGAAGACGACACCGTCAACCAAAGAAGAAAACAGGAAGAAGAAAAAAAGGCCGAAAAACGGTTGGGCTGCTGCTGGATTATATCAAGGAAAGAATAGAACAATACCCTGGGGTTGATGGAAGAGATGAGTGGCGCAGTAGCAGCAGCAGCAGCAACTAGGGCCCGGCAACTGACAAAGACACGGTCCCAGTCGGCCGGAATCTACGTCAGCGCATCAATAAATGGATTCACGCGTTCAAAGCTAGCGAGCTTTTTTTCCCCCCACGTCTATGCTAATGCAATGTACGTATAGGCTGACTGGATATAAAAGGAGAAAAAAACACCTTTGAAAAAGTTGAAAATGGAATGAAATTATCCGCTGAATTGATTTCATGTATTTCACGTTGAAACGCGACGCGGCAGCAGCAGCATTCACGCCTGAATCGTTTCACCTCTAAAACGTTTGATTCACCGTAATCTCTCCGCGCATTAGCATATCAAGTGACTGGAACGGGACCAGAGACCCCATCAGACTCCAGACAGACCATCAAACTCGATTGAATCGACACCGTCTGCTGCTGCCCTCCTGAAATGGCAAAGAATTGAAGGCGCTGTTATATACAATATATGTCTAGATTGTATACATATACGTATTATAGGCACATGTTTTAGTCGTCGTCGGATTGACTATGCAGTCTCAGAATATATGTAGGGCACGCGCGGTCTATAATTATATAAGATTGACTCTGGATGCTGGGTGGTGGAGGAAGACTCCTGCTGCTGCAATCTAGTACGGTCCATGTTCATGTTAGGAGCGCTCCCACACGAACTATGCCCAACTCTTGTTCTCGATAACTAGGACACTCCTAACAACGATAACTAGGGCACTCCCTTTTGATTAAACAGTTGAAAGGGGAAGAAAAAACAGAAGATAACCTATCAGAGGATGTATAGAAGACTCTATAGCTGACATGTGGGCCTACCTATATATATAGTAGACCAGCCAGTCTGAGGCCTAGGCCCTGAGAACCATCTCTTTAATAAGGGAAAACAGAATTGGAATAGCTGGCCGGCATACGTGCAGCGGAGGGATCTGGTTCCAATCTCCTAGGCCTCTCTCTTTCTCGCTCGTCTATATACGCTGCGCTATGTGTCAATATGTCTGCAACCGGACGGATTGTAAGCCGTCGAGTAAAGTAAACCATCGGGACTTTAAGTAAGCACGCACATCACGGACGCGGCTAAAGGCGTATAGCTATATAGTAGAACAAAAGCGCCTTTTTCGCTCCTCCTGCTGGCTTTATTTCTATACCGCTGTCAATAGACTATACAGACTAGTATATGTCCGGATTGATATGGCACGGTCGACAATGATCGATCCGCCGGGAGATGAAATCAGATCTAGTCCCACAATACCGAACTACTATATATACAAGATCCGACATGGCATCAAAATAAGTGTAAAGGATTATATAGTGCGCAGCAATCTGCCAGCAAAGAAAGAAAACGAAATCAAGGCTCAACAATGAACTGCTGTATCTACACGCCAGATTTTTTTTTTTTTTGATTTGGTCGAGGATTCAACGATTTCGTTTGTTGATGAAGAATTTGACTCCATGTTTGACTTTGGCGTCACGGCCTCCACAGCACGTCGATGGGAGCCTGGCACGATCAAAGTCAATATGTGTTATAGGCTCAGAATGCACCAACTGATGTGCAGCAGCAGTCAGAACCGAAAAAGGGGAGGTCCTTTTCGTTCGCTAAGTGGGTGAACCGGTGAAAGATATTTGTTGTTATTACGGAACTAGATATAGTGCTATACGGGATATATGTACAGAAACCTTTTTTCTTTTTCGGTCGAGTGGTGGTGTCTCTCCACTTTCAGTACATTTGCTCATGCGGAGCTAACGTGTTATCCGCGTGACTGTTTAGACGTCAACCAACAGCCATATAGACAATATAATACAGACGATTGCTGCTGCTGCTGCTATCAATGCAGAATAAATAAGGAACAGCATGTATATGAAACGTTATATAAGGATCATACACTGCCGGATCCATCCAGAACGAAAATCTTGCTCAATTGTTTGACGATGGAAAGCCTTTTGGTCTAGTTGACGGATGAGATGAGAAACATTTGAATTTTGCAGTGCAAAGTTCGTGTTGACCTTTTATTTTGTTTCTCTCTCCTTCTTGTTTGAACTGCGCAGCATATGCATTACTCATCTGGCAATCTTCTTCCGTCATATTTTCGACGACTACTCACTTGACGACATCCAACTCTCAATGTCACAATCGCAATAACCCAGCTGACGCGTTTGTTCAAAAATCATCTCAAAGCTAATCTCAGCAGACAAGAAAACAAGTCCGAAAAGCAATTTAGGCAAGTCTGATGCAGTTTGACATCACCATGTCGGCGAAACGCTGTACATTCAATTGCAGATATTAATATATTATATACTTTGGTGTACTCAAAACTATAGAAAAACTTGTCGTTGCATTTCCCGTCTCGTTTTGGACATTTGTTGGAGTCACGCGGGGTCTCCAGGGACTGCTAGCCTGGTAGCTGCTGAGCTACCTGTTGTTTGCAGTAGCTGTATTGTTCCCGCTGGTTGCTCGCGTCTATTGCGATTCATTCAACCTAGTACTAAAGATATGCTGAAAAGCCAGCAGGTAGTAATTAGAGTTGTCTTGATCATGTTAATGAGGCCCTCTCTGCCGTTGTATATAATGCACCCGCGAATATGTATGCGCCAAGCAAGTTTAGACCTTGCCAGTTGCCACGCCATCATTAGAACTCTACCGTATTACAGAGCAACTTTTAACAATTAGAGGGGGATAACTTTTGCTGAACAAGCGAATACATATATGCACTCAAGCTGTACGACATGAACTTCTTTTGGCGGTCTTGATCTGCCAGAGTTAATCTATAAACTGTTTTCTAAAATGTTATCGTTGTGTCATAGTAAGTTCGTGTACTTTGGTGTGCGAAATTATAACCCCATTTCAAAGGTTTCAAGTTTCCCGCTCATTTAAAGGAAGACAAATTTTCATTTCTAATTATACATTCATCACATTTCCTGCGATTCTTTACCATTAGTGAGATTTCTATGGGGGTGCTCTTACCCCTACAGCTCTCTCTCTATAATAGTATAGCTTGACATGAAACAGGAGACGATTCCCATAGTGCAGCCATTGCAGTGCATCACATTAGAGCATAGCAATGTTTTAATTGAATGTTTTCCCCAGGTGACGATGTCAGGCTAGCTGCTTTATCTCTCTGCTCTCATCCAATTTCAAATGCTTCAAAACGTTTTAATTGAGGAATGTTATATCACGTTTTCAAACTCCCATTTCTTTATCTTGCTTATTATAAAGCTTCATTCAGACACCCGAAATAGAAATGAAAGTCAAGTTATAGGTTTTCTTTCATTTTTTATTTAGACCTTTTGTACCGTACACTCTAGAGGCTATTTACGTATGATTCGATTAATTATATGTCTAGACTGTGTGTAGTAGTATAGACGCATTTTCTTCATTTTAAATCTTGACTTGGACGTCCGAGTGCGCTTATTCAGGCTTGGCCTGCTGCCGGAGTCGAGGGAGCTTTCAGCCTCTCAACTGCTAGTCAGATTTATTCTCAGTCAGCATCCGAAAAAGAAAAGAAAAGAAAGTCGGAAGTCGGAAGCTAATTAGGTGCTGTTATTCTTCTTTCTTCCTTTATTCTTCCTTACATGTACTTAATTCACCCAACCTATACGTATGTTCATGTGAAACATGCGCACGAAAGGGGTCCGCTAAAGCGTATAATATAGTTTTCCCTTGCCCTTGCCCTTCTCCTATATACCCATCACTCCCGGGAGACTTTCCTTTATTTGTTTTCTCTTGGAGATTGCCATGACGTCTAATGCCAACAAACCGACTGGTCCAAACTGCACACGGCGGCAGCGAAAAAACCTTGGAAAAAACGGCAGAAATGTTCAAATACGATACCGTAGAACAAGGAGCTCTTTAGACTAGGCTACTATAATATACTTTCATATGAGACGCTTCACCAGGCTTGTTATTTGTTCAAATGCTCTGCTATAGATATCGAGAAGAAGATACCTTACATGCGCGTATTATACAAATAAAATTTCGACGGCGGCGGCGGTGGCTAGCTGCCTGTGTCGTCGAGTTTCACTAGAATAGTTTCGCTTCTGGCACAAAGTGATATTGTCGTTGGTTGACCTTCGTCTAGAGTTGATTGTCAAGTTCTCTTTGTTATTATATTATTCCAGCCAATGCCGTGGAGATAATAGAGAAATCATATCTTTTATTTAAAAAAGAGAATTCGCGTAAGAGAGAAGTAAGCGGAGAAGAAAAAAACAAAAGAGCCGACGGCGGCCGAAATATGTTGCCCGTTGCCATTTAGACGATATGACGTTTTTGTTTTGTTGTTTCATAGTTTTGGGCAACAGCTTCTTTCCAACCCGGCGTGGCTACCGATATGTAAACGTCTATAGCAGTCTATAGCTCACAGCTGTACAGGCCGTTTGTCTTTGAGCGGACAGTATTTTTTATCTTTTAATGCTGCATGGGCCAGCATTCTGCCATTTTTGTTTTTTATTAATCTCCATCCTTTATACCTTTTAAAGAGCCTCGGGGGCTATAAGGAACTTCTTTCTTCTTGGATAAAGGCATTTTTTTTGTTTTTAATCCATCCAGCCCCCCCCCCCCCCTATCAAGCTGTCGACCTTCAGATGGGCTCCCTTTCTGTGTTCTATAGTCCCGCGCGGTCCCGCCGATGGAGAAAGCCAAAGGCACGGGCCATTAGCGTTTACGGGGAGAAACGCGAATGACCGCATTAATCCATCAACAGCAGGGGCTTTTTTGTTTCTGTTTCGTTGGCGAAAAATATATAAATAAATTTCCTTTTTTTAAAAGAAGAAGAAGAAGAAGAAGAAAGAAAGAAAAAAAGATCTGGTGAGTCGTTGGCACGGGGTCGCATCGTTGGCATCGTTGACATCGTTTGCGAATCCTTCGTTCCCGCCAACCCCCACCGTCTATACACCTATACCTAGACTACTCTATCTACCACCCACTTCTGCTACGTGTATATGCGCACCTCCCACACCCTATACACACACACGCTCTCTCTCCGTCACAAGAGAAAAAACGTCGGAGTCAAAAAGAGTTTGGAAATAAGTGGACAGAGTCATTAGTCGCCGTCAACGACCTCCACTCACACAGTCACACAACTGCAAGTCTCGAAATGGACCGCACAGTGTGTCGTCTGTCTCCCGCGTATAGAGAGATCCTAGCGCGGGATTACAGCACCTACAGTAGATGCCAAACGCAAAGGCCGTCATCTGTGGGTCCTTGGAACATAGGAAATGGGCGGCAGGCTCAAATATATCTGCACTTTTTCTCTGGCTTTTCAGTTTGTACAGTAATAGATAGAAATATTTATACAGAGGCGGGTATAGGACATGGGTGGGAGGAGAATAGGAGTATAGCGGGGGGGGCGGAGACCCACAATCTAGAGAGAGACAGGAGAAAAGATGAGCTGGTGGTTTATTTTCGTATATGTAGAGTAGAGCATCAGACTTGTACACAACACAGCACACACTGTCAAGAGACTATAAGCAACTTTTTCACTCTCTCGTCAGTCCCTCTGCTCGTTCCTTTTGGAATATTTGTCGTCGGCTTGGGTTAATATCGGCACACAAGCTCATCAATTACCATATAAATAGACTGGCTGCGCTGCTGCTGGCTGGCTGTGCCGTCCCCTCATCTGTCTGTCTCCCTCCCTACATAGACGATGTTTATTTGCAGTATATGATTATATATACGAATATGCAGGCAGATCTATGCAATAACTCGGCGGACGAAATGGATTGTCTCGATGAATGACTCCCGGCATATCGGGCAGTCGTTAAACAACTTGTTGGCAGACTGTAAACACATAGACACATCCAAGAAAACGACGGCCACCACCACCACCAGCACCACCACTGGCATGCCAGTCGAAATAATACGCAAGAATGTCGGAGGACATCAGCGCGGGCAAACAAATAAAAGACTGGCCAACAGATATAGACGGAGATACACATATGGCTGAGGCAAAAATTAAATAATAAAAAAAAGGAGAATTGAAAAGAAACAAAGAAAGAAAAAGAAAGGATAAGAATGTGTACGCGGCTCGATTTTATGTTTTTTGGTTTCGTTTTTTTTTTTGCCCAGTTTCTTGGCGGCACTGCTGCTATAACATATCGGTTTATCTAGATCTACGCTCGTCAAATTGATTTCTTTTTCTCATATAGTCTCGCGGCCGTTTTCGATTTCATTCTTCTGAAAAAGAGAGTCTCAGATTTTATAGAGCCCCATGAATCCAAGATGATGACCCAATATAATCTTTTCGACTCTCTCTTTTGCCCCCCGCCGCCGAATAACACTTCATTCATTTTTGCGGGCCACAAAATTCGTCTGCTCCAGTTTGTCCCTCAAAAGACGATTGGCTTATTTTTTCATATTTTCTTTTCTTTTCAATTGAATCGAAATTTTCATGTCGGGAATTTCTTTTAACAATCGCAGCCTACTCCCCAGTAGTATATATCTCGGAGCCGAGTCGACGAAGGCCAATGAAAACGGATGGCGCCAAGTTTGAAGTGAGAGAGTATATACATCTGGGCGGGGGACATTAAATAATATACTTTGGCGTTGATAGACTGTGAGTGTCAATTGCTGCCGCTCGTAACACTGGATCCGAGTATAATAACGACCGAAACAGCCAAGGCTGTTGTGAACGAACTAAAAAGAAAAAAAGAAAAAGAAAAAGAAAAGAAGAAGGAAAAAGACGGAAATGGCGATCGCTCGGTCCACTCGAAAATGACGGCCGGTCGTGACCGCAAATGGTGATGTGGTTATCTCACCGCACTCGCAACCCGCAGTTTTAGCTGGACCCTTATATTTTATTTATATATAGATATATATACTATAAATATACAATAGTTATTCTCTCTGAACCGCATTCAATATAATAATCAGGATGGATGTAATTGAATGTGGCGGATGCATTGAATAAGGGCTCGTGTCGCTGACCGGACCGTCATCATCTTCAAACACGAATGAATATAAAAGAGAGAGACGACGGCCAGCGCCAGCACGTACGCACGGGCGACTTTGGCTTTCCTTAGACATACAGTATTATTACACTGCCCGGCCGTATATAGGACTGCTGCTGTGTTTGGTATTCACGCAACACTGCAGGCACTGCTGCGCTAAACGGTTCAACACTCTTGGCGTGTATACGTGATTATTACGGAGCCAGCGCACATTGCAGATGAGACTATGAGAGTTGTTGTTATACCTTTTATCTCACTGATGCCGGGCACTTGGCGGCTCACTGACAAACAAACGGACGTGTTTGACCCACATATAAAGCCAATCATTGTGATTAAACAAATCCTAGTTTGTCCTTCCAAAATTCCATTTCGGTCATTTTTAGACAGCAATAATAATAAGCTATTTAAACAAATGTATCCAACCAGAATGGCACTAGAATTTTCTTTGAATTGATTATTTGTTATATAAATTGTGTGGGGAAACATGTCAAGAAACCCATGCGACGCTCACATGAATCGATGGAACGTTACATATAATATATATCCAATACATGGAAAATCAATTTCGTCAAGTTATTGCCTCCAGGCTATATAGACATCATCATTAAAAAGGAGAGTTGTAACCTGATATGTCTGTACACATAATATAACTTGCTTTATTCTGTTGACATGCAGGTTTGGTGGTGACTTTCGTGGAGCTGATTGCTCCGCACACCTCAGTGCTGACCATTCTGGCCATCAGCTTTGAACGTTATTACGCCATCTGTCAGCCGCTGAGGGCCGGTTACGTCTGCACCAAAAGCCGGGCCATGGCCATCTCCCTCTTCACTTGGCTCTGCGCCGGCATTCTCACCAGGTACACACATACATATACTACCCATCGCTCTTTTCTTATATACAACGTCAATAATAATATTCACCCATAATGATTTAAAGAACTGACATTATATAGTACGTAGAATACAACACGGCCAATGTTCTCCGCCGGCCGAATTCAACAATAAGTTGAAAGCCAGACGCTTTGTCCAGCAACAGCCATTATTTAAATATTTGCAATTACACCGCCCATTATTGCCCATTCGTCATGATGTAAGCAGCGCGTGTTTCCAATGATTTAATCACATGTTTCCTTCGTATAGCTAATTCACTATACATAGTTAGAACTGCTCCGAGATGATAGATAATCAAATAATAATAGATTGATAGATGATCAAGGCAAGAATAAGTCCTGGGACCGTCCTTTGTCTGCACTGTGCAGTGTCAGTGCGCGCACCGTGAATATGGCCGCCCATGTATGGCCGTCGCCGCGTCGCTCTCGGCCGCATCTCCAACATTCATCAAAGGGCGTACCGTACAGATATTTTTCCCGTTTCGCCTTTTCTCTGTCCGTAAATATAGCCGCCGCATGACGGGTCCAGGGGATGTTGTGTTGTCGGTCCAAGGCGGACGGCGGCCGACGGATCGCACAGTGGGCCGACAACTCGAGATGACGGGCAAATGGGTGTGCTAGCGGTCCGCTCGTCTCTGCTGTGCTGTGTGTTTCGAGTTTCTACGTGTGCGGTATCGATGAGTAACGGCCATGTCTGGAAAGTGCCAGGTGCTGCTAGAGAGACTGGCGGGCGCACTCTCGGCCAGCCGACGTAATGCCGCGTACACACCCAAAGCAAACTATCTACACACACGTATAGATAGTATTTACAGTCGTGTCTTGAAAGGTTCTCTCCGGCATCGCATTCACGCGTGTCAATTTGAATTGCAAAAAACCGGGAGAGGGGTGGGTGGGGGTTGGTGGGAGGAGAAAAGGCCCCCACTGCCAAAAGAAAAAAAGAAAAAGAATCAAAGGATGTAACGGAAAATCTAAAGTCAAACAAAATTCAAAGGAAATGGCGGTCTGAAATTTTTTGGCACCGGCCTTTTTTGTTCAAATTTTTATTATTTGACATCCGACGGCTATTTTCAGTCGTTTCCGCGATTCACTCTACATATTACTGATGTGTGCTCACATAGTGAATCACGGAATTACCATTGTCCGACATGCATAATATAATAATATAAATATAGAGAGGGAGTTTGTGCTGGCAGCAGCAGGGGGGTGTGTTCTTCGATGCTTGGCGTTTCTACATATGTATATATCCGATGACGTCACACCCCATGGAAGGGCATCGACCCCCCTATATACAGCAGCCGCAGCGCGCCTTATAGATTTCCGCCGTATACGCGTTCCCGTTGAGTTGGGATTTTTGTATTTATTAGATTTTTTTTCTTTTCTTTTCTATTCCGGCTATGCCTGTTTTGTATATTACATCAAGTGAATACCTCCTATGTAGACGTGTGTATAGACTCCACGTATACCATATGTATAGATGCTTGCATACAATAGATGTTTATATGTGCAGGCCGTTTTTACTGCCGTCAATATATGACAGGCTCTTCAAGGGATGTCGTATAGTAGTTATTATTATTTCTGGCCAGCCCTTTTTTTCTTTCTTTCTCCAGACTGCATACGTATATAACATCAACACAAAAAGATTTCGATACGTAAAAGGGAAGTTAACCTAACAGAAAAAAAAGAAACGACAGCGAAATGATTTGGACTTTGACCGAGTGTATAGAATCGACTCTATATATTCCCGTATACATGTGTGTGCCTATATATATATTCTAACTGTTGGCGCAGCATTGCTGTATTGAGTTACGCAATAATCTATAACTGCTGCTGCTGCTGGGCCGGCGTGAAGGCCAGCATATATCCGTATATAGAACAGAACAGAACAAAAGAGATTCCTTGAAAGTTTCAGTTGTTCTCATATATTTAGGGAACAAGTCAAGCGTTTGACATTTTTATAGGCGGTGGTTCAAAATCAATCAGGATTACAAAACAGCTGGCGTCAAGGCCCCGCGGGGCTCTAATAGTATATCACGCCAGAACGTTATAACGACACGACAATGCGGTGCCCAGCAAGCGCCTAGGCCATAAAAACCGGCGACGTCATCCGGCGGCAGCAGCAGTCGGCCGTCGGCTCTTGGGTGGGAAACAATATTTTCCGGGCAAAAATGCTTTCCATATACTACAGTACTACACACACCTACATCTAAGCCAATATCCTGATATATGAGGGTGCATAGGGCACATATAGCCGCTTATAGGAAGGACACCGAGGGGAATGGCCAAGAAAAGGCGATGATAAGCAGCTAAAAGGTCATCGTCGATCGGCAACGTCTTCGCTAGTTCACGCGCATATGTGTAGGCCGTTGCGGCGGCGGCGGCCATCACGCCTGAGGCGGTTTAAGCGCAAAATGCCAGCCCACCATTTCCCGTAAATAGTGCTCTATATATCTGTGTGTTATATTGTTCTATAGGTTAAGCGGAGATGGCAGGCAGGGTGGGGTGGGGGGTGGACGAAAGAAAAGAGGTGGCCACACAGCACGGCATACAGCACACGTCGTGAAATCGATATGATAGCTTATATAGCCGGCTAATGTGTCATTGCCACCGCTGCACAATTCAATATCCGCTCAGAAGGAGAGAGAGAGAGAGAGAACAGGAAGGAAGCTGGAGCGCCAGGGAGGAAAAAGAAACAAAAGAAAATAAGAGATGATGATATAGCTCGTTTGTATAAATAAAGCCACCACCGGAGAGCTGCTCCTGCTGCTCCTGCTGCTCTCCTGTGCGGTTCCCCGTCAAAACAGGACAGAAGCAAAAAGAAAATAATAGAATCTCACCCACATCCGCGAGTTGATCACGAGAACTTGTATAACGGACGCGCTCTGTTGTTCCTGTCGTATTTCTTCTATTTCTCCCGTTATTCCGCGACGACGTGATTTTTATTTTTTATTTTTTTTTTGGGACTGCGTGTCGTCGTCGTTCGTCTCAGCCGAGCCAATAACATTTGACGAGCCACCTCACCCGTGTCCGTATATCAAAGGCCAGCCAATCTGTCCTATCGTATCTTTCGCGCTTGACATATTATATCGTCGGTCGGGCTGCTGCTGGGCCGAGCCATTTCCAAACCCCACGCTACGTACTTACGTCTATCGCGACGTCTTATTCGTTCTCGTTCAATCTATGGATAGATATGAAAGCATGTTGCAGCAGCGCAAAGTTCGATGTGCTCCGGACGAGCTGCAAGTGGTTGATGTCAGCTGCGACTGTGCTGGATGGTCGACCGGGCGCGTGTGATTCGTCTCTCTCTATAGCGGACACACGAGCGAGGGCACGCGATCCAATCCAGCGAATGACATATATTACATCTTCTTGTTTTTTGTTTTTTTGTTGTATATTTATTTGATCGTCGAAATGAAGTGAATAACTGTGGAAAGACGAAAATCGAGCTGCGGCGCCATCCAATAACTTTGAAGGGGTCCGTTTCAAAAACCACGATTTAGACAGTAAAGAGATATAAATAGGATCTAGATTTTCAATAGGACAAAGTGCCGGTCTCAGTAGTGTTTCACATTACACAAAAACCTATATCGAGTCATTGAGAACATAGAGATGTTATCTGCTCTGCCTGCATATCAACGTCTCATAGCTTTTATACATCCGTCGTCTTTGCTGGGCCGGTTGGGTTCCTTATATTGTACCAATAGGCAACCAATACGTTTCAAAGTGGAACAAAACACTGAACCAATCTGTTTTTTTTTGTTTTTTTTTGGGGTTCTTTTTTCCCTGCCGCCTATATTACTTTCCATTCGAGTGTATGATATTGGAATGGTCACCAAGTGCTGCTGCTGGATGATGTCGACTACATAGTGCATACAATAAACTTTCGTTAGGATGTAATATGGACTTTCTTCTATTACAGGTCTCAATTATTTCTTCGATATCTTATATGTAGGTTATATATAGCCCACTCTAGGTTCTACTCAGCGTTTCTATGAGCAACGATTAACGACATACATTCCTAGGCTCAGCCTATATAGGCCTATCGTTTTCCTCCTTCAATCTCTAATACAAAAAGCTGCTGCATAGGCCTTATACATGTATATAGGATACACGATGTAGGGCCCACGCTGTCTGTCCTATAAATTGTGTCTACCAGCACAACTTCTAGTTAGACAGATTCCAATCGAAAAAGAAAAAAAGGGCAGGAATACCTTGGCTTGTACAATAAAGAGCGTTAGATAACAATTCAATATCTATCGATTCCTGGAATACAGTACAGGCTACACATACAGTTTGTCGGAAGTGCTGCAGCCAATAATAAGCTCCCAGGAGCCAGGAGTGTAACTATATAGGCCGGTGTATGTACTGTGCCATATATTACGCCAGGAAGCACATTGTTCTCTCTCCCACTCTCTCCTTATTTAGTTTTATAAATATATAGATGTATTTCATCACTAATAGGCTTGTTATTTCTGATGTATTCTTGTGATCACCCTCATTTGCTTTGAACCTATGGAAAAACCGCAACGTGGTTATTTCAACCGTCGAAATAGGTTTTGTTTCATGCAAGAGTCAAGAGTGTGCAGCATCCAATGCTCGTTATTATTTTATTATGATAAACGTTTGCTTTGTGGATTTCCATTTTATTTCTGGTTTCCTAGGGTTGATGCATTTATCCATTTTATATAGCGTTGCTAATAAGTTGGCGGTGTCGTCACACATTATAGAACGTCGAATTTGTTGTTGCTCCGTTCTATTACCTTAAAACCTGTTCTACATCTTTATGAGGTGTAGACATCTGTCGCTGCGAACTTACATTTCTTCCATCTCCTTTTGTCTATTATTTTTTTTTTACTTATGCAATCAAATGGTGTGTTGGGACATATGAGTTGCGACACTATATCCTCTATGGGAGGACAGCCCAACGCCAACACCCAACAGATCACAATCCGTCAGGATTATATAAGTGTCTGGGAAAAGCCTGTATATCTTATTTTGATTCAAGCTTGTATACACACACACACCATGTATACACACACGGCAGTTGTTGTAGCCTATATACTATAGAGCACTTGCCACAATGTGTGGAGATCCTCCTATATAGCTGGGCAGTTCCCCCGGCCGTCTAAATATAGGTCTTTATGGTGGCGACCCTCTTTTCCCAGTCTGTAGCATTCCAGGCTGTCTCGATGACGGACAACAAAAGCTATACAGCGTCGACATATAAAGGATATACAATACAAATAATGCGCTAACAGACGACAAGCTATACACAGGCCTTGTTATAATATGCAGCTTATAACGAGAAAAAGAACACAGTCTCTATACTTTTGCTAGAGCCAATATTGCACGAACCAATGGCCATTACTATATATAGAGGCCGATATACGGAACGATTATACCGCGTCTAGATGAGAATTTTTATTCCACAAATGTACTGATGGCTTAAAGGCTCACCACATCACGTATTAATAACTCAAGAATTCTTTTTTGTTATTTTTTCCTTGTTTTTCTTTTGTTCTGTGGCACCGACAGTCCAATCATCGGCCTGACAGAGTACGATGTCATGCCTGGCGACACGGAGCCGTCGTGCGGACCCTCGGCCGCCGAGTATTGGACCAAGTTTTACTATATGGCCTCGTTCACGCTGTTTTTCCTCATTCCTTGCGTCATTCTCCTGGTCCTCTATGCGCTCATTGCCCAACATCTGATCCGAGAACCGGCGCGGATCAGCAATCCGTCCTCGGTCGGAGTGTCTTCGGCGGCGTCGGCGGCGGCGGCCATCGTGGCCGGAGAGAATCACTCCTTGGGCGGCGGCAGCGTCAACCGGCAGCCGAGGAGGAGGAACCGCATCCAGCGCCACCAAAACTCCAATAGAGCACGCAGGTGACAATCAAACTATACCATTTTCTATTCCTATATACTTGTGATTTAAAAAAAAAAAAAAAAAATATATTTTGACTCGTTTCATTTGTGGTAATTCATGGTTTTCAAACCACGCAGCGCCATCTAACGCTAGAAATGAACAGCTTATTAAAAAAAAACTACATTTTTGGGAGAAGAAATGAATGAATCCGTTTGCGTGGTCGAATTAATTTGTCATTAACCTTTCGATGAAGACTACTAGATAGTTATCGTGGGCGTGAAGAGGGCGAGTTTCGCCATTCAGTGGAAAGAAGTTATGGGGCTACTGCACTTTTTAAAATACAACAGCAGAAAGCAGATTGCCAAGTTCGGTCACGACCGTCACGACTGGGACTCATAAGGCGATTAAAATAAAAGTCCTACACTGCGATAAAAAAAATTGTCCCACTCATCCCATAGATGTACGCGCTACGCAACTCGTAACAATGTTCTTTTTTAGCAGTCAATTGACGCCAGGAAACTTACCCGTACGTAAGTTATAGATCTATCGATGAACTGCTTCTCGGAA
The DNA here is from genome assembly GCF_021134715.1 of Daphnia pulex. Taxonomy (NCBI): domain Eukaryota; kingdom Metazoa; phylum Arthropoda; class Branchiopoda; order Diplostraca; family Daphniidae; genus Daphnia; species Daphnia pulex. Next base: position 9,561,713 of record NC_060026.1, on the reverse strand, counting down.
GCGCGAATCCATTCCAGCAGCAGGATATAATGGCAGCGATCCAGCTGTGCGAACTAAAACTGTTTTCTTTTATTTATCTTTTTGCCATTTGCCACGGGCGATGGTGGAGGTAAATCGATTTTGACCAATTCCAAGTATTAGCTTGTTTATGGGTTGCATTTCACACGAAAAGCGCAAAAATGTTCTCGTGTCTAAAAGTGTCACATTTAATGACCCGACCCGTAATAACATTTTCTACCGGTATAACACGTGCGACAGCAGAGCAGAAGGCAGAGCTCGAGGCGACTATATAGTATAATGAGTTATTATTAGTATATGGACATCCAGCAAAAGGTTGGACGTTATAGCGAGCCCAGCAGTTTGGGATCATCGACTCTGTCTATTTCAAATAAAGAAATTAGACATAAAAGAAATTTCAAGCCAGTTATTAAGCTTAGTAGATTGAGGTGGCACTTCTATCAATCAACAATTGGAAAGTTCATAAAAAAAAATTTAACTTTTGCCCGTAACGCATGCACTAATATTAATAGCTATACATAAAAATGTTTGATGAATTTGGATGAATAATGATTCCTTTTAGGAAATGAGTTTTCCTAAAATATTATATATGGCCAAAGTATCAAATAAAAAAGAAAAATGACCCCATACATGTTTGTGTATATAGGCAAGTAGTGGCGATGCTGGGGGCCGTGGTGGTTAGCTTTTTCGTCTGTTTACTACCGTACCGGCTCTTGAGTCTGTTCCAGGAGTCGGAGAGTGTTAGTCCCGAAATTTTCTACATGATGGTCAATTTTTGTCGCGTCATGGTCTACCTCAACTCGGCAATCAATCCGATCTTGTACAATCTGATGTCGTCCAAGTTCCGAAACGGCTTCTTGCGCCTCTTCGGCTTCAAGGGATTCGCCCGCCAGGGCACCGTCACCAGCTCCTCGATGGCCAACACCAACACGACCAGCACGACGAACACGACGTCGTCGTCGGCTGCCGTGGCCCAGGCCAACGCTTCGCTGGCCCATCACGGCACCCTTTCTTTACACCGACCGCTTCACTATCGTCTGTCCAGCCAAATGCAGCCCATCTAAATTGATATATATTTTGCAATGAAATCAGACTTGCAATTTCGTGAGAGAAGCATCTCATATCAACAAACTATTAGACGGAATTTTTCTATATACGAACTCGACACTGCACTTCAAACTCATTTTTCTTTTGATTTCCACACATCACAAACAGACGCTAGATACTTTTCTCTCTCTCACTTGTTTAATCCATTTTTCTATCCTTCCTCGCTTGACGATCAATTCTAATTTGATTTTTCGTGGATTCAATATATGTGTATTGTATATTTATATCTGTGTATATTTGTAAAGTTGCCATGCTGTGCTGGTGGATGTACAACCGATACTTTTGCTCATAATCATACATGATTGCCGTTTTGTCGATGACAGAGAACGTTTGAATGATTTGATCGCGCCGCAATTATTGAAAAAGGACCCGATGCGTTTTGTCTCGTCTTGTCATTTATATATACCTCCAAAACACGGTGTTACGTCTGGCTTATTCTATGATATACCTTCGTACTGGAAATACTTAAATTAAAAAAAAAAAAAAAAAAAAAAAAACAGATTTCACCCGTTAATCATTACCGTGTTTTGAGGGAGGGGGGCACATATATTTCCCCGCGTGCTGTTTTGATTATAATTATCCATTTCGTTCTCTGTGACGACTTTAAAAAAATCACGCCGCTTTGAAGCATCGTCACACCCCTTTCTGATGGTTTGGGGAGCGACGAGCGTGTTTCGCATCTACAATACATCTTCTATAATTTCCTACGATATGTGTACACGGCCCAACGTCAGAAATTGTCTTTTTTTGCATCAATTAATATATACACGAAACGGCGAAACGCATCGACGTACACACAACTTCTCCTCATGATATAACGTTCCTTCTCCGGGGGCTTTCAGAAGAATCAGCTCACCAGTCACACGCATGTTTACAAAAAAGAAAAATAAAAAAAAAAAAAGGAAAAGAAAGAAAAGATTGAAGAAGAAAGAAAAAATAATTATTGTCCAATAACATCTTCCTTCATGAAGACCAAAAGTCCCCTAATATAAATTGTATTTGTACAGTAAATGTCAATAAACTCCGGCATATTCCGCCATGGGTTGCTATACTATGATGCACGCTTGGATACGAATATTTTCTTGATTTAGGATGATGCACGAACTGGGCGGCTACAAATTCAATTAGAATTCATTTTTGGCTAATTTTGATTGACGAAAAATACTGTATTCAAATTAGAGTCCTTACTCCTTAGACGCGCCACAACAATCAACGGGAAAGGTTGCTGTATATTCCATATTATATCAAGAGACAAACTACATCTATTCTTTGTCGGATGCATGTTCAGTCACAGACCTTATGCGTGGTTTCTAGGAAACAGGATTCAATCAAATCTAAACTCACCATGAGACCCAAAACAAGTTTGACGGCAAAGGACACTCTAAGTTTGATTGAAAAAGCTACAAGTAGCTAATATAATTCGAAAGAAGTATAACTTGGACGACCTAGTATGGAATATAGGAAGGGTTTCTTTGACCACTTACAAATAAAATTGATTCGTATGTATTTAAGGACACGCATAGGTCGCTAACCGAAAAGAGAAGTCTTAAGACTTTTGAGTTTGGAAACAAAACAGAAATCTCTGGACGTTGCCAGATGAGCGAAAGAAAACCCTAAAAATCCCTTGATTTAGGATGTATATGAACTGGGCGGCGATAAATTCAATTAGAATTAATGTTCGGGAAATTTTTATTGACGACTTAAACGGTATATTCAAATTAGAGTTCTTTTTATAAACGCGACAACAAAGCAACGGGAAAGGTTGCTGTCGGTTGCTGTATGTTCTATATTATATCAAGAGACAAACTGCGGCTATTCTGTGTGGGATGTTCAGTTGTACATGCAATCTTTATGCGTGGTTTCTAGGAACCAGGATTCAATCAAATCTAAACTCACCTTGAGAACAAAAACAAGTTTGAAGGCAAAGAACACAAGTTTGATCAAAAAGCCGGTTAGGGAAGAAAAAAAAAATCAAACTTTATGCAGAAGAGAAAGCTACAGGTATTAGAATTCAAAAGGAGTAACTTGGACAAACTAATATAGAATATATAGGAAGAGTTCTTTGACCACGTCCAAATAGAAATGGTTCGTATACATTCAAGGACACCCATAGGTCGCTAACCGAAGAAATAACTCAAGAAGTCTTTCAATGACTTTTGAGTCCTCCAGCTGCGCTTTTATGGACAATATAAATTGTCAAATGTCAAGAGATTATATAAAATCTCGATATAACTTTGTAGTTCGTTTTGTGTGTTTCCTATTTGGCAGATGCTGACGAAAAGCCACCCTGACGCCAAATTCTAAGTGTCGTTTCGGGATCCTAGTGTTATTTTTTTAAAAGGGCATAGCATATCTAAGTTTTAAATTTTTCTATAAAAATTAAGTCATTGACAAAATATGCTTCTGTTGAAACTTGAGATATAGGCTAACATATAAGACAATCTTGCAATTTGAACTTAAGTAAATATTACTATGACTTTAGTACAGTCGTTAAGAAAAAAAAAGATGACCTTCTATAACCGAACAGAGAAAGTTTCCGACCGCTCGCTTTGCCCTTACTCCAGGGCAAATAAAATTTAAATATCCTAACGTGAATTTATTTTTTCTTGTCGTGTTTTCTCCTTATACCATTAATTTTCTCGAAAAAAAACAAATCAACATAACTTTTCCAGCATGTCCTTTTCGAAAAAAGTCACTCATACATTCTTCAAGATTGTGACTTTAAATTGTTCGCCCGTATAAGTTTACTCCTTTGTTTAGGTCATACCGCGAATGTTTAGAAATTAAATTACAAATCTATTGAGCTTCAATCTTTTTTTCGTTACATTAGCTAGGCTATATTATTAGCTTATATATATTAGCTACTGTATATGTATTTTATATACACTGTACAGACTTAACTATACAGTTTTCTTATAGCATTTTCAATTTTTCATGATTTATTCAATAACTCATTTCAAGTTTAAAAGAATCCCAATCACGTGATCCGGTCATGAACTGAGGAACGATGCTTTGGAACATTTTCAGTTTCCTATAACTCGAATGCCTTTTGAATGCCTGGTCGTTGAACGTTAGCCAAAGAGAGAACCCCGCCCTGATATTTGTTCGTAACATTTGGTTTTCTCCTTTTGTGCTGTGCACCTCAGCGATAAGGCCTACGGGGCATAAAAGAAGACGGGTTGCGGGTAGAAAAAAAGACAACAAAAAAAAAACGAATAAGGCAATATTTAAGCAGTCGTGCTTTCTAACCAATGACTTTGAGGAGGCACAAAAAAGGAAGAACTGTATCCAAGGAAAGGGTAAATAAGGGAAGAGGCTGTCCTTCGACCTTGATGCAAGCATAACACTGGGGATGAAACGCTTGAACGGAGTATAAAAGACGGCGTGATGGCCACAAATATCATCATCAGTACTTCTTGGTGGTTTGTATAGCAGCTCTCACTAGAAAATCTCATAGAAAATGAAGGCTGTGGTAAGTAATCAAAGACTTTTTACTGTTTTATTGTTTTAGTATAATGTTTTACTTTTTTAAGAATAAATTTGAAAAGAATGATTATTTTCAGTTATTTTCACATTTCTGCATTTGTAATTCACATACTGTTCACATGTTCGATAAATTCCATACATCAAAGTGTAAAATGTAATAAGATTGTTTTTAATGCTCAAATTAGTGTATTGCTGTCTTTGCCCTTGCTGCTTTGATTGCTGCCGAGGAACCCAAAGAAACTGTAGTCATTGCTCAAGATCCCAAAGATGAAGCAGTAGTCGTTGTTGAAGAACCTAAGGAGGTCCGCGATATGAAGGCCTTGCAACAGGCTTACGCCTTCGCTATTCCTTATGCTTACGCTGCTGCTCCTTTCGGTTATGCCGCTGCTGCTCCATACGGTTATACCGCTGTTCCTGCTAAATTCGCTGCAGCACACTTCGACTATGGTGCCAATTCCGCTAAATTCACTGCCCCCCCTTACGGTAATGCCTACACTGCTGCTCCATTTTATGGCTATGCTGCCCCTTATTACGGTTACACTGCCCCCGTAACTGTTGGTACTGCACCCGTTGCCTTTGCCGCGCCTGCCAAATTCGCCGCACAAACGTATCCATTCGCAGCCGCGCAAGCGTATCCATTTGTTGCCGCACAAACGTATCCATTTGGAGCCGCACAAACGTATCCCTTCGGAGCGGCTAAGCAGCAACAGTACGCCGCCTACGCCCCGCAATATGCTGGCTACCAGAACACCGGTTTTCCATACAGCTACGGTTATGGTAAATATTTCACTTCATTCCAAAATAATACGGCAATGAATTTTTATACAGGCCTAATTTTCTTGTTACAGCTCCCAGTGCATACAGCTTCAAGTTTCGAGATTCCGCAAAGGAGCAATCCGCTTCTTACTTGCCTGAAAACTTCCCCTTCGCCTATCCATCCTACGCTTTCCCTGGATTTCCGGTCGCTACCAAGGAATAAATTATTACTGTTGATCACATGATCTCCATTTCACATAAGTCCAAGTAAAATATACCAAGTGTTACAAATATTATATATGCTTAACGCTCGAATTTTATTTCAAAATGGGTTGCTTATGGAATGCGTTTCTATTTTTTTTCAGTTATCGAACCAATTTCAACAAAGTTGATGGATTTCTTTGACTAGCTGAATGCATCTCAGAATATTTGGATGTCCATTGTCCTCTTACAATTGCCCTATCACAACCATGAAACAGATTTATCTTGTGTTTATGCTATGCTAAAATTGAATACAAACAAGTTGTCTGCATATATCTATTCATGTACATAAAAGTTTTCGGAAATTAGTGTTAGCAAAAGTTTTCTTTAAGCCATTTTACCTGATTACCCAGTTCCTCCACAACGTATATAACTATACAGTACCTACCTAAAGGTTGGGAACGCGCGAGAGAACCTTTATGGAAAAAGGCGTTTTTCTTGGCGTTCCAATTTTCAAAAAATCCAATGTTCGTCGGATTGCGACGAATTTTTTTGGCCGTAGCCATTATGGGTAGGATTAAGCTGATTTTTTTTTAGATTTTTCCTATCAAAGGGAAGGATGGGTTTTTAATCGAGCCCTAAGTTTGGGAACGCTCCGTTGAGCTATTTTCAAATTAGGGTTCTTTAAAGGGGGATAACAACGGAACGGGTCAAGGTAGGAAGACCCGGAAAACTCTGAAATGAAGAACTTTACAAGCTCAACAACAGTGTTTACTTTCAGATTTTTCACGTCATATTAATTGTAGTCAATTGAAGATTTAACACTGAGCCCAACACTCAAAGAGGCCAACATTGGGGGTTTTGGGGGTTTACAATTTTTGGAAAAGGGTGACCAAGACATCGCAGCCAGTCCCCGAATAAACCATCTTGTGCGGAATTTTACGAAAAACTCAATGGTGAAATCCGCAATGTTCTAGCTAGCATAATTTTTAAGTTATTTAATGGAAAATAAGGGACAAGCCCCAGAAATTGTGGCGTTTTTTCTGATTTTTGACATCAGTTTTCGGACAAACCAGATCTTAAAAAAAATCTAATTTTTCAGAATGAAAGATTTTGCCGATCGTGTAGCAACTACAAGGATTTTGGCAGCAATCATATTCTCAAATTTATTCTGTCTTCCAATTTACAGTAAGTAGATAACAATAGGACATATACACAAAACGAAGAAAATAAAAAAAAATTAAGAAATACTTCTTCCTCTCCTTTTCAACTTTACAATTTTTCCGTGCATTTTGGCATCACATAAATCAAAGTCCTCCATTGCTTTGGATTTTCCTAGATTCAACTCATTACACGATATTTTACATGTATCACTTTAACATGTAGCTAGCTTTAATGACATGACATGTTACATATAAAATCAAATATTAATATATAATTTTACTTGTGAAAGTAAATTTTAATACATGAACTTTTTTTTAACCTGGGATAGTCAAATCTCAAATGAAATTAACAAGATGTTTCTACACTTCGCAAACACATTTCAAAAATAGTACAAGATTTACGTAAGTCTTAAAAGACGCATTAAAAATTTATTAATTCGAATAGTATTAAATTTTTAAAATATTTGTTTCTGTATTTCCAAAAACTAAACTGACACACTACATTCTTTCATAACCTCTAGATGTCGTTGTATCGTTCTGTATGCCAACCACTAGAGGGTTGAGGCAAAGGCAGAGGGAGCAAGTTGGAATCTCTCACTTCTTTCTTAAACGCTGAGCCAAGAGGGCAGTTTTTAGGGAGATGCGGTAATACTGGCATACTAAATACCACATTAAACAATTATTTACAAGAAAAAGTCGATTATGGGATTTTAACATCGTTTTCTTTGACAAAGAAGAATTCTTAATCTATTGTTTGTAATTTAAAAAGATATATTTTTTTTTGGTTTGGGAGGGCAAATTGCATTGCAGCAAAACCATTTACGCATGAGTGGCCACCCATATTTTTTAAATATAGGCCATATAAAAAACCTGGTGCCAATCATCAACACAACGCCAAAGGATCCTTGAAGGAATGTTAGTTCCTTTTCCATTATTCCGCCTACTTGTGCTGCTAGCCCGTCAATATAAAAGAATCTCGGGTCAACAGGCCTGGCAGCTGTAATAGGAAGACAGAAGAATAAGCCCAGTAGCATAGCATCTTTCATCTTCCTGGCGACTTGAGTAGCATCGCATAGACTTTTTGTAGGCATTTAATTGAACCATGATTCGACGGTGGTTGCAATTGAGTTGGCACCAGACGCCGGCCAAAGAACTCCTCTCTACTACCGACTGGGGTAATATGGTTGACTCTTTGCAAAAAAATGACATCATAGACTCCAACTCTAAAATAATAAACAACATATGATCCTTCGTCACAAACAACGACTTCAACGTCATATGTAACATTTACTTTTAGTAATTGTTTGAATAAAAAATTGTGCTTTGAAAAAAAGTCCTTCTTACCTAGCTTCGTAGATATAAGAACAGGGACCAGCCTTGGACATGTCGATCTATCTTCTTTTGAAATAAAAAGAAGTGCAAAAACACAAAAGAATTTGATCAAGAACTTTAATTTCAGCGAGATAAATACGATTCAATTTTAAACAATTGTATGCAATGGGCGGTCGTTGCCCTCGTATTCTTAACTGATGCGGGAAAATTTTCTCTGTCTAAATCCAGTTTCTATTCCTTAAAAAAAAACGTTATAACAAAATATACAACACATGGAATTTCTGTTAAATATAAAGGGATAAGCAAAGTTCCCCCTTTTAGAGGAAAATAATCAGACTGAACACTTTCACCCTCGAACTTTCAAAATAATCTTCACCAATGTCTATATTTACAATGTTGGCAATGCCAGTTGAATCAGATTACGTAAAAAACCAATAACAAAAAAAAAACATCAGGATAACCACAAACACAAGAAAAAGAAAAATATTAATAGAATAAAAAAATGTGTATGGTGCTTAATATCCGTACTGCTTCCGCTTCATCCTTATTAAACATTTGTGAGTGGAATGAGGCAAGTTCCTTTTTGGCCAATGCCTCATTCCGCAAAAATTTCTCCAAACTTGCTTGAGCACTGAAAGAAAAACAAATATAGAAAAACACAAACCAGAAATAACTTACTAGAACTTACTGTTGTTTACTAGAACTTACTGTTCTCTTCATTTTCTTATATTTAAGTTTAAGCTGCATTCTACGTATCATTGTTTTATGGATTACAAATAAACAGTGATAACAGGAACAACCAACAAAATACACAAAAAACAAACATAAATAGAAAAAATTGAAAAAAACAAATCAAACAAATCAAACAACTTAACAGCATCGCCAAACATCCTTTTAGCCTCAGCCTCATCTTTGCACATTTTGGAGCGGAATGAGGCCAGCTCCTGTTTGACCAATGCCTCATTCCGCTTAAATCTCTCCAAAGTAGCTTCAGCACTGAAAAGAAAAAAAATATATACATAAAAACACAAACATGAAATAACTTGGTAACACTTACTACTGTCTGTTTTCCTTCAATTTTTCATGTCGAGTTTTGAGCTGCACCTCACGTATGAGATTTGATCTCCTCCTTTCCTCAATCCTTTGACGTTCTGAAATGGTCCAGGAATGAAGGAAGGTGGGGAAGACGGCGGAGTAATGAATTGCATTAAATGAAAAGATTGATGTTTCAAGCCTGGACTACTTCCTTTATTTATGATCAATATTTCGGAATGAGGCCAGCTCCTTTTTGGCCAATGCCTCATTCCGCTTAAATCTCTCCAAAGTAGCTTCAGCACTGAAAAGAAAAAAAATATACATAAAAACACAACATAAAATAACTTGGTAACACTTACTTCTGTCTATTTTTCTTCAATTTTTCATGTCGAGTTTTGAGCTGCACCTCACGTATGAGATTTGATCTCACCCTTTCCTCAATCCTTTGACGTTCTGAAATGGTCCAGGAATGAAGAAAGAAGAAAGGTGGGGGAGACGGTGGAGTAATGAATTGCATTAAATGAAAAGATTTGTGTTTCAAGCCTGGACTACTTCCTTTATTTATGATCAATATTTCGGAATGAGCCAGCTCCTTTTTGGTCAATGCCTCATTCCGCTTAAATCTCTCCAAAGTAGCTTCAGCACTGAAAAGAAAAAATATATACATAAAAACACAAACATGAAATAACTTGGTAACACTTACTACTGTCTGTTTTTCTTCAATTTTTCATGTCGAGTTTTAAGCTGCACCTCACGTATGAGATTTGATCTCCTCCTTTCCTCAATCTTTTGACGTTCTGAAATGGTCCAGGAATGAAAAAAGGAGAAAGGTGGGGTAGACGGCGGAGTAATGAATTGCATTAAATGAAAAGATTGATGTTTCAAGCCAACTACTTCTTTTTTTATGATCAATATTTCATGGCTTAGTATTTAAAATGCTTAGGAAAAATTCAAAAAATCGACAGTTTCACTTCAAATTTAAAATGTTTGGTTCAAATCCAACATTTGAAGAAGTAAAATCGACGTAAAATTGGTACTCGAAATTCCAGATTTGTTAAATCAGATCATTCATACAGACTGTAGCGTAAGATAAAGTGGAGAGTAGATTCGCTTTCAAACACTAATAATTCAAATTCAAATCTTGAAATCAATGGAAATAGAAATCACTTTAAATTTTAATCAGATTGAAATTTCTCATTCAGCAAGTATCAGATTTCATTCTTTCAAACATTTATTATCAAGTGGGAATAAAGAAAAAAAGCAAACTAAATGCAATTTCAATTATTCTGACTATTAATGATTGCCAAGAACCCAGAAATAATAGGGACAACAAGAATTGGATAACAAATAAACAGTTATAACAGGAAAAACAAAAAAAAGAAAAAAAAAACACAAACAACAACAAAGGAAAAAATTGAAAAAAACTAATTAAATAAAAAAAATAAACACCATCGCCAATCATCCGTCGTGCTTCAGCCTCATCTTTACAGATCTTTGAATGGAATGAGGCCAGCTCCTTTTTGGCCAATGGCTCATTCCGCAAAAATCTCTCCAAACTAGCTTCAGCACTGAAAATAAAAAAAATAATAAAAACACAAACATGAAATAACTTACTAGCACTTACTATTGTCTGTTTCTCTTCATTTTTCCATATCTTACTTTAAGCTGCAGACGGCGTATCATATTGGATCTTGTCCTCTCTTTGATATTCTGACGTTCAGAGATAGTCTAGGAATGTTTAAAGGAAACAGGTGGGGAAGACGGCGGAGTAATCATTTCCATATCCATGTATTCAAACACCCCGTCAACTTCGTCGTCACCCATTTTATTTTTGCGGACAACCACTCAAGGGGAGAAAGCGACGAAGGAGAAGAAACAGACAGATCTAACATGCAAAAAAAAACACAAAAAAACAATGAATACAAAAGAAAAATTGCATAAAATTAGAGGATGACTTACTAGAGTTGGACATGTTGTCAGGTGAAAGCTTAGAACGAATGTGAAAAACAAATATTTGTTGACTTGCCAGCAAAAAATAAGTCGCCATACAATAAAGCACCCAAAGAACGTCCCTCACCAAAACCCCGCCTGCTGGTTGCAATTCCTATCGTTGATCTAACTATTTTTAGTACGTAAAACAAAATCCTTGCCCAGAAGTTTAGAACCAACCTTTTCATAAGAAATTATTTAAGTTGAAGTCATGAAAAACAACCTCTACCACATCAAGTAAAGATAAGGTAACTGTTTCATTTTTCAAGTACTCCATAAACATTAACTTTAACATTTAACTGGAATCAAACCTGAAAACTTTATCGTGCTGAGAGAAAACCCTAACCAATTAACCACAATTCATGTATAAACATATTTATCATTCAAGTGGTTGTTCAACACGTCTACGTATCACGAAGCTTATATTTAACAGTTGTTCTTACGGGCAGAAGATAAGACATAACGGGGCAAAATCTTACGTCGTGCGATCAATAATTCTATTTAAGGCAAATATAACTATGCACCATCGATGTTGGCTAGCGTGGTTCATGACTTATTCCCCTGATTACGTATAACCGTAATTTAACAGCTTATTGGTTAAAGCATTGGGTCCAAAAAACTACGGCCAGTTGTTCAAGCTTATACCAATATAAGTACGCACAAAATGAAAAACTTATGTGGAGAAATCCGTAAACCCGTCCAAAAATTTTATTGTTTCAAACACATCATTAATTTACTTAAACATACACCAGAATTTAACCCGACGACTTGAGCATGGTCGCCTGTCTTCATTTTGAATGTAATGCCACATACTTTATAAGTTGTTCTTCAACATCTCTACATATCACGACGCTGAGTTTTGATAGTTTTACTAACAGACAGGAGTAAGGACTTAATGGACCGAAGACTAAGGAGGAAAAACAAACTATGACTCATCAAAATTGGCTCACGTGGTTGATGACTTATTCCCTTGATTGACATATAAAGGGGAGGGGAGGTTACAAGAGGTGGATGGATATAATGGATAGTAGAAAAACGGGAAGTATGCGAGAGATAGGAGATAGTGTTCGAGGTAATAAAAAAATCCGAGGATACTTTCACCACGACTCAAGCCTGTGGGGTTGGGGCTACCGAAGGAGCACCCCCGTGGCCCAAATTCAACTATAAATGATTCAAACGAAAAAACAAACACACACACGACGACTGGCTCACGGTGAAGGATGATGGAAGTTCAAACACGTAACACGAAATGTAATCTAAAACTCGGTGGGTGGAGCAATGGATGGAACAAGTCACAACACTGGCTCTAGATAACCCCCATTTTGACTTGGCTGCACTGGAAATAAAAGCCTAAGGGGGTTAGGAACCCGGCCTTGGACGGCATTCACAAAGCGGTAATCGAATATCATAAAAATAAATTGTTTTAATCTACATACAAAATCGATACCATTTTAGTATTAGTTAAATTGTTTAGATGTGGAATGGTAAACTGTAAGTGTAGAAAAAGGAAATGTAATGCGACAAGTGCTGTCTTTGTGCTTGTACTTATATATTAAAAAGATCTTTGAATAGGAAAATAATCCGTAGATGATTCCTATCCTCCCGGAACGATTGTAAAACTAAGTGAACTCCCGAATGAACCAGAAGGCAAAGAGTAGGAATTTACTTATCACGTTGTGCATTCCTCTGATGCAATCGAAGTCTTTTCCGTGCTTTGCAGACAGACGAGTACTCTTCTCTTATAAGACATCTATCATCATTTCAAATAAGGCCAGCTATACTTACATGGAACGAAGATTCCCAAGAAGCAAAACTGTAAGAAAAAGAGTGATTAATATGTATCAAGAAATTTTACGACTAGTATCAGTAGCTTTGTGTGGGCCAATGCAGTTGAACGCTTCGTTTAAAAATGCAATTCAAGTGATCATTCTTAAACTCAATAAAACTTCATGCAACTTCCATTCGGAAAATTCGTTGAATAAGGTTATATCTGGTGGTTTAAGTAAAAACTATACTGAATACCGCACTGCTCAAGCCATTTTTGAGTTTATTGGGAAATTGCAACTTGCAATTGAATCAGACGTGGGGAAAAGGATATGAAACAACTACTCAGGGGCAATTCACTCGTTCCTGCATTGGGAGGCGTTAAAAAATTCAATCCAAAAAAGGTGGATTACGCTTTGTCTTTTAATCTATCATCGGAAAACGTAAGCTATACTCATGGGAAACTACCCGGTTGCAGTCAAATGGTAAAGAACACGTTTTTCCCACAGCCACAAGGAAGAAAACTAGATCTTTCATGTACAGGAATTACTGCTTAAACTGACAGATTCCGGCAATACATGAACTCAAACGAGCATCGTTTTATATGTTAACAAAAAAACTCACCCACTCTGACCCCAGACTGCTTCAAGTTTGCATGTTTTTTCTCACATTAACGATCAAATAAACGGTATTGAACAATCACGTATTGTATATCAATGACATTGGTAAATTGCAAAAAGTTCCCACAGTACCTTTACAGAACAAATACAGCTGTCATACTATGCATTACAGAATCGCTCTGTATTTCAGCAACAGTTCCCATTAGTTAAGTATAATATTGAACAATTATTCCATCAACTGTTACTTAAAATAATTGAGACTCAGAAATAAATACTGTAAAGCAGAGAAACAGCAACATTATTTATTTGACTCTTTTGTCCACCATTAGACTCAATCCCTGCTTTACAGGGGGATTTCATCAAGAATATACTTCAAGAAATTTTCAATTCAAATTTTGTCCCAACCGTTTGCAAGTTTTGCCATTCTTGTTGCAACTTAACTTTTTTAATGTTATAGTTCGTAGAACAAAATTAATTTTAAGAATAAAAGTTTACACACCAGTTTTTTATTTTCTTGTTAAATATCCCCTACACAGTTTAGATCCATGTTTGAGTCATTTCCTTGGAAGAGAAATCCTGTTCCAAAGAGCCTCTTCCCTGAGGAGTCAGGAGCGCACGATGAATTGAAATTTGTTGGCAATTCCTTCAAGAAACTAGAAATACAGAGGGTGTTTGGTTTCCACACATAGAGAGAATTAACTTTTTGAACCAATTTAAAAAAAAATTCCCATTAATATGAATATAGGTTAAAAATAAACTCATACCAGTTGTGCAGAACTTACACACGTTTCTGGGCAAACAATGAACAGAGTGGGAAAATTATAGAACTAAGCCATCGAACTACAAGCGATTGAAATTTGATTAGTAACAATGGTACGAATAAATCTTAAGTTAGGGAGTACCATTTTGCACCAATGAATGTCAATAACATAATACACTGAAATAAATTGGAAATACCACGAAAAAAAAATCGAGTTACCATGGAATGGCCCGGATGCAAAGGACGGCAGGGAGTAGTTGGTGAATGACACGAAGAAAGATGATTGACAACGAAAAAGTGTTAACAGTAGCGAAATTAGTGTGTACAGTAACAAGTAACTGATATTCTTATTTTTAACCAGGCAACAATAATTGACACCCTCATATATATACACCACCAGGCAAGTGAATTTCTTTTCAACGTAATTTTTCGAATTTTTTGATAAAAAGGCAGTTGCTGGATGTTGTCAAACGTAATTAACTAGTGGTAGTAGTTAATGGGATGTGACAATCTGCTCTAGCGCTGTGGTTGGGAACTCAATTCGGGTACAAATCGCGCTTCATTGGAGTTGATTCGCGACGTGTCGGTTCAAAATCGATGTATGTCTGAACAAATAGATTGAAATGTAATGAAATGGTTTTGCAATTGCCCAGTATATTTAAGGGTTGGCAAGAATGAAAAAATACCACAGATCTTTTTTTCAGAGAATTTTTTTAACAGCCACATTTTGAGAGTTAAGTGTAATGTTTTGGCTGTATTATTCACAATTGTATAAATTATTTAGAAACTTTGACTTTACGAACTCTATCAAATAGCGTTAAGTACGTTAAATTGTAAATTCCGTACACTATAGGGCTTTGCTGGGGTTAATATTATGTCATACATTTAGAGGGAATTTTTTGACGGAATTATCCTTCAAATTACATGAAAGGGCCTCGAAGTGCTCTCAGCTACTAGAAACTTTGTGTAGGTCATTTTGAGCGCCATGTAGTGTATCCACATTACGCCATACTAAGTTGAAAGGACTTTTAGGCAAACTGAAGTAAGAAAATGACATATTTAAATATATGTATATATTTCGGTACAAAGGGATTTATTTATTAAATTACCGAAAGTTTAGGGGCTCTTAACGCAGCACATGTTACAGTAGTATGCTGAGAGAGGCACCCCGAAAGTCTTTTTTTGGGAATTTTTCAACAATCAGAATCGAGGAAACCATAAAAAAAGGATTAAAGGGTATTTGTAAGGTAAAGTTTTCATAATTTGGGTATGACAAAATTAGTCAATGCTACGTTTCGTTAAATGAAACATCAAACTATGTGACTCCTTCAATCTTTGGGAGGAATAAAAACACGAAAAAACGGCCATTTACATTTTGGACTTTTGGTGTCGGATATTTGTTTCGTTCGTTCTAAGTCTTATTACGTCTTACGAATTTTATCCATTCCCAACTTAAAAATACAGGAATTTACTTTCCTATGAGCTTATTCTAAATCCCGAAGCCCAACCCAATCCGAGAGGCTGTATTCGTCCCAATTTCGTTTTTTTACACCTGAACAAAGTAGAACTGTTGAACGGCCAATTCAAACAGTTGTTATTGATTTTCTCATATTGTGCAGATGGTGTCAATAACGCCATAAGGTGTGAGCAAATAAGCACAAATTGTACCTGCGTCACTCTCATCTCCTTTCCTTGACGTTAAAACTACATATGTAGTTATCATAGTTATCAATGTCCTAGTATTAGACACAGTTCAGTACTAATTACATCTGAAATAGACATTGTTACATCTCTTGTGTAACTAAAGGTAAGGCTAATACAAAAAATTATTTTAATACGAGTTTTTAAGTAGGCTTATATCTCATCAGAAAAATTAAGTAAATTTCATAGTTGAAAAACTACGATGCAGTAGTAAGGGAGACTGAATTTCAACTTAAAGCTGAAATTATCATTTCGGTCTTTTTAGAATGAAACCATACATCTTATTATTTCCTTTGTGTTTTCTGTTTAGATGCAGACATTGGTTATAATCTTCACTATTTTCACGATTTCTTGTGCATTTCCGAACGCATATGATGATAACGAAGACATAGATCACATTGTCGGTGGGCATAAGGCTAATTCATACAGCTTTAACTTTTTGGTAGGTTTGGTTGTGAAATGTTAATTTATGGTTATTTGAGGGGTAGGTAACAATAGGATATATTATATCCCTCAACGCTTTGTCTTGATACGGATTGATGATACATCCTTATACCGAAAAACGAATCCTGGCATTACATGCCCTATTATAAAAAAAAGTGACACATGTAAAATATTTCGCAACCTAACCTTAAGTTACTTTATCTTGCCTTTAAGAACCTGAGTAACCTGTCATCACTTATCTATCTTGATGAGGGATATAACGAAGGGAGAGGATGTGTTGGCATGGGAGAAGTATAACGTCTATCACTTTAGGAGACAAAACGCCATTGTTGCAATTTCGCTTCCCCACTAAATAATAACGGATGCGATTCTTAAGAACCTATTTTTGTGAAATTGGAGCTGACCTGAGTTAATTTATAATTTTGTAACTGCAGACCGCTTTGTTACGTGATGGGGAATGTTTCTGTGGCGGATCCCTTGTTACGGCAAATCACATTCTGACAGCTGCTCATTGTGTCGATTAGTAAGACATTTGACTTTTTTCTAAATCATTGTTGAATTTTCATAAATGACTATTTAAGTATCAAACCTAAGGATTACGGTTTGATACAACTTTTACTGAATACATCTACTCTCAACCCACCCGACAATGGGGCGATTCATAGAGGGGTGAAAAAGATTGTACATCATAGAAATTATAATTCAGCAACTAGTGTATGTATTAAAACTAGTTTTTACCGATATATTTTTATAATTTTCTTTTTTGTGCTTTTTCATTAAAAATCTACGTAGGTTAACGATATTGCCATAATTACGTTAGATTCTCCCGTTGAAAATATAAAACCCATACCCTTACCTCGTATCGGATCTACTTTGAGGTATTTAATTCTTGATTTCACTTTCATTAAAGGTGTAAAACAGAAACAAATTTTAAATATTTTTTAAATATTTTAAGTGTTACATTCTCTGATATTTTAATGATTTGTGCTTACTACGTCACAAAGCTGATTATGCTCTTCAACTTAGTTATTCCGGTATGTGGGCCACAGTAATAGGATTTGGACGTACATTGAAAACCCTGGCGGAAGATGAGTCGAGCGGGAACGGATCTAATACGCTTATGGAATCGTCCTTGCAAGTCATTAGTAATTCCAATTGCTCTGAAATGTATTCCGAAAGTAAAGAAACGAAAATAAGCGCCTCAATGTTATGCGCTTACGCTGCCGGAACCGATACTTGTCAAGTAATATTAGATTTTTGTATAATTAGTTTTACTAATTTGCATGTCTGAAATTAATCGCCATCCTTTCATTTTAAAAAAGGGTGACTCGGGTGGACCCCTGATTGTTGAAGGGACTCAAATTGGCATTGTCAGCTGGGGTATGTAGTTTCTTACGGGGTTATATTTTATACATATAATAATATACCATCAAATGTGTAACTAATAGGATATGGTTGTGCTGATCCCAAGTATGCCGGAGTCTACACTAGGCTGACCTTTTTCTACACCTGGATTAGATTTAACCTAGTTTAAGGGCATTTTGTTTTCATTTTGGCTAAAAGGAAATGATTTTCTCTTAAATCAATTATTTGGACCGTAAATATTATAAATACACGATCCTATGCACAAAAAAAACGGGCAATCCTCAAAATAGCCTAAAAGACTAAAGGGAAAAGAGGTTTGCAAACCCTGAGGGCCTAAGAGAGCTGTAAGCAGTACAAAACAGTGACTTGAATAAAGATCGTAGAAAGTTCATCAGAATTTAGGGAACGCCCCACAAACATGGTGTGCTGTACTTTTTTAAGTGGGGTTTGGTATTTTTAGCCTTAATTAAAAGTGGAATTCTCCTGCTTAGACTATTTTACAAATGAATAAAAATACTAACGTTACCAGCGTTATAAACTGTGTCGACCCATAACTGTAAGAACAAAATCCTCTTTTCATACAAAAAACCTCCTATTACATTCACAAGGGTTTTTCTTCTGATTATTAAACTGGGTTTTTCTTTTTGAAGATCAATAAGACTAGAAAAATCATTGCTGTAGTTTGACACATACAAAAACAAAAAAGGGAAAAACAAATTGATTTTATGTCGTGGGATTGAGTGAATAAGACAAATGGGGAACGATATTATTATTTTGTAGTGAATTTTTGCTAGATAATTAGATTTTATTAATCTATAAGAAAATGTAAGAGAAAGTGGTTCTTAAAAGATGAGTAAAATTGAAAGAAAAATATTTAATAAAAAAACAAAATTAAAAACAGTAATGGAAATAATGTAAAATTAGACGCCACCTTTCAGCGCTTTTTCTTACTTTGAGATATTTTTGCGCATTTCAATTGTTTTCCCATAAAATAACACATTGCACAGACGGCAAGCACAGAAGGCAAAGGAAACAGGCAACAGGCAAAGGCAGCACCACAGAAAGCTTTGAATAATTGATTGTAAAATATTTGATACTTGATATAATAAATTGATTAAATATTTGATTGATATCTTGAATATTTGATAAGCCATTTTGTAAAAAAAAATCTATGACCGAACCCTAGTACTACCACGTTCGATGAAATTACCTAGGTTTAGGGTTAATCAATCTTTTTTTTTAATTAATGTTTTTAAAAACTACGGTTTTCATCATCATTTAGGGGGTTTTTAGGCAATTTGAAATAGGAGTTCAAAAGTAAAATCCCTATTTATCTATACATACCCACGCAGAGACCACATAAAATCAGATAACCAGTTTCCATTAGAGCCCAAAGGCTCTAGCCTGCAACCCTTCTCATGCGACTTCAATCGACTTACGACATACGAAGAGGTTCGTCTGCTATCTGCTGCGCAATGACTCAATGTAATTTTTTGCCCTTAGCTCTCAGCTCGTTGTTCGTTTTCCCTCCCAGCCTAATAACCATTTTTCTGTAGTTACTAAAAAGAAAATCTACTGTTTTTTTAAATTAATAATGAATAAATAAATTTTAAAATATTATTCCGGCAGCACTGTTAAATAATTACAGACAGTCTTGTTGGATTTTGCTTTCTTTTTATTTGTTCTATTATTTGAATTAGAATAAACATGTTTTTCAGTTAGTTTTGTTTTAAAAATCGTTCATAACTTCCTATGATAACTTTTACCGCAGCTCTAATGAGTATTGCCTATATAATAGGCTATGTGTAGTTACAAATTTCCAACGGCCTATAGGCCGACATGACTGCCAAAAATATTTTTATTTGCTTTTCTTTCAATGTTTTCTTTACCACGCTGTATTCCCCCATCTTTTGCAACATTTTGATTCTTTTTTATCACCCCTTCCACATTTCATCATCATGACGACTTTTTTCTTTGCTCGCCCTTCCTCCCCAACATTTTTGTCGCATTTTTATCTTCGATTTTGAGGCAGTCTAAAATCTGATTTCTGAGACAGCACATAGTTCGCTTGTCTCGTCTTCCTCTTTTTTCAGTTATTTTTGGCTCACACTTACTTCTATATTCTACTTACTACTGTTACACTTATTGAAATAAAAAAACCAAACGCAAGAAATCTTAGTTCAGCAGAAGTATTATTTCTTAATTAGTTCTTATCTTAGTTCTTAGCACACACCAACTTCTTTTCTTTTAGTTTTGAATATAGCTTAACGGCAGCAGAAGAATTGCCCATAAGCTGCTCCACTGGTAGCCATATGGAGCCCAGCGAACGGTGGTTGCCACAGTTTCTACATGTTTTGGGTTCTTTACACTCTAAGGAAGGCCTCGAGTTGATGTAGCATTGCATTGCAACTAAAAAACGTAATTAAAGCATGCTTTGCAGAAAAAAAATAAGTCTGCATTTTGTTTTAATTTGGAAAAATCGTTTCCTTATACAACGTCTTTTCTTTGGCTTAAAAATTAAATCTGTGATTATAATCTAAACAAATTGTTTTTAATATTTTGTTACACTAAAATTTTGTGTTTGTTACTCAACCTTACAATCTACTCGACCTTACAATCTAAGTGTTGGGCGTTGGGGGGAAAAACTTACAACAAAAACTTGTAAGTATTATTAAATTTCATGTATTTTAATATTTCTCATACAGAACATTTGGAAAACAGAAAGATTCAATTATTATTCAAGACTGAATACTGCTCCCTCTGTATTATTTTCATTTTCTTCCTCGCTGCCCACTCTTCTTCTTCTCCCTTGGCTTGTCCCAAACTTTCTTCTTCTCCCTCTCAGTCCCAGTTCCAAAATTTCCATGTAGTGTCTGTCTGACTTTCTTCTTCGATATACAACTTTCCTACCCAGTTGGTCTTGCCGTTCCAATTTTTAGGAACTTCTTCTAATTCAGGAAGTTCTTCCTGAAGAAAATAAGAACATGATTACAATTCAAATTGCCCTTTGGAAGTTTGAAATCGCCATAAGAAGTTCCATGTCAACATAATTGATGCCCCTGAACATCGCTTTATCATCAAGAATATGATCACCGGTATCACCTAACCTAACCCCTTGTAAATGAAATGTGTTGTATTTGAGACTCTAACTCCATGGCATAATTGTGTCGATGACGCCGCCTAAAAGCCACAGGTAATCCATCTATGGTGTTTGGTCGAGAAATCAATCACAACAGCCATCTCGCTGCTACCCCTTCTAAGCTGAACTCGATATGGTGGAACTGTTGATTAAAAACTGTTTCGACGCAATAATTTGAGAGCCTTCAGAGATTAACCTCAAAGAGAATGTTATAAGCAGCCATGGAATTTATTCGTTAAAGTTGAGATTCATGCACGACACAATAAATGGTAAAGACTTGTTTGAATGTTTTGTGTAGTATGTGGCTAATCAACAAAGAATCAATTAATAATGTGGAAAGGGACAGAACAATAAAAAATCATACCTGGGATTGCAAGAGCAATCATGAGTGGCCACCCAGCCCAAAATAACCAAAGTTAGGAAATACAGACACAAATGGAAAACAATAAGCAACAATAATTATGAAATATAACAGTAAGCAGTTTATGATATTTGCCAAGAGCCATGCAAGTTAGACATATCAGAGTTGCTCTCAGAATGACAGTGCAGTGCAGAACGGAAATATTTCGAAATTAGAAATAACAAGCACATTCACAAATTGGGCAAGAAGGGCAATCGGTTCTACACATTAATATACTCACAAACTGAAGAGAGTTTTATTCAAAAAACGCCCAATGTTAAGAATATAATCATGACAGGACTCGTAACTATCTGCTTCTAGAGTTCAACAAGCATGGACTCTAGGTCACAGGAAAAGAACAGACGAATTTACTTTCTATAGTGGTTTCTTGAGACCAATTGTAGCGACTGAACATGCCTTTTTGGCTTCTTTGAGCTGAGGAACAGGGACAAAGAATTAGACACCACGTGTAGCGTAGCGACGTAGTTTGTTCTATATTATCAGTTCAGTACATCTAAAGAGGCAAATGAAAGAATTCTGTGGCCAGCGTTCAAAAATTTATTTTTGTAGTGAGCCTGAATGTTGGGTTTTTCTTGGCTTGCTCAGGAAAAGAAAAGGTTTGCATTTGAGCTGCAGATGGCATTGAGTTCAAAAAAGGCAATCTCGGATGTTCTTAATAAGGAACAAGGGGTAAAGTGTTATCATTTTGTGGGCCAGTTTTAGTATGGGGAGATTTGCATTTACTTGTGCATACAGGTGAGCAAGAACAATCTCAAGGATACAAAACTGTAAGAGGAGCAAATATTTATTCATTCTTCTTAGTTGCTCCAGTCGGCGAATAAGCTCCTCTCAACTTGCCGCTCCTACCCTTGTCATTGGCCATCCTCTTCCCCTGGGTGCTTGAAGTGATGTGGATGGACTGCTGCCGACTGGTGGGGTTACTTCCGGTGGGGGTTCGCGCAAGCTCTTCCCAGAGCACCTTAACGATGTCTTCTTCTTCCTCGTTATCCATATCTCTCTTCATCTACTTCTTTGATTGCTTGAGGCTGCTGTTGGTTGTTAGGGAAGTTTCCTAACGGCCCCTTTGTCTCGGTCTGAAACGGATATCGCCGTGATATCTGGACCTAATGGCCAATTCAAGCTCAAAGAGTGAGAGATGATGATCTATGATTGGTAGGCCAATCAACAGTTTCAGGCTCTCACGAAAGTTGCTTCATAGTGGTGTTGGTTTTTTTGCAGATATTTTAGTTTAAGGGGGCGATTCACTTTACTAATTATTTTTTGGGGGCTGGGCTATTCTTCTTTATCGTTTGTTCTTGTACAGGGGATGAAGAATGAGGCCTGTACACTCTGGCACCAGTCCAAGTCTTCGGGCCTCGGCCCGTTTACGTATTTTTGTTACGGACGAATCTTGAAATTTAAAAAATGAAACTCTATATAAGGAGGAAAATGTTGACTGGTACATTATTCACTCCAAATTTTTGTTTTTTAAGTTTGATATTTTAGACTTTATTCACATTTTAGTATAGGGGGATCTCTGGTGCCATTTTGGAAAGGAAAATTGTCCTCCCGCTACATCAAGGAGAAGAAGTTGGTATATTTGGACGACAGAATTTGGAAACCCTAAAAGTACGTTAAAATAGGGTTGTTGCACGAAATTTAGGTTTTTTTAAAACATACATGGTAAGAATCAGTTTGTCACCCTGATTCTCATGGTATTTTTTAATATTTCTAAAATAAACTGAAGAATGCGTATTTCTAATGCAAAGTTCGAAAAAGATGCCAAATTCCCAAATCTCGTCTCTTTCTCTCTCTTATCTCGTCACCCCACCACCAACCTACTCAGCTTCGAAGTTGGGTGGGTGGTGGGTGACAAGGAACGGGTGGTGGGTGACGAGGGATGTGTGGGTGGGTTCGTCACCAATTCAATTGAAGAAAAAACTTTGGGATTTGGCATACGACGCGTCAAGGTCGTAGCCGTGCGTCAGGGTTGACACCCTAGCGGTGTTGTACCAAAACGCAACAGCCGCTTCGGTCCCAACCCTACTCACCCGATAAAGGACGGAAAAACGTCTATACACAATAATTCTGACGAAGCTCAATATTCAATATTGGTCTTTTGGTTTGGTGAAAGCCAAAAAATAATGGCAGTTGCAATCTCAAAACAAATGAAAAACTCCACGCAGGAAAAATAAGTTTTAAAATGTTACATCCTTATGAAAACGGCTTTTAAAGAAAATATAGACCACACAATTTAAAAATTTGTAGTTTAGAATCAAAATCAAACACTACTTCCGCCAAAAAAAGCGATTCACAAGTAGTAGTAGGTGCTAGGAGTTACTGCGATTAGTTTCAACAGGGGTATGGAGAGTCTCTCTCTCTCTCCATACCCATGGTTTTAGTGTTTGCCACTTGTTGACCTGTGGTAGCCTATCTAGCTAAATAAAGATGAAGTTAATTGAACTGTCAGGTGAACATCGTGATCTTCGAAAATGTACGTTTACTAGGATGTACGACATTCAGGCCAAGTCATTCAGGCCCAGGGCCTGAATGTCGTTTGACATGGGCCTGAAATGCGTTAATAAATGCAGACAGACAAATTGCCACTTGTGTCAACTACACAGTCTCCTTCAACAATAACAAATTAACATTTAGACATAAGCAACTGATTTCAATATTTGTCTTTCTACCTTCGTGGGTTTTCTTGAGGCAGGCTCATAACAAGTAAATGGCATTGAGATGTGACTCAAGGTAAATGAGAATTGATAACACCAGCATCAAAGAGCACAGACGACATGGAAGCATCTCACCAGCTGGCTGCAACCAAACCAGGAGCATGTTAGAACGCAGAAGCTCAGACTTCACCTTGCTGTGAAACCTATTCGACAAATTTTTAATTAGTTTGGATTAACAGATATCTCTTGGGTGACAGGAACACCAAGGCAGATATATACATAATTGATTCTTCTGTCAAGTTTTTAAGAATAGGATGAGACATGAGACGTACAGTCGGTACACTTAGCAATGGACGACATTATGTCAAGCCAGACATGTGATCAGATGATTGGCCAAGTGGAAATAGGCCAAATTAACTGTATATTCACACATAAATAATTTGCATACAGTAAACTTAAAATATCAAAAAAAGATTAACCTTTTTAATTTTTATCAAAATGTTTAAGAGCGGGTGATAAAAACACCACGGAACCAAACACCACACCACCAAAATCCCCCAAGTTGGGATTTCCTGACTTGACACAGAAGATTTTGACTAAACAGCATCCAAAATTAAATTTCGCATTCTAAATTCAAATTCGTCAATAATTTTTAAAGTATGGAAATAAAATAATTGAATTTAAATTTATTTATTCAAGATACACCAATGTAGAAACGGAAACCAACGAAAACTACTTACGAGTTAAGATACGCGCAAACTATTTCTAGGATGCATCAATCCATTAATGGATATAAAACATGACCGAAAATTTTTTTCTGAGTTTTAAAAGGTGAATAGCCAGAATAGGAATACATTTAACTAACTCACGAACCCAGCCATCCCACAACTAAATCTTCTATCCAAGAATTGTGATTAACTCTTCCGACGAGTACAACGGGTCAGCGAGGGTTACGTTATTCCGTTTTTGGTCTTCATCTGTAGATAAAAAAATTGTTAAAAAACTTACAAATAAAGTCAGCCACCAACATTTAACTTACCGAAACAGATTGCTATCGTATCGTTAGCCACGGCATAAACGCCAAAAAACAATCCGGAAATAAAATGGGCGGCAAACAAGGTGGTGGCAGCTGCGACCACTTTGTAGTGGGTGGGCGGCAGATAGCCAATGCGGTCGGTGAAGACGAAAAAAATTCAGGATTCCCACCGAAGTTTAAACCAAAAGCCGGCATATTAAAATGAGGAGATTGGCCACACTGGCCACCTCGTTGACTCGTCTGAGTTTTCGCAATTTAGCCTTCGAGGCGGAAACAGAAAATTTTTTTCCCTCGAGCGCAGCGATGACACAGAGGTAGGTTCCGGTTCCACTCACATAAGAAAAGTGGTCCCAAAAGAAGATGAAAGCCCGCGTGAAACAACTTCGGCTGTGACGGCAGCAACAGATGATTTCCCCGCAACATTCGAAGTCCAAGTGCCATTTCTTTATCAGGTATTCAGGTAAAATCTGGAATGACCGCATAATTGCGATGAAAGATACGTATGCGACGGTCCCCATGTTGCTGTCATTAAAACAAACAAAAACAATAAAAGTTTTTAAATTAGACCCAAATACAAATAATGTAAAATAAAAAAATTTGCAATTACAAAGTGGTTCTGTAGAAACTTTGGGTCAAGGCGTAGATTGGCACGTCACGAGGTATGTTTCTTGCACTGTACCATGAGCCAAAAGCACCGGCTAGTACACTTTCAGATACTGAAGAAACGAAACACAGACCCCAGTAAAGACAGAACAAGTTGTAAATCTGAATGACGGTCACGAAAACTTCATTCCACCCGTTTGGAAATTGGAGATTATCCGAATATAATTTTACAAATAAGAAATAAGTGTAAACTAAACGAATAAGCAATCGTTGAGATGCGTTAAAGTAATTTTTCTTTATTTGGTGAATTCACAGACACCGAACACATTTGAAAGATACACAGAATACAGCTTCATACGTTAAGAGAATGGAAAATAGTCCCTCTGTACATTTCATACACATAACTCGGAGCCGTTTCGTTACAGCAGACACAACAAAGAAAAAATTCAAGGGACCAATTCTTACAAATTTCAGTTGATTTAAATTCAATTAATTTAAGTCATTCAACACCAAACAGGAGCAAATTATTCCCATTTTCAGAGCGAAGGAAGAATGGGGTAGCCAAAATCTAAATCGTTGGTACCAATCGGATCGCTTTTATGAGAAGGATATGCAGAAATTGCAAACCATCATTTCCACGGAAAAGACAGTTATTATACAACAAAATTAAAAAAATGTAAGTAAAATCGATAACACAAAAATATTTTCTTTCAAGTTGGTAACACACCTCCAGGTTTTTAAAGGTGTTATTTTAAGAAACCTCAAAAATTTGAGGAAGTCAATGTTGCGAAGTGGTGTGTTTGTAAACACCCATTTGCGAACACCACGGAACCTCAAACTGTTTCAAGGACTGGAGGCAACAGATGCACTTGCAGAGGCACTTGAAGGGGCACTTGCAGAGGCACTTTTAGAGTGACTTGTAGATACACTTGTAGAGCCACTTGGTGAGGCACTTGCGGACTCGGAATCAGAATTTTGAGTAAACAATACCAAATACTCCGCGTCAGTTAGAATGACGAGATCTAAACTAGTTAAAAATAGTGGGCTCATATCAGCTCTTTCTTCTTCAACAACCTGTTAGTAAAAAATTATTAACTTAGAAAAGGAATAAATTGTAATGAGCCAAAATAGCCCGGGGACGGAGCGCGAACTGACAGCGGGAAGATTGACAGCAAGAGCAAACCCAATTCTCATCTGTCATTCACGTTTATTAATTATGTTACACACCCGCGCTTGTCACTCATCAGACCCATGATCATACCGTGCACAATCCGTATAAATACTCCCCAATCTGTAGCAGTAGGGCAGAGTTCTCTCAGCTCTCCTTCAAGCTCCAGCTCCAGAAGTAAGATCACCCTTCTCATACGTTCTATTGTGTACTTGTATGTGTGCTATGTGTGCTATATGTTCACCGGAAGAATACATGGCGTAAGCACTCTACAATTGGAGGTCCCAACGAGACTCATACGAGACTTACAGTAGAGACTTTCTTGCTGCCTGTATTTTTTAGTGCGTTTGTGTACTTGTGAACAACGAGTGGAACTCCTAAAATCTTTTTGGAGGTAAGCGGATGCCTGATTCTTTGAGCAATCCTGAGACTTCTCTCAACTCTTTCTTTACCTCCCTATACCCTAATCTATCAGACGAAAACCTACCTTCCACACATTTACCATTAGAAACTTTCGAACATTCCCCAAGTACTCCAATATCAGACCCTACGGTTAATACAGCCCGAGACAATTTCCTAACAAATTGGAAGGCATCAGTAGAAATCGAATCTTCTTACTTAACCGAAACAAGTAGACCCCACCACACATCATCCGTACGCAAGCTAATTTTACAATTGGAAGAGGAGAAAAAGAAAACACATAAGGCTACTAATAACATTTTAAATCAATACGTCTATCTTATCGTTAAGGACAAACTCGAGACCACAGTAACTCCAGACACTATAAGAGAAACAAGTAAGAGGCTAAAAGATTATATTGTGTTACTGAGAGGAGACGTAAACAGTGTAAACCCCCTGGTACAACAATTACAGATCGTTCACGGAAAACAACGCGAATTTAACACAGAATTAATTACGGTACTAACCAGAGAAGCCCTCTTACAACAAGCCGGACTCCGAAAAACCCATACTGAATTAATTAAAGAAAAAGAGAAAGTAGATAAAAAGTGGAAAGCCGCCGAAGAAAAACTTAAAGAGCAACGAGAAGATATCAATAAATTAGACCAACTTAAAAAAGATAACGCCACTAATTTAAAACTTTTAGACGATTCCCAAAATCACGTAGAAACATTGCAACAGCAACTTAGAGAAGCAGAGAATTATAACACTGACGGCAACCAAATAGTAAAAGACCTCGAAAATAAAATAAAACTACTAGAAATCGAAAACACGACTGCGAAAGATAACGAACTTCAACTTAAGAAAGCATTAGATATAAAAGAGAAACACATTTCCGTAGTAGAAGCAAATAGCTTAGAAGCCAATAATACGCTCGAATCTGAAAAGGAAGAATTAGAAAACAATCTAACCGCAGGTCAAAAGCAGATAGAAACCCTCAACAGTCAAATCACCGCACTCAAACTTGAAAACGAATTAGGAAAACAACTAATTACTCAGATTACGCAAACAAAAAATAAAACCCATAGTAATTACGTTACCGCCACGTTGCAAATTAAAAAATACGAAGAAGAAATAATAGACTTAAAAGACGATAAAGAACAGCTAGAAAATAGGATATCCAATCTTGAGGAACGCAATAAAGATTTAAAAGAAAGGGAAAAAGCTTATCACGACGCCGAGGATCAGTACGAAAGGAATTTTCAGGAGATCGCAGAAAAAACCTTCGAGACAACCAAATTTATAGACGAATTACAAAGCTTCACAGGACGAGACTCATTAGATAAATCATTATTCACTGAACTCGATACAGAAAAAGCAGATATCATTAAAAACCTACAAGAAATTATAGATAACCTTACAGCACAAAATAATAGCCAAGCGACGACAATCTTTAAACTACAAAAACGTAATACGACCCTAAAAAAGAACCGCAGAGTCAGTATTTCAAACATGGGAGCAGGTGCAGGAGCAAGTCAAAATGGAGACGATGATGCAAACAAAACAACACTTACACCCCCACAGGATACCACTATATTAGATAATGTAACAAAACCTATAGTGAAAGTATTAGGCGAACTCTTCTCACGAGAAGACAAAAAATCAATTCCAACGTTTAAGGGAAAAAGTACCGACAAATTAATCACCGAGTGGTTAAAAACAGCAGAACACGTAGCGAGAAATAATGACTGGGACGACGACCAAAAGATACGTTTCTTTTCAGACCGCCTCAAAGGAGAAGCTTTAGAATGGCACGATAATTATGCGGAAGAGCAAGGCGACTTTATTAATTATGTCGACTGGAAATGCGAAATAATAGAAAGATTTCAAGATTCATACGACCTAGCAGCCCTTAGAAAGAAATTCAATCGAATGAAGCAAAAGCCCGAGGAGAATTGTAGGACATTTGTATCCAGGCTAACTAGCCTTTACGACAGCCTAGAAGGAAAATTAGATAAATTAGACGAGAAAAACAAAACAGACGTAGAAGATGCACTCCTCAGTACAGTTAAGAAGATGCGAGACGACATTAAAATCAAAACTTTACTCCAAGGAATATTACCCAAAGTAAAAGCCGAATTGTATTTGCGAATGCCAGAAGATTTTAATGATTTTGACCAGTTATGTAAACAACTATTTATTTCGGAACAAATTTTACAAAATAAAGAAACTAATGAGGATAAAGAAATAACGGCAGTTATCGCTGGTATTACGCATCACGAAAAACAACAGGATGACGAAATAACACAACAAAAAGTGGAGCTTGAAATAATTAAGAAAGAATTGACAGAGTTAGGAAATATAACTAAAAGACGACAATCCTCACAGGAAAATATTGCCACTATTGGCGCAGTGGACCAGTACGGTTCTAGACGAGCAGAATCCGCGGACCGACGTCCGAGACAAGACGACTCAAGAGTACACTTCAACAGACCCCCACAGGGACAAACAAACACCAGAAACCAAGAAAATCGTAATCCAGGATATAATCGTGGGCAGAGTCTTTTACGATGGGACCCCCAATGGTTTGACAATTGTTGGCTTGAATCTAAAAGCGTTCGGGCTTTTAGTTGTGTCTCAAATTCTAATACTTTTATCTTTTCTTCGATACAATATAGCCTTTTAGGCTTGCTTTGTTTCTTTTACTTCCCTCAGCCCTTTGGCTGGTTTTATATCTATTTTATTAGTAACTTACAACATTTATCTTTTCGTTGGACACTCTATTTCAATGATCTGATCCATTGATTGGATCCATTGTTCTTTCTTTTTAATTATTTCTATCTCTGATTTTTGTCAGCCCTTTTGACTGGTTTTTATACGTATTGTTTCCGAGTATGAACTGTCCCTATTACCGGTTAATATTTACTGGTTATCAGCCCTTTGAAAAAATGACGAATAGAGGGATAAAAAAGACATTTATATTTATCCATAAAGTTATGCTTTCAATTTATACAATTATCCTTTGGTGATGGAATATGCCTTAATCAACAATTAGAGGACTAATTCTTTCCCTCAGAAAAGGGGAAGGAATGTAATGAGCCAAAATAGCCCGGGGACGGAGCGCGAACTGACAGCGGGAAGATTGACAGCAAGAGCAAACCCAATTCTCATCTGTCATTCACGTTTATTAATTATGTTACACACCCGCGCTTGTCACTCATCAGACCCATGATCATACCGTGCACAATCCGTATAAATACTCCCCAATCTGTAGCAGTAGGGCAGAGTTCTCTCAGCTCTCCTTCAAGCTCCAGCTCCAGAAGTAAGATCACCCTTCTCATACGTTCTATTGTGTACTTGTATGTGTGCTATGTGTGCTATATGTTCACCGGAAGAATACATGGCGTAAGCTCTCTACAAAATATACAAAACAAATATTAGTATCGCAGTTACTATGACGACATCAGAGTGAAGAATATTTTGGTCGGCACGATCCGAGCCACTATAGATCGTGAACGTCAATGAATTTTTACAACAAACACATTCAATCATTTCTCTGAAACTCCCTGGAAAATAAAAAAAAATATATATAAACAACGAAATTCCCACATGCTAAACCCACAGAAAAAGACCATCATAAAAAAGCAATGACCAAAATCCAGACCAAATAGAAGAAAACACACAGCATAACGGTTTTAAGGAAAACAGCACGTTACTGGGATATCCGTAGCAGACAAGCAGCTTGGCTGTAGTAAAGAACTCTTCACTTCGATTTGATGGAACGTAATAATGCTTGTGATTGAAAATCAGAGAGGCGAGGACTATCGCTTTGTTGAAACCTCTGAGAGCTAACAGAGCTAACAATCCGCCTGTAAACGGAAGAAATTAATTGGAGTGGAACTATGTTTCTTTTTAAGTAAGAGATAAAGAATACATATTATAAGGGAGAACGAGTGATTCACGGAACAAGAAAGACTTTAAACACCATGCTTCAAGGTGTGAAAGAGGATCCTCTAAATTTGGGGGAGTGGTCTCAACATCGATTTCCCACAAACCATATGAAATCGAAAAAATCGTATTTTTTCTTGTCCTTGTCAGGAGATGGAGGCAGAGACGAAGATGAAGACGAAGATGAAGCCGAAGACGAAAACGAAACGAAGACGAAGAAAGAAAACCTTTGTAAGCTATTAACTGAGAATCTCCGACTTTTAATGTTAACCAAACATCATCTTCCATTATGAATTCATGATCGTCTTCTCCAACATCTACATGAACTAAACCGACGATAAAAATTATAATTGATGGAACGTTATCAAAGGATATCTTTTTCTCCTCTATATACTGTAGACCGTCCCTGTTGTCTATTCCATCTCACCTGGCCGCAATTTTTGACTGGATTCCTCCCGCTGTTAAAAGAACTGCCATCATAGGCATTGATAGCAATGCCAAAAATCCAGCCTGGAATAGTGTTTGAATGGACAAGAATGGCGTTGAATTAGAATATTGTTTTATAATCCAGGCACTCTCAATTTCAAATGTGGACATTTCACTTTTTCCACACAAGCCATCTAACACGTCCTTTGTGGATGTCACTCTGGTTGGTGATTCCGTCTCGCTTAGTGGATGGCACTATCCTGTCCGCCCGTCCCTATCATATAATCCGTTCATCTCCTACGACGTGGTGAATGTCCGAGAGATGGTCTCGCCAGCTAGCTCAGTACACCGTATTCCATCCCCAAAATTCTGTAACATTCCACTCTTTGTTTCATGCCTTGACAGCTCCTTAGCTAATATTATCAGACCAGACGATACCCATGCGATTAATTCCACAAATGATATAGACGACGTGTTAAGCTCTCTTAACTTAGTATTGAAGTCAGTGGCCTATAAAAATAAACTTGCCTTCCATGGCTCCCTAGCCCCGGCCAAGATGCCTTTGTGGTACGCAAATCTGTGGGCTCTTCGTTCAAATCTCAGAGATTCGTATAAGTTAAAAAGAGAATCTCCCTTTCAACAGAACATCGACGCTTACATAAAAAAGGCCCTCTACCAGAGAGGGCTTAGATCATCAAAGAAAGAGAGTTGGAAATCCTTTTGCAACGATAACTTAAACAAAGACATTTTTGGTAAACTAAAAAAACTCGTAAGCTTTTCGCCTCCCAATTCTATTCCTAACGGGTTAATCATAGATGGTGCACATATCTCAGACCCACTGAAATTCTTTCTACGTTCAGCTCTAATTTCTTTCCAGTCATTTCACCTAACAGTTTGTCTCATAAGATTGCTTACGACAGTACAATGGCCTTCTCTGATGAGCCCCTCTCGTCTACTCCTACCAAACCATATGTCACGAAGCCAGATTTTAAACAGGCATTTGAATGCTTGCTCCTCACCAAATCACCAGGCCCTGATGGTATATATCTTCTGTCTGGCTAAGTGAAGCTTTCGAGTTAATCAAATTTCACCTTGTAGCTCTATTCTCTGCCTGTTTCAAATTAACTTATTTCCTGAAGAGCTGCAAATCGGCCAATATTCTTATCTTAAAAAAAGCAAAAGCATACTACAAGCAACCTAACTGTTGCAGACCAATCAGCATTTTTAATTCCTTCTCATATAGTTGCTCGAAAAAATAATTCTTGTCAAGTAAAAGCGACTAGCCTCTACTCAAAACTGGTTTAGCCCAAGTCAGCACGGCTTTAGGTCAGGCCTTTCTACCGAAACCGCATCTCTCTCTCTCTTATTAGTCTTATTGAAAACAATAAAAAAAAGAAAATATCTTCTTGCTGTGCTTTCCTTGGCATTAAGGCAGCTTTTGATTCGGCCTGGCATCCTGCCATTCTAAACAGTCTTATGAAAAAAAATTCCACTCTTCCTTGTTAAAATCCTTAGCAGTTTTCTCAGCTCTCGCTCATGTATTCTGTCTAATAGTTCAAGGATCATTAGTCAACAATATCGAACTCGGCTGTCCTCAAGGCAGCGCACTTTCTTCTTTTCTTTGGAACCTCTTGCCAGAAGAACTCCTGAACCTTGGCTTTCTTTTTCTTTTCATTACCTGTGAAGGCGATATTGTAATTTGCTCAATCGATAAGGATACTCTCTCTGCACATAGAAATCTCTAGCTGATGTGTGACGCTGTGGTCGCATGGGGTGCATCGGTGAAACTATCATTTCATGGCTTGAAATCTGTGCTCATGATCTTTTCCTCCAAACAGAACTTACCTCCACTGTCCTTATTAGTTGACGATGTCCCGGTCCCTAGGTCAAACTCTTTTCCCTATCTTGGGTTAACAATAGACGAAATCCTCAGTTGGAATCTCCACGTCTCAAAAAATGTCAATCTTAAGAAAAAAACTTTTATTCCTAATCCTAAAATGTTGTCGAATGTTCTGGGGCCTATCACGTAACACTATTTCCTTGGTGTAAAAGTCAACTGTTATCCCTACTATCTATAAAATTGTATGGTGTGACCTCGGCCATCAATAAAAAACGAGTTGTTGGATTCCTAAAATCGCAACATCCTTTTGCTTTGGCCATTGGTCGCCTCTTCAAATCAACCTCATTGGATGTTGCTCTCATTCTCGCAAACTTAACCCCATTATACCTGGAGTACTACATGTACTCAAGGAACATACATGTAACATACATGTACTCCAGGAACATACATGTAACATACATGTAACCATTGCTACTTAAGTAGTGAAATCGGTAGCTAAGAGAGCCATCTCGCCTCTTACTGAATTTTTGCCTTATTCCTCACGTCAGGTTGTTGGAAAAATCACATTAAAAGTCATCACGTCTGTTCCACCTGCTAACACTTCGCTGCGTACACACGGGGAAAGACTATTAACTTCAGAAATCGCGGCAAAATGGAACTTTGCTTGGTCAAGTTCATCTTCTGGTGCCCAGACACGGTTGTTTTTTCCGTGGAGTCCTGTGGAGTCGGCACTGATTTTAGGATCGTCACTTACTCCTTTCTTTCTTTGCAGTCTGCTCTCTGGTCACTGCGTCCTAAATAAATTCCTCTCCAAGCTTAAAAGATCCCCATTTTTGCTCTGCTGCTGTTCATCTGGCGAGGGAGAGGACGTCTCCCATATGTTATTTGATTGTAGCAATTATGATAGACACAGAGATGCACTTAAGCTTTGCGCAACCGACTTTGAGTTATCGTGGCCATTCCCATTGCACTCCTTCCCCAAACACAAAACCCTGTGGTCTGCGTTGATCGAATTCTGGTGGCAACAAAACGCTTCCAAACTTTAAAATGTCTTTCTTTCCTTCGACTCAAAGACAACCAAGCTGTTGCTTGAAGCTCCGCGGTTTCTCTTGGCTCGGGTCACCCGTTGGCTGTAGCGGACGCCTTAATCGGATCGTAGCCGTGACGGACGACCGAGGGTTTGCTGGGTTGCCCATAAAAAAGTCAGCCTCGCGAAGTCTCGGACCTTCCAATGGGTTGATCCTGGTCTTTAGAAGTACGCCTCAAAATGTCGCTAAACGTCGGGAGTCTCCTACGTGGTGCTCGAGAACGGTTCAATATCAAACACAATTCACTTGTCCCTGATTAAAGTCTCTACATCGTCTTTACCACTTCTTAACCTTGTTGCCAAGCACATTTCCCGAGTCCGTTATCTCTTGGTTGCAAATGAAAGCACTAGGCGTCATTTCTCAATTTTTTTACGTTTGTACATGTATATATTTTTATTCCCTGTAAATAAACAGATAACATTCGCCTAGAAGAATACACAACTTTTATACATATAAAAAACCAAATCACAACAGAAGAAGAAGAACAACAGTTTTAGAAACGCTCAAGTTACAACTGATGACAGGTGCGCAAATATAATTATAGTTAAGTCACGTGCTTTGAAATCGTCTATCCTTTAGACGTGCCTTATAAGAAAGTTAAACGTGCACTTAGGCACGTTTAGGACACCCACAGCGCTCACAAGACAATCAGCATGACATCATTAATCAAATATAAATTTGGTGCAATATGATCCGTTACAATAGCATTAAAATTGGTGTAAATATTGGCACATTTTTCTAAAAGTGCTGTACTGGTGAGATGTTGCTTGTTTTTATCATCATCCAATCGTTGTAATAAAAAAAATGTCAAGTTCTCCATCCACTTAACTACGGTTAGATCAAAAGAATTCATTGAATTATCAAGTCCATTGGTGTAATGGTTAGCGAGCTGGGCTAGCAATACAAAGTCATAATCCTGACGTGGTCTAACAGTTAAAAAACAATTCACCGAATAAAATGCTTCGAAATGCTCAAAACATTATATTTTATCTACGAAACAATACTAATTTATTACTAAGATTTTTTAGACTTCGCCAGGATTCGATAACACAACCCCAAATTGTCATAAATAAATCGGGTGATTTAATCACATTATTACTGTTCCAAAAATTTCCATATGGGTGGCACAGAATTATGGTGCCGGAAATGGCAAAAATGGTGCTGAAACAGACAATAATTTTTCATGTTCGAGGAAGTGTGGTTTGCATGGGGTGCCGAAAATGACAAAATCAAAGTGCCGAAAAAAAGTGCCTAAACTGGTGGCGACCTTTTTAACAAGTGACCCACGACTCAAGTAGACAGAAATTCCGGAGCGGCTTTCCATGACTAAATCCGGAAAAGGCCTTAATATATTTAAAAAATGTATCATTGTTCGTCTCCGCAGTCCGGATTTACCTTGAAGAAAATCTGAACACTTTTTTACGTTTTTGCGATTTAGCACTATACTGGACCTTATTGATCAAAACGGAAAAAGAAAAAAATTTCTGATTTTCTTTTCACTATTTTTCCTTCATAATTTTTAACAGAAATTTTACATACACCGATAGATCTCGACGAGTAAAATTCATTTCTGTAAAAATTATTATTTTCTGATATCATTTTACCCACAATTCGGTTTTAAAATTTGTGACTATTTCTGGGGGAGGGAGAGACGTCAAAAATATATATCATTTCATAAAATCTTTGTACTTTTCCTGATTCTCATTCAATCGTGCATCAAATGATCTATTTGAAACAATTTTATTTTTAGTTTCTATTGTTTAATTCCTTTGCAATGTGTCCGCCAATCACAGTCAACCTAGAGCCATTCCCAAAATAGATAGGGATTTTTTGAATTCTCACCGTGACATAATACATTTCACACAAGAATATCAGTATTAACAGTTTACACAGCTGTATTTTTGTTAAATAAAAAGAATTAAAAAAGACCTTTCATAACATTTCCATTGTCCAGAAGACAAAAAGAATCGGAAAAATTCAGATTTTTAGGAATAAAGCCTTCTTTGCTATCACCATCTTCCGAATCATAACTCGCCCACTAAACGGAGCCGTAAAAAAACAAAGAACTTTTTGTATAGTAAGACAGTATATTCAGACATTCTAACATTGTTGGTACACAGTACTTCTTTTTAGAAAAGCAGAATACTTTATCAAAATTTAAGGAAACATCCTTTGTAAAGATGAAAGCTATCCGACGTTTCCGTCCAATACTGCCGACATCGCAACATTACCAACAGTTATCGACGGCAGCGTAGAACCGGAACCGGAACCACCTATTGCTCACCCGGCGCCAGAAGAAGCTCCGATACCTCCACCGCCTATGTAAAGAGGGAAAATCCGAAGCCAAGGCCTCAAAGAAATATTTACACTTATCTTATAGTAAGTTTCATTTCTGGTTGATGGAACTTCTTGTTGGTGAACTGCAGCTGTAATGTGAAAGAGTAATTAATTCAGTTGTATAGATATGCAGTAACAGAGGAAGAGATTTCCAACCTGAGGATCAGTGTTGTTTGGTCTTGAGTTTGTTGTAGCCTCTCGTTGGTGAACCAAAACCTGTAATGTGGAAGAGTTATTAATTTAGTTTAATAAAAAAACAGTACAGACGAAGAAGTTTACTACCTGAGAATCAGCATTCATGGGTTCATCATTGATAGCCTCTTGGGCTAAATCAGGATGTGGTTTGTCAACCAATTTTCTTTTCCTGCTCACAAAAATTTCAGGTTCAGACCCTGCAATACAAAGATAAAATCAGTAGCAATAAGTTAAAATACCACAGAATATGCTTTCCCAATCGCACTGCTATGGATCAGTTCATTCAACCCTCCTGCTGTATGCATTTTTCTTGTTGGTTGTTTTTTGGGATTTTCTGCCACCATAATTAAAAGTGAATGAATTCCCATTGTACTCAATTTATCTTGAAGTTTTTCAATGGAATTCATGGCATTCCACCGTTTCTCCATATCCCAT
This sequence comes from Daphnia pulex, assembly GCF_021134715.1. Classification (NCBI taxonomy): domain Eukaryota; kingdom Metazoa; phylum Arthropoda; class Branchiopoda; order Diplostraca; family Daphniidae; genus Daphnia; species Daphnia pulex. The sequence continues at coordinate 9,524,283 of NC_060026.1, read as the reverse complement.
GTTACAGCAGGTTTGTTATTATTAGATAAGGCAGCCTCTGCTGTAGTGTTTTGCCTCCATGGTTCTATTTGCCATTTTGTTCTTTTATGAGATTATTATTTAAAAGGTTAAAAGAAGAATAAAATGAAGCATTGGTTTTAAATGACAATCGCTTTTGATTTCAACATTTTCGAGAACGGATCTGTGTCCGATCACTAGAGCCTCTGGTGAAAGAACGCTGAAAGGCGTTGAATGGTGAGATCGGACTATAATTCGTTTTTCCCAGCTAGACGTTCCGATATAGACGAAAACGAGATCGGACTATAGTCCGTTCACGGTTGAAGTTTGTGTTGATTCTTTATTCGTCCACGCTAAAATGAATAAAGTCGTGCAAAAAACTTTGTAAAGAGTAAATGGACATTTTACGGTAATTTTGGCACTCAGGCTATCATGCTCCTCCCACTACCATAGTTAGCGTTGTCGAAATACACCCCCTATAGGGAACACCGGACCAATTTGGGACATCGGGCCAAGTACATGCAGACCGCAGTTACGAGAAGATTTGACACCCGTTCTTCTGAACCGACAGCAGCACAGTTTGAAACTCTGTCCGACTGTTTCCGATATTCAGAGATTCAACAAGTGATGGACGAAAAAAAGCAGATTAAAAAGCCTATCCATCTAGGGAGGAATCAATCGGCCAAAGTTCTTCAGAAACTGGTCAAGTAAGGTTTGTTAACATAAGGTAAATCTCTAACAACCATCTGTCAAGTATACGTTAGCTACCGAATCGGGGAGATTCAAATGCTGACGGAGCCTAAAGGGTCGGTCTGTTCCAGAAAAACTAAATCCCGTGGATGTGGTGTTGAGATCACAACTGGAGGAAACGATTTTTCAGACTTGGTGGCTTGATAGCCCACAATTTTAATGTAAAGAGGAGGAGCAAAGTTGGCCACCGGATTTACCATGGAGATGGCAATGGCAACTTAGCAGCAGATGAGCCGAAGAATCTTTTCGACCGGGAAGCGATTCGTCTCTAATCCAAGAACCTGTTTCCTCTTTCATCCAATTATAGACGACCGATGAATGATAGAAGTCTGATCTACGTCAATTTTTGCACCTGACCCTTTTCTTACTCATTCTCTTTGTTCTTTTACCCGGAGTTGGCAGGATTTATTATTTCTTCCACCACTCTGGGTGGCCAATTTGTATGATTTCCTACAGAGCCTGATTTTAACTGTGAATTTCATCGTAACTTCTCTTTTATTTATTACTGCTTATATTAATTGTACATATATGTTTAGAAATTGGTTGAAAAATGTCGATTAAATTTCAAGAGTGATAGTCCACAGCCCACTCTCTACTTATCGAGTTATCACTGACCAGCGAATAAAACATTTCCATTTCTGTAGCCCTTAAGTTTTTTATCATTCCATCGCAAAACTATAAACCTGAAGACATTTCAAAACGAATGTGAAGTGCATCATCATGTATTATTTTCTATATCTAATTTTAGAAGAATTTTCGATTCAGATGTTGACCATCTTATAATGTGGTTGCAATAAGGATTCTGCTAATTTTGGGTTAATTCAACCGAAAACCAGCAGTATGGTATCGTCTCATTGAGCTCAGTGTACAAATTTTTATAACCCATCAGGTCACCCACTTTTTAGAAGATGTAGAAAAATGTCAGTATGGGTTGAAACCAATGGCACTTTTCATTTGGTTAGTATTCAAGGCTTTTTCGAGGGTGTTAACGTAGTGGTAATCTTCAAGCCCAACAAATTCAATCCCACTGTATCGAAAGGTAAAAAATCTATTTCCGGCAACTTCACGTGTAATTATATTTTAAATAAAAGACAACTCTATTGAAGCAAAGATTTGTAATCGAAGAAACCAAACAAACTTTTTCAATTTTTACATATAGTTAGTTACTGGACAAAAAGCTTGATTTTGCTTTTTTTTTCTTACATGTTCGTTTCCTCAAACCTCCTTAAACGTCTCTCAAATTTTTCAATGCCTCTGTATGCGTCAATAGAAGCAATTCACATCGCGGTTTTGCGTGTCAATTGTTTCGATGTCCGCCATTTTCTCTGGTTGTTTATGTCATGTTTTGCGTTGTCTGTATTTGCTGAAGGTGTGTTTTCCCAACACAAAGTGGATTTTGTGAATCAGTTTGTTATTTTTTTTTATTCTTTTTTTGTGGCATTTAATTGTCACGTATCTTAGTTAGTATGTGTAGCAATTTGTGATTCCTTCATTTCTTTATTTAAAAAAAAATTCCCTGTTGTTTACTTTTTTTGCGACGGAATCCACAGAGAATTGGCCCGAGGGAAGGAAAGAGAGAAAAGGAAAGTATTAAAAAAGGGGGACCCATACTTTCCTCTTCTCTCCTTACAAAACCACCTAGTGGCTGGTCATAAAAATTTAAGTCTTTGCTTTTAGAAAAAGGTTGCAGGCTAAGGAAACTGATTTACTTTCCAGATCAAGAAAAAGTAAAACGTTGAAAATCGAAAAAAGCCTTTTTTAGCATTCCAGACTGCATCGTTTCAAGGTGACACGTAGCCTAGAGTGCTTCCGATGCGTAATTTTCAAATTTTCTGCAAATTCCTTTTTTTTCTTTCTCTGGAAAGTTCATCAGTTTCTTCAAACTTCAGCCCCTTTTCCAAAAACAAAGACTTGGGTTTTTCTGAACAGCCACTTGGTGGTTTAGGACACAAAAATCTCTTTCTTTGTCCACCTCGCCCGTGTTGAGGTTTGAAAGGGACTACGCTACCCAATCTCGAAAGGATTTCACAAAAACGTGTCCGTCGGTTTTCATTAAGTTTTAATTGAAACTAGAAATAAAGACATGAATAAATCAAAACGTTTTCGGAAGAAACTTACTTAACCAAAATTTTTCAACAAGCTGAAACCGTCAGTATGATTCAATAAGAATTGGTAGCCATCGGAGATTATCGTTACATAAAAGCTGATCTTGTTCTGATCAAAATTTCTTTGTCAACTGCCTTTAATTGCAATTCTGTTCGTCGCGTATCATGTCAAATCAATTTAGGCTTCCCTGAGAAAATAAAGTTGGTGTAAAATTTATTGCAAAATTTCATAGATAATGAGAGGGAAAAAGAAGAATCAAAGCTCATTAAAAAAGAAGAGATTGTTAGAATATTTAGTTTTCAACGAACTCTGCAACAGTATCACTCGTTGCTGGGAAATCCCAATTCGACAGAACACAGTAAGCTACTTCTTTGATTTCTTTTTTGTCTTGGTTGGTTGTCAACAAATTTATCTTTGGTAAGAAATGGATCAATTTCCTCTTGATTCCTGTTTCCTTTGAAGGAATGGAAATAAGGCAATTATAATCCAACATCTGGCTAAATTTTGATGTGAAATTTAAACAAATATTTCTAATGAATCATTTGCGAATCGGAAAAATTGGAAAATATTACACTTATTCTTAATTTTAATTTCAAGGTTTTAAAATTTAATGAAATTTGTGGGATCGTACCACACGATGAGAACAACGCCAAATTCCAAACATTTAAAATTGTGATTTTTTTCTTAGAAAAAAAAAACAGAGTGTAATGAATGTATGGTATACCCGTTTCGGGATTTAAAGTAGTGAGAGTTTAGCATTATTTTTTTGCATAATTTTAACACTTTTTTCTAATAGGTTGTTGACTGCAAAGATTTTCCCACGTGGTTCCTTTATTGTTTTTATTCTCTCTTGATCATTGGAATCAATTGCAATAATTATTTAGATATGGTGTTATGTTGTTTATAAATAAAAGGTGTTTTGGTTTGAGCACAGAAATTTTATTTTTCCATTTTAGGCAGATCAAAATCTATTTCTTCTATTCTATTTCGAATTTTCTTAAATTTATCTAAATTTTGTTATAATAATTAATGTTTCTCTGGCCTACACTACATAATTATCATATCACAATATCCCCTATTTAATTTACTTAAATTAATTCCTGGTAAGTGTTTACATCTCATGCCTCATTGTACGCAAACGACTTCATTTTTTGGGTGAGAAATACAATTCGTTTTGTGAGAAATCAAAAGAAGTACAAATAATAACTATACAACATAATGTCTAACCTTAAGAATAAATCATTTCCAAAATTCAATGGTGGGCGGTGGTAACAAATTGTTCTGTGTGAGTTACTCATTAGGGTCGTTCAATAGAATTCCAACTTAAAAATGGCTTATTCCAACGGATCTAAGACGAAATGCTATAATTTACAAGACTATACATATACATGCAAATCCTTTCAAATGACTTAAAATTGGATTCGCACCAACAGTTGCTCCACCGCTTATTTGCAATCGGTTCCGTCTATTGGGGTAGACTTGAATAGGGACCTCACGGACATGGCCACCAGCACATCCTCCCTCTTTTGTGCAGCAGCCTGTTTCCTCCAAATGTTTTGTCCTCTTGCCAAATTAATATCTTTCGACGAGGAAGATTCCACCCTTTACAAGTATTCAACACAAAATTATACAAAACACGCTAAAATATTACTCACGTTTTGGAATGTAATAATTTATGATTTATCTATGAGCTTCAAAAAAACTTTGATGATACTTGTCACGCCTTGCATTGAACTACCAGTGGATTATTTCAACTTCTTTCATTGTGCGCCTAGATTGACCGTACAATTTAAAAGGCTCTAGCGTGACGATGTTGAACCAATAGTTCTGCATATATTCGAAAATAATTTGAATTTTTGCTCTAATTTCAGGTGTTTCCCCAACTAGGAAATCGACTGCCTCTCGTTGGATGTGCTAAAAAATAGTCTGAAAATGCATAGAATGGAATCAACCAAAACAACTAGAATCTTTCTAAATTAGCCGACATTACCATAAAACCCAGATGCACCTGAACAACAGGCAAAAAAATGCTGTCGTGATTAAAATTTTGATAACTTGCTTGAACATTAGCTAAGTTGATGTATGCCTCTTTCAACCTTCACCTGTCACTTTTCTAAAAATATCCTATTTTCAAAGTTTATTAATTAGAATTAGGGTAGACCATGGCATAACATACTATGGGCCTACTGAACGATGTTTTTTTATGAATAATGTCCTTTGATGTACTAAAGTAACCAAGTATGTAATATGTCCGCACATTGACATATCCCTAACCAAGAATTCACAAGAAAATAAATTTTTATCATTTTTTTAATTTTAAATTTTAAAAAAGTTTTTATTGAAAGATTAATTAAATTACATTTCATACGTGTTTTATGGTCAATTCAATTACAATGCTGTGCCGCCTTTAACGCCCAATATATCAAAAGAACATGCCTTTGGTATGTTTACTGTAATTATGTATTTTGATGCCATTTTCTCGTCCCACTAACTACTCGATTTTATATTTCAAACTATAAGTTTGAAAAGGGCTTCGTAAAGAAGAAAAGGCAAAATAAACTACTAAATTGCCGGATTCAGCAAAATGAACAACTTAAAAACCATACCAAAGTTGTATGATATCTGGTTACATACGTCAAAAATGACACATGCGCAGCCACGAAAGAGAACCTCTCTAGATGCCGCCTGCCGGTGCTAGCCGGAATGAGAGCTTCTTTCTTCGTCTTTGTTGGCCCTCTACCGGACATTTCTACGCATCACTTAACACAAACAAACTCAGCACATATTTCAGAGTTGCCAGATTGCAAAAAATCCAAAGGGGTTCTTCACATCGTATTTCCTTGACATTTCAATGATAATTCTAGACGAATTACCTTTAAAGCTAATGCGCGTGTTTAAAAGCTTTAAATGAGGATCTTCTTCATCATAAAAAATGATTAACTTTTGTTTATGGTCATTTCCATTTATTGGCTTACAAATACACAATCTTTAAGGCGGATATGAAAATCTCGCGAAGTCTTATTCGACCATTTACATACTGGAAATTGTTAAGATTCTCTATGCTCCGCCACCTAGCGGACATGGGTCATACTCTCTACCTGGAAACAAACTCTCTTCAACGTTGCTGCTTTACTTGTTTGGTCTCAAAAGTCCTACTTACTTCTTTACTGTTGTCTCTGAACTACTCCGTTCCTCGTCTGTATCTCTGAACTACCTTATTCTTCACGTGTGTTCTCTTTCATCTCATCAAGAAAGGTACAACAATATACATTTTGCTATCAAGCTGACATGTGTTGAGTGTATAATATCAACAGGTTATGGGCCCAGAACGTTTAAATCTGGCTCAATCATGTCAAAGTCTGAACTAAGTCACATCGAACGATTCAATGGAACTAACTTCCAACTTTGGAAATACAACTGCTGGCTTGTACTCGAACAGCATGAACTACTTGACATTGTCGAGGTAACACTAATTTAAAATCACAGAGTTTTATTAGACTGTTTACTTACTGTATAGATTGTCGAGGTAACACTAATTTAAAATCACAGAGTTTTATTAGACTGTTTACTTACAGATTGTCGAAGTAACACTAATTCAAAATCACAGAGTTTTATTAGACTGTTTACTTATAGAAAACATAATTTACTATCTACAGGGTAGAGATTTGTTGCCCGTAGCCACAGTTGCTCAAGGGAATGTTACCAATCAAAAAGCCATTAATCTTTGGAAAAAGAAAGACACTCAAGCGAGACTGATCTTGATGACCACAATCAGCCCCAGAGAGCAGCAGGCATTCGTGAACTGCAGATCTGCATTCGCAATATGGACAAAACTAGCTGCACAGCACATGCAGAATGCCTCAGCTAGCACCCACGTCCTTCAAGCTAATTTCTTTCATTACCAGTATGTTAAAGGTCATACCATCATGCAACATATTACTGCTATCGAAGGGATGGCTCAACAGCTGGATGATTTGAACCAATCCATGAGTCTATCCCAGATCACGACGAAGATAGTATCGACTTTACCCTCAAGCTACAGACACTTCATGACTGTCTGGGACAATTTAGCAGAAACTAACAAAACTATGCCAAATCTAATCACGAAGTTGATGAACGAGCAACATCGTCAATTGAACTTTTTATTTAACGAGTAATTCATTCAACCTACCTTTCGTTTGAGGGGGGGTGTTAAGATTCTCTATGCTCCGCCACCTAGCGGACATGGGTCATACTCTCTACCTGGAAACAAACTCTCTTCAACGTTGCTGCTTTACTTGTTTGGTCTCAAAAGTCCTACTTACTTCTTTACTGTTGTCTCTGAACTACTCCGTTCCTCGTCTGTATCTCTGAACTACCTTATTCTTCACGTGTGTTCTCTTTCATCTCATCAAGAAAGGTACAACAATATACATTTTGCTATCAAGCTGACATGTGTTGAGTGTATAATATCAACAGAAATGACTAAAAGAAATGTGTGTTGTCTATTATAAAAATTTTTTATATCTCAGAAATGTTATACCCAAGGATGATAAATTCAACATTGAAATAGTAGCCACTTAGAGTGTATATTGTTCGTTAAATTTTCCCAAAAAGTTTATTTTTTAGCGCTAGATGGAGGTAAAAAACAATCGGAAAAATAACCGACAAAAACTTAAGATAAATCAAATTTTTACCACGGAAATTTAATCGCCGATTATTTTTCAGCGATTATCGCTAGCAGCCGATTATCGGCGAAAAAAATCGCGCCGTAAGTCTGAACCTACGGATCCCAAGGTAAAGAAAGGTATGTATGTTAACTTCAAATCCCGCTCTATAGTTTGGGATACATTTTATTTTGATCGAGATAGTGCCAGCCCCATGTATAAATCTACAAGCTTTCTGGGAATGTGCGCCTTCATATTTTGTCAGTAGTGCAGCCACTTGATCAAAGCCGCCATGTCCTTTACCGCTTGTCTTGCCCAAAAATCCAAGGCTAAATTGCGTTATGAGGCTGCACTAACAACAAGAAAATGTGTTCTGCACTTTCGTATTCAAGGTAATTTATTTTTTATAAGCTTAGTAGTTAGGTAATTTAACAGCAAATTATACCCAAAAATAGAGCGAGCTTTGAAGTTTAACACATTTATTTCCTGCTAGGTAGCATAACCCCTTCATATTGAAAAAAAAATTGGGAAAGTCGTAGTCCCTTAAGACCCCTTGCTATATTGTGGTAACTGTTTTTTGGGGGGAGGAGAAGTAGGTGCAATTTTTTTTCAGCAGGCCCGCGGTTAGGGTATAGGGTAATTACAACACTCCTTATCAGGACACATCCAAGCAGCCGATTTTACTTCGTCATTTTAACTTCGGGAATATTCCTTGTCGATATTTCTCTTCAGCATTATCGAGATTCTTGAAGTGATGAAATTGGATTTCTCCTTGAAACTATAAAAAATTTAAAATTTTACAAGATAATCTTAGAAAACGACATATAAATAATTATTAACTGCATATATTAGGGCGTGAAAATGTGATTTCTAATACACTTCATAATGTGGGGGACATCAAAAAGAAAATAGATTTTTTCGTCAGGGTCGGTAGGATGTTTAATCTAATTTGTGAAGTGTTCCATTTCTCCAGATACGCCAAAGAGTCTTGTACTCCTTAAGAAGGGTGTAGACCATAACAAAAAACATTGGTCACAATTGCGCCTTTCTTTTTCAAAGCTTTTATTGCCTTGACAGCAATATTTGTAATAACAATAGAACTGGCCGCACCACTCATTGCGTACACAGAGATATGTTGAACCCATTTAGATCTGTAGCATCTAAACATCAACACAAGCATGATCTACCAGTTTTTCGCTCTTCTTTATTATCATACTATCTCCGCTGTAATCAACGAGTTAATAGCCGAATTAATTTGTTGTTCTTAAAACTTGAGAACCCACATGCGACCCCGACAGTGACACATGATCAAGCGAAGATAAATCAGGTTTTAAAAAACACAAATAAAACGAGAGCATGAAGTGTGGGTGCAATAAAAACACTACATCAAGGAAATTCTCTGGAATAGATGGGTTACCAATAGAATTTTACAGACATGGCCCTTTTTAAAAACCGAAATTACCAATATGTACAATTATATTTCTTATTAAATTATCCTCAGAAAAACTCAGAAAACTGGAATAAAATATCTCTTTTTATAATAATATAATATAATATATACTTTTTAGCTGTGAACCAATTCCAAAGTGAAAAGATTCAAACCCTATCCTTTAAACAATCCCCCAACAGAGGGAGGTTCAATTTTTTTTAAATGGCCAAATTAAAATATCTTTCCTTATTTTTTAAAAAGAATTTAAAAGAATTTTTACAAAAAACACAACAGTTAAAACAGTAAAATGATGTTTTATTGGATAGGACTAAAACTTCGAAACATATTCCATCCAGTAAAAAAGTACCAAACTGTGAAAGAACACCAAAATTCTTTTTTTAAGTTTGGACTCTTTGTCCAGGCTTATAGGTTGTGAAGTATAGTAGTTCGGTTTTGAGTTTATGGGTGAAATTGAAGAAAAAGATCTTTCACCAGCATTATAGCTGCAACGACATATCACATTGGACAGCACCTATAGGAACAAAACCCTGTAGCCAAAGTGAATAGTTCCACTTTTTTGTTTTGTTTCTTTGGTTTCTTGTTTTCCTCGAACATCGCCTGCGGATCTCGTGAATCGACTTCACCCTTCTTGTTCCAATGACAACAGAATAAGCCGCACGAAACCACCTTAGGGAAGTCATTAAACTTGCCTCATCTAAACTGGGTGTGGTAAACAACAACACTTAAATAATAATATCTCGATTTTATTTCGATGCAATCATTTCCATGTACGAGAAGTAAATAGATCTCATAATATTGATTTGACTTGATTGAGCACACTTGGATCGAGGATTATCAGAGTACAGAAAAAGAATCTATGTAATGAAACGGATCAACGATTTCATCGAGATGGACACACGGGAATCAACTCTCTGGCAGATCGTTGTTGGCAACGTGATACCAAAATGACGGGCGGGAAGATGAAACTTCGTTTAGTGCCAGAGAGATGTCCAATTTCGTCTCAGAATAAATCGGATAGAGGATACTGAAAGCCACCAATAGAGTCAAGCGATTGGTGACCAGATCTTTGATACTTTCGGGCAATATCAATTGAAAATGTGAGCTAACGATGTCCAACTCTTCTTGATAAATAATCAAACTCTCCGAAATCGAGCAATATACAACGCGGTTGATCATGTCCAACAACAAAAAATTCACACTTAGCAAAAATTTTACCTATTTCAAAGAAGTGCATCAACAAAATTCAACAACTTTAGGACACAACTTATTTGGCAGCACAATAGAAATTCTCCCTAAATATGAGCTTTATCCCCCAACGAAGGAAGCTTTAAATTTATCAAATACCAAATTAAAATATCAATCCTATTTTTCTTTAAGAAGTTTAAATAATTTCAACAAAAAACACAACAGTGAAAACAGTAAAACAAGATTCCTTCGGTAATATCCTTCGGAAATTTTTTTAAACGTTAAAGAGACAGAAAATAAAGGTTATGGTAGATTTATACATACTATAACGTTTGGAAAATTCTGTTTCCCTTTATTCTCTTTCATAATTGATTCTTTATAACTAATTGACTAATAATCTGTTAATATTATGAGTGGTGCGACTTAGGAGTGGCGGAGGCTTCGCCCCGCCACCCCACGTCGCACTTCACGTTCAGATTAAGTTTTAGCAACATTTATTACTATAGTAACATGGAATTGGAAAAATTATTAGTTACATATTAACTATAAAGAATTGGATGTGCTCTTATAGCAGTTAGATTAAACCACCGCTGAAAAAATCTTAATTCAGGCATATAACCTAAGTGTTTTACGACTAGTTCCAAAATCGATACCGATGGTAGCGTCGCTAGTGATATTACCATAGCTTTACTTCGTCTTTCGTTACATTGTTTGGTGTACACACCAACCTGACCACGCTTTCCCTCAAATCTTATGTCAATGTTGGTGTAATGGTTAGCAACCCGAGCTGGCACTCTTATGGTTCGGGGTTCGAATCTTGAGCAAGCCATTGGTAACTTTTGAAAAATTACACTTAAAAAACTTTTGGAGGTAAATGGAAGTGGGAGATCGGTGGTAACTCTTCACGACCGCCAAAAGATCTTGATGACTGTGGAGAGGACAAGGGAAGAAGAGAGAGATGACCCAGAGCTTCAAAATGAGTATGATCAAACATTTTTAAAATGTTCCTCAACTTCTTGGTTGATGACTAACTGTTAAAAAAAAGGGGAATAGAAATTTTACTTGATCAAAAAATTTATTAAAATCAAGATCATCATTTATTAAAAACAGTTAACAAAAAGAGGCAATAATAAGAACAATAAAGACGAAATCGAACAAGAACAATAAAAATCAAATCAAATATCATCAAAATATCAATATCATATCATCAAAACTTGTCTTGCTAGGGAAGATTCAAACTTTTTTTCTTTTTGTTAACACTGCTGAGCACTCACTGCACTGACAGTTGGAAGGTTAAGCAAACAAAAGCGAATTCACTGCCTAGGATTCGGCAACCAGCTAGGTAACAAGTACGCAAATTAAATTTTTAAAACAGTAATGAAAACAAATGAAACCCCGTTACGACATGTATCAAATTTTGACAGAATTATGTACAAAATTTGGTGACGATTGGTCATTCAGGGAAGAAACGTATAAAGGATAACTAAATGGACATTAAACCCTCTGAATTTCACTACTAGCTACTACTACCCTACCCCCTATACCCCACACCCTATATTGTTAAGGACCTTCGTATATAAATATACCTCAGGGATGATGTTTTATTGGATAGTAGTAAAACTTCGAAATATATTCCATCCAGTTAAAAAGTACCAAACTGTGAAAAAACAAAAAAATTCTTTTTTAAATTGGATTCTTTGTCCCTTATATTTTTATCAGTGTCCCAACTAGGAAAAATGCGCTCGACCTTCCACAGCATACGAATGGCAAAAGCCGAAATTGTTCCAATTTAGAAACGATATTCTAGCTTCACGTAGGGAAATCAATTAATATGAGAAATATGAGTATTCTCGAGAATAGATAAGTAGTGAAAAGATGTCATTGTTATGGATCCAGGTGATGTTGGAATGGCGCAATACATCGACTGTTACTCTTTTACAATAATAATCGTTAGTATTTACATTTCAAAGAATTCACAAGTGTTGCGCAAAAGCTTATCAAATGCTGTTAAAATATGTTATCTAAACAATTTTGAATGTTGAGGTTGAACACAACTCAGTTTTTTGCAATATTCCATTCAAAATTTCATTGAAATGTCGTCTTATTCGACAGAAAACTTAAGCAATGCACAAAAAAAGGAGGGGGTCTATCAGAAAGATAGTAACGATTTAGCAATTTTATTCTAAATTAAATGCAAAATAGCTTCACAATTTTAACAAATTGCAGCCAGGTAAAACATAAAGACAGGCGAGCAACAGCATTCAGATTTCATATGCATTTCAACAAATTTTAGTCTGGATGCAGACAATTTAGTTTTTATTCGACTGATAAACGAAGTGGTTGTTCTTCTGGGGATTCTAACCTTTTCAGTTCTAAAGCCAAGACTTACAAATGATTTAATGCGTCGTGGTAGGTAAAATTTATATTTTTTAATACTTTTCTATATGAACTGTATGTAATGATTTGTGTTTTTCTTCTACCTAAAAGAAAGGAAATCATGCATTTTAAATGTCGACATTTCGGCAGACTTTCTTGCGGTAGCAGAATGAAATGCGATGACGGCGTTTGCTACAAAACTGGACGGGATCACAATCATGGCCATGCCGTGTCGTTTGGCCGATTTTTTTCTTTACTTGCAACTTTATTTCTTATAAATAAATTTTTGGCTATTGTTACCAGAAACGCAATAATTGCACTGGATTGTTGCAGTAAACGAATGTGTTCGTTTGGCTCTGGAACGTCTTGGAAGCAAGAAGAAATCATTTCGAAGAAGTCTGTCAACGGTAATTAGCATGTATTTTTTATAGTCATAACTTTTAGTTAGTTATTTCTTTCTGTTTTTTAGCTCCAATGTCAGGTTGACTTTTGACGCTGCGCTTGAGAAGCGCATATGCAATTTGCTCGAAAGAAAAACCATCCTGGTATCCCAGAGACATACACAGAGATGGTGGATACTCTCAACAAACATTGTCAATATGATTTTGATTTATATCGATACGTTTTGACAGAATATGAAAATAAAATATCCGGGTGAACTATCACACCAAACTCAAGACGTCCAAGATGCTGTCAAATTACTCTATGCTTACTACATGAACTATTGGCTTCTTGAAGTTGAACCGGTAACATACAGCGTCCATCGTGACAACAAACGAACAAACAACGTCATCGAATGCTGGAACCGTTGGTTCAACGAGCGCTATTTAGTTACTTATTCTGGTTTCTTCGAATTCATGAGTAAGAAAAATATTCAATAAATAGGCTAAGAAAAGAAACTATTTCTTACAGGTTTTTTTTATTGAAGCCAATGATTGTTCTGAGCGAGATTTGGATGAACTAAGTGATGGTTTGAGTTTATACCGTGATAATCTGCTTTTTATCGTACAGTCAATAGAAAATTGATCAAGCTTTCGGACAAGTGAGATGAAAAAACCATAAGCCGTGTTCTTTTTCTGGAATTGGCCTCTGGCTTCTTTGAACCGGATCGGATCGGTAACATAGGATATTGTTTTTGAGACGTTTAGTTAGACTTAATTTCTTTACTTATCTTCTAATAGACATTGCCGCTCTTTCGAACCTTCGACACCACTATGAGCTCCGGCACGAACAGGGATTCGGCAAGGGCAGCAACGACTTCAAGCTGGAGCAGCAAAGCCTAAATCTACTAGAGCAATACCAGCAGCAACCCAAGGTAAATTTATTTATTAATGTGTTTTAATATTTAACAATTTGTTCTTATGAATAGCTCTAGAAGCTCTTGCTTTGCCACAGCAAGCCGTGCAGCAAAAGCATTCTTTTACATCAACCGAGGCGCCAGTAGCACCTCCACGAACTCAACCCCAGCTAGCAGATCTTTATTGGTAAAATATTTTTTTCCGACAATATTCTTCGATCGATAACCCACATATTGGTATAATATTATATTATTACTTTGTTGCGACAAGGTGGCTGTTAAATTTTTTTGTTATTTTCCCAATAAATGACTATTATCAAAAATGAATAAATTAATATAATTTTTTTTTATTTTCCCAATAACGGATCATTAAATAAGGAATACATCGTTTTCTATGAAAAAGCTATAGTCTTTTACATTTACCACATGTTCAAAATCCTAAATGATTGGAAAGCTGCTGCCTTTTTAGCCGAGAGTGGGTTTGTACCATCGTCCTTTGTGTCACCAATCCAACACTATAACCACTACACCAGAAACGGTGATGATAATAAAGTCCCGATGTGATCAGATGGATAGTGCATACTTACACATTGTCATGGTTATAGCCCAGCGTGAGCATAATCAATTTAATTTACATCAGTGTAGGAATTTATGATTATTGAGACTATTTGTTTCATAAGTCATTTGTTTGCTGAAAGTGGGTTTCAACCAACCTCCATAGAATTACCTATATGGATATATAATAATAGCAGTTTTAACATTTCATCTCCTTAACGTTTAAGATAAATTATATCACGTAAACGTGAAGGTAGAGTTTTAAATTCGAAGTACGTAAGTTAGTTATTCGAGACTTGTGCAAGATTTGGATTTTAAGACAATTGGATTGTTCAGTTAGGCAATTGTCTGCAGAACTAACGAATTGAATACGATATAAAACATTTAGGATTTTGAACGCATGTTAAATGTAAAAGACTATAGCTTTTTCATAAAAAAGGATTTATTATTTTTTTAATGGTCCGTTATTGGGAAAATAACAAAAAGGTAATATTGATTTATTCATCTTTCATAATAGTCATTCATTGGGAAAACAACAAAACAATTTAACAGCCACCTTGACGCAGCAAAGTAATAATCTAATATTATACCAATATGTGGGTTATCGACCGAAGAATATTCTCGGAAAACAATATTTTACCATTACGGGACTAGACTTATCCATTTTTTTGCCGTAGGGACATCCTTGGCGAGATCCTCTGCATCTGTCTATTGCCTGTCGGGACAAACCCCTATAGGGAATCCCCTCTTAACCCTTGTTTACGTGGCTTCTAGAAGTTAAAAACTTTTATTGCCTCAAGTCGAAATACAATTGAATACCGCTGTTGGTGTAGTGGTTATAGCATTGGATTGGTGACTCAAGGTGTAATGGTTCAAACCCACTCAAGACCAAAAACAAGAACTTGTCTAATAACAAGTTGAAGATGAATAAATATTCCACGCTGGACTATATAACCATAAACACACCAACCAGATTTCCGTCAAAATTTTAAAAGTAGTAAAACTGTTATTTCACCAATAAAAGTAAAATAAATAAAACAAGTTGAAAAAATATTGTGAGCCAATAAATTTGGGTGCAAAAATATATTGGAAAAATATTTAAAAAAATTATTTTACCAACATCTCAATTGTAGGAATATAATATTTTAGCAATATTTGGGAAATATACTCTGCTAGCTGGGACGAAACGCTAATCGACTCGCCATCACTGCAACGTCAACGGCTGCTGAACCCGTTGCTAATTCCACGACTATTGAGCCAATCACTTCTACTTCTTCGAATAACCTTTCGAAGATACGACTCGACATCGAAGTTGTTGACAGTAACCGCCCTAAGCACATCTGAAGAAGGCCGACTCGTTTTAACGATTTCGCTGTTTCTCAGCCCCGATCGACATCTGCAGACACTTTACGAACTTCACCACATCACTCTCCCGTCTCTGTACGTACTCTAAACACACGATGTCGCAACTAACCCACAACAATTCACCCTTATTCCATGTAATTATTCTCTTTCCTCCGGCTGTATGACAATTTCTGTTCCTCTCCGTCAGTGTGCTAGTTTTCAACTTCAATTTCAAAATATGACTGCGCATATTTGAATTTAATATGATTTTATGAACCCATATTTATATAAATGATAAGCCTAGCATCTAAGAAATAAAAAAAAATTTAAATACTGAATTGTCAACATATGCATTGAATAGAGTTGAACACACCTGATATGTTCGCAGTAATTTCGCATTTACTGTTGAAGTAGTCTCGCATTTATTGTCGAAGTAATCTCGCAAATTTGTCGGGGTTATCTCGCAACCTGTTGAAGGTGCGTCGCATCGATGTCGATAAAAAGTTTTGTCGGGTGAACGTCAGCATCCCGTTGCAGGTATAGTTGAGAAGGAGAGGGGGGTTAAGCCTAGTATCTAGCCAAAACAAGACCCGGAGATTTAGCACTTAAGGCCGTAAAGACTTGGACAGTAACAGGGCCAGATTGCACGCTCAAGTTGGACTAATAGATAGATGGAGGAAGCGAGATATTAAGAATTTTAAGCACAGCACTCGAGTTGGTGAACACAACGCAGAAGCCAAGTGCACCACGCTTGTGGTAGACACGAAAAAAGAAATGGAGACTTCCAAGAACACACAGATGAAGAGGAACAACTGTAGAAAAAAGTAGAGAGTTGTAGAGAAGAATGTTCCATGGTGGATAGTTGGTATTAAGAGGGAAACTGGTGCGAGACAGTGAGTGGCCTTTGCTCAGGAAGGGGGGACGCTGAAGAATGAAATTTCGCTATGAGTTGGAGAAGCACAACTCACTCGAACTCGCTCGAGAGGATACGCAGTGTGGCTATTTAAAAAATTCTGAGGTCAAGAGGTAAACCTAGACTGATCAACCGTAAGTAAAAATGCGCTCTACAGTAGAGGAAAACAGGAAACGAAGTTGTTTGCCATCAAATCCGAAAGACAGTCGTAGTCAACTGCTGACAGCCATGATTTCTCTCTTGGCGGAAATACACTTGGTTTGCATGTGGATCCCCACCTTATGTCGGCATCCAAAACAAGGCCAAGAAAGGAGGCCTAGTGTGAAGGGGAAATTTTAGTACCATATTAAATGGACGTAGAGATTCCGTTCACTCTGTTTTTCTTGAATGGAAATTCAGTAATTTTTACTCAAATATTCATAACACGTCATATTCCACAATATGAAAACACTAAACAAATAAAAAAAACCAGCTAGGCGACGCAAGATTTCATCGCGGTTAGCATCTTTTGTGATCGTGAAACATCTGGTCGTTTTGACAACTGGTTAAGTATTTTAATTATAGAAAAAACCTAACCTAATCTAATATAACCTAGTAACCCAGGTACCATTCTATTCTGTTCTATACATTTTATAGCGCATTTTCCATAATGGCAGATCAAATGACGTCCTTTCGACACATGAAGAGACGAAATGAGAGAGAGATTAGACATGAAATATTCAGAGATAAGCAGCGGCACATAAGTGTGTCTTCAGTAGACTCTCAAAAACGGAAAAGTTATTGGCAAGACGGATCGATACGTGAAAATCATTCCACAGTCTAGGCGCGGCCTGAAAAAAAGCTCTCTGACCATAGTTGACAAGTTAAGGTTTTGGGGAGACGAAAATACGACCATGGTTATCAGACCTCAAAGAATGACAGGGCAAATATGGAACAGTGACGAGACAAGTAAGAGGGGGCTTGACCGTGAAGACAACGATATGTGAGTACAATTAATTTATTAACAATACGTTGAGCAATGTGAAGTCAATGCAGCTTCTTTAAGAGTACCGTTGCGTCATCAGATGTTTTCTTGTAAAAGATGAGACGAGCGGCGGCGTTTTGGATTACTTGAAGGCGTTGGATGTCCTTTTTGAGAAAATCAACGAAAAGTGAGTTGCAGTAGTCAAGTCTTGACAAAACCAGGGCGTGAACAAGAATTTTGGTAGAATCATCGTTCAGATAGCGTCTGCGGCCGATGCGGTGTAGTTGGAAGAAGCACTGCCTCCGAAGAGAAAAGATTTGCTGGGAGAGACGAAGATGACGGTGGATGACAAAACCAGTTTAGGATGGTGTCGGATGGTTGAATCAGGGTGGTGCCGACCAGAAGTAGCTCACACTCGACCAAATCTCAGCGCTGAGGAGAAGGAGTGTAGAGAAAGCCAGTTTTACCAGCGTTTGCCAACACTCTCTACTAGTGAACCAGTTGTCAGCATTCTAGAAAGATCGAGAAATTTTGCGACGAGATTCCTCTTGCTCAATAGCACCGAGGAGAAGGCAGCGGATGATGCGGCATCGAGTGTCATCAGAAAATTTACCTACGTCAATATCAGTACAAAGGTGATCACTTCAAATAACTGAAGGTAATGGGTTGGCGTAGATGAGGTAGCTAATAGGGCCCAAAACAGCTCCTTGGGTGACGCCTGTGAGGAGGGTTGAGCTCCCGAACAGTTCACCTTTGATGCAGATAACCTGAGTGCGACCAGTGAGATAGGAGCGAAACCAATTGGCTGCGGTTTCAGTCACACCGCAAAGATTCGAGAGTCACTCAAGAAGAATCTCACGATCGACTGCATCAAACGCAGCACTAAGGTCAAGAAATATCAGATCAGGTCCATCACAATCCAGCGTCAACGGTCATCAACATTTCATTGAAGAGTGAAAGAAGTGCAGTTTCAGTGGATGAGGCGGACGATAATTGACTGACCTTCGTTGAGGATGTTGTTTGAAGACAAATGATGAAAGAGTTTACCGGCGATTTGACGTTCCATTTGCTTAACGAGATAAGCAAGAGCTTTGGGTCGAGACTGTGTTTTTTTTTAAGAGGTGTTATAAATGCAGACACAATTTAACCCGGGTAGACACCAGAAGACACCAAAGACAAGAATTGATAATTGATGAAATTGGCCGAGCCAACACGCCCGCGACCTTCCCAAGTAGAAGAGTTGGAAATTGACCAAGGAGACACGATGAGCATGGAGAATGTTTGATGAGTGCCTTCAACCTTTCCAGTGAATTTCGAGCGCATGATGTCAAACAGTGTTTCACAGAACGGCCCTTGAGAAATACAGGATCACTGGAGGTAGGTGGAGGAAGATTTTGTTTACACTGTCAAGGGATTACGCAATCGTTGCCACCTTGGGTGAGAAGAACTTGAGAAAGTCATTAGGCAGTTCACTTTTCGACGAATGATCAGGAAGAGGAGGATCCCCCCTCTTACCCATATGATTGTTGATCAAGCGAAACCGTTTTTTTTTTGGTCAGAGCTACACTACACCATCAAACAACTTAAATATCGCTTCTTCCACACATTGAGGGAAGAATAGTAGTCACTAAAATAATTTCAATGCGTCTCATATAGAACACTGACACCCGACCAATCACCTGAGGTGAATGCCCTCAGTATTCTGTATCTCGATGTTCTCTCTGAGTAACGTGCCTCAATAAGAGCTTCGTTACGCAGCCAGGTGCCTTTTGTTTTCGGTGCTTTTTTACTTCCAATTTTGGTCATCGGTCAGATAGCGTCTGATGCGGCCGCTGCGGCCGATGCGGTGTAATTGGAAGAAGTACTGCCTCCGAAGACTTGGGGAAGGACTTGGGGTACCCACTCATAGACGAAATGTTGGGTACAACAACAGATGGCAAATGACCATTGTAAACGGGTCATTCAACTTTGGACATCGTTCAAACTTCTGCCCTACTGTAACGAACCCTAAACCTCCCTCTCCTTTAGGACAGCCAGTTTTAGATGACCGTCCTTCTCCCAGTCCCCATTCGGGATTTGGGAAGAACTAGCTACGACCGAACAACCAGTTGGGCCACTCGGTGGGAACTGTTCAAAGCACCAAAAATGTAAAACTAAAAAATTCCGTAGTATCGTACTCCTATTTAAGAGATATTAGCATCAACGTCTTAGATATTAATGATATACGGTTGTCGTGCATCGGCACAATTAAGAAGAGCATTCGCGTTAAAAACGAGAATCCTCCTGTTTTGATGATTTAATGCCGCTAATGTGAAAATCTGGTCTTGGATACATGAAACTCCTGAATTCGGTGTCTAATTCCCAATTTTCTTCTACCATGTTTACGATTTCACTTGATTTCCACAAAGACCTTTTTGATTATTTGAGAACATGAAAGGCAAATCATTGGATAGTTGCCTTTCAATGTCTGGTCATTTAACCATATGTCTGGCTAAAAATAATATGTAAACTTATCAGCTTTAAACACGAATACTTAAGTGCCAATTGACTTAAGTTATAATGAAAAGAAAAATAACTTCCTTCGTTTCTACTTTTGGAACTGAAGAAATCGTACCGTCGTAGTTCGCCACAGTGATTGTGGTTCGACTTTCAATGATGATGTCAAAACAGATGTCGAACAGCAGAAGTTTTTCCTTCTTCAGAAGAAATGCATTCCGCCATTTTCTATCAACAATCAATATTTCACTAAAATTATGGGCAGGAGTACTCTTTCAAAAACCCGGCTATCGAGAAGGATATGGCTATCCCAATGGACACTAAAGGAAAAGAATGGGAAACGTTGTTATTTCCACCGCTAGGTATAGCTATAAGATAATGATGGCCTACATGGTCAAAAACCGAATAAATTTTTTCAGATGTTTCCTATATTTTAATCGCTATTATCTCGTCTCAGAAACCAATTATTGAAACACGTTAATAATTGACGTAGGGGAAAATTTTTAGTGGTATGTATAAATTTGTTATATTTCTAAACCCATAGTGACGACTTTCGAAAAATATAAAAACCCGGTTTTGGTCTCGCAGAGTCCATTTATTAAATACGGAAACCATATTTTGTAAAGCAAGAATCATTCAAGTTTTCTCCCCATTTTTTGTCAAGTCTGTGTCTCAGAGTTGTTGTAAAACTGTTTTACTGCTCTTTTTTAGCTAGGTGATGGCTGTTATGCATGCTCTATGAACCAAATCCATGGATCCAAACCACAGATTTGTATCTATAACCTAAGGGAGGTATTCGAATCACAGAGGTAGACATTTGTAACACAGCTATGTCTCATATCTGAGAAGAGCCAGTTATACATGGAGAAATTCAATCTTTGTATAATACCCATTCAAAAGATGGTATTATACATGTGTGATTTGCATTGACAAAACATTATTGAAAATCACACCTAATTCTGTTGTGGTCTGTTACTGATCTGTTTTTAGTATGTTTTCCAATGTAAAAGAGCTATAACAGATTATGTTACAGGGGTATCTGCCACCTGACAGGGACATAGTCAAACAAGAGAAAATCTGAAGCTACCAATTTCAAATGTTCAATGTGCAATCTTGTGAATTATAGAATTGTAATTAAAACTTTTCATTTGATTTGTAGTTTAAACTTCAAGTATAAGGAAGCCTGACTGTGATATGTTTCGGGAAGAAGAAGGTATAGTGATAGTTCTCTCTTGTCTACCCTTCAGTCCTTGCAAAAAGAGGGTAGAAGAATATTTGGATGACAGTGAACTCGATAATGAACAATCTCCGCCAGAGAACGAAATCGAAGAAAGCGTTTCAATGGAACGTGGTAGACAGAGAGACGTAGAATAACCACCATGAGATTGAAGAAGGGTTGTGTGAGGCCCAAGATGGAAGAGCCGGAAAAGTTTTAGTGAAATATGGTTATGTGTAACAGGATATTATCCCATTCACTGATGCAAAAATATATGGTAATAATGAATTTTTATTGAAGCAACTCATTATCTTTTTTTATCTTACAAACAAAGAAACCCATGTTTGTGCAGGTCTACCATGCTGTAGCTTAAACGATAACATCAAGCTGGAAATGAATAGCTGACTGAAATGGTCAAGTAGTTGACGATTCAAATTTTCAAAACAATCCCATCCCAGTCAATAGCTTGTCATGCCTCATTGAAATAACTGTGGATTTTCCTGTGAAAACTCAACAGTTTTTCGAGAAACTGGAAGGACACAAAAAACCCTTATGCTACTCTGAAATCTCAACTGGGAACAGCCCTCACACTGATTATAGCAAAAAAAGGCCTCAAAGGTATTTTCGAGGGGTTCTCAAGGGTTTTATTTGTAAAGAATTATGGGTAACCTACGTAGCTCAAAAAGCAATTGAAATGGAAAACAGTTTTACCAATGTGGAAGTATTTTGCCCAACTCTTTTAGAAAACCGAGTTTTCTGTCTGATTTGTTTTGTTTTTTTTGTTTTTTTTTTTTTTTTATTTTAGACAAAAGGCTTTGTGCGGGCGATGCCAGAAAAGAACTGCCGAATGAAACCCCACTTTGAAAAATTGGACCAATTACTTCTGCTAATCACAGAAATATGGTGTAGTAGATAATTAAGAGACTTTCGCCCCAGTCGTGAAAAGCATGCGATCCTCAGAGTCGTGCTCGCAACCGCTTTAGATCTGTAGATGCTCCAACTGAACATAAGAACAGCTTTTCTTCTCAATGAAGAGATCTAAATGGATCATCCAAAACCTTTGAAAATCTATCTATGAACTGGAATAAGCTCCACAACTGCGGGACACAAAATTTAATTACTTCCTCTTAAAGTTCGGTTAGAACATAGCACAGCTGATCCTTGTGTGTATTTTCCCCAGAGGAGGAGATGAAAAAGTGGCAAATTTTTTGGACGACAGGCTCGTGTGCAGCTTCGTAGCCTGGAACGGGGTTTTAAGAGAATGAAGTTGAGCCATATTTGTTGCAACTTTCAGAATATTCTTGATGATAGCTCGCATCGCAAGATAGTAATTACAAAAAAGGTTATAATTAGGATCCAAAATTGTGGATAACAATTATATCTGATCGAAATGTGACGGACATCAAATATTTCTTTTAGGTTAACCAGTGTAGCGTTGGACAAAAGATTCAAACCAACTAGTGAATGTTTCTAAAGGAATTTCAATTTTTCAGTAGTGAGAATTACCAAACGTTAATGTACTTGCTTCCACTAACACGCTGTGTGTCCAATGCCAACCAGGCCAATGATTCTACTTTGAACTTCAATATTGCCCATCAGAATTAGGACAGTCCATCTCATGTTAGTTCTTTGCAAAATTGTTTTTTAACACCACAAGGAGCCTCTCTTTGAATTGATCTGTTCCGTGCTTTGTAATTATTAATCTATAAGTTTTATAAAAGACTTGATTTCCTTTCTTTTGGCTGAAGTAGCATATATCTTTTTGGTCTGAAACGTTTTTCAGATATTTTGCATATATTCAGCTTTATCAGATTGCCACTTTTTACCATTTATGAATGTCTTGGTGGCTGGTCTTACGCACACGAAGTAGTTATATTATAATACTATATTACAACTTAAAATGGTTGTTCGTAAACGTACATATGCGGAATTGTTGGAACAAAATGAAACTGTAAAGAATGATTTAAAACAAAAATTTCGTGTTTCTGATGCTTAATTAGAAGCGATTAATAAAGAAGTAGAAGATGTGAAGCAGATGCTTGACGCTTAGCATCCATTCAAATTGAACGTTTTCCGTAATGATGTTGTTCCTATTGCTACATGAACGTAAATGGTTATCGTACTGTATATGATGATAATGGTGGAGTAACACATTGGTCGATTCCGAGGATATACCGATCTTAATGGATATCTTCAAGATGGGCTGAGTAAAATGACAGATTTTTTTGAAATAGAACAAGTACTCTGAAATGATGCAGTGGATAAAAAAGGTGATTTTTTAAAATTTGTTAAAACATTGGTAGTTTTTGATTTAGCTCAAAGACTGATTCGAGATTATGTTGGTGATTTGTATGTACCGGGACGTAGTCGAAGCATGACATTTGATGAAAATTGTGTTTGCAATATCTGGAACTGTTGTAGTCTTGGTAGTCTGTGTGTGTCTGTGTATTCATAGTGCCGTCTGGGTGGACTCGACATGAGAGAGGACGATGCGAGGCCACCTAGTGGTAGACTTTACAACATCTCCCCCCTTTAACCATATACGAACAACAGCCCCCATACCGAACACAAAATGAATGCAATCAAAATGTAAGACGAGAATGTGAAAATAAACTAACATGAATGAACAATGAGGATGTGAACGAAGATGAATGAACAATGATTAGGTGAGATGAAAATAAACGCATGAACAATGAGCAGTGAACGATGAATAATGAAACGACAATGAATTGAAATGACATGAAGATAAATCGGACGGGAGGATGGAATATCGACTTGCGTCGTTTACTGAGGGGGTGGTGGAGGTTTGATGTAGCGTCGGCCCGAGCGGGTAACACCAAGGGCGGCCACAGGAGCATGTTGACCACTGCTGGCCGAAGGGGGCAACCAAACCATCCGGTCACGAACGGGAATGCGGGAAACAAATAAGCGAGCGGGTGAGGCTGGAATCTCTCGAACAGGGCGACTGGGCGCTTCAACAGAACGGACCGGCGTAGACCCTTGTTGAGCAGACGACTGGAACACGGAAGATTGTCCAGACGGAGTAATGACACCAGCGACTGGACGGGCCGTCCTTGCGACGGCTGACTGGACAGCCACTGTTGAACTTCCACTCGGCTGAACCGAAGCCGGCGGCTGAGTGGGTGGAACGACAACCGGGCCACGTGAAAATTGCGGACGGGAAGGTTGCATGGTCCGTTGAACGGCTGTCGGTCTGGTCGCGTTGTCGACGTTAATTGCCCAGCGTGTACGACGAAACATACGCCCATCAGTTAAGCGGACGATATAAGAGTGTGGTTCTGGGCACACCACATTTACGACACCAAGCTGCCACGTCCCTTTGATCAAGGCACGAACACGTTGTCCTACAGTCAACGCAGACGACCGAACACTCACTGGGCGGGGTTGAACAAACGCCGCCGTTTGTTGTCGACGAGACAACTCTTGACGTACAAACGACGCCGGCACCAGCTTTGGAGATAAGGACGCGTCGAGAAAAGGCAGCACACCACGAAGATTACGTCCTTGAAGTAGCACGGACGGGGCCGGTAATGAGCCGGACACCGGGGTTGAACGAATGGCTGCCAGCGCCTCCCACAGGGACTTTCCTTCAGCAAACATCTTCAGCAAAGTGCGTTTTACCGTTTGGATGTGTCGCTCAACCAGTCCGTTGGATTGGGCAAACTCGGGACTCGACGTCACTTGCTTGATGTTCAATGATGCACAATATTCACGGAACTCCGCACTGGAAAATTGAGTCCCGTTGTCAGACTCCAACTCCTCTGGCCGTCCAAAGTCACAGAAAAATCGTGACATCTCTTCAATGATGGCTGACGACGTTGTTGACTTAAGGGGAACGACACACGGCCATTTGCTGTATGAGTCCACCAGCAAAATATAGTTCACGCGCTCAAACTCGAACAAATCAGCAGACACCAGCTGAAAGGCGTAATCCGGAAGCCGGGCGGGATGTAACGGCAGCTTAGGGTTTCGACCACGGTTTTCTTGGCAAACCGAACAACTGGCCACCATATTTTTCACTTGATCCTCCCAACCGGGCCAGTACACTGCTGACTTCGCGCGTAAAACAGACTTCGTTTCACCGAAATGACCGTCGTGTATACCCTCCATGGTCTCGCGACGAAGGGACATTGGAACCACTAAACGACTGCCACACAATAAAACGCCTTCCACCATTGACAATTCGCTCCGCACCGACCAATACGGTTTGACTGAAGCCGGACACTGAGCACGCTTCTCAGGCCATCCTTTTTGAATCACCGTTTTCAAAAGTTGCAGAGTAGGGTCCAAGGCCGTGGCTTCGGCATAACGCTTCCGTGTGGATACGGACGTGACGAGACTATGAAGCACATGATGCACTTGGTCTTCACTATCCTGGGTGACGTCATCCGTGAACAAACGCGGCGAAGGTGCACGGCTCAAGGTGTCGGCGATGAAAAGTTCCTTGCCGGGCTTATATACAAGCCGAAAGTCGAACCTTTGCAGTTGAAGTCGCATCCGCTGGATCCTTGGGGAACAAGTTGCTATCGGCTTTTCCAGCAGACCAACAAGCGGTTTGTGGTCCGACTCAACTGTCACTTTTTGTCCATAAACATACTGCCGGAATCGCAGCAAACCAAACTGAACCGCCAACAGCTCCTTTTCTATTTGACAGTAACGTTTTTGCGTCTCGGTCAGTGACGTGGACGAAAAAAGCCACCGGCTGGCCATCTTGCAACAACACTGCGCCAATGCCGATGGGCGAAGCATCCACTGATACCACCAACGGTTTGTAAACATCAAACAAACGTAAAACCGGCAATGAGGAAATGGCGGACTTGAGGGCACTCAAGGCTTGTTCTTGTTGGGCGTCCCACACCCATGCCGCATCCATCCCAAGTAAGCGTATCAAGCCATTCTTGTCCGTAGGAGCCGGCATCTTCACAATAGCTTCCACTTTTTCAGGATCAGGCTTCAAAGATCCATTTCCGATCACATGCCCCAACCAGGGAAGACTCAGCACTCGGCGCAAATTACACTCCAGTTCCTCCATTGTTTCTCCCATCACCAAAAAGTCATCAAAGTAAATCAGTACTCCGAGCAGATCGCCGAACAGCTCCGACATGGCCTGAAGGTAAACTTCGGGAGCCGAGACGAGTCCAAACGGGAGCCGCAGGAAACGATATCTTCCAATCTTTCCAAACAGCTGTTCCACCGTCGGCACCATGAAGTGTTGCCGCTGTATAGCCTTGTTCAAGTCAGATGGATCAAGACAGATTCGGACGTCTCCATCAGGTTTTCCAACCACCAGCATTCTGCTCACCCACTCCGTCGGTTCAACTACTGGAGCAATGATGTTGTCAGCAACCATCTGATCCAGTTTGTCGAACACCTTTTTCTCCAAACTAAACGGAATACGACCCGCCGCCGACACCACCGGATCCACATGATTAGGGCCAGTTGTCAGACGTATTTCATGTTCAATGGGAAGCTTTCCAATGCCGTTGAACACGTCAGCAAACTCTTTCACGATTGGCGGCTGTAGCTGTGGCTGCGACACGGTGATGGAGTGAACGCGCTTGATGAGCTTCATTAACTTGCACGCCGGAAGCCCTAAGATGGCTGGTTGACCAGGTTCATTAACCACCACAAATCGAAGAACATAGGCTATTCCACGACGAACCACTTGTCCCTTGTACACGCCCAGAACATTCAGATAACCACCATTTGCGCTGTAGTTTCTTACTCGAGGACCAGGTTCCAAAGGAGCACCATTCGGGCACACACTCGCATACAATTCATATGGCAACACATTACACGTAGCGCCCGAGTCAAGTTTAAAACGAATAGTTGCCTTTCCATCAACCGCCATATCTTCATACCACTCGTCCACTTTTTCTTCTGTGCAGGTGAGTTGATGAGTGACGTAATCTTCTCCCAAGAATCCGTTGGCTCCTGTCAACTGGCCATCAAAATCTTCCTCTTCGACGGCGTGCAACTGCTGTTGCATAAAAGTTCCGCGTTGTGCAGGCCGCATTGTCTGTTGTCGGGAATCCGTCGGAGGTGCAGGTGGTGGCGCCATCTTGCGAGGTTGTGACGTACCTTGTTGAGATCTCCCATTCGGACACCTATTTGCAAAATGGCCGACTTGTTGACACGAGAAGCACACCACTTTTGTTGCAGAACATTGATCTTTTCGATGACGTCTGCCACAATCCTGACAATTAACATACTGCTGCATGTTCCCGCCAGGTTGACGCGACTTGTTGTAAGAGCTCATGCCCTGCTTTCCTTTTGGCTGGCTGTCATGTAGGCGATGAACAGTAGACTCTCCTCGTGGCGCCATCTGGTTCAGTTTTGACGAAGCTGATTCACACGCGCGAACAATGCTGCAGGCCCCGGCCAACTTTAAGTCAGTTTCAAATAAAAGCTTTTCGCGCACATGTTCACTGGCCACGCCGAAAACAATTTGGTCTCGTAATATGGATTCAATAACCGCGGCCGTACCATAATTACACGACGACACCATACTGCGTAACTCCACCAGCCACGTGTCGAAAGATTCACCCGGTTGCTGGATACGACGATGAAACAGAAAGCGATCGAACACTTCGCTTTTTAGGGGCTCAAAATACGTCGTAAATGCAGTCAACACTTCAGCAATCTTCTTTGCATTGTCCGCTGTCAATGGTAACGTCTCATAAATCTTGACTCCCTCTCTTCCAAGCAGGGACAATAACACTCCAATCAAAACTTCCTCATCGTCCTCGTCCTTACGCGTGGCTTTAATATACCACTCGAACTGACGACGCCATTGCGCCCACTCCAAGGCCAAATTAGGCGCCGTGAACGCAAACGAATCAGGGAACTTCAAGCCTTGGGCCATGGCTGCACAATTTCAAACGTCGGAAACACAAATAAACGATAACCAGGATACATACGCAACAGAAAACGTTGAAATCAATCACGAGAATGGACGGATGCCCTCGATTGGCCTGGATACAGTTTAGTTGAACCACGTGCGAGAACGGATGTTTGAGATACAAACGGATAGCGTTGGTACGACAGAGGCGTAATTTCCACGTAATTACCACGAATCACCCCACAACCAGGGCTAGGGAACGACAATAACCAGTTCCAACTTAGTGTGAAACATCAAGAAACACACCACACGCGAGAAATTGAAAAATTACTCGAGCACTTCTGACACCATGTTGTAGTCTTGGTAGTCTGTGTGTGTCTGTGTATTCATAGTGCCGTCTGGGTGGACTCGACATGAGAGAGGACGATGCGAGGCCACCTAGTGGTAGACTTTACAACAGGAACGCTACGATAAATCAAGATAATCTTTATTATACAAAATGGTAAGTAATCCCTAAAGACCGTAAGGCCTATCTCACGCGGGTTAAGACACCACTTTTGAACCGTGGTGATCCAATACCTGGCGTGGGTACTGTATCCCTTATTAATAGGCCTACCTAAGCCTATCGATATCATCTATACCTAACTTACTGTCGCGTGCATCGTAAAGAGCGTGCTTTTCATTTTGCGTTGCACGAGGTCCAGAGTCTCCAACTTCAATAAAAGTTTTTTTTAAATTCGCAAGAGCACCATCTTGAAATTTCTTTTATAAGGTTACCCAGCTTTTTAAGGAAACCCGGAACGGAATTTTCGTTCCCACGGAAACACCACACCTTCACGCTAACCATAAGGCAATCATTCATCAAAGATGCTTTTTCCGAAGAAATAAAGGTACGGTTGGAAAATGAACTCTGCTGCTATTAAGGAAATTTACGACGAAGAATTGGAAAGTTAGCAATAATTTTGTTCAATATGTTTGAATTTATTAAAAAAGTATCCTTTTTTTAAATTTCATTCTTTAATTTTTTTAAAATTAGGGATGAATTGTAAGGGGGGAGTATTTGAAAACTCGGTCTTCTCTTCAACGCCGTAATAGTCCACCGAATCCTCTTACAATTTTTGCATTTTTAGTAATAACTCTCGTGTTGTTAGTGTTACCTCTTACCTGTCATCATTCATCAAAACTTCAAGCAGAGATGGCCAACATCCAAAGTATTTTTTCTGTTTTACCTCTCAAAACTATTGAAGAGGTTGAACATTTAGAAATGCTTCTCGATAAAAAAATGTGGACAATGTTGAATATTTCGTAAGAAAATTGCTGATTAAGTACATGTTTGGTCATTAACTCATTACGTTCGTTACTTTTATTTTGCAATTATAGAAACAAAACCTCAAAGCAAAAACTTATCTGCCTGTGGGCCTGGACCATCATGAAATCTTCAAGAACATGCTCGATACTCTATTCACTCCTAACCTGAAGAAGCAATTTTCTTACAAGAGATCATCTGCAAACAGCCTTTTCATTTCCATGGGCTCAACTTGTGTGACAATGTGAAAGGAAGCTTGCGGAAGCCAGCTTGCTTCCACTAAATATGAAGGCCGATATGACTTCTATAAGTCTAAAATGAAGGCCAACAGATAAAACCTTCTGCTTGTTTCCGCAAGGAGCGCGGCGGAGAGTACAAAAAAATGGCTGCCAGACAGAGAGGGAAAAGGTAAAAATGAGCCTCTCAGAAAATTAGTCATATCTCCCCCAATAAAATCCGGAAAGGAAATTCCTTTTGGATTTTGGTGGTTGACATAAAAATAAACATTTATATAAAATTAGTTTTTACTCTAGCTCCCCCGCTTTTCTGAAAAGCGATGTAAAAGTCTCCCGGAAAGCCGCTCCGGGATTTCGGTCTACTTAAAATCGTGGATCGCTTGTTAAAGAAGCCAATGATTTCATGATGGACTTTCCCATTTATCGGTATGCATTATACAGCTTATATTTCGAAATATTATATTTAATATAAAATTTTGTATTATATTATATAGATTTTCTAATTTATATATTTTTTTTTATTTCTATTTACAAAGCATACGTTAAGAGGACATTGCGTCTTTTATCGGTACATGGTGACACGTGAAGATGATTGTGCCCTGATATTATCAGCCCTGGCATTTTATCTGGTCTGCGGAACGTTAGGGAAATCCATATCGACGCTACCCTCGGATCACATAGTCCCAGTACTCTTCTATCAATTAATGACATTTCATGCCGTTGCAGATGGCCACGTAAGTACATGTGTCATATTTGTTGGTTTATTAAATTTTAAATTACATTCTAAGAGATCCTTTAAACATTTTTCTCACGCTTGGGATACTGACAACTGCCACCTCTCAATCTCTTTTTGCCTCAACATTAATTCTAAGGGATCCACACACTCAGTGTCATGACTTTCTCTACTATTCTTCCATGTAGAAGTGGAGAGAACTAAATCTTCAGTGGTAGAGTCTGTTAGAGATGAAAAATGGTCCCTGAGCTTGCACAAGTGAACGATGGCTAAATTTTTGTTTTCTGTTCATCATTAAGAAGTAGCTTGTTTCTAAAAAAATAAAATATTGCAGGAGGGGAATGATGAGCACACCTCGGGTCTAAAAATATAGCCGATTGGAACAAATCGTTGTTTTTAAGTTGCTGAACACGGTTTTTCAAACATGATGATACATTTTTTGCAAAGGCTGTTCCTAATTTTTCGGTTTCATATTCACATTTTAACCATTGAGAATAGAAATTCTCTGTTAAAAGCTATTCTTTTGGAAAAACCTCAAAGAAAAATACACCATAAGAAGAATTAAAAAAAACACTTCTAAATTATACTTTTGTAGCAATCTAAGCTGGTTGCAGGGCCTCAAAAATCATTGTCAGTCGATTCCATTGATCCACGGTTAGTTTTACATCAGGATTTGTTAAGACTTGATCACTTGGTAGAAAGTCTGTATTAAGTTTAGTCAGAGACGAATACACGAGCGTAGTTTAGGCACAAACTCTAAGGTCCAGCTCACTGGCCTCACTCTGCGTCCCGTCGCTCCTTGTCGTCGGCTGCTGCTCGCAGCGCCATTCGTGGCCGAGTCAAAACAGGATTGCCAGCCGAGATTCCGTCACAAAAATTTCTCAATTCCAAAATTCTCCCTATCATGTCACAGGATGAGCACCACCGAGTTTTGCTGTCCAAAATTGGATTTTTTTGCGTAAGGATTCGAATGGACATCATAATGTTTTTGTTGTTTTGCACACGCGACGGGTAAGTTCTAACATTGTTTTTGGCCAAAACATTCTTAATGGCGTCGAGAATAACTAGCTGCAGGATATGCACAGCACATCTATAGCCGAAAAGAGTGGGATTTATATCGGGCGCCTCAACAAAATTATCATTTGACCCTGGCTCATCTTCAAAAACGTCAGCTTCAAAAATATCACTTTCATTTTCCTCGTCGCATTCTAAGAAAAATTGATAAAATAAAAATAATTGGCCTTAATATTAACCTATGTGAATGGGAGAGAGGGGAAAAATCATACCCGAATCATGGCCGTTCTGTGGCCGTTCCTAACTTTTGCATTCAATCACTTCATCAATTAATCTTTTCACCGCATTCAACATATTTGATCCATTATCATTCGTAACACTATACAACTGACGAATTATTTTGATACCATGATCAGCAAGGACTTCAAGTAAGATTGACTTTAAGTTAAGACCGTTATGCCGCATGAAAATTTCTTTCATTGCAATGGTACGAATAATAATAATTTCTATTACAAATAGATAATATATATCAAAGGATGTAAAACCAAAAAACAACAAAGAAAAACTCACTGAGTGTACTGAAACTTGATTCCTTAGATCAAAAGGTTTAGACGTGTAGCGCAATCCATTTTGACCGAAACCATTTTTCCTTTGGTCTTTATGTTTTTCATTTCATTTCATTTTTATTAGTTTTTCATGTTTTTGATACTTCCATAAATATTTTTATAAAACCCAGATTATTAGCTGTTTAAAGGGTTTTTCTTCTAGTTTAAGGTAGTATTTTAATATTTTTAATACGTTCTGAAGTATTTAATAATTCAGTTTATTTTATGTTGTTTGGGTTCGGGTTAAATGGTACATGGAAAACGGGGTAAACCCGAAAACAAATCTTAGCGCCTTCTGTGGGTGGAGCTGTAGGAGGGGCCAAAATATTGCTGTTAAAACGTATTTGAGAACTGACACAATACAAACGAATTGTGGACTTGAACATTTTAGGCCCGTTATAGGTTTAATTTTTGTAATTTTTGTAATAATACATTTTGTCTATTGAAAACCTTTTCCTATTTCCTTAATTTTGTCTCATCTACAATTAATATGTTTAGTTCTAAATTGATATAGAATCAAAAAATTTATCCCTGAGGGTTATACTTCTAGTATACCGAAGGCTCTTAAGTTTCTGATCATGTCATGTATCGTATCGTATCGTAGTAATCGATACCTTCTTGGAGTTGGGCTCCAAAAGGTTTATTGTCAGTTTGGTCTTTTGCTATCTTCTTTTTTTCTACTTGACCGATTTATTCCAAATTTCGGTAACCTTCTTAACTTAATTTCTTTGAGTATTACTGGATATTTTCGTTCGTATCTGTTTAAGTTTTTTTTATTTATTTTTTTCCGTAATCCCCATGTGTAGCTTTTCTAGTCTTAGGGCAACTGCATGTTTGTGAGCCTTTGCATGTGAACGCCCGTATCCATTTTCCACTACTTCTTTCCGCAATTTTCATTCCCTTTACTTTTGTCAAGCGTGGTCGAAAGACTCGTAGCCATTGCATCCTAGGATACGTCATGTTTTCTGTTTGTTTTAAATTTGTATCAGTGCACAAAAAACTTAGTGCATAATCGTGACGTGTTGCAGCCAAACTCTCTGAAAAATGGATTCAACAAATTATGGAGGTATTTAAAAATTTCGTTGGAATATTCATGTGACTACTGACTTTGACTACTAATTTCCATCATGTAGGATACATTTTACTCCATATTATAGTCGTTGGTCTATCAAAAGATCATCCACTGACAGCTCCTGATGCCTTGGAATTGGCTTATAAATTTCAAGACGGTGCAAAACAATGAAGCATCTATGGTTCTTTGTGCTAACTTCGTCTCACTCATTGTCTTGGGAATATTGTCCTGCCACAAGGTATCCAATTATATGTTCTACCGTTAAAGTGTCACAAGCTAATTTATTTGTTATCATAGGTTGCATTCCTCTAAATCTGGCTATTAGCACTTTGGCTTCATTGAAAGAGCTTGCACGATAGAATCTTTTTTCCTGGTCACCTCATTCAAGTTGTTTTTTCAGCAGAACTAAACTTTAAGCAAATGGAGCTTTATCACGCTATACCCATGTTCTTCTATTTGCTGGCTTCTTGTCACCGTAGGGGTTCCTCCTTAATATCAACTTTGAAATTTGATAAGTATTGGGATTGTAACATTGGCCACTTTTACCATTATTTGGTATCTATTTTTACAATTTCATAATGGGCTTTTGCAACAAGTTCTCTCCAGAGTCTTTCCTTTCAACCGCGGAATTTTTGAAGATTATGTTGCCAACTTCTGGTGCACATTAAATGTTTTGGTCAAAATCCGACGAATAATGGAACCCACCGCTATCGCTAGATATTGTTTACTGCTAACAGCTCTTTTCAGTTTCCCTTGTGGACTTCATCTATATTTTAAGAACAGTTCGCGTAATTTGCATATCTCTTTGATCAACGTGTCTCTTGCATTTTTCCTATTCTCCTATCACGTCCTTGAGAAATCAATCCTTTTAGTAACGTTGCCTGCTTCCATAGCTAGTCCTTATTTCTCATTCACTGCCTTCTGGTTTCTCTCCATTTCCCATTTCTCTATGTTACCACAGTACGCCAAAGATGATTTGATTATCCCTGATGTGGTTGACTTGCTCTCTATTGTTTGCTGGCTCATAGCAGCTTGATATTAGATTTGCCTCAATCTATGGAGTTAAAATGTCTAGCTGGTATTTCGGCGATTGGAAGTGCCGTTTTGGCTGTTATGTTTCTCACATGATATGGTTGAAAGATATTGATACAAACCTTTTCATTACTCTCAAAGTTTTAATTTATTTAAAAATATTTTGTATTGGGTCTATGGGTGCCGGACATTCAGACCAGTGGCCTGAAAATATTTTTTACTGGCCTGAATGACTGGACATTAAGGCCTGTCAAATTTGATTTTACACCTTTTTCAGGCCACTAGTGGCGCTAGCTGCCAAATCAATGCCGGAAATCAGCGCCACCACCACTACGCGACTTATACTGACTATACTGTCTGTCCTGACGCTTGCATTGTTAGTCGCGTGGTCGCGTAGTAAGAGAACAGAGCTACTGATCTTTAATTTTTTTTTGTTTAAATTTCCACGTGGTGTTTGCTGGAGGCTTGAGTCACATATTGTACGAGTCTGTGAATATTTCATTGGATACATTGAATTGGAATCATTGGTGAGTTGTATTTATTGGTAACTTTTTTAATACCGATTATTGATTGAATCTTTGATTTTTTTTTATTTCCACGTGGTGTTTGCTGGAGGCCTGAGTCACATATTGTGCGAGTCTGTGAATATTTCATTGGATACATTGAATTGGAATCATTGGTGAGTTG
Source organism: Daphnia pulex (assembly GCF_021134715.1). Taxonomy (NCBI): domain Eukaryota; kingdom Metazoa; phylum Arthropoda; class Branchiopoda; order Diplostraca; family Daphniidae; genus Daphnia; species Daphnia pulex. The sequence continues at coordinate 9,489,441 of NC_060026.1, read as the reverse complement.
TATTTATTGGTAACTTTTTTAATACCGATTATTGATTGAATCTTTGATTTTTTTTTTTTTTATTTCCACGTGGTGTTTGCTGGAGGCTTGAGTCACATGTTGTGCGAGTCTGTGAATATTTCATTGGATACATTGAATTGGAATCATTGGTGAGTTGTATTTATTGGTAACTTTTTTAATACCGATTATTGATTGAATCTTTGATTTTTTTTTTTTTATTTCCACGTGGTGTTTGCTGGAGGCTTGGGTCACATATTGTGCGAGTCTATGAATATTTCATTGGATACATGCCTTGACATTGCCGTCTACAGTTACATTTATTTTCTTTTGTGTGTGGTCAGTGACTCGGTGTTTCATTGGATATATGTGTTCTGGATTTCATTGGATACATGCTTGGATTTAAACACAACGGTGAGTCACTTTTTGTATGTTTGTATGTATTGTTTATTGCATTGTATGTCCACCCACCTTGTCCATCCGGGCGTCGGCAAGTCTACGCTGATGGTACTGAAGAATGAAGAGACGGTCCGTCACGTCTTCATTGCCACAGTCTTCACATAGTATTACATGGAAGAGGATCTAGTGTTTAAGGGTCTAGTTCACTGGGGGGCCGTTACCTGATAAGGGCGGACTCCTCGAGCCAGATCGTGAACGTGTATGACGGTGGACGCTACACTTAGCTGGACACCTTTAATGCTGGTTTCGATTTCTGTTTTACTTGTGTTGGACACCCGTGGTACTTGTTCTCTCTCGTCGACGAATTGAATATTTTTGGAAATATTTTTGTTTATTATTGCTTAGCTGTATTTTTTTTTTGAGCCATCCAATATAATTATTTTCTTTAATTTATTTTTGTGCATAAATATTTTACATCAAGTTCATCAAGCATCAAGTTTTATGGGAAAATTAGACAACTTTATTGGGAAAATTCAGAGCTTCAGATGGGAAAATTAGACAACTTCGTTGGGTAGAAACACAGTATTCAAGACATTTCATATTAAGAATTGAGATTTAAAAGCATTTTTATTTCTTGCCGTCATTTCTTTTTCTTTTCTTGTTTTGCAACACTCTACTTTGCGGTGGCACGTTCAAGGACGACCACAAACCATCTTTATTATATCCTTGGGCCCATGTCATTAGAGTGGAGGGTGGTTTTAATTGGTAAAGGTGATTAAAGTTGCAAGACGTGGGTTGAAGAGGGAGTAAACGGATATGTTCGCCTCGTTTTACACGCGAAAAAGCAACATAAAGTCCGTGATAACAAATTTGTGGTTGAAATGGACGTTTGTTGACGTCAATTATCACACGATCGCATGTCAACCCCTGCATTTTGTGCACAGTACAAGAAAACCCCAGCTCGACTCCATGCGATTTTGCATCAACCCTTACAGCTTCATTACGAAATGGAACTTGTACCTGATGATTTTCAGGATTGTTCATAGCGATAGGGATTACTACCTTACCTGGGGTCATCGTGATATCCTCAAACATGACTGCTTCAGCGTCAGGAATTTCGACATGAATATACTTGGGTGGGAATTGTAACTCAATATCTCTGCCACTTTTTAGTAGGAGCTGCTCCATCACACTATGCATGTTCTCCTTCTCATCTAAAGTAATGGAATCGTAAATTATTCGGGTCCCATTCGATAGACCTCGGGAAGGGTTGATGTTTTTTGTCAGATATCCTACAATATAAAAAAGACTTAATGAAGAATTTCAAAAAATCTTAGTTTTGATTACCTGGGGCACCACAGACGAAACATCCAATTAGAGCCTTGCAATTATCGTAAAAAATTGAGTGTAGCTCATTTGGTATTACAGTAGCCAAGTTACCAACCAGCGGAATTTTCCATACAAACCGCGGCGTATTAAAATGACTACTCCACCTTTTCGACTGGAAATCGTTAATCACAAGACGTTCTTTGTTGCTTGTGACAATTATTGGTGCCCATGACCAGAGTGGGTCATTTACGATGTCTGATGTTTGTAGCGTTTTAATCTTTGATACACATTCAGAATCGATGTAACTCCTTCCTTGAATGGGATTTCTCATTTTGTCGAGCATATTAGTGTGACTCTCATCTTCAGCTGCTCTCATCTGCTGCGTTAGGTCAAATTTATTGCACATGCTGAAAAGTTGTGCTCCTCTGGATCGTGGTCCAGCGGGATTGTGTTCTATTTCCTTGGATTCCGTAAACATTTTTACAACAGCACTATAGAGGGTGTAAGTAGCTGCAACCGGTGGCAATTGATAAAAGTCCCCCATTAACAGAACTGCGATACCTTAAAAAAAAATTGTGTTATGATCATGAGTATGTCCATTAACTAAACTAAGTAAGATTGCTACCATGTTACCTCCATATGGAATATCTTTTTTTTCCGGTCAGTTGCTTCAGACGTTTATCGATATGGCCCAGAAATTCAGGTGATATGTAAGAAACCTCATCTATGATTATCATAATCAATTCTTCGGGTTTTAGACGGTATTTTAAATCATTTACAGCCTGAATAGATAAATCAGGCAGTTCCGTTGAAGACTTCAAATCCTTGATTGAAAATCCAAAAAGATTGTGGATCGTCCTTCCACCAGGCAAATTTCCTGCGGCTATTCCGGTTGGTGCTGCACATCTAACGATATAACCTAGTTCTTTTGCTTTTTTGTAAATGCATCTGGTCAGAAAAGATTTTCCTGTTCCAGGGCCACCATGTACGAGCAATTGTAGTGGGGCTGGGCATAAGGATCCCCTTAGTTCCGAATCTTGCTTTTTCTATTCGAAGAAGGTTAGGTTAGCATTCTTTATTTATTATACATGTTTATTAAGACTTGTTTTACCTGGAAATACGATTCGCATTGCTTTAGTATTGCGGATTGGCAAGAATTTAGTAGGTTCGTGTCGACGGCCGGTTCATCGACTATATGTGGTCCTCTTTCACCAGGAACAACATCCATTTCATCATTCCTTTGAACTTCTTCTCTTTCCTATCATAAATAAAGCAGCGAAATTGTCTTACGTTGGTAACTTCATTTTTTCATTGGGACTTACGTCATCTTTCTTCAGCTTTAATAATATTTCTTCTATTGAAGGTTCATTATCTGCATCTAGATGAAGTAATGCTCTTGCGTTGTCATAGCCTAAAGGCCTAGGCGCTGTCAGTGATGCTGGCATGTTATCAATACTTCCCATGATTTTTGATAGTGCAGCAGTTGTTCCTTGAAGATATTGATGATATTTATAGTTGGGATGATTCAGTTGATCATCAGCAGCGGCTTCAGCTCGGATAAGGTCAATAGCGATTTGGGCCAATTCTTCCTGAGCGGTCTCTTCACTGTCTTTGTGAGGTAAATTATCTAACCCGTTAAGTAAAATTGGCATTGAAGAATCTGGGACACCCCATATCGTTGCAGCTCTTCTTCCAAATTTTTGAACCGCAGCACGATCTTTTCCGCTCGTTCTTAGGTTGTGAGCCAAGTTTTTTATCCATGCCATTCTTACGGTGTCCAAAAAAGAAGCGCCTCTCCCATTTATCCCGTCTTCAAGGTTCCTGATAAAGGAGCACAATTGATTCCATGACAAATCTCCAGGAAGAGTCCCGTTTCCATTGGTTTTATAGCTGTTGTTTAGATGTAAACAACTCGTAATTAATACCTAGTACCGAAAAACTTTCTACAAGTGTAACATTACCCCCATGGTCGGAATAGGACTAGAAAGAAAGTAGCAAACTCTCTAGCTTTTTTCTTCCATGCATCTGTTAGAATTGTCGGTTTGGAAGGTGGTGGTCCTGGTGCATATTTCACGACTGGGACTTTTGGTTTTGATCTTAATCGCATAACGTGTGTTTCGTGCAAGGGATGGGAGTTTGCAAATTTAAAACATCCATTTTCAGGACGACCACATTTTCTCTAATTGTTAAAAAAGAAATTATACATTTCATATAGTAAACTGGGACTTCTGGCCTACTTACCTTATTGCTGTTCTCCTTAATTGTGTCCTGACTCGTTACAGTGCCAGTGTCTTCTTGGTTATTCTCTTTTTTTTTGGGAACAACATCAACAATTCACGCAAATTCATAGAGACTGTAGTTCTGAAAGTGGTTCCCTCGGTAGCTATAATGAATGTGTTGTGGAACCGCAATTTTTCCTGTTGCTCCAGTGTAGATTGGTACCGTAGAAGAGCTGTCACCTTCTTCACTGGAATCATATTCAGGGCACAAAATCTCTGGCTGTAATTCTTCATTCAACAATTCAGATAATTCTTCCATGTCTATCCCTTCAGATGGGAGATTATTGTCACCACCATTCTGTGAAATGTTGGAATAAAAATTGATTGAATAATTCCCAACATAAGAAAGTTGTGAATTAATTAATTTGAATTGATTGTTTACTACGGTATCAGCGTCATCTTCTTCTTCTTCATCACCCGGTAACGTTTGGAACTCACTATTGCTTTCGATAGAGAGATCAGAAGCAGTGTAGTCAGGATGTTTTTTGACAAATTCAATAGCTTCTTTGACAAACACCTTGAAGAAGGTTACCGAAGAAAATTCAGCTGGTGCTCCTGATAAAGATAACATTGTTCATTCGGTTATTTTAGGTGTTTGGTAGGGAATCATAAGGATTATTTCGGTCAACAGTTCTACACTTTGAGCAACACAATTGTTTTACCTAATATAGCAAGAGATGCAAATGGGGCAGATACTTCAACGGTGCTGCTTATTTTATTTGCCACTCGATTGAGGAAATGCATGGCTGTACGTTGCTCAGTTCCAGTGTCTTGTGCAACTGAAGGATGTTTTTCTATAGTACGTCGCGCGTGACTAATTAGACTAAGGCTGTGCGTGATCTCAATACTAGGCTTGGTCACATATTTAAGCAAATACAAAAGAGTGCATTTGGCTTGCTCGTCACTCCCCAATATACTTACATTGGTATTACACCCAAGTAAAGCAGTTATGATTTCATTGTATTCCACGATGAGTCCATTCCGTTTTGGAAATATGGCATTTATTCGATCCTTCTGTTCCTGAGTAAGGTCTAAAAACTTGCTCTGTAAATGATCCGTCAACTGTAGTCCATCACCTTAACAAGTTAGAAATTTTCAGAACAATTTCAATAAATAGCCAAGAAAAATACATTACTTGAGTCCTCATCGCGAATTTTTTCCATTAATCGGCGCATTAGTTCCCACATTACTAATCTTTTGTCTCTCTCCGGAATCGGCAATTTTGAAATGTTTCTGCTTTTTAAGGATGAACGCAACGGTTGTTGGACTTTTTCGAGAACGTTATAAGAAGCTTGATTGTTGATGCCATTAGCTGCCTCGATTTGAACACAGCTGGTTTCAGATACCAGACCTTGCGGCCTGCGACATCTGCAGCATATTTTTCCTATTTTTCCTTTATGGCATGTCTCTGTATGACTATGGCAATTACACATTATGGCAGCAGAGTTTACTTCCTCATAAAATTTCTCTGGATTGGCAATCGGATTACTAGCAGTGATAAGGCATGGTCTTGGTGGTGCTATCCTGTTGATTTGATTGATCAGTTGACCAGCTTGAATTAAAGGATCAACCTCGGCCTTCACCATCCCATTTAGGGCTTCAGCGACTGCATCAATTAAGACAGGGAAGGTTGCGGACGACTGAAGAAGATGCCCAGGCAGTCCACCCCAGCACACGACGTGCAGGTGCAAAGAACCCCGACCCTGTTCTTCAACCGTTCCAAAAGATGCAATAGGTACTCCAAATACCCCACGCTTTCTAGCTGGTAGAGGTTCTGTTCTTTTGGAACAATGTTCGGCGGGTGTGCCCAAAAGAATATGGAAAACAGATTCAGTGAGAAGTCTAAAGTATTCTGCAGCAGCCACGGGTCCTTTAGCATTAAGTACCGCGAGGTTGTGTGGCGCTATTGGAACATCGTGGAATATGGAATCACCTTGCTGAAGTGCTTCTGTTAATCCAAATCCATTTGCAGGAAATCCCTCATTTTCTTTTTGGCCGATCGACATTCTTAAATTTAATTTGCCATAAACGTAGTCAGGCGCGTAGGTAAAAAATATGCTCGGCATCCCGTACATGTATCGCATTGCCATAAGATTTTTAATTGAAGCACTGCGTTGTGCGACTGTGTAAGGGACCATACTTGTAGTAGATTTGATGTGCTTGTTTAGTTTTTGTAAAAGCTTCAATGACGATTCAGCCGCAGGGTTTTTCGCAGCTTCCTGGAGCTCTATGGAGAATGTTGGGTCACTCACCCATTTGGCAAAGGCATCAAAAGAGCTTTGATTACATTTTACACGGGATGCAACAACGCGTGCAGCCGAATGCCGTTGTAATTGATCGAATAGAAGGAATATAAGTCTTTCACAGTTTGAAAAACGTGCTGTGAACTGCAACATAAGATGTCGAATTGTTTCAGTTGAGAGTGTGCCCTTTTTCTTCAAACCGTTTCCAAGCATAAATAAAAATGGGAAAGATGTGTAGAAAAGAAGGTTGTTATCCTCAAATTCGTTGAAGGGGGTATGTTCCATATCGACGTGAATCTAAATTGGATATTTTCAATTTTAGGTATGTAAATAGTTTAGTTTAAATCTTAGATATTTTTACCTGGTTAATATTTTCTCGGTGCTCGTGAATACCAACAGCCTGGTTGTTGATGTATTCTGGTTCACTTGTTGATCTTTTACATTGAATCGTTTCTATAAAATTCAAAATAAAAATTGCGAATTTAGAAAAATACATTATTTTCTAAACAGAATGTACATTATTCAACACCCCTCACCCATTAATCCCTCAAATGCAGTGCGCACCGAATCAGTTTGACCTTGTGTGATCGGGATATCACGTTTAAGAAGGATAGTTGGCATCAGACGAACAGTATCTTCTTCGCGTTCTTCTACAGATGTCGTTGTTTCTTCTTGAGTAGCAATCCTATCTATTGTGATATCGCTTTCATTTTCGACTACTGTGGCATTAGTAATCAAATTTATAGTAATCTGTTCTAACTGTGAACGCATCGCAGGTGTGTCAATAATTTCGATGTTGCGGTAAAATGGGTTGATATGTTTTAACGCACTAAGCCATAGGTAAATTACGCCAACCCTCACTTTTAGTTCCAAAACGTCAGGAAATGTGGAAGGGACGAGTGTGTTGTTTAAAAAGCGTGATCCAACGATGCACACAAAAATATAATCTTCCAGATTTTCAATTCTTGGATATTCTTCACCATCTAATTATTTTAATATTTGATGTTAGTTATTGCATCTATCAATTATTGATTAGTTATATTTACCAATGGATGAATTCATCCTTTGAAGCTCAGCTAACTTTAATGGTCCGTCAGGCTGAGGAAATATAATTACGTGGCCTTTTTTGGCTGACTGTCTCTCTTGAGCTCTACTGCCAATCAGCTTAACAATGGAAACATAAAGTCTACTTTTAGATATCAGTAATTCTTCCACGATTGTTAGAGGTTCTAAACCAATGCGATCATAGTTCCCAAAGTCAATTCCAGCAGCAATGGCCAATTTCGGTATTGATGGCTTACCAACCATAATGTTGCTGTGGCATTTTGAACAAATAGCAGCAGTTCCATTTTTGACAAGCTCACGATGCAAATGATAAAGAAGACCTATTTATTTCGCAAAATTGGTTAGAGATTATATTTTAATTGCCAAACAAGCGTCAAGAAACGTTGAAGCGTATATTACGCAAATAGTGTGATTTTGCTTGACTGACACCGCTGTCACAGACCAGCCAGATATTAGGAAGCAGACGAAATCAACTTTTCTTTTCTAACAACAATAGATAGATGCGCCATGGCCAGAGACACAAATCAAATCAATAGATAGATTCTTCTGCTCTTTGCTCTGTGCAAATACTCTTATGTGATATGGAATTTCAAGAAAAGTAAAATCGTAATTCTAAAGTGATTGTTTTGTGCATTTACACCACACACCACATAATAACTTCAACTTTGCTTTTACGTGTTTGGCGATAGGGATTCAAGTAAGATCATACCTGTTCTCTCAAATTTGTAAACACTAATAACCGGTTTGTATTGGTCTGGAACGGAGGTATAGGAAGCGATTTGTTCATTTGTGAGAAGGAGAATTGACAATTGTTCTACAGGAATGTAGTGGTACGTTGTTTTCCCCATTACAAATTCCCTGATGCCACAGCTTGCACAACCAACCAACAGTGCATTGGTGTTAAAAAACTGCTGAAATCTATCAACTATTTCTCCTTTATCCTCATTTCTAAGATTATCCTTTAGTTCATGAAGCAATTGTTCAGTGACTTTCGGTAAGTCATTTGCTAAATGAAAAAAAAATCTCATGAAACGACGTTGCTTAGATTACGACATATTCTAAAGGAAATATTATATACAGGTGCCATACCACTGCTGTAAAGATTTCGAGTTGCCGAAAACCTTCCCAGTCCAGAATTAGTTGCCAAAGCCATAAGTGCAGTTATTGGGTTTTTTTCAAAATCAGCTAATTGATTAGCTGTTGGCGGTTCTTTCAAGTCCAGACTAATCGTATTTTCAGTTAAAAACTCCTCTGATGATTCCAATAGAGATAATTCTCCTCCTGTTGCTACTTCAGTTATAATTTCAATCACCAGAGCATTGCTGTCCATGTCTTGAACTTCTGAGGATTCATTTTGAAACTGCAAGCACAATTAAAATGGACTTTATTGCTTTCTTATCATCAGAATACTAACAAACAGACTAATATATTTGGAATCCTACCTCAATTTCTATGTCCACATCAATCAATTGTTCTTCAGATGGCGCCAAATCATTTGCAGAAAACAACTGCATTAATTGCGAATTTAAGTATTGTACGTTTTCAAAATAAACCACAAATTGGTTACCGATATTCGATTTTCTTCCACTAAATCAAAATCTAAACGGCTGCATTCCTCGCTTGCCGCCCTTTTCTGCGCCTTATTAATAATCTTCTGCCTGTCTGGTGTGAAAGTACTTTTTTTCTTGCCTCTTTTCGGCATTTTGAATGATTTCGCTCGTAATGCTCATGCGGAACTAAACAAATTCCTACCTCAATTTCTAACAAATTTATTAGTCCGTGTCAGAGGTACGCCATCTAGCAGATAAATCCATAATATATGAATGGAATCACCATTCCTAGATGGCGTGTAAGTTTCGAGTTTGCTTCTTGATGTTGTTTTTAAGTCTAGAATTTGGTGTTACTTGGTGTTACGAATTTCGTGATACAGATATATCGGCCGAAATATAGGTTTTCGAAATGGCGAAGGCGTCCATCGCCACACAGTGTTTCACACCTAATTCATGATAATAGAGTAAGATCATTCGCATTTGATTTCATCACTAGTTTTTAGCCCTTGGTACTTTTTTCCCCCCTTCGAGCTGTGGTCGTGTGATTTATAAGTTCTGAAAATTATCTAATGCATATTATCTCACCAGCACGCCGGCCCGCTTTTCAGATTGTATCGTCCACCTTCTTTCCTTATGGGAAAACAAGGTCCAGAAATGTACTGGAAGACTTTGAATCCAGGCCAGCAGCTGCAAATATCAAGGTATTATGGTTGGCTTGCTTTGGTGTGATTATACATAACTCATGTCTTTCGTTTCAAAAGCAGGTGCTGTTCTTAAGCTTTGAAGACATTTTAAAAGCTCTTCAAACAACTGCATCCGAGTCATTGAACACAAGGCAACTTCACTATCACAACAATGAAAACAATGTGGTCAATGTTGCGAGAAACATTTTTATTATGAAGATTCGTTGATGTTTGAATTCCTTTTTTAAAAAATTGTGTTCTGCTTCATCACCTTAATTTAAATACGTTAACAGGGGTGGCCTTGCTGGCCAACAATTTGTGTTTAAGCGTGTCACTGGACCAACGACTGATCCTCTGGAAACGAGAAGACACTCGACTTAGATGGCTCTCGCCCGTTTGCTGCGACATATCCGACATTCAAGGTCTGGACGTGTCTGTGGGTGCCTCCAAAACTTCTTTGCCCAAAATCCTGGTTTACGGTCAAGGTATTCAAATCTTTGAAGTGGACAACTTGTTCAACATCACCGAACATCACTCACAAAATAGACTATTCATCTGTCGACCCGTTATCCGACTAAGGTAAAAAGAAAAATACAAAATATATTTTGCATGGCGCGCTCGTTGGGTAACAACTTTTTGAGTTGTCTTATCTCTTTTGAAATGATTTCGGCGACGCTTTTATTACTGTAAATTGGCTCGACATATTGTGGAATGAGGACTTCGATTTATTAAATGAAATTGTATCTTGGTGTGCCATTAACAATTTTCCTTTTTTCATTTTCTTGATTTATCCTCTGAATTCTCAGGAATGGCAACTGTATCTTGCTCCTTTTTAGTCCTGATCAAGTAATCTTGAATTTCTTGCGCTTGGCGGCATACCGGTGAAAACTGCAATAGAAATGAAAAATGTTTGACTAAAATCGTTATTATTTAAAAGATACAATAATAATAAATGGTATAATAATATAAATTATAATAATTGACAATTCTAATTGAAGCGCAATTATTATAATTTATATTATTATATCAATTATATTATGTGAATAATTGCACTTAAATTAGAATTGTCATGACAATTCTAATTTAAGCTATTAAGAATTGTCATGACAATTCTGATTTAAGCGCAATTATTCAAAAGCAGGAAAACTAATAATGATTTTAATAAATCATTTAAATACTTACATCAATAAAGGTGTCATCGAAGCAATCGATGACAACCAACGAATGCTTCTGCGGAAACATGTTCCGGCGCACCCCACAAAAGGCAACCACGGGGGAATCTTGATTGCTATCGTGTAGGGCTTGGACAAATTGGGCGGCCCTGGCCCACATGGTAACGATGACCTGGAAGATAATAATAGTTTGGTTAGGTTAGGTATCACGATTGCTATTAAAAATTCCGCCATCTAGCGATCAAATTTTGATCTACATCAGGTTTAAAACGCCACTGCCATCTAGCGGTCAAATTTCAAACTACGCCCAAAACTTTTCTACTTTTGAATTACAACTATTAGTCTCCATTGAAGTCTTAGAAAAAATAGTTTAGGGTGTAGTTCCAAATTTGTCCGATAGATGGCAGGTGTTACGTCCAAAAAAATTAAACAATACCTTTACGTTAAGCTGATCGGTAATTGTAATGTCCCTCTTTGTTAGGTTTCTGTTGTTGACATTGATAACGATGTCCCCCGAATCGTCGATGACGGCCCCTACAATGGCGAACGTTTCCCCTAATAAAAGAAATTATGTTCATCAACTATCATTGGACCAAACAAGCATTAAATATGGCGCGCCGTTTCCAACATGCAAAAAAAAAATCCCGACATCTAGCGATCAAATTTTGATCTACATCAGGTTAAAAGACGCCACTGCCATCTAGCGGTCACATTTGAAACTAAACCCCAAAACTTTTCTACATAATTATTACTACTTTTGGTCACGGTTCAAGTCTTAGAAAATACTATACATCAAGGGAAATTGATCAATAAATCACTGTTTATAAGTAAGATATTATAAGTAACATGCAGGCCTACTGATAATTGACCCTGATAGATATGAATATGTATAGTATTTTTTCTAAGACTTAAATCGAGACTAAAAGTTGTAAATCAAAAGGAGAAAAGTTATTGGAAGTAGTTCCAAAATTGACCACTAGATGGCAGTGGCGTTTTTACCATATGTAGATCAAAGGTTGATCGCTAGATGGCGTTGGTTTTTTTTTAATTCTTTTTATTTTTTCATGTTGAAAATTGCATACCATAATGGTACAAGGTAATTACCTTGTCCTTTTCTACTTAACGCCCTAAGTGAAATGAAATCCTAGTTGAAGTCTTCTATATCAATATCCGCATCCGGAATGGCTTTGGAAGAGGATCCCACGGATATATAAAGGGGATTCTTTAACCAGGAAAATTTAAAAAATCTCTCCTTGAGATCCCTAATGGCAAAGCTAGATAAGCTATAACATAAGCCGACCTAGTTTTTTTATAAAATAACAATAAATTAACGGGAAACGATTGATGAAAATTAATTACTTACAATAACAGATTCGAAGAAGGCCAAACCAGGTTGACCCCAGCCTTCAGCCTTTATTGTTCCCGATCCATCACTCAGTAAAATGGTGTATTTCACTGATGATGTTTGGTTTACGGCACTTTTGCCAAACACCAGACACTTGATGGACACCCTATTGACAAATAAATAATAATAATAGAAATATAAAAATGGCCATTTGATGCATGCCGCCTACGAGATTTTTTCCATTGTTTTTCCATTTTCCATGATCATGGAAACAAAGTATTTGCTGGCGAGTAACAACATTTGTGATTTGATGGTCCCGACGTGTTGCGATCCACGTCAAAATAATTCGTTAAATTTGAAATAAAATGACAACCTCCTAATTATTCATTTAAAAAATAGCCGTGTTTTGGGGCTCAAACAATTATTTCGATAAAAAGAAATCGTTAGAAGTGCCTAACGAAACTCAACTATATTATTCCCTGTAATTTCATGTAAACTACATAAATGAATCCCTTAGAAATGACAATCAAAACATAAAACAAATGACGAACGCTGCTCACAATACCAGGACTGTGGCGTTTCTGAAATTACAAATATCTAATTTAAATGTTAAACTAATCACGATGTAAACTACATCTTTCCCTGTAGTTTTTCACGCAGATTCAGCTGATAAAGAAAATAATGCCGAAAAGCGCAAAGTGTGAACGCCAACTGTTCCCTAAACATGACTAAACTACCGAACCAATGGGAAACCGTTCACACAACGTTTAAACCAATGGGAAGCCGATAAGAAATCACATGACATCCACTAAACATTTTTAGACCTTTGTAGCGCAGACATACGGTTACGTTAAATCGCAAATGATTATTTAAAAATATACATAGAAAATACATCACGGTTGTGCTTACGATTGTGTCTCTAAAGACAGATCTTTAATCGCTGTATGGGAAATTTGGTTATTGCTGGACACAGGAACATTCAATGAAGTCGCCAAAGACGACCTAAATTTTTTGGGCGACGGACCTGCAATGTGCGACATGATGCACCGATATAAAAAACTCTATTAAGAACACAGCCATGCATAAAGATTGCACATAACGAATTTAACGATACCATTCCCTCACTACCCTATACATATGGTTCCCCTAGCGACCACACCCATCATTACAAAATGAACGATTATGGTTTATATATTGCCCCGATTTTACTGCCACCTCTTTCACCTCAACATTTGCCATTATTTCCAGCTATTGTACTGCCATCTTGGGGGGGGGATGACAAAAAACGAATACATAGTTATCCCAATAGCCACAATAACCCGAAGGCGTATACCCAAGGACCTTGTCGAGTTTCAACAGCAGCTCTTACTTGTTTGTTTGATCATACACATATTTCATTTCAAAAAATCAAATACTAACCAACAATCATGGAATGAAGATATGCTACTGCCGCCGGTCGAGTTCCATAGGTAGGGGAGTTCTTGTTTATTAATTTCAACAAATCATTTGCCTTGACAATTGTTTCGAGTTTGATCGATTTCCCCTCAGTTGATTTCAAGCAATGGCAGTAAAAAAAAGTGAATCTTTCGGTATTCCACGGGAAAAAAGTCCTACGATGAACTGTTTCTGCAATTTGTTAAATAAAATCATGTTAGAAACATCGGTTTTAATGCACAACATCATTCGTATATCATCACATGTCCAAAACATTTGGAAATGTGATGATAATTAAAAAATTTTGAAAAGTCTTACCATATATTGGGGTGATACTGTGAAACTTCCGGGTTGAGTCATTCCAATGGCAATGGTGTTACCCGGGTAGTAGTGAAAAATGATATATTCCGCCAGCATATGTAATGGTAGAATATCGGGATTTGAGGTTCCTACAAACATTCTATCAACGGCGGTCGTTGCAGAGGCACAATTCATGAAGTTTTCCATGAATACAATAGGTTGTGGTGCACCTGGAAAGTTGAATCCATTAAATGGTCCGGGATTTCTGTAATTGAAAAATTTTGCAAGATTAATTAATGCAGTTAAAATAAAAAACATCACTGTTATAAATGTAGTAAACGTACTCTGCACTTTGTTCAACTGATGCTCTTAGATCCTTAAAAATTTTATAATAGTTCACTGGTTCTCTTGGACCAGATAACCGGACAACCAGGAAAACAAGGGTTGAATTTTTCCTGGGTGCCTCCTTTATCAACAATGGCAAAACTGAACTTGTTGGCTGCAATCTTTTCGGTAAAAACCCATTTTCACAGGTATAGCAAATTCTTGAAGCACCATATTCTTTATATTTTACACAGCAATAACCGTTCACTGTCGGCAATTTCTTTTTCAAAACAAGCACTTCCGACTTGAATATTTCGTAAACACAGTGAGCCGGACTGACTTGCCTATTAATAATTTAAATTAAAAATTTCATTTTTATTTTAATTTATGAAATAAATTACCATTTAAGCTGTTGAATGACATCGCGCAAAGGAAATTTAATTTCGTTCAACAGGAATGCTGGATCGATGAGTGCTTGATGGATTGCCTTCCAAAGCCAAACTACAGGCAATTGAACTCCATTGACGTTGCAGTTAATAATAGGCTTAAAAGCGATGTTTTTTAGAAGTGATGGATCTGTTGATGGTGTAGCCTGTTGTATTGATGTTGAAGCCTCCATGGCTTCAACACCAGAATAACACATTGCAGCATTTCCTAGTGAAAGTAATCCTAAAAATGAAAATATTTGCATAAATGTCAATAACGAATATGAAAATTGATACCATTAAATTAAACTTACTTTGGCATTCATGGTCCATTTTAGTTTTGTCGTTTTTTTCCCAAAACTTTTGATATTTCGATCCTTTTTTGTGTTGTTTTAACATCTCTCGTTCCACGTTCAACGACGAATGTCTACGTTTTCGGTCTGGCATCTTCTTTGCAGCAAAAAAATATTGATTCAAATAACTGTTCGATAACAGAAATGTTTTCTTATTGAAAATTCTATTGTTACTGTCTTCAATCGTTTCAAAAGGAATTGACGAAGAATTCTTCTTTAAATGTTCTTCGTCAAATTGTTTACCGTTTGCTTTCCCAGAGAAACTTGTAAGAATTTTCAAATTTTTTCTCGAATTTAATCGATTTCTTTCCACCAATTTCTTCTCGTAATACTTGGGATCATGTATATGAGGTAAAAGATTTCTAGAATGAACTCCACGAGTACTAGAGTCTCTAAAGAACTGGTTGCATCCAGGGACTTGACAATATAGTATCTCACTTCACCATGAATACTAATTTGATGTCGTTTAAGTTCACGCCGGGAAGAGAAAGATTTTTCCGCTTGGTTTATCAAACGACATTGAACACACTCAAACCTGACTTGTTGATTTCCTTCCACATAATTTTTTAAGTTCTTCCCAGGAATGTGGCGTTTTGGATCTGTTATTTTTGAATGTCTATCCCTGTCGGATTTACGAGTAAATTCCCGTGCACATCCAGAAACTGTGCACGGGAATTTGTGTAAATGAGTGTCCCTTATATGTATTTGCAACTGTTTTTCTTGATTGTATGACTTCGAACATTCATCACACTTGAACTTCTTTTCTACCATCTGTTGGAATTCCATGCCAATTTCAAGACATTTTTTGAAGCGACAACTTTTGCAGAATTTCCTTGGGAATTGGGAACGGTATTCATACGAGGTGTTACAGTTGTTCGACTTCAGACACTCGTAATTCTTGGATTCTAAAATAAAACATATATACACATTACAAATAATAGGTTTTTATACATGGTTGGGAGAATTTTCTCTCAAACAAGTGATCTAAAAATAATTTACCAACAATACTTGTACGGAAAAATTCAGCACAAGCAGCACACGTCCTGACACCGTAACAAAGACCCCTAGAACCATTAGAGCAGACAAGGCAATGTTCAGTCGAATTTGCCATTTCGGTCAACTACAATATCTCATCCACTAAAAAAAGGAAATGTTAACTTATTTTCCATACATCACGAGGAAAAATGGCGTTAATCTATGACCATGAAGTAGAAATGGAGTAAGAGCTTTGGAAAAACCAGTAAGAGATTATATACACCACTTGCTTCTTTTGTTAGGTTTGAATACCACGATAAAAATCTATTTTTATCACAAATCTGAAATCGACAATGAACTCAACAATTTCTCGAGTTGATGGTAGACTGTATTCAGCTAATTACAGTAATGTTCTTGAACAGCATGTGCTTCGCCATCGACACAAGAGACTATATCGAACATTATTCAATATGTCTGTGTAAAAAAAAACACAAAAATGTTTTGTTTCATTTTGACTGGCCAAGACGTTTTGGTGACGAAATGCATGTTGAATCACTTTGAAGATGCTCAACAAGCTTGAGATATTCAACGAGCTCCTGCTCTTCTTCGTACTTCAGGTTTTGCCTGTGATGCACTTGATTCGAGAAATAGATATCAGGGATGGAGGCAAGATGTTAAATTTTTTTAAAGTGATTAAAAAGGGTTGTCTTAGGAATGCCATAACTTTCTGCTACTTTTCTATATGAACTCTTCTGCCATTAAAGATCATGACATAATTTCAACTGTCTCAGAGCGCTATTGTATACTTCTATACACCTTAATATAAACTAATATATATTTCTCTTTGCACCTTATTTTCCTTCTAGTAGTTACGAACCATATTAAAACCTGTAATGTTTAAACATGTGTTGATTTCAGTATCAGCAATGTTATTAAATGTAAATATACACAACTTTGTGTCACTCTCGTGAATATTTCATTTGAGTCAACAAAGAAAAGAGATCACAACTCACTAGTGTATAAATCTTAACTTTTAGAACTGAAAAATATGTTTGACAATCCAGGTGTGAAACCCCCTAGAGAAGTTTGACAATTTGTTTACTCTTTTTATCACACACAACCTGAGCAAATTTTTTAACACTCACACAATTGTAGTTTATCAACACATTTAACTTTATAAACCAAATCATTTAGTGCAATATGTTATTACATGTTGGAGAAAGTGCGACTAACTTTTTTTACTGTTTTACTAGGGCCAGGGCTGGGACCTAACAGAAGTAAAAAAAAGTCACGTGTTCACAAGGGTTGAGATAGAGCCACACAAACGACCACCCACCGACAAAAACAAGGTAAAAAAGATAGTAAAAATGCATTTTATTTTTTATAGTATCTCCACTTAATTGAAAAAATCAAAAGACAGCACTTCTGAAAGAGAAGGGAATTTCCTTTCACCTTTGCATCTTAATATATATAATTCAGCCGTTGCAGAGAAAATGGTGTTTCATTTTTCCCTTGGCTCGTCTGTTCCGTGTAACTCCAATTTTGTTCTTCATTTATTCTTGAGGGTTGGCTTTTTCCTGAATTTTTTTCAGATTTTTATAGTAAAAGGAAAATTCAAATGGATGTAAAAACTTGGGTAAATGCTGTAGAACCTTAACGCAATTCGGCTACTTTGTAGGTCTATAAGTAGGGAAATAATTATGTATCAACAACGCATTTCAAATGAAAAATGAACTTCATTATTTTAGCCCATTTCCACCTTCTACCCCATCCTGTGGTGTTGTCTTGTCTATGAAAATAAAACAGGTGAGAAATTGCAACAACACCACGAATCAAACTGTTTAGAATTGCAGGTGGCGAAGCCACTTCAAAAGCTGACTTAATACCTGAAAAGGCTTTATTTTTTTACTTCAATTTGCCTAAGAAGGGAAAGAGAGGCTGATTCGTTTGACAGACCATCCCTGAAACCATGTTGACTAGGGCTGAACCATTTTTGTCGTGTGTGCAGTTGCCAAGCACATTTTTTTGCCTGAATGACATTCTTAAACAGCTTGGAGATACTATTTGGATAAAGGTATTTTAGTTTGTTGCTCTTTTTGAAATGACGAAGAGACAGTTTTCCAAAAATTTTGAAAAAGCTGAGGTTTTATCAAGCAGAGAAAAGGTGCAGCAGATGGAATTTGATTGATTTGAAACAATGGTTAGCCAGACAGACAAAATTCCACCGGAGCCGAAGCACTTTGAAATCATACAAATCATTTAATAGGCTTTACTTCGGTGAAGGCGACAAGATTCTCCACAGAAGAGAGAGGTGCGTCACAGAACGGCAAACGAATTTATTCATCCGACGAGTTAGCCGGGAATATCTGCGAGCTAAAAACAAAGAGGATATCCTTTGGATCGAACAAAATTTACCCCATACGATAACTATAATTTGGTCGGAGTGGCATTTGGCGGAGCGGAATTTGCCATCATTTTTAGCTTTCTGAAAGTATCATCGTTTAGATTATTGTTACAGAAGGATTTCCAAGGGGAGTTTTCTTTACTGAGCTGCCGACTTGACTGACTCATCTCGTCTAAATCCTCAACCTTAACCGTGTAAATTTTCCTTTTTGTTTGTGTCGTAATTTTTTTGTTTGTCGATCGTGGTGTAGTTTTTTCTTCAACTCTATTGTATTTTTTTAATACACCTAATAGGCTAAGAGCCAGCCCATAATTTGACGCATTTTAATTAGCAAAAGGTCTGAAGGAAAAATGTGAAAGAGGTGGGTGGGGTAAAACGTGAGTGTCACGTCTGGTCCGTCACAGCGGCCGCGTATAAGCGTGACATGTTGCCGAATTCGGCGTGAAATGAAGAAAAAACGCACTTTGATTGACAGGTATAAAAAAAATACCAACAAATATATCAAATCATGCACAATTTAACTGTTGAAGACCAGACTTCCTTAAAAGTTGATTTATATCATCCAGACCTCATTTTCTTACTCGATTTGACAGAAAAGCCTACCATTCACTAAAACGGCAACGTTGCATCCCTACGCGGGGGTTTGAAATCTGATTTTCCTTTTCTATGTAAAAATGTAAAATAGCAGTACCCTGTTTGAATTTAAAGTCTTAATTTTAAATATAAATCCGATACTAAAATAATTCAGCTATAAAATTATAAATGATAACGTTATTCGCCAATTGGCAACGTTTTTTACTCTGTGTTTAGCCAGCTCTGGAAGATTTTAACATGAAAACTTTTGTCGTTATAATGTTAGAATACTTTTTTAAAATTGAAACGGTTTCAGGAATTGATTGTGTTTCAAAAGAATCAAGTCAGTGCGTGATTCACGTTGCGAAATGTTCAGAATCTGTTAAGATTTTCACTGCCAAACATCTGAAAAAGTGTCAAGATGCCCAGCTTGTGTATAAATTTCGTGCTAAGACAAAATACAGTACAATTCAAGTGCAAAAAAGTCTTGAAAATTCTCCAGGATATCACCCATCCTGTTACAGTAAATTTACATCTGTTTCTAGCCAGGAAGTGCAATTGGCTATTGAAAAGAAAAATGTTCTCGTTTACACTGAACAAGAAAATCAACCAGGAATATAAACATTACAGTGTTTCTAATATTTATCCTTGTTGCAGAATAACTTTACCTTGTAGTGCATTTCCAATAGTAATTAGACATAATTTAACTTTGCATTTTAGTTTTAGATCAACCAGCAGCAACGTCACAAACAGTTAACAGCATTCCTAGCCAGAGAACTCTCAGATCAACAACAAAAAAAACCCAACGTTACTAGAACTGACATATTTGCCAAAAAGTGTGTGTTCAGCAACAAAATAAGAAAACAGTTGAACAATAAAACGGAAAATTTAGTAACTTGTTCGAACGAAACAATACAGGTATATATGTTCTCCCAAATTCCCATTGATTTTACTGTAGAACAAACTGCCAATGCCGATGCAGCGAGCTCTGCTAAAGGTAGGCCTATATGCGTGATAGATATATTTATGGGACAATCATTTTATAATTGAACCGGTGAATTTATGCTACAGGTGTTATTCATTTTACGGAATCCATTTCAGCAAGACAGAGGTGGGCAATGTCTCACTTCATTCGCACTACATTAGTTTCGCATTTAATTAAAGAATTAGACTTAAAAAGAAAAGAAGACATTTTAAAGGAAGCCTACCCACCCAGAATTCGTAAAGACAAGAAGCACCTTTCTGATATTTTATAATTCTTTGCTTCATGCAACAATCCATTCGATGTTGATTGCAGACCTCGGCATTTGAACACCCAATCAAAAGACAAAAGATTAACACTTTTACGAAGAAGGAAAAATAACGAAGAGAACGACTAAGGCTAATACCCCTAAAAGACAAGAGAGACATTGGAATTGTCCTTTCCTACCCATTAACTCCGGTGCCCTTGGTATTTTGTCACCTCGACGGTGCAAAAAATTTAACCAACAAAGTCGTATAATATAAAAATCTGGAAAAACGAATTGTAAGTAATTCTCCGAGAACAATCGAAGTATACATCATTGACGGATTTTTCTTCCTCCACTTACTCTCCAATAACCTTCCTCAGACGTATGAAGCCATTGCACGGGTGTTACTTATAAAACTCTGCAAGTACCAAGGAAAGGAAACTCACCTGATATTTGATCAAATTCTCTATCCTTCGATCAAAGATTTCAAAAGGGATCGACGAAGCGATAATGGTGACATAAATGCGGAATACGATGTCATTGGAAAAAAGCAAAAAAAAGCCTGCCAAATTTTCTAAAGGCATTGCGGAACGATAACTTCAAACGTGAATTTGTGAAGTTTTTTACTCTGGAATTTGAAGAAGAATCTCTTTCGGATATATTGCATGAAAAAAATTTGTACATGACAGAAGGATCTACGTGTTTTTGTTATAAAGTAATTGATGGAAAAATCTTTAAGACGATAGAAGTCAGGATGCAAAGCTCACATGAAAAAGTGAAATCAGATTTCAAATACCCCATAGGGATGCAACGTTGCCGTTTCAGTGAATTTAAGGCTTTTCTGTAGCAGTCGACGGGGCTATAGTTGACCCCACGGAGGGGGGTGGCATTTGTTAAAGGGGGCGACACTCAACACCTCTTCAATCTTATAAGTCTACTACCTTCCATTGAAACACTTACTTCGTCGTCGTCCTCTGACGGAGATTGTTCGTCAAAATCGAGTTCACTGTCATCTTAATGTTCTTCTACCCTCTTTTTTCACTACGTCACTACCTTCTTCTTCCTCAGACGTTTCAAAATCTATCCTTCCGAATTCCACCGTAAAACTTGCTGGTTGTTTGAAGCAATTTAAATTGAAAAAGCAAGGCATAGAAATGAATTGGAAGTTCCTCATTTCTTTCCAATTTGGAACTACCCATAGAATTGCAAAACTCCCAAGTTCCTACAAACATTCTATCAACGGCGGTCGTTGCAGAGGCACAATTCATGAAGTTTTCCATGAATACAATAGGTTGTGGTGCACCTGGAAAGTTGAATCCATTAAATGGTCCGGGATTTCTGTAATTGAAAAATTTTGCAAGATTAATTAATGCAGTTAAAATAAAAAACATCACTGTTATAAATGTAGTAAACGTACTCTGCACTTTGTTCAACTGAGGCTCTTAGATCCTTAAAAATTTTATAATAGTTCACTGGTTCTCTTGGACCAGATAACCGGACAACCAGGAAAACAAGGGTTGAATTTTTCCTGGGTGCCTCCTTTATCAACAATGGCAAAACTGAACTTGTTGGCTGCAATCTTTTCGGTAAAAACCCATTTTCACAGGTATAGCAAATTCTTGAAGCACCATATTCTTTATATTTTACACAGCAATAACCGTTCACTGTCGGCAATTTCTTTTTCAAAACAAGCACTTCCGACTTGAATATTTCGTAAACACAGTGAGCCGGACTGACTTGCCTATTAATAATTTAAATTAAAAATTTCATTTTTATTTTAATTTATGAAATAAATTACCATTTAAGCTGTTGAATGACATCGCGCAAAGGAAATTTAATTTCGTTCAACAGGAATGCTGGATCGATGAGTGCTTGATGGATTGCCTTCCAAAGCCAAACTACAGGCAATTGAACTCCATTGACGTTGCAGTTAATAATAGGCTTAAAAGCGATGTTTTTTAGAAGTGATGGATCTGTTGATGGTGTAGCCTGTTGTATTGATGTTGAAGCCTCCATGGCTTCAACACCAGAATAACACATTGCAGCATTTCCTAGTGAAAGTAATCCTAAAAATGAAAATATTTGCATAAATGTCAATAACGAATATGAAAATTGATACCATTAAATTGAACTTACTTTGGCATTCATGGTCCATTTTAGTTTTGTCGTTTTTTTCACAAAACTTTTGATATTTCGATCCTTTTTTGTGTTGTTTTAACATCTCTCGTTCCACGTTCAACGACGAATGTCTACGTTTTCGGTCTGGCATCTTCTTTGCAGCAAACAAATATTGATTCAAATAACTGTTCGATAACAGAAATGTTTTCTTATTGAAAATTCTATTGTTACTGTCTTCAATCGTTTCAAAAGGAATTGACGAAGAATTCTTCTTTAAATGTTCTTCGTCAAATTGTTTACCGTTTGCTTTCCCAGAGAAACTTGTAAGAATTTTCAAATTTTTTCTCGAATTTAATCGATTTCTTTCCACCAATTTCTTCTCGTAATACTTGGGATCATGTATATGAGGTAAAAGATTTCTAGAATGAACTCCACGAGTACTAGAGTCTCTAAAGAACTGGTTGCATCCAGGGACTTGACAATATAGTATCTCACTTCACCATGAATACTAATTTGATGTCGTTTAAGTTCACGCCGGGAAGAGAAAGATTTTTCCGCTTGGTTTATCAAACGACATTGAACACACTCAAACCTGACTTGTTGATTTCCTTCCACATAATTTTTTAAGTTCTTCCCAGGAATGTGGCGTTTTGGATCTGTTATTTTTGAATGTCTATCCCTGTCGGATTTACGAGTAAATTCCCGTGCACATCCAGAAACTGTGCACGGGAATTTGTGTAAATGAGTGTCCCTTATATGTATTTGCAACTGTTTTTCTTGATTGTATGACTTCGAACATTCATCACACTTGAACTTCTTTTCTACCATCTGTTGGAATTCCATGCCAATTTCAAGACATTTTTTGAAGCGACAACTTTTGCAGAATTTCCTTGGGAATTGGGAACGGTATTCATACGAGGTGTTACAGTTGTTCGACTTCAGACACTCGTAATTCTTGGATTCTAAAATAAAACATATATACACATTACAAATAATAGGTTTTTATACATGGTTGGGAGAATTTTCTCTCAAACAAGTGATCTAAAAATAATTTACCAACAATACTTGTACGGAAAAATTCAGCACAAGCAGCACACGTCCTGACACCGTAACAAAGACCCCTAGAACCATTAGAGCAGACAAGGCAATGTTCAGTCGAATTTGCCATTTCGGTCAACTACAATATCTCATCCACTAAAAAAAGGAAATGTTAACTTATTTTCCATACTTCACGAGGAAAAAATGGCGTTAATCTATGACCATGAAGTAGAAATGGAGTAAGAGCTTTGGAACAACCGACGAATGGAGTCAAGAGTTCAGGTACAGTACAACATATTTGCTCAGCTGTTATGTTATTATTCATGTTGATTATATACACCACTTGCTTCTTTTGTTAGGTTTGAATACCACGATAAAAATCTATTTTTATCACAAATCTGAAATCGACAATGAACTCAACAATTTCTCGAGTTGATGGTAGACTGTATTCAGCTAATTACAGTAATCTTCTTGAACAGCATGTGCTTCGCCATCGACACAAGAGACTATATCAAACATTATTCAATATGTCTGTGTAAAAAAAAACACAAAAATGTTTTGTTTCATTTTGACTGGCCAAGACTTTTTGGTGACGAAATGCATGTTGAATCACTTTGAAGATGCTCAACAAGCTTGAGATATGCAACGAGCTCCTGCTCTTCTTCGTACTTCAGGATTTGCCTGTGATGCACTTGATTCGAGAAATAGATATCAGGGATGGAGGCAAGATGTTAAATTTTTTTAAAGTGATTAAAAAGGGTTGTCTTAGGAATGCCATAACTTTCTGCTACTTTTCTATATGAACTCTTCTGCCATTAAAGATCATGACATAATTTCAACTGTCTCAGAGCGCTATTGTATACTTCTATACACCTTAATATAAACTAATATATATTTCTCTTTGCACCTTATTTTCCTTCTAGTAGTTACGAACCATATTAAAACCTGTAATGTTTAAACATGTGTTGATTTCAGTATCAGCAATGTTATTAAATGTAAATATACACAACTTTGTGTCACTCTCGTGAATATTTCATTTGAGTCAACAAAGAAAAGAGATCACAACTCACTAGTGTATAAATCTTAACTTTTAGAACTGAAAAATATGTTTGACAATCCAGGTGTGAAACCCCCTAGAGAAGTTTGACAATTTGTTTACTCTTTTTATCACACACAACCTGAGCAAATTTTTTAACACTCACACAATTGTAGTTTATCAACACATTTAACTTTATAAACCAAATCATTTAGTGCAATATGTTATTACATGTTGGAGAAAGTGCGACTAACTTTTTTTACTGTTTTACTAGGGCCAGGGCTGGGACCTAACAGAAGTAAAAAAAAGTCACGTGTTCACAAGGGTTGAGATAGAGCCACACAAACGACCACCCACCGACAAAAACAAGGTAAAAAAGATAGTAAAAATGCATTTTATTTTTTATAGTATCTCCACTTAATTGAAAAAATCAAAAGACAGCACTTCTGAAAGAGAAGGGAATTTCCTTTCACCTTTGCATCTTAATATATATAATTCAGCCGTTGCAGAGAAAATGGTGTTTCATTTTTCCCTTGGCTCGTCTGTTCCGTGTAACTCCAATTTTGTTCTTCATTTATTCTTGAGGGTTGGCTTTTTCCTGAATTTTTTTCAGATTTTTATAGTAAAAGGAAAATTCAAATGGATGTAAAAACTTGGGTAAATGCTGTAGAACCTTAACGCAATTCGGCTACTTTGTAGGTCTATAAGTAGGGAAATAATTATGTATCAACAACGCATTTCAAATGAAAAATGAACTTCATTATTTTAGCCCATTTCCACCTTCTACCCCATCCTGTGGTGTTGTCTTGTCTATGAAAATAAAACAGGTGAGAAATTGCAACAACACCACGAATCAAACTGTTTAGAATTGCAGGTGGCGAAGCCACTTCAAAAGCTGACTTAATACCTGAAAAGGCTTTATTTTTTTACTTCAATTTGCCTAAGAAGGGAAAGAGAGGCTGATTCGTTTGACAGACCATCCCTGAAACCATGTTGACTAGGGCTGAACCATTTTTGTCGTGTGTGCAGTTGCCAAGCACATTTTTTTGCCTGAATGACATTCTTAAACAGCTTGGAGATACTATTTGGATAAAGGTATTTTAGTTTGTTGCTCTTTTTGAAATGACGAAGAGACAGTTTTCCAAAAATTTTGAAAAAGCTGAGGTTTTATCAAGCAGAGAAAAGGTGCAGCAGATGGAATTTGATTGATTTGAAACAATGGTTAGCCAGACAGACAAAATTCCACCGGAGCCGAAGCACTTTGAAATCATACAAATCATATAATAGGCTTTACTTCGGTGAAGGCGACAAGATTCTCCACAGAAGAGAGAGGTGCGTCACAGAACGGCAAACGAATTTATTCATCCGACGAGTTAGCCGGGAATATCTGCGAGCTAAAAACAAAGAGGATATCCTTTGGATCGAACAAAATTTACCCCATACGATAACTATAATTTGGTCGGAGTGGCATTTGGCGGAGCGGAATTTGCCATCATTTTTAGCTTTCTGAAAGTATCATCGTTTAGATTATTGTTACAGAAGGATTTCCAAGGGGAGTTTTCTTTACTGAGCTGCCGACTTGACTGACTCATCTCGTCTAAATCCTCAACCTTAACCGTGTAAATTTTCCTTTTTGTTTGTGTCGTAATTTTTTTGTTTGTCGATCGTGGTGTAGTTTTTTCTTCAACTCTATTGTATTTTTTTAATACACCTAATAGGCTAAGAGCCAGCCCATAATTTGACGCATTTTAATTAGCAAAAGGTCTGAAGGAAAAATGTGAAAGAGGTGGGTGGGGTAAAACGTGAGTGTCACGTCTGGTCCGTCACAGCGGCCGCGTATAAGCGTGACATGTTGCCGAATTCGGCGTGAAATGAAGAAAAAACGCACTTTGATTGACAGGTATAAAAAAAATACCAACAAATATATCAAATCATGCACAATTTAACTGTTGAAGACCAGACTTCTTTAAAAGTTGATTTATATCATCCAGACCTCATTTTCTTACTCGATTTGACAGAAAAGCCTACCATTCACTAAAACGGCAACGTTGCATCCCAACGCGGGGGTTTGAAATCTGATTTTCCTTTTCTATGTAAAAATGTAAAATAGCAGTACCCTGTTTGAATTTAAAGTCTTAATTTTAAATATAAATCCGATACTAAAATAATTCAGCTATAAAATTATAAATGATAACGTTATTCGCCAATTGGCAACGTTTTTTACTCTGTGTTTAGCCAGCTCTGGAAGATTTTAACATGAAAACTTTTGTCGTTATAATGTTAGAATACTTTTTTAAAATTGAAACGGTTTCAGGAATTGATTGTGTTTCAAAAGAATCAAGTCAGTGCGTGATTCACGTTGCGAAATGTTCAGAATCTGTTAAGATTTTCACTGACAAACATCTGAAAAAGTGTCAAGATGCCCAGCTTGTGTATAAATTTCGTGCTAAGACAAAATACAGTACAATTCAAGTGCAAAAAAGTCTTGAAAATTCTCCAGGATATCACCCATCCTGTTACAGTAAATTTACATCTGTTTCTAGCCAGGAAGTGCAATTGGCTATTGAAAAGAAAAATGTTCTCGTTTACACTGAACAAGAAAATCAACCAGGAATATAAACATTACAGTGTTTCTAATATTTATCCTTGTTGCAGAATAACTTTACCTTGTAGTGCATTTCCAATAGTAATTAGACATAATTTAACTTTGCATTTTAGTTTTAGATCAACCAGCAGCAACGTCACAAACAGTTAACAGCATTCCTAGCCAGAGAACTCTCAGATCAACAACAAAAAAAACCCAACGTTACTAGAACTGACATATTTGCCAAAAAGTGTGTGTTCAGCAACAAAATAAGAAAACAGTTGAACAATAAAACGGAAAATTTAGTAACTTGTTCGAACGAAACAATACAGGTATATATGTTCTCCCAAATTCCCATTGATTTTACTGTAGAACAAACTGCCAATGCCGATGCAGCGAGCTCTGCTAAAGGTAGGCCTATATGCGTGATAGATATATTTATGGGACAATCATTTTATAATTGAACCGGTGAATTTATGCTACAGGTGTTATTCATTTTACGGAATCCATTTCAGCAAGACAGAGGTGGGCAATGTCTCACTTCATTCGCACTACATTAGTTTCGCATTTAATTAAAGAATTAGACTTAAAAAGAAAAGAAGACATTTTAAAGGAAGCCTACCCACCCAGAATTCGTAAAGACAAGAAGCACCTTTCTGATATTTTATAATTCTTTGCTTCATGCAACAATCCATTCGATGTTGATTGCAGACCTCGGCATTTGAACACCCAATCAAAAGACAAAAGATTAACACTTTTACGAAGAAGGAAAAATAACGAAGAGAACGACTAAGGCTAATACCCCTAAAAGACAAGAGGGACATTGGAATTGTCCTTTCCTACCCATTAACTCCGGTGCCCTTGGTATTTTGTCACCTCGACGGTGCAAAAAATTTAACCAACAAAGTCGTATAATATAAAAATCTGGAAAAACGAATTGTAAGTAATTCTCCGAGAACAATCGAAGTATACATCATTGACGGATTTTTCTTCCTCCACTTACTCTCCAATAACCTTCCTCAGACGTATGAAGCCATTGCACGGGTGTTACTTATAAAACTCTGCAAGTACCAAGGAAAGGAAACTCACCTGATATTTGATCAAATTCTCTATCCTTCGATCAAAGATTTCAAAAGGGATCGACGAAGCGATAATGGTGACATAAATGCGGAATACGATGTCATTGGAAAAAAGCAAAAAAAAGCCTGCCAAATTTTCTAAAGGCATTGCGGAACGATAACTTCAAACGTGAATTTGTGAAGTTTTTTACTCTGGAATTTGAAGAAGAATCTCTTTCGGATATATTGCATGAAAAAAATTTGTACATGACAGAAGGATCTACGTGTTTTTGTTATAAAGTAATTGATGGAAAAATCTTTAAGACGATAGAAGTCAGGATGCAAAGCTCACATGAAAAAGTGAAATCAGATTTCAAATACCCCATAGGGATGCAACGTTGCCGTTTCAGTGAATTTAAGGCTTTTCTGTAGCAGTCGACGGGGCTATAGTTGACCCCACGGAGGGGGGGGGTGGCATTTGTTAAAGGGGGCGACACTCAACACCGTTTCAATCTTATAAGTCTACTACCTTCCATTGAAACACTTACTTCGTCGTCGTCCTCTGACGGAGATTGTTCGTCAAAATCGAGTTCACTGTCATCTTAATGTTCTTCTACCCTCTTTTTCACGGACTCAAGAGTGGACTTAAGAAAGAACTACATCACTACCTTCTTCTTCCTGGAGACGTTTCAAAATCTATCCTTCCGAATTCCACCGTAAAACTTGCTGGTTGTTTGAAGCAATTTAAATTGAAAAAGCAAGGCATAGAAATGAATTTGAAGTTCCTCATTTCTTTCCAATTTGGAACTACCCATAGAATTGCAAAACATTAAACATATCCATGAGGTCCGTTAATCTGTGGATTAATTGGTATGAACAAGAAAAAAATTGCAATCTAAAAATAAAGTTAATTATAATGGTCGACATAGACTCACAATTGAAAACGAAGATTTCTTATTAAATTGTTCAGGTTTTATTTTGATTTATAAAGTTTATAATCGATGTTCAATATTTATTTAAATTTTTCCAATCGTGGATAACAACTTTAAAAAAGTCCTTTGACTTTGCGGGAAATGTTGGACTTGCCCAATTATTCCAAAACTCTATTTCAAGGCGTCTAACGAAATCGGGAATTAATACTCGTGTTTCTGCTGTTAAAGATATTTTAACTGAAGAACACCATGCAACACGTCTATGATGGGTGATCTTCACAGACGAAAATTCATGGTCATCCTCAGCGCACGGGCAATAACTCAGAGTTCGGCGACCAACATAACAAAGATTCAGCCGAGAAAATATTTATTCCGTTGGTAACGTGGTTTTAGATTGTTGGTTAGGATTAGTTGTTTTAGAAAGAACTTTGCTACCATATGTTACTGTTGAATTTCCAGTTTTTTTACCCCATGACTTTTTCCAAGACAATGTGTTATTTGGTGTCGATTAATTCATTAATTATATTTTTAATAATTTGGTTTTGCTATTCATAAAGCGCGACACACGAGAATGGTTTGCCCTCCATCCACAGCTTTTTGCATTGGATTGGCCAACAAAAGGTGCAGACATGAACCCAACAGAGAATATTTGGGATATGTTGAATGCAAAATAAAGACGACAAGAAAGCAAAACGAAAGCTAGAACCGACAAACGAATGCCGCGTCACGAGCGCTAACAACGCCAATTTCTTGTTTGAATTGGTAAGGAATGAATGGGGAAAACTGATCAATACCGAGGTTTACCATCAAAGTTTGTTAGAAAATATGCGCTAACGTCTTCAGAAGGTTATCGATGCGGGAGGTAGGTGGACAGGATATTAATAGAGAAAGAAAACAGAAATTTTATGTTTAGACAGATTTGTGTAATACAGAAATAAATATTCCTTGTATTTTCTAACAACCAAATTTCTTCTTGTTTTTCCCTGGTTTTCTACCCCCACCCCAATCACGCCTGCTATTTAAAAAAAATAGTCAAAGAATACCCCGAAAAGAATTTTGAGATGCCGTTGCATGATATTTTGGTTAAGAATAATAGCTGCGGTATTACAAATTTTCCCGCCATTCGTGTACGCAGCCGGAGGTGTTTTTTTTTTTATTTCTGAGATCTGTGACAAAAAATTTGTTAATGACGGAAGTACTTATTTAAAAAGTTAAGTTAAAGTTACTTATGAACTGTGTTCCTTGTGTAATATATTTACAAATAAAGGTACTTGTTGTTACGAAGGTTAACGTTCGCTTTAACGCTGCTAATTTGGCATAAAAAACTTAAACTGTTTCTTTTTTCTCAATAAATGCATTCTTCTCTTATGACATTCAAAATTTTAGTTTCAATCTTTTCTTAATCAGTTTTCTCAATCGTAATATTTTCTTTTCTAATTTGGTTCGTCTTGTCTCTACTCGAACAATTTTGGTTGTTTTAACTGTTTTTTTTTCATAAATGCGTTCTTCTCTTACGGCATTCACAATTGTAGTTTTAATATTTTCTTAATTAGTTTTCTCAATCATAATATTTTCTTTTCTAATTTGGTTCGTCTTGTCTCTACTCGAACAATTTTGGCGGTTTTAACTGTTTCTTTTTTTTTCAATAAATGCATTCTTCTCTTACGGCATTCACAATTGTAGTTTCAATCTTTTCTTAATCAGTTTTCTCAATCATAATATTTTCGTTTCTAATTTGGTCATCTTGTCTCTACTCGAACAGTTTTGGCAGTATTTCTTCTGATGTATGATTATTCTCAAGCAGTTCCCCGATGTATTGCTTTGATTGTCTTCTTTAAATGATTATGAAATTTTGAAATGTTAAAAAAAAATATTTTGGAGTTCTCTAGTGTTTCATTATTGGCTACTTAAGACAAAATTGGCTTTTCTATAAATTCTTTCAGGGATCTTCTCTGCTTGTATAACAACTTTATTTGATACTTTTCAAAAAATAATCCAAATCATAAAAATTCAGTAAAATAATTTTTCAGTTAGTCAAATTTGGTTTCAGTACTTTCAGACTTGACAGCACAGTATCAGAAGGGACAGCTTTTTCTTGGTCATGCTGTAGAAGTTGTTAATAGAAAACTATAAAAAGTAAGTCTCACCAGACATACCAGTGACAAATGACCGGTGTTTACTCAAAAAATTTCAAACTACTATTCCAGCATATGTAAATAGAATGTTTTCTATATTTTTTAACACTGCTTTACGTGTTTCTTTGGAACACGCCAATCATTCATAATAGTGCAGGAGTTTAACAAAGGATTCCTTATTGCAACGCTTTCAAAAGGCATCGTGAATGCTATGCCTAATTAAGACTGGAATTTGAAATTGCTATTTTGTTAATTAAATTTCTTATCACACCAAATTAATAACTGATGCGATTGTTAATAATAGCCTATTTTAAGGAAATTGGGGCTGACCTCAGTTAATCCTGGATTTATTGATTACAGCCACTTTGTTACGTGATAGGGAATCTTTCTGTGGCGGATCTCTTGAAAAAGGGCAAATCACATTCTGATTGCTGCTTATTGTGTCAATTAGTGAGACATTTGACTTTTTAAAATCATTGTTGAATTTTCATAAATTGCTATTTTTAAAATAACTACGCAGGTTAATGATATCACGTTAGACTCTCCATTCTCTGACATTGAAATTATTTGTGCTTACTGTGTCACAAAGCTGATTGTCCAAGAACTTAGTTATTCCGGTGAGCCATAGTAATAGGATTTGGACGTACACTAAAAACCATGGCGTCGACCAGGAAAAGATCTAATACGCTTATGGAATATCCCTTGCAAGGCATTAGTAATTCCCACTGTTCTACGATGTATTCCGAAAGTAAAGAAACTAAAATCAGTGCCTCAATGGTATGCGCTTAGGCTTTATGATCCAATACTTGGAACATACTTGTTTAGGGGAGACTGGAGTATCCCGGGACACCGGGTCAAGAGGGACAGTAGGGGGAAAAATAGTAAATTTTAATCCAATTAAAAACTTTTTTAGTATGTCATTTAGATACATGCCATCTAATTTGGCTTGAAATTTGGTTGAGTTTTGTCAAAAACTGTATCAGTTTTAAACAAAACAAAAAAACGGATTTTTTTAGTTAATTTTCTCTCCACCAGATAAGGTTTTTAGAAAAAACAAAGAGCAAATGGCATGTTAATTAAATTTAGAAATGAAGCTCAATCATTTTTTTATCGTTTAAAACAAAAATTATAATTTTCCATCAATTACTTTAGATAATATTAACGTTTAAAAAAAATTGTCTTTATCAGGAAATCGGGACAGCTGTTTTGACTTATTTGGGACAGTTAGGGCTAATCAGCGTACATCGTTTTAAAGAGGCTGTACACAAAATCGATTTTCAGACCTCACAACGCAGTATGTCCTACTGCTCCATTACGATTTTTATCATCTAAGAAAACAATTTTAATAACACAATAATCAAATTGAAGAATTTATTAACTTATAGAGTCTATGCAGTGGGACGCTATTTAAATTTTTACAAATTTTTTAATGAATTTTAAGGCGAAATTGGAGGACGTCTCTCACCACCCACCCCAGTGTCCTCACATACCCCTCAAAATAGGTACCTCCCACAAATCTGAGAAAACTTTAAATGTCTTATATGGGAAAATGGTTGATTGTTAAATTATACAAAACATATGGGGGGTACATTACGGTATGGAAAACATAAAAACTAAATTATAAATAAATTTAATTATTAGTTTGGAAGATATAGGGGGAAAACGAAAACCGTCCCGGCTTACTTCAGTCTCCCTTACCTATAAAAGAAAAAGATGATCAATATCAGAACTTTGCGTAACAAGTTTAACTACTTTGCATATCTCTAATTAGTTATTATCTTCTAATTTTAATGACGGGTGACTCCGCTGTACCGCTGATTGTTGATGGGACTCAAATTGTCATCGTCAGCTATTAATTTTTTTACGAGGTTATGCTATTTGTGTAAAGAATAGGATACGGTTGCGTGATCCTAAGTAAGCCTGAGTCAACACGAGGCTTACGTTTTTCTATACCTTGATCAGATCCATCAGATCTATCCAAGTTTAACGGGTCTTTTTTCATCGTGGCTGTAAGGATTTTTTCTGACATCCATTTTTTTAAAAGAAAAAAGTATAAATAAACGATCCTATGCAAAAAAATATATAATGAAGTAACGCATAATTTTTGAAAACCTAAAGCAAAATAAGGATTTTAAGCCCTATGGGCAAAAGAGGGATGATGTAGGCATCACCAAAAGGTTGATCTGGATAAAGGTCTTCAGCAAGTTCATCGGAAATTAAGGACCACCGAAAAAACATGGCGTTGATCCTTTTTAAAATGGGGGAGCATATTTCATCACTTGGTCAAAGCTAAGGTCAAATAAAAATTAATTTTTTTAAAACCGTAAATTCATATCGAGCTGGGACTGTGTCTTTATGAATTTTACTGTAGTACTAGTCATCTTTAAACTGAGTGTCCTCATTGGATTTCTGGAAGTCAATTTCACATTAAAATTTTTCAAAACTTTTCCAGAAACAGTTATATCATTTTTTACTTTTGGATTGATTTCATGTGGGTTGTCTTTTTTCACCTCGATTACCACTAGAATGTAAGTGTTTCAAACAAATGATATTGAAAGCGGTTGAAGACATATATAGATGTCTTCTTCATCTGTCTGTTTTTATTTGCTGCTTCCAATGCAGGTTGGCTTCATTCTTTATGCGGTTTTCTTGTGTCCCCTTCCTACATCAGAAAATTGGATTCAGTGTGAGGTTTATCGTTAAAGTTGAAGAAGATGCTTACCATGTCTTCCCCTTTTGATTTATTACATTCTATATAAGGGTGGGACTCTGTATTTATCAATATTGTTACAGCAGCATTACTCATCGTTACAGTATGGTGATTGATGAGTTTGGATGATGAGTTGATGAGGTTGGATTGAGGAAAAAACTGCCACGTTATCCCTTTTGCCCTTGGCGGACATGATTGTTAGAATGGTGACAATATTTTTTTAAATGCCTGTCAGGTATTTTTATCCAGCTTTACTTGTCGGATAAAGGCGTGTATGCCAAACACCTGATAAAACAGAGAATGAAAAATAACAAAACATCTCCGAATCAATTAACTATGTACGGCAGCGAAAGAGGATAATCAGACAGCACACAGAAAGACGAAAGAAAGAGCACGAAAGGGAATTCCAGAAAAGAAGGGCGGACAGAATCGAATTGAGTAGGATCAAAGTACAAATTGAAGAAAATTGATGTTTTTACAACACGAAAGCAAAATCCAACTTACCACTCTATTCCGAATTTAGGCCAAGTATGGGCCTGACTTTTGCTATTTGTGAGTAACGATGATCCCGCTCCAGTCCCGAAGCAACAAGCAAACCCTAAAAGTGGTTAAGTTAAAGTTTTAAAAAATTTTGAAGTATTTAAATCGAATACTATACGCCGGAAATGTTTGATGGTGGTTATAGGTACGAGGAAGTGAATCGGTTGACCAACTACAATTTGGGACGGGTATTCGACGTGATTTCCACATAAATTGTGCCATTCTTTTCACTGCATGAATCTATTGGCATGAATTTTTATATTTTCTATACATTTATTTATATTTTCCTACGTACTGCTATAACTTAAAGAGATTTCCAAACAAACACATTATTTAGACATATTTGATTAACGACTCGTATGAAAATATGCCAATGTAAGCTATTGTGGGTGGTTGGAGTCTTCTCAATGGGCTCTCTCTTCCCATGGGTAATTGCGTTTTTAAACAGCAATATCGTATCAAATCAAATCATCAGTATAGTATCAAATCACCGCCGCTTCTATTTAAATCGATGGAAAAGCAGCTCGTCAAATCAGTTTAGAATAATGACAAATCACATGAAAAATGCAACGCAAATCACGTTCGCATTAGTTTTTATATATTCTCTAGTGTCTTCAAAATGGGTCAGACTGGAACTACACCAGAGGGGGGGGGGGGGACTGGTGTAGTTCAACCTATGTTCGTTTTCAATTTCAACACATGATGGTTTGCTTGATCATTCAACCAGACAGTTCAACGCACCTGATAGTCCGTAAGCTGCTGGACTATTATTGCATACATCATCCATGGAAAAACTTGCTCAAAAAACTTGCCAAAAGTGTTAAAGAAATTGTTCAAGTGTTTCGTTATATATTTAATTCAGTATAAAATCCATACAATTGCCAAACTATTACTATATCTTTCTGATAAACCACCCCCCCCCTCTTTGATGCATTTGCATCAGTTTTCTATTGAATAAGACTCATTGAATAAGGTGAATTTTTTTCTACTATGCTAGATACCTATTTAATACATTTTAAAAAATTATTTGTAAGTCTTTTCATTCAAACTGAAAAAGTTAGAATCACCAGAAGAACACCCACTTCAAGTTCATCAGTCGAATAAAAACTAAATTGCCTGGTGTCATCG
Source organism: Daphnia pulex (assembly GCF_021134715.1). Classification (NCBI taxonomy): domain Eukaryota; kingdom Metazoa; phylum Arthropoda; class Branchiopoda; order Diplostraca; family Daphniidae; genus Daphnia; species Daphnia pulex. The sequence goes on along the minus strand of NC_060026.1, from coordinate 9,454,083 downwards.
TGACTAAAATTTGTTGAAATGCAAGTCTAATGAAATCTGAATGTTACTCCCCCTGTCTACATGTTTAACATAACTGCAATTTGTAAAATTTTTTGAGCTTTTTCGCATTTCGTTCAGTATAAAATTGCTAAATCGTTAATATCTTTCTGAATTATTCCCTTCTTTTTTGTGCATTGCGTGTTCTGTCTAAAAAGACATTTCAATTAAATTTTGAATGGAATAATGCAAAAATCTTAGTTGTGTTCAACCTCAAGATTCAAAAATGTTTAGATTACATATTTTGACAGCATTTGATAAGCTTTTATGCAACACTTATGCAACCTATGAAATGTAAATAGTAACGATTATTATTGTAAAAAAGGTAACAGTCGATGTATTGCGCCATTCCAACAACACCTGGATGCAAAACAATTACTTCTTTTCACTACTTATCTATTGTTGAAAATATTCATATTTCCCGCATTAATTTTTTTCCCTACGTAAAGCTATGATATTGTTTCTAATTTGGAACACTCTTTTGGCTTTTGCTAAATGGTGCGGAAGGTCGAACGCATTTTCCCTAGTTGGGACACTGATAAAAAAAAGGGACAAAGAATCCTAACTTTAAAAATAAATTGTGTTTTTTCACAATTTTCACTTTTTTACTGGATGGAATATGATTTGAAGTTTTAGTCCTGTCCAATAAAACATAATTTGTTACTGTTTTCACTGTTGTGTTTTTCGTTGAAACTATTAAAAATTCTTTAAAAAATAAGGATTGATATTTAAATTTGGCATTTGATCAATTTAAACCTCCCTCAGTTGGGTGATTAAGTCCATATAAGGTAAGACTTTCTGTTGTGCTGCCCAAAAAGTTGTGTCCTAAAGTTGTTGAATTTTGTCTATGTTCTTCTTTGAAATAGGTAAAATTTTTTACTAGTGTGAATTTTTGGTTTAAAAAAGTGTCACAGAAGATTATTTGGTGAATGGTTAAAAGTCTGTTAAAATTGTTCATCTTTTTTTATTAGAATTGTCAACTAGTATATGTCAGTTTGTTTTCATTGTGGTTAAAATATCTTGATGCCAGTGGATTCCTAACATTGTAATGGATTCTTGTGCCTTTATCCAATAAGTAACTGGCCACAGGCTTTCTGTGGCCAACCTCCCTTGTTTGAAAGGATAGGGTTAGAATCTGTTCATTTTGGAATTGGTTGACAGCTAAAAGTTTCGACCGTTCTAGTTTTGGGATACCATATTTCTTTTTTTTTAATGGAAATTTCGTCAACAAATGCACTGACTACACTACATTTTTTTATTTTGGAACGATTTATTTGGTTTGTTATGAGGTTTAAAAAGGGTTCGATAAAAATTATTTAGATAATACATTGATAATGGCCAACCTTGCCTAACTCCCCTGTTCAATACTTTCCTCTATTTTTTATTGATAAAAACTGTTTTGATGTTTTTTTATAAAATTTTCCTCTTTTCCATATTTTCTTTGTGCATCATATAAAAATTTTCTTTCTACCATGGCACATGGTTTTTCAAAATCTAAACTAACAATTTTTCACCCCATCCCCCTTTTTATGGGCCGATCTAGGTATAACTTCAGCTGGTCCAATATGTTATTTTCATATTCGATTGTTGATGAAAAGTGTTCAATGACGTTTCTGGGTTGATGGTGATAAGATTCTGGGTTGTTTCTCTGTTTTTTATTCCATCGGTTTTTTCTTCAACTACTTTGTGAGGTAAAATATTTTTGGTTTATGTCTTTTAATCAAAATTTTTGCAAAAATTTGTAAACGGAACACTTGACACTTGACTTATTTGTCTTTGATTTCGTGGTGTTTTCCGTATAAACCCTTTATATTAGAATTATTTTATTCCATTTTTCTGAGTTTTTCTGAGGATATTTGAATTAGAAATATAATTGTACATATTGGTCATTTCAGTTTTTAAAAGGGTCATGTCTGTAAAATGCTATTGGTAACCCATCTATTCCACGGAATTTCCTTCAAGTAGTGTTTTTATTGCGCTCCAAGCTTCTTCCTCTGTTTTATTTATGTTTTTTAAAACCTCCTCTCTTTTCGCGTGATCATGTGTTTGAGAGTGTATGTATCTTTGTAAAATGTGTTTTTTACTTTGTACTTTGTATTTTAGGATCTGGGATTGATTCCATTATCTTCCAACCAATTAGTTGTTCTTGCTTCAACAAAAAAATTCTCTTATAGTACATGCAACTGTACTGATTTCATAGTCCACTGAGTGGGTTGATTTTCCTCTAATTTCCTTTTCTTCCTAAATATGTTTGTAAATTTCTTTTAATAAATTTGTTTTTAAAACAATAATATTTGTCAATTTTGGCTTTTACTTTATCTAGGCATTTAGTGAAATATCTTCTCATGAAATTTCTCTATTGATTTTGAGGTTTAATACGTCGAACACCGATTTTCAAGGTTTTTTTTTCGTCTCTCACCATTCCACCATGGATTTATAATGGTAATTTTTTTGTTTTTCGTTTTTTGATAAATTTTTTCCATCTTTTAATCTAAGTTATGAAAAATACTGGTACTAAGTTCCCATAGATAATTCTGATTCAGTTGCATGTGTGTTTCCCTTAAACTGCATCAAAACTGCTGATGAGTGGTCACCGTCATAAAATAATTATTCAATTTTGAGTTTTCTTTGTGCTGTGTGAATACATAAATTCTATCTATACTGGATTTTCCTTTTGGTGTTATGTAGGCTATGAATTAAATATGGTGCAGAGATCTAAAAACAATAAATATATTTTAGTCTCTCCATTAATTTCTTAAATTTGTGATTTCCTTTTTTCTTTTCTCCTTGGGCTCTGTCTTTAGGCTCAACTACACAATTAAAATCACCTAGTATTATTGTGTTTTTCTCGTTATTTTTATTTTAGTAGAGTGTGGAAGAGGAATAAGTGTCGGTTGGCTCCTGTCTCATTTTGGGTTTTTCATAAGTGTTAACGATTATGAACTTTTTAAATTCTGGTCTAATTATTGTGCTTGATTGTTCTTTATATACCATTTTTATTTATTATTTTATTGTTATAAATTAAATTATGTTTTATATTCATTTGTTTCAAATGATATTTGATAATCATAGTAGCAATGTATCCAATCTTTGGTTTATCCGTATGAGGAAGAATTAGAGAGAAACCTTAAGGGCGTAGACTCATTTTTTTTAGTCTTTTAAGATTTTGAAAGTCACCTTGCCTTCTTCTGAGCAAGTAAAAACGCTATAACATAATGTCAAGGACCCGTAGAAACCAACCACCACCAAGTGGTTTTCAATTATTGGGCTTTTGATCCACATGCTGAGGGCTTCGAACAGGACTCTGATTGAGACCAGGGCCGCCGAGAGGGGGGGGCTAGAGGGGCAAGCTGCCCTGGGCGCCAAGAAGCGGGGGGCGCCAAAAAGCGGAGGGCGCGAAAAAAAAACAGAAATTAAAAAATAAAAGAAATAAATAAATGATTGTAAATGATGTGTCTTGAAATAGGAAATCGTCTATGTTATTTCATACTTAAATTGAATTTTAGGACGAAAGTGAGAAAGTGAGAGAAGCGAGTAAGCGATATGAAAACGATTTTCCAATTAGTACTTCACACTGGCGAAATGGTCAATCAAGCCAAATCCTTAAAGAAATGGTTAAAATCTTTTGATACGGTGGTCCTTCTTACTGTATGGCTCAAGACGCTTCAAGCGGCGGACGACGTCAGTCGTCTCTTGCAATCTAATTCAATTGCAATTGACGACGAAATTATCCTCATCAATCAGCTATTAGATGATTTGGGCCGCATTCGTTCGTCATGGAACGAACTTTTGTCAGAAGCAAAATTGGTGGCCGAATCTCTCGGTTTTGAAAAGGACTTTGAAGTCAAACGAACAAGGAAAACAAAAAGGCACCATGATGAACCTCCGAATACAGCCTACTTCCACGACGGCGCAGAGAAGAAGTTCGAGGTGAGTGTTTTCAACGTTGGATTGGATCATCTTATACAACAAATCCGATCAAGATTCGAAGTCGTTAAAGAGGTTTATGCTAGATTTGATTTCATATGGTCATTGACTGATGATATTGTTGCTCAAGAACAAAAAGCCCGTGAGCTTGCCAAGTTCTACTCTACCGACGTGAATGAAGAAGATCTTGTGGCAGAAATTCGTCACTTTGATCGCGTGAAAGGGGCCCTGTTTAATCCTGGCAACTCATTGAAACTCCTCAATCAGATCTTTTCTAAGGGGCTAGAACCCATGTTTCCATCGATCTGCATCCTTCTGCGGATTTTCAATACGATGTCAGTCTCTGTCGCCGAGGGAGAAAGGTCATTCAGCAAAATGAAAATCATCAAGAACTATTTTAGAGCGACCATGGGACAGGAAAGGCTTTCGAGCCTTATGATGTTATCTATTGAAAACGAGTTGGCCAGATCCGTGTCGTATGAAGAAGTAATTTCAAATTTCGCGTCGAGGAAAGCTCGCAAAATATGCCTTGCATAAATATGTGATTGTGATTTGTGATGTCTTGAATGCCTGTTGGATCTATCTACTGAATAACGATCTATGCGCATAGAATATTGGATTTTACGTGCTTTACTAATACTAAATACTGCACGGATGAAGTGACTAGTTAAACTAGACTACTGTGCTATCTTGAAATGTAATAACCCAGAAAACTGCAAACTTAAATAAATGAAAGCCTATTTGGTTCATCGTCAAATTTCGTCCAATTTTTTTTAGAACTGTATTACTCGAAAGTGGCAGGGCGCCGGACGACGCCTGCCCCGGGCGCCAAAATAGCTCTCTGCGGCCCTGATTGAGACAGAGTCCGTGAGCGTAATTTTCGTATCCATGCGCAGCGTCAACATCCTAGATTCCACGGGAGAGAAAGATCGCCGATTAGTTCCGCACGTTATATGCTGCAGTGGTTCAACAGAGATAGTGGATATACAAGATTTTCTACACCTGCAATATAACCGGCCACTATCATCGCCAGTGTCCAGACAGAGTAAAAAGCAACTATTGCGGCGATTTCGATCACAAATTTCACAAATGCTCAAAACTCAATGACTAAATTCTGAATTCCCAAAATATGTCAGAACTAGAGAGTCTTACCCTTCTAGGTAAAAAACATATTTCGCCTTCACTTTCAATTAACATCAATTTTTAATAAATTTTTCAATATTTCAGAAATCAATGAGCATAACTGTCTGACTCTGGTAATCGACATAGATACGGAAAACTTCTACGGCGAAGTACACCGAACATATGCAGAGCACGGATCTGAGCATGTTGCCTTTCTCGTTCGTCCGTGCACTGCGAAATGCATTCCGGACATTACATCCATAAGCCGGGAACATGTTACGTGGAAGTCTTAACAAAGAATTCTGAAGGCTGCTTCACGGTTTATCAGCAACCTGAGAAACATAAAGGCTGGGCGACATATAACACATTCAGAAAGCGGCCCTCGACGCAGATTTCAAAAGATCACCAGGATACGACCTCGGAGGACGATATTCTTTTTGGCCATCAATTCTATCCTTCCTTACAAATGTGACCGAGTCCAAAACTTATCCTAAATACGTCATGGACAAGGGATATTAATTTTCCTGAAGGAAAACAATAACGAGTGGTAATATTGTTTTACATTAATATAATTAACTTCCCTTTAAAGCATTATTAACAGCCTTGATCATATAAATAATAATTCACATGTGCTTGAAATCTTTGGCAAATTCGTTTTCTAAGCACTTGTTGTACCCCCCAAAAAAACTGAACATGCCTCGGATAGACACCGTTGAACTGTTTATCGGTGAGGCTGGTGGCCTATCAGGATGGCACGCCGAGGATTTAAATTTTGGTAGTGTCAATTATTTACAATCTGGCAAACCTAAATTTTGGGTCGCGTAAGTAGAATATAACACTACAAATAACACACAAGTTCCATGATTACTTAAGAACATTTTTATCTTGCAGAGTATCTTACACATACCAAAAACAGCTAAGAGCCATTTTCAAACTAAAATATCCAGAACTTTACAAAAATTGCCAATCCGCAGATTTGTAAGTAATAATTCTATTTTTAAAAAATTATATTTAACTCTTCTCTAAAAATACCCATCATCGTTAGAGACACAAGAATATGGTTTTGCTACCACAAGAACTGTTGCTGGCCAACATTCCATTCTGGACCCTGAAACCACTACCAGGAGACTACGTCATTACACTTCCGGTAGGATTCCATTTCGTAATAAATGCTGGCAGCAACATCGCGGAAGCAACCAACTGAAGACTGGGTGACGCACCGCAAAACTATCCCGACTTGTGATTGTGACCATTCAACATACGTAGAGGAGATTGCCAAACGTTTTAACGTTTAAGTCCAGGTAATTGATAAAATATTACAATTTCTAATTCTCAAACAACTTAAGAACGTTTCTCACCGAAATAGTTCGAAATGTTGAGAACGACGTGTCTTCTGCAGTTGAGGTGAGTTTTTTGTTGCACGAACAATCCGCAAAACACTACTGACCATGCCCATGGTTATAGCTTAGACAAAGCGAAAAGTGCGTGAAGTTGAACTCTCTGAACCGATTCCAATGCAACTCGACACCATCATCAAGTTTTCACCGCGCCAACCCGAAGATATTCCGGCCGAGGATTTCATAATTACTTCCGAGGAAATTGAGCGAGAGGATGTGGGTAATAGCAGGCTCCTTCTGACGAACATTTCGGATCGGTTCCGCAGCCGTGTCATTGGGCTAGGGGGTCAAAATGCGCAGCGTCTGGAACGGGAATACGGCGTGAAAATCAATTTTTTAGATCGCCAAAACAAATTGGAAAATTTAAAGCTCGTGATATCAGAAGGAGATGCGGACCTTCGTCGTGCGGCCTCCGACGACATCATCGAGAATCTGCCGGTGGTAGTCGATTGCCCCAACCTTAAAAGTATGGTCACGCGTTGAAAAATGCCACTATTCAGTGCGGTGTCAAAATTGACCGAACAAACCCGAACATCCCCGGCATGACGATTTACGGAAAGCGAACCAACTGTCACCAAGCGTACATGATGCTGGTGAACAACGACAAAATTTTGTATCCGTAATAACACCACAAGGTACACTGCTTTGCCTTCTGTTTCTTTCATTCTCATTCAGTTTTCCTACTTTCCCACATTAATGACATGGTGTCGGCAGATCAAATTTCAATAAAACTAATAAAAAGCACACGCGTTTTATGTTGATCAATTATTTTAAAAAAAACGAACCAGCACGTATAGGACTATCGTGACCGACAGTTTCTTCTTAATCAACATATTCAAAGATTTCCAATCAGTATAACCGTGAACTTTATTGTCGTAACTTCGTTATATCATTTCGTGATTAACATAAAAACGACTTGTGGTACCGATTTTCGATTTATTTTTTATCGAAGTAAAAACAACTTAGGGTTAAAATATGCATTTCCACAGGGGAATAAAAAGCAAACTATTTATCGAGTTGATTATTCCGAACGAGATTCAAAATGAAAGTGCGTATCTCCATAGATTGGAAGGGTTTTCCTTGGGAACTAAATAGTAATTTTGATTTCCTGACCAATGCTCTTGTATCATTGATTAGATTTATCCCGTTATCCTTGATGGCAAGACTCGAAAAAACCTTTGATAAATTGGTAGGTTATCTGGCAAAAGGTATTTTCTAGGTGACATTGGAGAAACTAAATAATAGTCAATAAACTAGTCGTATAATTGAAGAACGACCATGAGTCCTACCTCAAACATTCGAATTTCGCGGTATTTCATTGATCTATTTTTTTTTGCAATTTGCGATAGGAAGGTTACTCTTTGGAGCGCAAACTTTGTTTTCTTTAGACTTAACACGTTTTGCTTTCTTCTTGGGATTATCTGTAAGCAGATAAACTGGCCAAATTTCAGTCCGCATTATCTTGTTTATCGATACATCTGAATATTATGACTAAAACTAACGAAAACATTTATTACTTGCGCGCAAAATAGCCTGCAACGGCCTTCACTATTGTATTCCCCATTAAAACTGTCAAAATTTCCATATACGTAATATGCCTTTTGGTTATAATGAATAACATCACACCCACACTGAATAGACTAAATGCGAACTAAAGTAATGATAAATGTGCGGATTTCCATTGGTTTTAATTGCACTGCCGGAATAGCGCGTTCGTCCCAAATCTGCTGTCCGTCCTCATTTCTGTTGGAAGTGGACGCAACGTTCCAAACTAACATGTTCGAGTCTTTCTTGAACTGATTACCGCCCAACATAGTTTCCTCCGCCGAAGTAACGGTGAATCCAGGAAATAAACCCTAATAAAATAGAAATTAATGAATTACTTTTAGATATGATATTACCTAATTAAACTGGCCAATTTACCTCGATCGACACTGTAGCCGGCTGTGATAAAATGCTGTCTTCACCGACATCGTAAATGTGCTCCAACCTCATCAAATATTTCCCTTGATTTAAGGTTTCCAGAGTGAGCAAGTTTACGTTGGCTGGCAGCGTTCGGCTTAAAGATTGTTGCTAATTGAAACGAGGATTCTACGTAAATTAATTATCTTTTTGAATCAAGGAATTTTGGATTCGACCTGAGTTTTGTAAAGAGCCGACCAGTCGATGAAAAATAGCGAAGTGGGAATGAACGATATTTGCGGCTGCTTGTAGAACTCGTGACTCAGTGAAACTCTCTGAACTTCACGCACTTTCACGTCCCTCCCCCTCCTAGCGGGTTTATTTTGCTACCTAGCTTTTGCGTAGTTTTCATCGTTACAGTCGCGTGGCCAGAGTGTTTCTCGAAATGTTGACGATCTTCTGCGATGGTTGAAACAGCGGATTCAAAATCAAAGATTAGCAAGCTAATGGATCATTTTTTATGTGGTTAATGTGGATTTCAGTAAATTTATTGAAATTGAAACCTCCTTATTGGGAAGAATTTTTTTGTTTTATTGGAAAAGTTGACTCAGGCACAGGAAGTCAAAAAAGCAAAAAAAGCCCTGGTAAGCCATTTTTATTTTCATAAACTATGATTTACTGTTTTATCAATTTAACTTGTACATATAGACCAAAACGAATCTGCTGAAAGAATAAGCGCGAATGGTCTTTAAAAAATGCGTGATTCCTAGCTTCTCATATTTTATACTTCAACAATCTAATCAACAAACGCTAAACTTAACGTTAAACTTTGTGTTTGCAAAAACTGTTATAGTTGACTTATTGTTTTACCTCTAGCTGAAAAAGAAAACGAAGGGTTGGTAAAAAACTTAAGAATAAAATGAATATTTTGAGGTTGAATTGATATTCACTCGGTAAGAACTTTCCATGTAATAACGTGGGAAAAAAACAATGAAAGATCGAATTATGATTTATATTGCAGGGCTTTCAAGGAAAAGAAGGTACTGGCAGTAAAGGTGAATTGCATTTATATTAGAAACTTGAACGAGAATGTAATGACGGAGGGTATGCTAAAAAGAGGAGTTCAGTAAATACGGAATAATTTTCCACCTTAAAAGATTTAAAACAACGGCCGTTTTGCAATTTATGATGCCGCGTGTGCTGCTATTGCTTTTTTCAGCCTTTCGGACAAGTATAACATGAGTCGGGTAAAATTAACTCTGGCAGAAAGGATGGCGAAATGGTGTATAAAGTCCGATAGTACCTTTCCCCTCCCCTGGTATTTGCATTTGAATCGTTTCTTGTTCTCCATCTTTCTTGTTCATCCCTCAGCTCGATTTGAACAATAAAATTACTGATTTTGGTTAAAGTCTATTTTAGCTTACTAAATTTACTTAATGAATTGCTTAACTCTAACTTAATTAAGTGATAACTAATTTTACTATCACTTAACTTTTGATTAACTTTTACTTAATTAAGATTAGTTGGTTTACATAACATTTATGTTCTCTACCGTATAGCAGACTGGCTTACTGGCAATATTATTAAAACAGTGTTGCCATAATTGCCAATTTTTTTTCTGGATGGATACATGACTGTGAAATTTGTTTTTTATATTTATTTCTTAAGTGGAACAGCGGTGAGGAGCTCTTTGGAATAGCACTGGATTACGATAAATGTGATCAATGGTTTAAATCTAACAATCGATATTTAATAAATAAGAATGGTTTTATCGTTAATACTGTGTCTTCCATTTGGGCACATTGGTCTCGTCTCTCGTCGACTACATTTTAGAATAATTTTTAATAAAATAAAGTAGAGTTTTTAGGGGGAAATAAGTAAAGAAAAGAGTAGTGACGAAAATAACGATACGGGGCTATTACGAGGCCGTGATTGAAATGAGTACACGGTGTGGACACTTTTTATAAACATGAAACATTAATAAAAATACTTATCCACCAGTTCTTCAACCCCCATTGATAGCATAATGTTTTCTTCGTCATAAATACTAGATTTTGATTCCATGTCACCAAATCATGTTGTCACACACCACAATATATATTAACTTCTAAATCTTCACTGGCTAAAGGTTGTTCAACGACTCTGTGATATAGAAGTGAAATAAATTAAAATGAAATCAGAAAGTTAAAAATTCACTTTCTTTAATTGTTATTCAGTTTCAGTTAACCAAAAGCTTTTTTCTGTTTGGGATATTTTTTACGGGACGTTTTGCTGTTAAATCTTCTTGAAGTTTTTAATACTGTTGTTGATATCAACATACAACTTGCATTATTGCTGTGTCTTCCTCCAGTAGCATATTTACTTTTGTATTACTTGACATCTCCGTTGATTTCCAAACACAATTTATCAGTAATTTCTTTTTGGACAACAAATCTTCAGCTAATCAGCTTATAAGCTCTTCAACTGAAAGAAACAAGTTATCTTTTCTATCCCCTTTAACTTAAAAAAAATCGCCAAAAATCAAGTTTTCGTTCGACGAAAACAATTTTTAGACTGGGGGTTCTTAGACCTAAGTTTAATATAATGTATTTTGGGAGGGATTTTTTAACGGGAAGGGCCCTTTAAAATTGGAATCAAAAGTTTCGCATATTCAAGAGGGCCAGTAGTAAATGGGACTACTTTGGCTTTCTTTTACGCTACAGAAAATAAGACTCATTAGGGCTTAAAAAAGCATCGTTGGTTCTATAATCTCATGCATAATTTTGGCCACCATGCCATATGAAAAATCACTTTAATTTTTATTTTAAAATTGCAATTTGTATTTCTAAGATATTCCCTCTTTGTTCCCCCTTTCGTAGATGCCAATTTGTTCTAATGCCGAGATTTTAAATGTTTGGGGCAGGGGAAGAAAAAAGCTTCGACCTTTTTTTAAATCTAGGTATTTGGAAAACCGGCAACAACAATAGGGCGCTAGACGTCGGAAAATGGCGAATAAGGGTCCATTTTAAAATTTAAAAAAAAATTTGGTTATAGTTATTTAAGTAATGAACAATTACAACATAAATTCTTTAAAAAAATATTGATAAATAAAATATTTTGTTATGCAATAAGTTTGTCATAGTGGATGCAAAAGAAAAAGGGGAGTTAAACTTATATCGATCTTCAATTTTATTTTATTTTAAATCGATTTTGAACCTTCGTCTTGATTCTTGCTCTGACTTTACCCCTCCCCTACCCATTTTCCAGCAAACTCACCCCTCGTTTGTGTATAACTTGACCCAGAAAAAATATATTTTACAAAATCAAAATTATGAATAAACGGGTTAAGGTCCCCCCTGATCCCGTGTTTAACGAGGCGCTTACGGAAGATCCCTTTCTCAAAATGTAATTATGATGAAACAATTATTACCGCTAATCTGAATGAAATATAGATATTTTTATTAATGTGCATTATTTTATAACAGTGTTACCTGTAGGAATACTAATTCACTATGTTTGATAAGGTACTTCATCAGGTACTTCAGCAAATCCCATTTTTAGAAAGGGATCGTCCATAAGCGCCTTGTTAAACACGGGAACAGGGGGTACTGAAACTGAACCCGTTATTTTAATATAATTTCAAAAATTGTCAATAGATATTTGGATAAAAATCCATGTTCTTATAAGTTTCAAGAACATACAAAAAGCTCATGAATGAAAACTAAAATTTTTCTATCCTTCCCACCCTTTTTCGCACTGACAAAATTTTTTTTAGTTTTCCCATTGAAATTTCTTATCGAAGTCTTGACTGGGATATCCCTGAACCGTAAAATACATTTCTGCATAAAACCTAAGCTTTATTTACCCAACCCCGCCTGTTCCCTACCTTTCTTTAGCTATTTTCGTTTTGTTTTATATCTTCCAGTAAAAAAAATTATCTCCCAAACAAAATATAACACTTTTCAATTTTTGGTATGTTTTAGAAGACATAGTGAACAACTATGTGTCACAACTTGTAATTTTCACTGCAATCAAAAACTAGATTTGAGTTATGATTTTTTGAAAAACAAGTAAGCCCAATCCCTACTAACTACTAAGCCTCTCGGCCGTACGGATACTTACGCAACGTGATAAAAACAGCATATCGCGTTGTTGAAAAAATCCAAAAAAAGGTCACATAAAACCCCACCCTAATATTACCCTTAGGAAAAAATTTCATTGAATTCCAACACCGAGAATTCTATTAATGGGAGAGTTTTAAAAAAGGCTTTTTCCCTACTGATCCTCTCAGCCGTACGGATACTTTCGGTAGCAAAATCCTTTTGAACATCTTATTTTCTTTATAAAAAGAATCCACTTTCAAAAAATAGTTGAAATCCCAGCCAGGTCGCAACGGCCACTGGATGTTTTGGCGTGGAATGACCCCTTTTAAAAAATTATTGGAGTTCTATTGTAGCGTATTGGAGTTCTACTGTCGGGAAATGGAATTCTATTGTCGGATAATTTTTATAAATATCTAAATCAGGAGTTCTTCTGTCCTTTGAGTTCTACTGTCAGCAACTAATTTTTTTTTTCCAAGATAAATGTAAAAAAATTGCACAAATTTGATTTTTGATTTTGATTTATGAATTAAATAAAAAATTTTAATTTGATTTTTTATTTGATTCATCTAAAGTTTCTAAAAATGATTTTTGATTTTTATTCATAAATCAAAGTAAATGGTGATTCCTCAAACACTGTACGTTCCAGCAGCATCCAGCTTAACTAGTTGTCTAGTTCCAATAAAAGTCACGATTATGCTTTTGATTGTGCAAATTTTGATGGTTTTTTATTTATTTTTTTTTTCGTTATGTATATATATTTAATTCTATTTATATAGAAAGGAAATTGCAAACTTATTCAGTGTCAGTATAAAACAATTACACTTACAGTATAAGTTTGAATAATTTCCGAACAGATGGACTTTTGTTAGGTGATGAAGCTAAAGCATTTGAAGCATCGCGAGACTTGCTTACTTACCGTTGACGACAATTCTTACCTGACGTTATTATCTGGTATAATCGAGTTGACATATTGTTATGGCGTAATATCCTTTGAATTTTTTTAAAGCATAAATTATGAAAGATATCAATAAATCACAGACTATTCCCGTAATTCCCAACAAGTTCACAACTAAACTCATTCAGATATATTTAAAATGTATACGAAAAAACGAAACAGCTGTAGTGTTTGACGGGATCGATCGAGCTCGCTATAGCCCAAATGATCTCGTTATTCGCTGTACTTGTCATTCAGGTTTTTTTTACTTTTGGGCTCATCGGGGAACTGTATACGAAGCGGTTTTATGGCTAAGGACACAATATGACGCTTGAAAGGAGGCGAGGAACGAAATAATGTGTCGGTTCCGTGAAGGTAGTCAAGAATACCGAGAAAGCCGTAACATTCATTGAACTTCAGATGATGAAAATCGTGTGCCTCTGGCGACGGGAAAAAGGGCAAATGATAGCCCGAGTGATCATTCAACGTCCTAAGGATGGCCATAGAATACCAAAGCCAACAAGTGGAAATGTGCGAGCTCATGATGATTGTGCCCTGGAGATTATATAAAATATGCAACACGGATACTAAACTATGACGAAGAAAAAGATTTTTTGTTTCTTCCGGGTATTTCCCGGAATATGATTTCAAACAACTCACCAGAGCTGGAGGCACAATATTAGACAAGAGGTGCTCAAGCGGATGGCAGTAAATAGCAGTTACAGCGATGGGTGCAGTCCACTCGTGATGCTTCTTGTGGATGTATTTGTACAGCCGTCTGTGATGTAAAAACCTATTTCCAAAATTATTGTTGCACCCAATAGAAACACGTTATTTAATGACTTTAACTATAAATAGTAAGAAACATAAAGGTTAAATACAAATGCTTGAATAACTTACCTGTGTGAATAATAAAAGACAATTTCTTCAACGACGATAAAAACGGCCAACTCTATTACGCAAAATATAATAAGTTATTTAATTAGGCCGTTTCAAATTATTTGATTGGATTTAGGTTTAGATTCAACTAAACTGTAAATTTATTCGTCTGTCACATTTTTAGAACGATAATTTACCTAGTAGCACACGGCTGAAATTTGGCAGCTCACGGAATGGCGCTAAAGGTTTTTTCATCATCCAATATCCAAAGGCGGCGAACGGAATGCCGACAAATATTTGATTAAACAACACATGACCAACAGCCTGCGTAATAAGAAAAAGTACAAGTTGTTACCAAGCAGTATACATGAATAGTGTTGTTATCCACGCCTAAGCGCGTGAAGGATGATATAGCAATTCCTTGTATTCATTATATACCGAGACATCGATCTTGGAATGAATCATCACTTGGTCAAAGCCAAGGTCAAACCGACAGGTAGGATAGTTCCTTTTTTCTTTATTAGGATAACGCACAGCAACAGCACGCAACTCGTAGGCCAGACGCAGATAAAAGCAAGGTCTTACCGTGATGAGCCGCTTTCGGTCGACGGGTTCGTTGGTACCAAGCTGGACTTTGTATTTACGAATCCATTTGGGTAAATTAAAATAATCCATCATGACGTAGATAGAGCCAACACCCCAATACAGGCCCATGGTTAGAATAGTCGTTCCTGTTCTTGACAAAAGGACAAAGAAAAATCAGCGTTTCATCAGTAAAGCCATGGCTTACGTGACCGTATCAGTTCACGTTCGTACACCGACACTTCCTTGTGTAGTGACATTGAACTAAAAAGGAAAAACAAAATATTCCGTGCTGAGGCTTTCAAGAATGAATATAACAAACCGTAAACAAAGAGGCTGAATTCGTCGTCTCCGAATCGATCGAGGAATCGATTCCATAGCGATTGCCAAAAGTCTCCCGAAGCTCCCCAAAGTTGCTGCAAATACCTGCCAAGAAATGAGGAAAAAAAAGTCGTTAAATCTTCTGGTGGAGGTCGAATACTGGACGATTAGATAGACAGCTATGCTGCACGACGACTTTCACGGTTGTCAAATATTGTTTTACCAAGTTAGACTGTTGCTAAACGCTGCGAAAATCACGACGATGGTGGCAACTAGCAGAGCTGAATGTCTCGCCCATGCCCACAACGATGGTTGCTGCCCTTTGTCCATGGTGCAGCCGGACAGATTGGCGATCAACGATAAACTGATGAAACTCAGTCACTGCGCACACGAAAGTGAATCTTCAATTTTTATTTTTTTTTAAATGAGAAAGAAAAATTCGTTCAGTTTTGTCCAAAGTGGTTACGCAAGTTTTATCGTCCCAGGCCGATAAAAAAAACTCTGTCTGCGTCTTCCATTACCGAAACAAACAAAAACAATAAAAAAATGCGCAAAGTACAAACTGATTAAAAAAATCACCAATATCGATCGGGATGATAGACAGCGTGATAATAGCAGTACACTTGACCGCAGCACTATTATACACCCTGCTGAACGCAGTGCTAAACGTGAGCGCGATTCAACACCACGATGTTGCAGAGCTAACAACGTGATACGTCTGAATCGACGGACCAGGAGCGCAGAGTCCCAAGTCAGCTTGTCGTCCCGGTGTGAATGCACTGACTGCCAAATTTCTCAAAGAAATTGTTACACGCCACCTTCCGTCAAAAATCTTGGCCCACGAACGCATTTTTGCGCTCAGCAGTTTTAGCCCTTTCGCTGACCTTAATTTTGTCACGCACTACAAAATTTCAAAACAGAAGAGCCTAGTAGCCTAGTAGAACAGCGCAGAATAGCTGGCGTCGACGATCGACCTTGATGTGAATTCAAATATCCAAGTTTCTTCCCGCGCCTGGCACCGATGTCGACTGCATGGCAAAAGACTTACAACTTATTAGTATGAATTGAAGATAGCGTCCTTAAGCTGAAATGGGCATGGGGCAACCTTGAGGGAGAATGCTCGACCAAAACCAGTTGTCACGAGATCCTTAGCTCTCTCTCTCTCTGCTAGTTAAGAACCCATGCGCCTTGTGAAACGGAAACGACAACAAACAATCAAAAAAGGCACATACGACACTCACCTAGCAGGACAAAAGACGGGGAAAACTCAAATATCGCTCCATCTTTCTTATAGCTTTTCTCCTCATAGTTCTTTTTCCCACTCTTTGGTCTTTACTTCCCTTTCCACCGCAAATATTACGACACGCGCAGCGCTCATTTGTCCCATTTGATTCTCTATATTCGCCTTCGGGAGTAATCGGGAGCAATGGCAATTACTACGCTATCTACCGTTAACTGGCAATGTTAAACAAGACGTATCTTTCGCAGTGTCATTTCCCAATGGATATCTCGAATGTAACACATCAGATTACAACTGAATTTTTTAAGTAGGACTGCCCACAGTAAAATCGACCGAAACTACATACTACATTCACAGTAATAATAGTAAAACGTGCTTTGGCGATTGTATAAATGCATTGATGGAAACAGCCGGAATAGTAGTACCCCCAATCAATACTCTCACGCTGATTGTGGTGGAAGACTATATAGCGAGGAAGCACCTCTTTCATGTGGTATATTTACCTTTGTTTGGGCTATTAGGGTTTATAGTGTAGTTCAAACAATCTCACTTTAAATTGCAGGACTGAATACAATCTATCAAAACCATTTCAGACATCCTTCGCCGCACATTATATAAGAAGACACACTCGATAGCCTGTTGTTTTTGACCGAGTATTTGAATTGGTTCATTCAAACGACGTGCGCCCCAGTTGGCAATTTTGTAAAAGTAGGTGATGCCTTCTGCATGGTCAGATGCGATTATTTGCCATTCGACTTTATCGGACTTAATTATCTCACAAATTCGGATTTAACCACACTCAAAAGTTCCCTTACGGAAAAATCTCATCAAACTATATGAGAAATCATATGTTTATTAATGACATCAATGATTTTTTAATCATTTTTGATGATCTCATATATTTCTCATTAAATTGATGAGAATTTTCACCCTCATATTTATCATTAAAAGTGTTTAAAATATTTTTGTCTCATTTTATATGAGATATAACCCAATCCGTAGTAAGAAATCAGAAAGAAATCATATAAATTTCATGATTTTACCACAGACTTTTCGCATGAGAAATATGCAAGAAACTGGTGATAAATAACCATAAATATCATGATATTTTCTTAAAATAAATCAGTAATATATCATGTATTCTCAGTTTTTAATCATTAATTTCTATTGGTATTTTGTAATGAGATACTTGTATAAAATCATGTGGAAATCAATAAAATGTCATGATTTTCCCGCAGTTTTTTTCGCATAAAAGATCTGCAAAAAATCAGTGATTATTAAGCAGGAATATCATGATATTTTCTTAAAATCAATAAGTAATTTGTCATAAATTCTGAGTTTTTAATCATTAATTTCTATTGGTATTTTGTAATGAGATACTTGTATAAATTCATGTGAAAATCAATAAAATCTCATGATTTTTCCACAGTTTTTTCGCATGAAAAATCTGCAAAAAAACAGTGATTATTAAGCGGGAATATCATGATATATTCTTATAATAAATCAATATTTTATCATATATTCTGAGTTATTAATCATTAATTTCTATTGATGTTTTGTGTTGAGATACTTGTATAAAATCATGTGAAAATCAATTTTACCTATGACATTATAAGATTTTTTTGGTTTTCTTTTATACAGTTTTTTGGCTTAAAAATCACGAAATTTATTTTTAAATGTCTATCAGAAATCAGGTAGATTTAGGTGTGAGATCATGATATTTAATTATAATTATTTTGCATATTATCATTTATTAAGAGCTTTTTATCAATCATTTCTCTAATGCTTTATAGTGAGATTTTTCATTAAAATCATGTGAAAATCAGTTCCCACTAAGGAATCAAAAGATTCTTTGGTATTATTTTTACCCAATTTTGGGCTTTAAAATCTTCAAATTCATAACAAAAAGTCAGTAATAATCAGCTACAATTCAACAGATCAGATGTGAAATTATAACTATTTAATCGTCAATATTTTCTTATGTTTTGTAATGATGTGTGAAAAATCACGGAAAATTTCTACATATATGACATCAAAATATTTTCTTGTATTCTTTTAATACAATCCTAAAAATATCAGTTAAAATCAGCAAATAAGTATATAGGCCTACCTGGAATGAAATATTCTGACTTTAAATTCTTTTTGAACTTTTACATTTTTTATTTTATACCTTTCGTAAATATATGGTAGCTATCTAATTCTCACAAAAATTACACGATGTTTTTATAATCACAAGATAGGCTGGGATAACTATTTTTTTTAACGCGCTAAGTAAATTAGAGTGAAAGTTCTATTTTACTCTGGTGTGTTTTTTTGTGTGTGAATTATTCTAAGTCCCGAAATCTGGCTTTTATCTAACTAAACTAACCAATTGATTATATGGTATGTCAAAACGCATCATAGAAATTTTTACTAAGTTTTTTCACGCGCTAAGTAAATTTTAGTGCAATTTCTGTTTGACTCTGGTATGTGTTTTTTGTGTAAATTATTCTAAGTCCCATAACCCTGTTGTTATATCACTAAACTAACCAATTTATTAATTTCTACGTTAAAAAGCTTCAATTATAACATCAATTGGTGGTGTAGTGGTTAGCAGATTGGCAAGCCACCCTGGAAGTCGAGGTTCGATTCCTGGTCAGAGCAATTCTTTTTTCAATTTATATAATTAAAATCTCATTAAAAAGCGCTCAAATTCTCATTCAAATTTTAGTGAGAAAATCATTAACATTTTTGTGGAAAAAGAGAAATTAAGCGAGATTACAGTAAACCCTCAGTCAGAAATCATTATATTTACGCGACTAATCATTTATATTTAGATGACAAATAACATAATTCTCACTTTGTTCACATGAAATTAATGATTAACGGCTGATTTTAAACTTGAAAATGTCCCAAATTCTCATCAAAAGTCATCAAATAAATGATATTTTGCTGTTAATCTCACCAAAATATCACGACAAAATGAATGAGAATTAAGGTTATTCTCATGTATTTCTTTATGAGTTTTAATGAGATTTTTCCGTAAGGGTTCACGTACCCAAAATAATTTTTTTTTTACCATTTCGTTAAAATAGTAATGCATTCTTATCCCGCATGTAACAACAAGAATAGAATAATGGAAGCAGGACAAGGTCTTGTAAAAGCAACTGATTTCGCGAACGCGCGATTTTCTCTTATTCCAGTTTTTTTTCCAGCTATTTTTGACAACGAATTGATTTGTTTTGATTGTTGGTGATGAAATTTAGGTTGAGGGGGGCAGGTTTTTATAGTTTATTTTAGAACATTTTATAACTATTTGTACAAGCATTCTCGGTTCTATACCAGAAGCTATAGATTGTCATTTTGACTGCTGGGCGGGTGGATTCAAGGTGATGCGGATTGCAACACGAGCAAGTTACGTACTTTTGTCCTACATTTTAACCCTCACCACGATGATACGAGAGAAACAAACAAAACCGAGAACCCATAATTTGGTTTTTTTAGTCACCTCGCGATGACTCTGCAAATATAGTACGTAATATTGAGAGCCGAGCCGGCCGAGTTGTGAAGGCCAAGTTCGGAATCTTCCCTTTTCGGGCTTGTTTATTTTAATGCTTGTGTTCGATACTCTCAACTCACAGCCAAAGAATTTACAATGTACACACAACATTCGCGCGTGTATACTGTTCGTTTCAAGGACGACCATTTTGTTTCGCACAAGGTTTTTGTGGTGGATCTCTCTATTTGAGTTTGACCGAACGGACAAATGAAAGTATTGTTAAGCGTTTTGGGTGAAAAGAAAGCAGATTTTTTCATACTTTCATGAAATAAGTCTTTCCTTTTTATCGTTTCATATTTGGCTCGATTTTTTGTAATTGTATGGAAATTATTAAGCCAAAATGGAAATCCATTGCGAGCAATTGGGACAGAAAATATTTTCACCGGTTGAACAGGATTTTGAGATGTTTTACTCTCACCCGCTTCAACACTTTCTTTTCAAACCGGTAACAGAACATCAACACAAGGAAAAGGAAAAGGGAGGATTACTGGATGGGTGACTCTTCAGTCCTTAAAAAAATTGCAAATTAATGCAGGAGAAACCGAATGTTCTGTTGATGGCTGATTCGTAGCTGTTTACAAAGAAACAAAGCCAGTGTACAACCGGTATTGTTCGATTCGCGTATGAGCCTGTGAGAAAGTATCGGACAACGTTTTTCTTTTTTTTTTTTGCCACGGGGAACCACCATGTATACACACAAAATTAACTTTCTTTTCCCTATATACCTATAAAAAAATTATAATGATGAATGTGTTCAGAAAACACAAGATTTTCCTTGTGGCACATAATAGATCCGGGCAGGCTGCGCCCCACAAGCAAGCGGCGAATCAGTTGCAATCGCAAAAAAAGAAGTGCATGTATAATTAAATGTTTTTTGTTTTTTTGTTTTTTGTTTTTTTTGCAAAAGGGTCCATGTAACAAGGAGAAAGCTGATTCTCATTCTTACAAGAAATAGCTCACTATAGAAATGCGAAAATGCGAATTTCGGACAAGGTTTTGAATATGACTATGCTGCTACTGTGGTTAAAATCAGTTAAAATAAACCGAAATTGCAGCATATTTCTTCGTACATTTTTTGAAATTTAAAAGGTAACATACAGTAACTTAAATTTTATATAGTTAAACAATTTTTTTCTCAAACGGATTTTTTTTAACTCTAACACTTTTATTTTAGGCGCAAATGTGTTGGGTAATTTAAGTAGGCTAAATGGTCCTGTTCGATATTGATATTGATTTTCGATTAATCCAAATACCCAATGTTCTTGCGCCACTGCCGCACATATTGATTAAACACATATCCACGGAAAAACCACTAATGGGAATATGTGATCGGTCGCAAGTATGTCTGCATGACCAGATCCTGTCCATTGTTGATTCATTACCACCTGGATTTGCAGAACTGCGTATATCGATGGCCCATAATCGAATTCTGGGCAATCCCAAGTGCCCTTATTTCGCCCCAAAAAATCTGTGTGGACATTAGCCGCTTCTGTGAACACGTCAGACCGAGGGACGAACGCATCTTTCTCGTATCGCCACTGTTAAACCAATACACTGAAAAGTGCTCTGCTATTTAGACGTTCTTAGATCTAGTCCGTTGCATATAGTCACAGAATGCAAACTAATATCTTCGTAAGTTAATTAATCCCATAGTAATTGATACATTCTTTCAATTGAATAACAGAAAGCTCTAATACTAACAGCATTTCAAAATAAACAGGTGATTGGGTTGCTTGCCGTCGTTGCCAATTCATGGCCATCTGCGGAAGGTACTGTATAATATGCAAATATATGCCAGTGCTGGGTTAAACATTCTCCGAGTTTACTTTGTAAGCCGGAATTTTTAAAACCCGTATTGTTGATTTTTTTTTATTGGGTTGGGGACACACAGCCGAGTGACGAAATGCGCACTCAATTGCTAATCGAATCCCTTGAACTAGATGCAATTCTAATAGTTTTAATGAATACGTGCAATTATGTAAAAATCGCACTGAACCGTAAAATGGGTTGCGTATTTTATTTTGAACAGCGAAAAAGCGTTCAGCTGATGACGACGATACGAACGAATCATTGGTTGGGACACCTGCTCGTCGTGGTGCCTTCCCAAATGTGGCAAGTATTTTTTCATTTTTTAAAATTTCACATTAATAAAGACCTACCGGTGCGTACTTTTTAAAAAAAGTAGTATGTATTGAAGTTAATGAAGAAGCTGTTTATTTAGGGTGCCATTTTGTTTGATGGACGCCACATTTGCGGTGCTACTCTTATCAGCACCAACCACGTATTGACTGGAGCCGATTGTGTGTCTTTGTAAGTATTTTGTGGGTCAAATTGAAATAAACACAAAATATCTAGCCTGTTGATCCACTAAAAGAGAAAATTTTCACATAAAATAATAATATTCAGTTTTTACTATAGTAGGCTAATATTTCTTTTTGTTCAGCGATATAAAATAATGTTAATTACTATAGTCTGTTAAACATGACTAGACACAGTGGTTAGTTAACGCCGTTAATAACTGGAATAATTTGATGTTGCACAGTTTGCATGGAGCGGAGAAATCCAACGATCTAGCAAAGCTTAGGATTTATTTGAACACGGTTGCCTTGAAAACATACAACCCTGGCGCAATCATCAGCAATGTACGCCACATTAAATTTCACGAACTCTACGACAGAAAGACGAAAGTGAGCAACATTTTAAAATTATCTGTTAATTATAATTTGTGTGCGGTTCAACAAAGTTAATTTGTCTTGTCCGTCCCCACCAAAATAGGCCAACAATATTGCTGTGTTGACTTTGGAAACGAATGTCACGACGCTGTATCCATTGAGTCTTCCTGCGGATGGCACAACGGATGATTACGTTGGGAAACATGGTACAATCCTTCGTTGGGGAGCAGCCAAATCAGGTTGTTTTTCTTCTAAATGTTTTCTTATCTTTTCTAATTTCTAATTGCAATTTCCCTTTGAAGCCAGTACAACTCACAAAATTCTACTGCAAGCCCCAGTATCCATCATCTCCAATTCAGAGTGCAGTTCAAAGTACCAGTTTAAGATTTACGACAATTCTTTGTGCGCCTCTGCCGGTTCTCAAGAGGGAATTACTTGTAACGTAAGTGTTGTTTCCGTACTTTACAGTAATTACTTTTTAAAGTGGCCGGAGGGCCGGACATGCTGAGGGGTTTGGGAGAGGGATTGTTGATTTGAAAAAAATTAACAAAAACAACATTATTTTTCATTATAGGACGACAGCAACGGAGGACCAGTCATTGTCGAGGGCCGTCAAGTAGGTATTATGAGCTGGGGGAAAGGCTGTATGGATTTCAATTACCCAGGAATATACATGAGAACCACCTCTTTCATGGACTGGATTAAAAGCAACACAGTGTAGCTAACTGTATTTTTGGTTTCATTACCTTGAAATGTTTAAGGTGTTTGGGAAAATATATAGTGGGAACAGAACGTGGCCTAAACTATATTTAGACAACAGTTTCCACAGTTTTCTTGAAATACAAAATTTAATTTGGCAGACAAATATATATTTTCAATTTATTTCCTCGAACCGAAAAATTATGTATACAATTATATATGTAGATATACGTAAATCTAACGTATATTAAATAAAGGCGTATCGCATCCGCATCTATCGATCCGTTTACGCATTCCCGCGCATTCCTTAAAGCCGAGGCAGGATTGACGCTCGGATGACGCTTTCAAGACACAGTCCACAAAACTCACCCCAATAATCACCCATTATCACATTTCTATTGCAAGTTGTCCTACTATTCGGTCATATCCTTTGGGGATGGCATTTCCATAACCCAATTATCCCGAATCCCGTTGTAAGTGTAAGTATAAGATTAATCTTACATTCAGCTTAGATTACACAGCAGACTGCCATACAAGCACTAAGGACACCAGCTCGACAGTCGTTATCTGACTGCAAATCATACCTAACAATCAAAATGAAATTGAAACTGTAACTAAATTGATTCATACTTTATTGTTGAGAATCACTGAAATCAATAAAAAAAAACAATTATTTTTATAACATTACAAAAAAGCAGAGGGGGCACCCGGGTTTGAACCGGGGACCTCTCGATCTGCAGTCGAATGCTCTACCACTGAGCTATACCCCCTATATCAAAACCAGTAAGAAAACTGAATAACACAAGTTTGACAGAATAAATCAAACCACCTGATCCACAATAAATCAGCGCAAAAATCCTACAAAGCAGTAAAACACTAAATTTCGATCTTCATATTACACGTTGTTATTTATCAACGTGAATATATTATTATTATATTGTGGAGCCCTTCGTATAACAATACATAGCCAACCGGTACCCGACTCCATACATGTCGGACTTTGAAACATGTTGTAAAAAAACGAAGTAAACAGTTATTTGAAATGTAACTTGTCACTTGAAGCGATGGTAAAAAAAACAAGATTAAAATTTTTCTACCCCATCCCTCTATACGTTATCGTTGTTTTTTTAAGAGCCAAGATAATTAACAAAGTGCTATATTAATGGAGTCGGGTGTACTATCACAAGTGCATTCCTTACACACAAAATAACCGCAGCTGCATTATCTTACAAATAAAATTCAAATGCGTGTGAAAGGAATCTGTATCTGATACTTTCCAATTATTTAAGTGAACTCAGTCATGACATAACTAACAAATTATTATCAATTCACACTATCACACAACAACAACAACGAAAACTGAATGAATCTGATGAAGTGATGGTGAACGATGATTGGAACAAGGAATAACGAATAACAAACTAAAATCTCTAGGCGGATCTCGCACCCGAATATTTTTGATGTCCTCACCCCCCATCACACAACGAAAACAAAATCACAAAAAAAATTTAAAAAAATAAAACTTGTTTTTCTCAAGGTTAGTAAGGCGATTTTTATCGTATTCATTCTCCTCCCTTTAAGCTTTAAGGTAAGCAAGGTTAAGTAAGCAAGGAGAGGGATTTTCCTGTATCTCTTTAACGAAAAAGATTACAAGAGTTTGTTTAAAAAATCTGTAGACGTGTGGGATTTTTGCTATAAATATGTTTTTTCAAGCTCTCTTTTCCCATGCTTTGTAAATAACCAAATAAGTATGGTTCGGTTTTGGTTACGGGCGATCTTTTCAAGTGGAAGTCCGAAGTTGTGCGAAACTCTAGACGCATAATAACAAAATCTTATCGAATTTCAAATTATGACTAACATTAAAGCATAGCCCGACCCTGCCTCCGCTCATCTCATAAACCAAGGATTCGTATTACGCGCCAGTAAAAACATGGTTTTTCAAAAAGTAGTTTCGACTCACTAAAATTTTATTTGGTTTTAGTATTACGTGAAAAACTGAAAAATAATGAACACTCAGAAAGTTTGATTTGAATAATATCTTTTTCTATTCAAGGAACAAGTAAAAAAATACGGGAGAACTAATGGGTAGGGCGCGAAATTTTATGTTTTTTTTTTCTACTTCTATTTTCCCTTTTACTTTTGGATTTCAAGGATTTCAATTTCCACTACTCTCCCCTTCTTTCCTTTGTTTTTAACTTTTTATCGTTCCAGACTATGGTCCTTACGTGTGTTCGCTACGGCCTGCTGATAACGAAAATATTAAAAAAGCTAAAAATACTTGGCATTCTATTCAATCCATTTCTGTGGCTCTGGAATAACCTGCATAACCTAGTAGAACTTTATGGTTTTTTTAAATACATATTTAAGATTTTCCCCACTTTTGAACATACTTGATAGTCGCGTGGTTTCAGAACTTTGTTGGATTTATTTTTAAAAAGTCTCTGGAGTCTGGACTCTCTGCAACTCTGCCTCCCTGCCCTGACGACTTCACCGACCCTACAAAGATTACAATATGGCAGCGCTGCAAACAGACATTACATGTAATTGTTTTTCGAGTCAGCATAATTAGTTTTTCTCGTTCTCTTCGTCAGTACTCAGTTACTAAAAAGAAGGTTACCTTATAATTCTTAATAAAACAGACACATCTTTGGTTAGTTGCTAAATATTTCATTTTCACGTCAACTGACGCCTTTTTTTTTAACTGAAAAGCGCGGTCTCGGTATCAACAATGTGCATGCCTTTCTAAACTAACAACAAGGTAACCAAAGAACATGGCACACTAATTTAAAGGCTTTCAATAACCTAGGTCAAAGATATAAATTACCTAAATTTTTTTAGATGAAAAGATCAAGGTGGGTTTTGCAGGTATTTTTCAATGGATTCATACAAGAGAAGAAATAGAGGACCTAGTAACCACTATAGTAAATACCAGCCAAACTATTGTGATGAATCTTCCCCTAGGGAATCATTTGATGGCAACTATGCAAGATCTTCTAAGTCAAACTCAGAATCACCAAATTCTCATAGGACATCTGCTCAATCAACTTTTGAATGCAGAGTGTGTTTGAATACTTATCAAAGCAATAGAGAGTTATATGCTCATTTGCACGCTGCACAGCATTTAAGACCCCTTTCGAGATTAAACGTACCTGAAGATGAAGAAACATTTCCAAACAGGAAACGAAAACATCATGGCATTTTTTGCAAAGTCTGTTTCCATGAGTTTGATACTCACAATGAACTAAAAAAGCACCTTACAGAATCTGGTCATCATTGGTCAGCAAAACGAGTTAAACACATGTCATCCCATGACAAAACTGCATGTAATACTTGGACAAAAATTCTAATTACTTAAATGGTTGTCAAAACTGAATGGTGTTTGTTTGTTTAGATGAACATGAGTATTCTGATCGTCGACGACATTCATCTTCTACTGATACAAGATCAGATAGATCATTTGCTTGCCAAAATCCAGATCTTGTTGCTGCAGAAGGTTTAATCTAACCAATAATGATGTGTAATTTTACCACAATTATACTTATTTCTTATGCAGAATCCAGAGGAAAAGATCCCAGTCCAGGGTCCAGGGCACGATCATATGTGTGTTCTGTGGTTTTGGATGATCCCGCTCCTGTTCCCGTACTAGAAAAAGACATAAGTGCGTTGGGTGGTGATAATTCCGGATCGAGTAATATTTTTTAAAATTATTATTAATATTTTTTAAGTAGATTTCAATAAGTTAATATATACATATTTTTAAATGTATGTATTATACATATAGGTAAAGTAAAAATGCCAATGATTTCTTCTAATTTGGGAACAGATCATGATCAGTCAATTATTACAAGTCCGGATAGCTCAATTCTTGTTTCGTCGAAAATATCAAATGAATCGCCTTCTACGTCCGAGATTCAAAAAGGAATGGCTGTTATTCCTATGGAAACCTCCGTTCCAGCAACCGATCCCCGTAGAAAAATCCCATCCGCCAGGCTAGAGTCGGACAAGAAAGAATCAAGGAACCTAAACACGAAATGGGCACCCATCTACTGCGATCGCCCGAAACCCAACTTGGTCGAAAAGCGGATTCCCTGGAAGCTGATTCCAATAGACCTTGTACCATCAAATTACCCTGGTAATCAACTCTCTGATAGCAGAGCGTCAAACCCCAGAATTCCTAGTCCTACTGAAGATGTATCGATTGATCAGCTGGCTGCACAATTGAAGGAAAATACTGGTGCGACATTTATACCCTATTCAAGGACGGAAGCCAATGTTTCCCATTCCCCTGTCTCTTTTGAAGGAAACCTTATGAGGCGCTTCAGTCGGGACGTGATCTCCACGTGCGCCGCTCCACATCCGTCCAGTTCACCGGATGATCGAGCGTCTATACAGTCACCAGTACCTTGCCCAGACGGAGCCAGAGGAGTTCAAGAGAATCATACTGTTACCAAGTCAGTAGTGGACCTTGATGGAAAATCAGCGACAAATAGAACTGGAGAGCTGATGGATAAAGAGCCTTGGAACGCTGATTCTACATCGTGTTCGCCTTCTTCGCCTAAATGTGATCACGGAACCAGCTCTCATAAAAGCACTGAAGCCGAGATTCCTAGTTTACGGACTAATGTAATACCCCCTCTCATTCCTCGCCCAGTAATAGACCGTCAAGTAGAAGCGGACATACTGGAAGCATTGGGATCACTGAATTCAATGCTCGACGCCTCAGAGTTGTTATTGTCAAAACCGATTCAGTCTGCTTCATCTGAAGTACTTACTTCTAATAATGCTGAAAACGTAGATGTACCTCAATCACCCGTAATTGTGGAAGATAAATCACAACATGTAACTTTATCTCTTACCGCTGAAAATGTTGTACAAAGTGTCGAGTCATGTTCATTGCAGATATTGGGCGAATCCGTCAAGGAAGAAGTTGCCAACGTTGATTCCCCGGGAAATTCTTCAACTTCTTCACCTAAGCCAGCTGAACAGTCGGTCACTACTGAAGAAGTGGTTGATTCATGTCCCAGTTGCCAGACTCTCCTTGACATTCTTGGGTTGAAGATCGATTTAAAAACCGGAAACGCCTCAGTAACTTGTCTTGGATGCGATGTTCATATAGTCATGGCCAATGTTTTCAAAAAGTTGTGATGAACGGAAAGTGTCCCTTATTGTTCACCCCCCCCCCCCTCTCTTCTCTTCAACGTTTTAATATCTAAAGTTGGTAAAGTTTTTGTTTGTGCATTACTGTCTAAGCCATTTTGTTGTACAAAATTTCCAGAAGTACCGTAAAGCCAATTTTATACTTTTGATAATACAAAAATTGATTTGTTTGTTTTATCTACCATCATTTCAAGATTCCGTTCCATTTTAGATTGGAATAAATAACCGGCATTTCTAAGATAACCCACTTCGGTGGATCATTCGTAGTCATAAAATCAAACTTTTAAGTGGCCGAGATTGTAGTTCAAATATATTGCAGTGGTTAAAGAAAGCTCTTTCAGGTTTGGAGCCACTAGTTCATGTATGGAAAACGATTATTCTAGTTCTCATTTTTTTTTTTTTTGCTGTTTCGTCAGGCCTTGCTGAGTCTAGTGCAAGTATAAACAACAATTTTTCGTCTGTAGATGGTGGGCCATTCGGTTAACTTTAGTACAATCCTCTGGAGAGTTAAATAACTCACCAAAAATAATTATAATTATAAAATTAAAAAAAAAACTTTTCATATTAAAATTTTTTTTATCCGTGCTCATTCATCTTGGGTATACGAGCGAAGTAGTGAGGAGGAGAAACGAGTAGGGAGAAGAGGACAGTATAAGAACAGCAGGTATATTGAGTTTAATGAAATTATTGAAGATTTCATTATTTCGAAAATCTCGAGGCGCTAGCACAGCGGTGTGTTAATAACGATTTCAAAATAATTTTTAGAAATGGCGGATGCAGTTCCGGTCCGTGGTCGCGGAGGTTTTGGTCATCGTGGATATGGAGGACGAGGTTGATCCTCGAGGAACAGGCACTGTCTCAGCTCCTGTTCCCAAGAAACTTTTGCAGATGGCTGATATTGAGGATTGCTAAACTGCTGTCCGAGGCAGCACTCGAACTCTGGGCAATTTTTAAATGTTTATAATTTTGAATAATTTCTTATAAGCTTTTCTAAGTTGTTTTTATTTCTTCCAGCCAAGGCCACTTACTCTGCCATCGCGTCATCGCGATCGCCAAGACGTACGCCTACTTGACACCTGATCTGCTATCAGTGGACCGGAACGGTCGGAGGCGGTGTTCACCAGCTCTCCTTATCATGGACACAGCGTTTTTTTTATGAAAGAATCATCATCCCATTTGGCACTCAACGCTAAGAAGCCAAAACGTAAAAAAACGAACATGTTTCATCATTCTTCGTGAACTCGTGAAGTTGGCACCGATTCACTAATCACTAAGTATACATGAAGCAAAATCCCCAAAAGTTAGGTTTCCCTTTTTTTTTTAAATTTAATTCGTAGTAAAAAATATTTTTTTGTATTTATTGCATACTTATCTTTCATAACCCGGATTACAACTATTGTTTACAAACAATAAATGGAACATTTATTGAGTTAAGTTTTCGGATTTCTTAATGGATTTAATCATTTTTCCGTTATTTGTTGTGGCAACCTATATAAAAATCATTCCCATATTACTTTCGATCATTCAAAGAATTCCATAAAACGATCCCGTTTTTACAGTCCGCGTCCGCCAATGCACGAGGCCAGGCGCGCGCTAGGGGCTCAGTAGTACTTTCTATTTACTAGATTTTCTACAATAGATGGCAGGAGAAAATGTGGGGCAGTTGGCTGATTGAGAGTCCATGCTCAGCTCATATAAAGTATGTGAAGTTTTGTTTGGAAAGATCGTTTGAGCATAAACTCTTGAGATCAATATTTGGTTTTAGTATTCAGCTATTATGATAAGATTATGATTAAATTAAAGGTCAGTAGTAGATAGTTCGGAATTTATTTTCTAAAGGGAATTAGCAGGAATATTGAGCAATTCACATGCTTAAAAAAACGGACGATGGACGGGATCTTAGGAAAACAAGATGACATATTTATGGGTAATTCATGAATATCTTTCAGATCAAATCTTTCTTTACATTATAAGGTTGTGATCTTGTTTATCAAAGCATTAATCCAGTGTAATTTTTAGCCCATCCATAATTTGATGTATTATTAATTAGGAAATTGTAAAATGTGGATATTCAACAACTAGAAAATGTTAGAATTAGACAAAGGTAAAGGTATTTAAGATAACTGAAGTATTATACATTTATTACAATATCCCCAGTTATAAATTCTACAAACAATAGATTCAATATCTGATGGGTATGAAATAAAACTGCTGGAAAGTTTCTCTTTGAACATACCTTCTCTACAACATGATTGTATGAAATCTGAAATTGAAATCAAAAGTAATCTTAATGGAGGTTTGCCCACATTTGACTGCTTGTTACCAAGCATAGATTTGCATCACCCAGGTAAACCTAAAAATTGCTATGTAATATGTGTTATATTAATCTGTTTTGATCTTCACCACTAATTATTATCTTGTTATCAATTGCCAGATGAACACTGTGACCATACATATAGCATCACATCTTCTCATTCTTATAGACAGAGCCAGCATAATGCTGCATGTCTCATTTCTTGTTGCCAAGAAGCAAAAACAAATTCAGCATCAATTGTTAAGACTGGAAAGCTAAAAATGAAAATTGTAAATAATATTCCTGACCCATCAGTTCCTAAAAACCTGTTAGAACCAGAAAAAATCCAGTCAAAAGTGGGGAAGAGATCTAGTAAATGTAAAGACAAATCCATGATATTAACTTTCAATAATTACAGAAACACTAGGAGTAGAAAAAAACCTGAAATTGTTCATGTTATTCAGCCTACTGATTTCTGTGTTCACTGCCATCAAGAATTGTATCCTAATAGTATGAAATCCAGTGTCTTCTGTCTAAAAACTGGAAATGTTTTGATCACATGTTTTAACTGTTCTACAACCATGAGTGTAAAAGGTGCATTTAAGCTTCCTAAATATCTATGAACATGGCGAAAATAGGATTTTTTGATCCTGAACATTTTAAATCTTTGCTTCCCAATTTTGAATTTGTTTGCATTAAAACCCATCGAAATTTGAATCCTTCTTTACGCTTCACTGTTGTTGTTTTTTTTAAATTCATAGCAAAACCAGGGAAATCAATTTTTAACGTCGTCTCAAAATAAAATCATTTCAAAATGTGATCATGTGATTTCACGTCCAATTAAAAAAAAAAAAAAGAAAAACGATCGAGAAATTTTAATTTCTAAAAGAGTGCGCCACTAGTGCGTGGTGTGCAGCGCCAAAAGACAACGGTGCTTTAGAATGGGACTGGTGCGAGAGAGCGGAGGTGCTGGTAACTCTGGTCTGGTGCCTCTCTTTTTGTGCGTGGTTCTCGCTCGGAGAAGTTAACTTGAAAACTGTGATAGTTTTAAGAGAAGCTTGTGTACGAGTAGCTGCAGTTAGTGTTCTTCAGTTAGAATCTATCAACTTAATAACAAGTGCGCAATTCCTGGTGTAAATCATAAGTAAAAGAAAAGGAGGCCAGGTCGTTGTTGCACTGCAGCGCCCACAGCTGGTTTTCCAGCCAGTTCTGTTCCCTTCCCCCCCTTCTCGGTGGAGCCGCGGCTCGACGACACAACAAAATGGCTGCTGATTCACATTGTTAGATTTGTGCTCTGATCCACCGTATCGGGTGTGAGGCGAAATTTCCACCTTTTTGTGAACGATTAACTTGGTTCTCTTGCCTTCGTCTCCACCTTTTCTCATTCTTTTCTTTTTTTGACCCAAGTTTTGAGTTTTTGATTTGCTGATTGGAGTTCTATATAAATTTGTATCTGTCGCTTGCATTGTTGCGATAACTCTGGTTATAAAATGTCGAGCCTAGTGAGGCCTCCCGAATTCGTGATTGCACAGAAATACCGTCTTGTCAGAAAAATTGGCAGCGGTTCTTTTGGTGACATTTATCTTGCAATCAATATTGCAACTGGGGAGGTAAAAATTTATTTTCTTTGTGGCATCTCATAACTTTTTTTTTTTTTAAATTCCTTATTTTCTTCTCTAATTTACAGGAGGTTGCAGTGAAGTTGGAACCCATGAAAGCCAGACATCCTCAGCTGTTGTATGAGAGTAAACTGTATAAAGTTTTGCAAGGTGGCCTCGGGATTCCACACATCAGGTAATAACTATTATTATGTATTTTAGTTTAGGCGGAGCATCTATGTGTAAGACTTTCATGCATCAAGTGTTTTTATTCTTTAAATCTACGGTTCCAATCTATGGTTTTCTCCAGAAAGTGAAATCCTTGTTAGCATGTGCTTTCTTTCTGGCAATGTCAAGCCTGTGGTTGAGCAAGTGTGCCACACAATGCCCACACAACCATATATGGTTTTGACCTCAATAGTTTGCGCCCTAGTTTCAAATCCCAAACTCAATTAATTAACCTTCATCATTGTTTCTTTGGTTTAGTGTAGATTTAACCAATGCAAGTTTCTATTCTCCCTGAATTTTAGTTGGTGAAGTATTGTGAAGTTTGTGTGTCAGTCGTCTATCCCCACCTTCCTTTGTCATTGTAGCTTGAACATAGTCAAGCCATAGACGGTTTACGTCGATTGTAGGTTTCTCTAGCCCCTCGGGGCTATTGTATGATCAGTCGTGGTTTCATCCGTCTCTTTTCAGCAATTATTATTTACTTCGGCTGGTGTTAGAGTCGTAGTCACTTTCGAAAGTTTTTGGTGAGAGCAAGAAAGGAGGGGAGGAGCGAAAGAAGCGACAGCCAGCCATTTGGATAAACAGACTAAAATATGCTTTCGAGATTCGAAACGTGGAATTGTGTAGACTCTTACCTTCTTCCGTAACTTTCCCTATGTTCGTGACAGCCATTTCGTTCGATAGTATCGTGCCCTACCGCTCTCTCCCGGATTTTCTTCTAGTTCCATACCGTAACATATTATTAACTAAGTGTGAGGTTTGCTTGGATCAGGGATTTAACTTTACCGTGAAAGCCCATCAGTGTCCCGCCATGTTTAATAATGTGGTTTTAAAAGAAATCCTTTGTTAGGTATCAATGTTGGAAATACAGGGTTTAGGATTGCGTGATGTTACTCCAATTTGCAACGGATTTTCCTTTCATATTAATCGTTTTGTGTTCTTTCAGATGGTACGGCCAAGAGCGAGATTACAATGTTTTGGTGATGGATCTTCTCGGTCCATCTTTAGAGGATTTGTTTAATTTCTGCTCACGCCGTTTCACCATGAAAACGGTGTTGATGCTGGCAGATCAGATGATTGGTCGGATCGAATATGTCCACTCGAAAAATTTCATTCATCGCGATATCAAACCCGATAACTTCCTTATGGGCATTGGTCGTCATTGTAACAAGGTATGTTCCTCATGTGAATTAAAACGTTACATACACATTTGTAATCTTCGATTTCTTTTGCAGTTATTCCTGATAGATTACGGTCTGGCCAAGAAGTATCGTGACTCACGTACTCGCCTCCACATCTCGTACCGAGAGGACAAAAACCTGACCGGAACTGCTCGCTATGCTTCCATAAATGCCCATTTAGGCATCGAACAAAGGTATCATATTTTTGCGCCTCATACACTTTATCAAGAGACCAATATTCAGTGTTAACGGCGGAGTTCTTATCTTGGACTATTGTTTCTCCATTGTTGACTTTGTGTAATTAGAGAATGCAAATTGTGATTGCGGAACAATACTCTGACCTATGCGCTTTCATTTATCTATTATTTCAGCCGGCGTGATGATATGGAGTCCATGGGCTATGTCTTAATGTACTTCAATCGTGGTAGTCTACCCTGGCAGGGGCTCAAGGTATCCGATTTAATTGCTTAGTTGTTGTCGGACTGGCATTGTCCGTTAATCAAAATGAGTTATAACTTGAATTTGGCTATTGAAATGTATAGCAATCCTAAATAATTTCATTATGTTTATCACTCTGAAGTAATTAGTTGGCTTGAACTGAATGAACCTTATTGAGTGATTCTCACTGACCTTACAATTGTTCGTTTTAATTTCCATGTGGGTAAGGCGGCCACCAAGAAACAAAAATATGAGAAAATTAGCGAGAAGAAAATGTCAACTCCAGTTGAAGTCCTTTGCAAGGTAATTTTTTAATCGCATTTGCTACAATGAATCAATTGATGTCAATATTAATTTTTTTGTTTTATTGTCGTATAGGGTTTCCCAGCGGAATTCGCCATGTACTTGAATTATTGTCGTGGCTTGCGCTTCGAAGAGCAACCCGATTATATGTATTTGAGGCAGTTGTTCCGAATTTTATTCCGCACGCTAAATCATCAGTACGACTACACCTTTGATTGGACCATGCTTAAACAAAAGGCAGCGGCTTCGGCTGCAGTCATAGGAGGCAGCTCATCACAGGTACTAGAAATCAGATTTCGGCTTAGTCGATTCGCTTGAATGCAACTTTGTAATTCTTCGATGCAGGCAATGCAACCCCTTCCAGCTCCAGCAGACGATCGCGAACTGCGTGAGGTACGTGAGCGAGAGGTTGCCGCTCGCAAGTGACTGGCTGGCAGCGGGGGGCGGGGTACGGTCGATAGGGAGGCGGAACCCAAGGCGCCCAAAGCCGCCAGAACTCAGGAGGCTTGCGACAACGATCCGGGAGAATCGCCTGCCGACACCCGTCCGCCAGTGATGACCAACACCCCCACCGACAAGCGCGTACTGCGCTCGGCCTCCCGCAGAGGGAAATGATAGCGTTCACATTGTCTGTTGATTTGTTCGAGTGAATTTGCAACAACCACCACAAAAGAAACACATAACAAAACCACCTTAAAACATATTTTTTTTTGTGTCGCGATTTACATTAGGTTTAAGATTTCAGTAAAAGAAACCAAACCAAACCTTGTGGTTTTCAAGCAGCGATTGTATCTTTTTCTTGTAATTGTCCTCGAGTGAATTCCCTGTTTCCTGTAATTCATTTTTTTTTTTAAACTGCTAGATTTTTTTTTTTTTTATTTTGTTAAACTCGCTATATCATCAACATCCATCTACCAGCAACACAAACTGTTCAATTTTACATAGGTGTTGGCGGAAACCAATGTAGTGTTTATCGATACCCCTTTATTATTATTTTTCATCCTAAAGAAAAAGTGATTCATTTCTTTTGGTAACGTTTGCACTTCTGTTTCGATAATCATTCTTTTGGGTTCACGTCGGAAAATTCGGTTAGAACCAATTGTCACCATCAATTCTCTCGAATTCCTCTTGTGGTCTTGATCACTTCTATTATTACCCTACCGTACTTTCACTCCTTTGTTTCTATTGGAAACAAAGTTGTTCGCTCGGTTCGATGAAAACTAATGCTGCTGTCACCTCTACTTTTTGGTTATGTTTCCTCCGTAAAGCAATCCGTTCTTACTTCGACTTGGGGGCAGAATACACTTTTTTGAAAATAAACTTCGCGTTGACCAACAACTTTCTTACCAAGTTCCAAGTTTATTTTATCGCAAGTGCGGGTTATTCAATAGGAAAAACAACAACTATTGAATATTATACACCATTACATATCACCAGTGGGCTTGATGGCGATTAGCAACAGCTTCTATCAAATCAATGTGACTAGCGAAAAGATTCAATGATGATGTTATCTCTATCCATGCTACATTTTTCGCATCACTCCCAGCTTTCAAATGCCAATGATCGACCTCTTGAAATTCAGCATGGCAATTTATTGCCGAAGTCTCGATCCATGCATTGTCTGTATTTCTGGAGTCATCAACGTAACCTTGATAAATCTTAAAAATCATATTATGATATTAAACACTGATTTTAACTTGTTAGTTAAGTTTTTTTTTACCAATAGCCCTTGATCAAACATTTCCTTGACTAGTTTCATGATATCTTCTAGTTCGTTTTGTTCTAAATTTTCACTATCCATAGCTTCTTCTAAAAATTCTCTCTGAGCAGCATGAGCAGGATCTTCTCCAGCATCAACCATGCCCTATTTTACAATTCAGTCAGTGAAACAAAAAAATGTTATGCTCTATTATTAAAAAAAAGACTCACGCCTGGAATAGCCCATTCATCCCCCTTACGCCGTTGGATACCGACAAACTGAAGGATAGGTTTTTTGGTATCTTCATTCAAAATCTTTTGGCCATTTGCTTGGTCTCTCAACCAGCGCGTTAGAATAAAATCAGCAGCATGATTTGGACCCCTGAATACAAAAAAAACGTGAATGATGACGTAATCAGCACGAAAAACGAGAAAAAAATGGAATATAATGAAAATACGTACCAGCGACCCAAAACACCTCTTCCTTTCAGTCCAGTTCTGCCAACTGGATTACTGTTGTAACATATAATTTAAAATATATTATAATTAATAATTTTATAATGAACTAAAGAAATTTAAATATGTTACAGTGGATATCCATTTGCGATCTGGTAGTCTCCCATGTAGCTGACTCTATTTCTAACTACATATTCATCATGTTCTACCTCATTAAATTTAGGAGAAAATTGTTCACTGCATTAATTTGTAGGAACAGTTATGATCAGTACAAAAGAATTGTAAAGCCCACAGTTAAAGACCTTATTTCTAAATCAGCCCAAGGTTGTCCATTTAATGATTTTGATGTATATGCAGGTGGATCGTAATCTGGCCATGAAACAGACCATTTGACTTTATCAATAGGAACGATGAGTCGCTAATTGGAAGAATATAGAAGAATAACTTCAGACAATAATTTTTTAAAAAATAATTTGTTTCACCTTTTGATCTGAACGAGGGTATATTTCACCTCTACATTTAGAGTGTATTTTATTGCTCCAAGTCGTCATTTTTGATGCAATAGAAACAAATCTTGACAACAGTACCATTATAGAAAAATAGTTAGGCCAAAGCGAAGTGCAAACCACTGCAAATTATTTTTTACCCGAGTATAAACGTCGAGATGATTTCCTGCGAACGTTATTTCTTGTTATTTAAACGTCGTCAAGACAACACTTTTTTCTGTTTACCATCATATTGAGCGATTATTCCTATGTTGCAAACTTGCTTGAATTTAGAACAAAGAATCATGCAAATCCAGAATTTTTTATTTTTGCAATGAAAAAAAGCAGGCATAAAAAAATTCCAGATTTTTATATGAGTAAATGAAATAGGTCTTTCTTTCAAAGTTTATTTTTAAAAAGATTCGCTCATAAAGCGGACTGCGGACAGACAGTGGCAGAACAATTTTTACGAAAGTAAACATTGAGACGGGCGGGGTTCAAATTTCGATTATCGTTGGAAGGTGAACATTGAAGGGCAAATAATAACATTCATTAACATAACTGATTGGAAAATTCATCAATCTCTAACGAAAAGACAATGCAATCATTTTTTCTTAATCGTTTGGCATATCCAGTTCATTCCATCCTGTATTAAAAGAATTTTGGATAAATAAGATAAAGAAAACTATCACGAGGACGCGTGCTATTTTTATTTTATTTTCAAACTATTACGAATTACGAAGGAAAAAAAAGATCAAATATGATGTTGCTACTTTTATCTAATCTACTAAATAACAAACCGAACGCATAACTAGATAGTGCATTCCGCGTACGGATAGTGCGTGAGTGAAAAAGTTAACGATTTGGAAATATGTATGTGTCTTTAGCAAATTCCTACCTACCTGAACGCCTTCACCAGAACAAGCGCAGCAGGCCTGTATGTAAGTACAACGAAAAATAAATTAAATTTCTGCTGATTTTCATTACAAGAATGACCTTTAAGCCTTTCTGATTTGTTATATTACCTGGATCTGCCATCCTCTGTCCTTAATTGTCTGGAGAGCCAAGCCCAAAGCTAATTCCGAAGGCGTCGCGGCACCCAATAAATCTTGTTTGTTAGCGAACACTAACAAGGGGACTAAAAACAATTGAGATTACATCGTGATTAAAAAAAAAAAGCTGAAACAGCTGAAACATAAACACATATTAAATTTATACATTCTAAGCTAAAAGTTTGATATTGTAGGCCTACAACTAGATTAATCAACTAACTAATGAATCTAGCGTTACTACGAATTTTAATGTTTACCTCCTTCTAGTTTTTCTTCATTAAGAAGTTCAGACAATTCCTCGGCAGTTTCATCGAAGCGCTTTCTATCGGAACTGTCTATCACATAGATCTGTGTAAAGACAACATAAATTGAATAACATAGCTCAAACTTTATAATAGGCCTAGTTAAACATCTTTTTAATTTTCGAATTTAAAATGATTTGTCGAACGACATAAATGCAATAGGCCTACCAGCACGTCAGTATTTTCAAAGTAATTTCGCCAATATGGCCGAATTTTTCTTTGTCCACCAATATCCCAAACGTTGAGCTTAAACCCCGATGATTGGACGGATTTTATGTTAAATCCTTGAGTAGGCGTAATGTGGGTTACGTCCTCGTTGGCCAGATGCTTCAAAAGGGTTGTTTTACCAGCATTATCAAGTCCTAGCAGCAATATTCGTAGTTCTTGTTCGGAAGAAGCGCGCAACTTTCGCAGCAAAGCCAACAAACCCTTTGGATGACAATAATTACAGTATAAGAAGAAAAATTCCTGTGTTATGTGAAGAGCAAGTTTCAAGGCAGGTCAGGCTTCCATAACAATTCATTTTGTTTTTCTATCACTGACTTCTTGCAAAAGCTTTTAAGGCAATCAACAGCAAGTCAGCAACTCAAATTTATGACAGTTCTAAATAAGAAGTTGAATGTTTATCCAGAGGGAAAAATACTTACCATTGAAAAAGCCAAATAGTTCTACAACAGTTTTTTAAGCCGACATTTGTACTTCTCACATAAATGAATGTTATGAATCCTATGACCTGGTAACCATGGAAATGGTCTCCTTTTTTATTACTATTCAAAAAATGAGACAATTGTGTCGTGCTACCCTATATTACACGTTAACGTCGTATTTGAAAATTGGATATTTTCCAAATTGATTGGATAAATTATATCATTCTGTATAGCTATGAAATAAAATTTATAAAGAAATTAGTTTTCTTAAATAATTTCTTTCTTCAATCAGAGCTCTGCTTCAATCCTCACACATATTCTAAAACGCAATATTACACGTATAAAACTATAAATTTCAGTAAAATCGTTAACTTTACTATGTTATAGATTCTAAATATTATTAAAATCATGACAGGAAAATTTATCCGTCGACTTGGGTCTATGGATGATCGGAGTCACGACTCACGAACGGCCGCGGGAACGGCCTATTTCTTATTTGTTCCTGTTCGGAAAAATCGCCTGTCAAGCCTGATTAAGTGTTTAGATCAGCACCGCCATATTTAGCATTGGCTTTTTAGTGTAAAACAACAACAACAAAACACTGTAAATGAGAAGTGAATTTTCTTAGTTGACAAAAATCAAAGAATATTTTTATCCATTGTTTTTGCAGTGTAGGAAAATGCATATTGCACTCTCCACCTCCCTTTTTTTAGTTTTCTTTTCGAAATATTGCTATGCTCAATACCAAGTTCAAACGGACGAGGTATTTGTGATTCAGTTGTCACCTTCGTTATTCAATTTATCAGACGTGGAGTCTTCAGGTAGCAAATGTTCTGTAGAATTGAAGTTAAATATAATACACTAGAAAATAAGATATTTCCTTTTGAACAATTTCATAACTTTTTTTCATTTTTTACAGATGAATACTTCTCCTATTCAGCTTCTCTGCACGGTTTGCCTGACCTACCAAAATGGATAAACCTTGTATTTAATCAAAATTTAAAACTTGGTTTTCTATATGGGACACCACCAAATAATTTAGCATCTCTAAAGGTAATTATTTTAATTTTTACCATACACTATAACGGATACACTTAAGACTTAACTTTACATATTTATGACTCATTTGAATTGATGATACACATTGTGTTTTTTAATGCTTTCACTTACCAAATACTTAAAATTTTTCAAATTTCATTCACAGTTAGATGTTGTTGCATTCAATCTGTTAACTTTTGAAACATCGGCAAAAGAAATTGTTATTGAAATATTTCCTAAAGAAGGTTTGTGGTGTTCTCATATAGAATCCTTTTGAGGAAACAAATTCACCGTTCAAAAATCATGTGTTACAGAACCTGCCACTTGTCAGATAAAACTAAAAATTCACAATCTAAACCTTGATGATCTGATGGATGAGCAAAAGCAAATGAAACTATTGGATATTTTTCGGAAAATACTATGGCCAGCAAGTTCGTTAGATCTTCATTTTGTGGAACTTTACTCAGCTTTAGCTGTTGGCGGGAGACGACCTGCGCGCCAGCAAGATGGAGAAGGGTATTTAATAGCAATCAACAAATGTAACAATTTTCTTCAAAAGTGTTTATGTTACAGAGTGTTTTTGACCTTGGGAAGTAACGCCGAATTTTCCGAAGTACTCCGTGAATTAGAACGTGAAGTCAGTCCTTTATGGCCACTTCGCCAATGTCCTCGTGACTTTAAAAAGACTTCATCAGAACGTTACTTTCGATCCAAAGGATTCTTGGTGGATTGGTGCTCTTTTAAATTGGTACGATTTTAGCGTTTGCCACTGGAAAGCCAATAAGTAATAAGTTTTTAATAGGTTCCCCAAAATAATTCGCTACTGATGCTCAGTTCCGTTGCTCCACCCACCGTCGATACCAAAACTGAACGTATCATCCATAAGTCAAGTCAAATACTCTATGAAGAAATACCTCCATCTGACATCTGGAGCGCACCTGCCAAGTATATTTTGTGAAATTGCTATTAATTTTGGTGGCGTAAAGTTGTAATTCGTTGAATTTATGAATTAGATGGGAGATTCCCGTACGTAGCTACACCGAGGAAGGTGTTGTTGCTGTGTTCATTCCGCTGGTGTTACTACTAATATTGGCTGCCCTCCTGACTGCCATTCTAGGCGTTCACCCAGAAGGAGCAGAGACTGAAGAAGGCCAGGTATTTTGTTCCTTTAAATTACTGCTCAATCGATAAAAAACTTTATACTGTATTGTTGTTTTAATGCAGCTCTACGAAGCCGCGTTTGAGGAGTTACCATTTCTTAAATCTAAACAAGAAACCGGGACGCTAAAACCTACGGGACAAATCAGCAACGAAATTTCTACGAAACTAATACGCGATTCAAGAACCCCTTCGCTGGGCCGAGTAAAACGAAACCCACTCTATGATTCTGTAATAGGCGAATCAGCTACCCGTGGCTCTAGTCCTTTTCTGATGTCTTCGAATTCATCGGCTATGCCAACTCCCGTTTCAACGCTCTCACGCCCCACCTTCCCAACACCACGTTCAACAACTCTACTCTCCGATAGGTCTTCTACTTTAGGTCGGCGTGAGCCTCCCCCATACAACTGTGGGACAATTAACAAATAGTTTAACTTTTTACCTTAAAATTTTTTCTGTGTGGTACAACAGTTAATCTAGTCAAAATAGCTTATGTTAATCACTGGATAATGTGGAATCTCTGAGGAATTATCAAATTTATTTATTACTTAAATTATCAACTTAGCTTGTTTCGTCTGCTACACAGTATGGAACCAAATTTTATCTAGTCCCATCTTGACTTTTTTGTATGCAGCTGTTTGGATCCATCTTCTCGGACAGCAACATAGTAACCCATGTTTTCATATTTTGTCTTCATATATGTCAAATATCCAGTGCAACCAGCTATAGCTAATAGACCTAGCACCATGATGACTTTGTTCTTTAATTTAGATAGAATTCATTATTAATAAATGTTGAATCCAAACCAGTTGTTTGCACTTACTGGTTTCACATAGAGTTCAAAATTGAGCGCTCTAAATACTCCTGAATAAGAAAAGATGACGCGTTAGGTTGGCTGTAATAAGTAAACGCTTCAAATTTAATGTCGTTACAACCTGTAGTTTTCACAGATCGCAAACCATCTCCAGCTACTCTAGGAATTGCGGCTGACGGTTTCTTTTCATTATCCATTGCTATGTCTTATTATGGAATCAATTAACTAAATCATAATCATTTAGTTCAATCTAAATTACTCAACTTAGTGTTTACTTGATTTACAACTTCTGAAAAGAATAACCAATGCTGTAGTTGCCATTTCAACGTATTTATTTTTGCGTTTTCAAATTAGTAACCTGAATTCTAATTTTCAATTTAATCGTTAATTAACCAAAATAAAAAATTTTTGTTGTAAAAAATCTGCATTTAAAAAAATCATATTTTGAGAACCGTTTAAAATGATTTAATCTGTTTAAATTCTGAAAAGTAAAATTACAAACACAGAATGGCAATGGTGTAGCGAACTCAAACTTAGGAACTGTAGTTGTCATTACCATGGACTACTTAAGCTAGAGGACGGGTCTCTCGTCCTATCCCGCCGTGTTATAGCTTGTCGGGTGGATTTTTAATCATAATTTTTGAAGAAGGGTCAATCGATAGAGATTTAAAAAGCTATTCTAAGTCTCCAAAGCTCCTTTCTTGTGAAGATATTAAAAAAAAAGATATTTGCGCTTAAATTTTGAGGGGAACGGGATAGGTGCTCGTTGGTTGTCTCCACCTAGCGCTAAGAATTCTAAACTCTTCCATGGTTTTTAGAAAGAAAAAAACAGAATCCAGAGAATCACCAGAGAATCACAGATAGCAGACGCACCTAATCATACCAAACCAAACCAAAACCAGAGAATCACAGAGTGGTCAACCAACAATCACCGCTAGGCGGCGACAACCAACGAGCACCTCCGTCAATTTCTAATTAGAATATCATCGAAATTAAATATTTGCCGCATAGGGATAATTTAATAAACTATAGCTCATTTCTAAAGCTCTATTGATTTCAGTAACAAAAAAAAAATGGTAGCCGACATAGGAATTGACGAAGAGACCCGTCCTCTAGCTTAAGTAGTCCATGTCATTACCCATTTAAATGTCAAAGCTGAAAGTGTAACCGTGCACCGTGGTGTAACTTTTCATCCTAAATTTAAGCCTACAGGCTTTTATTTCGAAGCGCTAGTTTAATTTATGTGTTGAAATATTGAAGTAGGCTGTGGTGTAGATCACACATCCAACTTGTGCTCAAATCAACATTCTGAAATTCGCTGGCGAGGATAAAATAATGACTTTTTATTTAGATAAAGTAGAGAATTTTTTGGCTGGAGCTTCAATAAACTATGATCATTCAGGATATGAAGCAACAACAACAATGTTCTCTGCTGCTGACCAGTCATCAACTAGTGGGTCAAAAATCAGCCATGTAACTCTTACAAATTCTGACCCATTGTTTTCATCCCTTCGTGAATGGCTTGATTGTCGGTCACAATGTTTGCCTGATGAGGAAGTACTTAATGAATCAAATGGTCTAGTTGATGCTGGGCTGCAATTTGTTGAGATGGCAGCAAGTGCATTAGAAACAGTGGTTCAAAACAAAGAAGATTTGAGACACTGCTTCAAAGTACCTCTCACTGCAAATGTCTTACCTCTACATTATAATCAACATAAGTATGCAGCTTTTTGAAATAACATAATTTTAGCAGAATAACTAATATTTTTTACTGACTGGATGCATAAAGGAATTTCATAGACATGGTCCAGTGTTTAGGTGAAGTAGGTAACAAATATGAAGATTACTCAATGATCACTACTGATAAAGTGGTTTCAAGTGTACATCAATTTATGGACAAACTGGTAATAATTGAAGCTTCAGTAAAGCTTTCAGTAATATAAAAATAGCAATCCATTTGTTTAACCAGGAATATTTTTTACCACCCTTAGGAAAGTGCAGAGAAAAAGGTTGTGGAGGTGCAAAAAATTTCCATTATTACAGCTGCAGATATTGAAGAAGTCAGAAATAAATTTTAGACAAAATTACGACATGTTTATTGAAACTGTACAATATTGAGAGGTGAAATTGACAGTGACAATATTTTTGAAAATTTTTCTTGTCTCTGTGTACATTTCTCCATTCCTGTAATTTGGGAAGTAATGAAAAAAAAAAAGCTTGTTCAGAAAAACAATACTTTTCTTATTAAACTAAGTAACATCGACTTGGTCAAGATGAGTTGGACACAGCGCCATAAACGTTTCTTCTTGCAGTAGCCACCCATGAGTAACGGCGCAAGGGAAATGCGTCCTCAGCCCACATCCTCTACTGCGACA
Organism: Daphnia pulex; assembly: GCF_021134715.1. NCBI lineage: Eukaryota > Metazoa > Arthropoda > Branchiopoda > Diplostraca > Daphniidae > Daphnia > Daphnia pulex. The sequence continues at coordinate 9,409,529 of NC_060026.1, read as the reverse complement.
GAAAATGTGTCCACCTCTCTTTTTGCAATATTCACAAATCTTTTAATCCAAAAGAAAAAGGGTTATTAATATGAACTTCATAAATTTAAATTTGCTAATTATTACCACTTGTTGCGAGTCTGAAACAGCTTCATCAAGACCGACGAGTCGAGGAGGTACCAAACAAACGCCAGGAGCCCAAATAAGACAGCTTTCGTGGAACCATACTTCTACTTTCTCATCGGTTGGATCAAGAGGGAAAATCCCAACAGGGATTTCAGATGTAACCCTTGCAGATGATTCTTCACCTGATGGCATCGTTTGGACTGTTATTTCATCTTTTACGAGGCTTTTCTTTTTAGGCGATTTCTTTGTTTTCTTCAAATTTGTACGAACGGAAGAATCGGGTTCAGCAACAGTTCCAGAGTCACAATGGCTAAGAGAATCAGGATTCCGTTTAGAAAACCAAATTGGTTCAGCAGGGACCTATAATTTCAAATTATTATATAATGACAGTAGATAATTGAAACCTTTTAAAAATCTTGCCTGACTAATGTAGTAAGGGCCATAGAGATCGCCTAAGCATTGTGTGTGGGTGAACAGTTGACAAAACACACAAACCCATGTCGCATCGCGATTGTGTGTGTCGTATCTATCTGATAACGTACTTGTAAACCCAACTTTCGCAACTTTATTGCGATGTTCTTCGTCAATGTATTGAGCTGCTTTGGTCAGTTTGGTTGATGCTTTACCGTCGTTTTCGTCCTCCTAAGGCCGATTGATTACATTAGTATATGAATGAAGAACGAAATTTTAAATATTTATATAGATATGGCCTTACTTTAACATGGCCATTCACGATTTTTACAACATTAGGAACATTCCAAGATCCTTCAACATGTATATAAGGGCAACGTTGTTCAACGGTTTTATTTTTTTTAAGTTCTTGGTCAGTAGATTTGAGTTTTTTATCTTTTCCTTTGTTGCTAAGAGATTGTTTGATTTTTGTCCCTCCAAGCCGGGGATCTATTTGGAAATCATCATCATCTTTGGCAAAAGATTTTTTTTTTACATTTTTTCTTTTCTTCAAAGATTTTTTCCCTTGCTGGGTGGCATTCTTCTTTTTCCCTTTAGGCTCAGCATTGACAACCATTTGAGTTGGAGTCTCTTTCTTCACTTCTTGGTCAATAGGGGAAACATCCTGAAATAACTCCTTTTTCACAAAAGATTCATCAACAGCACTTGGTTGACCAACTGGTTGACAAGGTTCTGCAAATGTAGGTTCTTTCACATTTTTTAGTGGAGAAACTTTAGCAGGACTTCGCTTCCTTTTTCCTCCAGCAGAAGAATTCTCCATTAAATCCACAACAGATTTGGCTAAATTTTGAACATCTCTAAATGAAAGAACAAAGCAAACATTAATATGCAATACAGACCAAAATAATGTGCATGCAACTTGTGTTTACCCGTCTAGACTACCAAGTCTTCTATGAATGGCATCAGTTTCTGTTGTTCCAGTGAATCCATTTACCTTTTCACTAGGTTTAGAAAGATCTAATACTTGGTTGTGTGGTTCTACTTCAATTCCTGTTGTGACCTTGGGCTGAATCTGCCTTTTATTGGGTGACACTACTGAAGCAACTTCAACTCCATGATTTAGAGGGTATGGTTTTTCTTTCACTCTCATCCTTGGCACAAAAAATCCTATTTAACAACTATAAATACGACAATGAAATGAAAATTATATGGCCGCCATTAGATGAAGAATATGGAAATAAATTAGCACGTACCAAATTGAATCATGGAGATGAAAGTGGTCCGCTAACACAATTTTTTAATTTATTGATTTTTCTACAACCAGTAGACAGAAACTTTAAAACAAATAAGTGTTTGAATTAGGTTTTTTTCCCCAATCACACTTAGAAAACACGCGATTTCTTCTTCTTTGAAGCAGCTATTCTAATGGACATGATGAGATGCTAAATTAAAAAAAAAAGCTTTTTCATATCTTGATAAATGAAGCGTGGTGACGAAATAAAAATTCAATTATTAAAAAAAGCCTTTGCTGTGATTTTAAAACTTTAATTTGTTGTAATTTAGTTTTTTTAAATATTTCTTACGAATATGGCTATGCTGCTTATATAGACAAATATAGACTGGTTTCAAACCACTCTGAACTTCAAGTCTGTCTCTCAACTGTGTCGACACCTTGATGTTCAACGCCATCTGATGGTGCCTAGTATGGTTTTATACAAAGTGCTTTGAAAACCTACAGATAGGTCAGATACATACGTTTGATATTGAAATGTGAAATTTTAAGTATCGAAAAAGTGAAGTTCATGTTCAATAATGTCATAATGTTAATTTTAGTCGTTACTTTGTATTAGAAACCCCAGAAACCATGTAAACGAAGTTTCTAAATTAAAGATTACACCTCAGGTGGCGTCTGTTGTCAGTATGTAGTTTCCTATCTAGTATATTTCTGGCTCCTAAACGAATAAACGAAAAATAATAAAACAAAGATGGCAGGCATCGTGCGTGCCGGGCCTGGCGCCGAAAGAGTATTACAAAAATTAAGGAAATCCATCGAAGATGGGAATTACTATGAGGCCCATCAAATGTATCGGACGCTGTATTTCAGGTTGAATTTCAATTAATTGAAAATTTTTGAAGACAAATATTTTGAATGCTCTTATCTCATTACTGCCGCATATAGGTACATGGGCCAAGAAAAATACGAAAGTCTACTCAAACTCTTGTATGACGGCTCAGTGTTATTGTTTCAACATCAACAACATTCAAGTGGGGCAGATTTGGCTAAGCTCTATGTGGAAGTGTTGCAAAAAGCAAAAATGAATGTCAGAAAGGATATCATCAATAACTTGGCTGACATGATGTCAAAAATACCTGCAGCTGCACCAGAAAGACAAGCTTTTCTTATGTCAGCACTGAGCTGGTCACAGAGTGAAAATCCAGAATCCAAGAAATTCGAAGGACATCCCCAGCTTCATCAAATGGTTGCAAATATTTATTGGAGAGGTAAATTATAGTCAACTGAAAACATAGAAAAGTAGCCTATTATCATTTTTGCATTGCAGAAACCAACTATCATATGGCTAGATATCACTTCATCAGATCAGATGATATGCAAAATTTGGGGTCCATGTTAGTTGAAATCCAAGTTGATCTTGGTTATCCATCTGAAATTGATCTATTTGTAACACAGGCAGTTCTGCAAATTCTTTGTATAAGGTATAATCATCGATTTCATTTTTTTTACTAACATTTTAAATTCTAACCATTATTTATTTATGTAGGAACCTTTCTTTTGCAAATTCTCTTTTTGATAATTACTTGGAGTGTCACCCTCTACTGGAAAATGAGCCACCTTTCAAGTATCCTTTGCTTAACTTCACATGGATGTTGTTGCTTACTATCCAAAGGTATGGTTTTAACTTTTAGGAGGACTATTTTGGCCATTTATTTACCTCTTGTTTATGCTGATATAGCACTAAGATATCATCCTATGCAATACTTTGTGAGTATTACCAACCGAGCCTTAAACGCGATCCTTCCTACAAAGATTATCTCGACAGAATCGGACAGGTAATACAAATTAGAATATCTCCAATAATATTTTATATTCTAATGTGGTGCATCACAATGTAGATTTATTTTGGGTTGCCTCCTCCCAGAGGGATGCCCAACCAAGGGATGTTTGGTAATAAGGCAATTTATATGTCTGATTCATTTCATTTAACAAATTATATTTTCTTATTATTAGGAAATCTTATTCAGTCACTGATAGGAAGTTTGGATGACTCTGATTCTGAAGATAATACTGCAAGGTCAAATCTTCATGCTTCAGACCTGGATTGAGGTTCTATGTTGTTATTACAATGTCAAGTGTTGTCGGATATTTGAGGGATAATAATTACAGAATATGTAATGTTTATTTATTTCTGATGCCCAACAAAGAGATAGAACAAAAAGTGAAGTAAATATGCTTTGCAAAGCTTAATTAAAATTCATAACCAGGCATAGGGAAATTAAGCGCAAAAGATTCAACTTCAGTTCTCAGTTGCACGACCTTGGTACTCACATTTGAATCTTCAACCAAAACACGCTTAAAATCAACAAGTTTAGGACCAGAAATTGCGGATACTTCCAAAGCTAATTGCAACCCCTTATTAATAAATTCAACCACCTGCTTGATATCTGCTTCAAGAAGCCCACGAGTTGTAAGTGCAGGTGTTCCCAGGCGAATTCCACTCGGGTTTAAAGCACTTTTATCGCCAGGAACTGTTAGGGAAAAATATAATTCTTAACATCGATTGTTCGAAAAGTCCTACTAACAAATTCACTACGTACACGGCACAAAGAACTTACCCGTATTTTTGTTGCAAGCAATTCCAATTTCCTCCAAAATTTTCTCACCCTTAGAACCAGTCAGTCCGACACTACGCAAATCAACCAAAATCAAATGGTTGTCTGTACCGTCAGTAACAATCTTATAGCCATGCTCCTGCAGTCCCCGGCAAAGTTCTTGCGCATTTTTTACTACCTACCGAAAACAAAGAGAATGTTTCGAATAACTATGAAAGAGGGATTTTTTTTTTTTTTTAATTTTCAACAATGAAAATACCTGTTCTTGATAGGATTTAAACTCTTCCGTTTTAGCATGCTTCATAGCAATGGCAATGGCAGCAATCGCATGATTATGCGGCCCACCTTGGAGACCAGGGAAAACAGCTTGATTGATACGATTTTCAAAATCGTAAGAAACGCCAGGAGCACTGGTTGGACCTCGCCGGAAAAATATTACTCCAGCTCTTGGTCCACGGAGCGTTTTGTGAGTTGTCGTTGTTACAATATCACAATACGGGAATGGCGAAGGGGCTACACCTGCAGCCACCAGACCACTTACATGAGCCATGTCAGCCATCAAATAGGCACCGACGTCATCAGCAATTGCACGAAATTTGGCGTAATCCAAATTACGCGAGTAACAACTGATTCCTAAAATACGAAACATTTTCAAATTGCGTACTGGAATAGGAAAAGTAATAATTAATTACCAGCAATGATCAGTTTAGGCTTAAATAACCTAGCAGTGACAGCTAGCTGCTCATAGTCTATTAAACCTGTTTTAGGGTTAGATTTATAAGGCATTGATTCAAAAAAGATTGAGGTGGCAGATATCTTTTTGGTTGCAGTAAAAAAACCATGTGTGAGATGCCCACCATCAGGTAGATCCAAACCTAATAAAAAAAAATTTTCAAGTTAAATTCTTTGCAAATCACACAATTACTAAAGTGTGATATGATATACCCATAATGCGACCATGAGGCTCTACAATTCCAGTGTAGACAGCAAAATTGGCAGGTGATCCAGAATAAGGCTGAACATTAACACCCCACTGAGCTGCATCCAGGCCATAGGCTTCCAAGCACCTTTTTTGGCACATAATTTCAATCTGGTCAATGAATTCATTGCCACCATAATATCTGTAGAGGGTTCAAAAAATGAAAACAAATAAGTTACAGATTTAGGGATGAACAAATCACCTTGTTCCTGGCAATCCCTCTGAATATTTGTTATGTAAACAGCTACTAAGTGCTTGCAAGACTGCTTTGGATGTAAAATTTTCTGAGGCAATCATTTCAAGGCCTTTGCTCTGGCGATTTTTTTCTTTGATGATTAATTCAAAGATTTCTGGATCAGCAACATCCAGAGTCTCATTTAACTTCTTGACCATTTCTTCTTTGTTAACACTTTGGCTCATTTTGGTTTTTCTCAACTAAGGTTTCCTGAATGCCTGTAATACAAAATAATCTAATTATTAAAGGATTTTATACAGATAGTAAACATAATAATATTTACGATAGAGAGGAAAGAAACGATTTAGTCGCAATATTTGATTGTTAGAAAAGGTGTTTTAAAAATTTGAATGAAGACTGCTATTCGCGACGATCTCCGGGCTTAAAAAGAATGAATTCGTGTTGTGACTCGAGATTTATATGAGCCGGGGAAGCAGACTAGCCTTGCCTTACGTCGTCACATGTTATTATTTTATTTGAGATGAGATCCCTCTAGCGACCGAGTAGGGCAGATGTTAGTAAAAACTTGAATTTAAATTTAAATAAGGTTTTATTATTTTTATTTTTAACGTTGACAGTTATTCTTTATCACAAAACAACTAAAATATTTGTTCGTTACTTTTTTAAGTAGATTTGAGCCTCAATATAAATTAGATAAACAAGACGATGATAAGAAACAAGAAGCAACGCTGCATTTTGCATGGCGGACGAAAAAAGAATGTTATCAACGTTCAACCGGCTTACTCTTGTTGCACGTCATCTGAGTCCGAACGGACTGAGTCGTTCACCAGCAGCTTTAATTAGCACACGTAGGTGCCAATCGTCATTTGCTACACAAAATCTAACTTCAAATCATCGTCGAAATATGTATCGTATCGAAGAAAGAGGAGCTCCCAACACCTTGGAACACCGAGTGTATTTCCGTGAGTTTGCATATATATTATTATCTAACATTACTTTCTCGTGTATCTCGGTCAAGATAGCCTATTTAAGTGATTGGAACTTTCTAGAATTTTTCATAAATGATCTACACATTACATTTTAGAATTATATTAATGTGAGAATTTGTTCAAAGCTTAAGCTTGAGTAAATGTTTACATGAATATTCATTTATTAGATTTTTAATTTATTTAAAATAATGTTGATGTGTACTTGGGTTCACATGGTTCACATTGACCATATCTTGGCCTGTAACCCAAATACCCTTGTTTGTGTTTGAAATCCAAGAGGTTGGGTAGTCATGACAACAGTCCTAAGAGCTAGATTGCATGTCAGGTATAATTGAAAGTGTATACAACATCCTATTGCTTATTAGGAAATGAATTTGGACCCATCTCCCCTTTCCATGACATTCCTCTATTTGCCAATCATGAACAGAAGGTTTTCAACATGGTAGTGGAAGTACCACGCTGGACAAATGCTAAAATGGAGGTAAACTTGGTTTTCCCCTGTCATATTTCAAATAGCTTACCTTATCAATTTGTTGCATCCATATCAGATATGTAAGGAAGAGCCTCTTAATCCAATTAAACAAGATGTAAAGAAAGGAAAATTAAGGTTTGTTGCCAACTGTTTCCCCCATCATGGCTACATCTGGAACTATGGAGCACTCCCTCAGGTATGCCACATCTGTAATACTGTAATTAAGGCTAGAAAATAATGAGAATTGTGTTTAGACTTGGGAAAATCCAAATATTGTGGATGAAAGAACTGGATGCAAGGGAGACAATGATCCTATTGACGTCTGCGAAATTGGACACAGGGTTGCTAAACGAGGAGACGTCATTCAAGTCAAAGTTTTGGGAACTATTGCATTGATTGATGAAGGTACGCGACTTTTACGTTATTGTCAGCTTATTTAATTTTATTCTTTTAACGGGTACAGGTGAAACGGATTGGAAGGTCATGGCAATTGACGTTAATGATCCTTTGGCTTCTCAGCTGAACAGTAAGCCGAGAAAATTATTTAACACACTTAAGGATTCAATTTTTAAATGTATGTTTTTGTAGACATCGAAGACGTTGAGAAACATATGCCTGGTTTTATGAACGCCACTGTTGGTACTATTGAATAATTTTCCTACGATTTACAACCATGGGCTGATCGCTATTATTATTTAGAGTGGTTCCGTATTTACAAGATCCCTGACGGAAAACCCCCTAACGAGTTTGCGTTCAATGGAGAGGCTAAGCCGCGTGAATTTGCTTTAGAAGTGATTGAAGAGACTCACGAACATTGGAAGAAGATGGTTGCCGGTCAAGTTGACTGTCATGGGGTTAATAGGTAAGAACGCTTAATTGAAAAATCAATTGATTTTCTTTTGCCAATGAATTTTTTTTTTTATTTTTGCAGTACCTGCGTAAGTGCCGAGGGTGCTCCGTGCAAAGTTTCTATTTCCGAAGCACAGGAAATTGTTAAGAAGTGTCCGGAACTGTCAGATGGACCCATTATCGAAAACGAAGGTATACTCAAATGGCGTAATTGTTTTCTAAGCATGTGGAAATAACATTTTATTTTTTGTAGTGGACAAATGGCATTATTCCCACCTGCAAAAGTAGGAAATCCCCGCACCAACACTAACTGGGAAAAGATAATCTGCTTATAAGGTTTAGTGATCCCGTTGCAGATATCGATAATATATTCCAAGTTATTTGAGACCATATAGAATTTTCCATTTCATTGCAGTTTCCTTTCTTCTTCTTCTTTTTTTTTTTTTTGCAAATAGGGAATGCAATTAATTTTGTCTTCGAAAGACATTATGTTATAACAAAAGCTGGAGATTTGAAAAGATTGATTTCTTTCTGAGATCAGTTTTCCACGAAAAGGGAACACAAAGCTTGACGGTGAGGACAAGGAAATTGTCGATTCTATCGATAGGCGTTCTTAACTTTTGTCATAAATGGGGTTCATTCACTTGCAAAATGACCCTGGAAACCATTAAGATGTTTTTCCCTGTTAACATTGCCTGTAAAGGGCTGTCTTGTTTTCGTGTGGGTAGGGGGCAGGTTTGGGACAGGTGCTTCGAGGATTCAGAGGGTGAAGAAGAGGGGAGCGATTATTAGTCATCGACAAAGAAAAAGTCCAAAGTTTTTCAAAAATCTTGTAGAATTTTTTTTGTTTTGGAAGGAGAGCCAAGTCAACAAGGTTTTTTTTAAAATAGCTAAAGGCGATAGTTTTGACCCCGTTTTCTCATCTTGTCTGAATGTTTAAGGGTAAAAAGGTAATCACAAATTTCCCGTTATTTCTTATTTTTACTCCCCCTCACTGTTTCTGCCTATTTCAATTTTAAATCGTTTTTTGACCACATGTTCCTAGACTAGACTGCTTCACAATTTCTATTATTATTCAGAATTGTCTTGTGCGTGAGTTATTTTCAAGTAAAAACAAAAGCAATAATTAGAAATCAAAACCGCAAGTTTGATTAAGACTTTGATAACACGAGACTGAAGGCTAGAAATTCTGTTAAACCGGACGATCTTATTCTCCTTTGCTTTACTGTGTTGCAGACTTGCAGTCTGCAAAATTAATTGAGGAATGTAGGTTAATAATAAAAGCCCCCCCCCCCCCCCCCAAAAAAAAAAATTTAATCTGGGCTTAGAGGAAGTTGATGAATAAATTCATAGAACGTGTTTATATTTGGTTGGCAATCGCATAATGATGGATTGCATAATATCTAGCTGCAAGAGGTGGAAGTTTTTTTTATTCTGAGCGGATTTGCCAACAGGTACTTTTGCTATATACATTGTAAGAAATAAAACAGCACGCGACACGGTTTGATAATCACGACTTGTTTCAAATTCAAATGTGAAATAGACGAAATGAACCATTTTACCATGGTCGTCCATAGGGGCAATTCTTAAATAAATTCGTGTTTTAAAATGCTGCCGGTGTTGCTCTCCGTTTTTGTGCGTGAAATTTGGCAACAGTTATTCGAGCAGAGTCCGGTTATACCGAGCTCTTCTTATCTTTCAACCATCACACTTGCCTAATAAGTCCAACATGATTTTTAAAAAAACATTAGTTTTGCCGAGTCGGTGCTAACGCGTTTATGACTAATTTGGTCATGTTTTATCTCACTGTTAACTGATGATTTTCCCCGCAACCTGATTCTATTTGCTGGCAGGCGGGTATTTCTAACGGGAAAGAATTCTTCTGATAACTACCGAATTTCCCAAAAATGAATTGTGTCGTGCTACTCAAAAGTGTCCCAACATGTTATATAGTCCTCCTGTCAAAAATCAAGAATAGGGCTACACGCTTCATCAGTTTTAATTCAGATTACGTATACGCAGCTGTTGCGTATTTGGCACCGTTTGATAAACCTACTATATTTTTATTCGTCCTGCATAAAATTATTAGTTTTCAACGACAACAGTTAGACGGAAACGGCATTTTCGCAAAAAATAAATTAATTATGCTGATGGATGGTTATGTCCGTGAGCTATATGCTGGCCATGAATTGAGTCATCGGAAAACCAGTCGGAGGTTTTTTTCCCCCCGGAACACGCAGGTACCGTCGCACCCCGCTAAGAGAACTAGCCGACCCGTTGCCCTATAAAAACGGCACAAAGAAAGGAGAAAGAAAAAAAGAAATTGCACAACGAGAGAATTGGAGTCAATAACCTTGAAAATATGCAAACACGCACGTTTTTCCTAACCGCTATTTCCCATCGGCACACATAAAGGAAATAATAACGATAAACAAAAGAAAAGAAAAGCTATAGCTTGATAAAGAAAAAGACAATGGAAGACACGTAGAACAACGTTCATATCATGACAGTCAAATTCGATGAAATATCTTTGAAATAGATTATATAAAACATGAAAATTGATTACATTTTGTGATCTCTTTTGGACAGAAAAGATTTCATCACACATTCAATTTATGCAGGTCACAGCATTGTGAGTGCATATAGGCTATCTTCAATATTCCGACGTTGACTTTTGAAAAGTCTTCCGGATTTCACAAGGGAAAACAAAAAATAAACACTTTTTCTATCGTTCGTTTCCTGGTGGTTTTGATATGCGCAGATGATCGTCGTCATGCTCTGAAAGCCCATTTGATATCGAAATCCGTTAGGTTATTTATCTGTTAACGTTGCCTCGTGAACCGGTACACGAACGAAATTTATGATAGATTCCTATACACTCAAGCTCGATTGATGTTTAAAAAAAAACAAAAAGTCGATTTAGCTACTATAGTTTAACATGTGATGGGGGAATACTACAACAAAGAGCAACCCCGCTGCTACAATAGAGTTGACCTAGAAAGAAAAGAAAACCGAAACAAAAAATTACCCAGTGACCAGTTGGATGATAACCCACGCGTTTAGAAAACTCGCAAGATTTCCAAGCTACACATCCTGGTCCTGGTGTGTGCAGCAGCTAACACATATAGTAGGCCTTACTCTATTTTCACTCTATACTTTCCATTTTGTGTGTTTTTATTTTCTCTTTCGTCTGATGTACGTATAGAGAAAAGGAGAGGAGGCAGGCAGGCAGGCAGTCAGGCGGGCGTATACGGATATGACGAAATGAATTTGTGATGGCCCCACGATTCTTCTGGAATGAAAAAACCGTGTTTCCCCATTGGATACGAGGGTAAAATGTCCGACTTGAAGAAGAGGCAGAATAAATGTGTTGGCCGACAACAGGAAGGGAAATCAGGTCAGCAGCGCATCGAGGTGAAAGCGACTTGGGCTGCGCCAGGCGCTCTGCGGTTGGCCGCCTACCTTTTAAAAAGAAAGAGCTCCAGCATTTGGCGATTTGGAAGCGAGCTAAGTGCGTCAGTCGTCTCCAAACTCGTCTGCCGGTCGCACACACGCCACTGGATTTCGTTCGTCAATTCAACTTTTTTTCAACAGCAATCAGACAGCAAACCCGCAATCGTTAGTTATTTTTTCTTATACGCTCTTTCCCAAGAAAAGAGTCGAAATTTATTCATTATTTTTTTGTTTTAATATATCTTTTCAATATTTAGATGAGAGGTTTCGGACTGTTGGCTATCATCTCCTGCGTTTGGATTCTCTTGGTCCTTCTCCTGTCAGTCGAGGCTGTACCGTTAGCTGGCAAAACAGGTACGATATAAAACGCATTTGAATTCATTCAGGTGAATCAATCTTGCGTCAAATTCGTGCCCATCATTATTTGAATATTTATCTTGTTGGGAGGAAAAGCATTTCGAACAGGCTCATTTATGGCACATATTTTATTACCGGTTTTGTTTTTCTTTTTCATTCTGGTGTGTTTCTACAAACAGGTGAAGATTCCGGCATGCCTACAGAGCCTGAGAAGATGGTTAACAAAACTACTTCCGTCTACGATTATGTCACTCCCGAGGTTATGTCGACTGTAGTCGGAGCTGCCTTGGGCGACCAAGACTGTCTCCGCTATTCGGCCTGCAAAGCCGGAAACTACGTAGCCGATGTTACCGGCAAGGAGATTGTTTTGATGTAAGACATTCATTTTTAAAAACAATACTTTTAATTATATTTGTATTTAAAAAAAAAAGGTTTTAGTCTATTCTTAGACTAGAATGCTTTTTTTAAAGATCCGGAACAATGAAAATTAGGGTCATCCACGTGTATACCTTCAAAAGAATTGTGTACTTAAATCTTTTTTCTTTCTTTTTTTGTCCATTGTTAATGCCCTACAGGGTTCTGGACCGTTGGGTTCCCAATAGCTGGCAAGGTACTTTGCGCGCCTTTAAGGAGGCAGCCACCTACAAGGATGACTGCAAGAAACAATTCCCCTGTTCCAACCCCCAGCAGGAATAGAGACACAGCGGGACGCGAGTCGTTTCCAGAAATTACAATTTTTTTTAACCCTAATTTAATGACCATAATTTTATTATTAACGGATGCCTTGTTTTATTTGTCGGAAGGTCGTTGATCGACCATTTCCATCAACAGAAAAATAAAAAGCTGTATTTTGTTCCCTTATTTGAAAACGAGTTGTCGTTGGAAAAGTTAATTATGCAGAAAACATTTTTTATGGTACTACACGTAATGATGTACATGTACACACGGTGCATTACTGGATAGGAGTGTACCATTATGGTGGTACCATGCCGTACCGCTGTTGGTTTGCGTGAAGGGCGTGAAAAATGTGTTGAGAAAATTGCGGCACATCATTGACGTCCCGAGGTGGTCGACCCCGTTTAGGTCTTGCGAACCTTGGTGGCAAAGAGCCGGTAATTCCGATGGCGATGTACAAAAAGGAATTCAAAACGGCGAATCCCATTATCAAGATGATACCCAAGAAAATGTTGAGCAATCGTCCCGGTTCAACGACACCGACTAGACGCGTCGGCTGCTGACGACTGGACCACAGTGACGTGCCGATTTGGACAGCAGGAGAAAGTCTCCCGGCCACTTCCGGCTGACTGGAGATTACATTTTCTACTAGTTCACGTTTAGATGATGCAACGGCCGTAAAAAGCACCAGCACCAAACACAGTTGACTTGACACTAAATGACTGGAACGCATCGTGTGAATGATGAGAATGTGAGATGTTGGCCTTCAGCTCTATGCCCATCGGTGACTTTATATTTATAGCAGGCGAAACTTGGCAACTAGGCCCATAATTACTTAATTAGGTAAGGCCTGTACGTCGAATAATATTCGCTGCGCCAATTATTTATAATTTTGATAAAAGAGAAGTGTTTAGCTCGCGAATATTCAATGGAAAATTGGATAACGGATCAACACTATTGGCGCTACTTGTAACCTTCATGTATAACAGTAGTTACGGGTGCATAAACGGCGGTATAACGTATATCAAGGTGAATGAAAGGTCGTTCATTCACCTCATTCTCTCCGGAGATTACAAAAAAAAAATTACTGCATATAATATACCTCGAATTACTCTTCCGCTGGTGCGTGTAAGAAAAAAAAAATCCCTGTGTTATGGATAATTGATATTGGATTTTTAAAAAATATGATTTCGAATAAGAATTTTTCGTGAGTGTACATTTTCTTTTGAAAAAAATCAGACAAAAAAAGTAGAAGGAAATATTAGATGCCAAGTCTGTGCTAGATGTACATACCACGACAAGATCTCCCGAAAGCGATGAAACAAATATTGAACAGGTTCTTGTTTCCTTATTTACGCTTGAACGACGACTTTACAGACTGCTGGATACTTCTCCCCCCCCCCTTTTTTTGCTGCGTCTTTTGATATGTTGTACGAAGAAAGTAGGTCAACTTGGGTCAATAGTTTTCTTGGCAAACCGGTTTGAATAGTTCAAGAGAATGTTGTACTGATCAAACAGCGTCGCACGCTTACAGGTTTATCAGTAGTTCGTCTGGAGAAACAAAAAATGAACGAGGTTTTTTAGGTAGGTGACATGAACCGAATGAAAAATAGAAATTTGTTTGTCACGTTATCCTTAACCCTTTTTTTTCTTTAAATTTCCATATGCGTCGCCATCGAATTGATTAGACTGAAGTACAGAAAAATTTTTAAACATTTAGAACTGATTCTTATTTTCACAAGAATCTTTTCCCTTGGATATTGCAGGGGAAACGATTCTTATAAGACCCTGCATATAATGCATATTCATCTCATTCTTTTGCTTCAAAAATAACTCCTTTGTCGAACAGCGCTTTTGAATTTGTTCACGTTCAAATCTGGAATGCTATACTTATTACGACGCTCTCCTTTCGGTAATTTAAAAAATTGCACCGTGTGAAAATCGCAGTTAGCAATTCTTACTTCCGCCGCATTTTCCACCGACCGATCAACGGTTCTTGTACACTTATTCAACATCATTATGGTTACATTGCTTGACTAGATATAAGCTTTAAGGCAACAATTTTACAAGGTTTTACTTAAATATGTAATGCGATTTTGAGTTAACCCAGATTCCGGTATTCTGATCATAGAACCGAAGCAATCTGTATGATTATTATTAATCTTAGATTTCTGTAACATGCCGTTTGTATTTACCCCGTAGGACAGCAGCGTTCCGTCGGCCATCAGTCCTGATTCTTCTTATGGATATTTTTATCTTGACTTTTTGTTATTTCTGGCACAGCTGAGATATTGGTAAATTTTGAACAGGTTTTGAAATGACTAGCAGCTCTTTCTTCGTGAATTGAATGTTTTCCAACGCTGCTATCAGACTTTTCCCTCTGGTTGAGTCATTTTGAAAAAATCTATAGTGGCAGTTATGAAAGAAAAAAGAATGTTTATATTATTATTTGGTAGTCCTGCATTGAAACTTGTTCTACTAGAATACGTTGCTACGACGACCCTTCTATAGTAATATCTGCAAAATTAAAAAAAAAGACAACAAAATCCAGCCATAAATGAAAATAAAAAAAAAAATAAATAAGAAATAGCCAAGAAATATATATATTTAAAAATATATGCTGGAAGCCTCTAAACCGGTTCAAGTAAACCATGTCGGACTCCGTTGGTTATTAACTGGACTTGCCGACATTGGCAGAACTCGCTAAAATTCCTTGTGGGTGATTACAATGCAAAGTATTGCATTAACCACATAGTTCTTCATAGATGATGTAGCGAATGGGAGAATGTCCCAACTTCATCACAGGAACTGACGACGCCAAGCTAAAGTTGATACCTAAAACGTATGAATTATTTACTAACTAATTGAAGCAAGGCCACTCTAGCATTAAACGACAGACAGTTTAACTCACCGAAACATACTGGTAATCGCCCAGTTGCATACTTTAGTAATTAGTCTGTTAGACAAACTAGCTATATGCTTGCGGTAACAAAATAAAAATGTCTTTTTTGTCTTTCCTTGTGAAAAAAAAAATTTCTTGGCGGATTCTACAACAGGATATACACCGAGTAGCTTTTTTGATAGACAAGTGCCACTCTCCGGCTGTGGAATATTGCGCTTTTCGGGAAAATAAAAATAGACCGTGCGAGGGAAATAAGGTTGAATCCTTTTATTCCATTACTATTGTTAGTAGGCGATTCGTGCAGAATCTATGGCCATCGTAGTCGTCCAGCACATTACAAAAGAAACGCGGTCACCATGTGACAGCTAGTCGCTCGGTATGAGTCGCTTTTCACAAGTACATAACGGTGACAATATAAAATCCAAGTGTGGGAAAAAGTTTCCTCAACAGCATTAGATTCACAATGACTCGGTGAGCTTGCATAGTTTTTTTCTTTTGTGAGAGTTGCTTTCTAAACCTGGATCTGGAAACATTAAACACCCATCATTTTTTGTTTATAGGATACAGCAAAGGCTTAAAAAAATACCCGAACATCTGCACACGATGTCGAAATCTTTCAGGGCGGAAGAACCAACAGCTGTTCAAAATGAACGATAAAATTGAATCTACTTTCTATTTAGAGAGCCTTTGCTGCTATTATTTTAGTCATTTTAACTCAAGTTTAAATTCACTAATTTTAATGGCGTCGTACAGTTTAGTATAATGTTGCCCAAAGAATTAGCGCAGTAGTCTGGAGTCGTCTGGAGCAAGACGACTTAGGACACGTCCCAATGGATTCAAAGAGTTTCATATTTCCCAATTTTATACAGTAGAACTAGATTCGAGGTCTCATTGTTAACGAAGTGGGTCAGTAGGGTCAAATCTCGAGACTAAACGTCCAGTCGACCCAATGAACTAATCTTGATTTTATTTTGCATCCCATGTGATTCGGATAAATCGCACAGACGACACACAAAAATGGCAACAGAAAGAGAAAAGCGGATACGAGTGGGCTAATGAGGCGATTCTCATATTAAAAAAAAAAAAAAAAAAAAAAACTGTCTTGGATCCCTATTGGTTGTGGAATTGACCTAAGGTCGATCCGAGTTCAGTTTCAAATAAAAGGCAGTCACACTGCTTCATTCTACATCACAAACTCATCTATCACATCCAGCTTCAACAGCTTCCTATTACTCTCCGATCTCTCAAACTCTCCAACATTCAAAGTAAGGTCTAATTGAATTGTAATTTAATTTCTAAAAGAAGACTTTGAATTGCTGCATTTCAAATTCTAGATCGTATGCATATTATTACCAGTAAAAATGATATAGTCAATATAAAGACATGAATTATAACGACGGCTAATTTTCTCTGTTTTTCATTCAATAATAGAATGGAATTTATTTTGACCACTGTTCTCAGCTTGGTTTTGGCAATTTCAATGACACATGGAGCGGCAATTGCAGCCATAGGCTCTCCTACCGCAGTCGCCGCCTCATCTGGTCGGAATATGATTACGACAACTGCCGGAGTAACGAATAGCAGAACCGGCAGACAGCAACAACAAGAGGAGCCACTTATGACAGTAAACGTTCTCGAAAGTAATAACGAGCCCATTTTCCGTACACAACCCGGCTTCCCAGCTGTCTTCCACCCTGGCAACGATTACCAACTCAAAACTTCGGGAAATTTCGCTATTGTCGACACCGGAGTCGTATTCTGGGGCATTGCTGGAATTCTAGGACTCGCCGTGGCCGTTTGGATCGTCTCCTTGTTTTCCGGACTGGGATTCTTCAAAACCATCCTTACTGGATTCCATTCTGTCAAGGGGCGCGCCGATGAAATGGGCTTTAAAATGGACAGTCAAAAGCTCAACATGGTGGCTAATCAAGTTTACAAGGCCATCGAATCGTATCGTGCTAAAAATCAATAATAATTCCTTGCTATGCCGAGTCATTTTGTAACTTAATGAAAATAATTTTAATATTACAATTTCTTTTTCCTTCAAATATTGATACTTTGTTTTGTTTTTTGTTTTTTTTCACGTCTTATCAAAAACTGTGCCATTGCCAATGGCTTTAGCACTTCTAATTAATGAAGAATTGATCTTGATTTAATCAGCGCGAATATAATGATCGCTTTGAAGAAAACCGGTATTATGAGATCATGCTCATGAAAATACTCTAATCGAAAAATAATTCGATTCATGAACAAAAACTTACTGCTGGAAGGGGAGGAGTAGAAAACGGGGAAGCAGTACAATGTTATGTTTTTTGCGCTTGTCTTATTCAATAGCCTACATTTGAAAACTCTAATTACAAGAGCGCTTCAAATTTGAAATTAATATATATCGTGCACAAAATCCCCTTCAGCCATCACAATCAATCAACTGTATAAAAAAAGGGTCATATGGCAGATATCTACTGTTATAATTTTTATTTCGGTCAAAGTTTACATATTTTTGCTAGAAAAAACTCTGCTAACACCTTACGAAAATCTGCACTTTCATAAATTCTTACAAATCTTTTAAAATCAAGAAAAAGTTGAAAAAATGTTGATCGCGGATGACAGGATTCGAACCTGTGCTCCAAGATGGAAACTGATTTCGAGTCAGTCGCCTTAACCACTCGGCCACATCCGCATACACTTCATACCCCCTGTAAACAACATATCAGGAAGCTACGAAGCGATCGAGAATTTTAACATTTTTTGCATGTAATCACAATGTTGTTTTATTTTGCAAGTATTCAGATTGCCAGCGTGCATTTGTAGTCAAACAAGAATTGAAAATAAAGCCATGTTAAGGATATCAAAATGTACAGAAAATATCAAGGTACCGGGAAACGGCGTGTGTCTGGCCAGTTTAAGGAGTGTTTCTGGTAAAACTTGCTTTCTTTTACCGTTAGTCACCCCACACTGCTGTCCAAAATACTCCTTTTGGTCTGTTTACATCCGGAGTGGATTTCTCTTTTCCTTGTTCCGTTTTCCCATGATTGGATTCTTCACTACCTAGTATTCCGACCTGAATGGTATACAAATTTACCCTTTAAGTAACTGGGTCATTTCTGGGTTTTAAAAAATTTGTTTTCAATCTTCAAGCGATTAGCCAGTCATTTTTCGTAGGGAAAGAATTCTTTAGCAGATTGTTACCTCTGAACGTTTTCTTTGGAAAAATATTACATAACTTGCAATAAATCTGATCTCGTCACGTAACAAAGATTTTTCTAAACCAAGAAAGCAGTTTAAACAGGTAGATGATAAAATAGAGCGAAACCCGGATAAAAACAGCTGTCACTGATCGGAAATGAAATAAAAATTTCATCGTGACTCGGCTTTTTTTTATTTTCAAGAACTAGCCCTTAGGCCATGGACCATGACGCATCCATAATACCTTCCATTGAAGTTTCTTAACCAACTACGTAAGCGACTTGAATTGGTTAATAGTATGAAACAAAGGAAAACCATCCGTATTAGGCCCTATTTAATTTTCACACTGAAATTATCATTAAATGAATAATTTTTCTTAACTAAAATATATTTAAAAAAAAATGTTTTCAACGAAGCGTGTAAGTTGGGCAAGGTTTTTCACACGTTGAAAAAGAAATTGCATCAGAAAAAAGGTTCAGTTTCCTCGTCGACGAAACCAGATGTTTCACGAGTGTTTTTTTTGTGTGTGCTGAAATCGACTTTTTGAATCTCAAGTTTTTTGTCGAACGCCACATGGACACACAGGGACGTTATACAAGTTTTGTGTGCGTACGTGCTTCAACTCAAGCCCAATAAATATAGGTTACCTCCTACTGTGTAATAGCCATCTACAAGTCTAATATCCCAAGTTCTGTTTTTAGAATATATACCGGTACCTGTTTCGCTGCTATGAAAGGGCTAGTTGACATCTAGAATGAGTTTATGAAGTATAACGATACCTTACGACCATACCACCTTATTCGATAATATGCCAACTATAGTATACTACCCTAGTTGGCGTAGCCATCACTAAACTGAATAATAAAGAGCAACAATTTGGGCCAAGAAAGGCTTGAGTTGTATTTTTAGGAAACAAAGATGTCCAAAAGGAAACAATTCGTATAGAGGAGCAGGTATAATATAAAACACGCAAACTTGCCAACTTGATTTAATTCATCCATCAAGTGATGCCTGCGAGAGACATACCTGTGGCCCGCCTCTCTACACTATAGCTTATATTGCCTTTTGGGAATGCGCTACGGTGTATAGACGTGTCCCGTCAGCTAAACCCGAAACGTCACGCCCAAAATCTAAGCTATCTTTCAGTCAAAAGAGCAAGAAGAGACAAGAACGCATTCGAGCCCGTCTCAAACTTCCGCATTGAAACGGTCAAGCCTTTTAAGGTTTTTTCTGGTTGTATTTCTATTTGTAATTTTTTCCCCAATAGACAGAGCCGGTTTTAGTTGTAATGCTATAGTCTCCCTTTCCGTCTTTTTCAAAGGACCGCCCATTTTGGAGGCGCATTTGGACTAGAAAAGCAGGTCAGCGTCGTCGTATCCATGGCTGTGTAGATTGGGAAAAGCGAAAATTTAAAAAGCGTGATTCAGACGAAGAGGAAAATCATTTCGATCCAGAGAATCACAGAGTTGGGACGTGTGTGCCGCTTGGGTGGGGTTTGGAAGAAGAAAAAAGTTACCCCGCATTCTTCATTAATATTTATACCAAGTGCCGTTGCACACGATTTCGTTGCACAAAAGGATTTGGCGACATGTCTTAAAGTGGCTCCTTACTTTGGTTGTTAAAAGTGAATCAAACGAAAAACTCGTGTGTCGTTATTTACCATTGGATATACTACGTTCATTTCTATTTCCTGACACGTGGACCTGGTCTGAATTCAAAGATCTCCATTGTCATGACGCACTCATCACTCAGGTAGACAAATTAATTCACAAATCTTGACGTGACACGAGACAGTTGAGTTATGTAACGTTTTTTTTTTTTCAAAATGCAGTTTCCGTACGTGCCTCGTCATATTGGCGTGCGTCATAGTCGTCGCTTCCCTCAAATCTCCGAAAAATTCGACATCGTCAGGCAGATGGAGTATCAAGAAGACCAACTGCAATCTGAAAAAGAGTTTGTCTTCATTCAAATCGTCGGTGAAGAATGATAGTTTAACGTTCTTCAACCGAGCTCTAAAGAAGACCAACCCGATTAGTGCGCTCCGGAAGCGATTGGGAACGGCCAGCAAACTGTACAACCCGTCGGATCCGCTTCACGCCTACCCCAATCAATGGGATTTAATAGTGCACGGAATCTTCCAGAAACTGTCCCGATTCGAAGTGAACAATGCAGATACCATCCGGACGTTGATCCGAGTCGTCAGGGTAGTTACCATCATCGGTTTAGTCCTTGGAATAATCGGAATTGTCGTCGGAGTGGCCGTTCCATTAGGCACCGCTGCGCTTGCGATTGGTCGCAGAGAAGATGTTGGAGAGGACAAAACCGATGTGGTCGACTGGAATTATGTCGATCAAATTTCCCAAAGCGTCATCTACGCCATTGAAAACGGCATGCTCAAATACGAAATGTGACACGGTTTCCCCATCTAGCCAAGAAGAATACGGTAGTTTTGACTTTTAATAGTGAAATGCTCAGGTTGCCAAGTGCCACACCTACGACGACCATATTGTTGAAACAAGACGAAGTAAGCAGATTCTCATCCATCATTTAGAATTTAATAAAATAGAAAAGGAATTAAAAAAATTAAAAAAAAAAACGGTCGATCGCCACACACAAAAGTCGAGTCTTGATAGTTCGTGCTTTTATCGTTCAATCCATCCGGGTTGATTAATAACACTGGCTAAGAAATAGTCAAAAGTAGATTTCACGAGTTTGAGTCGGGTTCTCTGGTCGTCGACAAAACTCACCAACTAACAGGAAGCCGATCGACTATCACACGAGTTCAAGGCCTTGATGGCGCCATACACACAAGAACACACGTGTGTGGACGTACCACATATCTCCAGGTCACGCAGAACAACACACATTCGTCACGCTCATAACCTCTTTATTATTTATAAAAACTTAGTCTGTTGTTCATTCCCCCTTTCAAATTGTTCTTTCATGAATTATTTATTTTTTGTTGTTACCTTGTTAATTTTTTATTAATTTATTATCATGAAAGAAAAGAATAAATGCCATCAACAATCTGTTTATTACCAAACGAAAAAAAAGTTCCACATAAAAACTAAAAAAAGAAAATAATTTTTGCAAAATGTACGTTGACGAAAAAGTGCGCACATTACCTTCTGTCGAATGCCCATTGGAAACGTGAGTGACTGGTTTTTGTTGGCAAGAGGCGAACCTTTGGGCGATCTGCGGTTGGAGTCCTTATCACACGTTGACTCGTCCAAAGTAGGTATTAACCTAACGGGCAAATTCTAGTCGAGTCCAGTGACCGAGACAATGCACCCTTTAAGGGGGATGGATCCCGCCACTCCCTAGACAGCGCCTGGAAATGCTACGCCACACTAGTCGCCGCTTTACTACGCCGTTGGTTTTTAAATTGGGTTGGGAGCTAAAAGAAAATGGAAGAACCCTACAGTCGTTATCGACGTGCAGTCTAGCTACTTACCGGAGAACAAGTCGCTCGTTTGTATCATCACAATAAGCATCATGCAATATCTACATCGCGTGAGAACCCTCCTCCTCCTCGGTAGACACCACCAAACTTTTTTTTTTCTTTTTCTTTTCCAGGCATTTTATGTCGTTCGGTTGTTGCTGCAAATTTCTTGTGTGCCAGGGAATTCCCACCTCCCCCTAGCGAAGCTACACACCACCACCAGGGTCGACCAATGAGATTCAGTGTTCACGCGGCGGCTACCCATCCGGTTAATGAGGACAGCCGGGGCCCATTTTTGGGGTCTGTTTTCGTTCCATTCAGCGCCGCGAAAAATGAAGGGAGTAAAAACTGGCGGCACCGCACGAATCTGCAAGGCACTTTCTCGGCAATAAGAAACACCTGAAAATGAATTCTTTTGTTGTTGGTTGCTTTGTTTTGTATAATAAAAGAAGAGAAAGAAAAAAAAAAAATAGCCGCCGCAACGGAGAAGAGATGTCCTCCTGCCCCGGATCCGCTTCCTCGCACCACCACCAGTCCCGCTCCTCATCTCCGAAGGAAGAAAACACCCTGTCCCTGAAATGGCGGGAGCACGGCCAGCAGCTTCAGCCAACAGGTAGGAGACGCCAAACTGCTCAAATCGAGTTGAATGTCTCGCACAAAGGCTAAAGGAAAGAGAATTCGGGCGGCTTTACGGACAGCTTTCAGCTGGCGGGAAAACAAGTCAGGACACGCGGCTGCAGCTGAACTCGGCTCTGCCACCGGCTTCACATCTCGGCCACAACGGCAATCATCAGCACAGCTAACACAGCAAGCTCAGGAAACCACCCCCGGGCAGCTCGCCTGTGGCAGTGAAACAGATGGTTCACATTGGGTCACACAACACACAAAGACGTCGTTTCTTTGGCATGGACTTAAATTAACTTGATTTTCTTTAAATGTTAGCACATACAATATAGATACCACGTTACGACACACACAGTGACAGAGAGTGGGAGGTACAAGAAACATTAGGTCCGTTATCGCATGAAGTGGATGAAATCTGTGTGTATTGGCTGGAGAGAACCAGATTCCTGTTTCGAATTATTGGCCGCCTTTCGCTTTTTTCCAAAGTATTACTGAATTGCTTTGACTTCTATCATTTGGACACAAGAAAAAACCAAACCATGTTATCAATCAAGAAAGAACTTATATAAAAAAAAAAGGATATCAATCTAAATGAGAAGGCAAAATACTACTACACACTAGACGAAAAGCAATGGAATTTCTTTAATGTTTCATCTCTTATTTTTTGTTTGTTTAGCCGAAGTTCGCTTGTATTGTTAAGGGTTGTCAGTGAAAATCTGATTGAATAGTGATTAAAAACGTCACGCCTTGAATGAGGGGGCTTATACCTCTCGATTAACGGACGAAACCGCGCCATTTTCGTGTCGCTTCGTGTGTGCAGCCTCCACCAGAAAAAACAAAAGGAAAAAAAAAATCACCACAGCCCCCCTTTTCAAGTCCCATACACGGCGCACGATTCCTTTTAAAAACTTCAATCCCTGTACAAACAAGCTTCGTGTTAGAAGGTCAATTACCAACATCAATCTTACAGGAACATCCTACTTTGAACCAGATCGTGAACGCGAGCGAGATCGCGAGCGTGATGCAGAGCGTCTGTGGTCGTTATCGTCGTCGTGCTCACGATCGCGACTACGACGATCATCATGTCCGTTGTCTTCTTCATCGTGATTTCTTCGGTCTACCTCAGCTGCGGGCTCTTCTTTCACGACCGGAGATCTGTTTCCACCTTCCTCTCTTGGGCTCTTGCTGCGAGAGCGGCTTCGATCACGACTCCGATCACGGCTTCGCTCGCGACTGTCGCTGCGACTGCGAGACCTAATAGCAAAAAGGATGAAGAAACATTAATCAGTTGAACTAATAATAGCTATGAGGTAACAAAAGGATGGTACCTGGATTTGCTCTTCTTCTTGCTTCGACGATCATCGTCACGGCGACTACCTCGTTTGTCATCACGGTCTCGGCTGCGACTGCGTGAACGAGATCGAGATCTGGATCGGCGGTCACGTGAACGACTACGAGAACGAGACCTGGTTGGTTAAGGTTACACAAAGCATAGTCACTTCCTCCAGCGTACAGTGGCATCATTTTTTAAAACAGCCAATAAAATAAACACTTCACTGACAAAATGTTCTAAAGCTAGTTACATCCAAGTATTCTACACCTTGGCAATCAATAGGTACTAACAAATAGTCTACACCACTCAGAACGACAGAATGTAACAACAATGTAGAATGAATGAGCTCACCTTCTCCTTCTTGAACTACGTCCACTGCGTCTAGGTGGGTCATCAGGACGTCCATAACGAGCCAACTGAACTCTTAGTTCCCGTCCATCCATCATCCTACCATCCATAGCATGCATGGCATCTTCTCCATCACGTCTGTCATAAAACCTAAATGACACAAATGTTTAAAATACATGACCAAACAATGAAAACAGGAAGGACGCCATACCTGACAAAAGCGAAACCACGACTTTCTCTAGAAAAGCGATCCTTGGGGATGTAAACATCTCCTACATCTCCATATTTTTCGAATACTCGACGCAAATCTTCGCATGTAGTACGATAAGTGAGGTTGTCAACTTTCAAAGAGGTCATACCTTCGATACGAGGAGGGCCGCGACCACTCATTTTGGATTGTGACTTAATAAACGACTGGAAATCGACGTGTAGGCTGTGATAGAGCGTGCGCGACTCAAGTAAAACGACAGTTGCAAGCACGCGCGTAAAACTTTTTTTAAGAAAGCTTTGTCAAAATGGCTGACTCTTCAAGGATGCTACACTGTTGTCAGCTCGTGAAAAATAATTTTACTAGGTCGAGTGTATTCGTATGTCGCATTATTATGACAAATTTGACCACCATTAATTTTTTGGGGATATTTATTAGGAAAAAAAAATTTTATTTTTAAATAGTGGGAACTGGTACATTTCAAGAGTTAACGGCATATTCTGCTAAGTCTGTGGTCGTGTCGTGTCGCGTCTGTTTCCTTCAGTGCTTCAGAATCAGTACGTGCTTCCACATTTTTGTTTTAAAATTTTTATTGGATTTATTCATGTTAAAAAAACAAGTAATGGCAATTTCTTTGTTGGCCAATTCAATTGAAATTCCTGATAAAATACTGGAAATAAATTTGACAGAAAATGACATATTTTACAACGTTGCCATCACCCACAAGTGTAAGTACCGAACACTTGAATAAGGAAAAATAAAAAAAACAAAACAACAAACAGACAAAACGCAAGTAATGTGATAAATCTAGACGACTCTGCCCTAGCGATTGCCCTAGCGATTGCCAAAAAATGTGGCACGAAGGATGGTGGACAGCTGCTGCTACATACAAGGGGAAGGACATTGAATTTGGCGGAGGTTAGCGATCTGGGTGGAGAAAGACTCAGTGCAGTCTGTGCCGTGTCCCGTGTCGAGTTCGGAACGAAACGTGCTCCCGTCACTAAAAGGTAAGACTCGGTTGCCCTAGTGCCATCATTTTTTTGTCTTTCTCTTTCCATTCCGTTTCGTTTGTCGACTCAAAATATTTGTTGTGACTACCGCCTAAGAAAATTTTTGCCGACAACAATGGGCGTTGGTCGAAATTGTGAGCAATATTTTGGTTTTCAGCCGACCCAAAACGTGAGCTGAATATTGAATAGAGGGCCCGTTCAAAATTCTACGAGGAAACTGCGATCGACTGCAGAAATTACTGGAATTTCGACTGATGAAGTCATTGCATGAAATGTAAACGGTAGTGAACTTGTGACCTTCGCCCAACAAACAAAGGGATAAGTTGTCGTCAGTATATATCTCCCGCACAGCGGATATGGACAACGAGGCACTAGACGGAAACATTAGCGCTTCCCCAGCAAACTCCCGAAAATAGAAGTGATCTTCCCCCCCCCCCCCCCCCCTCACCCACATCCTTTTGGAGGCCGCCCTTTGCGTTGGCTTGGCACCCGGCCATGTAACATTTTTGTTTTCTCCAGCCGAATCGAGCGGATCTCCATTCCTTTCGACCTTAATGTTTCGACCGACATTCCTTCAACATTTATCGTCACTAAATAACAGTTTGCATTCCTTTCTAGCGACAATAAGTTTCTGTATGGCATTGACTTGTTTGTTGACATCGTTCTCTTATTTTTGGGGGCGGTTTGGCGGGGGGCGTGAATGTAGGTGAGCCTGACTACACACTCGAGGGGTCTTTGCGGTGCCGACACGCGAAACGAAATCACGACGACCTGCTCAGCTTTTTCCGTACAGTTGAAGCTCTGCAAATCGACGACAACGACGCGAAAACGATACACTCGCCCCTCTTGTGTCATCGAGACATTTTTGCTGCGACTCTTTCCTCAAAATGACTTCGACTGCTGCTGCTGCTGTCAGTAAAAAAGATACCCGATTTGCCCCAACTCCCGCCGGCAACCAACAGGTAAACAATCTGCCCGTGTAAACACTACAACCAAGATCTCGTGAAAATGCGTGCAGCCAAATACTGCGCATGGCTAAACGAACAAGCAGCTTGGTTCTTATTGCCTTTGCACGATTTCGTTGCTTTTTTATTATTGTGATATTTTTATTTGATGGTCCATCACGCTAAAGGAGGACGACTATCTCTATCTATAGTGGTTCCGTTTGGCTTCATTTCATTAATATCATTTGTAAATTATTATTATTATTTTTTTGTGTTGTTCATTTCTGTCAAATGTGACAGTTCTTTAGGCGAGAACGCAGCTTTGTCCTCCAACGACCTTCTCAGGTTGGCATTTCCGACAATTCAATTTTCTTTTTGTGTTCATTTTGTGTGCAAAACAGCTGCTGAATGACTAACATAGAAGTGTATTGCAAATCGTTGTTTTCAAGTTTTAATTGCGATATAACTTGATTTTATTACTAATGACAGAATGTGCCAACGGGAAATCATTTTCAGCAACGAGAGCGGAGTTTCATTCGTGATGGAAATCGCTCAGGTGGCGGCAGCTCATCAAATGCTTTCCCGAATTCCGTGGGAAGCAACAGTGGTAAAACACGCGGTGGCTCTTATCATAATGGGAACAATGGGCCAGCAGCACCGGCATCTGCAGCCGCCGGGAGGGGCAGCAAACCGAATATGGAAATCTATCGGCCTCCAAGTATGTCTCTATAACTTTTTTTTTTATGCACAATTTTGTTTGACCAGTTTCTAAAATTAAGCAACTTTTTCGCTTTCCAATCGTGGACTAAATGAAAGGCTGTTAATTGTTTAACTGCTGGTTTCGGCTGGTTTGGATTGTCCAAAAACCAAGCGTACCATTTATTCTTGGAAAGTCGGCCATTTCCTGGGGAATTGAGCTGAAAGATGCTCGAGGAAAATTCTCTCTGAAACCGCATTGATAGACATTGTGACTCTGGAAAAACTGCTTTTTTTTATTAGCAACAATATCTAAACAATAACAGTAAGAATGCAGTCGGCGAATAACGTAGAATATTATACAATGAAAAATGAAGGCAGAAGTCAAAATGATTTCACGTCGTCTTGGAATTCAGTCAAATATCTATGTCATCTTTATAGATTTTGAGAACTTTCAAAAATGGGAAATCTTGCCCTGATGCAAAATGAATTTTTATTGTAAATAGGAAAACGAAATGCGGGTACAGAGTTAGATTTAACAACGTGTTATTATTGAATGAAATGTTCTTTTGATTGGCCGGATGCGGGATGTAGCCAAACATGATTTGCTGAGCTAACCCTTACGTTGTTTTTATCTCAGCAATGAACGCTTCGGCATGTCTTTGGTTTGATTTAACATAGATATTTTCTAAAGTCGTTGTTTTTTATTATTACTATTATTTTTTATTGTTGAAAGGTATGCGGAGTGGTGAAGTTCCAGCTGGTGGACGGGGGCAATTCCCTCAGAACTCTACCGATCATCAGCCCCCACGTCTTACCAAAAGTCGAACTTCACTGGAACTCAATAATAATAGCACCAGGGCAGCTAATAATAAAGTAGCACAGCAGGGCGCTCCAGCTGCTACCGTTACTTCAATCACGATACAAAAGCAACCGGTTAACGAGGCGACCGCATCACCGGCGGGTCAGTTCGTCCTCCAAAGATCCAAAAGTAGTGGATCCCATCTTACTCTGCAACAGCAAAAAGTGCCCGTACCGACTCCAGCGTCAACTAATGCAACGCCCAAAGTCGGCAATTCGGAATTACCTGATGTCAGCTCATTTCCTGAGGCAGCTCAAATTCTACTCAGGAAAATCGCTGTCGGTAAGCAATTGAAACAATAAAAAATTATCAATATGAATAAGTTAAGAATTTTCTAATTTCTACAGATCCAGACGGAGCCAATAGCCGCTCTGTGATGGAGGCTGTCAAGACCTTATTCAATCGAGTGATTGAATCATCTCGTTATGCGTCTTCGATAGCTCGTTACTGCTCATACGTCATAGAGGTATATAATAAATTGGGTAAATTGCGTTAAGATTTTCAATGAAACCTTGTGAAATCGTAAATGTGCAGAAAGAAACTAAAGAGACTTTCCGCGAGAGCTTGCTTAATACGTGTCAAGAATCGTTCCAGGAACGTGACCGAATCTTGAGATCGGCAGGGGAATCATCCCAACGTTGGGTGGCCTTCATTAATTTCTTGAACGAAATGTATTTACAGGTAAATAATAACGATTCTTTTTCTGAAAGTAATTTTTTGTTAACGTCACGTAAAAAACTAATCCAATGTCAATAACGTTTTACAGCTGAAGCGACGCAATTTCAACTCTAAAATAAAAACTAGTTCAACGAGACCGTCTCCCGATTTGATTCTACTCTCTCTATTGGCCGAGAGCTGCTGTGCTACACTCAGACAGCCATCATCGCAATCTCTTCAAGAGGTACTGTATATTAGATTACACGCATGCCAGGAAACACGCCATCGCAATGGCCAAAGTTCTTTGATTAATCTCAGCTGTCTCTTGATGTAGCTGGAATGTTTGTTTTTCGTTCTGACTGGCATCGGTCGTGACGTCGAAACGGAGCTTCCTACTAAGATGTTTGCCATATGGAACGCCATTCGTGATGCGTTCCTCGAGATGAATGCATTGCCTGGAGCAGCTCAACGCACTTTGCTGCAGTTGGTGGAACTGAGAGCGGCTAAATGGCAACTACCTGCCACGGCAGTCACGTACTATTATCCATCCGTCTCGGGATCTGCCTATTGATGCGTTTTTATTTGCCATCACTGTGATTACCACACAAAAATAGATCCCATAATGTTTTTCTTTCCCTTTAATTACTTTTAATTGGATTTTGTCAACGTTTCTGTATGATCTAACTTTTCTCTTAGCAATAATGATATGTTCGTCTACTCGTCGTTTTGGTATGAGAATAAAAATCAAGTCATACTTATTTATAGATTCTTTTTGGATTGCGCAAAGACCGGCTAATATAAAGAGCCCTGCACTGGCCTGCACGTTATTATTCATAGTTTCGCCGCACTATTGTTTCTCAAGGAGTGTTTTAGTTTGATGTTTACTTTACCGAGGGTATCATATGTTTGGATCTTCTATGTAAATCGTGACATGTATGGGGTGCCGTTTTTTATGGGGTGCCGTTGTACCTTTTTACCAACAAAGAAATATTAAACAATAAATTAAACATTATAATAACTTAAATCAATCGTCATCTTATATTCTAACAGAAATCTAACATTCATTACACAATTCTAACATTCATTTAACATTCATTAAACACCAATAACGCCGAGGTAACACTCTTTTAATTCAAATAAAACATACAAAATGAAATGTAAAATTAATCAAACCATCTATCGATTAACATTAGAGAAAACAAACAATCTTTCGGGTAAGCTATTATTTAATGATGGCAAACCTAACATTAAATCAAACATCATTCGCAATCTAAAAGATAAATTAATTGCTATAAATTGATCAATCATGTAAACAAACAGTTTATTTTAATAACAATTTAAAGGAAATGGATATGGTTAACATTTTGAAAATGAATATTTAATTCTATTCCTTGAATCAATGAATAAACAAATGAAGTGTAGAGGTTAAGCTAAAAATTAGAAATAAAGAATCATTAAACTTGTAATGTAATTGAAGTTTGAAAAACAATTAAGGAATCAGCAAAGCGTTTATTTGTTGGGTAATAGACTCATTGGCTTTGTAGAATACTTCTCTGTCAGGCCACTAGAGGCATCATAAATAACAGAAGTCCGCAGAAGTACTCATACGCACGTAGTAGTCTACTCATATTAATATACGCAACCGTCCGCAACAAGCAAAATTTGTCCCGCTCATATATAGGGCGAATTAAAATAAACGTGGAAACTCAGCGAGAGGACTCCAACAACAACAAAAAAACGAACGAACTTGGCTCACAACATAGTTCCACAAAATTGTAGGAAAATGCATTCATGCATTTTTGCCGTGCCGATATCGAAAGCTATCACCGGAAATCTGGAGAAATTGTCCCATCACAGTTGCGCATATTGGTTGCATTTATTCGTTTTTATATCACGATTTCTGATACAAAATATATATTTGGGAACATGGATTAAAAATTTTTATTTGTTATCAGAAAATAATTTTCATATTAAAAGGAATGTGAACCAACACGCGCGAATCCCGGGACACGTTCCACCAGCGCATTTTCAAAAATAAAAAAAATTTGTTTGATGACTAACTTTTGAATTTGTTTGCTACTTTAAAAGTTGTCCCTGATCTCTGCGTGAAGCCAGTCAATTTCCCGATTCCTTATTTCTGGTACATGTATACGATCTGAAATAATTTTTCGTAAAAATGATGGGGGCGAATGGGGATGCTGATGGTAGATCGCCATTCTAGATATAACGTAATGGCATGAACTATAATGAAAATCAAGTACAGAAATTAAATTACAAAATTAGAAGTGCAACAGCATCATAATTGGTGTTTTGTGTTGCGTGATTCTGACCGCTAGATGACAAAGTTTAAAAAAGGGGCGGGGAGAAAAGAATGGAGGCAAAACCATTTGCCATATCCCATATGAGTTGTTAATGCTCCGGGGTTAGTATAGGCTACATTACTATAATATACACTAATTCTACTATACTATAAATAATATACACTAGTTCACTAATAACTATAATACATACTACCAATTATATCTGAATTTTTGTTTTATTTTTTAATTTGCCCGATTGAATGATAGATAATAGGTTTGATGCAGGTTTACGGAGCTATTATTTTACATTTGATTTTAAGGTTAGGTTTGATTGCAAGTTAGATTTCATAAATCTAATATCCCAGGTTTGACGCTATGTTACCCTTTGATGTTTGATTAGATCAGTGTTTTATATAATGTTGTTTGTTTAATTATAGATTGATGTTAAATGATAGGTTTGTTGTTAAAAAGGTACAACGGCACCCCATAGGGGTGCCGTCTTTGCTTTTATACGGCAAATCTATAACTTAAATGATTTCCAATATTAAACCTAACAATTAATACGTTTTTATCAAGAAATCAACGACGATATTTATATTAATTGATTAAACCTTAATAAATAGATGAAATAGTTATCAAACATGAATCAAACATTAATAAATCGATAAAATTCATATCAAACAAGAATCAAACCAATTTATGAATTTAATAAAAAATAAACAAGGAAAAAACCATTAACGTGTTTATGTGTATATTAAAAATAATTCTACCGATTCCATTTATAATTAAATTGTATAAAATTTACCCACCTAGCGGTTGATAAATGTTTCATTCCTCGCCCCCTTTATAGCCAGGGAACGGAAGTGCAGCGCTATTACATCTTGCAAGAAGTGGAGACGTTCTCGCCGGCCCCTATTCTAGCAAATGTAACGAAATGTACTACGAACGGGGATACTGGCACGTAGGCCTGATGTGCAAAATATGGCGCAATTCATTTCATTTCATCGTGTTATTTACGACAAGCGCAAGCGCTAAAATAATATTATGGCTACTTAACGCGCATCGTACTAAATTAAATTAATAGGTGCAACAAGAAAAAATTATTGCGGCGACTGGTTTGACGAGTAGCGCTCACCCTTCCATTATTTGGCGCTTATCGTGCGTCCGTCAGCTATTTCAGCGCTAAGCGTGCGGCCCGTTCGCGGTTTTAGCCGGTTCGCTCTGCAAGAAAAACAATCGAATAAAAATTTTGGGCAAGATCTATAGCGCTATCGAAGCGTGCATGGCACTATATTTACTATCAACTTGCGCGCGATGAATTCATCATCATACTATTTTCTAAACACGTATGCGCTGAAATAAATATTTGGCGCTAATACTTATAAAGCGCTTCTTTATAAATTCAATTAAAAGGCGCATTCTCGCAAATTAATTGCACAAATATTCTGCCTTTAAATTCCAGACTGCACCTTGTCGATGGTCAATCTGTCCCGGCTGATCAGCTCCTTTATGTCCGCATGCCCTTACTGCTCAACAACTTGAAGATGATACAACTTCAACACCAGAGTGAAGTGAGTAATGCTATCCAGCATCTGACCGGCAGTGTGCTCATGGAGATTGATTTGAAAATCGGGTGGGCACGTTTGGCAGCTGCCAATTTTCGCCAGACAAAACTGTAAATTCTTGGCTCATCACCGGCGAAGGGTTGCGAGTGGTGGTAGCTAAGTTTTTCAAATGTTTTGCCTCGGCAGCGGTGGCCAGCAGCGGCTACTCCAGCTAGGCCCCCGGTCAGTGTTGAAGGTGGACCATCTTCAATTTGTTGAGCAGCGAAGG
The DNA here is from genome assembly GCF_021134715.1 of Daphnia pulex. NCBI lineage: Eukaryota > Metazoa > Arthropoda > Branchiopoda > Diplostraca > Daphniidae > Daphnia > Daphnia pulex. The sequence goes on along the minus strand of NC_060026.1, from coordinate 9,376,849 downwards.
GATGCGGCCATAAATATAGAAAGGCCGTCAATGCGGGCCATTGATCAGCCGGACCAGATCAGCCGACGACAGATCCTTTGGACTATACTGTGTGCGGGGGCCGTCAACAAGGGACAGTCCAGCCAATAACCCATAATTTAACGGCGAAATCGGGCGAAATACTGGCGCAATTTATTGCGGAAGAAAAGTTGCGAGAAGTGCGTCCCTTTTATTCAATTCAGCGCAATGAGCATTAATTAACGCTTGCTCGTTTCGTAAATCATATGATGATATTAATTGAATAAAAAATAGCGCACCGCCACATGCAAATCATTAGTGCCATGCGCGTTTATATAGCACTAGATCTAGCGCGAAATATTATTTTTCGCGCTAAATATTTATTTTTCAAGTTTTGCGCGTTTTAAAAATTATTCAATGAAATTAATTGCGCTAAATTTAGCGCTTTGGGCGCAAGTTAATCACAAGTTAACGTTGCTTGGTTAGATCGCGCTGGTTCAGGTTTATTTGAAGAAGATGAACTCCTAACGCAAGGAAGTCGGAATGATCATTCGTGGGGCCAACCATGATGAGACCTTCTGCATCGTCGAGGGATAGTTGGCTTTGCACTTGCCAGAATGGACAGAGCTCCAGGGGGGAGATTACAATTTGCATTGGGGAACCCACCAATGATTGCTTGACAGAAAAAAGCCATCACTGGGTAAACGGAGCAAGTTGCAGCCACGGACGACCACTAAATATCGGGAATGGCGCCGCTGGAGCCCTCCATCGAATCCACCAAACTTGTGCGGGTAGTTTTGTGCTGGCTACTCCACGTTTTTTTCTAGTCCAAGTAAAGTGAGATGGAAAACCTCCTTAAGGCCAGACTAGGTGTTCATGATAACGGGCACAAAGAAAATAAATAAGAAAATCAAATCAGAAAAACTAAAGAATCTCCAACAGGAAACTTAGCAAGCAGGGCACGATGGCAAGGAACTGTCATCCTTGATATATTCCCTCTGAAAAAAGTCAGAAGATACTGTGAAGAAGAAAAGTTCCTTGAATCTAACAAAAGGAGATATTGGATGTGAAATTTCTCCAGGAACCAGATCAACGTCCCAATTCAACAAGGAGATCAGCAAGACTTTAAAATCTTCCAAGAACAAATTATTTGAGCAAAACGAAAACACTGAAAACTACATTAAAAAACACGATAAGCGATAAGAAAAGGTTGTCCATCTATCAGAACAAGTAGACAGCTGCTCTTCAGGGGGAAGAAGAACCAGAGATTGGCGCGTCACTTTTCCAACGTGAGAAACGAATTTGATCTATTTCCTGTGGATTTTTCATTGTCAGAAGAGAGAAAATTAAAAATTAAGCCAGCTGAAACCAACGACACAATTATTGTTCTTAGCGTTGCGAATGCCACTTTCTTTAAAGCGGTAGCTGCTGAATAAAAAGTGAAGTACTTAAAACGGCGGTTTTATCCTTTCATTCTAATCCACATGGAAAACATATCCAGGTATTTTGTATTTGTTTGCTTGATCATGCTAACTAATAATTAAATTTTTTAACGGAATGATGACTCGGGCGTTTCTGCAAGAACCGATGAATTCTTCCTCAGTTGGTTTTTTAACGACGGAAGACTAAATTAAGGCTTAGTTCCATATATTGGATGTATGATTCCGACCACAAGCATTGCTTCTTGTTTTGAAATTCCACTTCTTAGAAAAGCTGAATTTAAAAAGACTTCTTTGGATAAATTAGTGTAGTGCCATCTTCAGATAATTTCCAAGACTGATGCACTGCTATATAAGACGGATGCGTTGTCCATCATGTCTTCGTGCATATTCATGGCCCTGCAGATGGACAATGACCCTCTTCGTGTACGGGCTTAGGAAAAAGATTCTTATGTATGATTTTCTTCTTTTCTCCAAAATATACTAGGTTTGTAGAGAAATAATTTCAAACATGGACCCTAAAATAATATTGACTTTTCATCTTATGAATAAGGATTTCACCCTTTTGTGGTGGCTGGCTACTAATCGTTTGGTCAGAGGTCAGACCTTTGGGTCTTCATGATAACGGAAACAAATTAGAAGATCAAATTAGAGGAATTAAAGAATCTCCACATAAATCAGCAAGCAGCACCATGGCAAGAAACTGTCATCCTTGACAGCCTCTGAAAGCAGTCAAGATCGAAGAAACTGGGAGAAGACAATTTTACTTGAACTCAACAAAGGAGACCGCTTCATTGGCCGTGGAATTCCTTGAGGAACAAGATCAATATCCCAGTTCAACAAGGAGATCAGCAACACTTAAAAATCTTACAGGAAAAACTAATTTGAATCAGACGAAGAAAATCTCTAAAATCCATGGCTATCGGAAAAAGTGGTCATCTGCTCTTCAGGAGTAAGAACCAGCCATTGCCCGAGCACTTCTCCAACGTAAACGATTCCAGGTATACTCGAGTCGTTTTTGTATTTAATTTGGTTATATTCACGAATATATTACCATCACAGGATGCAGATTTAATGCGTATCTATTGCCGTAATTCCCGACCGGGTTTATCCTTCTCCTGTAATTGGTTTCATTATTGGCAGAAGGGAATCGTTGTGGTTGTTTCCTTGAAGCGGTAGATGAACAGGTAAAAATACATATTACACATCACTTTTAAGTTTAATTCTCGACGACATTGAAAACGTATCAAGGTATACTTAGTCGTATTTGTTTCGTGTTTTGTTATCAATTTAACTAATATTTTTCATTTTCTAACATGATGTTGACTTGGGCGCTTTTTTCACTCCAATTTCCTGGGAGCTGCGATAAAAACCACTTTAGTAAGTAAGCAAATCACTGAACCATAAATTTAAAGTAGGAAAATTCTCAACCACAACCCATCACAACCAACCAGTTTTGATGGAGGTTTATAGAGATCCGGATACTTGCAATGAGATGCTTATCATTTTCGCTTCGTTACTTGGAGGCGTGACTGTCACGGAATTTTCACTTGTGGGCAGTGGACCAGGAACTTTTACTGCCAGAATCACCTATTCTTGGCCGAAAATTGCCTCCAACATCGAAGGAGTATTTTCTAAGAAAATCGCTGCCGGAATGCCATCTTGCCACCCTAAGATTGTGGCAATGAAAAATGGTTTAGCATCCACCCGGAATTCCATTGACAAAACTCCCCAGGGTTATGTGGAGCTGGCCATACCGATACCGGTGCAGACAAATGCCGACACCATCTTAATTTCGTGGAAAAAAAACAGAAGACGGAGTAGGTTTTTTTTAGTCGAATTAACTGCCTATCAAACCTCTCACACCGTCAAAAAGGAAGACAAAACAATACTATTTGAAGATATCTGTAGAATTGTATTGAATTTGTCTTGTGTTTTTTTGTTATTTTTTTTTTATAATAGGCAAAAATTTCTTGGATATCATATTTTTTGGGTTTTATTTAAAGTGGTTTTTACCGCAGCTCCATGTCAAAACAGGTAAATTTTGTGCCCGAGGGGTGGTTTAATTCCATTGGATTTGATTCCGATAAAAAAAATCGCACCGTGTTTTGAAATTTCGCTCTTTAGAAAAGCCTATTTAAAGAGGCTTCCTTGGACAAACTAATTGATTGCCATCTTCATGTAATCTCCAAAACTGATTCATTGCTATATACCACCGATGTGTTTTCCAAGAGGTCGTACTGAATATTCTTGGTTCTGCATATTGACAATTTATCTCTTCGTGTCCGGGCTGAGCGGCATATTTCATCGGCATACATAAAAACAACTCATCTCATTTCTTCTTCTTCTTTGTTGTTACAAAATGAAAGTTCAAGTGGCGGCCCATCTGTGAACACTCACCTTGTTAAATTACAAGAATGTGAAGAAGAATGTGACGAAAAGATCAGAGAGGCCAAATTTGCATTTCGATTCCAACGATTTAGGCAGTTGGGCTGCTTCTTTCTTCTTTTTCTCCCGCAGGTGAAGAAAACACTGACACGGATCCTAAGAACATCGAGTATTGGGCCCTTGTCGTTCACTTTCCCAGAGGCAAGAAAACGTATCTTTTTGAAGCTGGCAAGGGTGAAAATGGCCTTCTTCAAGCCAGCCGTGCAGAGGGTGTCGACTATGAAATCTTCGAGAAAGCCAAGTATTTCAGCACGATCGAGACTTGTCCCAGTGAACTGTTGACGAAAGCCAAACAAGTTTCAACAACCAAGCAATCCCCATCTACAACGTTTTTAAAAAGAACTGTCAAACGTGGCTGAGAGAATTTTTACATCTGATTTCTCCAAATTTGTTGCAAGCGCTATATAAGAAAATTCCCGCGACTCAAACATATTTAAGTTACCTCGCAGGATCGCTCGGGAGCTCTGGCGCTAACGCTGTTCCAGATCTAGTTTCTCAAGTAGTTTCTCCTACAGTGAACGACGAAGGTTGGAAAAAGGAGCAATAACAAAAATGAGTACATGTTGAAGAACCCTATCGCCTGCCATCTCCTGTCATTTTATTTTATTCTACAACATCAAGCATTTTTATAAAGAAACAATAACATATCCACATTGTCAGGAAATAGCCTGTTCCGTGCTTCCCTAATGAGATCTCCAGCACACGAAAAAAGTTCCTCAGAAGGAACAGATGTGGCTGGTACGCACAAATATTTAATTGCGATTGGAAAAAGAGGAAGAAGAACCCCTTCCCTTGTTTCATACTCCAGAACTTAAAAGGGTCCTCATTCCAATGTTGAAGAGGTGCTCTTTTATAGTCTGCCAAGACGATTAAGGCATTGGCACTACTGCTGTTCCCTTGTCCTTGCCTTGAATTTATTTCGTCGATAAAAGAGTTATGCGTAGAACCAATATCATCATCAGGTGTTAGAGATGGATTGATAGAAGTCGGTTGGACAGAATCGCTCGAGGACTGCCGAATGGAACCTAGTGGAATTTATTGTTTACGAATTTTGGGGGCGGTGCCGAAACAGACAATAATAGTGCCGAAACGGACAAAAGTGGCTAAGAAAACATGCATCGAAATACCAATACTTAGGACCACCTCTGGTGGCGGTACCGAAAAATACAATCACAGTGCCGAAACGGAAAAAATTGGTGCCGAAACCGCCAAAATTCAAAGTGCCGAGAAAAGTGCCGAAACGGGTGGCAACCGTTCTTTCTACAATCAAAAAGCGAGTCTGCGTATTAATTTTTATCGCTCAATACACTGTTTTGCACCAAATTTAATCGCGGAATAGAGATCCTTCGCGTTGATAGAGGGGGATAAAGGTCGCATAAAGAATTCATCAAATGGATTGAAAATGAAGGAATAACTCGTCAGTCTAGGGGAGACTGGAGTAAAACGGGACGGTTTTCGTTTGCCCCCTATATCTCCCCAACTAATTCTTTAATTTCGTTAACATTTTTTTTTATGTATTCTTTATTGTAATATACCCCCCATATTTTTTTTATAATTTTATAATAAACCATTTCCCCATAAAAGACCTTTAAAGTTTACTCAGATTTATGGGAGGAGCCTATTTTTGGGGGTAAGTGAGGACACTGGGGTGGGTGGTAAGGGACGTCCTCCGTTTTCGCCTTAAAATTCATTAATAAAATTGAAAAAAATTGAAAAAGTGTTCCACTGCATAGACTCTTTGAGTTTATAAATGTTTCAATTAAATAATTGTGTTAATGAACCTTTTTTCTTATATATACAAAAACCCTTATGGAGCTGTAGGACATCCTGCGTTGCTAGGTCAGGAAATCGAGCCTCTTAAAAATGCTGTATGCTGATTGGTCCGTAACTGTCCCATTTTAGGCAAAAACGGCTGTCCCAATCAACCCGATTATGACTCTTTTTTTTTAAAGTTCATACTGTCTAAACAAATTGGTCTAAAATTCTAATTTTTGTTTTAAACGATCAAGAAATGAATCAGCTTCATTTCAATATTAAATTTACATGCCATTACCGTTTATTTGTTTCTATAAACATAAAATGGCGGAGACAAAAATTTATAAATAAAAACCGTTTTTTTAGTTTTGTCAATAACTCATGCAGTTATTGACAAAAATCAACAAAATTTCATGCCGAAGTAGACTATACAGATTTACATAACATACTAAAAATTTTTAAAGTTTTATTATCATCTACTATTTTCCCCCCCACTGTCCCTTTTGACCCGGTGTCCCATTTTACTCCGGTCTCCCCTACTGCGCCATAAACCCAACAAGAGAACGGCGTTGCAGAAAGTTATAACCACTCCATAATGGAAGCAGCACGGACAATGCTCTATGCCAGAGCACTTCCCCTTTCATGGGTTGAAGCTGTCCATCACACCATTAACCTCCTGAAAATAACGTTGTCAAAAGGAGGCTCAATCACGCCGTTCGATGCGTTCCATGGATTCAAACCCGATCTTCAAAACTTATTGATTTTTTGCTCAGTCCCGAGTGAATCAAAACTGAAAATTGGGCCCTGAAAATAAGATTGGAATCTATTTTGGCATATGTGACACGGCGAAAGCATACCGAATTTGGGATCCAGAACAAAACAAAATTGCAATTCCGCCTCGATGTCTTCATCGACGAGTTTTCATCACTGGAAGATGATCAGCACCACTAAAAAAACATTGAGAATTTCCAATTTTTCATTAAAACTATGTTAGCGTTAGAAACTCAACAGAAAACTGAGACTGAATCTGAGTGCAAAGAACAGCCAGAACCCAGTATTTTTTTGCAAGATACAAGTCTCTCATCTCCTCATACAGAACTACAATCAACTGAACACTCAGCTGACACCAGGATCAAGCTTCCAAGCCTGAATTAAACTGCGGATTGGGATCCAGCATCAACCTACTTCTATACGAAATTGCTTACCACTCCAACAGAGGTTGAAACCACAAGATTACAACAAAACGTGCCTGAATTACGTCTACTAGAACTCCAACGATCAACAAGAAAGAAAATAGCTAGAGTCATTGCAAGCATGACTTGACCACGCGAGTTACGGAAATTGTAAGACACAAAACAAAGTTTGTTTGAGCCAATGTATTCATGAACGTGCTCTTGGTTGCCAAAATGGCAATTATAATCTAAATCTACACAAAAGGGTAATTTTTATCTATACATTTTGCATTGATATATAGATGTCGGGTTCATCAGGGACTTGTGTAATCTAAGCGATAGTACACAGCACTGCTTTGATATTTTGATGATGTCTTGTGTATACGCCTGGCAGTGCTACTGAATACTTTTGGTTTTCTTCTTCCCTGTTAGGGGCGACGATCAACGATCCGCCCTCCGCTTACAATGGAAGCGCCACACCGTGTGGCATATAAGGGCAACCAAGGCCAGCAATCCCGCAAGAACGGATATATAAGCAGAAACGGAAATTGGGAAAAGAAGGACAAAATCTGCTGGGGTATACTACATAAGAACCGGAACATGCTCATCGGCCCAATTTCCGGCATCATGCCAGAAAGCCATTTGGCAGCATATATTGGGAATAAAAGAACCTAGTGCGCTGCATTATGTAATATATATAGATTAAAAGTGATATGTAATCGATTTAATATGAGCTTAAGAAATAGATGTATCGTCACACAGTTCACCGACACATCACTCATGGATAAGAGGAGTTGGTCTGGGGTGGGGGTTTGGGTTGGTCTGGAAGCAGTTGTTATTGGCTTTGCCAGGACAGTGCTTCGGATATTTTCGATGTCTTCACGATTAGGTTTTGGTTTCCCATTGCTATCCGATTTTCTTTTTATTTTGCCGGTGTCACGGAATCTTTGTTGCCAATACGCAACGGCAGATTTTGATACTTCTAACTCGTCGGCAATGTGTTTCAAAGATTTCCCCGCTGAGGAAATCGAAATAATTCCGGCACGCTTTGAAAGACAAAGGTGCTTACGACCACGATCTGGACGAAACATAGTGTCGCTATGCCCAGGAAGCAGTTATACTATGAACTGAACAGATAGTATACTGAAATGATGAGTTAATAGTAGAAACTAAAAAAAAATCCCCTAAAGAAATATAGTAGAATATCGGGGTGCTCTTGGGGGGGGAAGGGGGAGTTTTTTTTTGTCATTTTCTCTATTCTTGGCTTCGACATATGAGTCACGGATTTTTCACCTTTCCTATCCAAATAACTTTTCCACTTCCACCAAGGTAAGTTTTGTTTGCGCATCGTTAACCAAAACCAAGGAAAAACTATACAAGGGAAACATTTCGTGACCAACAGATTTTCATTTAAAACACGAGTTCAACATGGATAAAGTCACGTTTGTGACGGAGTCCCAAAATCATTCATTTTCATTTTGGAGAAACACCATCTTCATTGATGAACATCGGTTTGGGTAAATTATTTTTATAATTCTCATTTATTTTCGGGCCATCTCAACTGTTTATCGTGGCCAACCGGAAGTCAAGACATTTTCCGCTTACCATCTTCTGGAAGTATTTTCTTTTTTAATTGCACCCTTATGTAAAGAAACTGTGGGCGGAAATCCATCAATGTTGGTATGATTTAATTCGAAAAGACAACGAAGTGGACGCAGTTACAGCTGGGCATTTGTGGATTGATCTCAACAATATTGCTGAGGGACACAGCTTGTAAAAGTAATAAAATATAATTTTTAATTCATCTTCATATTATATGTTTTATTGGGTCAATGCAATCATTGCATCAATCATACGATCCTGTGTGGTTGTAGGCAGCACATTAACATACATGATCAAGAGGTGACTAGCATTTACATTTTTTTAACGATGATTACATGGGATCTATAATTAAGACTGAAATCATAAGTGTCGAACAATTATGAAACTATCAATCAGTGAACGTGTCAAGCAAAACCCCATCCATTTATCTACTTGACTGAGCTCTGTGTTTTGGAACTGTTGCACTGGCCACTGCTGGGCTGCTGCGACGAAGAGAACAGACAGCCTTCACCGCCAGATTCACTTTGCTTATCCGTCGACGATGCTGAAAAGGGAGCTGCAGACACCAGCATTACCTGGAAAAATCCTTCTGAACATTTTATAGTGGATCTCCCAAAAGTTGTGCTAGCAAAACATGGAGCAATAACGGGCCACGTTGTAGCCGCTGCAGGTCTCGTTGTCCCTTCTATAACAATTCCGGCACACTTCCTTATTGGCTTGCGATGTTGGATGGTGAATTTGACCCATCATGGGTGTGTTGGCCGAGTGTAAGAGATTCTTCCTATCCCTGGCGACGCGCTTACGCCACTAATAACTCCTCCGGCAGGGCACTGTGCAGTTCGGCAATTACGGCCCGCCTCACGTCGTGAACGGCCTCCTCCGCATTTGGTTTCACTTGAGTGACACAATCCTCATTGGCTTAAAGCGTTTTGGCGACCAACTCATTGCCGGACTGGCAACGTAATTAGAAGGCCAGGCCATTGCCTGGTGGATGAGAGACGGGGAGGAAGGATCCCGTCACTTTTGTTGCTGCAGTTGTTTTCCGTTGCTGGGTCGTTGCCGGAGAATGCCCAGTGCCCGTCTCGTCTTTTCTTTCTCATGCCAGAATACAATTCGGCATCTAAACATAATAAAATTATGTTGAAAAAAACAGCAATTTTGAAATAGATTAAAACAAATAGTCTTTTCCTCCTGTTCTGAAGGTTTCACATTTTTATCATTGTTTACCATGAAGACTGGGAAACCTTTTGGTTTTTCCTGTTCTTCTTGCTTGACGCATGGATAAAATTTAACAAGGTTGATTTTGCTGGCTCTATCCACTTTGCAGTGGAGTGGGTAGAGTAGTGTCTGGTTTTGCCCTAAACTATTGCATAAAAACTATTATTTTAACATTGTGAATAAGTATTGCAAATTATTAGACTACATTTACCTCTGCTGACAGCTGACATTGCATAACGATTAGCCTTCTCAACTTTCTGTCAGACTACTTGTTTAGGCTTATCAAACATAATGTTAACTATCAATTAAAAATCATGCATAAGTGTATCGAATTACCTTTACATATTTAGCATTAAAAGTGTTTAGCAAAAATAGTAAATTCTAAGATACAAAATAAGAAAAAGGCGTCCAACAAGAATTCTTTAGGTCAGCTGTTGAAAAACCGTCAGCATCGCACTTCCAACTGTCGTTGTCATGTTTCTTTATTCAACGCACCGCTATATGGATTTACCGAAAAAATCATTGTCCCAATTTATACGCAGGATACACTGTACACCTTATGCTATCGCAATAAGTTAAGGGCTATGACGTCCGATGATAGCATAATTACCAGAATCCTTACTGAAAATTGGTTATCTGGCGTTCATCCACACGGGTGTGGATAAATTCAGCCCAATCAAGGCCACAATTTTCAGGCAGACCATTTAACGTTGATGTTGTCTCTTCAGTTGCCTCACTTTTTGCTGTGGATACCTATAGAGATGGCGTAATATCTGGATACCAGATTTATCTCCCTCTTGGGCCGTTTTCAAAATAACTACACATTTTAATGGGGTTCAACGTGAGTTTTGCTAAATTTTTTCAAAACAAAAACTACATGCATACTTGAACAGCTCGGTCGACAGCCAAATAAATTAGTCTACACCTCTTACACCGTCAATACAAATTGAGGAGGTGCATGAGTGTGCATGGTTTGGAACGAACGCCTTGTTCGCATATTTTACCGTTCAGGGCAACTAAAAGCAAATAAAAATATCCTAGTCAACACGCTCGTGTTTGTTATAAATTGACAGTCGAAAACTAACGCCAAAAAGCGAAGATCAATCTGACCCGGAATGTCTGACGCCAAATCACTTATTCCTTATAGCATCGCGAATCTGATGTGCCTACGGAGTCGTACGTTCTGCTATGATCCTTACTTACGAAACCAAACGCGATTGCCTTTCATTCATTCATTCACTTTTCATTTTATTACTTCTCTCTACTAGGCTTTAAGTTATGTCGGAATTCGGACGTATCCGGGGAGTTGCGGTTGGCCAAGCTAAACGCAGGGTTGGCGATGCTACAGAGTTTGTGCTCGCCATGAAGGTACGTTTTGAAGAATACGTTAATTTAAAGGATCAAATCGGAGTCAAGAAAAGGACGAGTAGAGGAATCAGTAACGAAGAGAAGAGCCAACGACAAATCAACTAATTTTTAGTCAGTTATCCGGCCATCTATATCTTGTATTCGACACGCCTTCGTAATCAAATGACCTCTTGTACGGGAAATCTCCTTACTCTCACGTTATTTTTCGTTACTCATTGACTTCGTGAAATCGAACTTGGATTCTTAAATTTTTGTTTACGCACGCGTGGCATGAAACCAGCGTTTCTTTCGTATATTGTCACGTTGATTAAAAGATGTATTGTAGTTTAAAACACGATTCGATAGGACGATGTTTATACGGACGTGAAAATCCAAATTTTACGACGAATGCGTTTAAAATATGCGTTTTAATTACATTTTACGATGCAATTTACCTACGTAAGTTGGAGACGATATAAAATGGATGTTCTATTCCATGAGCGATATCTGTTAAAAAGAGAACAATGCAAAAATGTCCTACGATGCATAAAGGAGTGAGACTAAAATGGGGATGGTCTGCTACTGAAACTGTGTACGGGATTGTGGACATTGAAATTAAACGATGCATCAACGTTGAAGAAGTTGGGATAGTTAAATATTATACCACTCGTTATCTCAAGTTTTGTAATTCGAGCTATAAAAAACAACACAAATTGCCTGGTGTGATATTCCAGGGTAAAATGTTAATGTTGTTGTTCATTATTGAAGTTTTTGTTGGAAAGGTTTTTTTTAAAGTTTTATATTGGTTTGGTTTGGTTATTGAGTTTTATATGGAAAGTTTATATATTATAGAAGTAGGGCCGACATAAGCCGCAAGGGGAATCAAGTGCAAGTCTATAAGCATCGACGAGAGGTAAACTTGGTGGAGACATGGACTCTCCAATGCACCTTTCTAGTGAAGATATGAAATTAAAAGATATTTGCGTTTTAATTTTGAGGGGACGGGAGAGGTGGTCGTTGGTTGTCTCTACCTGGTGCTGAACAATTTAAACTGTTGTCTAGTTATAGGGGTAAAAACAACGAAAACAATTACAATGAAAGCATGAAAACCAAAATTCAAAATAAGAAGTCTGACAACGTTCACTGAACTCGACTTTTTCTGCAGACTAACAAAACCCTGTTTTTTCTCACTTTTCTGGCAAACAATTGTGTTTTGCCTTTTCCTTCTATAAATGTTTCTAGCTATTTCCTCACAGCTCGACTAATTTTCTTCTTGATCCATGGCTTTATTTTGATGAAGATGAAAGAAAAACTATATGGTTCTTTTTGGAAAGAAAGGAAACTAAGTTTCCATATTGAGCGCTATATGGAGACAACCAACGACCACCTATCCCGACCCCTCCAATTTTGGAAGAAAATATCTCCAAAATTAAACATTTTCCACATAGGAACAATTTATTAGGCTTTAGTTCATTTTTAAAGTTCTGTTGATGAAAGGAATAAAAAAAAATTGATAGCCGACATAGGAATCGTCGAAGTATCCCGTCCTCTACCTTAAGTAGTCCATGGCGGAAACAATAACAAGTGGCACAAATTGCATCAGACATAGTACTAACGGTACTAAATTCAGCGCTTGTATCTAATAATTCAAGTGTTTCCTATTAAAATGTAAAGCTTAATCGAATAGAAATTGTGACTATCATCTAAGAAAATAATGGATTGATTATTTCTTAATTGATGCGGTTCCTGCCTGAGGAGGATGAAATTTGGCATTTTGGTTGAATGTGACTAACACGTCTACAATTACGACAACGAGGAATCTGTGAAAGGTTTCTACTTCTAAAATAATTTGGTTGAATATATCTTGCTGAGGTATTATATGAAGGTCTCAGAACGTTTCTAAAAAATGTTGTGGGGGAGGAATATTTCTTATAGGGGTTGTTGGTCTATAGTTATTTTGAAAGGATCGATCGTAACTGTTGGATCACGTTCTATTGTAGGCACGGTCTCTACTAACTGATCTTTCTCTTTGGAAAGGACTTGGTGATCGATTAATTTGAAAAGGACTAGTAGGTCCATTGAATGATACAGTTCTGGTACATGGACTAGGAGTTCTGTTTGTATAAGACAAAACTTGTCCACTTGGTCGAGGTGTTTTATGAGTAGATCGATTGCGCTTATCTGTTGAATTATTTCCAAATCTAACGGCTCTATTATTTAAAGAGAGATTTTGAGTACCTGTGTAAGGTTCTTCATTCTCATAGGAAACACTGGATATGGCTGAGATTTCTCTTCTAGGCCTATCCCAATGTTTTGGAAAATCAAACAGTTTCTGTGTCACCATAGCAATCTTGATTACTTATCATATTATTCAAGAATCGGCTGCTAATGGATCAATTCTTGGCACAAAAGAATTCTTGCTACATCATGATCGTTCAGTTGCTGATGAAGAAGATTTACATTTGCAATTGTGTTATGTTGCCCCACTTTTCAAGTAACTTTTTGTTGGAAAGTGGGGTACATGAAGAACTGTCCTTGTGGTGACTACAATGGAAAAATCTCAAATTACGTAATAATTTTTTATTTATTTTATGTTTTAAACGAAATATTTTAGTTATATTTTTCATATGTAATTCTGCTTTAGGTTTCAAATCCAAAGAATTTTGAAATCGCTGGAATTGATCCAGATTCCGGATCTTATATGCCGTAGGGAATTGAAGTTACTCTTGAAACTGAAGATTTCTTTTTTGGCATACCAGAAAATTTTACAATTTTTTTCCGGTAAGAAAATGCTAGATAGAGGAGAAGTGAATGTCAAATTGAAACGAATACAGGATCTCAGAATCACCAGAATCTAAAATTGATGGATTATTATCTACTGCATCTAATCGTACCAAAAAACTGTTATTAATATAAAAACTTTATTGACTTATAATTAATTTTCAGATAGTACCACACGAAGACAAGAAACGCAGGTAAAGTTTATTTTATTTTAAGTTTCACCGAGAAAATTGTTTTTTTGATTTTTTTTGTCATTGCCAATTTACAATAAAAAAGTAATTGTCTAAATTATCACAGATATTGTTCATTTTTATTTATTATTTTACCACACAAACACATTGTAGGATTGTATTTTATAGAGTTGTTTGAGGTTGCCATCTTGGATAGTTATAAGTCCCACATTTAGAGCAACCCCAACCCAAAAGCATTGAAATTTTCCATAAGAAAAGGATACGAATGGAATGACTGTCAAGGAAGGGAAGAATAGAGTGGGGAAGAAAGGGGCCGGTCCCTCTTTTTGCACTCTCTTTGTCTTTCCACCAAAGGCAAAGGATATTGCACCAAATTCCCGTTTAATTACAGTTTTTTGGCATCACATGTTTATATATTAGTAAAATATCTAGAAAAATACAACAATATAATATAATATATATGAAATAAATATAAGGAAAGGCGGTAGCCTATATAACGGTAGCCAATAACTATATAGCTGCTTGGAACTTGATTCCAACTTGAAACTTGACGGTGTTTGAAGGCTATGATTGCGTCCCTGGAAACTATGTCACACCTTGTACACCAGGAAATATCGAGGAACAATGATAGAATCTATTGTTCTAGCTTGATAAGCCGTCATATCTCCGATTTCCAACTCGATTATACTTATGTTTCAGACCACTCTGTCTTCCACGCACGATTCTCACTTTTGTCGGAACCTGGGCCCAGTGGTAAACAGTAGCCATCTATTTTAAAGATGACAACATCTATCGTGACGTAAGACGCTTTTGGTCACATAATTTACAATTTCCTCAATACCGTCTCGTCTCTTCCACTACAGTAAACTTGCTTACTCGACTTTCACTCTTAGTGGTTTCAATTTATTGAGCATCGATTTTACTGTCAGAATCATTGTTGGTGATTTCACCATTTTCGCATCATCAGACACTGACATCCCCAATGTAGGAAAGGTACTTAAAAAATTCATTTATTCGCCAAAGGCAAAGATAATCAGAAAAAAGGCTCTAGGTTTGGGAAGCTGGAGGAAAAAGTCGCTCGAAACTTGCCCGGCTTGAATCTGTACCAAACTTGTTCCTTCTAGAAATCAAAATTTTCGCCGTCCATTAGGGAAATAGATTCAACATTGTGGGATTCGGCAATTGGTCAAATATTTGGTCAACTAAAAAAATTAAGCATCCAGCCAGTTCACTTTTTACAAAAAAGTGAACAACTTAAAGGCGAGGTGCTCTCCAGAACCATAAATCTTGGTCAAATCTTCTTTCCCAAAATCATCGGTTGGACTGGTTCACTCCAACAAGAATCGGAAGTTGTTACACCTCATCGGAGACGGCACAATTGTTTCCCAATAAAAGAAAACTGATGGGATTGGTCAAAGTTCAATGTCTAGCAGAAAAATTTTAAGCAGAAACTGATTACTTCTTTGAACCAGCCGCTATCCTAGATTATTGCGGAATGGAATTTTTTTTTAAACACCACGAAAAATCAAAGGAATTTACTGGCCAAAGTTCCATCCACACTATTCCCGCAGTCTAGTTCTCCCTAACTACTAGATCACACCATCTGTAACAAATGAAATATTTTAAATTGGCCTCACGACAGCCAAAATTGGTAATAATCTCATCCGTCACACATTGTGCGGTCGATTACCCAGTCCTTGCTGACACTGCGATACGAACCAGAAATAAGCAAATAAGTAACTATAAACAGAAACCAGAGGAATCTCATCTGTCGCACAGGCCGAGGTCGAAACCCAAATATCTGTATCGACAGGGTATGGTGGGGTATTTTGGGACACGTCCAAGATTGGAAATAGTAAGTTCATTATTCAATTATTTACCAAAACCTCTTTTTTCTTCTTTCTCCTCAACATCTATATTCTTTCTTCTCACAACAACCCAAATTCTTTCTTCTCCTCTCTTCTAAACAGCTAATTGTTAGCCTTATTTGCTTTATGTTTATCTTCTTTCTCTAGATACGATTCTTTATTGTTGAATTAATTCTCCGTTTTTATTTACCTATTCTCAAAATGGCTCGTCTGTCTTCTTGGATCTGAAAATTAAAATAAATAAAATTCATTTTCTGGGAGATGGCGAATTTTACAGTTCCAATTCGAAATATTCTACAATTGTTCACTTTTTTTTACCCTTTCAACATTGCATCTAATGGCGATAAGACCCAGTCTTACTGATTTTACTGCTGATCCGTCATAGTTATGAAAATAAGAAATTCTGAGTTTGCTTTCTACTAATGGTTGGCGCTTCCATGTAGGTGGTGTACCCTGAATGGTCTATATTGTAACGGCCAGATCAATAGCCTTTAGTCGAATAACACAGCACATGAAGGAAGCATGAAGAACCGACCCGAACAGGAAGTGTCAGATAGTTCTGTCAGATAGGACATAAAAGAACATCCAAGTCGGGCATCCGGGATAATTCTGTTGTTTCGTATCACGCTGTATACTTCATCTTAATAAACGGTCCAACCATCTTTCACTCTCGTTACATGGTGGGGATGTTAAAGGTAAGCCCAAACACAAACGTAAAGTCAAGTATTATGTGTTAGTCTATTGAGTCAGAAAAAGGCGCGTCATGTCTAGAGACCTTTGCGAAAGACTCAGCCGGTCTAGCACCTTTAACTCCTTAGACATAAGGTCACGGACACGACTTTCCGACAAAGTAGAACAGTCCCTAACCAGAGGAGAAAAAGAAAGACATATGACGAATAAAGAGGGGCAAGAATGAGTAGATCAGAGAAGAAAAGGTCTACAGGAAGCCGGATTGGCTGTCAGACAAAGACGGAAAGACGTTTTAAAGCTGGCTCGTGGGTTTGACGAGGCGGAAGACAACCTCGCTAAAATCGGTTCGTCGGTTGGAAAGATCGACAGACGAGGAAGAGATCGAGAGAGGAAGAGGAGGAAGCAGAAGGCCCAATGGAAGACGGGTCGACGAGGTAGAAGGTGACCTTGTGGAATGGGATCGCCGGTCAAGAAGACCGTTTGACGAGGGAAAAAGAGACCTAAAGGAGGCGGAATCGTCGGTTCGACGAGGAGGAGGAAGAGATCGAGTGAAGAGACGGATAAAGAAGAAGGCCTATTAGAGGCTGGCTCGGCGGTTCGACAAAGGAGAAGACGTCTGTGTGGAGGCCAGATCGTGGGTTGGAAAGATTGTCGGACGAGGAAAAGATCGAGAGAGGGAGAGGAAGAAAAAAGCCCTGGATCGTCTGTTTGACAAGAAAAGAGGGCATACTAGAGGCCATATCACCGGAAGAAGCTAGATTTCCGAAAGGTGTAGACGAAAAAGACGACCCTACACCGTTTGTTGACGAGAAAGGAGGGTCTACCACCGGCCAGATTTCCAAAAACCCTAGGAAGAAAAGATGGCCAGATCAGACCAGAGAAACGAGATCGCCGAAAGGCGATTTTGAAAAATATACGACCCTATATCGTCGGTTAATAATAATAATAATAATAATGTATTTCATTTTATATTTGGTAGCGCCTTTTCCATATGAGTGATTAAAGGCGCTACTAGCTCTGACAAGAAAAACATGGATATATCAGTTTAAATAGGTCGCATTGAATAAGAAGGTTTTAAGTTTTGATCTGAACTATGAAAGGGAAAATTGAGAAGTGTGGGGATAAAGAGCCAGCAGGCGCAGCTCAATAGGGAGGGAATTCCATATCCGATGAGCAGCAACAGAAAAGGCACGGTCGCCAAAACTCTTCGTACGGCTACGGGGGGAGAAAAGAATAAGCTGGGATGAGGAGCGAGTGTCACGACCAGATTCACGTAGTTTGATTAGGTCACACAGATACAGGGGAACCATGCCGACCAAGCAGCGGAACACAAGCCATGCTATCTTAAACACTATTCGCTTGATAACAGGAAGCCAGTGGAGGGAGAGAAGAACCGGGGTGATGGATTAACAACGACGAACGCTACAAATTAGTCGAGTTGCAGAATTCTGTACTCGCTGAAGTTTGGCAATGCGCACGGCGGGTAGACCGAGGAGTAAGGCATTGCCATAGAGTTGCGACAGCACAAAGGCCCGGACCAGCTGAACAACAGCGGATTGGGAAAGGAACCTCTTCTTCCTAGCAATTCGCCTGAGATGGTAGTAGGCTTTTTTGCAGGAGGATTTGATCTGCGCTTCCATCGAAAGGTGAGAGTCGAGCAGCACAACGAGATTTCGAACCACTGGGGAGGGAAAAATGTTGGCACTACCAACCACTAGCGGAATGCTCAGTTGCTTCTTAACGCTATCTTTGGTAGATACGAGGAGAACATCAGTCCTGTCCTCGTTCATTTTTAGGCTAATGGCAGCAAGCCACTTTCCCTGGTCGGCGAGGCACGCCGTTAGGTTGCTGTAAGCCCGTTGCTGGTCGGCTGCAGATGGTGATAGGATGAAAGACTCGTTTTCCTGAGAATCGTCAGCGAAGTAATGATCGGAGATGCCCGGTGATTCTGAGATCTCGTGCATGGGAGAATTGCATGGAATGTAAAAAATAGGACCTAGCATGGAACCTTGGGGAACACCATAGATTAGGGGGTTGGAGTTGAACTGACGCCACCAACACTGACTGACTGCCGTCTTTCGTCCAGATACGAGGTGAACCATGAAAGAGCAAGGCCAAAGACACCAAAATGAGCAGACAGGCGATCCAGTAGAATGCCATGGTCAATGGTGTCGAAAGCAGCGCTTTGATCCAGAAGAGTGAGAATGAAGGCATTGCCATTTTCAACAGACGATAGGAGATCGTTCAAGACTTTTAGAAGGACAGTTTTAGTGGAATGAGCAGCTCTGTAAGCAGATTGGACGGAGAGCAACAGAGACTGGGATTCTAGGTAGGAGATTAGCTGTTTAGCAACGACACGTTCAAGAAGTTTGGAGGGAAAAGAGAGAATGGACGCAGGTCTATAATTTGAGAGCACATTAGGGTCAAGGCCTTGTTTTTTCAATAATGGAGTGATAAGAGCGAGTTTCATTTCATGAGGGAAAATTACAGAAGAGAGAGACAAATTAATAATGTTCGTTACAGGAGGAGCCAAAACAGGCAAACATTTCTTTAGAACAAAAGTTGGTATTGGATCAATAGGGGAGGACTTGGACGGGCAAGGACAAAATAAGAGACGAAATATCATGAACGTTTACTGCTGAGAAAGATGAGATGGCAGCAACAGGTCTTGGGGCCTCCGGCGTCCAGCTGCTGATGACTGCATCAAGGGTCGCCTTGATTGCAGCGATCTTTGAAACGAAGAAATGGCTGAACCTTTCAACCACAGCAGCCAAGCAGCCAGGTTGACGAAAGAAGAGGACCTAACAGCGGCCAGATTGCCGAAAACACGAGGATGAAAAGAGGACCAAACCAGACCAGACCAGAGACCAGATTACCGGAAGGCGAGGACAAAAAGACGACCCTACATTGTCATTGGGAGCAGAAAGGAAGGCCTACCCGGGGCTAACTAAGCGAAAGCACGGGGACGAAAAGACGACCAGATCGCCGAAAGGCGGGGGCAAAAAAAAAGACGACCCTATATCGTCGGTTGACGAGAAATGAGGGTCTACCAGCGGCCAGATTGCCAAAAACACTAGGACGAAACGATGACCAGATCAGACCAGAGACCAGATCACCGAAAGGCGAGGGAAAAAAATACGACCCTAGATCGTCGGTGACGAAAGAGGAGGACCTACCAGCGGCCAGATTGCCGAAAACACGAGGATGAAAAGAGGATCAGACCAGACCAGATTGCCGGAATGCGTGGACAAAAAGACGACCCTACATCGTCAGTGGGACGAGAAAGAAAGTTCTATCCGCGGCTAACTAAGAGAAAGCACGGGACGAAAAGACGACTAGATCGCCGAAAGGCGGGGACGAAAAAATACGACCCTATATCTTCGGTTGACGAGAAAGGAGAACCTATTCGTTACATGGTAACGGGGCGAAGGGACAGAGGTCCCGGTTGCGGAAAGGCAAGGACGAAAAAGACGACCCCATTTTGTCGGATGACAAGAAAGGAGAACGAACCAGGGACCATGGGCGAGATCACTGAATAGCGAAGACAAAAAAGACGACCGTATATTGTTGGTTTCACGAAAAAGGCGGAGCTACTAGATGGTACATCACCGAGAAGACGAAGACGTTGAAGGCCTACTGACAACAGGATAATTAGGACAAGGACGAGGACGAGAGAGAACATAAGGAAGACGCAATAACCATTGCCATAATTGGAAAAAAAAGAAGACAAAAACGCAAAAAGGACAAGGACAAGAGAGAAGACGCGGAAAACGCCAAGGAAGCAAGAGAACGTGAGAAGACGTGGAAAAAGCCGACGAAGCAGGAGCAGATCACGAGAAGAAGAAGAAAAAAGCCGAAGAAGCTGAGAAAAAGCCGAGAAAGCAGGATCAGAAAAGAAGAAGACAAAGAAGAAAAACGTCTACTGAAGACAGGTAAAGTGGAAGAAAGAAGAAGAAGACAATGACCCGAAAGGGACAAGGACGAGAGATAACACGAGGAAGACGCCATAATGATTGCTTTATTTGGAGAAAAGAAGAAGACGAAGAAGCAAAAAGGGTGAGGCCAAAAGAGAAGACGCGGAAGATGCCAAGGAAGAAGCAGGAGAACGTGAGAAGACGTGGAAAAAGCCGACGAAGCAAAAGCAAAACACGAGAAGAAGAGAGAAAAGCAGAAGAAGCCAAAAAAAAAAAGCCGAGAAAGCAAGAGCAGAAAAGAAGAAGACGAAGAAGTAAAACGCCTAAGAAAGACAGGTGTACTGGAAGAAACAGGAAGAAGCCGTGTAAGCAAGAGCAGAAAAGTAAAAGACGAATAAGAATAATGCATACCGAATACAGGGACAGCAGAGTAAAGAAGAAGAAGACCAAGAAGAACGCCTACTGAAGACAGGTACAGTTACAGTACAGGTAAAGCGGAAGAAAGAAGAAGAAGACAAGTACCCGAACAGGACGAGGGCGTGAAAGAACATGAGGAAGAAGAATCAGAAGAAGAAGGCGAAGAAGAAGAAGAAGAAGATGAAGAACACCTACTGAAAAAAGATACAGTGGAGGAAAAAAGAAGAATACGAGGACGCGGAAATGACAAGAGCGAGAAAAAAGACGAGGGAGGCGTCAAGAGAAAAGCAGCAGACAACGAGAAGATGAAGAAAAAGCTGAGGAAGCAAGAGCAGAAAAACGAGTGAAAGAAGAACCAGAAAATCTATTGGATGACCAGAACTTAAGGCAAACGAGGAAAAAACCGCTAATGAGAAGAACGAGAAGACAAAAACCTACTGAGAAAATCGAGGAAGATGGAAGAGAAAGAAAAAGGACGAGGCAGAAAGCAGAGAATAAAGCCAAAAAAAGATTCGGCAGTACGCGATAAGACGAGGAAAAAGAAGCGGAAGCAGGAGTAGAAGAGAGATGCCGACGAAGAAGGCAGAAAAAAAAACAAAAAGGACGAGACAGAAGAAGGATACAAGAAGAAAAAACGCAAACCTTCCGAAGGAGTGGAACAGTGGACAAAGAAAAAAGAAAAAAAACTTATTACTTACGTGATTCCTGTTATAGTGCAAATGTATCGTTGATGCTCTCAGCGAGGCTGGAAAGTGGAGCACTTTGTCCCCATCACCTAAAGTAGACAGCATAAAAAGGAGACTTCAACAGTAATGTGTATTGTATGATGTATAACTGTAAACAATGAGCTGTAAAGTACCACCATTAGGTAGCTTAATAAGTAGCCTCAAGTATAGTAAAATTATTTTGACTGATTAGCAGGCTAAGAAAGTAAAAAAGGGGGATGTATTGGCTAGATCAATAGCCTTTAGTCGAATAACATAGCACGTGACGGAAGCATGCAGAACAGACCCGAACAGGAAGTGTCAGATATTTCCGTCAAATGGGACATAAAAGAACATCCAAACCGGGATCCGAGATCAGTCTGATGTATCGCATCACGCTGTATACTTTATCTTAATTACCAACCATCTGTCGCTCTCCTTAAAATATGCGTTCATTGTATACAATTTCCACCTTTTTCCGTTTCCTTCCACCATGGCTTTGTAAGTGTAATCCCTTAGTATATCAAATTTTTAAGTCGCACGATCAATAAGAAACGTATCAATAAGCACGTATGAATAAGAAACCCAAATCACCGATCAGTTTGAGCTTTAATTATTATTTTTTTATTGCTAGATTGGTGTAGCATCAGAAAAAGAAACCTTGAAGCGAATTCACTCCTTTCAAGTTGCAATAAATTCTAAAATAGGCCGAAATAAATCACACAAGAATTCAAATTCCTATTTTCCACGAATTTTTCCATAATTTCCACTTTTCGGAGTCAGTGGATGGCATTGATGGCACTTAATTGAGTTATATATTTTGAAAGCGGGGTGATTTTCAGGAAGTTTTTGATAAATATTGTTAAAAGAGAGAAATTATAAATCAAAATTTATTTTCGGGAGATAGCATACCCCTTTTGTTATTTTATTCTGAATTGTAACTTGATAGGCTAAACCAACATAATTGTTCTTGTTCAACTTAATACATTTCGTTTGTAATTTGAGAACTTCTCTTTTAGCTCGTTTGTGTCACTCTGTCTGTGTCAGTGTGGGGCTGTATGTGTGTGTTGCTTATCTATATATTTCCCGTGAGTTGCATCTAGTGCCCTTTAAAAATTATTTCGCTGCGTGAGCGTCAAACGTGTTTTGTCTCGAACTGGCCCCAGCCCGTTGGTATTTTCCAAACGGTAATCAGAAGATAATTTTTTTCAAACGTGTAATTGACTGTTGCCCCCCTCCCTTTCTATATTTCTGAGGATGCCAAGATTTGTTCATTGTAGGTGTGCTAGGACTGGCAGCAGCTTAAGTCACGAGTCCTAACCTCTATTCGACCAGTAATGGTAATGTAATTTTTTTGCAAAAGATGTTCTTTTTCTACCTAATTCTTTGTCGTTTGTCTCTCTCTTAAGGTGCGCCATCTCATAAGTTAGGGTGCGCGTTCAAAAAGGTTTTGTTCCCACCGCCGGTTTTCCGCTAAGGGCAAAAATTTGGGTAAGTTTCTTTTTTGCTTTTCTTTCACCCCTTCCCAAGAACTACCTTTCTTTTTTTTCAGAGGCATAGGATATATATATTTATATATCTCATAAGATACATATTTTCTCCTATAGTTTTTCCTCTTTTTTTGGGGGGGGGAAAGGATCATTTGAAGAGATTATGAGAATCAATTTCCTTTAAAATTGTTTTCCCTAGCTGTGGGGGTTCCTGTTGTAATTGAATACATTATTTTTATCTGCCACTGCTCGACTTATCAGTTAATTTACCGGTAGGGGAAAATATATCCCAGTAAGGGTGACAATGGATCAAACCTTTCCTGTTTGCCAATCAAAATTTGAACAGGCAGTGGATAGTGTTGTGAAGCGTACTCATGATGGTAAGCAATTTTTTTTGTGGAGGGGATTTGTTTCAAATTGTTGTTTGTCATAATATTTATACATGATTTCTGTTAAAAGGTTCATTCCAAATTTTTTTGAAGAGGTTATAACTTCAAGCGGTCCAGCAGGCTCCACACCGAAGCTGACACTAGCACCTGGTTTACTACATGTGGCCATCAAACGTTTTTGGATGTCTACTTCTGCTACCTCGGGGGTAACCACTCACGTGAGAAAAATCACCATGTATATCACGTAGTAAAATTGCCAGAAATAAAATCTAGTAACAAGTTGGCAAGTGCTTCTTCGAAGGCTAAGATTTGTTTTTGAACAGGTGTCGTCATAGAACCGTCTAGACCCAATCCGTTGATTTGTTGTTGTTGTTGCTCTTGTTGTGACGTTTTCTGACCGATGAATCCCATAGGTCGTCCTTATATAGAGAAAAAAAATCCGTAGCTTCTTCTTTTGAATTCGCCATTATAAAATCTGTAACTAGTAAAGACTAGATCACCGTCTATGCTTCTCAACAATGAATAAGATTTAAAAAAAATATGGAGGCGGATCCAAAGTAAGGACCGATGGAGCCCATGATCAGTGTACGGGAGAAGCTAAGGTAGGCATCTTTATAGAAACATTGCGGTACTATTTTAGACTACTACACGCAACCAAAGGTAACATAATGCAGTCTACAAAATCCAAAGGAAATCGTAGATTGGTTGTGAAGGTGGTTGTAGTGGTGGTTGTGGTTGTGGTTTTAGTAGTGATTGCATGATAATGATTTCAATCCTTCAGACGATGATGATTCTGATACTCCGTGCTGAAGCTCAGCCTCCCAGTTTTATTCTCAAAGTTTAAAACGTAAGCTAATTTTCTTATTACTTCTAACCTCATCTGACCATCTTTTACCTTTTCTTCACAGTTTAATCTTTGGCGTGGTTGTGTTGATACCTATTACTTATTATAATTTTTAAAATTCCAGGTCATGGCTCACTCCAAATCTAAAAAATTGAAAAAAATGTCAAAAATTCCTGAAAAAAATTCGATCAATTCAGAAAATGAAACTGAGTAAAAAATAGATCAGAAGAAGAAAAACGAGATTAAAGATGTTATTTAAATCTTGAACTAATGGATGGAAGAAGAAAAGAGAAAAAGAGTTAAAGAATGCTGAAGAATAAAAAGAAGGCAGCAAAGATATGGGGGAACAAGAAGAAGAAGAAGACGAAGACATTTAGGAGTTAGAGAAAGTCTTCTCTGACTCTTCATGCTTCAAAGTCTTGGCTCGTATGCAGATGACTCTGACGCTCGAGCAGCCGCACAACCTCTAATTTTGGAAGTGGAAGGTGGAGGTTGCGCTGACAGTTCTTGCACTGGGCGAATTGGAAGTTGGTATAGACTTCACCATGGCAATTAAATACTTTGTAATCTCAGATAACCTTTCTAATTTTGACAAAGAATTTATTTGTGGCTACCTAAAGAGCTTCGTTGTTGCTTTTTTGGTGCGGTTAGCAGTAGATAGCTTTTGGCAGACAAGTGAAAATGAAACTTAACTTCCACGTTACTAGAATGACGTGACAATGAATTACTGGAATAACAGCCAACAAAGAAGTCACACCCAAAACTGGAGAAATACCCACAAATTTTATACCACCCCCCACACCTTCGTTGCACGAACCTCGTGCGGTGACAGGATCAACAACACCAGAACCGGAAAAGGCTTTCAATCATTGACTCGAATCTGCCGCCGGAATATGAAAATCCTCCCGAAGTAATGATAATTGGCGATAATTGGCCAGTTTTACAACTGCGTTGCAAGTTACCGCCTACCGGTAACTTATATACGACTTGTAGACCAAGCGGTTATAATCATCGAACTAAAATCTGATTTCACCATGACGAAATTCGCAAAAAGGAAAATGTTTTTTTTTTAACATTGACCAGATTCTTGTCATCCAGAAAAGATTTGGTCGTGTTCCCGATGCTTTTGATTGTGTGGATGTTTTTCTCCCACGTGTGTTGTCTTAAGAACTGCCTGTTTGTTTAATTTTCTTAAATGTTTGTCTTAACCTTAAGAACGGTTTCAACCATGAGTGGATAAAGATAAAATGCCCTTCCCCCTAGTTTAGAAACTTTTACAACCAAAAAGTTTGGATTACTGTTTTCAGCATTTTCTTAAGACTGCTAAATTATTCTTCCCTTATGGTAATCGCAGCCACATCAAAACAAAAGTTTCAAACATTTTCTCTACAAATTATGTTTTCCGAATATGCTTCTCTTTTAATACTAAACATTGTTTTGCAGCCATGATCGTTACTTTCTCTAATCCACTAGAAGGGTTGTGGAAAACCAAAGATATGTAAATTGGACAAGCCAGCAACTCCAAAATCAAGTATACATGAAATACTTGGCTGATCTACTGCCATCATGTGTTGCAGATTTAGTCACTGCAGTATGGCAAAATTGGTTAAAGGACAATTGGTTTGTACTCTTGTAACCCTGAGTCTGTGAAGTAACTTTAATGTTTGTGCGATACTATAAAAAAAAGATATAGGGCTGACCTGACACACTAACGATATGAGTTTGATTCCACTGCATACCGATTCAATATGAGAGAATCATTTCTTCGCAAGAAATTGAAACGTAGTACCACAGGTAGGATTCACACTGCACTACAGGACATGTTAAAAAATGACTTGATTTCCCACTTCGTAACATTGGAAGATTAATCCTGAAAGTCATCATGCATTGTGGTAAATATGTGTTGTGGTCTTTAGTGTCTGGTTACAACTGATGTATTGAGGCTTCACACTAGCACTTCGGAAAGTAGAGGGCGAGATGAGACGACCACCAAGCATCCTAGTGACTGACACGCAAACGCAAAACCAAGAGAAAGAAGAACACACCAATGTAAAGCATATGAGAAGAGAGGAAAAGAAAAGTGCAAGAAAGAAATATGAATGAAAACATGACTGTGAACTATGAAAAATAAATAGACAAAAACGACAAGAAATAAATACGAAAAATGAAAGGACGAACACAAGGAACAAAATGATGATTGCGAACGATGACTAAATGCAAATGAAAGTAAACATTGACTAAGAGAGCGAAAAAAAAAAGAAATAGATAGGAAAATAATGCAAACGACAACAGTAAGCCAACACTGCAGCACTCAAGCCATCAACGGCCTATATGGGGTATCAATGGGGCCTATACGGGGTATCAACGGAACGTGAAAATGCCGGCCAGAACGATTGAAACCAGGTACTGGACTAGAAAGGACAGGTTGGAAATCTTTGGTATATGCAGCACTTCTCAAAGAGGTATGACAGCAATCCAAAGAGACAGCAGGTGGAGCCAGGAAAGCTACTGGAGTTGCACAGCCACTGGGGTAGACTGTACGAACTCCGAAGAGGAAGAGACGATCCGAGGAAAAAAAGCTACTTGATCTACCACGCTACCCCATCCGGAAGATGCGACGGTAAAAGCTGATGAGACGCGGCCAGAGAAGATGACGAAGATTAATTGATTTAGATGGCCCAGCGCGTTCGACGAAATATTCGGCCATCCGATAACCGGTCCAAGTATGAAATCGGCTCCACACACAACCTTTTGACTACTCCCTTTTGCCACCAAGAATTTACACGAGTCCTCATAAGCTGACCTACCACCAGGGAAGAAGAAAGAACATCGGTGTAGCGCACATTCTGAAGGTGAGCCTCTCTTTGGCGTCGGGGCAACTACTGCCGAAAAAATGACGAAGGTAGTATCACCTTTTGGAGGAAGAGCAGATGACAGGAACGGAAGGGAACTACGAAGGTGGCGGCCTTGCAGGAGGACGGACGAAGACGGCAACTGATTCGACACTGTGGTGGAACGGATCGCTGCAAAAATTTCCAACAATGTCTTGTCATACTGGATTATTTGCAGCATAGACATCAATACCGTCTGTATGTGCCACTACGCCAGGCCATTATACTGCGGAAACTCAGAACTTAAAGTAGTATGACGAACTTGATGGGATGCACAAATACGATTGAATTCAACACAGTTAAACTGTTTTCCATTATCAGACAAAATCTCCTCCGGGGTCGAGAAATCGGCGAAAAATCCATCCAGAGCCTCAATATTGGAGGCTGGCGTAAGCGTACGGAGTCTCGCCACACATGGCCACTTACTCTACTCATCCACCAAGGGCAGGTAATGAACAACACCAAATTGGAAATGTCGTTAGAAACCATCTGAAAAGGATGAACCGAGAGGCGGATGGTAAAAAGAGGCAATACTGGATTTTACGACGGTTTTTTTGGCAAGACGAGCAGCTGGCCACCATGTTGGGAATAATTCTTGATGCGAATTTTTTTTTCATTTTTCTGGTTCGCCTTTTCTTACATTGCAAGCTTTATCTTTGGCATTTAAAGGTGATAATGGACCTTCTCTCTCTATTATGGGGCCACTATTTTCTGGTGTTGAAGTTAAAATTTGTTTCCTGACCGACATTTGATAACGGTCGTATATCTTTAGGAAGAATCCTCAAATTTTCCGTCTGATCATTTGGTCTTGGAAAGGTTACAGGTCTTGGAAAGCGGATTTTATGCAGTTTTTACAGCAGAATCGGGAATCACTGATGAAGTTGATAAGGCAATCGACGTTTCGAGTTAAATTTTATTTACAATGACGTTTTTTCAAGTTTAACATGAACCTTATGTGTGTTCCGTGACTGTAGATGACCAAAAATCTTTGTCGTTAAAAACAAGCCGATTGAATGGATGGATGCCAGATTTTAAAAATCCTCCGACAATGTTGGCTAAATTAAATTTTTGTTTTTTAAGACTGTCTGCTCAGCTTCGTGATTTCGTGGTTCGAAATCTGGGATCCATAATGAAGCTTGAGCCAGTCATCAAAAGCAGTTTTCAAGGAAGCTTTGAATGGGCCATACACGGAGATGTCTAGTGGCTGCAACTTATGCGAAGAATGTGGTGGGTTCGATAGCTTTATAATGCCATTCTATTTTGCATTTCTGATCACTTCCTGATCCAAGTTACTGCTGTGATTTTCGATAAGAAGCAAATGGGGGTTTGGCGTAGAACACATTTTACATTCAACGAAATGTTTAGCGATCTTAAGAAGTGTCTTTGTTAACCCACCAAGACGGATGGGACAACCCAAGGAAACCAGGGGGATGTTTGCTCCGCTTGCTGATAAAAAAGCTATTATCGTAGTGTTAACTCCTCTCTCTTGTGGCACAATTTTCTGCACTTGTTTCAGTCCTCGAACAGCAACTACTTTTGGTGGCGCGAGCATTGTAAGAATGCTTGTTTTGTCCGTGTTCCATATTCTGGATGGCAGGAAGTTGTATTTTACCATCAAGAACATCAGAAGGTCAAAAAATGTTTGGACGACTTCAAGATTGAAACAACTTGAACGACACTAATTTGTTGGTTCTACTACGGATGGAAAGAGCTGGATTTCGTTTTTGGAACGTGGTGACCCAATCTTTTAATGCTCTTTTTTTCGATCCAAGTCTTTGGAATTTTCTTTACTTGGTTGAAGACAGCAAACTTATAAGCAAGTTCTCGAACCTGAGTGGTGCTGAGCCCGTGGCTAATACATCAACAGGTGGTTCCGAACACCGAGATTTGTTTTTCAAGAACTTCAGTAATAGCAGAACTTAAAATTTCCTCTGCTAGAGGAGAATCTATTTGTTTTTCTTGTTACTTCGTGGCATGGCTAATTAACTAGAAATAACTTCACAGTGTGGCTGACAAAATATGAATGACTTGAAAAATGTGTCTTATACAACCCATTGATACAAGTCTAGTTACACCGACTTAAAAAATATAAGAGTTAACCGCAAACAAGTAGTCCCCTGTGCGCTGTTAGCTTTCGCCGCTTCTCCAGCCCTATTGAACTTGTGTCAGAAATCACCTCGTTAAAGACTGTCCGGTCTTTCCCGTGTAGAGTATTTTCACTTAAACTGCTACTACTACATTGACAGTTATGTCTAAATTAATCATTGGATTGTCTTTCGATAAAAAATTTCACTTATTATATTGATTTTTTATCATTTAGATACTAAAGATTTTCAGTGCATAAACTTTTGTGGCCATCATGAATCTGGCAACCTATAGTGAATAGAAAAAAATTATCGCTTTTTCCACGTTTTTTATAACTTTTTTAGGCAAATATGTCTAACACTCTTTACTCATCAAGAAGGTGGTCGTATGTGACGCTCGATTCTCTCATGTAACGAAAAGAACCTAGTTTATTAATTATACATCGTTTATTGGGATGTAGAGTGACACACGCGAATCAACTTTAACACAAAGCAGGACAGCAAGTGAGAAAAGACAAAGAAAAGAGAAGCAATTCGAACAGTGAACGTTTCCTTTTAAGAAAACAATAAAGTAAAATAGTCTTGACAGAGAGACAAACTAAGTTGGACTTCGTATCTGAGTTGAAGTTTGATCGTTCGTTTGCAAAAACTGGACGCCCCTCCCCCGCCAAACGAAAAAAAAGATAAGATAATATAAGATTTTAAATAATATAAGATTCTACTCTTTGGTCAGCGAATCAGAAATTCCAATTTGTGGGCCTGGAAAAATGTATTTATCATCTGGCAATGGTATAGTAAAAATATCGGAAAGTTGGTGAGCGGTGGTATACATACCAATTTCATCAATGTCTTCTACTATAGGATTAAATTCTAAAGAATGTCGACGTGTCTGATGCGTAGATCATGGATAGGTTTGTGCAGCAAACGGATTGCGGTATGATTGTCACACATGACTCATTTTTAGCCTTGTCGGACAAACGTGACAGTGTCTTATGGAGAAATCAACTTCTGCAAATTATTTATGTGTTTTCTTATCTAAAAGATTAGTTTACCCTTTTCCTTCTTAACATTAGATGCTTAGTTCATTTCGCTATTACTTTACTTTTTTTAGCCCCAATTCAATTTAGTTTTTTTTATCTAAGTATTTTTTACGAGTCAACATTAAACATGTCTGAGGTGACTGGTGGAACTAGTGGTGTTTTGAACGAAGCCTCCACAGTATTTGAAATTGAAATAGATATCCCAACCGATAAAAAGAACAAGCAAATTTTTTTTCGAATGGTAAGAAAGATACATTGCAGCTTAACTGGATAACAATGCCAATCTAATTTTTCTATGTAATATATATTTTCGGACAAATGATAATTCACTTGTATAATTTTATTATTCTTCATAAAGTACTAGTGAAAAAGAACTATTAAAAATTATGTGATGAAACAAAAAGATCGTTTAATGTCTTCGCAAACATTGCTAAAGACATGGAAGATTTGTCACTAGTAGATGCGTACGCCAAGTGAGTCAGCCAGCAAGTTACTTGTTAAATGGAGAAAAATGGTCACCAAGTGTAATCGGTATGCTGTTAAGATATCAGCAACTGGTTCGATGTAGAAGTTTCAAATGGAATTGGAACTTATATCGGTGAGTGTGTGTGATTTAATGTACACAATTTATTGTAATGTACAATAGTTTTTATTATAGAAAAGCCACGTATTATTCACCCAGCACATTTTGGTGATAGCATTGACAAGATTCTCAAAAACTGGACAAAGAGGCAGCTAAAAAAGTTGAGGAAAGTGAAAACATGAGACAGAATTCTAAAGACTAAAACAACAACAAAAACCCCATCGAGGATAGGTAAAGCGATTCAGTCTCAGGCAAGGTTACTTCACCTCTCAAAAAAAGAAAAAGAATGGGAAGTAGATTCTCGAAAGCAGAAATTTTGTTTGATGTGATGAAAGCGACAGCTGAAAGGTGAAAGAAGGCAAAGTCAGAAAGAGTCTTCTGCTTTGCCCATCTCCCTCATTCCAGCTCATGCGTTTCACTTTCGTTTGGTTGTGTTTTAGTGTGTGAGGTTGAGCGTGTGTGTGAGTGTGTGAGGCTCACTCTACTTGCCCAGTTTTCACGAGGTTTCCGCAACAGTTGCGACCGTCTTGTTTTTCCTCGAGTTGACCCCCCCCCCAGTATCAATCACCAACATTTTGTTTTACCCAAAGGGACGAAAATCGGGGATTGGCTACGAACGAGAAAGCCCGGCTAGCAGTGTCAAACGAGACGTACAACAAAAATCTCCCTCTCCTTTAATATATTGCACCAGTTTCAACGAGTGCTTCTGGATGCATGTTTTCATACAAGATGAGGCACAATCAGAAAGTCCGGGTGTGGTTGGACCCAGTGAATCTTAGTTATTTGAATCATAAATCACGAGGTGTACACAAACACACACGAAGAAAAGAAGGTGATCCCAAAAGAAGAAAAAAAACTCGAGGGCTCTTTTTCTACTTCTTCCCTTTTCTATATGCCCAAATAATTTTACGATGGCAATTGAACAGCTGGTCTCTTTAGCCCGTCCGTGGCCTCTATATACATACACAAATATATACAAGGGAATGCACTCTCCTCTTTTTTATTTAAGAAAAAATCACCATGAGCGATGGGAGTGTGTGGTGTGTTGTTGCTTCTAGCTCTTTTCATTTTGGCAAATACCCAAGAAATAAAATAACACCAGACCGGCGTCCATAAAAACGTCTGTGGCAATCGGATCGAGTCGCGGCGCTTTAACGTACTTGAAATTATCCTTGCAAGCCGAACAAATTTTTCGGGTGCATCCACCTTTTCTCCTTCAATTGTGCCCAGTCGAGTTTTGTTTCTTTGGAAAAGTCAGATAATCAGTAAAAGAACTTGTGACTCATCGTTGTTTGGTTGATTAATTTTGAAAAAAAAGGGAACAGGTCTACTGGATAGATTGTCGTCAAAAAAAATTTTCAAGTCTAGCTCGACGCCGACAACTTTTGAAGGATGGCTACGTTTGAGAACGGGAAAAATCGTGATCAAAGTTTGAATCCAATACAAAAAGACTTTTCATAATGGAATTGAAAGTGAAAAAATATATCAAAGAGAAACATCATCGCGCCTTTCACTTGTCTCTTTACTTTCCGACAGGTGATTCTCCCACTTCCGGTTTATATTTTGCTCTACCCCAAAGGCCAATCGAGTTGGGAATTAAAAAAAAACCCGGAAAAAGTTATAACGGGGAGAAAATGTTAAAGACATAAAAAGACGCCATTTCCCTCTGGAAAGATATGTAAAAGAGTCTAAAGAAAGCAAGATTCATCCGATGAATATCCGATTTGTTCCAAGTCACTCACAATTTCTTTGTGGGGTTGTTACTGTTGGGATATGTGCTGCCTGTGGGAAATGATGGTTGGATATGAAACGCAGTTGGCTGACCCCCTACAATTCACACGTCAAAACGGCATCATGAATTTGTTTAGCTTTCCTTGTTTAAAACACGATTCTTAGTTCCAAATTTTAAAGATGAAGTGTTCGTCTTCAAAGTTCCAATTTCAGAATAATATTTTAAAAAAGGAAGTTTGTGAATGTATCGCCGAACCATATAACCCACCTTACACATTTAACCCCAGTCTCCCCTATGTCTCTGGTTAAATCTGTATACCCGGTTATCTCCCAACCCCTCTATGCATCTTGCATGTTGAGGGAAGATTCGAGGAAAAGTCCAGTAATTTTTAGATTCTTCCTCTTCTAACAACCCACCATCATATTTACCCAAATATCCACTCAAGAAGGCATCACCATTCTCTTTATGTCTGTATCACAAAATGGATCAGATTTGTCACCATTACCATTTTAAGAAATAAGAATTGGGTGTTTTCACTTATGTAACGAATACTGAATTCTTCAACCCGAACAGAAATCGGCCATTTCTACCACCTTCGAGGAATACCAAGAAGCCAGTGAAGAATTGGCTGAGTATACGACCGGAACTGACATCACTGAACTTGGGTCGGAAAACGTAAAAGTCGAAGTCGATTCATTCACCTCAATTAATATTCAATCACAAGACACGAGCAACATACAGACAATGAAATTGGTCAGCATGGTTAAACTTGACTCCTCTGCAGAAGGACCACAACTTAACTTGACAAACAACAGTCGCAACCGTTGTGATGTAAATTTGCCCAACATAATTGAAATGATAAAAATTTTATAACATTTTCTTTTTTTAGATCTTGTGTTGCAATATTCCCCACAATGTCTACAAAGATGAACTGTTTAAATTGTTCAGAAAATCCGGGAAAATCTTGGCTAGTCGTCTAGCTACGTATCCTTCCAATGTTGGTACCATTTTGGTACATCTGTGTTTACACAGTTAGCATTGGATTGTTTCGTGATTGACTCGGAAGGTAGAGTTATTAAAATATTTTATTTGGCATCCTTCCAAATTGTACTGAAAACCAACCTAGTGAACCTAGAATGTTTGGAGCTTATAATGCCTTCGCGGAAGTGACGGTGAAATAATTCAACAACCGAATCAATAAAGTCTACGTTATCCTTTATAATCAGTATGGACACAACATATTGTTTCATTAATTACCTGCTGGGCAGATGAAATTCAAATTATATTGAACCAAATGTGAGGGCAAAACGGGTCTTTGTTGAATCCTATTTCCACTACCAAAGACCTTGGCCTTTTCCGGGTTCATTCCAACGTATTCCAAGTCCCGCCAATGTCTTGTGATACTCTACTTTCCCCAAAATTCGATCTGAATCAATCGAATGACTTTTATTGTAAAAGCAGTTTCTCCGCTTTCTTTCAAACTAGTAAACAAATGGCGTTGAATAACACATTTCATAGCGTTTTTTTTACGAGAATAATATACTTTATGGGTAGATTTGATGGGCAGATCTTCTTCTTCGATTTGATCTGTAGCATTTATGATGGCATTTTACTTTGTTCGATTCCTATTGGGAATTCAACAACCGCTTGAGCACCATTTTCTTCGGAAGGAGAAAGAAGAGGAAAAAAGAGAATTTAAACAAATAAAAGGGGAAGGAAATGAAAAGAAAGAAAAAAAAACATTTGGCAGTGGGAAGACGATTTTTCCAGGAGTGGGACAACAACACTCACTTTCACCCAAGGGAACCAGAGACCGAAAGGAAAGAATAAAAAAGAATTGATGGATGCATGGAAAAGGGTGGAGTGGAAGTTTGCCCATCAACAAAAAAAAATCTCATTTTTAGTTTCCAATTGATTCTCTTGCCCTGTAAGCAAGAACTTTCTCCCAAATTTGATCGAACAAAATACTGCTACCATTTGGTGAATCCATCCATCGCAACTATTGAATGCTTCCGTCAGGTCTATTCGTACCATCGGCCTGACGGTGCTTGGATAAGGTTTTGCGCTATTGCACCTTCAGTCCGCTAGCTGAATTCTGTCATAGAAGCGTTGCTGGACATTGCCGCAACTAGATTCCTTGATCGCGATGTCAAGTCTCTGGAATCTGACATTAGGTTCCCAATTTCTATTTTACCACTGAGATTGACCGCGCTAAGAGAACATTTAACAATTTATGGATGGAACCTAGTACAGAAACAATCAGAAAAAACTCACAACAACCTACGCCATAACAGTATTAAATATTTCACAATATGTAAAGATAAATAATATGTTGCTAAAGGTTAACTATTTCTTAGACGCAGGGCCCTACGTCATATGTGGTGTCTTCGATTTCGGGAGAGTACACAATTCCATCTAACTTCTCAAGTTGTACATGTTGGTTTGCCTCATCCTACAGACTTCTCTGTTCGCATCTGCTCTTCGTGGTTGACAAAGTAGAAGGAGAGTTGCCTAACGATTCTAAATATATTCTATATTTAATCCCGATTTTTTCTCGCGCGTTTCAATTTTGAGACAACAGCCACAAAGATGGCTGAGAATAAATCTACTATAGAAAATTTAATGGATCATTTCATCGAGATGGTGAATGCTGAATTGGTGAAATGCGTAGAAAGTGAGTCTAACCTCAGAGAAGACAACAATATTTTGCTGGAAAAAGAAAATGAATTCGCCGAACAAGCCCTTGTAAGCCATTTATTGTTTTCCTATTTTTAAACTATTGCTAATTGATTGATCTATTTCATTTTTTTATCGCTCAAAATATTTCCGCTCAAAAGCATGAACCGACTGAAAGAATTGCGTCATAAACTCATTAAGCATCTTGAATGTGTTAAAGTCAAGTCAACTGGCGATACTCGAAACAATAAGAAGAAATGTGTTGCAACGGAAACATTGTTTTTTAAATGACCATGTCGTAGATGACTTTTAATTTAAATTCTTGCTCTAGCTCTTAAAAACCATAAAGAAAAAAAAGAGAAACTTGAACAAGGAATATAAAATCTGAAGGCTGTGTTGGCTCGGTAAGAACAATAAATGAAAAAAAAATCCAGTCAAGTGTGAACATTGATTTTCCAGGTCTCTTGAGGAAAAAAAAGTATTGGAAGACGAAGTGCGAGATGCCGCCAGCTCTTCCCAAGAGAATTACAGTCTTTGCGAAAAATTGGAAATTTGTCCTGCTGCTGAAGTTGACAATCAGTTAGAAGATGATGAAAAAGATTAAGAAATTGTAAGTGTTCAGTATAAAATGCTAAGTTAAATTCACTTTAACTTCCTTATTAATGCTATCTTTTTGATAGACCAAGAACCAGCTGGATTATAAATGCCAAAAATGTGACAAGATAATTGACGACGCTTCTAACAATGAACCGTCAGTCCATTGTAATTCATGCCAACAATAGATGCACTGGAAGTGCGAAAAATTAAAAACGGACCCAAAAAAATCTGTGTAACACAATGTCAGGAAATGAAGTAATTGGACTGGATTACTTATTTCGAAAAAAAATATCATATGCCCTATTGTACATTCCATTTGAGTGTATGTGTGTTTGGATATTTCTAAAAATGTATATTCAATTTTCAGTGTATGTGTATGTGTACATATTTCATGTCTCTACAAGCAAATGTTTACAATTTGTTAATGTATGAAAACCTGCCGCTCGCCAAACTGCCAGCTAAGCCGAAACGAGACTGCCCTTATTTCGGCCCGCTGCTTCCAATGGCCTTGTGAACCGCGCGCCATCTGGCGGTCACGGAAGGAAGGGCACAGTAACACAACACTTATCACAACAGTTTTCACAAGTATTTTTTCGTCTGATCTTGATTGGATTTCAAAATTTTTTTAATGGACCCACCATGTTTGGATTACAGGAATTACGCCATGAATCGTGACAGCCGTGGAACCATCATCGCCGGAAGTAGCGAACAGCGCTACATCAAAATCATAGTGAAAATCATTTGGGGTGAACTACTAGAAATGTTTTTGGTAATGTCAAAAACATAACTAGAAGGTGCCTGGATGTGGACGCTACTATAGGAAATGCAGATGACATTGTAGTTATACTGGAGCCGCCATACACAATTTATGTATTCACAATGGTAATCTGAACCACAAGTTACATGCAAATGCCCCAATCAACCGTAATGTAAACCCCTCTTTGCGTTACAAAGCTGATAATAATAGAGCTGGTAATGCTAAAAGAGAAACACTCCGAATTCGTTTCCAGTTGTTTTGTTTTGAGTTTTTCATCGATTTTGGTGATTTTTAAGAGCCATTTGATCTTCATGCCGTTTTTGTTGCAGAATCTCTTTTTCTGACTTTTCCTTCTTTCTCCTTTCAGCTGTCGCTTTCGTCACATCAAACAAAATTTCTACTTTCGAAAATCTATTTCTCGTTCTTTTTCGTTTTTGGAGAAGCGAAGTATAACCTAGCCAGAGTCTGAATGGCTTGAGCTATCCTCGTTATCATAATTTTTATTCATGTCTTCACTTTCCTCAACTTTTTTAGCTTCCTCTTTGTACAGTTTTTGAGAATCTTGTAAATACTATCACCTGCAACATATGCTGGGTGAATAGTACGTGACTTTCCTATAATTTAAGAACAATTGTACATTACAATAAATTGTGTACATTAAATCACACATACTCACATATAATAAGTTCCAAATCCTAATAATAAATGGTTTCTTGTTTGAAACTTCTACATCAGAACCAGTTGCTGATATCTTAACAATATACTGTTTACGCTTGGTGACCATATTTCTACATTTAACAATTAACTTGCTGTCTGACTCACTTGGCGTACCAAACTGGTAACCCAAATATCACATGTCGACATCAAACGATATTTGTGATTTATCACATAGTTTGGAATAGTTCTTTTTCATTAGATCTTTATGAAGAATAATAGGATTATACAAAAGAATTATAATTTGGCTGACAATATACATTACTAGAAAAATTAGATTGGCTTTTTGGTTCATTTCAAGCTAAAATATTTATTTCTTACCGTTCCGTATCAAAAAAAAATTTTCCTGTTTTAAACTGTTGTGATATATATTTGAATTTCAAATACTGTGGAGGCGTCGTTCAAAACATCTTTGGTTTCACCAGTCACCTCAGACATGTTTAATGTAAACTTTAGCTTGAAAATGAGTGAGAAAAAAATGAAGAATAATGTGGAACAGCGTTTTTAGTTTTGACATCTATAATGTTTTCGATCAAAGTCTTCATTGCAGAAAGAACTTTAATACTAGCTTGATGGTGTCGGTATACCCCGTTGATGTTCTAAGATTTCAGATTAGGATAGGGGAATGTTTGGTATGTCTGGCGTCGTTGTCAATTTTTCAGTCATTTATAATTTTCCTCAAGCAATTTTACTACTTATTTTCTTCAATCTTAAGTATTTTTACGTATTTTGTAATTCAGACAATTCACCTTCATTACTCTTTCAAAATTGAACCAGAAAATGCTTTTTTCACCTGTAAGTTTTTCAACTATTAAATTATTTATAACCATAACCATATTTTTAACCACGTGTTTGGAACAATTGTTTTTTTACAAGAAGGACGAATTAATTGTATCGTGAATCTTAACACTAGCACTGGTACATTTTGTGTGTACCCAAAGTCCAGGGGAGATACAGCGTACAGGGAAGGAAGCCACGGAGTGAAGAGAAATGGTTTCATTACTCTTTCTTCAAACGAGCTAAATTTGGTTGGTCCTTATTTATATTCGCATTGTAATGGGTAAAATCTAATTTGAAAAATTTTGTGTTAGAATCTTACTAGGATGACAAGATAAGGATCATTCATGCTCAGGAACACGGCGATTTTAACAGTGAATCAGAGCAAGAACAATTAGAAAAAGGTAGAAGGCACAAACGTCAAAGAACACTTATTCACCCAGCCCTGACATCATTGGAAGCAGTAAAGAGGGAGACTTCTGTCAACAAGGTTCAAGTAATAAAATACAAACTCCTGTTGTTTTTTCAACCTTAGTAGACAGCTTCTTCCAAAAGTAAGTGATTTGGCTTATAGAGACTCATATTTTTTTTTATATTGAAATATTTTTTTACAGTGCAAATAACACAAAGCATTTTGGTTTTGAATAGGCCATTATATCGCTGCCACAATCCAATGCTTTCCTGTCTGTTGATTCTGATGTTAGAAAATTCATTCTTCATTACCTATGGTTAATTCATCATCTGAGCCGGCTGTTGCCGTTGATTCTGGTTTTGGAAATGTTAGTTTTACACCTAACTTCTTCTGTTATTTCGTCTACTGATTCTGGCTTTCGTACCTATCTTCCCCCATGCGAAATTGCAAACACATTATCCCTGCTTACTTCTTGTGTTAAGTATGTCTACTTTCTCTCTATTAATTAACATATTTAGTCGAATCTTAATTCACATTTATCTTCATATTTAGGTGGAATAAGAATTAAAAGAATATTTAAAAACAGCACTGATGCAAAACTAGAGCATTAGACTACAAAGGTGTTAAAGCAGGAACCAGAGTGAGCTAGGAAACACTGAAGCTGGCGGTGACGAAGGCGATCATGCTGGCGACGATGATCATGGTGGTAATAGAGAACGTCCGTCAACATTTCGAACGGAGTTGAAGTTGGAAAAAAATGACTTACGACAGAAGCACGGAGGGAATGACACAATTTTTTAATTAATACATTTTTTTACAGTTCCCACTTGCCAGTAAATTTAAAAATCAAAATCAGAAATGTTAAAGTACAATTTTACTTTTTAGGGGCTATTTTATCACCACCAGGTTACTGTTAATATCAGGAATTGGCTTCGCTGTTTCAAGGAAGTTCGTCTGCACTGCAAAACAAAAATTGTGCCGAGTGCCGTAAGTTCGTGGAAATTGGGGCGTTCCGAGATTATCTGGTGAAGCTGGCCGGTCGTCTATTCCGCAATAATTGCCGTTTTCTACGCCTCCGCTCTCCTGATGTTGTGACTTAGAATTTGGCTCTGCCGTCTGTCGAGAACCCCCTCTGACCCCATCGGCTTGCCGGTTCTAACGGCTGCCTCTCCACTGGATGTGGCCTCGGCGCCTCTCCGTCGCTCTTAACGCCTGCCAACGAAAAATTATTATTTTTTGTTTGTTTGTGTGTCTATGTATGTTTTCTACTTTGTTTTTTCCAACTCAGTCCACTTTCGTCGATTCCCCGTTCCTATGGGTTTCTCCCTTTACATGGCTGCGGTGCTTCCCGGGGAGAAAATGATCTGATATGACTTGACAACGTCACTCTTCCCCTGTTTATACTTCTCAACATCGCACCCTTCTTTCCGTTATGTGAGAGACGTCACTTCAGCTTATCTCGTGGTCGAGCGAATGCACAGATTTAATTGCTCTCCCGTTTCCTCGCCCTATATCACTTCATACATTCATGCACTTCATACCTAAAACACACATATATTCTTGACACTGAATAATAGTGTCGATGGAGCTTTACGGAATACTTCGTAAATCACCTGTTGGAAACAGGGAGATAACCTTCAAAGCATTCGAAAGTGCCAAGTAATTGAGTCGCATGGGGAAAACAAGGCTACCTGGGACACGGAATACTGGGGACAAGCAACTTTTTGCTTACATAAATTTTCGTAAAATTATGAAATTCACACAGGTTGTCTAAAGGATACAGACGCCTTTGGGAATGAGTTTTCGCGGAATTACTCACATCGGTTAGTGAGATATTGCGAGAAGAATTTTAAGATGGTCTCAAATTGAATTATTTGAAAATTCATTTAATTTCTCGATGGTTTCTAGTATTTTCATGAAACATTCGATCGGGAGTTCATAAAACTTGCTTCCTCTCACAAGTCGAGAAGGTGGAGGAATCGTACAAATAACTTCAGAAACGCTCAAAGCCATCTCATCGGCTTCTCTTCTACGACGAGGTAACTTAACTAGGTCACTTCCAGTTGGGGTATAGACACGAAAAATCAAAAGATCAGTTTCTTCTTCAATGAAAAAAATAATAGAAACTTAAGCATAGAAATGGATATCGTCTAGTCGATAAGCTTCACTAACTACTACTACAGAAAAAGAACTGGTGCAGCAAAATAACTAGGAACATTGAAATTCTTCGGCTACTCTTGATCTAGACCAGGAAGTGGAGGCTAAGTAATCAGTTTCTTTCGGTGAAGCTCGTCGGCGAAAGAAATTCTGTTTTGATCTCTTGTAATAATTTACTGTAATCCTCTGAGTTTTTTCCAGTTTCGTTTGAAAGAGAATCTTTTAGTGCACCCGAGAGTTATCATTCTCTACTGCATCTGAAATTTTGGCCAATTTTCAAGTTCCCAATTTAGTTTTTTGTTCGAAATTAAACTAGGGATGTTTGGGCAAAGGTGAAAAAATTCGTAGATAGATAAAAATTTGGCAACACAGGTCATTAGCGTTATTCAGTTCTGGAGACTAAGGGTTGCACACAGTGCGTGAAGTGTTTCCTATCTTTTTTAAAAGATAGTATCTTTTTTTAAAAAACGTCTCTTTTAAAGAAATTTGGCGTTTAAGAAAGATACTATCTTTTTAAAAATATAGGAAACGTGCGTCAAACTTCATCACAATCATTTGCATTCTCATCACTAAAAAAAAATTCAGCGCGAGAACCAAATACGGATCTAGATTTATTTGGTCTATTTGCTTTTCCGTAGCAA
This sequence comes from Daphnia pulex, assembly GCF_021134715.1. Taxonomy (NCBI): domain Eukaryota; kingdom Metazoa; phylum Arthropoda; class Branchiopoda; order Diplostraca; family Daphniidae; genus Daphnia; species Daphnia pulex. The sequence goes on along the minus strand of NC_060026.1, from coordinate 9,335,522 downwards.
AGAAAATGTTCAGCTAAAATGTGACTGTCACTGTCTTTATATAGGAAGGCAGACTATGATTATGGTTACTAATTACAATGATTACAGACGTTTCGGCACCGACTAATAGGTTAGTCACATTCGGCACTGCCTACTGCCGTTTCGGCACTGAATTATTACAAATTCGGCATTAGTCAGTATGATATGAAAAATGCATTTTATTTTCAGAAAAAAAGCAATTACAAATACTTAACATTTACTCTTCCAATTCAACTTCACGGTGATCATCAGCATTTTTAGTAAATTTGAAAGAATTTAAATTAGAATGGTGTTCAAGCTATTTTTTTGTCATCCCACAACAAAAACAACTTAGAATTTAAGGGCGCGTAAGTTTTATTTTTACTCTTAACCTGTGATGTTGGATTAACATTTCTTCATATAGCTCCGCAAGTTGAGCTTCCTTAGCTAATACATCAATGAGCATGTATAAAGGCACCCCTTTACCATGTTGTCAGGGACCACAGTGCACGTTAAGTCGCGTATGCCAAGCTTCTACGTCATTGTTTGTTCGCATCTTTCTATAGTGTTGACACCAAGAAGAAATGGGCCAATTTGTATTAGTTATCCATGTTTGTTGCACATACCCAAACCATTTTCTTTAGATTTGGGGTATCAAGATTATTATTATTATTATTATTATATTTAACATTTATATAGCGCCCTTTAACAAGACTTGATCAAAGGCGCTAACATTTTCATGGCCAGGGAAACAGTACAGTTTTCCATCAGCGGGGACAGTTAAACAGATGGGTTTTTAGGGCGGATTTAAAAGTTGAGAGTGACTCCTTGGTTCTAATATTCGGTGGCAGGCTGTTCCAAAGGACCGGCCCAACTCTGCAGAAAGCACGATCCCCATAGTGCGCTGTTCTTGTTTTCGGCACCAACAGATGTTTTGCACCTGCCGACCTGGTCAGTACCGTCGAGTCGCGCAGCTTCACCAAGTCGGCAAGGTACTGCGGCGCCAATCCGTGCAGACAGCGGTAGACTAGTACCAGGACCTTGAATTCAATTCTCCTCTTAACCGGCAGCCAGTGCAGGTCTCTCAGATGACGAGTGATGTGCTCTCGCCTTCCAAGGCGCAGAATTAGCCTAGCCGCTGAATTTTGTACTCTCTGCAGCTTTCCAATCACACTCTCTGGCAGGCCACTAGTAGAGCATTGCAGTAATCGATAGTCGATATCACCAGCGCACGTACCAGCGTCCGTGTTGCGTTGATGTCCAGGTATCTCCTGATTCTGGCAATATTTTTGATCTGAAAGTAGGCCTTTCTGCAGACTTCATTCACATGCCTTTCGAACGATAGGCCAGAATCAAGAGTAATTCCAAGGTTTTTGTTTTCCAAGATCGTTGGTTACTGAAGGCACTGAGTTCAGAAGGTGGTAAAAGGCATTTTCAATCTTAGTAACTGGGAGTAGATGGAAGCACAAGACTTGTTTGCAAAGAACCTTCACATTTTTATGACTGCGGTATGCTGAAACGAAAACAATCTTTTTTAACTGTCTGGAAAGACACTGAGTCCAGTGGAGTCCGCAACCTTTTACTTGGTTAAAAGGAAGAACTAGGCGCACTGCTTGCCACACAGCTTTTCAAAATCACACACTACTTCAACGACTCTGGCTTGTTTTTTTTTAAAATAACCTCGTAGAATAATTTTAAAACTTTCTCATAATCCCACCTTTTTCTTCGGGATATAAAACAAATACTAAAGGGACTTGCTCCATTTCATTCGATACACGAATCATGGCGTGTATGGACCATGGCTCCATAAAGGGGGCTTTAACGATTCAAAAAGTGCCCCCAAGAAACCACCGTTTAGCTCTTTTAAAAAACTCTATTTGCTGCTCAGTGAAAAGTAATAAATCGCGACCTGGTTTCTTAGGATTAATGTCGTGCACCTGGAACTCCTTTGGCCTGACTTTTTTTCACTAGCTCAAAATCTATTTTGGGTGGATTTGGTGGGATCTCATCTTCTCTGAATCTAATGTTACTACTCGATAAAAATTTTCGATTTTGGAGAGACACCATTACAATTTATCAGATTCAATTATCAGTTCACTAAAAAGTACACAATAAAACATAATAAAACTTTTCTGATATTGTATTACGAAAATTATAGTCATATAAGTGAATGTCAAAATATTTTTTTTTAAACATTGGATGAAAACGCTTCTTCAGACAACAAATGTATTGTAACAACGACAGATTAACTTTCGGTATCTAACACTGATTGACGTTAATCTGGATTTAAACGTAACCTTAGATTTCCCATGAGGTTCCCCATGAATTACGAACGATCCAGTAATCTTCTCCAAGAAGAGTCTATCCCACAGCAACCATACGTTATTCACACCCAAATTATCACATGCAACGGCAGTGTAAACGCCTCTTCTAAATTTCGATCATAGTGTAATGTTATAAAAATTACGAAATGAGATAAGCACATAATTTGAATTTAATTATTGTTATTAAGAATACTTACTTGTAACAGTAGGAGGATTTAGAAAAAAAAAATTAGTTTAACACAGAGTTTACAATGCTAAAATGAACATAGTTAATCATAGTGATACTACAGTAAACTACAGTGAATTCGGACAGTTTACTTTAGTTGTGAGTATAGTTCCTTACAGCCGAACTATGCTTAACTATGGTCATTTCTTTAAGATGGTCTGTGCTCACAAGTACGTCATATTTTCATAAAATACCATGCTTTACTTTAGTGTAATATATTCTCAATAAATTTATTCAATAAATAAAGTAAGATGATGATTTTGTTTGGAACCTAGGCCTTTATTCTTGACATAATTAACACAGTTATTTGGAAAACAATTATTTTGTGAATTTTTTGACATAATTAACACAGTTATTTGGAAAACTTAATGAAAAACCAATTCAAAGACAACAATTCAATTTTCTTATTTATTCTTCCTTGATGTACTGTTGAATTTCACCGTGATGACTAGTGATGTCGGACTTCTTAGGCATTGGTATGAAATTATCTTAAACAGCTTCTAAACAACAAGTTTCAATTACTTTTACGATCACGTTATAAATGATTAGATGAAAATATCTTACTGATAATTTGGGCCAATTCCAGCTTGTTAATGACAAGTTTTCCAGTGTTTCTATTCTGCCCTCCCACTTGATTTGTCATTTTGTGCGTCTTTAAAAACTCTCGAGAATATAAGAGCTGCATCAAATCCCAACATATGTCGACAGCTTCTCTGTAGAAAGAGACTCCAGGATCATGGGGTGAATTAGAAACATCTGAAATTATAAACAGCTCATTATAACATGTTATTAGGCACAATTGTTGAAACTGAAGAACCAGAAAACAGTGAAGCTTGATGCACATTTTTTCTACCTGGATTTGGAATGTGTTGGGTAGCATCAGGTAAAATCTCAAATGAATTGGCTAGAATCAGGTAGAATGGATTGGTTAGTAGCAGGGGGAATCGATGGCTTGTAGCAGAGGATATCTATTGGATAGCAACAGGTGTACTGTATTGGTTAGCACTTGGTGGAATGTATTGGTTAGTACTAGGTGGAATGTATTCTTTAGTACTAGGTTGAATTAGATGCAATGTTGATGTATGTAGCAACCGTCGATCCGATCATTGATGTAGTGAATTTATGGGTGCTATTCTGAATTGGAAAAAAGTTTAATCTTATAATTGACTCAAACATTTTCCAAGAAAAAGAAGACTAAACGCGCGAATAAAATGAATTTGTAATTACAGTGGCATTGTAAGGGTAGAGCGATTGTTTTTCTGAATAATTTTTTTTTATATTCCCAAGCCCTTGCAATACCATCCACCATGACAAACACTATTGTTAGAGTCACAATTAACTAGTTGTTGCTCACTAGAAGTTAGAACAAAAAAAGATTGTTTAGTCATGTCGAATATATTATCCAGAAAAGATTTAAATAAATAATTTATTGTTGAAATATACTTGCTACATGGAAAAAAACTATAAGGAAATGCTCATAAAAACTCTTTTTTTATTTATGTTATGGTACAGAAAGTGTAAAATTACTTCTTTTTTTATGCAACACGGATATATCAGAACAAATGGAATTAAAAAAATGCTTATCCAAAATTACCTGGGAAGAGTAGAAGTACCAAATAAGATCATCCAAATGAGCTACGATGACGAAGAACCTTTTAAACTGAAATTGATCTGTTTATAAACTCATGAACATTACTGATACAAGTGCAATGGAAAGGTTTTATTTGCTGTCTTTGTGGACACTTACGCATAGCAATATGCAACACATTATAGTGCAGGTATTTACCAGCTGCCTAGTTGAATTTGAGCAGCTGCAATATAGTCAAGTTAATCACCCTGTTAATGTTTTCTAGCCACAAAGACGATTAGCCATTATTAACTTTAGTACAAGATACCAAATAGACGTTACTAAACTAAACATAAAACTACTATTGGGCAAAACCAAATAACATTTAATAACAACTAACTACTAACCGTACGTCAGCTCTAGCTTTACGCCTACTCATTTTGATAAATAATACATTATAAAAATAATATTCTGTTAGATTGCTACGACGAGAGCAATCTGAGATAATCGACTGAGACAATACCGCTTCGATGAGAGCAGTACAATAACGAGACGAGATCGAGAGAAAAAACTTCGTTGATGTGAGCAATTTGAGAGGGTGGGACAAAAACTGTTGTGATAAGCGAGCAGTGGAGAAAAAATTCAAAGAGTGTTTGAATCCTGGTCCATTGTTCGAATCCAGTCTTTAAAGGAAATATCCTTCTTTGGTCCAGTTTTTGGCACGTTTTCGAATCAGAAGTGGAAGCTAAAAGCTTCGGTGGCGCTACTAAATTCAACTTTCTGATCTTTAGCTCAAGGGAAAAGCTAAAACCGCTCTACTAGGTCACACATCTTCTAACTAAAACTACATCAAAGCTAAAAATATTTTTCGTGAACAATACAGTCAACCCAAGAAAGTCGTAATCGCTCACTTCAAGCTAGGCACTCATCAATCTACTCGTCACAAACGCTATACTCGTTCCAGTTTACGCTCGTTAACAGATCAACTTGAATCTCATATTCGAGGATGCGAAGCTCTTGGAACTGCCCCCGCTTTCTACGGCTATCTTCTAGTTTGATTTCTTATCGACAAGCTTGCCATCGACGTGCGCAGAAATCTCACATGCCATCAATGCACCACTGATTGGACTCTCAACGAATTACGAACAACTACCATTGAACGTGAAATTGAAATCATGGGTGATGACTACGATCAAGTCACACCTTCTTGCCCTGCCTTAAAACAAGTCCAATTCACGCCATCCCAACCTTCTTCACCATTCTCTGGAAGAAGATGTCCATTTTGCTTAGGTGACGCTTGACCATTCCCAAACTCAATGTACCAAATTTAAAGGATCGGAAGATCGAGTAAAAGTCGTCAAGATCAAAAAGCTCTGTTTTAATTGTCTTTTTTTTACCACAACAATCCGAAAGAATGTCCGTCCCGCTATTAATGTCAACGATGTCATCAGCCACACACCAAACCAGTCTTCACATCCAGAGCCATCCGGAATGAACCAGGAACCTATCAGAAGAGTCTCTTTCATCCACTTTTTTCTAGAAAACGCAATCTTTGTCTCTCTTTTGCCCGCATTTGCAGAAGTCGTCTCACCTGCTTCACGGCAGGTTGCATTTCTTTTCTTGCTCACACAGAACACATTTCGACCTCGCTACCATAGGTCTCTCTTTCTCCCTTTAACACAGAACCTCGCTAACACAGGGTTCTTTCTCTCGTCAATTTTCCCTTATCTCTTCTCACAACGAAGTGTTCTAAACTGAACTTGTACTTTATACATTCGGATTGAAATTAAAAACCAGCGTCGCTATTTCTCGACATTTAGATTTAGATTTTTTGACTAATTGCATTCATATGCAGGAAAAATTGTAAACTAAAAATTCGATCTTGTATCCAATGATTCACTTATGTTAAAGAAACTTAAAAACGGATAAGACAACATTGGCTTGCATTGGTTAATAGAACCATTTAAAGAAAAGTGTGTTCCTCTTCTAGTACAAACTTAACTCCCAGCAAAATGAACTGCACTTTATGACAAAAGTGTTGCACATATACCAATTTATGAAATACAGACGACATGCGAAAATCTTCTTTTATATTATTCGGGGACCCATGAACTACAAAAACTCATACAATAGTTTATTCAAAATAATCAAATAGTAAGCAGTGGCACAAAGTCAAGAAGGTTAGATTTACAGCAGCTAGTATTCGAAGTAACGAGAACACGTTAGACAATCCTTCAAAGTCTTTGTTCCAACAAGGTTTACCAAACTGATTGCTGTACGTTCCGATCTGAAGCTACTGAGTATGATATTTATATCATGTTATAAAGAAATTGTATATATATTCTACCCTCATCTATTTTCAGTAAGGGAATAAAACATGGTAGTAATAGAACTTCTCAATTAAAAAACTAATGAAAAAGTCTAATCTTCACAACATGTTGAGGTTTGTGATGCTGGATTGCAAGTTTCTTTAACGCACTGATCTTGCTGCGACTCCAGATGGCATTTTCGTGGGTGCTTGTCATGAAAAAGCAATTATAAAAAAATCTTTCTGAGAAGCTGCCACAAAAGACAAAAATTTCTTCTCAATGTAGACCATGACGGAATCCATCATCTTAACCGTCGAAAATCCTTTTTCCTTACAGGTTTTAAAAAGTTTTGCTGTTACTGTAACAGAAGAGAATGTGCATCACTTTGCCGACGGTTATCCCAATTTTCCAAAATTTTCCCAATTTTCAAAATTTTCAAAATTTGTTTCAGAAAAGTAGCTTCCAATTTTATTTAATCCAAGACAAAAAAGATAAGCATCATGCACAATATTTTCAGAATATGCAATGTTTTTACACGACGGGATGGTTGGAGGAAGTAGGCTGCAAATCTATAGTCATTTTTTAAGATCACAGTTTCTACTCAGTCTTTTTTCTACAACAGCAAATTGGACACGTTTAGAATTAGAACTTTTAACTGAAGATGAGGAAAAAGCTGCGGAATATCGTGAATAGTGCCAGTGTTCGACGGAACATAAAATAAATAAAGAGTCGTTAGTTACGACCATAATTTTGGAAGCTAATCATTTGTTACAATATCTTTTTCTTGTTGTGTTTTATTTTGAAGGTAAAAAAATATGAATAATAAATTCTTTCTTTTCAGGCATCGTAGACAGCACCTATTAACAAATTGGCCAATCCTTTGAGCATTTCAGGGTTTACACATGCCGAAACAGTTATTGTGATATGATTCTGCAATTTACTTGCAACAAAAGCTTGAAGTGTGAGAACAGGATGGCCATGGTCAAACTATGATGCTCGAGTTTTTGAAAACAGTGTGATTTTCGGTCGACAAAAACACCAAATACTAGCAGGTAATTAAAAATATTCCTGACGCTAATGAAATTTGAGGTCGATTTCAAGTCTCTCAACGTCAGTAGAGAAATGGACCAATATCGTGAATTGTTCTTGGACTATATACGTACAAATTGTTATTTACAGAAAAAATTGTCATTTTTTATGGTTACACATGAATTTTCACATCATGGGAGACAGACCTACCCACTCAGTCACAGTCCCGTAGACTTTTTAAGGTACTCTAAATGATGATCCTTCGAGTATAAAACGGGTATTGGTCCGATTGGAAAATCTTTTCGTTGACTGAAGTTCTTATGCATGATTCGACTGGATCTTTTTCCAAGTGTTATTTTTTCTTCATGTTGTTAACATAATTTTATACTTGAAGTTGATGGCATTGATCAAGATGATAAATACAAGATAGAAGAAGAAGAGCAAAAAGAGGAAGATTTAGACCACAACGAGCTATTCAATGGTGAAGTAAAACGAGACAGAATATCGTTGTCAATTTGATCGATTATAAATGTTTTTTAAAACAAGAGGAAACGCGAAAACCATTTGCACCTTTAACAAATGTTTATTTGTTAGAATATTCAAATGAGAGGAATATAAACATTTTTTTCACCAACGAATGGTTGTTTACTTTTTGGAAGCATTTGGAGAAAGGTGTTCTACTGCTGCCGACGAAAAACTAAAGACCTATCTTGCTGAGCGCCCACTAAATCTTTAAGTGTGCTGGCTTTCGCAATTTCCGTTGCCAAAAGTCGCTCGTTGTAACCTTCCTATTTTTGTCGGGTTGTGGAGGCTTTACACTGCTGAATAACATACGTTACATCCTACAAATGAAATAATAAGTAAGACTCTTTTCCGGTAATCTTATTTTGTTTCATTGAGAGATAGATAAATATTTCCAATATTTCCTCCTCTTCAGTATATTTCTTCTATGTTTTTTAATTTTTTTTTAAAGGGAGATTCTATTTTTCCAACATGCGAGTTACTTCAATCACCCCATTATCTTTTTTGTTTATTTTATCAGAGTCTGGGTTCTCATCTCCTTAGAAATGAGAGATCCGGTACTTCTGTTCTTGATATATCAATAGCAGAAGTTATCTTTATGCCCTATACCAGTGGAGAAACCAGAAAAAAACAATTGTCACAATTAACAAAGCTGACGTAGAAAACACTTTGCCTACAATCGACGATGCACCAATAACAGAAAAAGACTACCTCAACCTAGAACCCTTCAAAAATTTTCAAATTTCAGACACATCATTGCTACGCCCAGCTGGAAAAAAATAAATTTGATCTTAAAAACCTCAATGAATCTCACAACGTGCAATTTACTCGACTTACTTACTCACTTACTTAGAATCAAACTTTAAGAATAAAGATTTACCACACAACCGGACTTTGCAATGGCTTGATCATAACTACCAGAAGATTGGTCTAGAATGGTGAACAGGAACTGAAAAAAACACCCTTTTCTTCAGATTACGAAAAAAGAATCAGCCATATGAACCTGTTAGCACCAGTTACATTTTTTTTATTGCCTTTCTAGTTTCGTTGCCTTATTTTGTTTTCACTGTTGTATCTTTTGAATGTCTATGTTTACCCACCCATTTTGATTGATTTTTACATTATTCAAGGTCCAATTCTTTTCTCAGTAAAGGGAAAGGAAACACACTCCACATGGTGATGGCAATTTAGCCTTAAGGTATATCAGGATATTTACATGTTTCCTTATCCGGTGATAGAAAATATGCGCATCCCTAACATGCACATTTTATGGTTCTTATATTGTTTCATTTATACCCCGGTGATGGAAATATGTATACCCATTTGAGTTCTTATATCCTTCCAATTACCAATTTTATTCCTTCTCAATACAAACAATTATTTTACAATAAGAGGATTAATTCTTTTCCTCAATAAGGGAGAAGGAATGTATTGAGCCAGTTAGCTCAACTAACCCTCGACGGATATAAGTCAAAATAGACTGTAAGAGTAACAACAAGTTTCGGGCTCTTTCACCTGTCCTCTTTTCCTCTTCCATCATACGCATGATCTGGATGCGTCCACACTCTTATTTAATTAGGTGTTTGTGTACGTACCCCAGTGGGGTGTACGACATTCAGGCCCAGTCATTCAGGCCCACGTCTTTCAGGCCCACTTTAATTGGGCCTGAACGTGTTCTTTTGAGAATAAATACTCGTGGATTTGGCACGTAAAGTGCTAAGAGTTCTTTCAGCTCTCTTTCAAGCTCCAGCTCCAGAATAAGACCTCTTTATACTGCTCTTTTAGTGTACTGTATTCGTGTATGTACTGTGGGAATAAATACAAGGCATTGCATTAAGTACACTGCAATTGGGGGTCCTAATGAAACTTAACACTTTAGTTAAGCAATTTGATTTAAGTCAGTCATTGTTGGTAGACTGTAAAAAGGAGAGACCTTTTACTGCCTGTATTCATCTTGGTGCTGCCGTGTACTTGTATTACTATAACAGAGAGTGTATTTTGACGAGTCGAATTTCACCACCCTATTGGAGGTAAGCGGATGCCTGACACTTTGTGCACTACTGAGACTACTCTCAACTCCTTCTACACCACCCTCATATCCTGATCAATTGGACGAAAGCCAAACTCCCACCCACCGCTTCAAACTCATCCATAACCATAGATGGGGAAGAAGAATTTTTATGGATGAGCTCGTTGAAAACAGTACTGTACAGAATCTTTCGGTTTTTCTTCGGTGGTGGGGGAAGACATTTGTTTTCTGCTTGATTAGATTCTTCAGAGTTATTTGTAGCACTATAATGATTGCGAGCACCTGTGAAAAAAAACATGAGAATTGGTGTTATTTTTAAATTCAAAAATTTTCTGACGCAGGGCTCTTAAGTTTCTTTCTAGTTCCTCCCTGACAGCTTCTAACACCTGAGATTCTGATAATACAGATGATTTTATCCAGGGTTTTTTTAAAACGCGGATCAAGAATTGCACCTTGACGTTAAAGAGGCGAGCAATCCTTTCGCAACAGACTTGCAGTTTGTGGTTTTACCAGTCAAGGGACTTTCAGGATTGAACACCTCCAAACCGTTTCTTTCCATAGTTATGGAAAGTTTATTTACCAAGTCTAAGTATAGGCAGGGATCACTTTCCCCACAGTTTCAAAGTCGTCTTGGAAGTCGTCACTAGCCTCTTCGAACATTCAAAGCATGAAAATCAATTCCTTTATTATTTTCATTTCGAATGGCTCCAATTTTTCCGTGTTTTTTAGTGACATTCAGTTTTCCATTAAGTTCAGGGGCCATTTCGAAGACTCAAATTATGATCTCTTACAAGTAGAATTAGGAATTCCACCTAGTAGCATTCCTCGCCGGAAGTAGGAGTTTTGCTAAGTTAAAACTCATGTTAGTATCGAGGACACTTTTTCTTACTGAGTTGACTATTTTACTAGCGTGTTCGATAGTCTGTGCCAGATTTTTCTATAAAAGGAAACAAATATCGTTAATACAACAGCTATGAAAATAAGCAAAAATTAACTTTCTCCCATTTCTTTTTTACCATCTTTTATCGCCAATTGAAGAAGTTATGTTACAGATTTAGACCTGAGAGATGAAGGCAAAGAGTACCCTGACTTGTTGTTGACAGCCTCCATTGTCGCTTTGCTCAAAGAAAAAAATGTGTCTTGCAACTCTTGCTCAAGATCTGCATGCTCATAAAGAATATTGCGATCTTCGGCAGAGAAGTGACTTACAGCCGCTCGTAGGCTACCTTTGGTGACTCGTGAGCCACAATCTCCATAAGCTTCAGCAGATAAGTTTCCAGCTGGAATTTAAGTTGCGTTCGTGCCGATTCAAAAAGCAAGAAACATACGCGACAAGCGGCGGCTACCACGGATAGTCACTTGAAATTCAGAAGCAAAAAGAGTGACCGACACGTTTCGTATTGGATCGGGGTTTGAAGCGATGGTACGGCGTCAATCACGTCCGCTCCTGTTTCCACCGGTATGGCGGGCAGTCTAAGACCAACATGAATCATTGCTTTGTTATTCATTCGCTCCAACAGATTGATGAGGCTCAACAGAAAGCGCAGCAACTTTCGGACGTAGGGTAATTCGTAGGGCATAGGGCGCGGCCAAAACTCTTGGTCAGTTGATTTGGCTGAGATAAAGGCAACATCCGGTTAATTGACGTAGTCTTGGGCAGCAGCGTCAATGCTTTGAGGAGAAGATGTTTTTTTGGTCCAGCTGAAATAGTCACAACGGGCGCTTCCGCCTCCACTCAGGAGAAACGATCAATCGATTGGCAAGTCGTTCAAATCGTTTCGGCATTGCAATCCGTGCCGGCGGTTGCATTTTATCCGCCGGATCAGGTATGGGTATTGATTCAGGGCTCTCGTAGATAGTGGGCGTATCGACGTAGGACCAGACGGCGTCTCGACCGTTATTCCGCTCTTGGACAAAAATATTGGAATTAACAGCTAATGTCTTCGGTCTCGGCTTGGGAGATTTAGACTTCTTATAAGCCTTGAAGGATCATAGTCAGCCGTTCTCATTTTGAACTTCTAAAATAAGATGCAATTAGATAAATTAAAGAGCTGAGAGGAAAATGGAACTATGATTACCTTGCAATTTAACGATCCTTTCGTTTCTTGAAGAGGAAACTGCGGCCTTTGTTCGTAAAGCAGATGCACAAATTCACTCAGAGAATGTTCAGCAGATTTTCTCAAGAGATCTAAAATAATAGAATTTTCATTCGAACAACTTCATTAGACTGCCCCCAATAGATCTTGCATGTGTTCCAGCATCAGCTAAACCTTTAAAATCAATGACAGCTGATTCCTGACCTGGGTCAGAAAGATCGAAGATCTGGAAAACTTATGTGATTTCAAAAGATGCAGGCACTAAAATGTCACCAATTAGTTCATAAGAGAGGAATGTAAGACTGCAGGCCAACTATTTTCGTGCGTTTTGCTCGACTGTGTTAACTGTAGTTGACCTAGATATTTCAACGAATCAGATCACCTATAGAAATGGACCTCTATTGCCCTTTTAAATGGAAAAATCGGTAACAAGTTCAAGATGCACTGCAAGTGTAACGGCGCAAGTAAACAAACACACTTTGTTTATATGTAAAAAACAAACACACTAAATATATGTAATTACATAGCATTACATGGAAAATTACATGTTGGGTTACAAGGTGGAATGGTTTTTTGGGGGTTGGGGAGGGGTCAAATCCCTAGCCATACACAATCTATACTGAAATGTCAATGTCTCAAATTTCGGTGGAAACGTAGTTATGATAACATTACGTTCCCTGGCCGTAGAATAGAGACCCCGTAGAATACCCAATAAGTTTAGGATAGGGTAACACAATTTTGTTTCTCCGTAGTGGGGTAAGGGATTGAAGCGTCTTTGAAAAAATGCAAATTTATTTGAAAAGGGTTCTAAAAGGGGTTAGGGAAAATTTAGACTTATTGACGACAGATCGATCGTATCCTTCAGTATAAATCTGAAAGTTCAAGAATGTACATAAAAATGGAGCGGATCGTAAGCAATCTCTGTTGGTAGTTTTAATGCGAAAAGCTCGAAAGAAACGTATCTGTTGTCATGGAAATTTTCAGATTTTTTACAATGTGCACTAAAAAACTAACTGCAGACCTCAAGTTAATGCTGGTCATTTTTGAAAATTTGAGTAAGACTAATTTTAAATTAATTATAATTTCAATAACAAGCAATTTTTTATTGGTAGTGTTCATTTTTAACTATCCAAATCACCTGTCCCTTGCCCGTAAAAATGTGGGTATCACAACACAGTTAACGGAGTCGTTGACAAAATCGTAATTTTTCGTGAACCGCACGGTGCTATTTGCCAAAATTCTGCACATCTCAGATTTTCTGCAAACGTTAGCATGGAAAAGGAATTTTGTGAAGCTTGCGTCGACTATGGAGCCCCAATGAGATCGAAAAACGTTTTACGTGTTGCAAATGCCAACTACTTGTCCAATGTTATTTGTATTACTTGCATTGTATAATAAAGAGGTTTACGGTCAAGAAAATTATTCAATGAATATTTGACGACGCTGGAACTCAAACATTTCATCTAAGACATTTTGGTTTCCAATTGCATAGTATCATATTGTTGTTTCTGACATCCCATTTTTTAGTTCTTTTAGATGACGAAAATTCTGCCGTTTACTTTTTCAAATGACACTTGTAAATGTTTCTGTAGTAACCATGTAACCAATTTGATGAAGAATGTTTTTTTTCTGATTTTCTCATTAAAATTTTTAGTTTCCATTTCACATAAACGTACATTACGATTCCCATTTACTTTTTTACGTTTTATAAACAATTAAATATTAATGACAAATGAGTTCAATTTTCCCAATTATGAAATAAAATAACATGAAAATATTATTTCGTCCCCTGAATATAGGAATACGCTACGACATGGATTGATTTTTCCAATGCTTGCTGTTAAGAGTAAAGAGTAGTAAGGCTTACAATCATCTGAGGGGAAATGTTAGCGATGGACTCCTTCCCTTGCCATCTCATAGTATAGCACCATTCAAAGTCTAGTAAGGGGTATACTCGGTTGATTTGGACTAAACGACTTTTCAATCGAAGCAATCGCGCGTAACTTAAAGTGAAAAGAAAAACATATCAGAAACAGTTCTTTGGTATGGGATGAGATTTCTGTCAAAAAAGGACACAAGTTTTCAAAACAAAATATTTATTCGAAGGACTCGTTGATTACGGCGGAGAGAGTATGATAACAAACAAGAGCGAAAAACTGGCAGATTATGCTTGTGTTGATGTTTCGATGCTACAGATCTAAATGGGCCCAACATATCGCTGTTTACGCAATTAGTGGTGCGGCCAGTGCTATTGTTATTCAAAACATTGCTGTCAAGGCAATAAAAGCTTTGAAAAAGAAAGGCGCAATTGTGACCAATATTTTTTGTGATGGTCACCACACTTATAAAGGAGTACAAAGACTGTTTGGTGTATCTGGAGAAATGGAACACGTCACAAATTATATTAAGCATCCTACCGACCCAAATCTATTGAAATTTTAGATGTCCCCCACATTATGAAGTGTATTAGAAATCAAATTTTCACGCACAAATATATGCAGTTAATAATTATTTATATGTCGTTTTCTAAAACTATCTTGTAAAATTTTAAATTTTTCACAGTTTCAAGGAGAAATCCAATTTCATCCCTTCCAGAATCTCGATAATGCTGAAGAGAAATATCGATCAGGATTATTCCCGAAGTTATAATCACGAAGTAAAATGCGTCCTTGTAAGGAGTGTGGTCCCCCTATAGCCTATACCCTAACCGCAGTCCCACTGAAAAACGTTGCACCTACTTTTCCTCCTCCCAAAAAACACATACCACAATTTAACAAGGGGTCTTATGGGACTACGACTTTCCGAATTTTTTTCAATATGAAGGGATAATGCTACCTTGCAGGAAATATATGTGTTAAACTTCAAATCTTGCTCTATTTTTGGGTATAATTTGCTGTTAAATTCCCTAACTACCAAGCTTATAAAAAATTAAGAACCTTGAATACGATAGTGCAGAACACATTTTCTTGTTGTTAATGCAGCCTCATTTCATCCTGAATTTTTGGGCAAGACAAGGGGTAACGGAGATGGCGGCTTTGATCAAGTGGCTGCACTACTGAAAAATGTAAAGGAGCGCATTCCCAGAAAGCTTCCAGATTTATTCATGGGGCTGGTACTGAATTTCGGACGATTCGGCAAAAACCATTTCGGCAAATTGCCGAAAACCGTTTCGGCAAAGTTGCCGAATTGTCACCTATGAAATTACCGATTCGGCAAAAGTCGATTCGGCAACTGTGCAAATGTAAATTGGCGGCAAATACTGTGGAATACACTGATAAAAGAATAGCCTACTACTTAGTCTACCTTATTCTAACGTCAAGTGAAGTTGATTGTGATTCTTATTAAGGAAAATTATAGTTCTGAAATGGGTGAAGACAAAATTTGCGTTATTTGCAATGATGGATTTACTGGTAGAATCATTCAGTATGTTTCGTGTGTGGAATGCAAGGGTCCTGTTCATCTTTCCTGCATTCCTGGTAACAAACGGGGAAAAGGTAGAATTGATTATTTATCTATTATTTTGAAAAGTATGTGATACATGTCCTTTTCAGTTCTTTCAAAAGCAACTTATGTACTTATGAACAAGAACAATGAGGCTTTTTACTTTCAGTGTGCAAAATGCCCTACTGTTGTGCCTCAAGTCGAACTCATGGCTCAGGCCGCACAAGTGGTGAAAAATGCGCGAGCTACGCTTGCAGAAACATTCAAACTTACTTTAGGGCCGTTACACTCAATCCCAAATAAAAACCTCCATGCACGACCAACTACGCATTCTACTGACGTCATACCATTTACTCCAATCGATGGAATTTGCCTTTCTACGATAACGCCTGAGATTGAATTAGCCAATGCATTGGCAGGGCTTCCGGTACGAATTAAAGTTCAAATTAAATTACTTTTTTTATTTAATAATATTAATTTTGCGCAAATGATATCAACAAGTTCTGCTGCTGATGGCTATTCAGAAAAAAATGCGTCAAGTGCTCCTCATGATATCCAGATGATATCAATAAGTTCTGCTGCTGATGGCAACTCAGAAATAAATGCGTTAAGTGCTCATATGGAAAAGACTAGCTTCTTTGCCAGGCCTGTTGCTACTCAGGAATCGAGTCTGCCGTCCTTGCCTGTTCAGGAACGATCAAGATCAGGTGATCGATCTCACAGAGGAAATGGTTTACGAAAATGGCACATTGAGCCAGCAGCAGGCAAAAGGTATTGATAATTTTGGCTGTTGTTTCGATTCATTACTAATTAAAATTAAAATTATCCGCCTAGACTACACCCTATGCTGATCGACGACACTGATCGTGGTCTCGGAATTCGCAACACGAGAAAAAATGGAACTGTCATGTGGTGCTGCAACTACCGGCCAAATAAAAATCCTTGTCGTGGACTAGTTTCCCAGATTGGAGATAAATTTGCGGAGCATCACCCGCATTCGTGCAAGGCAAAGTCCCACCATAAAGTCAACATGGTTCTTGCTGCCGAAGCCAAAAAGTATGCCTTATCTCATATTAACGAACCTGCCCTAAAAGTCGTTGAGCACATGGTTGTTAAGGCCCTTGATGATGACCCAAATTGGAACCCAATTAACCCCACAACGTTAGCTAGGGCTGTAAATCTGGTAAAAGCAAAGCGCACTGCTAAACACCCAACTGATCTTTTTTTCAAATCAAAATGGACTTAATGCCCACTTCGTTTTTTAAAGGAGAAGTTGTAGTTGGTTCTAAACGTCATTTAATTTTCATGACTGACGAACAACTAGCGCTTTTAAAAACTGCCGTTCGATGGTATGCCGACGGAACCTTTAAAACCATAAACTTCCCTTTCACTCAACTATTTTCCCTCCATGGGTTTCTAAAAAAGAATGGGCAGTTAAAGCAGGTTCCACTTTGTTTTGTGTTTATGTCGGGAAGGACTCAAAGAGATTACCGCAAGGTTTTCGAAAAGATTCTGGAATTGTTGGGTGGTGAATGTGCTGTGAAGGAGTTTGTTACAGACTTTGAACGAGCAATTTGGAGGGGGGTGAAGGAAACGCTTCCTGAGGTTAACATTATTGGGTGTGGCTTCCACTGGTGTCAGGCTGTATTTAGAAATTTAAAAAAGATTGGCCTTGTTGGATTGTATAGAAGTAACGCAAATGTACATAAATATCTAGAAAGATTCCTAAGCTTACACCTGATACCAATGGAAAAAATTCCCAGAATGTTTGAATACCTTGAAAGGAAGATTATTTCTCTTTGGGAGACGGATGAGGAATTAAAAAAGAAGAAAACACAACTAGCACTAGTAAAAAAATTTGTTTCCTATATGCGTGCTAATTGGATCGTAAGTAAAGTTTGGCCCCCTGCAAAATGGTGTGTTTTCAACCAGCCAATCCGCACTAACAACGACGCAGAGGGTTGGCATAATCGCATCAATTGCCACAATAAGGATAAAATGAATTTTTACTTACTGGTACCCATACTTTATCAGGAGTCCAAATTAATTCCCCTCTATAAGAAATTACTATGCGGAAACAAACTAATTAAGCGCACACTGAAACTAACCGATTCTGTAAACAAAAAATTGTTTGAGTTGTGGAATTCCTACCCTGAACTTCTAAAAGCTGTTTCTGAAGTGTATGCCGAATCAAATGTGTTAAATGAAGCTATGTGTTTGGACGATGAAAAAGATGATGTGAGTGAATGATTGTAATTGTGAAAAAATAATTGTATGAGTAATAAAAATGAGAGTGTGACGACAGACAGTATAATTCGCGTGTTGGTGGTGGCGCTGATTACCCGAAACCCACACAGCTAGCGCCACTGGCCTTACAACGGCATTTTAAACAATTTTGCCGAATTGGCTTTTTACCGAATTGGTATGTACGATTCGGGAAAATAACAAAGTCAACCAATTCGGCAAAAACCAATTCGGAAAACGTCAAATTTGCCGAATCGTCCGTATACCGCTGGTACTATCTCGATCCAAATAAAATTTATCCCAACATATTGAACGGGTTTCGAAGTTTAACATATATTTTTTTTTACCTTTGGATTCGTAGCTTCAGACTTACCGCACGATTTTTTTTGCCGATAATCAGCTGCTAGCGATAATCGCTGAAAAATAATTGGCGATTAAATTTCTCTGGGAAAAATTTGATATTCCTCTAATTTTTGTCGATTATTTTTCCGATTGTTTCTTACCTCCATCTAGCGCTAAAAAATAAACTTTTTGTGAAAATTTGACGAACAATATACGCGCTACTAGTAACTACTATTTCAATGTTGAATTTATCATCCTTGGGTATAACACTTATGAGACATCAAAAACTTTTATAAAAGACAACACACATTTCTTTTAGTCATTTTCAATAGGTAAATGGTCGAATAAGACATGTAATGAACAAAAAGAAACTGCAAGATATTTACATATCCGCCTTAAAGATTGTGTATTTGTAAGCCAAAAAATGGAAATAACCATCAACTAATTTCCCAATTTCTTCAAAGCTTTTTAACACGCGCATTAGCTTTAAAAGTAATTCGTCTAGAATTATCATTGAAATGTCAAGGAAATACGATGTGAAGAGCTCCTTTGGATTTTTTGCAATCTGGCAACTCCTAAATATGTGCTTAGTTTGTTTGTGTTAAGGGATGCGTAGAAATGTCCGGTAGAGGGGCGCAAGAGACAAAGGAAGAAGCTCTCATTCCGGCTAGCATCGGCATCTAGAGAGGTTCTCTTTTGTTGACGCGCATGTGTCATTTTTGACTTATGTAACCAGATATCATACAACTTTGATATGGTTTTAAAGTTGTTCGTTTTTCTGAATCCGGCAAAAAAGCAGTTTTTTTTTCACCCTTTCTTCTTTACGGAGACTTTTTCGAACTTATAGTTTGAAATATAAAATCGAGTAATTAGTGGGACGAGAAAATTTATTTTCTCGACATTTTTTTGTGTCGTCGTCTCACCCGTTTTTTTTTTGTCGGCTCAATCCGGCTCGATCTGGCGCTTCGTTTTTTTTAATCCGTCTTGGCAACAGGATTTGATACAAGTTTTAAAAAAATAACGTTCTCCTCCTCGTCGCCTTGATTTGCTCTGCCACGGGTATGGCTTTTTTATACAGAAATTTTTTGATTTCATGAAAATATTGAAACTATAAAAAAAAATTACGTTTGATTTAAAAGGGTTTCCAGCGAATAGTAAGGACAGGAGATTGGAATTCTTGTAATGGGATAAAAATACATAATTACAGTAATTATACCAAAGGCATGTTCTTTTGATATATGTTGAATTGACCATAAAACAGGTCTGGTCCAACTGGTCTGGGAAGGGCCCGGGATTTGGGGGTGCGGATGATGGCGAATGATGTTGGACGGGGGCAGCACGTTCTGCCAACAACTTGATTTCCCCCAAAATTGTGAGTTGCTGTCGGAGCAGCTCCTCCAACGGCCTCAAGTTGGGTGGAGGAGCTGCTGCAGCTGCTGCGGGAGGGGGGTTGAAATATTCGACCACGTCATTCCACCATTTCACTGAAATAATAAAAATAAAAAAAATAATAAATAAAAATCTAAAAAAAATAAAAAAATAAAAAAAATAATACTCACAATTACGTAGGAGTCGACCCCCAAACATCTTTAAAAAAGGCCATATGATATACTTGCACGCAATCAGAATTAAGATTCCATACGAACTTCGAAGAAATTTCAGATCCATATCAAGCACTGCTTGACCTGCTGCTCCCGCTAGCCGTTCAACATTCACAAACTTGTAGGACGGGGGCAACACGATCAACTAACAACAAACCCCTGATTTCCCCCATCACTAAGAGCTGCTGTTGGAGTAGCTCCTCCAACGGCCTCAAGTTGGGTGGAGGAGCTGGAGGAGCTGCTTCGGGAGGGGGGTTGAAATAACGGACCGCGTCATTCCACCATCTCCCTGAAATAATAAAAATAAAAAATAAAATAAATAAAAAAATAAAAAAAAATAAAAAAAAAATAATACTTACAATTGCGTAGGAGTCGACCCCCCAACAATTTGATGAAGGGCCATATGATATACTTAACCGCAATCACGATTAAGATGCCATAGGAGCTTCGAAGAAATTTTAGGTCGATGTCAAGCACAGCTTGACCTGCTGCTCCCGCAAGGCCATCAACATTGACAAACTTTGGATCTACTTCTGCAAAATAAAAAAAAATAAAAAATAAACATATATTTTTAACACGCATAACTTATTATTTACCAATTGGCCTGGCAGCCGCACCAGGCAAAAGAAGAAGAAGACTACCAGTTGCCAAGATGGTAGCCAGTAGTCGGTGGTTCCATTTGTTTAAACATGGTTGGATAGACGTATGTAGCTTGGTCCAGTTTGACAGGTGAAAATATAATTATCAAATTAATTATCGCATGGATCGAATCCATCGTTATCAACTGCTGAATTTTGCCATAGCACGGCGCCCTCCTCCGAATTGAAGTAGTTTTTGAAAGAATCACGGACTGCTTTTGTTTCATGACAAATACGACATCTTCTATTCAACATCTTTTAATTTCTAGGTTCGCAATGGCAATTAGCTTGAATCGGGGAATAAAACAAAAAAGAAACATATTGCGTTTTCTGGGGGGGGGGATTCCTGCAACACCAGTTGGTGGGTGTCCCGGGAAATTCGCAATGGCCATTAGCTTGAATCAAGGACATTTTAAAAATTGTGTGTTCTTTTTGTTTTTTTATTATGAAATTGAAAAAAAAATAAAATCTTTCATTAAATTCTGGTAGCCGGTTTTCTTTATTTTTAATATAATTTATGTATAAAAAACTAAGCCCCAAGGGGTCGAAACTGAGGAGGAAAACTGGCGTTTTATTTTAATAAAAATCGACCAACCCCAATCCAAGTCCCGAGGGCGATAAATCAACGACATGGACAAGTCGCTATCAGAAATCTTTGGTGAGAATTGCGGCAGCGTCGCGGCGAGAAGCTTGTTTGTGACGCCATTAATAAGGCAAAAAGATCCCGGCTTTTCATTTCGAAGTGTAAAATCTTACTATTTTAAAAACAGGTATGCTATCATTTTAGTGCATTTTGCTCGACTTGATGTTTTAGTGTTCACTTTAGCTGCATTTGAGTACCTTGACTGCCTATTTTGCTCGAAAATGACGTGTGTGTTCAACTTGTAATTTTTTTTTTAAATCAGAAACGAAATGAGTTTTCGGCGTGGACGTGGTGTTGGCAATGGAAGGTTTCCGGTGGGAGAGATATGGACAGTGGACGGGGAAGAGGTGGAGGCAGAGATAGTGGCCCACCAAGAGGAGCAGACAGGCTTTAAAATCACACTTCTGACGCATCAATGGCCAGTGCCCGAATTTTTGTGGGAAACCTGCCCACCAATGACCCTAGACTCACCAAAGAGTTGCTAGAAGAGAATTTAAGTCAATACGGACACATAATGGGTAGGATTTGTTGTTTAGTTTGTCTGTAAATGTCAGATCATGCATGTTGCTTTCGACTTAGGCATATCCATTCTGAAAGGCTTCAGATTCATCCAATACGCTGATGAAATCAGTGCAGAGCATGCCATTAGAGGAGCTCAGAACATGGAAATCCTTGCTCACCGAATGGGTAAATTGCAGTCGAGAGTGAAAACATGTGGAGCCAGTTGTGCCTAACACTTAGTATGCATGTATTGTAGATGTCAAGAATGTCAAGTCTGGCAAAGATGGTATCCCTCCTATGCCAGGCAACAGTAGTGTGAGTGGAGGATGTGGGATGTGCTTAGTTTGTTTGTGTTAAGTGATGCGTAGAAATGTCCGGTAGAGGGCCGCCAAAGACGAAGAAAGATCTCATTCCGGCTAGCACCGGCATCTAGAGAGGTTCTCTTTTGTGGCCGCGCATATCAAAATACATAATTACAGTAAACATACCAAAGGCATGTTCTTTTGATATATTGGGCGTTAAAGGCGGCACAGCATTGTAATTGAATTGACCATAAAACACGTATGAAATGTAATTTAATTAATCTTTAAATAAAAAAATTTTTTGTCAGAGATCATTCTCTATTCTTCAAATGACAGACAGAAACAGTTCAATTTTTTTACAAGTGTCTTTAGTTCGACAAACACAGGGATTGATACAATATCAAGACTCAATGATTCTTCGGCTCCGAAACCAGGTCGATTTTCTTAGCCACCTCTTCGTGTGTTTCAACCGTCTTGTCCTGCCTAATCGAACTTAGAGCCAGATTTTTCAGGACCTCTTCTTCTTCGTCCGCCGTGAGTATGAGCTCCGGCTCTGACTCGGAAGCTGAGTCCAACAACCGGCGGGATCTTCGTGGGATCGGGCTAGGCAGCTCAGTCGTCGCTGCTGTGGTTTGCTCCTTCGCTGGAGTTGGGGCCTGAGTCGGGGCCTAATTGGGGATAGGTTTCTCCTTAAGTAGCTTTTCTTCGGCGCTGTCCGTTTCACCGAACAGCCCCTTTGATTTGCCTTTTAAGTTAACAGGCTCAGTTCTGGGTGTCTTCTCTTTGCCTGGCTCAGGTTCTTTGGCAGTTCTGAGACTATTGCGCCTCGCCGTCTCTTTTCCTGCCGCTTCTACCAACTCCTTTGAGGGAGGGTTGATGGCTGACATTCGTCGGGGCCTCGGGAGCCTCACCAGTGTAACACCAGGATTCTCGTCGTCGAACCTTTTGATGATCAGCTTCAACTCCTTGGCGGGCGTACTTTTGACAGCTGGCGCGTCTTTTGCCGCGGGCTTCGACCGGGCTACCGCCTTGCCTTTCGACGGCTTGGGCGATATCGGACTCAGCAGTGCCGGAGTTTTCAAAGCTTCAACGTTCACCTCTTCGGGGTAGACGCCTTGCTCTTACTTGCCGCTGTACGCTTTGGAGTCGCTTTTGGAGTCCGAACCTGGCTCGTCGAGGCCGTTGGTGTCGGTGTCTCTACCTGGTTCGTCGAGGCCAATGGCATAGGCTGATCTACTTGGGGTGAGTGCTTTGTAATCACTGCCAGTATCTCCGAGGTCACCGGGTTACTCGCCGTATCCGGAATAGGGAATTGCCTTGCAGCGATGGCCGTCTGCAGCCTGTGGAAGAGGTTTCCTGGTAGAAAAAGGTCTCCGATTGGTGTGACAAACGGAACCGTTTCCTGGGCTACCGAATTGGCCCTGACAGGTGGAGGGTCAACCCTACGACGCTTTGAGCGCTCGTAGGCCTCACGCTTGTCTTTTGCCTCTTTCTCTACCAGTCGTATCTTTGCCTCTTCCACCGCGTCCCTTTTCCTCTTTTTTGCTGCGCGAACCTCTTCTCTTAGAGCGTTCTGCGCCTCTCTATCCCTGCGGATGAGAGCTTCGTCCTCGGCGAACTGCGTTCTCTGATCCAGGGTTAGGAGAGTCAAGGCTTCTTTTTCGAGCCTTTCAGCCTTCAATATTTCCCATTTCATTTTGGGTTTCTCGGTCAGGAGGGCCTTGGGTGGTGTTGAACCCGTAAGATCGAAGAATGCTAACGGGAAGCAACGCTCCAATAGGCGCCAAACCTGACGCTTTGCGTCCTTGATGTTTCCTTTCCGGTCGTCAAAGACCAGCTCTTCCGCGAACGCTCGGTTGTTAGCGATTGATTCGTCTAGATCCCGTGGTGGATCTTTGACAAAAATACTTTTTGGCACGTGTTTGCTTGAGTGGTTCGACACTGTAAACCAAAAAGAAAGAGATTAGTTTCATCGTAACTAAAGGTCCGTATTTACTTTCGGTTAATTCATACAAAAAACATCGTGATATTTCTAGATCTAGAAAATACATTAAGGGGCCAGAGTGGCAGAAGAAGTGAAAAAAGACAAAATAAAGTTAAAAGACGTCGATGCCTTCAAAATATTTTTGAAACGATGACTTTTAGAGGCCCCCCTCGCCTTGGAAACCAGTTGGTTGGTGTACATCTTGGGGTACAATCTGGCTAATATATCTCCTCCCGGGACACCAGTTGGTGGGTGGGTTGCTTCCTGTTTGGGGCAAAGACTTGCTGTAATTGATTTGGCCCCCTTCCAAAATCGCATCGGTAACCGCTTTTTCTTTGATGTTATCAACGGATGTTATATTGAATTCTTTAGAATAAAAAAAAAGAAATTATAAAAAAATAACAAATAAAAAACGCACAAAGACATTTTAGACTTACTTATAGGTCCAATAAACACCAGCAAGATGAATCCAAAATCTTTTCTTTATTAAAACGAATCTCCGTCTTATTCCAGCCTTCATCTTTGATCTTTTTATCCAGGGTTGGCTGCACTACGTGGGGGTATACCCCATCCCCTGGAAGTTGGGTCTTTCGGACGGAATTTCGGTAGCCATCAAAATTCCGTCCAGGAAGAAAGTTACTAAATAAAAAAAAAGATGGAGGGGAGGGGGGAATTAAACTTTAAATATCTCGCCCAAATCAATAATTCAACTACACACCATGGCAAGAAGAAGAAGATAAGAATAAAAAAAAACATACTAGGTCATTTTTTCTTCTCGAAAGAGAAATGAAATATATTTGCGCAAACACGCATCTTTCGCATCCTCAAATGTATTAATAATTGCAGTTTCGTTATGCAGTTCATCTCCTGTAAAAAAAAATGTAAGTAAACTAAATTAAAAAAAAATTTAACATAAAAGTACCATATATTTGGAGATTCACACGAATTTTCCCATTTTCGTATCCGCGATGGAACTGGTAACAGGTACCTAATTCTTGTGTGAAAAATACAAAAAGCCTGTGGCTAATTGTGTATTGTCCCCGTGACATTTTAGTTCGAGACAAATCATCAAACTGTTCGATGAAAAAAAAAATTAAAAATCACGTTTCCGTGTTCTATCTAGAAGGAAGAGCAATGGGATGGGCATTCAATTGACGGAACTCGACAAACAACAGAAAATCGACTGAACATAACAAATTTTGACAATTTATAATATCAGTTATAATTTATAACAAGTTATGCAGCAGCAGCTCAGATTACTGAGGCTGTTGAACCAGCTTCTGAAATCCGGTATTTCAACTGAATCAATGGGGATCATATAATGTCTGGGTTCTGGTGTCGGGTGACGGGAATGGGTGGGCAGGGACAGACAGCTGGTACAATTTGATCAATTGTAATTTCCAGGATTTAAAGATTGGAAATTTCCGGGATTTAAATAATTCAATGACCAGTTTTGGAAATAAATAACAAAAAAACCTACTTTCTCAGTGGTAGAAAATATTACATGGAAATGCATAAAGAAAAATTAGATTCAAATAAGATTATATGATTATATGATCATTGGTGACTGATGTCAGACAGTTGTAGGACTTGTTCAAGTCTGTAAACATCTGTTATAGTTTGTTCCCATCTGATCATAAAATTTTTGGAGGGTGACGATCCTAAGGTCTGATCTCCGCCCGGGTAACCAGTTGGCTGTTGCGACGTTTCCAGAGGATCTTTGAGGACAACATTCTGGTGAATGTGGATTTCTGATCTGGCCTTCTGATCTTGCGCTTGCTGCATATCATGCAACAGCTTCTGCATGATATGCAATAGCTGCTGCTTTTGCTGATTTTTTCATTCTCAACCTCTTCAATCAATGAATCTTTAAACTAAAAAAACTTGATTAACTAAAACTGACTATGTGGTTCTTGATAAAGGGTTGCCTTGGTTAAAAGAATATATGGACAATATAAATTATTCATAACGAGTGTTCTGAACATATATGTCCAGTTTTTCAGTGGAATTTAAGCTACTTTACTTAAGTAAAGAAATCTTTGCAATTAGATTAGGTTGAACAACGAAAGTTAAACTTGTCAGTAAAAAGAACTTAGAATTTCTGCAAAAAAAATTTCTTACTTATACTAAGCCATTTTTTAGATGCCTTAATACAGATGTTTTTACATGTATGTTACAGAGTTTTTAGAAAAGAATAGTTTTTAGAAAAGAATTTTAGAAAATAATAGTTTTTAGAAAAGAATTTTAGAAAAGGAATGTTCCAGCAAATGAAGTCCCTAAATTTGGGTTTAAAGCCAAGTTAAAAGCAATATGGATAGGGGGCTTGGCTTTTTTTAATGAATTGCTGTTCAGATTTTTGTAGGATACTGTACTTGCCGTCTCCAAAAATATGTTCCTCATAAGTTAGGTTCCCTTCCCGTCTTATTGCCAGTTTTGCTCTTAATTGTGCAAACCAGTGACACCTTTGATTGTTCCATTTTGTAATAACCATTTCGTAATAACTCAAATTCCTAATAGCACATTTCAAGTTGAATTTCGTAATAAATATGCGTTTGAGGAACAAAAAACGGGCACAGCTTGTGGCGTTCTCTGATCAAATTTCGACATCAGCAAGTTTAATGCTGACGTGGTTAACTACGACCAAGCCACCAAAATGTTGAAAACCGTTGCATCTGAAAACTAATTGGCTGTGAACAAAGGTTACATTGCTGAAGCCTTGCAACCCACTGTTGTGACATTGGAGTCTGCTCCCTCTGCTGTTGCGTGCAAGTGGGGCTCAATCATACCAAAAGCTAACAGGGGCGCAGTTAATCTGTACTTGAACATAACACCCTTACGGAAATTCTTCGCACCTGACCCAAATCACATGGAACAGGTAATACTAATAACGCCGATTGCCATTCATCAGCGCAAAGCATTATACATAAGTGCATGTTATCGGTGGGTTTTTAATGTGATTTAGCACCATATTAGCAAGTACCGTTCGTATGTAGCGCCTTAGCCAGAAAGAAGAAGAAATTTTATGATTTGTTTTCGTACATAGACTGGTTTTCCATCTGTACATTGTGTCGAATGACGTGTGAATTTATCTCTCTCGTTAGCCAATTCCCATTCCGGAAGGGCATGTTCCGAACGGGAACCATGGCTTTTAAATATCCAATTGGCTACCACCACGAGAAGAAGTGTCCCAACAGTGTATTGGACGTACATTTCGGAGGCTCTCGCTCACCACTCCTTCCATTTGTAGAAGAAGAGACCTTCCTTCACTTCATAAACATTCGGAAAAACTGAAATGGTTAGTCTTTATGTTCTGTAAGCACTCATTCTTTTGGGCAATACAACACTCCTTTAACTGTTTGTTTGTAGGCAAGTTTGTAAATTCCTCTGTATTGCCGAAATCCTTTCTTCTCCTACCATGAGCATACTGCAACTTTATTCAGTGAACCACAGGCACGTTTTGCGCACTATGTGAACGTCGGTTGTCCAGATTGGAAACTTCGAAAAACTCAGTTTTCCACAGTTGTGCTGTCTGCCGCATCGCAACTACTGGTAACGCCGTAAAGGGAAACGCGGACGACTACCCCCTATAAGAGGATGTAGCAGTTAGAGTCCGATAAATTTGAGTGTTCCTGTGTTCCGTTGACAGTAACAAGCAGAAGGCAGTAGTGTTTTAGACATTGTTGCAATCTTTGGCGGAAAGCCAGAGGTAGGAGCTCTGGTATTCTTTGCATTTTTTTGGCAGTGTGCATGTGATGCCTCCCACCACTAACACGTGCACAGAAACCCTGTAGGATTCGATTAATTCAACCGTTCCAGAATATAACTGCAACAACAGCCGAAGTTACTATCAACGGGAGGTTCGCCAGCGCAGCCATATCCTCGCTGCCCTCTATGCGATGACTACCCCAACTGACCATCAGGCGGCCGACTACTTTACACTAAACTTTCTGCCGAATTTCGTTATCAATGTTTACAGACCGGGGGACTCTGTGTTCATTGTCATGAGCCAACCAACCAGCCCTAACAGTGTTAACCACTCCCTTAAATTTTTTTAAAATGAAACAACACTAACCAAATCTTTTGATACGAAATAAATTTTTCATATAAAGCTGCGCCAGTTCTATAACAATGAACTGTGGTAGCTTGGTGTCTTTAGCAAAATATTTCAAAAAATAAGTTACATTTTTAACTGGTAGATGACCAAAAAAAGAAAGCCGTTGTAGAAAAATGACCCGACGCTACTCAAAACTTTCACATAACATTATACAAAGTCTACACAATGAAACGGCAGTAGCCATGTGTCTTTAGCAACAAGGGGTCTTTAGCAGAACAGTGAAAAAAGTTACATTTTTAAACGGTAGAGTAATTTGTTGAAGAATAATTTTTTGAAAACCAACCTGAACCCAAATCCAACGGGAATTGCTGATCCTTCGACGTCGACCGTGACTAGATGCTACGAGCTGGTCGAGCCTGGATTTGTTGACTTGTGGTTGGTGCTGGTAGATTGTGGAATCTCCGATACCTCGCTGACCGCATTTTTCTAGCCACGGCTGAAGGAATCCAAATCCAGCGCTCAAAGAGAGAGAGAAGGGTTATTTTTTTCTAACACAAACTATCTTCTCCCCCCCCCCTCCCTAAAAAAAATTGCCAAAATTAAAAAATAATTAATTTTATATTTAATAATTTTTTTCTTTTTGACTTCTACAAAATGGCGAACCCCCAATCAAGCAAAACCTACCCACCCACCCCTAGGCACACGTACATACACTCCCTCTTTTCGAACAGGAAATGACTGCTACCACCTATATGGCCATGCTTTTGAGTGAGAAAATATGCTTATTACTGGAGTGAGAAAACACTCCTTAGGGCTGTTAGAAAAGAACGACTTGAAGGCCTGCTGGGCATTTCTGGACCGTCTCTTTCCACAGAAATTCTTCTATCGTCTGGGGATTACAGCTCCATACTCAGGAGGAAAAGGAAAACCAAGCCACGGATTTTAAAGGCCTTACGCAGGCAATCATCCGCAGAGACCACTTGAGTTCCATTCTGAACATCTGAGTCCAGAGGAGAAAGAGGTTTTCAAACTTGAGGAAGAGAAGCATCGTAAAGAGATGTTAAAACAAAGCAGTATCTAAAGCCGCACTAGTAGAAGAGCAGTCGAAAGTGTTGATGTAGTTGGCCAGCATCCATAAAAGGCAAGCAGACATAGAGAAAGAGAAGAAAGAACTGACACAGAAATACCTCAAGAAGTTGCTGCCCACGGGTAGTAACAGTTTTTCTGTGAGTAAAATCCATTGCAGAGAAGCACAAAGAATCAGTGTTTGCCGGAATCAAAAGAGCCAAAGCAGAGAAGACAGCTAAAGAAGAAAGAGGCGAAGAAGCGTTATTGGAAGAGGTGAATGATATGGAAATTGAAACTGTAGATCAGTAATGATTGGAAAATAAAAATATTGCAAAATATTTTTTCTTTTCTGTATTAACCGTTCCTTCATCTCCTGAAATAGTAGTCCTTTAAATTTCCCAAAAAAATTTTCTCTATGAACTTGCACTTGATTTTGGGTGCCTTCCAGTAGGTTTAACATAGGTTGAATTCCGCTATGTTGTGACGACTGGTTTTCCCTGTCTTTGCGGAGAACCCACTGATCCTTAATTCTTTGTTGTCTATTATTTCCTTGTTTGCGTTTCTGATTGAGCCTATACGTATGAAGGAGATCTGGTTTCCGGAATCCATCAAGCCAACCAACCTTTTCAATGTCCCGTCTTGTAACTCTATATATTCCGTAAATGTTGGTAATACCCCGTATGGAGAGCCTATGCAAGACTTGGGAGCAGAAGTAACTGTTTACCACCTTTTTATTCAACAAGTCTTCCACGTTTTTCGCTTGATCGCATTTTCCCAGGAGGTGTTTAGTGTTATCTGTTTGAGATAGGGACTCTGAAATCAGTGTTGTTTGTCTACGTCTGAATTTGAATCCGAGCATCAGATAACGGAGATTTACGAAACCAGCGTGTTGGCTTCCGAACAACACGTCTCAATACGGTGTACGACTTGCCGTTTCCGTATACCTCTATGCCGCCTCCAACGATAAGGATAAACATTAACTCTGAACGACGACTTTTTCCGTTGAAAAATTCTCTTTCGGTGAATATAGATGAGAGTTTGATCCAAAAAGCACACCCATGCCTGGTTGGATCCTTGTCATTTGATCAAGCTTTGTGTCGCACTGCGAGAAGATCCTCAAATTTCTTTTCCTTTTGGCGTGTGGATCTTTCCAAGATAATGAGTCAACAGTTGACAAGCAGTCTTGGATGCGATTGCAGAAATGGACCAAATTTAATAAGATTAAGTGGTTCCATAGTTTTTATCCTCTAGAGACGAGGAGAATTTCTACATTGTGAAATATCAGGTCCTAACGAATTATCAAATCGTATTAAATTCTAAAAAATTGAGTTATTTCTTGATTTTAACTCGTTTAATCGCCAGACTTCACTAAAAGTAAAAAGAAAAATTAAAGAGTATCAAATAGAATACCGGTATAAAAAACCAGTTATGTTTGAATGCAAAGCAGTAATATAAGAGTGGATATAGCAACTATAGGCAAGAATTGATTTGCACTGTAAGCTTCCGTTTTTACTCGCCAGCATTTCGAGTCAAAACATCTATTTTCTTACTTATTGATTGGTAGGATTATGACAATTTTTGGAGCTCAGGGTGTTCCTGATGCAATAGAAGAACAGCTGAGTTGCGCTATCTTAAAATCAGCCCAATCCATCTGAAGAATACGTCCAGAGATAAGGAGACGAGACTCTGAATAGAAAAAGCCACCATGACACATATTGGCGCGGCTAATGTAAAAAATCTATTCTAACGGCTAATTCACCCTCACATTCACATGAGTGTACACGAAGACAAGAGGAATTTAAGGGAGGCGAAGAAGAGATGAATTGTACCGACACGATGGATTCTTCTTCAAATGTTGTGCTTATTACCTACAAAATACAAGAATGATTAGTATGGAAAACATTTATGAAAGCCACAAGTAAAAATTAGTTGAAAATGAAGAGTAGGAATATTTATAGATGAGAGCATATAAAGTCTTCAATGGAGCACACTGCACACCCACAGGGCCACAGGTTATGTAAATCATCAAATTAAATAACAGATTAAATGACGTAAGTGTGGCAAATGAATACCAAATTGACGAAGCTGACAAGCTGGACACTGCTGCTGATGACGATGCTGATGAGGTTGAATGATGACAAGAAGACCTATAATTCTTGTTAATGATGATGGCTGGCTCGACTCAAGTATGCAAAAAAAGACAAATTGAAACATGAACTCACACTGAAACGTAAATAACACATCCATGCCATGCACTGTCTGGTTACATGATAAGTGCTCCTGTGCTCGACACAAATCAAAATTTTACAAGTTATTGAACCGTGATGTTCCATTTATTACAGCCCCACGAATCATCCTAATTAATTCTAAACTATTTACCTGCTATGTAAACTACATTAAACTATCGAGGAGACAAGAGAAGACACGACCGACACGACACAAAGATCAGATTTTTCTAATTTTCTGTGTTGTTTCGTTTTTCGTAGGCAAACGAAATATTTTGTGTCCACAATAAGTAAGAAGCCAAAAAGGCCTTGTAAAAAAGGAATCTCTTCCTTTTTCACTATTGTAGCCACGTCAGCTGCAAATTAGTCAGGGTCTTCAACCCATTTCGGATAACCTAAAGAAAAATCACACATAAAAATTTATTATTTTCCAAACAAAAGAAAGACGTTACTTACCTTTGCCCAAGCAGCATGATAAATATTGTAACAGTAGAAGCAAAACCGAAGAAAACCACCTTTACTCGATAATCAAAGCTCTCCATGATGAATTGGCTGTAAACTCAAGCTAAAAAACAAGAAAGACAAATTATAAGTTCAAGACCTGCTGCAGCATGAGAAGGCAGGGCAATTAAAGTTAAACATGTCATACAACACATCTATGTGACATTCAATGCCACCGCCTCTCACTGCTACCGGAGGTTCGACAACTACCTGCGGGAACAGTGCGGGCAGAGCGGCAGCCTCGAAGCGGTGCAGCGGCAATCTGACGGCCGGCAATGGCTCAGCTGGAACTTGCTGGGCGGGTCCAAAGTTTCCCGAGACGTAGCACAATGAGTAGAAGTCATCATATCAAAAATAGAACACAAATATTCAACGATGGGATCTTCTAAAAAAGCAGAATCCTTTATGTCTTTTGCTACTTTCAATCCCACCATGAAGAAGTGGGTGTTAAACAGTACTTGAAGAGCAGCATTCACTTAACAGGTATTCTTTAAGTTTTTGAGACTTCAACAAATGACAAAACAATTTTATTTGATGCCAAAATGATATAAAAAGACTGACTTAACCATATGGTTGAATGTAATCAGATGTGGTTAGAACTCTCTGTTGGCGATAATTCTCTTTCGATAACACCCTTGAACCCTCTGCTACCTATTTCCTTATAGGAATTTGATACAGCAGTGAGTACTCTTAACAAATAAATCAGATCCTGGTGAGGATGGTTTTCAGTTGAGCTTCTTCTCTTTAGCATTCCTGTGATCAAAAGCCACCTTTTTTCTATCCTTAATGCCTGCATCCTACTTTGCTTCTTCCCAAAAAAACTGGAAGTTTGCTAATGTTGTCGTCATTGGTAAATCTAACAAGCTTGATTACTCTTCCCACAACAGCTTAAGACCTATCAGTATGGTTTCAAATCTTGCAAAGCTCCACGTAAAGATCATCCTCTGTCGACTTGTTTGGTCAGTCACTCATTGAATTGGTTAATCAACTCCCAAGAACACGGATTCAGATAATGTAGGTCGAAATAGGATCAGCCGCCCAAGACCTCGTTACCCTCGTTGAGTCAGCTTTTGAGGAGCGGAAAGTGCGTGCGACAACCTTTTTGGATATAAAAAATGCATTTGACTCAGCTTGGCACCCCACAATCATTGCCTCTCTAGAATCGTTCTTGCCCTGCCTTGTCAAAAGTGTCTGTCTGCAGGCACTTTTTAATCTTTCTCTAGACAAATTGGTGGGCATTTTAAGTGTGCAACCCTCCGCAATATAGCTTAGGGTCATTATCTCTCTCCTCCCTCCATTTTTTTCAGATTATTGTCCGTCATTCCAGATTGTTGTCGTAGCCTTAACACTACCACACAGTGCAGCTCTTATTTATACTTGTTTATAAATATTTAAAAAATTGCAGTTTTATATGCAGCTGTTATGTACAGGGAAATGTATGATTAAGAAATAATTTCTGCCAACGAAGTCCCCCAATTAATGTTAGATTCCCATGGAAAAAGTGGATTCATTCCTTCTCTGTCTTTTTCGACTTTTATGTTGGGCGTAATTATAAAAATTCAAATTTTTAATTTTTAAGCATTGTAATAATATGTATAACTTTTTAATAGCCGACAGATCGGAGTTAATAAGGCTTGCCGAAATCGATGTGAGTCATCAACTTGACGAAATTTTCCTTCCAAACATTGAACCCCATAAGTATCGCAAAAAAGGTTAAATACGAAAACCATTAAAAAATAAATATTATCATGATATAATTGCAATGGCAAATTCCCTTAGTATACTTGTGAAAAGTGTTGTGGTGGCAGCCATTGTTTCCTGTTTGCAGCATTTCCAGAAGCATCCTTATTCCAGATATTTATCATCAACGTTCTGGTTCGTTTGTTTTACCTATAATATTTTAGTTTTTAGTGGATTTCATTTGAAGCTAGGTTCAAATTGCTCAAGTTCAGAGGTTTTAAGCTAGGCCTCAGATTTCGTAATGCAGAATGCACCGCGTGCAAAAAAAAAGAACTTTCAGTGTTTTATATGTGGAAATGTTATTCCTGGTCCATATTCAGCACTCACGCGTCATTTTCTTACCAACTATGGTTTTAATACAAAGAACGTAATGATGAGTTTTTTGTTGGAAAATGACAAAATTGATGCATGCTGAAATTTAATATCTTTGCAAATGTTTATCATCATTTGAATGTGTGCGAAAAGAACACTGATATTGCTGTAAACGGGGGGTAAGTCAATTTATGCAGTTAGGCAAACTTACTTCGCAACTGTTTGGTGGAGGGCCTCCATACTTTCTCTGGTTCGTTGTGGTATCCATCTTGTAGCAAGCTTCTGGAGTGGGTATTTCCACCACCTAACTAAGTTGAGGGGTGGCAGTTGCCCAACCCAATTGCTTGACTTCTATATATTATTCTTACAGGATCAAGTTTTGGAAAAAGGGGTATGGGATAAGGCATGCTTAACAAAAATCCCGTGGAAAGTGATGAGCCTGTGAAAAGTGATAACCCCTGTGATGACTCCTCTACAGGAGGACCACCAAACAGTCTCAACAGTTGTGAAGTAAGTTTTCTCAACGTAATTGAGGAGAAAAATGTTCTAACATTTCCTTTTTTCAGATCTTGTGTTGTAACATTCTTCACAATGTCTGCAAAGATGAACTGTTGCAATTTTTCTCAAATGCTGGAATTTCTTGTCTATTCGGCGAGCTATGGATACTTCGATAAATCTTCATCTTGAATAATGGTTTATTAAATTCTTAAAGAGCGAAGCAGCCCATGAGGCAATCGTATGAGGTAGCTGTTACCCTCGAGGTAACATTTAAAACAGTTTCTATACCTTCAGATGTCAATTGTTATTTTGTTTCTGTTTTCCAGTTGGACGGTTTGGAAATAAAAGGATGCCTACGCTTGGAGACTTATGTTAACGTCCCAAAAATGCGCCTATATGTGTAAAAAATCGCGGTTTCTGCTTCTAGGGATACGAAACAAACAAGTTGGCTTATTCGGCCAAGCGATGTCTCAGCACAGGCTGAGTGAAGAATTTGGCTGCGACATCATCGTAGACTGGGCAGAGAAAATCACTTAACAGTGCCAAAAGGAACATCCTGGCAAAGACATAATGTCTCAGGTAAAAAAAATTGTTCATTCTCTTCTTATTTTTAGTTTCAAAGTATTTTGTGAGTAATTTTTTTTTCTTTTGTTTTTAACGTGTTTAGTTCAAGGTTGCTTGTGCGCGGAATCTTCCGCATGATTTCAAGGAAGAAAAATTGCGGGAGGTTTTCGAGGTTCATGGACCAATCCAGCGTGTGAAGATATTAGAGGATTACGCGTATGTGCGTATTGAAAACAGAGACGATGCTGTCCACGCACTTGATGCCCTTGACGGATACGATCTTTACGGCACGATTTTGCAAATTTCTTTGGCTAAGGTGAATTGCGTTGCGAAGTGGAAATCTCTGTTTTAAGCAATCAATATCTCGATAATAATTATCCTGCCATTTGGAGTTGAAGGAATTAGGGAAAAGTTTTCCACATTCGGCCACGTTTAGGTGAATCCCCACCTAATCCCACAAAATTTCTATTATCTCGGACCTAAGTTGCCTTTCTGCTAACGTATTTAGCAATTTTTCAATCCCCTACTACTATCCCGGGGAGTAAGTATCTACTAACCTTTTTGTTGTTTTATTTAATACTAATGATGTATGATTTTTTTTGCAGATCACCCTACCAACAAGGGATCGTTAAGTTTGATCGAAAAGCACAAGTGTACCGGTCCACCGGTTCTAAGGCTGTCAGTCTTGACGAAGTTGTCGGTGTTGCTGTCCCCAAGCTGTCGGTGTTGCTGTCCCCCAAGCTGTCGGTGTTGCGGATCCCCCAGCGGGCGGTTTCGATGCATTTGCGGTTGTCGGTGTTGCGGATCCCCAAGCAGTCGGTCTCGATGTAGTTGTAGTTGTCGGTGACGCTAAGGCCCCCGTTCTCGGTCTCGATACTGCTCCCCTTAACGATGCTGCTGCACCAGGTAATTGTCTTGTTGCTGCCCTAGAGCCGTCCAAGGAATCTTCAAACAAGGATGAAACTTATAAGGTAAACACAATTTGACTTTGAATAGTTTATTCCTTGGGGCAATGTGGGTAATTAAATGCAATTAATTGCAATCTGTTTTCTTTAACGGGTTTAGCGTAAGGTTCTTCATTTGAGCAACGTTCCTCACGACTTAAATGAAGAAACACTGAAACGGATGTTCGAGGTGCTCGGTCCAGTTGTCCACGTCAAGATTATTGACGACTTCGCTTTCATCCATTTCGAATCTTCGAAATACGCTAATAAAGCTTTTAACTTTTTCAAAAACGTAATAGTTTCCATGGCTACGTCCCCTTCCAGCGTTTAGGTGAATCCCCACCCAACCTCGCACAAAATTTCTATTATATCGGACCACATTTACCTTTCTGCTAACGTATTTAGCAATTTTTTTCATATCCCCTCTGTTCCTAGAAGTATTATGCATGTTTTTTGTTTGTATCTTTTTTGGCATTTATTTTATTGTACTTATCCCTCTACTTGTAAAAATGAAATTTTCATGTTCATGAATTTTCATCATGTTCATGAATGAAAAATTAATTTCTAATATTTTTATCTTGAAGGGATCAATCCTTAAACAAAAAGTTCAGTTGGTTTTTCAAGTAACACGTGCCCCCGAACTCGCAGATCCTCATCGATTATCTTCCATTTCAATGTATTTCAATGTTTATTTTCACGCAACCTTTTCGTTTTTATTGCGTCCTGGTGTGAATCGCTACATAGCCGCGAAACAGCCAAAAAGATGCACTAGGTGATGGTGCGAGCACGCGATTGCCCCAATTGGGTCTAAAAAACAAAGGATCCCTCGGCCATCCATTAGTGAATTGCCTGATGACTCACTGGCATGTATACATTTTCTACTGTTCTACTGGCTCATAATCACCTAAATTTTAAATCCAGAACCTATTAGAGAAGTTTCAGGCATATTGTTCATTATTGACATACAAAATGCCAAAAAAAGTCATCATAAAACCGGATCATAGACCGATCTGGCCTTTGGGGGCTCTGGTGAGCATCTGGCCATTTCAACCCCTCAACCAATGGTAAAGAAGCCTTCGGCTACTTGACGGGGGGAAACGGAATAATGGCCGACAACGCAAAATAATTCGTGTTTCCATACTTGAAATTTTCCAAACTTGGCGAACATCGATGGAAAGACGAAATTCGAAAGCTGAAAACTGAACAGCCAATCCCAGCGTTCCATTTTTGAACCGCAAATAATTTTTGATATTGGGGCAACATTAGCAATGCCAAATCTGTCTGCTGTCATTCTTTTCTTATTTTTATAGTGTGAATAGTTGAAGACGAAAACCAAATTTTGTCGTCTTTCGGTTTTCGTTTTTCATCTTTCTGATACCCGAAAAGCCTACAATGTGAACGCCGCATAGCAGGTTTGGTTGGGGGCTGTGCTGCACCTCGCCGCTGCGAACTCGAGCAATAGCATTATCAAGCTTCTCTTTTTTAAAATTTCTTTAAACAAAAACCGAAAAAAAAAACGAAAACATAATGTTTTTAATCAATAATATTACCAATGGCATAACAATAACATTAAAAATAACAATAATATTATAACAAAAGAAAACATTTTACTTATTCATACGCTAGATCGGGAATGGATCCTTTTGCAAATTTCATTTTCTTCAAGAGAGTTTGAAATGTTTTCATTGCGGTGTTTCAGTAGCTCATTCTTTTTATCATCAATACATCCGATTCTTTGACTCATTTGTCTCACTGTGTTCTTGTTTTCAGTTTTATTTTCATTTGACTAATTTATAATATAAACTTAGATTTATTAATAAAAATCCAATATTTTAATTTTAATTACGATATCGTTTTGCTTCTTCTGTTGATTTTAATATCAACAACATCGACGACTTCCTGTGGACGCAAGCTGAACATTCTTGGATAATCCGATTGACTTGCACGATGATTGGATCGTTCAAACCTCCCAATTTTTTCGCTAATCTTTTTCCCGTTTGCCTTCTCCAATCGCATTTCTGCTCCTTTCTGTTACCGTTTGTCGTTCGTGCGATGCTGTTGTGCGAAGAAGAACGCATAAGAGATATTCTCTCAACACACATCACTAGCTGGGCCCTGCAAAACGGCTGAACCGTCGGCCAAGACAAAACCTAAAGTTGTACAGCATGCTGTTAGCAAAAAGTTAGGTTTTACTGTTGAAATCTTCTATTCCATTACGTTCTATTGTATAAAGTATTAAACTTTGGTTTATTTCGCCGATTTGGCAGTTAGCCAGTTACTATTTTTACAAGTTATGAAACATAAAATTATGAAAGGTTTTATAACTAGTGAAAAACAAAGGTTTTAAATAGTTCAAAAAAGAAGGTTTTAACTTGCGAAAAACAAGGTTTTTAAGTAATTTAACAAGTTCGAAACCTTCAACTATGAGGTTTCAAATTGTGAAAAATGAAGGT
The DNA here is from genome assembly GCF_021134715.1 of Daphnia pulex. Classification (NCBI taxonomy): domain Eukaryota; kingdom Metazoa; phylum Arthropoda; class Branchiopoda; order Diplostraca; family Daphniidae; genus Daphnia; species Daphnia pulex. Next base: position 9,297,368 of record NC_060026.1, on the reverse strand, counting down.
TTTGATATATTGCGATAAAACGAAGGTTATCATTTTCGAAAAATTTCCATCTGGGGTATGGCAACCCACAAATTAAAAACAAAGCTGAATGAAAAGCTGTTAATTTATTTTTGCAATTCAAAAATAAATGTCATATAAAATTATATAAAGTAGGGAACAGAGTGAGTACTGTTATGACAACAATAAATAAACTTGAACTTGTTGACTAAAATACATGACTTGATGCTAGGTGTAGTGCTATACGCATTTTAGCGAAACAAGTTTGAAAGAAGTAGTAAAAAAACACTGAGGGTTACGTTACCTACAGTGCTTAGGCGTTTTTAAAGAGATATTCAACTTAGGTATAGAGTGAAGCAGATTCTTAAAAGTGTTAACTGCAAAAGAAGATTTTGATTGCTCTGTTGTTCTCCCCAATAGTTCAGTTTCAATGAATATGAACACTGCCAAGACATCTTTGCACCATTCCAAGTCAAATACGTAGTAAAGTTTCTTCCCTCGGGCTAATTCTCTGTGGATTCAGTCTCTAAAACCATAAACATTAACGTAAAACCTTTAAATTTGATGGATTTTATTTTAAATACGTCACATCAATTTATTCTGAATAACCTTAATTCCTAGATCCAATACACCGACATCAACCTCCGGATCAAAATCCAACTTTTCCAGTTTGTCATGGAGAATACGACAATCATGCTTCTTTTATTTTTAGGTTTGAAAGTTTTCATCCTTGTTACCAGCTAATTTCCTTTGAAAATCATGTCAATCTAAAATAAAGATAATAAGTTAACAAAGAATTTTCATACAATAAATTTAACTCTACTTACATCGGCATCGGCTGTATGGTCCTGAACTTTAAACTGCTGTTGCATGACGTCGTATTCTGTGTTGGGGCCATTTGATGGGAGACAATCAACAATTTCCAGGACAAAGTGTATAAGGAGATATTTAAATGAAATTTGTAGAAAATAACTGTTGATTTAACTTACTGAAACCAAATCCAGAATTAGGATCCGAAGAGGTGAATTGGATAAGATCAGACTACCCTATGTATGGCATTTGAACATTATACATAGGTTTAACCTTTGACAAAAAGGATAAATTTATTAAAAGCTGCCCCGTTGATTCATCTATCGTTAGGACTTCAAAATTAGGATATTTAATGTCTTTTTTGGCTAGAAACATATAAGTTTTCATAAGGGAATTTCTCAACGTGTAAAACTATTGTTGCTGTTCACAGGCCCATATCCACATCGTTTTCTTTTTCGATGGTTTATAAAGCGGGGTTGCTAATTCTGCAAAATTTGAAATATAATTTCTGTAAAACGACACCATCCACAAGGAGCTTCGTAGAGCCACTACTCGTTGTCCAGCCGGGTGGTCATTAGGTGACGGAAACTCCGCAATGGCTTTCATTTTTTCTGCATTTGGTTTTGAGCCGTTTCCAGGGATTCGATGATCCAAACAAGATATCTCATCGTCCTCAAACACGGACATGAACTTTACATGGAAACCAGGCTAACTAGATTTTTTTTTCTCTCAGGTCTAATCGAGTTACAACATTGAATCTTACCGAAGATATTCACACTTTTCCCGAAGAGAAAAATAAGTACTAGTTTAAGCCACCGCATATCGAGAGGTCTTACAAAACTACAAAAAGAAATACTAGCCAAATTACCACAAGGCTCAGCACATTTTGTGTGTTGACACATACTGATGGAGACATCTCTACTGCTCAAGAAGCCTATCAGTTTAATGGATTTTACATTCATCACATTGCTTCAATTCTTAATTCTAAAGAGAAGAGAAGGATCAATACTCACTTAATGGATATTGATAATATGATTATTCTCGGAATCAAGAGAGGCAATAAAATAAAATGTTGAAAACTATGCAATCTGCTCGAATTAAGATTGTTGAGGATCTTATAAAGAATACGATCTAAGAGACTCTAAATTAATTTTGTCACTCTTTAAATAATTGCAAAAGCCTTCGCTTGATTTACATGTAAGTTTGTATGGAGTTTGCTAAGAACCATGTCATCCAGTTGTCAGTTATGAGAAAGTATATCTACAATTACCCACACCAACTATTGCATTCTGCATTCTCATCATTAATCCCTCTATCCTTCGACTCAAAACTTAAAGAATACAAAACTCTCATTTACTGAGTAGAATCAGGATTACTGAGATCTTATATAGGATATTACCCAAACTGACCTTTCGTTTCCTTAAGGTAAGATACGAAGAAGAAGAAGGAGATGAAGTTAAAGGGAACAAGTGACAAAGTTCACCGATAAAATCTTGAAGAAATGTGAGAATATCGGCAGGCTTATCCATTTCAACAAAATATCTGATGATGGACACTAAAGTGTTCAAAAGGATTTTTTTACCTACAGGACTAAACCAAAAGGAAACAAACGGAGGTGTCCTCGTATTAGGCCAACTTTCGCGGATCAGCCAATCGGCGACACTAAAGTTGAATCTCATTAAGAGCTTCAAAGCTGTGTCTAAAAGCTAAGAAACTGGTAGCTACCACTACGGCGACTACTACCTAATGTTTTATGCTGATCTACTTAACCAGATTTTTGTCAAAATCACCAGTGCGGAATATTCTCCCAGAGCAGCAGCTATATGACCCCCCCCCCAGCTGACGGTGATGATGTGTTTTTTTCTCCTTCATTCAAAATTTGAATGGTGAAGCGGGAAAAAATATGAGGGGGGTGCGAATACGAGGAGAAAAGCGTGCGTCACCATCGAGGAGAAAATTGATTTTTAGGATGAAAACCTTTTTTTTTCGATTTTTTAAAACGCATTCTCTCTACTTATATTTCAAAATTTAATGGTCCAACAAAAAAAAGTAAATTTCCAAATTGAATAGATTCCTGTTTCTCACGCCAGTTGTTTGCTGAAAATATTACACCATGAAGCTGGACTGAAATTTCTACCGCTAGATGCCAGGACACTACTTGGCTCTCTTCGCACCAAAGTTCAAACTACTTATATGAGACCTGGCCGCTACTACAACTTCGGTTTTGCAATTTCCATACCATTACCATCGCAATTCTCTCTTCCCTTCTGTCAAGCGATTTTCCCGAAATATTTAAATTGATTTGGAATATCAACGGAATTCCCTTGACCAAAAGTGATTCGTCAACTTTTTGGCCTATTATAGGGAGAATATCAAATTTAAAACATGCTGACATAATAATGGCTGGGTTGTACGCCGGATGTCAAAAACCATCTGATATAAATGATTACTTCAAAATGTTCGAAGATGAACTTATTTGAGCTTAGCACTAAAGGGTTTTACTTTAATGGGAAGTTTTTTTTAAGAAAGCCACATGTAGATTCTTTAGTTATTTAACAGTTAAAGTCTCTTGAGTGGCTCGTTGCGCAAACAGACGTTCTTTAGCCAATATAGTCTCGTCACAATAGCGGATTGACCTAAAATAAATCGCAACATTTTTTTTTGTCGTGAGCACTATTTCTACTTAGAACCTTTTTAATATTCCCTCAAAACCCTCCCTTAAAATTTTAATTGTTTCTAACATTAATTTTAATTTGAAAATACATGTATTTTTGTAGTTCAATTTTGACATATTAAATACAAATAAATTAAAATTTTGAAAAAGGAATTCTGTTAATAATAATTTTTTTATATACCCACCCTTTAAAAACCTAGAAAAGGATTTTAAGGAGGGGGAATTATTTCTGAAGTTCTGAGAGTAAATATAAACCCTACTTTTCAAAAAATTTCACCCCACCCGTGTTGGTTTCGTACACTCGCCGCATTGATTGGCGTGGCGCAGCAAAATACTGTTGAAAGGAAATAAGCGCCACTGTCTCCTGTTTATGCCAAATACTCATGCATGGCTTCCTTCATTTTACTCATCAGTTATTGTACTTTGCTTGTGAGCAAAAAACACTTTGTTTTTTGCCTGTCGAAAGGGGCGTGTGATGACGCCACATCTGGCAACTCCGCACCCATTCCACCAAATCTACATGTGCCCAACAGTCAATAGAGAGGCTCGCGCCCATTCAGTCCCCTTTTTTCCGTCATGTAGTAATCATGTCATGGATGATGGTCATGTCTCCCTCTCTCCGCTACGAATACTGATTGGATTAAGCTCAACATGGTGTGTTTAACTTCATCAATAAATAATCAGATAAACATAGCCAGACAGAAAAAAGGGTTCAGCAGGGAGAATAGCAGAATTTGTAATTCTTAGCCCAAAATTTTTAAAATGTGTCGGGAAATAGTAACTATATTAGCTTTTTGTACATTTGGGGGAGATAAAAAATTTAATTTAAAAAAATGAACGGTGGCGGGGAAACATACTGGATATTGAACCAGCAATCCGTCAAGGCCCATTTGGGTTCTCTCGTGGAAACCAAAATGTGCGTTTCGGTGACCGACCGCAGTATGGCAACCGGCAAGGACAACAAGGAGGCGGTGGCAATTGGCAACGCCGAGGTGGAGATAATCGAGATAACCATAGAGGAGGGGATAATCGGGATAACCGAGATAACCGAAATAACCGAGAAAACCGTGATCGGCATAACAATTATATTTTTCCTTGTGCTATCGAAAATCAGCAATCTACCATACAGAATTCTTCTATGCGGGTGCCAAGTTCAGTGAGGCTCCAGCGGCGGCCAGTCTTCCTAAACCTCCACCTCACTGGACCACTACAAATGCAACATACCACAAAGAACATTTCCAGGAAATATCTAATCAGTTGAAGATGCTCCTCAACATCAAGGCCTAAGAATGCACAATCATCAATTTCCTATATACCTTATCTCTCTTTTTATTCATTTTGCCTCGCATTTTGCAAATACGAAAAGGGCGACGGACAAGGGGCGATAAACAACAACGAAAAATAGATGCGCGAAAATCTTTTTCTTTATTGAACGCACTTACGGCCGCTTCCGCTACTCGATGGCAGGAATAACGTTGCCTTCCCAGTTTTTGATGAAAAATTTCATCTGGAGTGGCTCATTCACTTCTGTGAAAAAAAGAAAAGAAGCTTGAAGCTTGAAACTTCGAGAAGGTTCACATAAAAGTCTGTTTCCGATTAGCACATCAGTCGCCTGAACAGAGTCGTTCCTATCCTCGAAATGGACAAGGGCGTAGTCCTGGATTTTTTAACATGTTGGATGGGTTCGTGCGCCTCAAAGGCCTCCTTGATTTCCCCCAGTTGTAGCATAGTATTATCTAGAAACTCGCTGGTGTCGCGGACTTCGGCAAGACAAGCGCTTTGCCTTTCGTCGGCTTCGGCAAGATCGGACTTAGTATTCCTTAAAATCAATGACAGCTGATTCCTGACCTGGGTCAGAAAGATCGAAGATCTGGAAAACTTATGTGATTTCAAAAGATGCAGGCACTAAAATGTCACCAATCAATTCATAAGAGAGGAATGTAAGACTGCAGGCCAAGTGAGTTCAGTGACATGCCCATTTCACTCAGAAAATTTTCAGTAGATTTTCTCACGAGTTCTAAAATAAGAGACAAATGAATCAAAAGTCTAAACAACAGCTAAAGAAGCTGATTACGAACCACTTGGATGTGTCTCAAAGCAGGTTTTGACACAGCTTTGCATGATCTTGCTAACACTTTCATTAGAAAATCAGAATTCCAGTGGGTGCAGATCCAAAAATCTCAAGACCTAAAACAGATGCAGATTTTAGAAATAAGTTCAGTAAGACTTGGCTAACAAAATTTCTTACACGCAAAATTTTCATAAGAACGATACCATCACTGCATCTGAGTGAGATGAGAAATTTCTTTTCGTCTGATGGAATTTTAATTTTACACATTGTTGTCGAGTATCACCAATTTAAAAAGTATTTCACGTTTAAATTCTAAAATGTGTTTTTGTGTGAATCATTTATCCGGTGTTGTATTATCAAGCAATAAAAACAAAAAATCTTGTTAATTGAATAATTAAGTGTCTGTGTAGGGAAATGACGTCACACATTCTGGCCTTCTGGGAGTGTCGTCCCCGTTGTTACCTCAAATCACTATTGCTATTTGCTACATGTTGTTAAGCGCTATTGGTGAAGTGGTTAACGATATCTTGTTAAAATTCTCAGAATTATTTTACTATTTCATCGCTAACTTGCCGATGCAAGCGGCCGCGTAGCGGATGCAGCGAGGATATCTCCAGCGTGACTTGAGCCCGCGGGGGTGAGGGCCTCGGAGATCCTGGTGCTGCTAGTGCTGGAGATCCTCGCGGCTAAAGAGCGGAGCCCGCGCTGCATAGGCAACGTTGCCAAGTGAGAATTTATTTTTTTGAGGGGGTTGAGGTTTTCATCAAGCTTATTAGATTACATTATACCGGATTATGCAATTAGACTTAAATATAAAAGGTTTAAAACGAGCAGGTTTACTAAAGAAATTAAGAAATTTCAACAGACGAGAAAATTTGAATTGATTTTAGGCCAGGACAAGAGCATACTATGCTCTTGATTATTCGATTACTATTTATTTTCATTATTTTTTTATAATTCTATGCAAGGAACAAGGTATTTGAGAAAAGAGCACACTTGAGAATCAAAACATTCAAATTGTATTGAATTTTTGGTACACTTGGCAACAATGAGTCCCAATTCAAAGCAGACGACAACCAGTTAAAACTCCAGTCATTTCATTTTCGCCGCTCCATGACGGGAGGTTGTGTTCGTGGCCGTCTCCATTTCCCCTCCTCTAGTTTTTTTTTAATAGCTACCAATGTTAACTATTTTCGTGCGTTTTGCTCGACTGAATTGTGTTAACTGTAGTTGACCTAGATATTTCAACGAATCAGATCACCTATAGAAATGGACCTCTATTGCCCTTTTTAAAAATAATATTTCACTTGGTTACAACAAAGCAACTCTACTTCATTATTTTTTTACGTAGAAGGCTGGTAATGTTTAGAAAAGACATTATAGGGTCAATATAGGTTTTCGTGTCAGAAGACGACCCTTTTATTGACAAAATGCTAGGCTGCCATGGAAATACTTAGAAACAGAAGGAGGGGGGGTGGGCTATCGGAAAAATAGCAACAATGAGGAAGTCAAAGCGAATTTAACTGTTTATTTTACTTAACACTTACAATTTCCTAATGAGTTTCACCTCCCTCTGAACGATCACCAACTGCAGCAGCCGAACAAATTTCAAATTTATCGCAAAGACTTAAACGTCCGTGAGTAGCGCACACGGCATCTTAAAATTTAACCAGAGCATTAGATTTGAATTTGTTCAGGTAGAAAAAAGGGCCAAACTGTTCAAAAACCTCCCTCAACATTTCTTCTGACACATCCTCAGGTAGATTTTTTACGTAGTTGGATTTTACTTTGTCTAGCAATTCTTTGGAAGCCCTGAAATTAAAAATCAATTTTCACTCTTGCCTGGATAATTAAATTTTTTTCGTTAATACCGAGTGAAAGTAAACTCAATCTTCAGGTCTTCTATTTTCTGTTTACGATCTCAATTAATAATCGTTAAGATGACGCGGCAAGCGACTCCGACGGCCAGATCTTGAAATAGGCAATTGGGGTGTCAATACATTCCCAACATACTCCCCACCAGAGCCCGTATCATCCGGCTCGACTTCTCCAATTGCTAGATCTGGATCGTTTGGAACTGGATCGGGTGTCATCGGTGCTGGGTCAGGGGGAGCTGGATCATCGACCAGCTCCGTTCCTGCTGCATCTTTGGCAAATATGTCTTCGTGGTCTTGGTACACTTCTAAAGACTATAAACATTGAATTGCTTGATTAATTAGATTACCGTTAGGAGTCTGGAGAACGACTGAACGAATGAGTCCATCACGACTCGGTGTGAGCTCAGTGACCAATTGGTTGACCACATAAGGCGTTTGGTGTATTCGTCGTGAATGAGTACGACTTCACCAAGGTGAATTTTCCGGCCGGATTTTCCCTTTGTTTTGAAGTTATCCAGCTGCATTACATAGTCCTCGATGAATCGGGCGAAGATGTTGCTAACATACTCTCTTCTCTCCTGGCTCATCGCGATGAGTGTTGCACTAGTTGAGGTTGCAGCCATCAAGTTGACTGCTGGCTTCGGGTTAGCGCAAGTCGATCAGCGATTGTTGAGAAATTGGTTGGGAGTGATAGGGAGTGGTTCATCTGGTCCGTCACTGATGTAATTAAGAGGCCGTGCGATAATTACGCTTTCGATTTCGATAAGGCTTGCTTCGAGTTCGTCGTAAGCTAAACAGGCTCTGCCGTTGGAGCGTCGTAGTAAATATTTGACACTCCGTACCATCCGCTCCCAAAATCCTCCCCACCATGGCGCTAAGCTTGCGGAATAAATCCAAAGGATGTTTAAGTGGCGCTCGACACAGTGGAATGTTTGTGCATTATCTGAGTACATGGCCGACACTGGCCCTCTTCTCGCGGCAAATCTTCTGAATGCCAGTAAAACGAGCGGGTGGATAAATCGGTAACAAGTTCAAGATGCACTGCAAGTGTAACGGCGCAAGTAAACAAACACACTTTGTTTATATGTAAAAAACAAACACACTAAATATATGTAATTACATAGCATTACATGGAAAATTACATGTTGGGTTACAAGGTGGAATGGTTTTTTGGGGGTTGGGGAGGGGTCAAATCCCTAGCCATACACAATCTATACTGAAATGTCAATGTCTCAAATTTCGGTGGAAACGTAGTTATGATAACATTACGTTCCCTGGCCGTAGAATAGAGACCCCGTAGAATACCCAATAAGTTTAGGATAGGGTAACACAATTTTGTTTCTCCGTAGTGGGGTAAGGGATTGAAGCGTCTTTGAAAAAATGCGAATTTATTTGAAAAGGGTTCTAAAAGGGGTTAGGGAAAATTTAGACTTATTGACGACAGATCGATCGTATCCTTCAGTATAAGTCTGAAAGTTCAAGAATGTACATAAAAATGGAGCGGATCGTAAGCAATCTCTGTTGGTAGTTTTAATGCGAAAAGCTCGAAAGAAACGTATCTGTTGTCATGGAAATTTTCAGATTTTTTACAATGTGCACTAAAAAACTAACTGCAGACCTCAAGTTAATGCTGGTCATTTTTGAAAATTTGAGTAAGACTAATTTTTAATTAATTATAATTTCAATAACAAGCAATTTTTTATTGGTAGTGTTCATTTTTAACTATCCAAATCACCTGTCCCTTGCCCGTAAAAATGTGGGTATCGCAACACAGTTAACGGAGTCGTTGACAAAATCGTAATTTTTCGTGAACCGCACGGTGCTATTTGCCAAAATTCTGCACATCTCAGATTTTCTGCAAACGTTAGCATGGAAAAGGAATTTTGTGAAGCTTGCGTCGACTATGGAGCCCCAATGAGATCGAAAAACGTTTTACGTGTTGCAAATGCCAACTACTTGTCCAATGTTATTTGTATTACTTGCATTGTATAATAAAGAGGTTTACGGTCAAGAAAATTATTCAATGAATATTTGACGACGCTGGAACTCAAACATTTCATCTAAGACATTTTGGTTTCCAATTGCATAGTATCATATTGTTGTTTCTGACATCCCATTTTTTAGTTCTTTTAGATGACGAAAATTCTGCCGTTTACTTTTTCAAATGACACTTGTAAATGTTTCTGTAGTAACCATGTAACCAATTTGATGAAGAATGTTTTTTTTCTGATTTTCTCATTAAAATTTTTAGTTTCCATTTCACATAAACGTACATTACGATTCCCATTTACTTTTTTACGTTTTATAAACAATTAAATATTAATGACAAATGAGTTCAATTTTCCCAATTATGAAATAAAATAACATGAAAATATTATTTCGTCCCCTGAATATAGGAATACGCTACGACATGGATTGATTTTTCCAATGCTTGCTGTTAAGAGTAAAGAGTACTAAGGCTTACAATCATCTGAGGGGAAATGTTAGCGATGGACTCCTTCCCTTGCCATCTCATAGTATAGCACCATTCAAAGTCTAGTAAGGGGTATACTCGGTTGATTTGGACTAAACGACTTTTCAATCGAAGCAATCGCGCGTAACTTAAAGTGAAAAGAAAAACATATCAGAAACAGTTCTTTGGTATGGGATGAGATTTCTGTCAAAAAAGGACACAAGTTTTCAAAACAAAACATTTATTCGAAGGACTCGTTGATTACGGCGGAGAGAGTATGATAACAAACAAGAGCGAAAAACTGGCAGATTATGCTTGTGTTGATGTTTCGATGCTACAGATCTAAATTGGCCCAACATATCGCTGTTTACGCAATTAGTGGTGCGGCCAGTGCTATTGTTATTCAAAACATTGCTGTCAAGGCAATAAAAGCTTTGAAAAAGAAAGGCGCAATTGTGACCAATATTTTTTGTGATGGTCACCACACTTAAAAAGGAGTACAAAGACTGTTTGGTGTATCTGGAGAAATGGAACACGTCACAAATTATATTAAGCATCCTACCGACCCAAATCTATTGAAATTTTAGATGTCCCCCACATTATGAAGTGTATTAGAAATCAAATTTTCACGCACAAATATATGCAGTTAATAATTATTTATATGTCGTTTTCTAAAACTATCTTGTAAAATTTTAAATTTTTCACAGTTTCAAGGAGAAATCCAATTTCATCCCTTCCAGAATCTCGATAATGCTGAAGAGAAATATCGATCAGGATTATTCCCGAAGTTATAATCACGAAGTAAAATGCGTCCTTGTAAGGAGTGTTGTCCCCCTATAGCCTATACCCTAACCGCAGTCCCACTGAAAAACGTTGCACCTACTTTTCCTCCTCCCAAAAAACACATACCACAATTTAACAAGGGGTCTTATGGGACTACGACTTTCCGAATTTTTTTCAATATGAAGGGATAATGCTACCTTGCAGGAAATATATGTGTTAAACTTCAAATCTTGCTCTATTTTTGGGTATAATTTGCTGTTAAATTCCCTAACTACCAAGCTTATAAAAAATTAAGAACCTTGAATACGATAGTGCAGAACACATTTTCTTGTTGTTAATGCAGCCTCATTTCATCCTGAATTTTTGGGCAAGACAAGGGGTAACGGAGATGGCGGCTTTGATCAAGTGGCTGCACTACTGAAAAATGTAAAGGAGCGCATTCCCAGAAAGCTTCCAGATTTATTCATGGAACTGTCATGTGGTGCTGCAACTACCGGCCAAATAAAAATCCTTGTCGTGGACTAGTTTCCCAGATTGGAGATAAATTTGCGGAGCATCACCCGCATTCGTGCAAGGCAAAGTCCCACCATAAAGTCAACATGGTTCTTGCTGCCGAAGCCAAAAAGTATGCCTTATCTCATATTAACGAACCTGCCCTAAAAGTCGTTGAGCACATGGTTGTTAAGGCCCTTGATGATGACCCAAATTGGAACCCAATTAACCCCACAACGTTAGCTAGGGCTGTAAATCGGGTAAAAGCAAAGCGCACTGCTAAACACCCAACTGATCTTTTTTTCAAATCAAAATGGACTTAATGCCCACTTCGTTTTTTAAAGGAGAAGTTGTAGTTGGTTCTAAACGTCATTTAATTTTCATGACTGACGAACAACTAGCGCTTTTGAAAACTGCCGTTCGATGGTATGCCGACGGAACCTTTAAAACCATAAACTTCCCTTTCACTCAACTATTTTCCCTCCATGGGTTTCTAAAAAAGAATGGGCAGTTAAAGCAGGTTCCACTTTGTTTTGTGTTTATGTCGGGAAGGACTCAAAGAGATTACCGCAAGGTTTTCGAAAAGATTCTGGAATTGTTGGGTGGTGAATGTGCTGTGAAGGAGTTTGTTACAGACTTTGAACGAGCAATTTGGAGGGGGGTGAAGGAAACGCTTCCTGAGGTTAACATTATTGGGTGTGGCTTCCACTGGTGTCAGGCTGTATTTAGAAATTTAAAAAAGATTGGCCTTGTTGGATTGTATAGAAGTAACGCAAATGTACATAAATATCTAGACAGATTCCTAAGCTTACACCTGATACCAATGGAAAAAATTCCCAGAATGTTTGAATACCTTGAAAGGAAGATTATTTCTCTTTGGGAGACGGATGAGGAATTAAAAAAGAAGAAAACACAACTAGCACTAGTCAAAAAATTTGTTTCCTATATGCGTGCTAATTGGATCGTAAGTAAAGTTTGGCCCCCTGCAAAATGGTGTGTTTTCAACCAGCCAATCCGCACTAACAACGACGCAGAGGGTTGGCATAATCGCATCAATCGCCACAATAAGGATAAAATGAATTTTTACTTACTGGTACCCATACTTTATCAGGAGTCCAAATTAATTCCCCTCTATAAGAAATTACTATGCGGAAACAAACTAATTAAGCGCACACTGAAACTAACCGATTCTCTAAACAAAAAATTGTTTGAGTTGTGGAATTCCTACCCTGAACAGATTAATGGAAAAAAAACTTCTAAAAGCTGTTTCTGAAGTGTATGCCGAATCAAATGTGTTAAATGAAGCTATGTGTTTGGACGATGAAAAAGATGATGTGAGTGAATGATTGTAATTGTGAAAAAATAATTGTATGAGTAATAAAAATGAGAGTGTGACGACAGACAGTATAATTCGCGTGTTGGTGGTGGCGCTGATTACCCGAAACCCACACAGCTAGCGCCACTGGCCTTACAACGGCATTTTAAACAATTTTGCCGAATTGGCTTTTTACCGAATTGGTATGTACGATTCGGGAAAATAACAAAGTCAACCAATTCGGCAAAAACCAATTCGGAAAACGTCAAATTTGCCGAATCGTCCGTATACCGCTGGTACTATCTCGATCCAAATAAAATTTATCCCAACATATTGAACGGGTTTCGAAGTTTAACATATATTTTTTTTTACCTTTGGATTCGTAGCTTCAGACTTACCGCACGATTTTTTTTGCCGATAATCAGCTGCTAGCGATAATCGCTGAAAAATAATTGGCGATTAAATTTCTCTGGGAAAAATTTGATGTTCCTCTAATTTTTGTCGATTATTTTTCCGATTGTTTCTTACCTCCATCTAGCGCTAAAAAATAAACTTTTTGTGAAAATTTGACGAACAATATACGCGCTACTAGTAACTACTATTTCAATGTTGAATTTATCATCCTTGGGTATAACACTTATGAGACATCAAAAACTTTTATAAAAGACAACACACATTTCTTTTAGTCATTTTCAATAGGTAAATGGTCGAATAAGACATGTAATGAACAAAAAGAAACTGCAAGATATTTACATATCCGCCTTAAAGATTGTGTATTTGTAAGCCAAAAAATGGAAATAACCATCAACTAATTTCCCAATTTCTTCAAAGCTTTTTAACACGCGCATTAGCTTTAAAAGTAATTCGTCTAGAATTATCATTGAAATGTCAAGGAAATACGATGTGAAGAGCTCCTTTGGATTTTTTGCAATCTGGCAACTCCTAAATATGTGCTTAGTTTGTTTGTGTTAAGGGATGCGTAGAAATGTCCGGTAGAGGGGCGCAAGAGACAAAGGAAGAAGCTCTCATTCCGGCTAGCATCGGCATCTAGAGAGGTTCTCTTTTGTTGACGCGCATGTGTCATTTTTGACTTATGTAACCAGATATCATACAACTTTGATATGGTTTTAAAGTTGTTCGTTTTTCTGAATCCGGCAAAAAAGCCGTTTTTTTTCACCCTTTCTTCTTTACGGAGACTTTTTCGAACTTATAGTTTGAAATATAAAATCGAGTAATTAGTGGGACGAGAAAATTTATTTTCTCGACATTTTTTTGTGTCGTCGTCTCACCCGTTTTTTTTTTTTTAAATTTTATTAATTCAATGTCGGCTCAATCCGGCTCGATCTGGCGCTTCGTTTTTTTTAATCCGTCTTGGCAACAGGATTTGATACAAGTTTTAAAAAAATAACGTTCTCCTCCTCGTCGCCTTGATTTGCTCTGCCACGGGTATGGCTTTTTTATACAGAAATTTTTTGATTTCATGAAAATATTGAAACTATAAAAAAAATTACGTTTGATTTAAAAGGGTTTCCAGCGAATAGTAAGGACAGGAGATTGGAATTCTTGTAATGGGATAAAAATACATAATTACAGTAATTATACCAAAGGCATGTTCTTTTGATATATGTTGAATTGACCATAAAACAGGTCTGGTCCAACTGGTCTGGGAAGGGCCCGGGATTTGGGGGTGCGGATGATGGCGAATGATGTTTGACGGGGGCAGCACGTTCTGCCAACAACTTGATTTCCCCCAAAATTGTGAGTTGCTGTCGGAGCAGCTCCTCCAACGGCCTCAAGTTGGGTGGAGGAGCTGCTGCAGCTGCTGCGGGAGGGGGGTTGAAATATTCGACCACGTCATTCCACCATTTCACTGAAATAATAAAAATAAAAAAAATAATAAATAAAAATCTAAAAAAAATAAAAAAATAAAAAAAATAATACTCACAATTACGTAGGAGTCGACCCCCAAACATCTTTAAAAAAGGCCATATGATATACTTGCACGCAATCAGAATTAAGATTCCATACGAACTTCGAAGAAATTTCAGATCCATATCAAGCACTGCTTGACCTGCTGCTCCCGCTAGCCGTTCAACATTCACAAACTTGTAGGACGGGGGCAACACGATCAACTAACAACAAACCCCTGATTTCCCCCATCACTAAGAGCTGCTGTTGGAGTAGCTCCTCCAACGGCCTCAAGTTGGGTGGAGGAGCTGGAGGAGCTGCTTCGGGAGGGGGGTTGAAATAACGGACTGCGTCATTCCACCATCTCCCTGAAATAATAAAAATAAAAAAATAAATAAATAAAAAAATAAAAATAAATAAAAAAAAAATAATACTTACAATTGCGTAGGAGTCGACCCCCCAACAATTTGATGAAGGGCCATATGATATACTTAACCGCAATCACGATTAAGATGCCATAGGAGCTTCGAAGAAATTTTAGGTCGATGTCAAGCACAGCTTGACCTGCTGCTCCCGCAAGGCCATCAACATTGACAAACTTTGGATCTACTTCTGCAAAATAAAAAAAAAAAAAAATAAACATATATTTTTAACACGCATAACTTATTATTTACCAATTGGCCTGGCAGCCGCACCAGGCAAAAGAAGAAGAAGACTACCAGTTGCCAAGATGGTAGCCAGTAGTCGGTGGTTCCATTTGTTTAAAAATGGTTGGATAGACGTATGTAGCTTGGTCCAGTTTGACAGGTGAAAATATAATTATCAAATTAATTATCACATGGATCGAATCCATCGTTATCAACTGCTGAATTTTGCCATGGCACGGCGCCCTCCTCCGAATTGAAGTAGTTTTTGAAAGAATCGCGGACTGCTTTTGTTTCATGACAAATACGACATCTTCTATTCAACATCTTTTAATTTCTAGGTTCGCAATGGCAATTAGCTTGAATCGGGGAATAAAACAAAAAAGAAACATATTGCGTTTTCTGGGGGGGGGGGGATTCCTGCAACACCAGTTGGTGGGTGTCCCGGGAAATTCGCAATGGCCATTAGCTTGAATCAAGGACATTTTAAAAATTGTGTGTTCTTTTTGTTTTTTTATTATGAAATTGAAAAAATAAATAAAATCTTTCATTAAATTCTGGTAGCCGGTTTTCTTTATTTTTAATATAATTTATGTATAAAAAACTAAGCCCCAAGGGGTCGAAACTGAGGAGGAAAACCGGCGTTTTATTTTAATAAAAATCGACCAACCCCAATCCAAGTCCCGAGGGCGATAAATCAACGACATGGACAAGTCGCTATCAGAAATCTTTGGTGAAAATTGCGGCAGCGTCGCGGCGAGAAGCTTGTTTGTGACGCCATTCATAAGGCAAAAAGATCCCGGCTTTTCATTTCGAAGTGTAAAATCTTACTATTTTAAAAACAGGTATGCTATCATTTTAGTGCATTTTGCTCGACTTGATGTTTTAGTGTTCACTTTAGCTGCATTTGAGTACCTTGACTGCCTATTTTGCTCGAAAATGACGTGTGTGTTCAACTTGTATTTTTTTTTTAAATCAGAAACGAAATGAGTTTTCGGCGTGGACGTGGTGTTGGCAATGGAAGGTTTCCGGTGGGAGAGATATGGACAGCGGACGGGGAAGAGGTGGAGGCAGAGATAGTGGCCCACCAAGAGGAGCAGACAGGCTTTAAAATCACACTTCTGACGCATCAATGGCCAGTGCCCGAATTTTTGTGGGAAACCTGCCCACCAATGACCCTAGACTCACCAAAGAGTTGCTAGAAGAGAATTTAAGTCAATACGGACACATAATGGGTAGGATTTGTTGTTTAGTTTGTCTGTAAATGTCAGATCATGCATGTTGCTTTCGACTTAGGCATATCCATTCTGAAAGGCTTCAGATTCATCCAATACGCTGATGAAATCAGTGCAGAGCATGCCATTAGAGGAGCTCAGAACATGGAAATCCTTGCTCACCGAATGGGTAAATTGCAGTCGAGAGTGAAAACATGTGGAGCCAGTTGTGCCTAACACTTAGTATGCATGTATTGTAGATGTCAAGAATGTCAAGTCTGGCAAAGATGGTATCCCTCCTATGCCAGGCAACAGTAGTGTGAGTGGAGGATGTGGGATGTGCTTAGTTTGTTTGTGTTAAGTGATGCGTAGAAATGTCCGGTAGAGGGCCGCCAAAGACGAAGAAAGATCTCATTCCGGCTAGCACCGGCATCTAGAGAGGTTCTCTTTTGTGGCCGCGCATATCAAAATACATAATTACAGTAAACATACCAAAGGCATGTTCTTTTGATATATTGGGCGTTAAAGGCGGCACAGCATTGTAATAGAATTGACCATAAAACACGTATGAAATGTAATTTAATTAATCTTTAAATAAACATTTTTTTTGTCAGAGATCATTCTCTATTCTTCAAATGACAGACAGAAACAGTTCAATTTTTTTACAAGTGTCTTTAGTTCGACAAACACAGGGATTGATACAATATCAAGACTCAATGATTCATCGGCTCCGAAACCAGGTCGAGTTTCTTAGCCACCTCTTCGTGTGTTTCAACCGTCTTGTCCTGCCTAATCGAACTTAGAGCCAGATTTTTCAGGACCTCTTCTTCTTCGTCCGCCGTGAGTATGAGCTCCGGCTCTGACTCGGAAGCTGAGTCCAACAACCGGCGGGATCTTCGTGGGATCGGGCTAGGCAGCTCAGTCGTCGCTGCTGTGGTTTGCTCCTTCGCTGGAGTTGGGGCCTGAGTCGGGGCCTAATTGGGGATAGGTTTCTCCTTAAGTAGCTTTTCTTCGGCGCTGTCCGTTTCACCGAACAGCCCCTTTGATTTGCCTTTTAAGTTAACAGGCTCAGTTCTGGGTGTCTTCTCTTTGCCTGGCTCAGGTTCTTTGGCAGTTCTGAGACTATTGCGCCTCGCCGTCTCTTTTCCTGCCGCTTCTACCAACTCCTTTGAGGGAGGGTTGATGGCTGACATTCGTCGGGGCCTCGGGAGCCTCACCAGTGTAACACCAGGATTCTCGTCGTCGAACCTTTTGATGATCAGCTTCAACTCCTTGGCGGGCGTACTTTTGACAGCTGGCGCGTCTTTTGCCGCGGGCTTCGACCGGGCTACCGCCTTGCCTTTCGACGGCTTGGGCGATATCGGACTCAGCAGTGCCGGAGTTTTCAAAGCTTCAACGTTCACCTCTTCGGGGTAGACGCCTTGCTCTTACTTGCCGCTGTACGCTTTGGAGTCGCTTTTGGAGTCCGAACCTGGCTCGTCGAGGCCGTTGGTGTCGGTGTCTCTACCTGGTTCGTCGAGGCCAATGGCATAGGCTGATCTACTTGGGGTGAGTGCTTTGTAATCACTGCCAGTATCTCCGAGGTCACCGGGTTACTCGCCGTACCCGGAATAGGGAATTGCCTTGCAGCGATGGCCGTCTGCAGCCTGTGGAAGAGGTTTCCTGGTAGAAAAAGGTCTCCGATTGGTGTGACAAACGGAACCGTTTCCTGGGCTACCGTGTTGGCCCTGACAGGTGGAGGGTCAACCCTACGACGCTTTGAGCGCTCGTAGGCCTCACGCTTGTCTTTTGCCTCTTTCTCTACCAGTCGTATCTTTGCCTCTTCCACCGCGTCCCTTTTCCTCTTTTTTGCTGCGCGAACCTCTTCTCTTAGAGCGTTCTGTGCCTCTCTATCCCTGCGGATGAGAGCTTCGTCCTCGGCGAACTGCGTTCTCTGATCCAGGGTTAGGAGAATCAAGGCTTCTTTTTCGAGCCTTTCAGCCTTCAATATTTCCCATTTCATTTTGGGTTTCTCGGTCAGGAGGGCCTTGGGTGGTGTTGAACCCGTAAGATCGAAGAATGCTAACGGGAAGCAACGCTCCAATAGGCGCCAAACCTGACGCTTTGCGTCCTTGATGTTTCCTTTCCGGTCGTCAAAGACCAGCTCTTCCGCGAACGCTCGGTTGTTAGCGATTGATTCGTCTAGATCCCGTGGTGGATCTTTGACAAAAATACTTTTTGGCACGTGTTTGCTTGAGTGGTTCGACACTGTAAACCAAAAAGAAAGAGATTAGTTTCATCGTAACTAAAGGTCCGTATTTACTTTCGGTTAATTCATACAAAAAACATCGTGATATTTCTAGATCTAGAAAATACATTAAGGGGCCAGAGTGGCAGAAGAAGTGAAAAAAGACAAAATAAAGTTAAAAGACGTCGATGCCTTCAAAATATTTTTGAAACGATGACTTTTAGAGGCCCCCCTCGCCTTGGAAACCAGTTGGTTGGTGTACATCTTGGGGTACAATCTGGCTAATATATCTCCTCCCGGGACACCAGTTGGTGGGTGGGTTGCTTCCTGTTTGGGGCAAAGACTTGCTGTAATTGATTTGGCCCCCTTCCAAAATCGCATCGGTAACCGCTTTTTCTTTGATGTTATCAACGGATGTTATATTGAATTCTTTAGAATAAAAAAAAAGAAATTATAAAAAAATAACAAATAAAAAACGCACAAAGACATTTTAGACTTACTTATAGGTCCAATAAACACCAGCAAGATGAATCCAAAATCTTTTCTTAATTAAAACGAATCTCCGTCTTATTCCAGCCTTCATCTTTGATCTTTTTATCCAGGGTTGGCTGCACTACGTGGGGGTATACCCCATCCCCTGGAAGTTGGGTCTTTCGGACGGAATTTCGGTAGCCATCAAAATTCCGTCCAGGAAGAAAGTTACTAAATAAAAAAAAAGATGGAGGGGAGGGGGGAATTAAACTTTAAATATCTCGCCCAAATAAATAATTCAACTACACACCATGGCAAGAAGAAGAAGATAAGAATAAAAAAAAACATACTAGGTCATTTTTTCTTCTCGAAAGAGAAATGAAATATATTGCGCAAACACGCATCTTTCGCATCCTCAAATGTATTAATAATTGCAGTTTCGTTATGCAGTTCATCTCCTGTAAAAAAAAATGTAAGTAAACTAAATTAAAAAAAAAATTTAACATAAAAGTACCATATATTTGGAGATTCACACGAATTTTCCCATTTTCGTATCCGCGATGGAACTGGTAACAGGTACCTAATTCTTGTGTGAAAAATACAAAAAGCCTGTGGCTAATTGTGTATTGTCCCCGTGACATTTTAGTTCGAGACAAATCATCAAACTGTTCGATGAAAAAAACAATTAAAAATCACGTTTCCGTGTTCTATCTAGAAGGAAGAGCAATGGGATGGGCATTCAATTGACGGAACTCGACAAACAACAGAAAATCGACTGAACATAACAAATTTTGACAATTTATAATATCAGTTATAATTTATAACAAGTTATGCAGCAGCAGCTCAGATTACTGAGGCTGTTGAACCAGCTTCTGAAATCCGGTATTTCAACTGAATCAATGGGGATCATATAATGTCTGGGTTCTGGTGTCGGGTGACGGGAATGGGTGGGCAGGGACAGACAGCTGGTACAATTTGATCAATTGTAATTTCCAGGATTTAAAGATTGGAAATTTCCGGGATTTAAATAATTCAATGACCAGTTTTGGAAATAAATAACAAAAAAACCTACTTTCTCAGTGGTAGAAAATATTACATGGAAATGCATAAAGAAAAATTAGATTCAAATAAGATTATATGATTATATGATCATTGGTGACTGATGTCAGACAGTTGTAGGACTTGTTCAAGTCTGTAAACATCTGTTATAGTTTGTTCCCATCTGATCATAAAATTTTTGGAGGGTGACGATCCTAAGGTCTGATCTCCGCCCGGGTCACCAGTTGGCTGTTGCGACGTTTCCAGAGGATCTTTGAGGACAACATTCTGGTGAATGTGGATTTCTGATCTGGCCTTCTGATCTTGCGCTTGCTGCATATCATGCAACAGCTTCTGCATGATATGCAATAGCTGCTGCTTTTGCTGATTTTTTCATTCTCAACCCCTTCAATCAATGAATCTTTAAACTAAAAAACTTGATTAACTAAAACTGACTATGTGGTTCTTTATAAAGGGTTGCCTTGGTTAAAAGAATATATGGACAATATAAATTATTCATAACGAGTGTTCTGAACATATCTGTCCAGTTTTTCAGTGGAATTTAAGCTACTTTACTTAAGTAAAGAAATCTTTGCAATTAGATTAGGTTGAACAACGAAAGTTAAACTTGTCAGTAAAAAGAACTTAGAATTTCTGCAAAAAAAATTTCTTACTTATACTAAGCCATTTTTTAGATGCCTTAATACAGATGTTTTTACATGTATGTTACAGAGTTTTTAGAAAAGAATAGTTTTTAGAAAAGAATTTTAGAAAATAATAGTTTTTAGAAAAGAATTTTAGAAAAGGAATGTTCCAGCAAATGAAGTCCCTAAATTTGGGTTTAAAGCCAAGTTAAAAGCAATATGGATAGGGGGCTTGGCTTTTTTTAATGAATTGCTGTTCAGATTTTTGTAGGATACTGTACTTGCCGTCTCCAAAAATATGTTCCTCATAAGTTAGGTTCCCTTCCCGTCTTATTGCCAGTTTTGCTCTTAATTGTGCAAACCAGTGACACCTTTGATTGTTCCATTTTGTAATAACCATTTCGTAATAACTCAAATTCCTAATAGCACATTTCAAGTTGAATTTCGTAATAAATATGCGTTTGAGGAACAAAAAACGGGCACAGCTTGTGGCGTTCTCTGATCAAATTTCGACATCAGCAAGTTTAATGCTGACGTGGTTAACTACGACCAAGCCACCAAAATGTTGAAAACCGTTGCATCTGAAAACTAATTGGCTGTGAACAAAGGTTACATTGCTGAAGCCTTGCAACCCACTGTTGTGACATTGGAGTCTGCTCCCTCTGCTGTTGCGTGCAAGTGGGGCTCAATCATACCAAAAGCTAACAGGGGCGCAGTTAATCTGTACTTGAACATAACACCCTTACGGAAATTCTTCGCACCTGACCCAAATCACATGGAACAGGTAATACTAATAACGCCGATTGCCATTCATCAGCGCAAAGCATTATACATAAGTGCATGTTATCGGTGGGTTTTTAATGTGATTTAGCACCATATTAGCAAGTACCGTTCGTATGTAGCGCCTTAGCCAGAAAGAAGAAGAAATTTTATGATTTGTTTTCGTACATAGACTGGTTTTCCATCTGTACATTGTGTCGAATGACGTGTGAATTTATCTCTCTCGTTAGCCAATTCCCATTCCGGAAGGGCATGTTCCGAACGGGAACCATGGCTTTTAAATATCCAATTGGCTACCACCACGAGAAGAAGTGTCCCAACAGTGTATTGGACGTACATTTCGGAGGCTCTCGCTCACCACTCCTTCCATTTGTAGAAGAAGAGACCTTCCTTCACTTCATAAACATTCGGAAAAACTGAAATGGTTAGTCTTTATGTTCTGTAAGCACTCATTTCTTTTGGGCAATACAACACTCCTTTAACTGTTTGTTTGTAGGCAAGTTTGTAAATTCCTCTGTATTGCCGAAATCCTTTCTTCTCCTACCATGAGCATACTGCAACTTTATTCAGTGAACCACAGGCACGTTTTGCGCACTATGTGAACGTCGGTTGTCCAGATTGGAAACTTCGAAAAACTCAGTTTTCCACAGTTGTGCTGTCTGCCGCATCGCAACTACTGGTAACGCCGTAAAGGGAAACGCGGACGACTACCCCCTATAAGAGGATGTAGCAGTTAGAGTCCGATAAATTTGAGTGTTCCTGTGTTCCGTTGACAGTAACAAGCAGAAGGCAGTAGTGTTTTAGACATTGTTGCAATCTTTGGCGGAAAGCCAGAGGTAGGAGCTCTGGTATTCTTTGCATTTTTTTGGCAGTGTGCATGTGATGCCTCCCACCACTAACACGTGCACAGAAACCCTGTAGGATTCGATTAATTCAACCGTTCCAGAATATAACTGCAACAACAGCCGAAGTAACTATCAACGGGAGGTTCGCCAGCGCAGCCATATCCTCGCTGCCCTCTATGCGATGACTACCCCAACTGACCATCAGGCGGCCGACTACTTTACACTAAACTTTCTGCCGAATTTCGTTATCAATGTTTACAGACCGGGGGACTCTGTGTTCATTGTCATGAGCCAACCAACCAGCCCTAACAGTGTTAACCACTCCCTTAAATTTTTTTAAAATGAAACAACACTAACCAAATCTTTTGATACGAAATAAATTTTTCATATAAAGCTGCGCCAGTTCTATAACAATGAACTGTGGTAGCTTGGTGTCTTTAGCAAAATATTTCAAAAAATAAGTTACATTTTTAACTGGTAGATGACCAAAAAAAGAAAGCCGTTGTAGAAAAATGACCCGACGCTACTCAAAACTTTCACATAACATTATACAAAGTCTACACAATGAAACGGCAGTAGCCATGTGTCTTTAGCAACAAGGGGTCTTTAGCAGAACAGTGAAAAAAGTTACATTTTTAAACGGTAGAGTAATTTGTTGAAGAATAATTTTTTGAAAACCAACCTGAACCCAAATCCAACGGGAATTGCTGATCCTTCGACGTCGACCGTGACTAGATGCTACGAGCTGGTCGAGCCTGGATTTGTTGACTTGTGGTTGGTGCTGGTAGATTGTGGAATCTCCGATACCTCGCTGACCGCATTTTTCTAGCCACGGCTGAAGGAATCCAAATCCAGCGCTCAAAGAGAGAGAGAAGGGTTATTTTTTTCTAACACAAACTATCTTCTCCCCCCCCCTCCCTAAAAAAAATTGCCAAAATTAAAAAATAATTAATTTTATATTTAATAATTTTTTTCTTTTTGACTTCTACAAAATGGCGAACCCCCAATCAAGCAAAACCTACCCACCCACCCCTAGGCACACGTACATACACTCCCTCTTTTCGAACAGGAAATGACTGCTACCACCTATATGGCCATGCTTTTGAGTGAGAAAATATGCTTATTACTGGAGTGAGAAAACACTCCTTAGGGCTGTTAGAAAAGAACGACTTGAAGGCCTGCTGGGCATTTCTGGACCGTCTCTTTCCACAGAAATTCTTCTATCGTCTGGGGATTACAGCTCCATACTCAGGAGGAAAAGGAAAACCAAGCCACGGATTTTAAAGGCCTTACGCAGGCAATCATCCGCAGAGACCACTTGAGTTCCATTCTGAACATCTGAGTCCAGAGGAGAAAGAGGTTTTCAAACTTGAGGAAGAGAAGCATCGTAAAGAGATGTTAAAACAAAGCAGTATCTAAAGCCGCACTAGTAGAAGAGCAGTCGAAAGTGTTGATGTAGTTGGCCAGCATCCATAAAAGGCAAGCAGACATAGAGAAAGAGAAGAAAGAACTGACACAGAAATACCTCAAGAAGTTGCTGCCCACGGGTAGTAACAGTTTTTCTGTGAGTAAAATCCATTGCAGAGAAGCACAAAGAATCAGTGTTTGCCGGAATCAAAAGAGCCAAAGCAGAGAAGACAGCTAAAGAAGAAAGAGGCGAAGAAGCGTTATTGGAAGAGGTGAATGATATGGAAATTGAAACTGTAGATCAGTAATGATTGGAAAATAAAAATATTGCAAAATATTTTTTCTTTTCTGTATTAACCGTTCCTTCATCTCCTGAAATAGTAGTCCTTTAAATTTCCCAAAAAAATTTTCTCTATGAACTTGCACTTGATTTTGGGTGCCTTCCAGTAGGTTTAACATAGGTTGAATTCCGCTATGTTGTGACGACTGGTTTTCCCTGTCTTTGCGGAGAACCCACTGATCCTTAATTCTTTGTTGTCTATTATTTCCTTGTTTGCGTTTCTGATTGAGCCTATACGTATGAAGGAGATCTGGTTTCCGGAATCCATCAAGCCAACCAACCTTTTCAATGTCCCGTCTTGTAACTCTATATATTCCGTAAATGTTGGTAATACCCCGTATGGAGAGCCTATGCAAGACTTGGGAGCAGAAGTAACTGTTTACCACCTTTTTATTCAACAAGTCTTCCACGTTTTTCGCTTGATCGCATTTTCCCAGGAGGTGTTTAGTGTTATCTGTTTGAGATAGGGACTCTGAAATCAGTGTTGTTTGTCTACGTCTGAATTTGGTTGCCACCCGTTTCGGCACTTTTTTCGGCACTTTGAATTTTGGCGGTTTAGGCACTAATTTTTTCCGTTTCGGCACTGTAATTGTATTTTTCGGCACCGCCACCAGAGGTGGTCCTAAGTATTGGTATTTCGATGCATGTTTTCTTAGCCACTTTTGTCCGTTTCGGCACTATTATTGTCTGTTTCGGCACCGCCTACACCCCACTTTGTTCTTAGACGCTTTATTATCAAGTGTTATATAAAGGTTAAATCTATTGCCACGACATGATGTCGTTCTCAGATCTTAGATTATTTATTCATAAAGTTTATTTGCTCATTATCATTAGGGATGGCGATTTATCGTCAATTTCAGATTTCAGATGTATCGATATCTTATATCTATATTTTCAGATATATTGCTGCTCAGTATCGGTAAAAATGAAAATTGGCGCGATCTGTTCTCGTACTTCTTTAGAATTGAACTGAGTTCTTGGCGTGTAAGCATAGTATTCAGCTTGAGTGCGGGACATCCGGGTTTGAATCTCTTATATAACAAACTGTATTAGACGAAATTCATTTTATAACTAAGATGCATATTTTATAACTAACCATGCAAAAATGAATGGTGTAATCGTAAGGTCGGAAATGAGATATACATCTGTTTGTCTTATTTAGTAAGTTTGGTACGATTTCTACTTGCCCTTTGTTCAGCTGAATAGGGACTCATGGCACAGTGGCATAGCATTCGTCTAATATGCGGGATAGAAGGGTTTGATTCCTACATGAGACGACTGGCCATTCATTAGACTCGGAAGTCTAAATTCATATAATCAGAATCGTTTTTACCATCTTTACCCGTTTTTTTCTTAAGATGACTTCAGAGATTAGAAGTAGCCTATTTCATTTATTTGCCTTAAAATATTGTCTCCCACATCTTTGCACAAAACGCATTCCCAAACTTTTCTGGAGGAGTTGATGATGAGGTTAGTGGTGATTCTGATGGAGGAAATGAAAATCACCTCTAGATTACTTGAAAAATAATTTTTTGTTTTTGTGCCGAAACGGACACAGTTGGTGCCGAAAAAGACACAATTTGTGCCGAAACGGAGAATATTAGTGCCGAAACGGAAAGATTTTTTAATGAACGAGGAGATTTTAAATACAAGGGGGGACCAAGCGTTTTATATGGGTGCCGAAAACGCCAAAATCGAAAGTGCCGAAAAAAGTGCCGAAATGGGTGGACACCCTGAATTTGAATCCGAGCATCAGATAACGGAGATTTACGAAACCAGCGTGTTGGCTTCCGAACAACACGTCTCAATACGGTGTACGACTTGCCGTTTCCGTATACCTCTATGCCGCCTCCAACGAAAAGGATAAACATTAACTCTGAACGACGACTTTTTCCATTGAAAAATTCTCTTTCGGTGAATATAGATGAGAGTTTGATCCAAAAAGCACACCCATACCTGGTTGGATCCTTGTCATTTGATCAAGCTTTGTGTCGCACTGCGAGAAGATCCTCAAATTTCTTTTCCTTTTGGCGTGTGGATCTTTCCAAGATAATGAGTCAGCAGTTGACAAGCAGTCTTGGATGCGATTGCAGAAATGGACCAAATTTAACAAGATTAAGTGGTTCCATAGTTTTTATCCTCTAGAGACGAGGAGAATTTCCACATTGTGAAATATCAGGTCCTAACGAATTATCAAATCGTATTAAATTCTAAAAAATTGAGTTATTTCTTGATTTTAACTCGTTTAATCGCCAGACTTCACTAAAAGTAAATTAGAAAAATTAAAGAGTATCAAATAGAATACCGGTATAAAAAACCAGTTATGTTTGAATGCAAAGCAGTAATATAAGAGTGGATATAGCAACTATAGGCAAGAATTGATTTGCACTGTAAACTTCCGTTTTTACTCGCCAGCATTTCGAGTCAAAACATCTATTTTCTTACTTATTGATTGGTTGGATTATGACAATTTTTGGAGCTCAGGGTGTTCCTGATGCAATAGAAGAACAGCTGAGTTGCGCTATCTTAAAATCAGCCCAATCCATCTGAAGAATACGTCCAGAGATAAGGAGACGAGACTCTGAATAGAAAAAGCCACCATGACACATATTGGCGCGGCTAATGTAAAAAATCTATTCTAACGGCTAATTCACCCTCACATTCACATGAGTGTACACGAAGACAAGAGGAATTTAAGGGAGGCGAAGAAGAGATGAATTGTACCGACACGATGGATTCTTCTTCAAATGTTGTGCTTATTACCTACAAAATACAAGAATGATTAGTATGGAAAACATTTATGAAAGCCACAAGTAAAAATTAGTTGAAAATGAAGAGTAGGAATATTTATAGATGAGAGCATATAAAGTCTTCAATGGAGCACACTGCACACCCACAGGGCCACAGGTTATGTAAATCATCAAATTAAATAACAGATTAAATGACGTAAGTGTGGCAAATGAATACCAAATTGACGAAGCTGACAAGCTGGACACTGCTGCTGATGACGATGCTGATGAGGTTGAATGATGACAAGAAGACCTATAATTCTTGTTAATGATGATGGCTGGCTCGACTCAAGTATGCAAAAAAAGACAAATTGAAACATGAACTCACACTGAAACGTAAATAACACATCCATGCCATGCACTGTCTGGTTACATGATAAGTGCTCCTGTGCTCGACACAAATCAAAATTTTACAAGTTATTGAACCGTGATGTTCCATTTATTACAGCCCCACGAATCATCCTAATTAATTCTAAACTATTTACCTGCTATGTAAACTACATTAAACTATCGAGGAGACAAGAGAAGACACGACCGACACGACACAAAGATCAGATTTTTCTAATTTTCTGTGTTGTTTCGTTTTTCGTAGGCAAACGAAATATTTTGTGTCCACAATAAGTAAGAAGCCAAAAAGGCCTTGTAAAAAAGGAATCTCTTCCTTTTTCACTATTGTAGCCACGTCAGCTGCAAATTAGTCAGGGTCTTCAACCCATTTCGGATAACCTAAAGAAAAATCACACATAAAAATTTATTATTTTCCAAACAAAAGAAAGACGTTACTTACCTTTGCCCAAGCAGCATGATAAATATTGTAACAGTAGAAGCAAAACCGAAGAAAACCACCTTTACTCGATAATCAAAGCTCTCCATGATGAATTGGCTGTAAACTCAAGCTAAAAAACAAGAAAGACAAATTATAAGTTCAAGACCTGCTGCAGCATGAGAAGGCAGGGCAATTAAAGTTAAACATGTCATACAACACATCTATGTGACATTCAATGCCACCGCCTCTCACTGCTACCGGAGGTTCGACAACTACCTGCGGGAACAGTGTGGGCATAGCGGCAGCCTCGAAGCGGTGCAGCGGCAATCTGACGGCCGGCAATGGCTCAGCTGGAACTTGCTGGGCGGGTCCAAAGTTTCCCGAGACGTAGCACAATGAGTAGAAGTCATCATATCAAAAATAGAACACAAATATTCAACGATGGGATCTTCTAAAAAAGCAGAATCCTTTATGTCTTTTGCTACTTTCAATCCCACCATGAAGAAGTGGGTGTTAAACAGTACTTGAAGAGCAGCATTCACTTAACAGGTATTCTTTAAGTTTTTGAGACTTCAGCAAATGACAAAACAATTTTATTTGATGCCAAAATGATATAAAAAGACTGACTTAACCATATGGTTGAATGTAATCAGATGTGGTTAGAACTCTCTGTTGGCGATAATTCTCTTTCGATAACACCCTTGAACCCTCTGCTACCTATTTCCTTATAGGAATTTGATACAGCAGTGAGTACTCTTAACAAATAAATCAGATCCTGGTGAGGATGGTTTTCAGTTGAGCTTCTTCTCTTTAGCATTCCTGTGATCAAAAGCCACCTTTTTTCTATCCTTAATGCCTGCATCCTACTTTGCTTCTTCCCAAAAAAACTGGAAGTTTGCTAATGTTGTCGTCATTGGTAAATCTAACAAGCTTGATTACTCTTCCCACAACAGCTTAAGACCTATCAGTATGGTTTCAAATCTTGCAAAGCTCCACGTAAAGATCATCCTCTGTCGACTTGTTTGGTCAGTCACTCATTGAATTGGTTAATCAACTCCCAAGAACACGGATTCAGATAATGTAGGTCGAAATAGGATCAGCCGCCCAAGACCTCGTTACCCTCGTTGAGTCAGCTTTTGAGGAGCGGAAAGTGCGTGCGACAACCTTTTTGGATATTAAAAATGCATTTGACTCAGCTTGGCACCCCACAATCATTGCCTCTCTAGAATCGTTCTTGCCCTGCCTTGTCAAAAGTGTCTGTCTGCAGGCACTTTTTAATCTTTCTCTAGACAAATTGGTGGGCATTTTAAGTGTGCAACCCTCCGCAATATAGCTTAGGGTCATTATCTCTCTCCTCCCTCCATTTTTTTCAGATTATTGTCCGTCATTCCAGATTGTTGTCGTAGCCTTAACACTACCACACAGTGCAGCTCTTATTTATACTTGTTTATAAATATTTAAAAAATTGCAGTTTTATATGCAGCTGTTATGTACAGGGAAATGTATGATTAAGAAATAATTTCTGCCAACGAAGTCCCCCAATTAATGTTAGATTCCCATGGAAAAAGTGGATTCATTCCTTCTCTGTCTTTTTCGACTTTTATGTTGGGCGTAATTATAAAAATTCAAATTTTTAATTTTTAAGCATTGTAATAATATGTATAACTTTTTAATAGCCGACAGATCGGAGTTAATAAGGCTTGCCGAAATCGATGTGAGTCATCAACTTGACGAAATTTTCCTTCCAAACATTGAACCCCATAAGTATCGCAAAAAAGGTTAAATACGAAAACCATTAAAAAATAAATATTATCATGATATAATTGCAATGGCAAATTCCCTTAGTATACTTGTGAAAAGTGTTGTGGTGGCAGCCATTGTTTCCTGTTTGCAGCATTTCCAGAAGCATCCTTATTCCAGATATTTATCATCAACGTTCTGGTTCGTTTGTTTTACCTATAATATTTTAGTTTTTAGTGGATTTCATTTGAAGCTAGGTTCAAATTGCTCAAGTTCAGAGGTTTTAAGCTAGGCCTCAGATTTCGTAATGCAGAATGCACCGCGTGCAAAAAAAAAGAACTTTCAGTGTTTTATATGTGGAAATGTTATTCCTGGTCCATATTCAGCACTCACGCGTCATTTTCTTACCAACTATGGTTTTAATACAAAGAACGTAATGATGAGTTTTTTGTTGGAAAATGACAAAATTGATGCATGCTGAAATTTAATATCTTTGCAAATGTTTATCATCATTTGAATGTGTGCGAAAAGAACACTGATATTGCTGTAAACGGGGGGTAAGTCAATTTATACAGTTAGGTAAACTTACTTCGCAACTGTTTGGTGGAGGGCCTCCATACTTTCTCTGGTTCATTGTGGTATCCATCTTGTAGCAAGCTTCTGGAGTGGGTATTTCCACCACCTAACTAAGTTGAGGGGTGGCAGTTGCCTAACCCAATTGCTTGACTTCTATATATTATTCTTACAGGATCAAGTTTTGGAAAAAGGGGTATGGGATAAGGCATGCTTAACAAAAATCCCGTGGAAAGTGATGAGCCTGTGAAAAGTGATAACCCCTGTGATGACTCCTCTACAGGAAGACCACCAAACAGTCTCAACAGTTGTGAAGTAAGTTTTCTCAACGTAATTGAGGAGAAAAATGTTCTAACATTTCCTTTTTTCAGATCTTGTGTTGTAACATTCTTCACAATGTCTGCAAAGATGAACTGTTGCAATTTTTCTCAAATGCTGGAATTTCTTGTCTATTCGGCGAGCTATGGATACTTCGATAAATCTTCATCTTGAATAATGGTTTATTAAATTCTTAAAGAGCGAAGCAGCCCATGAGGCAATCGTATGAGGTAGCTGTTACCCTCGAGGTAACATTTAAAACAGTTTCTATACCTTCAGATGTCAATTGTTATTTTGTTTCTGTTTTCCAGTTGGACGGTTTGGAAATAAAAGGATGCCTACGCTTGGAGACTTATGTTAACGTCCCAAAAATGCGCCTATATGTGTAAAAAATCGCGGTTTCTGCTTCTAGGGATACGAAACAAACAAGTTGGCTTATTCGGCCAAGCGATGTCTCAGCACAGGCTGAGTGAAGAATTTTGCTGCGACATCATCGTAGACTGGGCAGAGAAAATCACTTAACAGTGCCAAAAGGAACATCCTGGCAAAGACATAATGTCTCAGGTAAAAAAAATTGTTCATTCTCTTCTTATTTTTAGTTTCAAAGTATTTTGTGAGTAATTTTTTTTTCTTTTGTTTTTAACGTGTTTAGTTCAAGGTTGCTTGTGCGCGGAATCTTCCGCATGATTTCAAGGAAGAAAAATTGCGGGAGGTTTTCGAGGTTCATGGACCAATCCAGCGTGTGAAGATATTAGAGGATTACGCGTATGTGCGTATTGAAAACAGAGACGATGCTGTCCACGCACTTGATGCCCTTGACGGATACGATCTTTACGGCACGATTTTGCAAATTTCTTTGGCTAAGGTGAATTGCGTTGCGAAGTGGAAATCTCTGTTTTAAGCAACCAATATCTCGATAATAATTATCCTGCCATTTGGAGTTGAAGGAATTAGGGAAAAGTTTTCCACATTCGGCCACGTTTAGGTGAATCCCCACCTAATCCCACAAAATTTCTATTATCTCGGACCTAAGTTGCCTTTCTGCTAACGTATTTAGCAATTTTTCAATCCCCTACTACTATCCCGGGGAGTAAGTATCTACTAACCTTTTTGTTGTTTTATTTAATACTAATGATGTATGATTTTTTTTGCAGATCACCCTACCAACAAGGGATCGTTAAGTTTGATCGAAAAGCACAAGTGTACCGGTCCGCCGGTTCTAAGGCTGTCAGTCTTGACGAAGTTGTCGGTGTTGCTGTCCCCCAAGCTGTCGCTGTTGCTGTCCCCCAAGCTGTCGGTGTTGCGGATCCCCCAGCGGGCGGTTTCGATGCATTTGCGGTTGTCGGTGTTGCGGATCCCCAAGCAGTCGGTCTCGATGTAGTTGTAGTTGTCGGTGACGCTAAGGCCCCCGTTCTTGGTCTCGATACTGCTCCCCTTAACGATGCTGCTGCACCAGGTAATTGTCTTGTTGCTGCCCTAGAGCCGTCCAAGGAATCTTCAAACAAGGATGAAACTTATAAGGTAAACACAATTTGACTTTGAATAGTTTATTCCTTGGGGCAATGTGGGTAATTAAATGCAATTAATTGCAATCTGTTTTCTTTAACGGGTTTAGCGTAAGGTTCTTCATTTGAGCAACGTTCCTCACGACTTAAATGAAGAAACACTGAAACGGATGTTCGAGGTGCTCGGTCCAGTTGTCCACGTCAAGATTATTGACGACTTCGCTTTCATCCATTTCGAATCTTCGAAATACGCTAATAAAGCTTTTAACTTTTTCAAAAACGTAATAGTTTCCATGGCTACGTCCCCTTCCAGCGTTTAGGTGAATCCCCACCCAACCTCGCACAAAATTTCTATTATATCGGACCAAATTTACCTTTCTGCTAACGTATTTAGCAATTTTTTTCATATCCCCTCTGTTCCTAGAAGTATTATGCATGTTTTTTGTTTGTATCTTTTTTGGCATTTATTTTATTGTACTTATCCCTCTACTTGTAAAAATGAAATTTTCATGTTCATGAAAAATTAAACAAAAAATTAATTTCTAATATTTTTATCTTGAAGGGATCAATCCTTAAACAAAAAGTTCAGTTTGTTTTTCAAGTAACACGTGCCCCCGAACTCGCAGATCCTCATCGATAATCTTCCATTTCAATGTATTTCAATGTTTATTTTCACGCAACCTTTTCGTTTTTATTGCGTCCTGGTGTGAATCGCTACATAGCCGCGAAACAGCCAAAAAGATGCACTAGGTGATGGTGCGAGCACGCGATTGCCCCAATTGGGTCTAAAAAACAAAGGATCCCTCGGCCATCCATTAGTGAATTGCCTGATGACTCACTGGCATGTATACATTTTCTACTGTTCTACTGGCTCATAATCACCTAAATTCTAAATCCAGAACCTATTAGAGAAGTTTAAGGCATATTGTTCATTATTGACATACAAAATGGCAAAAAAAGTCATCATAAAACCGGATCATAGACCGATCTGGCCTTTGGGGGCTCTGGTGAGCATCTGGCCATTTCAACCCCTCAACCAATGGTAAAGAAGCCTTCGGCTACTTGACGGGGGGAAACGGAATAATGGCCGACAACGCAAAATAATTCGTGTTTCCATACTTGAAATTTTCCAAACTTGGCGAACATCGATGGAAAGACGAAATTCGAAAGCTGAAAACTGAACAGCCAATCCCAGCGTTCCATTTTTGAAGCGCAAATAATTTTTGATATTGGGGCAACATTAGCAATGCCAAATCTGTCTGCTGTCATTCTTTTCTTATTTTTATAGTGTGAATAGTTGAAGACGAAAACCAAATTTTGTCGTCTTTCGGTTTTCGTTTTTCATCTTTCTGATACCCGAAAAGCCTACAATGTGAACGCCGCATAGCAGGTTTGGTTGGGGGCTGTGCTGCACCTCGCCGCTGCGAACTCGAGCAATAGCATTATCAAGCTTCTCTTTTTTAAAATTTCTTTAAACAAAAACCGAAAAAAAAACGAAAACATAATGTTTTTAATCAATAATATTACCAATGGCATAACAATAACATTAAAAATAACAATAATATTATAACAAAAGAAAACATTTTACTTATTCATACGCTAGATCGGGAATGGATCCTTTTGCAAATTTCATTTTCTTCAAGAGAGTTTGAAATGTTTTCATTGCGGTGTTTCAGTAGCTCATTCTTTTTATCATCAATACATCCGATTCTTTGACTCATTTGTCTCACTGTGTTCTTGTTTTCAGTTTTATTTTCATTTGACTAATTTATAATATAAACTTAGATTTATTAATAAAAATCCAATATTTTAATTTTAATTACGATATCGTTTTGCTTCTTCTGTTGATTTTAATATCAACAACATCGACGACTTCCTGTGGACGCAAGCTGAACATTCTTGGATAATCCGATTGACTTGCACGATGATTGGATCGTTCAGACCTCCCAATTTTTTCGCTAATCTTTTTCCCGTTTGCCTTCTCCAATCGCATTTCTGCTCCTTTCTGTTACCGTTTGTCGTTCGTGCGATGCTGTTGTGCGAAGAAGAACGCATAAGAGATATTCTCTCAACACACATCACTAGCTGGGCCCTGCAAAACGGCTGAACCGTCGGCCAAGACAAAACCTAAAGTTGTACAGCATGCTGTTAGCAAAAAAGTTAGGTTTTTAACTGTTGAAATCTTCTATTCCATTACGTTCTATTGTATAAAGTATTAAACTTTGGTTTATTTCGCCGATTTGGCAGTTAGCCAGTTACTATTTTTACAAGTTATGAAACATAAAATTATGAAAGGTTTTATAACTAGTGAAAAACAAAGGTTTTAAATAGTTCAAAAAAGAAGGTTTTAACTTGCGAAAAACAAGGTTTTTAAGTATTTTAACAAGTTCGAAACCTTCAACTATGAGGTTTCAAATTGTGAAAAATGAAGGTTTTGATATATTGCGATAAAACGAAGGTTATCATTTTCGAAAAATTTCCATCTGGGGTATGGCAACCCACAAATTAAAAACAAAGCTGAATGAAAAGCTGTTAATTTATTTTTGCAATTCAAAAATAAATGTCATATAAAATTATATAAAGTAGGGAACAGAGTGAGTACTGTTATGACAACAATAAATAAACTTGAACTTGTTGACTAAAATACATGACTTGATGCTAGGTGTAGTGCTATACGCATTTTAGCGAAACAAGTTTGAAAGAAGTAGTAAAAAAACACTGAGGGTTACGTTACCTACAGTGCTTAGGCGTTTTTAAAGAGATATTCAACTTAGGTATAGAGTGAAGCAGATTCTTAAAAGTGTTAACTGCAAAAGAAGATTTTGATTGCTCTGTTGTTCTCCCCAATAGTTCAGTTTCAATGAATATGAACACTGCCAAGACATCTTTGCACCATTCCAAGTCAAATACGTAGTAAAGTTTCTGTGGATTCAGTCTCTAAAACCATAAACATTAACGTAAAACCTTTAAATTTGATGGATTTTATTTTAAATACGTCACATCAATTTATTCTGAATAACCTTAATTCCTAGATCCAATACACCGACATCAACCTCCGGATCAAAATCCAACTTTTCCAGTTTGTCATGGAGAATACGACAATCATGCTTCTTTTATTTTTAGGTTTGAAAGTTTTCATCCTTGGTACCAGCTAATTTCCTTTGAAAATCATGTCAATCTAAAATAAAGATAATAAGTTAACAAAGAATTTTCATACAATAAATTTAACTCTACTTACATCGGCATCGGCTGTATGGTCCTGAACTTTAAACTGCTGTTGCATGACGTCGTATTCTGTGTTGGGGCCATTGGATGGGAGACAATCAACAATTTCCAGGACAAAGTGTATAAGGAGATATTTAAATGAAATTTGTAGAAAATTTCTGTTGATTTAACTTACTGAAACCAAATCCAGAATTAGGATCCGAAGAGGTGAATTGGATAAGATCAGACTACCCTATGTATGGCATTTGAACATTATACATAGGTTTAACCTTTGACAAAAAGGATAAATTTATTAAAAGCTGCCCCGTTGATTCATCTATCGTTAGGACTTCAAAATTAGGATATTTAATGTCTTTTTTGGCTAGAAACATATAAGTTTTCATAAGGGAATTTCTCAACGTGTAAAACTATTGTTGCTGTTCACAGGCCCATATCCACATCGTTTTCTTTTTCGATGGTTTATAAAGCGGGGTTGTAATTCTGCAAAATTTGAAATATAATTTCTGTAAAACGACACCATCCACAAGGAGCTTCGTAGAGCCACTACTCGTTGTCCAGCCGGGTGGTCATTAGGTGACGGAAACTCCGCAATGGCTTTCATTTTTTCTGCATTTGGTTTTGAGCCGTTTCCAGGGATTCGATGATCCAAACAAGATATCTCATCGTCCTCAAACACGGACATGAACTTTACATGGAAACCAGGCTAACTAGATTTTTTTTTCTCTCAGGTCTAATCGAGTTACAACATTGAATCTTACCGAAGATATTCACACTTTTCCCGAAGAGAAAAATAAGTACTAGTTTAAGCCACCGCATATCGAGAGGTCTTACAAAACTACAAAAAGAAATATTAGCCAAACTACCACAAGGCTCAGCACATTTTGTGTGTTGACACATACTGATGGAGACATCTCTACTGCTCAAGAAGCCTATCAGTTTAATGGATTTTACATTCATCACATTGCTTCAATTCTTAATTCTAAAGAGAAGAGAAGGATCAATACTCACTTAATGGATATTGATAATATGATTATTCTCGGAATCAAGAGAGGCAATAAAATAAAATGTTGAAAACTATGCAATCTGCTCGAATTAAGATTGTTGAGGATCTTATAAAGAATACGATCTAAGAGACTCTAAATTAATTTTGTCACTCTTTAAAGAATTGCAAAAGCCTTCGCTTGATTTACATGTAAGTTTGTACGGAGTTTGCTAAGAACCATGTCATCCAGTTGTCAGTTATGAGAAAGTATATCTACAATTACCCACACCAACTATTGCATTCTGCATTCTCATCATTAATCCCTCTATCCTTCGACTCAAAACTTAAAGAATACAAAACTCTCATTTACTGAGTAGAATCAGGATTACTGAGATCTTATATAGGATATTACCCAAACTGACCTTTCGTTTCCTTAAGGTAAGATACGAAGAAGAAGAAGGAGGTGAAGTTAAAGGGAACAAGTGACAAAGTTCACCGATAAAATCTTGAAGAAATGTGAGAATATCGGCAGGCTTATCCATTTCAACAAAATATCTGATGATGGACACTAAAGTGTTCAAACGGATTTTTTTACCTACAGGACTAAACCAAAAGGAAACAAACGGAGGTGTCCTCGTATTAGGCCAACTTTCGCGGATCAGCCAATCGGCGACACTAAAGTTGAATCTCATTAAGAGCTTCAAAGATGTGTCTAAAAACTAAGAAACTGGTAGCTACCACTACAGCGACTACTACCTAATGTTTTATGCTGATCTACTTAACCAGATTTTTGTCAAAATCACCAGTGCGGAATATTCTCCCAGAGCAGCAGCTATATGACCCCCCCCCCAGCTGACGGTGATGATGTGTTTTTTCTCCTTCATTCAAAATTTGAATGGTGAAGCGGGAAAAAATATGAGGGGGGTGCGAATACGAGGAGAAAAGCGTGCGTCACCATCGAGGAGAAAATTGATTTTTAGGATGAAAACCGTTTTTTTTTTCGATTTTTTAAAACGCATTCTCTCTACTTATATTTCGAAATTTAATGGTCCAACAAAAAAAAGTAAATTTCCAAATTGAATAGATTCCTGTTTCTCACGCCAGTTGTTTGCTGAAAATATTACACCATGAAGCTGGACTGAAATTTCTACCGCTAGATGCCAGGACACTACTTGGCTCTCTTCGCACCAAAGTTCAAACTACTGATATGAGACCTGGCCGCTACTACAACTTCGGTTTTGCAATTTCCATACCATTACCATCGCAATTCTCTCTTCCCTTCTGTCAAGCGATTTTCCCGAAATATTTAAATTGATTTGGAATATCAACGGAATTCCCTTGACCAAAAGTGATTCGTCAACTTTTTGGCCTATTATAGGGAGAATATCAAATTTAAAACATGCTGACATAATAATGGCTGGGTTGTACGCCGGATGTCAAAAACCATCTGATATAAATGATTACTTCAAAATGTTCGAAGATGAACTTATTTGAGCTTAGCACTAAAGGGTTTTACTTTAATGGGAAGTTTTTTTTAAGAAAGCCACATGTAGATTCTTTAGTTATTTAACAGTTAAAGTCTCTTGAGTGGCTCGTTGCGCAAACAGACGTTCTTTAGCCAATATAGTCTCGTCACAATAGCGGATTGACCTAAAAAAAATCGCAACATTTTTTTTTGTCGTGAGCACTATTTCTACTTAGAACCTTTTTAATATTCCCTCAAAACCCTCCCTTAAAATTTTAATTGTTTCTAACATTAATTTTAATTTGAAAATACATGTATTTTTGTAGTTCAATTTTGACATATTAAATACAAATAAATTAAAATTTTGAAAAAGGAATTCTGTTAATAATAATTTTTTTATATACCCACCCTTTAAAAACCTAGAAAAGGATTTTAAGGAGGGGGAATTATTTCTGAAGTTATGAGAGTAAATATAAACCCTACTTTTCAAAAAATTTCACCCCACCCGTGTTGGTTTCGTACACTCGCCGCATTGATTGGCGTGGCGCAGCAAAATACTGTTGAAAGGAAATAAGCGCCACTGTCTCCTGTTTATGCCAAATACTCATGCATGGCTTCCTTCATTTTACTCATCAGTTATTGTACTTTGCTTGTGAGCAAAAAACACTTTGTTTTTTGCCTGTCGAAAGGGGCGTGTGATGACGCCACATCTGGCAACTCCGCACCCATTCCACCAAATCTACATGTGCCCAACAGTCAATAGAGAGGCTCGCGCCCATTCAGTCCCCTTTTTTCCGTCATGTAGTAATCATGTCATGGATGATGGTCATGTCTCCCTCTCTCCGCTACGAATACTGATTGGATTAAGCTCAACATGGTGTGTTTAACTTCATCAATAAATAATCAGATAAACATAGCCAGACAGAAAAAAGGGTTCAGCAGGGAGAATAGCAGAATTTGTAATTCTTAGCCCAAAATTTTTAAAATGTGTCGGGAAATAGTAACTATATTAGCTTTTTGTACATTTGGGGGAGATAAAAAATTTAATTTAAAAAAATGAACGGTGGCGGGGAAACATACTGGATATTGAACCAGCAATCCGTCAAGGCCCATTTGGGTTCTCTCGTGGAAACCAAAATGTGCGTTTCGGTGACCGACCGCAGTATGGCAACCGGCAAGGACAACAAGGAGGCGGTGGCAATTGGCAACGCCGAGGTGGAGATAATCGAGATAACCATAGAGGAGGGGATAATCGGGATAACCGAGATAACCGAAATAACCGAGAAAACCGTGATCGGCATAACAATTATATTTTTCCTTGTGCTATCGAAAATCAGCAATCTACCATACAGAATTCTTCTATGCGGGTGCCAAGTTCAGTGAGGCTCCAGCGGCGGCCAGTCTTCCTAAACCTCCACCTCACTGGACCACTACAAATGCAACATACCACAAAGAACATTTCCAGGAAATATCTAATCAGTTGAAGATGCTCCTCAACATCAAGGCCTAAGAATGCACAATCATCAATTTCCTATATACCTTATCTCTCTTTTTATTCATTTTGCCTCGCATTTTGCAAATACGAAAAGGGCGACGGACAAGGGGCGATAAACAACAACGAAAAATAGATGCGCGAAAATCTTTTTCTTTATTGAACGCACTTACGGCCGCTTCCGCTACTCGATGGCAGGAATAACGTTGCCTTCCCAGTTTTTGATGAAAAATTTCATCTGGAGTGGCTCATTCACTTCTGTGAAAAAAACAAAAGAAGCTTGAAGCTTGAAACTTCGAGAAGGTTCACATAAAAGTCTGTTTCCGATTAGCACATCAGTCGCCTGAACAGAGTCGTTCCTATCCTCGAAATGGACAAGGGCGTAGTCCTGGATTTTTTAATATGTTGGATGGGTTCGTGCGCCTCAAAGGCCTCCTTGATTTCCCCCAGTTGTAGCATAGTATTATCTAGAAACTCGCTGGTGTCGCGGACTTCGGCAAGACAAGCGCTTTGCCTTTCGTCGGCTTCGGCAAGATCGGACTTAGTATTCCTTGTCCAATTTTACAAGGAATATTTTATCCTTATATGCTTATCCTATTATATGCTTGGTTTACTGGGTTATTGGTGTGTTCAATTGCATGTGTCGCAGCTATAGAGCCAAGGGGGGGAAGTAAAAATGAAAGGGCTATGACGCAGTTAGATTTGTGTCCCGACATAACCATTGTGCGAGGTCGATTGCCAAGTATATATAAGGCATCGGTAGGAGCCTAGAGAGAGATGGATGTTGTTCCTCCCAACAACGCCAGCATTTCCAGTTTTCCCCCCTTTTCTCATTCCCTTCCCTCGCTAGGAGCCAAATAGGAGCCGAATAGGATTCCAGTCGTTTTGCCATGGATACCGGCGTCAACGGGGGACTCTCTCTCCGCCTCATATCTACGTCAGCCCATTTACTCCTCCTCCTCCTCCCACATCTTGACTTTCAGAATAGGAGGGGGGAGAGAAAAAGAATGAGAGAGTCTCGCTCCTGGGTAATAAGCGTCCGTCCCATTCAACGCGCGTTTACTTTCGATGATGTCGCCTTCTTCATTTCTTTTTTATTTATTATTTTTTTTTGGGGGGGGGGGGTTGCCTGATAACAGGAGCCAGAGCGCTGCTCCTACCGCGATGCCGAGTCTTCAGATCTCTCGGATACAAAGGGAGGGAGGGAAAAGCTATTGGCCGCGATGTCCACCTCGCGCTCCTAGCAGCAAAGGACGCGCTCTCGGAGGATAATAAGTTTTTCAATTCGAAATCTTTTTTTTGTCTTCTTCT
The DNA here is from genome assembly GCF_021134715.1 of Daphnia pulex. NCBI lineage: Eukaryota > Metazoa > Arthropoda > Branchiopoda > Diplostraca > Daphniidae > Daphnia > Daphnia pulex. The sequence continues at coordinate 9,257,213 of NC_060026.1, read as the reverse complement.
TGGTTCAATTGTCAACTGCATAAATGCTGTGGAAGCCCTGGAAGAGGCCTTTCACGTTTCTCTACTATAGCCCCTCTCGTACTTCTTTTTTTTCCTCCCGTCTAAAATATACGGGTAAATCTAAATCTATTCTATTTTGCAGGTAACGGAACCACTGCATCGGGCAAATTTAAAGAAGAGATCGAAAACATCGTCCTCAAAGCCTCTGAAAAGGCATTTAAGGAATATTTCGCGGATCTATCCAAAAATCCCAGCCAGATTATCTACTGAATTTTAGGGGTCACAGTTCTCGCTCTGCTGGGGCACACAAAAAAATTATGCTGGGACCTGGTTACGACATTATAATTACATAAAAGTCTGTTTCCGATAAGCGCATCCATCGGCTGAACAGAGTCATTCCTATCCTCGAAATAGACAAGGGCGTAGTCCTGGATTTTCTTAACATTTTGGATAGGTTCGTGTGCTTCAAAGGCCTCCTTAATTTATCGCAGCTGTAGCACTAGTAGTATCTATAAACTCGCTCCAGGGTCAGCTCAGAGTTCGAGGATAAGCTGGACCGTCTCTACATTAAAGGGATCCTGAACTGCCGCATGAAGAACACTTGTTGTTCGGGTTGGAAACTATGAGCGGATGAATTCTGAGTAGAAAGTCTTTAAAGAGTGGGTATGTTGGGCAGCATAGGGGAAATGGTTTTGAAAACAACAATGAAATGCATAACAAGCTCTGCGAAATTAAAAGAATATTCGACATCCCATTGTTTTTCATTGCCATCGTCTACATCGTTCTGAATTGCTTTAAAGTTAAAAGCAGTTATTTCCTCTTCATTTTTGAAAAAATTTGAAAACAAACCCATAACTTGAGTTGACAAGTTGAAGAAGTTGAGATAAGAAACTGGGAAAATTTACGCCTTCTGCTAGTTCAAAAGATGTCTTGTTAAAAAATGACGCAATGTTGACGATTGTTGCTGTCATAATTAGTAACCATTCTTCAGAAAACGTGTGGTAGCCCATTACTTCCTCAATGATCACACAACAAAAATCAATAAACTGTTGATTGTCTTGAATTGGTGTTGATTTCCATAAATCCACTGCAACGTCAAACAAACTTCCTATGTAGGACCTCTCTGTTGGCATCACTACAGATTCTGCGGGTGACGAGCAGCGATTGAATCTTCATTGTATTTTCGAACCGTAATCTCGAATAATTAATTTCTCCATCTACACAACGCCGTTGGTATTCTTCAATAAATACTTCCAACTCTGCCACAGACGTTAGCTCTTGCATAGAGCCAAAAACTGTACCAGAGGCGGAAGAGGGAACGTAGATGTGAGGCGTCTTCGGCAGTAGAGGTTCACTGGCAAAAAAAACATGTATTCAAAAACAGGTATTCACATAAAAAAAACGAAAAGCAACTTACCCATATAACGAAGATCCATGGCTTCTTGCCAGCACTGCAAGCCAATTGATGATTGTCGCGGACTTCGTCCGGACAAGCGCTTTGCCTTTCGTCGGCTTCAGCGAGATCGGACTTACTTTTCCTTGTCCAATTTTACAAGGAATATTTTTTCCTCGTCCATTACCATTGTCAACTTATCTTTTAGTGACTTGTATTTTCTTAGCCAGATTTTGTTTTCGTACGAACAATGGTTAAATTTCTGGGTAAGGTAGTCTTCTTTTTCTTTACTAAGATCATTTGTTTCACCATGATATGTCCTCGGGTAGATGTCCCCCATCGCATCTAAATAGAACACATGTATGATTAATACATGTATGGTAAAATTTTGCAACGATTTCTGCCCCAAAATTTGTGACCGGATTGTTTTGGGCCGGAAAAGTTGGGGCTAACTAATAACTATTATTATTTTTTATTATGTAATAACACTTTAAGGGTCAATGGTGGGGGTAAAGTTATATCCTGGTTAAGGTGAAACAGTTATAGAAACCTTAAAAATAGGCCATCCTCAGTTAGGACCAACGCCCTTGAACGAGCAACAGTCTCTCGAGAAACCGGAATTGAACTAAAGTATAATCCGATGCCAAGACGGCCTGAATAAATAAAAAACGAGAGCGTTACAATTGAAGCTTTTGATAAAATGATAAGATGAAGTTTACCTCCATGCCTTCCTAGCCACTAATTCCAATTCTGATGTGATTCGTTTGGATAATTTAACTTCGTTGGCTCCATTGCCGAGAGAAAGCGTGACGGCCTGTTTATCCTTTTTTACCACCATGGTCTCTTGGAATGTTCACCTGGCAGCAAATCACCGCCTTGCCTAAAAGAAAATGTAAATGCTGTTTTTGTTACTAGTTTCCAAGGGAAATTTGGTGACCACTTACATTGAAGGGCGACGTCAAGAAAGAGCATTATCATCTCGGTTTGCAGGGCGTAGACCAGCGAGTGGTGTAAACCGTGTTGCTGTCCTCGTTGTCGTTGCTAAGGGATTCTTTACTTTTCTCTAGCCGGAGCTTGACATCTTCAGACTTGTGACTGTTCGCAATAAAGATGTCGACCATGTCATCAGCCAACACTTTGCATGAATAGCCAATGTTGATGGCCATTTCTAGAAACAAAAACACACAATTGTCACTGAGGGTGAGTCACTGAGACAACAAAAGCAATTGGGGAAATCTCGAAGAATAACTCAGCTTGTTTTAGAAAGGATTGGATATAAAATTCTTCACAATAATCAACTTAATACTCCTTTTTTAATTTTATCTTCAATGGTAGTGGCACCTAAATGGCTCAAAATATTTAAAGCTACATGTTTGGATAGTATTTATGACATCTTAGTTGCACCCAAAGTGGCTGCACCTGTCAAATTTCTACTGTTTTCTATCAGTTTTGTTTGTTTTGCAATTCGCTAACTGAGTTATTTGTCGATTCGTTGGATTGTGAATGTGCTGGACATCTTTTGAGTGTAGTTTCAAGTTATCTATCGTGGCCATTGAGTGCCAATTTTTATTTTTTCTGTTTCTTGTTAGTTTTGTCAATGTGCCTACGGCAGTTTTACGTCATAAACTTCTTACCTACTAGGTTTTGCCTCATCTCTGCCCCAGGCTACCAGACTATGCTCTGTGCACCATTAAGAAACTGTTTCTATCTACTTTGCGCACGCGCCGTGGCTGTCGAGGTAGGAGATCGGCGAAACGATCGAATGAAATGTTTTATATACATCGGTCTGATTAATGCAGGATCCGTAAATAGCAAGTCAGACGTCATTTTTAATTACTTGGCAAAAAATGGTTTTGATGTATTAGCGATAACTGAAAATTGGCTATCGGTGGAGCGTGGTGACGATGACTTGCGATTGTTGTTTTCAGATGGATTCAATGTGTTTCATTCACCAATGATGGGCAGAACTGGTGGGGGCGTTGCTGTTTTGGCAAGGATACTATTAACGTTACTAAATTTGTCTCTCTTGACTCCGCTCCGAAATCTTTTGAGCATATGGCTTTGTCACTAACGATCAATTCTGTGTGCATTCGTCTCATAGTAGTCTACCGCCCACCAAAGTCTAAACCATCGGTGCCCTTTCAGTGCTTAATGAAAGAGTTTGCGACCTATTTGGAATTTTTCTCAGTGTCTTCAGGCAAAGTCATCATTTTTGGTGATTTTAACCTACATTTTGATAATCCTAATGACTCCAATGCGAGAAGATTTGCTGCACTCTTGGAATCCTTGCTGGGTTCAGCAGCTGGGAGCTGGGTTCAGCATGGAAAAGGTGCAACACACATCCATGGACACACTCTCGATATAGTTATCTCTCGTTCGTCTGATAAGTTGGTCAGTGAGAGTTTTATCTCGGATCTTATAAGTGATCACTTTGCTGTAGTCACTGTTGTGTGAGCCCACCGACCAGCCGTGCCACTGAAGTCAATCTCCTTCAGATCAACTTCTGCTATTGTGTTCGACAGATTTGGGAGTGATATCGCGAAGATTCTTTTCGTCCCCTCGCCATCGGATTTCCTGGATGACCTTCTCAATCAATACGATATGGGAACAAGAGATGTTCTCGATCAACATGCACCTCTCAAGCATCGTACGTTTGCCGTTCGTCCAATAAATCCATGGTTTTCGGGTGAGATATCTCTAGCGAGGAGACAGATGCGGAAGTTTGAACGGGTGTGGCGTAGACGGACACTTGAAATCGACAAAGAGATTTTACTTCATCTCAATAATCAGCTGGCTAGACTGACTTCGATTGACTCGAAGCTTACCTAATTTCGGACGAAAATTACTTATTGTGGGTTCGACAGGAAGGTTCTTTACCGTCTGCTTGACCATTGTTTGATTAACAAAAAGGTCACTCGTCTTCCTCGTCACACCTCACAAACACAACAACAACAACGTCAACACGGGTGAAGCAAATATTTCTGTGCAGTCGTTGCAAGACCACTCTAAACCTTAATATTCCATTGAATATGCAATTTCGCGTGACACATCAATGCAACTTCCGTGATACCATTGGTGGCACGTTGCACATTCCAAGGAAAATTGAGTTCCAAGGTTAGTTTCGCATCCAGGGAAAGCACAGAACACGTCTTTAAGATTTTCCATCTCATTTTTCTAAAATTAAAGCGTTTTTTTTAATTGAAGTATTTGTGCAAAATAAATGATCAGAGTAACAGTTACCTTTCGGTATTCTTGTGAGTTACTAGTCTGCTTTGTTAAATCTGACGTATTTCGTCCAGATGGTGCCTTTTCTGTTCGCTGCTCTATCCCTTTAAATAAAAAAAATCGAATTACTTTCCTATAGTAGAAAATTCCTTTGAATCACAAATTACCTTGTAGCATTGTGTAAATATATCCATTAAGTTGAGGACGTAGCCCACAGTGCGTAATGTTGTTTTTAATTGCTGATAGTAGCGCAGCACAAGAGATGACAGTTTCATACTTGGGTGTGACGTTGTATTTAGAACGTAATCCTTGAAAGAAAATGTAGAAGCTGTCGTCCGGAATGTCAAGCAAAAGTATTCCAGACCAGAAAGTTGCCTATAAATACAAAATGCATGATATGGAAACTGTAACAATATTGTTTCATTTATCAAAACATAACATCCTACCATATTTTTAGGAGAGATAGTCAGGCTTGCAGGTTGAGACACAAGAATCACTAATGTATCACCCGGGAAGTAGTTTCCTATGATTTCATCTGGCAAGGAACTTAGTGGTCGAGGATTAGAATTTTTTGTGACCAAACAAGATGTCATTGCTGATAGAGCAGACATTGCGCACGCTTGTTGTGCAGAAAATCTTCCGAAACATTTTTTTTTCGTTGGATATCTGGGACGGTTAACTTTGCCGAATAGGCCATCACTTCTGCATAGATTAATAAATTTATATAAATTACATTTCACACGTTAAGATTTTCCAACCTTTGTGATTGTCTGAATGACTCTTCCAGTTCTTCGAATGCTTCTTCATTTAAGGGTACCTTTTCACCGGAATATCTGGTGCAAGTTAAGACCAATGTCAAGCTTTCTCTTTTTTTTCCTGACCAAAGTACAAATATTCCTTATTCGGTTTCTTTGAATGCAACAAAGGATGTCCTTTAACACATTGAATCTCGCGAATGAATTCAGTCATTTTTTCCAGGAAAAGATTATGAATATCAGATCTGCTATGGATACGTCGGCACATTCTGTACCGATTCCACCTGACTCTGCTTGCTTACACTATCTGTCATTGTTTGATCCATTTACCCCATTGGAGGTTATTGAATTAGTGAAACATTGTACGTCTAAGTCATGCCCGCTTGATCCTACACATGCTTTGAAACCTGTTGTGCATGTTATGTCATCATCATTGGCTCGTTTGATTAATTTGTCATTTTTTACCGGCACTTTTCCTGACCCCCTCAAATTGCGATTATAACGCCACCTTTGAAGAAGAACAATCTTGACCCCGAAAACCTAGAGAATTTCCACCCTGTTTTGGGATTGCCGTTTTTGTCTTAATTGATTGAAAAAGCTGTGCTCAAACGCCTGTCCACCCATCTTTAGTCTTCTCATCTTTTTGTAACGTTCCAGTCTGCTTATCGTTCCAATGATTCAACGGAAACTGCTCTCCTTTGTGTGTTCAATGATTCAGTCATGACTGTTGACTCAGGAAGAGCGGCTGTACTGACTCTTCTTGACTCGAGTGCTGCATTTGATACCGTGGATCTCCAGACACTTCTCTCTCGTCTGGAGGCTCGGTTTGGTGTATCTGGAACGGCGCTGTTCTGGTTCCGTTCGTATGTTGCGAACAGATCTCAGGCGGTATCTATCTCGGGTGTTACTTCTTCCCCTACTCCTCTTCATTTTGGTGTCCCTCGGGGCTCTGTTCTGGGCCCTACGTTGTTTGTACTTTACAACTCGACGTTGCATAGCATCATCAGACAACATGGACTATCCGCTCACTATTTTGCAAACGACACTCAAATTTACACTGAGTTTAAGATATCTAAGGACGGGCCAAAAAATATTGGAAAGATGATTCTATACTGAATTGTCTCATTCCACTGAAGCTACATGTAGAGAGATATCTGTCTGGGATGCTAAGGGATTATCATTGGTTAATTTAATTTTTTTTTACTATTTGGCACAAGACTTAAAAAAATTTTAATTAAAAATCAAGGACATCGAACAACAACCAATATTCTACTCTCATTATCAACTCTAATTATCACGAAAAAGAAGAAGAAGACAAGTGAGAGGGGAGTTTGGCAATGGATTTTCTCGTTGCAGCGCAGAAAAGACCACAAGAGAAAAAAGATTTTCATTCACATAGACACACACATAAGAGTTGAATGAGCGGCTGGAAAGCGTCTTGTAGCTCTCGCTGTTCTACCCCCCATCTATCGAACACCGCGATTGATCTCCAGTTTTGCGTGTGTGCTATTAAATTTAAAAAAAAAACTTATAAAGCATAGAAACTCTTTGACGCTGCGTTTTCCTTCTTTAAAATAGTGTAGCAGTTTTTCTGGCAAAGGCATTTGAACGGTCTCACGTCCATCTTACCTAAATGTATTAGATTGATTTACCATTTCCACACAGATTTTGTTTTTGTTTTTTCTTTTCTTGTACTTATTTTCATTTCTCTATCCATTGAATGTTTGATTTGTTTCTTCCATTATATTTTTGTATCCCGTTCAAAATGTTTTAAAAATAAATGGTTTTTCCACGAGGAGGGGTTTTTATCGATCACCAAAAGGAAAGAAGTATACCATACTTCAGTTAAGTCTTGTCCATACCTCAGTTATGAAAGGCAGCGACGTAGGGACCAGAACGACCTTGTTTTGCCGAGTGAAAATTCTTCCAAGACAAACTAAATGGTGGGCGTGGTGGGAGGCGTGAGATGGCGATTTCGATTGGTACCATCAACATCGTATTTTTCTACTTCTTGTGGCCGTCAGCCAAAAATCGATGCTGTCTCAACTGCAAGATTCGTTTATCTCTATCCTGACATTATTACACGGGGAAGTCCATTTGCTTTATGGGGGCATTTAACATTAACATTTCCATTAACATTAACATTTAATGGATGTTCAATTTTTACTTCGCAAGGAGGGCACACGCCGGGTGCATTTAGGATGCAAAAATTTTAATGAGTCTACTTATATCCCTTTTTGTTCCCTCCACGGTGGGGATTTCAAAATACAACTACAAAAACCATAAAATTTTTTGTTGATGGAAGATGAGGTTTATTCATGATCAAAAAATGATTGTTGAACGACAATGAATTGATTCGACATACGAAAAATGTATTAGGGGGGGGGGGGGTCACGGGAATTCTCAAACATTTATTTACAATGCATGAAATTGGCAATTTTTGAAGATATAATACGAAAGAATGATACAAATTTTTAGTATTTTCTGTGAGATGATGAGATTTATGGTGACTCTAGCTAGAAGTGTTGTAAAAACAAAAAAGTATGAAATTTACCAATTAAAGTATGCTAAAATCCCAACTTAACTTGTAAAGTACTGTTCAGTATCCAGTACATATTTAAATAAGGAAAAATAAGTACTCTGCCACCTCTGTGAACACTCCGTTCAAACAGGAGGAAGAGCACTGCAACAAGCCGTTAAAAGGTTATGGGAGAATACGAACATAATCAAATGAGCGTCCCAGCAGTGATGGAGGAGGAATTAGTTTTAAGTTCATGACAATGGCCCAAATATTATTGGATTTCATGGACAACAGTACCGTACAGCTAAATTAAGGAAATAGACATTTCGAAATGAAAAACCCGATAACTGTGTCTTTCTTAACGACGGCTCTGTCTTCATTATTCGAAATTTTGTAAAGCGGAACTCCCAAGTTGTTGTCGTAGGACAGAAATTTAAAGAAAGATTTATTTCTATTCTGAAACCATTTTATCAAGTAAGCTTGGATGTGTAACTGTACGAAATTTACAAAATAACACTTTTGTTTCAGTTGCATAGATCTTTGCAAAAGGATTGATGTTGCCGTCTTTTTTAGGATTCAACTCGTTCGTCGTCATGACTTTGCTACAATCACATGACCGCAGTGCATTTCAAGATGTAATTAAAATCCAGAGCTCACTATAACATAAGCTTATTAACATAGCGTTACTTTTTATCCAATATATATTTTTTTCTTATTTATTATTTCAGGAATGAAAATGTATGCAAGCCAAAACTACTGAAGGAAGACCTAAACGAAGAATATGAATATTTTATAACTCTTTTCGCTGTGTATTAAAATTTAAATACAAATTTTAACCCTGACTACACTTGTAAACATTTTATATATTGAAAAATCAATATGTAAAACTATCGAATAGTATTAATTCAACAATAAATTCCAATTCACATTACTGCAAAAATTTGAAATGACTAATTAGAAAGAAATTTTAGTGGTCACTAAGAATATTCTGTGATATCTAGTGCATATGATTATCATATCTAAATCATATGTAGTTGATGTACAGCAAAATTTACCCTAGATATAAAAAAAGGTTGTCCATTGGATGTCCACATGAAGAGCGCCTGAACTGCCTTTCACAGTTAGCGAAGCAATTTCAACAGAGAAAAAAAAATAGTAGGCGGAATTCAGCGAAAAATAAAAGCGTATTAGAAAATTCAGAATAAAAAAAAAGTTTTTGCGACTCATAAATTTGTTTTAAAGAATCCCCTTTGCAAATTCTGTTAAAAATCATCAAAATAGCGAATACTTGAAATTTACCCGTGTACCCTCGAGTACATCCTCAGAAATTTGCAAGAGATTAAAGTGCTCAGTGAGATCATTTTCAGACTTCTTTATCCAGTTGGCATACAGTGCCGCAAATCGGTGATGCGTTCAACCACAATGGACATTTAAAAAAAATTATACTGAGGGTTTCTTGCAAAATATTAAAAAGAATCCTGTAACTCCAATAAATTTTAGAATTAAAAAAAACATGTTTAAAGGTTGAAAAAAGTTGTTAATCATACCATCCTTTTTCGAGTTTGAACTTTTGTTCAAAGTAAACAATAGTTAACCATTGTAGAAATGTAGAAATAGAAAAAACTATTTAATATGAATAATGTGAAACCTATATATAAATAATTTTGTGTGTTTAAAAATGGCTCTTCAACAAAAGATGTTTCTTACACAAGGCTAAGTAGAAAATTGGGATAAAAGTATTTTTTCAACCAGAAGTGATATATTGACTACAAGCAAGTAGGAGTTTTTAACAGTAAAAAAATAAATAGAAAAAATCCATCCTTTTAATCATGGATAAACGACAACTATGACAGAATTTCATTTGCTGTTGTAGAATGAGAAGATTGCTGATCTGTTAATTGATTTACCCAAATTCAGTAAAGTCTGCTATAAATGTCGGGATACTGAAGTAGTTGGGAAGACACAACAGGAATACTGAGACCTGTGACGGCCACTCCTAAGAAGACGAGGATGTCCAGCTGTAAAAGTATATGAACGGCGAAAGTATAAATTTTTGGGAATTAACACAAGCTGAGAATGACAGGAAATCCCAGAATTATCGGATTTTTTTTATTCGGATTTTTTTCTATTCCTCATTATTGAGGAAAAAAAACTTCCGGGGGCCAATAAATGTTTTGGACTGCCCCATTCTACCCCAAAAAATAGAATCTAAAAAATAGATCGGCTAATGTAACTGGTGGCGTAGTAATCGGCCAGCAGGAGAAGTAAAACCAAAACGATATTTTATACTGGGTGGATAAGAGCCACCAGTCAATTAAAGCCTTGAGTTGGTAAATCTGCATCCGTCTGAAAACTTTTGAGCATCAATTACTGGCATTTAGCACAGATCAGGTAAAAGAGAAAGGCGTAGGCGTCTTGGAGAAGTCCAAAGCGGAGTACTTAGGCCATCAAAATAATTACATTCAATGCTAAGAGAATGCAAAGTATGGCACTATCAAAAGAAGAGAGATTCCAATAAGAAGATCTAGAAGTGCTAAACGATCAAAACGAATTTTTATACAACCGAAAGTGTGAGAGCTTAACCATTTGAATGGAACAAGTAACCTTTTTTGGTGTTGTTTTCCCAATATTAATTCATTTCTTTGTGGTCTGTCCTGGGTTTAAGTGCAGAGAGACAAATTTTAATTAAATACGAATTATAATTAAATAATATAAATACCTTTCCAAAAAAACAAAAATGAAAAAAGCAAGTAATTTTTGTTGCAAGATATATCCGTTTCAAAGAATCAAAGAAATAAAAAGACAAAAACACACAACCCACAAATTTTGTCCTACATAGAAAGATATCCCTGCGGACGTAGTACGGCCGGCCGCTGTGGTGCGCATCGGCGTAAACTGCGCACGACTTTTTGCTCGTCTACTTCTTTTTCATTGGAATAACATCTATAATGAATTCTGCGATCTTTTCGCTGTCAAAGGACTACATTCAAGTTTACAGGCCTTAACCATTACGTAGACCATGAAACAGTGAACGTAGTAGACGACAGTTTAAGGTTACGGGCGTTCAGAGAACTAACGCTATCTTCTAGATTTCATTAAAGAATCTGAGTGTGAAGGCCTCTGGCTTAGCAGAGAAAATTCGGTAACCATGGAAACGTAAATATATTAGACCAAAACTCAGTAGACGCTTTTTTAAGTTCTTTTTCCTAGTTCGCCTTTTGGGAAGTGAGGTGATTAAGACTGCTTCCAACAATAAAAAAAAAATGATATTAGTCCTAACTGAATATTCTCAAATGATTCTTTAATTCAAACATGTCTAAAAATATAATATAAATTTTGAAATCAGTAACGATTTGTTAGACATAGGAAAAAAAATAAATCAGGGAAATCAATTAATATTCTTTCAAATAGATTCATGGCAATAAATGGAAAACTAAAAACCCAACTTTTTTTTTGTTTTATTTCGTTCTTAAGGGTATTTGTAAAGCGTACTTCTGGTATGCTAAATTTTTTTCCTGTTTATTAACTTTCTAATATCACATGATATGATTTATTTGCGTTAGGAGGACGTATTTTCTAACCTAAAATTTCTTCATGCCCAACCGCTGTGGTAGTTTGGTTAGACCAAAATACTTTAGCCAGTTCAATGGAGTTCAATAGAGTTAACAACTTTCAGGGGGTAAAGAAACAAAAAACTAATACAGATAAAATAAACTTAGCACATTGTGCAGCTACACCTGTTGTCACCAAAACCTCGACATGACCTTTAACATGAAATATTAACGTCAAAACTCTGCCATTTTAGCAAATTGAATCAAATCCAGTTTTTAAAGGAAGACTTGGATATTCGCACCGTAGAGCATGCATCCGTCGAGCGCCTCCATTGCCTTCACGGCATCGAAACAGTTAATTCCAAAGTGAACGAAGGTTGAATTCCTCATCTTTTTCACACGCCGGATTGACCTCTAAACCCTCCCTAATCTTGTATCCGGCGAAATCCTGCGTAAAGTTACTCACATGAAGCACCTTTCCCTAAACGTAAGAAACGACACGTCACCAGCAGCTGGGTCACCAGCAGTTGGGCTAAGGCTATACCATTAACCTGAGCCAGTTGGTAATTAGTCTGCAACTACAGAAAGTATTCAGACTTCTGGCTTGACAGTTGTGGGCATTCGCCATTCGGTAGGCTACACACTTTTGATTGAAAAAATTCCATCTTCCCAATAAATATTTGTCCAGCTAATATCTGCCAGCTCAAGATGACGCTTTGTCTGTCGGCCCTGACGTTTATTCTCGCAAGCCATTTAATTTCGTCTGTCGAGGCCAACATCAGTAACGGTAAGTCACATCTCCATTGGACTTGAGGCTTTTTTGGCCAAGCTGCTGCTGTTGCTGTTGTGTAATGATGTGAAATCACGACATCACGGCAGGTCTTACTTATTTCAAAGGTCGTCCCATCGTGCAACAGTCACCGTTGAATAGCGGAGGAGCCCACTTTTTCTAAACATACAACGAAGACAAATTTTCAATCAGGGACTTATGGATCATCGACAGCGGCCGTGATGCCGGTTTCCATCAACTTATCGGATGCCTTTTGCTCTTCGCGGAGTTCAACTTTGCGGTTTGATCTGCCGATTGACTTTGCGCCGCGCTTCCATCAATTAATTGGCTTCATCATGAAACTCCAGAACAGTCAGATTTTGCCAATGTTTAGCTACTTCCTGTTGCATTAGTGGATGCTGGCTCGCAAATTAAAAAAAAATTAAATAAATACATTTTTGTTTTAATCCAAATCAATAATTACCACAATCGGAGCAGGTTGTGGGTCCACGTTAGCCAAATGCCCCGGCCAATTATTGTGCGGCGGCAAGTCCGACGGAACCGCTCTGACTAGTTCTACTCCGTCCGCTTGTGGATTTTGTGGGATATTTTGTCGGGAACGACCACGACGACCACAACAACCACAAAGGCTCTTAGCAAAACTCCATCCTTTATGTACCATCTTCCAAGAAAACTTTTTGGTCTGCCCAACCAGAGCGAGGGCGGCAACAGCTAAAATCCAGTAGAGGAGTTTGCTTGGACTTTTCGATAGATGGTCCACAATGGCATTGAATGCCTTTTCAGCGGCAGCAAACAATATTTTGTCCATTTTTTCTTCAATGTCACTTTCCGCTTCTTTTGTCAAGTTGCCTGTAGAATAGAAATATTTTAGTTGTAGTCCATTTTGTTTGTTGTTTCTCCCGAAGCTCTTGTTTATCATAGAAGCCCCTTTTCGCTCTCTCTATATATATTTATTCCAGGGTGCTTTTAGATTTCTGGCCGTGCGGCGGATCCGCTCCAACTAATTTGTGGTTTTCGGTTTGTGGATTTTTGTTTGGGCAACAACAAAAAAGGCGCCGAATACCCTTTTTTAAAAATATCCAGCCTTTCATGACTAGGGACCAGGAGAATTTTTTCGTGTGCCCAACCAGAGCGAGCTGCGACCCCTAAAATCAAGTAGAGAATCTGGCTGGGATTTTTTGTTAGATGTTCCAAATATTCCTTGAATGCCTTTTCAAAGGCTTTTAGGATGATGTTCTCTATTTTCTTTTTGAAAAAACCCGATGGTGTGGTTCCGTTCACTGCAGAATAGAATATATTTAGATTTCCCCGGTCGTATATTTTAAACGGGAGGAAAAAAGAGGTTTGAGTATAGAATAGCAACTTACATATTCTTTCTCCTAGAAATCATAAATTGTATATCATGACAAGCAAAACTAAATGGAAAATAAACCTGATTTTTTTCAAATCCTTGACAAGACAGATCTACGCCGTCGCCGTCATGGCGTCTTCCAGACGTTTTTTATTCAGATTTTATTTTGAGCACATTTCCTAGTCTCTATAGTATAATTTCATAATTAATTTTTAGATTTTTCTTCATTTTTGTGCACTTTTTCGGAAATTTTGTATTTTATTATCAGTCAAATGACAACATGCGATTCTCAATTTGCCGACTTGGCAACTCTAAAATTTCTGTTGGAACTTGGAATCAACCTTCGAATATTACTGCGATCAGTTTCAACTGATCTGAGATGAGTTCACCTTTAAGAATCAAGTCTTATCAATCTGTAAAAGAATAACAAGCCAAACTTCATTCGAGAACCAAATAAATTGAAATAATAAAAAAAAAACTTGCAATTTGATAAGAGGGAACTTGTGGGTTTGCCACGCTCGTAAATCCTGAGAATTTCTTGACGTCTTTTTGAGTTCTTGAGTAGCGTTCTTGAGTACTGAATTGAAATTTTTCCTCTACTCTGAACATAAAATGACAGTTTTTTATAAAATTTCTAGACAATAATTCAAAAATTTGTAACACGCATTACTTCAGAATATAAGAATCAAGAGCCCAAGTTAAACGTTGATAAAATCTACTAAGGTGCCTCTGCTGCCCCGGTTGTTGGTCTTGAAGTCTTGACAACATATTCAAGACTGGTCGAAAAGTAAATATTAAGAAATTTAGATATTGCTTTTGAATAAGAAGAGCAATGTTATTTTATTTGTTAGAACATAGTATTGAAAAATTTTCTTTTTATTTCCACCGATCAGATCTTATGCCCAACGCTTTCGGCCAGCAGACCTTCAAATGGAGTGTTCAATTTTGCCTGACTGTACCCTCCTTCAGCCCCTTCTATCGTTCCGGTTGGTGTCTCCTCTGTTTTGGCAGCTCGTAACAAAATGCTCTTTTTCAAGACAACACCCGTCTCGTTGACAAATTCATGAGAGAAGAAATGCAAGATTTCTGGTTAATTGTAGACAGACATGCGGAGCCCTACGGTCGTCATCTGTTTGAAAAATCAAGCCCTGGATCAATTTCTAAAAGAAGTTTTAAAATGCACCCAAAAAGTCATCAGAGTCGGCAGCCAGTCTCAATCAGCTCAATCGCCACTGGAACGCGATCTTGATGTAAAACTGCACCAAATGGAGCACACGTACCGGGGCCAAATCCGCGAATACAATTGCATACGCGAATACAAGGCAGAGTCAGAAGAGGCAGTTTTTCGCTCCATCGACGTCGTTGGATTACCCATCACAGGTGCCACTCGTCGCAGGGACGTTCTCGCTCTTTTATAGCCAAAAAAAGGTTTCTTTAGAAATTTATTTCTATACAATTCTGAAATATCCAGTAATTATCCTTTTTAAATTGCAGTTTTAGTTGAAGATGCCACCCAAGTCTTGGGATCACACATTGTTGCTTTGCTATCTGCCAGTCGTCAGGATCTGATCATAATAACTATGAAATGTCAAACCAATTCCACGTGTGAGCGGTTTATTTATTCAATTTTTTCTGAAACAGGTGATCATTTGCAGCTGGAGACCTTAGTGTAATGTATATAAACTGGCCGCCAAATTTCACATGGGCGTGTCGCCATTCGAGCGTCTGGTTAAGACCGGGGTCTCGTCCGTTATTTTCCGTTCAGCACCGGATGCGCCCAAAAGTGGCTCGATGATTGTTCCTTCTGTTTACAGTAACTAGGAGAAGCACTCAAGCGTTATCCAGCATCAAGACGTTCCTTCAGTCTTCCTTTTGACACACCCAGTCTATAGTCTAGATAGGCATTGCTCAGAAGAAAGCCATGGAGTAAGGATGAAAACGATTTATTCGACCTGGGCGAAGAAAGTTACGAGGAAGAGTACATGATGGAGCTCATTACATACTCCAGCTTATTACACCACCAAAGCGGTCGTGTTAAAGAATGAAAAAAAGAGGGGACCAGACTTTACTTTTCTCCCTTTTCTTCCCTCGGGCACGATTTACCCGAAAAGCCCTGCGAGCAACCTTATCGGGCGAGCCAAATAAAAATCTGCTGTTCACGGCACCCCTTCACACTGCAACGCACCGCTAAGGGGTCGGCTTGACACATACCTTTGGATCTTAATAAGATCTATATGGATAAGAAGAATGGAAAAATTCAAAAACTCTCCTCTTAAAAAAGGAAAATTTCTCCAGAATAGACAGCGATATGAAAATTTAAATTATATCTAAAAATAAATTTATTTATATTACCAGATCCGTCAATCACATTACGGGCCGGCTATGACCACTTCCGTCGCAATGTCATTAACTCTAAGATTGTGCAATGCCAGAGCTCATTAAAGTGATCGGCCAATGAGCGAGGAAAGTCACTGGTTAACATATCAGCGATTGGGGCTCTAGTAAAAAAGTCAATTGGGGATAGCAATCAGAAGTCGTCAGCGACTGAGCTGAGGAAGGTCATTTTTATGGAGTTGGGAAGGCCTGACACCTCAAACAGAAGCATACGGAGAATTTCATAATTTGGGTTGCATTGACCACATTTATTTTCTTGCATAGCATGCCTAGCATACGGGATATTTAGATTAGAACTAATGTGTAAGGAATATAAAGAAATAAACCCGGTGTATGACGAATGATAACCATGAAAAATGAAAAATTGACTTCAAATCGAAAAAAAACTTTTTGTAATTGGAACAAACTCGCGTTATTTTTTGGTTTTGGCGGATATGGACTTGTCAGCTACAAGAATCTCATTTATAAATTTAAAAAATTATAAGAATTCAAAAATTCACAATATTGTACAAAGACAGTTACAGCTAGGGATGTGCAGAGAATCATATTTTGCCATATTTCTCTAAAGCCCCTTGTTGAAAATGACCCATAGCTTTTTTTTCAATCAAAAGTCTTGTATTCCTTGATTGCCATCCTAAAAATAAAAATGTTTACACTTACTTATATCAAGAAAGAAAGTAACATTAAATTGTTCTTACCAGAAATTTGAATCCCGTGGGGAGAAAAAATTCACATATCCCTGTGTTTCAAAGGGGCGTCTATGGTTGGTTAAGTCTGTTGGACACTGCAATGTTTTATTTCAAACTTTAACACATTATCCTAAATGAAATGTTTGCGGTTTCTATCCTGCTGGGACCAGAGTGAACGCTGTAATTTAGGATATTTGGCCATATCTTTAAAATATTTTGAAAAACAACTTACCAAATGTAGATATTTATTGTTATAGCCGGTTTTTTTAATTTTAAATGGCTCCAGTTTTTTCTTCTTAGCAAAGCATTTGCTCATGGAATGCTGTCAAATAATTTACACAAGACATCCATAAATATCCCTGCTGCACTTCTGCAGTGCAGTGATTCAATTTAAAAAAAAAAAAAAAATTCCTTACTTGTAGCCCTTGTTCCTCGATGGAAAGTTGTGTCTGTCTATCCACGGTATGTACGGTGAATCAGTTGATGATAAGAGTCGCACATTCATATAATACGGGTAACTGATACCTGTTATTGTACAACCAAAAAGAAAACGAAATAGACGAAAGGCGAGAAAAACCTTCGCAGTCAAATAGGCAAGTTTAGAAAATGTGAGACCAAAAAGGCAATTGCCTCATCACTGCCTGTGCATTCATCGGTGGCAGCTGTGGGACTGACCAGAATATAGAACTTTTTGCATAGATGCAATTTGAGAATTGCACCCAGTTCATATTTAAATATTACTATGGGCTATAACGGGAGATACTTCCATCCAAAAGAGAGAAAAGAAATTGGAGGAAGAAGCCTTTCTTGTGGTAGAAGGACTTCTTTTCTGGCTTCAGTCTTTCTCTTGACTGAAGCATCGGCTACACTGGAGGCGGGCTTATATCAGGCTTAATCAAAGAAATGAAGGGTCAAAGAAATAAACAGACAAAAACAGACAGCACAACAGTTTCTTCCTATATTGATAGTTTGACAGGGATTTCTGAAGATGTGCTGAGAAAAACAAGTAAGCTGAACACGTTGGTACTTTAAAGAAGCTGGGTGTATTTGAACAATCTAAGCGGAGGCATTAGCCAGACTGACCCCGAATCTGCTTTGACTCGAGGTATTTAACAGAAAGCGTCACCCTGTTACCGGGTGACGCCGGAAGAGTCTAGGGAAAGATGGTCATCTAGATAACGTCTATATGACCGCTACGTGGTTTTTAACCCCTTTTGAGGGAAAGGAGAAGTTTACATGGAAGAAGTAATTAAGATGGTCAAGTAGATAACTCTACTTGACCTTACAATCGCAGAAGGGTGGGAGGGATTCTTGTGAAATCCATTAACAAGTGTGTGTCTCTAGATTCCACGTGACAATAGTTCTGCTTGAAGAACAGCAATCGATTTACTCCCCCCTCCCACCTCGATAAGGCAGTCTGGTTCTGTGTTTCCGGCGTCCCATCCAACGTCCCCCTCGTGATCTTTAAGGCCATTCAGAGCATGCCTCGGTTAATCCGTTTCCAAAAAAACGACAAAAGACGTTTTGTTGGGGATATAACCATACAAGTGGACCATATTCGGATCAAACCTTTTTTTCAATTTCGTCCTTCTAAACAGTGCGTGAAAAATCCGAACAATGAAAACCTAGCATGAAAAACTGTAATGAACTCTACTTTTTAAGAACAAGAAAAAACTTGAAGTTACTTGGCCAAAACAAATTTAAAACAAGTCAATTTGACAGAAATCGATAGATGTCGCCAAGATTAATACATCTCGGTAAAGTTTTTTGTGTTTTTTTTAAATAATTGAACATGATACCATTTTTTTATGTTGTCTGAATTTGGAGGCTTAGGGTTGTATGTCAAAATCACTATACTTTAGCGTCCTCGTTTGGACATTTAGAGTTACCAATTCTCCATTATACTAGAATTTTTTTAATCTTCATGATTCAGTGCACATCGCAATGTATTACAATAAATAAAATTGAATGTCTTTTTTCTTAAAACTTTTAGTTGAAAAGAATCAATCAACTCGTAACCATTTTTTATGGAGGAAAATTTTGCGTTTTGATCCGGATTTCTGGGTATGAGAAAGGAGGGAGTTCTAGAAAGAACTCAAAAGGGTGAAAAATACGACGTAGAATACGTCTCACAATTATCGCTTTTTCCCCGTTTTTTATAACTTTTGTAGGCAAATATGTCTAACACTCTTTACTCATCAAGAAGGTGGTCGTTTGTGACGCTCGATACGTTCATGTAACGAAAAGAACCTAGTTTATTAATTATACCTCGTTTATTGGGATGTAGAGTGACAAACGCGAATCAACTTTAACACAAAGCAGGGCAGCAAGTGAGAAAAGACAAAGAAAAGAGAAGCAGTTCGAACAGTGAACGTTTCTTTTTAAGAAAACAATAAAGTAAAATAGTCTTGATAGAGAGACAAACTAAGTTGGACTTCGTATCTAAGTTGTAGTTTGATCGTTCGTTTGCAAAAACTGGACGCCCCTCCCCCGCCAAACGAAAAAAAAGATAAGATAATATAAGATCTTAAATAATATAAGATTCTACTCTTTGGTCAGCGAATCAGAAATTCCAATTTGTGGGCCTGGAAAAATGTATTTATCATCTGGCAATGGTATAGTAAAAATATCGGAAAGTTGGTGAGCGGTGGTATACATACCAATTTCATCAATGTCTTGTACTATAGGATTAAATTATAAAGAATGTCGACGTGTCTGATGCGTAGATCATGGATAGGTTTGTGCAGCAAACGGATTGCGGTATGATTGTCACACATGACTCATTTTTAGCCTTGTCGGACAAACGTGACAGTGTCTTATGGAGAAACCAACTTCTGCAAATTATTTATGTGTTTTCTTATCTAAAAGATTAGTCTACCCTTTTCCTTCTTAACAGTAGATGCTTAGTTCATTTCGCTATTACTTTACTTTTTTTTAGCCCCAATTCAATTTAGTTTATTTTTATCTAATTTTTTTTACGAGTCACATTTTTAGCTCGTCTCTTGTAACAGACGAATTTTGTTTTAGCGTTTTCTTATCCTCTCAACTCTTCTTGTTTTATTATTTATTTTCCAAAATTATTGAATTTTAATTTATGTGGCAAGGTTTTGGCATATAGCTCGTATTTAAGGTCATAATACGAGAGCTACAACCAGCAAAAAAAAAAAAAAATTTTATTCGAGCCGCGTGGCATTTATCATTTTGGCCATTTTCCGTCCCCCCCCCCCGTCAAGTAGCCGAAGGCTTCTTTACCATGTTAAGGTGTTTGAGATGGCCATATGCTCATCAGATCGGTCTATGATCCGTTTTTCCCCGCTAGAGGATCCGTTTTTAGGAACATCGAGATCCGAACATAGTCCGTTCTCGGTCAAAGTTTGTGTTGTACCAATCTATATAGTTGAAAATCAAAATTTTTTACAGAAAATCTGTTACAAAAAACGGAAGAATAAAAAAGGAACCAAATTTAATTGTATTTAGTGATCAGTTTTATACTTGATATTGTTCTATACTCATCCGGTTAATCAATTTTATAAAAAAATTTTAATGAGATTTATTGTTATTATTATAATTAATATTTGTTGATAGAACATTGTTATGAAGGAATTTGAAATAGCTGTTATTTTTCCTTTTTAAGCAGTGAATATGAAAAAGACAGGTAAACATTCTCAAATTACTCTTTTTTTAGCAGTGAACTAAAAAGAAACAAGTAAGAATACTCCAAAATGGTTTCAGCTAGTTCTAAAAATTAGAAATAAATGCGAATTGATTCCACAAAATATGTTCTGCACCTTGGACATAATGAAAGATCCATCCACATAATGAACAATGATGCACCATTGGTACGCATTGTTTAAACCGAGAACAAAATGGATGGCCGCGATTCAAAAATCGATCAATTACATCTAAGGTGCACACGGCCCTTAATTAATATTCCTATCCTCTGATGCTGGAGGATTTAATCCCTTTTCTTCTTACGAAACGCGATTAGCAATTTGCGGAGGGACCAGGTCGTCCTGTTGCTTTTATTTTTTTTTTGGGGGGGAAATTTATTTAAATTCAGTAGTTTAAAAAATTATAGAGCTTAGGGAGAAATTTCAGATGAGAACAGTATAATGCACTTCCATAAAATACCATTTGTTTTTTTCATGTTAATAATTTTAAGCAATATAAGGAAAAAGAAAACAAATTCCAAATGTCCGCTACATATTGGTGTTACGGTTGCGGAATATGAAACTAGAGATATGTAATACGGACAATAGCGCTGTATTTTCTGGGTTCAATTCCGGTATGAAAACATCGTCTTACTCAAGATGCATTTCTTTTTCTGGTTCCTATGTAATGTAAATTGAACGCTTTGAAAAAATAGCAATTTAAAATATTATTTTGATACTTCTCTTTACCTCATTTTTCTACGGATCAAATTCCACTGCAAAAATTTCTAAACATTCCGCAATGTTGTACTACATTCGATTTAACTTGGCAGTAGCTAGCAAAGTGCGCGATTGTCGACGCCTGTCTTTCAGTCCCCTAGTACAACGAACGATAAATGTTATTTCAATATTTTATTGAATGAACATACATAAATGCAGACGAAAATCAATGCAAACAGCATGCAAGTTAAGATTCGCGCAACCTATTGATGCCTTAATACAATACATTAGTGAATGTAAATTAAGACCGTCAAAATTGCTGTGTTTTTTTGTTTTTTAAAGTGAATTAATTTTATAAATGAACTTACAATTAAAGAATGAAAAGGAACATAGAAAAGACATTCAGGCAAAAGGAAATTGAGAAAAGAAGAGAAAACGCCGAATTAACGAAAACGAAACCACGGACATCCAAGTTTGAGTTCCCATCTCAGGCAGATAGCCGAACAATACAATTTTGTTTAGACGCAAGGACACACTGGTAAGGTATAGCAAGTTTTTAGTGTCATATGTAGCACCTCAACCCTCAACCTCAACCCTCAACCTCAACCCTCAATCTCAACCTCAACCCGGCACCTAGCAATTTTCCGACGCAATTTTTTCATGCTATTTTGTCAAGCTGTGCTGACATGAAGCGGAGGGAGAATTAAGCGACCCTATCGAGTGTATAGAGCGGCGTTTCTCCCTTTCTCAAAGTCGTTAAAAATAGCGGGAACTAATCAGCCCTGAAATGGTTATCTAACTATCTTCAAAGTCTAATCGAGTTTTGACATTATTGTGCTTACTGTATTCCACGTAAAGAGTATAATTTCCGGCTTTCTGTCCACATATTTAGCCTTCGGCAGTACGGCTTAGGCATTGGTTCAACTTGCAGAAGTTTGGGAGAGCAGCAGTCGTCATCCAAACAATCAAATCTTCGTTTTTCATACCATTGTTATCAGGATTGCTAGGGTCGCAGTCCCAAACGTTCCTTCGCCAGTTTTTTGGTTTTACATAATCCTTAAATAAATGGGTGAAAACTATTTTGAAGACACCAAATATCGCCACACTTTAAACTGAATGTTACCTTCACTGAGGTTGGTCATTTTTTGAAGTTTTCTAAACCACGAAAGAGTTATGAAGCTTTAAACTAGATTCTATCGTGCTAGACAATAAACAAACTTATAAAATCCCACAGGTTTTTTTTTTCATTTTGTTATTTATGGGAAAGAGCTGTTTGAGATGAAAATTCGTGGTTATTCGCTGTTCCGCTAGTGTTTTTGATTCTATGTGCCAGCTATGTGAGCTAGCCCACCGGTATGACAACTTGATTTTGAAGAGATATTGTGAATAACTCATTTTTGCTCATTTGGAAGCGTGATTAAATCTCCTTCGGGATTTAATCTTAGAAAAAAATAAAAACGACGATAAAAATTACCTAGAAAAATCTACACAAAAAATATTTGACTAACTCTAATCTGTTTTCCCCAACGAAAAAACAATTTTTCCAGAATAGAAGAAGAAAATGACCTGAACTGAGCAGCAAACAACATGCTTTTCTATCATTTTGACGGACGGTTGAATAATTAATAGTATAACCGTTTTATAGCCAACTTCTATGCTGGGTTCCAGTTCCCTTAAAACCCCAGCGGATGGTGGTAGGGGTAAAAATAGGTCAAATTTAAACTTTATATGGGCTTTTCTTCGAGCCCTAGGAAAATATAACTAAAAATGAAAAAAATGGGATAAGACCGATACATATTTTCTGCTACCAGAAGCCCCAATTTTGAATTCTCCTAAAGACTATGGTCATGGTTAAAGGAAGAAAAATAAAAAATCTACCCTGGAAAGGAAGATCCAGAACCGGGGAACTTGAAGATTCATGAATTTTCACCATCTTGGATAACGTTTCTTTGCATACAATCTAATGCATACAAATCCATGAACCATCTTTAATGAGGCAATTGGAGGACTCCATTTGAACCAATTGGAAAACAACACCATAAAATAATTTGGGCTAGGCTAGGCTAGGCAGATAGAATAACAACAGCTGTAAGAATTGTGAGTAGGGATGCGGGAAAATAAAAAGGAATTCCACACCAAATCAATATTTATCCCATCATTACCTTATAATCAAAACTCAGACCCAATCAGATAGATATGAATAAAATGTATTGCAGAATCAACAACCTCCGAACCAGGCTCTTCAACTCTTAAACTACAATTTCTCTGAAACATCCTCCTCCTAGAGTGAAAAATCAATTAGTTCATCACTGCCAAACACAGTTGTAATTTCTTTTTTGGTTGTTTCCCTTATTATTATTTTTTATTTCCTTTATTATTCCCTTTCATGCATCCTGTGTTTTATCTTTCTTTTTTTTGAATCCTGGTTCAATTGAGTATAAGTGGAAAGTGTTGCTTAGGGGCAACAGCACCGGCAAAAGTTTCAATCCATCCCTGTTGTGTCTGTGTTAAGATCGTCAGATCACGACTGTATTCAAACGACACAACTAGATGAAACAATTAAGACTACACACAAGGTAAGATACGGACATGAAGGGGGAACCTTAATTCGCGGAGTCGTGAGCCCGAATGGCCGCCTCTAAGCGTCTCTCTCCACTCTCGCCCGTTGCGACCGTCGCGACCTCTATACCCAGGTATGACAACTCGTGAATACATCACAATCCCAAAATGTGTTTTTCATTAATTTAATTTCCAAACTTAAATATATCCTGCGAATAAATATGAAAAGGGATATTTCTTACAACAATTCCTGCTCCTTCTCTGCGTCGCATAGTGAGCTTGATTGTACTTAATATTATTATTTTCATTATGTCTTTGGTGCGTGAAATGCTTTATTTCCTCACAAGAATATCTTTTTGTTCCAGGAAAAATGATTGTAATCAAATCTAGTCTTATTGTCTTAACAAAATGAAAGTATATCCAATGGAATGCACAGAGCAGCTACGCGTTTGGAATGCATAAATCTATCCATAACTTTGAATCCCTCATTAGCTGCTAATGGAGTTCTTGTTATCCACGACCCTTCAAATGCACTTTATGAGTAAGCTAAGCATTGTTCACCAAATGAAAATTCCTTATGATGATATCACATGTAAACGAAGTTCGTTTTTTAAAACTGATAAGTTATCTTGGAGGCCTTGATCGAATGGAAACACCTCCCACTAGTTCTGTAGGTTCTTTCTGTTCATTCGCCACATCTGCTCATCTGATTCTTTTTCCACCACTGTTCCGTCAGGGATAACAATTAGTTCCTTTTTTACTTCGACGCTGTTTCCTGTTGAAATTTACTTTCTGTTTCAGTTTGAACAGGTAAAAACCCTTCTGTTGCAATAATTGTTTTCAATTCAGTTTCATCTACCTCTTATAATTTGGTTTCTGCTGGACATTCTCGACTATCAGTCTGCTCTACTGGAGTAACTACCGGAGACTGAACAAATTCGGATGCTAATTGAGCCTGATATGTTTCTATATTTTTAAATGTTTCAAATACTTTTCAGCTCATCTATCTGGTAATAGCAATGCCAATAGGCCTTGCGTTTATAAGCACAGCAGGAAAGAAATTCGTCACGGACAGTTCAACAACTCTTCTCGTCGTCATCGTTGTTTGTATTGTTGGTTCGGATTTTTTCGACTGTTTTCCGCCTTTCTCCACTCACCGTGCGAATTCCCCACCAGTGCAAATGTTTCCAATACGTTGGCTTGATTATTTTTTGATTCAGTCGAAAAAAATTTTCTGGCTTCCGGTGATGTGGCCAGATGCCAAATCCTCTGCACCGCCCTGTTACTACTGACTGCCATCCTTCTCTTCCCAGACGAATCATCGATGAAGAGCATAACCGAACTGCTCTTGGTACATCCGGAATTGCACACAACTGGGAATGACTCGTCATATACTGTCTCCCTTTTATTCGATCTCTCTAATGCAATATTGATTTGCCTTTCGCTCAAGAAATCACGAAGACACCGTGACGCGTCGTCTGAATACGACTACGAAGCTCCACTCCGCCAGGAAATCACCTGAGCATAATTGAGGCCTACCGGACGACGTTGATTATCAATTCCCACTACTTTCAAATGTATCCCCCATTTATCTTTCCCAACAGATTTGACCAAACAAAGAAAAAAAGAACGTACTTCACCATTGCTTGACTCCATTAAAGGACCCATTCATGCTGTTATGACATTAATGGATATATTCATGCATTGATCATCTAGCGGACATCAAGTTAATTGTTTATTTCTTGATTCTGGCTGTGGTCTCACATCTTCCCTGCTGAGTCGAAGCCACTGAGATTTCTCTAGTCTGTTTGACTCATATATGTTGACAGACTGCAAAGCGAAGTGTCATTTTGTCATGAAATGACTAGATGCCATTCTCGTCATGGATTTAGTCAATTTGATCTCAGAATATGACTCCAATTTCATTTACGACTAAGAACAGGGGACGTTATGCATTTTCTGACTAAACTCACCGCACTTGTTTCCAATGCCGCTTGCTCCTCTTTAAAAGCCAAAATCATCAATTTATTCTTTTGGTTCCAGACAGATATTCAGGCTATGTGCCTGGCTATGTGTAATCATGGTTCCACTGGCTATGTGCACGGCTATATGTGCCATCATCGTTCCATTGGCTATGTGCCCGGCTATTAGTTATCACCGTTCCAGTGGCTATGTGCCTGGCTATGTTTTATCATCGTTCCATTGGCTATGTGCCCGGCTATGTGACATCGTCGTTCCATTGGCTATGTGCCCGGCTATGTGCCATCATCGTTCTAGTGGTTATGTGACCGGCTATGTGCCGTCATCGTTCCAGTGGGTATGTGCCTGGCTATGTGCCATCATCGTTCCAGTGGGTATGCTCCCAGCTATGTGCCAACATCGTTCTAGTGGCTATGTGCCCGGCTATGTGCTATTATCGTTCCAGTAGCTATTTAATTTAATTTTTGACAGGTCGTGAGATTACAACTTCTTCTGCACATATGATCTCTCAGTATATCAATATCTCTTATACAACGAGAATTGCAATAAAAATTAAATGACTCATCTAACCATTTCCTTCGTTGTTAAACAGGTAACATTCATCCTCTTCAAAAGCCAAGTTTTATCAACATAATCAATAACTTTGCGGTTGCCTGGACGATCCCTTAGCATATTTTAACAAGCGATCTCCCACTCAACCGGACCGAAATGGTGGGGGTACTTTTCGGATCGTAATCCGGAAAAGAACTTTACAAATCCGGACTAGGTCTAATCTGTTCAGAATCGCAAGGCGATTCCAACGGAATTAAGTCCGGATTTTTATCTTTTCCCGTTCACGAGATAATCACGGTTGAAAATCGTGAAATATCACGAAAACCCAAAGTCTCCACGTCCGACTACATCGCTTTTAGCCGTATATTCGGCTTGTAAAAAAAAACTAATTGTTACAAAATGTAGCCCTTTCATCCCTCTTTCAGAATCCAAAAGGATTTTTTATAATTCTTTGAGATGTTTGAGATATCACGATTTTCGTGATACCCCCATTTCGACACATTTTCCAAGCATTTTATTCGGCGTTGCCGATTGCCGTATATGTGCTTTTCGCCCCCTTTCCTGTCCACTCCTTCGCTTTTCCCCTGTTTCCTATGTATCAAGGCCTTGTATATCGATACAGATGGGACTTGATACATAGGAAACAATGGAAAAAGCGAAGGAGTGGGGGCGAAGTCACATATACGGCAATCGGCAACGCCGAATAAAATGCTTGAAAAATGTGTCGAAATGGGGGTATCACGAAAATCGTGATATCTCGGACATCTCACAGAATTATAGAAAATCCTTTTGGATTCTGAAAGAGGGATGAAAGGGCTACATTTTGTAACAATTAGTTTTTTTTTACAAGCCGAATATACGGCTAAAAGCGATGTAGTCGGACGTGGAGACTTTGGGTTTTCGTGATATTTCACGATTTTCAACCGTGATTATCTCGTGAACGGGAAAAGATAAAAATCCGGACTTAATTCCGTTGGAATCGCCTTGCGATTCTGAACAGATTAGACCTAGTCCGGATTTGTAAAGTTCTTTTCCGGATTACGATCCGAAAAGTACCCCCACCATTTCGGTCCGGTTGAGTGGGAGATCGCTTGTTAAATGACGAATCATAGACTCACCTACCTTGTAAATTGAAGCTCAAATACCTCATGGTTATTGGTTAAAACCAATGCGATGGTTTAAATTTTATAAAACAAATAATGAAATTTGTCTAAACAATAACAAAATTATCGATTTTAAATCAATTTTTGCTAAATTTTGGACTTTAATCGATAGCTTCTAACTCCTTCCACAAGGAGACGGGGAAACAAAATATTTCATGTTACCATCAAAAGTTTAATATGTCCCCAAACATGTCATGATTTACATGGATGGTTTGAAACCCAACACTTTATTTTAAAGATAAATGAAATCTTAAAATTGAATACTCCTGAAACGTAGAACAATTTTAACAATTTTAAAGTAAAAAGTTGAATACTAAAAGCATTAGTATTTGGAATTCAACTTTTTTCTCCGAGTGCTTTGGAGTTGCGACATTAGACATTATGGTTTGTGATCTGGAAAGGTTAAAATCGCCGGAATTGTGGCTCCTTCAGACAAAGAAACAGAAGATTAAAGGAACTCTAAGTCATTTCAAGAATCTAATAATCGAGAATCTTTCAAAGGATCTCAAGTCGCTACGTTTTAAACACTGTATTGGATAGTTTTTTCCCGAGCTTTATTTGTTCGACGGTCTTAACTACCGATTGTTTTTTTTAACCAAATTTTGTTTTACGGTCTTAACTGCCAATTGCATGTGAACCAGCAAGCCGGTATTAACTGTCGTAATGCCGTTTGAATACAATAATCAAGGTAATTCTATTATAAATATATTTTTTTCCTTCGTTTAACTTTAATATGCTGACGGAAAAATTCCATAATAACCAACGTACAGCAAGTGACTAGTGACGTTTAAAAAATAAAGAGTAGTAGCTTCTTCGGATTGATTTTATATACTAGATAATTAGATCTTAAAATTTAGTTCTGGTGAATACCGATAAAAGCAATGCGCAACCCTAGACAATTCTAGAATCGTAATTGAAACAGGGTACTTAAATAGAAATACAATCTGGTACAAAATCAAACAAATGTGATTCTTTAAAAAGGAAACACAGAAAAAGGTGAAGGGTCCGCTTTGTAATGGGAGGGGCTTATTCTAACTTTAAATTACAATTGCCGACAGGTGTATGTCAAAAATAAATAAAAAATAACACGTGAATCAGCGTGAAAAACTGATTATACCCCTCTATATTAAAATCAAATCACATTCTTTGCAAGTACCCTATTGAATTGCATCTTTTACGTTTTATCTTTAGTAGTTTCTGATGCACCAGTTAAGGAATATCAAGTTGCTGAGAAAAAATCTCTCGAGTCTGTTTGCTTTCCGAAGCCTTTGATAGGGCCTTTGTATTCTTATGTAGCTTGAATTCACTTAATTTTTTTTTAATATGTAAGTTTTCCATTACATTGTAATGTATTTTTGGTTGTACTCGACAAAGTCTTCATCTTATTGGTTGCTCAGCTCTTCATCATTTACCTTGAATCTCACCTTTTTCGTTAATAAGCAAAGGCAATTTTAGTCCAAACTCAAAATCTTTAATTAATTTCTTATTTATGGAGAAGTAAGGATTTAGAGATTGCTGTTCCATTAATTATCAAATAGTTGATTTAACTTTTTTAAATTCCTTTTGACATTTCTTTTACTCCTTTATTTACTCCTACAGAAGTACAAAGACAAATTTTATATTATGATCTTAAATTTTTTAGATTCAATATATCAAAACCACATTTTGTATCTTTTGTTGTTGAATTAAATTAACATTTATTGATGCCATTCATTCCCAAATTGAGGCAATCACTTCAATTAACATCACCTATAATCAAAGTTCCAGAATATGGGAAGACAACTTTCTTTTTCTATCAGATTTGATTGGTAGATGATACTGAGGGGACAGGTCAAAGAATAAGTTTTGGGCTGGCCAAATTAATGAGAGATTTGCTGCGACTTATACTAGACATTGTTGAAATGAAAAAAAAGCCCACTTTGCCCAAGCCTTTGCCCACTTTGTCCACTATTTTCTATATTGACTTACTTATCCAAAGACCAAACTGGACTTTTTTAAACAGCATTCCTTTGGTTGTCCATCTATAATCCTCTTAACGTTCCTAATTATTCATAATCAAAACGGATATGCAAACTTTATCTGCCGAAAGCGATCTTTCAAATTCTGCTAAGATTCCATAGTCCTTTTGAATCTTTAATTTAAAAAAATTGTAACGATGTGAATAAAATACCAATCGAAATAATCTTATGTGTATAATGGGTTTCTTTATAAATTTTCTCATATTTTTAATTTTTACGAAGTTGAACAGGCATTTCTGTCATACATCAAACAGTAGATGAGCCATTCTTTTTACATTGACTGTAATCAACATTTGTTTGGCTTACTTTTATCACCGACATTTTTTTCTCGAAAAGGTATATTATGGTATTAGGCAGTTTGCCCTTGGACAACTTTGCTGCATTTTTCTATATCAGTTTGCATGGCTCGCATTCATTCTTTGAATTGAATTGCTTCTTACCAAGGGCTTCTAAAAAACTCTGATGATACACATGAGCGCGTTAATTTTCATTAGCGTAATGCACAACAGCATTATTATCATATGGTATTTTTACTATACCATTACAATGAAACATCTTGTGAACATGTATTATGAACTGGGCTAACTTTCTTTCAAGTGTTTCAATTACAATATTACAATTTTATTTGCATCCATTGGAGCTACTTTGTAACGGGTTTCACTGAAACCCGTTACAAAATTTAGATTCTCTCAAAGTATTGTAGAGAAACCTATCTCCAGCAACACAACCTGCACTTTTTACAATTTTGATATAGGTACCATGTGTTCTTAAACGAATATCTCATCAAAATCAATGTTGAAGCAACACAAAATTCTAAGAAGTGTAGACGCAAAAAACACCGTTTAAATTCACAAACAATTCACAAACAATTATTTGTAGTTGGAACTGTAGAGAAAATATAAAACAGAAAGAATAAGCCAGAAGAAAATGTATTCAGATAAAGAAGTAATGCGGCGCATGCATCTTGTTTCTTACAGAAATAAATATTTGAGATAATGCGTTTACTCACAATGTAACGTTTATTAGGATAATCTGAAATAGAGGTTGATAACTAATGTGAAGGTGAAAGGAGGAAAGAGAAAGACAGTACCTTTTACTCGTAAGTAAGTAGTGAGCTTTGTACAAGCCACACGGCACAACACAACACAGCCCAGTACAAACTAAAACTCCTATTGAGAAACACCTGGTAGTTCAAACTAAAAAAACAATCTGGCCACGAAAGAATAATAACGCACCCTTAAATATGAAAAGAGTTTGGTGGCGACATGAACAGAGAAAACGATAGAAAAAAAGCCCAATCAAATGCACCACTAGTTCACATAAATGTTAACTGACTTAATTGAGGTTTAGGGGTATTTAAATGAGGTAAAGAAAGAATATTTGAAGTACGCGTTGAGGGCGCGTGATTTATGGATTGAGATTTAATATAGAAGAGGCCAAAAGCGAGAAAAGAAAAGGGTTGCACCTGAACTGCTCAGGTATGTGATGCCTTACATTAGCCGTAGGCTAAGTGATGCACACGCTGTTCTGTTACAGTAATATCATTCTTTGTTAAACCTGTTAAAGCAGTAAGAGTGAAGGATTTTGGACGGTTAAGGTGAAGGATTCCGCCATGATATGAATTGAGACTGAAATTTTGTTCTATCTTGGCAGCTTCTCAAAATGTATCATTTTTGTGAGAAAAAGATTTTATTTCGACGACAGCTTTCCCGTGACAAGAACACACGAAAATACCATCTGGAGTTGCAGAACGATCCGTACGTTAAAGAAACTTGCAATCGAGCATCATAAACCTCAACATGTTGAAGTAGATTGGACTCTTTCATTAGTTTTTTTTATTGAATAATTCTAGTACTCCTAGGTTTTATTTCCTAATTGAAGTTGGAAAAGGTAGAATGTATATACAATTTCTTTATAACATGGTAAAGGCCTAGTTATCATACTCAGTAGCTTCAGATCGGAACGTACAGCAATCAGTCGGGTAAACTTCATGCTGGAACAAAGACTTCGAAGGATTGTTTAACGTGTTCTCATTAATTAGAACACTAGCTGTTTTAACTCTATCCTCTTTGACATTGTGTTACTGCTTATAATTTACTAATTCCCTGCGCATATGTTTTAGGAAGCATTGCGTATTTTCTTATCTCACCCCTTTTTTCGCGAATAATTTTCCATCCAAACGTTGGAGAAGGAACATAATCAGCTTTAGATGGAAATGGATGGATCAAATACATCGCTGGATGGGGGGAAGGCAATATAATAAAGATTTACTCAATGCTTTGACGAAGGTCAAAGTAATAGAAGAACATCGGACATCTTCAGTGTCTCTAGCTGACAATATTAGACAAATATATCCAGTTATCACTTAAATCCAATTTCAATAACTGTTGCTGCTTGAACAAGGAGCCACTTCACACTCCCTTCTACCACTGTTGTTTCAACAGCTGATGGATCGCGCTATTCTGTGGTTGTGGCGTCTTTAGCCACCGTATATAGCTTTTTCTCTCTCCGTGAGCACTTTTCCGTCACCGTATACAACATTTCCGCCGTTTGAGGATTTCCCTTTAGTAGGAAAAATGGAGTCATACGCACCTTACATCAAATCACTGACACTCAATCAAACGTCATCAAAATTCATTCTTTCGACATGGGAGGATCCAGTAGGGTAACTTTTAGATTTCCTGGACAAAAGAAAGGTGAAAAATTTCCTGAGAAGTTTAAAACGTCATTTTTGAACCAAGTGACGGGTTACAGTGTTGATCTTGGGGTTTTTTGTCTTTCAGATTTGAGCTTCTTGAAAACTTCATAATGGATTTTGGTTGACGAGCAAACGTCTGTAACTTGTATGAGCTTCAAACAATCCGAATTTCTTTAAGTAAATAAAATTTTTATGCGATAAAATAAATTTAAGTGTAAATGAAATTCAAAGAACATACAGTCATCCGTGAAAGTTTCTTGAACAAGCAAATGGCTCTCTATGTTTTAAGTTTAATTTGACGGAAGGGATACTACGGTGCCTACCGTACCCCTGATATTTTACGCCCTTTTCTCTTTTTCTTTGTATTCTTCTCTTCCTTTACCTACGAAAGAAAAAGAGAAAAAGGCAACCCTCGGCAAAGAAAACCTTTCTCAAAGCATGAACTGCATGAAAGCAGGAACTGCCAAGAAGTAAATTTGTTTAGAACATAACTAATAATACTGGAAGCTAATTTTATATTGTGGAATCTTTTTTATACAGTAAAATGGATACTGCCTTTTATGAAAGTAGAATTAGAATAAATGGAGAAAAAATACTGGAAAAAAGCAAAAGGGTAAAACTATTAATTCAAACTAAAATTCAAGTTTAGTCCTCTTTTATCTTAAATTAACAGTTGGAATTGGGAGTTGATTTTGATTTAATTAAAGTACCTAACGTGATGATTCCTGCTTTCCCAGACGTGGGGCGAGATATCGTATTGAATGTGGATTATAGTTCTGATTTGGATAAGGTCACAGTTTTGCTAAAGCGATACCAGCGATAATTTGTTATTGAAAATTACTTCAATTGTCATAAAACGGGTGTTGAATAACATGAGTAGATATCGTATTTAATTTGGATCCAATAAATATAATCAGAAAAAAGTTAAAGGTTTTATGATTTATGGTAGGCTATTTTAGGAATATAAGTCTTCTGTTGTCTGGAAATAGACTAGGCCGATCTGTATTGTAGAAACGTTTTTCAATCACCAATTAAAAAAACCTAGATAATTTAACAGAGGAGCTAGAACCAGAAGACGTCATCTCTTTTTTTGTGATGCAATCTTGTAAAAGTCAGTGAATTTTTAATGAAAAGATGGAGGAACAATTAATACGCTTATCTACTATTAAACTTACTACGAAAATTTCGTCAGCACTACATTGTTCGGCGATGGGAGATTAAGGTTAAAGTGAGTTCTTACTTTCTCAGCTAAGTCAAGTTTAGTTCCTATAACAAGTATGGGAATGTGTTCTAATTAATTAGTAAAAAAGGTTGAAAATTCTCAAGAAACACAAGAATTTTCTTTATCCAAGCTTGAGATCTGTGATGAACTAATAAACTTTTTTTGATCTTATTCATCTATACCTTGATTCCTTGTAGGATTTACACTTGTCACCGATGATAAAGTACTTCCATTTCATTCTTTTTTCAAAACCTCAGCCAGCCATTGTTTCAAATTCCTTTCTGACTTTCGGTTTTTCAGGTCATGAACTAAAATGATACAAATCCAAAAGATCATTGAAATGAAATGAATAGAAAAAATAAGTAAAAAATATACTTAGTACACTTGTGAATTTCAATCAGCTTACCATGAGCAACTGTGAAATACAACGATTGTATGTGTCAGAACTTCATCTAACATCCTAGATCATATAATTCCACAAAAAACCTCTTTTTGGCCGAAGTTCCTTCCCGGTATTTAAGTAGTTTTACATATACTGAGCAGTCAATAGTCCATGTTATATTGATTGATAATTGGTTCATCGTGATAGAGAGTGTGGATCAATAATGTTTTACCCACTCCAGAATCTGAAATCAATATCTATAGAAGCGATTAAGTATTTTTTTTTTTGTAATTTTTAAATTCTGATTCTAATAAGTTCTATTTTTATTATTTTTATGGGAGCAAAAAGACTTGGAGCAAGATTGAAAAACAAGCGACTGTTGACGACAGCTCTTGTTTGTCAACAGATTTCGCCACCTAGTAATAATAACTCGCAAATTAAAAAAGCTTTAAAATAGCCGAAAATTTAAAAAGGAACAGAAACTAAAAAGTAATAGTGAATGTATTCTTTAAACTAAAAGTGTTATTCTAGAATTTTCTTCTTAAGAACTGTTATCAGTTGCTTTAATTGTAAGATGTTAAAAAGAAAAGATATTCATTTGATTAACAAATTTTATTTATTTAGGAAAAACATATCTATGTTGTATCGATTACAATACTCGAATTAATGCTTTTCAGCTTTTGCGTGTGAAATGTAGACGCTAGTGATCAGTTTAAATTTTTCGGCTGTTGTTCTACTCCATCTCAATGTTTTTTCTTGAAATCCTTTTTGCCAGCAGATCAATTTCTGGTCTGGTTTTAGCTTTTTCAAGTGTTGTAAAGTGAGACCGGGAGAGATTGGCATAATTTTCAAGTCACAACTTCTACGCACTCTCGAGATACCCGTATAGAAGGCGTCGAAGTGAATGGGTCTCGTCGGTGCTGAATTGAAATCAAGAATTATTTTTTTTCATCGTTTTTCCTTGAATTTTTCATATGTGATTGCGAAAGCTAGTTCAACTGCATGCGGGAGTATATTGACTTTTCCGGTCAACTGATGCAGATTGCAAGGTCTTACTTTCAATTGTTTTTCTCCTGTTTGCATCTGTATCGGCAGGGCTACTCTACCTAAAATAAGTGTTTCAGTGTCCACCCAAGTATTCTGATTCGCCGAAGGAACGTGAACGTTGATGGTGTATGGATTTATCTGTAGTACTACCACTTCTCCTGGTTTCGCAGTTACTATTTGTAATGTAGCTATTCGTATTTCTTCCTCATCTTCTTCTTCATCGAAGGAAATGGACTCGTACGTTACGGATGTCCCGTTGGCCAATCCTTTAGTTGGGTTGATGTTTTGAGTCAAGAATCCTGGTGCACCAGCCACAAATATCCCCCATAGTCCACGTTCTTGTTTGTATAGTATATCGATTTCTTCTATACTCATATTGGTTGCTCTTTCTCCCGAAATGGGTAAGCGCCAAACAAGGATAGGAACACGACGCACTTTAGCGAATCTGACAGCCATGTCATAGCTTAGAGAGCTTCTTACTTCGTTGAGCGTGACAACGATTGGTGCGCACGGCCATTCTGAATCCTTGGAAATGTTCATTTTCTGAACGACTTCGTCGTCAATGGGTTGTGTTAAATGTTGAAATTAGCGATATTTGATCTGCGTCACCAGTTCTCATTTGTTCTGTTAGCTCAAATAGAATGAAACGAAAGAACAGTTCAGCACTCACCGTTGATGGACGTATTTCAGTTGACGTGTAGTGCATTAGGTTTCGTTGATCTACCACAGCGCAAAATAAAGATTTTTCTCCTATGGGCTGCATTTGATAGGAGTCACAAGACAAAATTACTGTCAGTCCTCCAAACGGAAGATACAAACAACCTAGTTATCGTTTTTGTAAAAATGAGTAATGAATAGTTTAATTTGTGACGTTTTACATTAAAAAATTGTAGTTGTACTAACCAGTTATTTCTTTCAGACGTTGATCTATGTGTGCTAAACCAATAGGTCCAAGCATCGAAGCCTCGTCGATCAAAAAAATTTGCTTTCCAGGAAATGTGATTCGCGCAGCAGCCAGCTTTATTGGTGACATTGGTGTCAACTTTGCGTCGGTGGTCATATCAGAAGGATTCACCCTAAATCCGAACAAAGAATGGATTGTTTGCCCTTGAGGTATATTAGCAACTGCGGATCCAGTTGGAGCGCATACGACTATTCCGTCACCGAAAGATTCCGCCAGTTTTTGTAGGGCAATGATGGTGTGTGTTTTTCCGACTCCGGGGCCACCATACCGTAGCACTAGTTTTGGCTGCGGTTTAAGATCACTTTTTAGTTTTTTCAAGTAAGTCTCTATTTGATCCAACAGTCGTTGTTGTTGATAGTTTTAAGGGCATATGGATCGCGAATATGGAATGCCTTTTGACTGAATTTTTCTGCCCCTGACGAAGATTCAGCTATATTATTTTTTTCAATTCCGATTGAATTTTTTTGTTAGTTTGGAAGTTTTGATCCCGTGTATAAACTTGAAGCAGGAAATTATTCTCATTATTTGCGTCATTATTCGTCTTTGACAAGCCTGGCTCAAAAAGATTTCCAAGTGTTGTTAATGAGTTGTCTATGAAATCGGCCATAGTTTTATCATGTCGAGCCTGATCAATTCACTGTCCTCGTCGATTACACCACATGCAGTACAGAGAGAGTCGATATCTTTCGTCGCTTGATCTTGTGCATTTCGGTTCATGAATTGAGGTGCTTCTTCTTTACTGATGCGTTGCTGAAAATCACCTGACCAGTCAGGTTCTCCGTTCCAGTGTTTGCTGCTTTTGTTTCGCCAAACCGTCATCATTCTTTTATTTTTTGAGTTGATCGACAAATTCCGTGTCACATTTTGAATGAGTTCGTCTCGAGAACGTTTGAGAAATGTGGGTGCTCTTTTTCCTCCGTCACCATTGAGTTGCTTCATGAATTCCACGAGTCCTATCCAGGTAGGATCAAAGTTGGGTAGTAGGGTCTGAATATTCAACGGGCAAAATGCGGTTATAATATAGCAAGCATACTTGTCAGCTTGTTTTAACCAATTTTTAGTTTTATTGGCTGGACGCGGTCCGGGATAGCGAGGAGGTGGTCCTCCTGCAAGCACGGGCGTTTGTTGAAGCGATCGCAATCGTTGTGTGTGGGTAGTGTGAAGTGGATGTCTTTGATCTAAATCAAACGTTTCATTTCTTTTCCGACCTTTCTTTTCTGACGGTGAACTGTTGTCGGTACAAACGTTAGAAATCTGATCATCTACTGATGATGAGTTACTTTTTCCCGATGTAGAAACTGGTTTTAAGACTACGGTGATGATTCCTGTATACTCGTAGTAAAACAGGTGTTGTAGATCTCCATTCCGGAAGGCGTAGTGAGTGTGGTGAGCAATTGAAGTTGGTTTGCCATTGATCATGTAAATTGGTGCACTACCGTATCGAGGTGTTGCTGATGAATCTCGGACGCTTCGTGGAATAATGGAATCTTCACAGTCTTCTAATGAAGTTCTTTTATCCTCGTTGTTATCTTATTCAGGCAGTGTATTACCCTTTTCATCCAAATCAATTTCATTCGAATCCTCATTACTTTCATCATCGGACGACGAGTCTTTCACTTTTTCTCCCAAGTAATTTTTTTGTTTCACATGGGCGATCGCTGCGCGAATGAAGCAAGAGCAATGAGTCTTCGAACTGAGAAAAGATGGCATATTGAGCAAATGAGCAGCGGCTTGAGTAGCCGATAGCTCAATTTTTCTTGTAAGACTGTTGATGACTCGTTGGAGAAAATGTGTCGCAGTTCGTTGAGAAGTACCAGAATTCTCAGCTATTGACCGATGAGTCTTAACGTGTTTGAGAGCATCGTTGATAACTGTCACTGAGTTGGTTAAGGCAACTGAATCTTTCGTCATATATTTTAATAAATAAAATAGTATGAATTTCGCTTGTTCAGCACCTCTTAACAAATACGCCGCCGTATTACTCGCTAGCACGGATGTGATGGCATCATTAACTTCTACGATGGATCCATTTCTTGCGACGAGGGCACGTTTGATGTCTAGTTATTTCGATTCCGGAAAGCGTCGTAAACGTCCAATTAAATCTGCCGGCCATGTTCCGTCATCGACGTCTTTTCAATTGTTTGGTAGTTCCCGAACAGCTGGTCGTTTAAGTTCAAAAATAATACAGCGCGTGTCCTTCGGTGGTATTGAATGCATACCGAAATCACGTTCTGCTGCTGAAAGATATGGTGGAACATCAATTGTGTTGCATGCACACACGTTTCCATCAATTTCTTGCAATTGTGTGCAGCCTGTGCTTGATATTAAATTGGACGGTTTTGACAGGTGACAGCTACCAACGTCCGCGATATTTTCCGGTCGTGCCACTCCTACTCAAGGTTTTTTTTTGTGGCAAGTCTTTCGATGAGAATGAACTTGAACGATATCCATTATCTGATATAATCGTTTTAGATATTGCTGGTGCAAGGTAGGTTGTGATGCGAAATAAATTTGGCGTGGAATTTTGATTTTTTCTACTAGTCCGATGAGATACTCTAAGTGAGCCTCATCGGGCATCATGGCAACATGCATGCTATCTAGAACTTTAGTAACTTCATCCACTAAAAGTGGATAAGGACTCACTTTCTGTAAGAGATCAGGGGTCAAAGCTGTTCCCCATATGGCGCAATTTGCATGCAGAGCTCCTCTACCTCTACCTCCTCTCCTAAATTTTTCTGGTTTTGCAGGGAATTTAACGTTGCTTATAGATCGGAAGGCTATTCGCAAAGTCATAGGATGATTAATGTCATCAGGAGACACTGTTAAAAAGACAGAGGGTGTGCCATAACGTTGTGTTATCGCACAAAGACTTGTCATTGCGTCATTTCTCTCCATTGGACTGAACGCGACATGTTTTCCGCTCATTTGAATATAAGGAGCGGTAGAGTTTAGAATATGTAGAGCGTCCTTTCCAAGAGGATTTTTCACAGCTCGTTCTGAAGTCTGATGAAAATCTACGTTTTTCACCAATTTTTTAAATTTTTCAAAAGCCTTCGAGGTGTTTTTTACTCGCAAGCTGACTGAACGCGTAGCTTCATCTCGTCGACGATGATTCGATAAGAAAAAATAAAATTGGCTTTCTCTTGCCATCGCACCAGTGAACTGATTCATGTAATGGCTGTACAAATCGTGAGTCAACGAATGGTTTCCTGGAACACCTATGCCGAGAAGAAACAAGTGTGGAAATGCTCCAAGAATCAGTCTGTCGTTCCCAGTAAACTCGTTCAAAGGAATCGTGGAGGTTTTCATTGCTGGTATTGGATTAATGACGTCGCGTATTTGCTGAAAAATTTCTGCCCGTTCGTCGTTCACTTTAGGAAGCCAATAGATTCCCGCACTGTCTGTAACTAGAATAAGAGTCAAGATTGCCATTTTTGATGACGGTAATAAAGTTGTGCACTCGAGGTTTTTCACTTCGTCTGGAGAATTCTCATCAGCGCCGTTCGAAGGATGCATTCTCACACCGGCAATATCAGATCCAAGCAATCTTTCAACATTGATGGATTCATTATCCGTTAATCTTTTCACATTTTCGACAATTTTGTTAGCTAGTTGAAGTAGTTTTGTGAATGATTCAGGGCTATCGTCAATTAAAACGCCGGCGTAAAGTGCATTCATGACTTTCAATATTTTCAGCTAAGAAATCACCACTGGGCCTCTAACTTTCAATTCCGCACAGCCAAATGCATGTTTCATATAATGATCATACTGTTTGTCAGTGCCTATGAAAGTCACAGTTACAATATCAAGTATGTCTTCGATCCATGGAAATGTTGCGGGATATAAAAGACGGGCAGCAGCGGCTTTAGATCCGTCGTGTGGGAAGCAGATAATATTTCCAACCAATGAAGAAGGACCCGTCGCACTTATGCTGTCACCTAATGGAGCGACTAGTTTCACCTCCGTGATGTACAACCTAATCAACGCAATCAAGTGTTTTTCCACTAGAGTGAGAGATTGCATTTCGGGTAATCTTTCAACCCGGTCGTAGTCGTACCCATCAGCTATCGGTAGTTTCGTAATTTTATTTTTTCGTAAACTGTTGACGCAAGAAGAACACAATTTCAGGGAAAATATATGTGACGTTGATGATGATTTGACAAGTTCCGGGTGAATATAAAATCGTAGTTTGGTATCCTTTGGATGTTCGAAAACTCTACACACACTTTTAAATTCTCCTAGAATATTATGCTTAGAAACATCTTTATTTTTCAGTTGAAGAGGCAGTAAAAGGGGGTCGTCTTAACGAAAGGTAGAATAATTATTCTGCGAATATGTTCGAACTCCACACGCACCACAAGCGAACAGATCGTCATTATAATCAACTGCTTTTGGTAACTTGCGATACATTTATCTTTGATAACAATTGATATTGGTTTAAACAAAAGTGACGTTTTTTCCGTAGAGAAGTCATTGCAATTTAAACGATCAAGACCCCCGTTTTCATGAAAGAGAAGTAGAGCTGCGTCAGGGTCCAATTCGAAACCAAAAAATTCACTGTCCTTTGAACAGATCAAACAATCAAGAATAGAAACATTTTCAGTTCTGAATGTTTTGGATTTAGACTCCAAATTGCATGTTTTTCGTGTTTTTCTTTCTTGTTTTGATTTCCATTTCAAATGACATCTTTTCGTGCTGTTTTTCTATC
Organism: Daphnia pulex; assembly: GCF_021134715.1. Classification (NCBI taxonomy): domain Eukaryota; kingdom Metazoa; phylum Arthropoda; class Branchiopoda; order Diplostraca; family Daphniidae; genus Daphnia; species Daphnia pulex. The sequence continues at coordinate 9,216,881 of NC_060026.1, read as the reverse complement.
ATCTGAATAACACATATAAATTGTCGAGTTCATTATAAAACAACACGCATTGCCTCATACAGACAACGATGGTAAGTTTACAAATGTAATATTTTCTTCAATAATTTGATTGGATATGTAATAAGCACAAAAGTGCAAAAAGCCAATTAAACGATTTCATTTTCTTAATAAATGCTGCTGTTTCAGTCTCAAAGTACAGTTTGTATTTTCAGCCTCAAAGAACATTAGAAATTTAAAACTTGAGAAATTCTACCAGTTCGTCCTATGTTTAAGGAAAGATACTTTCGTTTTATTAAAAAAAACGTATATTTCTCAAAACTTAGGAAAAATGTATCTTTCCTAAAACAAAAGGACGAACAAGCAAACAAACTACTACTCATAATTACTCCCGAGGGCATTAAAAGGTATGAAAACCGGTAAAACAAGGTATATAGACCTTATTAAGATCCAAAGGTATGGGTCAAGCCGACCCCTTAGCGGCGCGTTAGAGTGTGAAGGTGTGCCGTGAACAGGAGGCTTTTATTTTGCTCGCCCCATGTGGCATGCAAATAGGCTTTTCGAAGAAATCGTGCCCGAGGGAAGAAAAGGGGGGAAAGAAAAGTCTGGTTCCCTCTTTTTTTAATTCTAAAATTCATCCCTCTTCTTTCATTAATAAAAAATAAAAAATAATTATTATTATTCTAAACAAATCTTTGGAGCACAACAGTTTTTAACTTGATTTAATTATTCCAAAATTCACACGAAAACAAAATTTCATTAAATTTCAAATATTTTTTCTTAAGCGTTCTAAGTTCTCTTAGGTAAGATCCGTAGTTTTGCAAGTTCATATTAATGTCCGACATGGCATGCAGCTGGATCAAAACCAACGTTTTCAATGGGTCATCCCTGCCAACAGCAAGAAGAGTAGCTTCAATTACTTTTTGGTCTTCCGTAGAAAGATTCCGCAAAGGTTCACACAGGTTTTGCACCGTAGTAAGATCCATAGTTTGGCAGTCTCATCTTAATTTTTCCAACGGGGAAGCTGGCTCAACATACTTTTGTTTTAAATCATTTTCGGTTCGGATGGAGTCTACATTCCATAAGAAGATGGTTCTCTGTGGATTCTGTTTCAAAATCAGTAATTTTATTTTTTGTGATAACGCCACATCTGGCAACTCCGCACCCATCCCCCAACCTTGATGTGCCCAACAGAGACGCTCTCGCGGGCTTAGTCCAAGCTTGCCCCTCTTGTGTAACGGTCGTGTCTACTCTTTCGGTTCCCAATACAGATGGTCTCACTTCATCACATTGTTCAAAGATTTTTGAGCTGAGGGATGAACAAGAATGAGGGAAGAGAAAAAGAAACGATACAAATACGAGGGGGCTGAGGGTACTATTGTATTTACAGAATTAAGCCAGAAATATTTCCCAGGAAACATTTCATATTTGTCCGAAAGGCTAGAAAAGGCTACGGCAGCACAGGTGGCATCTTTAAAACACAAAACGGCGATTTGCGAACAATGCGGCTTTCCTCCTTTGACATATCATTTCTTACAACATCCTCGTTTCAATTTTTGAAATAAATGCAATTCACGTTGTCTCCCATAATCCTTTATTCTCCTTGCAAGCCCTGAAATAAAATTCAAAATTTGACCTTTTCTTTTACAAGTTACTAAAAAATAAAAGCTCTTACCTAGCTCATGGCAATTCCACCTCCAGATATTCAATTTCGTTTTTGAGTTCTCTAATCAACCTTTCGCTGTCTCTTTAAGCTAGGGGGTGAAATAATTAGTCAACTGTGACAGATACCAAATACACAAAGTTTTACCATCGTAGAATTTCTTGGCTTCTTCTTTACAGCGGCTGTCAATTTGCTGGTTGAGGTGTAGAAGATGAGAGGCAAGGGTTTCTACGCATTTTTTAAAGACGATTTTCGCTTTGTTCGGCAGATTGGTTTTGTTTCAACTGTGAAATTTGAATCGATCACAGTGAATCATAGTTGAAGATACAGAAAATTAAAATTGCTTACTATGGCCTGCTTGGCAACTTCTTGTGCCTTATTCAACTTTTCTAACATAATACAATTTTCTTCTCTTAAGGACGTTTCAATTTCGATGAGTTTGATAATTTCCACATTCACCATATTGGAAAAATGATCCATTAGTTGACCAAACTCAGATTTAGAAAACGCAGTTTCAGCCATCTTAGAAGACGTCCATGGTCTACTCTACAACACCGTGGCCACGATTTGAGATGATGAAAAGTGGGTGAAAGATAGAGGGTGGCAAAATCCACACACGGAGGTGGAGGGACTTCACGCACTTGTCCAATAAGCTATGACATCGGCTGCTGAATTTTCTAAGAATTTTAAGAGATTATTATTATTATTATTAAGAGATTGAAAAATTATTAAAGTTTGACAGTGCAAAATTTTTAAAATTAAATATAAAATTAAATACGTAATTTTACACAAATTAAATCTTTCTAAAAATGGCAACTCAATTGAGTTCAACCATGGGCACCATGCACATTGATGGACTCACGTTACAAAAGCGCTATATTCAAATGAGCCCACGCTTTCTCGCAGGCTTAAATTACGCTTATCGCTTTATCTTCTCCGTACATCTCTAAATAACATAAACTCAGTAGCAGCGAGTGTGTGAATGACACGTCAAACTGATTGCGACGGATTTCCATTTATACCTTCAAACTGGTTTTGCAGTAATGCAAGATACACTAGAAGTTCCTGATTTAACAAAAGCTTGTAGAAACAGCACTTTTTACAAAAGAAAACTAGAAAAAAGTAATAATTATTAACAATAAAACAAAAAGGGGCCCTTACATTATGAGGAGTATTTTAGATTTTGGGAATTGTTGGGACCTCACGTTATGAGGAGTATTTCAGATGTAGGGGAAAAAATGGAAAAAAACCATACCGTCCATCACTCCATGGGTATGGAGTGATGGTACGAACCCATGGGTGGGACAAGGTGACCACGTGAAGTGGTTTAACACTCGTCAGTGAAAAAGCAGAATACGTGAGTTGCGCTTGCAAGTTGCAAATTACAACTGCAAATCTGCAAATCTCTAGTTAAGAAGCATCTTTTTCTGGAGTTCGGTTTAAACCTTGGTAGGGACCAGACTTTTCCATCAGCAGCTGCCGGTGCATTGCGAACCTGTCCCTTACCCTTAAGAACAAAACCGCCAAACCTTAGTGGGCTACGCTTAGACAATCCCGACTTTTTAGCGCCTCGCAAATCATAAAGTAACAATAGCCGATTTACTCTCCCTCCCCCATCTAAAAGACCACGTGAGACGCGACACTGAATCCTACATTACCCCAGTTATACTAAAAGCTATGGATGATGTGCCTAACTTTACACAATTGGCCATCACAGCTCGTGAGGCTTTCAGCAAGGCAATTGTAATGTCCCAAGGTGAACCAAGGAATGGTTTAGTCCTACAAGGCGAAGACATCAAGATTACCCACATCAGTAAACCCAACAATCCTCCCTACTTAGCATCTCTGAAATTGCCAGAAAAAAATCAAAACCTCCTTACCCAACAGCGCAGCGGCCATCAGAAATGGCATCATATTCGGTTTGCCCACCTCGGAACTTGAAGACGAACTCCTCGAGGCCCTAGCAGACCAGAACGACACCTGCGTGAAACGCCTCCCTGTGAGCAACATCCCACATATTCCATCAGAAAACGTCATTCTGACCTTCTCGGAAAAAATTCCCGGATAGAGTATTCGTCGCGGCCATGAGCAATAGAGTCCAGGTATCTATCCCTTCCCCCTTTAAATGCAAGATTAGGCACACCGGCTCGAGATGCGGATCGTCTTCAGCGAGTTGAAGGAACTGTGGGAAGCCCCAGCACCCAGGGTAAGAATGCTCGACCTTCTGCATCAACTGCGGCAGCAAAACCCACGGCTCAGACAGCTACGCCTGCCCGGCCTTCACTCAGATGAAGAAAAATCATAAAAATGGGTTTCCTAGAAGGAATTAACATCTAGGAAGTACGCGAACGCTTCAATGCTATCTCGAGCTCATCAAAGAGAAAAGGACACCAAGGCCCACCCAACCCCCCAAGAAAATCTAGCTACCCATGCCAACAACGGTGAATGGTATGCGCGTCAGCTAGATCCACCAGAGTTCCTTCCTTCATAAATACTTGTGAGTTTTTTTAGCGAATATTTAGTAAAGTTGACACAGGCGTCGAGAGAACATGAACAGAGCTTGTTATGGTTTCGTTATTGGCTTAATTATATTAAGCCATTATCATCTAGCAGGAATGTACCTAGTTATTGTTGATGACATTTTTTTGCTTTTTTTGGTGGTTCATATACATGCGTTTATTCCAGTTTGGAATTTTCTCCGATTATCGTAAAATTATTTAAAAACATTCCAAGATTGATTTACGTTTCCGAAGTGTTGTTGAAATAGTGGATGATTTACCCATCCTCTCCTTCAAAATGTTAAAATGAGCTCAATTTGGAAAATTGTTTTTCCGCATTATAGCAAAGAATGAGCCCAACATTAGAAGGTCAGCATCAAGAGCAAACAGGCGAGTAGATGGGGGTAATAGTTTTGTTAGAAGTACAAAATAGTGGTAACGTACGACCTCGTAATAGTGAAAATTTCTCTCTGTGTTCACCCCGAAGAGAATCCAAAATCCGACAATTTGTTCATCCAACTAGAATTTTTCCACATATCACTATCAGCTTTGAGTCTATTGAGAAATTCACTGAATATTTAGGAGACCCTTACATCTTAATCGAAACTGAGTCACCCCTAAGGATCCTCAAATGGGCTAATCCATGCGAAGTTAACTAATCAGTGTTGCGACCAAGTCATGTATCTTGATTAAAATTTAACGTTTTGAGAATATCACATGATTAGATGAAAATCAAAGGAATGGTTTTAAAAATTCAGTTTGGTCTTTGGATAAGAAAGCAAATGGAAAATAGTGGGCAAAATGTGCAAAGTTTCATTGTTAAAAAAATGTCTAGTATAAGTCTCAGCAAATCTCTAATGAATTCGACCAGCCCAAAACTTATTCTTGGACACCCTGTCTCATCTATCAAACAAATCTGGTAGAAAAAGAAAGTTGCCTTAGTGCATTCCCAAATTCTGAAAGGAAATGACGACGAGCTGAGTGACGACTAACATCAAGACTTTGTCGAGAACTACCAAAAACCAATGGCAATGTAATGAAAAACTTACATATTTTTAAAAACATTAAGTGAATTAAGGCTACATAGGAATGCAAAGGCCCCATTAAAGGCTTTGGAAAGCAAACGGTCTTTGCATATTGTTTCTCAGAAACTTGATGATTCCTTAACTGGTGCATCAAAAACTCCTTAAGAGATAACGTAAAAAATGCAAGTCAAAAGGGTCCTTGCAACAACACAGTTGTTCACGCTGATTCGCTTGGTATTTTTTATTTATTTTTAAAATGAACCTGAATGTGTGCAATTTTAATTTAAAGTTGTCATCTCCCATTTCAAAACGGACCATCCACCGTTTTCTGTGGGCGGTGCTGAATTTTCTCCATTTTTCAGATACACAAAATTAAAATCAGAAAATTTAGTAGGATCCCCGTCCTTTTTTTACTTTTCCTTGGCCTACTAAGGGTTGGGGAGGGTTATCTCCCACATGCCGATTTCACTTTTACGTCGGGGAAAATTCAGTACCTTGGCGTACCACTCTTATTCATTCTTCTTTCGTCATTCTCGTTGCGTCGTTGGAGTCTCGGGGATTGCAAGCTGTGTGATCTAAATTGCGTTTTTCTTTGTGCGTGTGTGGTAGTTTGAAATATTGAAATTTAACCAGTTCTTCATCTCCAAACAGACTCCCCAAACGCTAATTAGAAATCTGATCAAGACATTGTTTCACTACCATTTATTAATTTGCCATAGCATTACTTGTAATGATTTAGAAAGCCGTTTAAAATAGTTTTTTTGTTAGAGAATCACATTTGTTTAATTTAGCACTAGATTTTATTTCTATGGTTTCAATTACTATTATTCTACAATTGCCTAAGATTGCGCAGTGCTTTTATCTGCATTTATTAGAATTAAATTTTAAGATCTTATTATCTAGTATATAAAATAAATACGAAGAAGCTACTACTCTTAAACGCTACTACGTTAAACGAAATTTGGTAAAAAACAAACAATTGGTAGTTAAGACCTTGGAAAAAAAGCTCTGTAAAAAATACAAACATCGAGTTTAAAACGTATCGATTTCATCTTTTGAAAGATTGTCGATTATAAGATTCTTGAAAAACTTGTAGGGTTCCTTAAATATTGTGTTTCTTCATCTGGAGGATCCAAAATTCATGCGATTTGGACCTTCTCAGATCGCAACCCATGTCCAATGAACTCAAAAGCACCCTAATTTTGGGAAAAAAAGTTGAATTCCAGTTTAAATCATATTCTTTTGCAAGGTCTTCAAATTATTACTTTCGAGTTGTTAAAATTGTTTTCCGTTTCAGGAATATCAAATTTTAAGATTTCATTAATCTTACAAATGAAGTGTTGGGTTTCAAACCATCCATAGATCATGTGCTGAACGAGGAGAAGTTCTGGCTTTCTTGCTTGAAAAGTATTATTTTGCTGCATAATACGATCTAAAATGTGGCCTAGAAACATAGTCCCACTAAAGAGTGCATGGGCTTCTGTCATCAAAAGTGAATCAAACCAAAAAGGAGCTGATATTACCTCAATAGACGTTGCTTTGGAAACTAAAGCCAATGAAATATGGGGAAGCATGTCCGAGAATGTCCTGTTAAAACATTTAGTTTATGTTGGAGTGAAGTGTTAAATTAACAATATTGTATGCAAGTAACTTTTATTCGGGGGTGACATACCTGTCAGCACAAATCTCTTTTATCAAGTGAAGCCATTGACAGTGACACTTGACAGACATAGACAGCACTAAAAGGGCTGGGAACACAAAGAAGGTAGTACTAAACAGTTGGGTGGGGTTCGGCAACCACCACGGTTTGGCAACATCTTCAACAGTTTAGGGATTGGATTTTTGGGTTATTTAAACTCTTTACTTTAGTGGATTCGATCAAATGAGGAACATTAGAACAATTGTTCTTGGTCACCATTTTCAAATGAGCTAAAATGTCTCTGGCTGCTCCCAGCCATTGATCATATCTTGCACAAGACATAGTTCCAATCCATAAAATTACCATCTCTTGGCTTGGGCGACAAAAAACTTTCAAAAAGTTTGTTGGGGCTTGGAGGGCTAAGATCTTGACTCTCTTACGTCTTAGTATTAATTTTGTTGCCAAGCTCTTCCCAACTCAACGGCGGGGGCAAGGCTACTGTGAAAGAACGCCCAAAAAAATGAACACCGATGGTTTTGATCTTTAGTCATTTTTTAAAACTCTAGAAACGCAAATAATAAATTAATAATACGTAATGGAAAAATTTACGAATATAGACAATTTTACCATTGCTAACGGGCCTCACGGCTTGGTCAACAATGGAACCAAGAGTCCGTGGTTCACTTGCTTTGGGCACATTCGTCCTATAACCTGTTATAATACTTTGTTCAGCTGGTCTCACGACTTGAATCGCCTGAAGCTCTGAAGAGGTTGACGTCCTAGCTATTAGAATAATAGTTATTTAAACAATCGTAGTTCAAAAGCTATTTCTAAGACCTAAATTTTTTCTAACTCTTTTTTCTACGCCAACAAATTGGGCACGTTTATGATTAGGTCTTTTAACCGTAGATGAGGAAAAAGGCTGCGGTATATCGCGAATAGTGCCAGGGTGTGACGAAACATAAAATAAATAAATATAGATTCGTTAGTTACGACCCTAAGTTTGAAAGCTAATCTTTTCGTAATAATACCTTTTTCTTGTTGTATTTTATTTTGATGGCTGAAAACAGAATGACTCACAATATTCTTTCTTTTCAGGCATCGTAGACATAGCACCTATTTACATATTTGCCAACCCTTTGAGCATTTCGCAACATACACATGCCTAAAGAGTTATTGTGCTATGATTCTACAATGTACTTGTAACAAAAGCTTGAAGTGTGAATACAGGATGGCCAGGGTCAAACCATGAAGCTCGTGATTTTTTTTAACAGTGTGATAGGTCAACAAATACACTAAATACTAGCAGGTAACTAAAAATATTCCTGGCGGCCATGAAATTTGGGATCGATTTCATGTTTCCCTACGTCAGTAGAGAAATCGGCCAATATCGTGAATCGTTCTTACACTATATGCGTACAAATTACAATTTACAGTAAAATTGTAATTTGTTATGGTTAGGCACGAATTTTCACAAATTGGGAGACAGGCCTACCCACTTTCTCAATACCCATCTTTTACTTATCCGATCTTATCCAATATCACCAAAAGCCCTATCACCAATATCACCAATAGCCCTTTACTAAGCGTTTGATTGAAATGAAGAAATTAGAAACAAACTTACCCACTGAAATAGGTCTATTTGTCAAAAGAGCTGATTACAAAGCAGAGATAGAATTAGATTAGATGGTTAATGTTGAAGTATAGCAACCGTCTAAGAGAACGGCAACGAATTTTGTAGTTAAACATTTTTTGGTCACTGCCGAAAACATCGGACAGGAAAAATACTGTAAAAGAATAAGGTTGTGAATCTAGGAACAATAAAACTTAAAAATAAAAAGAATCTGTCATCATTAATGCTTCGTAAGAAATTTTCATTTTTTTGCATCTAATAAATTTAAATGAGTAGGAAAATAAACGTTTTCTGTGTCAGCAAACCGGTCTTGTTTATGAGATCCACATAATTCAAGAATCGGCTCCAGAGGATCTATTCTCGGCTTAGAAGAATAGTTGGTACATCACGACCATTCACTTGCATTGTTTTATGTTTCCTCACTTTTCAAGTATCACTATACTACAAATTGCAAATTGGGTACACGAAGAACTGCCCTGTTGACTACAATGGGAAAATGTCCAATTAGACGTAATTATTTTTGTTTTCATTTAAAAGATTTCAAAAGATTTTTTTTTACAATTTTGTATATTATAGGTTGCTCATCTAAAGAATTTTGAAATTGCCGGAATTGATCCATCATTCGCGATTTACATGTCATTAGGAATCGCTGTTGCTCGGGAAACTGGCTACTTCTTTGGTATTCCAAAAAAATCACCGATTTTTGGGGAAAAAAAATGTTGGAAATTATTATTTAATTTCAGTCTGGAAACGGAAACAGAATCCCAGATTCATCAGAACCTATAATCTCTTAAGATAATTTTTTTATATTGTTTCCTTCAGAAGTTCAACATATTTTTAGTTCTGTTAAGAAAAATTTCTTTCTTTTGCTTACAGTGCCTAAACTAAAATAAAAAAGTATAATTTATTTTATCACATAAATGTAATCCCACTGTAGGTAAATGTCCTGCACACTGTGTAGGACTTCATTATATGGAACGCCCGTAATTTTCAATGGAATGCCATTTCTGTATGGACACCGCACCCTATATCTGATAGCTGCTAGGAAAATTATGTCGAGTTAATTTGTCCGATTAAATAACACGCGATTTCACATCCTTTTGACTTACATTCCACGATTCGGGGAGAAGAAGAAACGTGGGTCCCCTTTTTTTCCTACGGCCTCCTCCCTCCCATTCGTCCCATTCTCCCTTTTCTCCCCGTTCTTCCCTAAAACAAAACGCAAACAACGCGTTTAATTCATTTTTAACATGGGAATTCAAAAAAATAATATAATTACATAAAAAAATTTCTTGTTCAATTCCCTATTTAACGGTTGCAACAGAGTTTTACCATTATAAACTAGAGTAAAACTACAGACTAAAATCTAAGGGACCATCCCAAAACCCGTAAGAACTCAACATTGCCCAAAGTAATAAATAACACATAATAAGGCCATCGCGAGGTTGCTATGGCTGGGGTACGCGTCATTGGTTTGCTCTATTGGACACAAAATTGATTTCCAGACCTGGCAACGCAGGATGTCCAACTGTTCCATTCCATTTAAATTTATAATTTAACTTCAAATTCAAATCGTTAAAAAAAGAGCCACCTAGCGGTTTATAAATGCTTCATTCTCTAACCCTCTTTATAGCCAGGGAAGGGGAGCGGAGAGCGAGCGGTGCGAGTGCCATCATCCTTGAATAAGTGGGGGTGTTCTCACCCGGCTTCTACTATTGCAAATGTAATGAAACGTACTACGAACGTGGGCACGTTACGCACGCGGTGCGCCATATTTGGCGCAATTCATTTTATCGTATTATTTACGAAACGTGCAAGCGCTTAACACGCATCACACCAAATTTCGCCAAATTTAATTAACGGGCGTAATAAGGAAAAGATTGCGGTGACTGGTCGGAAGAGTAGCGCTTGCCTGTCCGTTATTTTAGCGCTTACCGCGCGTCAGTTCGTGATTTTAGCGCTAAGCGTCGCCCGTTCGCTGTTAACCCTTTATCGATGTGAAGAAAAATTTTGCCGTATCCAACTGAATTTTGGTGTACAGATTACTGGGGATCTTTGAAAATCACCCAGTAAAAAAAACTTATTATCCCAGTTTTTTATGTACATTTTCGCTCGTTTTGATGTTTTATCACGACGGGAATGGCCAAATATCACTACCGCTGAAGTCCCTGGGGGGGGCATATCTGGCGGAAAAAAGGTCCCGACAGTTACATCAGCAGCCAATCTTGTGAATATTTGTCCCGTCGAACGGTTTGTCACCAACACATCTATCGCTTGCACGTGTTTTGAGTTTAAGAGCCGAAGTCATACCAACTCTATGAACCTTTTCTTGTTTGCCAAAGTGGCCAGTTTCCCCACCAATCATTTTCCTTAAACAACGCTTTTCTCCCTCAGACCACCGGGTACCCGGCGGCACAAGAGTGACAAGCGCGCGCATAAAAATTTCATTGTGACCTCTGGCGGCGATTGCGCCGGGGCATCTAGTGCCCTCAACGATAAACCGTTATAACTCAATAACGACACTCACGAATGGACTGAAACTATAACCCTCGACACACGATCGGTCAATTGAAATATAATCAAAAGGCGATTCAATTCTGTAGGTAGGTCATTGAGAAAACAGCTTTAGGCTGAGGTAATTTGGCTGATTTTTTTTTCTCTCGTTTCCGTGAACTTGCGCCCGCCAGACCCTACTGAAAACCCGTCAAAATTGATTGTCCCGACGGTCGGAAAAGGGTTAACGAAGCTCATTGCTCGAAAAATAATTAAGTCAAATATTTCGCGCTAGATCTAGCGCTATGTAAGCGTGCATATCGCTTATGATTTACTTTCGCACGATGCGCTAAATTTAGTGCAATTCATTTTATCATATAATTTATAAAACGCGCATAGTAAATATTAGCGCTAGGTCTTTACACGCTTGCTACATGCGTAGCTTCATGTCACTTTTGTGCGGCTAATATGGTCTCATGCCGACTATACACAGCTCAATAGAAGCTAGTCCGCCTTTTCCTTCCGTCTGATATCCATCCGCCCATTTACAATAATTTACGTATTGTTATATCATCTATTCACGATATGTTAGCGCAATTAATTTCAGCCTAAGACTTGCAAGAAGTTAAATTTAGTGCGATGCAGTTGCGCTTAATATTTATTTTAGCGCTTGCGCGTTTAATTGGTTGAAAGATATGATGTCCGCATCAACTGGTTGAGCTGCTGGCCAGCAACGAGAACAGAAGATGTCTTGCTCCTCCTGGGTTTGACCGACTCCGAGAGTTCCCAGCAAATAAAGTCACCTGGTGGAACAGGGATTAGGCCAAGGAAACTTCATTCACTTCAGCCAGGCCAGCATGAAGGAACTCCACCGTATAGTATTATTTTTTTTTAATAAAAGGGCATGGACTCGGAGACCGTGTATGGCCCAGTGTATTAGCGAGACGGAGTGATATCACAGTTAGGGAGTATACAGAGAGAGAAGGAAAAGAGGGCAGTAAAAGCTTGTCAAAAAAAAATTGGAAAACAGACTTGAGGCACAAAACTAAAGGGGAAAGCAACGGCCGCAAGCTACTGCTGTAAAACGGGCAGAAAGAGAAAGAAGACCAGCTTGGCCCCCCTCTCCCAAGCCCGAACAGCCCCGGCGCCAGACGCCACCGTTTATAGATGTGGGCACCGGGTGTAGCCGAAACCTAGGTCGGATGCCGTCGCCACCCCGTTAGCTGGGGGAAGGCACACAACTCGACACTATTTGCCGCCCAGCTCCTCCGTTTATAGGAGTGAGGCGGTCAAGTTGCGAGGAGCTACGAATTAGGGAGGAGCACACAAACGCGGAACAACCAGAGCCTGTGGTTAAACGAAAGGAGCAACGAAATAGGGAGGAGCACACAAACGCGGAAACAACCAGAGCCTGTGGTTAAACAAGACTGTGGGGCTGAGAGATTGGCGAAATGGGCAGATTTAAGAAACAGAGAGTTTTCGGCTAGAGGCTGGGCGCCGGCAGCCTAGATGAGCAGCACCGGTCTGCAAATCAGGAGCCAGCGCGGCAACTGCCGAGGGTGCCTAGACCCCAGCGAGAGACAGAGGCAAAGCGGAAGGAAGCCTTCCGAGCCCTGCGTTGGGCATGGGGGTATGTTCCTGGATGGTTCTGAAAACGGGGCTCGCGTTGCTGCACAGCCTCTTCGTCTTGGACAGGTAGCGGATGAAGGCGTTCCAGATGAGGCTAGACTGGGAGAGAGCCAGTAGTGGAGGGGGCCAAACGACCTTGGAGGTCACGCACGCCGAGATCAGCTTTCCTCTGAGAGATGAGAACCTTGGGCAATCAAACAAAAAGTGAAAGGTGTTTTCATCTGGCCAACCACAATCACAAGTGGGGGCTGGAGCGTATCCTTGGCAAAAAAGGTGGTGATTGAGGCGACAGTGGCTTGTAATAAGTTGATTGGCCAATACGTTTGACCTCGGCATGAGGAGGGAGCGGGCGGCAAATACGTCGGGAAAAAAGCTGCGAGTAGTAGACCCGGATTTCGTGGTCATCCACTCATTGTTCCACACAGCGAGAAGATGATCTTTGACGGAATTTTTCCACAACTTGGGGGAGAAGGTGGGGTGAACCAACAAACAGATAGACGGAGATTTCGCCCGGCTTACAGCAAGGAGGAATCCGGCCGACGACGGATGGGCCGCAAGAAACAGATGGCAGAAAGGGCCTAGGGCTGAGAGAGAAACCAGAGCCGTAACTTCTTCTGGGTAGAGAGGAGTCGCAGGGAGAAGAATGGATGAGCTGGCAGACAGGAATAGGTTGCAGGATGAGTAGGTAGGTAGTGAGGCCTGTATGAATTTCAAGGCTTTTAGAAGTGAGATACAGCTAGCCTGGCGATGTGAGATTGAACTTGGAAGGGACGCCTCATACACAGACTTGATGCCTAAGCTGTCAGTGGCCACGACGGCAAAACTGGGGTTGGAATTTGAGCACAAGGTAGCGAAAAAAAGTTGGAGAGTGCCGGGGACACTTGGAAGCAACGGTACCATTACAGAGGGGATGTTGTAGCTGCAAATTTTTAGATTCCATGGAGGATGACTTGCCGAGTGTGGCAAGCTAGAGACTTCAGTTTTTGGAGAGACAGCCAGGGAGGGTAGATGTTTACAGATGATCTCTTTGGCAGAGATAGCAAAGGGGGCGTTAGCAGGGACTGAGATAAAACGACACGCCGCAATTTCCAGTAGTCTGAGTTCAATAGGAAGGAGGTTGGAAAGACTGCTTTAGTTCTCATCGCAGAGATCCAGACCGAGGCGCCATAGGAGAAAATAGGCTCAACCACTGTGGAATATAAAAAACGCAGGCGATGGCCATCGGAGCCGAAGGTTTGGCGAATACAGCTATTGGCAGCAAACATGGCCCGCTTGGGCGACACGATTTTCCCTTGTAGATGTCTGTGCCATTTCAGGTTGGGGTCCAAAGTAAGACCAAGAAAAAACGCATCAAGTGAAGGGGCAATCTGAACCCCGTTTATGGATAAAACAAGTGGCTCGCTCGACCCGGATAGTATGTACTAATGCTCACATATATATATACTATCATATATTATCACACATTTCCTCTCCAGCAAAACACCCAACTGGAAGATGACCCACAGCGTCAGTTCAGTGGGCGAGAGACGTTTGTCTTTTTAATTTTAAAATAATTAAAAATGAATTTGAAGATGTCAATCTTAAATCATCTGTAGCGTAGCCTATAAGCGGAGAAATAGATCTAGATATCTAACACAAGACATTCAAATAAATGAAATAGGCAATGTTGCTGAAGGCGCGAATAAAAAAAATTGTGAATTTCAATCACGAATTTAACATATAAAAAATTGCCAAACAAATTGCAATACTTTGTTTCCTTTTTTTTAACAAAAACCATTTTTATCCCCATTGTCTTACCTAACCTAAGAACGGTAGGAAAATACCTTACCGCGTACACTCAATGCAACGCTAAATTTTCCCCCGCGTAGGGTAAGGGACCCCCCGCGCATGCCAATGGACTCGACTGTTCAATGTGTTCGTAAACGAATATCTCATCAAAATCAATGTTGAAGCAACGCAAAATTCTAAGAAGTGTAGACGCAAAAAACACGGTTTCAATTCGAAAATAATTCAAAAACAATTATTTGTAGTTGGACCTGTAGAGAAAATATAAAACAGAAAGAATTAAACAAGAAAAAGTATTCAGAAAGAGAAGTTATGCTGCGCGTGCATCTTGTCTCTTACGAAAATAAATACTTGAGATAATGCGTTTGCTCACAATGTAACGTTAACTAGAATAATCTGAAATAGAGGTTGATAGGAAAGATAACTAATATGAAGGTGAAGGGAGGAAAGAGAGAGACAGTACCTTTTACTCGTAAGTAAGTAGTGAGCTTTGTATATAAGCCACACTGCACAACACAGCACAGCCCGGTACAAACTAAAACCTTACTGAGAAACACGCGGTAGTTCAAACTAAGAAAACGATCTGGACACGAAAGAATAATAACGCACCCTTTTATATGAAAAGAGTTTGGTGGCGACATGAACAGAGAAAACGATAGCAAAAAAAAGCTCATTAAAAATCCACAACCAGCAGGTCAGTGGACATAAATGTAAACGAATTGAGGTTTAAAGGGTATTTAAATGAAGTAAAGAAAGAGTATTTGAAGTAAGCGCGGAGGGCGCGTGATTTATGGATTGAGATTTAATATAGAAGAGGCAAAAAGGCAGGAAGGAAAAGGGTTGCACCTGAACTGTTCAGGTATGTAATGCGTTACATTAGCAGTAGGCTAAGTGATGCACACGCTGTTCTGTTACAGTAATAGCATACTTTGTTAAACCTGTTAAAGCAGTAAGAGTGAAGGATTTTTGAAGCTTAAGGGGAAGGATTCCGCCATGATCTACATTGAGACTGAAATTTTGGTCTTTTTTGGAAGCTTCTCAAAATGTATCATTTTTTTGAGAAAAAGATTTTATTTCGACCACAGCTTTCCCGTGAAAAGAAAACATGAAAATACCATCCGGAGTTGCAGCACGATCCGTACGTTAAAGAAAAATGCAATCCAGCACCATAAACCTCAACATGATGAAGTAGATTAGAATCTTCCATTAGTTTTTTTATTGAATAATTCTAGTATTCTCATGTTTTATTTCCTAATTGAAATTGGAAAAGGTAGAAGGTATATATAATTTCTTTATAACATGGTATTGGCCTAGATATCGTACTCCGTAGCTTCAGATCGGTACGTACAGCAATCAGTTGGGTAGACTTCTTGTTGGAACAAAGAATTAGAAGGATTGTTTAACGTGTTCTCATTAATTCGAATACTAGCTGTTGTAACTCTATCCTCTTTGACATTTTGCTACTGTTTATAATTTGCTAATTCCTGGCGCATATGTTTGAGGAAGCATTGCGTATTTTCTTTATCTCACCCCTTTTTTAGGGAATAATTTTCCATCGAAACGTTGGAGAAGGATCATAATCAGCTTTAGATGGAAAAGTGAAATGAAAACACATGAAAAATTAAACAACACGACACGACGAATTAAAAAAGAAAGAAACACAAAAGTGAAGCGTTTTGCTGGGAAGAATGAAAGTTTTTTTAGTTTAAGAAGATCTCCTAAATTCACAACCTTATTTCCTTATTTAGCTATTGTCATAAAAAAATCTTTTTTATAAAATAATACACGGCTTTATGTTAATGACATCTAATACATCACTGGAGGGGGAGGAAGGCAATGCAATAAGGACTTACTCAATGCTTTGACGAAGGTCAGAGTAATAGAAGGACATCGGACATCTTCAGTGTTTCTAGCTGGCAATATTAGACAAATATATCCAGTTATCACTTAAATCCAATTTCAATAACTGTTACTGCTCGAACAAGGAGCCACTTCACACTCTCTTCTACCACTACTGTTTCAACAGCTGATGGATCGTGCTATTCGGTGTCTGTGGCGTCTTTAGCCTTCGTATATCGCTTTTTCTCTCTAAATGAACACACTTTCGTCACCGTATACAACTTTTCCGCCGTTTGAGGATTTACCTTTAGTACAAAAAATTGAGTCATACGCACCTTAGATCATATTACTAACACTCAATTAAACGTCATCAAAATTCATTTTTGCGACATGAAAGATTCCAGTAGGGAAAATTTTTTTTATTTCCAGGACAAAATGAATTTATCAGGTAAAGAAAAAAATAACGATGCGTTTAAGCCCAAAATACATCAGTTTACTACATTTCTTTCATATTAAGGGCGGTATTTTTATTTACAGACTGAATTTTCATGTCCATCTCAATGAATCCGATTTTCTTTGTGTTGATAGTCATGAGGGCGTTGGTGGCGTGGTAAAACGGTCTCCATAAGTGGTGGACGGCTTGCAAAAATTTTAACTAAAGGGGATTTTTTTCAAACCGAGATTTGAAATCAAAAGTTGCAATCCATTTTTCAAAAGTACACTCCAAAGTCTCTCAATTCTCTGATTATGCACTGATCTTCCAATCAGAAATTCGTTAATGCCTCAGCCAGCTAGCATGTAATCACAAACTCATACATTTTCTAATTTTTTTATCCGGACCAAAAATTGCTCATTGCCTTAGTGTAAATATAGTGTCAATAAAATATGTTATTTTTAATAATACATTCCTAACTTAGACTGGCATTCCAAATTTTATTTCATTATCTTGGAAGGAATCCAGAACTTTGGTGACACGATTGCTGTTAGAAATGTTGAGAAACGTTTCAAGACGCAAATACCGATCCTTTCATCCGTGAATCACAAAACTACACCTTACAACCACCGCCGAGTGAATTTATTTTACTATGGGGCTCGGATCCACGTGCCGAGGGATTCGAATCGGACGCTAATCGAGAAAGAGTCCGTGAGCGTAATTTTCGTATCCATGCGAAGCGTCAACATCCTAGATTCCACGGTAGAGATAGTTCGACGATTGGTTTTCCACGTTATCTGCTGAAGTGTTCCAATAGAGATCTTTGGTATTTTGAGCACGATCGTTTTGCTTCAGTATTTAACGTAGATATCCACAATAAATGTTCTTACGGCCAGTGTGGCAATTTTTATGGACGTGACGGCCGCCCGAGATTTCGGAAAAGATAGTAAGATGAAGTAAACGATCACAGGCAGCCCTGGCACGAGATGTGTGACAAAAAAGGCGAACCACGTGAGTTCCGTTGCGGTGAAGTCGGTTTCTATCTGTATAAAGATGATAGGCTGTGCTACGACGACGATAGTTTCTGTTACCATTTCGATTAAGACGGTTTCTACTACGATACCGAAAAAGGCCTTATCTACGGGGTTTTGTTGCGACGGAAACGGTGTGCGACTTGATTATGCCGAAGGGCCCTAAACGTACAATGGTATTCATTTAAGTGCTCTCCCACTCGAAACTGAAACGCCTTCTGTCACAAGGGCCAAGAAAACTCGAAAACGCGTGAACGTCGTAGATTTAGCGGACGTCAAAATAGAAGACACATGGCGCCAATGGCGTCATCACCCAACAGTTTGTTCAAGAAAGGAGGAAGGCGGAGTAGTAGAAGCTGCGGTATCGGCTGATGAGACGATACCGACACAGCTAGTAGAAATTTAACGTTTGCCAGTTCGGAAGCTTAACCATTGCAGATATCGAAAGCCATCTTCGATGAGATTTCAGGCCTGATCACAAACGGGATTTTGATAGAGGCCTCCAAGAAAATATCGAAAAAATTTCCGATCAAGTTTATTATAGAAACGGACTTTGCGATCAAGCCACCTAAAACTGACGAATGGATCGACCAGCGTGCGCAGTCGAGACCAGACAAAAGTCTCGTTAAATCAATTAATGCGACTTTACCTTTCATGATCGCTTCGTGATCATTCCTGTAAAAAGTGTTTATGTTTGTTTTTTGTAATGCTAATATGTTGGGTTTATTTTCATGTAAAAATTCGTAAACAAAGTCTCCTCCAATCTTAGTTTTGATCCCGTTTGTGTTTAATGTTATCATTTTTATTAGATTAATTTAAAGTAAAAAAAAATCTAATTGATAGTACAATTTGTAAAAGAAGTTTTAATCCATATCCCCTTCCCCGCCAAGTCTTTGAGGTTTGTTCCATAAACTTTCAAAGTAATTTCCTTTTTTTCTTCTTCTTATTTTCCTTTTTTTCATTTTCGTCTGTCAAATTGTAGCCGTCTCCTATCAAAAAGGTTTTGAGTTTGATAGGAGCGTCTAAAAGTTTTTTTCTTGTCCGGGCATTCTTCATTGATCGCTATTCTAGCTCCATATAATTGGAATTCCCTGGATTTGGGGAATTTGTTGTGATATTTTGAATATTCTTAATTTTTCAATATTTTTCAAGTACTGTTGTATTTCCCTGATGTCACTTAGTCCCACTTTCTCACAAAGTCATCGGATCATCAATAATTTCAAGTTTCATGAACTATCTATGTAATTCTTTTTTCATTGGTTTAAAATCCAGATCATTAAAAATTAAGAACCATATTCTTTCCCTTTTGACTCTAATGACGAGTGTAATATTTTTTATGATTAAAGTGAGAATGTTTCTTTTGTTTATAGTACTCTTTTCTTTCTTCTTCAAATTGCTGCTCGGTGAATAGTTAGACTTCATAAGTACTTTGCTTTTCAATCACCTGCCGCCCTGAAAATATACCGTAAAATGGGTGATGGAAAAATAAGAATTATGCCTTTAAATACCTGCAAAATCAAGAGTGACTTTGATTTGTCTCCTGGATCCGTGACGACTGTCTCGCAATTCCTTTTCTTTGGTTCGAAGGGCGTCCCGCTGTTTCGGGTTCAACCACTTGTTGCTATCGGCGTTGAAATAGTCGGATTCGTCATTGATAACTCGAGTTCGGTGTTCACTGTTAGCAAAGAACAACATCGTCAATTGTATTTGAAATACGAAAGATATTCCACCTCTCAAACCTTGTCCTATCGAATTCCAAAAGCTTTTCTTTGTGAGCCATGGCTGTTGTGAATGCCTTATCAGGAAGAGGAGCAGTTCCATCCAGAAATCTTCTACCAGATTGTTTTGTACGCTGTGCTGGTGCATTGTTGGATTGAAGTAATGCTTCTTTCTCACAGGCTGACATCTATTTCATAATGATAAAATATTAGGAGGTGTAATACAATTAATTGGTAAGAAGTTGTTGAAAGGCTCACATTTTCAGTACAAAACACGCATGGTCCTGGTCCTTCCTGGGCACAAATCACTCTCCCACACTCTAAGCAGTTTCTGACAAGACTATGCTTTGATGGGGACTCAGTTTAGTAACGAGGGTTGACCATGTCAGACGCGGGAGGAGGAGGTGAGAAGCGCGGAGTCAAGAGAAGTTCCAGGGAGTTGCAACAACAGACGCCAAGACGACCGGGAGAATCTACACAACCGCCTTCGATAGCAACGGTAATTTCAAATGTGACTAAAAAATTTTAAAACCAAATTTTCCTATTCCCTATTATAGCGCTGTATTTTTAATTACTTCCAAAATGTATTCATGATTTTGTTTTACATTCTTTTTGAGTAAAATGGAAATTTAAATCATGGAAAGAAAAAGAATGTTGACCCTTGATTTTATCCAGTAAACAAGTTTGGTGGAAAAAAAAGGGAATTCAATATTTTGTTGCTATAAATCAAACGATTCAAAAATGCTCCTTGAAGATAACAAATACGGAACGACTTTTGATTTATTTGATTTTTTTGTGATAGCCGGAGTCTCCAGGCCCATCAACTTCACGTAGTGAAGGAGACAGGTCCAGCAGTTACTATGCTGGGCAACAACACGCAAGTGGGGGAGCGGCTGCTGCTGGGCCTAGCCATCAGCAAGCCGGGGGGACAAGTGCAATTGTTAGCGGAGACATCCGGACAAATTGACTAGATTGTCGATATCCAGGTGAACTCCATCGATTCCGGGCGATCGATGCAACGTGACTTGATGGACGACCTGCGGCAATGTGACGACCACTTGAGAACGGATCGAACCCTCGACGATTTGGGATTTAACCACTCGGCCAGGGCCGTCCGGAAGAAAAAGATATGCCCCGCTCTTCGGCTCGTTGCCTCGACGTGTCCCGTAATGAACAAATTGGATGGAAACCGAGGCAGTTTCACGTCCGCCGTGGCTGATGGCGCTCAACAGTCCGTTGGAATCGAACGACGCCTTCAAATTAGAGTTTTCAAGCGTGAACGCATCGAGTCGATCTTTGACATCAACCGTGAAAGACGCAACCGAGTCGATGGATCGGAAATCTCTCACGACAACTCGCGCTACGTTCAAATTCCTGGATCAAAACATCAAAGTTACGTGAGACTAAATCAGGCTGGATCCTTTTACACAAAAGGAAAAGAAAGGCGCTATCGATCGACTTACGTGTTTTCTTGTGTGGTTCCAACAAATTTGCGGATCGTGTAGGATGACATGCCCAAGGGTGAAACCGAGATGACGAAAGAGATCTCGAATTCCTCTGGTGAAAGCTGATGCGACGTGATAAATACTGGGCTGACTTGGACTTTGATCGGTTCCGACTTCTCGTTCATCACCTTTTTTATCAATTTGAATGGATGTTATGTTTGGTTGTGGAAATGAATTGCCACGCAAAAGTCTCATCCGCTTACAAGATGCCAAGAGGGTCGTTTTCTACAATTCGCTGGCGTCTGAACGCGTCCAAGTCGTCACTCTTCGCATCCCGAATACAACGTCGAGGTAAAAATTGGGTTTTTTGTTTTTTGTGCAAACAGAATGTTAAAGTGCAATGTCATTTAGTACAGTGCAGTTAATTTGAAAAAAAAAACAAAAAAAAAACATTGTGTTACTATTTTAACTTTAAGTTAAATATAGTATAACAGTTATGTGTGGTGAATGAAAATGATTTGATCAGATTTAATTTTGGAATTGATTTCGAGTGATTGCTGGCTCTAGAAAAATATGTTTAACGTATCATCATAAAAATGAGTCGTAACTGTCAGGTTCTGTTTACAGTCATGGGTGAAAGTGTCTTTAGCAGGAAAATGAATCTGTATGTTTTAGTTTTAGTTTTAAAATTGATGGAAGCTACGGGGTTTACCGTTCCCCGATGCCTTTTTCTCTTTTTCTTTCCATTCTGTTTTCTCTTCACCTACGAAGATGATTTTCCCCTATACCTACCTAACAATCTCGACTGCCGCTGATCGCAGCGCTATCTACATTCCTGAGAAACGAACTCTCTTTGAGAGATAGGAGTCCCCCTACCTCTAAGCTATTTTACCATAGTTTCATCTTCATTTCCAGAGGCAGCTGGCTCAACCACGGAGGAAGAGATGACGAGGAGACAACGCCATGTTAAAAAACGACTCACAGCGTCACCCCCTTCTAAAAAGTGGTCAGATTGAGGGAATTGTACTCCGTGACCAGGGTTGCCAGTTGGGAGGTAGAAAATAGACAGGGCGACTTCTGTTTTGAAGTCGGTTGTCATGACATTTTGTTTTGACAGTTGTCTGCTGCTTGTTTCATTTCATCAATAGGGCGTGTCACATCACAAAGGAAAGAGTCACGTTTAGCAAACGATACGACTATCTGCCGTCATAGAAGCAGACATTTTTCAACAAACTAACGCAAAGCATTGTTTTTTTTAAACTGGCACTAATGGTCAACCAGTACAATTTCCCGAATCTGGCATTTTTCAGTAGGGGAGTTACGGGTTCGTCCAATTACTTCTGCAGGAGCTAATGGACTGTTGTCTCTTCTTCTTCTCATCCTCCGTGGCTCAACATACTTCTGTTTTAAATCATTTTCAGTTCGGATGGAGTCTACATTCCAGAACAAGGTTTTTCTCTGTGGATTCTGTATCACGATCAGTTATTTCATTGTTCAGAGATTTTTAAGCTGGGGGATGAACAAGAATGAGGGAGGATAAAAAGGAACGATACAAACACGAGGGGGATGGAGGGTAGTATTGGGTTTACAGAAAAAAGCCAGATATATTTCCCAGGAAACATTTCATATTTGTCCGAAAGATTAGAAAAGGATACGGCAGAGAAAGTGGCATCCTCAAAACACAACACGGCTTGGATTTGAATATTTTAAGTTGGGAAAGTGGTACATATTTAATGAACTCTTCCTTTAACATATCATTTGTCACAACATCCTCGTTCAGATTTTTGACATAATACCAATTCACGTTGTCTCCCAAGTCTTTCTTCTCCTTGCCAGTCCTGAAATAAAATTTCAAAATTCTATCTTTTCTTTTACACTTTACCAAAAAAGAAAAGCTCTTTTATTAAAGTGTATATTCTCCGTTTTTTGGAGGAACGACATATAGGATATAAATATACACAATGAGATAAAATAAAATACGGTGAATCGAAGTATTATACAAATTAAAGGAAATTATTTGAAAGTGTAAAAATATGAGGGAACACCGAGATACAAAGTGTAACATGGGTTAGGCGGATGAAGTGTGCTCTGAATCTTCCGGACGTACAGTATACTGCACGGAAACTGTACCTCGGAGAGACTCAGGGGAAGAGCCGTTTCTTCCAGTGTCGGAGCTGCAGGATCGAGGGTCTGGCCACGCGTGTGAAGTCTGGCGATGCAGAGCGAACCTTTGATTGCAAGGAGGCGGGTGTCTCTCCTGGTTGAGTTCCACGACCGTGGGCTAATGTCACTAATGCAAACTCTTTATCGGCTCAAAAAGCTTCTACCGTTGGGATTGTAAACATCTCGACGGCCATGTACTCATAGCTCTGCTTCTTCCTTCGAGCCATTTTTTTAGTTGGCAGAGCTTTGTTACTTGTTTGTTGGTTACTCATTTTAACTCGGAAACAAATGATAAAAGACTAATCAGTATGAGTGGACAAAAACGACTGAGCAGGAAGAAGCCAGCCACCAAAGACGAAATAGAAATCTTTGAACGACGAGAGTTAATCGTCGAGGTAGATTCCTAATTGTTACAAAACAAAACATTCTATTTCGCTTCTTTTCCTAAAGAAACCCTTTACGCGTTTCCCAGTACTCATATAAATTGACCTTGTAAAATACAGGCCATTGCCTTTAGAAATTCAACGTGTTAGAGTTGGAAATTATGTTCCTTAAATGCAGTTTAGTAGCTCTTCACTAATTCTTCTTGGGAAATTTATCTTTATTTATCCCCCGATCTTCTTTCCCATCCCAACAGCAGCTGCAACGTGACGGGCATTTTCAGGATGACACAAAACGTTCGTGGACGTTACAGGCGGTCATCCGTGACTGTACATATATCTGGGTTGTTGGCGATTGAAATTTTCCTTTGTGAATGTTCCCCGGATGCCTTGATTCCGGACATTTCTTTTTTTTTCGTTGTACTCCTACAAATCCAAAATACACTTCCATTTCTTCATCTTTTCATCCCTACTCGAAAGTACTCAGTAAATTTACTAGACTCGAGCATTGACAAGTCCTTAGCTATATAACAGGCCTAGAAACGAGCCTAGAAACGCTAGAAAACACGCTGTAGCCATTTGTTTGACAAAGCTTAATCCAGTACAGAGGCGCCAAATAAGTCATATTTATTAATACTAAACATCAAAATCCGATATTTTAGTATGTTTCATAATTTTTCCCAATTTTTTCAAATTTTTCCTAAATTTTCCAAATTTTCCAAACTTTTCCAAATTTCCAGATTTCCCCAAATTTTCCCAAGTTTTTCCATATTTTTCCCAATTTTCCAAACTCTTTTTTCCCATTTTTCCCAACGAGTGAACCACGGAAAAAAAGATGGTGAACGCGATGACATCATTTGTCGTCAGCCACGATCCTAATGATCCGTCGACGAAAGGCAAGGTGGTGGCCAGCGGATAGTACTTCCTTACTTTTTCATCGTGAGCCACCTGTAAGTTTTCCGGCTCGTCGAATGGGATGGTGACATCGATGATAACGGATAGTTCAATGGAGTTGATGAGAAGATCTGGGCGTTGAAGGCTACCCTCAAAGCAGGAGTTGACACGGGCCGAGTATCCAGCTTTGGTGAGGGCTTTGTTCAAACGATCGATTACCGCGTCGTGTCTTGTGGTCATGCTCGGTTTGTTGTTTGGGCTGGTAACCGGGGGCTCCATGAAAAGGAAGAAGACCAAGTCTGGACTGGTGAATTAGTTCGCATTCGTCAAAGTTAAGTGGCGTCCGGCATGAGATAAGGTGAACCATATCGGGAGACTTGGTCTCGAGAAGGAGACCATGGGCGACAGCACCATAGTGAGGTACTGAGCAGAGATTGATAGTGTGTCGGCTTCAGATGACTGTGCGGAGGCCTCTTACTGCTTTGACAGAGCTGACGGAGACGTCATCAGCGACCAATAAGGTTTTGGTGTTGTCACTGGATACGTTGATCCTTACCCTGAGTCTAGCTGAGGCACGTCTTGACCTTGACCAGGTGTTCCTGTGCTGGCGAACAAAATGTCGTAGAGACCACCAGTTTAGGAGCCATAGAGGTAGTCTGATAGTAAGGCTGTGAATGGCTCAATCTTCAGGGCATTTGAGATGTTTATCGAATTCTGTACCCTGGCCACCAAACGGACGGTGCTATCACGACTGTCGAGGAGCTGGGCAGCTCTTGCTATGGTCCAAACGTCGGCGTTTTCAGAGAGACGAGAGGCTCCTAGGCCTCCAACACGTCGGTCGGCGTATAGAAAATCGCTGTGAACGTTGTGTGGGACGTTAGACACTAGACGGAGGAAGTCTGCACAATTCTTCTCAAGGTCGTGTAGAAAAGATTTTTCGACGCATCCAGTTGCAAGGCGATGTGAGATGGAGGGAAGAAGGTGACTGCAGAAAACTTCGAGTATTTGCCATGGCGCACGGTCTGAGTCAGCAACTTTCACAAGGCTGTCGGGTGTAGATGAAGCATGACGAAAAAGGAGGCGAGATTCAATTGGTACGCCGAGGTACGTTTCATTGTCGCCCTCTTCTAGTGTCCTGATTGGCTTTCCTGAGATCCGAATGGGGGCTGACGTGTCCACTTTGCCTTTCGTGAAGGTTACAGGGGAGCAGCTAGCTGCGTCGGAATGGTCGGCCGATGGCAGGATAAGAGCCACAGCTGAGTGGTCGTTGTATCTTAACCAAGTTACTAGTACATGTCAATTCCACATCTAGATATTCAATTTCGTCTTTGAGTTCTCTCACCAACCTTTCGCTTTCTCTTTCAGCTAGGGGTGACATAATTAGTCAACTGTGACAGATACAAAATACTCAATTTTACAATCGAAGAATTCCTTTGTTTTTCTCTTTGGCTGTTAATTTGCTGGTTGGGGTGTAGAAGAAGATGAGAGGCAAGATTTCTACGCATTTTTCAAAGACGATTTTCGCTTTGTTCGGCAGATTGGTTTTGCTTCATCTGTAAAAGTTAAATCGATCACAGTAAATCGTAGTTGAAGATAAAGAAAATTAAAATTGCTTACTATTGCCTGCTCAGCAACTTCTTGTGCCATCATGCGGCCCGACGTTCATTTGAACAAGTTGACACTTAGCCTAACCATCTTTATCAGGTTAAGGTGGGTATTTATAAAAACAAATAAGCATCGCTGATTGGAATTCGGTCTTCACGGAAGTTGAAGTTTGGTGGTTATTGTTCATGACAGCATACAAGATTGTGATGAATTATGAGTGGAGAAGAGAAAAAAGTAGAGATATACTCAAGATTAAAAATGAGTATATTGACACATTTTACGAATATCTTTCTTTCGATCACGAATTAAAAACACCTGGAGAACAAAAAACTTGAAAAGATTTACGAATCAAGATTAGTAACTTGGTTGGCTGGCAAGCCCAAAGCCAAAAAAAATTAGGAAACAGTCTCAGTTTCCTTGGATTGAACTTCTAAAATAAGCAAGTTTTTTATTGCCAAAAATCCAATAGTCTCACATTATGCGAACTTGAGCTTTATTCGGTGAAATCGCTTCGAAAGCAGTGATATGCCCTAAAGCTTGGCGTGATCAAATTTTCTGTTCTCAGTGGGAAAAACTACATCAGTTGAGCGTCGTAAAACAGTTATAGCATTGTAAATAGTCAATTTTTAATGCTCAAACTGTAAAGATAAATACATTATTATAGTTGCCTTATGCTTTCAGAAATATTTTTTTACAAAATCCTGCGTGCGACTTCAAGAAAGAAGCAGGAAAACAGTGTCCGATTAAAGTTTCGAATAAAGAGCGCGTTAGCAAGTGTTTAAATTACCCGGATTCAAAATTGAACCCAACGTAGTATGATGAGAACATCGAAAGGAGGATCAGATGCTTAAGAAAAGTAGAAAATGGAAATAATGACTGAAAAAGATGAAAATTAAGTAACTTTTAAATACTGCGATGTTGAAGATATGTTCACCGAAATTAAGAATTATTTTCTAGGGGCAACAATTGTTCATATTTTAATTGCGTTTTTTATTTCCTTATCAATAGATTCACTGAATTTGGGCAATCTTTGGAATAGGCAATATTTTCTACTTTTCGTTGTATTCAACTGATGAGTTCAGTCAAATTTATTGAAGGAGATGTTAGCTTTTCCCTGGGTGTTCACCGTTTTCACATACCCTAAATCTAGTAACATACAACCATGATTGCAATAATTTGAAACAGTTATTGTCAGATGTATGATGAACAGGCTTACTCAAGAGATGATATCCTTCTTTTGATCACCGAAAGTCAGTTGCCACATGGTTCCTTGACTTTAAAGTTCCACAGCACGATAGATGAACTGCCGTTCTTGATATTTCATTAGGAATCAGAGGATACATAGTACATTTTCTACGAAATGCCTGAAAAGTGTCCGCAAAAAAAAAATATTCGTAATCATGAATGAAGATCTATCGAAATTTCATTGTATACTACATGCAAAATACCGGATTGGGGAAGCGTATGAACTTCTAGGAGGAGAACACCCTTTTCCAAAAGAATAACTCCAACAGTTCCTTTGACAAGTCATATAGGGTTTGACCATGAAAAAACTTCTGTGAACAGTGAACGTGACTGGTGGATGGAGCCATGAACTTTTCAAAATGATCTTAAAGGCTTACAAAGAAATGTGGATTTGGTAAATTCTAAACACCAACAATTTAGTTGAATATCAGAACCAAATCAGCAAAATAAATATCAAAATACTGATTACTGCAGTCCAGCTGAACTATATTTCTGATATAAACATCATTTACAAGACATTGGCTGCTGGTAATGGGATTGGAGCAGGTCCTTCCCTAGAAAAAAGGAAAGTGACTAATAGCCAGAGGAAAAGTTCCAGACGAAACTAACGGCCAAGGATGTGAGATGAATTAAAAGAAGTTTTGTAAAAAACTGCCGAGAAAGTAAACCTCTAAACAAGAAAACCCCAATTGGTTTACGTAAAATCAAAACGGAGAAAAAATACCAGTGGCTTTCAGCCAAGGTGGAATGAAGAACAATGACACCCTCACGAGGAAATATTCTGATGGCTGTATATCTTCTTGAAAAATCTTGTTGCCTGGTGACACACAAAAAAACGGAAAGTACCAGCAAATAAAATACAGGTTTTAAAACCAGGTCATTTGCTCACGTAGTGAAAGTTTGCGACCCCACCACACACTCATTTTTTTTCAAAGGGTATTGACGAAAGCACATTGTTACTAGGCTACCATAGATGGACAATTAAACCTAAAGACA
This sequence comes from Daphnia pulex, assembly GCF_021134715.1. Classification (NCBI taxonomy): domain Eukaryota; kingdom Metazoa; phylum Arthropoda; class Branchiopoda; order Diplostraca; family Daphniidae; genus Daphnia; species Daphnia pulex. Next base: position 9,188,770 of record NC_060026.1, on the reverse strand, counting down.
GAAAAGAAGAATAACATCAATATGGAAACTTGATAGAGAGACCAAACAATGCTATGTTTTTTTTTCAAAAATTGCAACCCCATAAGCCCAAGCGTTAAATTGAGAATAGATAGAATATATATATTCGAACAGAACAATGGAAACATGAAAAATAATGCATGAATCAAAATGTAACGTACAGAAAAACAGGAGTTTTTATGTTATTACCTGGACCTTTTTGAAAGAAGTCACCCTCTTCACTGCTTCCAATGATGTCAGGGCTGGGTGAATATTTAGTTCTTTACCGTTAGTGCCTTTTAACTTTGTCTAATTGTTCTTTCTCTGCTTCACAGTTAATATCGCCGTACTTCTGAGCACGAAGAATCCATGACTTTTCATCCTTGTAAGATTCTAACGCAACCTTTAAGAAATTAAATTTTATCCATTACAATCCTAATATAAATTGAAAACAACCAAATTCACCTCGTTTGATGCAAGAGTAATGATACCATTTCTCTTCATCCCGTGGCTTCTTTCCTTGTACGCTGTATCTCCTTCCCCCTGGAAATGGGATACATACACAATGCACCAGTGCTCGTGTGAAGATTCAAGAATGAATTCATTCATCCTTCAATAAAGAAAAAATTTTGCAGACAAGTGGTTATAAATATGGTTATGATTATAAATAATTTAATAGTTGCACAACTAAAAGGTTAAAAACAAATTAAGACGGTGTGATTCGATATCGATGGGACGTTGATTAAAGACAAGAAAATTAATCCTAACCATGCCTAAAGGATTTAATTTTAAAGAAAAGATGGATAGACGATGTTTGGTACTAATTCCGTCTCCAAGGGATTTCCATTGGATATGATCAAAGGGTGATATCAGTACCAAAAATTCTCCTATCATTATTTGAAATCTTATAGGATCCACGGGGTATACTGACACTATCCAGCTAGTATTACAGTCCTTTCTGCAATGAAGACTTTGATCGAAAACATTATGGATGTCAAAACTAAAAACGCTGTTCCACATTATTCTTCATTTTTTCTCACTTATTTTCAAGTTAACATTAAACATGTCTGAGGTGACTGGTGGAACCAGTAGTGTTTTGAACGAAGCCTCCACAGTATTTGAAATTGAAATAGATATCCCAACCGTTTAAAACAAGCAAATTTGTTTTTTGAATGGAAAGAAAGATACATTGCAGCTTAACTGGATAACAATGCCAATCTAATTTTTCTATGTAATATATATTTTCGGACAAATGATAATTCACTTGTATAATTTTATTATTCTTCATAAAGTACTAGTGAAAGAGAACTATTAAAAATTATGTGATGAAACAAAAAGATCGTTTAATGTCTTCGCAAACATTGCTAAAGACATGGAAGATTTGTCACTAGTTTGGCACGCCAAGTGAGTCAGCCAGCAAGTTACTTGTTAAATGGAGAAAAATTGTCACCAAGTGTAATCAGTATGCTGTTAAGATATCAGCAAATGGTTCGATGTAGAAGTTTCAAATGGAATTGGAACTTATATCGGTGAGTGTGTGTGATTTAATGTACACAATTCATTGTAATGTACAATAGTTTTTAATTATAGGAAAGCCACGTATTATTCACCCAGCACATTGTGGTGATAGGATTGACAAGTTTCTCAAAAACTGGACAAAGAGGCAGCTAAAAAAGTTGAGGAAAGTGAAAACATGAGACAGAATTCTAAAGACTAAAACAACAACAAAAACCCCATCGAGTATAGGTAAAGCGATTCAGTCTCAAGAAAGGTTACTTCACCTCTCAAAAAAAGAAAAAGAACGAGAAGTAGATTCTCGAAAGTAGAAATTTTGTTTGATGTGATGAAAGCGACAGCTGAAAGGTGAAAGAAGGCAAAGTCAGAAAGAGTCTTCTGCTTTGCCCATCTCCCTCATTCCAGCTCATGCGTTTCAGTTTCGTTTGGTTGTGTTTTAGTGTGTGAGGTTGAGCGTGTGTGTGAGTGTGTGAGGCTCACTCTACTTGCCCAGTTTTCACGAGGTTTCCGCAACAGTTGCGACCGTCTTGTTTTTTCTCGAGTTGACCCCCCCCCCCCCTAGTGGTGGCAACCTAGTTACCTAGTTTTCGACAAGTTAAGGTAGCAGCGGCATTTTTCTTTTGAGTAGCCTCCCCCTTAAAAGTACTTTTATTTTAAAAGTATACTTCAATTTGGTCAAACATAACAAAAGAGGAGTAAAAGGGGGTGTTTTGTTAATAGAAAAGAGCCACTCCTATCTGTATTTGTCAAAACTAGGTAACTAGGTAATAACTAGGTTGCCATCACTACCCCCCCCCCTCCCAGTATCAATCACCAACATTTTGTTTTACCCAAAGGGACAAAAATCGGGGATTGGCTACGAACGAGAAAGCCCGGGTAGCAGTGTCAAACGAGACGTACAACAAAAATCTCTCTCTCCTTTAATATATATTGCACCAGTTTCCACGAGTGCTTCTGGATGCATTTTTTCATACAAGATGAGGCACAATCAGAAAGTCCGGGTGTGGTTGGACCCAGTGAATCTTAGTCATTTGAATCATAAATCACGAGGTGTACACAAACACACACGAAGAAAAGAAGGTGATCCCAAAAGAAGAAAAAAAACTCGAGGGCTCTTTTTCTACTTCTTCCCTTTTCTATATGCCCAAATAATTTTACGATGGCAATTGAACAGCTGGTCTCTTTAGCCCGTCCGTGGCCTCTATATACATACACAAATATATACAAGAGAATGCACTCTCCTCTTTTTTATTTAAGAAAAAATCACCATGAGCGATGGGAGTGTGTGTTGTGTTGTTGCTTCTATCTCTTTTCATTTTGGCAAATACCCAAGAAATAAAATAACACCAACCGGCGTCCATAAAAACGTCTGTGGCAATCGGATCAAGTCGCGGCGCTTTAACGTACTTAATCCTTGCAAGCCGAACAAATTTTTCGGGTGCATCCACCTTTTCTCCTTCAATTGTGCCCAGTCGAGTTTTGTTTCTTTGGAAAAGTCAGATAATCAGTAAAAGAACTTGTGACTCATCGTTGTTTGGTTGATTAATTTTGAAAAAAAAGGGAACAGGTCTACTGGATAGATTGTCGTCAAGAATAATTTTCAAGTCTAGCTCGACGCCGACAACTTTTGAAGGATGGCTACGTTCGAGAACGGGAAAAATCGTGATCGGAGTTTGAATCCAATACAAAAAGACTTTTCATAATGGAATTGAAAGTGAAAAAAATATATCAAAGAGAAACATCATCGCGCCTTTCACTTGTCTCTTTACTTACCGACAGGTGATTTTCCCACTTTCAGGATATATTTTGCTCTACCCCAAAGGCCAATCGAGTTGGGAATTTTAAAAAAACCCGGAAAAAGTTATAACGGGGAGAAAATGTTAAAGACATAAAAAGACGCCATTTCCCTCTGGAAAGATATGTAAAAGAGTCTAAAGAAATCAAGATTCATCCGATGAATATCCGATTCGTTCCAAGTCACTCACCATTTCTTTGTGGGGTTGTTACTGTTGGGATATGTGCTGCCTGTGGGAAATGATGGTTGGATATTAAACGCAGTTGGCTGACCCCCTACAATTCACACGTCAAAACGGCATCATGAATTTGTTTAGCTTTCCTTGTTTAAAACACGATTCTTAGTTCCAAATTTTAAAGATGAAGTGTTCGTCTTCAAAGTTCCAATTTCAGAATAATATTTTAAAAAAGGGAAGTTTTTGAATGTATCGCCGAACCATATATCCCACCTTACACATTTAACCCCAGTCTCCCCTATGTCTCTGGTTAAATCTGTATACCCGGTTATCTCCCAACCCCTCTTTGCATCTTGCATGTTGAGGGAAGATTCGAGGAAAAGTCCAGTAATTTTTAGATTCTTCCTCTTCTAACAACCCACCATCATATTTACCCAAATATCCACTCAAGAAGGCATCACCATTCTCTTTATGTCTGTATCACAAAATGGATCAGATTTGTCACCATTACCATTTTAATAAATAAGAATTGGGTGTTTTCACTTATGTAACGAATACTGAATTCTTCAACCCGAACAGAAATCGGCCATTTCTACCACCTTCCAGGAATACCAAGAAGCCAGTGACGGGAATGAAGAATTGGCTGAGTATACTACCGGAACCGACATCACTGAACTTGGGTCGGAAAACGTAAAAGTCGAAGTCGATTCATTCACCTCAATTAATGTTCAATCACAAGACACGAGCAACATCCAGACAATGAAATTGGTCAGCATGGTTAAACTTGACTCCTCTGCGGAACGACCATCACTTAACTTGACAAACAACAGTCGCAACCGTCGTGATGTAAATTTGCCAAACATAATTGAAATGATAAAAATTTGTTAACATTTTCTTGTGTTGCAATATTCTCCACAATGTCTACAAAGATGAACTGTTTAAATTGTTAAGAAAATTCGGGAAAATCTTGGCTAGTCGTCTAGCTACGGATCCTTCCAATGTTGGTACCATTTTTGTACACCTGTGTTTACACAGTTAGAACCTTTAAAGAGGATGGAAAACGAAGGGATTGTTTCGTGATTGACTCGGAAGGTAGAGTTAAAAACTTAAATATTTCATTTGGCATCCTTCCAAATTGTACTGAAAACCAACCTAGTGAACCTAGAATGTTTGGAGCTTATGATGCCTTCGCGGAAGTGACGGTGAAATAATTCAACAACCGAATCAATAAAATCTACGTTTTCCCTTATAATCAGTATCGACACAACAAAATTGTTTCATTAATTACCTGCTGGGCAGATTAAATTCAAATTATATTGAACCAAATGTGAGGGCAAAACGGGTCTTTGTTGAATCCTATTTCCACTACCAAAGACCATGGCCTTTTCCGGGTTCATTCCAACGTATTCCAACGTCCCGACAATGTCTTGTGATACTCTACTTTCCCCAAAATTCGATCTGAATCAATCGAATGACTTTTATTGTAAAAGCAGTTTCTCCGCTTTCTTTCAAACTAGTAAACAACTGGCGTTGAATAACAAATTTCATAGCGTTTTTTAACGAGAATAATATACTTTATGGGTTGATTTGATGGGCAAATCTTCTTCTCGATTTGATCTGTAGCATTTATGATGACATTTTACTTTGATCGATTCCTATTGGGAGTTCACCAACCGCTTGAGCACCATTTCTTCGGAAAGAAGAGGAAAAAAACAAAATTTAAACAAATAAAAGGGGAAGGAAATGAAAAGGAAGAAAAAAAACCTTTGGCAGTGGGAAGACGATTTTAACAGGAGTGGGACAACAACACTCACTTTCACCCAAGGGAATCAGAGACCGAAAGGAAAGAATAAAAAACAATTGATGGATGCAGGGAAAAGGGTGGAGTGGAAGTTTGCCCATCAACAACAAAAATCTCATTTTTAGTTTCCAATTGATTCTCTTGCCCTGTAAGCAGGAACTTTCTCCCAAATTTGATCGAACAAAATACTGTTACCATTTGGTGAATCCATCCATCGCAACTATTGAATGCTTCCGTCTACAAAGGTCAGGTCTATTCGTACCATCGGCCTGACGGTGCTCGAATAAGGTTTTGCGCTATTGCACCTTCAGGCCGCTAGCTGAATTCTGCCATAGAAGCGTTGTTGGACATTTTGCTGCAACTAGATTCCTTGATCGCGATGTAAAGTCTCTGGAATCTGACATTAAGTTCCCAATTTCTATTTTACCACTGAGATTGGCCGCGCTAAGAGAATATTTAACAATTTATCGATAGTACAGAAACAATCAGAAAAAACTCACAACAACCTACGCTATAACAGTATTAAACATTTTACAATATGTAAAGATAAATAATGTGTTGCTAAAGTTTAACTATTTCTTAGACGCAGGGCCCTACGTCATATGTGGTGTCTTCGAAGTCGGGAGAGTAAAAAATTCCATCTAACTTCGCAAGTTGTATATGTTGGTTTGCCTCATCCTACCGACTTCTCTTTTCGCATCTGCTCTTCGTGGTTGACAAAGTAGAAGGAGAGTTGCCTAACTATTCTAAATATATTCTATATTTAGTCCCGATTTTTTTCTCGCGCGTTGCAATTTTAAGATGGCTGAGTCTAAATCTACTATAGAAAATTTAATGGATCATTTCATCGAGATGGTGAATGCTGAATTGGTGAAATGCGCAGAAAGTGAGTCTAACCTCAGAGAAGACAACAATATTTTGCTGTAAAATTGGCACAGAAAATGAATTCACCGAACAAGCCCTTGTAAGCCATGAATTGTTTTCCTATTTTTAAACTATTGCTAATTGATTGATCTATTTATTTTTTTATCATGTCATAAACTCATTAAGCATCTTGAATGTGTTAAAGTCAAGTCAACTGGCGATACTCGAAAGAAAAAGAAGAAAATTGTTTTAACGGAAACATTATTTTTTGAATGACCATGTCGTAGGTGACTTATAATTTAAATTCTTGCTCTAGCTCTTAAAAACCATCAAGAAATAAAAAAGAAACTTGAACAAGGAATATAAAATCTGAAGGCTGTGTTAGCTCGGTAAGAACAATAAATGAAAAAAAAATCCAGTCAAGTGTGAAAATTGATTTTTCAGGTCTTTTGAGGAAAAAAAGTATTAGAAGACGAAGTGCGAGATGCCGCCAGCTCTTCCCAAGAGAATTACAGTCTTTGCGAAAAATTGGAAATTTCCCCTACTGCTGAAGTTGACAATCATTCAGAAGGTGATGAAAAAGATTAAGAAATTGTAAGTGTTCAGTATAAAATGCTAAGTTAAATTCACTTTAACTTCCTTATTAATGCTATCTTTTTGATAGACCCAGAACCAGCTGGATTATAAATGCCAAAAATGTGACAAGATAATTGACGACGCTTCTAACAATGAACCATCAGTCCATTGTAATTCATGCCAACAATAGATGCACTGGAAGTGCGAAAAATTAAAAACGGACCCAAAAGAATCTGTGTAACACAATGTCAGGAAATGAAGTAATTGGACTGGATTACTTATTTCGAAAATATAACTATCATATGCCCTATTGTACATTCAATTTGAGTGTATGTGTGTTTGTATATTTCTAAAAATTTATATTCAATTTCCAGTGTATGTGTATGTGTTCATATTTCATGTCTCTACAAGCAAATGTTTACAATTTGTTAATGTATGAAAACCTGCCGCTCGCCAAACTGCCAGCTTAGCCGAAACGAGACTGCCCTTATTTCGGCCCGCTGCTTCCAATGGCTTTGTGAACTGCGCGCCATCTGGCGGTCACGGAAGGAAGGGCACAGTAACACAACATTTACCACAACAGTTTTCACAAGTATTTTTTCGTCTGATCTTGATTGGATTTCAAAATTTTTTTAATGGACCCAACATGTTTGGATTACAGGAATTACGCCATGGATCGTGACAGCCGTGAAACCATCATCGCCGGAAGTAGCGAACAGCGCTACATCAAAATCATAGTGAAAATCATTTGGGGTGAACTACTAGAAATGTTTTTGGTAATGTCAAAAACATAACTAGAAGGTGCCTGGATGTGGACGCTACTATAGGAAATGCAGATGATATTGTAGTTATACTGGAGCCGCCACACACAATTTATGTATTCACAATGGTAATCTGAACCACAAGTTACATGCAAATGCCCCAATCAACCGTAATGTAAACCTCTCTTTGCGTTACAAAGCTGATAATAATAGAGCTGGTAATGCTAAAAGAGAAACACTCCGAATTCATTTCCAGTTGTTTTGTTTTGAGTTTTTCATCGATTTTGGGGATTTTTAAGAGCCATTTGATCTTCATGCCGTTTTTTTTGCAGAATTTCTTTTTCTGACTTTTCCTTCTTTCTCCTTTCAGCTGTCGCTTTCGTCACATCAAACAAAATTTCTACTTTTGAGAATCTATTTCTCGTTCTTTTTCGTTTTTGGAGAAGCGAAGTATAACCTAGCCAGAGTCTGAATGGCTTGAGCTATCCTCTTTATCATAATTCTTATTCATGTCTTCACTTTCCTCAACTTTTTTAGCTGCCTCTTTGTACAGTTTTTGAGAATCTTGTAAATACTATCACCTGCAACATATGCTGGGTAAATAGTACGTGACTTTCCTATAATTTAAGAACGATTTTACATTACAATAAATTGTGTACATTAAATCACACATACTCACATATAATAAGTTCCAAATCCTAATAATAAATGGTTTCTTGTTTGAAACTTCTACATCAGAACCAGTTGCTGATATCTTAACAGTATACTGTTTACGCTTGGTGACCATATTTCTACATTTAACAATTAACTTGCTGTCTGACTCACTTGGCGTACCAAACTGGTAACCCAAATATCACATGTCTTAATCAATGTTTGAGAAGACATCAAACGATCTTTGTGATTTATCACATAGTTTGGAATAGTTCTTTTTCATTAGATCTTTATGAAGAATAATAGGATTATACAAAAGAATTATAATTTGGCTGACAATATACATTACTAGAAAAATTAGATTGGCTTTTTGGTTCATTTCAAGCTAAAATATTTATTTCTTACCGTTCCGTATCAAAAAAAAATTCTTGTTTTAAACTGTTGTGATATATATTTGAATTTCAAATACTGTGGAGGCGTCGTTCAAAACATCTTTGGTTTCACCAGTCACCTCAGACATGTTTAATGTAAACTTTAGCTTGAAAATGAGTGAGAAAAAAATGAAGAATAATGTGGAACAGCGTTTTTAGTTTTGACATCTATAATGTTTTCGATCAAAGTCTTCATTGCAGAAAGAACTTTAATACTAGCTTGATGGTTTCGGTATACCCCGTTGATGTTCTAAGATTTCAGATTAGGATAGGGGAATGTTTGGTATGTCTGGCGTCGTTGTCAATTTTTCAGTCATTTATAATTTTCCTCAAGCAATTTTACTACTTATTTTCTTCAATCTTAAGTATTTTTACGTATTTTGTAATTCAGACAATTCCCCTTCATTACTCTTTCAAAATTGCACCAGAAAATGCTTTTTTCACCGGTAAGTTGTTCAACTATTAAATTATTTATAACCATAACCATATTTTTAACCACGTGTTTGGAACAATTGTTTTTTACAAGAAGGACGAATTAATTGTATCGTGAATCTTAACACTAGCACTGGTACATTTTGTGTGTACCCAAAGTTAAGGGGGGAATACAGCGTACAGGGAAGGAAGCCACGGGGTGAAGAGAAATGGTTTCATTACTCTTGCTTCAAACGAGCTGAATTTGGTTGGTCCTTATTTATATTCGCATTGTAATGGGTAAAATCTAATTTGAAAAATGTTGTGTTAGAATCTTACAAAGATGACAAGACAAGGATCATTCATGCTCAGAAACACGGCGATTTTAACAGTGAATCAGAGCAAGAACAATTAGAAAAAGGTAGAAGGCACAAATGTCAAAGAACAACTTATTCACCCAGCCCTGACATCATTGGAAGCAGTAAAGAGGGAGACTTCTGTCAACAAGGTTCAAGTAATAAAATACAAACTCCTGTTGTTTTTTCAACCTTAGTAGACAGCTTCTTCGAAAAGTAAGTGATTCGGCTTATAGAGAGTCATATTTTTTTATATTGAAATATTTTTTTACAGTGCAAATAAAGCATTTTGGTTTTGAATAGGCCATCATATCTCTGCCACAATCCAATGCTTTCCTTTCAGTTGATTCTGATGTTTGAAAATTCATTCTTCATTACCTATGGTTAATTCATCATCTTAGCCGGCTGTTGCCGTTGATTTTGCTGGTTTTGGAAATGTTTGTTTTACTTCTTACTTCTTCTGTTATTTCGTCTACTGATTCTGGCTTTCGTACCTATCTTCCCCCATGCGAAATTGCAAACACATTATCCCTGCTTACTTCTTGTGTTAAGTATGTCTACTTTCTCTCTATTAATTAACATATTTAGTCGAATCTTAATTCACATTTATCTTCATATTTAGGTGGAATAAGAATTATTAGAATATTTAAAAACAGCACTGATGTAAACCTAGAGCATTAGGTTAGATAGAATTACAGAAATTAGTATGGTTTTCGTGAATTAGTCAAATATAACGAGCTTCTTGTAAATAACGGCATCTTTCTTAATTTGTTTTTGAAAACTATGAAATTCTTCAAAAGTCTTTAAAGGAAGAGCCTTAAATTCATCACCAATGTCACTTGATTCTTCTTCGCTTATTGGCTTCATCGACTTTTCTATGACTGACAGCTTGTCGTTAATTTTGGCTAAAGCCGACATGAACATTTCCTTTTTTTGAGAAACTTTCCCTGTAAAAATTGTTAGACATTACTATATATACAACAAATCATTTTTAAGTTAAATTATTACCATGCAATGGAACAACCCCATCAGCTGTGTGATCATCAAACTCATTTGCCCTGGTATTACTGGGTGGATGTGGATTTCGATACCTTTGGAGAGCTGACTGGGGGATTATAGGTGCACTGACGGGAGATCATGTCCAGGGGACGGTGATGGTGCGGGCGTTAAGTAATGCATTCCCTGAACAGAGGTTGACATGCCTTGATGTTGATACCTTTGGTGTACTGACTGAGCAATGTTTGGTGCACTGACAGGAGATTCATGTCCAGGGGACGGTGATGGTGCGGGCGTTAAGTAACGCATTCCCTGAACAGAGGTTGACATGCCTTGATGTTGATACCTTTGGTGCACTGACTGAGAAATGTTTGGTGCACTGACGGGGAATTCATGAGCAGTGGACGGGGATTCACGCATTCCCTGAACAGAGGTTGACGGCATTCCATAAGATTGAGCAACTGCAATAAAATACGGAATAAGTATTACATTAAGGAAAAATAAAACATGAAAGTTACCAAATTGAGATGAATGGCCAATGCTTGAGCCATAACACATAGACTGGGTGGAAAAATCATACGAAGGAGGTGGTGTATAACTTTGGGGGAATGAATTTGAATGATTCGAATTATGATCCCAAAATGGTGGCATTCCCAAGTTGCAATATCCTGAATAATTGGGTTGTGGTTCCATGGTTTCTGAAAAATATTACACATGCATTTAATATATAACAACAACAGAAAAAAATTTGTTTCGAATTTTACCATGGTCTTAGGTTCCATAGGAATCATCGTCTTTTGAGGTTCGTGATGTTCTGCAGCAGATGATGTTTCCTATAAGCATATCACAAATGTGTAAATAAGTAGGCACATGAATTTACAATAACAAGTGGGAATTATGCTTACCGGTGTCCACAGTTTGCTTTGCTGGTTGTTCAGTAACTGAAAGTGAAGTGCGAATAAATTATTATAGTGACCAGGCAAGTGTAATTGCAACGTTGTTACTAATGAATCGATTGAGAAACCTTTACAGCTTTAGTCTGCTGATTTGCTCAAACCACGCGATCAAACAATAAGTGAATTTCTTTTTACGTCAATTTAATTTCTACATAAAATTGATATTCCAAGCCTATTGGATTGCTGAAGCTCGCCACCAGTGATTAACAAATAGGTAGTGTTATAGTCAACACAAGGATACCAACTTTTGTGAAGTGCTTAATAAGTCTATTGAGAGTATTCCATCCGATCTTAACTTCTTACATCAAATACCAGATTGACATGTTCTTGTTTTGATTATAGGCTGTTACTGGTAAACTTTTAGAGAACGGCTACCAACTCACTAGTTGTTATCAATGGGGTTTTGGTAATCAGAACGGGCAATACCAACTCTTGTACTTGTCACTTGTTCATCAAGTCTATTGTGAGTATTCCGTTCTCACATCAAATACTAGATTGACATTTTCTTGTTTTGATTTTAGGCTGTTGCTGTTTCACTTTTAGAAAACGGCTGCCAACTCACTATTTGTTGTCAATGAGGTTTTGGTAATCAGTATGGGCTATACCAACTCTTGTGAAGTAGGCCTATTCTCACAAGTTCTTAACTGTACTGTGAGTATTCCCTTCTTAACTATTATTAAGTATTTTTTCCATGATTTCCGATAAGTAATTGATTGTTAAAAATATTAGGTCGTTGTTTTCACATATATGCAAGACGGACTGGAACAGACGAATTCATCAGCAATTAAAAGGACGCAGGGAATCACCAGCAGAACACAAGGATCACGACGGCGTGGATCAAAATCTATAGCCCCCTACATCACTCTTCTAGCTGTTTCCAAGCTAACACTTCAGGAGATTTCGTACGGTACTGTCACGACTTTTGATAATTTTATTTGTTAGGCCGGAATTCGTAGAGAAACGTTAGGTTATTACTACACTTTAAACGCCTTAATCACCATGGATAAGCGAAAGGTGAAAGATTTTGTGGGTCCAAGGCAGAGAGCACGAAGAATTAGATTAGCAATCAATAGAGGATTAAATGAATATTATGACGAAGTAACCAACAACGATCAGGAAATCGGACGGAATAATGTTCAGCCATTGAACCCCTTTGTAGCTCATTGTTTAGAAAATGTAGATGCCCAGATAGCAGATATTGAGGTTCAAGATAATGAGGATCGTAATTCCGATACTGAGGCCGAACATTATTCCGATTCCGAGGTATTGGACGATAGTTTGTCACCTGAACTTGATGGCAGTTCTTCCTCTGAGAACGACACAATAGCTTCTGATTTAAGTGATTTCGAAGATGTATTTGATTTTAGCTTGGACGATTTTCAACTCGATGAAAGTGATGTAGACGTTGATTCAGTGGACGGCGACGGTCAAGACAGAAATTGGGATTGGGATTATTACGAAGAAAACGATGATATTAGTGAAAAGCAGCGTCAAGTTCTATTTAAACGTTGTCTTTCTCATTGGGCCGTAGTTACTAATGTTTCAAGGAGTAGTGTCGACAAATTGTTGTCCGTTTTAAGAACTGAACTACATTTTTCGTTTCTTCCTAAATCTTATAAAACGTTATTAGGAACTCCTCGTAAGGTTAGTACAATTCCAGTAAACCCTGGTCGTTACTACGGATTTAATTTATTGAAAGGGATTACGTCTTCTCTTGACAGTTTGAATGTACAATTTCAATCTGGAGAAGTTGTTTTTAAAATGTATGTTGGTTGTGATGGGTTGCCTCCTAGTAAAAGAACGAACAGTCAATTTTGGCCTGTTCTTGGGAAATTGAAACTGAAAGGAGCAGATGTATTTGAGATCGGTTTTTATCATGGCACTTCCAAACCTGAAAATGCTAATGAGTACTTGCATCATTTTTATACTGAAATTTCAGAATTAATGGTGGAAGGATTTCAGTACAATGGCAGTCTTATAAAAATTGAAATTGAAGCATTTTGTTGTGACGCGCCAGCGCTTAGTTTTATTAAATGCGTCAAACCTTGTGGATCCTATTTTGGTTGCAGTAAATGCGAGACAGAAGGGGAGTATGTACATAACGAAAGTGGAAGGGGAGGGAGGGTTACTTTGCCAGAAATCGACGCAATTCTCAGATCAGACGAATCTTTCCGTAGTCGTGAGCAACAAACACATCACACGGGACTATCTATTCTAGAAAATTTGCCGATAAATATGACGAATGATTTTCCCGTTGATCCAATGCATCTGGTTTATTTGGGTGCAATGCGTAAATTACTTCATATTTGGTGCAATCAAAGGAGAAGCATGAAAGTAATAATTTCAAAGCAGATTATTACAGAAATTTCTGTGATTTTAGAAGCTATTTCAACATTAATTCCTTTTGAGAGGAATTAACGAGGTCTTTGGACGAAGTTTCTCGATTGAAAGCAACAGAATGTAGGTTAAAATTGCTTTATGTTTTACCTGTCATCTTAAAAAACAGACTGCCAGAAGAAGTTTATAACCATTTCATGCTTCTCCACGTAGCCATTAGAATTTTGTCATGTGATGAGAAGATTAAAGAAGAAGATAACATCGAATACGCAAATAACCTTTTGATTCATTTTGTTCAACAATCCCCTTCAATATACGGGGATAAGTTTTTCAGCTACAATATTCATAATCTTATACATTTGGCAGACGAATGTAGAAGGTTAGGCCCATTGGAAACATTCAGCTGCTTCTCATTTGAGAATCATCTGGGTAAATTGAAAAACTTGGTTCGTAGCAGTGCGTTGCCTCTTGAACAACTAGTGAATCTGGTTACTGAGCTGGGATGCAACACACCTGTTATTAGTGAAACCAATAGCACAAAAAATGCCGGATGTACAAAACTTATTTCAGAACACTTCAGTGGCCCAGTGATTCTTGGTTTGACTGGGCTACAATTTGAAAGAGTATTATATCGGGGTCTAAAATTAAGTCGTAAAAGCCCGAATAATTGCGTTGTAATAGAAGGTGGAGCCACAGTTATTATTGAGAATTTCATTGAAAAAAATAATGGGAATGTTTTTTTAATTGGGAGACGATTCTTGAATGGGGAGAATTTGTACGACTTAAATGGGTTGCATTCTACATCACTCGGCATTGAAGTTGTCAATACTCTTTCTAGAGTCATTGAAAGTTGGCCATTAAATCATGTGTTATTTAAGGCTATGAAAATTCCGGTTATTGCACCAATTGAAAGTTTCGGAATTGTGGCATTAATGAACTTTGATTTGCAATGAAATTACTTGACATCTTTCCAGGTAATTTTATCATACTTTTTGTAAAGATTGTAATAAATTAATTCTCATTTATTTTACAGAAAATATCCATGGGGTAACTGCATCATGAATAAGACACAGCACAGCAGTCTTTACATTTATAATTTTCATTTTCATTTAAATTGTAAGCGTGTTAATAAACATAAATATAATGATTTCATTTGCTATCATGTGTACATTTGATAGATAGGTGCGCGTTTGCGATTACCATGCTACTATGCGCTTATAAATGCGCACAACTTGTCTTTTTACAACATATCCGAACATATCTCATAGATCTCTTTGTGACAGCAGTAAAAAAACTAGTATGTGAGATTTCTAACTATAAGCTTTTAGATATCTTAGTTAACACAATACACAAGTTAGACATGTTGATATCTATAAGCTATCTACAAGATATCGTGTTCTACTAGGGACGTCATCTTGAAGTTCTGTGATAGATACTCCACGACACTGTCAAGTCTCTTGATATCGCTACTGCAAATCAGGCCGTCGTCCACCCAGATTGCAATGATTGTTAGGCAATCTTCTTCTTCCTTGATGTGCACACATGGGTCACATGGGAAACTTGGTGAGGAAACCGTGGAATTTAATATTCTAGGCTCGGAAGGCCTGCTTCAATCCATATATTACTACTTACTGCTTACTCCATATACTTCAATATATACTTCTGTTGAGCTTGCAGACTTCTCCTTCTCTACTAGATACGACAAAACCAGTTGGCTGCGTCATGTATAATTCCTCGTGTAAATCACCATTCAAAAACGCGGTCTTGACATCAAGTTGCAACATGTTCAGGTCCTTTTTGGCAGCCTCGGCGAGCACAGCACGCTAAGAATCATGCTTTAAGACTGGTGAAAAGGTCTCCTCGAAATCCATTCCAGCTCGCTGCGTGAATCCCTTCACAACCAGTCGTGCCTTGTAGCGCCAAACTGCTCAATCTCCATCCAGCTTGAGTTTAAAGACGCAACGGTTCGTGATGGGTTGTATGCCCGTGTGAAGTTTGGTGAAGGTCCACGTCTCATTCTGTTCCAAGGATCGAATTTCATCTTCCATGGCCAGATTCCATTGATCAGCTTGTGGTGACACCAGAGCTTCCTCTAGGGTTGTCGGTTTGATGTCACCCACTGCAGCCAAGCCAGCATACTGAGGAGTTTTCGATTCTTCTATCCATCTGACAACTGGAGTCCTGATCCTCGGACCCATGAATGATCAAATCTTGGTCTGGAAGTCCTATTCTTCTTGGTCTCATGCCCGGCTGAATTATGGGTTCTATGATAGGCTCAGGCTCCCTGCCCCAGTGCAGGGTCAGGAGCGAAGACAGGGTCAGCTACTTGCTCAAGAATGAAGACAGGATCGGCTATTGGCTCAGGAACCAAGACAGAATCAGTCGTTGAATCAGGAACGAAGACAGAATCATTCGTTGACTCAGGAACGAAGACAGAATCAGCTGCTGATTCATGACTAGAGACCGAGTCAGCCTCACCATCATGGTATATAGCAGGAACGAGGTCAAAAATTCTGTTTGTTTTTGTTGGCGACCTCAGTGAGTTGCTGGATGGCTGTGTGTCATTTGATCGAGTTTACCGATCAAAAATGTCATCAATCAGGTCTGAGATTCCACAGGGTGGCCCACCAGGCAATCCTTTTTCAAATTCTTGAAAAATGACATCACGACTGATGAGCACCTTTCCGCTTCCTTGGTTCAATGCTCGGAATCCCTTTTGAAGTTCACAATACCCAACATGACAGCATTTGATGGACTTTGGTTCTAGTTTTTTTCGCTTCTCCTTCGGAACGTGTACGTAGACAGTTCAGCCAAACACCCGGATGTGAGATAAATTCGGCTTCACACCTTTCCAAATTTCATAGGGGGTCTTCCCTTTGATGGACTTTGTTGCCACTCGATTCATGAGATATACGGCCGTGTTGCATGCCTTAGCCCATAATTTCAGAGGAAGGTCGGCAAAATGAATCATGCTTCGAGCAGACTCCAGGATGGTGCGGTTCACTCTTTCGGCAACTCTGTTCTGCTCCAGCGTGTAGGCAACCGTCGTCTCATGTCGAATGCCGTTCTCTAGTAACCATTCTTAAACTTAAGGTAAGGTAAACGTAAGCCGATTTGGAAACTGGAATGAGCGCCTCTAGTGAGTGTGTCAGCTACAACGTCCAGCTACTTTTGAGAGCCTAGATGGCGCTGTTTCCAGTTTCCACTTCACAATTCTGACAGGCCTCGCCCTAAAATCTCTGAAAATTGGCTTACGTTTACCCTGAAACCGGGATGGGGAAGCCAACACAGCCGTGAAGCGACCAGGAGTCTATAGCTCTGGTTATAGGGCTGTTCGACATCTTTGTTTCGCATTTGATTCCATCATGGCAACGCAGTAGTTGACGAAAGAATCCGTCTGCTACAAGAGCCCGCCTCGCTTTGTCTGACGTCAGCTGACCTTGGTCAACTGGGGCGTGTCTAAAGTACAAAAAAGCTAGAACGGTTAAGTTGCTGAGTGTGTGAATTAGTCACGTGATTTTTTCTGTATTTCTCATTGGTTTCAGCATTTTTTCCTGCTATTTCTACATTTTGGCGACGTTGCGACACATAAAATAATACACTGCGCCTGTATCTAACCAGAGCCAATAAGGGGGGTCATTCCGCTGAAATTGAATTATTTTCGGCGCTCAACATCACCGATATTCCCAATTTTTTAACGGTGTATTTATTGCTGGTGTATAAAATACTCTGTTTCGGGAAAAAATTTCCCGTTTACCAAATGAGAGATAAAAAATCCAAAAGTTTTGGTTTTTTTAATTTAAAAAATTGATTTTTGTCGTTTAAATTCAATTTTTTCCAATACCGTTTGCGCTATAGGTTTAAAAAAAGAGAAAAGATAGAGATTTTTTTTTCTTTTTCATCATCTATTTGGATTTGAAATTTAATCAATAGACAATACAAAGTTAGAATAGGGTCATTCCGCTGAAATCGAATTAATTTTGGCGCTCGACATCACCGATTTTTTTAATTTTTTTACAGTGTGTTCATTAAGATCGTATAAAATTTTCTGTGAAGGGAAAAAATTTTCCCGTTTACAGAGTGGGAGATAAAAAATCCTAAAGTTTTGGTTTTTTTAATTTAAAAAATTGATTTTTTTCGTTCAAATTCAATTTGTTCCGATACCGTTTTTGCTATAGATTTAAAAAACAGATGAAAGATAGAGAATTTTTTTCTCTTTTTAATCATCTATTTGGAATTCAAATTAAATTAAAAAAAAGTAAGGATATTGGGGTTTAAACATTTTTTTAAAAAAAGGTCTTAGCGAAGATATGTTAACTTCGATTGGAAATTTTTTTTTACTCATCGATAGCTCTTGAGTGTGCGCATCTCGTGTAAAATTTTCAAGTTTCACCCGTGCTAAAAAAAAGTTTTGACTCCACTAATAATTAGCCTATGCCTAGATAATAGTTTATTTAGTCGATTCATGTTTTTTTTTCTATTATATGGCAACGCAGTATATCTTTTCTATTGTTAAGTCCGCTACTTCTTCGCTTACCATTTCAATTTTTCTTGTTTTAATATTTTTGGTCGCGCCTATTGCCCCCCAGAATCTGGGGGGTAATAGCATTTCTGGCTATTGCCCCCCAGAAAGGCAATACCCCCATCTAGCGGTGGGCTTAATGAACTGCAGCTATTCCCGTAGTTAGTTTTGACGTTTGTTAGTCCTGATTTGTCTTGATTGCTGTTACAAATGGTTACAAAAAAATAGTCGTATATGTAGATTTACGTTTCGTCAGTGCTCTGAGTGTCTCAAAACTGAACAAGGTGACGCAGTTGACTGGTTTCTTAGAAGGAAAGTCAATTTGATCTAATAGAGCTTAAAACAAAATTTATGTTGTGCACATTTTACAACTCCAAGCATCATTTGTGTTCGCGCTTTGCATTACGTCGGAATCAAAGCTTGCAATCAAAATCAGGACAAATCAGGACTAACAAACACAAAAACTAACTACGAGAATAGCTGCAGTTCATTTCGACCACCGCTAGATGGGGGTATTGCCTTTCTGGGGGGCAATAGCCAGAAATGCTATTACCCCCGGGCGTCCCTAAACTGCGAAAGCGAAACGCGAAACGCGAAACGCCTAAAATGCGGAAAAGCTGTGCGAAACGGACCAAAATTTTGGGACCGTTTCGCGGGACCAAATGCCGGAGGGCATACTAAAGAGCGAAACATCTTGCGAAACAAAAAATTTTCCTTTTCTCCACAGAAGTCCAAATTGACGGAGATTGCCGCCATTTTTCATTGTCTCCCGCTATGTCGCTATGATGAGGCATTAAAGGAGGAAGGGGGGCAATCAAATTCGATTTCTTCGCCACTACCCCTGTATATTTTCATGCGCATTTTACGATTATTAAACTAATGAAAGACATAGAGCAGCACGTTATGGTGATATTTTTAAATAATAAAATATTAGGTAATGGCCCAGGGATTATACATTACATTAAATAATTTAAATCAACCAGTAGGTACGTGCACAAAGAAAGAATCGGTCATAACAGTATGAGTGCCTTATATCAAGCTAAAAATCAAAGCTACCATGTTCCAAATCAAGCTAAAATTTAATCAGCTAAAACTTTCCTTAAAATTAAGAATGTTAATCTGATTGATACTGATACATGGAAACGAGAAGTTCCATTAATTTTTTTTATACCAATCTTCTAATTAAAAACACCTATTGCATATTGCATTTAAGGTATTTCGTATTCATGGTCAACACACAAATAGACCAGCGGACCAGCCATAAGGTGCGCGAAACTCGAAGTCTCGAAAATTTGAAACTCTTAACAAATTGTTTGTTGACGGCGGTCCCATTGTCGTCTGCTACCAAGACGTTTACACTGCGACGTTTCGCACACACCGATTTCGCAGTTTAGTACGGACCCAAAGACTAAAATGCGAAACAGGGTCCCAAAATTTTGGTCCGTTTCGCACAGCTGTTTCGCATTTTAGGCGTTTCGCGTTTCGCGTTTCGCTTTCGCAGTTTAGGGACGCCCATTACCCCCCAGATTCTGGGGGGCAATAGATTTTACCAATATTTTTGGGTCGGAAATACCTAAATTTATTCTGTTGCGTTGTACCTTTTTTCCTTACCAATCAAAAAGGGATATTGCTGTTCAATAGTGTATGGATAATATCTGTTGTGCTATGAAGGTAAATTCATAACTTACATTAATATATGTTTCTTTTTCTCTTTTCATCTTGCAGTTCAAATTCAAATCTTTGATGAATCTCCCTTTTCACAACTACTTCATGATAAAAGTTACATGTATTCTAGTTAATGGATATTTTTTCTGCATTGTTCAGGAATTTGTGTATGGTAGTTACCAAGAATCATCTAGATATTTCAACAAGTATTTTGAATAGACATTGATCACCGAGATTCCAAACTCCAGGTAAAATATATCTAAAATGTGATGTTAATGCATATGGTTTTACCCTTTCGTTATAATTAACCATTTTTATACATTTTTGACCACTAATAGAGTAAATAAGTTAAATTTAAGTTGCAATAATACCAATTGGCTAACTGTTTAATTGTAGTTATCAAGTGTTTAATAAGAAGAGTGTGAACAGCAAAAGAAACTTGGGCCATCATGGCAAAGGTTCATGTTCAGAATGTTGTAGTTCTTGACAACCCCTCCAATTTCTCCAATCCCTTCCAGTTTGAAATCACCTTCGAATGTTTGGAAGATCTTCAGGAAGTACTTGCTATTTATATACATTCGATAATAATAATAAAACTAATAATATTTTTAATTATGAGGATTTGGAGTGGAAAATTATATATGTTGGTTCAGGTATTGTATACACACACAACATATATTTAAAGTTATATCATGCATTGTTTTCTTTTCCAGCTGAAAGTGAAACTTATGACCAAGTTCTTGATACTGTTTATGTTGGTCCTGTGCCTGAAGGAAGACACATGTTTGTATTTCAAGCTGAGCCTCCACAACCCTCTAAAATTCCGGTTGCAGATGCTGTGGGCGTAACAGTTGTCCTGCTTACCTGTTCCTATCGCAGCCAAGAATTTATTCGTGTTGGGTAATAATGTTGCATCAAACCACAATGAACCCTATACTCAATTATACATGGTTTTGTATAGGTATTACGTAAATAATGAATATGGCGATGCTGAACTGAAAGAGAATCCTCCCGCAATTCCGCAGTTTGACAAACTAATGCGAAATATTCTAGCCACCAATCCTCGTGTCACACGATTCAAAGTGGATTGGGACGATACGAATAAGAGCGGCACTTCGAAAGGTGAACAAATTGTGGAAAGTGATGGTCATCAGAAAATGGATGCCTCCATAATGGAATCCATGGACGTGATGTAAAGCTGAAAATGGATCGCCTTGTGAACCTGCCACCTGAACCGCTCAAACCGGAGGAATCCCAGTGCTGCGGCCAAGGATGTCAGTTTTGCGTCTTTGACACTTACAAGCAAGAATTGTTGATTTGGCAAAGAAAGTGTAAGGAACTCGAAACTTGCCAATTGGAGAAAAATACTAAAATGAATCCAGAAACTTATGTAGACTGTGTTATTGAAAGTGTCGAACCAGTGTGCCCTAGTGTTTTTTTGTTCCACTTCAAGCTTCCGGAGAACCACTGTATGGAGTTTAGTGCGAGCCAGCATTTGATAGCCCGCGAAAGTACGAGCAACTCAACCATTTCCAGGCCATACACTCTGATCAGTTCACCCGGACTAGTGAAAAAATTTACTGTCTTGATAAAACTTTATGACAACGGAATGATGTCCAACATTATCAAAAGAAAATGGCTGACAGGAAAGGTAGTTTCTTGGAGAGGACCAATTGGTCAATGTGACTATAAGCCAAATAGTTATCGTAACGTACTGATGATTGCGGCTGGAACCGGAATTACCCCACTGTACCAAATAACAAAGCTGATTATTGATAACCCGGATGACGAAACGCGCGTTTTTCTTCTTTATGGTTGCAGAACGTACTCAGAAATAATTTTCCAACGTGAATTTCATCAACTGCAAGATTATTGGAATTTCAAGGCCTGTTATTTCCTCAGTGATGATGAGAATCAAGATGCTGAAACCCTTAAAAGACATAACGAAGAAATTATTTATCACAAGTTAGACGAGGAAACGTTGAAGGAGATGAGTGTTATCAAGCAAAGTGACAGTTTACGCGTTTATCTGTGTGGATCTAAAGCATTTGAGAAAAAAATAATCGAGTATTTGACTAAAATTGGTATTGAGAAAAGTTCCATAATCACTTTTTAGTGAATACAATTCTTGCTGAATTTTGTATTGCTTCAATTGAAAAGAGCCGGAGGCCAATCTAGTTCAACAGCGTCAACATCTAATGCAACAATATCCACAGGTCGCCCTAATAGTATACATAAGTTGGGCACTGTCCGATTGAAGTCGCCATGAACGAATTCTTTTATGTAAGTTCCAGCTTGCGTTTTGAGACGCATGATGAAATGCCCTGGATAGTCGTCGAGTAAAGTAGCATTTATCTGATGGACAGTTCGTGGTCTCACAGCCAGAGGTCTCCTGTTAGATTAAATGATATTTATTATTACAATGGTTATTGAATAGATGATTTAATACCTATGTAACACACGCAGAGGAGTTTTCTGCATCAAAACAAGTTCAGTAGTGCCATTGATACGATCTAAATCTTCGGCTGTTAGTGTCGAGCCATCAAGCGTTACACATAAAGCTCGATAGATTTTTGTTTTTTCTTCTTCACCCTCTTTTAGTACAGATAATTGTTCTTTTGTGACTAATTGCAGGTCGCGAATTTGTATGGCATCGGTACTTTTATTGATAATAATCTGCACTTGGGTAATCTCAACTTGTGTGAAGAGAGTTCTATGTGGGTCCAGAAGCTCTATGGCAAATGGTCTACCAAGCCCAAGAGTTCTTACATCGACATCCTCGCGCCCAGACGATGAAAATTTGACACCTAGAACATTCAATTAGAGTTATAACTTTGCAATGCGTTCAACGTATAAACATGTAAGTAGGTCTAAATTAAAAGTATTTCAACATACTTTGAGTTTTAAAAAATGGCTCAAGGTGTTTGCAGATCAATTCCTGGATGGAGGTGTCCATGTGTTTTTCACCTTCAATAAGCCATGGTGTTTGGCAGAGTTTTCTGGAGAATTTTTGATACCGACCTAATCATGCAAATATACACAGTAAAATAGTTTACATTATAACTTCACAGACATACTTAAATGCAAGACAAATTTAAACAAAAAAATTACCAGCAATGTGAATGGAAGTGTGTGAGCATTGTACCACACCATAGTGGGTGCCAACATTTGGTACTTTCAATGTGTAGTGTTTCTTAAAATTTAAAGAGCTTATTCCTGACAACACAGAATGAGCAGCATTTCTTGTGAAAATGCCTTCTCGATAGACTCTGGTCTGCTTGTATCTATGTTTGAATTTTTCAGGGCACATGTCTACTCTGTAATAAAAACATTTAATTATACATAAAAATATAAAATTAGATAATTATAAAGCATTACAAGGCACCACATTCAGATATTTCATCTTGGTAAAGTACATTGACTTGGATTTGGAATGATGAGCTGCTGTATTCCAATTTTTTCTTTAGTTTAAGTTCCAATGCCTCGGAGAACACAAACTTCCATACATCTTTGAGAGATGTGACATGATCAATTTTAAAGTTAGTTGAAAGTAGTTCTGGAAACTTCTCAGTTACCAGAAACCACACAGCTTGTTCCCTGAGCATAATAGCCACTGGTAATGAAACCATACATGAAAATGTAGGGGAATCATAATCAGATTCAATAACACGTTGGGAAATCTGCGAATGGAAAAAAATCAAAGCCAAAGATTAACACAAATACACAGATGTAGGACAAGTTATACACACCTCATCAGTAATACATTCTTTAATGAACTGATCCTGTACCAACCCCAAGCAAATAACGCATGGACTAGTTTTCTGTACTTTTTCTTCAGGTTCCTGTTTTAAATCCTTCACATGGTCAGGGTTGTCCAATTAAAAAACAACATAACTCAATTTGATCAGTTTAAACAGATATAATTACAAGGTTTTTCTGTTGATAGGCCTCTGGTTTCCTTTCTCTCGTAAATCGGATAGCACACCTCCAACATGATCCCAATTCCTGAATATATTCTATAATTTTCAAATTCAATTTTTCACTATGAATTTCAATAGCGGGTGCCATTTTGTATTGAAAACAAAGCTGAGTTGTCAAACAGCATAATATAGAATATAATGTACTGTGGAGAAGGATGGGGACATGGGGTGGGGTAAGCGAGGCGAGACCGGCGGCGAGGCAGCCATCTGCCAGCCGGATGAGAAATATTTCGATCCTATTTGGATCTTTTTTCTTTGAAAAATCAAAAATGAAACGCTACTGCGTATCGGCCATCGAGATTTTATTAATTGATCTAAAATATTGAACTGTTTGGATTTTTAAAAAATATATGATTTTTGGGCTTTTCAGTGCACCAATGTGGGTTGGTGTGGAGACGTGGAACTGTGAATGGTTGCCCTTTCTCACAAAAATTAAAAATATTGGAATTGATCGAATTTCGCCCACGGAGTACGAAACTAATTTATTCATAAATAAATTTATATTAAAATAAATACCTTTAAGTTAAAATGTAAAATCAACAGTTGAAAAGGAATGTTAGGTTTAGATATAAACCCCCCATCAAAACTAAAATAGTTAAGTATGGGGTTCCACACTTAAATTTTACATTGTAAGTATCACCTGCACTCTCCGTATTTTAACTAGCTAGTTGTGATGAAAACAAAAGGTTCCGGCAAAGAAATAATCAACGAATTATTTACTGTTGAGATCTATTAATAAAAATTAGCATATTCGCCGATGAGTTATCGATAAGATGATCTGAGGGCATTTATTTCTATCTACAAAACCCTGATCGGCAAATGTCAAAATGTGGCTTCAGCTCCAGGTTTTAAAATGAAACGCACGCCAACGATACGCGCCGCCATTCGTTTACATTTACATGAGTCATCCCCATAATCAACCCTTTTTTATTTCGCGCAAAACTTTTGTTTTTACTCAAAGTCAAATTGACTTTGTTCTTCCTCCGCACCAAGCCATACTTGAGTTACGTCTATTTCCTTACAGTTTGTAAATTGTAACTTTGTTTATTTTAATAGACTATAAACAGCCAAATTGTAATACTTATAGATTTCCATCCGCCATAGCCCTTAAGGAATCGTGCAGGACACGGACCAGAGTCCGTGTTAAGTGGGTGAAGGCCTTGATAAAAATTTTTTTACAAGAAAATTGTTTGTCCACCAGATGCATTGATATTTTGCAGTACCGTTTGGGATAGGAAAAAATAATATTATTGCTATTTAGTATTAGTTAAAAAATTTATAAAACTGTTTTTTCGTTAAAACAATGTGTGTGTTAATAATGAACCCAAAACATTTAAATTACATTCTATTTTTTCACAAGTAAAACAGTTTATTTGTAGGGAAGGTACATTTAATAGTGATTCTTATCAACAAATACAAAGTTCATTGTTATCTTTAAATTATCTACATTGCCTCATCGATTGCACTATGATTGCATAGGTGTCACTACTTATTCTGTTGCCATGGCACTAACAACAGCAGACATTAATTAGCCTGCAAACACGATCGACGATTCGTCAATTTTTTCTTAAATTTTACAAGCAGCTTTATTACGATGGTGAGTAGAAAAAGGACATATTCCAATGTTTCACAAGACGAAGATCACTTTTATGTGATTAATGAAAGACCAGTCGACGATATTTCACTCGATTTTTTTTACAAACCACACACAATTACTTTGTTGACAACTATTTCATCGTTGCTTTTATACTCGGCCTTCACTAGGTAATACTTAAATCAGTCAATGTTTTACAATTTAATTTATTTAAAAAACGTTTTCTTAGAAATGACGACGATTTCCGAGAAAATGTCTGGGCTGGAGTAAGGTGTGTAATATTCATTTTTCTGGTTATATCTGTCCTTGCCTTCCCAAATGGACCCTTTACACGGCCTCATCCTGCTGTTTGGAGGATGGTTTTTGGTCTTTCAGTTTTGTACCTAATTGCTCTTCAGGTAAGTGTTCTCATCACTAAAAACTTTATTTGAAAATTTTGAACATGACATTTAATTTCTTTACAGTTTTTCCTCTTCCAAAATTATCAAACTGTACGAAGCATTTTGGTGTGGACAGATCCTTCTCTTGAAAATTTCCACATCGATATGGACAAAGTAAAAAAAAAAATCTGAATTGTCACATTTTATCAAAATGTTTACTGATGTTTTTCATTTTGTTTAAGGAATATGGAGTCAATTGTTCAGACATTAGTTTAGAAAGGGTTTGGTCACATATGGATGTATTTGCTGCTTCTCATTTTTTTGGTTGGATAATGAAAGCCCTGTTGGTTCGCCATTACGGAATTTTGTGGACGATCAGCGTGATGTGGGAGATTACCGAGGTATATAATGAAACGAAAATCTCAATTTATCTTATTCCATATTCTTATACTTGATTCATTGCAATTTTTTTTTTCAGATTGCTTTTGCTCATCTTCTTCCCAATTTTGTAGAATGCTGGTAAGTTTAATAGTTTTTTAATTACTGTGTTTTTCGCCTTTAGTAATACTTATTCATTTTCAAGGTGGGATGCGATTATTCTTGATATTCTATTATGCAATGGTCTCGGCATTTGGGTGGGCATGAAATTGTGTCATTACCTTGAAATGCGCGAATATAAATGGGAATCCATCAAAGATATTCCAACCACATCGGATAAGATCAAACGAGCTGTATTGCAGTTCACTCCAGAGTCGTGGACAAACGTTCGATGGCTCGATCCTTACTCATCCTACATGCGCTTCCTCGCCGTTTGCCAGTTGGTGTTCTTTTGGCAAATCACGGAGTTGAACACGTTCTTCCTCAAACACATTTTTGAACTTCCGCCGAGTCATATGCTCAATCTATGGCGACTCGTTGTTATTGGCCTGATTGTCGCTCCTTCAGTCAGGTAAACATTTATTCTATCCAATTATTAAATTGCTCTAACATTTTTCGTATTTTATCAGACAATACTATACTTATGTGACGGACGCTCGCTGTACTCGTGTTGGCACTCAGTGCTGGGTTTTCGGTGCCATTTTGTTTACTGAATTAATCATTTGCATCAAATTCGGCAAAGAGATTTTTGAACATACTCAGATATTGACTATCGCTCTCTGGCTGGGTATCCAGTCTATCTTGTCTATGATCTGCCTCTATGGTTGCGTACTGTATCACCGGCAAGAAGTGAAAAAGGTTTCAAATCTTATTTTCAAATCAAGTTTAAATTGGCAATTTCATCAATATTCTTTCTTAGACTAAGGGACACGTGGCGTCTAACTCCAAACGTAGATCCCTCACAATCAGCAATGGTGCATCTAAGAAAGGAGTTGCAACTAGTCCACAGCATTGTCCAACAGCAGTCAAAAGTAAAGCGAAAACCGCAAAAATTGCTTAGAAGCCGTTGGAGACCAAATTCCCACACTCAACGACGTGAATCTCGATCTCTCTACGAGAGTTTTAGATAGATCAGTCGATTAGTCCATCAATATTTGTAGATAAATAAGCACGTGTGTCTCGATTTTCTTGAGAAAGTGCGTAATTGTGCTTTTTTTCTTTATCAATCTCATTCAAGTTAACGCCAATTTCCCGCTAGTCCTTGTTCTTATAACTAAGCTCAAGTATATAAATCAAATTGACTCGCTCGTCCTGTTGGCTTTACCAATTATAACGGGACTAACTCAATTCAATATGCATTGAAAATAAAGCTCTGTTCGTAGAAATTCGCACTCAAGCGTTGTCATCTAATTACTTTTTTTTTCTCAGGACAACGTTCTGACGGAACAAATAAACAAATAAAAAATATTCACCGCCTGTAATCTTTTTCAACATTTCTAAAAGGAGGCGAGGGGGGTTGGATACGGTTTAAGCTTACGGCTCCGTCGAGAATTTCAACCGCAAACACGAAATCGCACACACTCAGTGAAACTAAACGCCGTAACGAAACGCTGTAATTGTTTTGTTTTGCTTTTGGCGGAAATCTGCCCTAAGAGATTAAAAATACAATCAATTGAATAAACTTGGAGTAGATATTGTGCCAAGTCGATTGGCGCGAATCCCAATCTTGTAGATTTTTTTGTTTACGATAAATAGTTAAAAGAAAATTTACCAGCTTGCTTAGCAAAAAAATCTATTTTTTACATCAGTTTTCTCGATGTGTAGGTCCTTTTACTCACTGAAAAACCGGGAACTGGAGTAGTATCTTTCTCAGTATCCGACGTGAACAAAGGCACGAAAACAGAAAGTTTTGGTACCACACATTCAGTAGAGCTACGTATATACGTGCTATGTGTGTCAATAATCCACCATGCAGAAAACGTTAGTTCTGTTGGAAAGTCACACTTGTTTTCCTTTTCTCACTTTGACTTATTTCGGGGGCTTGAATGGACTAATATGGTTCATCGTTAGAAAAGGTAATATAGGCAATATCACATGAATTTAGAAAATTGCTAATAAGAGGTCGCATTTGCAACAAAACTGGTAGGTTAAAATTGGCATTGAATATATGAAATTGTTGATTCAGACGTAATTTGTTTTTCTAAATACTTTCTCTAGTTCGACAAGTGTATATATTAGTGTATGTCGCAATAAACTTGAACGCTGGATAAAGTAAAGTCAATTTCCACCTCCTATTCAATGAATTGATTTTCCATCTTTTTATTCTGATACATCCGCTCGTGGTGGGTGTTAGTGCAGCATTATTATGATAGTTAAGGATCAAACTACAGCGGAAACAGCGGAAATAGATTTTTTTTTTTTACTTTCACTTTCCTTCTTCGACCAACAAACAATGAATCAGCATTATTTTGATGTCTTTAAAATTGATTGTATTAACATTAAAGAGCAATGAACAGAAGGGTCATCCAGCTCAGGTAGTCTACGTGGGAAAATAAGGGGGTGTGCTGAGTTAAAAAACAAAAAAATACCAGGACACGACCAAAACAAAACAAAAAAACAAAAAACTTGAATACCGTTACTTTTGAAAAGTTCAATGTCCTACCCGGAAGACATTGAACTTTGAGATCATCCCCAGGATCTTTTAGTTCAAATATAGTAGGCTATATTGCTCAATTCCGCACCTCAACAACCTGGTGTACACAGAGTCCGTTCAGCGAAACTCTCTTTTCTTTTCTTCATCTGAAATTTCGTTATTCCAACCGAATCGGTTGGCATTAAATAATTTTCAAGGCTGAGCCCCGTCTAGAGGCGAAAGGGAAAGTCCTGCCATGTCCCGATCGCACCCAATCAAAGGTGTGCCGACCCTTTTTTTTTTTCTTTGTCTGTTCTCTTTATGAAGCTGAATGGAGTATTCTCCTTAGCTCACTTACCGCTTTCATTATTTTCATTTTATATAACGTCTGAGAACCGAAAGAGCTTCTGCAAGGTAGTGAGAGCTAGCTGCCCAGCACCACCCATACTGCGATGATAACAAGCTCGCTGAAAACATTGAGCAAATTCAAATTGCGTTTTGGGGTTTTCTTCATTGGGCAGCCGTGCGTCTTTATTGGAACCGTTCCCTGCTGGTCTTATTTACCCAGAACCAGATTTGTTTTTCTCCCCGTTTTCCTCCTTATTTCGAAAATAAGAGATTTTGAAGGGAAAGTTAGAACTTTATCGAAATGGGACCGACAAGGTTTTCTACTGGAAGAGAACACCGAACTGTAACAAAACGAAACGAACAAAGTGTATAAATGAGGCTCGGCAAGACTGTGGGCTCCGTGAAACAATAACTATGTATGCATGTGAATGATTACCAAAAGACCAGCAAGTATATCAGCTGATTGATCCGTCACTTTCTCTCCAGGCAATATCCTGCTGTTTTTACCGATTCTCGGTCAACACCTATACACACACCGACTATTGTTCGTGTGTCGCTATATCCGACGTGAAAGAGAGGGGTGTGGTGCTATAGCAGAGACTCAAATGCGCACATAGCTGCCGCCCTAGACTCTTATATTGCCATACACCTAACGGGAATAGTCACGTGACTTTCATTGTTTTGTCTTTTCCCTCATCGCCAAACACACACACACACACACACATACACACAATCACCAGAGCAGCTCAAAGCACGCCCTCCGGGAGAGAAACAAGGGAGTACCTGAGCTCCAGTCTGGAGTGTTCAGTCGATCGGCTGGTCTAGTACCGTCACCACCACCGTTTTCAATAGTTTGCACACGGCAAATTCTCGATATACAACAGCTCCGAGGAAATTATTCTCTCTTTGAATCAGAATGACCATGAAATGGTTATTGGCGTGTGCGCTTTTATTGACGGTCGGTGCGGGCGCGGTTGACGGTCGCCAGCGATCGCTGATCAAAACTTGTCCAGAAGGTTACGAGTTGGTGGAAAATCCTGTATCAGGTAAAGCCGAATGCGCTTGCCTTCCGTATCATCTGTACTGGCCCATGGATGGGATCTGCTACCGTGAAATGACGCAAGGCCCTTGCAAACCCGGGCACAAGCTGATTTGGAATTCCCAACTCGAGACATCCGAGTGCCAGTGCCCACCGTTCTGGACCCGACTTACGTCTGATGGCGAGTGCTACGAGGAGTACACACAAGGTAAGACTTTCTAATTCAGAAAATTTGCTAAATCATGCTCTGCTATACACATCTCGCAATGTAAGATTAAGTTTAACAATTGCGAATTTCTAATATAAGCTCTTCGTCGTGGTGTATTATACCTACCCAGCTAAAAATAAATTGTGGAGGTTTAATCGGTTTAATCATCCGTTTAATTAAACATTTAATTACAACATTTGTACACAGCCGTACTCTATTTTTAAATTGATATAAGAGTTGGTTGGGTGGTTCCGTCTGGCAGAAATGACCCTAACAATAGTCTTACGTCATTAGACCGTGGTGTATAGCAGCTGTAATGACATCATCGTCGTTGAATTTGGTTATGAATGCGGTACTATTTTTTTGCTCGTTTCAAGGTCCTTGCCAAAAAGGTCAACTCTTGATTCAGGAACGTTGCACTTGCAGCCAGAACTTGACCATGCACTACCACCCCGATTCAGGTCAATGTTTTGAACTGTACACCAGAGGGTAATGAACCAGATTTTTTTCACCGGGTCGTCGTCATACAAATGATTGGGCTAGTTTTTAGTAGCCAATAATATACAAAACGTTTTCCATTCAGGCCATGTTCGTCTGGAAAAGTGCTCCATTTCAACTACAGCACATTGCGCCCGGAATGCGTTTGCCAAGAAGGACACGTCGAATGGGACGACGGCAACTGCTACCCAGTTAATACGCAGCGCGTAGGGCCATGCAACGCGACTCAATGTCCTCAGGTAACCTATATTTTTTTTTTCGCACAGCTTTCATAGTTACGGAACAATTAAATTGATTCACAAGATCTTGTGACCTCAATCTAATAACGCAAGTGTCCGGGTATTTGTATACATAGGAAACGCCAATTTCTTGTTTCGTGAGCGATACTGACGGTACGATTGTCAGCTCAGCCAGATGTGCTTGTTTGCCGGCATCCTCCCTGATGGACAACGGTCGCTGCTACGCCGCCTATAACCAAGGTTAGATGTCGATTCGTGTCAAACTAATAAAATAGAGGCAACAATTTTATTCGTAATGTCACAATTCTTTAGGACCCTGTGAATACGGTCACTGGTTCGTCTACGATCGCACCCAACAGCCAGCCCAATGTCTACCTAAAAAGGTCATAAACTGGTCCTTTCAGCCAGGAATTCTATTTTTTAAGTACAGGGTCATCGATTACAGCGCGGTGATTCCAAACGACCTAAATCCGTCGACATTGGCGGTGCTGGTCAATCAAATAATCTTTTGACATTCTTTCGTCTCGATTTTTTCCAACGTCACGTTTTCGAATGTTTTTTCGAGTAAATCTGTTTTCATATCGATAGAACCGTAACACACATTAATTGATTAATCACAGAACTGTCAGCGATTCGACAACTGGTACTCCTGGCCGCAGGACGGCAATTGCTACAAACAGTGGAGACAAGGTGCTTTAATTCAACTCACTTTTTCTATTCATTCAAAACAATTTTTCACTCAGGACCGTGCCAATTTGGCGAGCTTTTCTATCTCGATCCAGAGACGGGCAGAACGTCTTGCCAATGTAAGAGTTCCTGGTTGGCGCATTTATTTGAAGGGAAATGTTATGAACATCACTCGGTTGGTCCATGTCCAGCTGGGCAATATTTCAATTTCGACCCCGTCACCAAAAAGACCGGATGCACCTGCTTCACCGCTTTTGCGCCTGATGTAGAAAAAGGAATTTGCGTCGAAAAACTGACTCAAGATAAATGTCCGCTCGGTCAATTAATTACGGCCGACGCCGTCACTGGCCAATCCAAGTGCGACTGTCAGGCAGACACGATGAAACAAAATTACTGGCCGGCCGATGGAAAGTGTTACCAGCATTTGACTCAAGGTTGAAATTCACTTTTTAAAAAATGTTAATCCACAAAATTTTGATCATTCAAGAGATGTTTCGAAATATTTTTCAGGGCCTTGTCTAAAATCGATGCTCTTCCGTTTGGACGATCAAACCTCTCTCCCGGCTTGTTTGCCGCCCATCGTCAGCAGTAGCGGCCTCCGCAAAAAAAGGAGCGCGCCATTCAAGAAGCTGTCGGCGACGCATTAAATTATATATTTTTTTTTAGCTTGTTATTATTATACATCGTAACTCGTCGCTATAGCCTCAATAAAGGGAAGACATGCAAGAAGAGAGAGTACAGAAAAGCTGGAGCAAACATATGGAGGATCGCTATCAAAATGTGCGGTACGGTGGCAGCAAAAACGTTTGGAGGTTATGTACACATCATCCACTGGTCACTTACATGAATTAAAAATACCATCTCCAATTAAATAACACCTTGAACTGAGCAGTGAAGTAAAATACACGTATAATTTCTTTTACGATACTTAACTGTGTACCTGTTCACTAGAAGGACCTTGGTCTTTTTCCCACATATAAACTAATTATGGAATTGTTTATATAACCTCGAATTCGCTTTAAGCCGTCGCGCCTTTCATCAGCTACTTTCATGACAATATTGCCAATATTTACAAAATGTTTGACGACGTACATGACTTATTTTGTTATTCATGCAAAATCTTTCAACCTAGACCACCGGAAGACATCGTTAAGTTCTCCTTGTTGACTGTATCGTCGAGGTACCTACAAACCATAAACTATAATGCATGAATAGGTTTGACTACTATACCTTTGTGGTAGTGGGGTCTCTGACTCTCCGTGAGCTGTCGTCTCCTTCATTTTTGATCATTTGCAACAACGCATTTTCTTTTATGGGCTATACAAGTGCAGCAGCCCGTTAAAAGTCATCTAAAGGAGACGAGGATTTTCACACTTGCCTGTAGACATGTGGTTGGTGGAATTCAGTCTCTCCTATCCCCCAAACAAAAAAAAACAAAAAAATGCGAGAAAAACGCTTGTGGTAAAAAATGTCTTTCAAGGGCACCAAGGCAATCAACATAATTTGCTGGAATTGTAATAACTTGAGGACCAACATGGGGAAAAACTGCACGAATGTCGGTTACTCATTTCTTTGTTTTCATATGATTAATTTCAAGCGGGGAAGTGTAAGTGTAACACACAAGATTTAATTTGATAGTGAATGAAACAGAAAATCACATTGAAAATTACTAGCATTTTATATTTCCAGTTAACTTCTGTTAATAATTGAATTTAGATGTTGAAGCTCCCTCATAAGTCTCAATATAAATTTACCTTGAACATGACATTTTAAGGTCCTGGAGGATTGCACGAGATGGGCTACAAGGCAATTGGATTAAAATGAACTAGTGTTAGATACGAACATGAATAATCAAAATTAGAACGGTCTTACTTGGTCACAATATGGACACGCTCCAAAAACTTTATTCCCCTGCTTTCTTATCGTCTCTCTTAAACTTCGAAGCCACTGCGAATGAAAAAATAAAAATAAACAGGAATTTTTAAATAATTGCGCTGAAAGATGCTACAGTATACAAAAAAGAAAATACCACAATACATGGCTAGCTGCTATAAATTAAACTCAATTAAGTAAAGCACTCGTATTACCTCGTATAGACAATAGATGTGGAATGATTGTCCGCAGTGAGAATTGTCACAAGTGCGCGATGGAACTTCGCCATTGAGGCGTTCTGAGTAGCAAATACAACAGGTCACCTCATGACTCTCTGCTGTTTGTTCACAAGTTTGTTTCGACGGTAGGGATATCTCGAGAAGTCTTTCGAGATTGGTAGTTATTGGGAAATCGCTGTTCCAAGTCTGAAATTTCCGCCATTATGATTAGACATAAACTTATTTAAGCATTTATAATAAAAAAAATAAATAAATAAAAAAAAAATCAAATAATAAAAGAGACGTACCTCAACTCGATCTAAAATTTTCTCTCGGAAAACAAACACAGCCGTTTCAGACCCAAGCCAAGTAATAGAGGGGAAAATGCGAGTGTGATTTGGATCTACTTCTATTTTCAGAGACACGTTTGGAGCTGTTGGAAAAATATAAAATTTTTATTTTTATTCTAATTGTAATGACGTGAACGACATACTGAAAAATCCAGTAACATACCAATAGATATTTTCCTGTATGTATCACGTCTTGAGGGGTTTTCAGGTTCTAGAACCCAACATCTACTGTCCAACTCATCCATTGTTTCCCAGAAATCTTGGTAATGTTCTGTTTCTTCACAAAATATGTTGTACATTTCAATCAGTGTACTAGTGCTCTAAAAAATAAAATTTTTTGAATACTTGAGTTGTAAGTAAAAAAAAAATTACACCAAAAACAAAAAACACATAAACAATAATTAATTACCTCATGCCATTCAAAGTTTATGATTCTGGGAAACTCTGTTGAAAACTCTGGCAAATCATTGTTAAATTTGACATTCAAAATGTGTTCACGATTCAAAGAATCATACATTTTCAGCCTGATCTCAGTGAAATCATGATTAACACTTGAGAGCTTCTCCCAGCCTATTTTATCAATATCATCCAGAATGTTTGAGTAATCTACCGCTCTTAGTTTATCCTTGTCAATAATACAGGAATCTGTTGTGTGATCTTTCTAAATATACAACAATAAAATTTCATTGTGGCATTAGTTATTTTTGTTATTGAAATTATACACAATAAAGTAACCAACGATTAGGAGGACCAATTTTTCAACAAATTCTGCAACACTGCAACAGTTTTCAAGCAAATGTTGATTGAAACCTTTACTTTTACTCGTCATTATTGACCTTAACTCCCAGCTCACATTAACTGTGCATCCCTTATGTGATGGATAGTTAGGAAGTAATAAGTGTAACACATAGTCTTTTCCCTAGAAAAAAAAACGAACAGTTTATGTGTACTAAAATCATGACAATTCATACCATTCTTCAAGTCTTACGTTTATTACTAGAAGGCAGTCGAAAATGGTGTGCTGATCGTTTAACGGCAATATTGAATAAGAATATTGAGCATTAGGCGTACTCGTCTCCCGTAATTCCATAACTAATAATTTTTCTTCAAATTCAGCGAGACAATAATATTTACAATGATTGAATTTATAAAGAATGATGGACTAGTCTTTTGACAATATTTGTCAGAAACGGAAACTTCGCAGTTTTGGTTTATTTTTATTTTTCACACACTACTAAATAATTTCTGGTGAAGCCCTAATTGCGTTTTTAAGAATCGCCGGAATAGAGCAAATCAATGCAATGACGCGTACCCCACCCATGGCAACCTCGCGGGGGCCTAATTATGTGAACATTCACTTTGGACGATGTCGAGATCTTACGGGTTTGGGAGGGTCCCTTAGATTTTAGTCTGTAGTCTTACTCTAGTTTATAATGGGCGTCCCTAAACTGCGAAAGCGAAACGCGAAACGCGAAACGCCTAAAATGCGAAACAGCTGTGCGAAACGGACCCAAAAGTTGGGACCCTGTTTCGCATTTTAGTCTTTGGGTCCGTACTAAACTGCGAAATCGGTGTTTGCGAAACGTCGCAGTGTAAACGTCTTGGTAGCAGACGACAATGGACGCCGTCAACAAACAAATTGTTAAGAGTTTCAAATTTTCGAGACTTCGAGTTTCGCGCACCTTATGGCTGGTCTATTTGTGTGTTGACCATGAATACGGAATACCTTGAATGCAATATGCAATAGGTGTTTTTAATTAGAAGATGGGTATAAAAAAATTAATGGAATTTCTCGTTTCCATGTATCAGTATCAATCAGATTATCATTCTTAATTTTAAGGAAAGTTTTAGGCTTTTAGCTGATTAAATTTTAGCTTGATTTGGAACATGGTAGCTTTGATTTTTAGCTTGATATAAGGCACTCATACTGTTATGACCGATTATTTCTTTGTGCACGTACCTACTGGTTGATTTAAATTATTTAATTTAATGTATAATCCCTTTGTCATTACCTAATATTTTATTATTTAAAAATATCACCATAACGTGCTGCTCTATGTCTTTCATTAGTTTAATAATCGTAAAATGCGCATTAAAACATACAGGGGTAGTGGCGAAGAAATCGAATTTGATTGCCCCCCTTCCTCCTTTAATGCCTCATCATAGCGGGAGACAATGAAAAATGGCGGCAATCTCCGTCAATTTGGACCTCTGTGAAGAAAAGGAAAACTTTTTGTTTCGCAAGATGTTTCGCTCTTTAGTATGCCCTCCGGCATTTGGTCCCGCGAAACGGTCCAAAAATTTTGGTCCGTTTCGCACAGCTTTTCCGCATTTTAGGCGTTTCGCTTTCGCAGTTTAGGGACGCCCGTTTATAATAGTAAAACTTTGTTGTAACAGTGAAATAGGGAATTGAACAGGATATTTTTTTATGTATTTAATTTATTTTTTTGAATTCCCGTTTATTTATTAGAAATGATTTAAAACTGTTGTTTACGTTTTTTTGAGGGAAGAACGGGGAGAAGAGGGAGAATGGGACGAATGGGAGAGAGGAGGGCGTACGGAAAAAAGGGAATCCACGTTTCCTCTTCTCCCATTCGTCCCATTCTCCATTAAGATTAAACCAAATATTTTTTCGTCGCAAAAAATGGGTGTTACAAAAACGCGAAGCGAAACGGCGGAACGCGAAACTCCTAAAACGCGAAACAGTGCTGCGAAAAAGTCCCAAAAATTTTCGGGACCGTTTCGCAGTTTAGGCGCAAGAGGTCTTACTAAAATGCGAAACCGTAGACGCGAAACAGTCGACGTCAGTGCATTGTTAAAAGTAGTCGTCAAAGTGTCGAACTAGAAGCTAATAAAAAATTGAAAGTAAGTTATTTTTTGAATTTATTTATTTAACAACTGATGACAGTGGACTTGGAGACGGTCCGTATTTATAGCAAGAAGGTAAAACCTGCCGGCCATATGGCCAGGGTGAGAAAGCGCAAAGCGGCATACATGCATTCATTGCCTTACTCATTATCAAAATCAATTAACGGCGAATTATCTTGTGTAGAATTGATGCCCAAATATAGCTATACCGCCAGTTTAATATCAGAAACTATAACCTATTTATGTCTGAGTCTGTAATTATTGACTTTGTACGAAAATATGTATGAAACCAACAGAATTTGTTACCAAACCCATCTTTGTTATTCAATTACTCTTTGAATCTGTTCAAACTACAATAAACGGTGGAATTCAAGATGTTCATATTATTTATTTAAATTACATAATAGTATAATTTTTAAATTTCAAAAGTAAAATATTTCGCAAGTAGTTTCGCAATTTAGGATGCCCTTGGACGTTCAGAAATTAAAAAACAGGAAATTTTTTATATTTCAAAAATCAAAGGTTTCGCAAATGGTTTCGCACTTTAGGATGCCCTTAAGCCATTGAGCCCACGAAACGGTCCCCAATTTTTGGGACCGTTTCGCACCACTGTTTCGCGTTTTAGGAGTTTCGCGTTCCGCCGTTTCGCTTCGCGTTTTAGTAACACCCGCCAAAAATTACATTTTCCCTGAACGCTTGCGTTTCGTTCATGAAGTGGAAAGCAAATTCTAAACGTTAATTTGCTTGCGCAGGCGTTAAAAACAATTTGTGCGCAGCTCGCCGTGGATTAATTTCTTTCCGTTTCAGATTGCGGATGACAGTGTTGGGATTCACATCCACATTAGCAATATCTAGAAAACAATTAATTCGTTTCTATATATTAATGAGATTGCTTAATATTTAAACTTACCCACAATCTCTTGCGCTGTCGTGTTTAGATTGGCAGCAACAGCAAAGGGCTACATTATCTTCTTCTTCTGAGGTAACTTTTCTCAGTCTACCGGAACCAACTTGTATAATTACGTCAAATATGTCAAGAAACCGTATTTGCCATAAACTCACGGTCCGGACCGCTATCCCAAATCAATAACTTATAAATCTAACTGACTTCCCGTCGTTTGAATAGGCAAGGATAGCCCCGCGTTTTTTATCGTTTGAATGTTTTTTGTCGCGATCGGAAAGAAACACTTTGAATATTTTCAGGAATAGAAAATAGCAGCAGGCTTAAGAAACTGATGCCCGGTTTTGTCAGACCAAGAAAAATTGAAACTTGGTAAAAATTGAAAAAAAACGCCTTTTTCAGTAGTCTAGACTGATCGTTTCTAGATGAGACGAGGCCAAGAGTGCTTACTAGGAGTATTTTTCCATTTTGTACAAAATTACTTTTTTTCTTGCTCCGGAAAGAGCATCAGTTTCTTCACCATACAGCCTTTTTCTAAAACCGAACCGACTTAAATTTATCAGACCAGCCGCTAGGTGGTTAAAGACAGAAAAATCGTTTTCAAATTTTCTGTGCAGGATACTGTACTCGGTAATTGGTTGAGATTTGGTTTGTTGTTGAAAGTGCAAAAAATTCCTCCAATCATAATTTATTTCAGTTCATAATTTGACCGGAAGATTGGATCATCGGTAGTATACTGGTGAGTATCCCTGACGCGGGAGCGTTCCATTCCCCGCCGGAGAGGATATCTTTTGATAAAATCAACGTGATTGATAGGTCCAACAAAAGCTTTGTTGCAAAATTGCATCACGCGGTTTCGTCATATATTTTGGTCACGGTAAACTGTATACTCGTTGCTCTTACCCATTGAATCGATTGATTGGAGTGAATTGCTGAAATAATCCGTCTCTTGTTGTTACGTTACTTCTTGGAACTGAAAACAAACATCAAATCAAGGGTTACAGAAACCACTCACAGACTCAAAACCAGAAACAGACTCACAACAAGATGATACTCTTGGAAGATAAGTTAGACAAGTCTATTTCCAGTCGAACGCGCTAGACAATTCAGTTCGCGTGGCAGGCGAGCATTCTACCACTGAACCATCTGTAGTTCCCCAAATGGTACAATACTAATTGCAAAGTTATCCCTGAAGGATTTAGTTTACTAAATAACCGAGGGTTTATATAGGTCTTTATAGCAGCATAGGCTCCTCCTCCATCAGTCGACCTGAAAAACTTTATTGGGATTTTTTTTTCAACCAATAGGCATCATGGAAAATGAAAATGGTCAGTAATATGACGAATTAATCATATTTCAAAGCTAAAACTGGTAGATTTACATTTATGGCAAATGGAACTAACGATGGTTTGCATCGTTTTTATGCTGAAAACATGAACCCATGTGACATTCTTATCTTTTATTTGCATTTTAAAAAGTAAAAGTCGTCCATATTGTATTTTTTTCAGCATTTCAATATTTCAAACATAGATGGCACCACTTGTTAAATAAACAATAGTAACTAGACTGACTGATCCTACACTTAATCAAGACTTTTTCAACTAAACATAAACTAACTTTAAATCCGTAAGGTGCCCACGGGGCTTTATTACTTAATAGATTTTGTGGCGCAACGATAGCGCGCCTGACTCCAGATCAGGTAGTTGTGTGTTCAAAGCACGTCGAGATCAAGATAAAATTATCTCTTGCATGGGTATGATTGTACTAATACTAATAACTTTGATTTCCATTACTTCGTCGATATCTAGTTTTCTCAGCACACATGTATCCCAATTAAATTGGAATTGAAGTCAGCTGTTTTTTTTTCTTTTTCACAAAATGTGACTTTAGATCTACACGGAACTACAGTTTTTGGAATGGGAGAGCATAGAACCAAGTGAGTTTAGAAAAGGGGGAATAATTGCGTCTGAATGTCGATTACCACAGCAGTTGGAACACGACGAGTTTGAACCGATAACTATCTTGGGTTTCCACGATACAAACACAGAGTCTGGCGATGGATATAACTTGTACCTCTCTGTCCTACAAATGGTTTATTCGCCAATTGGTATGATCAAAGGAAGATTAAGTAATCTAAACCAATCTGGCAAAAAATCTAAACTTACAATTGGCGGCCTAAGCACACTATTTTGGTCTCGCACCTGTTGCTCTTTTTTTTGCGTTGCACATATTGGGAAGACGTAATGTACACAATACACTAAAATTTACATTTAGGATCCAATAGATTCTTAAGCGTTGAAAGCTTTAAAAGTAATAATGTCATTAATTTGAAAAGGGAAATTATTCTCTTTTGCGAGAGCGTCAGAAAATTCCAATGCATCTTAACTTAAATTCTTACCAGCAAGTAAACTGTCTAACAAAGACATTGTCAAAAAAGGACTTGACAAACGAAGACTAATTATAACTAAACAAGGAAAGCATGAATTATAACTAACATAAAATTAAGCAAAGCAACCAAAATAAAAAATGTAACCGAAGAAAACAAGAACCGAAGAAAACAATAAATTTTAAAAACAATCAGAAACTAAAAAAAATTACAACTTAAACAGAAAATCAAAGTCAAATTAATAACACAACTTAAATGAACACTTTTTTGTAGCTCTGATCTGCTAGACAAATAGCTATTAATAATATGTCTCATTCAACAGTTGAAATTCTAAAGAGTTTTTCATCGAAAGATAACTGGATATATCTTTACGTATATCTACTTGGAAGGGCATACCTTAATAATCATTACAATAATATTAATATATGATATTGAATAGCGGGTCATTAATGAATCAATTGCGTCCAGCATGAAATTGACGTTCTGATGGTACAAACATACGCAAACAGAGTGTATGCAATGAGCACCAACATTGATGACATAGGCTGGTCTATTTTCAAAGAAGGCGGAAAGCTTGCACACTAGACAAGTGGGGCTATATTTTTTGGTGAGCAGCGTAGAGTTGACGTAGATGTTGACAAGCAAAATTCACTCCTGTATTTTCATTAGTTTTCCATTAAGCTGCTTCACGCTTTTTACATTTTTCATTCACGGTAATTGGTGACTATATTCATCGGATTTATAAAAATCTATAATTCGCGGTTTTTCCTCTATTGAAAAATAAAACAATAATTTAAAAATGAATTTGACTCGACGTAAATGAATTTTTACCATCACCCAAACAATGAAAATTCCTCTTTTTGGGAGCTTGGGCTAAAATACCACTGCTTATTTTCAAATCAACGGCTTGACTGGCAATTGGCGAAGTATTTGGAAACACCGAAAAAATCACTTGTTTGTTCGTGTGTCGAGTTGTTCGGAGCCAAAGTCAACAAAGATAGACGCTCGCTTCGATTCTCAAAAAATTTATCTTATTTGGAGAAATAATTGTCAGTATATGTAAATTTTAAGTGAACTTAAATTAAATACCTTTACTCGTACAGCATCTAGTAACTCCTTGTAATCATTTGCGTAAAATAGCGACAAATCTTCAGTTTCAAGGACATTACGCTTCACTTTATCGAGGATATCGCTACAGATTCTCAGTCGGTGTTCCGAATTACTCCAATCTAACTCAACGATGGAACTGATAATTTACGCGTTAGAAAGAGCACTAATACCTATTCTTAAAGTGTAAACTTTAAATTCTGAGCTGTTGGGGATTCCGGATGAGACTGTTAAAAAATCTTGGAATCTGCAAATAATACTAACGCTATTGCAGAATTTTTGTGGGAACAGAAAATAATTACATAGGATTTTCATGAAGGTTAAAAAATGTTAGAAGAATTCAGTTGCGATGATTAATTCTTTCATCGAACAACTATAGTTGTCTCATTTCGTGACATTTTAGTCACGACATTGCTGTGCGCGTTAGACTAAAAGAGACCTCCAACTTAAATTTGATGTCGAAACATACTGGGACTCATCTACTGTGCTTCGCTGGATCTACTTCACTCATTGCCACAACCATACTCGGGAAGCGAACCGTGTGGTGGTATCCTTACCGGCTGCGAAACAGTGGCGACTCATACCAGGAGTTTTAAAACTAGCCAATGACTGCAGCTACAGCGTCAAGGAAACCTCTCTCACGGAAGAAACCCGTTGGTGGACCGGCCCTGGCTTCCTCCGCTAACCCAGTAACAGCTGGCCAGCCACACCAAAATACTTTGGTCCCCAGACAACGACTAAAAAATTAATCTCTCGAAATTGGTTGAGTTGGTTTCATCTCCGGTTACTCATCCACAACACAGCAAATCACCTACAATCCCTCCCCTCAGTGAAACAAATCAAACCCCTATAGCTTAACTTTTGAAATATAAGAAGCTGAAGTCATCCTCATCTGCATGTAGCTCAACGAGAAAGCTATGGAAAGGCATACCGGAGACTAGAAAACGTAAAATAACAAACTCATCTAAAATCACATTGACACCATTCATTGATTCGAAGAAGAAACTTATTCGCGTCGACGGTCGTTTGGGGTATTGTCATTTCTCAAAGGATATCCGATATTACTGCCTTCAGATCACCATGCGACGAAAGTCATTGTGCAAGATCACCTGTTTTTACAAAACGTGACCACCAAATGTACGCTCATTGTTGTGCACGTGCAATACTGAAAACTTCTAGGGGTGGCTTCCGTTAGCAGCATTATCAAAAATTGCCATCTGCCCCACCATCTGCCCCATATTAAGGAGGAGCGTGGAAAAGTTTCAATAAAACGTTCAAGGATGCACTGCTCTCTTTATTCTGCAATACCATTCCTTTCCCGATGAGGTACTTGTTTTGTATTTAGTCTAGGTCGCGTCCATCATGAAAGATCAACCCATTGGCAGATGCTCAAGAGACCCAAACGATCCAACTGTTCTAACACATTACCATCTTTTTCTAGTCTGAGTTAATCCTTGTTTCCCAGCCGATGTTCTCTACGAGTCCAGCCCAACCCCTCATTGAAGATGGCGAAATTTCCAAATAATTGTGGACCATTTCTGTTTGTGACCACCGAAGTAGCTCTTTCACTCCTAAAACAGGAGAAAGTGGTAGGCTGATTCCTTCCATATCCAAGTAGGAGACTTAGTACTCCAAGTTATTGACAACACTTCCAGAGGAGGATGGACCATCAACTGCGTCGACGAGATCTGCTCTGGAAAGGACGGATTCCCGAGATCCGCTCTTGTGAGGAACAAAGAAGGAGGTGTGTCCAAGCTAGCAGTGAGTCATTGAGGAGAACGCAATAGTCATTTCCGACATTGATAAAAATGAAGCCGGTGATCTTTCAGCTCATCAGCTTGAACGCAATACTTGAACATTATGTTTCAACTCCTTCGCCTAGGTTTCACATTGACAAAATAACATTCTCTTTCTCGCTACAAGTGGCTTTAGGCAACGTAATGGCGATTTGGTAGGATATGTAAGATGGCTCACACCAGATCGCCCGGTACTTCCTACCGTGAACTACGTCTTTAGAACTTTCTCTCTTTTTTCGCCTGTTTAAGTGCTCTACTCGTGCAAAATGTCGGAGAACAAGTCATTGAAAGAAAACAAGACAAGTTTTGAGAGCTTTTTGCTTCCAATTGCGAGCATTTCATGTTCTTATCCTACCTGAGGATGAATATGTTAGTTAAAATCAATATGAAAGTTAGAAATTAGAAGTTCTTTTAAAAGGGATAATGTTCTGAATGCCAATTTTTTTTCTTTGAGGTGAGTTCATTTTCAAAGCCAATTTTTATCCCCACGTGAGATTTTTTTTCCTTCTTTCCTCCAAATTTCACCTTTAGCAATTTTTCCCGCGCCATATCTACGGGTTCCTATTCATCGTTCGTAATCATATTTCGTAATCGTAAAATCCAGTACGTTTAACGCTGTTGAAAGTGATCCAAAGGATAGTGTTTGGGCTTAAAAGTCCGGCCTATAAACAGAAGCAATGCTGTCCAGCAACTCGACGTCGGACGAATCTTACTTCGATCTCATTCGTCGTTTAGACGAGTCATCTCTGGGAGAAGTTGAGGATCATAATGCGTCAAGAAGTGGGTTGGGGGTGGAGGCTTAGATCCATAGGAACCGAGAAACGTTTGCAGTCTCAACAC
This sequence comes from Daphnia pulex, assembly GCF_021134715.1. NCBI lineage: Eukaryota > Metazoa > Arthropoda > Branchiopoda > Diplostraca > Daphniidae > Daphnia > Daphnia pulex. The sequence goes on along the minus strand of NC_060026.1, from coordinate 9,144,640 downwards.
CCTTTCGGATAACATGGTAAGAGAAATTAAACTTAGGCTAACGAGAGAGATGTTGCACACCCCCTCCCTTCTGCAGCACATATTAGGAAGACGCAAGCTTGCTATACGTGTTGGCTAACTGGCCACGGCTCCCGACATTGTCGAAACAAGAGTAATATTATTATTATTTATTATTTTGTATTTGTTACGCGCACTTTCCAATTAGATCAAGTGTCGCGCCAGACGAGATAAATCTCAAGGCAGGATGTACAGTCAGACAACAAAATAAATCATTTACAGTTATTTGGCATTATTCACAGAGTACACACGCGAGAACAGATAGGTGTTGAGTCGTGACTTGAAATCACCCAGAGAGGATGAACACTTCACGTTGTCGGGTAAAGAATTCCAAATTCTAGGTCCTGCAACCGAGAAAGCTCGATCACCGTAACGAGCACGACGAGCCAGGGGCAATTCTAGAGCAAGGGCATCTTCTTGACGCCGACGTAGACCCGGGCGGCTCTGAATTCGTTTACTTAACCGATCGACCAAGTATGAAGGGGCTAATCCGTTAAGGGTTCGAAACACAATGGTAGAGATCTTAGCAACGATTTTCTCACGGATGGGTAGCCAGTAGAGTTGCTTGAGGAGAGCACGAGGATCGTCTCGCCTGCCAGCAGCAAATATCAGACGAGCGGCAGCGTTTTGGACCAATTGCAAACAATCCAACAGTTTTTAAGGTAAACCGGAAAAAAGGGAGTTAGCGTAGTCCAGGCGGGAGATAACGAGAGAATTCACCAGGCACTTCATCGACGCTAAGTCAAGAGATCGACGAAATCTTGAGATTCTCCATAGATGGTACCGCGCGCTCCTGCATACCGCACGAACATGTGAAGCTAGGGGGAGTCGGGAATCAATGGTCAAGCCTAGGTGCCGACATTCCACTGATGGAGGGAGAGACGATGCTCCAAACTGAAGGTTAGTCCTCTCAAACTTCTGCTCATTTGGGGGCGCATACATGGGTCATTCCATCCCAACTCGAATTTTTTCGTCGCGGAAAAAATAGAAAATTATGATTTTTTTACAGTGTGTACCTTATGCATCCATCATGCATTCTGTAAAATCTTAGATTTTTAATTCAAACAGGAAGCTCTTTAGATTAAATCAAAGTTTCCGGTTTTGCATAAAATTTTCTTGCAGAAATAGTGGTTTTTCCCGTTTTTCGACCGTTTTTACGCATTTACGCATCATTACGCAGCTTGATGATTCGCTGGGCTTCTAAGGGCAACTCAGTTAATTCGATTAATTTTTTGTGATTAGACTTAATATAACTTTGTTTGAAACAGTCACTATTCGTATGTTCACCAACACAACACTTTATCACCTTCATGATGCCAAAACCAAGAGCAAAAAACTATGAACTTTCGTGGAGAAAAAAACGATTGAACTGAGTCAAAATACTTCACAGACTGAAACATTTTTATGGCAACCTTGATGTAAGAGTTAACTAACAAGCTCTTGGAATTTTCAGTTTCTTCATTCCGCGAATTTACGTCATGCGCCTTTCCCCGGAAAAATATATCCCATGGGAGGGGGGTCGCGGCTTCTATGATGATTGAGTTCCCTGACCTGACACTCCTTCCCCGTGTAAAGAGATAGGGCTAACTTTTAGTTTTAAAATAATGATAACTAATTCACGCTGGTCTGGCGGACGCTGAAATTTTTTATGACCATAAACATTATTAATATCTATAAACGGTAAAAGTTTCAAGTCTCTACAGCTAACGAGATTCTAGCTGAAAGCATTTAAAATTTAAATTTTAAAATTAGCATTAGAGTAACTTAATAAAACTTAAATTAATTTTTAAAACAAGATTCAGAAGGCTTGAATTATTTCCGATTTTTTCATGTATTTTGTTTTTCGTTGCCGTAAGTAAAAACGGTCGAAAAACGGGAAATACCACTATTTCTGCAAGAAAATTTTATGCAAAACCGGAAACTTTGATTTAATCTAAAGAGCTTCCTGTTTGAATTAAAAATCTAAGATTTTACAGAATGCATGATGGATGCATAAGGAACACACTGTAAAAAATCATAATTTTCTATTTTTTTCCGCCAAGAAAAAATTCGAGTTGGGATGGAATGACCCACATCACAACCGTCTTCTCAATGTTGCACTTTACACGATTTGACGTGAACCATTTGTCGGCCGCAGAAGCCCATGTCGAGAGCGCAGCCGTCGCGTCAGCTTGGGATGAGAACTCGTATTGAGAAGTCTCTTGCCTCCTACGTCGTCGATTACGATTTTGACGACCGAGAGATGAGCCACGGTGGTTCGACCTATTCGATCCCGGGGAAAGACGATGACTGTGAGTAGGTGTAGCGAGTGTCTCTCGCGCTCGAACAGACGATCTCTTAAAAGAGAACGCCGCTCTGGCTTGAGTATCATCTGAAAACTGATCAAGAGTCACGCCATCCGTGTGTGTCTCATCTGACAGGGAAGCAGTGTAGACTAAGAAGAGAAGAGGGCCAAGCACCAATCCTTGAGGTACTCCGCACTCCAGCGCCACTGCTTCAGACAGCTCACCACCAATGGTAACGGACTGGGTCCGCTCGTAGAGATATGACTCGAACCACTTTAGGGCAATATCACGGACTCCTCCGCCAGATAGTCTCTCAAGTAGTACACGATGCTGATTAATCGTATCGAAAGCCGCGCTTGAATCCAGAAAAAGAAGCGCCGTCGCATTGCCGTCATCCGCCGTCCGCAGAAGATCGTCAAATAAGCACAGTAGAGACGTCTCGGTTGAGTAATTAGCCCTATATGCAGATTGACGCTCAGGCAGAAAGTTGTTCGCCTGCTATAGGAGCTGCCAAGCCACAGCTCTCTCAATCAATTTCGAGAGAAAGGGTGTATTACTGAACGGGCGGTAGTTAGCGATGTCTTCTTTGTCGAGGCCTGACAAGAGGGGACCGAAAATTAATATCCCCCCAAAAACGCTTTTCGGAAAATTTGAATTATAAAACACTTTTTTGAAGTAAGAAATTTTATTTTTGGGGGGGATTAAAGATAAAAGGTATAACTACACTTTTGTTATCTCACTTTTCTATTAAAATTTTGAGTAAATTAAAAAAATTGTTTATTTAAAGAATTTTAGAGTGCTTTTTTTGTTTTTTAAAAAACTAAAAAACTTACTATACAAAAGTAATGATTTTTTAGGGAATAGAGTAGATACCTATGAACAACATCATGAATTAATTTTAGAATTTTGGAATTTAATTAAATATTTTTTAACTTGCTGTTTCACATAGTACAGCGGACGTATATATAACCCCCCTCTCCCCTAAATGTAAGGGTTATTCGATGAATTAACCGGAGAGTCACGGAATTTGAGACTACTGTAGAGATTTTCTTCACCGTGTTAACTAAAACAACGACAACCTCAGAGGTCGAATTGTGTTTAGTATTTTCTCATCTGTTTAAGCACTCCCTTCAGCAGACGACAACTAAGTTTTATTTGTCTTAATTTTACTTTTAATCTTTACTTTTAACCTTTATCTTTATAAATACTTATAAATTTTAAAGCTAGAGGGTTGGCGAAAAGCCACAACCACATTTACAGTTTGGTAGCATGAGTATGATAGCCTTTAAAAGTCCACGACGAATGCTGGTAAAAAAAAGCCAAGAACGGAAGACCACTTCAACCGTCAGTTGTTGCAACATTTTCCAAAACCCCGGATGTCAATGGATCTTTTTCTTTGAACAGTATTTATAGATAAGTCGATCATGTATTGTTAAAAATTTACAAACTCAGTCTGATTAATAAATTGATGACTTATATTATTTCAGTTTTAACTACAACTTCAAGCAACAAATGCAATGGCGTCATTGAAACAGAAAATCCTATTGTACAAAATACTCCAATTTAACGGCATGTACATCAAATGCATACAGTTCGTGAACTGATTCGTCTTGCAAATCAGATACTTTTGTCTTCAGACCAGATATTTGAAGCAGAGGTGCAAAAGATGGTATCTCAAAACCATAGGCACAAGTCTATCATTTTTTATGATGATGAAGATCCTATTAGCTGTAAAGCTTTTAAACACACCCATAAGCTTTAAAGCTAATTCGTCTAGTATTATCAATGAAATGTCAAGGAAATACGATGTGAAGAGCCTCTTTGGGTATTTTGCAATCTGGCAACTCTGACATGTGTGCTTAGTTTGTTTGTGTTAAGTCATGAAGAAGAATGTTAGGAGAAACAACGGAATAGACTAACAGACCAAAATCAGATATCTTGCTAAAGCCTGGCTAGGACTAAACCGCTTGATGGCGCTGTGCGGTGGTTGGCAGTTTTGCAAAGCAGTGGGAACTGGGAAGGGAAACAAAGATTAAAATAGGAATTTCGAGAACATAAATTCACTGCTTCATGAAAGGAATTCACTTAAGCTATGTTGAAAACACAATAAAACTTTGCTACAGTAGCTAACTTCTGCAAATGTTGAAAACACAAAAAATAAAAGTGCCCTACCACACCGCACAGCACCGCCAAGCGGATAAGTTCCAGCTAGGCTTCAGTATGATATCAAACTCTTAGTACGTCGTTGTTTCTCCTGTATTTCACTTCACGGTTAAGTGATGGGTAGAAATGTCTGGTAGAGGGCCGCCAAAGGCGAAGGAAGCAAACCTCATTCCGGCTAGCTCCGGCATCTAGAGAGGTTCTCTTTCATGTCCGTGCATGTGTAATTTTTGACGTACGGATATCATACGGGTACCGTACCAGATATCATACTACTATGATATGGTTTTTAAGTCGCTCTTTTTTCTGAATCCGACGATGAAGTAGTTTACTTGGCCCTTTCTCCTTTAAAAAGACTTTTTTAACTTATAGTTTGTAACAACAACTAACAACAAAAACAAGGCTAGGGGTTAGTGGGACGAGAAAATGGCATAAAAAAACGAAATGACAGTAAACATACCAAAGGCATGGTTCTTTTGATATATTGGGCGTTCTCCACGGCTGGATCCTCTGAGGAAAATAAAATTAATAATTAGATTTTTAGAATTTTTAAACTTAATACTTACTAGTTTGGCATAGACTATTGCAAGTCTTAAAAACAGGCGAGGTGACTTCTAAAACTCCGTCTCCATCTCAACGTGAGTTTCTTTTTTATTCAACTTCTTCAATAATTCCTGCAGACTTTTCAAGTCAATCGCTGCCGGAGCTGGTTGCGCTCCTGAAGCCAGAGCAGCTATAAGAAGCTACAAGCAGGCCGCTCCTGCTTTTGCTGCGTTATCGTCTGGCGGTGCGTGGATATCTAGACGTACTTGGAGTTTACAGAGGCCGGGTGGTTGAACCGGTTGGCTCACCGGACCCCTTGTCATGGGACGTGACGTTTGATCGAAGGTGACAGCAATTCATGCGAATGATATGAAGGTCGTGAATGAAGGAATCGAAGGAAATGTTTGCAGTGCAAAGCATGATATTTTGAAAGAAGAAAAGAAGCTTGAAGCTTGAAACTTGGAGAAAGTTGTCAATTTCCTTTGGTACGAACGGAGGAATTCCAAATCGGGCGGATGACAAGAGGGGACCGTAGCGTAGATAATATTTGCCTTAGCCGAATGACGAGGCAACTAAAAAAATAGCAACCAAACCAAGAATGGGGCAGCTCCTGCTTTTGCTGCGTTATCGGCCGGCGGTGCGTGGATATCTAGACGTACTTGGAGTTTACAGAGGCCGGGTGGTTGAACCGGTTGGCTCACCGGACCCCTTGTCATGGGACGTGACGTTTGATCGAAGGTGACAGCAATTCATGCGAATGATATGAAGGTCGTGAATGAAGGAATCGAAGGAAATGTTTGCAGTGCAAAGCATGATATTTTGAAAGAAGAAAAGAAGCTTGAAGCTTGAAACTTGGAGAAAGTTGTCAATTTCCTTTGGTACGAATGGAGGAATTCCAAATCGGGCGGATGACAAGAGGGGACCGTAGCGTAGATAATATTTGCCTTAGCCGAATGACGAGGCAACTAAAAAAATAGCAACCAAACCAAGAATGGGGCAGCTCCTGCTTTTGCTGCGTTATCGGCCGGCGGTGCGTGGATATCTAGACGTACTTGGAGTTTACAGAGGCCGGGTGGTTGAACCGGTTGGCTCACCGGACCCCTTGTCATGGGACGTGACGTTTGATCGAAGGTGACAGCAATTCATGCGAATGATATGAAGGTCGTGAATGAAGGAATCGAAGGAAATGTTTGCAGTGCAAAGCATGATATTTTGAAAGAAGAAAAGAAGCTTGAAGCTTGAAACTTGGAGAAAGTTGTCAATTTCCTTTGGTACGAACGGAGGAATTCCAAATCGGGCGGATGACAAGAGGGGACCGTAGCGTAGAAAATCTTTGCCTTAGCCGAATGACGAGGCAACTAAAAAAATAGCAACCAAACCAAGAATGGGGCAGCTCCTGCTTTTGCTGCGTTATCGGCCGGCGGTGCGTGGATATTTAGACGTACTTGGAATTTACAGAGGCCGGGTGGTTGAACCGGTTGGCTCACCGGACCCCATGTCATGGGACGTGACGTTTGATCGAAGGTGACAGCAATTCATGCGAATGATATGAAGGTCGTGAATGAAGGAATCGAAGGAAATGTTTGCAGTGCAAAGCATGATATTTTGAAAGAAGAAAAGAAGCTCGAAGCTTGAAACTTGGAGAAAGTTGTCAATTTCCTTTGGTAAGAGCGGATGAATTCGAAATCGGGCGGATGACAAGAGGGGACCGTAGCGTAGATAATCTTTGCCTTAGCCGAATGACGAGGCAACTAAAAAAATAGCAACCAAACCAAGAATGGGGCCGCTCCTGCTTTTGCTGCGTTATCGGCCGGCGTTGCGTGGATATTTAGACGTACTTGGAGTTTACAGAGGCCGGGTGGTGCGAAAAGGAGTTACTTATGCACTCAGATTTGTCATTGTGAATGAACCGGGTCAACCAGCCATTTTGGGACTTCCGGCTTGCAAGTTGATTAAATTGATTGAGACGGAGGCTGCACATGGAGGTTCCACTTCCAACAACTCCTTTATTTCCCGCAACAGCGTCACTTGCTGCATGAGCAGCTGCTCCAAGTTGTTGGGTGGAGCTGAAGCTGTTGCGGGAGAGGGGAGGGCAGCGGCATTCCGACCATTCCCTGAAAAAAACACAGCAAAATACCCAATAAGGGCAATATCCAATACTTGGCCACGATCACAAACAAAAGGCCGAACGTGCCTTGAAGGAATGGGAGTTCCTTTTCCAACACAATGTCCCCAACTTCTGCGGCAAACCCATCCACATCAATTGCCACCCATCTTGGCTCTCCTAAATAAAAAAAAAAACCATAAACATTTATTTTTTATTTAAAACACGCATGACTTACCATTACCAATTGGCCTGGCAGCTGCAAAAGGCAGCAAAAGAAGGCAGCAAAAAATTAGCAAAAATTAGCGACACCACCAATTTTTATGGTAGAGTACTGGACGTTCCGGTTTCAAAGAAGATGATGACGGCATGTCTACTTTCCTTTATCGGTAGGCTTTTGAAGAGAACAAGAAGAGGCAAGATGCCAGTTATTCTAAAAAATAGCGGAAAAGAAAGTCGTTGGTTGCGAAGTTAAAAGAAATTAAAAAAGAAACAGAAATTCACGGAGCTAGACTTGGAACAATTATCAATGGAAAGAAGACTACTTGAAACGCAGTTATCGCACATGTAGATTTTATTTCAGCCTTCTTGATTCATCCCAAAACTAATCGAGTCACCTGTCTCAATTTCTCCGAAATCATTAAAAATTAAAGTGGAAATACAGACCCTTTAACCTAGTTAAGTTCATGTTTTAAAGTGCAATACAGAAATTGCTAGTCACTTAATTATTTTGTGATATTCTGCGTTAGCCAAAGTCAGGGAATTCATTTTTTTAGTCTGAAACTCTTGAAAAAGCAAGACATGTTATGAGAGGACACCCTGCTAATACTTGGTCTATATGTTTAACATGCTTCAATTCTCTAGAGTGGTTGAACATATGATTACGTCGTCAAGGTATTACTAACGCAAATTTCCCAATTACTGATTTCAAGATTTCTTTAATAAAACGCTGGAAAGTAGCAGGAGCGTTTGTTAGACTGAATGGCATTCTATTAAATTAATAATATCCATCTTTTCTGTTGAGAAGGCTGTTTTAGGTTTGTCGTCTAGCTTTTTCGATCTCAATTTGCCAATACCCGCTTCCAGATCAGAAGATGTCGATTCTGAGAATGTGGTCCAGATTATCAAGCAAATTGATATTTCAAGTCTGGTAGTAGGACTGCTTATTGGGGATCCATTAACGACGAACTGGACGAATTTTTAGCATGGCTAAAGTAAGTTAGGTTAGACGAAACGACTGATGACTCATGTTGTTTCTGCAGTTGTTCGGCAGCTTGAAACAGCGAATATTGAATTGTATTTGAAATGAATTCAATTTACATAGTATTAGGGTAGTGGAACGTAACTGGATTAAAGAAGAGAGACGAAGAGTATTTCGGAGGAATTTGCCAAGAAGAGAATCGGATTTCTCTTCTAGAATCCTTCTTGCTGATCCATTAACGACAAATTTTTAGCAATGACTGCCGGCCAGTTGTTCTTGTTGATTCCGGATTTTTTCGGCTACTTCAAGAAAAACCATCTGTTGCATGAATCAATCGATTTTTGAATTGAAAATCAATTTTTTCGGGGAGGGGGGGATTATGAAGGCGATAATTTTCTTGCCCCATTGTGAATTATCCTCCTGCACCTGCGGCGCGAGATCCATTGGCGGAAATTGGTCGTCAATCGACCTTCTCCCGACACACTATTGGCCTTGTAGTGGGGGCTGTTTTCTTCGTAATGATGATCTCGCCGAGAGTTTCTTGGTGTTAATTGGTTTGTGGCTGGCACGGATGCTTCAGTAGTGTGACTGTGGTAGCGACAGTGGTCACAACCTTTAGCAGTAGCAGCCGCGTCCGGAGGACTGGGATCGTCAGGGGACTCGTCCTCATCAAGTGGACTACTGGTAGACGACTTTGTGTCATCATGTGACCCTACTTAAGGAAAAAATAAAAAATTTAAGCATTTTTTTTAAATTTAAAACAAAAAATGGGGAGACTTACCGTTGGAAGTCCAATTCCAACGCTCTCGTAAGTAGAACTGCATTGGAGGCCAGAGTATGATCTTTCCGACACCAATAACCGCAACTCTAAATATTCCTTCGGCCATAAGAAGGGCTAAGTTTGCTATTTGGTGATAAAATTCTTTATCTGACTCTTCAGTGATAAAAGCCATTCCTAAAAAAAAATTTAAACATTAGATGAAATGGAAAGCTATGAAAAGGCATGAAAATAAACAAAATGGCATAGATGAAAAAATTGGACTGAACTTTTTTAAGAAGAATGGACTAAATGTTTTTTTTCCTTGTAAATGCTAATAACTTGCACAATGGATTTAATTTTGTCCAAAAATCTGCTGAATCATTTCAAGGTCAACTGTGTTTCCCACACTGACTACTGCTGACTTGTAATTTCATTGATCCAGAAAACAAATTCAACGAACTTATCCAAACTGAATAAGAATAATCTTCATGAAAACAACTATTTGGATGAAATAACTATTGAAATCTGGATTCTTATCAGGTCGAGTGTTGAGAAAAATTGTGATCCATATAGTAGTTAATCGTCTCGTCAGATCTTGGAAGTGGAATTTATCTTTTGTCGTTAAAGATTTAATTGGCAAAAATCCATGCAAAATCGGTGTCCTCCTCCTTTGTTTTTAGCAAGGTGGATGCGAGCGTTATGTGGGCGTTATCAGTTTAGTTGTTTTTCTCTGTGTATCTCTAGACTTGTATCTTCTATTTTAATTGAGTCGGCTTCTTCATTTACTGATATTTTTACACCTTTCGGCGTTACTTTATACTGTCAAATTTTTTAAATTCCTCTTTCAATTGGAATTCTTTTCTTGTTTACAACATATAAATTTTCCTAGCTATACCTTTAAATATAACGGAATTTGTTGCTTTTTCGGCAAGTTCTTCATGAACATAATGTTCAACACAATTTTTAGTCTAGAATTATCTTGTCGTACAATTGCAGATTCTCGTAAGTTTAGGTGAGGTTCGAAAAAAATTTCCTACAACACAGGAGTTTTTAAAGATGGACAAGTCCATCGAAAATTTGTACCCCTCAACAGAAAACACATCGTCAAAAAGTCCATGGGTATATAACTATAATTTTGGTGTCCCTCAATTTTATAATAGATCTTGTTGTTGTATATGCACAGGATTCGTTTTTTGATGGACAGACATATCAAGGGTTCACTGGATTACTTTGTTCGTGGGAAAAGATTTAGCGCCAAACCTTCAAACAATAGTACTCATTAACCTAATTTTAAAAAGCAGCAAATTGTGCTATTTAAAAAATGTTGGAAATATCTTTTGTTTTTATTTCCTTTGCAGACGAGTTAAACGCATTCCTTCCAAGGTATGGAATCCCTCTAGCAGGAGAAAACAGATGATGTTAGTAAACAAATGAGTATTTCTACCGCCAAACATTTTATGTCTATATAAAATACCTGAGCACTATGTTTCAGACGGGATTCTAAAACGCAATTGTTTAGCTATGGAACACTGGTTTCACTTGAAGACATTCTTGGTGCTGAAAAATTCCTGCGTGAGCAGGTGCTCGATTCCCCAATTAAACGGAAAAACTACCGAGAAGAGATGTTGGAAAAGTTGGCTATGACTCGTAAAAGCCATAGGAAGTTTATAGCTAAAGGCAAGGTCAAAGCAACTACAGTATTAAACAAATATTCATTACTGTAATGAATGGACCTGTAAGTTTTTAGCAGTCTTGACAACATATCTATAATTGATCATTTTTCGTTTAGATTGAAGATGAGTTTAAGTTTTTGAGCAATTCTTCGCCAAAGACAATTGACAATTGCCCGTAAAATCGTGGAAAAATGTTGAAGAACAAGTGTAGCTCGGGGGAAAGAAGTTACAAAAAAGCACGAGGGAAAAATTACTTTAGAAAAACTTGTCAAGGCAGAGGAAAATTTAGATTTAGAAGAGTTTCTATTTTCATTCATAGTTTTGAAATTTTTTTTGAAATATCTACTTTCAGATACAAAGAAAGTCACCTCCCTTGAGTTCCAACTGTTGTTACACAACTTGCTACTCAATAAGACAAGAAAAGAACAGAAAGTCTAGAACCCCGACATCTGAATCGTGACCAGTGTTGTTTCATTTAACGATGTTAGTTTGCTATAATATTTGCCATATTAATAAGTCGATATTTTTTTGAATTATATAGTATTTTTATTTTATTTCAGAGGGTAGTCTTGCCAGCAGTTGCAGCAGCTGAGGCAGAAAAGACGCTTCTTTCCAGTATTATAGATATTAACGGGTAATATTTTCTCAAAGTCGGCGACACTGCAATTCAACTACCTCCACATGTATGTTACCTCAATGACGGAGGTATTTGCTTATCTCACTATGTATTACTATATATCCTGATTCTCTGAACCTCGTTTTTCTCTTCTTCGAAAAACTCTTTAATCTCGTGGCGTTGGTTTCATCTAAAGATGGCCGTGTACTGTTTTCCATTGTATATTTGGGTGATAATGAAATCTTCAGTGAAAATGAATAATACAATTGAAGTTGCACATATAAATTTTTTTCTGCACTTCATAATTTTAGTTTGTGTTTCCTATTATGGACGAAAACAGATAATGGGTGAAAAATATAAATGGTACTACCAGAAAGGTGCAAAACCGGATTTCTTCATGACCATGAAGCTAATGACATTAAAATGAATGAGTTCACTCGTAAACGTTATTTAAATCTAAAGTGATTTTGTTTTTACTAAGAGATAAGTAATGATAACCGTGATTTGCAGTAATGTTTTCTTATTACATAACGTTAGAACAATAGGACCTATAAAACATTTTGAGGGGCGTAATCGGACCTTAGATTGTGTAATATGAACCAAAATGAAAGGAATGAAATCACTCCAGAAAGAGACAACAGATGATTTTAGTAAACAAATGAGTTTATCTACCGCCAATTATTTTATGTATATATACAATGGGATTCTATAACGAAATTGTTTAGCTATAGCTAAACACAAGTTTACTGCCAGTAAACATGTATTTCTTAGAGGAAGGAGAAGACGGTCATTAGGAGGTTGGACCATCGGTTAAAAAATGGCAAAGTCCTACGGAAAACTGGGTTGTGGAAGTAGGACGAGTACGAGAAATAAGAAGAGCGAGATACCAAGAAGAACTAGCAGAAAAGGAGAAGACATGGAAGAAACCAAGAAAGAAGGGCAAGGAAGAAGAAGAGGAAGATTCCAAGGGAACTGGAGCAAAAAGTGAGAGTACGAGGAAGAAGGAAGAAGGAAGAGACAGCAAAAGGACAAAAGGAAGGAAATGAAAAAATAGGAGACGAATGCCTAATGAAGAATGGATAGTGGAGGATGGACGAGGATCAATACGAAAAAGAAGTGAGGAAGAGGAAGAGCTAGCAAAATGCGGGAAGAAAGAAAAAGACGAGAACGTCAACCGAAGGCTGAATCGCCGGTTAGACGGGGAAGAAGACGAGGAAAAACTTATAATAAGTCAATATTTCTGGATTTTTTGTCAAACAATAGAATTATTAGGAGTATTGATTGTAACTGAAAAAGAAGAAAGAAAAGAAATGCTAGACTTAATCACAGTCTACATTCAAAACGGACACCAATTTGATGTTCTTTATCACCGCTACTCAAAACCGTAAGCAGGAACGTCAATATCAGAGGAGACTTAAACTTCAGATACAGCCTATGAGATCCTGGGGTCGCCCAGCCAGTTAGAAGCCGAAGGGCCGTCTAAAATCTGCTCTAAAAAGAAGATTACGACCCAGACCAGAGTTTTGGAGTTAGAGAAAAAGGAATGGAGAATATCATTGTATGTTTTATGTAGCATGAGAGAAGAAATTATAATACGCCCATGCATCAGCAAGGCACATTCGGCCTTTTGCTGATTATTGTTGCAAAATACTTAATTTGGCCAACCATAAAGAAATATATTTGGCATCCTCGTCCAAATGGTAAGTTTCAGGTAACTTACTATTTGGGCAAGAAGACCAACGTTTACCATTTTGGGCTGTTTTTCAGCAGATGCACCATCGGATACAGGAACCAGCACCGGTCCTACAGCACCAAAATCGTCAGCACCTTTAGAAGCTCTACCGGACACCGTAATAAATGTGGAGAAGCTGCTGAATATCATGCAGGAAATGTTGAATTTAACGCAGAGAACACCCGATATTGACGACCACCAGCTTGTCCCACATGGTGCTAACAAACACCCACCAACTGGTGCCCCGGGCGGAGATGAGGGAGACCTCTAAAAGACGGAAAAGTAGTTCGTAAGTATCGACCACAACATTCAAAATTCTAATTTGTATTTTTTTCGGATATTTCCGCAAATGGTTTGATATGTCACCAGCTTACAGAAAACACCCACAGAGCAATCATCGAAGTTCAGCAAAACCATCCGCCAGACCACGGGAATCTTCACCGGGTAAATCTGCATATTTAATTGAAAATCAATTAATAAATAATTAAATATTGTATGTAGATTCCAATCTTCAAGAACGCAAAAAAGACGTGTGAAAAGAGAAGGAAAATTTTAAGCCACCTACACGCATCATATTCGACGAAATCAAGAAGAACAAGGAGCTGGCAGGGAAACACATGCCGAACATCGAAAACGTTACTCGACGTTTAAGGTAACTCGTTTTTTTTTTTTAAATTTTTAAAACAATCAAATTAAATCCGTCTAATACTCGTTTACTTACTTCAGATACATGAGATCCAAACGCTTGCCTCCTTAACCCAAGGACCGATGAGCCATTTTTAAATATCGACGTATCCTTCTTCCTTGCTGATTTTTGCAAGGAGCTGTATTTTCTGGAACGGGAAACAATAGGACATTCCGCTTGCTTTTGTTCACATCTATAATGAAGACGCAGATGGAGGAATACAAAATGTGGGTTCTGGACCTTTCCACTTCATTCGTGATCCCATCAAACAGGTAGAATCTAATTATTTTTCCCATGTATCTACTAATAATAATTTTTCCTAGTTGATCTCCATAAACGGGATGATCAATAATGAAAAAGGAGATTTGAAGCATTGCTGTTTTTCTGCATGACACGACGACGGGCAGTTGATTACGTTGCAATGTTCGACAAACTGAATGTATTAAACAAGCATTAGGCCTAAAAATTTCTTAATAACCTTCTACTATGTTATTACCGTATGTTTTAGGAAACCATGCCCCTTCCTAGGATTCAACGCATCGTCACCGACTTCGGAAGAGCCATCTTTGTTGCTTCAGAAAATTTTTCGCCCATTGTGTCCACTTGGGATGCAATTTTTATTGGTGTCAATCAATCATGAAAAAAATCCGCGACTTCAAACTTTCAGTGGAATACAAAAAAAAGGCCCTAATCCAGTTCGGGACTTTGTATTTCATTTACTCTGGCTCGCCTATCTTCCAGGTAACATTTAATTAGTTACATTTTCACGATTATAATTCTGAATTTGTTATTATTACTTAGCTGAGAAGATACCATCGGTTTTCGACTCCTTGCGGACTACGGCACCACCAGAACTGGGTAGGTTACTGGACTACATGGAGCGAAACTGGAATCGAGGTCGATTCTGGACTCCGGCTCACTGGTCGCGCTACAACCTGCTTTTACGTACAAATGACGAATGCGAAGGCCTGCACAACGATTGGAATAAGGTAACGTTTTATTTAACATATACGAAACAACTATTTTTACTAATGGTTAATTTCTAACAGTTGGCGGTTAGACCTAATCTGCCATTTTACAGAATGACCATGGTGCAAACTATTTGCGTGCAACTATGAACAACTATGCGACGACGTCAAGTTAACCCAGAAATTACTTTCCCACGAGAAGATTATACCCTTACAAACATTATGCTAAAGTTTGAAATTTTGGAATATGAAAGGATAATAAAAGACAAAATAGCAGCTGAGCAGTGTTACGTGACAAATTGTATATTTCATGTTTGTCTGAACTTTAAATTGGAATACCTCAACTGACAGCATGAATAAACTTAAAATTTTAATGCTTGAACTTATTGATGCTTCTCATCTTTTGAAAGAAACAATACAAAAAACCTACAATACTTGTGTGCTAAAATTTCCCAGGTAAGGAACGGGGAACCTTCACTGACACTAATGTCTATTATAACCATTCATAAATGTTCCAAAATATTGCAACATTTTTTTTACAGCTGAACTTGGAATACTTCAGGTAACAATTACTACATGTGAAATCAATATAAGGAATTAACTATGATGAGTTTAGCAATGTTACGTAGTCAGCTGCTGCCCAATGTAGGTAAACCTGTACGATATCCACTGACAGGAATGTAAATACAATAGTAAGATAATTAAATCACCTGAACTTGGAATCTTAGGTTAAGTACTCTCACATTTACTCTTATCGGTTTTGAGTCTTGGCAATAGAACCACGTTAAACGACAAGTCGAGCAAGAGTCACTGAACCAATACTGACCAAGGGAATAGTTAAAGTATTCTGTATCAAAATGGGAAAATAAACCCAATCCCTCTAAATCAATTGAGGAGTGTTGACTTTACTAGAAAACGATGCAGACCATGGGTACCTAAATTTGGAACTCAGTGGACTAGAGCCACATACAATTCATTCAGTCACTCTTAGAAACGCATGTATGGAAATCCATTCCTTGTGGCATTTATGATGCAAGGTGGTAGGCTTTACGATTTGGTCGATCAACTATTTGTTGACACCATCATTATGATGAAGGAATGAATGAATTTAAAGCATATAATTATTCCCTAAAATATCCGTACTATTACCGTCCCAACTATTCCCTTACAACATATAGATAAGACAGTATTCTAGAGCAAATTACGTTGGGTATTGCGCCAACCGTTCGAGAACACTGCACTAACAACTGCACTACTCACTCTAGGAGGGAAGGGTCAATTTTTCCATGTCATGTCAACAATGCCTAAGACAAATAGCTTATGTTGGCGTTCCTGAGCCCGCCAAGAGCGTCCGATATAATTTGGCTCGCGCCAATTAAGCGTCGTGCCACACACATCTCTACCCGTGTCTCCTCCATTTTTCTGCTAATTTCCGAGGAGATTGGTATGTACTCTGGTCTTTATGTAAATTGTGTGTGTGTGTGTGAGTGTGTGTGTGTATGCGTGTGTTTCGTGTTTTGTGAGTCCTGGATTTCGGAGCCCGTCACCGGATCTCCTTTCTGGATACCACCCAACTCTCTCGCAAAAGTCGCGTGTTCGGCGGCCATTGTGTGTCCCCCCCCCACCGATTCATTCTGTGGGTTTTTTGTGTGCCGTTCGCATTTATTATTGCTGACAGGCAATCAGCAACACGCCCATGAAAATACAACGGCTTATTCAAACACGTTTCCGTTTTTGTGTTTCCCGTTTTTTTACATGTTTTGAATAACAATAGAACTGGCTGACTGACAGACTGACACTGGCAGGAGATCTCTGTTTTTAAGACTTGCAAGTGCCCATGCCAAAAAAGTGAGTATTAAGTTTATAAATTCTGAAAAAATAATTATTAAAAATGTACGGTAAGAACGGAATCTAAACGCTACACTACGCACACACACACACACACATATTCCCAGTGTAGAAAAGCGCGCACGTATGAAAGCGTGGGCAATGGAAAGAGAGAGGAAATTGCGGAACGGGTTAGACAGCGCTGATGGTGAAAGCAATATCTAAAAAACAAAAAAAAATATCCAATGCATAAGTTGTGTGTAAGAAAAACTGCAGAGAGACCCAGTTTTGCCAATAGTAAACACACTCAGAATATGATTGTAGAAGAACAGTTGAACACGACGAAGGACAGAAAGGCCTTCATATGGGAAATTGTCACCGTTTCTTGGCACAGGGAGGAAGACAATGAAAAGCCATAGGAGCGGTGTGAGCCGCGATTGAGTTACACATAGCCAACAATGAATCATAAATAAAACATTGACTACCCAATGAGCCAGTCGACGATGTCTCTGAGGAATTCGTGTAGTTTAACCAGCTAGAAGTCGTTGTGTGGGAAGAAAACAACTGCAGAAATGATGAGGTGGGAAAGTAAGAAGGACGTCGTTTACCCAAAGTTTATTTTTCCACAAGGAGTGTGAGCTGCCATTAGCCGCCAGCAATATGTACCAGATTAGTACAGAACAAATTTTCACGATTTGCTTAAAAATTTGGAAAAGTAGTACGAGGCGAAAGAGTAAACTAAATAAAAGACAGTCTGTTGAAGTTGAACGTTGATTGAATTTCAAAACACTACCAAATTCAATGTATTGAAGCCTTTTCTTGTACGCACTACGTTTTCTTAATTGTTATTGAGTATTTCATGACATGATGGGAGAATAAAATTGTTTTCAAACAAGTTTTATTTATTTCCCTTATTTTGAAATTCTTCTTTCACTTCTGGCAGCAAAATATCAAACTTAGTGCATTGTCAACAATGAAAACTTCCAAAACGCTACGTCCAATTAGTAAACCAGGGTGGGTTGGAGAACATGAGGAACTAGGTTTGAAATAAAGAGTTGCTTAAAGAAGAGAACTTACGGGTAACGAGATGACAAAAATATCTAACTGTTGAGACAACAATCGATCTCTCAAATAAAAAATAATAAACCTTTTTTTTCTAGCAGGAAGATAACCGTTGACGTTTCGGCACCGATTCTTTAACGGACTCGTTTTCATTGATGTTACTGTGTAAAGAAAAGGGTGGATTATCGATGGCATTGTAATCTGCAAAGGCAATTAGCTTCATCTTGTTGACCACTGTGGTGTCTTGCATCCAAGGGTCTTCCAGAATGTCCTCTATTGTAGCTCTTTCTAAAGGGGCCACTTTCAGCATTTTTTGGACCAATGCAAATCCTTCAGCCGATACGGAATCTAAATTTTTTTCCAATCGAAAATGACCTGGGAAAAAGGCCAATAATGAGTATTGAGAATAACTTTAAAAAAACGAACTGGACAAGTAGCAAACGTCCCCAGACATCGACGGCAGCAAGGTGCAAGGGGATTCTCGCAATCACATTGCGCTGGCCTTCGCGTCCTTCGCCGATGAAGCGTAATGTCATTTCATTTCATTGCATTGCACATTAGGTCGCTTATAACTGCAAACTTGGTTGACACTTGTTCTCATTTTGCAGTGAGTTACAAATGGCGATGGATGTCCTCGACAACAATTTCATTCTTGGCTGCAAGGCTTTCGTCTTGCGGGAAATGGTGTTTCGCCATCCAAGCGGCGATTTCCGGACGGGGCACGTCCAACCACACACAAATGGCACCGTTTTCTCCGTCACTCAGTTGATCTTTCTCCTCACATTCACTGCAATACCAATGCATATGTTTATTTTCATTTTCATTTTTTTTTTCTTATTTTTTTTTACGTTCACCTACTGTTTGAGCCACCGCGCTTGACTATTGTCGCATTTTCGAATCTACAAAGACATTAATGTGTGATGACTGCCTGACTTGCGTCCATTGTAAGATCTTGTTCCCCAGACTTCCGCGAACATGTTTCTTGGTGGACGTCACCGTTATTGAAGCAATTTATTTGGCTAGGAAGGCTTTGCGTCTGGCTGGTGGTCCACAAGCGCCCCTCGTTCCCCCTTGGATCACGCCGTTGGCGGTCTGCGGCAACGCTGACCAACTGCCGCGGCTGATTGATGTCAACGACGAGGCTGGTGGCGGTGACTCATCTCGGGATTGTGTTTCGTCAAGCGTTGTATTGCAAGAGGTTGACGGTTCTGCCGCCTCTCTGACATTGGAGTGGATTCAAGATTCGGCTTTTGGAGCAGTTGACCCGGCCCAGTCATGAATGAGTTTTGAAGAGTCCAACAACGAGTCGGACAAACCGGCCGCAAATGCCAAAGTCACTTTCGCCGAAGTTGAGGCAATGTATGTTCCCTTTGTGGACGAGCCAAATTGGGCGGAGGGTTTCGACTGTCCTTCTCACGTGGTGCCGTGTCATCTTGGCTTCTGAGACGGTTTCGTTTCGACGTTGTCGGCCAACTCCAACGACTCGGGGGTTGCCGACTTGTACGACAACTCTGCACCCGCGTCGGAGACCAGTCTCCGGCAATCCACGTCTTTGGCAGCAAGAAAATTTTACAGTTACGTAGGCCATCCAATAGTCTAAAGTTTGACTTTCATCTTTGAGTTGTTTGTATAATACAACGCCTGTATTTTTTAAATAAAAAAAAATAATGTTAAAAATTTACTTTTAAACAGCGATTCCTTTTCTTACGTGCCTTTTTTCAAATTCAGATACTCTTGATTCCAATTGATTCACTTTGGATTTGAGAGATTCTACCGTAATTTAGAGATTCTCGCCGTTTTCGACGTCAGCTGATGCGAGTTTGTTTATTTTATCTGTGGCCATTTGTAATTTTGCCTAAAAAGGAACGTTGACGCAATTAGTATCGTTTAGCAACTTTCGTGTGGCGAGAAAAGAAAATGATAATTCAATACTTGTAATTTAGATAATGTTTCTACATTCCGTTTTTCCTTTTTTCATGCTTGTGGAATTGTTCTTTGACACTTTGCAGGTAATAACAGACAGTAGTCGCCGAATCCAAGTGATCTTTAGCTGCCAATAGCCACACCAGTACTTCTTTAATTACAGTCTGATAGGCCGTGAAATTAACTTGTTCGTTACTGCTGCTCTTCCAACTCGCTTATCAATCGAAATCAGCCAAATTATAACACATGTGAAAATAAACCAAGGTGAAAAATTTACCGAAGCGCTGGAAGATTCTGTCGTTGTCTCTTCTGGACTGTTACCATTGGCTTGAACAAGGGGACTTTGGCATGAGGTAAGCCTTGATTAAGGCACATAACATACATCATGATTGACTTTTTGTCAGGATTGGATGTGTTCACATCCGAAAGATAAACGAAAAAAAGAAAACAAACACGTTATTGACAATAAAACATTGGGTGAAGGGAAACCGGCTAAACGAGTACAACTCACCTTCTGGATTTAACAAACGCACTATCTTTAAGTGCTTGTTGGCCATACGAAAAGCGTATGCAAGGCGTGTGGTTGCCGGCTTTTGGCTGACTAATTCATTATCAAAAAGATCTGGTTGGAATCGATGAATCGAAAATCAAGGCAATAAAGGCTAACCCATCTGACCACGAAGTTGTAAAATTGGTTATGGCGATCTCAGCGTATTTCTGGATTTGGAAGAAATAAAATGCTTAATTTAAGTCCTAACAGTCGACTGCAAAAAAAACGATTTGAATGCCATCTAGCGTGAAGAATAATGCCATCCAGCGTTAAGAATATTTAATTTGTTAAAAAAGTTCAGAATAAAACTTTTTTTTGTTATTTTTTTCCATTCAAAATAAAAAATGGAAAATCACGAGGAATACGAAGTTGAGGCAATTCTGGATATGGGGTAAGTTTTTTCAAGATTTATCAATTAGAATTCCATTAAAGTTTCATTATGGTTATCTATTACAGAATATGTCCAAAAGGCAAAACATGGTACCTTATCAAGTGGATTGGGTACAAAGAATCCACATGGACTTTTTACAAAGATATGGGCGATGGATGTGCTGATATAATGAGAAAATTCTTGAAAGAGTAAGTTTTTTTTTTATTTTTTTTTTAATTTTGACCACAGCTATTATATTACTTTACATGTTACAGCTTCAAAAAATCCAACCGTGCACCAGTTGAGTTGGTGGTAACCAATCCATTCACTGCGTAGCCAGAAGAATCCGATGAAGATTTTGCTAATGAAGTAGTGGAGCCCCCTACGCTTCAAAATGAGAATTGTTCACCAGCTTCATCTTCTCATTGTTATGGCCAATTTTCTGCTCCAGCTTCATCTTCTCATTGTGATGGTCAACATTTTTCGCCAGCATCATCACTTCATCTCCATTATTCGTAAATTGCCAAGACGGCGATCAGCTCTCTATCGGAGGACATCGTTGAATATCTCGCGCATTGTCGCTACGAGTAATTGTACGCCGACACCATGGCGACCGTTGCAGACTCACCCGCCTAGGCTGACTACACGCGTGTCAGAATATGGTATTTGAAAGCGCCCAATGAGATGTTTCTCCAGCGAGTAGACGACGACGATGCCATTCGTCAAATGCTGCTGGCCGTTGATTTGGCTGCAGAGACTGCACGGCCTCTCTCGGAGCCCAGGGTATGTCAACCCTGTCTCGCTTTCGTCAGAAACTTTAGCGGTGTTATTTACTCGGCGGGAACTGCTCTGTGGTGTAGGGTAGTCGTGGAGACTGTGCTGTCGCCGAACGTCACTCTTTCATTGTTGGACTTTGGTAATGTTGTCTCCATGAAAGTTTGCCAATGGAGCCTTCGAAGAATGAGTGCGGATCTCGGCCGGATCCCGTTGATGGCCAGGAGACTGCACGCCCCAGTTTCATTCCGTACAGCGAGGGCAAGTGTTCGGTGGACGCTATTTCCTTTGCAAGAAGCTTTTCTCGAGTGGGCACTTACACTCTGTCGTGTGCAGGAGACGTCGGCCTGCTGGCGGAGAACGGTCTAGACTGATTTGTGATGATGCAGAAATTTCAGAACATTACATTTGCTCAGCCTCGACTTCCACACACTATTTCATCTTTAACTGGCAGTTACTGTAAAGGAAATTGAATTTGTGTTACGTTGCAAGCTGGCGTCCAGTTTTTTAAACACAAAGCATTCTAAACCTCTCTCTGCGTTGGGTAATGGTTTTTTGGTTTCCCGAACCGCAACCGTCAGCTTTCTAGTCTGTAACTAATTTCACATTTAACGGAATCTATTTTATTTGAAATTTTTATGTTTCTTTCAAGATTTACAGAATTGTTGCAGTCCTTTTGGTACCGTCCTTTGGTATGTTTACTGTAATTATGTATTTTGATGAATATGCACGGCCACAAAAGAGAACATCTCTAGATGCCGATGCTAGCCGGGATGAGAGCTTCTTTCTTCGTCTTTTGCGGCCCTCTACCGGACTTTTCTACGCATCACTTAACACAAACAAACTAAGCACATATTAAAGAGTTGCCAGATTGCAAAAAATCTAAAGGGGCTCTTCACATCGTGTTTCCTCGACATTTCAATTATAATTCTAGACGAATTAGCTTTAAAGCTAATGCGCGTGTTTAAAAGCTTTAAGAAATTGGGATCTTCCTCATCATAAAAAATGATGGACTTTTGTTTATGGTTATTTCCATTTATTGGCTTATAAGGTGGATATGTAAATCTCGTGCAGTTTCTTTTTTTTCATTACATGTCTTATTCGACCATTTACATATTAGAAATGACTAAAAAAAAGTGTGTTGTCTTTTATAAAACTTTATGATGTCTCATAAGTGTTATACCCAAGGATGATAAATTCAACATTGCAATAGTAGCCACTTAGCGTGTATATTGTTCGTCAAATTTTCGCAAAAAGTTTATTTTTTAGCGCTAGATTGAGGTAAAAAACAATCGGAAAAATAATCACCAAAAATTTAAAAAAAATCAGATTTTTCCCACAGAAATTTAATTGCCGATTATTTTTCAGCGATTATCGCTAGCAGCCAATTATCGGCAAAAAAAATCGCGCGGTAAGTCTGAAGCAACGTATCCCAAGGTAAAAAAAAATATATATGTTAAACTTCAAAACCCGCTCTATATTTTGAGATGAATTGTATTTTGATCGAGATAGTACCAGCCCTATGAATAAATCTGGAAGCTTTCTGGGAATGCGCGCCTTCATATTTTTTCAGTAGTGCAGCCACTTGATCAAAGCCGCCATCTCCGTTACCCCTTGTCTTACCCGAAAATTCAACGCTAAATTGGGTAATGAGGCTGCACTAACAACAAGAAAATGTGTTTTGCACATTCGTATTCAAGGTTCTTAATTTTTTATAAGCTTGGTAGTTAGGGAATTTAACAGAAATTATACCCAAAAATAGAGCGAGCTTTGAAGTTTAACATATATTTCCTGCTAGGTAGCATAACCCCTTCATATTGAAAAAAAAAATGGGAAAGTCGTAGTCCCATAAGACCCCTTGTTAAATTGTGGTAAGTGTTTTTTGGGGGAGGAGAAGTAGGTGCATTTTTTTTCAGCGTGACTGCGGTTACAGTATAGGCTATGGGTTGACAACATTCCTTTCCAGGACGCATCCAAGTAGCCGATTTTACTTCGTGATTATAACTTCGGGAATATTCCTGATCGATATTTCTCTTCAGCATTATCGTGCTTCTTGAAGTGATGAAATTGGATTTCTCCTTGAAACTGTAAAAAATTTAAAATTTTACAAGATAGTTTTAGAAAACGACATTTGACTGTGAACAAAATCGTCTTGGATAATTGACTGCGAACAAAAAGTTTTGGAGAATTCGCAGTCAATTATGCAAGACTTCACAGTCAACACTCTATAATATGTACTGGAGATCAAAACATTCCAAGCGACAAATTAATTCTAGCACATGTCTGCCTATTGAGATATGCTTCTTTGATACAATATCCTTTGAATCTAACAAGTAAGTTAGAATTAAATTTGTCACTTGGAGCGGTGGCTAAAACAGTAGGTGAACGAAAAAAAAAAAAGAAAAAAAAAAGAAAAAAAAAGAAAATGAAAATAAACATATGTATTGGTATTAAAGTGAATGAGAGGAGAAAGATCAACTGAGTAACGGAGAAAACGGTACCATTTGTGTGTGTCCGGACGTGCCCCGTCCGGAAATCGCCGCTTGGATGGCGAAACACCGTTTCCCGCTAGACGAAAGCCTTGCAGCCAAGAATGAAATTGTTGTCGAGGACATCCATCGCCATTTGTAACTCACTGCAAAATGAGAACAAGTGTCAACCAAGTTTGCAGTTATGTGCACATTAGTGACCTAATGTGCAATGCAATGAAATGAAATGACATTACGCTTCATCGGTGAAGGACGCGAAGGCCAGCGCAATGTGATTGCGAGAATCCCCCTGCACCTTGCTGCCGTCGATGTCTGGGGACGTTTGCTACTTGTCCAGTTCGTTTTTTTAAAGTTATTCTCAATACTCATTATTGGCCTTTTTCCCAGGTCATTTTCGATTGGAAAAAAATTTAGATTCCGTATCGGCTGAAGGATTTGCATTGGTCCAAAAAATGCTGAAAGTGGCCCCTTTAGAAAGAGCTACAATAGAGGACATTCTGGAAGACCCTTGGATGCAAGACACCACAGTGGTCAACAAGATGAAGCTAATTGCCTTTGCAGATTACAATGCCATCGATAATCCACCCTTTTCTTTACACAGTAACATTAATGAAAACGAGTCTGTTAAAGAATCGGTGCCGAAACGTCAACGGTTATCTTCCTGCTAGAAAAAAAAGGTTTATTATTTTTTATTTGAGAGATCGATTGTTGTCTCAACAGTTAGATATTTTTGTCATCTCGTTACCCGTAAGTTCTCTTCTTTAAGCAACTCTTTATTTCAAACCTAGTTCCTCATGTTCTCCAACCCACCCTGGTTTACTAATTGGACGTAGCGTTTTGGAAGTTTTCATTGTTGACAATGCACTAAGTTTGATATTTTGCTGCCAGAAGTGAAAGAAGAATTTCAAAATAAGGGAAACCAATAGAACTTGTTTGAAAACAAATTTATTCTCCCATCATGTCATGAAATACTCAATAACAATTAAGAAAACGTAGTGCGTACAAGAAAAGGTTTTAATACATTGGAATAAGGTCGAGTCGATCGAGTCTCTCTTGGAAGAAGCGGAGTTGTGTTGCTCGTTCCATCCTGCGTTTCTTGCTATGCGTTTTGAGATTTCAAACCATTCTTCGATTGCAAGATTATTTTAGATTTCTCCACTGAATGTTGGGATTTCTTTCTTAGTTACCTGGGCGTTAATTGTTCGTAGTCTGTTTACCAGTATTACTGCTTGTCTGTCTACCGCTGCTTACCATGTATCTACCGTTGCTCTAGTCAAGGCCATTTCTTCCTCCTCTTGGTCGAAAAGATGTCTGAAGATAAAATTTATTATTTGGTCGTTCAAAGGGTTCTGTTGTTGAGGTTGAGATGGATTCAATTTCGATTGTTTCGGTTGCACGTTTATTTTGACGTTGATCGGATCTTGTTGAGGGGGGGGGCACTATCTGATTAGGGGTGGCAAGATTTCCGTCCAACTGGATTTCTGGTTTAATGTTCAAGGGTACAAATTGTGGGGGCTTGGTTTTGGTTGGGTGGTCCTACGTTCTGTTATATTGTGCTTCTTTGACGTTTGGGTTGTTCACTTGTTCTTCCGTTTTGTTGATTGTTTTTCTTCCTAATGGTTACTACAGTTCCTAATGGTGTTACTACACTTTCTACACTGTGCTAAGCTGTTTGGTATCGATTATATGTTATCATTACACTTTGCACACTGTTCAATGTGTTTTTGTGTTTCTGGGAGGGCTGCTGCTCCGTATTCAAATTCCTCAGTTGGTTCGGTAAGAGTGAAATTTGGACCAGCTGCGTGTCTTTTATTTTCTATACCTGTGACGGTTGGGTTTCAAAACCCTGAAATGGTTCAGTTTCTGGTAACTCTTGCGTTCGTACTGCGGGTATATTTTTTATTTCATTTATGTTAACGATTTTTTTAACTAATTCTGCGTACTTTGCTGTTACATTTTGTACGTAATCTTTTAACGTTTTCATCTCTTTCAGGTCTGAGTTTGGGTCGAGTGACCATTACTGTCATTTTTGACATTTTTGAAATTATTTTAGATTTAAGCTTCTCTAAACTTATGATTCTCCTCTGGTCTTAGGTTGACCAACCCTGAGAACTTTCACTCGTTGACGGAAAAAAAGCTGGGAGATAAATTCATTACTTACATTTACAGTTCATAGATAGATCGTTCACCAATTGTAAGGCGTTTTTGGGGCTGCGGAAGACTTACTGGATAACACTCAAACTGACTAATGAAGCACTTGGGCCAAACTAAATGTATTTGCGGTATCAGAATAAAAAGTATTACAAGCGTAACAATCTGGAGAGCAGAGGTGACACAGTAGAGAGTTGAGTACGACACTGGTATTTGGGAGTATTTCTGGGGTTTATATATTCCCGGTCAGCATATAATTCCTAAGAGAAACTGCAAGCCGGACGGAACGACAAGCCGTTGAACTTGGAAGGGAAAACAACGAGGAAGAGAAGTGATGCTGCTCGTAGTCATCGAGCAGCATTTACAAGTAAAAGGGGACTCTCTAGCGCGTACGTTGTAACGCAAGCCAGTGTCATGCAAAGGTTGCTCAAAGTAAAGCAGAAACTAGAAGGGTGATCAGTTGAAAGGTATTATGGGTATAGTCACAACAGTTCATCTATGTCTAGAGCTAATGGCAGCCGTGGATCTGAAAGAAAATAATGAAAAGAGTCACATTTAATATGGGACTTATCAAATGATTTTATGTAAGCTCATTTACTTGATTTGGCCTTCTCAGATTTTAGCTGAAACGCATCCAGGGCTTGGGATGTACTTTGACAAGCTGGACCAAGGTCCAGAAAGAAAGCATCGTGTGCAGAAAGAGTAGCCAGTTCTCAGGTTTATCTACAATTTGCCAAGGTTGCTGTTGGGATCTGTGATGGTGGTGGATGGCGATGCATTACCACACAATGAGCAGTTGACTGCCACACAAGTGTAGTCTAATTGGAAGCTGACAAAACTAGACATTGTTATTTATCTCGTTTGTTAGCGTTCCCGAGCACACCAAGAGTATCCGATTGGAGACGAAGGGTGGACGAGCTTGCAGCCACGAGATCATTTGGGAATTTTTCGTCTCGCATCAACATATCTCAACTCATGTCTCCTCCATTTCTGTTCGCCTTCTCACCAGATTTTTTTTTGGGCAGTCGCGTGATGTAAATACCTTCACTTATGTAATCTTGTCAATTATTAAAGAGTGTGTGTGGGTGTGCGTGTATTTCGTGTATGAGTCCCGTAATTTGTAGAGCCCCGTCGCAGGATATCCTTGCTGGACACTTTCGAACTCTTTCCGTAACTCACGTGGTCTGGTGGCCATTTTGTGTGCATACCAACTGGGTTTTGTGCTGTTGGGGACTAATCATACGGGGCATTTTATTTTAAAAAACGTTGGCGTGTACGTTTGCCTTAATTTTGTAAACCTGGGTGTAAAATTTTTGTGTTGGGTAAAAAGACCCAATTGAGGCCACCATGGCCAACCCAGAAAAAAGACCGACTAGCCAAAAAAAAAGGAGAGTATGTTGCCTTTGATTACAAATTTATTTTTCTCTTGCTCCAGCAGTGGGGGGAATATGAATAAATACCTTATGTTGCTCTTATTTAAGAAAACAAAATGGTGACTAGCTCCTTTTTTTTCTTTCTTTTCTCAAGAAACATTAAAGATTCCCGAATAATTGTTTATACTTTATTCAGGGTACCTTGTTTGAGCATTCATGAATTTTCTGGCCTTGATATTCTTCTTATTTTTATGTAATGAAAGTACAAATCAGCTTTCCACTTTCTTATAGTTTGTACAGCAGCACGGGAGAGATAGCCTACCGGAGTCGTTTTTCCTATTGTCTGAAGATTATTACCTCTACTAGCACCCTGGTCGTATTCCTGGTCGTAGTCTACTAGTCTTGAACGTCATTTCCTCTGAGTGTAAGAAAAGATTTGTTTTGTTTTGTTCGTTTTTTTTGGGTTTTTTTTTGTTTTTGTTTTTTTTTTTTTTTTTGGGGGGGGGGGTTTCTTCTTAGCGGTATTTTTCCATCGGGCCCTGAAGTCATATCACCAGAGTGTTGAATAACAAATTCCTGACAGAAATTTGATAAAGATATGGCTAATCATCTTAGATAAGAGGATAAACTAGTATTGCAGCAGCATGTCAATCGGATGCAGTTCATTTGGAAAACTGGGTTTAAATCTGACATAAAACATCTTAGCATCCAATAGAATCAACCAACATAAAGACGGCATTTTTGAGTCAGACGAGGGATATGTTGATTGTTTCTCGCCAGAGGATCCAAAGGTTTGGTAATTATAATTCAATGTTACTTTCCTTCCTTTTATATGTAAACTTAAACATGGAATATTTGTAGGTTGGCTGTCAAGGAATCGAAACGTGTTGATTAAAAAAAAATTATAGGACATTTTGTGATCATTTAGAAAAGCTGAGACCAACAACAACCAACAAAAGTTTGAACCACTTTTAAGTAATGACCTAAACATTTAATACGGACCTTTAGTTTACCGAAAACTAATTTCTTTCTTGGTTTTTGCATTGTCGAACTTCACTAGCAAAAAAGGCCCAAGTACCCACGTTATGCGCGACCCTCCCGTTAGATTGAAGGAATCGATAGCCAACATCCGTGTCCAAGATGAAACGGTTCCAGTTGTTCACGATGAAACGGTTCCAGTCGTCCAAGATGCAACTGTTCCAGTCGTGCAAGATGAAACTCATCCAGTCGTCGAAGAAAAAACTGTACCAGTCGTCCAAGATGAAACGGTTCCTGTTTTCCAAGATGATACTGTACCAGTCGTCCAAGATGAAACTCATCCAGATATCGAAGAGGAAACTGTACCGGTCTTCCAAAATCAAACGGTTCCTGTTTTCCAAGATGAGAATGAACCAGTCGTCCAAGAAGAAACGGTTCCTGTCGTCCAAGATGAAACGGTTCCAGTCGTCCAAGATGCAACTGTTCCTGTCGTCAAAGAGGAAACTGCACCAGAAGAAAAAGTAAAAAAAAAGAGTGGAAAAAAAAGAAGGGTAAATGCATATTTTGCATTTTTTCATTTTATTTTCAATTACAAAACTCACCACATTCGAGATTGCCCGGAACCACGCAAGAAAAAGAAGAAAATTGTTGTACATGTCGAAGAGGAAACTGTTCCAGTCGTCCAAGATGCAACTGTTCCTGTCGTCGAAGAGGAAACTGTACCAGAAGAAAAAGGGGAAAAAAAGAGTGGAAAAAAAGAAGAGTAAATGCACAACTTGCAGTTCCAAAACTCACCACATTCGAAATTGCCCGGAACCACGTATGAAAAAGAAAAATAAGTTCTCGGGTTGATATTTATCATTTTTTAATTGTCATATTTGTCTAATAGACATTTATCCTTTTTTCCAAACTTGAAATCTAGTCTATGTCTAGCCTTATGCCAGTTTAGCAATAAATATCTTGTTTCTATTGGATGATGCTTCCGTCAAAAGTATCTAAAATACCTCCCCTCTTCTTATGTCAAAATTCTCCCCTTGTGAAAACGCATTTTTATGTCATTATGTCTTCCTGACATAGTTTTGGCGTATTGAGCCCAAAACAATGCGCGGAATTAGTTTGACGTAAGCGGCATAACGGCATAAAGGCATAAAGGCATAATAAAGTGGCAGTCTGGAGGGAAATTCACTTAGATAACCGTAATTTTTGCATTTGCCTCATTTCTGTGTTTTCATAATTTGAAGAAAATGAATGGTCAAATAGGAATCTGGACTTGGTCAGTTGATCCATGGATGAATAAATTGTATTCATTTCAAAATCATTTAAGTCATTATCATTTCAAGTCAGTTATGTTTGATACTCTAAGCCAAAAGAAAAAAATAAACTGTGGAAACAATTATTTACTCAATCTTTTTTAGAGTTTTAAGTTAAGAACAGAGTCAGTCAAGAAGAATTTTGAATTTTTTAGAATGAGAAATTCCGCGTGCGCTAATATAGGAAAGCTACTAAGCGATAGAGTTTCTCTGGTGTTATGATTAAAATGTAAGAATGCGACTATACTTTTAACCTATTTCTCTCTAGATTAAAAACAATTCATTAGCAGGAATCAAAACACTAAGCAGTTGGCCCAGGAAACCAAGGAACATGGTCTTGAAATTTTCACAAAGTAATTGTTTTGCTTAAAGGTAATAATTTGAAGAATTGAAGTAAGAAATTTGCTATTTTGCCTCCTAAATAAAAAATTTCACAGGAAGAACGATGCATAATAACAGTTATTATAACTAAAACGCGACAGGGCACTTTTCATTTCTAATGTTTTGCGACAGATTGTCGCCCAATGTTGGTATAGCCAAAAGTAGATTGGATCCTTAATACCATCAAATATTTTCTAATAATAAATTTTGTTGTTATTTGTTTTTAAATGCATTTCCAACTATCTTTTCCCCTCACATCGCTTTTCCCTTTTTCCACAACCTCAGCTTCCCTGACCAGTTAACCAATCTATAATTGGTTACCTGAAACAATCCTTACTCTGCCGAGTCATATCCATCTCTCATCGTATTATCACCTATATGTATTCTTATTGCCCTCCTGTCAAACGTTTCAGGGTGCCTTTTCCCCCTGTCCAATAAAATGAAATCACTATGAAATTTAGAGCTATTTCCAAATTACACCACCCACGAAACTAGTATAAAAGCCTCTACAAGGGCAACATCCTACAGAGCCCAGAGCCCAGAGTCCAGCCAGAGTCGCTGCCAGCACCGCAGCCAGCTGTCAGCCGCCAGTCGTCGACAACTCCGTGGTCTCCTCAGTTCGCTTCCTGTCTTCGACAGTGTAGCAGTCCGCCGACTCTTCATTCTCCCTCTCTATCCTCCCTCTCAGTTCTCCCACTCTGCTCTCCCTCACAGTTCTCGTTGCTTGTGTACGTGCAGTCGTCAATAGACAGTTTAAACCAAAGACCTTTTTGTCCTCACACGTTTCATTATTTTATGGTATCCAGTTTTCTGATATGGGTTTGTTGACTTTGTTTGCATTATTATAATTCAATACATATACATACCACCCGAAACACCTGCATTTCTTCGCTATGCTAGGGCTCATTCCCGCAAATTTACTTAACTAGTATTAAATAAAGGGTACCAGCTTTTTCAACCGACCTATTTCACTTGAGAGGAAACTAGGGATTGTTCAATTTTTGCATCGAGTTGGCGAGAGCCGCCATTTTGTTACACCATAATTTCTTTGTTAATCTTTTACTGAAACGTTACTTATGGTCTTTATTTTCCCTGTTCGTTGGTCCATTTGAGCCGACCAGTCAGATATTTGGTGGACCCTTATACGGTGTTGATCATTGAGTCAGGTGAGGCATTGCACTGAGTGGGCGGGAGCCGCCATATTGCTGCACCATTGATGAAAGACGGGCTGATGTTCAAATTTTCAATCAGTTTGCCGATCTATCATTTCCTTGTTAATTTTTTACTGAAACGTTGCTTGTAATGTTTATTTATTGTTTATCATCGTTTATCCCTGGTCGTTGATCCATCTGAGCCCATCGGTCAGAAATTTATTTGTTTTGTTTTCGTTCTCTTGTCTTCCTCTTTACCTCATGCCAAGTCGAAGAAATATTAAAATTAGTCGGGTGATTCGGGTTGTTGTTAATAAGGAAATCACTGTTCAATCATCAAGAAACCAACGTTTAGAATCGCTCTAACAAGTTACACATCAATCTGCACAAGCTGTCGCTCCCGAGCGTCTGGTGAAGGATATTCGGCTCGGAAAAGTAATTTTTCGGGTTGTTCAAGCCGAGCGCCGCATCATCCCCCAGCATCTGCTTTCACCCCATGAGATTTGGATTTAGCAGTGTGAGGACATCGCTTGGAACGCTCAAGTGGTACGTATAATTCCACTCAGCCAGAACTGGCCAACGAAGTCCTTCAGGATGCTCTACTCTACCGACCTAATCTCCTGTCTTCTGTCACTGACCTACTCTATAGTCAGCTAGATGGTCTTCACCTTCCTGATCGTAATCATTAGACTTTTTGGTTGGATTTGAATTGGGTCTTTTTCGAATAATTCTACAGTGTAGTTGTGGCGTTGGAACTTGCATACAGTGTCCGTGCGCTTGACAAGGAAGAAGGTGCGACTAATATTGTTGTTGTAGCCCTTTTTTCTCTTTAAATCAATACGTAGAAGGATTGGAAGACGCCGTGGAAATACCCGAAAACAATACTTTACAGGCAATAGATCCCGCTTTGGCAGAATCTCTGGTGGGTATTGCATATATGCCCAAAAGGGTATGCAATACGCTTTACCCGTTTTTTCTGCCAAGTAAATCAGCCACATCGTCGTCGCATTTTATCCTAATGTCAGATCGGTAATAGTAGGACGAAATTTTTATTTCAACGTATTTTAAATGGCTCATTAGCCATGCAGCAGTTAGCGTCACTGAAGGATGAAATCCAGACCAATATCGGAAAGTGGCATTAAGGGCGGATAGAACAACAGGATCTTTGGATTGATAAACCAGGCAGCGTTCCGGAAATTGCGGGTCGGATGGCTCCTCTTTTCTCTTACAGACCACTGAATCAAGAAACAAGGATAAAGCTTCAAATTTTTGGAAACTGAATTGGGGTTTTTTAATTGACTGATCAGCAATTATTTTACGTAGCAGATGGTCACAGAAGGTGCCAAAACAGTGAAAAGCCTGACGGTGTCGACAATCGATCTTGCTCGATCTTACTGGACGACAAACGATCACGCTGGAAACCTGAACGACAAAACAGATTTAGATAACTAGTATCTTTTCTTGGTGGTGATCATAACGATTCCCTGATTTATCTGCTTAGGTATTCTAATTCCTATTTTTCCGTTTGATAATCTTAATACATTATTGGAAAACAATGCTACTGCTGTGTTATTACTTTTCCCGTTTAATATTTAACAATTAGTTTTATACCCTACCAAAAATACTTCTGGGTTGGTTTTTATAGGATAAAATTATTATTTTTTGTATCTGTACCGATTTGGACACGTTTTGAATGTAATATGCATAAACTTGACAGGACATACAGAAGATATAGTCTATGCTAAGTCCATGTGTCGTGTACATCCTATGTATGTACTGACAGAATATCCCAGATCCAAAAATGTACGTACTAGGAATGTAATCGTAACATTCATGTCTTATTAGGGACGCCCTATTCATTATAGCGCAGTTGTTCTTACAAATTCTCCTTCCGTACTGCACTGTTGTTGGTCACATCCCACATTCAGTCGATAAGAATTTGAGTACTGCAGCTAGAAATCTCTACAATTCCAAATTAAGTGATCAGCTGTGAACTGCCATCAACGATGAAATTAATTTGCCTGAATGCGACATCTATAGGTTCGACTTATGTTAATTGAAACAATCTTCAAAGTTTTTGATTGATGTTTTTGTGCAATTACAACTGGGATACGGCGACAGATCCCTTTGGTGACGATGGTTCATTGTGTCCCTATTATTATTTTTTTCTACAATCGGAAACTAAAGCGCATTGTTCCCTTAACATGCCGAATTCTCAGGTATGTAATGATCTCGAAGAAATTATTGATATTTATTTACTTTAACATTAAATAATTAGATTTAAATCACATGGATTCGAGTCGCGGTGGGAATTCAGGAAGGATGAAGAAGCCTAGCCTTGTATTAAGACTTACAAGACTTTTTTAGTGCCGTACCATCAATCCGATTTTATCCTGTCTCCAGAGCATTCTTTACTTTAATTTAAAAAGAAAACGATGCAATGAATTTTCTTTTCTTCGAAGAATGTCGCATACGAATACACGGAATAAAATTTACCATTATATTGTGTTCCTGAGCAACCACATTTCTCAATTTGGTATGCCCGGAAGCAACTATTAGAAAAAACCACAACATTGCTTGCTTCACCTAAAGGAGAAGGAAATTAATTGAATATTTGTATTGTTGTTTTTTTAACGAAAATGTCACATGACTAGCTATCAGTTCAATTTTATTTGAACTTCTCTTATTCTTGCATCGCTTGATGATTGTTTGAACGCTGTTAACAATAAAGCAACACCTTAATGAAGCTAGACTTAATGATTTTCCCGTATATAGTAGGAATCCAAATCTATAGTATACCAACACTGACCAGAGTTTCACACCTGGCAATTAAATGCTTTTGAAGAAAAAAGGAAGTCAATGAAAAGAATTTCGACGTTGGCGTCGAAGACTACAGAATCGTCGACAGGCAATCCATTATTTGCCTACATAAAAGAGGAGGGCATAAATAAGAGGATGTTTGTAAGAGAGTTGACAGAAGGATCCTGGCAAGCTCTAGTTGCTGATCGCCGCTAACTATCGGATGGGCCTGGAACTCAGTACGCTCTAGCAAAGTCTGTACTATGTCGAAGTAGGCCAACACTGGTTACAGAAGTCGAAATCATAACACAACTTATTCGAGGACTTTCCCACAGCAGCATGTGGCAAAACTTATGAAACCGCTTCATATGTTGTTTCATATAAAAAGATATAAAAAGGTAGAAAAAAGTCCTTACAAAAGAAGACGGCTATTCTGTTGGATTAGTAAATGAAGAAGAACACACGGTCAGCGTAACAAAAAATGAAAATCTAATTCGAGTTAGAATTACAGAAGGTTTGTCAACAAATTTTGGAGCTGAGAACTTTATTGTACATCTTCCAAAAGTGCTTCAAAAAACCGTTAACCCATCTAATTGAACACTGAATCGATACTGGCGATGCACTTCCAATTCTAGACGAACAACGGAGAGTGTCAAAATAGAAAGGAGCCTCATCATGGGACAAGTGAAGGAGAAAATTCCAATTAAAGTACTTATACCTATCCTACAGATTGTCATAATCTTATATTTTTCATATTAAATAATGCAATGGAAATTGAAGAACCAGATTCAACTTCGTCCATTTAGTCCATGGCGATGAAATTATTAAAAAAACTGAAGAAAAGAATAAGAAATCAATTTTAAAAGATGATACAAATAAAACACAATAAATCAAACCGTGTTACTTGAAGACAAAATCTAACTGCAAAATCTAAGATTTACTGCAACCCAGCTGAAAAACAACTACAGTTAAACTGTAGTTTTTGCAAATTACTGCAGAAAAACCGCGTATTACTGCAGTAACAAAATACTGCATTTTAATAGGAAACAAAAAAATGCATTTTAGATTACTTAAAAAAAGAAGTAGAAAATCAGCTTTGAAACATTTCAACAGACAAGTAAAGACAGTGAATACAAATTTATAATGATAAAAAGTGTGATGTATGGGAGTAATATTTGTGAACACATTTTTAATGAAATATTTATTTAGTTTTATGTACATTATCTATTTTTAATATTATTAACTTTTACTCGCTATCTAGACATTGTTAATCCTTTTATTACTCCCAGAATAATAAAGGGTATTATTACATTTACATTTTGATCCACCATTGGACAAGCACATCACAGAAACAAACCAGATTAAAATCCACAGAGCAATGATCACATTTAGTTCAATATTCTTTGACAATGAACTGGGTGCAAACAAATCAGATGATGGATGATGGACCCAGTACGTGGAAAATTCAGGGAACAAAAAATTTGTCAAGAAATCAGGTAGGGGAGAGTGGGGTTATTTGGACCGGTTTTTGTTTTTCTCGTGTTGGGCCTTTCCTAATCATCTGATTTGTAAAATAAATGTTTTATTGTATTTGTCTCACTTTTTTCTATCTCCAGTATTTTTCATTTTATTTTAGATTCGTTAGTTTACCCGCTACCAATTTTTAAAGTTGCGGAAAAAAAGTTGTAAGGATCGGGTTAACTCACCGCTCGGGCAGAGAGTAGTACCTGAACCCAGCCACGGGAGGGCACCCGCAACCAGCAAACAAGCAGCGCATCTATAGCCCCAACAGCCATAAGCGCGCAATTCAAAAGACGTATGCGCAAACGAGTCCGTTGAGCAAATAGGATCCGCTCACGGACACCGTGATGCTGACTCACGGGAAGTATCCAGTGCCGACACCGTGAGGCTGACTCACGGAAGGTATCCAGTGCCGACACCGTGAGGCTGACTCACGGAAGGTATCCAGTGCCGACACCGTGAGGCTGACTCACGGGAAGCATCCATTGCCGACACCCTGATGTCGACACACGGGAGGTATCCATTCCCAACACCGTGATATCGACATCAGCCGGAGTATCAATCCCAACACGGCAATAACAGCAATAATGAGATCAATCTACGACGCTGACTTCCGCCTTGACCAGTATAAAAGCCCCCTTGTTTCCCTTGTATAACCAGTCTTCTCCGAGCAGGCCTTCACGCTGGTAAACTCTTTCCCTCTTATTATTCTGATATTGAATAGTCGCATTCGTGTATTTTTATGTTCAATCTCGTGTATTCAAATACAAACGTCATCCTCTTACAAGTCGTTGCGTCTCCATTTCTTACAAGTAAAGTAAGGCTGGAACGAGCCTTACAAGTGGGCGTGGAAACTTTCGGGGTTTATTTGAGACAGGGCGAAACACTCTAAATTTAGCACTAAAATAGTGTTATAAATTAATTTCAAAATATCATGCGATTATATTTGCCACCTAGTATTTGTTTTTCATTATGTATTTGGGTTTATTGTATGTTTAAAAATAATGTGTTTAAAAATTATTTTTTCAGCGTTGCCACTGAGCTAAGCTCCGCTTATTACCCATTGCCCTTTTAGTCCCAGTTAACCCCACATCTTCGTCCCAAATATCCCCCCAAAAACGCTTTTCGGAAAATTTGAAATTATAAAACACTTTTTTGAAGTAAGAAATTTTATTTTTGGGGGGGATTAAAGATAAAAGGTATAACTACACTTTTGTTATCTCACTTTTCTTTTAAAATTTTGAGTAAATTAAAAAAAAATTGTTTTTTTAAAGAATTTTAGAGTGCTTTTTTTGTTTTTTAAAAAACTAAAAAACTTACTATACAAAAGTAATGATTTTTTAGGGAATAGAGTAGATACCTATGAACAACATCATGAATTAATTTTAGAATTTTAGAATTTAATTAAATATTTTTTAACTTGCTGTTTTACATAGTACAGCGGACTATATAACCCCCCTCTCCCCTAAATGTAAGGGTTATTCGATAAATTAACCGGAGAGTCACGGAATTTGAGACTACTGTAGAGATTTTCTTCACCGTGTTAACTAAAACAACGACAACCTCAGAGGTCGAATTGTGTTTAGTATTTTCTCATCTGTTTAAGCACTCCCTTCAGCAGACGACAACTAAGTTTTATTTGTCTTAATTTTACTTTTAATCTTTACTTTTAACCTTTATCTTTATAAATACTTATAAATTTTAAAGCTAGAGGGTTGGCGAAAAGCCACAACCACATTTACAGTTTGGTAGCATGAGTATGATAGCCTTTAAAAGTCCACGACGAATGCTGGTAAAAAAAAGCAAAGAACGGAAGACCACTTCAACCGTCAGTTGATGCAACATTTTCCAAAACCCCGGATGTCAATGGATCTTTTTCTTTGAACAGTATTTATAGATAAGTCGATCATGCATTGTTAAAAATTTACAAACTCAGTCTGATTAATAAATTGATGACGTATATTATTTCAGTTTTAACTACAACTTCAAGCAACAAATGCAATGGCGTCATTGAAACAGAAAATCCTATTGTACAAAATACTCCAATTTAACGGCATGTACATCAAATGCATACAGTTCGTGAACTGATTCGTCTTGCAAATCAGTTACTTTTGTCTTCAGACCAGATATTTGAAGCAGAGGTGCAAAAGATGGTATCTCAAAACCATAGGCACAAGTCTATCATTTTTTATGATGATGAAGATCCTATTAGCTGTAAAGCTTTTAAACACACCCATAAGCTTTAAAGCTAATTCGTCTAGTATTATCAATGAAATGTCAAGGAAATACGATGTGAAGAGCCTCTTTGGGTATTTTGCAATCTGGCAACTCTGACATGTGTGCTTAGTTTGTTTGTGTTAAGTCATGAAGAAGAATGTTAGGAGAAACAACGGAATAGACTAACAGACCAAAATCTGATATCTTGCTAAAGCCTGGCTAGAACTAAACCGCTTGGTGGCGCTGTGCGGTGGTTGGCAGTTTTGCAAAGCAGTGGGAACTGGGAAGGGAAACAAAGATTAAAATAGGAATTTCGAGAACATAAATTCACTGCTTCATGAAAGGAATTCACTTAAGCTATGTTGAAAACACAATAAAACTTTGCTACAGTAGCTAACTTCTGCAAATGTTGAAAACACAAAAAATAAAACTGCCCTACCACCGCACAGCAGCGCCAAGCGGATAAGTTCCAGCTAGGCTTCAGTATGATATCAAACTCTTAGTACGTCGTTGTTTCTCCTGTCTTTCACTTCACGGTTAAGTGATGGGTAGAAATGTCTGGTAGAGGGCCGCCAAAGGCGAAGGAAGCAAACCTCATTCCGGCTAGCTCCGGCATCTAGAGAGGTTCTCTTTCATGTCCGTGCATGTGTAATTTTTGACGTACGGATATCATACGGGTACCGTACCAGATATCATACTACTATGATATGGTTTTTAAGTCGCTCTTTTTTCTGAATCCGACGATGAAGTAGTTTACTTGGCCCTTTCTCCTTTAAAAAGACTTTTTTAACTTATAGTTTGTAACAACAACTAACAACAAAAACAAGGCTAGGGGTTAGTGGGACCAGAAAATGGCATAAAAAAACGAAATGACAGTAAACATACCAAAGGCATGGTTCTTTTGATATATTGGGCGTTCTCCACGGCTGGATCCTCTGAGGAAAATAAAATTAATAATTAGATTTTTAGAATTTTTAAACTTAATACTTACTAGTTTGGCATAGACTATTGCAAGTCTTAAAAACAGGCGAGGTGACTTCTAAAACTCCGTCTCCATCTCAACGTGAGTTTCTTTTTTATTCAACTTCTTCAATAATTCCTGCAGACTTTTCAAGTCAATCGCTGCCGGAGCTGGTTGCGCTCCTGAAGCCAGAGCAGCTATAAGAAGCTACAAGCAGGCCGCTCCTGCTTTTGCTGCGTTATCGTCTGGCGGTGCGTGGATATCTAGACGTACTTGGAGTTTACAGAGGCCGGGTGGTTGAACCGGTTGGCTCACCGGACCCCTTGTCATGGGACGTGACGTTTGATCGAAGGTGACAGCAATTCATGCGAATGATATGAAGGTCGTGAATGAAGGAATCGAAGGAAATGTTTGCAGTGCAAAGCATGATATTTTGAAAGAAGAAAAGAAGCTTGAAGCTTGAAACTTGGAGAAAGTTGTCAATTTCCTTTGGTACGAACGGAGGAATTCCAAATCGGGCGGATGACAAGAGGGGACCGTAGCGTAGATAATCTTTGCCTTAGCCGAATGACGAGGCAACTAAAAAAATAGCAACCAAACCAAGAATGGGGCAGCTCCTGCTTTTGCTGCGTTATCGGCCGGCGGTGCGTGGATATTTAGACGTACTTGGAGTTTACAGAGGCCGGGTGGTGCGAAAAGGAGTTACTTATGCACTCAGATTTGTCATTGTGAATGAACCGGGTCAACCAGCCTTTTTGGGACTTCCGGCTTGCAATCATTTTTTCGCAATTTTTTCAACAACTACAAATATGAAATTGCAGTGTAGACCCTGTATTATGGGTTGCAAAATGTAGTGCGATACTGCTGTAATTATTGCTTTTTTATTTGTACATTTTATATTTGTATTGGATTAATATTCCCTCTTCTTCCAAATAATCTTGTGGATCAGTCTTACTTTTCTTCTGTGTTGCTGAACAGTTGCCATTATTGCAACTTAGCATTATCTAAGACTATACCTTCGTCCGACGATTTTATTTCGCCTACTTTGATGTGTAGCGTGGACCTTGCTCACAAAATCTTCACTGGACCAGCCTTGTTCCTAGTTTAATGTGTGATTGGTGTCCATGCCTAAAAAAAGCCCAACAATCAAGAGTAATAAAACAATATAAGCCATGAGCCAAACGAAATCTTGACATTTTTTTAACTTACACCTCTTTCGGTTTTCTACTAACAGCATTCCCAACGGTCCAAAAAAGGACAAGATTGGATTACGACCACTTATTGTCAAGATGGTCCGAAAACCAACAAGTTAACCACCAGATCGTAAATCCACATACCTGCAAAGTGTTTTGTTACCGAAAAATCTTAATCCAACAATGGATTACGACCACTTGATATAGCCACGGGCGGGCTCAAGTCGAAAGTTGTTGTTTTTTTCTGTCAAGGAAACTTTTCTCTTTTAAAATCTTCATGAAGAGCCCCTTGTTAATCTACGAAGAATTAGCGAAACCACCAATTTTTATGGTAGAGTACTGGACGTTCCGGTTTCAAAGAAGATGATGACGGCATGTCTACTTTCCGCTATCAGTAGGCTTTTGAAGAGAACAAGAAGAGGCAAGAGGCCAGTTATTCTACAAAATAGCGGAAAAGAAAGTCGTTGGTTGCGAAGTTAAAAGAAATAAAAAAGAAAAGAAATTCACGGAGCTAGACTTGGAACAATTATCAATGGAAAGAAGACTACTTGAAACGCAGTTATCGCACATGTAGATTTTATTTCAGCCTTCTCGAGTCATCCCAAAACTAATCGAGTCACCTGTCTCATTTAAAATTAAAGTGGAAATAAAGACCCTTTAACCTAGTTAAGTTCATGTTTTAAAAATGCAATACAGAAATTGCTAGTCACTTAATTATTTTGTGATATTCTGCGTTAGCCAAAGTCAGGGAATTCATCTTTTTAGTCTGAAACTCTTGAAAAAGCGAGACATGTTATGAGAGGACACCCTGCTAATACTTGGTCTATATGTTTAACATGCTCTATAGTGGTTGGATATATGATTACGTCGTCAAGGTATTACTAACGCAAATTTCCTAATTACTGATTTTAAGATTTCTTTAATAAAACGCTGGAAAGTAGCAGGTGCGTTTGTTAGACCGAATGGCATTCTATTAAATTAATAGTATCCATCTTTTTGTTGAGAAGGCTGTTTTAGGTTTGTCGTCTAGCTTTTTCGATCTCAATTTGCCAATACCCGCTTCCAGATCAGAAGATGTCGATTCTGAGAATGTGGTCCAGATTATCAAGCAAATTGATATTTCAAGTCTGGTAGTAGGACTGCTTATTGGGGATCTATTAACGACGAACTGGACGAATTTTTAGCATAGCTAAAGTAAGTTAGGTTAGACGAAACGACTGATGACTCATGTTGTTTCTGCAGTTGTTCGGCAGCTTGAAACAGCGAATATTGAATTTTATTTGAAATGAATTCAATTTACATAGTATTAGGATAGTGGAACGTATCTGGATTAAAGAAGAGAGACGAAGAGAATTTCGGAGGAATTTGCCAAGAAGAGAATCGGATTTCTCTTCTAGAATCCTTCTTGCTGATCCATTAACGACAAATTTTTAGCAATGACTGCCGGCCAGTTGTTCTTGTTGATTCCGGATTTTTTCGGCTACTTCAAGAAAAACCATCAATCAATCAAATTTTGAATTGAAAATAAATTTTTTTTGGAGAGGGGGGGATTAGGAAGGCGATAATTTTCTTTCCCCATTGTGAATTATCCTCCTGCACCTGCGGCGCGAGATCCATTGACGGAAATTGGTCGTCAATCGACCTTCTCCCGACACACTATTGGCCTTGTAGTGGGGGCTGTTTTCTTCGTAATGATGATCTCGCCGAGAGTTTCTTGGTGTTAATGGGTTTGTGGCTGGCACGGATGCTTCAGTAGTGTGACTGTGGTAGCGACAGCGGTCACAACCTTTAGCAGTAGCAGCCGCGTCCAGAGGACTGGGATCGTCAGGGGACTCGTCCTCATCAAGTGGACGATTGGTAGACGACTTTGTGTCATCATGTGACCCTACTTAAGGAAAAAATAAAAAATTTAAGCATTTTTTTTAAATTTAAAACAAAAAATGGGGAGACTTACCGTTTGAAATCCAATTCCAACGCTCTCGTAAGTAGAACTGCATTAGAGGCCAGAGTATGATCTTCCGACACCAATAACCGCAACTCCAAATATTCCTTCGGCCATAAGAAGGGCTAAGTTTGATATTTGTTGATAACATTCTTTATCTGACTCTTCAGTGATAAAAGCCATTCCTTAAAAAAAATTTAACATTAGATGAAATGGAAAGCTATGCAAAGGCATGGAAATAAAAAAAATTGCATAGAAGAAAAATCTGGACTGAACTCTTTTACCTTTTCAAACACAAAATCACAAATGTCCGAAAGGTGCATAAAAAAATCTGCTGAAAACTGGAAATTGGCACACGAGTTTTCTTTTTTTTGTCGTGTTTTGTTTGTTGCAAGCACTGAATGACGACAAAATAAAAAAAGGGGTGGAAACTATGGCACAAGATCTTGGCTTCATTAAAACACTTTTCTGTGAAAAATAACAAAATAATTGAAATACTGACACAGCCTTTCTCTTTCTGACATTATTCAATTAAAAAACAAGACATTCAAACTAAATATCGTAATCAATGGTAGATATGTAATCAATGTGCTAAAACCAAATCAATATCAATTGAATCGAAGGCTTTGCCTCATCCCAGTTGCAATGATTTCATTGCATCATTGTTGTATTTCATTCAGATGTCAAAAATTGTTCATATTTTTACGATTTGAATTTACAACAGTCCACCAAAACAGCAGAACACTTTGAATAAATCGATATAACTATGAAAACACCTCCAGCAGAGACTGCCGTCACAAAAGGGTAGGCCTTCTGAAGAATGGACTAGATGTCTTTTTGTCCTTGTAAATGCTAATAACTTGCACAATGGATTTAATTTTGTCCAAAAATCTGCTGAATGATTTCAAGGTCAACTCTGTTTCCCACACTGACTACTGCTGACTGACGTCGTAATTTCATTGATCCAGAAAACAAAGTCAACGAACTTATCCAAACTGATAAAGAATAAACTTCATGAAAATAACTATTTGGATGAAATAACTATTGAAATCTGGATTCTTATCAGGTCGAGTGTTGAGAAAAATTGTGATCAATACTAGTAGTTTATCGTGTCGTCAATTCTTGGAAGTGGAATTTATCTTTTGTCGTTAACGAATTTAATTGGCAAAAATCCATACAAAATCGGTGTCCTCCTCCTTTCTTTTTAGCAAGGTGGATAGGAGCGTTATGTGGGCGTTATCATTTTAGTTTTTTTCTCTGTGTATCTTGAGACTTGTATCTTCTATTGTAAATGGGTCGGCTTCTTCATTTACTGATTTTTTTACACCTTTCAGCGTTAATTTATACTGTCTATTTTTTTTAATTCATCTTTCAATTAGAATTATTTTCTTGTTTATAATGTATGAAAGTTTTCTAGCTATACCTTTTAATATAACAGAATTTGTTTTGATAAAGTCCATTCCTAATAAACACGTTTTTGTTAGATTTGGTATCACGTAAAATTGTTGTTTGATTGTGTTTGTTTTCGAATCTACACTGATCGGTATCTCATATAATCTTGAAATTTTCATTTCCCGTACACAAATACTATGAAGTTTTTCGTCTTGACATTCTACTTCATTTGTAACTAT
Source organism: Daphnia pulex (assembly GCF_021134715.1). Taxonomy (NCBI): domain Eukaryota; kingdom Metazoa; phylum Arthropoda; class Branchiopoda; order Diplostraca; family Daphniidae; genus Daphnia; species Daphnia pulex. The sequence goes on along the minus strand of NC_060026.1, from coordinate 9,101,253 downwards.
ATCTTTTGGTAAACTAGAGGAAAAATATTAGGACATCAGCACTCACTGATGCGCCAGTGTCTACTAATTATCTATTCCGATTTCTATACGTGGAATAACTTGTATTTATGAATATTGTGTATTTACATGATACTTTCTTTGATGTTTTTAAGTTTTCCTTTAGTAGTTGTTCTTGCTCTGAAAGTTTTCTTCACTTCTGCTCCTCTGGAACCCATTGTTCGGGTTTCCATTTCGTTTCCTCGATACAAACACACAGTCTGGCGATGGATATAACTTGTACCTCTCTGTCCTACAAATGGTTTATTCGCCAATTGGTATGATCAAAGGAAGATTAAGTAATCTAAACCAATCTGGCAAACAAAAAAGGGTCCGCTTAAAGAGATTGCTTCAACCACCACTAACCACTAAGTACCGTCCTTATACGAACTGCGCAAGAATATCAGCAAACTAAACTCAATAGAGTAGATTCTACCAATCTGTCTTGGGCTATGGTGATTAAAATGCAACGACCGGGAATCGAACCCGGGCCGCCCGCGTAGCAGGCGAGCCTTCTACCACTGAACCATCGATGCTTGCCCCTCACGTATACTACTTGATACAAATTGCACGACGACAACCCATCTATTGTAGCCGACTATCATGCCTAAGCTTGTTAGCTTTCATTACGGAAATCAAGGCTTGTGGCGATCAAAAGATCCAAGGAAATATAAAAAAATAACCTGACTAATCTGACTGACTCTTTCAAAAGACTAAATGTGTTCGTGTGATAATCAATCTTACCATCAGAATCTATTCCTTTATAAAAGACACCGTAGTTCCCAAAATAGAACGATAGTAATTAAATCGGAAATCAAGATTTCGTGGCGCAACGGTAGCGCGCCTGACTCCAGATCAGGAGGTTGCGTGTTCAAATCACGTCGAGATCAAGCAAAAATATTTCTTGTGAAGGTATGTTTAGGCTTTTAAAACGGTTACAACGTTCAAATAACATTAATCACCATTGTTTCTATATCTTGTTATCTCAACACACATGTATCCTGATTCAATTTGATTCTTAGTCAGCTGTTTTTTTTTCTTTTTATCAAAATGTGACTTTAGATCTACACGGGACTACAGTTTTTGGAATGGGAGAGCATAGAACCAAGTGAGTTTACAAAAGGGGGAACATTTGCGTCTGAATGTCGATTACCACAGCAGTTGGAACACGACGAGTTTGAACCGATAACTATCTTGGGTTTCCACGATACAAACACAGAGTCTGGCGATGGATATAACTTGTACCTTTTTGTCCTACAAATGGTTTATTCGCCAATTGGTATGATCAAAGGAAGATTAAGTAATCTAAACCAATCTGGCAAACAAAAAAGAGTCCGCTTAAAGAGATTGCTTCAACCACCACTAACCACTAAGTACCGTCCTTATACGTACTGCGCAAGAATATCAGCAAACTAAACTCAATAGAGTAGATTCTACCAATCTGTCTTGGGCAATGGTGATTAAAATGCATCGACCGGGAATCGAACCCGGGCCGCCCGCGTGGCAGGCGAGCATTCTACCACTGAACCATAGATGCTTGCCCCTCACGTATACTTCTTGATATAAATTGCACGACGACAACCCATCTATTGTAGCCGACTATCATGCCTAAGCTTGTTAGCTTTCATTACGGAAATCAAGGCTTGTGGCGATCAAAAGATCCAAGGAAATATAAAAAAATAACCTGACTAATCTGACTGACTCTTTCAAAAGACTAAATGTGTTCGTGTGATAATCAATCTTACCATCAGAATCTATTCCTTTATAAAAGACACCGTAGTTCCCAAAATGTAACAATAGTAATTACATCGAAAATCAAGATTTCGTGGCGCAACGGTAGCGCGCCTGACTCCAGATCAGGAGGTTGTGTGTTCAAATCACGTCGAGATCAAGCAAAAATAATACTTGTGAAGGTATGTTTAGGCTTTTAAAACGGTTACAACGTTCAAATAACATTAATCACTATTGTTTCTATATCTTATTATCTCAACACACATGTATCCTAATTCAATTTGAATCTTAGTCAGCTGTTTTTTTTTTTTCTTTTTATCAAAATGTGACTTTAGATCTACACGGGACTACAGTTTTTGGAATGGGAGAGCATAGAACCAAGTGAGTTTATAAAAGGGGGAATATTTGCGTCTGAATGTCGATTACCACAGCAGTTGGAACACGACGAGTTTGAACCGATAACTATCTTGGGTTTCCACGATACAAACACAGAGTCTGGCGATGGATATAACTTGTACCTCTCTGTCCTACAAATGGTTTATTCGCCAATTGGTATGATCAAAGGAAGATTAAGTAATCTAAACCAATCTGGCAAACAAAAAAGAGTCCGCTTAAAGAGATTGCTTCAACCACCACTAACCACTAAGTACCGTCCTTATACGTACTGCGCAAGAATATCAGCAAACTAAACTCAATAGAGTAGATTCTACCAATCTGTCTTGGGCAATGGTGATTAAAATGCATCGACCGGGAATCAAACCCGGGCCGCCCGCGTGGCAGGCGAGCATTCTAACACTGAACCAGATCTTAACGGTACTACAGTTTTGGGAATGGGAGAGCATAGAACCAAGTGAGTTTACAAAAGGGGGAACATTTGCGTCTGAATGACGATTACCACAGCAGTTGGAACACGACAAGTTTGAACCGATAACTATCTTGGGTTTCCACGATACAAACACAGAGTCTGGCGATGGATATAACTTGTACCTCTCTGTCCTACAAATGGTTTATTCGCCAATTGGTATGATCAAAGGAAGATTAAGTAATCTAAACCAATCTGGCAAACAAAAAAGAGTCCGCTTAAAGAGATTGCTTCAACCACCACTAACCACTAAGTACCGTCCTTATACGTACTGCGCAAGAATATCAGCAAACTAAACTCAATAGAGTAGATTCTACCAATCTGTCTTGGGCAATGGTGATTAAAATGCATCGACCGGGAATCGAACCCGGGCCGCCCGCGTGGCAGGCGAGCATTCTACCACTGAACCATCGATGCTTGCCCCTCACGTATACTTCTTGATACAAATTGCACGACGACAACCCATCTATTGTAGCCGACTATCATGCCTAAGCTTGTTAGCTTTCATTACGGAAATCAAGGCTTGTGGCGATCAAAAGATCCAAGGAAATATAAAAAATAACCTGACTAATCTGACTGACTCTTTCAAAAGACTAAATGTGTTCGTGTGATAATCAATCTTACCATCAGAATCTATTCCTTTATAAAAGACACCGTAGTTCCCAAAATATAACGATAGTAATTACATCGAAAAGCAAGATTTCGTGTCGCAACGGTAGCGCGCCTGACTCCAGATCAGGAGGTTGCGTGTTCAAATCACGTCGAGATCAAGCAAATATATTTCTTGTGAAAGGTATGTTTAGGCTTTTAAAACGGATACAACGTTCAAATAACATTAATCACCATTGTTTCTATATCTTGTTATCTCAACACACATGTATCCTAATTCAATTTGAATCTTAGTCAGCTGTTTTTTTTTCTTTTTATCAAAATGGACTTTAGATCTACACGGGACTACAGTTTTTGGAATGGGAGAGCATAGAACCAAGTGAGTTTACAAAAGGGGGAACATTTTCGTCTGAATGTCGATTACCACAGCAGTTGGAACACGACGAGTTTGAACCGATAACTATCTTGGGTTTCCACGATACAAACACAGAGTCTGGCGATGGATATAACTTGTACCTCTCTGTCCTACAAATGGTTTATTCGCCAATTGGTATGATCAAAGGAAGATTAAGTAGTCTAAACCAATCTGGCAAACAAAAAAGAGTCCGCTTAAAGAGATTGCTTCATCCACCAATAACCACTAAGTACCGTCCTTATACGTACTGCGCAAGAATATCAGCAAATTAAACTCAATAGAGTAGATTCTACCAATCTGTCTTGGGCAATGGTGATTAAAATGCATCGACTGGGAATCGAACCCGGGCCGCCCGCGTGGCAGGCGAGCATTCTACCACTGAACCATCAATGCTTGCCCCTCACGTATACTTCTTGATACAAATTGCACGACGACAACCCATCTATTGTAGCCGACTATCATGCCTAAGCTTGTTAGCTTTCATTACGGAAATCAAGGCTTGTGGCGATCAAAAGATCCAAGGAAATATAAAAAAATAACCTGACTAATCTGACTGACTCTTTCAAAAGACTAAATGTGTTCGTGTGATAATCAATCTTACCATCAGAATCTATTCCTTTATAAGAGACACCGTAGTTCCCAAAATATAACGATAGTAAAAACAACGAAAATCAAGATTTCGTGGCGCAACGGTAGCGCGCCTGACTCCAGATCAGGAGGTTGCGTGTTCAAATCACGTCGAGATCAAGCAAAAATATTTCTTGTGAAGGTATGTTTGAGCTTATAGAACAGATACAACGTTCAAATAACATTAATCACCATTGGTTCAATATCTTGTTATCTCAACACACATGTATCCTAATTCAATTTGAATTGTAGTCAGCTGCTTATTTTCTTTTTATCAAAATGTGACTTTAGATCTACACGGGACTACAGTTTTTGGAATGGGAGAGCATAGAACCAAGTGAGTTTACAAAAGGGGGAACATTTGCGAATGAATGTCGATTACCACAGCAGTTGGAACACGACGAGTTTGAACCGATAACTATCTTGGGTTTCCACGATACAAACACAGAGTCTGGCGATGGATATAACTTGTACCTCTCTGTCCTACAAATGGTTTATTCGCCAATTGGTATGATCAAAGGAAGATTAAGTAATCTAAACCAATCTGGCAAACAAAAAAGAGTCCGCTTAAAGAGATTGCTTCAACCACCACTAACCACTAAGTACCGTCCTTATACTTACTGCGCAAGAATATCAGCAAACTAAACTCAATAGATTAGATTCTACCAATCTGTCTTGGGCAATGGTGATTAAAATGCATCGACCGGGAACCGAACCCGGGCCGCCCGCGTGGCAGGCGAGCATTCTACCACTGAACCATCAATGCTTGCCCCTCACGTATACTTCTTGATACAAATTGCACGACGACAACCCATCTATTGTAGCCGACTATCATGCCTAAGCTTGTTAGCTTTCATTACGGAAATCAAGGCTTGTGGCGATCAAAAGATCCAAGGAAATATAAAAAAATAACCTGACTAATCTGACTGACTCTTTCAAAAGACTAAATGTGTTCGTGTAATAATCAATCTTACCATCAGAATCTATTCCTTTATAAAAGACACCGTAGTTCCCAAAATATAACGATAGTAATTACATCAAAAATCAAGATTTCCTGGCGCAACGGTAGCGCGCCTGACTCCAGATCAGGAGGTTGCGTGTTCAAATCACGTCGAGATCAAGCAAAAATATTTCTTCTGAAGGTATTATTAGGCTTTTAATACGGTTACAACGTTCAAATAACATTAATCACCATTGTTTCTATATCTTGTTATCTCAACACACATGTATCCTGATTCAATTAGATTCTTAATCAGATGTTTTTTTTTTCTTTTTATCAAAATGTGACTTTAGATCTACACGGGACTACAGTTTTTGGAATGGAAGAGCATAGAACCAAGTGAGTTTACAAAAGGGGGAACATTTGCGTCTGAATGTCGATTACCACAGCAGTTGGAACACGACGAGTTTGAACCGATAACTATCTTGGGTTTCCACGATACAAACACAGAGTCTGGCGATGGATATAACTTGTACCTCTCTGTCCTACAAATGGTTTATTCGCCAATCTGTCCTACAAATGGTTTATTCGCCAATTGGTATGATCAAAGGAAGATTAAGTAATCTAAACCAATCTGGCAAACAAAAAAGAGTCCGCTTTAAGAGATTGCTTCAACCACCACTAACCACTAACCACTAAGTACCGTTCTTATACGTACTGCGCAAGAATATCAGCAAACTAAACTCAATAGAGTAGATTCTACCAATCTGTCTTGGGCAATGGTGATTAAAATGCATCGACCGGGAATCGAACCCGGGCCGCCCGCGTGGCAGGCGAGCATTCTACCACTGAACCATCGATGCTTGCCCCTCACGTATACTTCTTGATACAAATTGCACGACGACAACCCATCTATTGTAGCCGACTATCATGCCTAAGCTTGTTAGCTTTCATTACGGAAATCAAGGCTTGTGGCGATCAAAAGATCCAAGGAAATATAAAAAAATAACCTGACTAATCTGACTGACTCTTTCAAAAGACTAAATGTGTTCGTGTGATAATCAATCTTACCATCAGAATCTATTCCTTTATAAAAGACACCGTAGTTCCCAAAATATAACGATAGTAATTACATCGAAAATCAAGATTTCTTAGCGCAACGGTAGCGCGCCTGACTCCAGATCAGGAGGTTGCGTGTTCAAATCACGTCGAGATCAAGCAAAATTATTTCTTGTGAAGGTATGTTTGGGCTTATAGAACAGATACAACGTTCAAATAACATTAATCACCATTGGTTCAACATCTTGTTATCTCAACACACATGTATCCTAATTCAATTTGAATCTTAGTCAGCTGTTTTTTTTCTTTTTATCAAAATGTGACTTTAGATCTACACGGGACTACAGTTTTTGGAATGGGCGAGCATAGAACCAAGTGAGTTTACAAAAGGGGGAACATTTGCGTCTGAATGTCGATTACCACAGCAGTTGGAACACGACGAGTTTGAACCGATAACTATCTTGGGTTTCCACGATACAAACACAGAGTCTGGCGATGGATATAACTACGTGGGCAATGGCAGCACGTCCAACTTCCAGAGCCGTCAGCCGGGCTCATCCATCCCTTCCCAGAGGGGAGCACATTCATCGAGAGGCTTCAACAATCAATTCAACAACCGCGGAAGGTATGATGTCGTTCCTTTTAACTCATTAAAGATAGAGAAAGAGAGCGAGCCTATTGTAGCCGGTAGACTAAGAAATTTTGCGGGATGTTGGGGCCAATTTACTAAAGACCCATGGATCCTTGAGGTTGTCTCTGATGGTTTGAAGCTAGACTTAATTGAGAGACCTGTACAAGTAATTGAACCGTGTAATATGTCATTCGGGGAATCTCAGACAATTTTGTGCAACGAGGAGATGCTAACTTACTGAAAAAAGGGGCGGTATCGGAGGTGGCGAACCCAGTGTTTATAAGTAGTCTCTTTGTCATTCCGAAGAAATCTGGTGGGTTTAGGCCAGTCATTAATTTAAAAGGGTTAAATCAGTACGTCACTCATCATCACTTCAAGATGGAAGGTCTTTCCTTTTTGAAACATCTTGTCCAACCGGGTGACTGGCTGGCGAAACTAGATTTAAAAGATGCCTATTTTACGGTGCCGATGCACCTTTCAGACCAAGAATTGTTACAGTTTAGATGGCAGGGAAAAGTTTATCAATTTAACTGTCTACCCTTTGGACTTTCATCGGCCCCGTGGGCCTTTACTAAATTACTAAAACCTTTGGTGGCCTTTTTTCGGGAAAGAGGGATCAGACTAGTGATCTACTTAGACGACATTTTAATACTAGGGTCATCCAAGGAGAAATTGACAGAGGACGTCGGCCTCGTCAGATCAGTTTTAGAGTCAGTGGGATTTATTGTAAACGAAGAAAAATCGAGTTGTGAGCCCTCCCAAAATATTGAATTCCTAGGATTGATTGTCGACACAATCGCGATGTCCCTGTCGCTTCCCCAACCCAAAGTAAAATCAGTAATTACCTCTTGTAGAAAACTCATTTCTCAATCGAAGCCCTCGTTGAGGGAAATTGCTAGCGTGATGGGGAATTTTTCGTGGGCGATACCAGCGGTGCCTTTTGCTAGAGCCCACTATCGCAATTTGCAAAGGCTTTATAACGACCGTTTAAAGCACACGGCGGATCTTGATACCAAAGTGAGCCTTTCAGAAGATGCCATCACAGACCTTCGTTGGTGGATCGCTCATTTACCTAGCGTCAATGGTAAATCTTTAACCACGGCCGAACCTTCACTCATTATTTTCTCCGACGCTTCTTTACTAGGGTGGGGCGCAGTTTGTAATAATGTGACGTCGAATGGCCCCTGGTCATTAGAGGATAGCAAGTGACACATAAACGAATTAGAGTTACAGGCCGCATTTAATGCGCTTCAGGCATTTACCCATTCGTTAAAAAATATAGCCGTTTTGCTCATGATGGACAACACGACGGCGGTGGCATACGTGAATAAGGCGGGGGGCACAAGGTCTAAAGAGATGTGTAAATTGGCAACAGAAATGGCTTCGTGGTGCGAGTCGAAGGGGATTTTACTTCAAGCCGCTTACCTTCCGGGATCTCTAAATTCCATTGCAGACATGGAGTCGAGACGCAGCCACGATGCGAGCGATTGGCAACTGGCAAAGACGGCCTTCAGGGCCATATCGGAGAAATGGCCGATCAACATAGACCTCTTTGCATCATCTTGGAACGCACAGACACCGAAATTTGCCAGCTGGTTCCCACAGCCCGGGGCATCCCTGAACGATGCGCTGTCATTCAGTTGGGTGGGGTTGAAAGGTTACGCGTTTCCCCCATTTTTCCTGATAAAGAATTGCCTCTCCAAAATCAGGAGGGAGAAGTCGGAAATAATTCTTGTTTGCCCGTACTGGCCCAGCCAGCCCTGGTTCCCAGTCCTTCTAGAGCTGGCATCGTCAACCCCGGCCATCTTCAGGCCATCGGAGAACCTGCTACTGTCGTCGCTGGGCGACCCACACCCACTCTGCATGAAGCCGACTTTCCTTCTGACCGCCTGGAAGTTGTCAGGAGACGTTTCGAAGGGAAAAATCTTCCGGAATCAGTTATTAAGCTACTATTGGCAGCCAACCGGAAGACCACACACATTGCTTACAAGTCCGCCTGGCGCTCTTGGCGTAATTGGTGTATGGGACAAAGTATCAATTCCGTGTCAATTAATATAAATAGTATCCTAAAATTTTTATCGGACGCGTTCGAATCTGGGAAAGCGTACAGCACAATTAATGTTTATCGCTCAATGTTGTCCGGCACGTACGACCAAATTGAAGGTTTTGATATAGGTTGCCATCCCCTCGTTCTAAAACTGATGAAAGGAATTTTCAACAGTAATCCCCCGAAGCCCAAATATTCTAACACGTGGGACTTGAATATAGTGCTGGATTATTTTAAAACAACCTCAAGCGAAGATCTCGGCCTGCTCCCATTAGCCTGCAAACTAGTTACTCTTCTATCATTTGCCACTATGCTAAGAGTCTCAGAATTGGCATCCATCGATAGGAAGTCGGTAATATTTTCGGACAACTCAGTTAATTTCTCTCTTTGCAAACCAAGGAAATCCCAAAGAGCTGGGCCGCTTAGGTCACTGACCGTGAAAAAACTAGAGGATCAATCAATCGATCCGGTCCACTGTTTAGGCCTCTATGTTCATGCAACAGACACCCTGAGAAGCGAAGTTAACGAGCACCGGCTGTTCATCGGCTCGGTGAAACCGCACAAACCCGTTACCGGGTCAACGATAGCTAGGTGGATTAAAAAGCAACTGGAAGAAGCGGGGGTAGATACATCCACCTTTTCAGCGCACTCAACGAGAGGCGCGGCAGCGTCCAAAGCAGCTACGCTTGGCGTGCCCATCCAATCAATATTAAGCGCAGCAGACTGGGCCTCTGAGTCCACCTTTTCAAGATTCTATCGTCGAGAAGTTGCAGAACCTACAGTAGCTGAGTTAATAATGGCGGGAGCTCCGAGTTAGGCTCAAGATGTTCGGTGCTTTAAAATCACAGTTGAAGTCGAACGAATTTTTGAATTACAATTAAAAATTGTTCGAGTGAGCGCGAAGCGCGAATGAGGAACAATTTGGATTGTATAAGAAAATAAGGAGACTTCAACTGTCTCAAAAACCCGCATGCCTACCCACCCTATTTAATAATCTTCTTGTCATTTGTTTACACAGATTTTATCAGAATCGCGGTGGCTTCAGAGGCGCCCACTAAGGAGGCACAGTAACCATCGCAAAGATCTGAGGATTAAAGGGCGTACACCAGACCAAGAAGACAAAAATTTAATTATCGTCTGCTGTAAAGAGCTAAAATAGACAAGGTCAACACACAGTTGAAGTCTCCTTATTTTCTTATACAATCCAAATTGTTCCTCATTCGCGCTTCGCGCTCACTCGAACAATTTTTAAGTCTGGCGATGGATATAACTTGTACCTCTCTGTCCTACAAATGGTTTATTCGCCAATTGGTATGATCAAAGGAAGATTAAGTAATCTAAACCAATCTGGCAAACAAAAAAGAGTCCACTTAAAGAGATTGCTTCAACCACCACTAACCACTAAGTACCGTCCTTATACGCACTGCGCAAGAATATCAGCAAACTAAACTCAATAGAGTAGATTCTACCAATCTGTCTTGGGCAATGGTGATTAAAATGCATCGACCGGGAATCGAAGCCGGGCCGCCCGCGTGGCAGGCGAGCATTCTACCACTGAACCATCAATGCTTGTCCCTCACGTATACTTCTTGATACAAATTGCACGACGACAACCCATCTATTGTAGCCGACTATCATGCCTAAGCTTGTTAGCTTTCATTACGGAAATCAAGGCTTGTGGCGATCAAAAGATCCAAGGAAATATAAAAAAATAACCTGACTAATCTGACTGACTCTTTCAAAAGACTAAATGTGTTCGTGTGATAATCAATCTTACCATCAGAATCTATTCCTTTATAAAAGACACCGTAGTTCCCAAAATATAACGATAGTAATTACATCGAAAATCAAGATTTCGTGGCGCAACGGTAGCGCGCCTGACTCCAGATCAGGAGGTTGCGTGTTCAAATCACGTCGAGATCAAGCAAAAATATTTCTTGTGAAGGTATGTTTGGGCTTATAGAACAGATACAACGTTCAAATAACATTAATCACCAATGGTTCAATATCTTGTTATCTCAACACACATGTATCCTGATTCAATTAGATTCTTAGTCAGATGTTTTTTTCTTTTTATCAAAATGTGACTTTAGATCTACACGTGACTACAGTTTTTGGAATGGGAGAGCATAGAACCAAGTGAGTTTACAAAAGGGGGAACATTTGCGTCTGAATGTCGATTACCACAGCAGTTGGAACACGACGAGTTTGAACCGATAACTATCTTGGGTTTCCACGATACAAACACAGAGTCTGGCGATGGATATAACGTGTACCTCTCTGTCCTACAAATGGTTTATTCGCCAATTGGTATGATCAAAGGAAGATTAAGTAATCTAAACCAATCTGGCAAACAAAAAAGAGTCCGCTTAAAGAGATTGCTTCAACCACCACTAACCACTAAGTACCGTCCTTATACGTACTGCGCAAGAATATCAGCAAACTAAACTCAATAGAATAGATTCTACCAATCTGTCTTGGGCAATGGTGATTAAAATGCATCGACCGGGAATCGAACCCGGGCCGCCCGCGTGGCAGGCGATCATTCTACCACTGAACCATCGATGCTTGCCCCTTACGTATACTTCTTGATACAAATTGCACGACGACAACCCATCTATTGTAGCCGACTATCATGCCTAAGCTTGTTAGCTTTCATTACGGAAATCAAGGCTTGTGGCGATCAAAAGATCCAAGGAAATATAAAAAAATAACCTGACTAATCTGACTGACTCTTTCAAAAGACTAAATGTGTTCGTGTGATAATCAATCTTACCATCAGAATCTATTCCTTTATAAAAGACACCGTAGTTCCCAAAATATAACGATAGTAATTACATCGAAAATCGAGATCTCTTGGCGCAACGGTAGCGCGCCTGACTCCAGATCAGGAGGTTGCGTGTTCAAATCACGTCGAGATCAAGCAAAATTATTTCTTGTGAAGGTATGTTTGGGCTTATAGAACAGATACAACGTTCAAATAACATTAATCACCATTGTTTCTATATCTTGTTATCTCAACACACATGTATCCTAATTCAATTTGAATCTTAGTCAGCTGTTTTTTTTTCTTTTTATCAAAATGTGACTTTAGATCTACACGGGACTACAGTTTTTGGAATGGGAGAGCATAGAACCAAGTGAGTTTACAAAAGGGGGAACATTTGCGTCTGAATGTCGATTACCACAGCAGTTGGAACACGACGAGTTTGAACCGATAACTATACTTGGGTTTCCACGATACAAACACAGAGTCTGGCGATGGATATAACTTGTACCTCTCTGTCCTACAAATGGTTTATTCGCCAATTGGTATGATCAAAGGAAGATTAAGTAATCTAAACCAATCTGGCAAACAAAAAAGAGTCCGCTTAAAGAGATTGCTTCAACCACCACTAACCACTAAGTACCGTCCTTATACGTACTGCGCAAGAATATCAGCAAACTAAACTCAATAGAGTAGATTCTACCAATCTGTCTTGGGTAATGGTGATTAAAATGCATCGACCGGGAATTGAATCCGGGCCGCCCGCGTGGCAGGCGAGCATTCTACCACTGAACCATCGATGCTTGCCCCTCACGTATACTTCTTGATACAAATTGCACGACGACAACCCATCTATTGTAGCCGACTATCATGCCTAAGCTTGTTAGCTTTCATTACGGAAATCAAGGCTTGTGGCGATCAAAAGATCCAAGGAAATATAAAAAAATAACCTGACTAATCTGACTGACTCTTTCAAAAGACTAAATGTGTTCGTGTGATAATCAATCTTACCATCAGAATCTATTCCTTTATAAAAGACACCGTAGTTACCAAAATTTATACGATAGTAATTACATATAAGAATTCAAGACTTCGTGGCGCAACGGTAGCGCGCCTGATTCCAGATCAGGAGGTTGCGTGTTCAAATCACGTCGAGATCAAGCAAATATATTTCTTGTGAAGGTATGTTTAGGCTTTTAAAACGGATACAACGTTCAAATAACATTAATCACCATTGTTTCTATATCTTGTTATCTCAACACACATGTATCCTAATTCAATTTGAATCTTAGTCAGCTGTTTTTTTTTTCTTTTTATCAAAATGTGACTTTAGATCTACACGGGACTACAGTTTTTGGAATGGGAGAGCATAGAACCAAGTGAGTTTACAAAAGGGGGAACATTTGCGTCTGAATGTCGATTACCACAGCAGTTGGAACACGACGAGTTTGAACCGATAACTATCTTGGGTTTCCACGATACAAACACAGAGTCTGGCGATGGATATAACTTGTACCTCTCTGTCCTACAAATGGTTTATTCGCCAATTGGTATGATCAAAGGAAGATTAAGTAGTCTAAACCAATCTGGCAAACAAAAAAGAGTCCGCTTAAAGAGATTGCTTCATCCACCACTAACCACTAAGTACCGTCCTTATACGTACTGCGCAAGAATATCAGCAAATTAAACTCAATAGAGTAGATTCTACCAATCTGTCTTGGGCAATGGTGATTAAAATGCATCGACTGGGAATCGAACCCGGGCCGCCCGCGTGGCAGGCGAGCATTCTACCACTGAACCATCGATGCTTGCCCCTCACGTATACTTCTTGATACAAATTGCACGACGACAACCCATCTATTGTAGCCGACTATCATGCCTAAGCTTGTTAGCTTTCATTACGGAAATCAAGGCTTGTGGCGATCAAAAGATCCAAGGAAATATAAAAAAATAACCTGACTAATCTGACTGACTTGCGATGATTGGACGATCACAATATAAACTCACACTGAAGTTACACCTATACTAACACTAACACAAACACAAAAACAAAGTAGATTATAAGGAAACTTTATTTACCACTTGTTGGGGAGTACACTGCCGGAATCACTCTGCCGGGATGAGGCAGAGCGTGGGCTTTTATACTTAGGGTTAGTTATTGCAACGCGCAATTGGCATTGCACCATCCGAAGCAACCTAAGTATCAAGGCTGAAAGCGCCTGCCTTGTCATAAAAGGCTGACGGCTTTCACCTTGAGAGGCAGAGCTCCCGCCTCCCTACATTCCTCCCTTACCCGAAGAAATTCTGGGTAGGAGGGCGAAACAAAACCCAATAAAATAATTGAACAAGGATAGCATATATTGTATAGAGAAAGCGATTGAATAATACATAATGGCAAAATATTATACCAACACCAAACGAGTAAAAGTGAAATAAGTATATAAGATAATTAACGAGATAATATATACATAAAAGAAACAATTAGACTGGGTTGTGGGGATTGATGATGGTGTCGTTCGAGTCCTCATAGTATCCGTATAAGGTACCAATGATTTCTCACGACACGGCACCATTTGGTCAGTATCTTCTTCTTCTTCTGCTTCCTCTCTTTCTTCATAATATTCTTCTTCCTCTTCGTCCACGATTTCTCCTTCTTCCAGTTCTTCCTCCATTGTTGCGTTTTGCCTTTCCGGGCTCCCTTCGTCTTCTTCTAAGTCGTCGATGTCTACCTCTTGGGACAGCAAGACCTTGATCTTGCCATCTTCGCTTTCGGGCTGTGGTAGACACGAAACTGAACACTCCTCTCTCCGTGGTGTCGCTTCGTATGTCGTCCTTGTCGTCCTCGTCGTCCTCGTCGTCCTCGTCGTCGATGATGAGGGTCTGCTGTTTGGTCTGCTTAGTATGCTGGTCCGGCGCGACATTTTTCTTTTTTCGAATCTTCTTCGGCTTCCGGAATGTCATCCCGTTCTAGGACAGGCTCGTCGTCTTCTATCTCCTCTCCCCGTTCTTCTTCACTGTCAGCCGGCTCTTCCTTTATCGGTTCAATCACAAACCCTACCGATTGTTCGATGCCCGGTAGATAGCGGGGGTCTGTGGTGATTTTCACTTTTTCTTCGTTGTCGGAGATGATTCTTGCCGGAATTCTTCTGATTTTTGCTTGCACGTCTAGAATCACAAATGTTCCTTTTCGGCGTTGTGCCGTAAAGGCAAAAGTCTTTTTTAGCACAGTTGCGTCTTCACACATTGTAAACTAAATTGTGAGTGTTACAGTGCGGTCGTTGCTGTTTTTAAATACAACGGCTCTCTTTGTCTTGCAAAAATAGGTCAAAAGATGATGCGCAATGACCGCGCAAACATAACACAATTTTGTAGTGAAAACATATACATGATTTATGTTGATAGACAAAGGTGAAGAATTAAGAGATGTCATATGAAAAAGAAAATGGTTGAATGCTACTAGATGTACTTTGTCCTTATTGAAACTCGACTCGAAACACATAGCGTATAGAGTTTTCTTTTCTACGGATGATATACTGGTACGGGACATGCTGAAGGATTTATGTGTAAGATAGCGGTAAATTATTACACGGGTCAAAAGAGAAAGTTTCATGTGGTGATTTAGTGTATACAGGTAACATGTGGTAGCTGAAGACTGTGTGTATAAAAGAGAAAGTATTTGTTTTTAAACGGTAAATCAGAATTGAAAGTTTAATTAATGCGATTGAATTGAGGTTGGAATTTTTTAAGAAAGGGAAAACTACTTAGAGCAATGGAAATGGAAATTTTTTTTTTCTTGTTTTTTGTTTTTCTTTGTTTTTTTTTTTATTTTGTTTTGTTTTGTTTGTTTTATTTATTTTTTTTATTTTTTTTCCTTTTCTTTTTTAAGAGTTTTAAAGAGCTTGTGGTCGGGGTTTTTTGTCGATGGCCATAGAACTTTGATAGAACTGAATTTGCGATGAAAAAGGAATGATCGAACCTTAGGTCTTTAGGCTTAGGATGTACAATTTACAGAATGACAGAATTGAGACATTGACAGAATTGGCAAACAGACAATAAACACAAAAGTTTTTTGTTTCAAATTTTTGTTTTGTTTTGTCTAGTTTTAACAGAAGGTTCTGGTTGAGGATTGCTTTTGGTGGGGTTTGTGGAGTTTTAGGTGGGCGGCCTCTACGTTTATGGATTACACTTGGGTTAGGTATATATATATTTTTTTGATTTGAGGTGTACCCCAAAGTTTAGCTATTATAGGGGTGGTAACTCAAACCACTACTTCATTTGGATTTTCTGTTACCAACTTAATCCCATTTACATGTACAACAAATTTGTCCTTGGATATTGTACTGGCTACGTTGTTAATTAATTTTATAATTTCATAATTAAGATCAGATAATTTTTTAGATATTATGTAAGTGTTGTAGAATCTAGTGCTGACCGCTAGATGTCATGCCACCTAGAGCGAGCATATCCCCGCTATGCAGAGTCCCAATACAGCAGTCTTCGACACACACTTGTCTTTATAACATGGTGTCAGAAGTGTGCTCTCACAACTCGACGGTGTTGAGTCGTAACCGCGTGGTTTGTGAGTATTGAACTGCATCCTTCTTTATCGTACGCATCCTCCGTGTTGTTGAACTGCATCCGTCTTTATCTCGTGCATCCGTTTGTCTTGCACCATTTTCTTGAAATGTCGTCTTCGTTGAGGGCTCCTGAACCTTTTTCTTTCGGGGCCAGTGATTTGGCGGCCCAGTGGGGTATGTGGCGTAAACAGTTTTCGTGGTACTTGGTGGCTACAAATAGCGGCCTTAACGTGGATGAAGAGCAAATGGTGGGCGTGCTCATCACTCTTCTTGGCAGTGAGGGCCTCAAAATTTACGAAACTTTTGTGTTCAATCCAGCCACCGATGCCAGAAAAATTGAGCCGGTGTTAGACAAATTCACTGCCCATTTTGAGCCCCGACGTAGTGAAGTTTTCGAGCGTTTTAAATTCCTGCGTCGTCATCAACTCCCTGGTGAAACTTTTGATGCGTGGTTGATTGATCTTCGTGGTCTCGTGAACTCATGTGGCTATGGTACTGGTGTTGATTCGGTCTTACGGGACCAGATAGTACTCGGTGTGGCTGATCCTTATGTCCGTGAAAAGCTGTTGTACGAAAAAGATTTGCTGCTCGCCACTGCGTGTGAAATTGTGCGTGCATGTGAGTCATCGAAAGCCCAGCTCAGCCAAATCAACACACCGTCGACAGCAGAAGCCGCTCACGCCATTCAGAGTCGACCTGGTGGCCGGAAGGTTGAGAGAAAGCCGGATTCATCATTCAGAGCTCAGCATGAGCAGCAGCCGTCCGCTAATCAACACCCAGCCCAGCAGTATCCCAAGTGTAAAGATTGCGGTCGTTCCCATAGAAAAAATCAGTGTCGGGTCACCAATGTTACGTGTTTTAACTGCAACGTGGTCGGCCATGTATCTAGTTGCTGTCCGAATCCACCCAAGCCCCGCCAGATGTCGACACGTCAAGCACCAAGCCCCGCGGCCAAAGTTCATGCTGTGGAGGAGGAGACGCACTGGATTGGTGATGTCGATCGTGGCGGTACGGCGATGGCCCTCCCACGGTCAGTTGAAGAAAGTTACTACGTCTCTCATTCCCTAACGTCATCTGGTGGTGAGTCTGAGTGGCGCCAAGAAGTGACAGTAGATGGCGTTAAAGTTAACTTCAAGCTTGATTCGGGCGCCACATGCAACATTCTGCCGTATGAGTCATTTTCTCGGCTGCCCAAAACACGCCGCTGTCTTCGCCCTGGGCCCATTGTTCGCAGTTATCGTTCACAAGATGGCCTCTTACGCGTGCTCGGATTGCACACAGCCAAGGTGGTTCACAGAGGCGCTTTATTTGTCATCGACTTTGTCGTAGTTGACGAGCCTGGCCAGCCACCCCTTCTAGGACTCCCGTCTTGCGACAAGCTGAACTTGATTCGGCGAGTCGATGCTGTTCAGTCGCCAGTAGAAGCTCCGCTGCCGCCAATCGTCGTGGAATTCATGGACGTCTTCGAAGGATTAGGTAAATTACCTGTCGAACACGACATTAGGCTGCTGTCGGGTGCTAATCGCGTGGATCCTGTTGTGTGTGCAGCCAGTCGACTTCCGTTCCGGCTGGAGGATCGCGTTTTCAAGAAGTTGGACGAAATGGTCAACGACAAAATCCTCACCCCCGTGCAAGAGCCAACTGAGTGGGTCAGCCGAATGATGGTGGTGGGAAAGCCGGACGGTGATGTCCGTATTTGTCTGGACCCGTTTGAGCTCAACAAGGCTATTCAACGTCAACATTTTGCCGTCCCCACCATTGAGCAGCTGTTCAGCAAGTTGGGTAAGGCTCGATATTTTTGCAGCCTTGATGCTGCGTCTGGTTTCTATCAGATTCCTTTGTCTGATGCAGCGTCCTATTTGTGCACAATGGCCACTCCGAAAGGCCGTTATCGCTTCCTCCGGCTGCCGTTTGGATTGAAGTCAGCCCCTGAAATTTATCTTCAGACGATGAACGA
This sequence comes from Daphnia pulex, assembly GCF_021134715.1. Classification (NCBI taxonomy): domain Eukaryota; kingdom Metazoa; phylum Arthropoda; class Branchiopoda; order Diplostraca; family Daphniidae; genus Daphnia; species Daphnia pulex. The sequence continues at coordinate 9,082,995 of NC_060026.1, read as the reverse complement.
CTTGTTTGGAGACCTGTCCGGCGTACTCATCTACTTTGATGATTTCCTTGTAACGGGTGAAACGGAGGAGGAACTTCTAGCCAACCTTCGTCAAGTGTTTGTACGTTGCCGTCTCCATGACTTGAAGCTTCAGTTAAAAAAGTGCAAATTCTTCCTCCAGGAGCTCCCGTGGCTAGGCCATGTCATTGGCCAGGGAATTTTAAAGCCGGACCCTCTCAAGATTTCGGCAATTGTGGAAATGCCTGATCCAACTTGTCCGGCAGATCTCGTCCGTCTCCTGGGCATGGTGACATACCTGGACAAATTCTGCCAAAATCTCGCGGGTCTGACACGACCCTTACGTGACTTGCTCAAAGCAGACGCAGCGTGGGTGTGGGAAGAGCCCCAGAAGATGGCCCTTGGTCAGCTAAAAAGTGCATTGTCGTCTCTTCCAGTGCTACGACTGTTTGACCACTCACTGCCCTTGGTTGTGTCCGTTGATGCGTCTCCCGTCGGCATCGGTGCAGTGTTGCTTCAAAATAACCAACCGATCGCGTACTCGTCAACGTCGTTAACCGATACTCAAAAACGGTACTTTCAGATCGAAAAGGAGCTGTTGGCGGTCCAGTTTGGACTCATGCGCTTCCGGCAGTACGTCTATGGCCAAATGGTGGTGGTTGAAACCGATCACAAGCCGTTGGTTGGCCTCCTGGAGAAGCCCATTGCGTCTTGTTCCCCGAGAATCCAGCGGATGCGTCTTCAACTCCAGCGATTTGATTTCCAGCTCGTCTACAAGCCGGGCAAGGAGCTGTTTATCGCCGACACGCTTAGTCGGGCTCCGTCGCCCCGCCTCTTTACCGATGACGTCACTCAAGACTGTGAGGAGCAGGTTCACGCTGTTCTTGACCTGATAATTCCTCATGATTCAACTCGTGTCAAATTTGCTGCAGCAACAATGGCAGACCCGACTCTCCGTCTCCTGAAAGAAGTCCTTCGGCGTGGATGGCCTGATCACAAGGCCCAGTGTCCGGTGGCCGTTAAGCCGTTCTGGCCAGTACGCCACCACTTGTCTGAAGCTGATGGTCTGCTACTCAATGGCAGCCGGTTGGTGGTTCCGATTTCGCTTCGGCAGGAAGTGTTGGCCGGAATACACGACGGCCATTTTGGAGAGGTGAAGTGCATCTTACGGGCCAAATCGGCCGTTTATTGGCCCGGGTGTGACGAGCAAATTCGCAACATGGTGGCCAGCTGTTCGACCTGCCAAACGCATCGCCATCGAAACCCAGCGCAGCCTCTTCGTCCAGTGCCGTTGCCGGTTCATGCATTTCAGTGGGTGTCGGCTGACATTTTTCTACATGGTGGCGTCAACTACCTCCTGATTGTTGACGCATATAGCAAGTGGCCGGCATGCGTTCCGTTGCGCAGTTTATCGTCGTCGTCCGTCGTCGCCGAAATGGAACGCATATTTAGTGACTTTGGCGTTCCGGAAATTGTCATGTCCGACAATGGCTCTCAGTTCGATTGCGCCGAATTTCGAGAGTTCTGCGAGGGCCGTGCCGTTCGGTCAGTGACGTCCAGCCCAACCTACGCACAGTCCAATGGTCTGGTGGAGCGCCACATACAGACAGTAAAAAAGACGCTCCTAAAAATGTTTACGGATGGCCGGTCTCTGTGGGAGGCCTTGGCGGCCATTCGGTCAACTCCAATATCGTCGGAACTGCCGTCTCCGGCAGTGTTATTGCAGGGACGCCACCTTCGTGGCAGCTTGCCGTTTCTGCAGGATCGTCTGGTTCCACAATTTGTATCTGCCAAGTTCGTTCACGGCCAGCTCCAGCGTCGTCAGGCTACGGCTTGTTTCACTCACGGCGGTCGTCCGGATGTTCGTGGGTCGGCGCTCATTGTCGGTCAACGTGTCCGGGCGTTCGTCTCTGGATTGTGGTTACCAGGTGCCGTCGAAGCTGTTTGCAGCGAACCGGACTCATATGTCGTTCGGTTGGCGGATGGGCGAGCTTTTCGTCGGACGCGCCGCGATATAAATCTTGACAACTCGCCGTCGGCAGGATTGGCCGTGGGTCAACAGAGTGGTGGTGCTGCTGTAATCCAGTCTGCTGTTCGCGGTTATCGCCCCGCCCCTGCTAATCATCTGCTGCCGGCCCTGTCTTGGTCTCCGCCTGCCCGCGCTGTGAATGTTCCAGTTGCCCAGCCGCTTCCGGTAGCCCTGGGTCAACCGTCAGTGATGCCACAGCCTCCGCCGGTCTTTGTCAATCCGGCGCCCGGCCCGGCAACCCCTGCAAGGCAACGAGCAGCGCCCGTCTCAACCGACCAGCGTGCTACCGTCCAGCTGCCCGCTGTCCAGTCAACCCTGACTGCATCAAGTCCGCTGGCCGTTGCGCCTCATCGTCCGGGATCGACTCGCTCTGGTCGCCCTTATCTCAAGCCGTCTTAATTGTATGTGTGCGATTCCGTGTTCGTTGTCCTGGCTGCTTTGCTAGTGACACTTTTGGCTGTTTTGCTATACTTTCACTCATGGAATTCATCGTCTAATTCTCAATTTTGTTTTCTTCCTGCGTCTCGTCCCATTGTTCATGTCATTTCGTGTCCTATCTCATTGTTCATTTCATAGTGATTGTTCTCTGGTTTTCGTCCCATTGTTCATGTCATGTCGTGTTTTCCTCATTGTTCATTTCATTGTGTTTATTGTCTTGTTCGGCATGTTAGTTGTCGTTCATTTATGTGTAATCAGTGTGCGAGGGGGAGATGTTGTAGAATCTAGTGCTGACCGCTAGATGTCATGCCACCTAGAGCGAGCATATCCCCGCTATGCAGAGTCCCAATACAGCAGTCTTCGACACACACTTGTCTTTATAACAGTAAGGTCCTATCCATCTATTACTAAATTTTCCTGTAGTTGCGTGCGCTTTTAAAAGAACGTGATCGTTGATGTTTAATTTCACTAATTTACTCCCTTGATCATAAGATTGTTTTTGCTTTACTTGTGCTTTTTCTAATTTTTCTTTTGAATACTATAGAGCCTTTCTCCAATGTCTTTCGTAGTCATCATCGTCTTCAAAAACTTGAACGTTTGGTGTTATCGCAATGTCGTTTGGTATAATTGGGTTACGTTTAAAGAATAGATTAAATGGGCAACTATCGATGCTTGAGGGTTGCGAAGTGTTATAAGCGAATGTCACAAAATCGAGGTACATATCCCAAGACTCTGGTTCTTCGTTAACATAGCAAGCAAGCATATCACATAGTGTGCGATTGAATCTTTCTACAAGACCATCTGTTTGTGGATGGTAACTAGTGGTCTTGATCTGCTTGATTTTAAATAATACACAGATATGAGAGATAAGTTTTGAAAGAAAATTGGTACCTTGATCGGTTAGTACTCTTTCTGTTGGACCATATTTAGTATACACTTTCTTTACTAAGTGTTCAGCTATCGTATAAGCTTTTTGATTCTCCATTGGAATTGTCATAACAAATCTACTTGCATAATCAGACAGAACTAATATATATTTGTTTCCATTACTGCTTTCCGTGACCGGTCCAACTACATCCATTGCGATCTGTTCCCAAACTTTGGTTACAGGTGGCAAAGGTTTAAGTGGTGCTTTAATTGATCCGTAGGCTTTACGTTTAGCACACGTGATACAATTGCTCACGTATGCTTTAACGTCGTTGCCTAGTCCGGGCCAAAGGTATTGGCGTTTAATTCTCGCTAAGCTCTTCGCAACTCCTAAATGCCCTGCTAACATGTGGCCATGATTCATTTTAAGTATTTCCTGTATTTTGTCTTTTGGCACTACAATCTTCCCATCATAAGTTACTAGTAACCCTGCATTATCAAAATGAAACTCTTCTTTATCGTTTTCGCATTCATTAATTTTTCGTATTATTTCCTTGCAATATTCGTCATTACGTTGAGCTGCTATCCAATCGTTTTGCATTACTTCGGGTTTTAATATAGCGCCTATTACTGGGAGCGGTTTTCTACTTAAACCATCTGCGTTCTGATTCTCCTGGCCAGGACGGTGTATAAGGGTCATGTTGTAAGCTTGCATTTCGTATGCCCAACGTGCTAATCTTCCATGTGGGTCCTTCTTCTTCATCAACGTTTCTAACGGCTTATGATCTGTAAATACCTTAAAAGTTCTACCATAAAGATATGGTCTGAAATGCTCTAATGCATGTACAATGGCTAAACATTCTTTTTCTGAAATATTCCAAATTCGTTCTCGTTCGTCTAAATGTCGCGAAGTATATGCTATCACTACTTCGTGTTCCCCGTGTATGGCTTCTGGATCCGTTTTTGAGGGCGGTAAATACTGTATCTGCGCTAATACTGCACCAATCCCGTATCCCGAGGCGTCCGCGTAGACTAGAAATTCCCGGGTAAAATCTGGATACCTCAGAAGTGGATTGCTGGTTAGGCAATGTTTGATACGTTGAAAGGCGTCCCTTTCTCTCTCGCCCCATACCCATGCAGTATCTTTTTTCGTTAGTTCTGTCAAATAATGAGCAATTTCAGCGTACTCGCGTACGAATTTACGATAATAATTCGCCAAACCTAAAAAGGACGATAATTGCTTATCGCTCAACGGTTCAGGGTAGTTTAGTATGGAACGTGTTTTCCCGTCGTCGGGATGAAATCCACTAGCTGTGATAATATGTCCTAAGTACTTAATCTTTGTTTTAAAGAAGTCACATTTACTCAATTTAAGTTTAAGATTCTCTTGTGTTAGCAGATCGAATACTATCCGCAAGTGTCGAATGTGGTCATCCATCGTTTTACTAAAAACGATGATGTCGTCCAGGTAAACAAGGACAAATTCGTACAAGACATCCTTAAATAAGGTGTTCATCTCCCTCTGGAAAGTACTTGGAGCATTGCACAAACCAAAAGGCATGCAGTTGAACTCGTAGAGCCCATACTCGCATATGAAAGCAGTTTTGTATTTATGCTTTTCCTCTATTTCGATTTGCCAATATCCACTGAGCAAATCCAGAGTTGAAAAATATTTCGCGCCGTGAAGGCTATCGATAATCAATTGAATATTCGGAATTGGATATCTGTCTTTAACTGTCACATTGTTTAGCGGACGATAATCAACACAAAACCTCATTTGACCTTCTTCCTTCTTGGCTACTAGCAAGATAGGACAGGCAAATGGGCTGGTACTTGGTCATAATATTATTTCTTAACATATCCTCAATCTGTTTTTTCACTACTAATCTCAATCTCTCTGGAGTGCGCCTCATGGGCATAACATCTGGTAACTGCGTTGTATGAATAGAATGTTTAATCGATTTCGCTTTACCCAGTTCATTAATATTTTCGGTGAAAAGCGAAAAATAATTAATCAACAGGTTTTTCAAGTTTTCTTTTTGCTCTACTGGAACTCCTGCTAAATCGAGCTGTGGAGGCGTGGCTATACTGATTGAACATATTGATAAAGGGGGTATGATCAAGCTTCTTAATTCATTCTCATGCGCATAACTAATACTACGTTCACTTGGGTTAATAACAATCTTGTTTGCTGCTAAGAAATCATAACCTAAAATACAACCTTCATCTAGATCTGTTATAACATAAAACTGGTGAATAAATGGATGTCTACGGGCTAACCTAACGCTTAATTCATATCTACCTATAGGTTTTACAAGTTCACCTGAAACTGTTCTAAATAACTGTACGTTAGGGTCAGAAACTTCTAATTCTTTAATATCCTTATATGGAATACGGACAAGTAAACGATGTGCTAGAAAGCTTGCAGCTGCGCCAGTGTCGATTAATGCTTGTGTCTTAAGATTATTAAAAGTTACGGGTATCCTCATTAATTGAGCTACACTAGCGATTATAGGTATATTATTTACATTTGGAGCGGTTAAAAGTCCTATGGTCGCTGTTGGGTTGTTTCTGGTGGATTTGTTCGACATTCTCTAGCGTAATGTCCACGTTTACCACATGCATAACATTCGATATCGCGTCTATTCCTAACTTCTCTTTGTTGCTCGTATCCTCCGTTTGTTCTTGGTCTAGCACCGTTGTAAGGGGCTGATCGAAAATGCGATTGGTTTGGGCGGTAATTTGCGGGTGTACTACGTTGGTCCGAAAAATTTCTATTACGTTGGAAATTACTGTTATCCGAAAATCTTCTTCTATAAAAATCGTTATTTGGGCGCGGAAACTGGGTTCTACCTGTTTGGCTACTGGAATAATTTTGACGTACTGGAGTCTGTTCGTTATGCTGTCGCTCATCAGAATTTGTATTGTATCTATTTCCGCTTGGGCTTCGTGAACGATAATAGGTGTTATTCCTACCTTTATCCCGTGAGTAACTACTATCCGTATTCTGTCGTTGTTGGGAGGGTTGCTGAAAACGTATCCGACCTTCAGAATGTGAACGCCTACGATCACCTGAAGGTGACCGATGTCGGTTATATGCCTCAGTAATGGCCACTGTAGGTAGGACAACTGCCGGTGTTTCCTGTTGAGGGGTGGGATCGATATTTAGTTCTGCTAATTGCTTTTCAAGTTTCGAAAGTTTATTTTTCTTTCTCTGAAGCTCAATGTCTTGTTCATCTTCGTGAGCCGAAATACCTGCGATTGTAGCTTTTAGACTTTTGGTCTCATTCTGTTCCATTCTATTCACTATAGTTTCTGCTGCATAAACTATCTCGCAAACATCTTCATATGAGCTATTTACATCAATTCTCGTCCATACAACCTGTACTATTTTTGGTAACAAGCCCTTAAGAAGTATCTTTTGTTTGGCTTCTCCTCTAATTTTCTTAAGTGATCTAGCCAGAACTACGGCTTCAGGGGGTGCAATTGTCTCATCAAGAACGATTTCTTTTCCATGAATAATGTCATACAAATGATTAAGTCTCGAAACATATGTTTGGGTACTTTGATCAGGCGTTTGTTTTAATTCATTTAGTTGTTTTTTAAGATTCTCGATTTCTGTTTCTGTTAAAAATCTGCTAATGAGGGCTTTTTCCCACGCATCGTAATCTTCTTTATCCGCAGCGTGATCTATGTAGTCACTGTGCCAATCCGCGGCATCGCCTCTTAATCTGTCTGAAAAATATTTAATTTTATCCTTGGCGCTCCATCCTGCGCTTTGAGCTACTCTTTCGGCGTCTTTTAACCAATTATTTATGAGCTGATCTCCTCTTTTTCCTTTGTATACGGGAATTGATTTTCGTTCATCCTGTGAGTATAGTTCACGGAGATGACTTTTGGTCAATGGAACATTGTTTGGATCGGGCGAAGGTGCTCTAGGGCCTTGTTGTTGGTTTGAAGGATTTTGTATAGGAGCGGTCGGTGGTGTTGGAGGAATCGGGGGAGTCGGAGTCATGTTTAGGGGTTGAGTGATTTGTGCTGTCTGTTGTGCTAATTGTTGTTGTAACGTGGCTATATCTAAGTTCAATCCTTTGTTAATTTGCCTTAAAGAGTCTACTGATAATTCTTTAGTGGCGACGTCTTGTTGTAATTTTGTTAATTGGGTAGTTAATTGTACGTTCTGGTCGCTTAGGTCTGTCAAGTTAGCTAAGTTATCGTTGATAGCCTTATTTAACTCCACGTTCAGTTGAGAATTTTTGTTTTTTAGTTCGATAATTTCGCTGTCAGCTACTTTACAGGAGTTTTCTAGGGAGTCGTGTTTAATACCTAACGCGTTGTAGCTATCAACGAGTTGTTTTATTTTATCCTTTGAATCGTTTTCTAGCTGGGTTAAAGTGTCTTTCAAATTTTTAATATACTCGTCCCTCTTTAGTAAAATGTCTTCCGCTTTCTCTAAATCCTTCTTTACTACTTCGTATTCGTTAAAAAATGATTTACTTTCACTACTCGTCTGATGATCCTCTACTTTGCTATTTAATTCTGCTATCCGAGCTGCTTGCTTAACGTTGGAGCTTTGTGGATTGTCTACCTCTGTTGTTAATCGAGTATTATCGATAAAACAATCTGCTAATTTTTTAGAAAGATCTCGTCTTACGCTATCGACTTCTCTCTCACTTTTTGCTTTTTGGGTTTCTAATTGTACTTCAAGGCTATTCGCATAATTTTCCAGAGATAACTGTTTAAAAATCAATTCACGTCTGAAGACTTTAAAAGCTTTGTTTCTGAATTCGACTTCCTTACTGTGTGCTGTTCGTATATTTTGAATCAACGGCTCATACACTAAGGAATCTCCTTTTAACTGCACTAAATATGTTACTATATTGTCGACTACTTTTTCCTTTGCCTCACCGGTTATATATTGAGATCCCCCTAATTCTTTTTTATAAAATTCGTACGTATATTGTTTTAATGAATTGTATACTTGACTTTTGATGTCTTTCTGTTTCGCAAGAAAATCGCTTCTTGTCACTCGTCTGGTAGATGTCCTATCTGCGACGTCTTTTGTAAGTTTAATTAACTCGTTCCACTGTGATAAAAATCTATCTCTAATGGGTAAAATATTTTGTGGAAGGGATCTTATGTAACTGTCTTCTTCTAAATCTATCTCCCCTATCAGGGACTCGTTTAAAGCAGCATAAGATGTATCTTTAGAAGGTAAGGTAGGAGTCGTCATTCACTTACCGCTTTGGTGTTTCTCTTCCTTCCTCGATGATTGTTGAAAAGTCGGATGTTCGAAGCCAAACTGGCACGTTCACCAATTTGTGATGATTGGACGATCACAATATAAACTCACACTGAAGTTACACTTATACTAACACAAACACAAACACAAACACAAAGTAGATTATAAGGAAACTTTATTTACCACTTGTTGGGGAGTACACTGCCGGAATCACTCTGCCGGGATGAGGCAGAGCGTGGGCTTTTATACTTAGGGTTAGTTATTGCAACGTAGATAAAGACACGTATACAGTTGCACCATCACCAGGATGTGGTGGTACAAGAAGAGAAAGATGTTTGTCGGATGACGCAATTGGCATTGCACCATCCGAAGCAACCTAAGTATCAAGGCTGAAAGCGCCTGCCTTGTCATAAAAGGCTGACGGCTTTCACCTTGAGAGGCAGAGCACCCGCCTCGCTACAGACTCTTTCAAAAGACTAAATGTGTTCGTGTGATAATCAATCTTACCATCAGAATCTATTCCTTTATAAAAGACACCGTAGTTCCCAAAATATAACGATAGTAATTACATCGAAAATCAAGATTTCGTGGCGCAACGGTAGCGCGCCTGACTCCAGATCATGAGGTTGCGTGTTCAAATCACGTCGAGATCAAGCAAAAATATTTCTTGTGAAGGAATGTTTTGGCTTTTAAAACGGATACAACGTTCAAATAACATTAATCACTATTGTTTCTATATCTTTTTATCTCAACACACATGTATCCTAATTCAATTTGAATCTTAGTCAGCTGTTTTTTTTTCTTTTTATCGAAATGTGACTTTAGATCTACACGGGACTACAGTTTTTGGAATGGGCGAGCATAGAACCAAGTGAGTTTACAAAAGGGGGAACATTTGCGTCTGAATGTCGATTACCAAAGCAGTTGGAACACGACGAGTTTGAACCGATAACTATCTTGGGTTTCCACGATACAAACACAGAGTCTGGCGATGGATATAACTTGTACCTCTCTGTCCTACAAATGGTTTATTCGCCAATTGGTATGATCAAAGGAAGATTAAGTAATCTAAACCAATCTGGCAAACAAAAAAGAGTCCGCTTAAAGAGATTGCTTCAACCACCACTAACCACTAAGTACCGTCCTTATACGCACTGCGCAAGAATATCAGCAAACTAAACTCCATAGAGTAGATTCTACCAATCTGTCTTGGGCAATGGTGATTAATATGCATCGACCGGGAATCGAACCCGGGCCGCCCACGTGGCAGGCGAGCATTCTACCACTGAACCATCAATGCTTGTCCCTCACGTATACTTCTTGATACAAATTGCACGACGACAACCCATCTATTGTAGCCGACTATCATGCCTAAGCTTGTTAGCTTTCATTACGGAAATCAAGGCTTGTGGCGATCAAAAGATCCAAGGAAATATAAAAAAATAACCTGACTAATCTGACTGACTCTTTCAAAAGACTAAATGTGTTCGTGTGATAATCAATCTTACCATCAGAATCTATTCCTTTATAAAAGACACCGTAGTTCCCAAAATATAACCATAGTAATTACTTATAAAAATCAAGATTTCGTGGCGCAACGGTAGCGCGCCTGACTCCAGATCAGGAGGTTGCGTGTTCAAATCACGTCGAGATCAAGCAAAAATATTTCTTGTGAAGGTATGTTTGGGCTTATAGAACAGATACAACGTTCAAATAACATTAATCACCATTGGTTCAATATCTTGTTATCTCAACACACATGTATCCTAATTCAATTTGAATTGTAGTCAGCTGCTTTTTTTTCTTTTTATCAAAATGTGACTTTAGATCTACACGGGACTACAGTTTTTGGAATGGGAGAGCATAGAACCAAGTGAGTTTACAAAAGGGGGAACATTTGCGTCTGAATGTCGATTACCACAGCAGTTGGAACACGACGAGTTTCAACCGATAACTATCTTGGGTTTCCACGATACAAACACAGAGTCTGGCGATGGATATAACTTGTACCTCTCTGTCCTACAAATGGTTTATTCGCAAATTGGTATGATCAAAGGAAGATTAAGTAATCTAAACCAATCTGACAAACAAAAAAGAGTCCGCTTAAAGAGATTGCTTCAACCACCACTAACCACTAAGTACCGTCCTTATACGTACTGCGCAAGAATATCAGCAAACTAAACTCACTAGAGTAGATTCTACCAATCTGTCTTGGGCAATGGTGATTAAAATGCATCGACCGGGAATCGAACCCGGGCCGCCCGCGTGGCAGGCGAGCATTCTACCACTGAACCATCGATGCTTGCCCCTCACGTATACTTCTTGATACAAATTGCAAGACGACAACCCATCTATTGTAGCCGACTATCATGCCTAAGCTTGTTAGCTTTCATTACGGAAATCAAGGCTTGTGGCGATCAAAAGATCCAAGGAAATATAAAAAAATAACCTGACTAATCTGACTGACTCTTTCAAAAGACTAAATGTGTTCGTGTGATAATCAATCTTACCATCAGAATCTATTCCTTTATAAAAGACACCGTAGTTCCCAAAATATAACGATAGTAATTACAACAAAAACCAAGATTTCGTGGCGCAACGGTAGCGCGCCAGGCTCCAGATCAGGAGGTTGCGTGTTCAAATCACGTCGAGATCAAGCAAAAATATTTCTTGTGAAGGTATGTTTAGGCTTTTAAAACGGATTCAACGTTCAAATAACATTAATCACCATTGTTTCTATATCTTTTTATCTCAACACACATGTATCCTAATTCAATTTGAATCTTAGTCAGCTGTTTTTTTTTCTTTTTATCAAAATGTGACGTTAGATCTACACGGGACTACAGTTTTTGGAATGGGAGAGCATAGAACCAAGTGAGTTTACAAAAGGGGGAACATTTGCGTCTGAATGTCGATTACCACAGCAGTTGGAACACGACGAGTTTGAACCGATAACTATCTTGGGTTTCCACGATACAAACACAGAGTCTGGCGATGGATATAACTTGTACCTCTCTGTCCTACAAATGGTTTATTCGCCAATTGGTATGATCAAAGGAAGATTAAGTAATCTAAACCAATCTGGCAAACAAAAAAGAGTCCGCTTAAAGAGATTGCTTCAACCACCACTAACCACTAAGTACCGTCCTTAGACGTACTGCGCAAGAATATCAGCAAACTAAACTCAATAGAGTAGATTCTACCAATCTGTCTTGGGCAATGGTGATTAAAATGCATCGACCGGGAATCGAACCCGGGCCGCCCGCGTGGCAGGCGAGCATTCTACCACAGAACCATGGATGCTTACCCCTCACGTATACTTCTTGATACAAATTGCACGACGACAACCCATCTATTGTAGCCGACTATCATGCCTAAGCTTCTTAGCTTTCATTACGGAAATCAAGGCTTGTGGCGATCAAAAGATCCAAGGAAATATAAAAAAATAACCTGACTAATCTGACTGACTCTTTCAAAAGACTAAATGTGTTCGTGTGATAATCAATCTTACCATCAGAATCTATTCCTTTATAAAAGACACCGTAGTTCCCAAAATATAACCATAGTAATTACTTATAAAAATCAAGATTTCGTGGCGCAACGGTAGCGCGCCTGACTCCAGATCAGGAGGTTGCGTGTTCAAATCACGTCGAGATCAAGCAAAAATATTTCTTGTGAAGGTATGTTTGGGCTTATAGAACAGATACAACGTTCAAATAACATTAATCACCATTGGTTCAATATCTTGTTATCTCAACACACATGTATCCTAATTCAATTTGAATTGTAGTCAGCTGCTTTTTTTTCTTTTTATCAAAATGTGACTTTAGATCTACACGGGACTACAGTTTTTGGAATGGGAGAGCATAGAACCAAGTGAGTTTACAAAAGGGGGAACATTTGCGTCTGAATGTCGATTACCACAGCAGTTGGAACACGACGAGTTTCAACCGATAACTATCTTGGGTTTCCACGATACAAACACAGAGTCTGGCGATGGATATAACTTGTACCTCTCTGTCCTACAAATGGTTTATTCGCAAATTGGTATGATCAAAGGAAGATTAAGTAATCTAAACCAATCTGACAAACAAAAAAGAGTCCGCTTAAAGAGATTGCTTCAACCACCACTAACCACTAAGTACCGTCCTTATACGTACTGCGCAAGAATATCAGCAAACTAAACTCACTAGAGTAGATTCTACCAATCTGTCTTGGGCAATGGTGATTTAAATGCATCGACCGGGAATCGAACCCGGGCCGCCCGCGTGGCAGGCGAGCATTCTACCACTGAACCATCGATGCTTGCCCCTCACGTATACTTCTTGATACAAATTGCAAGACGACAACCCATCTATTGTAGCCGACTATCATGCCTAAGCTTGTTAGCTTTCATTACGGAAATCAAGGCTTGTGGCGATCAAAAGATCCAAGGAAATATAAAAAAATAACCTGACTAATCTGACTGACTCTTTCAAAAGACTAAATGTGTTCGTGTGATAATCAATCTTACCATCAGAATCTATTCCTTTATAAAAGACACCGTAGTTCCCAAAATATAACCATAGTAATTACTTATAAAAATCTAGATTTCGTGGCGCAACGGTAGCGCGCCTGACTCCAGATCAGGAGGTTGCGTGTTCAAATCACGTCGAGATCAAGCAAAAATATTTCTTGTGAAGGTATGTTTGGGCTTATAGAACAGATACAACGTTCAAATATCATTAATCACCATTGGTTCAATATCTTGTTATCTCAACACACATGTATCCTAATTCAATTTGAATTGTAGTCAGCTGCTTTTTTTTCTTTTTATCAAAATGTGACTTTAGATCTACACGGGACTACAGTTTTTGGAATGGGAGAGCATAGAACCAAGTGAGTTTACAAAAGGGGGAACATTTGCGTCTGAATGTCGATTACCACAGCAGTTGGAACACGACGAGTTTGAACCGATAACTATCTTGGGTTTCCACGATACAAACACAGAGTCTGGCGATGGATATAACTTGTACCTCTCTGTCCTACAAATGGTTTATTCGCAAATTGGTATGATCAAAGGAAGATTAAGTAATCTAAACCAATCTGACAAACAAAAAAGAGTCCGCTTAAAGAGATTGCTTCAACCACCACTAACCACTAAGTACCGTCCTTATACGTACTGCGCAAGAATATCAGCAAACTAAACTCACTAGAGTAGATTCTACCAATCTGTCTTGGGCAATGGTGATTAAAATGCATCGACCGGGAATCGAACCCGGGCCGCCCGCGTGGCAGGCGAGCATTCTACCACTGAACCATCGATGCTTGCCCCTCACGTATACTTCTTGATACTAATTGCACGACGACAACCCATCTATTGTAGCCGACTATCATGCCTAAGCTTGTTAGCTTTCATTACGGAAATCAAGGCTTGTGGCGATCAAAAGATCCAAGGAAATATAAAAAAATAACCTGACTAATCTGACTGACTCTTTCAAAAGACTAAATGTGTTCGTGTGATAATCAATCTTACCATCAGAATCTATTCCTTTATAAAAGACACCGTAGTTCCCAAAATATAACGATAGTAATTACAACAAAAACGAAGATTTCGTGGCGCAACGGTAGCGCGCCTGACTCCAGATCATGAGGTTGCGTGTTCAAATCACGTCGAGATCAAGCAAAAATATTTCTTGTGAAGGTATGTTTTGGCTTTTAAAACGGATACAACGTTCAAATAACATTAATCACTATTGTTTCTATATCTTTTTATCTCAACACACATGTATCCTAATTCAATTTGAATCTTAGTCAGCTGTTTTTTTTTCTTTTTATCGAAATGTGACTTTAGATCTACACGGGACTACAGTTTTTGGAATGGGCGAGCATAGAACCAAGTGAGTTTACAAAAGGGGGAACATTTGCGTCTGAATGTCGATTACCAAAGCAGTTGGAACACGACGAGTTTGAACCGATAACTATCTTGGGTTTCCACGATACAAACACAGAGTCTGGCGATGGATATAACTTGTACCTCTCTGTCCTACAAATGGTTTATTCGCCAATTGGTATGATCAAAGGAAGATTAAGTAATCTAAACCAATCTGGCAAACAAAAAAGAGTCCGCTTAAAGAGATTGCTTCAACCACCACTAACCACTAAGTACCGTCCTTATACGCACTGCGCAAGAATATCAGCAAACTAAACTCCATAGAGTAGATTCTACCAATCTGTCTTGGGCAATGGTGATTAAAATGCATCGACCGGGAATCGAACCCGGGCCGCCCACGTGGCAGGCGAGCATTCTACCACTGATCCATCAATGCTTGTCCCTCACGTATACTTCTTGATACAAATTGCACGACGACAACCCATCTATTGTAGCCGACTATCATGCCTAAGCTTGTTAGCTTTCATTACGGAAATCAAGGCTTGTGGCGATCAAAAGATCCAAGGAAATATAAAAAAATAACCTGACTAATCTGACTGACTCTTTCAAAAGACTAAATGTGTTCGTGTGATAATCAATCTTACCATCAGAATCTATTCCTTTATAAAAGACACCGTAGTTCCCAAAATATATCCATAGTAATTACTTATAAAAATCAAGATTTCGTGGCGCAACGGTAGCGCGCCTGACTCCAGATCAGGAGGTTGCGTGTTCAAATCACGTCGAGATCAAGCAAAAATATTTCTTGTGAAGGTATGTTTGGGCTTATAGAACAGATACAACGTTCAAATAACATTAATCACCATTGGTTCAATATCTTTTTATCTCAACACACATGTATCCTAATTCAATTTGAATCTTAGTCAGCTGTTTTTTTTTCTTTTTATCAAAATGTGACTTTAGATCTACACGGGACTACAGTTTTTGGAATGGGAGAGCATAGAACCAAGTGAGTTTACAAAAGGGGGAACATTTGCGTCTGAATGTCGATTACCACAGCAGTTGGAACACGACGAGTTTGAACCGATAACTATCTTGGGTTTCCACGATACAAACACAGAGTCTGGCGATGGATATAACTTGTACCTCTCTGTCCTACAAATGGTTTATTCGCCAATTGGTATGATCAAAGGAAGATTAAGTAATCTAAACCAATCTGGCAAACAAAAAAGAGTCCGCTTAAAGAGATTGCTTCAACCACCACTAACCACTAAGTACCGTCCTTATACGTACTGCGCAAGAATATCAGCAAACTAAACTCAATAGAGTAGATTCTACCAATCTGTCTTGGGCAATGGTGATTAAAATGCATCGACCGGGAATCGAACCAGGGCCGCCCGCGTGGCAGGTGAGCATTCTACCACTGAACCATCGATGCTAGCCCCTCACGTATACTTCTTGATACAAATTGCACGACGACAACCCATCTATTGTAGCCGACTATCATGCCTAAGCTTGTTAGCTTTCATTACGGAAATCAAGGCTTGTGGCGATCAAAAGATCCAAGGAAATATAAAAAAATAACCTGACTAATCTGACTGACTCTTTCAAAAGACTAAATGTGTTCGTGTGATAATCAATCTTACCATCAGAATCTATTCCTTTATAAAAGACACCGTAGTTCCCAAAATATAACGATAGTAATTACATCGAAAATCAAGATTTCGTGGCGCAACGGTAGCGCGCCTGACTCCAGATCAGGAGGTTGCGTGTTCAAATCACGTTTTCTTGTGAAGGTATGTTTGGGCTTATAGAACAGATACAACATTCAAATAACATTAATCACCATTGGTTCAATATCTTGTTATCTCAACACACATGTATCCTAATTCAATTTGAATCTTAGTCAGCTGTTTTTTTTCTTTTTATCAAAATGTGACTTTAGATCTACACGGGACTACAGTTTTTGGAATGGGAGAGCATAGAACCAAGTGAGTTTACAAAAGGGGGAACATTTGCGTCTGAATGTCGATTACCACAGCAGTTGGAAAACGACGAGTTTGAACCGATAACTATCTTGGGTTTCCACGATACAAACACAGAGTCTGGCGATGGATATAACTTGTACCTCTCTGTCCTACAAATGGTTTATTCGGCAGTTGGTATGATCAAAGGAAGATTAAGTAATCTAAACCAATCTGGCAAACAAAAAAGAGTCCGCTTAAAGAGATTGCTTCAACCACCACTAACTACCGTCCTTATACGTACTGCGCAAGAATATCAGCAAACTAAAGTCAATAGAGTAGATTCTACCAATCTGTCTTGGGCAATGGTGATTAAAATGCATCTACCGGGAATCGAACCCGGGCCGCCCGCGTGGCAGGCGAGCATTCTACCACTGAACCATCGATGCTTGCCCCTCACGTATACTTCTTGATCCAAATTGCACGACGACAACCCATCTATTGTAGCCGACTATCATGCCTAAGCTTGTTAGCTTTCATTACGGAAATCAAGGCTTGTGGCGATCAAAAGATCCAAGGAAATATAAAAAAATAACCTGACTAATCTGACTGACTCTTTCAAAAGACTAAATGTGTTCGTGTGATAATCAATCTTACCATCAGAATCTATTCCTTTATAAAAGACACCGTAGTTCCCAAAATATAACGATAGTAATTACATCGAAAATCAAGATTTCGTGGCGCAACGGTAGCGCGCCTGACTCCAGATCAGGAGGTTGCGTGTTCAAATCACGTTTTCTTGTGAAGGTATGTTTGGGCTTATAGAACAGATACAACATTCAAATAACATTAATCACCATTGGTTCAATATCTTGTTATCTCAACACACATGTATCCTAATTCAATTTGAATCTTAGTCAGCTGTTTTTTTTCTTTTTATCAAAATGTGACTTTAGATCTACACGGGACTACAGTTTTTGGAATGGGAGAGCATAGAACCAAGTGAGTTTACAAAAGGGGGAACATTTGCGTCTGAATGTCGATTACCACAGCAGTTGGAAAACGACGAGTTTGAACCGATAACTATCTTGGGTTTCCACGATACAAACACAGAGTCTGGCGATGGATATAACTTGTACCTCTCTGTCCTACAAATGGTTTATTCGGCAGTTGGTATGATCAAAGGAAGATTAAGTAATCTAAACCAATCTGGCAAACAAAAAAGAGTCCGCTTAAAGAGATTGCTTCAACCACCACTAACTACCGTCCTTATACGTACTGCGCAAGAATATCAGCAAACTAAAGTCAATAGAGTAGATTCTACCAATCTGTCTTGGGCAATGGTGATTAAAATGCATCTACCGGGAATCGAACCCGGGCCGCCCGCGTGGCAGGCGAGCATTCTACCACTGAACCATCGATGCTTGCCCCTCACGTATACTTCTTGATCCAAATTGCACGACGACAACCCATCTATTGTAGCCGACTATCATGCCTAAGCTTGTTAGCTTTCATTACGGAAATCAAGGCTTGTGGCGATCAAAAGATCCAAAGAAATATAAAAAAATAACCTGACTAATCTGACTGACTCTTTCAAAAGACTAAATGTGTTCGTGTGATAATCAATCTTACCATCAGAATCTATTCCTTTATAAAATACACCGTAGTTCCCAAAATATAACGATAGTAATAACATCGAAAATCAAGATTTCGTGGCGCAACGGTAGCGCGCCTGACTCCAGATCAGGAGGTTGCGTGTTCAAATCACGTCGAGATCAAGCAAAAATATTTCTTGTGAAGGTATGTTTAGGCTCTTAAAACGGATACAACGTTCAAATAACATTATTCACCATTGTTTCTATATCTTGTTATCTCAACACACATGTATCCTAATTCAATTTGAATCTTAGTCAGCTGTTTTTTTTCTTTTTATGAAAATGTGACTTTAGATCTACACGGGACTACAGTTTTTGGAATGGGAGAGCATAAAACCAAGTTAGTTTACAAAAGGGGGAACATTTGCGTCTGAATGTCGATTACCACAGCAGTTGGAACACGACGAGTTTGAACCGATAACTATCTTGGGTTTCCACGATACAAACACAGAGTCTGGCGATGGATATAACTTGTACCTCTCTGTCCTACAAATGGTTTATTCGCCAATTGGTATGATCAAAGGAAGATTAAGTAATCTAAACCAATCTGGCAAACAAAAAAGAGTCCGCTTAAAGAGATTGCTTCAACCACCACTAACCACTAAGTACCGTCCTTATACGTACTGCGCAAGAATATCAGCAAACTAAACTCAATAGAGTAGATTCTACCAATCTGTCTTGGGCAATGGTGATTAAAATGCATCGACCGGGAATCGAACCCGGGCCGCCCGCGTGGCAGGCGAACATTCTACCACTGAACCATCGATGCTTGACCCTCACGTATACTTCTTGATACAAATTGCACGACGACAACCCATCTATTGTAGCCGACTATCATGCCTAAGCTTGTTAGCTTTCATTACGGAAATCAAGGCTTGTGGCGATCAAAAGATCCAAAGAAATATAAAAAAATAACCTGACTAATCTGACTGACTCTTTCAAAAGACTAAATGTGTTCGTGTGATAATCAATCTTACCATCAGAATCTATTCCTTTATAAAATACACCGTAGTTCCCAAAATATAACGATAGTAATAACATCGAAAATCAAGATTTCGTGGCGCAACGGTAGCGCGCCTGACTCCAGATCAGGAGGTTGCGTGTTCAAATCACGTCGAGATCAAGCAAAAATATTTCTTGTGAAGGTATGTTTAGGCTCTTAAAACGGATACAACGTTCAAATAACATTATTCACCATTGTTTCTATATCTTGTTATCTCAACACACATGTATCCTAATTCAATTTGAATCTTAGTCAGCTGTTTTTTTTTCTTTTTATCAAAATGTGACTTTAGATCTACACGGGACTACAGTTTTTGGAATGGGAGAGCATAGAACCAAGTGAGTTTACAAAAGGGGGAACATTTGCGTCTGAATGTCGATTACCACAGCAGTTGGAACACGACGAGTTTCAACCGATAACTATCTTGGGTTTCCACGATACAAACACAGAGTCTGGCGATGGATATAACTTGTACCTCTCTGTCCTACAAATGGTTTATTCGCCAATTGGTATGATCAAAGGAAGATTAAGTAATCTAAACCAATCTGGCAAACAAAAAAGAGTCCGCTTAAAGAGATTGCTTCAACCACCACTAACCACTAAGTACCGTCCTTATACGTACTGCGCAAGAATATCAGCAAACTAAACTCAATAGAGTAGATTCTACCAATCTGTCTTGGGCAATGGTGATTAAAATGCATCTACCGGGAATCGAACCCGGGCCGCCCGCGTGGCAGGCGAGCATTCTACCACTGAACCATCGATGCTTGCCCCTCACGTATACTTCTTGATACAAATTGCACGACGACAACCCATCTATTGTAGCCGACTATCATGCCTAAGCTTGTTAGCTTTCATTACGGAAATCAAGGCTTGTGGCGATCAAAAGATCCAAGGAAATATAAAAAAATAACCTGACTAATCTGACTGACTCTTTCAAAAGACTATATGTGTTCGTGTGATAATCAATCTTACCATCAGAATCTATTCCTTTATAAAAGACACCGTAGTTCCCAAAATATAACGATAGTAATTACATGGAAAATCAAGATTTCGTGGCGCAACGGTAGCGCGCCTGACTCCAGATCAGGAGGTTGCGTGTTCAAATCACGTCGAGATCAAGCAAAAATATTTCTTGTGAAGGTATGTTTAGGCTTATAAAATGGATACAACGTTCAAATAACATTAATCACCATTTTTTCTATATCTTGTTATCTCAACACACATGTATCCTAATTCAATTTGAATCTTAGTCAGCTGTTTTTTTTTCTTTTTATCAAAATGTGACTTTAGATCTACACGGGACTACAGTTTTTGGAATGGGAGAGCATAGAACCAAGTGAGTTTACAAAAGGGGGAACATTTGCGTCTGAATGTCGATTACCACAGCAGTTGGAACACGACGAGTTTCAACCGATAACTATCTTGGGTTTCCACGATACAAACACAGAGTCTGGCGATGGATATAACTTGTACCTCTCTGTCCTACAAATGGTTTATTCGCCAATTGGTATGATCAAAGGAAGATAAAGTAATCTAAACCAATCTGGCAAACAAAAAAGAGTCCGCTTAAAGAGATTGCTTCAACCACCACTAACCACTAAGTACCGTCCTTATACGTACTGCGCAAGAATATCAGCAAACTAAACTCAATAGAGTAGATTCTACCAATCTGTCTTGGGCAATGGTGATTAAAATGCATCGACCGGGAATCGAACCCGGGCCGCCCGCGTGGCAGGCGAGCATTCTACCACTGAACCATCGATGCTTGCCCCTCACGTATACTTCTTGATACAAATTGCACGACGAAAACCCATCTATTGTAGCCGACTATCATGCCTAAGCTTGTTAGCTTTCATTACGGAAATCAAGGCTTGTGGCGATCAAAAGATCCAAAGAAATATAAAAAAATAACCTGACTAATCTGACTGACTCTTTCAAAAGACTAAATGTGTTCGTGTGATAATCAATCTTACCATCAGAATCTATTCCTTTATAAAAGACACCGTAGTTCCCAAAATATAACGATAGTAATTACATCGAAAATCAAGATTTCGTGGCGCAACGGTAGCGCAATGACTCCAGATCAGGAGGTAGCGTGTTCAAATCACGTCGAGATCAAGCAAAAATATTTCTTGTGAAGGTATGTTTAGGCTCTTAAAACGGATATAACGTTCAAATAACATTATTCACCATTGTTTCTATATCTTGTTATCTCAACACACATGTATCCTAATTCAATTTGAATCTTAGTCAGCTGTTTTTTTTTTTCTTTTTATCAAAATGTGACTTTAGATCTACACGGGACTACAGTTTTTGGAATGGGAGAGCATAGAACCAAGTGAGTTTACAAAAGGGGGAACATTTGCGTCTGAATGTCGATTACCACAGCAGTTGGAACACGACGAGTTTGAACCGATAACTATCTTGGGTTTCCACGATACAAACACAGAGTCTGGCGATGGATATAATTTGTACCTCTCTGTCCTACAAATGGTTTATTCACCAATTGGTATGATCAAAGGAAGATTAAGTAATCTAAACCAATCTGGCAAACAAAAAAGAGTCCGCTTAAAGAGATTGCTTCAACCACCACTAACCACTAAGTACCGTCCTTATACGCACTGCGCAAGAATATCAGCAAACTAAACTCAATAGAGTAGATTCTACCAATCTGTCTTGGGCAATGGTGATTAAAATGCATCGACCGGGAATCGAACCCGGGCCGCCCGCGTGGCAGGCGAGCATTCTACCACTGAACCATCGATGCTTGACCCTCACGTATACTTCTTGATACAAATTGCACGACGACAACCCATCTATTGTAGCCGACTATCATGCCTAAGCTTGTTAGCTTTCATTACGGAAATCAAGGCTTGTGGCGATCAAAAGATCCAAAGAAATATAAAAAAATAACCTGACTAATCTGACTGACTCTTTCAAAAGACTAAATGTGTTCGTGTGATAATCAATCTTACCATCAGAATCTATTCCTTTATAAAATACACCGTAGTTCCCAAAATATAACGATAGTAATAACATCGAAAATCAAGATTTCGTGGCGCAACGGTAGCGCGCCTGACTCCAGATCAGGAGGTAGCGTGTTCAAATCACGTCGAGATCAAGCAAAAATATTTCTTGTGAAGGTATGTTTAGGCTCTTAAAACGGATATAACGTTCAAATAACATTATTCACCATTGTTTCTATATCTTGTTATCTCAACACACATGTATCCTAATTCAATTTGAATCTTAGTCAGCTGTTTTTTTTTTCTTTTTATCAAAATGTGACTTTAGATCTACACGGGACTACAGTTTTTGGAATGGGAGAGCATAGAACCAAGTGAGTTTACAAAAGGGGGAACATTTGCGTCTGAATGTCGATTACCACAGCAGTTGGAACACGACGAGTTTGAACCGATAACTATCTTGGGTTTCCACGATACAAACACAGAGTCTGGCGATGGATATAATTTGTACCTCTCTGTCCTACAAATGGTTTATTCGCCAATTGGTATGATCAAAGGAAGATTAAGTAATCTAAACCAATCTGGCAAACAAAAAAGAGTCCGCTTAAAGAGATTGCTTCAACCACCACTAACCACTAAGTACCGTCCTTATACGTACTGCGCAAGAATATCAGCAAACTAAACTCAATAGAGTAGATTCTACCAATCTGTCTTGGGCAATGGTGATTAAAATGCATCGACCGGGAATCGAACCCGGGCCGCCCGCGTGGCAGGCGAGCATTCTACCACTGAACCATCGATGCTTGCCCCTCACGTATACTTCTTGATACAAATTGCACGACGACAACCCATCTATTGTAGCCGACTATCATGCCTAAGCTTTGTTAGCTTTCATTACGGAAATCAAGGCTTGTGGCGATCAAAAGATCCAAGGAAATATAAAAAAATAACCTGACTAATCTGACTGACTCTTTCAAAAGACTATATGTGTTCGTGTGATAATCAATCTTACCATCAGAATCTATTCCTTTATAAAAGACACCGTAGTTCCCAAAATATAACGATAGTAATTACATCGAAAATCAAGATTTCGTGGCGCAACGGTAGCGCGCCTGACTCCAGATCAGGAGGTTGCGTGTTCAAATCACGTCGAGATCAAGCAAAAATATTTCTTGTGAAGGTATTTTTAGGCTTTTAAAATGGATACAACGTTCAAATAACATTAATCACCATTTTTTCTATATCTTGTTATCTCAACACACATGTATCCTAATTCAATTTGAATCTTAGTCAGCTGTTTTTTTTTTCTTTTTATCAAAATGTGACTTTAGATCTACACGGGACTACAGTTTTTGGAATGGGAGAGCATAGAACCAAGTGAGTTTACAAAAGGGGGAACATTTGCGTCTGAATGTCGATTACCACAGCAGTTGGAACACGACGAGTTTGAACCGATAACTATCTTGGGTTTCCACGATACAAACACAGAGTCTGGCGATGGATATAATTTGTACCTCTCTGTCCTACAAATGGTTTATTCACCAATTGGTATGATCAAAGGAAGATTAAGTAATCTAAACCAATCTGGCAAACAAAAAAGAGTCCGCTTAAAGAGATTGCTTCAACCACCACTAACCACTAAGTACCGTCCTTATACGTACTGCGCAAGAATATCAGCAAACTAAACTCAGTAGAGTAGATTCTACAAATCTGTCTTGGGCAATGGTGATTAAAATGCATCGACCGGGAATCGAACCCGGGCCGCCCGCGTGGCAGGCGAGCATTCTACCACTGAACCATCGATGCTTGCCTCTCACGTATACTTCTTGATACAAATTGCACGACGACAACCCATCTATTGTAGCCGACTATCATGCCTAAGCTTGTTAGCTTTCATTACGGAAATCAAGGCTTGTGGCGATCAAAAGATCCAAGGAAATATAAAAAAATAACCTGACTAATCTGACTGACTCTTTCAAAAGACTAAAAGTGTTCGTGTGATAATCAATCTTACCATCAGAATCTATTCCTTTATAAAAGACACCGTAGTTCCCAAAATATAAAGATAGTAATTACATCGAAAAACAAGATTTCGTGGCGCAACGGTAGCGCGCCTGACTCCAGATCAGGAGGTTGCGTGTTCAAATCACGTCGAGATCAAGCAAAAATATTTCTTGTGAAGGTATGTTTAGGCTTTTAAAACGGATACAACGTTCAAATAACATTAATCACCATTGTTTCTATATCTTGTTATCTCAACACACATGTATCCTGATTCAATTTGAATCTTAGTCAGCTGTTTTTTTTAAATCAAAATGTGACTTTAGATCTACACGGGACTACAGTTTTTGGAATGGGAGAGCATAGAACCAAGTGAGTTTACAAAAGGGGGAACATTTGCGTCTGAATTTCGATTACCTCAGCAGTTGGAACACGACGAGTTTGAACCGATAACTATCTTGGGTTTCCACGATACAAACACAGAGTCTGGCGATGGATATAACTTGTACCTCTCTGTCCTACAAATGGTTTATTCACCAATTGGTATGATCAAAGGAAGATTAAGTAATCTAAACCAATCTGGCAAACAAAAAAGAGTCCGCTTAAAGAGATTGCTTCAACCACCACTAACCACTAAGTACCGTCCTTATACGTACTGCGCAAGAATATCAGCAAACTAAACTCAATAGAGCAGATTCTACCAATCTGTCTTGGGCAATGGTGATTAAAATGCATCGACCGGGAATCGAACCCGGGCCGCCCGCGTGGCAGGCGAGCATTCTACCACTGAACCATCGATGCTTGCCCCTCACGTATACTTCTTGATACAAATTGCACGACGACAACCCATCTATTGTAGCCGACTATCATGCCTAAGCTTGTTAGCTTTCATTACGGAAATCAAGGCTTGTGGCGATCAAAAGATCCAAGGAAATATAAAATAATAACCTGACTAATCTGACTGACTCTTTCAAAAGACTAAATGTGTTCGTGTGATAATCAATCTTACCATCAGAATCTATTCCTTTATAAAAGACACCGTAGTTCCCAAAATATAACGATAGTAATAACAACGAAAATCAAGATTTCGTGGCGCAACGGTAGCGCGCCTGACTCCAGATCAGGAGGTTGCGTGTTCAAATCACGTCGAGATCAAGCAAAAATATTTCTTGTGAAGGTACAGTATCTTCCATAAAAATCCGAACACCTTCGTCTCTTTCTTTATTTAAAAAAAATATTTGGGCAATTTCTTCTTAATTCTAATAAATGAACTTTGTAAAATAATCAATTCTACACATAATATAAAGTCTTGAAAGTTTAAAAAAAGAAAATACATTAAACTGGGCTGTTTGAAAAAAAAATGGCGTTCGGATTTTTATGGAAGATACTGTATGTTTGGGCTTATAGAACAGATACAACGTTCAAATAACATTAATCACCATTGTTTCTATATGTTGTTATCTCAACACACATGTATCCTAATTCAATTTGAATCTTAGTCAGCTGTTTTTTTTTCTTTTTATCAAAATGTGACTTTAGATCTACACGGGACTACAGTTTTTGGAATGGGAGAGCATAGAACCAAGTGAGTTTACAAAAGGGGGAACATTTGCGTCTGAATGTCGATTACCACAGCAGTTGGAACACGACGAGTTTGAACCGATAACTATCTTGGGTTTCCACGATACAAACACAGAGTCTGGCGATGGATATAACTTGTACCTCTCTGTCCTACAAATGGTTTATTCGCCAATTGGTATGATCAAAGGAAGATTAAGTAATCTAAACCAATCTGGCAAACAAAAAAGAGTCCGCTTAAAGAGATTGCTTCAACCACCACTAACCACTAAGTACCGTCCTTATACGCACTGCGCAAGAATATCAGCAAACTAAACTCAATAGAGTAGATTCTACCAACCTGTCTTGGGCATTGGTGATTAAAATGCATCGACCGGGAATCGAACCCGGGCCGCCCGCGTGGCAGGCGAGCATTCTACCACTGAACCATCGATGCTTGCCCCTCACGTATACTTCTTGATACAAATTGCACGACGACAACCCATCTATTATAGCCGACTATCATGCCTAAGCTTGTTAGCTTTCATTACGGAAATCAAGGCTTGTGGCGATCAAAAGATCCAAGGAAATATAAAAAAATAACCTGACTAATCTGACTGACTCTTTCAAAAGACTAAATGTGTTCGTGTGATAATCAATCTTACCATCAGAATCTATTCCTTTATAAAAGACACCGTAGTTCCCAAAATATAACGATAGTAATTACATCGAAATCGAAAATCAAGATTTCGTGGCGCAACGGTAGCGCGCCTGACTCCAGATCAGGAGGTTGCGTGTTCAAATCACGTCGAGATCAAGCAAAAATATATCATGTGAAGGTATGTTTGGGCTTATAGAACAGATACAACGTTCAAATAACATTAATCACCATCGTTTCTATATCTTATTATCTCAACACACATGTATCCTAATTCAATTTGAATTGTAGTCAGCTGCTTTTTTTCTTTTTATCAAAATGTGACTTTAGATCTACACGGGACTACAGTTTTTGGAATTGGAGAGCATAGAACCAAGTGAGTTTACAAAAGGGGGAACATTTGCGTCTGAATGTCGATTACCACAGCAGTTGGAACACGACGAGTTTGAACCGATAACTATCTTGGGTTTCCACGATACAAACACAGAGTCTGGCGATGGATATAACTTGTACCTCTCTGTCCTACAAATGGTTTATTCGCCAATTGGTATGATCAAAGGAAGATTAAGTAATCTAAACCAATCTGGCAAACAAAAAAGAGTCCACTTAAAGAGATTGCTTCAACCACCACTAACCACTTAGTACCGTCCTTATACGTACTGCGCAAGAATATCAGCAAACTAAACTCAATAGAGTAGATTCTACCAATCTGTCTTGGGCAATGGTGATTAAAATGCATCGACCGGGAATCGAACCCGGGCCGCCCGCGTGGCAGGCGAGCATTCTACCACTGAACCATCGATGCTTGCCCCTCACGTATACTTCTTGATACAAATTGCACGACGACAACCCATCTATTATAGCCGACTATCATGCCTAAGCTTGTTAGCTTTCATTACGGAAATCAAGGCTTGTGGCGATCAAAAGTTCCAAGGAAATATAAAAAAATAACCTGACTAATCTGACTGACTATTTCAAAAGACTAAATGTGTTCGTGTGATAATCAATCTTACCATCAGAATCTATTCCTTTATAAAAGACACCGTAGTTCCCAAAATATAACGATAGTAATTACATCGAAAATCAAGATTTCGTGGCGCAACGGTAGCGCGTCTGACTCCAGATCAGGAGGTTGCGTGTTCAAATCACGTCGAGATCAAGCAAAAATATATCATGTGAAGGTATGTTTGGGCTTATAGAACAGATACAACGTTCAAATAACATTAATCACCATCGTTTCTATATCTTATTATCTCAACACACATGTATCCTAATTCAATTTGAATTGTAGTCAGCTGCTTTTTTTCTTTTTATCAAAATGTGACTTTAGATCTACACGGGACTACAGTTTTTGGAATGGGAGAGCATAGAACCAAGTGAGTTTACAAAAGGGGGAACATTTGCGTCTGAATGTCGATTACCACAGCAGTTGGAACACGACGAGTTTGAACCGATAACTATCTTGGGTTTCCACGATACAAACACAGAGTCTGGCGATGGATATAACTTGTACCTCTCTGTCCTACAAATGGTTTATTCGCCAATTGGTATGATCAAAGGAAGATTAAGTAATCTAAACCAATCTGGCAAACAAAAAAGAGTCCACTTAAAGAGATTGCTTCAACCACCACTAACCACTTAGTACCGTCCTTATACGTACTGCGCAAGAATATCAGCAAACTAAACTCAATAGAGTAGATTCTACCAATCTGTCTTGGGCAATGGTGATTAAAATGCATCGACCGGGAATCGAACCCGGGCCGCCCGCGTGGCAGGCGAGCATTCTACCACTGAACCATCGATGCTTGACCCTCACGTATACTTCTTGATACAAATTGCACGACGACAACCCATCTATTATAGCCGACTATCATGCCTAAGCTTGTTAGCTTTCATTACGGAAATCAAGGCTTGTGGCGATCAAAAGTTCCAAGGAAATATAAAAAAATAACCTGACTAATCTGACTGACTATTTCAAAAGACTAAATGTGTTCGTGTGATAATCAATCTTACCATCAGAATCTATTCCTTTATAAAAGACACCGTAGTTTCCAAAATATAACGATAGTAATTACATCGAAAATCAAGATTTCGTGGCGCAACGGTAGCGCGTCTGACTCCAGATCAGGAGGTTGCGTGTTCAAATCACGTCGAGATCAAGCAAAAATATTTCTTGTGAAGGTATGTTTAGGCTTTTAAAACGGATTCAACGTTCAAATAACATTAATCACCATTGGTTCTATATCTTGTTATCTCAACACACATGTATCCTAATTCAATTTGAATCTTAGTCAGCTGTTTTTTTTTCTTTTTATCAAAATGTGACTTTAGATCTACACGGGACTACAGTTTTTGGAATGGGAGAGCATAGAACCAAGTGAGTTTACAAAAGGGGGAACATTTGCGTCTGAATGTCGATTACCACAGCAGTTGGAACACGACGAGTTTGAACCGATAACTATCTTGGGTTTCCACGATACAAACACAGAGTCTGGCGATGGATATAACTTGTACCTCTCTGTCCTACAAATGGTTTATTCGCCAATTGGTATGATCAAAGGAAGATTAAGTAATCTAAACCAATCTGGCAAACAAAAAAGAGTCCTGTCCATTTAGTTGTTTTTTAAGATTCTCGATTTCTGTTTCTGTTAAAAATCTGCTAATGAGGGCTTTTTCCCACGCATCGTAATCTTCTTTATCCGCAGCGTGATCTATGTAGTCACTGTGCCAATCCGCGGCATCGCCTCTTAATCTGTCTGAAAAATATTTAATTTTATCCTTGGCGCTCCATCCTGCGCTTTGAGCTACTCTTTCGGCGTCTTTTAACCAATTATTTATGAGCTGATCTCCTCTTTTTCCTTTGTATACGGGAATTGATTTTCGTTCATCCTGTGAGTATAGTTCACAGAGATGACTTTTGGTCAATGGAACATTGTTTGGATCGGGCGAAGGTGCTCTAGGGCCTTGTTGTTGGTTTGAAGGATTTTGTATAGGAGCGGTCGGTGGTGTTGGAGGAATCGGGGGAGTCGGAGTCATGTTTAGGGGTTGAGTGATTTGTGCTGTCTGCTGTGCTAATTGTTGTTGTAACGTGGCTATATCTAAGTTCAATCCTTTGTTAATTTGCCTTAAAGAGTCTACTGATAATTCTTTAGTGGCGACGTCTTGTTGTAATTTTGTTAATTGGGTAGTTAATTGTACGTTCTGGTCGCTTAGGTCTGTCAAGTTAGCTAAGTTATCGTTGATAGCCTTATTTAACTCCACGTTCAGTTGAGAATTTTTGTTTTTTAGTTCGATAATTTCGCTGTCAGCTACTTTACAGGAGTTTTCTAGGGAGTCGTGTTTAATACCTAACGCGTTGTAGCTATCAACGAGTTGTTTTATTTTATCCTTTGAATCGTTTTCTAGCTGGGTTAAAGTGTCTTTCAGATTTTTAATATACTCGTCCCTCTTTAGTAAAATGTCTTCCGCTTTCTCTAAATCCTTCTTTACTACTTCGTATTCGTTAAAAAATGATTTACTTTCACTACTCGTCTGATGATCCTCTACTTTGCTATTTAATTCTGCTATCCGAGCTGCTTGCTTAACGTTGGAGCTTTGTGGATTGTCTACCTCTGTTGTTAATCGAGTATTATCGATAAAACAATCTGCTAATTTTTTAGAAAGATCTCGTCTTACGCTATCGACTTCTCTCTCACTTTTTGCTTTTTGGGTTTCTAATTGTACTTCAAGGCTATTCGCATAATTTTCCAGAGATAACTGTTTAAAAATCAATTCACGTCTGAAGACTTTAAAAGCTTTGTTTCTGAATTCGACTTCCTTACTGTGTGCTGTTCGTATATTTTGAATCAACGGCTCATACACTAAGGAATCTCCTTTTAACTGCACTAAATATGTTACTATATTGTCGACTACTTTTTCCTTTGCCTCACCGGTTATATATTGAGATCCCCCTAATTCTTTTTTATAAAATTCGTACGTATATTGTTTTAATGAATTGTATACTTGACTTTTGATGTCTTTCTGTTTCGCAAGAAAATCGCTTCTTGTCACTCGTCTGGTAGATGTCCTATCTGCGACGTCTTTTGTAAGTTTAATTAACTCGTTCCACTGTGATAAAAATCTATCTCTAATGGGTAAAATATTTTGTGGAAGGGATCTTATGTAACTGTCTTCTTCTAAATCTATCTCCCCTATCAGGGACTCGTTTAAAGCAGCATAAGATGTATCTTTAGAAGGTAAGGTAGGAGTCGTCATTCACTTACCGCTTTGGTGTTTCTCTTCCTTCCTCGATGATTGTTGAAAAGTCGGATGTTCGAAGCCAAACTGGCACGTTCACCAATTTGTGATGATTGGACGATCACAATATAAACTCACACTGAAGTTACACTTATACTAACACAAACACAAACACAAACACAAAGTAGATTATAAGGAAACTTTATTTACCACTTGTTGGGGAGTACACTGCCGGAATCACTCTGCCGGGATGAGGCAGAGCGTGGGCTTTTATACTTAGGGTTAGTTATTGCAACGTAGATAAAGACACGTATACAGTTGCACCATCACCAGGATGTGGTGGTACAAGAAGAGAAAGATGTTTGTCGGATGACGCAATTGGCATTGCACCATCCGAAGCAACCTAAGTATCAAGGCTGAAAGCGCCTGCCTTGTCATAAAAGGCTGACGGCTTTCACCTTGAGAGGCAGAGCACCCGCCTCGCTACAGACTCTTTCAAAAGACTAAATGTGTTCGTGTGATAATCAATCTTACCATCAGAATCTATTCCTTTATAAAAGACACCGTAGTTCCCAAAATATAACGATAGTAATTACATCGAAAATCAAGATTTCGTGGCGCAACGGTAGCGCGCCTGACTCCAGATCATGAGGTTGCGTGTTCAAATCACGTCGAGATCAAGCAAAAATATTTCTTGTGAAGGTATGTTGGGGCTTATAGAACAGATACAACGTTCAAATAACATTAATCACCATTGGTTCAATATCTTGTTATCTCAACACACATGTATCCTAATTCAATTTGAATTGTAGTCAGCTGCTTTTTTTTCTTTTTATCAAAATGTGACTTTAGATCTACACGGGACTACAGTTTTTGGAATGGGAGAGCATAGAACCAAGTGAGTTTACAAAAGGGGGAACATTTGCGTCTGAATGTCGATTACCACAGCAGTTGGAACACGACGAGTTTCAACCGATAACTATCTTGGGTTTCCACGATACAAACACAGAGTCTGGCGATGGATATAACTT
This sequence comes from Daphnia pulex, assembly GCF_021134715.1. Taxonomy (NCBI): domain Eukaryota; kingdom Metazoa; phylum Arthropoda; class Branchiopoda; order Diplostraca; family Daphniidae; genus Daphnia; species Daphnia pulex. The sequence goes on along the minus strand of NC_060026.1, from coordinate 9,051,476 downwards.
GTACCTCTCTGTCCTACAAATGGTTTATTCGCAAATTGGTATGATCAAAGGAAGATTAAGTAATCTAAACCAATCTGGCAAACAAAAAAGAGTCCGCTTAAAGAGATTGCTCCAACCACCACTAACCACTAAGTACCGTCCTTATACGTACTGCGCAAGAATATCAGCAAACTAAACTCACTAGAGTAGATTCTACCAATCTGTCTTGGGCAATGGTGATTAAAATGCATCGACCGGGAATCGAACCCGGGCCGCCCGCGTGGCAGGCGAGCATTCTACCACTGAACCATCGATGCTTGCCCCTCACGTATACTTCTTGATACAAATTGCAAGACGACAACCCATCTATTGTAGCCGACTATCATGCCTAAGCTTGTTAGCTTTCATTACGGAAATCAAGGCTTGTGGCGATCAAAAGATCCAAGGAAATATAAAAAAATAACCTGACTAATCTGACTGACTCTTTCAAAAGACTAAATGTGTTCGTGTGATAATCAATCTTACCATCAGAATCTATTCCTTTATAAAAGACACCGTAGTTCCCAAAATATAACGATAGTAATTACAACAAAAACCAAGATTTCGTGGCGCAACGGTAGCGCGCCAGGCTCCAGATCAGGAGGTTGCGTGTTCAAATCACGTCGAGATCAAGCAAAAATATTTCTTGTGAAGGTATGTTTAGGCTTTTAAAACGGATTCAACGTTCAAATAACATTAATCACCATTGTTTCTATATCTTTTTATCTCAACACACATGTATCCTAATTCAATTTGAATCTTAGTCAGCTGTTTTTTTTTTCTTTTTATCAAAATGTGACTTTAGATCTACACGGGACTACAGTTTTTGGAATGGGAGAGCATAGAACCAAGTGAGTTTACAAAAGGGGGAACATTTGCGTCTGAATGTCGATTACCACAGCAGTTGGAACACGACGAGTTTGAACCGATAACTATCTTGGGTTTCCACGATACAAACACAGAGTCTGGCGATGGATATAACTTGTACCTCTCTGTCCTACAAATGGTTTATTCGCCAATTGGTATGATCAAAGGAAGATTAACTAATCTAAACCAATCTGGCAAACAAAAAAGAGTCCGCTTAAAGAGATTGCTTCAACCACCACTAACCACTAAGTACCGTCCTTATACGTACTGCGCAAGAATATCAGCAAACTAAACTCAATAGAGTAGATTTAACCAATCTGTCTTGGGCAATGGTGATTAAAATGCATCGACCGGGAATCGAACCCGGGCCGCCCGCGTGGCAGGTGAGCATTCTACCACTGAACCATCGATGCTTGCCCCTCACGTATACTTCTTGATACAAATTGCACGACGACAACCCATCTATTGTAGCCGACTATCATGCCTAAGCTTGTTAGCTTTCATTACGGAAATCAAGGCTTGTGGCGATCAAAAGATCCAAGGAAATATAAAAAAATAACCTGACTAATCTGACTGACTCTTTCAAAAGACTAAATGTGTTCGTGTGATAATCAATCTTACCATCAGAATCTATTCCTTTATAAAAGACACCGTAGTTCCCAAAATATAACGATAGTAATTACATCGAAAATCAAGATTTCGTGGCGCAACGGTAGCGCGCCTGACTCCAGATCATGAGGTTGCGTGTTCAAATCACGTTTTCTTGTGAAGGTATGTTTGGGCTTATAGAACAGATACAACATTCAAATAACATTAATCACCATTGGTTCAATATCTTGTTATCTCAACACACATGTATCCTAATTCAATTTGAATCTTAGTCAGCTGTTTTTTTTCTTTTTATCAAAATGTGACTTTAGATCTACACGGGACTACAGTTTTTGGAATGGGAGAGCATAGAACCAAGTGAGTTTACAAAAGGGGGAACATTTGCGTCTGAATGTCGATTACCACAGCAGTTGGAACACGACGAGTTTGAACCGATAACTATCTTGGGTTTCCACGATACAAACACAGAGTCTGGCGATGGATATAACTTGTACCTCTCTGTCCTACAAATGGTTTATTCGGCAGTTGGTATGATCAAAGGAAGATTAAGTAATCTAAACCAATCTGGCAAACAAAAAAGAGTCCGCTTAAAGAGATTGCTTCAACCACCACTAACTACCGTCCTTATACGTACTGCGCAAGAATATCAGCAAACTAAAGTCAATAGAGTAGATTCTACCAATCTGTCTTGGGCAATGGTGATTAAAATGCATCGACCGGGAATCGAACCCGGGCCGCCCGCGTGGCAGGCGAGCATTCTACCACTGAACCATCGATGCTTGCCCCTCACGTATACTTCTTGATCCAAATTGCACGACGACAACCCATCTATTGTAGCCGACTATCATGCCTAAGCTTGTTAGCTTTCATTACGGAAATCAAGGCTTGTGGCGATCAAAAGATCCAAAGAAATATAAAAAAATAACCTGACTAATCTGACTGACTCTTTCAAAAGACTATATGTGTTCGTGTGATAATCAATCTTACCATCAGAATCTATTCCTTTATAAAAGACACCGTAGTTCCCAAAATATAACGATAGTAATTACATCGAAAATCAAGATTTCGTGGCGCAACGGTAGCGCGCCTGACTCCAGATCAGGAGGTTGCGTGTTCAAATCACGTCGAGATCAAGCAAAAATATTTCTTGTGAAGGTATGTTTAGGCTTTTAAAATGGATACAACGTTCAAATAACATTAATCACCATTTTTTCTATATCTTGTTATCTCAACACACATGTATCCTAATTCAATTTGAATCTTAGTCAGCTGTTTTTTTTTTCTTTTTATCAAAATGTGACTTTAGATCTACACGGGACTACAGTTTTTGGAATGGGAGAGCATAGAACCAAGTGAGTTTACAAAAGGGGGAACATTTGCGTCTGAATGTCGATTACCACAGCAGTTGGAACACGACGAGTTTGAACCGATAACTATCTTGGGTTTCCACGATACAAACACAGAGTCTGGCGATGGATATAACTTGTACCTCTCTGTCCTACAAATGGTTTATTCGCCAATTGGTATGATCAAAGGAAGATTAACTAATCTAAACCAATCTGGCAAACAAAAAAGAGTCCGCTTAAAGAGATTGCTTCAACCACCACTAACCACTAAGTACCGTCCTTATACGTACTGCGCAAGAATATCAGCAAACTAAACTCAATAGAGTAGATTCTACCAATCTGTCTTGGGCAATGGTGATTAAAATGCATCGACCGGGAATCGAACCCGGGCCGCCCGCGTGGCAGGTGAGCATTCTACCACTGAACCATCGATGCTTGCCCCTCACGTATACTTCTTGATACAAATTGCACGACGACAACCCATCTATTGTAGCCGACTATCATGCCTAAGCTTGTTAGCTTTCATTACGGAAATCAAGGCTTGTGGCGATCAAAAGATCCAAGGAAATATAAAAAAATAACCTGACTAATCTGACTGACTCTTTCAAAAGACTAAATGTGTTCGTGTGATAATCAATCTTACCATCAGAATCTATTCCTTTATAAAAGACACCGTAGTTCCCAAAATATAACGATAGTAATTACATCGAAAATAAAGATTTCGTGGCGCAACGGTAGCGCGCCTGACTCCAGATCAGGAGGTTGCGTGTTCAAATCACGTTTTCTTGTGAAGGTATGTTTGGGCTTATAGAACAGATACAACATTCAAATAACATTAATCACCATTGGTTCAATATCTTGTTATCTCAACACACATGTATCCTAATTCAATTTGAATCTTAGTCAGCTGTTTTTTTTCTTTTTATCAAAATGTGACTTTAGATCTACACGGGACTACAGTTTTTGGAATGGGAGAGCATAGAACCAAGTGAGTTTACAAAAGGGGGAACATTTGCGTCTGAATGTCGATTACCACAGCAGTTGGAACACGACGAGTTTGAACCGATAACTATCTTGGGTTTCCACGATACAAACACAGAGTCTGGCGATGGATATAACTTGTACCTCTCTGTCCTACAAATGGTTTATTCGCCAATTGGTATGATCAAAGGAAGATTAAGTAATCTAAACCAATCTGGCAAACAAAAAAGAGTCCTGTCCATTTAGTTGTTTTTTAAGATTCTCGATTTCTGTTTCTGTTAAAAATCTGCTAATGAGGGCTTTTTCCCACGCATCGTAATCTTCTTTATCCGCAGCGTGATCTATGTAGTCACTGTGCCAATCCGCGGCATCGCCTCTTAATCTGTCTGAAAAATATTTAATTTTATCCTTGGCGCTCCATCCTGCGCTTTGAGCTACTCTTTCGGCGTCTTTTAACCAATTATTTATGAGCTGATCTCCTCTTTTTCCTTTGTATACGGGAATTGATTTTCGTTCATCCTGTGAGTATAGTTCACAGAGATGACTTTTGGTCAATGGAACATTGTTTGGATCGGGCGAAGGTGCTCTAGGGCCTTGTTGTTGGTTTGAAGGATTTTGTATAGGAGCGGTCGGTGGTGTTGGAGGAATCGGGGGAGTCGGAGTCATGTTTAGGGGTTGAGTGATTTGTGCTGTCTGCTGTGCTAATTGTTGTTGTAACGTGGCTATATCTAAGTTCAATCCTTTGTTAATTTGCCTTAAAGAGTCTACTGATAATTCTTTAGTGGCGACGTCTTGTTGTAATTTTGTTAATTGGGTAGTTAATTGTACGTTCTGGTCGCTTAGGTCTGTCAAGTTAGCTAAGTTATCGTTGATAGCCTTATTTAACTCCACGTTCAGTTGAGAATTTTTGTTTTTTAGTTCGATAATTTCGCTGTCAGCTACTTTACAGGAGTTTTCTAGGGAGTCGTGTTTAATACCTAACGCGTTGTAGCTATCAACGAGTTGTTTTATTTTATCCTTTGAATCGTTTTCTAGCTGGGTTAAAGTGTCTTTCAGATTTTTAATATACTCGTCCCTCTTTAGTAAAATGTCTTCCGCTTTCTCTAAATCCTTCTTTACTACTTCGTATTCGTTAAAAAATGATTTACTTTCACTACTCGTCTGATGATCCTCTACTTTGCTATTTAATTCTGCTATCCGAGCTGCTTGCTTAACGTTGGAGCTTTGTGGATTGTCTACCTCTGTTGTTAATCGAGTATTATCGATAAAACAATCTGCTAATTTTTTAGAAAGATCTCGTCTTACGCTATCGACTTCTCTCTCACTTTTTGCTTTTTGGGTTTCTAATTGTACTTCAAGGCTATTCGCATAATTTTCCAGAGATAACTGTTTAAAAATCAATTCACGTCTGAAGACTTTAAAAGCTTTGTTTCTGAATTCGACTTCCTTACTGTGTGCTGTTCGTATATTTTGAATCAACGGCTCATACACTAAGGAATCTCCTTTTAACTGCACTAAATATGTTACTATATTGTCGACTACTTTTTCCTTTGCCTCACCGGTTATATATTGAGATCCCCCTAATTCTTTTTTATAAAATTCGTACGTATATTGTTTTAATGAATTGTATACTTGACTTTTGATGTCTTTCTGTTTCGCAAGAAAATCGCTTCTTGTCACTCGTCTGGTAGATGTCCTATCTGCGACGTCTTTTGTAAGTTTAATTAACTCGTTCCACTGTGATAAAAATCTATCTCTAATGGGTAAAATATTTTGTGGAAGGGATCTTATGTAACTGTCTTCTTCTAAATCTATCTCCCCTATCAGGGACTCGTTTAAAGCAGCATAAGATGTATCTTTAGAAGGTAAGGTAGGAGTCGTCATTCACTTACCGCTTTGGTGTTTCTCTTCCTTCCTCGATGATTGTTGAAAAGTCGGATGTTCGAAGCCAAACTGGCACGTTCACCAATTTGTGATGATTGGACGATCACAATATAAACTCACACTGAAGTTACACTTATACTAACACAAACACAAACACAAACACAAAGTAGATTATAAGGAAACTTTATTTACCACTTGTTGGGGAGTACACTGCCGGAATCACTCTGCCGGGATGAGGCAGAGCGTGGGCTTTTATACTTAGGGTTAGTTATTGCAACGTAGATAAAGACACGTATACAGTTGCACCATCACCAGGATGTGGTGGTACAAGAAGAGAAAGATGTTTGTCGGATGACGCAATTGGCATTGCACCATCCGAAGCAACCTAAGTATCAAGGCTGAAAGCGCCTGCCTTGTCATAAAAGGCTGACGGCTTTCACCTTGAGAGGCAGAGCACCCGCCTCGCTACAGACTCTTTCAAAAGACTAAATGTGTTCGTGTGATAATCAATCTTACCATCAGAATCTATTCCTTTATAAAAGACACCGTAGTTCCCAAAATATAACGATAGTAATTACATCGAAAATCAAGATTTCGTGGCGCAACGGTAGCGCGCCTGACTCCAGATCATGAGGTTGCGTGTTCAAATCACGTCGAGATCAAGCAAAAATATTTCTTGTGAAGGTATGTTGGGGCTTATAGAACAGATACAACGTTCAAATAACATTAATCACCATTGGTTCAATATCTTGTTATCTCAACACACATGTATCCTAATTCAATTTGAATTGTAGTCAGCTGCTTTTTTTTCTTTTTATCAAAATGTGACTTTAGATCTACACGGGACTACAGTTTTTGGAATGGGAGAGCATAGAACCAAGTGAGTTTACAAAAGGGGGAACATTTGCGTCTGAATGTCGATTACCACAGCAGTTGGAACACGACGAGTTTCAACCGATAACTATCTTGGGTTTCCACGATACAAACACAGAGTCTGGCGATGGATATAACTTGTACCTCTCTGTCCTACAAATGGTTTATTCGCAAATTGGTATGATCAAAGGAAGATTAAGTAATCTAAACCAATCTGGCAAACAAAAAAGAGTCCGCTTAAAGAGATTGCTCCAACCACCACTAACCACTAAGTACCGTCCTTATACGTACTGCGCAAGAATATCAGCAAACTAAACTCACTAGAGTAGATTCTACCAATCTGTCTTGGGCAATGGTGATTAAAATGCATCGACCGGGAATCGAACCCGGGCCGCCCGCGTGGCAGGCGAGCATTCTACCACTGAACCATCGATGCTTGCCCCTCACGTATACTTCTTGATACAAATTGCAAGACGACAACCCATCTATTGTAGCCGACTATCATGCCTAAGCTTGTTAGCTTTCATTACGGAAATCAAGGCTTGTGGCGATCAAAAGATCCAAGGAAATATAAAAAAATAACCTGACTAATCTGACTGACTCTTTCAAAAGACTAAATGTGTTCGTGTGATAATCAATCTTACCATCAGAATCTATTCCTTTATAAAAGACACCGTAGTTCCCAAAATATAACGATAGTAATTACAACAAAAACCAAGATTTCGTGGCGCAACGGTAGCGCGCCAGGCTCCAGATCAGGAGGTTGCGTGTTCAAATCACGTTGAGATCAAGCAAAAATATTTCTTGTGAAGGTATGTTTAGGCTTTTAAAACGGATTCAACGTTCAAATAACATTAATCACCATTGTTTCTATATCTTTTTATCTCAACACACATGTATCCTAATTCAATTTGAATCTTAGTCAGCTGTTTTTTTTTTCTTTTTATCAAAATGTGACTTTAGATCTACACGGGACTACAGTTTTTGGAATGGGAGAGCATAGAACCAAGTGAGTTTACAAAAGGGGGAACATTTGCGTCTGAATGTCGATTACCACAGCAGTTGGAACACGACGAGTTTGAACCGATAACTATCTTGGGTTTCCACGATACAAACACAGAGTCTGGCGATGGATATAACTTGTACCTCTCTGTCCTACAAATGGTTTATTCGCCAATTGGTATGATCAAAGGAAGATTAACTAATCTAAACCAATCTGGCAAACAAAAAAGAGTCCGCTTAAAGAGATTGCTTCAACCACCACTAACCACTAAGTACCGTCCTTATACGTACTGCGCAAGAATATCAGCAAACTAAACTCAATAGAGTAGATTTAACCAATCTGTCTTGGGCAATGGTGATTAAAATGCATCGACCGGGAATCGAACCCGGGCCGCCCGCGTGGCAGGTGAGCATTCTACCACTGAACCATCGATGCTTGCCCCTCACGTATACTTCTTGATACAAATTGCACGACGACAACCCATCTATTGTAGCCGACTATCATGCCTAAGCTTGTTAGCTTTCATTACGGAAATCAAGGCTTGTGGCGATCAAAAGATCCAAGGAAATATAAAAAAATAACCTGACTAATCTGACTGACTCTTTCAAAAGACTAAATGTGTTCGTGTGATAATCAATCTTACCATCAGAATCTATTCCTTTATAAAAGACACCGTAGTTCCCAAAATATAACGATAGTAATTACATCGAAAATCAAGATTTCGTGGCGCAACGGTAGCGCGCCTGACTCCAGATCATGAGGTTGCGTGTTCAAATCACGTTTTCTTGTGAAGGTATGTTTGGGCTTATAGAACAGATACAACATTCAAATAACATTAATCACCATTGGTTCAATATCTTGTTATCTCAACACACATGTATCCTAATTCAATTTGAATCTTAGTCAGCTGTTTTTTTTCTTTTTATCAAAATGTGACTTTAGATCTACACGGGACTACAGTTTTTGGAATGGGAGAGCATAGAACCAAGTGAGTTTACAAAAGGGGGAACATTTGCGTCTGAATGTCGATTACCACAGCAGTTGGAACACGACGAGTTTGAACCGATAACTATCTTGGGTTTCCACGATACAAACACAGAGTCTGGCGATGGATATAACTTGTACCTCTCTGTCCTACAAATGGTTTATTCGGCAGTTGGTATGATCAAAGGAAGATTAAGTAATCTAAACCAATCTGGCAAACAAAAAAGAGTCCGCTTAAAGAGATTGCTTCAACCACCACTAACTACCGTCCTTATACGTACTGCGCAAGAATATCAGCAAACTAAAGTCAATAGAGTAGATTCTACCAATCTGTCTTGGGCAATGGTGATTAAAATGCATCGACCGGGAATCGAACCCGGGCCGCCCGCGTGGCAGGCGAGCATTCTACCACTGAACCATCGATGCTTGCCCCTCACGTATACTTCTTGATCCAAATTGCACGACGACAACCCATCTATTGTAGCCGACTATCATGCCTAAGCTTGTTAGCTTTCATTACGGAAATCAAGGCTTGTGGCGATCAAAAGATCCAAAGAAATATAAAAAAATAACCTGACTAATCTGACTGACTCTTTCAAAAGACTATATGTGTTCGTGTGATAATCAATCTTACCATCAGAATCTATTCCTTTATAAAAGACACCGTAGTTCCCAAAATATAACGATAGTAATTACATCGAAAATCAAGATTTCGTGGCGCAACGGTAGCGCGCCTGACTCCAGATCAGGAGGTTGCGTGTTCAAATCACGTCGAGATCAAGCAAAAATATTTCTTGTGAAGGTATGTTTAGGCTTTTAAAATGGATACAACGTTCAAATAACATTAATCACCATTTTTTCTATATCTTGTTATCTCAACACACATGTATCCTAATTCAATTTGAATCTTAGTCAGCTGTTTTTTTTTTCTTTTTATCAAAATGTGACTTTAGATCTACACGGGACTACAGTTTTTGGAATGGGAGAGCATAGAACCAAGTGAGTTTACAAAAGGGGGAACATTTGCGTCTGAATGTCGATTACCACAGCAGTTGGAACACGACGAGTTTGAACCGATAACTATCTTGGGTTTCCACGATACAAACACAGAGTCTGGCGATGGATATAACTTGTACCTCTCTGTCCTACAAATGGTTTATTCGCCAATTGGTATGATCAAAGGAAGATTAACTAATCTAAACCAATCTGGCAAACAAAAAAGAGTCCGCTTAAAGAGATTGCTTCAACCACCACTAACCACTAAGTACCGTCCTTATACGTACTGCGCAAGAATATCAGCAAACTAAACTCAATAGAGTAGATTCTACCAATCTGTCTTGGGCAATGGTGATTAAAATGCATCGACCGGGAATCGAACCCGGGCCGCCCGCGTGGCAGGTGAGCATTCTACCACTGAACCATCGATGCTTGCCCCTCACGTATACTTCTTGATACAAATTGCACGACGACAACCCATCTATTGTAGCCGACTATCATGCCTAAGCTTGTTAGCTTTCATTACGGAAATCAAGGCTTGTGGCGATCAAAAGATCCAAGGAAATATAAAAAAATAACCTGACTAATCTGACTGACTCTTTCAAAAGACTAAATGTGTTCGTGTGATAATCAATCTTACCATCAGAATCTATTCCTTTATAAAAGACACCGTAGTTCCCAAAATATAACGATAGTAATTACATCGAAAATAAAGATTTCGTGGCGCAACGGTAGCGCGCCTGACTCCAGATCAGGAGGTTGCGTGTTCAAATCACGTTTTCTTGTGAAGGTATGTTTGGGCTTATAGAACAGATACAACATTCAAATAACATTAATCACCATTGGTTCAATATCTTGTTATCTCAACACACATGTATCCTAATTCAATTTGAATCTTAGTCAGCTGTTTTTTTTCTTTTTATCAAAATGTGACTTTAGATCTACACGGGACTACAGTTTTTGGAATGGGAGAGCATAGAACCAAGTGAGTTTACAAAAGGGGGAACATTTGCGTCTGAATGTCGATTACCACAGCAGTTGGAACACGACGAGTTTGAACCGATAACTATCTTGGGTTTCCACGATACAAACACAGAGTCTGGCGATGGATATAACTTGTACCTCTCTGTCCTACAAATGGTTTATTCGGCAGTTGGTATGATCAAAGGAAGATTAAGTAATCTAAACCAATCTGGCAAACAAAAAAGAGTCCGCTTAAAGAGATTGCTTCAACCACCACTAACCACTAAGTACCGTCCTTATACGCACTGCGCAAGAATATCAGCAAACTAAACTCAATAGAGTAGATTCTACCAATCTGTCTTGGGCAAAGGTGGGTAAAATGCATCGACCGGGAATCGAACCCGGGCCGCCCGCGTGGCAGGCGAGCATTCTACCACTGAACCATCGATGCTTGACCCTCACGTATACTTCTTGATACAAATTGCACGACGACAACCCATCTATTGTAGCCGACTATCATGCCTAAGCTTGTTAGCTTTCATTACGGAAATCAAGGCTTGTGGCGATCAAAAGATCCAAAGAAATATAAAAAAATAACCTGACTAACCTGACTGACTCTTTCAAAAGACTAAATGTGTTCGTGTGATAATCAATCTTACCATCAGAATCTATTCCTTTATAAAAGACACCGTAGTTCCCAAAATATAACGATAGTAATTAGATCGAAAATCAAGATTTCGTGGCGCAACGGTAGCGCGCCTGACTTCAGATCAGGAGGTTGCGGGTTCAAATCACATCGAGATCAAGCAAAAATATTTCTTGTGAAGGTATGTTTAGGCTTTTAAAACGGATACAACGTTCAAATAACATTAATCACCATTGTTTCTATATCTTGTTATCTCAACACACATGTATCCTGATTCAATTTGAATCTTAGTCAGCTGTTTTTTTTTTCTTTTTATCAAAATGTGACTTTAGATCTACACGGGACTACAGTTTTTGGAATGGGAGAGCATAGAACCAAGTGAGTTTACAAAAGGGGGAACATTTGCGTCTGAATGTCGATTACCACAGCAGTTGGAACACGACGAGTTTGAACCGATAACTATCTTGGGTTTCCACGATACAAACACAGAGTCTGGCGATGGATATAACTTGTACCTCTCTGTCCTACAAATGGTTTATTCGCCAATTGGTATGATCAAAGGAAGATTAAGTAATCTAAACCAATCTGGCAAACAAAAAAGAGTCCGCTTAAAGAGATTGCTTCAACCACCACTAACCACTAAGTACCGTCCTTATACGTACTGCGCAAGAATATCAGCAAACTAAACTCAATAGAGTAGATTCTACCAATCTGTCTTGGGCAATGGTGATTAAAATGCATCGACCGGGAATCGAACCCGGGCCGCCCGCGTGGCAGGCGAGCATTCTACCACTGAACCATCGATGCTTGCCCCTCACGTATACTTCTTGATACAAATTGCACGACGACAACCCATCTATTGTAGCCGACTATCATGCCTAAGCTTGTTAGCTTTCATTACGGAAATCAAGGCTTGTGGCGATCAAAAGATCCAAGGAAATATAAAAAAATAACCTGACTAATCTGACTGACTCTTTCAAAAGACTATATGTGTTCGTGTGATAATCAATCTTACCATCAGAATCTATTCCTTTATAAAAGACACCGTAGTTCCCAAAATATAACGATAGTAATTACATGGAAAATCAAGATTTCGTGGCGCAACGGTAGCGCGCCTGACTCCAGATCAGGAGGTTGCGTGTTCAAATCACGTCGAGATCAAGCAAAAATATTTCTTGTGAAGGTATGTTTTGGCTTTTAAAATGGATACAACGTTCAAATAACATTAATCACCATTTTTTCTATATCTTGTTATCTCAACACACATGTATCCTAATTCAATTTGAATCTTAGTCAGCTGTATTTTTTTCTTTTTATCAAAATGTGACTTTAGATCTACACGGGACTACAGTTTTTGGAATGGGAGAGCATAGAACCAAGTGAGTTTACAAAAGGGGGAACATTTGCGTCTGAATGTCGATTACCACAGCAGTTGGAACACGACGAGTTTGAACCGATAACTATCTTGGGTTTCCACGATACAAACACAGAGTCTGGCGATGGATATAATTTGTACCTCTCTGTCCTACAAATGGTTTATTCACCAATTGGTATGATCAAAGGAAGATTAAGTAATCTAAACCAATCTGGCAAACAAAAAAGAGTCCGCTTAAAGAGATTGCTTCAACCACCACTAACCACTAAGTATCGTCCTTATACGCACTGCGCAAGAATATCAGCAAACTAAACTCAATAGAGTAGATTCTACCAATCTGTCTTGGGCAATGGTGATTAAAATGCATCGACCGGGAATCGAACCCGGGCCGCCCGCGTGGCAGGCGAGCATTCTACCACTGAACCATCGATGCTTTACCCTCACGTATACTTCTTGATACAAATTGCACGACGACAACCCATCTATTGTAGCCGACTATCATGCCTAAGCTTGTTAGCTTTCATTACGGAAATCAAGGCTTGTGGCGATCAAAAGATCCAAAGAAATATAAAAAAATAACCTGACTAATCTGACTGACTCTTTCAAAAGACTAAATGTGTTCGTGTGATAATCAATCTTACCATCAGAATCTATTCCTTTATAAAATACACCGTAGTTCCCAAAATATAACGATAGTAATAACATCGAAAATCAAGATTTCGTGGCGCAACGGTAGCGCGCCTGACTCCAGATCAGGAGGTTGCGTGTTCAAATCACGTCGAGATCAAGCAAAAATATTTCTTGTGAAGTTATGTTTAGGCTCTTAAAACGGATACAACGTTCAAATAACATTATTCACCATTGTTTCTATATCTTATTATCTCAACACACATGTATCCTAATTCAATTTGAATCTTAGTCAGCTGTTTTTTTTTTCTTTTTATCAAAATGTGACTTTAGATCTACACGGGACTACAGTTCTTGGAATGGGAGAGCATAGAACCAAGTGAGTTTACAAAAGGGGGAACATTTGCGTCTGAATGTCGATTACCACAGCAGTTGGAACACGACGAGTTTGAACCGATAACTATCTTGGGTTTCCACGATACAAACACAGAGTCTGGCGATGGATATAACTTGTACCTCTCTGTCCTACAAATGGTTTATTCGCCAATTGGTATGATCAAAGGAAGATTAAGTAATCTAAACCAATCTGGCAAACAAAAAAGAGTCCGCTTAAAGAGATTGCTTCAACCACCACTAACCACTAAGTACCGTCCTTATACGTACTGCGCAAGAATATCAGCAAACTAAACTCAATGGAGTAGATTCTACCAATCTGTCTTGGGCAATGTTGATTAAAATGCATCGACCGGGAATCGAACCCGGGCCGCCCGCGTGGCAGGCGAGCATTCTACCACTGAACCATCGATGCTTGTTCCTCACGTATACTTCTTGATACAAATTGCACGACGACAACCCATCTATTGTAGCCGACTATCATGCCTAAGCTTGTTAGCTTTCATTACGGAAATCAAGGCTTGTGGCGATCAAAAGATCCAAGGAAATATAAAATAATAACCTGACTAATCTGACTGACTCTTTCAAAAGACTATATGTGTTCGTGTGATAATCAATCTTACCATCAGAATCTATTCCTTTATAAAAGACACCGTAGTTCCCAAAATATAACGATAGTAATTAGATCGAAAATCAAGATTTCGTGGCGCAACGGTAGCGCGCCTGACTCCAGATCAGGAGGTTGCGTGTTCAAATCACGTCGAGATCAAGCAAAAATATTTCTTGTGAAGGTATGTTTAGGCTTTTAAAATGGATACAACGTTCAAATAACATTAATCACCATTTTTTCTATATCTTGTTATCTCAACACACATGTATCCTAATTCAATTTGAATCTTAGTCAGCTGTTTTTTTTTCTTTTTATCAAAATGTGACTTTAGATCTACACGGGACTACAGTTTTTGGAATGGGAGAGCATAGAACCAAGTGAGTTTACAAAAGGGGGAACATTTGCGTCTGAATGTCGATTACCACAGCAGTTGGAACACGACGAGTTTCAACCGATAACTATCTTGGGTTTCCACGATACAAACACAGAGTCTGGCGATGGATATAACTTGTACCTCTCTGTCCTACAAATGGTTTATTCGCCAATTGGTATGATCAAAGGAAGATTAAGTAATCTAAACCAATCTGGCAAACAAAAAAGAGTCCGCTTAAAGAGATTGCTTCAACCACAACTAACCACTAAGTACCGTCCTTATACGTACTGCGCAAGAATATCAGCAAACTAAACTCAATAGAGTAGATTCTACAAATCTGTCTTGGGCAATGATGATTTAAATGCATCGACCGAGAATCGATCCCGGGGCGCCCGCGTGGCAGCAAGCATTCTACCACTGAACCATCGATGCTTGCCCCTCACGTATACTTCTTGATACAAATTGCACGACGACAACCCATCTATTGTAGCCGACTATCATGCCTAAGCTTGTTAGCTTTCATTACGGAAATCAAGGCTTGTGGCGATCAAAAGATCCAAGGAAATATAAAAAAATAACCTGACTAATCTGACTGACTCTTTCAAAAGACTATATGTGTTCGTGTGATAATCAATCTTACCATCAGAATCTATTCCTTTATAAAAGACACCGTAGTTCCCAAAATATAACGATAGTAATTACATGGAAAATCAAGATTTCGTGGCGCAACGGTAGCGCGCCTGACTCCAGATCAGGAGGTTGCGTGTTCAAATCACGTCGAGATCAAGCAAAAATATTTCTTGTGAAGGTATGTTTTGGCTTTTAAAATGGATACAACGTTCAAATAACATTAATCACCATTTTTTCTATATCTTGTTATCTCAACACACATGTATCCTAATTCAATTTGAATCTTAGTCAGCTGTATTTTTTTCTTTTTATCAAAATGTGACTTTAGATCTACACGGGACTACAGTTTTTGGAATGGGAGAGCATAGAACCAAGTGAGTTTACAAAAGGGGGAACATTTGCGTCTGAATGTCGATTACCACAGCAGTTGGAACACGACGAGTTTGAACCGATAACTATCTTGGGTTTCCACGATACAAACACAGAGTCTGGCGATGGATATAATTTGTACCTCTCTGTCCTACAAATGGTTTATTCACCAATTGGTATGATCAAAGGAAGATTAAGTAATCTAAACCAATCTGGCAAACAAAAAAGAGTCCGCTTAAAGAGATTGCTTCAACCACCACTAACCACTAAGTACCGTCCTTATACGCACTGCGCAAGAATATCAGCAAACTAAACTCAATAGAGTAGATTCTACCAATCTGTCTTGGGCAATGGTGATTAAAATGCATCGACCGGGAATCGAACCCGGGCCGCCCGCGTGGCAGGCGAGCATTCTACCACTGAACCATCGATGCTTTACCCTCACGTATACTTCTTGATACAAATTGCACGACGACAACCCATCTATTGTAGCCGACTATCATGCCTAAGCTTGTTAGCTTTCATTACGGAAATCAAGGCTTGTGGCGATCAAAAGATCCAAAGAAATATAAAAAAATAACCTGACTAATCTGACTGACTCTTTCAAAAGACTATATGTGTTCGTGTGATAATCAATCTTACCATCAGAATCTATTCCTTTATAAAAGACACCGTAGTTCCCAAAATATAACGATAGTAATTACATGGAAAATCAAGATTTCGTGGCGCAACGGTAGCGCGCCTGACTCCAGATCAGGAGGTTGCGTGTTCAAATCACGTCGAGATCAAGCAAAAATATTTCTTGTGAAGGTATGTTTTGGCTTTTAAAATGGATACAACGTTCAAATAACATTAATCACCATTTTTTCTATATCTTGTTATCTCAACACACATGTATCCTAATTCAATTTGAATCTTAGTCAGCTGTATTTTTTTCTTTTTATCAAAATGTGACTTTAGATCTACACGGGACTACAGTTTTTGGAATGGGAGAGCATAGAACCAAGTGAGTTTACAAAAGGGGGAACATTTGCGTCTGAATGTCGATTACCACAGCAGTTGGAACACGACGAGTTTGAACCGATAACTATCTTGGGTTTCCACGATACAAACACAGAGTCTGGCGATGGATATAATTTGTACCTCTCTGTCCTACAAATGGTTTATTCACCAATTGGTATGATCAAAGGAAGATTAAGTAATCTAAACCAATCTGGCAAACAAAAAAGAGTCCGCTTAAAGAGATTGCTTCAACCACCACTAACCACTAAGTACCGTCCTTATACGCACTGCGCAAGAATATCAGCAAACTAAACTCAATAGAGTAGATTCTACCAATCTGTCTTGGGCAATGGTGATTAAAATGCATCGACCGGGAATCGAACCCGGGCCGCCCGCGTGGCAGGCGAGCATTCTACCACTGAACCATCGATGCTTTACCCTCACGTATACTTCTTGATACAAATTGCACGACGACAACCCATCTATTGTAGCCGACTATCATGCCTAAGCTTGTTAGCTTTCATTACGGAAATCAAGGCTTGTGGCGATCAAAAGATCCAAAGAAATATAAAAAAATAACCTGACTAATCTGACTGACTCTTTCAAAAGACTAAATGTGTTCGTGTGATAATCAATCTTACCATCAGAATCTATTCCTTTATAAAATACACCGTAGTTCCCAAAATATAACGATAGTAATTAGATCGAAAATCAAGATTTCGTGGCGCAACGGTAGCGCGCCTGACTCCAGATCAGGAGGTTGCGTGTTCAAATCACGTCGAGATCAAGCAAAAATATTTCTTGTGAAGGTATGTTTAGGCTTTTAAAATGGATACAACGTTCAAATAACATTAATCACCATTTTTTCTATATCTTGTTATCTCAACACACATGTATCCTAATTCAATTTGAATCTTAGTCAGCTGTTTTTTTTTCTTTTTATCAAAATGTGACTTTAGATCTACACGGGACTACAGTTTTTGGAATGGGAGAGCATAGAACCAAGTGAGTTTACAAAAGGGGGAACATTTGCGTCTGAATGTCGATTACCACAGCAGTTGGAACACGACGAGTTTCAACCGATAACTATCTTGGGTTTCCACGATACAAACACAGAGTCTGGCGATGGATATAACTTGTACCTCTCTGTCCTACAAATGGTTTATTCGCCAATTGGTATGATCAAAGGAAGATTAAGTAATCTAAACCAATCTGGCAAACAAAAAAGAGTCCGCTTAAAGAGATTGCTTCAACCACAACTAACCACTAAGTACCGTCCTTATACGTACTGCGCAAGAATATCAGCAAACTAAACTCAATAGAGTAGATTCTACAAATCTGTCTTGGGCAATGATGATTTAAATGCATCGACCGAGAATCGATCCCGGGGCGCCCGCGTGGCAGCAAGCATTCTACCACTGAACCATCGATGCTTGCCCCTCACGTATACTTCTTGATACAAATTGCACGACGACAACCCATCTATTGTAGCCGACTATCATGCCTAAGCTTGTTAGCTTTCATTACGGAAATCAAGGCTTGTGGCGATCAAAAGATCCAAGGAAATATAAAAAAATAACCTGACTAATCTGACTGACTCTTTCAAAAGACTAAAAGTGTTCGTGTGATAATCAATCTTACCATCAGAATCTATTCCTTTATAAAAGACACCGTAGTTCCCAAAATATAAAGATAGTAATTACATCGAAAAACAAGATTTCGTGGCGCAACGGTAGCGCGCCTGACTCCAGATCAGGAGGTTGCGTGTTCAAATCACGTCGAGATCAAGCAAAAATATTTCTTGTGAAGGTATGTTTAGGCTTTTAAAACGGATACAACGTTCAAATAACATTAATCACCATTGTTTCTATATCTTGTTATCTCAACACACATGTATCCTGATTCAATTTGAATCTTAGTCAGCTGTTTTTTTTAAATCAAAATGTGACTTTAGATCTACACGGGACTACAGTTTTTGGAATGGGAGAGCATAGAACCAAGTGAGTTTACAAAAGGGGGAACATTTGCGTCTGAATTTCGATTACCTCAGCAGTTGGAACACGACGAGTTTGAACCGATAACTATCTTGGGTTTCCACGATACAAACACAGAGTCTGGCGATGGATATAACTTGTACCTCTCTGTCCTACAAATGGTTTATTCACCAATTGGTATGATCAAAGGAAGATTAAGTAATCTAAACCAATCTGGCAAACAAAAAAGAGTCCGCTTAAAGAGATTGCTTCAACCACCACTAACCACTAAGTACCGTCCTTATACGTACTGCGCAAGAATATCAGCAAACTAAACTCAATAGAGCAGATTCTACCAATCTGTCTTGGGCAATGGTGATTAAAATGCATCGACCGGGAATCGAACCCGGGCCGCCCGCGTGGCAGGCGAGCATTCTACCACTGAACCATCGATGCTTGCCCCTCACGTATACTTCTTGATACAAATTGCACGACGACAACCCATCTATTATAGCCGACTATCATGCCTAAGCTTGTTAGCTTTCATTACGGAAATCAAGGCTTGTGGCGATCAAAAGATCCAAGGAAATATAAAAAAATAACCTGACTAATCTGACTGACTCTTTCAAAAGACTAAATGTGTTCGTGTGATAATCAATCTTACCATCAGAATCTATTCCTTTATAAAAGACACCGTAGTTCCCAAAATATAACGATAGTAATTACATCGAAAATCAAGATTTCGTGGCGCAACGGTAGCGCGCCTGACTCCAGATCAGGAGGTTGCGTGTTCAAATCACGTCGAGATCAAGCAAAAATATATCATGTGAAGGTATGTTTGGGCTTATAGAACAGATACAACGTTCAAATAACATTAATCACCATCGTTTCTATATCTTATTATCTCAACACACATGTATCCTAATTCAATTTGAATTGTAGTCAGCTGCTTTTTTTCTTTTTATCAAAATGTGACTTTAGATCTACACGGGACTACAGTTTTTGGAATGGGAGAGCATAGAACCAAGTGAGTTTACAAAAGGGGGAACATTTGCGTCTGAATGTCGATTACCACAGCAGTTGGAACACGACGAGTTTGAACCGATAACTATCTTGGGTTTCCACGATACAAACACAGAGTCTGGCGATGGATATAACTTGTACCTCTCTGTCCTACAAATGGTTTATTCGCCAATTGGTATGATCAAAGGAAGATTAAGTAATCTAAACCAATCTGGCAAACAAAAAAGAGTCCACTTAAAGAGATTGCTTTAACCACCACTAACCACTTAGTACCGTCCTTATACGTACTGCGCAAGAATATCAGCAAACTAAACTCAATAGAGTAGATTCTACCAATCTGTCTTGGGCAATAGTGATTAAAATGCATCGACCGGGAATCGAACCCGGGCCGCCCGCGTGGCAGGCGAGCATTTTACCACTGAACCATCGATGCTTGCCCCTCACGTATACTTCGTGATACGAATTGCACGACGACAACCCATCTATTGTAGCCGACTATCATGCCTAAGCTTGTTAGCTTTCATTACGGAAATCAAGGCTTGTGGCGATCAAAAGTTCCAAGGAAATATAAAAAAATAACCTGACTAATCTGACTGACTATTTCAAAAGACTAAATGTGTTCGTGTAATAATCAATCTTACCATCAGAATCTATTCCTTTATAAAAGACACCGTAGTTCCCAAAATATAAAGATAGTAATTACATCGAAAATCAAGATTTCGTGGCGCAACGGTAGCGCGCCTGACTCCAGATCAGGAGGTTGCGTGTTCAAATCACGTCGAGATCAAGCAAAAATATTTCTTGTGAAGGTATGTTTAGGCTTTTTAAAACGGATACAACGTTCAAATAACATTAATCACCATTGTTTTTATATCTTGTTATCTCAACACACATGTATCTAATTCAATTTGAATCTTAGTCAGCTGTTTTTTTTCTTTTTATCAAAATGTGACTTTAGATCTACACGGGACTACAGTTTTTGGAATGGGAGAGCATAGAACCAAGTGAGTTTACAAAAGGGGGAACATTTGCGTCTGAATGTCGATTACCACAGCAGTTGGAACACGACGAGTTTGAACCGATAACTATCTTGGGTTTCCACGATACAAACACAGAGTCTGGCGATGGATATAACTTGTACCTCTCTGTCCTACAAATGGTTTATTCGCCAATTGGTATGATCAAAGGAAGATTAAGTAATCTAAACCAATCTGGCAAACAAAAAAGAGTCCGCTTAAAGAGATTGCTTCAACCACCACTAACCACTAAGTACCGTCCTTAGACGTACTGCGCAAGAATATCAGCAAACTAAACTCAATAGAGTAGATTCTACAAATCTGTCTTGGGCAATGATGATTAAAATGCATCGACCGGGAATCGAACCCGGGCCGCCCGCGTGGCGGGCGAGCATTCTACCACTGAACCATCGATGCTTGCCCCTCACGTATACTTCTTGATACAAATTGCACGACGACAACCCATCTATTGTAGCCGACTATCATGCCTAAGCTTGTTAGCTTTCATTACGGAAATCAAGGCTTGTGGCGATCAAAAGATCCAAAGAATTATAAAAAATAACCTGACTAATCTGACTGACTCTTTCAAAAGACTAAATGTGTTCGTGTGATAATCAATCTTACCATCAGAATCTATTCCTTTATAAAAGACACCGTAGTTCCCAAAATATAGCGATAGTAATTACATCGAAAATCAAGATTTCGTGGCGCAACGGTAGCGCGCCTGACTCCAGATCAGGAGGTTGCGGGTTCAAATCACGTCGAAATCAAGCAAAAATATTTCTTGTGAAGGTATGTTTAGGCTTTTAAAACGGATACAACGTTCAAATAACATTTATCCCTGAGGTATATTTATATACGAATGTCCTTAACAATATAGGGTGTGGGGTATAGGGGGTAGGGTAGTAGTAGCTAGTAGTGAAATTCAGAGGGTATAATGTCCATTTAGTGTTCCTTTATACGTTTCTTCCCTGAATGACCAATCGTCACCAAATGTTGTACATAATTCTGTCAAAATTTGATACATGGCGTAACGGGGTTTTCATTTGTTTTCATTACTGTTTTAAAAATTTAATTTGCGTACTTGTTACCTAGCTGGTTGCCGAATCCTAGGCAGTGAATTCGCTTTTTTTGCGTAACCTTCCAACTGTCAGTGCATGCTCAGCAGTGTAAACAAAAACAAAAAAAAAGTTTGGATCTTCCCTAGCAAGACAAGTTTTCTGCTACGGGAGTGGAGAGTATTTATTATTTGATTTTGTTTTTATGTTCGATTTCGATTTCGTCTTTATTCTTCTTTTTACTTTGTATTTTCCCATTATTACTTTTTTAAATCTTTTGTTTTATTATTACCTCTTTTTGTTTACTGTTTTTTGTCTTGATTTTAATAAATTTTTTGATCAAGTAAAATTTATATTCCTCCTTTTTTTAACAGTTAGTCATCAACCAAGAAGTTGAGGAACATTTAAAAATGTTTGATTATACTCATTTTGAAGCTCTGGGTCATCTCTCTCTTCTTCCCTTGTCCTCTTCACAGTCATCAAGATCTTCTGGTGGTCGTGAAGAGTTACCGCCGATCTTCCACTTCTATTTACCTCCGAAAGCTTTTTAAGTGTAATTTTTCAAAAATTACAAATTTATTTTTCGAGATCGAGATTCGAACTCTAAACAATACGCGTGGCAGCCCGAGTTGCTAACCATTAGACCAACATTGACATTTTTATGTAAGGGCCGGAATGCTTGGCCCGGTTGGTGAGTACACCAAATAATGTAACAAAAGTCGAAGTAAAGCAATGGTAATATCGCTAGCGACGCTACCATCGGTATCGATTTCGGAACCGGTCGTAAAACACTTAGGTTATATGCCTTAATTATAAAGATTTTTTCAGCGGTGGTTTAATCAAACTGCTATAAGAGCACATCCATTTCTTTGTAGTTAATATGTAACTAATAATTTTTCTAATTCCATGTTACTATAGTAATAAATATTGCTATAACTTAATCTAAACATGAAGTGCGACGTGGGGTGGCGGGGCGAATCCTCCGCCATTCATAATTCGCACCACTCATAATATTACAGATTATTTTTCAATTAGTTATAAAGAATCAATTATGGAAGATAATAAAGGGAAACAGAATTTTCCAAACGTTATAGTATGTATTAATCTACTATAACCTTGATTTTTTGTCTCTTTAACGTTTAAAAAAATTACCGAAGGACGTTACCGAAGGAATCTTGTCACCATTGTTTATATATCTTGTTATCTCAAAACACATGTATCCTGATTCAATTTGAATCTTAGTCAGCTGATTTTTTTCTTTTTATCAAAATGTGACTTTAGATCTACACGGGACTACAGTTTTTGGAATGGGAGAGCATAGAACCAAGTGAGTTTACAAAAGGGGGAACATTTGCGTCTGAATGTCGATTACCACAGCAGTTGGAACACGACGAGTTTGAACCGATAACTATCTTGGGTTTCCACGAATCAAACACAGAGTCTGGCGATGGATATAACTTGTACCTCTCTGTCCTACAAATGGTTTATTCGCCAATTGGTATGATCAAAGGAAGATTAAGTAATCTAAACCAATCTGGCAAACAAAAAAGAGTCCGCTTAAAGAGATTGCTTCAACCACCACTAACCACTAAGTACCGTCCTTAGACGTACTGCGCAAGAATATCAGCAAACTAAACTCAATAGAGTAGATTCTACCAATCTGTCTTGGGCAATAGTGATTAAAATGCATCGACCGGGAATCGAACCCGGGCCGCCCGCGTGGCAGGCGAGCATTCTACCACTGAACCATCGATACTTGCCCCTCACGTATACTTCGTGATACAAATTGCACGACGACAACCCATCTATTGTAGCCGACTATCATGCCTAAGCTTGTTAGCTTTCATTACGGAAATCAAGGCTTGTGGCGATCAAAAGATCCAAAGAAATATAAAAAAATAACCTGACTAATCTGACTGACTCTTTCAAACGACTAAATGTGTTCGTGTGATAATCAATCTTACCATCAGAATCTATTCCTTTATAAAAGACACCATAGTTCCCAAAAAATAACGATAGTAATTAGATCGAAAAGCAAGATTTCGTGGCGCAACGGTAGCGCGCCTGACTCCAGATCATGAGGTTGCGGGTTCAAATCACGTCGAGATCAAGCAAAAATATTTCTTGTGAAGGTATGTTTAGGCTTTTAAAACGGATACAATGTTCAAATAACATTAATCACCATTGTTTCTATATCTTGTTATCTCAACACACATGTATCCTGATTCAATTTGAATCTTAGTCAGCTGTTTTTTTTTCTTTTTATCAAAATGTGACTTTAGATCTACACGGGACTACAGTTTTTGGAATGGGAGAACATAGAACCAAGTGAGTTTACAAAAGGGGGAACATTTGCGTCTGAATGTCGATTACCACAGCAGTTGGAACACGACGAGTTTGAACCGATAACTATCTTGGGTTTCCACGATACAAACACAGAGTCTGGCGATGGATATAACTTGTGCCTCTCTGTCCTACAAATGGTTTATTCGCCAATTGGTATGATCAAAGGAAGATTAAGTAATCTAAACCAATCTGGCAAACAAAAAAGAGTCCACTTAAAGAGATTGCTTCAACCACAGCTAACCACTTAGTACCGTCCTTATACGTACTGCGCAAGAATATCAGCAAACTAAACTCAATAGAGTAGATTCTACCAATCTGTCTTGGGCAATGGTGATTAAAATGCATCGACCGGGAATCGAACCCGGGCCGCCCGCGTGGCAGGCGAGCATTCTACCACTGAACCATCGATGCTTGCCCCTCACGTATACTTCTTGATACAAATTGCACGACGACAACCCATCTATTAAAGCCGACTATCATGCCTAAGCTTGTTAGCTTTCATTACGGAAATCAAGGCTTGTGGCGATCAAAAGATCCAAGGAAATATAAAAAAATAACCTAACTAATCTGACTGACTCTTTCAAAAGACTAAATGTGTTCGTGTGATAATCAATCTTACCATCAGAATCTATTCCTTTATAAAAGACACCGTAGTTCCCAAAATATAACGATAGTAATTAGATCGAAAATCAAGATTTCGTGGCGCAACGGTAGAGCGCCTGACTCCAGATCAGGAGGTTGCGTGTTCAAATCACGTCGAGATCAAGCAAAAATATTTCTTGTAAAGGTATGTTTAGGCTTTTAAAACGGATACAACGTTCAAATAACATTAATCACCATTGTTTCTATATCTTGTTATCTCAACACACATGTATCCTAATTCAATTTGAATCTTAGTCAGCTGTTTTTTTTTTTCTTTTTATCAAAATGTGACTTTAGATCTACACGGGACTACAGTTTTTGGAATGGGAGAGCATAGAACCAAGTGAGTTTACAAAAGGGGGAAAATTTGCGTCTGAATGTCGATTACCACAGCAGTTGGAACACGACGAGTTTGAACCGATAACTATCTTGGGTTTCCACGAATCAAACACAGAGTCTGGCGATGGATATAACTTGTACCTCTCTGTCCTACAAATGGTTTATTCGCCAATTGGTATGATCAAAGGAAGATTAAGTAATCTAAACCAATCTGGCAAACAAAAAAGAGTCCACTTAAAGAGATTGCTTCAACCACAGCTAACCACTTAGTACCGTCCTTATACGTACTGCGCAAGAATATCAGCAAACTAAACTCAATAGAGTAGATTCTACCAATCTGTCTTGGGCAATGGTGATTAAAATGCATCGACCGGGAATCGAACCCGGGCCGCCCGCGTGGCAGGCGAGCATTCTACCACTGAACCATCGATGCTTGCCCCTCACGTATACTTCTTGATACAAATTGCACGACGACAACCCATCTATTAAAGCCGACTATCATGCCTAAGCTTGTTAGCTTTCATTACGGAAATCAAGGCTTGTGGCGATCAAAAGATCCAAGGAAATATAAAAAAAATAACCTGACTAATCTGACTGACTCTTTCAAAAGACTAAATGTGTTCGTGTGATAATCAATCTTACCATCAGAATCTATTCCTTTATAAAAGACACCGTAGTTCCCAAAATATAACGATAGTAATTAGATCGAAAAGCAAGATTTCGTGGCGCAACGGTAGCGCGCCTGACTCCAGATCAGGAGGTTGCGTGTTCAAATCACGTCGAGATCAAGCAAAAATATTTCTTGTGAAGGTATGTTTGGGCTTATAGAACAGATACAACGTTCAAATAACGTTAATCACCATTGTTTCTATATCTTGTTATCTCAACAAACATGTATCCTGATTCAATTTGAATTGTAGTCAGCTGCTTTTTTTCTTTTTATCAAAATGTGACTTTAGATCTACACGGGACTACAGTTTTTGGAATGGGAGAGCATAGAACCAAGTGAGTTTACAAAAGGGGGAACATTTGCGTCTGAATGTCGATTACCACAGCAGTTGGAACACGACGAGTTTGAACCGATAACTATCTTGGGTTTCCACGATACAAACACAGAGTCTGGCGATGGATATAACTTGTACCTCTGTCCTACAAATGGTTTATTCACCAATTGGTATGATCAAAGGAAGATTAAGTAATCTAAACCAATCTGGCAAACAAAAAAGAGTCCGCTTAAAGAGATTGCTTCAACCACCACTAACCACTAAGTACCGTCCTTATACGCACTGCGCAAGAATATCAGCAAACTAAACTCAATAGAGTAGATTCTACCAATCTGTCTTGGGCAATGGTGATTAAAATGCATCGACCGGGAATCGAACCCGGGCCGCCCGCGTGGCAGGCGAGCATTCTACCACTGAACCATCGATGCTTGCTCCTTACGTATACTTCTTGATACAAATTGCACGACGACAACCCATCTATTGTAGCCGACTATCATGCCTAAGCTTGTGATCTTTCATTACGGAAATCAAGGCTTGTGGCGATCAAAAGATCCAAGGAAATATAAAAAAATAACCTGACTAATCTGACTGACTCTTTCAAAAGACTAAATGTGTTCGTGTGATAATCAATCTTACCATCAGAATCTATTCCTTTATAAAAGACACCGTAGTTCCCAAAATATAACGATAGTAATAACATCGAAAATCAAGATTTCGTGGCGCAACGGTAGCGCGCCTGACTCCAGATCAGGAGGTTGCGTGTTCAAATCACGTCGAGATCAAGCAAAAATATTTCTTGTGAAGGTATGTTTAGGCTTTTAATACGGTTACAACGTTCAAATAACATTAATCACCATTGTTTCTATATCTTGTTATCTCAACACACATGTATCCTGATTCAATTTGATTCTTAGTCAGATGTTTTTTTCTTTTTATCAAAATGTGACTTTAGATCTACACGGGACTACAGTTTTTGGAATGGGAGAGCATAGAACAAAGTGAGTTTACAAAAGGGGGAACATTTGCGTCTGAATGTCGATTACCACAGCAGTTGGAACACGACGAGTTTGAACCGATAACTATCTTGGGTCTCCACGATACAAACACAGAGTCTGGCGATGGATATAACTTGTACCTCTCTGTCCTACAAATGGTTTATTCGCCAATTGGTATGATCAAAGGAAGATTAAGTAATCTAAACCAATCTGGCAAACAAAAAAGAGTCCGCTTAAAGAGATTGCTTCAACCACCACTAACCACTAAGTACCGTCCTTATACGCACTGCGCAAGAATATCAGCAAACTAAACTCAATAGAGTAGATTCTACCAATCTGTCTTGGGCAATGGTGATTAAAATGCATCGACCGGGAATCGAACCCGGGCCGCCCGCGTGGCAGGCGAGCATTCTACCACTGAACCATCGATGCTTGCTCCTTACGTATACTTCTTGATACAAATTGCACGACGACAACCCATCTATTGTAGCCGACTATCATGCCTAAGCTTGTGAGCTTTCATTACGGAAATCAAGGCTTGTGGCGATCAAAAGATCCAAGGAAATATAAAAAAATAACCTGACTAATCTGACTGACTCTTTCAAAAGACTAAATGTGTTCGTGTGATAATCAATCTTACCATCAGAATCTATTCCTTTATAAAAGACACCGTAGTTCCCAAAATATAACGATAGTAATAACATCGAAAATCAAGATTTCGTGGCGCAACGGTAGCGCGCCTGACTCCAGATCAGGAGGTTGCGTGTTCAAATCACGTCGAGATCAAGCAAAAATATTTCTTGTGAAGGTATGTTTAGGCTTTTAATACGGTTACAACGTTCAAATAACATTAATCACCATTGTTTCTATATCTTGTTATCTCAACACACATGTATCCTGATTCAATTTGATTCTTAGTCAGATGTTTTTTTCTTTTTATCAAAATGTGACTTTAGATCTACACGGGACTACAGTTTTTGGAATGGGAGAGCATAGAACAAAGTGAGTTTACAAAAGGGGGAACATTTGCGTCTGAATGTCGATTACCACAGCAGTTGGAAGACGACGAGTTTGAACCGATAACTATCTTGGGTCTCCACGATACAAACACAGAGTCTGGCGATGGATATAACTTGTACCTCTCTGTCCTACAAATGGTTTATTCGCCAATTGGTATGATCAAAGGAAGATTAAGTAATCTAAACCAATCTGGCAAACAAAAAAGAGTCCGCTTAAAGAGATTGCTTCAACCACCACTAACCACTAAGTACCGTCCTTATACGCACTGCGCAAGAATATCAGCAAACTAAACTCAATAGAGTAGATTCTACCAATCTGTCTTGGGCAATGGTGATTAAAATGCATCGACCGGGAATCGAACCCGGGCCGCCCGCGTGGCAGGCGAGCATTCTACCACTGAACCATCGATGCTTGCTCCTTACGTATACTTCTTGATACAAATTGCACGACGACAACCCATCTATTGTAGCCGACTATCATGCCTAAGCTTGTGAACTTTCATTACGGAAATCAAGGCTTGTGGCGATCAAAAGATCCAAGGAAATATAAAAAAATAACCTGACTAATCTGACTGACTCTTTCAAAAGACTAAATGTGTTCGTGTGATAATCAATCTTACCATCAGAATCTATTCCTTTATAAAAGACACCGTAGTTCCCAAAATATAACTATAGTAATAACGTCGAAAATCAAGATTTCGTGGCGCAACGGTAGCGCGCCTGACTCCAGATCAGGAGGTTGCGTGTTCAAATCACGTCGAGATCAAGCAAAAATATTTCTTGTAAAGGTATGTTTAGGCTTTTAAAACGGATACAACGTTCAAATAACATTAATCACCATTGTTTCTATATCTTGTTATCTCAACACACATGTATCCTAATTCAATTTGAATCTTAGTCAGCTGTTTTTTTTTTCTTTTTATCAAAATGTGACTTTAGATCTACACGGGACTACAGTTTTTGGAATGGGAGAGCATAGAACCAAGTGAGTTTACAAAAGGGGGAACATTTGCGTCTGAATGTCGATTACCACAGCAGTTGGAACACGACGAGTTTGAACCGATAACTATCTTGGGTTTCCACGATACAAACACAGAGTCTGGCGATGGATATAACTTGTACCTCTCTGTCCTACAAATGGTTTATTCGCCAATTGGTATGATCAAAGGAAGATTAAGTAATCTAAACCAATCTGGCAAACAAAAAAGAGTCCGCTTAAAGAGATTGCTTCAACCACCACTAACCACTAAGTACCGTCCTTATACGTACTGCGCAAGAATATCAGCAAACTAAACTCAATGGAGTAGATTCTACCAATCTGTCTTGGGCAATGGTGATTAAAATGCATCGACCGGGAATCGAACCCGGGCCGCCCGCGTGGCAGGCGAGCATTCTACCACTGAACCATCGATGCTTGTTCCTCACGTATACTTCTTGATACAAATTGCACGACGACAACCCATCTATTGTAGCCGACTATCATGCCTAAGCTTGTTAGCTTTCATTACGGAAATCAAGGCTTGTGGCGATCAAAAGATCCAAGGAAATATAAAATAATAACCTGACTAATCTGACTGACTCTTTCAAAAGACTAAATGTGTTCGTGTGATAATCAATCTTACCATCAGAATCTATTCCTTTATAAAAGACACCGTAGTTCCCAAAATATAACGATAGTAATAACATCGAAAATCAAGATTTCGTGGCGCAACGGTAGCGCGCCTGACTCCAGATCAGGAGGTTGCGTGTTCAAATCACGTCGAGATCAAGCAAAAATATTTCTTGTGAAGGTATGTTTGGGCTTATAGAACATATACAACGTTCAAATAACGTTAATCACCATTGTTTCTATATCTTGTTATCTCAACAAACATGTATCCTGATTCAATTTGAATTGTAGTCAGCTGCTTTTTTTCTTTTTATCAAAATGTGACTTTAGATCTACACGGGACTACAGTTTTTGGAATGGGAGAGCATAGAACCAAGTGAGTTTACAAAAGGGGGAACATTTGCGTCTGAATGTCGATTACCACAGCAGTTGGAACACGACGAGTTTGAACCGATAACTATCTTGGGTTTCCACGATACAAACACAGAGTCTGGCGATGGATATAACTTGTACCTCTCTGTCCTACAAATGGTTTTTTCACCAATTGTTATGATCAAAGGAAGATTAAGTAATCTAAACCAATCTGGCAAACAAAAAAGAGTCCGCTTAAAGAGATTGCTTCAACCACCACTAACCACTAAGTACCGTCCTTATACGCACTGCGGAAGAATATCAGCAAACTAAACTCAATAGAGTAGATTCTACCAATCTGTCTTGGGCAATGGTGATTAAAATGCATCGACCGGGAATCGAACCCGGGCCGCCCGCGTGGCAGGCGAGCATTCTACCACTGAACCATCGATGCTTGCAACTCACGTATACTTGTTGATACAAATTGCAAGACGACAACCCATCTATTGTAGCCGACTATCATGCCTAAGCTTGTTACCTTTCATTACGGAAATCAAGGCTTGTGGTGATCAAAAGATCCAAGGAAATATAAAAAATAACCTGACTAATCTGACTGACTCTTTCAAAAGACTAAATGTTGTAATAACTCTACTTACTGCATAGTAAATAGCTTACTACTCGATTGCCAGTTCTGAATTTAAGTGTATTCAGCCTGACAGCTGTGGAAGGATTCGCATCGATAAAAAGGCAGAGCGGCCTTTTATGCCCAAAATAGCAAGGGAGAAAAAGAGAGAAACATTCTAGAAAAAGAAGTTACTACTTGGAATTACAGAGGGCAAGAAAGACAAAGGAAAGGGCGGAAGAAATTTCATAGGAAGTATCGGGTGAAGAAGGGTCAAATTGAGGAAAAGAACATTCTAGAAGAAAAAGGTTCAGTACCAAGAAAAAAAGGAAAAGATAAAAAGGTTAAAGAACTTAGAAAATAACGTCGCCTCTTCGACGTCGCGGTTGACGAATCCTTACATGGCTATCCCTTACGTAAGATCGCGTCCCGCGATCTCAGTTTAGGAGTGTTGCGGCCTCTCGATGAGCTCGCCTAAGGTTGTCCGGATGAATTCTTCCTTCGCGCTGGTTTTCGATGAAGGGAGCCGACGGAACAATAAATTCGGGGTTAGAACGTTGAGATGGTACAGGAACATTGACAATCGTAATGGGGGAGGACATGGAAGGAGGGTTAGAAAAAGCTTGGTGACCTAATTCCAGATCTGGAGTTGTTTGTTTAGCGTTTTTGGTAAAACAGCTAAAAGGGTTGCATGTAGTTAAACAAGAACAGCAGGGTATATATCGAGCAATGAGATATCCAACACCACAGTAGCGAATTATCACGAACATAATAAATCCTATTCCAAGAAACCACCCGATACTAGTCGTCCAACTGATTATCTTATCCATTAAAGATAATTTCTTTTCTTTTTTGGTAGACGAGAGAACACTATCCATGTGGAAAGGATTTCCAAGATTGATGCTATGTTCCTCTCGGGCAGCAGCAATGATTTGTGCGATGGCTGCTGCTGGACTCATGGGGTGAGAGGTTAACATCGGGTGTAAACGTAGTGATAATAAGTTATCGATTTCATAAGGGGAAGTATCGATTAAATTATTTCCTTGGACGATGATACCAGGAACAACAGCATTCCATGCATTGTTTCTGTAAAAATGGGCACGGCCATTAAAGTTCACAAAGTTCTTGTGCCAGTAACACGGATTGAATGGCGTTAATTCCCATCCTTCAATGTCTACAGTGAAGTTCTCAAATTTAGGCTGTGGTCCACAGCTAGTGAACTCTGTGGAGAAGGTTACGTTTGTTGGGGAACACTGATGGACACTTATGGATTCACCTATTGCTATTAGTTTGGAACAAAGTGGTAGGCTTAGGTAACTAGCAGCAAGCCACCCGCTATGTTGCGCTGCAGTGATTGCATTCTTGTGTGCTAATTCCCGGTTTTCACACTGTAAGGCACGAAGCTCTCGAGCGACTCCATTTATTCCGTCAGTTGTCTTGTCTCTGGTATACTGTGAGTGAGCGGCACTGCTAATTTCTGCTCGGATTATGTCTGCCACTTTTTCTGTTTCCGCTGCTAGCGTTTTGTTTGGATGCTCCTCGT
The DNA here is from genome assembly GCF_021134715.1 of Daphnia pulex. Lineage (NCBI taxonomy): Eukaryota > Metazoa > Arthropoda > Branchiopoda > Diplostraca > Daphniidae > Daphnia > Daphnia pulex. The sequence goes on along the minus strand of NC_060026.1, from coordinate 9,019,387 downwards.
GGTCGGCCAAAGTGTAAATTTTTAATACCACTTTATCCATACCAAGGACTGGTTTTAAAATATTTTCCGATGAGTTACAAAACTTTTTACTTGTAGTGTTGTAAACGAAATCAAGCTGTTGTTCGACGTCTCGGATCCTTTCGACCCCTGTTTTGTCTGTCATAAAACGTAGGGCAATCCCTTGTTCTACAAGTCGTAACTTACACTCTTCGATTTCTCTTAAGGATTCTTTCCAAATAACTGTCACTAAATTATGCGAAATGGAACCATTCGTTCCACCAGGAATATCACCAATTGGAGAACTAATGGTACAGTTGGAGCACTCGGTCTCTAGGGTTACTTCTTCCAATCTACAGTTGACCAGCTGATCTCCTGTGACTAGAAGCCATTTTCCTTGGACGTTGGGTACACGCTCTAGAGACCATTTGTTGTCGCCTAGGTAGTCCATTGTTTCTGTATTGCACAATCGAGAGTCTCTCATTTTTTCACAATCAGTTACGGTTGTTTCCATGGGAATGCGCACTTGAGTTGACGTTTGCCAACCCCAAAAATCGGTGTAGATGTGTTTTTTCTCTAGCCACATGGTGCATGTATGGCCAACGAATCGGGTGATCTCAGGAAGGGTGGAAAATACATCGTAATAAACGGGAACTGGTGCAACTGGACTAATTTGGAAATCGCAATCATTGCTAGAAAATTTTAAAAAGCCTTTCGGTTGAGAGTCTTTACAATCACAAATGGTAATGTTGAAAGCATGTACCCGGAAAAGAAAGGACAAGAGGAGGAGTGGGAGTAGGCACGATCTAAAACGAGATAAAAAAGAAATAGGGAAAAAGAACAAAAAGTTACAAAACAGAAACAAACACAAATATAGGGTTTGTTGTAAGAAAAAGAGAATTGAATTTTACATAGTAATTTTAATGAAAACATAAAGTTAATATCGATCAACAGGTTTAAGAATATTCCTAGGACGTAATCCAAGACGACGCTCAGGTTGTATTGGAATGGTTGACGGATCCAAAAGAGGATTAGGAAGAGTGGGAACAATTGAAATAGGGTTTGTAATTTCTGGAAGGATTTCTGTTACAAGAGGACTGGTTTCAGATTCAACGATTGGTTGAGATTCAATCTCTTCAAATGGGAAGGGAGTTTCAAGATTTGCTATATTTTCGAGAAGAAGTGTGTTAGCTTCTTTGCTAATTCGAACATCAAGGAAATCTACGAAGGGTTCATCTTTCCAGATCATTGACTCGAATAGTGGTTTTATTCGATTCACATGAACAAGCTGTGTTTGTTTACCAGCATGTTGTTGGATTACTACAGTGTCATTATCGTTTAATTTTAAAATCCGAAAGGGTCCTATAAAACGCGGAATAAGTTTTTTACTTACTCCCTTCATGGGCGTTCGCATATTTAGTAATACTTTATCTCCAACATTGAATTTTAATTGTTTTACACGTTTATCGTATTGAATCTTTTGCTGTTCCCGAGCCTGCGCAAGATTAGTTTTGACTTGTTGAAACGCTTCATGTAAACATCTCATAGTCTGGCTCCTGTAGTCTGAAGGAGTAACCATGGCCGTAGGTAAAGGAAGGAGGAACTGGTCTATTGGCATTACGGGATCACGGCCGTGGTTCAAGAAGTATGGGGTTTCTAGGGTTGAGGAGTGGGTTGAATTATTGTAGGCGAACGTAACAGGGCCCAACATATCTTCCCATTTCGCAAACCCAGTTGTTAGGTACTTCCTAAGCATTTCGGCAACTGTTTTGTTAAATCGCTCTGTTTGACCATTCGTTTGAGGGTGGTACGCTGTTGTTGTCATGCGTTTAATGTTTAAAGCTTTACACAGCGCAGAAAACAACTCTGACGTAAAATTACTTCCACGATCGGTAATGATAGCTTTTGGTGGGCCGTGACGTAGGATAATTCGATCCATCAAGGCCTTGCAGGTAACAAGTGCGGTATAATTGGGAAGTGGAACTGTTTCGATCCATTTTGTGAAATAATCAGTTATAACTAGTACATAATTGTTTCCTAAGAGTGAAGGAGGTTTGACAGGGCCTAGGAAGTCCATTCCTATCACTTCGAAAGGTTTAGTAGTGAGCTCTAATGGATTGAGAAAAGCTTTCAATCCATGCATTCGGCGGCCTAACGCACAAGGTTCGCAAGTAAAACAATATTGCTTTACATCTGATAACATGGAGGGCCAAAAGTATTTATCACGAAGACGCAGGACTGTTCGTCGGTACGCCAGATGTCCTGACAAAGGAGAGTCATGATACTCCTGTAAAAGTTGTTTCCTAAGAGAGAGAGGAACAACAACTTGACGTTGGGCAAATCTTCTTCGTTTTGTTGACGTAGGTTCGTAATGTTTGCATAAGAGACCGTCTTCCATAAAAAAGAAGTCTTTCTCGGCAGCCCAAAGAGGCATCGGGCCATCTTTTTTATTCCAAGGAGAATCTTTTCGTATAAACGCCAGTATCGCTTTGCAAAGGGGATCTTTCTGTTGTTCTTGACACATAACAAGGTTGTCGTCGGGACGGGCTAAAATCAGATTCATTTGTACTCGGGAAAGGAAATCTGCGTTCTCATGCACACGACCAGGTCGATACTGCACAGTAAATTTCATATTTGACAACTGAATGGCCCATCGCCCAAGCCGACCTGTTTCGTCCTTAAACGTCTGGAGCCACTGAAGAGGTCTGTGATCACTGATAATGGTAAAGGGTTCGTCTTGTAGATAATGACGGAACCGCTTAATACCGAACACAAGTGCGGCTGCCTCTTTTTCGACCGTAGAATACTTTACTTCCGCAGTATTCAAATGCCGGCTTGCATAAGCGATCGGTTGGTCTTTTCCATTGCGTATTTGGGAGAGGACAGCTCCAAGCCCGTAATTACTGGCGTCAGTGTAAATAAGGAATTTCTCCGAGAAATCTGGGAATATCAAAATGGGTTCACTTATTAAACCTTGGCGTATATGCTCAAATGCTGAAACGGCGTCGCTACTCCAATGTAAAACGTCATTTTGCGGTCCCTTGGTTAGTAACAACAACGGGTGGGCAATCGTAGAGAAATTTTCGAAAAAACGACGGTAATAAGATGCTAATCCTAAAAATGACTGCATCTCTCGTACTGTAGTTGGTCTTTTGTAATTTTTAAGCGCCTCAATTTTGGAAGGGTCAGGTTTGATTCCTTCAGCCGTAATCACATGTCCCAGATATGGAACGGATTGAGCTAAAAATTTACATTTGGCCAGTTTCAGTTTAAGGTTTGCCTCTTCTAATAAGGAAAATACAGTTTTTAAATTGGAAATATGTTCCTCAATCGAACGGGAGAATATAATGATGTCATCAAGGTATACTAGACAGATTTTGCCAATGACGCTTCGTAGAACGGAATTCATTAGTCTTTGAAATGTACCTGGGGCATTTGTTAACCCAAATGCCAAACGATTCCATTCATATAGATTATTATCCACAATGAAGGCTGTTTTCTCTTTGGACTCTTCTTCGAGTTCTATCTGCCAGTAGCCTGATGCTAGATCTAAGGTTGAAAAATACTTCTGTCCTTGTAGTAGATCTAAAACGTCGTCTATACGGGGTAGAGGGAAAGAATCTTTCTTCGTTATAGCATTAAGTTTTCTAAAATCTACACACAAACGGGTATCTCCTGTCTTCTTTAGTACTAATACAATCGGTGCGGCCCACGGAGACATTGAAAATCGAATTATTTTATTTTCCAGGAGTTCTTCTATAATTTCATGTGCTTTTTCTTTTTGTTTGGGAGAGTTTCGATATGCTCTTTGGCGAATCGGCCCTTGTCCTTGCGTATCAATACTATGTTTTACTAAGTTAGTATGGCCCAATTCATCTGTTTTAAAGGCAAAATTTCTATAGTTGCTAATTATTAAGCTTCGTACTTTCTCTTTAGTAACCTCATCAATGTCAGGGAGGACTGCTTCAATGGCTGCCATATCAATTGGAGTCGAGGATGCGTGAAACGAAGCGAGAGGGGTTGTTTTTTGGGTTTCTTGAAGATTAAGGGTTCCCAAAACGGTAAGGCGAGGTAGAAATATGGTTGTATTTGTTCTATTTATAGCCACCACACGGAACGAACGACTTGGTGCTAGGGAAATAAAAGGTTCCAGGTCAAGCCCGGTTGGTATGTTACTGCATTTAACGAAATGACAAGAAATGTGAGGATCCTGCGCTTCCTCCTTCCCGCTTTCTAGTACACACGTAGAATATCGGGGAATTCTCAATGAGCGTGCAATCACAAAAGGGGTTTCTTTTTCCTGGAAGTGATCAGTTTCCGGAACTCGATAAATAGTTTGTTTTCTTCCATTGTACATGAAATGATGTTTGTAAAGAGCATCACGCCCTAAGACGCAATTTTCAACAATACTACTCACGATAATAAATTCCTGCTTAAGTAATTGGTGCGGCGTTTCTTCTGCCACAACAAAGTTAACTGTGATTTTGCCTTCCGTGAAGAGGCGCTTGTCATTTATGCTGAAAAGATCGACGTCTACCTCTCTTGAAAAATTAATAACTTCATTACTCTCCTTTAGTTTATTGTAAAATTGTTTACTTATTACGCTTCTTTCGGCTCCAGTGTCAAATAAAGCATCTACAGTGCAATTCCCTATTTCAATTTTAATTCTAGGTACTGTTGATTTTGCTGCTAAACTGTTTATATAATGTCGGGACTTAATCTTCGTTCCACCGATTGGCCCTACGGTACTGTCGGCGGCACCTAGTTTTCCCTTCGCTCAGTCGAGCCTTGCCTGACTCCATTCTCGTCATACCCCGGTGGAGGAGAGGGTTTTCCATTTTTTATTTCGGGGCAATATGTTGCTAAATGGCCAGTCTTTTGGCAACGGTAACACGTTCGATCTACTTGAAATTCCTTAGTCTTACACCTACTAGTTTCATGATTTCCCCAACTGTTATGAAAATCACAAAAATAAAGATTTGCAGCTTGTTTGGGCGGTCTGTATATCTGTGGAATATTTTGGGCGAAGCTTACACTTTTTTGTGCAGTTAATTGTCGTTGCATTTTCTCGATACGTTTTTCCAAATCGTTCTGATGCGTATTTGACTCCACTTTTGTATTAAGGCGTTCCAACGCTTCTGTTATCCTATCGAATTCTTTATTTGGCTCAACGTTTCTACTTTGAAAAGCATTTAGTCTATTTCTGACTTGTGATTCTTCCACCGCCATTGCAGTCATCTCTGCTTTTTCTATCAATTTTTCAAAAGATGAAAATTCTTTGTACTTTAGACGGGTTTGCACATCAAACGAAAGACCTTCCAAGAATCTATCCATCATGATTTGCTCTCTTGAATGGGACGTCACTTTATCTATTATGCCTGTCATTGGATATGCAAGGTTAAACGCTTTTCGTATGCGATTCGCATAGCGTCGCATATTCTCTTCGGGTTCCCTCTGCATATTATGGAATTCTACACTCTGTTTTGACCTAGTCTCAGTCGAATGAAAGAGTTTGTGGAGACGTTCTTTTATTTTATTGTAATCCTGTGCTCTGATTGGATTTTCTATTTTAAAGTTGTCGAATTCGTCGGCTGCCTCGCCGTACAATTTCGATCGTAATAGCGCAATCTTTCGCGATTCCTCAAAATCGCCTAAAATGAGAACCGATTCGAGGTGAGCTAGCCATTCATCAAAGCGACCGGAACGATCTCGATCGATGAATATTCCCACATTACTAAATAAAGTCATTGCCTGGCCCTGCAATAATTTCCTATTCTTGTCCAAATTTGAAGTCTCGTCCAATCTAGTTTTGTTAATTGCACCGATTGACTGTGGAGTAGTTATGGGGAGAGGAAACGTAGTATTCAACCCCTGTCTCGGAGTGGGTTTATGTGGAATCGGAATCTGCTTAGATGCGCTTTGTGCAGGGGTAACTTGCTCGCTTTGCCCCGGTAGGTGGGCAGAAAAAGGGACAAATGGAGTACCTAGCGTTCGTACAGGAGTTTGTCCAAGTGTTGTTGGCTGGTTAATCTGTTTGGGGGAAAAACGGGGAATTGCTCCCGGAATAGATATCGGAGAACATTTCCTATTATCCATAACGTGTTTCACTATCTGATCCGCTGCTACCGAAGCATCTTCATAGGACATTCCTGACTCTAACAATCTACTTAATTCTCCGGCGTAAATGATGACGGGAATATCTGGTTTCTTTCCTCCTGTCGACATTCCAGCAGTTGGGGAGTCCCCACCCTGAGCGGTTGTTCCAAATGGGGGAAAAGTGACCCTACGACTGGGTAGCTTTGGTTGATGACTAATCGGAGTAGATGTAAAAGGGGTTGGAGTATTTGTACTCGTTTTTTCTATAGCTGAAGGTAGAGTAGGATTGGAAGGAGTAATTGGAGCACTAGTAGTGGAAATAACTAAATCAACTTGATTTGAAACTGGTATGGTTACCAAACGATCGTCTGGAATTAACTCAGTTTCCTGATCTGGTAAAGGCAATAAGTTTGAATTTTGCTCAATAAGTTCTTCCCTTTCTGAAACAACAGATTCGTATTCCGATTCAGTAGGAGGTTCGTAGTTGGTTTTCAATTGACAATGTGAAAAAAGTTCAAAAGGCGTTATTATAGTGGGTTCCGTTAAAAGCAAAGCTCTCAACGCAGATTCAATCTCGGTATTTGATATATCTGTCCTTTGATTCAATTTACGTAAGTATTGTAACTCAAAAATTAAATCGTCAACAGGAACCTCAGTTATCCTGGTATGCAAGAATTGTGTGTAGAAGTATGAACGGTCTATTCTCTCGTTGGAAAAATCAATATCGACAAGATTTGTTGGCTCTTCTCTTAAATTTGTATTAGTTTCCGGAGTTTCACTCGAATCTAAAATAGCACGAGCTTGCTCAAGGAGTTGATTATACGAAAGGATATCTCTAGTGTTGTCTCCTATTAAAGGTTCTGGAATATTTGAATGATTAACTGAATCGTTTTGTAAAACTACTAATTCTGGCTCTTCTGTTTGACGAAGGTGGTTGAATTGCTCTGCCCAATTGTTCCTTATTTCCTCATAGCTTCTTGGGTCAAGTTGATCTGATCGAATTTGGTCAGCTGGGCTATTAACTTGTTGATTGGCTGGTTCGGGAGTTAGCGGTTCTTCACTATTTAAATGTCTTCTTAATGTTTGCTGGGATTGGATAGGAAGAGACCATGACTTGGAAACAAGACGGTTAGATGAAATTTTCTCCCGAAAAGAGCGCATCCAACCCATTGGCCACTTCTTTGTTACTGATTCCCCTCTAGTATTCTCTATCCCGCTATCTGGATTACTATTCATGATTAAAAATTTAAAAAAATGATAACAACAGTTAAAAAATGAAAAAAAGAGTTGGTCCGTTCGAACTATCGGCCCAATAGTCCTCGTCGGAAGTTCTTTATTCCCACCCCCATCATTGTCAGCACTGACCCGATTGAATATTAAATTTTTTCAAACCGTGTGTGTTGCGTAAATCTCATTCGACCAAAGTGAAGACGTCAGAGAACGGGCGTCATAGAAGCGCGTCAGGTGCCCCAACGAAACAAAAGACACACACGGAATGCACAGAAGCCAGTTGTTTTCTTTTCGGGTCCAGTTGAATGCGTTATGACGTCACTAAACACTAACAAACACACACACGCACAAAACTTACATACTGGACGTAAGAGTGAGAATGGAAAAGGCAAAGATAAAAGAACGGGGTTCAATCTGACTTCTTGACACCAAATGTAATAACTCTACTTACTGCATAGTAAATAGCTTACTACTCGATTGCCAGTTCTGAATTTAAGTGTATTCAGCCTGACAGCTGTGGAAGGATTCGCATCGATAAAAAGGCAGAGCGGCCTTTTATGCCCAAAATAGCAAGGGAGAAAAAGAGAGAAACATTCTAGAAAAAGAAGTTACTACTTGGAATTACAGAGGGCAAGAAAGACAAAGGAAAGGGCGGAAGAAATTTCATAGGAAGTATCGGGTGAAGAAGGGTCAAATTGAGGAAAAGAACATTCTAGAAGAAAAAGGTTCAGTACCAAGAAAAAAAGGAAAAGATAAAAAGGTTAAAGAACTTAGAAAATAACGTCGCCTCTTCGACGTCGCGGTTGACGAATCCTTACAATGTGTTCGTGTGATAATCAATCTTACCATCAGAATCTATTCCTTTATAAAAGACACCGCAGTTCCCAAAATATAACGATAGTAATTACATCAAAAATCAAGATTTCGTGGCGCAACGGTAGCGCGCCTGACTCCAGATCAGGAGGTTGCGTGTTCAAATCACGTCGAGATCAAGCAAAAATATTTCTTGTGAAGGTATGTTTGGTCTTATAGAACAGATACATCGATCAAATAACATTAATCACCATTGGTTCAATATCTTGTTATCTCAACACACATGTATCCCAATTCAATTTGAATTGTAGTCAGCTGCTTTTTTTCTTTTTATCAAAATGTGACTTTAGATCTACACGGGACTACAGTTTTTGGAATGGGAGAGCATAGAACCAAGTGAGTTTACAAAAGGGGGAACATTTGCGTCTAAATGTCGATTACCACAGCAGTTGGAACACGACGAGTTTGAACCGATAACTATCTTGGGTTTCCACGATACAAACACAGAGTCTGGCGATGGATATAACTTGTACCTCTGTCCTACAAATGGTTTATTCACCAATTGGTATGATCAAAGGAAGATTAAGTAATCTAAACCAATCTGGCAAACAAAAAAGAGTCCGCTTAAAGAGATTGCTTCAACCACCACTAACCACTAAGTACCGTCCTTATACGTACTGCGCAAGAATATCAGCAAACTAAACTCAATAGAGTAGATTCTACCAATCTGTCTTGGGCAATGGTGATTAAAATGCATCGACCGGGAATCGAACCCGGGCCGCCCGCGTGGCAGGCGAGCATTCTACCACTGAACCATCGATGCTTGCCCCTCACGTATACTTCTTGATACAAATTGCACGACGACAACCCATCTATTAAAGCCGACTATCATGCCTAAGCTTGTTAGCTTTCATTACGGAAATCAAGGCTTGTGGCGATCAAAAGATCCAAGGAAATATAAAAAAATAACCTGACTAATCTGACTGACTCTTTCAAAAGACTAAATGTGTTCGTGTGATAATCAATCTTACCATCAGAATCTATTCCTTTATAAAAGACACCGTAGTTCCCAAAATATAACGATAGTAATTAGATCGAAGATCAAGATTTCGTTGCGCAACGGTAGCGCGCCTGACTCCAGATCAGGAGGTTGCGTGTTCAAATCACGTAGAGATCAATCAAAAATATTTCTTGTAAAGGTATGTTTAGGCTTTTAAAACGGATACAACGTTCAAATAACATTAATCACCATTGTTTCTATATCTTGTTATCTCAACACACATGTATCCTAATTCAATTTGAATCTTAGTCAGCTGTTTTTTTTTCTTTTTATCAAAATGTGACTTTAGATTTACACGGGACTACAGTTTTTGGAATGGGAGAGCATAGAACAAAGTGAGTTTACAAAAGGGGGAACATTTGCGTCTGAATGTCGATTACCACAGCAGTTGGAACACGACGAGTTTGAACCGATAACTATCTTGGGTCTCCACGATACAAACACAGAGTCTGGCGATGGATATAACTTGTACCTCTCTGTCCTACAAATGGTTTATTCGCCAATTGGTATGATCAAAGGAAGATTAAGTAATCTAAACCAATCTGGCAAACAAAAAAGAGTCCGCTTAAAGAGATTGCTTCAACCACCACTAACCACTAAGTACCGTCCTTATACGCACTGCGCAAGAATATCAGCAAACTAAACTCAATAGAGTAGATTCTACCAATCTGTCTTGGGCAATGGTGATTAAAATGCATCGACCGGGAATCGAACCTGGGCCGCCCGCGTGGCAGGCGAGCATTCTACCACTGAACCATCGATGCTTGCTCCTTACGTATACTTCTTGATACAAATTGCACGACGACAACCCATCTATTGTAGCCGACTATCATGCCTAAGCTTGTGAGCTTTCATTACGGAAATCAAGGCTTGTGGCGATCAAAAGATCCAAGGAAATATAAAAAAATAACCTGACTAATCTGACTGACTCTTTCAAAAGACTAAATGTGTTCGTGTGATAATCAATCTTACCATCAGAATCTATTCCTTTATAAAAGACACCGTAGTTCCCAAAATATAACGATAGTAATAACATCGAAAATCAAGATTTCGTGGCGCAACGGTAGCGCGCCTGACTCCAGATCAGGAGGTTGCGTGTTCAAATCACGTCGAGATCAAGCAAAAATATTTCTTGTGAAGGTATGTTTAGGCTTTTATACGGTTACAACGTTCAAATAACATTAATCACCATTGTTTCTATATCTTGTTATCTCAACACACATGTATCCTGATTCAATTTGATTCTTAGTCAGATGTTTTTTTTTCTTTTTATCAAAATGTGACTTTAGATCTACACGGGACTACAGTTTTTGGAATGGGAGAGCATAGAACCAAGTGAGTTTACAAAAGGGGGAACATTTGCGTCTGAATGTCGATTACCACAGCAGTTGGAACACGACGAGTTTGAACCGATAACTATCTTGGGTTTCCACGATACAAACACAGAGTCTGGCGATGGATATAACTTGTACCTCTCTGTCCTACAAATGGTTTTTTCACCAATTGTTATGATCAAAGGAAGATTAAGTAATCTAAACCAATCTGGCAAACAAAAAAGAGTCCGCTTAAAGAGATTGCTTCAACCACCACTAACCACTAAGTACCGTCCTTATACGCACTGCGGAAGAATATCAGCAAACTAAACTCAATAGAGTAGATTCTACCAATCTGTCTTGGGCAATGGTGATTAAAATGCATCGACCGGGAATCGAACCCGGGCCGCCCGCGTGGCAGGCGAGCATTCTACCACTGAACCATCGATGTTTGCCCCTCACGTATACTTCTTGATACAAATTGCACGACGACAACCCATCTATTAAAGCCGACTATCATGCCTAAGCTTGTTAGCTTTCATTACGGAAATCAAGGCTTGTGGCGATCAAAAGATCCAAGGAAATATAAAAAAATAACCTGACTAATCTGACTGACTCTTTCAAAAGACTAAATGTGTTCGTGTGATAATCAATCTTACCATCAGAATCTATTCCTTTATAAAAGACACCGTAGTTCCCAAAATATAACGATAGTAATTAGATCGAAGATCAAGATTTCGTGGCGCAACGGTAGCGCGCCTGACTCCAGATCAGGAGGTTGCGTGTTCAAATCACGTCGAGATCAATCAAAAATATTTCTTGTAAAGGTATGTTTAGGCTTTTAAAACGGATACAACGTTCAAATAACATTAATCACCATTGTTTCTATATCTTGTTATCTCAACACACATGTATCCTAATTCAATTTGAATCTTAGTCAGCTGTTTTTTTTTTCTTTTTATCAAAATGTGACTTTAGATCTACACGGGACTACAGTTTTTGGAATGGGAGAGCATAGAACAAAGTGAGTTTACAAAAGGGGGAACATTTGCGTCTGAATGTCGATTACCACAGCAGTTGGAACACGACGAGTTTGAACCGATAACTATCTTGGGTCTCCACGATACAAACACAGAGTCTGGCGATGGATATAACTTGTACCTCTCTGTCCTACAAATGGTTTATTCGCCAATTGGTATGATCAAAGGAAGATTAAGTAATCTAAACCAATCTGGCAAACAAAAAAGAGTCCGCTTAAAGAGATTGCTTCAACCACCACTAACCACTAAGTACCGTCCTTATACGCACTGCGCAAGAATATCAGCAAACTAAACTCAATAGAGTAGATTCTACCAATCTGTCTTGGGCAATGGTGATTAAAATGCATCGACCGGGAATCGAACCCGGGCCGCCCGCGTGGCAGGCGAGCATTCTACCACTGAACCATCGATGCTTGCTCCTTACGTTTACTTCTTGATACAAATTGCACGACGACAACCCATCTATTGTAGCCGACTATCATGCCTAAGCTTGTGAGCTTTCATTACGGAAATCAAGGCTTGTGGCGATCAAAAGATCCAAGGAAATATAAAAAAATAACCTGACTAATCTGACTGACTCTTTCAAAAGACTAAATGTGTTCGTGTGATAATCAATCTTACCATCAGAATCTATTCCTTTATAAAAGACACCGTAGTTCCCAAAATATAACGATAGTAATAACATCGAAAATCAAGATTTCGTGGCGCAACGGTAGCGCGCCTGACTCCAGATCAGGAGGTTGCGTGTTCAAATCACGTCGAGATCAAGCAAATATATTTCTTGTGAAGGTATGTTTAGGCTTTTATACGGTTACAACGTTCAAATAACATTAATCACCATTGTTTCTATATCTTGTTATCTCAACACACATGTATCCTGATTCAATTTGATTCTTAGTCAGATGTTTTTTTTTCTTTTTATCAAAATGTGACTTTAGATCTACACGGGACTACAGTTTTTGGAATGGGAGAGCATAGAACCAAGTGAGTTTACAAAAGGGGGAACATTTGCGTCTGAATGTCGATTACCACAGCAGTTGGAACACGACGAGTTTGAACCGATAACTATCTTGGGTTTCCACGATACAAACACAGAGTCTGGCGATGGATATAACTTGTACCTCTCTGTCCTACAAATGGTTTTTTCACCAATTGTTATGATCAAAGGAAGATTAAGTAATCTAAACCAATCTGGCAAACAAAAAAGAGTCCGCTTAAAGAGATTGCTTCAACCACCACTAACCACTAAGTACCGTCCTTATACGCACTGCGGAAGAATATCAGCAAACTAAACTCAATAGAGTAGATTCTACCAATCTGTCTTGGGCAATGGTGATTAAAATGCATCGACCGGGAATCGAACCCGGGCCGCCCGCGTGGCAGGCGAGCATTCTACCACTGAACCATCGATGCTTACCACTCACGTATACTTGTTGATACAAATTGCAAGACGACAACCCATCTATTGTAGCCGACTATCATGCCTAAGCTTGTTAGCTTTCATTACGGAAATCAAGGCTTGTGGCGATCAAAAGATCCAAGGAAATATAAAAAAATAACCTGACTAATCTGACTGACTCTTTCAAAAGACTAAATGTGTTCGTGTGATAATCAATCTTACCATCAGAATCTATTCCTTTATAAAAGACACCGCAGTTCCCAAAATATAACGATAGTAATTACATCAAAAATCAAGATTTCGTGGCGCAACGGTAGCGCGCCTGACTCCAGATCAGGAGGTTGCGTGTTTAAATCACGTCGAGATCAAGCAAAAATATTTCTTGTGAAGGTATGTTTGGTCTTATAGAACAGATACAACGATCAAATAACATTAATCACCATTGGTTCAATATCTTGTTATCTCAACACACATGTATCCTAATTCAATTTGAATTGTAGTCAGCTGCTTTTTTTCTTTTTATCAAAATGTGACTTTAGATCTACACGGGACTAGAGTTTTTGGAATGGGAGAGCATAGAACCAAGTGAGTTTACAAAAGGGGGAACATTTGCGTCTAAATGTCGATTACCACAGCAGTTGGAACACGACGAGTTTGAACCGATAATTATACTTGTGTTTCCACGATAAAAACACAGAGTCTGGCGATGGATATAACTTGTACCTCTCTGTCCTACAAATGGTTTATTCGCCAATTGGTATGATCAAAGGAAGATTAAGTAATCTAAACCAATCTGGCAAACAAAAAAGAGTCCGCTTAAGGAGATTGCTTCAACCACCACTAACCACTAAGTACCGTCCTTATACGTACTGCGCAAGAATATCAGCAAACTAAACTCAATAGAGTAGATTCTACCAATCTGTCTTGGGCAATGGTGATTAAAATGCATCGATCGGGAATCGAACCCGGGCCGCCCGCGTGACAGGCGAGCATTCTACCACTGAACCATCAATGCTTGCCCCTCACGTATACTTCTTGATACAAACTGCACGACGACAACCCATCTATTGTAGCCGACTATCATGCCTAAGCTTGTTAGCTTTCATTACGGAAATCAAGGCTTGTGGCGATCAAAAGATCCAAGGAAATATAAAAAAATAACCTGACTAATCTGACTGACTATTTCAAAAGACTAAACGTGTTCGTGTGATAATCAATCTTACCATCAGAATCTATTCCTTTATAAAAGACACCGTAGTTCCCAAAATATAACGATAGTAATTACATCGAAAATCAAGATTTCGTGGCGCAACGGTAGCGCGCCTGACTCCAGATCAGGAGGTTGCGTGTTCAAATCACGTCGAGATCAAGCAAAAATATTTCTCGTGAAGGTATGTTTGGTCTTATAGAACAGATACAACGATCAAATAACATTAATCACCATTGGTTCAATATCTTGTTATCTCAACACACATGTATCCTAATTCAATTTGAATTGTAGTCAGCTGCTTTTTTTCTTTTTATCAAAATGTGACTTTAGATCTACACGGGACTACAGTTTTTGGAATGGGAGAGCATAGAACCAAGTGAGTTTACAAAAAGGGGAACATTTGCGTCTGAATGTCGATTTCCACAGCAGTTGGAACACGACGAGTTTGAACCGATAACTATCTTGGGTTTCCACGATACAAACACAGAGTCTGGCGATGGATATAACTTGTACCTCTCTGTCCTACAAATGGTTTATTCGCCAATTGGTATGATCAAAGGAAGATTAAGTAATCTAAACCAATCTGGCAAACAAAAAAGAGTCCGCTTAAGGAGATTGCTTCAACCACCACTAACCACTAAGTACCGTCCTTATACGTACTGCGCAAGAATATCAGCAAACTAAACTCAATAGAGTAGATTCTACCAATCTGTCTTGGGCAATGGTGATTAAAATGCATCGACCGGGAATCGTACCCGGGCCGCCCGCGTGGCAGGCGAGCATTCTACCACTGAACCATCAATGCTTGCACCTCACGTATACTTCTTGATACAAATTGCACGACAACAACCCATCTATTGTAGCCGACTATCATGCCTAAGCTTGTTAGCTTTCATTACGGAAATCAAGGCTTGTGGCGATCAAAAGATCCAAGGAAATATAAAAAAATAACCTGACTAATCTGACTGACTCTTTCAAAAGACTAAATGTGTTCGTGTGATAATCAATCTTACCATCAGAATCTAATCCTTTATAAAAGACACCGTAGTTCCCAAAATATAAAGATAGTAATTACATCGAAAATCAAGATTTCGTGGCGCAACGGTAGCGCGCCTGACTCCAGATCAGGAGGTTGCGTGTTCAAATCACGTCGAGATCTAGCAAAAATATTTCTTGTGAAGGTATGTTTAGGCTTTTAAAACGGATACAACGTTCAAATAACATTAATCACCATTGTTTCTATATCTTGTTATCTCAACACATATGCATCCTAATTCAATTTGAATCTTAGTTAACTGTTTTTTTTTCTTTTTATCAAAATGTGACTTTAGATCTACACGGGACTACAGTTTTTGGAATGGGAGAGCATAGAACCAAGTGAGTTTACAAAAGGGGGAACATTTGCGTCTGAATGTCGATTACCACAGCAGTTGGAACACGACGAGTTTGAACCGATAACTATCTTGGGTTTCCACGATACAAACACAGAGTCTGGCGATGGATATAACTTGTACCTCTCTGTCCTACAAATGGTTTATTCGCCAATTGGTATGATCAAAGGAAGATTAAGTAATCTAAACCAATCTGGCAAACAAAAAAGAGTCCGCTTAAGGAGATTGCTTCAACCACCACTAACCACTAAGTACCGTCCTTATACGTACTGCGCAAGAATATCAGCAAACTAAACTCAATAGAGTAGATTCTACCAATCTGTCTTGGGCAATGGTGATTAAAATGCATCGATCGGGAATCGAACCCGGGCCGCCCGCGTGACAGGCGAGCATTCTACCACTGAACCATCAATACTTGCCCCTAAAGTATACTTCTTGATACAAATTGCACGACGACAACCCATCTATTGTAGCCGACTATCATGCCTAAGCTTGTTAGCTTTCATTACGGAAATCAAGGCTTGTGGCGATCAAAAGATCCAAGGAAATATAAAAAAATAACCTGACTAATCTGACTGACTATTTCAAAAGACTAAACGTGTTCGTGTGATAATCAATCTTACCATCAGAATCTATTCCTTTATAAAAGACACCGTAGTTCCCAAAATATAACGATAGTAATTACATCGAAAATCAAGATTTCGTGGCGCAACGGTAGCGCGCCTGACTCCAGATCAGGAGGTTGCGTGTTCAAATCACGTCGAGATCAAGCAAAAATATTTCTCGTGAAGGTATGTTTGGTCTTATAGAACAGATACAACGATCAAATAACATTAATCACCATTGGTTCAATATCTTGTTATCTCAACACACATGTATCCTAATTCAATTTGAATTGTAGTCAGCTGCTTTTTTTCTTTTTATCAAAATGTGACTTTAGATCTACACGGGACTACAGTTTTTGGAATGGGAGAGCATAGAACCAAGTGAGTTTACAAAAAGGGGAACATTTGCGTCTGAATGTCGATTACCACAGCAGTTGGAACACGACGAGTTTGAACCGATAACTATCTTGGGTTTCCACGATACAAACACAGAGTCTGGCGATGGATATAACTTGTACCTCTCTGTCCTACAAATGGTTTATTCGCCAATTGGTATGATCAAAGGAAGATTAAGTAATCTAAACCAATCTGGCAAACAAAAAAGAGTCCGCTTAAGGAGATTGCTTCAACCACCACTAACCACTAAGTACCGTCCTTATACGTACTGCGCAATAATATCAGCAAACTAAACTCAATAGAGTAGATTCTACCAATCTGTCTTGGGCAATGGTGATTAAAATGCATCGACCGGGAATCGTACCCGGGCCGCCCGCGTGGCAGGCGAGCATTCTACCACTGAACCATCAATGCTTGCACCTCACGTATACTTCTTGATACAAATTGCACGACAACAACCCATCTATTGTAGCCGACTATCATGCCTAAGCTTGTTAGCTTTCATTACGGAAATCAAGGCTTGTGGCGATCAAAAGATCCAAGGAAATATAAAAAAATAACCTGACTAATCTGACTGACTCTTTCAAAAGACTAAATGTGTTCGTGTGATAATCAATCTTACCATCAGAATCTATTCCTTTATAAAAGACACCGTAGTTCCCAAAATATAAAGATAGTAATTACATCGAAAATCAAGATTTCGTGGCGCAACGGTAGCGCGCCTGACTCCAGATCAGGAGGTTGCGTGTTCAAATCACGTCGAGATCTAGCAAAAATATTTCTTGTGAAGGTATGTTTAGGCTTTTAAAACGGATACAACGATCAAATAACGTTAATCACCATTGTTTCTATATCTTGTTATCTCAACACACATGTATCCTAATTCAATTTGAATCTTAGTCAGCTGTTTTTTTTTTCTTTTTATCAAAATGTGACTTTAGATCTACACGGGACTACAGTTTTTAGAATGGGAGAGCATAGAACCAAGTGAGTTTACAAAAGGGGGAACATTTGCGTCTGAATGTCGATTACCACAGCAGTTGGAACACGACGAGTTTGAACCGATAATTATACTTGTGTTTCCACGATAAAAACACAGAGTCTGGCGATGGATATAACTTGTACCTCTCTGTCCTACAAATGGTTTATTCGCCAATTGGTATGATCAAAGGAAGATTAAGTAATCTAAACCAATCTGGCAAACAAAAAAGAGTCCGCTCAAAGAGATTGCTTCAACCACCACTAACCACTAAGTACCGTCCTTAGACGTACTGCGCAAGAATATCAGCAAACTAAACTCAATAGAGTAGATTCTACCAATCTGTCTTGGGCAATGGCGATTAAAATGCATCGACCGGGAATCGAACCCGGGCCGCCCGCGTGGCAGGCGAGCATTCTAACACTGAACCATCGATGCTTCCACCTTACGTATACTTCTTGATACAAATTGGACGACGACAACCCATCTATTTTAGCCGACTATCATGCCTAAGCTTGTTAGCTTTCATTACGGAAATCAAGGCTTGTGGCGATCAAAAGATCCAAGGAAATATAAAAAAATAACCTGACTAATCTGACTGATTCTTTCAAAAGACTAAATGTGTTCGTGTGATAATCAATCTTACCATCAGAATCTATTCCTTTATAAAAGACACCGTAGTTCCCAAAAAACAGAGATAGTAATTACATCGAAAATCAAGATTTCGTGGCGCAACGGTAGCGCGCCTGACTCCAGATCAGGAGGTTGCGTGTTCAAATCACGTCGAGATCTAGCAAAAATATTTCTTGTGAAGGTATGTTTAGGCTTTTAAAACGGATACAACGTTCAAATAACATTAATCACCATTGTTTCTATATCTTGTTATCTCAACACATATGCATCCTAATTCAATTTGAATCTTAGTTAACTGTTTTTTTTTCTTTTTATCAAAATGTGACTTTAGATCTACACGGGACTACAGTTTTTGGAATGGGAGAGCATAGAACCAAGTGAGTTTACAAAAGGGGGAACATTTGCGTCTGAATGTCGATTACCACAGCAGTTGGAACACGACGAGTTTGAACCGATAACTATCTTGGGTTTCCACGATACAAACACAGAGTCTGGCGATGGATATAACTTGTACCTCTCTGTCCTACAAATGGTTTATTCGCCAATTGGTATGATCAAAGGAAGATTAAGTAATCTAAACCAATCTGGCAAACAAAAAAGAGTCCGCTTAAGGAGATTGCTTCAACCACCACTAACCACTAAGTACCGTCCTTATACGTACTGCGCAAGAATATCAGCAAACTAAACTCAATAGAGTAGATTCTACCAATCTGTCTTGGGCAATGGTGATTAAAATGCATCGACCAGGAATCGAACCAGGGCCGCCCGCGTGGCAGGCAAGATTTCTACCACTGAACCATCGATGCTTGCCCCTCACGTATACTTCTTGATACAAATTGCACGACGACAACCCATCTATTGTAGCCGACTATCATGCCTAAGCTTGTTAGCTTTCATTACGGAAATCAAGGCTTGTGGCGATCAAAAGATCCAAGGAAATATAAAAAAATAACCTGACTAATCTGACTGACTCTTTCAAAAGACTAAATGTGTTCGTGTGATAATCAATCTTACCATCAGAATCTATTCCTTTATAAAAGACACCGTAGTTCCCAAAATATAACGATAGTAATTACATCGAAAATCAAGATTTCGTGGCGCAATGGTAGCGCGCCTGACTCCAGATCAGGAGGTTGCGTGTTCAAATCACGTCGAGATCAAGCAAAAATATTTCTTGTGAAGGTATGTTTAGGCTTTTAAAACGGATACAACGTTCAAATAACATTAATCACCATTGTTTCTATATCTTGTTATCTCAACACATATGCATCCTAATTCAATTTGAATCTTAGTTAACTGTTTTTTTTTTCTTTTTATCAAAATGTGACTTTAGATCTACACGGGACTACAGTTTTTGGAATGGGAGAGCATAGAACCAAGTGAGTTTACAAAAGGGGGAACATTTGCGTCTGAATGTCGATTACCACAGCAGTTGGAACACGACGAGTTTGAACCGATAACTATCTTGGGTTTCCACGATACAAACACAGAGTCTGGCGATGGATATAACTTGTACCTCTCTGTCCTACAAATGGTTTATTCGCCAATTGGTATGATCAAAGGAAGATTAAGTAATCTAAACCAATCTGGCAAACAAAAAAGAGTCCGCTCAAAGAGATTGCTTCGACCACCACTAACCACTAAGTACCGTCCTTATACGTACTGCGCAATAATATCAGCAAACTAAACTCAACAGAGTAGATTCTACCAATCTGTCTTGGGCAATAGTGATTAAAATGCATCGACCGTGAATCGAACCCGGGCCGCCCGCGTGGCAGGCGAGCATTCTACCACTGAACCATCAATGCTTGCCCCTCACGTATACTTCTTGATACAAATTGCACGACGACAACCCATCTATTGTAGCCGACTATCATGCCTAAGCTTGTTAGCTTTCATTACGGAAATCAAGGCTTGTGGCGATCAAAAGATCCAAGGAAATATAAAAAAATAACCTGACTAATCTGACTGACTCTTTCAAAAGACTAAATGTGTTCGTGTGATAATCAATCTTACCATCAGAATCTATTCCTTTATAAAAGACAACGTAGTTTCCAAAATATAACGATAGTAATTACATCGAAAATCAAGATTTCGTGGCGCAACGGTAGCGCGCCTGACTCCAGATCAGGAGGTTGCGTGTTCAAATCACGTCGAGATCAAGCAAAAATATTTCTTGTGAAGGTATGTTTAGGCTTTTAAAACGGATACAACGTTCAAATAACATTAATCACCATTGTTTCTATATCTTGTTATCTCAACACATATGCATCCTAATTCAATTTGAATCTTAGTTAACTGTTTTTTTTTTCTTTTTATCAAAATGTGACTTTAGATCTACACGGGACTACAGTTTTTGGAATGGGAGAGCATAGAACCAAGTGAGTTTACAAAAGGGGGAACATTTGCGTCTGAATGTCGATTACCACAGCAGTTGGAACACGACGAGTTTGAACCGATAACTATCTTGGGTTTCCACGATACAAACACAGAGTCTGGCGATGGATATAACTTGTACCTCTCTGTCCTACAAATGGTTTATTCGCCAATTGGTATGATCAAAGGAAGATTAAGTAATCTAAACCAATCTGGCAAACAAAAAAGAGTCCGCTTAAGGAGATTGCTTCAACCACCACTAACCACTAAGTACCGTCCTTATACGTACTGCGCAATAATATCAGCAAACTAAACTCAATAGAGTAGATTCTACCAATCTGTCTTGGGCAATGGTGATTAAAATGCATCGACCAGGAATCGAACCCGGGCCGCCCGCGTGGCAGGCAAGATTTCTACCACTGAACCATCGATGCTTGCCCCTCACGTATACTTCTTGATACAAATTGCACGACGACAACCCATCTATTGTAGCCGACTATCATGCCTAAGCTTGTTAGCTTTCATTACGGAAATCAAGGCTTGTGGCGATCAAAAGATCCAAGGAAATATAAAAAAATAACCTGACTAATCTGACTGACTCTTTCAAAAGACTAAATGTGTTCGTGTGATAATCAATCTTACCATCAGAATCTATTCCTTTATAAAAGACACCGTAGTTCCCAAAATATAACGATAGTAATTACATCGAAAAGCAAGATTTCGTGGCGCAATGGTAGCGCGCCTGACTCCAGATCAGGAGGTTGCGTGTTCAAATCACGTCGAGATCAAGCAAAAATATTTCTTGTGAAGGTATGTTTAGGCTTTTAAAACGGATACAACGTTCAAATAACATTAATCACCATTGTTTCTATATCTTGTTATCTCAACACATATGCATCCTAATTCAATTTGAATCTTAGTTAACTGTTTTTTTTTTCTTTTTATCAAAATGTGACTTTAGATCTACACGGGACTACAGTTTTTGGAATGGGAGAGCATAGAACCAAGTGAGTTTACAAAAGGGGGAACATTTGCGTCTGAATGTCGATTACCACAGCAGTTGGAACACGACGAGTTTGAACCGATAACTATCTTGGGTTTCCACGATACAAACACAGAGTCTGGCGATGGATATAACTTGTACCTCTCTGTCCTACAAATGGTTTATTCGCCAATTGGTATGATCAAAGGAAGATTAAGTAATCTAAACCAATCTGGCAAACAAAAAAGAGTCCGCTCAAAGAGATTGCTTCGACCACCACTAACCACTAAGTACCGTCCTTATACGTACTGCGCAATAATATCAGCAAACTAAACTCAATAGAGTAGATTCTACCAATCTGTCTTGGGCAATGGTGATTAAAATGCATCGACCAGGAATCGAACCCGGGCCGCCCGCGTGACAGGCGAGATTTCTACCACTGAACCATCGATGCTTGCCCCTCACGTATACTTCTTGATACAAATTGCACGACGACAACCCATCTATTGTAGCCGACTATCATGCCTAAGCTTGTTAGCTTTCATTACGGAAATCAAGGCTTGTGGCGATCAAAAGATCCAAGGAAATATAAAAAAATAACCTGACTAATCTGACTGACTCTTTCAAAAGACTAAATGTGTTCGTGTGATAATCAATCTTACCATCAGAATCTATTCCTTTATAAAAGACACCGTAGTTCCCAAAATATAACGATAGTAATTACATCGAAAATCAAGATTTCGTGGCGCAATGGTAGCGCACCTGACTCCAGATCAGGAGGTTGCGTGTTCAAATCACGTCGAGATCAAGCAAAAATATTTCTTGTGAAGGTATGTTTAGGCTTTTAAAACGGATACAATGTTCAAATAACATTAATCACCATTGTTTCTATATCTTGTTATCTCAACACATATGCATCCTAATTCAATTTGAATCTTAGTTAACTGTTTTTTTTTTTTCTTTTTATCAAAATGTGACTTTAGATCTACACGGGACTACAGTTTTTGGAATGGGAGAGCATAGAACCAAGTGAGTTTACAAAAGGGGGAACATTTGCGTCTGAAAGTCGATTACCACAGCAGTTGGAACACGACGAGTTTGAACCGATAACTATCTTGGGTTTCCACGATACAAACACAGAGTCTGGCGATGGATATAACTTGTACCTCTCTGTCCTACAAATGGTTTATTCGCCAATTGGTATGATCAAAGGAAGATTAAGTAATCTAAACCAATCTGGCAAACAAAAAAGAGTCCGCTCAAAGAGATTGCTTCGACCACCACTAACCACTAAGTACCGTCCTTATACGTACTGCGCAATAATATCAGCAAACTAAACTCAATAGAGTAGATTCTACCAATCTGTCTTGGGCAATGGTGATTAAAATGCATCGACCAGGAATCGAACCCGGGCCGCCCGCGTGGCAGGCAAGATTTCTACCACTGAACCATCGATGCTTGCCCCTCACGTATACTT
Organism: Daphnia pulex; assembly: GCF_021134715.1. NCBI lineage: Eukaryota > Metazoa > Arthropoda > Branchiopoda > Diplostraca > Daphniidae > Daphnia > Daphnia pulex. Next base: position 8,996,390 of record NC_060026.1, on the reverse strand, counting down.
CTTGATACAAATTGCACGACGACAACCCATCTATTGTAGCCGACTATCATGCCTAAGCTTGTTAGCTTTCATTACGGAAATCAAGGCTTGTGGCGATCAAAAGATCCAAGGAAATATAAAAAAATAACCTGACTAATCTGACTGACTCTTTCAAAAGACTAAATGTGTTCGTGTGATAATCAATCTTACCATCAGAATCTATTCCTTTATAAAAGACACCGTAGTTCCCAAAATATAACGATAGTAATTACATCGAAAATCAAGATTTCGTGGCGCAATGGTAGCGCACCTGACTCCAGATCAGGAGGTTGCGTGTTCAAATCACGTCGAGATCAAGCAAAAATATTTCTTGTGAAGGTATGTTTAGGCTTTTAAAACGGATACAATGTTCAAATAACATTAATCACCATTGTTTCTATATCTTGTTATCTCAACACATATGCATCCTAATTCAATTTGAATCTTAGTTAACTGTTTTTTTTTTTCTTTTTATCAAAATGTGACTTTAGATCTACACGGGACTACAGTTTTTGGAATGGGAGAGCATAGAACCAAGTGAGTTTACAAAAGGGGGAACATTTGCGTCTGAATGTCGATTACCACAGCAGTTGGAACACGACGAGTTTGAACCGATAACTATCTTGGGTTTCCACGATACAAACACAGAGTCTGGCGATGGATATAACTTGTACCTCTCTGTCCTACAAATGGTTTATTCGCCAATTGGTATGATCAAAGGAAGATTAAGTAATCTAAACCAATCTGGCAAACAAAAAAGAGTCCGCTCAAAGAGATTGCTTCGACCACCACTAACCACTAAGTACCGTCCTTATACGTACTGCGCAATAATATCAGCAAACTAAACTCAATAGAGTAGATTCTACCAATCTGTCTTGGGCAATGGTGATTAAAATGCATCGACCAGGAATCGAACCCGGGCCGCCCGCGTGGCAGGCGAGCATTCTACCACTGAACCATCAATGCTTGCCCCTCACGTATACTTCTTGATACAAATTGCACGACGACAACCCATCTATTGTAGCCGACTATCATGCCCAAGCTTGTTAGCTTTCATTACGGAAATCAAGGCTTGTGGCGATCAAAAGATCCAAGGAAATATAAAAAAATAACCTGACTAATCTGACTGACTCTTTCAAAAGACTAAATGTGTTCGTGTGATAATCAATCTTACCATCAGAATCTATTCCTTTATAAAAGACACCGTAGTTCCCAAAATATAACGATAGTAATTACATCGAAAATCAAGATTTCGTGGCGCAATGGTAGCGCACCTGACTCTAGATCAGGAGGTTGCGTGTTCAATTCACGTCGAGATCAAGCAAAAATATTTCTTGTGAAGGTATGTTTAGGCTTTTAAAACGGATACAATGTTCAAATAACATTAATCACCATTGTTTCTATATCTTGTTATCTCAACACATATGCATCCTAATTCAATTTGAATCTTAGTTAACTGTTTTTTTTTCTTTTTATCAAAATGTGACTTTAGATCTACACGGGACTAGAGTTTTTGGAATGGGAGAGCATAGAACCAAGTGAGTTTACAAAAGGGGGAACATTTGCGTCTGAATGTCGATTACCACAGCAGTTGGAACACGACGAGTTTGAACCGATAACTATCTTGGGTTTCCACGATACAAACACAGAGTCTGGCGATGGATATAACTTGTACCTCTCTGTCCTACAAATGGTTTATTCGCCAATTGGTATGATCAAAGGAAGATTAAGTAATCTAAACCAATCTGGCAAACAAAAAAGAGTCCGCTCAAAGAGATTGCTTCGACCACCACTAACCACTAAGTACCGTCCTTATACGTACTGCGCAATAATCTCAGCAAACTAAACTCAATAGAGTAGATTCTACCAATCTGTCTTGGGCAATGGTGATTAAAATGCATCGACCGGGAATCGAACCCGGGCCGCCCGCGTGGCAGGCGAGCATTCTACCACTGAACCATCAATGCTTGCCCCTCACGTATACTTCTTGATACAAATTGCACGACGACAACCCATCTATTGTAGCCGACTATCATGCCTAAGCTTGTTAGCTTTCATTACGGAAATCAAGGCTTGTGGCGATCAAAAGATCCAAGGAAATATAAAAAAATAACCTGACTAATCTGACTGACTCTTTCAAAAGACTAAATGTGTTCGTGTGATAATCAATCTTACCATCAGAATCTATTCCTTTATAAAAGACACCGTAGTTTCCAAAATATAACGATAGTGATTACATCGAAAATCAAGATTTCGTGGCGCAACGGTAGCGCGCCTGACTCCAGATCAGGAGGTTGCGTGTTCAAATCACGTCGAGATCAAGCAAAAATATTTCTTGTGAAGGTATGTTTAGGCTTTTAAAACGGATACAACGTTCAAATAACATTAATCACCATTGTTTCTATATCTTGTTATCTCAACACATATGCATCCTAATTCAATTTGAATCTTAGTTAACTGTTTTTTTTTTCTTTTTATCAAAATGTGACTTTAGATCTACACGGGACTACAGTTTTTGGAATGGGAGAGCATAGAACCAAGTGAGTTTACAAAAGGGGGAACATTTGCGTCTGAATGTCGATTACCACAGCAGTTGGAACACGACGAGTTTGAACCGATAACTATCTTGGGTTTCCACGATACAAACACAGAGTCTGGCGATGGATATAACTTGTACCTCTCTGTCCTACAAATGGTTTATTCGCCAATTGGTATGATCAAAGGAAGATTAAGTAATCTAAACCAATCTGGCAAACAAAAAAGAGTCCGCTCAAAGAGATTGCTTCGACCACCACTAACCACTAAGTACCGTCCTTATACGTACTGCGCAATAATATCAGCAAACTAAACTCAATAGAGTAGATTCTACCAATCTGTCTTGGGCAATGGTGATTAAAATGCATCGACCAGGAATCGAACCCGGGCCGCCCGCGTGGCAGGCAAGATTTCTACCACTGAACCATCGATGCTTGCCCCTCACGTATACTTCTTGATACAAATTGCACGACGACAACCCATCTATTGTAGCCGACTATCATGCCTAAGCTTGTTAGCTTTCATTACGGAAATCAAGGCTTGTGGCGATCAAAAGATCCAAGGAAATATAAAAAAATAACCTGACTAATCTGACTGACTCTTTCAAAAGACTAAATGTGTTCGTGTGATAATCAATCTTACCATCAGAATCTATTCCTTTATAAAAGACACCGTAGTTCCCAAAATATAACGATAGTAATTACATCGAAAATCATGATTTCGTGGTGCAATGGTAGCGCACCTGACTCCAGATCAGGAGGTTGCGTGTTCAAATCACGTCGAGATCAAGCAAAAATATTTCTTGTGAAGGTATGTTTAGGCTTTTAAAATGGATACAATGTTCAAATAACATTAATCACCATTGTTTCTATATCTTGTTATCTCAACACATATGCATCCTAATTCAATTTGAATCTTAGTTAACTGTTTTTTTTTTCTTTTTATCAAAATGTGACTTTAGATCTACACGGGACTACAGTTTTTGGAATGGGAGAGCATAGAACCAAGTGAGTTTACAAAAGGGGGAACATTTGCGTCTGAATGTCGATTACCACAGCAGTTGGAACACGACGAGTTTCAACCGATAACTATCTTGGGTTTCCACGATACAAACACAGAGTCTGGCGATGGATATAACTTGTACCTCTCTGTCCTACAAATGGTTTATTCGCCAATTGGTATGATCAAAGGAAGATTAAGTAATCTAAACCAATCTGGCAAACAAAAAAGAGTCCGCTTAAAGAGATTGCTTCAACCACTACTAACCACTAAGTACCGTCCTTACGCGTACTGCGCAAGAATATCAACAAACTAAACTCAATAGAGTAGATTCTACCAATGTGTCTTGGGCAACGGTGATAAAAATGCATCGGCCGGGAATCGAACCCGGGCCGCCCGCGTGGCAGGCGAGCATTCTACCACTGAACCATTGATACTTGCACCTCATGTATACTTCTTGATACAAATTGGACGACGACAACCCATCTATTGTAGCCGACTATCATGCCTAAGCTTGTTAGCTTTCATTACGGAAATCAAGGCTTGTGGCGATCAAAAGATCCAAGGAAATATAAAAAAATAACCTGACTAATCTGACTGACTCTTTCAAAAGACTAAATGTGTTCGTGTGATAATCAATCTTACCATCAGAATCTATTCCTTTATAAAAGACACCGTAGTTTCCAAAATATAACGATAGTAATTACATCGAAAATCAAGATTTCGTGGCGCAACGGTAGCGCGCCTGACTCCAGATCAGGAGGTTGCGTGTTCAAATCACGTCGAGATCAAGCAAAAATATTTCTTGTGAAGGTATGTTTAGGCTTTTAAAACGGATACAACGTTCAAATAACATTAATCACCATTGTTTCTATATCTTGTTATCTCAACACATATGCATCCTAATTCAATTTGAATCTTAGTTAACTGTTTTTTTTTTTCTTTTTATCAAAATGTGACTTTAGATCTACACGGGACTAGAGTATTTGGAATGGGAGAGCATAGAACCAAGTGAGTTTACAAAAGGGGGAACATTTGCGTCTGAATGTCGATTACCACAGCAGTTGGAACACGACGAGTTTGAACCGATAACTATCTTGGGTTTCCACGATACAAACACAGAGTCTGGCGATGGATATAACTTGTACCTCTCTGTCCTACAAATGGTTTATTCGCCAATTGGTATGATCAAAGGAAGATTAAGTAATCTAAACCAATCTGGCAAACAAAAAAGAGTCCGCTCAAAGAGATTGCTTCGACCACCACTAACCACTAAGTACCGTCCTTATACGTACTGCGCAATAATATCAGCAAACTAAACTCAATAGAGTAGATTCTACCAATCTGTCTTGGGCAATGGTGATTAAAATGCATCGACTGGGAATCGAACCCGGGCAGCCCGCGTGGCAGGCGAGCATTCTACCACTGAACCATCAATGCTTGCCCCTCACGTATACTTCTTGATACAAATTGGACGACGACAACCCATCTATTGTAGCCGACTATCATGCCTAAGCTTGTTAGCTTTCATTACGGAAATCAAGGCTTGTGGCGATCAAAAGATCCAAGGAAATATAAAAAAATAACCTGACTAATCTGACTGACTCTTTCAAAAGACTAAATGTGTTCGTGTGATAATCAATCTTACCATCAGAATCTATTCCTTTATAAAAGACACCGTAGTTTCCAAAATATAACGATAGTAATTACATCGAAAATCAAGATTTCGTGGCGCAACGGTAGCGCGCCTGACTCCAGATCAGGAGGTTGCGTGTTTAAATCACGTCGAGATCAAGCAAAAATATTTCTTGTGAAGGTATGTTTGGTCTTATAGAACAGATACAACGATCAAATAACATTAATCACCATTGGTTCAATATCTTGTTATCTCAACACACATGTATCCTAATTCAATTTGAATTGTAGTCAGCTGCTTTTTTTCTTTTTATCAAAATGTGACTTTAGATCTACACGGGACTAGAGTTTTTGGAATGGGAGAGCATAGAACCAAGTGAGTTTACAAAAGGGGGAACATTTGCGTCTAAATGTCGATTACCACAGCAGTTGGAACACGACGAGTTTGAACCGATAACTATCTTGGGTTTCCACGATACAAACACAGAGTCTGGCGATGGATATAACTTGTACCTCTCTGTCCTACAAATGGTTTATTCGCCAATTGGTATGATCAAAGGAAGATTAAGTAATCTAAACCAATCTGGCAAACAAAAAAGAGTCCGCTCAAAGAGATTGCTTCGACCACCACTAACCACTAAGTACCGTCCTTATACGTACTGCGCAATAATATCAGCAAACTAAACTCAATAGAGTAGATTCTACCAATCTGTCTTGGGCAATGGTGATTAAAATGCATCGACCAGGAATCGAACCCGGGCCGCCCGCGTGGCAGGCAAGATTTCTACCACTGAACCATCGATGCTTGCCCCTCACGTATACTTCTTGATACAAATTGCACGACGACAACCCATCTATTGTAGCCGACTATCATGCCTAAGCTTGTTAGCTTTCATTACGGAAATCAAGGCTTGTGGCGATCAAAAGATCCAAGGAAATATAAAAAAATAACCTGACTAATCTGACTGACTCTTTCAAAAGACTAAATGTGTTCGTGTGATAATCAATCTTACCATCAGAATCTATTCCTTTATAAAAGACACCGTAGTTCCCAAAATATAACGATAGTAATTACATCGAAAATCAAGATTTCGTGGCGCAATGGTAGCGCACCTGACTCCAGATCAGGAGGTTGCGTGTTCAAATCACGTCGAGATCAAGCAAAAATATTTCTTGTGAAGGTATGTTTAGGCTTTTAAAATGGATACAATGTTCAAATAACATTAATCACCATTGTTTCTATATCTTGTTATCTCAACACATATGCATCCTAATTCAATTTGAATCTTAGTTAACTGTTTTTTTTTTCTTTTTATCAAAATGTGACTTTAGATCTACACGGGACTACAGTTTTTGGAATGGGAGAGCATAGAACCAAGTGAGTTTACAAAAGGGGGAACATTTGCGTCTGAATGTCGATTACCACAGCAGTTGGAACACGACGAGTTTCAACCGATAACTATCTTGGGTTTCCACGATACAAACACAGAGTCTGGCGATGGATATAACTTGTACCTCTCTGTCCTACAAATGGTTTATTCGCCAATTGGTATGATCAAAGGAAGATTAAGTAATCTAAACCAATCTGGCAAACAAAAAAGAGTCCGCTTAAAGAGATTGCTTCAACCACTACTAACCACTAAGTACCGTCCTTACGCGTACTGCGCAAGAATATCAACAAACTAAACTCAATAGAGTAGATTCTACCAATGTGTCTTGGGCAACGGTGATAAAAATGCATCGGCCGGGAATCGAACCCGGGCCGCCCGCGTGGCAGGCGAGCATTCTACCACTGAACCATTGATACTTGCACCTCACGTATACTTCTTGATACAAATTGGACGACGACAACCCATCTATTGTAGCCGACTATCATGCCTAAGCTTGTTAGCTTTCATTACGGAAATCAAGGCTTGTGGCGATCAAAAGATCCAAGGAAATATAAAAAAATAACCTGACTAATCTGACTGACTCTTTCAAAAGACTAAATGTGTTCGTGTGATAATCAATCTTACCATCAGAATCTATTCCTTTATAAAAGACACCGTAGTTTCCAAAATATAACGATAGTAATTACATCGAAAATCAAGATTTCGTGGCGCAACGGTAGCGCGCCTGACTCCAGATCAGGAGGTTGCGTGTTCAAATCACGTCGAGATCAAGCAAAAATATTTCTTGTGAAGGTATGTTTAGGCTTTTAAAACGGATACAACGTTCAAATAACATTAATCACCATTGTTTCTATATCTTGTTATCTCAACACATATGCATCCTAATTCAATTTGAATCTTAGTTAACTGTTTTTTTTTTTTCTTTTTATCAAAATGTGACTTTAGATCTACACGGGACTACAGTATTTGGAATGGGAGAGCATAGAACCAAGTGAGTTTACAAAAGGGGGAACATTTGCGTCTGAATGTCGATTACCACAGCAGTTGGAACACGACGAGTTTGAACCGATAACTATCTTGGGTTTCCACGATACAAACACAGAGTCTGGCGATGGATATAACTTGTACCTCTCTGTCCTACAAATGGTTTATTCGCCAATTGGTATGATCAAAGGAAGATTAAGTAATCTAAACCAATCTGGCAAACAAAAAAGAGTCCGCTCAAAGAGATTGCTTCGACCACCACTAACCACTAAGTACCGTCCTTATACGTACTGCGCAATAATATCAGCAAACTAAACTCAATAGAGTAGATTCTACCAATCTGTCTTGGGCAATGGTGATTAAAATGCATCGACTGGGAATCGAACCCGGGCAGCCCGCGTGGCAGGCGAGCATTCTACCACTGAACCATCAATGCTTGCCCCTCACGTATACTTCTTGATACAAATTGGACGACGACAACCCATCTATTGTAGCCGACTATCATGCCTAAGCTTGTTAGCTTTCATTACGGAAATCAAGGCTTGTGGCGATCAAAAGATCCAAGGAAATATAAAAAAATAACCTGACTAATCTGACTGACTCTTTCAAAAGACTAAATGTGTTCGTGTGATAATCAATCTTACCATCAGAATCTATTCCTTTATAAAAGACACCGTAGTTTCCAAAATATAACGATAGTAATTACATCGAAAATCAAGATTTCGTGGCGCAACGGTAGCGCGCCTGACTCCAGATCAGGAGGTTGCGTGTTTAAATCACGTCGAGATCAAGCAAAAATATTTCTTGTGAAGGTATGTTTGGTCTTATAGAACAGATACAACGATCAAATAACATTAATCACCATTGGTTCAATATCTTGTTATCTCAACACACATGTATCCTAATTCAATTTGAATTGTAGTCAGCTGCTTTTTTTTCTTTTTATCAAAATGTGACTTTAGATCTACACGGGACTAGAGTTTTTGGAATGGGAGAGCATAGAACCAAGTGAGTTTACAAAAGGGGGAACATTTGCGTCTAAATGTCGATTACCACAGCAGTTGGAACACGACGAGTTTGAACCGATAACTATCTTGGGTTTCCACGATACAAACACAGAGTCTGGCGATGGATATAACTTGTACCTCTCTGTCCTACAAATGGTTTATTCGCCAATTGGTATGATCAAAGGAAGATTAAGTAATCTAAACCAATCTGGCAAACAAAAAAGAGTCCGCTTAAAGAGATTGCTTCAACCACTACTAACCACTAAGTACCGTCCTTACGCGTACTGCGCAAGAATATCAACAAACTAAACTCAATAGAGTAGATTCTACCAATGTGTCTTGGGCAACGGTGATAAAAATGCATCGGCCGGGAATCGAACCCGGGCCGCCCGCGTGGCAGGCGAGCATTCTACCACTGAACCAACGATACTTGCACCTCACGTATACTTCTTGATACAAATTGGACGACGACAACCCATCTATTGTAGCCGACTATCATGCCTAAGCTTGTTAGCTTTCATTACGGAAATCAAGGCTTGTGGCGATCAAAAGATCCAAGGAAATATAAAAAAATAACCTGACTAATCTGACTGACTCTTTCAAAAGACTAAATGTGTTCGTGTGATAATCAATCTTACCATCAGAATCTATTCCTTTATAAAAGACACCGTAGTTTCCAAAATATAACGATAGTAATTACATCGAAAATCAAGATTTCGTGGCGCAACGGTAGCGCGCTTGACTCCAGATCAGGAGGTTGCGTGTTCAAATCACGTCGAGATCAAGCAAAAATATTTCTTGTGAAGGTATGTTTGGTCTTATAGAACAGATACAACGATCAAATAACATTAATCACCATTGGTTCAATATCTTGTTATCTCAACACACATGTATCCTAATTCAATTTGAATTGTAGTCAGCTGCTTTTTTTCTTTTTATCAAAATGTGACTTTAGATCTACACGGGACTAGAGTTTTTGGAATGGGAGAGCATAGAACCAAGTGAGTTTACAAAAGGGGGAACATTTGCGTCTAAATGTCGATTACCACAGCAGTTGGAACACGACGAGTTTGAACCGATAACTATCTTGGGTTTCCACGATACAAACACAGAGTCTGGCGATGGATATAACTTGTACCTCTCTGTCCTACAAATGGTTTATTCGCCAATTGGTATGATCAAAGGAAGATTAAGTAATCTAAACCAATCTGGCAAACAAAAAAGAGTCCGCTTAAAGAGATTGCTTCAACCACTACTAACCACTAAGTACCGTCCTTACGCGTACTGCGCAAGAATATCAACAAACTAAACTCAATAGAGTAGATTCTACCAATGTGTCTTGGGCAACGGTGATAAAAATGCATCGGCCGGGAATCGAACCCGGGCCGCCCGCGTGGCAGGCGAGCATTCTACCACTGAACCAACGATACTTGCACCTCACGTATACTTCTTGATACAAATTGGACGACGACAACCCATCTATTGTAGCCGACTATCATGCCTAAGCTTGTTAGCTTTCATTACGGAAATCAAGGCTTGTGGCGATCAAAAGATCCAAGGAAATATAAAAAAATAACCTGACTAATCTGACTGACTCTTTCAAAAGACTAAATGTGTTCGTGTGATAATCAATCTTACCATCAGAATCTATTCCTTTATAAAAGACACCGTAGTTTCCAAAATATAACGATAGTAATTACATCGAAAATCAAGATTTCGTGGCGCAACGGTAGCGCGCTTGACTCCAGATCAGGAGGTTGCGTGTTCAAATCACGTCGAGATCAAGCAAAAATATTTCTTGTGAAGGTATGTTTAAGCTTTTAAAACGGTTACAACGTTCAAATAACATTAATCACCATTGTTTCTATATCTTGTTATCTCAACACACACGTATCCTGATTCAATTTGAATCTTAGTCAGCTGTTTTTTTTCTTTTTATCAAAATGTGACTTTAGATCTACACGGGACTACAGTTTTTGGAATGGGAGAGCATAGAACCAAGTGATTTTACAAAAAGGGGAACATTTGCGTCTGAATGTCGATTACCACAGCAGTTGGAACACGACGAGTTTGAACCGATAACTATACTTGGGTTTCCACGATACAAACACAGAGTCTGGCGATGGATATAACTTGTACCTCTCTGTCCTACAAATGGTTTATTCGCCAATTGGTATGATCAAAGGAAGATTAAGTAATCTAAACCAATCTGGCAAACAAAAAAGAGTCCGCTTAAAGAGATTGCTTCAACCACCACTAACCACTAAGTACCGTCCTTATACGTACTGCGCAAGAATATCAGCAAACTAAACTCAAAAGAGTAGATTCTACCAATCTGTCTTGGGCAATGGTGATTAAAATGCGTCGACCGGGAATCGAACCCGGGCCGCCCGCGTGGCAGGCGAGCATTCTACCACTGAACCATCGATGCTTGCACCTCACGTATACTTCTTGATACAAATTGGACGACGACAACCCATCTATTGTAGCCGACTATCATGCCTAAGCTTGTTAGCTTTCATTACGGAAATCAAGGCTTGTGGCGATCAAAAGATCCAAGGAAATATAAAAAAATAACCTGACTAATCTGACTGACTCTTTCAAAAGACTAAATGTGTTCGTGTGATAATCAATCTTACCATCAGAATCTATTCCTTTATAAAAGACACCGTAGTTTCCAAAATATAACGATAGTGATTACATCGAAAATCAAGATTTCGTGGCGCAACGGTAGCGCGCCTGACTCCAGATCAGGAGGTTGCGTGTTCAAATCACGTCGAGATCAAGCAAAAATATTTCTTGTGAAGGTATGTTTAGGCTTTTAAAACGGATACAACGTTCAAATAACATTAATCACCATTGTTTCTATATCTTGTTATCTCAACACATATGCATCCTAATTCAATTTGAATCTTAGTTAACTGTTTTTTTTTTCTTTTTATCAAAATGTGACTTTAGATCTACACGGGACTACAGTTTTTGGAATGGGAGAGCATAGAACCAAGTGAGTTTACAAAAGGGGGAACATTTGCGTCTGAATGTCGATTACCACAGCAGTTGGAACACGACGAGTTTGAACCGATAACTATCTTGGGTTTCCACGATACAAACACAGAGTCTGGCGATGGATATAACTTGTACCTCTCTGTCCTACAAATGGTTTATTCGCCAATTGGTATGATCAAAGGAAGATTAAGTAATCTAAACCAATCTGGCAAACAAAAAAGAGTCCGCTCAAAGATATTGCTTCGACCACCACTAACCACTAAGTACCGTCCTTATACGTACTGCGCAATAATATCAGCAAACTAAACTCAATAGAGTAGATTCTACCAATCTGTTTTGGGCAATGGTGATTAAAATGCATCGACCAGGAATCGAACCCGGGCCGCCCGCGTGGCAGGCAAGATTTCTACCACTGAACCATCGATGCTTGCCCCTCACGTATACTTCTTGATACAAATTGCACGACGACAACCCATCTATTGTAGCCGACTATCATGCCTAAGCTTATTAGCTTTCATTACGGAAATCAAGGCTTGTGGCGATCAAAAGATCCAAGGAAATATAAAAAAATAACCTGACTAATCTGACTGACTCTTTCAAAAGACTAAATGTGTTCGTGTGATAATCAATCTTACCATCAGAATCTATTCCTTTATAAAAGACACCGTAGTTCCCAAAATATAACGATAGTAATTACATCGAAAATCAAGATTTCGTGGCGCAATGGTAGCGCACCTGACTCCAGATCAGGAGGTTGCGTGTTCAAATCACGTCGAGATCAAGCAAAAATATTTCTTGTGAAGGTATGTTTAGGCTTTTAAAACGGATACAATGTTCAAATAACATTAATCACCATTGTTTCTATATCTTGTTATCTCAACACATATGCATCCTAATTCAATTTGAATCTTAGTTAACTGTTTTTTTTTTCTTTTTATCAAAATGTGACTTTAGATCTACACGGGACTACAGTTTTTGGAATGGGAGAGCATAGAACCAAGTGAGTTTACAAAAGGGGGAACATTTGCGTCTGAATGTCGATTACCACAGCAGTTGGAACACGACGAGTTTCAACCGATAACTATCTTGGGTTTCCACGATACAAACACAGAGTCTGGCGATGGATATAACTTGTACCTCTCTGTCCTACAAATGGTTTATTCGCCAATTGGTATGATCAAAGGAAGATTAAGTAATCTAAACCAATCTGGCAAACAAAAAAGAGTCCGCTTAAAGAGATTGCTTCAACCACTACTAACCACTAAGTACCGTCCTTACGCGTACTGCGCAAGAATATCAACAAACTAAACTCAATAGAGTAGATTCTACCAATGTGTCTTGGGCAACGGTGATAAAAATGCATCGGCCGGGAATCGAACCCGGGCCGCCCGCGTGGCAGGCGAGCATTCTACCACTGAACCATTGATACTTGCACCTCACGTATACTTCTTGATACAAATTGGACGACGACAACCCATCTATTGTAGCCGACTATCATGCCTAAGCTTGTTAGCTTTCATTACGGAAATCAAGGCTTGTGGCGATCAAAAGATCCAAGGAAATATAAAAAAATAACCTGACTAATCTGACTGACTCTTTCAAAAGACTAAATGTGTTCGTGTGATAATCAATCTTACCATCAGAATCTATTCCTTTATAAAAGACACCGTAGTTTCCAAAATATAACGATAGTAATTACATCGAAAATCAAGATTTCGTGGCGCAACGGTAGCGCGCCTGACTCCAGATCAGGAGGTTGCGTGTTCAAATCACGTCGAGATCAAGCAAAAATATTTCTTGTGAAGGTATGTTTAGGCTTTTAAAACGGATACAACGTTCAAATAACATTAATCACCATTGTTTCTATATCTTGTTATCTCAACACATATGCATCCTAATTCAATTTGAATCTTAGTTAACTGTTTTTTTTTTTCTTTTTATCAAAATGTGACTTTAGATCTACACGGGACTACAGTATTTGGAATGGGAGAGCATAGAACCAAGTGAGTTTACAAAAGGGGGAACATTTGCGTCTGAATGTCGATTACCACAGCAGTTGGAACACGACGAGTTTGAACCGATAACTATCTTGGGTTTCCACGATACAAACACAGAGTCTGGCGATGGATATAACTTGTACCTCTCTGTCCTACAAATGGTTTATTCGCCAATTGGTATGATCAAAGGAAGATTAAGTAATCTAAACCAATCTGGCAAACAAAAAAGAGTCCGCTTAAAGAGATTGCTTCAACCACCACTAACCACTAAGTACCGTCCTTATACGTACTGCGCAAGAATATCAGCAAACTAAACTCAAAAGAGTAGATTCTACCAATCTGTCTTGGGCAATGGTGATTAAAATGCATCGACCGGGAATCGAACCCGGGCCGCCCGCGTGGCAGGCGAGCATTCTACCACTGAACCATCGATGCTTCCACCATGTATACTTCTTGATACAAATTGGACGACGACAACCCATCTATTGTAGCCGACTATCATGCCTAAGCTTGTTAGCTTTCATTACGGAAATCAAGGATTGTAACGATCAAAAGATCCAGAGAAATATAAAAAAACTAACCTGACTAATCTGACTGATTCTTTCAAAGAGGAGGGCGGGAGGAAATTACAGTTCAAATCGATTCTCTCTATCTCATACAATCTAAATTGTCTTTGTGGAGTACCTAAGACAATTCCCAATTGTATATTGATTGTTCAAATCAATTTTAACTGTGACTTTAACCCTTTATCTACCGTCTAAACAAAAAAAATGACGACTTTTCAGTAGGGTGTGGCGGACGCAAGCTCGCAGAAACGAGAGAAAATAAATAGTCAAAAGCGGTCGCTCTTTTAGCTGTTTTCTCAATGACCTACCTACAGAATTGAATCGCCTTTTCAACATATATCAATTGTCCCTCGGTTTATCGAGGGTTAGAGTTTAAGTCCATTCGTGCGCGTCGTTACTGAGTTAAAACGTTTTATTAATTTTTAAATTTCGTTTCTTATTCCCTATGCCTTTGATGCACGCGCTCCCTTTCCCCGTGGAGGGAGGGAGGGAGAGGGAGAGGGAGGGATAGGGTGCACGTACTAAAGGCATAGGGGAAAAAACAAAATTAAAAAATTCATCACTTTTGAACGGATTGTGGAACAAGTTTTATTCTTTTACCAGATGTTCTTCATACTACCACCTATAACTGGTACAAATTTGGGTTCGATCTGAAAGACCAGATTTGATCAGCTGATTATTTAACAAGCAATCCACCACTCAAGCGCACCAAATCCATGGACCCCACTTTTTCATCATGCTTTAACTTAACTCTTACTTAACACTTATACAATAACTTAACACGACTTAACATATCATGTTTTCTACTCCGGATTCATCTGTTTTTGCAGACATTAAATATTCCCTGCCGTTCGGGAGATATTTAATGTTAAAGTTTAGTTTTTTTCAAATTTTAACAATTTTGGGGGGTCTTTTGTATCGCTTTTTGGGAAAATGCTAACCTTAAAAAAATTCTCCCAAAAGTTTCATCGGCCATCCCTCAATACCAATCCAAAAGGATTTTACATTCCGTATTAGATTGGCTGATTTATTCCCAATCTAGTAAAGTGTAATTTTGACCAGTTTCCTAACCAGCCTAGTCGCCATTTTTTATTACTCTCTCTCGCGTTCCTGGTGGATGACAGCCAAAGCTACGCTTTCCTGGCCTTCACTTTAGAACGGGGGACATACTGTAGGCCCTTTCATATAGTCTAGTGGCCAGCAATATGAAGCCCGAGGTGCATAGAACTCGTATGCTTCGGCTGTCATCCGCTCATTTTTGGTCTTATAGCGGAATGAGAAAAAAAGTGGGGTCCATGGATTTGGTGCGCTTGAGTGGTGGATTTGCTTGTTTAAAAAAAATCTTTGAACTGAGATTGCTCCATTAAGACAAGATTTTTTTAGAGTTCCAAATACATCATTAGAAAGACAAAAAAAATTCTTTTTTTTTATCGTTATTTTTTCATAATTTTTCAATTATTTTAAATGACCTGCACAGTAATTTCAATGAAAAAACGTGCATAAAATTTGTAAAAAAGCGGAAAACTTTAACATTTAATTGGAGTCTTCCCATTCATGATAAAAACAAATCCTTTGGTACGCGATAAAAAAATGAAACAAATCTAATTTTTTTGCGACGAAACAATTCAAAACTCGGCGGAATGACCCATTAAGGTTTAGGAGGGTTCTGATTCCGAATTCCGTTCATTAACAAATTGATCGTGAGGTGATCACCTATAGGGGAGCCCTTCAGGGGAGGTAACGTTTGAGACAGGGCGCAGCGATAAACACCAATCGTGCTATACGCCTTAGACTTGGCCTGGTCGGCTAAAAAGGCTGCTACCACAGTTACGTCATTGCACAGGTGATCGGAACGCCTTCCCACACACCAATCTAACAAAACTCCCAAGGCCGAAGCGTAAGCGGAGTTTATAGGAAATAGTCTCATGGGAGAATTTCTCACTTTAGAGGCCCCACGAAAGCACAAAAGAGTCCTGGCTCAAAACACCATCTAGAGTTGGCCGATTTCAGGTTAGCTCAATGATCCATTCACAAACACTCAAACAGTAAGCGTCTCTTCATTGAACCTTCCTGTCCCGAGACTTGAGTCCTCCCCCCTCAGGTCAAATACCCGTTGAATTGTCTTTGTTGTCGGCTTGGACTCAGTCGAGAGTCCAGGCTTTGTAACTTGTATTTGAGTGGACTTAGAATATTTTTTTGAATAGGAAATGTTGTAAGTATCTGGATTCAGGACCATTCACCGTTTACCCATTGGGAATTTGCAGACGACATCCGTGTTTAGGCTCAATTCCGCAGATGCCAGAAGACGCAACCGTTGGACCGTCCCATCCTACTTTCAGACCGCCTCTGATTGTAGCTCCTCGGTGTGGTCGACGTCCACAGCCAGAATAAATCTAGCCCAACTAATTGTCTCCAATTCCAGGAAGTTCAACGATACTAACCGGTCGTATTGTCTATTTACACATCTGGACGAATTCTCATCATTTCGCGCATCGTAAGCATCATCTCACTGAATCTACTGTAAGGAGAAAGTGTACCTTTGTGCGAATGCACCACATATGTGCGGTTACGAACTGCAACCAACATGAGATTTCTGAAACAATTGCTGCATTGGTCCAATATTGTGCTGGAAGCAAATTTAATGTTATTCCAAGATCGATATGAGACAGGTCCACCATTCGTCCAATTTTAGCATTGGGCCGATACGACCTTGGTGGAATATCGGTGGAATATTGGCTCTATCTTGTGCCTGACTCATCTCCATCTTGAAAGACCGTTATTTGAAGCCAATGTTTAACCATGATAAAGAATCATATGTAAACAACAATGTTGTACCAAATCACCATATATGTGCGGTTACGAACTGAAGCCAATGCAAGGTTTGTGAAACAGACGGTGCATTGGAACAGATCAAAAATGGGGATTGGGCTAATTAATGAAACGAAAACAGATATAGCTGCCAATACAGTTTATTAAACGTGGTAGCAAAGAGCAAACAACTCCAAATTACGTGTTTTTTAAGTTTAATCGTTGTTGACGGCTTCGTCTGCCGTTCCACGTCGTACTTTTTGCTTTAAAAACTTGTCTACGGCAGTTTTCTTAATGGCAGTGAGTTTCTTCCTATCAGCGACCCCACCGTCCTCATCCGCTGCATTAGCGAAAGTGTCTAATCCCATTTCCTTTAGAATGGTGTCGTTTGTCAACTCTTGGCTGGTGTTGCTGGCCCAACGCCAAATTATGTCTAAATTAAAGAGTAAACAAAAAAGATTAAAACAGGTAGAAAAAAAGGAATTGCTTTAAAAGTTTACCCATGACAAAGGAACAAATCATCTACATATCAGTAAAGACGTGTTTAACTTTAGTTTTTTTACGGGCGAAGTACGTCATTCTGAGCTCTTTAGACATAAGGCTCTTTAATACATTTCTGACAATAGCCTTTAGGCTCTTGTTGGTCCTCACCAGGGTCAGGACGTTTCTGATTTGTGTCTTTAGCGTTGCATCATTCCTCATCTTAACTTCAAGTTCCTCGAAAAACGTCTGAGTTGTCACAGGCAACTCATCGGCACAGTCAGTTGAGCATGGCGGGCCATTAATTGGTGTAGGCAGGTTGGTAGCGATTTCAAGTCTCCTCGTCATGAACAAGTCAGTCAGCTGCTGTATTCCCATTTTGATCTCAATAAGCATTTTTGCAACGTCAACCTGTACCAACATTGCTTTTTCTGCCTGCTGGATTACTACAACAACAAACAAGTAAACAAAAGAAATCTTTAGTAGTTGTCACTTAGGTGTACCAATAAAGACATTTTCCTTACCCAATATGTCTTCATCGCTTACAGAAATAACATCCTGTATTACCTGGTCGTTTTACACCAAAATTTCTCTGGTTTCTCTAATTTGGACGTGAGCCACACCCCCTTCTATCGGTTGAGTTACCGTTTCATCTTCTGGTCTCTTCATCTTGTTCGTGAAACACCCCCTCCCCCTTCTTCTTTTTCTGGATGAGTTCCCGTTCTGAAGGCGTATTTCAGCCATTTGAATTCCTTTCTTTCACCTCGTCCTCTGACGTAGATTCTTCAGAGCTATTGTGATCTAGATTTTCAGAACTCTTTCTAAAGGGACAGAAGGGTGAGCTTGTTACAGAACAGACGAATCAGACTCTGGCTTTTCAGCAGGAGTTACTATACCACAAATATAAAAAGTTATAATCTGGACTTACAGTTTCATAATTCAAATTATTACATATCGTACCTTTTGACTTCTGAGCTTTGGTTACAGTCTTATTTGATGTTGCCGTTGTTAGGTTTTTTAGAGCTTCTGCAATGAAGAAAAAATAGTATGCTATTTCACCATATCACCTTCAAAACCCGTATAGAATCACCTGCTTGTGTTGTAGAGCCATCACCCTTTTCCTTATGGTTACTCTCTTTCACTTTTCGGTTCCGAGTTAACTTTATTTCCTGAAATACACAAGGCAACATGAACACTGTATTGAGAGAAAAATATAACAAAATTCCATAATGAATGTACCTTGGGGAATACGTGGAGCTACAGGTGTAACTTGCACTACTTGTTAGACTTCTTTGTTGCCGGACGCTCCGATGATGATGATGAAGGCTCGGCATAATTAGTATTTGGCAGTTTCGTTTTGGTTCTGTTTTTTACAAAATTAGGTTCTGGGAAGGGGCATAATTAGCCATTTCACTTGTTTGGATCAAAAACACAATATTGTTGCAAAATCGGATAACTTGGTGGGCCATGGTGGAAATCAACATCAACTGACGTGCCTGATTCACGGGCAAGAAACAATATTGCTCGCAATATTGCCCAATATGTCAAGCCTATGTTCATTTCAGTAAGGTTAGCGTTGGTTAATCTATTTAAATGAATGCAAATGGGGTCACGGCTTGAAAAATATTGGGATTACGTTTTAAACAGCCAGGCCAATATGCAAATTGGGCCACGTTTGAAAAGTCAGGTTCAACCAATGTAAGTACCCCGCTACCAACCCAATGTCTGTATGCACCTTTGAGATTTTCATGTTTTGTACATCGCAGATAACCAATGTATCCAACAAATAATTTGTAATGAAAGGATTTCAAGATTAGTTTAGAATAGGGACAAGTTCAAATATTCACCACTAAAGGGACAAGTTTCTGATAGGTTAACCAACATTCCGCTGACACCGATTTTCTCAGCTTAGACCAAAGCAGACATAATGATGAAGAGTTTGGTACCGCATTTGGTCAAACTTGCCAGTCCAATACAAAAATTCTAATCGTAGCCACAATTTTGCCAACATTACATATTAAAGTGAGGATTATTCGCAGTAGTTGAATTCCTACATTGGTTTAGCATAGGACCCAGCTTGAAAATTACACTGCAAAATTTAAGTTACATCGGTAAACCAACCTTCTGCAAATACTGCATTTTTGTACGACATTGATCTATGAAATGACGAGCTGAGTACAACATTACGCCAAACTCTGAAATCCATATGGGGAAATACAAGTGTTATTATTTATTATTTATTAGTTGTTATCATTGCAAAAGACGGAACCCAATTTTTTGGCTATGGCAATGAGCGAATTTTCCGATGCAATCTGAGTGTATTGTTTTACAACGGTTATTAAGCAGAAAACACATGTATTGAAACAGTGTAAACATCTTTCTTGGGGTGATGATTACCTTCCGATGTTTTGTCAATATTGGGTTACGAAAGAAAATCTATATTGGTTTACAAACGGCGCATCGTCCCATCTAGAAAATTCAAACTTTAAGAAGGATACATTAATATCCAAATCTTGGAGCAATTGCAAAAAAATCTGTTACATATTTTGTCCTCATATGTGGTGCAGCAAAGGAACGATACAGCAGTCTCGGATAGTGGGTATCACCCAGCATTTAGACACCCATAGCAAATCATCGATATGAACACATTTCTGTTGCGCTTTCATGCCACTCGATGTGCTGATGTCTAGGTTTTTGGACTTAACGGGTTCAGAAAAATAATGGCCTTGTAACCTGAATTGTTTAAATGATACTCTAGTGTTGAAGAAACTCATAATTTTGACAACCATTCCAGTGTCGCAAAGGAAAAAAGAGTCTTTCTTTGTATCAGGTTTTACATGATGCTTGAGTGTTTTCAGTGAAGCTACTGGACTCTTATGGTTAAGAATACATTTTTGATCGTTGTTTCCATCTTAGATACTTTTTCAAGTTCAGATATTCTCTTTACGATTTGTGTGAGCACTTTGTTCGGGGATCTCACGAGCATCTTCACGTGACCCCAGAAAGTTTCATATGGAAAAGCAGAGCAAAAATGAATTAAGTGAGCCATCGATCTCAAGTCATCAACTAAATGAATGAGTGAATGAACATTGTGAATGAGGTGGTTCTTGCTATAAATTTCTCCAAATTGAAAAGCAAAATATTGCAAAAAATCTTGAGCCAATTAAGAGTAGGTTTTAGACAACGTATACTAGAGCAGAGAATACGAATTTCCAACTGTTAATACAAAAAATGGGTTTACTTTTCTGTTTATAAAATTCCCTTGAAGATTACTGGTCCAATATGAAGAAAAATTTTACGCAGTTCGTTGGCTTTTAGCTGATTGGGATATTTCAGTGTAGTAGTAATTCTATGAAATTCTTCTGGATACGACAGACGAATCCTAGATATCTTTGCTCCAGTTGAAAATTCTTCCATGTGCTAAGTCGATGTTTAAAATGCTTCTAGCTCCAGCATCCTGTTCAAATCGTCAGCAACCGTTTAAAAACCCCAATAAAAACAAGATGCATGTAGTCCAAAGGGAAACTCGATATCAGGTTGATCAGCAGTGGACTCCTTCCTTTGTGGTGGTTCTTGTTTACCTGATTGCGGAAAGTGGCGTCTGTTCGAAGAAAAACATCGTCTAACTCTGGGAAAGTAAGGCAGTGATAGACTAGATCAAATACACTGGTTTTGGCTGCAACGATCGCATCCACTATAGCCCCCATGCCCAGTAATAGCCTTTAGAAATTGTCTAGCAGGAGCGTCACAGACGAAAGAAGTTATTTCGACTGCATAAACTTTGCCTTCAAATTCTGAACCTTCACTTTGCAGTTGGATCAGTTCAGTAAGAAATGGTCGGAGAAATTTTTCCAAATTTGAAGGTTTTCCTTTACCAGCAAAAAGGCTTACCATAAAAGGCAAAAAATCAAGTGAATTGGTTACGCGACATAGTATTGGTCATAGGTCGACGGAATTCATTTTGAAGTCACTAGTACCATCAATCTTAATATGGATTTTGATAGTAAGTCGGTCAACCAAGCCTTTCTTCAACTTTGCCAAGAACCTTTTTTCAAAGAGAAATGATAGAATTACTTGCTATTTATTGGAGCATTGGTTGTTTGGAGTAAAGTCCTTAGGTCTATCGGTATCTTGTGACCCAGTGCTACTATTTACTTAGCAATTGCTCCAAGGGCGCTTAGAGAAAGTCTTTTCATTACAGATAATAAGGCAAGTTTTTTTCAAAATTTTTTTTTGCTAGAAATATGCTGAACGTGATTGGCACTATTCACACCACTATCGGTAGTTTCTGAAGGCTCAGTAATTTCAAGAATATTACCAGAACTATGAGACTTGATTATGTTATCCTAGTTCCCAACATTAATCTGCAGTAGTTGGACTGCATCATCTGTGATAGTGGTGTTTTCTACCTCTTTATTTCTGTGCACGTAATTAAAAAAGTTTACAATGTAATTTGAAAGTCCCGACCTGTATTTGTCCAAATTAGTGCATATTACCTTGTAACTGGAAAACGTATCGGCTGCTCAACAACAGTTTGAAAACTGGCTTCTTTTGTAGTTTCCAACAATTTTGACAATCCAACAGCACGTTTCCTTGCGAATCTTGACACTTTCTTCGTGTTCTAACACATTTCAAGGAAATTACCAGGAGGTTATATAGTAGATCTTGTATTCAGAGTAGTCAAAATGTTAGTGCATAACAACGTCCCCCACTCGCACCGGTCTATCTCTCTTCTCTTCTTTCCGCATACACCCCAGCACGATCCTTAAGCTCCTCTAGCACTACCTCCCTCCTGGTCCCCCACGCCCGTCTTGTATCATACGGCCAAAGATCCTTCTCTTTTCTTGGTCCTACACTTCTCAATTCTCTCCCACCCACCATCACTAGCTCGACAACCCTCTGCTCTTTCAAATCGAAACTAAAGACCCACCTCCTCCGTATCGCATTTTCCCAATGAGATTTTTTGTTCCAATAACCGATGACTGTACTTCAGCGTCATTTGTAACATGCTTGCATGATAAGTGTGCTATATAAATAAACTTTACATACATACATACAAATCACCTGCGGCAAAAATAATGGCAATTAAAGATGCCAAGATGCTGATCGCCAATAAAAACAACATTTACCTTTTTTGCTTACAAGCTTCACCGGATTGTTGGTAATCATGTTATTTTTTACAAGCTCGGCATGTTTCTCATTCACAATTTCCTTCTTCTTATTGAATGGGTGCCATCGACGAGTTAGAAAGTAGAAGAATACACAACCTGTTGAAAACGTGTCCGTTTGGACTGTTTCTTCATCAAGAGTCACAGACATTGAGTCAAAATCTTCCAACTTTTCAGGTGCCATCCATAAAGGAGTTCCCCTGATAGCATTCTGCGAAAAACAGCCTTCTTTGGTTTTCTTCTTAGCCAAACCTAGATCGGACAACTTCATTTGGACCGGCGTAGTTTTGGAAATGAGGATATTATCCGGTTTTACATCGCGATGGACCAAATTTCGGGAGTGAATTTAATGCAATCCATTGACGATTTGATATAAAACTATGTCATCAAGCATTCAAGCGGGCCGCTAGATAGATACAAGGGACCTACCCTACTAGCACAGAGATATCCATAGGATATCCTATGGATGTCAGAGCCGATCCAGTTGGATGTCCCAGTTGGACGTCCTATGGATGTTTAAAGGATATACTAATGTCCTCTCCTGTGGACGTCCAACTTGGGATATCCATGGACGTCCAAAAAACGGACGTCTTTGGTATCAGTTAAAAATTTGGGAAAAATTAAAAGATTTAACTTCATCGGGGATCGAACCCGGGACTTTTTGATGACATGCCAGTGCTATGCATCCATGCTATACTTGTTCTTATCAATATAAAACAAAGGGGATATTCAAGCTTCCCTACTAGCACACAATGTCCACAGGACGTTCTATGGATATCCTGTGAACGAAAACCGTCCGTCTGTTTAGCGTCAGCTACGGATATCCTATGGATGGAATGTTTGGATCAAGAAAACACGGTCCATACTGGGATGTCCTATGGATGTCCATCGGTACCAATCTGGGATGTGAAATTAATCGTTCGTTTCAGATCCTTATTCTGATATCCATACGATGTCCAATACTCATCACGAATGTACGGCTGACTTCACATCCGAGATTGGTACCAGATGGACATTCATAGGACATCCCAGTATGACCATCCGCGACCAACCGTTATCTGGATCAAAATATACCATCCATAGGATATCCGTAGCTAACGCTAAACGGACAAACGGAAAATGGACCGTCGGATATCCAATGGACGTCCTATGGACAATGTGTGCTAGTAGGGTATGCCGCTACTAGCGGCATCATCGCAAAAGTCTGTTAGGGTCCCAGCGCACAATTCCGGGACCATTTATCTGTATCCAATAAGATTTAATGGTAATTATTTTTATTACATAAAAAATAAATTATCATGATTAATTTGTCATACATATACTTATCTTCAGAAGTAAACCGAAACAACTTCAACACATTTTCGTGATCCAATTTTTTATTTTCCTCAATTTCTCTTTCGGTTAAACTTTTTCTTGTTTTGTCTTTTTTAATTTCAATTTCTTTGACAGCAACCTGACCCCCCTGGTATTTTCCTTTATATACTTTACCGAACGTCCCTTCGCTATTTTTTTTATCATTGTATACTTTCACTGTCCATGTTGGGAATGTATTGACACCCCAACACCCTATTTCAAGATCTGGCCGTCGGAGTCGCTTGCCGCGTCATCTGAACGATTATTTCCTTCGGGGCCCCCGTTAGGTGGCCCCGTTGTCACCATTGTACCCTTACCCCAAGTGTGTAAGCCACCCACTTTTGTGCTAGAAATAAATCAGTGTGAAAGAAAAGTCCATTGGGTTTACACCTTATTCTCAGGTGTCGTTTATTTCCTCATATTTTGGTATGTTACCGGTAGACACTTCCGGCAAAGTGTTTGCAAAGTGTTTACATTCCGAACAGTCCAATCAAAAACAAATCAATTGATTGATGGATAAGAAAAATAAATGAATGACTATACGTAGTAGCGTCTCTTCAAATTGTTTGATAGCTTCGCGCCACCATTTCGATAAATTTTCCGGTTGTCGTATCATATTGTCGAGTGCAGATTGAAACGGCTTGGTATGATCCTCGTTCAATTCTGGTTAATAGATAGATATGAATTATTTTAAGTAATACAGTAGTATGTAACATACATAAAGAATATTAAACGTTCTGGTCATTTTCTTTCCAAGTTGATTGGATTGTTGTTCTTCATATTATATTCGATGGCTTGAATATCATCACCAAACGGATGCACACCCGTTAAAAGGAAATAAACAATCAAGCATCCCAGAGCGAAAAAGCCAGCCTCTTTTGTAGGAAAAATTTAGATTTTCGCTGTTCACAATTTCATGGTTGCGCTTACTATCTTTCACTGAAGTCTATTTCAACCAGTATTTCCTTCGACAGATCTCCAGAATTTCAATCGAGAGATTATCGGGTTGGTTTGATTTGGTATAACTAAGTTTCGACAATCCGAAATCGGATAGTTTTATTCGCCCGTCTCGAGAAATGATAATGTTGAGCGGATTAAGATCCCCGTGTGGATACTCTAAGTTATGCAGATACTTGATTCCGCTGATCATTTGATCAATGACTTGAGATTTGCTGAGCAACGTTGGTCCCTTGTACTGTCCATCACAGCGGCAGTAATCGTACAAAGTGGAAATGTATGGCTCCAAGGCAAAATACCTTTAGAAAAAAATTTAATACTTTTTGAACCAGTGGATCTTATAGACGTTCGGCATAATCAAATTTATTTTCCAATTGGAATAACGCTCTCAACGTTGGACGTTTATTACAAGATCTATCCGTATGCCCCTCCTCCCCCAGACGAATTATGGATTATACTATTACATATTATATACGGTTATTTTCTTACCTCCATTCATCTTTGTCCTCGTGAGCAAAAATTTGTGGGATAATTTTCCGGTCGAAATATTTATCTTTATTATTGGATTTTTAAATTTCGTTACCATAGTTTTCCAGTCGTCAAAACAATCAGCTTTCAGAAGTCTTCTTATTAGAGCTTCTTTTCTGATTATTTTTTTGCTCTGCCGCCAATGCCCTGGTCGAAACTAATTCTTTTTTTGTTAAAATATCCAGCATACACATACGCAAAACTTCCTTTAGTAAACTCCTTTTTACATCCTTAATTTTGTCCCTTAAAGAAAAATTTTTCTTCTTCGATGGCGTTTACCATCATTAACAAAATCGGAAATAGATTTATTTTAACCTATGAAAACGAGTTACACCTTTCTTTATTATGGTTTATAACTACCGACTAATTGATTGGTAACTATGCGTATGTATACGGAACAGTGCCTACCTTAACTGATGGTGCTTGCAGCGAATTTAACACATACAATTCTTGCTCAGCAAACGGTTGAAAAAATTTTGTCCTTTAAGATTTTATTCGCGAATATTGGCTGCTATCTGAACCTGAAAAACCTGAAAAATTCAAGTTAGATATGCTGATGTTTATATGAATTTATCTTAGCGTGGGTTCACTTCTGCAAGTTATTTCATTTCGGTGCTTATCAAAATGAAAAATAGTCTGGTTTTATATTTAATTGTGCAATAATGCAATAGCTTTTACTGCAGAAATAATCATTTTACGTTATGTACGAAAGTAAGTAAGAGATTCGTCTTTTAATACTAATTTCTGATACATACTGCCAAAAACTGGAGGCTATTTATACCAAGAAACCAGTAAATTACATGGAAACCTTCATTCAATTTATTCATCAATTAAAAATCTTTAAAAATTTGGATTACCCTCTCTGTCTCAATTTCAACTTTTCCTAACATTTGTTGTTTCTGTCAATATTTTTAGATGTAGCCTGGCTGTTGGATGTCGTCTTTATATCGCAGCAAGCAAAACCGACCACAATAAACTTTCTATTTAAAATTCACTGTCCACAGAGTTAAAATTATTACGACACCGGGAAAACGATGCAAATTTTGTCACTTCAATCAATAATAATTATTATTAGCTCGTGCCATCCAAGAGGGTCCTGGAGGGTCTTAATTGTAATCGTAATCGTTGTCTTAGGAATTGTCTGCGGGTTAAAATTTTTACTGTTTATCCACTGTGGTAGGGTAGGCCTAGTGTAACTCGATATGAGAGTATTAGATATGAAAATAATACCGATGCATTCGGCAGATATCAAGCGCGGGTAAGAAAACTGCTGTTATCCTTTTTAGCAGTTTGAATTTTGGTTGGATTGATTTTTTAATAATTTTCTATCGATATTTCTTCTAACGATTAATAAGAACGATGTTGTCTGCTTTCATTTTCTTTAATTTTTGCCCAAGCGTTTTTAATCCATCTTTAATTTTAAGCACAATATGATTAAAAGGTTTGTGGTTTAAGATTACAAAGAAAATGGAGCTTATTAACGAACATGGGATGCACGAAAACAGAAAATAACAAAAATGTGATCGTCGATTCGTTACCTGAACTCTGGGAGTTCTCATGCTCATGGTGTTTCTCAGGTACAATAAAGAATAAAGTAACAATACAAATGAAATGATTATTTTAGCTTAAATGGAAGAGTTAAAATGTTCCAAATTTGTTAAATTTTAGTTCCTGACTACCGTTGATATTGTAAAAATCCCCCCTGTCGATACATGGCAGTTTGTTTGTAAGTTGTAACATTTTTCAACTTGTGCATAGATTTTGCTTGTGTTGGTGTCAGTCTCACCAACAAAAAATTTAACACTGTCTGACATCAGTAATCATCTTAATATCATAGTTAATGATAATGTTTCGTAATGGTTTTCGTTATTACTTCTATTCTTGTGCCCTACTAGATATGTATATGATGCAGGACTTGCATCAAAACACACAATGTATGTAAACCAGCATTACACGTAAAACTTAAGTTCTGTCTAAAAAAATCTTGTATTGTAAAAGCTATACACTTGTTTGTATAGTTAATTTTCTGTACATTGTATGCAGAAAATGTCCCTCTGAAATATGCCCATTTTCAACAGTGGACAATATTGTCTCAGTGAAAAGGAGAAACAGTTTTCTGCAATTCACGGACAATATTGTCTACGCAATAGGACATATAAGTCTTATGCTAAAAGTGGGAAATATTGTTCCGACTTTTATACAAGAAGATAGAACCTTTTGCAGTTTTAAACCTTCCCCTGGCTAAACACCAGTGCGAAGGAAATTAACGCCCTCGTCATTAAAGGTAATCCCCTGAAAGCTAGCCATAAAAAATTGAGTCTCAAGGTTGGTAACTATGACACCATCTCTAACTCTTTTTTTATTTGACGCGCGTCTTTAATCCCCAATTTTGCTCCCCCTCCTCGGCACTCACTACCGAGTTTGCACAATCAGTGGGTGAAACACGGGGTACTGATTGCAATCAGCTATCATTACACTTATCCGTAATAAAAAACGGCAAGTGAATCAATGTTTTACAGGGATACTGGGTGTAATTTTAGGGATTTCAAAAACATGCCAGCTGAATTTAAAAATTCATTATAGCTGATAATAGCCGCAGTTTATAATATAGCCGCAGTTCTGTCGAATCCCTACTGACTGTTCTTGTGAAATCTGTTAGCGCGTGTTAAACTAACATGAGGTTCATGAAAAATTCTAAGCCCCTTTTAACAAATGTCCCACGTTATTTCCATCGTCATAATATGTTCTTAAATTAATATCTCAAAGCTCAGTTGTCAGCGTTGGAAGCTGCTGATCATATGTGAATATTGGGTTCAAATCCAGTTAACGACTGAACTATGGTGTTAAAACTTAGAAGAAACTCACAAATAATATTGTTTTTAACACAAATCTTAACAAAGGAATTGGCCTTGGGTGGGGGTAAGTGGGTGGCTTCACCCACTGATATTCTTACGCGTACTGCGCAAGAATATCAGCAAACTAAACTCATTAGAGAAGATTCTACCAATGTGTCGTGGGCAATGGTGATTAAAATGCATCGACTGGGAATCGAACCCGGGCCGCCCGCGTGGCAGGCGAGCATTCTACCACTGAACCATCGATGCTTGCACTTCATGTATACTTCTTCATACAAATTGAACGAAGAAAACCCATCTATTGTAGCCGACTATCATGCCTAAGCTTGTTAGCTTTCATTACGGAAATCAAGGTTTGTGGCGATCAAACGATCCACAGAAATATAAAAAAATAACCTGACTAATCTGACTGATTCTTTCAAAAGACTAAATGTGTTCGTGTGATAATCAATCTTACCATCGGAATCTACTCCTTAATAAAAGACACCGTAGTTCCCCAAATATAATGATAGTAATTACATCGAAATCAAGATTTCGTGGCTCAACGGTAGCGCGCCTGACTCCAGATCAGGAGGTAGCGGGTTCAATTCACGTCGAAATCAATCAAAAAATATCTCTTGTCAAGGTTTGTTTGCGCTAATAAAACGGATACAACATTCAAATAACATTTATCACCATTTTTTCTATATCTGGTTATCTCAACACACATGTATCCTAATTAAATTTGAATTGTAGTCACCTGCTTTTTTTTCTTTTTCACAAAATGTGACTTTAGATCTACACGGAACTACAGTTTTTGGAATGGGAGAGCATAGAACCATGTGAGTTTACAAAAGGGGGAACATTTGCGTCTGAATTTCGATTACCTCAGCAGTTGGAACACGAAGAGTTTGAACCGATAACTATCTTGGGTTTCCACGATACAGACACAGAGTCTGGCGATGGATATAACTTGTACCTCTCTGTCCTACAAATGGTTTATTCGCCAAATGGTATGATCAAAGGAAGATTAAGTAATCTAAACCAATCTCGCAAAAAAAAGAGTCCGCTTAAAGAGATTGCTTCAACCACCACTAACCACTAAGTACCGTCCTTACGCGTACTGCGCAAGAATATCAGCAAACTAAACTCAATAGAGTAGATTCTACCAATGTGTCGTGGGCAATGGTGATAAAAATCGACCGGGAATAGAACCCGGGCCGCACGCGTTGCATGCGAGCTTTCTACCACTGAACCATCGATGCTTGCACTTCATGTATACTTGTTGATACAAATTGAACGACGACAACCCATCTATTGTAGCTGACTATCATGCCTAAGCTTGTTAGCTTTCATTACGGAAATCAAGGTTTGTGGCGATCAAACGATCCACAGAAATATAAAAAAATAACCTGACTAATCTGACTGACTCTTTAAAAAGACTAAATGTGTTCGTGTGATAATCAATCTTAACATCGGAATCTACTCCTTAATAAAAGACACCGTCGTTCCCCAAATGTAACGATAATAATTACATCGAAAATCAAGATTTCGTGGCGCAACGGTAGCGCGCCTGACTCCAGATCAGGGGGTTGCGTGTTCAAATCACGTCGAAATCAAGAAAAAAATATCTCTTGTGAAGGTATGTTTGGGCTTTTAAACGGATACTACGTTCAAATAACATTAAACACCATTGTTTCTTTATTTTGTTATCTCAACACACATTTATCCTAATTCAATTTGAATTGTAGTCAGCTGCTTTTTTTCTTTTTATCAAAATGTGACTTTAGATCTATACAGGACTACAGTTGTTGGAATAAGAGAGCATAGAACCAAGTAAATTTACAAAAGAAGGAACATTTGCGTCTGAATGTCGATTACCACAGCAGTTGGAACACGACGAGTTTGAACCGATAACTATCTTGGGTTTCCACGATACAAACACAGAGTCTGGCGATGGATATAACTTGTACCTCTCTGTCCTACAAATGGTTTATTCGCCAATTGGTATGATCAATGGAAGATTAAGTAATCTAAACCAATCTCGCAAACAAAAAAGAGTCCGCTTAAAGAGATTGCTTCAACCATCACTAACCAATAAGTACCGTCCTTGCGCGTACAGCGTAAGAATATCAGCAAACTAAACTCAATAGAGTAGATTCTACCAATGTGTCGTAGGCAACGGTGATTAAAATGCATCCACCGGGAATCGAACCCGGTCCACCCGCGTGGCAGGCGAGCATTCTACCGCTGATCCATCAATGCTTGCACCACTTATATACTTCTTGATACAAAATGAACGACAACAGCCCATCTATTCTAGCCGACTATCATGCCTAAGCTTGTTAGCTTTCATTACGGAAATCAAGGATTGTAACGATCAAAAGATCCAGAGAAATATAAAAAAACTAACCTGACTAATCTGACTGATTCTTTCAAAGAGGAGGGCGGGAGGAAATTACAGTTCAAATCGATTCTCTCTATCTCATACAATCTAAATTGTCTTTGTGGAGTACCTAAGACAATTCCCAATTGTATATTGATTGTTCAAATCAATTTTATCTGTGACTTTAACCCTTTATCTACCGTCTAAACAAAAAAAATGACGACTTTTCAGTAGGGTGTGGCGGACGCAAGCTCGCAGAAACGAGAGAAAATAAATAGTCAAAAGCGGTCGCTCTTTTAGCTGTTTTCTCAATGACCTACCTACAGAATTGAATCGCCTTTTCAACATATATCAATTGTCCCTCGGTTTATCGAGGGTTAGAGTTTAAGTCCATTCGTGCGCGTCGTTACTGAGTTAAAACGTTTTATTAATTTTTAAATTTCGTTTCTTATTCCCTATGCCTTTGATGCACGCGCTCCCTTTCCCCGTGGAGGGAGGGAGGGAGAGGGAGAGGGAGGGATAGGGTGCACGTACTAAAGGCATAGGGGAAAAAACAAAATTAAAAAATTCATCACTTTTGAACGGATTGTGGAACAAGTTTTATTCTTTTACCAGATGTTCTTCATACTACCACCTATAACTGGTACAAATTTGGGTTCGATCTGAAAGACCAGATTTGATCAGCTGATTATTTAACAAGCAATCCACCACTCAAGCGCACCAAATCCATGGACCCCACTTTTTCATCAATCTTTAACTTAACTCTTACTTAACACTTATACAATAACTTAACACGACTTAACATATCATGTTTTCTACTCCGGATTCATCTGTTTTTGCAGACATTAAATATTCCCTGCCGTTCGGGAGATATTTAATGTTAAAGTTTAGTTTTTTTCAAATTTTAACAATTTTGGGGGGTCTTTTGTATCGCTTTTTGGGAAAATGCTAACCTTAAAAAAAATTCTCCCAAAAGTTTCATCGGCCATCCCTCAATACCAATCCAAAAGGATTTTACATTCCGTATTAGATTGGCTGATTTATTCCCAATCTAGTAAAGTGTAATTTTGACCAGTTTCCTAACCAGCCTAGTCGCCATTTTTTATTACTCTCTCTCGCGTTCCTGGTGGATGACAGCCAAAGCTACGCTTTCCTGGCCTTCACTTTAGAACGGGGGACATACTGTAGGCCCTTTCATATAGTCTAGTGGCCAGCAATATGAAGCCCGAGGTGCATAGAACTCGTATGCTTCGGCTGTCATCCGCTCATTTTTGGTCTTATAGCGGAATGAGAAAAAAAGTGGGGTCCATGGATTTGGTGCGCTTGAGTGGTGGATTTGCTTGTTTAAAAAAAATCTTTGAACTGAGATTGCTCCATTAAGACAAGATTTTTTTAGAGTTCCAAATACATCATTAGAAAGACAAAAAAATTCTTTTTTTTTATCGTTATTTTTTCATAATTTTTCAATTATTTTAAATGACCTGCACAGTAATTTCAATGAAAAAACGTGCATAAAATTTGTAAAAAAGCGGAAAACTTTAACATTTAATTGGAGTCTTCCCATTCATGATAAAAACAAATCCTTTGGTACGCGATAAAAAAATGAAACAAATCTAATTTTTTTGCGACGAAACAATTCAAAACTCGGCGGAATGACCCATTAAGGTTTAGGAGGGTTCTGATTCCGAATTCCGTTCATTAACAAATTGATCGTGAGGTGATCACCTATAGGGGAGCCCTTCAGGGGAGGTAACGTTTGAGACAGGGCGCAGCGATAAACACCAATCGTGCTATACGCCTTAGACTTGGCCTGGTCGGCTAAAAAGGCTGCTACCACAGTTACGTCATTGCACAGGTGATCGGAACGCCTTCCCACACACCAATCTAACAAAACTCCCAAGGCCGAAGCGTAAGCGGAGTTTATAGGAAATAGTCTCATGGGAGAATTTCTCACTTTAGAGGCCCCACGAAAGCACAAAAGAGTCCTGGCTCAAAACACCATCTAGAGTTGGCCGATTTCAGGTTAGCTCAATGATCCATTCACAAACACTCAAACAGTAAGCGTCTCTTCATTGAACCTTCCTGTCCCGAGACTTGAGTCCTCCCCCCTCAGGTCAAATACCCGTTGAATTGTCTTTGTTGTCGGCTTGGACTCAGTCGAGAGTCCAGGCTTTGTAACTTGTATTTGAGTGGACTTAGAATATTTTTTTGAATAGGAAATGTTGTAAGTATCTGGATTCAGGACCATTCACCGTTTACCCATTGGGAATTTGCAGACGACATCCGTGTTTAGGCTCAATTCCGCAGATGCCAGAAGACGCAACCGTTGGACCGTCCCATCCTACTTTCAGACCGCCTCTGATTGTAGCTCCTCGGTGTGGTCGACGTCCACAGCCGGAATAAATCTAGCCCAACTAATTGTCTCCAATTCCAGGAAGTTCAACGATACTAACCGGTCGTATTGTCTATTTACACATCTGGACGAATTCTCATCATTTCGCGCATCGTAAGCATCATCTCACTGAATCTACTGTAAGGAGAAAGTGTACCTTTGTGCGAATGCACCACATATGTGCGGTTACGAACTGCAACCAACATGAGATTTCTGAAACAATTGCTGCATTGGTCCAATATTGTGCTGGAAGCAAATTTAATGTTATTCCAAGATCGATATGAGACAGGTCCACCATTCGTCCAATTTTAGCATTGGGCCGATACGACCTTGGTGGAATATCGGTGGAATATTGGCTCTATCTTGTGCCTGACTCATCTCCATCTTGAAAGACCGTTATTTGAAGCCAATGTTTAACCATGATAAAGAATCATATGTAAACAACAATGTTGTACCAAATCACCATATATGTGCGGTTACGAACTGAAGCCAATGCAAGGTTTGTGAAACAGACGGTGCATTGGAACAGATCAAAAATGGGGATTGGGCTAATTAATGAAACGAAAACAGATATAGCTGCCAATACAGTTTATTAAACGTGGTAGCAAAGAGCAAACAACTCCAAATTACGTGTTTTTTAAGTTTAATCGTTGTTGACGGCTTCGTCTGCCGTTCCACGTCGTACTTTTTGCTTTAAAAACTTGTCTACGGCAGTTTTCTTAATGGCAGTGAGTTTCTTCCTATCAGCGACCCCACCGTCCTCATCCGCTGCATTAGCGAAAGTGTCTAATCCCATTTCCTTTAGAATGGTGTCGTTTGTCAACTCTTGGCTGGTGTTGCTGGCCCAACGCCAAATTATGTCTAAATTAAAGAGTAAACAAAAAAGATTAAAACAGGTAGAAAAAAAGGAATTGCTTTAAAAGTTTACCCATGACAAAGGAACAAATCATCTACATATCAGTAAAGACGTGTTTAACTTTAGTTTTTTTACGGGCGAAGTACGTCATTCTGAGCTCTTTAGACATAAGGCTCTTTAATACATTTCTGACAATAGCCTTTAGGCTCTTGTTGGTCCTCACCAGGGTCAGGACGTTTCTGATTTGTGTCTTTAGCGTTGCATCATTCCTCATCTTAACTTCAAGTTCCTCGAAAAACGTCTGAGTTGTCACAGGCAACTCATCGGCACAGTCAGTTGAGCATGGCGGGCCATTAATTGGTGTAGGCAGGTTGGTAGCGATTTCAAGTCTCCTCGTCATGAACAAGTCAGTCAGCTGCTGTATTCCCATTTTGATCTCAATAAGCATTTTTGCAACGTCAACCTGTACCAACATTGCTTTTTCTGCCTGCTGGATTACTACAACAACAAACAAGTAAACAAAAGAAATCTTTAGTAGTTGTCACTTAGGTGTACCAATAAAGACATTTTCCTTACCCAATATGTCTTCATCGCTTACAGAAATAACATCCTGTATTACCTGGTCGTTTTACACCAAAATTTCTCTGGTTTCTCTAATTTGGACGTGAGCCACACCCCCTTCTATCGGTTGAGTTACCGTTTCATCTTCTGGTCTCTTCATCTTGTTCGTGAAACACCCCCTCCCCCTTCTTCTTTTTCTGGATGAGTTCCCGTTCTGAAGGCGTATTTCAGCCATTTGAATTCCTTTCTTTCACCTCGTCCTCTGACGTAGATTCTTCAGAGCTATTGTGATCTAGATTTTCAGAACTCTTTCTAAAGGGACAGAAGGGTGAGCTTGTTACAGAACAGACGAATCAGACTCTGGCTTTTCAGCAGGAGTTACTATACCACAAATATAAAAAGTTATAATCTGGACTTACAGTTTCATAATTCAAATTATTACATATCGTACCTTTTGACTTCTGAGCTTTGGTTACAGTCTTATTTGATGTTGCCGTTGTTAGGTTTTTTAGAGCTTCTGCAATGAAGAAAAAATAGTATGCTATTTCACCATATCACCTTCAAAACCCGTATAGAATCACCTGCTTGTGTTGTAGAGCCATCACCCTTTTCCTTATGGTTACTCTCTTTCACTTTTCGGTTCCGAGTTAACTTTATTTCCTGAAATACACAAGGCAACATGAACACTGTATTGAGAGAAAAATATAACAAAATTCCATAATGAATGTACCTTGGGGAATACGTGGAGCTACAGGTGTAACTTGCACTACTTGTTAGACTTCTTTGTTGCCGGACGCTCCGATGATGATGATGAAGGCTCGGCATAATTAGTATTTGGCAGTTTCGTTTTGGTTCTGTTTTTTTACAAAATTAGGTTCTGGGAAGGGGCATAATTAGCCATTTCACTTGTTTGGATCAAAAACACAATATTGTTGCAAAATCGGATAACTTGGTGGGCCATGGTGGAAATCAACATCAACTGACGTGCCTGATTCACGGGCAAGAAACAATATTGCTCGCAATATTGCCCAATATGTCAAGCCTATGTTCATTTCAGTAAGGTTAGCGTTGGTTAATCTATTTAAATGAATGCAAATGGGGTCACGGCTTGAAAAATATTGGGATTACGTTTTAAACAGCCAGGCCAATATGCAAATTGGGCCACGTTTGAAAAGTCAGGTTCAACCAATGTAAGTACCCCGCTACCAACCCAATGTCTGTATGCACCTTTGAGATTTTCATGTTTTGTACATCGCAGATAACCAATGTATCCAACAAATAATTTGTAATGAAAGGATTTCAAGATTAGTTTAGAATAGGGACAAGTTCAAATATTCACCACTAAAGGGACAAGTTTCTGATAGGTTAACCAACATTCCGCTGACACCGATTTTCTCAGCTTAGACCAAAGCAGACATAATGATGAAGAGTTTGGTACCGCATTTGGTCAAACTTGCCAGTCCAATACAAAAATTCTAATCGTAGCCACAATTTTGCCAACATTACATATTAAAGTGAGGATTATTCGCAGTAGTTGAATTCCTACATTGGTTTAGCATAGGACCCAGCTTGAAAATTACACTGCAAAATTTAAGTTACATCGGTAAACCAACCTTCTGCAAATACTGCATTTCTGTACGACATTGATCTATGAAATGACGAGCTGAGTACAACATTACGCCAAACTCTGAAATCCATATGGGGAAATACAAGTGTTATTATTTATTATTTATTAGTTGTTATCATTGCAAAAGACGGAACCCAATTTTTTGGCTATGGCAATGAGCGAATTTTCCGATGCAATCTGAGTGTATTGTTTTACAACGGTTATTAAGCAGAAAACACATGTATTGAAACAGTGTAAACATCTTTCTTGGGGTGATGATTACCTTCCGATGTTTTGTCAATATTGGGTTACGAAAGAAAATCTATATTGGTTTACAAACGGCGCATCGTCCCATCTAGAAAATTCAAACTTTAAGAAGGATACATTAATATCCAAATCTTGGAGCAATTGCAAAAAAATCTGTTACATATTTTGTCCTCATATGTGGTGCAGCAAAGGAACGATACAGCAGTCTCGGATAGTGGGTATCACCCAGCATTTAGACACCCATAGCAAATCATCGATATGAACACATTTCTGTTGCGCTTTCATGCCACTCGATGTGCTGATGTCTAGGTTTTTGGACTTAACGGGTTCAGAAAAATAATGGCCTTGTAACCTGAATTGTTTAAATGATACTCTAGTGTTGAAGAAACTCATAATTTTGACAACCATTCCAGTGTCGCAAAGGAAAAAAGAGTCTTTCTTTGTATCAGGTTTTACATGATGCTTGAGTGTTTTCAGTGAAGCTACTGGACTCTTATGGTTAAGAATACATTTTTGATCGTTGTTTCCATCTTAGATACTTTTTCAAGTTCAGATATTCTCTTTACGATTTGTGTGAGCACTTTGTTCGGGGATCTCACGAGCATCTTCACGTGACCCCAGAAAGTTTCATATGGAAAAGCAGAGCAAAAATGAATTAAGTGAGCCATCGATCTCAAGTCATCAACTAAATGAATGAGTGAATGAACATTGTGAATGAGGTGGTTCTTGCTATAAATTTCTCCAAATTGAAAAGCAAAATATTGCAAAAAATCTTGAGCCAATTAAGAGTAGGTTTTAGACAACGTATACTAGAGCAGAGAATACGAATTTCCAACTGTTAATACAAAAAATGGGTTTACTTTTCTGTTTATAAAATTCCCTTGAAGATTACTGGTCCAATATGAAGAAAAATTTTACGCAGTTCGTTGGCTTTTAGCTGATTGGGATATTTCAGTGTAGTAGTAATTCTATGAAATTCTTCTGGATACGACAGACGAATCCTAGATATCTTTGCTCCAGTTGAAAATTCTTCCATGTGCTAAGTCGATGTTTAAAATGCTTCTAGCTCCAGCATCCTGTTCAAATCGTCAGCAACCGTTTAAAAACCCCAATAAAAACAAGATGCATGTAGTCCAAAGGGAAACTCGATATCAGGTTGATCAGCAGTGGACTCCTTCCTTTGTGGTGGTTCTTGTTTACCTGATTGCGGAAAGTGGCGTCTGTTCGAAGAAAAACATCGTCTAACTCTGGGAAAGTAAGGCAGTGATAGACTAGATCAAATACACTGGTTTTGGCTGCAACGATCGCATCCACTATAGCCCCCATGCCCAGTAATAGCCTTTAGAAATTGTCTAGCAGGAGCGTCACAGACGAAAGAAGTTATTTCGACTGCATAAACTTTGCCTTCAAATTCTGAACCTTCACTTTGCAGTTGGATCAGTTCAGTAAGAAATGGTCGGAGAAATTTTTCCAAATTTGAAGGTTTTCCTTTACCAGCAAAAAGGCTTACCATAAAAGGCAAAAAATCAAGTGAATTGGTTACGCGACATAGTATTGGTCATAGGTCGACGGAATTCATTTTGAAGTCACTAGTACCATCAATCTTAATATGGATTTTGATAGTAAGTCGGTCAACCAAGCCTTTCTTCAACTTTGCCAAGAACCTTTTTTCAAAGAGAAATGATAGAATTACTTGCTATTTATTGGAGCATTGGTTGTTTGGAGTAAAGTCCTTAGGTCTATCGGTATCTTGTGACCCAGTGCTACTATTTACTTAGCAATTGCTCCAAGGGCGCTTAGAGAAAGTCTTTTCATTACAGATAATAAGGCAAGTTTTTTTCAAAATTTTTTTTTGCTAGAAATATGCTGAACGTGATTGGCACTATTCACACCACTATCGGTAGTTTCTGAAGGCTCAGTAATTTCAAGAATATTACCAGAACTATGAGACTTGATTATGTTATCCTAGTTCCCAACATTAATCTGCAGTAGTTGGACTGCATCATCTGTGATAGTGGTGTTTTCTACCTCTTTATTTCTGTGCACGTAATTAAAAAAGTTTACAATGTAATTTGAAAGTCCCGACCTGTATTTGTCCAAATTAGTGCATATTACCTTGTAACTGGAAAACGTATCGGCTGCTCAACAACAGTTTGAAAACTGGCTTCTTTTGTAGTTTCCAACAATTTTGACAATCCAACAGCACGTTTCCTTGCGAATCTTGACACTTTCTTCGTGTTCTAACACATTCCAAGGAAATTACCAGGAGGTTATATAGTAGATCTTGTATTCAGAGTAGTCAAAATGTTAGTGCATAACAACGTCCCCCACTCGCACCGGTCTATCTCTCTTCTCTTCTTTCCGCATACACCCCAGCACGATCCTTAAGCTCCTCTAGCACTACCTCCCTCCTGGTCCCCCACGCCCGTCTTGTATCATACGGCCAAAGATCCTTCTCTTTTCTTGGTCCTACACTTCTCAATTCTCTCCCACCCACCATCACTAGCTCGACAACCCTCTGCTCTTTCAAATCGAAACTAAAGACCCACCTCCTCCGTATCGCATTTTCCCAATGAGATTTTTTGTTCCAATAACCGATGACTGTACTTCAGCGTCATTTGTAACATGCTTGCATGATAAGTGTGCTATATAAATAAACTTTACATACATACATACAAATCACCTGCGGCAAAAATAATGGCAATTAAAGATGCCAAGATGCTGATCGCCAATAAAAACAACATTTACCTTTTTTGCTTACAAGCTTCACCGGATTGTTGGTAATCATGTTATTTTTTACAAGCTCGGCATGTTTCTCATTCACAATTTCCTTCTTCTTATTGAATGGGTGCCATCGACGAGTTAGAAAGTAGAAGAATACACAACCTGTTGAAAACGTGTCCGTTTGGACTGTTTCTTCATCAAGAGTCACAGACATTGAGTCAAAATCTTCCAACTTTTCAGGTGCCATCCATAAAGGAGTTCCCCTGATAGCACTCTGCGAAAAACAGCCTTCTTTGGTTTTCTTCTTAGCCAAACCTAGATCGGACAACTTCATTTGGACCGGCGTAGTTTTGGAAATGAGGATATTATCCGGTTTTACATCGCGATGGACCAAATTTCGGGAGTGAATTTAATGCAATCCATTGACGATTTGATATAAAACTATGTCATCAAGCATTCAAGCGGGCCGCTAGATAGATACAAGGGACCTATGCCGCTACTAGCGGCATCATCGCAAAAGTCTGTTAGGGTCCCAGCGCACAATTCCGGGACCATTTATCTGTATCCAATAAGATTTAATGGTAATTATTTTTATTACATAAAAAATAAATTATCATGATTAATTTGTCATACATATACTTATCTTCAGAAGTAAACCGAAACAATTTCAACACATTTTCGTGATCCAATTTTTTATTTTCCTCAATTTCTCTTTCGGTTAAACTTTTTCTTGTTTTGTCTTTTTTAATTTCAATTTCTTTGACAGCAACCTGACCCCCCTGGTATTTTCCTTTATATACTTTACCGAACGACCCTTCGCCATTTTTTTATCATTGTATACTTTTACTGTCCATGTAGGGAATGTATTGACACCCCAACACCCTATTTCAAGATCTGGCCGTCGGAGTCGCTTGCCGCGTCATCTTAACGATTATTTCCTTCGGGGCCCCCGTTAGGTGGCCCCGTTGTTACCATTGTACCCTTACCCCAAGTGTGTAATCCGCCCACTTTTGTGCTAGAAATAAATCAGTGTGAAAGAAAAGTCCATTGGGTTAACACCTTATTCTCAGGTGTCGTTTATTTCCTCATATTTTGGTATGTTACCGGTAGACACTTCCGGCAAAGTGTTACATTCCGAACAATCCAATCAAAAACAAATCAATTGATTGATGGATAAGAAAAATAAATGAATGACTATACGTAATAGCGTCTCTTCAAATTGTTTGATAGCTTCGCGCCACCATTTCGATAAATTTTCCGGTTGTCGTATCATATTGTCGAGTGCAGATTGAAACGGCTTGTTATGATCCTCGTTCAATTCTGGTTAATAGATAGATATGAATTATTTTAAGTAATACAGTAGTATGTAACATACATAAAGAATATTAAACGTTCTGGTCATTTTCTTTCCAAGTTGATTGGATTGTTGTTCTTCATATTATATTCGATGGCTTGAATATCATCACCAAACGGATGCACACCCGTTAAAAGGAAATAAACAATCAAGCATCCCAGAGCGAAAAAGCCACCCTCTTTTGTAGGAAAAATTTAGATTTTCGCTGTTCACAATTTCATGGTTGCGCTTACTATCTTTCCCTGAAGTCTATTTCAGCCAGTATTTCCTTCGACAGATCTCCGGA
The DNA here is from genome assembly GCF_021134715.1 of Daphnia pulex. Lineage (NCBI taxonomy): Eukaryota > Metazoa > Arthropoda > Branchiopoda > Diplostraca > Daphniidae > Daphnia > Daphnia pulex. Next base: position 8,955,692 of record NC_060026.1, on the reverse strand, counting down.
ATTTGAATCGAGAGATTATCGGGTTGGTTTGATTTGGTATAACTAAGTTTCGACAATCCGAAATCGGATAGTTTTATTCGCCCGTCTCGAGAAATGATAATGTTGAGCGGATTAAGATCCCCGTGTGGATACTCTAAGTTATGCAGATACTTGATTCCGCTGATCATTTGATCAATGACTTGAGATTTGCTGAGCAACGTTGGTCCCTTGTACTGTCCATCACAGCGGCAGTAATCGTACAAAGTGGAAATGTATGGCTCCAAGGCAAAATACCTTTAGAAAAAAATTTAATACTTTTTAAATCAGTGGATCTTATAGACGTTCGGCATAATCAAATTTATTATACTATTACAGATTATATACGGTTATTTTCTTACCTCCATTCATCTTTGTCCTCGTGAGCAAAAATTTGCGGGATAATTTTCCGGTCGAAATATTTATCTTTATTATTGGATTTTTTAAATTTCGTTACCATAGTTTTCCAGTCGTCAAAACAATCAGCTTTCAGAAGTCTTCTTATTAGAGCTTCTTTTCTGATTATTTTTTTTGCTCTGCCGCCAATGCCCTGGTCGAAACTAATCCTTTTTTTGTTAAAATATCCAGCATACACATACGCAAAACTTCCTTTAGTAAACTCCTTTTTACATCCTTAATTTTGTCCCTTAAAGAAAAATTTTTCTTCTTCGATGGCGTTTACCATCTTTAACAAAATTGGAAATAGATTTATTTTAACCTATGAAAACGAGTTACACCTTTCTTTATTATGGTTTATAACTACCGACTAATTGATTGGTAACTATACGTATGTATACGGAACAGTGCCTACCTTAACTGATGGTGCTTGCAGCGAATTTAACACATCCAATTCTTGCTCAGCAAACGGTTGAACAAATTTTGTCCTTTAAGATTTTATTCGCGAATATTGGCTGCTATCTGAACCTGAAAAACCTGAAAAATTCAAGTTAGATATGCTGATGTTTATATGAATTTATCTTAGCGTGGGTTCACTTCTGCAAGTTATTTCATTTCGGTGCTTATCAAAATGAAAAATAGTCTGGTTTTATATTTAATTGTGCAATAATGCAATAGCTTTTACTGCAGAAATAATCATTTTACGTTATGTACGAAAGTAAGTAAGAGATTCGTCTTTTAATACTAATTTCTGATACATACTGCCAAAAACTGGAGGCTATTTATACCAAGAAACCAGTAAATTACATGGAAACCTTCATTCAATTTATTCATCCATTAAAAATCTTTAAAAATTTGGATTACCCTCTCTGTCTCAATTTCAACTTTTCCTAACATTTGTTGTTTCTGTCAATATTTTTAGATGTAGTCTGGCTGTTTGATGTCGTCTTTATATCGCAGCAAGCAAAACCGACCACAGTAAACTTTCTATTTAAAATTCACTGTCCACAGAGTTAAAATTATTACGACACTGGGAAAACGATGCAAATTTTGTCACTTCAATAATCAATAATAATTATTATTAGCTCGTGCCATCCAATAGGGTCCTGGAGGGTCTTAATTGTAATCGTAATCGTTGTCTTAGGAATTGTCTGTGGGTTAAAATGTTTACTGTTTATCCACTGTGGTAGGTTAGGCCTAGTGTAACTCGATATGAGAGTATTAGATATGAAAATAAAACCGATGCATTCGCAGATATCAAGCGCGGGTGAGAAAACTGCTGTTATCCTTTTTAGCAGTTTGAGTTTTGGTTGGATTGATTTTTTTATAATTTTCTATCGATATTTCTTCTAACGATTAATAAGAACGATGTTGTCTGCTTTCATTTTCTTTAATTTTTGCCCAAGCGTTCTTAATCCATCTTTAATTTTAAGCACAATATGATTAAAAGGTTTGTGGTTTAAGATTACAAAGAAAATGGAGCTTATTAACGAACATGGGATGCACGAAAACAGAAAATAACAAAAATGTGATCGTCGATTCGTTACCTGAACTCTGGGAGTTCTCATGCTCATGATGTTTCTCAGGTACAATAAAGAATAAAGTAACAATACAAATGAAATGATTATTTTAGCTTTAATGGAAGAGTTAAAATGTTCCAAATTTGTTAAATTTTAGTTCCTGACTACCGTTGATATTGTAAAAATCCCCCCTGTCGATACATGGCAGTTTGTTTGTAAGGTGTAACATTTTTCAACTTGTGCATAGATTTTGCTTGTGTTGGTGTCAGTCTCACCAACAAAAAAATTTAACACTGTCTGACATCAGTAATCATCTTAATATCATAGTTAATGATAATGTTTCGTAATGGTTTTCGTTATTACTTCTATTCTTGTGCCCTACTAGATATGTATATGATGCAGGACTTGCATCAAAACACACAATGTATGTAAACCAGCATTACACGTAAAACTTAAGTTCTCTCTAAACAAATCTTGTATTGTAAAAGCTATACACTTGTTTGTATAGTTAATTTTCTGTACATTGTATGCAGAAAATGTCCCTCTGAAATATGCTCATTTTCAACAGTGGACAATATTGTCTCAGCGAAAAGGAGACACAGTTTTCTGCAATTAACGGACAATATTGTCTACGCAATAGGACATATAAGTCTTATGCTAAAAGTGGGAAATATTTTTCCGACTTTTGAACAAGAAGATAGAACCTTTTGCAGTTTTAAACCCTGCCTTGGCTAAACACCAGTGCGAAGGAAATTAACGCCCCCGTCATTAAAGGTAATCCCCTGAAAGCTGGCCATAAAAAATTGAGTCTCAAGGTTGGTAACTATGACACCATCTCTAACTCTTTTTTTATTTGACGCGCGTCTTTAATCCCCAATTTTGCTCCCCGTCCTCGGCACTCACTACCGAGTTTGCACAATCAGTGGGTAAAACAAGGGGTAGGGGAGACTGGAGTAAAACGGGACACCGGGTCAAAAGGGACAGTGGGGGGAAAAATAGTAGATGTTAATAAAACTGTAAAAATTTTTAGTATGTTATGTAAATCTGTATAATCTAATTTGGCATGAAATTTGGTTGGTTTTTGTCAATAACTGCATGAGTTATTGACAAAACAAAAAAAACGGTTTTTTTTTAGAAATTTTTGTCTCCGCCATTTTATGTTTGAAGAAACAAATAAACGCTAATGGCATGTAAATTTAATATGGAAATGAAGCTGATTCATTTCTTGATCGTTTAAAACAGAAATTATAATTTTAGATCGATTAGTTTAGACAGTATGAACTTTAAAAAAAAAGTGTCTAAACCGGGAAATCGGGACAGCTGTTTTTGGCTAATTTGGGACAGTTACGGACCAATCAGCGTACAGCATTTTTAAGAGGCTCGATTTCGTTACCTAGCAACGCAGGATGTCCTACTGCTCCATAAGGGTTTTTGTATTTATAAGAAAAAAGGTTCATTAACACAATAATCAATTTGAAACATTTATAAACTCAAAGATTATATGCAGTGGAACACTTTTTCAATTTTTTTCAATTTTATTGATGAATTTTAAGGCGAAAACGGAGGACGTCCCTCATCACCCACCCCAGTGTCCTCAATTACCCCCCAAAATAGGCCCCTCCCACAAATCTGAGGAAACTTTAAAGGTATTTTATGGGGAAATGGTTCATTATTAAATTATATAAAAAATATGGGGGGTTCATTACAATATGGAATACATAAAAACAAAATTTTAAAGAAATTCAATAATTAGTTTGGGAGATATAGGGGGGAAACAAAAACCGTCCCGTTTTACTCCAGTCTCCCCTACTGATTACAATCAGCTATCATTAGACTTATCCGTAATAAAAAACGGCAAGTGAATCAATGTTTTACAGGGATACTGGGTGTAATTTTAAGGATTTCAAAAACATGCCAGCTGAATTTAAAAATTCATAATAGCTGATAATAGCCGCAGTTTATAATATAGCCGCAGTTCTGTCGAATCCCTACTGACTGTTCTTGTGAAATCTGTTAGCGCGTGTTTAACTAACATGAGGTTCATGAAAAATTCTAAGCCCCTTTTAACAAATGTCCCACGTTATTTCCATCGTCATAATATGTTCTTAAATTAATATTTCAAAGCTCAGTTGTCAGCGTTGGAAGCTGCTGATCATATGTGATTATTGGGTTCAAATCCAGTTAACGACTGAACTATGGTGTTAAAACTTAGAAGAAACTCACAAATAATATTGTTTTTAACACAAATCTTAACAAAGGAATTGGCCTTGGGTGGGGGTAAGTGGGTGGCTTCACCCACTCTTGAATTGAAAAAACGGGCGCTCTGCCCATTGAAAGGGGATTATGGGGAGAATCATTAGCCGAAGGTACAAAGAGACAAAACCATATAGACCAAGTATAACTTTTTTCCAGTATAGTGGAATGTATAGTATTTTCCTATACACGGGGGTTAAAATTTGCGAGAAAACTGTGGCTGGAAAACGAAAACTTGGCAGACGACCGCTTCGAACGAGATAGAGGAGACGAGGACCTCGGAATTCTCTTCGGCATGGGCCAAATGTTCAACACTATATTCAACGAGCCAGCAATCACAAGTCCGTGTGGACTCAGATGAGCCTCCAATTCCAAACTTGGAAAGGTGATCGGCGGTCCATCCCAGGAAAAATCAACAAAACAAAGTCAATCTATCGTCAGTCAACTCCTCCTTAATTCAAATTATTCTCTCCCACAGATCACTTCACAACCATCACATTTTTCAGCATCGTCCAATCAAACAAGTCGGAAAGCAGGGAGACCGGAAATTCCAGTCTCCCACCACTCCCAGAAAATTCTGAATAAATCTGCTTCTCCGACTCGGAAAAGAGAACAAGAAATATGAATTGGAGAAACTAAATTTTGATCTTTCGTTATTTGGCGTCTAGAAAACTTCGCGAATTTAAACGACTGTGATTTTGTGGAGAAGGACGTACAATTCCGCACCTTCTGCGAAGATATAACGCGATTTGATGATTGGAGATATTGCACGCCAATACCTTGGAAAACTAACAGATGGAGACTAGAAATCAACCACCAGATGGCAGCAGGAAGATTACGGGGCATGCTGAGCAAGCTGCGAAAATCTCAAAGTGATCTGGCCAACTAAACCAAAGAAATTGAACAATTGAAGACAAACGGATTTATAGAGGAGGGTGATGTCGACTACGATGGCCTCCACACATATCTACCTCGTCATCCAGCCTACCGAACAGATAAAGCCACTACAAAAATCAGACCAGTATTCGACGGCGCCGCCAAATCAAAATATGGACCGAGCTTGAACGACGTTTTGGAGATCAGAAAAAATTTTAATCCAGATCTCCTCTCGTTTTTTATGCGTTTCAGGATGAACCGGATCGCCTGGATTGCGGATATTGAGAAAGCATTTCTCAACGTCGCGCTGCAGCCAGAATACGCCAAAGCAGTCAGATTTTTATGGCCAAGGGAGCCGGAAAATCCCAGCTCCGATCTCATCGCATACAAATGGAAAAGAGTCCAATCTGGGCTAAGTTCCAGTCCATTCCTCTTAAGAGGCTCTATTAACAAACATTTTCTCTCAGTTAAATCTAAATTTCCAGAAACTGTCGAGCAAATAGAAAAGCAGCTGTATGTAGACGACTACCTTGGAGGCGCGGACGATGAGACAACAGCTGTTAAGTCTGCGTTAAGCACTGTATTCTCAGTCAATCAGGCGTACAAAATACACAAGACGAGAACGGTAAGACCTCCTTCCACTCTACTCTCGACTCGAATGCCGTTCACTCCGTGGCCCTTTGGCGTAAGCCTTTCTTGCACCATCTGTGATCGCATTCAATACATCATAACTCCTCCCGAGCCCTCGCTCGGTACAAACAAACAGAACAAACAAAGAGAACGATGATTCCATGAATACAGCCAATAGGAAACAGATTTTGCCGACACTTTGGGGCAAATTGGGGACAATTGCATATCAAACAAGTATAAATGATCAGACGGGAACGGTAAGACGTCCTTCCACTCTACTCTCGACTCGAATTCCGTTCACTCCGTTGCCCTCTGGCGTAAGGCTTTCGAGCGCCATCTGTGATCCCATTCAATACATCACAACAGCCATAACAACAGTGGGAGAAACTGTCACACTATTCTCAGAGGCCCAACTCAACCTAAGGAGCTGGGCTACGAACAACAAGCAGCTCCGTGACTTTCTCGCCGAAAAAGAAATGTCAAACCAAGTTGTCGGAATCCTCTCACCTACAATAGATGGCCAACAAAAAGCGCTGGGATTTAGATGGGATACTAACTCCAACTCATTCAAATTTTACCCCACATCTATCATGCAAGCAGCAGTAGAGAGAGGAGACAAAATTACCAAGAGGAAAATTCTTAGTATTATCTCCAGAAGAATATTCGTCCCAATAATTGGTTTCCTAGCCCCCACAACTTTACTTTTAACAAGCGATTCGCCACTCAAAGAGGCCGTTTGGGGGTTTCTTATTTAGCGGAAATTGTCGCTGGGGGTTCTAAAAATAAACAAATAGACGGGTTTTGTGAAAACATTTTCGCTAAATCGATTGCTAAAAACCGCAATCGCCTAACTTTTGTAGTTTGGGAGATGTTAAAAAAAAACTGAGAGGGGGTAGCCGAAATTTGGAATTTTTTTCGTTTTTTGTTTAGCAGTTTTCTCGTCAACTGCTGCACCTAGAAATATTCTAATTGTTTCAAAATGATGGGATAGCCCACCTCTTCAAACCATTTTCATGTTTTTTTTATGCTCGGCTCAGAAGCCGAGATATAAACGATTGAAATTTTGGAATTTTTCTTATTACATCGGCCAATAAGAAATCTGGGTTCACTATATATGAAGGCCTGTATAAATGCAATGGGTCTAATGTGAAGGCCGATATATAAGACCTTCTGCTGGCTTCCGCCAGGAGCGCAGCGGACCGTACGAAAAAATGGCTGCAAGCCAGGGAGGGAAACCAGCTAAATTATCCTTTCACTAAATCAGTCATATCTCAACCAATAAAATCTTGAAAGGAAATTCCTTTTGGATTTCGGTGGTTGAGTATGCAATAAACCTTTTGAAAAAACTAGTTTTTTCCCTAGCTCCCCCGCTTTTCCGAAAATGGATGTCAAAGCCCCCCCACTTTCTGACAAAATTCAAAAAACCCAAACTTTAGAGCTAAATAACTCCTAATCGGGTGGGAATTTTGTAATTCTGCAAACGCAGGTAAATCCGGCGTGCGAAGACAAACATGCCTATATTTTTTTATATTTTTAAGGCCTTTTCCGGATTTAGATCTGGAAAGCCCCTCCATGATTTCGGTCTACTTGAATCGTGGATCGCTTGTTAATTTTACGAATTTAAAAAATATTATGCCTAAACTACTCCGTGGATATCAATAAAAAATATTATTACAAAAGCAGCAAACACGCTCTATAACAGTACTAAATTTATTTTCCCAATCTAAATTATTTGTTGAGTAATGAACTATTTTGAGTTTTCACTCCTTTTCCCGTTTCGGCTACCTTTGGCATTGTCTGAGGGTTTTATCACCCCATATGTTATTATCCTTTCGTAAGTGAGTACTCAAAGAGTAACTAAGGATTTGGAAATTTGAAAACAATTCTATAGATGTTATACCAATGAAAAAGTAGTAGACATGCCAAAAAGTCGTGCGCAGTTTACGCCGATGCGCACCACAGCGGCCGATAGCAGAACCTAGATTGTTATTACGCTTGACAACCTCTATAGTCAAGATCATTTGTTCGACAACAGTCGAACAAGGCCTTTTTGTCGAACAAAGGATCTTGACTATAGAGGTTGTCAAGCGTAATAAGATCATTTTTTCGACAACAGTCGAACAAGGCCTTTTTGTCGAACAAAGGATCTTGACTAAAGAGGTTGTCAAGCGTAATAACAATCTTAGTTCTGCTATCGGCCGCTGTGGTGCGCATCGGCGTAAACTGCACACGATTTTTTGCTCGACTACTACTTTTTCAATGGTATAACATCTATAGGGCTCTTCGGGATCTGTTTTCTTTTGACGTTTTATCTGGCAACGCAGAATGGCTGGACATTTTTTTAGCGCGAGAACGGGGAGAAGAGAGAGAATGGAACGAATGGGAGGGAGGAGGGCGTACGAAAAAAAGGGGACCCACGTTTTCTCTTCTCCCCCATTCGTCCCATTCTCCCTCTTCTCCTCGTTCTCGCGCTAAAAAATGTCCAGCCATTCTGCGTTGCCAGATAAAAAGGCAAAAGAAAACAGATCCCGAAGAGCCCTATAGAAATCTAGTAATCCACATTGTTAAATTTAAACGTGTTGAAAAACAACAAAAGGGCTTCAGTCAACAGCGAGTTTCCGGAATGACCCCTCAATACCGAAAAGTTCTTCTGTTGTTTTCGGCTTTCCAAAACGCTTTGATTCATCTGCCAAATAGTTTTGCTGTTGAAGTAAAAAATCCCGATTATCTTCTACTTTTTTCTTCCAGAAATCTGTTAAATAAAAAAACGTTAATTGTATTACTTGCACAATTATTTTATGTGAGTCTCGTTTTGCTAGATAACAGAAGAGATAAAAACTTATTTTTAAATTTTTAAACGTGCTATTCCTACCAAAGGTTTCCGTACGGGTCCAGAGAGAGCCATACAAGAAAACGTTAATATTCCAAAGTAACACATGTTGTCGGTCCGATATCGGAATCGAATATCGGATATCGAAAAATGAATTTTGAAATATTAAAAATGAATTCGAAAATTCATCTTTAATATTTTAAAATAAATAAACAGAAATAAGTAATTTAAAACACATTGGGGGCAATTTTCCAAAAATTGTGAATTTCAATCACGAATTAAACAATAAACATATAAAAAATTGCCTAATCTGATGAGAAGATGAATTAGGTATTTTTAGCCCCCGCTAAATCTAATCTTACGTGTCTAAGGAACAGTTTTCGCGGGGGCTACAAGTTAACACGCCCTTTTTTGAATTTATAATGAGTAAAAACCGGTTTAGTCCCATAAAACCCTGCAGACCGATGCGCTCTTCTAAAAAGTGAAAAATGGGGATCGCTCTAAATGGCAACTCCGCAAACTAGGAAGCTTTTGGGCCGTTTTTAAGCCTTATCTCCCCATTTCCGTTGGTCTACCTTTCTATTATATATCGTGGTGTACCTTTCCTATTATATCGTGACTCAACTTTGAAACTACCCTAAGCCCTAACTGATTTACCTATGGAAACTAATCCTAAATTCCGAAGGCGTCCTAGGGGCTTTATTTTTTATTATTCAAACTTAGCCCCGAAGATTTAGCCAAAAGACGTCAAGTCAATTGACTTATAATCGGGAAATTTAAAATAAAATGAAAAATCCCTTTGGAATTGTTGTTTTGGATGGTAGCCTAACCCACATTTTCTTTAAATTATTACTTTTTTAACTTGTCCTATAAACGAAGAAAAGCGATGCGGATTAAGGGGGTTTTGATCTTTCCCATTTGTCCTTCTCAAATCTTTTCATCTCTCAAACAAAACGAATTTTAATCTGGTCTTCGCAGCATTTAACCTTGCTGGCGACTGGCTACAATCTACATCAAGCGGGCTTCAAAATAACGGGGGGGGGGGTTGAAACCGAAGTTCTTTATCAAATTTGACAGTCTTATTGTGCGAGAAAGAGTGAAAGAAAAATCTGATAAAGGACACTTTGATCAGATTATCATTATTTTCTACTGCCGTACCCATAAAATTGTCTATTTATATATCATTTTACCTGTTAATTGAGCAGTTGACGGTCCTTCGCCTCCGTAATCCGATGGAAGAATAGCTTTTGGAACTTCCTTATACAAAGATTCAAAATCGGATCCATGTACTTTTAACTGCATAAAAAAAATATATAACACTTGAAAAATTTCTCAGTGACCAGAAGGAAAATTTTGTACCCTTTGCTTCATTTTGTCATTTAGAATACCCATCACTAGATTGTAGACAGCATTAAATGCGGTTGGAGTTCTGATAAAGTTTATAGATTTGGGGCTTGCTGGTCCTGCGTCCTATGAATTAATACGTACCGTATTGTATAAGTTTTTTATTTTTATAAGAAAGTCGTCAATCGACAAGTTTACGAAATAGCAACCTGGAAGTATTTTGCCTGCTTCTTCATGAACGACAACGGTCTATGGGTGAGGTGGCTTAAAGAATAGCCTTCAAAATCAACAATAACTACTACGCCGGTTATAAATATCACAGGTTCTTCATAGGCTAAAACTTCGGCAACCATCCCCGATGCTTTCTCTAAATCCTCAACCTTAACTTTTTCAGGTGGAAAGCATCCCATTCGGTAAACGAATACTTTACGTCCGAGGCGATCATACCCAGGTAAGGGTAACATAATGCTACAAAGTGAATAATTTATTAATATATACGTAACAATATACATAATCCAATAAAATTATGCTAAGGGTTATAAATTGTCACACACCCATATTTAAGAGCATTTTGAATATTCGAATTCAAAACATCCCATCCGCTGAAGATTTCTGGCAGTAATGCTCTCATAGTAAGGCACAAATCAATTTTACGTTTTATTTTCTCAATGCTATACTTGCAACCTCTAGCATACATAAGGAAAAACCTGTCATCTAATAAGAAATAAAGTTTAGGGGGTGCAAAAATATTGCTTTTAAAGGTATGGTTCAACAATTGAATGGATGGATTACCTGGGGAACATGATAAATGAGGCTGTTTCTTAAGCCACTCTTTGATGATTTTCAATGTGGCATCTATTCTCTCATCGTCTTCGCCTATCTCTTTCTTGGCCTTACTTAAAATTTCAGGGTCGATGGAAGTACACACATTTTCCTTTGGATTCATAACTCTACCGCTTTATTCGTTTTTTATTTTAACAATTTTTATAAAACTTCTGTAGCAAAAAAAAATATTAAACTTCTCGTTTCAACGTCACACAAAACGAGTCGAACAAAGAATACTATGCGAGTCAGGAGTGACAGCACATCAGTGTCTTGAGAGGGGAGAACGACAATATAGGTTACTGATAAAAACGATAATTGTCCGTTCAAAATCAGTAAGTAAACAGATTAGACTCACTGGCTTATATAAGTAAAATGTGTAATCTAAAATTGTTTTTATGTGATTGCAAAATGGAAACCGTTGGAAAAACTTTAAAAAAAAGCGCTATGTGCGCATTCCACGTCACCACTTCTTATTTGAATAACAATAAGGAGATCAATGATGCATCAAGATTCAAGAATAATGTTGGATGAGTTAGAAAATTACTCAGGTTTCTCATTTACTTTCTAATTATATTTAATTTTACTTATCCTTCTACATTACGGCTACACCGCTACAGGGTAGGCCTACAGGCAGTAGTGTTTTCAAAAGGGAATTATCTAGCTTTTCCCTGTAGTAGTCTTGATTTTGTTGATTTGTCCTCCTCAGCGGTTCCCGTTAGTCTATTTATTTATTTGTTTTATTTGTTTTTTTGTTTCCTTTTTTTCATTACTTTTTCCGTTATCTTTATCCGTTTATTACTGTTTATCCTCACCCTCTTTGACGATCAGTAAGTTGTTAATAGTAGTCTGCTTATTCACTGTCAATTGTCAACAAGACGAATCGGGAGTTCGGGAATCGGGACCACGTTTTTTTGTGAAATTTACAATCATCCCTGAAAACTTAAGATGACAGAATCTCGATCTCTACCCAATATTCTTATTACTGGTAAGAAGAAGAGGAAGTTGCTACATTTATCTCCGCAATATTGCTCTTTTTCTTTATTCCTGTATTTTCAAAGCTAAGTACTTATATATTAAAAACTAGGAACACCAGGAGTGGGCAAATCAACACTTTGCCAACAATTAGCAGAACAGACGAACCTGAAGTGGCTTGAGGTGGGTAAGCTTGCAAAGGAAAATAATTGTTATGAAGAATTTGATGAAGTTTATCGTTGCCCAGTTTTGCATGAGGATAAGGTACAAGTATGCAATTGTACCATTCAAAATGGTGTAATTTAAGTTTTAAATTTGTAGATTCTTGACCTAATGGAAGACCAAATGAGTGAAGGAGGTAAAATAGTTGATTATCATGGATGTGATTTTTTCCCAGAAAGGTGGTTTGATATCATATTTGTTCTTAGAACAAACAATACAGCACTTTTTGATCGCCTCTCAAAAAGGTAAAATAGTAAGGTAACAGTCATGTAATTATTTTTCTAATGTATGAATCATTTTCTTGTATAGAGGTTACAGTGGAAAAAAACTAGAAGACAACATTGAATGTGAAATATTTGGCACCATTCATGAAGAAGCTGTTGATTCTTACAAAGAAGGTTCTGTTTTTGAGCTGTCCAGTAATAGTGCAGAAGAGATGGAAGAAAATGTTGAACAGATTGTGAAGTGGATTGAGCAATGGAAACAAAATAAAATTTAAAATCTAGTTATTGAAACTTGGCAATGTTGAATTATCAATGTAAATAGAACCAGTGTGACTTATCAGGGGACAACTACTGAACTACACCTGTTTTCTGTAGAACAGATGAATCATAATTTACAAAATATTCTTTGCGATGGCAGTGAATTTTTTTTTGCAAACTTGCAAAAGTAGATTATTAAGAAATTGCTTGTCTAAGTCACAGCATCTTCGTTCGTTTAACCCATTGAATCTCGCCCAATGCGTTCCTTTTGGAATTGGAAAGGGAACACTTTGTAAATTGTCTTATAAAAATATTAACACTACAGCTTGGATGTGTGATTCAGACTCAGTTTCATGTTGGAAATGCGGAGTGATTGTTGACTTGAACAAAGATCTATTTTGTGATTACTGTGAAGTAGTTCAGAAACCCAAGGGTGATGCCGATTACTTTACAATTTTTGGCATGGAAAAAAGTTTTGAAATAGATGCTAGAGAACTGACAAAAAATTTTAGGCTATTACAAATGCAACTTCACCCTGATAGGTTTTCCCAAAAATCTGAGGTAAGGTTTAAATCTGTAATATAGACATGATTGTTATTCTTAGTTCTTACCAAAAAAAAAATAACTTTAATTTTTTTTTTTTTTTTTAGGATGAGAAACAAATCTCAGCTCACTATTCATCATTGTTAAATCAGGCATACAAAACACTTGGCTCACCACTTGAAAGGGGACTCTATCTTCTAGAAATACAAGGACATCCCCTATCAGATGAAGGAGAGATAATAATGAAACCAGAGTTTTTAAGTGAAATAATGGAAATTAATGAAGAAATTCACGAAGCTGAAGACAACAATGATCTTGAAAGAATAAAGAAAACTAATGAAATTATGCTGGGGAAATTGTTTAGGTATCAATCAAGTTAATAAAGTAAATAATCAGTCATTTATACACATAATTTATTTGCCAGGAGAGCTGCAGATAGATTCCGAAATAACGATTGGGTAGCTGCGCGTGAATGTCTTGCGCAGTTGAAATATTACTCTAAAATTCAAGACAGGATAAAAGAACTTGAACAGGAATTTGAAGAAGAGAAAATTAATTAGAGATACCTGTTGTATATGAGCTGTCTTGCTTCTTAATTAATAGAATTTCTTCATATTGAGATTTAAGCGATGGCCATTTGAATTTATCGAGATTCATCTGTAAATTTCTGGAGGCGTTTGGGTTCTTACAGAAGTATTTTAGCTTTTTAATCAACTGGAGCTCAGTTCTGTACAAGCAATCCACGGGGAATATTTCTGGATAAGATAATCTCAATGGGCACATCGGAAAACAACCCAAGATTGCAGCTTCAATCCTAAGAGAAACAAGCCGAATTGAATTAGCAAGCAAATTTAAACATGCATGTTAAATATAAGCGGTACATTGAAACCCCAAAAAACTCATGGTCAGCGGTGGACACAACCACATGAGCAGATGATAGTACATCTACATAACGATCACGATTTACCCATCCCCAGTCCAACACCTGAATGCTGTATAAATTTTGAATGTAGAACAAAAAAGTATTAATTATATTGCTCAACGCAATGTATATACTATATAATATAATTATATTGCGTCGACTCCGCGATGGGTGAATAAAAATTAAATCTTAATTTCCGTACAATTTCAATTTTCAATCATAAGATAAATTGCATTTATATTTGCAATGTTTCTCATTTTAATTTTAGTTTTAGAACATTATAAATACATTATATAATATATTATAAAATAGTGCATATTAAATTTAAGCTGTTTGAAAAGGTTAATTTTGAATTAAAACATTTTGATTACGTTTTTTCTCCTTTATTTTCCATATTTTGATATTGCGATTTTTTCTCGCTGAAAATAGATGGGATTTGTTGAAACTGTTCACCCAAAACAGACAATCTGAAGTTGCAGCCTTTTGCAATAAGTGCATCAATAACCTAAAAAGTAAAAAGGAATTAAACAAATTAAAAATTAATCGATAAGATAAATGTATTTCTAAGTAATGAAATGAAAATTACTAAGAAGAATTTTTCAGGACCTTTGTCGTGTTCCCTGAATTAATAAAATATTACACGAGGAATTATAATAATAAGCGCGCTTGTGTCATTTTTTACCATCTATGAGGCCATACTATATGAAGAACTTCACTCTCATCCATTTCCCTTGCTGAAGGGTGGACTAGAAGTGGTGTTTGAATTAAGATGGGAAAATGTAAAACTTTGCTCTTTGGCCTGATGAATTCTTCTAGGTTTTTTGGTCTGTGATCTGGTTGCAGTTTAAAGAATGAAGGTATGGAATCCAAGAAGGAATTGAGGTTGAAAAGGGTGTTGAAGAAAATTTTGTCAGCAACCATACTAGTAAATAAATCATTAATGACAAATTTCAATCTGAAAAATAATATGTACATATAATTAAGTGTTGAAAATAAAAATATTACCATGATATTATTTGATTATAACCATATTGAAAATCCCTAAAAATGTCAAGTAAACAGAAATGTAAATACAATTTGCCTGTGATACATGATCAATGGTGTTTTTCTTCTATACCTCTCTTGTTGTTTTCTAACTGGATAAATCAACTGGTTTTCATGGAAATAGAGAATTTTGGTGCATGTCATAAGATCAGGGCGTAGGGCAATTAATTCTGCCAAGTTTAGAACTGAACTAGCAAACAACACTCTACAAAGGGACATAATATGATAATAAATTTAAAAAATACCCTTTTTCTTACACACAAAATCAACTGTCATATTACTCAAAAACATGTTTCCTAGGAATCACTTCAGCAAAGTAAAGTGCACTAGTTCTAGCTCTCCAATGCCATTTTTTACCCTTTAATTAGTGAGAGCAAAAGACTGTTTAGAAATCAACAACTTAGTCCGAAAATTTTAATTAAAAAAATTACAGGAAGAGTAAACAATTCATAACCGGTATTTTCAAAATCAATGCCTAGAAAAATAGTAGAAAAATTTAGCCATAACTAAAAATTAAATATGATCTCGTACAACTAACCTTTAATTAATGTATCCAGCAACTGTTTGTGGGAACCGTCAAAGAAAGGTTCAACAAACAATATTCGCGCCATGATATTCGCATAAACTGAAGATGGGATACTACCTCAGTAAGATTCAAGAACCCTACTGAAAACACGTGAAATAACATCCACTGTTGCAAAATCGCCAATATGAGGTCAATAATACATGGAAAATCAAAGGAATCCGTTTCCAAGTGCTGCGTTTATTCCGAATATTTTTCATCGATGAAAAAGCACAAACACACACGTGAAGACAAAAGAAAATATCGATCAGAAACGGCACGCTCAGCTATTACGAGAAATTAAATTTAAAAGGTAAGAGATATGCCTGAAATAAATCAGCTGAAAAGGAGAGTGAAAGAAAAAAACAGAAAATCGGCAAACTAAACTAAACTGAATAACGCAGTCAACCCGTCGCCGAATAGTTGGGAAATGGATTACTGAATGTCAATACAAAGAGAAAAAAAAACAGGAAATATGCCAGTTGTTCCCATCACTGATCGACGCACATCTAGTTAGCCAACGCTCGAAGTTAAGGCTTTTCAAACCAATTTTTTGCCCACCCAAAGTCCGCACCTCGCCCAACGGCTGAGGAATTGGCCGAATTTATCTAAGTTTTCGTCACAGGTTCGCGTAATACAGATTCAACAAAGAAATAGGCGAATCCTCCAACTAACCAGATCAAGGCCATGGTCGGAAATGGTAGAGCAAGCAAATTAAGGGTGGACAAAATGGAAATGATTCACATTAGAAACTATATTTACCCAAATGAAGAAAAAAAACGGGAAGGGAAGGACGAAAACAAAAAGCTCGTTACCTTTAAACTCCAACCCGTAATCGATTTTATCGGTTCAAGTGTTTTGGATTCCCTTTTTTTTTTTTACAAAATTTCCGCCGAGTAAATAGTTTGAAATTCCTAATCTATATATGGAAGGAACGGCGTCTTCTCTCGCTCGCACACACACACACACACATTCTCTCACGCAATCACACACACAGTTGGGTGAAAAAGGGGAAATGCTGGGGATCCATTCATCAAAATTTCGACGCTGTACAAAGAGTCACCTCCCTTTTAGACTCCCCAATGAAAAACTTTTGTCGCAAATGAAAGAAAACGGGAGTCATTGGGGGAGATGAATAGAATAGATCATAAGAATCCGCTAAATTATCCATCTTCTTTCGGTGGTGTAAACCATCCGTTCTTCTCGTGGATTTGGACCAGCGATTTAAAGGACTGCTGAGCGCGAGCGAGACTGTACTGGCCTTTTGTGGCGCTAAACTGGATGCGAGCTTTGCCTTTCACGAGTGTAGCAGCAATTTGCAAAATCAAGGCTTCCATGGTGTAGGCCGAGCTCCATCCCTGGCGGGTCAACAACTCCATGCAAATGGCGCCACCCACCAAAACGTATCCTCCTTGAATTACAGGATGTACCACACGGACAAAAGGCGGTTCGAAGGGAAATGATTCCTACAGAAGACGGGAGAGTCACAATTAATTGAAGCTAAACAACCCAATGTATCAAATGTTTCACATTTCACATTTTAAAAAATACTTGGGTAGCAAGGCTACAAAGCAATGACATTTTATTACCTTGAAAACTAGATTAAGTAGGATGTGATCTCTTCCATCTTTGTCTTTCAGCAATTGCAAGTCACCATGAAGGGGTGAATCTGGATCCACAGAAAGCAATCTCACATTCCATTCATACAAACTGTCATTAACTAATTCGACACTGTATACTCCTATAATGCCGATGAAATTCTTGATTATTATTGTACACATTTCAAAACTTAATCAAAACTAACCTTTCTTGGAACTATCGGAACGATAAATATCCCTCAATTCTTTCATTAGACGGTCAGTGGCCTGAACTGAACCTGAAACGGCGCCTCGAAGATAGTCCTGCCTCTGAGTCTGGCGTAATCGTTCCAAAGTGGCAAAATGCTGTGAATCCATCTCTTCCTCTTTCTTTTTACCTGAAATGGTCATTAAAAACCAAAATCATGAAGTCAAAATCGTAAAACGGTAAACCATTTGAGGCTTTACCGGCAGCATTACTGGTTCCTTCATCTTCTTCCAACTCCATATGCAAATCTTCATCTTCATCATTCTCCTCCATTTCATCCTCATCGTCATCATCATCATCGGCATTTTGCTGAACACCGTCAACTTCTTCTTCTCTAGCAGGAGATGAGGAGCATGCTGACCCAGAACCTGAGGATCCCCTTCCTGAGCTTGAAGCATAACCTCCACCTATGAAAACATTAATGTTACTGTCACAGAACATTGAAATGAAACCAGATAAATTTTATTCACCATCATTGCTAGATGATGATGATAATGCTCGCATTGTAGAAGGAGATGGTGTGTTGTTATGAAAGAATGGAACTGCATGAGCCAAGGTCAGCATTTCAAGATCAGGAGGCTCTGGAAGGTCGTGGAGCCTACACAATTCCTGAACTAGTATTCTGACTTGTTCTAGAATCTAGAAATCAAAATAAGTGTGCAAAAGATGTAAAGGAATGGAAAAGAAATATATTATAAGTATATAAAAAATAATTTTGCCTTACATGATTATCACTACCAGATGTGTTGCTAAGTATCTGAACAGCATTGGTTATTAATGGGTCTTCCACATCAGCAAACCAGACTGGAGGTGTTGACGGGTAAGTTTCCTGCAAAAATTAAGAACAGTTAGCAAATGAAGAAACATTACTTCCTTTAACCACAAGTGACACTTTTTTAAGAACTATGGAATATAAATTTGGTAAGACAATAAAATTTGGAAAGTCAGATTTTGTGTGATACTTACTGTGATGTTAGCATGGATATCAGATTGCTTCCCATATTTCCCAATAAACCTACAAGTTAATTCGTCAACACTAGCTGAAACGACTTGAAATCGTTCGTGGGTCTTTGTAAAGACTGATTCTAGGGTTCGAATCTCCAGTTTAAGGTTGTTGAGACAAGCCATTTCGGACAAAATGGCAGTTAAACAATTCGACGAATATACAGCAGCAGTCAAATCTACTTTTACTTAGAGGAATCCATAAGTGTTGAGTTACAAAGCTTGAAACGAGCACTCGTTTAGGTAGTAACAGTAAAAAGAATTTCCGCTCAGAAAAACTTCGCGTTTCCAAACAAAAGCCCTACTGCGAGAGAAGGAAAAATGGCTGGCATATTCCCTCACTGTGACCAATAAGTAAAAATGGTATACGAGGTTTTGTTGGGCTGGTGGGGGGAAATGGGGCGACGATCCGCTAGAGGCGCAGCAAGTGGTCTCTTGCCGGGATTTGACTGAAAACGTCAACGTATTTCGGAAGTGTTTATCATTCAAAAGAACTTTGTTAACCATTTGTGATTTTTTATTCTCAAAAAAGTAATTTTAAGATTAATCAGTAAATTTTAAAAATCAAATTGCTTAGTGTTAATCGAATGTTTAGGACATAAGCAGTCATTGAATTTGAATCCAGCGCAAATTTTGTGATGGATCTTCCAAACTTTTGCGGTAATAAAGAAATTGTGTAAAAGGAAAAATATTTAACTTCTAAAAAAGATGAATAAATTCGCTCTGAGTTACATTTTCAGATTCAGCATAAGATTTTTTACTTCAAAATTTTTCCCCGCTGCAAAAGGTCACAAGACATCAAACAGTTAATGTCAGTCAAACTCGACTGGAATTCCTATTCAGATTTCAGACCGAACGCTGCGCCTCTAGCGAATCGAATCCCTTTTTTCGTCCACTTCTGAGGATAGCAAGATAAGGCTGTATTTAAGAACTTTTTTTTACCCTTTTATTTCCTATATCGTGGTTGGGTGGCGCTGGAGCAATTGTTTCTCAGAGGACATCTATCATCTATCTATTGAAGTTCTCATCATTTTTAAATAAATAACCCATTTCTCAGTTTCAAAAATAAAATGAATTAACAAAATCAACACAAAAATCCTTTCATATCAAAAGCGCTCTCAGAAATTATGTTTAAGATGATATTTCATAATATAATTCAATCAAACTTTGTAGTGCGGGCCAACAGAAACTTGGAAAGCTTATTTGTAGCGCTTCATGAGCAAAAATAGGATTAGATTATTTGAGATCAACTTGCATCTTTTCTAAGCTATTTTTTTTAAAGTCTAAACTGAACTCATCATCTTTTTCGGAACATTGACTCTTTCATTGTTTGCTATTCGTCATTCCATCTTTTACGTGTAGAAACCTTCCGAATTGTACTTTGAACATTGAAGAACTGGGAGTGAGTTTCAGTGAGTGATTTTTCAGAATGATTTATAATAGTCTTCAAAGAACTACCAGATACACGAAAGTCAGCCACACGATGCATATCCCTAGATCTAAGCTGTTTAACTGTGCGAAGCATTTTTAAAATAATGTTTGTATGGTTGTTTTTTGTTTATATAGGCTTTCATTTTTACGATAGTTAGCACGGGAACGTAGGGTTCTGAATTATTCGTTGTTCCCGTCACTATAAAATATCTAAAATGGAATTATTTAAGATTCGACAACTCAGTATCTGATATTAAATTTGCCATTAATTAAATGAAAAATGTTTTCGAATGCACTAAAATAACCTATAAAACAACGAATGATTTCTTTCAGTTCAAAAATTCCTTTTTGTTAGAACGTGTCAAGTTCATCAATCAGGATTTTTTTTTCAGTCGCAGTTTGTCCATAGAACATTTATTCATCCACACACTCTATGTGAAATCAGGAAAAAAATTAACTATTAATCTTATTAATGGCTATTAAAAAAACTTGGGATTAAAAAATTGATATTCATAAATGTAACAGATTGTAAGAATTATTATACATACATTTGTAAAATTTATTGTGTGCTTACATTGTGTTCTTGATTTCTTTTTGTTCTAGACTGAGTCAAATAGACTTATGAGAAAAATATTTGTATTTTCTGAAGAATATGTCAATATATCAAGTTCTTTAACTCTGAAAAATCAATGCTGTTGAAAAATGGAGGCTCATTGCCATAAATGAACTTGGCTCCACGTAAAGCTACTGTACACACACGATCTAATCCAAACTTTACACTCTCTTCATCCTGTATAGAAAATATAGATGTTAAAAGAAAATAGTAAAAAGGAAGAGTGACTTTATAATATTTTCCATTCAATTAACTTACTTCATAATGAATGTGGATAACATGAGTATTGTAGGTTATGGACAGCTTCGTTACAGTATCAGCCACAGTCTGATGTATAACTGGCAATGGATGGACAAGGTTAAGGACGTACATTGAAGTGGATATTATATTATAATCCAAATATCTTAAATTTTCTCGAACATGTGACTTTGTCATTAAATTTGAGGGATCTATACACAGCACAGCAGCATGAAGACCAGTACTACTTAGTTTCAAAGCAATTTCTTCAGTGAGTGAAACAGCATGGTGAATTTTCAAGTTAGTGATTTTATGTTTTTCATTAAAGCACTTCTTCATGTGTCTTGCCAGGACTGGTATGACATCTCCAGGGCCAGTAAGCTTAAAACCCAAAACATAATTGTTTAGCAAATAAGCATTTCAAAGCATCTTAGTTGTATTACCAATATTCTGAAAGTTGTTTGATTAATACCAGCACGAGGTATCAACGGTGGTTCTCCTTTCTTTCTCTTGGCGTTGGTGCTTCGCTCCATTTTCAAAACTGGACAAAAACGACAAATACATAAACCTTATGGCTGCTCTATTTCTCGTATTTCGTGAAAATCACCATGACAGCGCTGCCAGAATTACCAGAATCAAATAGACTTTAAGATTTAATGTTTTTTTTTTACATACGGCAGCATACACGCATACACTGGAATCTGGATTACTGGAACAGACTAAGGTCCAGGATTCAAATTTAATTTGATTAAATTATTTTTTAAATTATTTTTCGTTTTTTTTTTTTTAATTCAGTTTGGGTTTGAATCTACTTTACAAATATTCGTGCCGAAATTGTTGATTTCTGTGAATAATTTCTTGAACAAAGTTTGTAAAGCCTTAAATTTAAAACTGGTGCTTAAAGTCATTGAATCTATTAATTGGATTCAACCCAATCATGCCAAACATAAAGAATTACAAAAGTGCGTAATATCTTGCAATGGCATAACCGGATAAGACAAACACCAGAAGAGCAATCAGATTTGAAAACACTATTAGGAAAAGCAGCATTTGTAATTACAATAATTTTTAAATTTTCACCGATGAGCTGTACAGAGACGCCTTTACAGTAGGAGGAAAAAATTAAAAGGTGTTCCATTAAATCGGTAAGAAATACCATTTTTCTGTTTGAATTAAATATAAAGGGACACACGTTAACGGTTGGTTTTCATATCATGGAATTGTCACAATAGTGCCTGTAATTCTGGCAAATCATTGAGACACGGCAATCGATTCACAGTAGCTTGAGTGATTCTAAGCTCTGACCACTTGATTTTCCAATTGAAATCCTGATGAGGATCCTGCACTAACCCAAAAACCTGTTCGAAAATCCCACTGCAATTGTCGTATTGATGAGCTGTTCCGCAAACTCCTATGATGACCATTCCATGTGGGTCCTTCCTTTCTCGAACTCCGTTCGAACTGAGGTTTGGATTAAGAAGAAATCCATGTTGGCACAACAGCATTTGAAGTAGATTGGCAGCCTATCAAAGAAATAATGCTTACAGATTCTGTACCAACAACAAAATATATCAAAAGTTGGGCACAAGTGGCTGATGATATCAAACATATACCTCATCTGAGCCTATCATTTCTTGACAGTCAGTTGCAGCAGAAGAATTCAAAGTGATTTTCAGTCTCGCATCTCTCCAAAACTGCTCAGATAATTGTGTACCAATGGCAGATTGCTTGTGAACTGCAAAGAGCAATTCATAAAACCATTTGGTGAATTGGAGACCCATTTCTGGTGTCGAAGGTGGAGGTTCTTGATGACTGATGGAAACAGTTGATGTGGGTGACACAACAGCAGCAATCTGTTGCGGTTCAGAATTCCACAGCTCTAGTGTTCGAGTGATGAGAGCAGCTTTCTCAGCTTGTCCACTGATGGGTATTCTCCTCGCATTCAGATACTCAAACAGAATAGCTCTGGTTAACTTTTTGCGATTCAAGAACCAGAAGGCAGACTCTGAATGAAGTATAATTGCATCGATGGCATCTGCAATGGAAAATAGATTCATAAATGACTAAAAATAGATTTCCTTGTAGTAAAAAAAAAGATGATGCCAACCATTGACTGAAGTGAAAGCGAGTGCTCGTTTCGTGGCTGTGTCGGCCAAGGCGTACACGACATCATTTTCCAATCTCGAAAGCAAATCCCTAATTCCAGTGATTTCACCAGGCAGCATTTTCTTCACGCCACTCGAAGTGAACCCCAGGAAACCATAATAGTAAACAACAGGTACCAACAGAGAAGCCTCTTCTGGCCGGCTTTGCATTTCCAAGCGCATCAATATTTGAAGATGCGTTTGGCCGTTTGCGGCGTGCCATAAAAATTCGCCTCGCTGAAAAACAAAAAACAAAAAAAGGGAATTGCCTGCATATATACCTCAGTCGCCAAAAGTACTATCTCTCTTTTATTTTGATTACAGTCGGAAAAAGAACATATAGCCTACAGACTACAGTAAAATGGTGTGCCGTTTTCTTTCCATCAATTTTTACGATGCGAGCAAAACAAGACCGCCGAATTTATTCGTTTCATCCGCGAGCCTATGTGGACGACGGTAGGCTTTCTTTTATATTCTCATCGTCTCGCCAATGTCATCTCTCCCATTGGAAAAATATTCCTATCGAAGCGTTGAATAATATCTGCCCGTCTTTTATGTATTTATAACCCATTTTAAGACGGACTGCGCTGGCCTCTCCACCAAAAAGGGTATATACACACCGGACATGAAGAAATATGTCGGTCGACAGAACCAATATAAGTCACGGCCAAACATCCATACAACCCAGAAAAACAATTTTTTTTAATATCAGTGACTGAAATAAGATAACCACACCGACAAGGAATTAAACAACACTTTTTTCTATTTGGCATAAAATAATTTTTTTTTTTTTTTTTGTCAAGTTGGGGCTGTTGTCACAAAAAGGAAATTGGCGGCAAGAACCTGCAAAAAAAATGGGGAAATTTCTCTTCAGGTGTAATTGGGATTCGTGAAATACATAATAAAAAAAAGAGGGGGAAAAATAAAGAAGAAGAACTGAAATTTAATTTTTAAAAAGAAAAAGAAAAGAAAAAGAAAAAGAGCGCGTCGAGTTCTGGGTCGGTCATTCACCCTGGCCGTTCAACAGTGTTGGTATATATACACGCGCACAGGGCATGTATATAAAGTATATACACGGGCCAGTAGATCCGATTCGATCTGAATGGGGTTTTCTATTTCCCTGCTGATGCACAGCCGTTGCTGCTGCTGCTGCTGCTGCTGTTGCTGCTCCTTCTCTTCATATTTCGTTTCTCTTCATGGCGTTTGTTACGTGCTCACCGACCGACGGAATCGAGAAAAAAAAATAAAAATATTTGGGCACCTCTCCGGAAAAGAAATTCTATAGGCGTAAATAAATCAAATTTTATATATTATAACTTAAAAAAAAAATTAAAAATAATAAAACGGTGAAAGAATGAAATCGAAAAAAATGTTTCACATTGTCTACTACAAACAAATTTTTATAATATAACTAGATAGGTATATATTCTTTGATGCATTGTGTATAATACGTATGTACAGCTAGATAATCATTGGAGGGGGGACCCACCTTATTGTGTTCGGTTCTACAGTTAACGGGCGCGGGTTGAATGAACTCGGGGACGCGGCTGTCGTTTTTGTCTACATTTCCGCGCCCTGGTCAATCAGTCGATCCATTTTCTTTCCTTTTTCTTTCCTTTTCCTTTAACGAAATTGCTTTCGTCGTCGGACTGACGAGCGAAATCCTCCCCATATCCTTGGTCAGCGCAAAACAAAACAAACCCTAAACAATTTTAAAAAACAATTGACAAATAATGTTCAGCCAAACTCAAAGAAAAAACAAACAAACCAAAAGAAAATGGCAGGATGAAAAAGAAGAATTGCGGCTTGTTATGTTAGATGGGCGTGTTGAGGGAGGGGGGAATTTAAACACACACGTATACACTATACACTCATCCCGCCGATATTATTTCTCCGGGTTCACATCATAAGAGTCAAAGCGCGGTAACAACCCGAAATGACTTTTTTACCTTTGGTCGAGGTAGGGGGAGAATATAGGGGTGGACTTGGGTGGTGTGTATATATCCAAGAGGTCAATCGCCCAAGTTTGTCTCTCTCAACAGCAGGTGTGATTATACTGGCTGACCAAGGGGACGAAGGTCAGTCCAAGTTGAAATAGAAGACGAAACAAATTAGTTGTATAGTTATCTTTACCCCACCAAACCATCCCAATTTGCTGGGGGATGTATCTGTTTACACAGATGAATCGATTCGACTCTATTATTTATATCCAAAAACGTTTGGTTGAATATATGAGCCTGTGTGAGTGTGAGTCTGTGGCAGCAGCATTAAAGCCAATCACATTTGAAAAATTAACATATGTGATATAAATCTAATGTATATGTATAAAATTTTGGAGCGAGAGTGAGAAGAGAGGGGATTTTTCGTGGGGGGGAAATCAGACGAGGGGAAGAAAAGTAAAAAAGAACAAGACCATGGAAAAAAGGAAAAAAAAAGAAAAAGAAAAGAAAAAAGGACTCGGTTGTGTCGGTCATTCACCTTATCCATGGGTTCTGAAATACTCCAACGTATAGGTAGGTATATATATATTATATGTAACCGTTGTGCTGCTGCTGCTGCTGCTGTGCACGGGGAAAATTGTGTGAGGACTCCCGGATAACAATGTCAGGTATTTTCTCCACGTTTTTTTTTTTTTTTCTCTTCTCTATCTCCTTCTTCCTTATTTCTTTTTTCTTCTTCTTCTTTTTTTTCCCCTGGCCGTTCAAGTGTTTTTTGATTCGTCTATAATGGAAATGGTGGAAAAAAGAAGATGGGGTGGCCAGAGATTTGCATTTTTCTCTTGTCTATAGTTCATTTTTCTTTTTGTTCTGTCGGATTGTGAAGAGACCCCCACCGCCCAACTGCTGGAAAGTGAAAACTAGACGACGGAGCACACAGACACGAGCAAACGGCTATAAAAGAGAAAGAGACAATAACTTGAGGGTGGGTGGTAATTCTTCTTCTTCTTCTTCTTCAAAAAAGAAGAAGAACTATATAGTCGTCTACCCTATATAAATATGTATATTTCTAGGTGAAACAGACTAAACCCATACAAGCTGAGAGAGGGCAAAAAAAGGGGGGCGACCAGCACACAGCAGACCGACAGGGGGGGAGGTAGAAAAGGAGGATTGAGGGGGAGTACTACAAGAGTCCACTCTCTTTGATGACACTTTTTACTTCTATATGGACATGCTGTTGCTTCCGGGGTAGGATAGACTTGGAAGATGGGCTGTACACAGCACACACATGGTGGTAAATGTAAACCAGACTATATAGACAACACCGTCAAATATGAAATGGGTGGGAGTTCAAGAGACACACCAAGGAAGGAGGTGGACGAAAATAAAAAATGCCAACGGAGAAAAGAAGAGGGACGAAGAAGAGGCGGCCCAATCGGATTGGATTGTCTCCTCTGCTCCGTTTCACTTTCATTTCCTCGAGTGAACTGATTTGCTCTCTCTTTAATATAGGCGCACTGCTTTCTCGGCATTAGAGGCCCTTTCCTTTCACCTCCAACTCAAAGAAGCTCAAAAATATGAAAGAAAAAAAACCTTTTTTAAATTTTTTTTTCGTCGTCTGGTGACCGGAGAAGAAGAAAAGAGACAACCCACCTACAAGTCTTTTGTGTAGCGCTATACATATCGTGGTGGCGGATAGCCCATGAGAATATCAATACATGGAGAAAAGACACTTTCATTTCATGTCGACCCAAAGTATTTACGTGTATCTAAAGCGGGGGTGAAAGGGAATGAAATAGGAGCGGGCCAATCCAACAGCCTAGAATGTAGCCACTTTGCAGCTTGGCGGTGAAAGAAAAAAGAAGAAGACGACAAAAATCCAACAAAGACTTTTTCTTCGCTACATTTCTTTTGGCCCCCAAAAAACATCAAAAGAAATGAAATCCCTCCGGTAGAAAAAAAAGAGAGAAAAAATTGAGCGTTCAATCAATTCTCATTGTAAAATATGATATAGCTATGTTCGATTTATTGTATATGCTGTACAATGGGATTTAGATGGATATCCTAAGTCCCCAAGCGTTGATGACCCTCCACGGACCCGGGTCAAACCTTTATTCATTTCCTTTTCCGGGGTCTTGGAAATCCGGAAAAAAAGAGTAGGATATAACTGGAGTAGACCCATAGAATTGAACCGGCGAATAGAGTTGAATAGTTTGACACGAAGCTGACTCAATGCCTATCAATAATTCTTGATTACACACAAGTCAGGAGGTGGGACTGTCAATATACATAAGGCGCGGAAGGAATCGCGATTAGCTTTTTCTTTAAAAAAAAATAGAAAATTAATAATAAAATAACTCGAGTGTAGAGAAAGAATACACCACAAAAATATTAAGGACGGAAAAAAAAAAGAAATATACAAGAAGAAAAAAAAGCAAGGTACGTCCTAGTTCGCTGGAGGCGTTCGCACGTGGGGGTCACAGTCGGTCATTGCCACAATTTTTACCTTTTCCTTTTATTTTATTTATTTTTTCTTTCTTTCTTCTTCCTGTAGCAGCGACGCGGATACCCTCCTGGTTTTCTCGGGGTTCTATTTCTCCCTCTTCTTTTTCTTCTTATTATTCGACAGCATATATAATACTATAAAAGGGCAAGAATATAATAAGTCTAGAGGGGGGAATGTAATACACTGTTGTATAAGACTGTGACTATACAAGACCCGCCGTCCGTCCGTCCATTCGTTCGTCATTATCTTTTATTTTATCTTTTATTTTATATTTTCTCCTGGCCGGTTTGATTCTATTTCGAGTTAAGTCACTTTTGAGGTTTACCCCGTCCGTTTTGTTGTCTTCTACTCCCACCGACTGATCGATCGAATTCCTTCACGTACATATAGTAAATAATAATCACGGAAATGAATTTCAGACTCCAACGCCACATTATCTTCACACTGTATGCAGAGGGCCCCTCCATTGGCTGGCGCCGATTGCCATCGTCCGTAACATCCAGGGAGGACCTCTGCTGCGAGGAATTTCTTTGCCAAAAATAAATAACAAAAAAATAAAAAGGGGGGAACTTTCTTATCTTTTTTAGCCTCTCTCAGCCGATATGGCTTACGTGCATTACAAGTTTTATTATATATACGTTTGTGTGCTGTGTGTGTGTGGGACCGCCCGTTGCGTGGAGCGACGATTTGTATCCGCATTGGATGATGGCCCACGACCCCCTCAATGCGGAGGTCTTCGACCCCTCGGCAGGAGAAAGTGTCACTCGGCTCTTTCCTCATTCAACGTAATTTAACAACAAGAAGAAAAAGAAAACTTGTTACGCGTTCGACCAAGGAAACTTGTGACACTCGTCCTTCATTCACGACGTTTTTTTTTGTTTTTTTTTCGCGTCTACAATTTTAGCACCGCGCAATAATAGTAAAAAAGCAACGAAAAAGAAATTAGAAATCCACCCGGGGAAATGTCTACCATAAAGACTATATAGAACTTGTTACAGTTTCCCTAAATGGTAACGTAGTCGTATATTTATACGTCCCACACGTCTACATACTATATCCTTAAAAAGAAGCAGGCCAAAAAATAATCCTAGAATGTCAAACTTTCTTTTAATTGCGACACACAGAGCGCGCAACCGGTGGTCGCGTGAGTGTCGAAACAGTTGGTGGTGGCCTTTTATAAATTCTACTATAGTCCGTACTTAGGTATATCAGGCGTGACTCATTTCCAGATCGCATTGATGGTTGCAAGCGGAGTTATAGTGCCGATAATATTCAGCGGAAAATTATTTGTAGGAGCTATGCCAACCTACTGGCACAGATCGGGAAATTGCGAAAAAACTTTCGCGATAGGCCAGGGGGCAGAATGACGAGATCCCGCGCGATGACGTCGGTTTTTGTTCCCCACTTTTGCATCGCGGGGAAGAATGGTCTATTATATTGGCACACAGTATGCCGTGGCTACATCTGCGTCTCTCCTGACCTCGATAGCGACCAACTCGACACATACGAAATGCGTCCGAAAAAAAGTTTTTTCCCAATTTCATTTTGACGTCCAAAAAACAAAAAATGACGAGCGGGTTTTTTTCTAGCGCGAGCCGCCCAGCACGCGGAAATGTCACCTTTTTATGTACCTGTAAATGCTGTGTACCCACTGGTAATACTGTAAATACAACAACATATTATAAACATGCGACATTTCAAACCAAAAAAAGAAAAAAACAAAAAACCAACAATTTTATTTCTTTCCTTTTATTAATTTTTTTGTTTCTTTCGTGTGCGGCTTCGGGACTCCGGGTGGCCGCCGATGGTTTTTCTTGGTCGTGCGCTTCCAGGAGAAAAGAGCAGCTCACAGCATTGCGGTCGGCACGGAAAAAAAAGCGACTCAAAAGAAATGCGAGTCTCGAGAGTCGTCGAGAGAGAAGAAGAAGAAGAAGAGAAGGAAAAAGAAACGGGGTAATAGCAATAATGGGCAAATAAAGAATCAAAAGGAAAGAGAAGAGAGAGAAAGAAGAAAAAGGAGGAATATCAAATAATAAAAAAAACAGCACAAAAGGCAGAAGGCAGAGCGAAAATTGCATCACGACTGTGACCTACAGAGAACAAGCGCAACGTCCCGGGATAGCCGCGAGCACATCGCGCGGCGAACGAACGAACGTAACCGACTGAAACAGCAAAAAAAAAGGAAAAAAATATATAAAAATAAAAACAAGTGCCCTGATGCACGCAACAACCTGCCGGCTTTTTGGCTGTCTAGGCTGTTGGAAATTTTTGTTTTTTTCGTCTGTATATGTAAGCAGGAAAGAGCTAAGAAAAAGAAAAAGAAAAAGAAGAAAAAAAGCGGACGCCATTGACCTGAAGCGAGCGAACGAAGCGGCGGCTATATAGCAGAGCATCCACTTCCGCGTTATACTTTGGCACGTTATCGCTTCGCCTAGAGAACATTCATTCAACTCTTTTTTTCTTCTTCATACTTCTTTCCAGCGCCGACTTTAATTCTATTTTCCCTTTTTTTATGAAAACATATTTTCCAGATCGCGGATGCTCACTCCTGTACCTCAAAAGAAATTCATCGAATTCGTCAGTTCATTCTGGACGAGTTGAAATTGAATGAGAAAGATCCAACGGTATCCAATAAACAGAAATGGATCAAAAGTGTTTGATAAATTATACATTTCCAGACGAATGACGATGGAACAAAATGGAGTGAACGAAAAAATAGGCAGAGCTCTATTGAAGCTTCTGCTGCCTGTTTAAGCTTGATTTTGTCGGGATTTTGTGCCCGAGTGTATGTATATTATAGCTATAGGAGATATATCTGATAGCTGAGTAGTATGACGGTGCCCAAAAACTCGTCGGGCATTGCCCCAGTGAACCCGCCCGAGAACCCGGAGAGTTTTTGGTGCCGCCAACAGGGAGAAGAAGAAGAAGAAGGAGAAGAGAAAGACGAGTCCCACACCATTGAGTGAGTGAGCGAATGGTGGAGAAAAGAAGGAATAAGGAAGAGAAAATATCAAAAAAAGAATAGATTCTTTCGGAAAAAAAAAGAAGAAGTTGTGGGGGGCGATGGGTATTCGGTGCTGGTCGTGTGGAGAAAAGGGAGAAAGAAGAGGAATGAATCAAAAAGGAGAAGGAAAACCCAAAGTGGAAGACAAATCAAAGAAGAAGAAGAGATAGAACAGCGACATTATAAGAGCCTTAGATTCTTATTCTACATTCGTTTGTCATAATATTCTTTATCTGCAGTGCATCTGCTGTGAAGCCTGTGATGTCACGAATGACGTCCATCGCGGGTCTCCTCTCTCTATATCACTCTTTGCCGGTAATTCCCGTTCAAAATGGGGGGGGGGGGGGAAGAGTTCAATACACCTGAATCGATGCAGCCAGCAGCAAGACAATCACGAGAAGACCTGTCGATGCTCGAGAGCTGTCACAAAATGGTCGTTCGTGATCTTATATTTTCTACGGACGATTTTCACGCTCAATTTATTTCAGTTACTCTCGATTGTTTCTCCCGATAAAAAGACAAAAGCCACGACTTTCCGCTGAGCTGTCGCCCGATGTTTAGAGTCAACAAAATAAAGGGACGCCGGGCAAGAAACTAAAAAAAAAAACTAAAACTAAAACGAGTCCTCATTTATTCGTTTGTCTATTCTTTTTTTCCATAAAAAGTTTGGGTTATTATTAGCCAAAGGGAATATCGATGCGAAGACAGGCTATACATGTCCAATGGCTTGGGGTTCTCGTGTATATATTTTGCTGGATGCGCAGCAAAGGCGGACGATGCCATGTTATTAGCGCTAGCTAGCCGGTCGTTTGTTACACGGGAGCAAAGCCAGAATATATGTAGAGAATCAAGTTCGCTGCCCCGGCTCGTCGTCGCTCCTATACGCTGCGCACACACCGGTTCTCGGCCAGCAACAGTCTGTCTGTCTGTCTGCTGATGGCCAGCATCAGCAAATCGACACAAGGAGAGAAGCCACCAGCTTTACAGAGGATGAGCAACCAACCAACCTGATGGTGTCTTGGCCAATCTTGCTCGTAGGCTTTGTCTTATAATAAAATAAAGAAGAAGAAGAAGAAGCTATATTTCTCGTTTCTTAGCTGGAGAACATGGCGGAGAGATCATCTGCTGTCGGTTGGGGTCCATCAACGTCCGTCCAAGAAAAGCCATTATACTAAACGTAGACTTATTTAGGTGTAATGAAATAAAGTGCGTCATTATATGCCGTAGATGTCGAACGGAGAGGAAACCGGCTGGGATGATGATGATGCGCATCGCCAAAAAGTTTGTTAAGGTGAGAGCGAGCGAACGCATCGGTCAGCATCAAATTGAGTTGCGGCAACAGGTTGGGCCAAGAGCTCGTTGACCGTGACATTCTTGGCTGCATAAATCATCGATATCATTCAATTCGGGCACCGTATCAACAATGTCCACTACAACTAGACATTTGGCAGCTTAAAAAGTCTTCGGTTGTACTTCATTTTTAGATGCGCCAAAATTGAAATCCATCCGACATCTAGGATAATAACATTCGGCTGTATGCGCTACTTATTTTTCTGCTAGGTTATTATTATTATTAGTCTTATTATTACATCCGCGTACTCGATTACCTTTGATGATGCAGGACATTGGGGGGGGGGGCATCTGTGTGCGTGTCGAGCAACGGTAGAAGATATTAACCAACCCCGTCCGAGCGGGTCTCTCACTGTCTATTACAAGGTGGAATACAAGATGGATAGACAACCTCTCTCTTGTCTTTTCGTTCTTATGTTCGAAGTACAGTAAATTTAATTTGGTTCGAAAATAGATGAGACTCATCGTAGAGCAGCCGAGAGCAGCGCTCGACTGTCCGGACCGACCGATAACGGGATCGCGTTCCTCTGCGCCGTGAACTGAAACTCCAATGGAAACTCCTTGGTTCTCCGCTGGTGTTATTTCCTTTTTCCTTTTTTTTTTTTTTTTTCATTTGTTTGTTTTTTCTCACTTCTTTTATTACAGTCAACGGTCCGGTGTCTTTTCTTAACCAGAAATGTAATCATTTCCGTTTGGCTGTGACGATCTTTTAATTGAAATTTTTGTAATTGCAAACATTCCATCAAGTACTCGACTATAGTTTCTCTTCCTATAAAGTACGAAAAAAAATGTCGTGATGCTGTTCAACAGGCGAAAAAAAATGTTGTCTGATGAGCCGATTGAGGACGACGGCCGACCAGAGGGAAATGAAAAAAAAAAAAAAAAGAAATATAGTAGGAAAAAAAAGGCGGTTGAACGCGTGAGCAACCGTCTTTCTGCTGGCGGTGCAAGTCCATAAGAGAAATATCTATAACAGCTGCCTTTTTTTAAATTTTATTTTATTTTATTTTTCCTTCTGGGTTACTGCCGGCCTGTGTCCGACAATGAATGATGACGTACGTATACGTATCGCGGCCACACTCAACATCGGTGACGTCACGTGGCCGAGCGGCGTGACTCGAACGCCTTGGCCCCCAACGCCCGTCTCATCATCACCACTTCCAGCAGCAGTGGGGGTGTGCAAGCGACAGAGCGAGCCCAGCTATTCCAGCTCTATACAAAAACATTCACATAGGACAGCAGCAGCAGCAGTAGAGAAATAAAGACAAATGTCTAGTTCCTCCCTCTGTGGAGTGGTTAGCTCCGCCCAGCTGGTCTTTAAGCCCCGCCCTCACCTGCCCCAACTCATCCGCACTCGGGCTCTGACGGATCTGTGTGTGTGAGCCCAAGCAGTCGACATCCTTACGGCAGCAGCAGCTATATACCTGGCTGCGCTGGTGGCTGCAGCAGGACATTCAGCCACTCGGCTCCGTACCAGACGCACCTACCAAAACCTCCATTTTTCCCTTTTTTTTCTCTCTCCTTCTTCGGTTCGGTAGTGGCAGTCCGGCCATCCGTTTCCCCTCCTTTTTCTCTCCAAACACGGCCATCAGTTGAATTTGCTATCCCCCCCCCTCCCCACTCCCGTTCACTTCTTGTCATTTCATTTCCATTTCCGACCGGAATTCCTCGTTTTTCTTCTTCTTTTGAAAGGAAAGGCCATCGACTCGATCCGAATTGATTGAAATCCAATTTCTCAGGATGTCTCCGAAACTAGATCCCACCGGCCTTTACTAACGAGCCACATCTCTCGTCCCGCCAATTTTTTCAAAAAAAGAAAAAGAGAGCTACTTCCTTTTTTGGACTTGCAATCCATTCCCTCCTCTACACACAAACACAAACACACAAACAGAATTACACGATGGCGAATACAATGGTCCAGCAATCCAGCAATGTCCCACTCGACCCAACCGGCCTCTACTAATCCGTGTCGCACTCGAAGAGCTGAGAAGATCGAGAGAATGCGGAACGCTTCCGTCGTGCGGAAGCCATCCGTCCGAAGCAGCCGGCGGATCAGGCTGCTGCTGCCATCATCATCGCTGCTGGCCGTCGTCTTGTTGGGAACCTTTCTTGGACTGTGCTGCGATGTGACGGTGCTGGCTGCTGCTGCTGCTGGCGACGGTTACTCGATTCCGGCTGACGCCATCCGAATCGAAGCGGAGGAGCTGACGGCCGCCCAGCTGACTCGACATCTGGCTGGATTGATCGGAAACGACAGCAGCGCCAACCGTTTGGACGGGCGCCCAGCCATTGACGAGCGAGTCAATGGCAAGGACTCGAAAGACTTGGAGGAACGTGGTGAACTTGAAGAACAAGAAGAACGAGTCGGCAACCAGCGTGAAGCAGCAGACGACGACGACGGCGACGACGGCCGTCATCATCTTCCCACGGCTCTGGCCCGGCTCAATGCTCTTCTACGGGCGGCCGAGGAGCGCAAGGAAAAACTCGAGTCAAATGCCGCCGTGTCTCGTCTACTCTCCATCAACCGCGGAGGATTCTTCCGTGGATGTAAGTCTCATTTCTTTTTCTTGATTTTGAAAAATTTCTTTGGTGTCTATCGTTTGGGATTCGCATAAAGTAGACCGTGGCTGAATAGTTTGACCATTTCCGCACGCAAAATAGTCGCCAATTATTTCGTAGGAAATTTATTTCGGCATTTGTTATTCAATTTTTGTTTTGATATCTCACGTCCTTAAATTCCTATTGTGGTCAAACGCCAACGCACAAGTAATAAAAAGGAAAAGAAATCATTTGTCATCATCAAATTGCTTGACCGCGATCGAAAATTGAAACGGCCAAAGTGAAAGGCATCCGGTCTGTAGTTGCGCAGAGTTTCAACTTTCACGTTCGCCCTTTTAGTTTATACTACCTACCTCGTCGTCGAGTATAGGCCACTTGTTTTTATTTTAATTATCTTTTTGGTAAAAATAATTCTCTCTTTTTTTTCCTGGACCTGTTGATCCTATGCATAAATTTAAAAATTGAGCCGTCATGACTTTGATTATTTTCTGGTTGTCATTGATCGTTGAAATTCTCGGATCTGGGCTGCGGCCGCACAGTGCCAATTCTGATGTCATCATTCGTGACCTACTTATGAAACAAGAAATGGTAAAACGGTGTCGGCAGCACATATAATCACTGCTGCGGTCCGTAACAGACAGCGAGCAAACAAACAAGAATTTAGAACTAAAAAAAACAAGTAAAGTTTTCCACACAAGAAACGGCAATGGGAAATGCCAGCAGTCGAGAGTTGTTTGTATATTGTTGAGGTCGTTGAATTGTTTTCTTCAGTCACTCCGCCGTCGAATTATTAGAGATATAAAAACCCATTTCACTGGAAATCTCATTCCCAGACGTTGTGTTGTTGTTGCGCTCCAATTTCTTATATTTCCATATCGCCGGAATTTCGATTACGTCCAATCATTGTGTGCGATCTCTCTCCTGTTACACTCGTATTCGTTTAAAACTCTTTTTAATTTTGTTTTTCAATCTCCATATACGCCGGCATTGCGGAGAGACAGGAACAGCGGAGCAACAGGGTTAAATTGGAAAGAAACAAAACAAAACCAAACAAAAACCAAACAATTGACCGAATCAAACCGGTCCGCTTTTCTTTTCCCTTTAAGTGTTTCGAAAAAAATAATGCGAAGGTTTGGGCGTTGTCAATGACAGCACGCAATCGACTTCGAGATATTCGGTTGATAATATACAACCTATACGCACACACAGGAGAGAGATATGAGTACAAATAGAAATCGATCATTTACATAGACGACTGTGTCTTCCAGGTATTATTCCCGTGCCCTGTTACAGAATAGATATTAGGCCTATACGAACAAGTCGCGTTATGCAAATCGCCATCATTGGGTATACGTGCGATGGATTAGATATTATGCAGCCATTAGGAAATAAGTCCTTGCCACTTGGCAAATTCCTAGAATGTTTACGTTTATATCTAATTCGCTTCTTTTTTTCTTTTGCTTGCCCCCATGGTGTGCAGTGCTGGTCGTGTGGGTGCCGGTCAGCTTCCTGTTGCCCACGCTCGCCCATCGTCCTCCGACTTACTACCGAGGTCGGGCCAGTCGCGAAAGGCACCACCCAGCATTGGAAAGGGACGACAACAACATCATCGACGTTCATGACGGGTCATCCGCCAGCAGCAGACCCGCCAAATCCGCCGGCCGCTACAACCCTCAGTCGTCCGACTACAAGTTCGAGTCGCACTATGGGCCGCTGCTGTCGCGGCTGGAGGCTTACTTCACTCTCATGAAGATCGACAACCTCGACTGCCGCTGGAAGCTCACCTGCTACGCCAGCCAGCAGCCGGATGCCTATCAGCCGCTGTCCAATTTGTTGCGGCGCCTTTTCGAGCGGAGCAGCAAACCGGAAGCGGCCAAAGCCAAGCAAGACTATCATCCGGCGCTCAAGAGATTCTTCACCTACGTCTGGGCCGACAAGAAGGGCTCGCGCTTCAAATCGGCCCAGCAGTGCGACGCCGAGTACAAACTCTGCCCGGCTCCCGTCCACCGACTCATCCGGATGGACATGATTCGCTTCTGGCAGAAATTGTCGAAACGCTTCGCCATTCAGCTGCAGGACGAGTGATGAGGACGGCGACCAGCAATTTGTTTTTTCCATCCCACCAGCCCATTCACCGCATCAACAGTTCAACACATATCCACGCCGCCTTAATTTTCTTTTCCCATCCATTTTCTCCCATTTCTATTCGTAACGCCTTCTTGAGATTACTTTTGATAATTTTATTTAGCGATTTAATGGCTTCTAAACGTGATAATACTAGGTGAGGACGATTTATTTTGGGCAGGAGAATTTTTTTTTTGTTTGGAAAGTAGTAGATATTTTTTTTTAAATTATTATTATTTTTCTTAAGAAGTGGGAAAGATAGCGACATCTAGCGAATACGGATGTCGTCGTACATGTGAATAGAATCTATTTCCGGGAGTGGTCGAAAGCATCCGCAAAGGATTGCTCCCTCCCAAAAATAATTATAAATCGAGCGAAAGAAATAAAGAGAAAAAGAAAAAAAATAAGGGGAAGAAAAATAGGAAAACGCTAAAAAATTAATAAAAGAAAATATTGATTCAAATAATAATTAAAAAAAAAACACATTAAAAAAACGAAAAAAAAAATCAAGCACAAAGACAGAGAGAAATTATTATTTTTCTATTTATATTTAAATTTAAATGAAGATCAGGGTTAGTAATTTGACGATTGCGTCCATGCCAAGATTCCTAAAAAAAAAATGCATGTATAAATTGTAGCGCTCTCATTTATTCACCAGCCGCATTTCTGACTGAAGCAGCATGGAGATTATATAACGTTGTACGAAAGAGACGACTAAAATAAAAAAAAAAAACAGCCACAAGAGACGTATACCCATGTATCATGTAGCCCTGAAACCTGTTGGGTAACAGCAAAAACAAAAAATATATGCAAATCGATATCGCGATACACAAATCTGACTCTGATGTTATTTCATTATTTTTCTTTAAATTCCAATGAATTGGTGCCAATTCCGGATGCCACCACCCCTTTTTAGAAAAAGTCACGCTTGGATAGACCCCCCCCCCCCCCCAAAAAAAAAAAAAAAGATTGACGTTTATTCTCACGATTGGTAACCCCCGTCCCTCCAAAAAATAAAATAAAACTCGAATAAAAAGAAAGTCAAATCTAAATTCACGAAAGCCCTTGAATAAATGAAATCAGGCTGCTGTCGGAGAATTGAATGCGGAACTTATGCGCTTGTAAGGATCTGCACGAATGCGTGAAACGTGCTGGCGTTTTGTGAGACGGTGTCAAAGTCTATGCCGTTCGGATATTCGTCTGAAAAATTGTTTGGTTCATAGAGCTGAGAGCTGGGGTCATCATCCGACGATCGTTGGGCGCCGCCGATCATTCGACTTCCATCAGAGAATTTTTTTTATCAAATAAAATTGGCTTGATTTATTCATACTAGATAAATTTCGGCGCTTCGAATAACAAATGATTAAATTACTATTAAATGAAAATGATTATAGAATAATTCAAATGCAATGAATTATGAATATGGAAGAGTTGAGTTCCTGGAATGGGCATAATATGCTTAAATTCAGCCGACTGATGGTATATTATGCAAATCTCTACTCTGCCACTCTGGTAGCGTGTTTGACTTGGTACATAGTCCCTATCGTGG
This sequence comes from Daphnia pulex, assembly GCF_021134715.1. Lineage (NCBI taxonomy): Eukaryota > Metazoa > Arthropoda > Branchiopoda > Diplostraca > Daphniidae > Daphnia > Daphnia pulex. The sequence continues at coordinate 8,917,955 of NC_060026.1, read as the reverse complement.
TACTCCTTTCGAGAGTCTTTATGCTACAGTGAAACAGGACTGATGGTTCAATGAACTTGGAGCATGCAGCCCAGAGCTACATTGAAATCGGTGCCATCGTCTCAAAAGTAAATCGCCCGAAACTTCATGTAATAATAACAAAGAGCGTGATAGGTACACGAATGTGGCGCGGTGATGTGGAAGTAAACGATCGACGAAAAACGTGCGTGCGGCTCATTTCCGCGATCCATGCAGTGACAGCACTTGGTGGGCATTTCAGGTAAACGCGTCGAGTGGTTCAAACGAGTTGTCGCTTGAAATCGACGAGAAAGTGGGCGATTCGCGCAACGAAAAGAGGTGGGAGAAATAAACAGAAGAGTGCTGGTGGGAGGCGTGACTGCCGATGAAGAAGGAGGGAAACAGGGGCGGTACCGGTACGTCACCGATGACGTCACTCTTTTCACCGCCTTGCTGGCTCGCACGGTACGACGAACAGGGCAAGGGCAAAGACCGGCAGTAACCCACTGAAAAAATAAATGGAAAAGGAAAAAATAAATAAATAAAATTGCCGGCGTGAAGACATCCCAATAACATTAGAGGAGAACCAGAACAACAAGAGGCGAATAAGAGCGGCCAGCCAGCGGCAGCTACAGCACGTCTCTATAATATCACGAATGCTGGCTGCTGCTGCTATTACATACACACATTTTGGCTATAATACACAGAAAACACGTTCGCCCTGTTGTTCGTTCTTTGCCAACTCCTATAGACACACACACACACACACACACAGCTTGCCCCATTGTTTGTTACTGCCCGAAAAAGAAAGAGGAATTTTTAATGAGAAAAACAAAAGGCAGAGTCACGTGAAAAGCAATCCTTATAGCGTGGTACAGTACGCGAACCCCTCAAAAGGACGAGAAAAGAAAAACAAATTCAGAAGAAAAAGAAGAGACGAAGAATTAGTGTTAAAAACTCAAAACCCACCATTCTAGCTGGTTGAACCGGTCACCGCGAGCTGAAGCTGTTGCTCAGTTGGACATGTATACAACGCCAAACAACATATCAACTACCGAAACAAAGCTCAAAAGAAGAGAAGGACAATAAGACAAAAGGAATAAGAAGAAGGAGAAACAAAACAAAACCAAAAAAGAATGAGAAATAAACATGGAACAAGGACGGAGGAGCTTATAATTATCACATCTCCCAGAGTTCCAGTTCAACTCGGACGTGTATGAATGTAACACACACTGTTCGGTGTGTTACATACCTCAGCTGTTTTCCGAACATGATGCACACTATGTAGCTGTGCATGTGTGTGTATATGTGTACAGGGGAGAAATATATATAGTCGGCGACGACTTCGCAGAGGAGGAAATGCTGTCGACACATGTCATCCGGAATCTGACCCCCCGCAATCATCAAAATATAGACGAACCAAAAAATGTGTAGACGACCAGACGAGTTTGTATAAAAGGAATTACGTGTGTACACATTCAGAAGAAGTTTTTAACAAGGAAAAAATAGCGAATAAATATATGTGAAATGAGAAATACCTTAACTTGATTCAATGTAAGGAGCGTTTAAATATTTTTTAAAGCGATACCGCGTGATAATCATTTAAATTTTCAAATAATTCAAAAATGGTTAAATGTTACTAAAAGGATATTTCAAGTGTCGAAATTATAATAATAAAAAAGAAAATACCGGATTTGAGTACAAAAAGAGATTAATGCAGTAGAACCACTAACGTAATTGTATTTGGAAATATGGTAATATGACCAGATATGACCATAAGAATCAACATCATATGTGGATAACGACTCCTCCTCCTAAAAGAATAAGGAGGGGGAGGCTTATTATATGTGTAGCAGGTATATACATGTATAATAATATAATAAGAGCAAGACTCAGTAAGGCTATGGGTGTGTGTGTATACGTGCGTTGGGAAAAAAAAGGGAACTTTAGTTTATGTCTATATACGCATACACATATAGACACACACAAGAGAGCCATGAAGGTGAATGACCGACAGTGACCCCCCCTTCTTTTTCTTCTTCTTTCCTATGTATTTTTTTTTCTTCTTCTTCTTTTTCTATGTGAGTGTGTGTGTGTGCGTATATATATATACTATGTGTGTGTGGGTGAGTTCGGGGGCTGCGGCTGCTTGCCCCCATCAGAACACAATCCCTCTCTTTGAGCAGTTTGAGGATGGCTAATGGTGACCGCCCGCTCGCTCACCTGAACGGCCCAAACATATGTCCATGCAAGTTCTATAATATCAACCCACCTATCCGTGGCTGCTGCTGGTTGATTCTTTTCCACCATCAACCTCTCCCCTCCATCATCATCATCCCTTTTCTCGTCCTGTTCGAAATCCTTTGCGAACACAATGTGTATATGTAGACGCGAAGTCGAGAAAACCCCCCACCCGCAAGAAAATAAGGATAAAAGAAAGAAAAGGAGCATAAATTTGTCGGTCACGACACGCCGACAACGCGGAAGTCGTGCGGTTTTTGGCACTAGAAACGGGAGGAGGAGCAGCAGCAGCAACAGCGGCAACGAAGAACTAGCATATTATAGGCGTGTGTAATACCAATATAGACAGGGCGGCCAGCGTCCCATATGCTCACGCAGCCATCACTGCTGGATAACCATGACACCAGCTGCTTCTCTTGGGGCTTTATTCGGACATGACATACAAGTTTACATGCCTACTAAATTATACAACGCGCAACGTCCAAGACTTTGATACCTTTCGTTAATAAAAATTTCCGACAATTCGTTACTTTTGCTGAAGAAGGCGATGCTATAAGCAACTAGATAATTTTCTTCAACGAGAAGCGGCTCACATAGTTGACTTTGCTTTTCAATTTGAGAAACCAAATCGAATTCTGTAAATATTCAATCAACGTCAGGCTATGACTATAACCGAAATCCAGTTTTTCATCATAGACGAGTCATTTGATTACTGTAGCTTCTTAGGAAACCATCGCTTCCATATTAGGATATTTTGTTTTTCCTATGGAGAAATACACGGGGTTGAGATTACCAAATAAAACTTGCTCTATCTGAGAAACTGTAATGCTTCTTCTTTTTTTCTTCAAAATATCCATTTAATGACACTCAGGTGGGAACGATTCAATTACAGTTGCGAACAACAAGACGTATATCTACGGTGGCCGGTGGATGACCTCCCGTGCCCATCCGCTTTTGTTTCTCCTTTTCCCTTGCGTGTACAAATAATTGTAATGTGAGTCGATAGCCTTTTGTCATTTATTTTGAAACTTGTTATAATTGGTTTCAGTCCAACGTTGCTGATGTGAAGTTCTACAAGAGATTATAACAAATCACAAGTGCATATATAGTGATACCCAAGTTCTAGTATAATATACCTAAGCAATAAGAAGAACTGAAAATAAATATACAAACGCCCATATATGGGAAGGGGTTTCAAATCTCCCATGACCTAAGCAGGTAAGATGACCTAGATCATGACCCATTTTTTTTGTCAATCGATTTTCTTCCGTTTGTTCTTCTGTTTACATTTAATAGCTTATAATGAGGATCTATACTGAGGATTTTCCCCCTTTCCTCTCCTCTTCTTGTATTGTGTTAAACTATTGAACTAGGTGGTTCAACTTTGACCCGATTGGAAAATTCCAGAGAAAAAGGGCCAGACCTGCTATTATTCATTTGAGCTGCTATTTTTCTTTCAAGATTACTTCCGTTTTACGGTTCACTTATAGCAAGAAACAATAACTCTTAAGTAAAGGAAAAAGAAAAACAGACATAAAATGAGGTCAAGTCAGGTCATGCCGCGACAATCCAAAGGTCAATATTCTGCAGCTGCCCGACTACTCTGTATACAATGGATGGATCGTCTTGGGCAAAGGATTTCGGTATATACCGTTATCGTCGTTAAAGTAGAATGCTAACCCTGCTTGCTGGGTCCCGCCGATAGTGTGCCCTTCAATTTAAATTAATCATGGTTTTTTTTTTTAAATAAAATAAAAATTGCAAATAGTAATTTAAACCTGAATAATAATAGAGTAATTAAAACTGAATTTAAAATAACTTAAAAAATAATTCCACAAACCACAAATTTTAAACTAAAAGTTTTATAATGGTACTTCCAGCAGATGATTTTATTTTTATTTATTATATATATATATATATATATATTTATAATCTATTACTCTGGTCTGGTACTTCAAATGTTCTGTATGCAAAAGCATGCAAAAGGAGTCTGGCAACATGGAATTTATATTCAAACTCCTTTTTGAGCACTTTTGAAAAAAGGGGGAGGGGAAATGCAGAAAAGATTTAATAAGTCTTGCGCGGTTTTTTACAAGCCTACATCCGATTTACGCAGTGTAAGTTAATGTGAAATAATTCCTCTCGTGAAGACTTACATTTTTTTCTTCATCCCCTTCCCCCGAAAAAATTTAAGGATTTCATAAGAGATAGTTTACTAAAAAAAAGCAGATTTACGTCAGATAAGATCATTAAAGTAAAGGTGTAAAATGAATTCTTTTTTATCATAAATATAGATAAAGGGAAGAATACTATACTTGAAATTTAGTTTAGTGCAATTTTTTCTGCTTGTTCGTTCTTGAAATTACAATAAGAGCATGAAAAAACAGTAAGAAACACATTGTCCTATCCCTGACTGTGTATGTGTGTGTGTGTGTGAGGGAGGGGGGGAGGAGAGGCGAGTGTTTACTAAGGGGTGCTGAGACTCCCCACCAGGTTCTCTGAAGTCTGAACTGGAGGTCTGTAAAAAACATGTTTTAAGATTTAATTGGTATTTTCGAATAATAATAAAAAAAATGGGTTCCTCGCAACATTGCCCATAGTTATTAACAGCATGTTTGCATGATTCGACAAGTGTGATTCGCCCGACGTGACGTGTTCATGTTACCCGTAATTCGTAATTGCTTGCATGCTTGCATGGCGAGTGGCGACTTATGGAGTTTCGCGGGTATAATTGTCTTTTCCATATCAGTCATCTCCAGTTCCCGTTCATAATTAGATAACTACATTCCTTCGTTATCAGTTGAGATTTTCGTGTTTGTTTCACCTCAATATTCATTGTAGTTTATTTGTTGTTAATTTTTTTTAAACGTCCCTACCGTGTCCACAAAAAATATCGCCATTTCCTGCTCCAAGGGAAGAATGGAAAGAAGAGATGAAGAAGAAACTAAGAGGAGACGAAGTGGTGCGCGGGGTTTTTAAAAATTAATAATTCTAAGTCAAGCGTGATTGCTTGGTGAGTGTGCCATCCTTCCATTCGTTGGTGGTTCGAACCTCAAAAAGAAGTTTGAAAGTTAAAAAAAATTATGTTTTGTTTTGAAATATTGTATTAATTTTGAAATATGAGAATACCTGTTGCATGAAAACTGACCAAATTTTAGGAGGCCAAAGCAAGCTATCAATCCAAGTGTTCTCCAAATATTCAAATAGTTTCCGGTTCATGATGCGGTGCTCTCTTAGATTAGATATAAAAAATGGCCTAATCTAAATGAATAAGTTATTTAAGGACAGGGAATTAAATAGCTTAAGCTTAAATGGAATCAATTTCTGGACCCATTGATTCATAATTTTATATATTACCAACGAAAAACCACTATTTTTGCTATACCCCCGAGAGGCGAGGGGCCTCCTAACCTAGGGAACCTGGCGGGGAATTTTGGGACCCTTTACTAAACACCTGCCGGTCTTTGGGATAGCCGAGAGTGTGCCTTTCCTAATGGTTACGGTATGCTCTCGTTAGCCCTATTGCAAAGTTTAGTAAAAGTTTATTTTTCTCTGTTACTTATTTACTGTGAACCTGTTTATTACTAAATTTACTTATTATATATGCTTAGATTATTAATATATTTTTTATTTAACTAATGATTTTATGTGGTGAAAAAGACACTGCTGTGTCTAATGAAACCCACACAGCCAAAACTTTGACACCGACATCAAATTCTTTTTCAATGGCAATCCATAATGCCTTCTTAAAATCTATAACGCAATCTACAACGTTTAACCTGTAGATAATTCAGTAAGTAAATTTAAATACTTTATTTTGGCAACATAAAGGGTACCTATTTCCGAGGATAACTGTTTTGATGTGTTTAGTCCTTTTGTATCTAGTGTATCTATTCCTTTTGCGTTCTGCTAGGCACGATGACGTATATTAAATGAACCGTTTTTTTTTTTCATTGTGCCAACTTACGAAGACGTGTATAGTCCACATCTGCATAAACGGTTTTTTCACAATGCTAAACCAATAAGCTTGTTTGGAATAATAAACGTGTCTAATTACTATACCGAGATTATGATGAATCAAAGATGCAGCTGACACTAGTAAGTTTGATTGTGACCCGCTTGTATTTCTGACTTGGTTGTATAGAGATGTAAATTGCCACTAAGGGCCCGACAGCCCCCAATATCTTAAGTTAACACAGAGGGGGAAAGGGCCCATAGAGATAGTTACAGTTAAGCGGGTGTGACAAGGGGAAGCCTATCGGGGGGCCCGAAGATCATACTCCTGTAGGTGAGTCGGAATTCTGGTGGTGCGGCCGGATCTCGTCGTCGGCCGTTGCGGACGAGTTTCGTTCCCAACATACTCCCCACAAGAGCCCATACCTTGGGCCCTCGACCACCGGCGTCGGTTGCGGCTGGATCATATTCAGGATAATTTTCTTCAATGTTAGCTGGACCAATCGGAGGCAATGGGAGTGGAGCCGGATTGGATGGATTTGGAATTGGTGGAGCAGTTTCTTCAACTGGCTCTGGATTCAGCGCACCATCTAGCTGCTATCTCCACATCTTCCAGTTGGTCTTCTCTCAATTCTATGGGATACAAACATTGAACAGCTCTTGTTAATAAGTTACCATTAGGAAATTCGACGATAGTGGATCAGACCAGGCCGTCGCAACTATGGAGTAATTCTTTAACTACTCCCGTCTCCCACACAAGCCGTTTCGAATATTTGTCGTGAATTACGACCACTTCTTCTACGCGGATTTTTCGGCCCGACGCGCCCTTTGCATGAAAGTTGTCCAACTGCATCAGGTAATAGGACACAAAACGCGAGCACAATTTACTGACGAATTGACGCCTGTTTTGATTCTTTTTCTTGATTAGTTTACTTGTTGAGTTTGGAGCCAATAGATTCACTGCTGGTTCCGATGTTGCACAAGTTTAGCGACGATTGTTAAGGAATTGATTTGAAATTATTGGGAGCGGATCGTCCACTCCTTATCTCCAATGTAGTTCAACGGTCTCGCGTTGATCACACTTTCCGTCTCGATTAAGCGTACTTCCAGTTCGTCGTACTCGAGACAGGCTCGCCCGTTGGATCGTCTCAATAGATCTTTCGTGATCCTTACCATCCTCTCCCAGAATCCGCCCCACCATGGAGTGAGGCTGACGGAGAAAATCCAGTTGGTTCTTCTCATGGCGAGGAGATCGTGAACTGATGGGTCAGATCGAATGTTTTTGATGTATCGAATCGAGTAATTTTGTCTCCTATCTCCACTGCTGCTTGCATGATAGATGTTGGGTCAAATTTGAATGAGTCGGAGCTCGTGTCCCATCTAAAACCCAGCGCTTTTTGTTAGCCATCTATCCTGGGTGAGAGGATTCCGACAACTTGATTTGACATTTTTTTTTGGGTGAGAAAGTCACGGAGCTGCTTGTTGTTCGTTGCCCAGCTCCCCATGTTGAGTTTGGCTTCTGAGAATAGCGTGACAGTTTCTCCCACCATTGTTATGGCCGCTGTCGCATCGTCTGCGCCTCCAAGGTAGTCGTCTACGTAGAGCTGCTGCTCTATCTGCTTCACAGTTTCGTGAAATCTAGATTTTACTGAGAGAAAATGTTTATTAATAATAGGGACTCTTAAAAGTTATGGACTGGAGCTTAGTCCAAATGGAACTCTTTTCGATTGGTATGCGATTAGATCGGAGTTGGGATTTCCCCTGGTAGCACGCCTCTATCTATAGGATATACGTCGCCCATCTTTTCAGCCGAGTGAGATATCTTAACCCGACGTCCATAGGATTGCCTATGTCTATACTAATGTCGCGCTGTAAGACATCCAAATGGGTACGGCCTACAGCCGTCTTCAAAATACTTAAATTTCAGCAAAAAGAAAAGAAAGAAACGTTCCTCGATGGGCGCGAAACCACGTTCTTTGAAGTGGTACTCTAGTGCTCTACCCACTACACCACTCTCTATTACTTTTCAATCGTATTTGGTTCAACGGCTCTAAATTAATATAAGCAGTTAAAATTATGAAAATTTAAAGTCCTTGTCGTCCTCATCTATCCTGTGGACAGATAATTTGGACATCTCACAGACGTCATGTTACGTCTGTCTGTTAAGCGTCTGATTTCTAGTACAAATGGATGTCCGTCATCGTATGAGAAACATACATCTATAGTACATCTATACGAAGATAGCATAAGGCCATAGTAAATTGAGTATCCATGTGATATCCAATTTAGGTTATAGCTAGATAAGATTTGATTTAGACATTAAGACATCTATATGATAGACGATGGATGTGAGTGTGCTACCAGGGCCGGCTCCCTTGGCCATAAAAATCTGACTGCTTTGGCGTCTTCGGGTTGCTGCGCTATGTTGAGAAATGCTTTCTCAATGTCAGCGATCCAGGCGATCCTGTTCATTCGGAATCGCATTAAGACCAGAGGAGATCAGGATTAAGATTTGGTCCGGTCTCCAAAACGTCGTTGAGACTCGGTCCATATTTGGATTTGGCGGCGCCGTCGAAGGCTGGTCTGATTTTTGTGGTGGCTTTTTCCGTTCGGTAGACTGGATGATGAGGTAGATAAGTGTGGAGGCCATCGTAGTCGACATCATCCTCCTCTACACATTCGTTTGTCTTCAATTGTTCAATTTCTTTGGTGTAGTTGGCCAGATCACTCGGATATTTTCGCAGCTTGCTCAGCATGCCCCACAATCTTCCTGCTGCCATCTGGTGGTTGATTTCTAGTTTTCATCTGTCAGTTGTCCAAGGTATTGGCGTGCAATATTTAACATCAGCAAATCATGTGATATCTTCACAGAAGGAGCGGAATTGGTCGTCAATCTCCACAGCATTACAGTCGTTTAAATTCGCGAAGTTTTCTAGACGCCAAAATAACGAAATATCAAAATTTAGTTTTTCGCTTTCAAACTTTTTGTTCTCTTTTGGCGAGTTGGAGAAGCAGATTTGTTCAGAATTATCTGGTAGTGGAAGGAGACTGTGAAATCTCCGGTTTTCCTGTGTGATGTATTTACGGTAGTCGCCATAAGTAAGGTTAGATGTCGCAACGGTCGCGACAAGCGAGAATAGAGAAGAACGCTTAGAGGCGGGCATTCGGACTCGACGAGCAAAGGCCCCCCTTTCATGTCCGTTTCTCCCTTGTGTGTAATCTTCGTTGTTAAACCCCGTTATGGGATTTGAATAAAGTCGCGGTTTGACGACTGCTACACAGACACAACATGGCACAGTTGGTTTCATCTTTCACCTCTATTTAGTGCTGTGACCCACGAATTACTCTATACCAAGGTGCTCTTTATCGTCACTTGGGCTGTGGGCGCAGCCACAGGACTGGCAGCTACTCTTTGTATTGTATTCGGTATCGGACCGTAGCTGTGTTTCATATTATTTGTGTATATTTTGCTGTGCATTCATCCTGAAAATTTCAATTATTCCGGCCTTTCCGTTGATGCGTGTGTATATCCAGTGACGTCATTTGTCGTCGCTTGGCCTTTGGTTGCCGCCATATTGGATATCTTCTTTTAACTTCGCTCTCCCATAGACGTGCGTCGCAGTGCTTTGCAACATCCGTCTTACTGCACACTTGGGTGACGATCGTTTTTCCCCCAGTCGTGCTTTCGATTTTAACTCTTCACGTGTGCAACGAGGTGCGTTACTCGGATATTCTGATCCTTATTGTGCGGTGGTGTAGTACATGGACGACCCATACTCTTTCCGTCACCATCGTCACCCACGCTCTTCCAGTTCATCCCGAGTGTCCCAACCACATAGAATGGCGTCGGCAGTGGACGCGTTGGCAGCAGCTAACGCAGCAACTGCTGCTATCGCAGCAACCAACGCACGGATTGACGCCATTAAAGTCGGTAAGACGGCCATTGCTACCCAATTGGCTCAACTTTTGGCCATCGTTCAAGGTGGTGGCGCTGGTGGCGGCGGAGGTAGACCTTTGTTGCATCCATTACCTCCACAACGACGGCAGCTGGATCCATCCGGGGTTGATAGGCTCGACACCGACATCTCTATTTCCCTCCTGAAATCATGGAGAAACCGATGGAACGATTTCGTGGAATAAAGCCAGCCGGCGGGTTACCCAAATACGGAAAAGATGGCCGCATTACGAATGACATTGGATCCAACAATGCAGCAAGTTGTCAATTTTGGATTGAACATCACTCCGGCAACCGTAACCACCCCAGATCAGGTCCTTGACCGCATCGCTGATTATATTCGGGCCAAGCAGAACGTTGCACTCGACCGTGTGGCATTTGAAGAACGAAAGCAGGGACCGTCGGAGTCATTCGATGATTTATTAATCGGGCTGCATTGCATTTTTTCTAAGACACACAGTGCCATAAGAATGCATTGAAAAAAGGGGGTGTACCTAATAGCTTGGTGGTTACTGTATATAATCAATCAATACAAAATTTCTTCCTTTTGAATCCGTAACAGATGTAGTTGCTTGAGCAACTGCACCGTCCAATTGGAAAACGATGGACCGCAAGCCAAGCAATGGGGAGATGGCAAACTCCAATTTCTCTACAACTGCATCCCAGGTTAGTCTTTTATCGGGGGAAATTCATTTAAAAAGAGAAATTATTCAGAGTGCAAAGTGGTTTTTCTGTGAACTGGAAACTTAATTGTCTTATCCCTTGTTGTCTTTTGTGCATGTGTCCGTATGTTTTCGGTGGAGATCCAGCAGCAGCAGCCCATACACACATCAGAGTAGATCACATAGTAGATATAGACCGATTGTTAATTACAACTCATCGATCACATGTCACGTTTTGAAATTTGACTCTGAAATGAGAGTCCCCCAGGCTTCCGCAAATGAATCCTTAATAATATAGACGATAACTGTAATAAATCGTTTTCACACACAGGTGTGTGATTACTTTTCTCTTTTCCCCTTTGCGATGTCAAGACCCCGCAAAAGCATTCGGCAAAAAAAAGAAGAAGAGAATGTTGAGAGTGATGGACGATATCTAACTGCTGGCTTCGACACCAACAACATCCTCCTTGTTTGTTTGTTTTTGTTTTTTTTTTCAGGAAGACTCCCTCGAAGACAAAAACAAAGAATCAGAAGCTGTCTCGAACAGAATCCCTTCCCTAGTAATAATAGTAGGCTACTTCTCCGGCCATAGACATATTTTTCCACTTCAACGGGCTTCAATCCTCTCACACAAAGAGAAAATATACGCTTTTCTTCTTCCGCTTTATTGGCAAAATCATCTTTCTTTCTTTTTAGACACAGCATTTATTCAAAATTTAGACACAACATTCAGACACAACTTTCCGACTTGTTTGATTATACGATGTTGAAAAAATTTGATGCTTGTGAAGTGATTTGTGACCGCCGATTACTTTTCCAACTTTGGAATTGGAGGCTCTGAGTCCCCATGGACTTGCGATTCCTAGCTCGTTGACCATAATGTTGAACATTTGGTCCATTCCGACGAGAATCCCGACGTCCTCGTCTCCTCCATCTCGTTCAAAGCGGTCGTCTGCCAAGTTTTCATTTTCTAGCCATAGTTTTCTCACAAATTCTGTGGTTTGGTACGGGCCAGTGCTTCCGACTTTTTCCACTTTTAAAGCTTCAATTTGTTTCGCTGGGGCCCCGTACTTTCATCTCAACCACGTTGTGAATTTCTACTGGAGGGGGGGGGGCTCTGTTTGCCGGAAGGCCCTGGTCGCGATCTGCTCTACTTGGATTATTTTCAGTTGAAGTTCTCTTGAAATCTGCCTTTTAACCTATGTTCTGTAGCTGTCATCGTCGAGGAAGAGGATTGCTCGGATCTGCTTTCCATTTGGACCTAAAATTTAAACGGTTGCTGTTTTGAGAATAATCTCACCGAATTAGCTTGCGCAGGCTGTTTTGTTAGGTATTAAAGTTGAGGATCCGAATCTGGTATCTTTCTCGGCACACAAAGCTGTGTGGTGTTTTTCTCCGCATCGTTGGCACCTGTGAAGGTTAAAACAATCAGTCGTTTCATGATGACCGAAGCAGTTGGAGCATCTCTTTTGGCTGGTTATGATTTTTTCTCCTTTAGCTCCATTGGGCAATTTTTAGCCCAATGCATCTCCTTAAAAAACACGCAGGGCAGCGCTGGTTTTCTTGGAGATGATGCTGTTGCTTCTCTCCTTCGCGGTATGCTGCCGTTTCTTCTTGTTTAACTCGGATGTTTTGATTGAGGAGTCGGCTTGCTGCTGACTCCGAGCTGAGGAGCTGTTGGTGCTGCTTTGGCCGGTTGTTGGGAATTTTGGGCCGGCTTTGGTGTTTGAGCTCTCAGACGGCTTAGTCACTCTGCAGCTTCAACTTGTTCTTCGATAAAAAGAGCACCATCCAATATGGTCGCTCAAGGGTTTTTTAAATTAATTAGGACAAAAGTTATGGAATTTCGAAAAATAGGTTTTTTCAGTTTCCATTAACTTTTTAAATTTTGCTCGTTTTTCCTTTTTACAAATGAAGGCTATTCATTATAGTTTTTTTTACATATTGTTATTTTATAGAGCACTACACATAAAGCTCATAAAAATATATACACTAAAAAAGCAAGAACCATAGAATAAAAGAAATATACATAGAAATATACACTTACAAGCACCTGAGAGTTTCTCGATCGTAGAATTGAAGATGTTCGTTATTGCTTCTAAAAATGTAGAACTGGAACTGGAAAATAAATAATTGAATTATCCTTTCTGCAGATGGAAAAATTACGTGGTTGTTCCAAAATGTGTGAAGAAACTTCACTCGTCATGAAAGGGTTGCTCAAAACGGTAAGCCAACAAAAGTGATTCAAAAATTGAAATATGAATCTGAACTGTTTGCTCTGACAGGCGAGAAATGTGATGGGCGGTTGAAGCGATGCATTAACTTGATACATTGTGTTAAGTTTGATAGTGTTTTCTTAGAAACCAATACAATATAAGACTTTGCGGTACCGGAAATTGATTGACGAGCCTTGGTATTTATTTAGTAATCCTGCGCTCTAATAGCGCCCGTAGGCACGGTTTTTTTTAGTACAATTACTGTAAACCAAGGGAGCCCTTGATGGAAGAGATTAATGGCGGGGCAATATGGTTTGTAGGTTTTCGCTGATCAATATCTGTTTTCGTTGTTGGATGATATGGCAAGCCGTTCTTGCCACATTTCCTAGGTTTTAAATGGGTAATGATTGTCCTTATGCTGTTAAAGCCACCATTCCATTGTTAGATATAGGCTGATAAACAGTTAAAATTATAATCCTATGAAAACAAATATTTGAAACTGTAAAATTTAAACAAATATTAAAATTACGATATGAATTGCAAGATTTTTACTGATTCCTTCATTCTGGTTATTGCTGACACACACCTACTCATATGAGGATTGAAGAGCATTCGTACACAACTTAGGTGAATCGCAGACGACCGACGCTAGCGATGCTCCCGCTCGGCAGTAATAGATTCTCTTATTGTTTGAAAAAACAACACAAAAATTCCATCAGAAAGTTAATCGTTCCGGGTTCCAATTCAACTTCATAATCTAAAGGTGTTGTATGTTCCCAACCTGTGGTTGTACACCTTCAGTATGCAGTAAATATGATTAAATCTCGATTGCCCCTGTGGGGGAATAACACTATACTGGCAACAATTTTCACATTAATTTTTGGTCTCAAGCTAACTTATTTAAGAATTTTTATTCTTCTTAGCTTTTAAAAGCTAATTCGTCTAGAATTTTCATTGAAATGTCGAGAAAATACGATGTGAAGAGTCTCTTTGAATTAATCTGGCAACTCTGACATGTGTGCTTACATTGTTTGTGTTAAGTGACGCGTAGAAAGGTCCGGAAGAGGGCCGCCAAAGGCGAAGGAATTAACTTTTATTCCGGCTAGTACCGGCATTCAGAGAGGTTCTCTTTCATGTCCGTGCATGTGTCATTTTTGACGTATGTAACCAGATATCATACTGGTTTTTAAGTCGCTCATTTTTCTGAATCTAGCGATGAAGTAGATTACTTTGTCCTTTCTCCTTTACGACAAAATTTTAAAACTAATAGTTCAAAATATTAAAATTGAGGCTAGGGATTAGTGGGACGAGGAAATGGTATAAAAAATAAAAATACATAAGGGTAATTTTGGCTACCGCAACAGTTGCCAATCCAAAAACACCTTCAGCCATGTACAGGCCCCATTTTGCAATTTGGTGATAAAATCATGACCTTCCGATAGCTGAGACACATGATAAATCAGGATCAATAAATTTGTATTCATTGAATCCCTAAATCTATAAATATCTCAATCTTGGTACACAGGGTGTTATATATATATTATCACTCATGCATTACTGTGTGATTGAGTATACATAAGAAATTAAATAAATCAAAAGAAATGAAATTGAATAAAATTTTACTCTTTTGTTAGCTCTTTTTTCCATCTTTTTAGCTCTTTTTGCCTTCTCCTATACCTTTTTGCCTTCTCCTATATTTTTTTGCCTTCTCCCATATTTTTTGCCTCTCTCTAGCTCTTGTTGCCTTATCTGTAGCCCTTTTTGGCTTCTCCTATACTTTTTGCCTTCTCATATATTTTTTCCTTCTCTCTAGCTCTTTATTTCTTCTCCCATACTTTTTTGGCTTCTCTCTAGCTCTTTTCGCCTTTTCTTTAGCTCTTCTCCTCTTCTTTCTAACCCTTTTTGCTTTCTCCTATAATTTTTGCCTTCTCTCTAGGAATTGGGTGTCATTGTAACTTTAGTCTCGCTGTATCTGCATCTACTTTTTTGCCTTCCCCTATACCTTTTTGCCTTCTCCTATACTTTATGCCTTCTCTTTAGGAAGTGGGTGTCATTGTAACTATGGTCTCGCTGTTACTACATTTATTTCCATCTACTTTTTTGCCTCCTACAAATGTTTATTTGCCATAAACTTTCTTCATTCATTCTTTATTTTGAAAAAAACTTCAACCATCAACAGCTAGCAGCTACATCAAATATACACTCTTTTTTATCAGAAAAAAAACATATATTCATGTTTGAAATTATCGGTATACTTTGCTATACACTTAAAATTTGTTTAGAATGAAATCCAAAATATGTTTCAAATTAAACAAAAAATGTTTCAAAACTAAAAAAAACATTTCCATACAACAAATGCCACATTTAGTTTTCATATTTGCGTTTCTTGCCACGGATACCAATAGACTGGTACTTTGAAAGTCTTCGTCGGAACAATCACCACTAATATCCATATGTTCAGTACCGGAAAGTGAAATTGAAGACGATAAAGACGTAATAGCAGAAATTTGAGAAGGTCAAGGCAGTACGACCTAACGAAATAAAATCAATAAACATTTTGTTATAAGAAAATCACTATATTGAAAAAAAAACCTTTGCGTTTGTTACCAGACACGAGATCTTCACTAAGATTATTTCGCAAGACAAGAAATTTTACGAAGCGCTCACACTTTTCGGCCATTTCTTTAATAAACCATGAATATGGTACGGAAAAAATCCTAAAATACATCCAATAAATTAATTTGAAACTATTGCAACAAAGTCAACGGTTAAGTACCACTGTCGACAGTTTTTTGGGAAATGCTGCATCTCAGCACATCTACAGCAAGAAAATGGTAACACTTTTCCCCTGAAAAATTGGTTTACCAATTAAATCAATTATAGCTGCACATTGTTTTGTAACATCTTCATCTATAACACAGTTCTACAGCAAAATAAGAATATTAAATATTCAACATGTAACACACCAACGCAAAGCAACAATGCGACAATTTTCGCACTTGGCTTTCCGGTTGCAAGCCTTCTTACTACAACTTTCTCCAAATTGTTGCAAAATTAAATACATCCTGCAAGACGACGTGTTCTCGCAATAGTTCATCACATCCTTTAGTCTTTCTGTTTCAGGGAAGAATCCGGCATCGTATGCGTCGCCCTCTAAACAACATAAAAGACTTTTAAACTTGCAAAACAACAAAAGAAAAATATGAAATACTACTTTCAACCATTTGGTGAATGTAGTAACTGTCCTTGTATATATAGTACAGAATGCAGTGAGAAATGTTGCCGTCTCGTCCGGCTCGACCACACTCTTGGTAATAGCCTTACATTGACTTTGGCATCGTCAAGTGTATAACAAATCGCATATCTGTTGGCAAAGGAAAACAACTATGGGGTCAAAAAGAGGAAGAAAACACAATATTCCGTAATACCTCTCTTGTCGATGCCCATGCCAAAAGATAACGTGGCACACATCACCTAAAAGTAAAACTGTATTAGTAAACCAAGAACTTGATTCGCAAAATAAAAAAAGTAAGATACCATACCAGAGATAGACCTTCCATCCAGTTATAATACGATTTGATTTTGCGACTTCCAGTAAATGTGAATGATAAAAATCAGCCGGTATGCTAACGTCAACAAGTTGACGAGAAAGCATCTCACAGTCGTTTATGGAGAAATAATAAATAATTGTGCATCGGTTGGCAAAGTCGCTTTTCAAATTTTTAGTTATATCTTCGATCAACTGCGGATGATGAAATATCAAATTCCGACGCTTACACGAAGAAATTATTCTTTTGCATATACATATCAAAAATATTAAAAGTGAGAAAATGGACGAAATTGCCGAAATAAAAAATCCCACAAGACTAAAGAACTAGAAGAAAAAATGGCTTCAAAGAAAGCAACTTTAAAAGGTTTCCAGTGGAGAAGAAATATGCCAAAAGAGAAACGCACATTACAGCAGAAACAATATAAAATAAAATTACATTTACGAAGTAATTTCAAGATAATAAATTGAAGAACACTGTCGTGAACGAGAAATTGAAATTAAAAATTCATGATCCTTCAAAATATGCGCTGCTATGAAAGCATGGTTGGACAGAAACTGTGGACAAACAGCCGCCATATGAGCAATAAACTTGGTAAATTTGCTGCACAAAATGACAATAAGACAACAATCGTAATGCCGAGGAACATTAAAAGACGGGAAAATCTTACTCGCAAGGATTACGTAGGTTAAGCAAACTTTTGATTTCGACTCTAGATTGAGGTGTCGCCGTGGCAGTTAAAGCAACTGTGCTAACTGTTGGAAATGACGATTTCAAAAGGCCCAACTTGAGGTAATCGGAACTATTTGAAATAGAAAAAAATGAACTTGTACACATTCCAAAACGAAACAAATGTCATACCGAAATTCCTGTCCCCATTGAGGAACACAGTGAGCTTCGTCAATCACAAAACGTGCCAGCTACTTCCTCTTGAACAACGACACCAGCATAGACTTTAACCTATTGCTTTGAGTATCCTTAAGGGCAATTACATTCCGTACTGGGGTGAGATACACCAGCTTTCTGTCTAAAAAGAACTTGTCGTCATTTTACTGCAAACATCAAAACATACATTAGTACGAAACAAAACTACCTGGTTTGTTTTTTCCAAGATTCAGAAATATTGCGTTGGTTTCTTTCACCGTGCGATTTAGGTGTTCCACAGCTATCTAAGGAAAAAATAACCATGTAGCATAACAAATTATGTAAAAATAAATTTCGTATAAACAGAATCCCGAGTTTCTTCAAATGAAACACTTGATCAACTATCAACGAAACCAACGGACAAACAACCACCGTGACAACAGAGTCAATAATTTCCGGTAGTTGAAAACACAAAGATTTTCCTTCACCAGTTGGCATAACAACAAGACAATTCTTTTTCGCAAGCAAAGCATCTACGACCAAATGCTGTTTTTCCCTTAATTTAAAAATTCCAACCCTTTTTAGATGAATCATTAGGTCAATGGTTGGTGCGGGATCACTGTTACTAAACGTCACATCAAAGCAGTCGTGTCACTTTCACCAAAAATGGTCAAATCACCAAGTTCCGAGAAAAAAGTATTAAAAGACAATCAACTCGTTGGGCAACGTCACACGAATATCGTTTTTTTACCACGATTCACATGTGATTGGAGACAACATCTCGACAAGCATTACGATTTTTGAATCTAGACAATTTTCATTAACCAACTAGAATAAAAAACATTAAACAATGTGGTAGAGTGTGTAGCAATGGTAACTTAACTCGGGACTTTCTTTCACCTGACCAAGCCATTCGTAAGTGGCTACTATTTCTTCCAACATGGTATTCAACGTTTCGTTCTATAATTGATAGAGTAAAATTAAAATAATCCAACAAAACAATAGATGAAAACATTTGCGTAGATCAAACTGTGTGGAGACACTCCCGAAATGCTATTCAAGGAATTTTTATCTGCAAAATTTGTTGGAGAGCAGTCTTCCAATTTGGCTACATTATTTGTAGATTTAGAAATACGATAGAATTGTTTGAAATCGATTATGTTGAAATGCAACACAAGCATTTAATTTAACTCATGCTGCCCCATATATTTTTCCATTCTATCCCTTGCTGATAGTAATAGTTCATCACATTGTGCCATGGTACATGTTCCCCCTTTACGTGTTTATAATGGAAAGCAAATTTTTTTGCTATTAAATGTGATTTAGTTGTTCATGCTACGTTTGAAATAAATAATACTTGAACAAAAGATACAGTTGTGCATGACACACCATATGCTCTCGGTGAATTTTGGGCAGATACAGTTGATCCGACAGTTTGTCCATTCGGTGGCTACATGGATTACGTAATTAGGGAGACCGGACCCAAGAACTAGTCTATTTTTTTTTCAAATATAAATTTCAAATGACAACTAAAGGAAAATAACACACGCTACAGAATCAAACTCAAACTCTGATTTTGAAATAAAATAAGAATATTTTTTTTCTCATTGTTGAAAGATGCCTACTTTCCCACATGGGTCCTGTCTCCCCTATGCAAAGGAAAGAGAAAGGCCGGGCTGGGTAACTGGTGTAGGGCAATATATACAGGAACCTCTATTTAGTAAAACCGAAACATATACAATGCTGCTATAAATATTGTATATGGTGCTAAAGATATACAAGCATGAATATTGACTACAGTATCGGGCAGCGATGATTAATTGTGTATTTGATCTATGAATTGTGTAGAAAATACATATTGAGTTGGAAAACCAAAAGATAGACATTCACTCACATGACCTACCGGGTCATACAGTTGAATAATTTTCTCCGAATAGGTCACACAATTCACATGATGGTTTGACATGCAAATGCACTGTATCAAATGGTTAAGTAGCTAGTTAACTTTAAATTAGCTAAGAGTAAATATTCCAATTGTTATTGATGAAAAACATACACTTTTTAAATTACGATGTAAATTTAGTGAAATAAATAATTGTTTTGTTAAACCTGCAAGATCATTTTCGAATATTTTTAGCCATAACAAAGGATGAAATTTCTTTTTACATTCAAATAATTCGTCACTAGTTTTAAAAGTGTGCAAACAACATCTATTTATAATTGCTGATGGTTCCTGCATACCGAATGATATCAGTGCTTTATTCGAAAAAAAAACCACATGGTAAAGCTACTCTTCTCTGATTCTTAACATTAATTGCTACATCCTGTCCCTCGATAATATTTTTTTACAATTCTATTCTTAGCTTCCCAATATTTTGTTTATTAATAAGAATTACTCTTTTACCAGGGGCATAATTGAATTGAAACGAAGTTTTTTCCATAAAATTGCAATAGAATCGAGGTAATTCTACAATGCTATTGGCAGCATTTGGGGGCCCATAAAACCATCATACTTGATACCTAACGTCATCATACTTGCAGTGTTCCTTATTATTATTAAACAACGTTTCCTAATTTGATAATATAAAATTTTCACTAACTAAACCAATAGCTTCTTCAAACTACTCTCTTGAACTTCTTTGAATATAATGACTATTTTTGCCAAACCACAGGCTGAGCGATCTTGCAACGTACTGTTCATTCAGTAGAAGTTCCACTTGTGACTGAATTTATCGCATCACTAGATTCCAGCGTCAGCGGCATTAGAAGGTCTAGGAGAAAATGGCCTTTTTTCAGTACTCTCACATTTACTGTTATCGGGTTCGAGTCTTGGCAATAGGACCACGTTAAACGACGAGCCGAACAAGAGCCAATGAACCAAGACTGACCAAGGGAACAGTTAGAGTATTCTGTATAAAAACTGGGAAAAAAACCCATTCCGTCTAAATAAATTACGGAGTGTTGACTCGATTTCTTGTGGCATTTATGATGGATGGCAGGTTTACGATTTGGTCGATCAACTATTTGTTGACACCATAATTATAATGAATGGATGAATGAATTGCCAAATTTTAGTGGATAATAAAGGATTTGTTATTTTAAGGAGACCTTTTTGTCGTTTGTTGTTACGTTTGCATTTTTCAAGAGAACAAAAGCCCTAGCCTCCGTAAAATGACGACAATCGTCCTTCTGCCGACTTCTGTTCCTAACTTGTAACTTCTGTAGTCAAGAAAGGCCTTCTTTTTAAATTTCAACTTTTTTATCGATGCGAAATCAACAAAATTTTTTAAATTTAAATTTAACTTTGTGGAATACGATAAAAAACATATTGCCTGGAATAGGATGAAAAAGTCCAAAGCCTTCAAGAGGAAATCACCAATTGCGTCGAAAATTGCAATGGACATTTTAAATTATGATCTCGATAGTTTTCCATGGTAAATATCCTTATGGTATCATATTGTTAGTGTTACATGGTATCATATTCTTGAAGAAAAAGTTGATTAAAACTTAGATAAAAGATTCTTATGGATATCCTTAATGGACTACGCTATTACTCTTTCTGCTTTACTACTCTCTCTCTTTTCCTACTTCTTTTGCTTTTTTTTAAACAGTGGTTTTTAAAATCTAGTCATCCTTGCAACTGCCGTTCATCTCCGTATTTAACTGATAGGTTTAAGACATTGCGATAGCGTTAAAAAGATTTTTTTTTCCTTTCGGGATTCAAAAATGTGTTCTTGTGTGGTGTGTGTTGGATCTTTAACCACAGTCTTATGTAATATTGACTGAAGCTCAAACAAATGCCTTGTAGAAATTTTGCAAACTACCTGTTTACTTATTTATTTATACTTGTTGTTATGAATTGTTTCTCAAACTCGACTAAAATATAAAAAGAAAATTCCTTCAAAATAGACACCTTATTAACCAAAATGAGAAATACTTGAAAAAAATCCGTATCACTGTAGATTACGTAAAGGGTGGATACTGAAAGATTGTCTGTCCATTTAACTGTTGAGTACTTAAAGTATGGGATCATCTAGTTTCATGTAAATTATTGTTCAAGCAATGGAAATGAAATAATGTTGCAATTGAATATAATGAGATTACTCTATTTGATTATTTTTTTTCTTACAGTATTTCTATTGATGCAGAAGATTAATTACATTTAATTTTGGTTAAAATTTTATTTTCCCTTGCTGTTGCCATTCACTGTGGCATGCTGTTGCACCCTCTGATGTTTGCCCTTGCATACACCATCCACCATTTTGTTGGTGCTCATAGGTCTTACATTCTTTCTGTGTTTTTCGAACCCCATCTGCTTACAACTGGTAATTATCCTGAAAATTGTGTTATACCAATGTATCCATGACTCAATGTGTGAACGTTATCGTTACACGAATATTACACGTGGAAAAAGACTCAAGCTGCAACTAATCAGCGTCAACGGCAGAGCGTTCTCCGTCGGATTCGCACTACTCGTACAAGGATGGCTACTATAACCATGGTTTATTGGCTAGTAAATGTAATTTTGCAGATGGATATTTTTTTTACAAAGTCTTCTGGTAACTGCGATCTTTTTTACTCTTGGCATAATTTTCAGTTGATTTCTCATTCCTTTTGTGTTTCAATTTCAGAAACTGAAACTTTCAACTGAATTCTCGAATTCGACTTCTTTCTCGAATTCCTCCAATATTTCACCAACGGGTAAGACATACCACAACACTTGATTGGTCTTGCACTGGAGTATTGCAACTGCAAAACGATATTCTAGACGATAAAAATTTCGTCTAAAAATTCACAAACGGGAAAAGATGGTGAATAAGTATTCTCTTGACTGTAAATGATAGGTGCCTGAAGATGAAAGGTCAAATGGTAAAAAAATGGGTAAATTCTAGCGAGAGATTATTCCTAAAATTTCTCTATTTTAGTATAGAGTTCTTCTTTCGTATTAACTTTACCATTTTATTGTGAACGTCAAAATCACGTGCACGCTCGTGGGTTCTGGGGCTAATTTCTCCCTCCACAGAAAAAAGTATCTAGAACTGATTGTAAAATGGATAAAGCATTATTTAAATTTATTTTTTCCTCCATCCCTCATTTTTGGATTTTTTTGCCGTAGTTTGATTTTGCCAGCCTCGAATTTTGTGGATTGGAATTGCGAGAGAAGAGAAATTCGTCGCTGTGCATGGCTTTTTTTATGGTTGCACATGCGCCACTACTCTTTTGACACGCTTCCCCTCCCCCCAAAATGGATTTATGATCCTTATGCTTTTTTCTGAGAAGAAATATTTTTTTAGTAGAAAGATCGGAAAAGGCGCTCTCGCCCACGCCAATGCCCTAACCTACCGTGCCATTACGCCGCCCGTGCCTCCGCCTGAACCTCCAGCAATGGACAAAAAAATATTTTTCAACAAAGGGAAGAACGCGAAGGCTGCGAGGGGTGCAGACAATTCAAATGTCACCCAGTCGTCACCAATGGTCGAACCGATGGAATGGAATTATGAATGAAAGAAAACAACAACAAATTTAATAAAAATTAACATGTTTAATAATATAATAAAATTGTAATAATTTTCCTTTTTCTTAATTTTCAGCGCCGCCTGCACCAGCTCCACTGCCTCCTTACTGCCTCCAGGAGCAGCTACTCCATCTCCAGCAGCACCACTTACTCCGACACCAGTGCCTTCTTTGCTTCCGTGGTCCCCTCGATGCTGCCACTGCCAGCTAATGCAGGTAATTTAAACATTGCTAGAGATGATGGAGCAGAACAAGTGCGTGTGCACAAAGGAATTTTTTTTCGTCACCTCACTTCACCGTGGAAGGCACCGCCAAGGAAAAATTTCATCTTCAATCTCTCCACTTCGGTTCATTTCAGTTTCCTGCCAAATTCACGCCGATAAAAATGAAAAGACAAAAATATTAGCGCAGAGTTTTTTGGTATATCATTGTTTATATACCGCGACAGCAGACATTTGTTTTTTTTCTATAAGTGATAAAACGCCCTGCCTATATATAACTATAGAGGCAATAGAAAAAATCTTTTCTTATAAAGAAAATCAAATCAGCAAAGACTTTCAAAATAATGTCAATATTTAATGAATGAATTCTGTGAATAAAGATGTTGTTGTTGTTCCGCAGTCAGAACAACGCTCCACCCATTCTTTTTGCGCTAAGGAATGTTGAACCGATTCCAACATTGACAAAAATAGCTTACAAACACCAGAGTTCCATTTCCAGCACGAGGGAATAAATTTAACCTAGAGCCAAGCTGCCCTGTTCCTCTTGGTTTCTCATTCGTAGACCTTCAAATACTTTTTAAAAAGCAAATGAAGATAAATGCTCGTTTTCTCAACAGAAGTCTGTCAGCGAAGAATATAGAAAAAGAAAAAAAACCAAACGAACCATGAGGATCTACCAGCTCTATTCGTGAATTGGAAACGCAATTTCGCAGTACTACTTCGTCTGTGTAGATGCATTGATAACGAAAATGCAGAAGTCAACATCAACAATAAACGAGAAAAACCTTCAGACGTTGCAGCAGCAGCTCCAACGGGCAACGTCATAAACGTGGAGCAGCTGCTCGCGTAGCAACAGCAGATGTTGCATATCATGCAGGAGCTGTTGCAAGGTATGCAGGAAGATTGGAAAGCCAGAACGGAAAATCATTTTCACCAGGAAGTCCCCAAACGTGGGAAACCGGTCCAAAACCCACCAACTGGTGTCCCGGGCGGAGATGAGGTGAAAGATGTGAAACCGGTTTAACACCCGCCAATTGTTGTCCCGGGTTGAGATGAAGCTTTGCCGCTGATGTAGCAGCGATAGTGCATAAGCCTGAAATTTCATTTTTGCAAGGCACATACGGCCTTTTGTTGATATTTGCTACAATATGCTTCATTTGGCCTGCCATAAAGAAATCATGCCTTTGGAATGTTTACTGTCATTTTGAATTTTTATGCCATTTTCTCGTCCCAGTAACCCCTAGTCTCGATTTAATATTTTAAACTATAAGTTAAAAAATTCTTTGTAAAGGATAAAAGGCCAAATAAACTACGTCATCGTCGGATTCAGAAAAATGAGCGACTTAAAACCATATCATAGTAGTATGATATCTGGTTACGTACGTCAAAAATAAAACAACCGAATAATAGAATTAAAAAGGCGATAAATTACATTTTAAGACAAAAAAAGGTGTGTACTCTGTAGCTGCCAGAGGTATAGCGCCCCACTTAATAATACGTGATCGAATTGATCGACACGGCTTGTAGGTGACAACGTCATCTAATGAAAGGCGCGTCGGATGTGAATATAGGCGGACAAAAAATGCCGAAAGTTGAAAGGACAGTCGAGTGACATCAAAGTGCAATGAGAAGCCCAAAAGTCGACCCGAGATGAATGTCGATTGAACACGTAGGCCAGCACACGAGATGAAAGCGAAAAGGGGGGAAAACAAGTCAATCTAACACACACCATCTTGTTGTTCGTCCTTTTTTTCACTGGGCTAGTTTCTATCTATTCGTGTGAACAATATGACGATCGCTTGACTAGTTTCCTATGTCTAAAATGGCTAGGTCTTTTTATTTCTAGGGGGGACAACGTAACGGGGGTCAATCAAGTCTTTCTTGAAATGCCATTGAACTTTCAGGGCTCATTAGCTCGTACGTAACGAGTCGATGGGAGCGTGTGGACTTGGTTGCCTCTTGCATATAAACTAGGGGTTAAAGTCTATTTTAACAACCCACTTTTTATTATACTTTGTAATTTTATTTTACTTAATTCCGCATTTTTCTCTATAGAAAATGGTAGTTTTACTTCAATACACCAATTATTGTATTATACTACTTTATTATACTTTATACTTTACTTAATGGCACAACACCGCGGATGTACACACACGCATGAAGGTTGGTATTGTACTGGTTGAAAATAAATTTTATGAACGTTGCCAGATTCATGCAACATTGCCATTTAGTACAATATTGATTTGGTGAATAAAGACAAAGAATGCTGGCCTGCTGGGTTAAAATATCAATTCGTAGCTCAATGGTATAGTTCTGGGTTAGTGATCTAGAGGGTCGTGGTTCGGGACTGGTTCTAACTTATTATGTGATTATATGTAAATAAAATGAATAAAATTATTTAGTAAAGTATCTTTTCATTTAATTAGTACATTATAATAATGTACAGAATATTTACAATATCAAGTGCCGAATAAAACGAGTGATTATTTTAATTTACTGTACTAAATAGTTAGGTTAGGTTAGTTTACTATGCTATATAGTTTACTAAGATTCATATTATAATTGAAGTAAATTAAGTAAAGGAAGTTTAGAAGAATGCTGGCTTGATATCACATTTCGTAGCTCAATAGTATAGTTCTGGGTAAGCGATCTAGAGGGTCGTGGTTCGGGACTGATTCAAACTTTTTATGTGATTATATGTAAATAAGATTAATAAAATTATTTAAGTAAAGTATCTTTTCATTTAATTAGTACATTATAATAAAGTACAGAATATTTTCAATATCAAGTACCGAATAAAACGAGTGATTAGTTTAATTTACTGTACTAAATAGTTAGGTTAGGTTAGGTTAGGTTAGGTTAGGTTAGTTTACTTTGCTATACAGTCTACTGGATATTCACATTATAATTGAAGTAAGTTAAGTAAAGGAAGTTAACTTGGTGCTGGGTTGATATTATTTTGGGTTAAAGTACTGTAAAAGTTACTTAACTTGGGGGCGTATTAATCGTATTATGCTACGTTATTGTATAATTTATTGGCTGAAAAATATAACCATGATAATCATATAATCATGACCATGCTACGTTATTGTATAACTATGGCTGAAAAATTTCGATGTTTTGCTCTTTTCGTTAACAAATCATGCAGTTAGCGTAAAAGGCGTAATTTGAAATTGTGAGCTTTTGTGGAAGACAATCTGGATAAAAATAAAAAAAGGGGGGGTTGGGGGGGTCTCCCCCCCACAAAAAACATTATTACTGCGATTCATTGCCAAACACAGCACATTAATAAAAATTTACTTTCATATTTAAGTTTATAATTGTTGCGTGGAATCAAATCAAATCAAATTATAATATTAAAAGTATAAGTATGGCTCAAATTGTGATGCATGCAACGTCTGAGAATTTCTGTAGCAGACGACACCTGAATTAGTTTGATTATTGACGGTGGTAGTGAAACATCTCAGTAATTTGACTAGACTTTTTGTAGCTAATAACGACTCAGAAGTGTATTTCAGATTGTTCGTGTAACCAAAAACAAACCATCTCAACTGCAGAATTTTGGATTTCCTTTTTTGTAGAAATAGTTTTTGACCGAGATAGTGTAGCAACTCACACAAGTAAAATATGACTTAATTTTCAAAGAATTAACGTCTAAGTAGTGCATCAACTATTATTGGTTTAAAAGAAAATAAGTCAGTGCTCACTGCAGAAAATTGGATAATCTTTATATGCCAGATTGCCAGTAAGAATTTTATAAATTATTAACCAAATTAGTTATCTGTAGTTAAGTTTTTTTGCTGATTGATCTAGAGCTAAGTAAGATAGGCTATTCATGGGTTTAAATTTAGTAAAGTAATGTGTATTTCAGCAGATTTTTTATGTATTTTTGCTTTACTTTATTATACCTTGAGTACTTTATTATACTTTGAGTACTTTATTAT
Source organism: Daphnia pulex (assembly GCF_021134715.1). NCBI lineage: Eukaryota > Metazoa > Arthropoda > Branchiopoda > Diplostraca > Daphniidae > Daphnia > Daphnia pulex. The sequence continues at coordinate 8,890,839 of NC_060026.1, read as the reverse complement.
ACTTTACTTTACCCACCCAAAACCCCTGTATTTCCTCGCTACGCTCGGGCTCATTCCCGTTTAGTTACTTAACTATATTACATTAAGTAAAGTAAAAGTATAATAAAAAGTGGGTTGCTAAAATAGACTTTTACCAAACTAGGTACCGGTATTTCGTCCCCACGATTTGCTTTCGCGAGCTATTGATCGCCATTGCCAGTCTACGCACAAGATTTCCAAGTGTTTTATTTGTAATTTTTTCGTTTATTATTTCATCTGCCGACAACAGAGATACCACTGCTATATATAAGAGTTGTCGGCAAGTGCACAGGTGAACGAGAGCGTTAATAATGTAAACCCGGGTTGAGATGAAGCTTTGCCGCTGATGTAGCAGCGATAGTGCATAAGCCTGAAATTTCATTTTTGCAAGGCACATACGGCCTTTTGTTGATATTTGCTACAATATGCTTCATTTGGCCTGCCATAAAGAAATCATGCTTTTGGAATGTTTACTGTCATTTTGTATTTTTATGCCATTTTCTCGTCCCAGTAACCCCTAGTCTCGATTTAATATTTTAAACTATAAGTTAAAAAATTCTTTGTAAAGGATAAAAGGCCAAATAAACTACGTCATCGTCGGATTCAGAAAAATGAGCGACTTAAAACCATATCATAGTAGTATGATATCTGGTTACGTACGTCAAAAATGACTCATGTACGGACATGAAAGATAACCTCTCTTGATGCCAGTGCTAACCGGAATGAGATTTTCTTCCGTCGCCTTTGGCGGCCCTCTACCGGACATTTCTACCCATCACTTAACACAAACAAACTAAGCACACATGTCAGAGTTGCCAGATTACAAAAAATCCAAAGAAGCTCTTCACATCGTATTTCCTTGACATTTCAATGATTATTCTAGAAGAATTAGCTTTAAAGCTTATGGGTGTGTTTAATAGCTTTACAGCGAATGGGATCTTCATCATCATAAAAAATGATAGCATTTGCCTATGGTTTTGAGACACCATCTTTTGCACATCTGCTTCAAACATCTGGTCTGAACTCAGAAGACAAAAGTAACTGATTTGCAGGAAGAGTTAGTTCACGAACTGTTGCTGCATTTGATTTACATGCCGTTAAATTGGAGTATTTTGTACAATAGAATTTTCTGTTTCAATGACGCCGTTGCATTTGTTGCTTGAAGTTGAAACTGAATTCATATAAGTCATCAATTTATTAATGAGACAGAGTTTATAAACTTTTTAACAATACATGATCGAGTGATCGACTTATCTATAAATACTGGTCAAAGAAGAAGATCCATTGACATCAGGGGTTTGGGAAAATGTTGCAACAACCGACGGTTGCAGTTGTCTTCCGTTCTTTGTTTTTTAGACCAGCATTCGTCGTGAACGTTTGAGGGCTATCATGCTCATGCTACCAAGCTGTAAATGTGGTAGTGGCTTTTCGCCAACCCTCTAGCTTTAAACCCCTTAAGTATTTATAAAGATAATGGTTAAAAGTAAAGATTAAAAGAAAAAGTAAGACTATGAAATAAAACTTAGTTGTCTGCTGAAGGGTGCGCTTAAACAGATGAGAAATAACTAAACAATATTCAACCTCTGAGGTTGCCGTTGTTTTTAGTTAAGTAACTCAGTGAAGAAAATCTCTACAGTAGTCTCAAATTCCATGACTTTCCGGTTAAGTCATCGAATATCCCCAAATTTTTTGTTCCCTGAATTTTCCACGAATTGCCAAGATTTGTTTGCATCCAGTCATTTTCATTGTCAATGAAAATTGAACTAAATGTGATCATTTCTCTTGGGATTTTAGTCTGGTTTGATTTTGTTGTGTGCTTATCCACTGGTTGATCAAAATCTAAATTTAATAATACCCTTTATATTCTGAGAGTAAAAAAAGGAAGGACAATTTTTTCTTCTTATTAATAATGTCTAGATAGTGAGTAAAAGTTTATGATATTAAAAATGGATAATATACATAAAACTAAAAAAGATTTCATTAAAAATTTGTTCACAAATATTAACATCTGTACTTACTCTCATACATCACACTTTTTATCATTATACATTTGTATTCGCTGTCTTTACTTGTCTGTTGACAAAAACTTGATTTTCTACTTCTTTTTTTAAGTAACCTAAAATGCATTGTTTTGTTGCAGTGAATCTTATATTTTTCAGTTAGATTTTTTTATTCAAGTAAGTTACTTGAAGTAACATGGTTTGATTTATTATGTGTTTTATTTGTATCATCTTTTTTAAATTGCTATCTTCTACTTTTCTTTAGTTTTTTTTAAATAATTTTATCGTCATTGACTTAATGGACGAAATTCAATCTGGTTCTTTGATTTCCATTTGATTATTTTACATGAAAAATATAAGATTATGACAATCTGTAGGATAGGTATAAGAGATCACGTCGACTTTTGGCAGAAAGAGAGGACTAATGGAAGAGTATGGACGTTGGCAATAATACTAATGTGTGTCTCTACCAGCACCCGCTATTAATCTTCCACTGTCATATCTGATATCTCCAGTATCGTAATTGTCATTCACTTTCTTGCCTTCACTTTGAATTCAACTCTTAAGCCTTCATCGTGTCTATTCCAACTGTTAATTGAAAGGCTATCTCAATTTGACCTTGTGTGCAAAGTGGCATGATGAACTGTGTCACTGAAGTGTTTTGAAAAGAAACCAGGAAAACTAAAGATTCAATAAGATAAGATTACATAACAGAAACAGCTTTTAGGTTATTATGGGTACCCATAATGTTGTTGTTGGTACTAATATGCTGAATACACATTGACAAGCATTCTAGTGGCACGGATATTATGATGATAAAGGTAATTTCCTCATGGATACTGCGCAATCAAGAACTGTTGCGGACAAAATGATACTTTTAAAAGTGAAAGGAGAAAATAATCGATTGGGGATACACTGACGAATAATATAGCCAAACTACCTGTGTCCATTGAGGAAGAAGTTTAGACCGATCCAGGAGCTAGAGCAAGAATTAGGAAGAGGGGGATTTACACGAAGAGGTAAGGCAGGTTATCTTGGAAGAAGTTGAGGTAAAATTTAGAAAATTTCATTATAATCATGTAAAAAAGCAGGCCTAAAAATACGCGGGCCCGATTGACTATACGCCTGAATGTTTAAAATCCGTAGTAGGACCCCTACAAAATAGGCAACCCCTCAACAAATACTCCCATACCAAAAAGAATCCTACAATAAAGGCCTAATTTAACAAGCAATACATGACTTACAGCAAAAAATCATTGAACCCTGTTATTTACTGTTCTTCTATATTTCTTGATTTTTTTACTTCAGATTTCCTGTTTCAGTGGAAGAATTTTTTTCACATTTCACAAATCGTGTCAACTGGGCCAGTCATTTCTCTCTTTAATCGACTCATTCGATCTTCAGCAGCATGTGTCTGACTCTAGCCACGTCGGTGGCCACACTCTCGATCTTGTGTTATCAAGATCGTCGGACAACTTTCTAGTTGATTGTTCCACATCCGACTTCATCAGTGACCATCGTGCGATCCATTGGTGCGCCAAGGCACACCGCCCGTTGCGTCCAGTCAAGAAGGTAGAGTTCAGGAAGCTGAAGTCAATCGACTTTTCTTCTTTCTGCTCTGACCTGCTAAAGCTGCCACTTCTTACGTCCCCAGCTGGGGACTGTGAAAGTGCTCTGTCGCAGTACAACAACGGCCTTGCATGTGTTCTCGACTCACACGCTCCAATGGTCAAAAGATGCTTCACTGTTCGCCCAGATAATCCGTGGGACAATGAGGAGATCCATGCGGCTAGAAGAAAAGTGAGGAGGCTGGAGAGGCGCTGGAAGCTGACAAACCTGACAATTGACAAGCAAATCATGCATGGCGAGCTGCGGAATCTCCACGAGATGATCAACCTGGCTAAGAGATCCTTCCTTGAATCTCAGATCCTGGAAGCTGGTGGGAAGAAGACCTCCCTCTTCAAGCTAGTTGACTCGCTGCTGCTCGTCAAACCTGGTCTGCGGCTACCCACTCATGATTCCTTAGCTGAACTCGTTGAGCAGTTTAGCCACTTCTTTGTCTCCAAGATCAACACCATCCGAGCGAACCTTGACGCTGCTGCTGGAAACTGGGAACCGGAGACACGTCAACCCGTCGTCGCCTTCTCATCCTTCTCTCCAGTAACAGTTTGTGAAATTTCGTCTCTCATATTGTCGTGTGCATCAAAGTCCTCCCCTCTTGACCCATTGCCTACGTTTGTTCTAAAGAAGTGCCTACCCTCATTGGCTCCCTCAATTGCAAACATAATTAATTTGTCTCTCTCCTCTGGAGTGTTTCCCCAGGATATGAAGCTTGCCCTCATTACCCCACTGTTGAAAAAACATGGCCTTGATTCTGATGTGCTCTCCAACTATCGACCTGTGTCCCTTCTTTCATTCCTCTCTAAACTTCTTGAACGTGTCGCCGCTAAACAGCTTGTGGCATATCTTGAGTCTCAGTCCCTGTTTGCCTCTGTGCAATCAGCGTACAGAGCTGCTCACTCCACTGAAACTGCCCTTCTTAAGGTACTTAACGATCTCCTCACTTCGGTTGACAACGGCGACGCTGTCATCCTGGCTCTCCTTGATCAAAGCGCAGCCTTTGACACCATCGACCATGGCATTCTCCTAGACCGCCTCTCTGCTCGCTTTGGTGTCTCTGGACTCGCCCTCACCTGGTTCACCTCGTATCTCGACAAAAGGCAGCAGTCGGTCAGCGTCAATGGCGTATCGTCATCTCCCACCCCACTCATTTACGGTGTTCCGCAAGGCTCGGTGCTAGGCCCTATACTCTACATCCTGTACAACTCCCCGATGCACGAAATAGCTTCGTCCTTTGGGATTTCTGACCACTACTTTGCCGACGATTCCCAAGAGTATGATTCTTTCACCCCATCTCTGTCTGCAGCTGACCAACAACGAGTTTTCGATAACCTTACAGCGTCTCTTTTAGAACAAGGGAAATGGCTGGCTGCCAACCGCCTTAAACTGAATGAAGACAAAACGGATGCTCTCCTAGTCTCTTCAAAAGACAATGTAGCGAAGAAACGTATTGCGTCTATTCCTCTCGTGGTCGGTGGCGCCAGCATCATTCCCTCTCCTGTGGTCCGAAATCTTGGGGTTCTACTTGACTCTCACCTAACAATGGAGCAACAGATAAATTCATCATGCAGATCGTCCTACTTTCACCTCAGGCGAATCGCGAGAATAAAGAAATTCCTCTCTCTTCCTGCAGTGATACAGCTCGTGCATGCTTTTGTTCTGTCCCACATTGACTACGGCAACGCTCTACTGGTTGGTCTTCCCGCAACTCGCCTGGCGAAGTTGCAGCGTGTCCAAAACTCAGCAGCTCGTCTCATCATGGGTGTAAGCCGACGTGAATCCATCACTCCAGTTCTCCGCTCCCTGCACTGGCTCCCAGTGTGTCAGCGCATCGAGTTCAAGATTGCTGTCCAAGTGTTCCGTTGCTTAGTTGGTCTCGCGCCACAGTACCTCAGTGCACTAATCAGCATCCGTGACACCGGCCGTGAATCCCGCTCCTCCTTCCAGCTCCTACTCTTCACCCCTCGCAGCCACATGAAAAGCTTTGGCGATCGAGCATTCTCAGTCGCCTCTCCTCGAATTTGGAATTCCTTACCCCCCGACCTTCGCTTACTAGCTCTCTTTCCTTACTCTCCTCTTTTCTCTCTCACACAGTTTCGTTGTAAGCTAAAAACATTTTTGTTTCGAACGGCATATGAAAATTGAGTTTCCCCATGTATATTGTCGGAGCTGATAGCGCCTTTGATCATGATTTGGAAAAGGCGCTATTCAATATTAAATGCAATACATTATCATTATTATTATTATTATTATTTCGTTCATTTTGGTCGGGGTCATCCCTGTATCTGTTTTTGGAAAAACGGAGCATAAAAAACCTAGCAACCATTACCTAACAACTAGTAATTTACTAAATTTTTCCCTTCTTATTTACTACATAATAGTCGTCAAAAAACAGCGGTAGAACATGCGAATACAGACGAAATGATAACGTTGCTCATTTATTGCTTGGTGTTAATTGAGACGCCATTTCTTTATATGCCCAAAAAATTACCGATTTTATTCATTTTTAGTTTTCATTTTTTTATGCCTCTTTATTCTTTGTAATTTTGTTGTAACTATAAATAAAAAGCTAAAAAAACCCTAAGGTCGAAAAGAAAAAAAAAATTATTATATTTTAAAATTAATTATTTTTTCATTGCGGCAATTTTTTTGAGAGGGGGTGGGAAGAGAATTTGTGTTAGAAAAAAAATAACCCTTCTCTCTCTCTTTCCGTGCTTGATTTGGATTCCGTCAGCCGTTGCAAGAAAAAAGCGACCAAAGTGACAAAAAAAGCGGTCGGCACAGTATCGGACACCCTGCAAGAAACCAGCACCAACAACAAGTCAACAAGTCTAGGCTCGACCAGCTCGTAGCATCTAGTCACGGTCGGGGTCGTCCAGTGGTCCAAGCACCAGCAATTCCCGTTGGATTTGGGTTCAGGTCGTTTTTCAAAATATATTTTTCTAAAAATTACTCTACTGTTTAAAAATGAAACTTTTTTAACTGTTCTGCTAAAGACATCTTGTTAACGCCGTTAACTGTTTCATAAGTGATACAGCTTAAAACCTAGTTATTTTTCTGTAGAAAAAGGAACTATGGGTAGCCTGGGATCGTTTTTTACAATGGCTTTTTGCTTTTTTTGAACAAGTATCGGTCAAAAATGTTTTTTATCACGGCTGCAAAAAGACACATGGCTACTGCCGTTTCATTGTGTAGAACTTGTTTAATGTTTTACCGATAAGTTTTTTCGTATAAAAAGATTTTAGTAGCGTCGGGTAATTTTTCTACAACGGCTTTCTTTTTTGGTCATCTACAGGTTAAAAATGTAAGTTATTTTTGAAATATTTTGCTAAAGACACCAGGTTACCACAGTTCATTGTTAAAGAATTGACGCAGCTTTAAATGGAAAATTTATTTCGTATCAAAAGATTTGTTTAGTGTTGTTTCATTTTTGTTTAAATTGCAGGGAGTTGTTAACATTGTTAAAGCTGGTTGGTTGGCTCATGACAATGAAAACAGAGTCCCCCGGTCTGTAAGCATTGATAACGAAATTTTGCAGAAAGTGGAATGTAAAGTAGTAGGCCGCCTGATTGTCAGTCGGGGTAGTAATCGCATAGAGGGGAGCGAGGATATGGCTGCGCTGGCGAACCTACCGACGACAGTGTTTTCGGCTGTTGTTGCAGTTTTATTCTGGAACGCTTGAAGTAACCGAATTCGCCAGGGTTTCTGTGCATGTGTTAGTGATGGGAGGCATCACAGGAACACTGCCAAAACATGTCAAAGAAAACCAGAACTCCTACCTCTGGCTTTCCGCTATATATTGCAACAATGTCTAAAACACTTCTGACTTCTGCTTCTTACTGTCACCGAAACACAAGAACACTAAAGTTATCCGGCCTCTAACCGCTACATCCTCTTGTAGTGGTTAGTCTTCCGCGTTTCCCTGTATGACGTTACCAGTAGTTGCGATACGGCAGACAGCACAACTGTGGAACACTCGAAGTTTCCAATCTGGACAGCCGACGTTCACGTAGTGCGCAAAACGTGCCTGTGGTTCACTGAATGCAGTTGCAGTATGCTCATGGTAGAAGACGAAAATATTTTGGCAATATCAAGGAATTTACAAACTTGCCTACAAACCAACAGTTAAAGAAGTGTTGTATTGCCCAAAAGAAATGAGTGCAGACAGAACAGAAAGACTAATCATTTTAGTTTTTCCGAAAGTTTATGAAGTGAAGGAAGGTCTCTTCTTCTTCAAATGGAAGGAGTGGTGAGTGAGAGCCTCCGAAATGTACGTCTAATACACTGTTGGGACACTTCTTCTCTTGGTGGTAGCCAATCAGACATTTAAAAGCCATGGTTCCCGTTTGGAAAATGCCCTTCCGGAATGGGTATCGGCTTAAGAGAGAGATAAATTCACCTGCAAATGGCCATGGTAGTAGCCATAAACTCTTTTTTTTTCCTCATCCTATTTAGTACGCTATACCATCAAATGGGATGGGGATGCAGATTCAACTCTCTATGTTTATGGTAAGCTCTTTATTATATTTGTGTACAATTCTCTTTCATGAATTATTTTCATTGTTTTAGGTGATGAAAAAAACAGTAAGTCGTCAAGAATAACTTTCATCAGCAGCAATCCTCCAGAACAGCAATTAATTAGCAATTTCCAAATGCTTCGAGCAGTACATAACATATCTGGTTGCCGAGAAGTACATGTCATCGTTACAATTTTTATTAGTTTTCATTGAATTTCAAAAATTTGTTAAATGTTAATATTATGTCTTTTAGGAATTTTGAATCCGAAAAAATTTCAAAATTTTGGAAGGTTTTATCCGGCATGCTCTATACGAGTGGGGGAGGGGCCGTGTACCCGCACGTGGTACAACCACGTCTAATCGCAACATTTGAAGCCATGCAAGAAAAGTAAAAAAAAAAAATAAACCTTTTTTTTTTGCTGTGAAGTGTGAACTTGGGCAATCAGTCGACGGAAAATGTAAGAAACATACGTAAGCATATTATCCATTCTCATTAATTTGATTTTCCATCAAAAGGCTTTCATAGTTTTGGCGTAAGTCACTTCAAACAATTAGCATAGATCGACGAATTTTTTTTGCTCAAAAATTTTTTGCTAAAGAAAAGTGACATATTTTTTCCATTCCAATCACGACTTCAATGTAGTGAAAGAATTACCCCTTTTGATCAACAAAACATGCAAGACGTTTCTACTAAAACAACCCTGAAAAAAAAAGAATGTGATGTTCGTCTCAACAAGAGATGCAACCATGTTAATGTTTTGGTGCGTCAGAGCAATTCAAAATAACCGGCAGGTTTTTTTTAAATTTTTTTTTGCATTCACTAGAGTGCGCTGATCTCAAGAACCTCGCTTAAAAAGAGGTGGAGACTGCGTCAAGACGAAAGCACTGGAGAGATGGGGAAGCTCTAGGCTTGAACTATTCCATCAATTCGGCTATGTTAAAACACGCTTCAGAATTAGGAACACCTAATTCAAGCAGCGTTGCAGAATAAGAATATATTGATTATTAAAAGTTTTGTTTTGATATTCATATTTGGCATTGGCATTGCTGTTTATTCCGCCTGTAATTCTGGTTCTCAGCCAATGAGGCGACAGCGTCGTCAGCAGATAGTTGCCAACAGATAAATGTAAAGAATCACAAAGAATTGAATTCCATGGAAATTTTTCGTCATTGTAGGGGGGGGATTCACAAACTCAAATGTATATAAATATTATTTTTTATGAAATGCTTATATTTTCTGTTCATCATCACGATTCATAACAGTGTCTGGAATTATTATCTCAGCGGTTGTGTTGTCAGAATCTTGCGTGTCATTGTTTGATTCATTAATCTGTTAAAAATTCTACAAATATAATTAAATACAATTTTATATTACTTAAATATTAATACCGTGTTAGCACTATCATTTTCTTCTACCCTACTGACATCCATATCAATATCAGAATCCTCTAAATCAATATTATTATTTTTAGTTTTATAGTTAGAAATTTTTTATTTTTACATGTATACAGCTGAATACCTTTGACCGATTATTAATGGGAGTAGTTGTATCACTTGACTGTTTGACAATACTATTTGAATCTTCAGAAGGTTGTTATGTAAATAAAATATTTATGCTTTGTTACTTGATATTACATATTTATTTTAATTGAATAACCTCTTCAATTTGGCTTTCTGACTCGCTTTCTTTATCCATGGACTTTTTATTGACTTTTTCACTTGACTTTTTTACGATACTATTTGCATCTTCAGAAGACTGTTAAGTAAATAAAATATTTATGCATTGTTACTTGTTATAGATATTTATTTCAATTGAATTACCTTTCAATTTGGCTTTCAGGCTCGCTTGCTTCATCCATGGATTTCTCATCTCCCATCCCGTCATCTGAAAAAGAACTTTCATCTGCAACCAATGCTTTTAAATCGAGATTTTCCACCGAACGGCAAGTCATTGAACTTTCCTGTAAATATTTATTTTGATGTTATTAAAAGATAGGTTAGAAAAATAAAAAATATTGATATTACTGGTATACTTGACGCTTGATCCTTAAATTGATCATGATTGACTTGCTTGACTTTTGGGTTCAGCATTTTTTCGATTAAAATTTTATGATTTGCCTACACAGAAAACAAAAATATGGTATCCTCAAAATCCTCAAAGCAACAAAAAGATTTTACCCTTTCTGCTAATAATTCAGCTTTAGATCGAGCCAGATCTGATTTCAAGTTCTGTAAAGAAAAGGCAATTCGATTAATGTAATTAAAAAGTTAAAGGTAAAGATTAAAATTAAAACTTACATTAACTTCAACGTTAACTGTCCTTTTATAAGCCATAAATCCTCTAACAAGTTGTTTTTTGGTTAAATTCAGTAACTTTGATTCTGTTAGATCGTTCATTTTAGAACTTTACTAAACTAGCTACTATGTTTTGATGTTATAGTGTACTGTGTTGCCTAATTTTGAAATAATTCTTCGTTAAACTAAATGTTTCATGGCTTATCTAACCATGAAAATCATATAATCATGACCATGCTACGTTATTGTATAACTATGGCTGAAAAATTTCGATGTTTTGCTCTTTTCGTTAACAAATCATGCAGTTAGCGTAAAAGGCGTAATTTGAAATGGTGCCTTCTTTCATGCAGTCATTAAAATTCTGTTGATTAATTTCCCTTAAAATCAATATATGGCTTAAGATAAGAGAAGATAAATCCCTCCTTTGCTTAAATTTTTTTGAATTTTAAGTGAAGTCTGGGTACAATTGATTTCATGTAAAAGAGTAAAAATTTATTTATTGTTCGTAAACCACTGTAACTTGAGAACTTTAAAAACTCTTGAATACTGCTTTAAATATTATTCTTCGTGCTCAGGATCTGAAGCATTTAAGCGCTTTTTCAAAGCGGTCATCAGTTTTCTATATAACATACAGTAAAATGCTACAAACATATCGTGTTGAATCACTATTTAAAAAAAACTTACCTTGCAACAAGCTTCGCCATCACTCATTACACTCATTTCCTCTTGAGTTTCAAGCTGAGGTTGGGGTTTCTTTTTTTATACCATTCCACTGCCTTACTGATACAAAATGGAACAATCATTGGCCCAAATTCTTTACTTATCCAAATAAGCCAAAGAGAAACATTCCATATGATGTCCAGTGAGGATTGTCGATCAGCACACGGGTAATGGGTGTAATTACTTCGTGAATTGCAGCTTCAATCAGGTCGGGTGTTGTGGATAAAGAAACAAGAATTTCGCAAATTACGCGAATTGGTGGCATGTTCTAAAATGTTAAAAATGTAGATTAACATCAACAAATTTGGAAAAAAAATTTAAAATCTAACTTACAAAAGGTGAGTTATTTGCTGAATGGTGGAAACAGTTAATTAAGAAGCAAGTTTTACAATCACGTTTTTCGCAGCAAAAGCACGGTATGCGTAGTTGCCATGCAAAATTGAATATACCCTCATGCTTACAACATGGTAGAAGAGGGGATGGAATTATCGTTTACCAATATTTAAAAAACTTACCTTGAAACAAGCTCCCCTAACACATCACTCATTTCCTCCTGAATTTCAAGCTTAGAAAGGAGATTCTTTGGGGTTTCTCTTTTTTCTTGCGATATATTCCCCTTATTCCCAAATCCCAAATCCAAAAACACATACATTTCAATCCAATTCCTTACGCTGTCCCATGAGGATCGTCGGACATCACATGGGTTATTACTTTTTCAATGGCACCTCAATCGGGTCAGGTGTGGTGGATGATGTGAGACTATCAATTTGACGAATTTGCCGATTTGATGGCATGTTCAAAAATGTTCAAAATGTATGTTAACATTTACAAATGAATAAACTTGATAAATTTTACTTACGAAATGGCGGAGTAATTTGCTGAATTGAAAATGGGGGAAACAGTTTACGACAAATTTTTGCAATTCACTGTTTTCTGAAGTGGAGGAACGAAATATATAGAAAGTAATGTATCCACGAAATTTCGGATATATCCTTTAAAAAGAGTTACTATGCATTAGGATTCAGACTAACCCAACCTTTGTGATTTCGGACTAGATTTGATATATCTTTCCCCATTTAGATGAAAATATTTAGGAGGCTTTTCCTGAGGTCAAGAATACATGAACTTTAATCGTACAGATGAACGATTGATCCATTTTGACCCACTCTTTCTTCGTTAGAAAAAAGCATAAATAATAATAATAATAATAAAAACAAAATAAATTAAGTTTGACAATAAGCATAAAGACATGAACAATGAGTTACAAATAAAACACGTTATCAGCCCCTCCTAGGATTTTTTTGTTTATTTACAGCGATTAACAGCACATTCTCGTCTGCATATTACTTGAAAGTACTGCATTTCGCCCAGCGCAATTATTGGTAAGTTAAAAGTGGAAACATCCACCATGAATACTGAAATTAACACGTTTAAACTAAGTAATAAACTACCTACCATTCTCTGTAAATATCAGTTGGATTTTGAAAAGATTTCCGTGGACTTGGTGAAAATGTCTGCGTTATTTGGGGGAAGAAAATGCAATTTTTTTTCGTGGTTCTTGGTTTTCTCTCTAGAGGGTCAGTTAAGAGTAACTAAAACTTTTTCATGCGGCTGAAGAAACATACGTTTAGTTTTGAAGAAAGCACTTTACTACAAGTAATTATATTAACTCAATTTCATTGAATTGGTGCTATCCGACCTATTAATAGATTCCATATTTACTCCTTTCTGGTGAATGGTCTGCAAGTAGTTGTGAGTCTGCGCTGATGAGTTCAGTACGCTTTGGTTAAAAGTGGTTTCCACAAAAATAAGAAGATGTTGCAGAGAAATCTCTCAAAGATAAACAATTAGCTTAATTAACGGTATATAAGCCAGTAAAAAAATTCTGTGTTTAACATGTACTCTATGGATGTTATTCTTTGTGGGTGGGATGATGCAAAGAGTTTCCAATCAAGAAAAGACGAAGAAATATTGTTGAAAACGTGTTTTATTGTCCCACCTAAACCCAATTCCCACTATTTGCCAAAAATTCTTAAGAGAAGAACATAATTTTATTTAAACTATTGAGAAAACCACTCAAAGGTTTATTTTGACTAATAATTCTTTTTATTTTGATTCTCTTCTAAAGCTCAGCCGAAATACTTTTCGGCACTTTTTGTAGGAATTAATCAGCAAAAATTTAAAATTAGCACCAAATTGGCATATATATTTAAAAAATAAAACCAATTTACCTAGAATATCCTCGGTATGATGGGATCCTTATAAACGGGCAACAAAAGAAACGTTTTTATTTTTTTGGAATTTAAGATATCACAAATCATAAATTAGGATATGTAATTTCCTCTACCAAAATAAATTCTAAGCAATTTTCAATTCTAAAATACAACAAGTAAAGTAAAATTGGATCCTCAATAATGAAACTGCAGCAAAGAATCTTACCAATGCTACCGTGTAATGCTCCGTTTGATATTTCAAAAATTTTCCAAGGTTGACATTCAAATTTCAAAACATTGTCTTCTGTCTTGGATAAATTAGCTCGCTATCAATGGATTTAGACTAAGGACTAACCAATTAAGGTAAAATTGAAAAAAGAAAAAAAAAATTATTTTGAAAATGCTAAAATGCATTTAAATTTACGAAATAAGGAAAAAAGTTGCAAAATCAATCGTAAGATTGATCTAAGATGCAAATCAGAACGTAAATATGTTAAGAGAGCGAAACCATTTTTAAATTTTTTCTGATATTTGTGGGAATTCTAAAAACTTAAACAATTTTCTTATCCGATTACGTTTAATAAAAAAATTCTAAAATTAGCTTGAACATGAACAAGGTAAATGTTGTTTAATTTTCTAATGAATAAAATACTAAAGAATTTTTTTTGTTGGTTGATATGGAGCCGTTTTTAAATTAGGTAACGAAAATTGTCGAGTTCTTTTTACCGCCCCCTTGTAACACCTTGTCACCAATTTTTTTTTGTTATTTAGTGATGTGGTGTAAGCAATATTGCTACTGAATGGGTAAAATAGTAACACTAGACTAATTTCACCATTACAGAAGAGTGTAATTTTCATAAGGTTAAGATAAGCGTAACTTTTAAAAGTTACTTTTCTTCGTGAAACTGTATTTTTTCGCTTGCTTTCTTAAGCTTTCTTAGAACATAAGGTTATCTTAGCGATAGTAGCCATCCTTGGAAAGTGCCTTTTCCATCTAAAGTGCACAAATTATTATCAGTGTTATCGGGAATATATTAAACAAAGGCATCTAGTGCGATGTTCAGTTTAGTGAACGAAGTTACGGCAGCCGACTTTCAAATGTAAGTACTTCGTTGCATGATGAACAAAATCCATGGCTTTAAAGAGTATCTAAATTAAAGCTCTTGAAGCATGTAGTAATACTGCAAGAACAATTTGTTGTAGGATGAAATTTAAATAATTTTAAATTTTTTTTAAAATAGATATGATTACTTGTAATGGTGCTATAATTTTCTTTTGATGCGCAAAATGCATTATTGATTGAGCAAATGATGGAATTTTAGATTGATTACTTTTCGCAGTAATTATTTTCAAGAAAATATTTAGTTATATACAAACACACAGGCCAGAGTTTTCTAAACTTGAAAGTTCAATTTCACGTTTAGAGACAATAATTTTTTAATTCTAATTGATTAGTTTTGCTGGAGTACAAATTATTCAAATTTTTTCTTCTTCGACTGACTACAATAATTTTTTTTATTTAAAGTTGCTGTCAACAAATAAGGTCATAAATCTGTCGTTACTAAAAATATGGATATCACAACCAAAATGGTCAATCAGCTTTGACTTAATGGATTTAGAAGAAATGTCGCGCCGTAGTAGATCCAAATGTCGACAGAGTTTGGTCGTCCCAAAACGGACATTATTGTGATATGAAATTTTTGGGGAAAGAGAAAAGGGGAAAATCGGATCACTTATCCTAATACTACATCTACTACTGATGCTTCACTAATTCCGCTTTGTCACAACCTGGTCTGTTTTGAAATTTTTGATTGCAAATTCAAACAAAAATGTAAATGTAATTTAAAAAATTCTTGTTTTAGCAGTTAGTAACTATTTACAGATTTTTTAATTGCAACAATTTTATTGTGATAGTGTAGGATAAGTATAAAATACTCTATTATATATATATACTCTATATATACAAAGAAAAGAATATTACGGCATAGAGAGTAGACTAGGGTACAGTGATATTTGGAGTAAAACAAAAGAAAAACAAAATTAGATAGGATACATGTGAGAGGAGTGAAACGGAGTATCAAATCATGCATTCGTCATAGGTTATTTTAGGCGCTGAGTTTTTATCGTGAAAAAGTTTTGGCGGGCTTGAAGAAGAAATTTGGATTGGGTGAAGACGACAGGTTTAGGGGGCCAAGTAATCTTTAGTTGGAGGACTACGCGGATAAGAGGCTCTTGATTATGGAAAAATTGGGACATCTGAGTACAAAGTGTTCAACCGTTTCCTCTTCGGAAAGACAAAGTGGCGAAGAAACATGTTTGAAGTGATAGCCGTTTAAACGACAGTGGCCAGTAAGGAGTTGATTAGTCTGGTAGGAAAGGGAATTGGTGTTGAGAATTATTGCACTGGCTGCTGTGGGGAACAAAGGCCCGCTCATACTTTCAAGCTTTCATGGACTTCCACACATCTCTCCATATAGTGTTGATTTAGTTGAGAATCACATCTTTTGCATATGATTTTGTCATCGGCAGGGATGGGTGATGAAAGGACCAGCATTGGGCGGCACTTTTAGCAATAGAGTTGCCATATCATTCCCAGGGTGGCCAGAGTGGCTCGGGATAAAAAAAATATATATTTGTGCAGTGTGTAGTGGTTGTTGGGAGGATTTAGTGGACGCGGATGGAGTAGAAGCAGCAAGTGCGGATTTGGAGTCGGAAGAGATTTCGTAGTTTTGAGAGGGAAGTGGGCGTGTTGAGACAATCCAGTCTAGGGCGGCAAGGATTGCAAGGCCTTCTGCTTGAAAGAGTGTATTGTGGCGAGGTAGGGACCCAGAGAGCGAATGCTTTAGTTCGGATGTCAAGCAGATAAGGGCAGAATAGCCAGCCCCATTTTTGCGTATGGAGCCATCTGTGACTGTTAAGATTCGGGTTGTCGAAGGATCGACAGAGGTGATTGTTGTCGAGGAAGCCGATTGAATTTCCAGCGGATGGTTTCTATTCCAAGGTAGTATCTCTGGAAGTTGGATACATTTAGCTCGGTCGTAAGGGATACCCAGCTTAGTTGCAGAAATAGCATTGGCAGCTTTTATAGAGGCTGATTTGGAGAACTTTTTTGTCCTTAAATTCAAGATATCTGATGGTGGTGAGCTCTAAGACTCTGTAATCAAGTGGCATGATTCCTGACATCATTAGCAAGGATTCAGTTTAAGATGTGCGAAAGGCGCGTAGCATTTGAATTGCATATCTTCTTTGCGCACTACGTAGGATTTTTTTGGTAGATTTAAAAGTTGCTCTTTTAGCCCATATTGAGCAGCCATACAGAATGGTGGGTTCAACAATAAGTTTGCAAAGGATTTCCAATCGGACACGATTTAGGCCCCAGTGAGGAATAAGCAGTGGCGCATTGAGTAGAATAAGCGAGTTGCAGAGGTACATTTTAGCTCAATGTGCCTTTTCCAACTGAGAAGATTGTCATTAAGAAAGCCGAGAAAGGTAGTGCTGGTGAAAGGGAAGATGGTTGTTCCTTGTAGAGTTAAAGAGAGATTGTCTGGGATCAGACGATTGCTCCGACGAAAATCGAAAATCAGAAAGATTATGTTAGGGGAATTGATCAGAAATTTTATGGAGAAAAGCCAGTCTATGACTGCCGTGCATGCGATATTTAGTCTGGTTGTTGCCGTGGTTGGATCAGAGTGGCTGCAGGCGATATTTAAATCATCGGCGTAGGCAGATATAAAAACAGGGAAAGGAAGAAAGGATGTAGAAGACATCATCAATTAGAGTAATCCAAAGAAACGCTGAGAGGATTCCATCACCTTGGAGGCAACCAGTGGAAATGTCTGTTTCACGGCCCTCGATGTTGATCTGAGCTTTCCCATTACCAAGATAGTCTCCGATGATGCGAAGAAGGTATAGCGGGCAGTTCTTTTTTATGAGTGCGGCTATTATTGCAGGGTGCCATGCTGAGTTGAACGCTGCCTTTATGTCGACAAAAGCGCTTGCAGTAAATTCTTTTTTTCGAAAAGTGGGTCTCGATGTGATGAACCAAATTGTTAGCGGCTGTTTCGGTGGAGCAAACTTCTCTGAAACCGTGTTGCCCTTGGTTGAACCAATTTCCTTCAGTAGTGATCCATTTCAGTCTAGAGAGGATGATACGTTCAAATATTTTTGAGAAAGAAGGGATAACGCTGATTGGACGATAGTTTTCAAGTAGTTCATAGTTGGATTTGTTCAGTTTCTGAATTATGGTGATTTTAGCGATTTTCAAGGATGAAGGGAACCAACCGTTTGAGAGGGAAACGTTAAGCATCTTCAGAAGAAAATGATCATAACATGGGTGGGTAGCAAGAATTAGCGAAGATGATAATTGGTCGATTCCGGTGGAATTTGTAGGTTTTGGTGGAGATGGCGGGACTCTAGCTCGTACATTGTGATTGGACGAGTATGACATATTGGATGAGAAAGAATAACGTCGTTTTTTAAATTAGGGATGTATGGCAGTCGGATGAGGGTAGAGCGGGTTTAAAAAAGTGGCAGGCGAAAGCTTTAGCAATGTCGACCGGAGAATTCACGATGTTGCCGTCTACTTACAGAGAGGAGAAATTGCTGCTGCGATTATCTTTTCTCACTAGGTAGTGGAGTGATGTTTGAAGATCGTTGTTCATATCGTTTGTGCAGAAACTTTCCCACGTTTCCTCTTTTCGGGTCCTTATGAGACGTTGAAATTTGGCAGCTTCACCCTTGAAGAGCATTTTGATTCGTTGATCTGGAAAGTAAAAGACGCTGTGTTTTTTGTTTGTTTTTACGCCATCTCCTATAGGCTTGTCTCATCCGCAGTCTGAGGCGCTGCATGCCTTACTTGGCAATGAAAATCATGGCGGTGTTACTGAAAATGAGTTGCAAAAGGAACCTCTGGCCTGGTTGCTTGCTACGGAATACTCGATCATTTCAATCGAACTAGATCCGGATAACCTTACGGCAAGTCCCTAGCCTTAGCAGCATCAACATAAACCCCTGAGAAAACAGTCAACACTGTCGCTGCGATGAAGAATATAGATGCCAAATAGATAAAAAGTCTTGAGAACTTGTCTTTCCTTCAGAACTGCCGGCTAGCGCTAGTTACGTCCTAATTTGATAAAAATGAATTGGGAATTATAAACCTTGGCAAAGAGAAGTACTACCTCGCTTTAAATGACGTCTGATGCCTGTTGGCTGCGCTCAACAACCTGGCGTTGATTTTGAAGACACATTTTCCCAAGTTCCCGAATCGAGTTTTTTCTTATATTTATGTCAATCGTGGCTATCGAATATAGGGTGATGCCGTACTTCTCAAAAGGGCTCCATGGTACTAAACAACCACCAATTTTATGGAACAAAACCCATAATGGAAAACTGGAAGCAGCAGACTTCCAGCCGTTGATGGATACAGTGTCTATATTCGTTTTAAAGGATACGAGGTTTCACTACCTATTGTGGACAACATGGCAAGTGAATTCGAGATTCGCAACCTTCCACCTACCCAATTTCTCCCCGTTACACGGAACGTGAAAGACCAAATAATCAAATTTTCGTTTCGTAAAGATTCATCATTCTAACTCTACTCAAGAAACATAAAATGAGAAGTCCTAACGACCACTGACCCAAACTCCCGCCTCAATGCGTCATAATGTTTCCAACTAGTGAGAGGGAGAGGCTATGGAACTATAGAACGAAAGTCCCATAAAAAATCGGTAGTTGAAGCCCTTTTGTATCTTACAAATGCTACACGCCAGGAAATAACACATTCCGTTGGCCAAGTAGCGAAGTACTGTTCAAATCCGCAACCAGCGCAACGGAGAGCAGTTAAAAGATTATTGGTCTATCTAAAGGGAACCTGTTATCAGGGAATACAGTAATGGCTATTGACGAAAAAGGACTACATGTTTTCGTTTGTGGGATCTCTGTAACAATAAAATCAAGAGAAAATGCACTTTTAGTTTGCTAAATGCAAATCGCACTTGTTAAGCAATTCCTGATTGTTTTGTGTTTTAGTTTAGTGCATGGTAATGAAAGTCGACGAACATCGTTTCCCATTCATACGATGAATCTTAATTATCCCACGATTCACTTGGCAAAAGAAAACAAAAATGTTTACTGCTTCTTTCATCCCACGAAATCCCGGACCGAATTTACAGATTTGTAGCATATTTGCCACATATTATTTCACAAAATATATTGCAATATGAACACTCTTGCAACTCTTAGTCTTTTGAACTTATTAAAAAATCACTTTCGATTCCATTGAACATTAAAAAACTGAAAACCCGAATTTTAGAAGAAACGGCACGTCTACTCTTTAACTAAGTAAAAAAAATCTTGATTATTATTGATCTTTGTAATTTTTTTACAGCTCAGTGCTTCCATTTTAAGAAAATAACTGTAAGTAATAAAACAAATCTCATATTTATAATTGGTCATAATGAATTTTTTTACAGCTCGATGTTCCCACAAAAAGAAAACTTTTGAACCATCGAATTTATTTGGGCTGAAGAAGAAACCACAGGTGAAACTGATGAAACATAGAAAAATTGAATTTAGAAAACGGCTGTTTATTGTCTGATTAATTGAAGAAAAGTCGTATCATAATGTTATTATTTGATGCACCTGTAAAGAATGCCTGAGAGATAAAAAACGCTTGAAACCAGCAAGCTGCTGGAGCGAGAGCGAGGCGATGTCTGCTGTTGTGTAGAACAGAGATAGCTGCTGAAAATAATGGGGTGAGAGAGGGGTGCAGGGAGAGGGGTGCAACATTGAACAATACAAAAATATATGTGAGTGAAAAAAGTAAGCCAATTATTGCGATGGGTTCTGTTTATATATAGTCATTACTATGGCAAAAACTCTTTTGGGGTATTCTTTGGATGTCTGAACATCCCAATTTGGTCACGTCAAGATGATGAAAAAACGAAAGAAGGATAAAAAAACTGATTTCCTATGGGCATTCCATATTCGCAAATTTTGGGCTAACTGTCTTGTACCATGAATTATCAATTAGGACGTCCTTTGGATAATGAATCGGACATAATTTGGTACTTAAAACGCGTATGTCCCCAAAATATGTTATTGGAAAATCCTATAGATGTCATATTGTTACACTTTCGAGACCAACCTTTCTCACTTAGATTAGAGGGCAATAATTGGAAATCCGATGGATGACTAAACAGGCCAGGTAGGGATATAACATTATGAATGTATCGAAAATGTTTCGAAAAGGTCTAACCTTGTACCTGGCAGGAATGTGGTTTTATAGAATATATTCATCCGCCATCAATAAAAGTATAGACAAAACAGCAAAGAAGTTTGCAATAGATTTTATTAAAGATATCACTTTGAACATCAATAAAGGAGAAACGTATCAAAATCCATTAATTGGATTTTTTAAGAGAATTCGAAAAGCGGGATATTCAGCAAGTTTCTTTGTTTTTCTTTGAAATTCTAACGGTATATACAGCAAGCAATCTAAACAAGTTTACAAGCGTGTTACAGCCACAGCTTGTGCTCCGCAAATCCACTTCTTTACCATTTTTTCTACTTCTAGGCGTGTATGTAGTGTAGTGAATGTATTATTATGTATTATATATGATTACGTTTGTATTATTATATGATTACCCCTTTTGATCAATAAAACATGCAAGACGTTTCTACTAAAACAACCATGGAAAAAAAAGAACGTGATGTTTGTCTCAACAAGAGATGCAACCATGTTAATGTTTTGGTGACCATCATCAATCATCCTTCTATAAACAAGAACATTTTGGAGGCTGGTGGTGTGTCTAAAATTGCTCATTAGAAATCACAGATTGTGTAATTGTTTTTTTTGTAGTATTTCCGCCTGTTCCTGTGGAAAAAGAAATTGAATTCTCATATGGTGATGTTCGCTATAAAAATAAGGAAGTTGGTGGATACATCGTCACATTTTGCAAGGACACTATTGATGTACAAAGGTCCTGGCATAGATGACCAACCTGGTGACCCCAGTAGACAATCTGGGGGTTGCCGGCCCTGTTGGACAACACGGTGGCCCTGGCAAGGATGGATTCTCCGATGGACCAGGAGCCCCAAACAAAGATGGACTTGTTTCCCAGGTGAATGAATTTTCCCTGAAACTCCCCCTTTTAGTTTTCCATTATCACTGTAATGTCTGAGCTTAAAAAATCATTTTGTATTTAAGGCGCTACCGGACAACCCGGCAAATCAGGCAAATGTGGTCTTAACGGAGGCCCCGGCGCTGAGAAGGATGCCCTAGAGACCATGCTTGCAATAGGTTTTACAAACAAAGGTGGTTGGCTTGCCACACTATTGGGAGTTAAAGGCGAAGACATTGAACATCATGTAAATTGCTCTTCTACACCAAGAATTACGAAAAGAACATGTTTTGAACTTGAACACTGCACTGATTGGTTAGTAAATATGTATCCCCATTTTTCCATAGGATGCCTTTGAGAAAAAGGAGGAAACAAAGGACTATCCTATATGCGTAGTTGACCACGACGACAAGACACGTTTTTCACATGGCAGCACCAACGACTGGTAAGTTGAAATATTTTGACTTGTCCGCAGCCCTGGCAACTACAACTGATCAGATTGTACAGCTCCAATTGGTGTCTGTCCCTGCCCACCCGGGCCCGTAATCCGACACCAGAAACCAGATTATGATCCCCATTTATCCGGTTGAAATACCGGATCGATTATTAAAAAAACAGCTAAAACTGACTCAACAGCTGTTCGTCTGCATTGTTTGGGGCCTTAATTAGGCTCCTCCCACCAAAGATGGCTGAACAGCCAAATTTGGGAAGGAGGAGCCTAATACAACTTTGCACTTAAATATCTCGCGAAATAAATTTTTTCGAGGTAACAAACTTTTCGAAAAAATTATCCCCGTGAAAAATTACTTCAGGCTAAATAAAAATAATTTTTTTTATTTTACGTGCGTGTACCCTATTGCTGTAAACCAAGGGAGCGGCCATTGATGGAAGAGATTAATGGCGGGGTAATATGGTTTGTAGGTTTTCGCTGATTTATATCTGTTTTCGTTGTTGGATGATATGGCAAGCCGTTCTTGCCACATTTCTCAGGTTTTAAATGGGTAATGATTGTCCTTATGTTAATCAGCTGTTAAAGCCACCATTGTTACATATATGCTGATAAACAGTTACAATTATAATCCTATGAAAACAAAAATTTGAAACTGTAAAATTTAAACAATTATTAAAATTACGATATGACTTGCAAGATGTTTACTGATTCCTTCATTCTGGTTATTGCTGACACACACCTACTCATATGAGAATTGAAAAGCATTCGTACAAAACTTAGGTGAATCGGAGACGACCGACGCTAGCGATGCTCCCGCTCGGCAGCAATAGATTCTCTTATTGTGTGATTAAACAATAACTCTACAAAAATTCCATCAGAAAGTTAATCGTTCTGGGTTCCAATTCAACTTCATAATCTAAAGGTTTTGTATGTTCACAACCTGTGGTTGTATACCTTCAGTATGCAGTAAATATGATTTAATCTCGATTGCCCCTGTGGGGGACTAATACTATATTGTCCACAATTTTTACATTAATTTTTTGGTCTCAAGCTAACAAATTTAAGAATTTTTATTCTACTTAGCTTTTAAAAGCTAATTCGTCTATAATTATCATTGAAATGTCGAGAAAATACGATGTGAAGAGTCTCTTTGGATTAATCTGGCAACTCTGACATGTGTGCTTAACATTGTTTGTGTTAAGGGACGCGTAGAAATGTCCGGTAGAGGGCCGCTAAAGGCGAAGGAAGAAACTTTTATTCCGGCTAGCACCGGCATTCAGAGAGGTTCTCTTTCATGTTCGTGCATTTTTGATCGTATGTAACCAGATATCATACTGGTTTTTAAGTCGCTCATTTTTCTGAATCTAGCGATGACCTAGATAACTTTGTTTTTTCTCCTATACGAAAACTTTTTTAAACTTATAGTTTAAAATATTAAAATTGAGGCTAGGGATAAGTGAGACGAGGAAATGGTATAAAAAATAAAAATACATAAGAGTAATTTGGCTAGCGCAACAGTTGCCAATCCAAAAACACCTTCAGCCATGTACAGGCCCCACTTTGCAATTTGGTGATAAAAATCATCACCTTCCGATAGCTGGGAGCTAGCCATTAGCTGGTGGCTGATGGCCAAGGGGTTCTTGGTTTTTTAAAGCCAATTGGGGCGCTCTGGTGCTCGCAGAAACAGGGGTTACAGCGTACACCAGTTGCTGGCCCACCAGCTTCACCCGAAGAACTGTGATCACGTCCCCCTTCCTCATCATGCGGATGTTTCGAAGACTTCTTGTTACCTGCACGAGAAAAAAAAGATTTTAAAATTTAAAAAAAAAATTCTGTACGTCTTATCCCAGGATGAAAAAAACACTTGAAAGCAATGAAGCTGCTTGAACCAATAAAAAAGAAGAAAAGAAACAAGAGAGTGGAAATTTTTGTATTGGCAAATAGTAAACCACTCACTGAATGTAAACAAAAAACTGAATGTTCAATCTTGATTACTCTTTGTTCCCTGGGATGCAGCTAGCGCATCCAACTTTTGCTTCAAAGATAGCAGAATTTTCCTATATAAAACAGGAAAATAATAATAAAACATAATGTTGAATCACTGTTTTGAAGAACTTACGATGCAACCTGATCAACTTCACCAACTCAACTGGTTCTTAGGCATTGCATTCAGAAGGGTGGGTCTGAAGTTCCGAGCAACAAAGATGTAAACTACTTGCTTGTAATAAACTGCTGTCCATTTTGCCGAAATGTTGTCTATTGTTATCTGTACGTCAGCAATGAAGCTGCTTAAAACCAATAAAGAGAAGAAAAGAAACAAGAGTGGAAATTTTTTTTATTTATAGTAAACCACTGAATGTAATACAAAACCAATGTTCAATCTTGATATTACTCCTTTTTCCCTTTGGAAGCAATTAGAGCATCCAATTTCTGGTCCAAAGATTGCAGGATTTTGCTATAAAAAAAGGAAAATGTTAAAAACACATATTGTTGAAATACTGTAATGAAAAACTTACGTTGCAATCTGATCAGCTAACTGGCTTTGGCTGTCCACCTGATCTGCCGCTTCCAAAACACTTTGTCCATGCTCTGGTTTCTTCTTCTTGTGCCACTCATTTGCCTTTCTCATGCAGAAATAGATAATTGGGGGCCCAAATTTGTACCCCATCCAAATGAGGCAGAAGAAAAAAGTCCCATATGCTGTCCAGTGAACGTCAAGATCCTCTTTCAACAACGCACTGGTAATGGGCTTCATTACACCATGAAAAATAGCTTCCTTAATTTCGTCAATCGTTGTGGTTAAGGGAATCGGTGCCATAGTCTAAAATTTTCAAAATTTAGATAAACATTAACTGGAAAGATTTAAAATTGAACTTACGAGTGATTCTGATAGAGCAGATTGTGGAAACACGAAACAGTTGATTAGAATCAATTTCTGCAGTTTTTCGCGCCAAAAATATGAATGACATGAATCTGAAATTTTCATCTGCGCTTGGAACCCAACAACTGATTTATTGGCTTCTGGCTCTGGCGATAGTACTGCCAGAATTTGGAACATGAATGACAACTCGTCTTCACCAACTCAACTTGTTCTTAGGCATTGCATTCAGAAGGGTGTAACTGAAGTTCCGAGCAACAAAGATGTAAACTGCTTGCTTGTAAACTGCTGTCCATTATGCCGAAATGTTGTCTATTGTTACTTTGTTAGCTGTACGCCAGCAATGAAACTGCTTGAACCAATAAAAAAGAAGGAATAAAACAAGAGAGTGGAAATTTTTTTATTGGCAAATTGTAAACCACTCACTGAATGTAACAAAAGTGAATTTTCAATCTTGTTTGCTGTTAGTTCCCTGGGATGCAGCTAGCACATCCAACTTTTGGTTCAAAGATTGAAGGATCTTGCTATATAAAACAGGAAATTGTTAAAAACACATATTGTTGAATGACTGTAATGAAAAACTTACGTTGCAATCTGATCAGCTAACTGTGTCTGGCTGTCCACCTGATCTGCCAATTCCAATACACTTTGTTCAGACTGCGGTTTCTTCTTTTTCTTGTCGTGGCACTCAGTGGCCTTTTTCATGCAGTAATAGAACATCCTGGGCCCAAAGTTGTAACCCATCCACACAAGGCAGAAGAAAACAGTCCCGTAAGATGTCCAGTGCACGTGAGGATCATCCTTAAACAGCGCTGTTTAAGTGTTTGGCTTTATTGGCTCTATAGCTCTAGTTTTTCAAACATTTCAAATTTTTAGAAAAACAAATTAATTAATTACGAGCTGCTGGAATTATTCCAGCAGCGTAAAGTTGCTTGGCAAATTCAAAAAAAGCCAAGTTCCGTGCATCACGTTTTTTTTGTTTCAGTTTTGTCTACGGGAATTCTATCTAAAGAAATAAAAAAAACTTAGAAATTTTTTTTTTAATTTTTAAAATCCTATTACCTCTTCCATAACGGGGATACTGCAGGCTGCAGTTGTATCTTCCCTCTTCTCCTGTTGGAGAGAAAACAAAATTTCTAGCGCATAGATGCTGTTTCACTAGACAACGTGCATTATGCAGAGTGTAGTGCCCCCATCTCCCAGCATCCAGTCTGTCGACATAAGCCTGGAAATCTGGGCCCCTACGTCCGTTTAGGGTCACCACTCCTAAATCAATCAGGTGATTCATGAAAATAGTCGCAGCTTCTCTTTTGTTGTCATCAACGTAATTATCATTGGATAAGTATCGGGCCACAAAGGGATCACCTGAAAAAAATGGGAAATAAACAATAAATAACACGAATAATATAAAATATAAAAGTTACTAACCGGGAACGGAAACTGTTGTTCGATATCCATTTTCCGTTGCCACACTCAATACAATGGCCGATGTCCCAACTTGTTGCGTCAAGAAGTTAAACATGTCATATTTGACCTGCATATAACATGCTAATCTAGGCCCACGTTGACCAACTTGAGGTTCTCCAGGAGGAGCGACAGCCGGTTGTGGCTGACCGTGACCGACAAGACGTGGCTCCATAGCAGCGGCAGCGGCAATGGGCATACTCCGCCCGACTTGAGGTGGTCCAGGAGAAGCGGGAATCGGTACTGGCTGACTCCGACCGACAAGACGTGGCTCCATAGCAGTGGCAGCGGCAATGGGCATACTCCGCCCAACTTGAGGTGGTCCAGGAGGAGCGGGAATCGGTACTGGCCGACTCCGACCGACAAAACGTGGCTCCATAGCAGCGGCAGCGGCAATGGGCATACTCCGCCCGACTCGAGGTGGTCCAGGAGGAGCGGGAATCAGTACTGGCCGACTCCGACCGACAAGACGTGGCTCCATAGCAGCGGCAGTGGCAATGGGCATACTCCGCCCGACTTGAGGTGGTCCAGGAGAAGCGGGAATCGGTACTGGCCGACTCCTACCGACAAGACGTGGCTCCATTGCAGCGTCAGCGGCAATGGGCATACTCCGCCCGACTTGAGGTGGTCCAGGAGGAGCGCCAGCCGGTTGTGGCCGAACGTGACCGAGAAGAGGGGGCGCTATAGCAGCAGAAGCGGCACCGACTTGAGGTGCTCCAGGAGTAGTGGCAGCCGGTTGTGGTCGACAACTGGTCATTGGCTTTATTACATCTTGAGAAATTGCTTCTTCTATTTCGTCGGACATTGTGGTTAAATGAATTGGTGGCATTTTCTAAAACTAAAAAGGTTTAAACTTTAGATAAACATTAACAAATTTGAAAAATTGAAAATTTAATTTACGAAATGGTGAGTGATTGAAAAGCTGATTGTGGAAACAGTTGATTAGAATCAATTTTTGCAAAGTTTACTAGATGGCGTTGCTTTTCCATAATAAACGCAGACGTCAGCTCCAGTTACGGGCCCGCCCTGATTCAACAGTGCTACTAGAATTAGGTTTTCCGCCCAATAGTTATAATAGTTCCATTGGAACACAGATTGATATCACTCGAGATCTCCTAAATTAAATTTAGCGTTAAAGTCTGCCGATAGCATAATGCAAAATATAGGAAGCATTTTCATGGTATTTTTTGGCAATAAATCAATCCCATAATGTCCGGAACAAAATAGTAACAATTATTTTGTTATTTCAACAGGGAATTGTTGTTCAAAAGCGAGAAAGCAGGCCAACACCTTCAGGAGAAAACCAAGAATTTTTCACTAATCAAGAGTTTCACCCTATGCTATACAAGCAACATGAATCCATCCGTTCATTGAGTTGAGTTGAGCATCCAAGTGCTTTTTCAAAGATGTCACAATTTTCCTATATAAAACAGGAAAATGTTAAAAAACATATCGTTGACTGACTGTTTTAAAAAACTTACCTATAGCAACCTGCTCCGCCAACACATCTACCATTTCCCCTAGAGTTTCAGCAGGTTGGGATTTCTTTTTGATTTTGTTATGCCATTCCGTTGCCTTTTCCATACAGTAGTAAAAAATCCTTGGCCCAAACTCTTTCCCCATCCAAAGAAGGCAAAAAAAAACATCCCATACGATGTTCAGTGAGGATTTTTTATCAGCATCCCAGTAATGGGTTTGATGACATCTTGAATTGCAGTTTCAATCGGGTCGGACGTTGTGGTTAAGGGATCAAGAATTTCGCGAATTGGTGGCATATTCTAAAATGTTTTAACTGTAGATTAATATTTACAAATTTTGAAAAATTGAAAATTTAACTTACGAAATGGTGAGTTAGTTGCTGATTGTGGAAACAGTTTATTAAGAATCAATTTTTGCAATCACGTTTTTCGCGCCAAAAACATAGTATGCATAATTGCCATGCAAAATTGAATATACCCTCATGCTTACAACATGAGGGTATAAAACCTAACACATCACTCATTTCCTCCTGAATTTCAAGCTTAGAAAGGAGATTCTTCGGGGGTTTCTCTTTCTTCTTGTGATACATTCCCCTGACTCCCTAACCCCAAATCCAAAAACACATCCATTTCCATCCAATTCCTTACGCTGTCCCATGAGGATCGTCGGACATTACATTGGTTATTACCTTTTCAATTGCACCTCAATAGGTTCAGGTGTGGTGGATGATATGAGACTATCAATTTGACGAATTTACCGATTTGATGGCATGTTCAAAAATGTTCAAAATGTATGTTAACATTTACAAATGAATAAACTTGTTAAATTTTACTTACGAAATGGCGGAGTAATTTGCTGAATTGAAAATGGGGGAAACAGTTTACGAACAATTTTTGCAATTCACTGTTTTCTGAAGCGGTGGAACGAAATATATTGAAAGTACTTATGTATCCACGAAATTTCGGATATATCCTTTACTAAGAGTAACTATGCATTAGGATTCAGACTAACCAAACCTTTGTGATTTAGGACTAGATTTGATATACCTTTCCCCGTTTAGATGAAAATCTATAAGCTATCAAAGGATGCAGACTAAGGACTAACCGATTAAGGTAAAATTGAAATAAGAAAAAAAATTATTTTGAATCTGCTAAATTACATTTTAATTTACGAAATAAGGAAAAAAGTCGCAAAATCTTTCGTAAGATTGATCAAAGATGCAAATCAGAACGTGTATCATATGTTTAGAGAGCAAAACCATTTTTTTAAATTTTTCTCTGATATTTAAGGGAATTCTAAAAACTTTAACAATTTTCTTATCCGATTGCGTTTCATAAAAAAATATTCTAAAAAAATTAGCTTGAAAATGAACAAGGTAAGTGTTGTTTAATTTTCTAATGAATCATATACCAAAGAATTTTTTTGTTGGTTGATATGGAGCCGTTTTTAAATTAGGTAACGAATATTGTCGAGTTTATTTACCGCCCCCTTGTAACACCTTGTCACCAAAGACAACAAAAATTGTTTTAAGGGGGTGGGGTGGGTCACCCCCCCCCCCCCTTAAAACAATTTTTGTGATGTCGTGTTTTATTTAGTGATGTGGTGTAAGCAATATTGCTACTGAATGGGTAAAATAGTAACACTAGACTAATTTCATTATTACAGAAGAGTGTAATTTTCATAAGGTTAAGATAAGCATAACTTTTAAAAGTTACTTTTCTTCGTGAAACTATGTTTTTTTGCTTTCTTTCTTAAGCTTTCTTAGCACATAAGGTTATCGTAGCGATAGTAGCCATCCTTGGGAAGTGCCCTTTCAATCTAAAGTGCACAAATTATGATCAGTGTTATCGGGAATATATTAAACAAAGGCATCTTGCGCGATGTTCAGTTTAGTGAACGAAGTTACGGCAGCCGATTTTCAAATGTAAGTACTTCGTTGCATGATGAACAAAATCCATGGCTTTAAAGATTATCTAAATTAAAGCTCTTGAAGCATGTAGTAATACTGCAAAAACAATTTGTTGTAGGATGAAATTTAAATAATTTTAAAAATTTTAAAAATAGATATGATTACTTGTAATGGTGCCATAATTTTCTTTGGATACGCAAAATGCATTATTGATTGAGCAAATGATGGAATTTTAGATTGATTACTTTTCGCAGTAATTATTTTCAAGAAAATATTAAGTTATATACAAGCACACAGGCCAGAGTTTTCTTAACCTAAAAGTTCAATTTCAAGTTTAGAGACAATAATTTATAATTCTAATTGATTAGTTTTGCTGAAGTACAAGTTATTCAAATTTTTTCTTCTTCGGCAGACTACAATTAATTTTTTTTCTTATTTGAAGTTGCTGTCAACAAATAAGGTCATAAATCCGTCGTTTCTAAAAATATGGATATCACAACCAAAATGGTCAATCAACTTTGACTTAAGGGATTTAGAAGAAATGTTGCGCCGTAGTCCAAATGTCGACAGAGTTTGGCCGTCCCAACGTCCAACGTCCCAACGGACATTATAGTGATATGAAATTTTTGGGGAAAGAGAAAAGGGGAAAATCGTATCACTTATCCTAATACTACATCTACTACTGATGCTTCACTAATTCCGCTTTGTCAAAACCTGGTTTGTTGTGAAATTTTTGATTGCAAATTCAAACAAAAATGTAAATTTAATTATAAAAATTCTTGTTTTAGCAGTTAGTAACTATGTACAGATTTATTAATTGCAACAATTTTATTGTGATAGTCAAGGTTAAGTATAAAATACTCGGAGTATCAAATCGTGCATTCGTCATAGGTTACTTAAGGCGCTGAGTTTTTTTCGTGAAAAAGTTTTGACGGGCTTGAAGAAGAAGTTTGTATTGAGTGAAGACGTAGAGTTTAGGGGGCCAAGTAAGCTTTAGTTGGAGGACTGCGTGGATAAGAGGCTAGCGATGTATGGAAAAATTGGGGCATCTGAGTACAAAGTGTTCAACCATTTCATGTTCGGAAAGACAAGAGCAAAGCGACGAAGAAACATGTTTGAAGCGATAGCCGTTTAAACGACAGTAGCCAGTAAGGAGTTGATTAGTCTGGTAGGAAAGGGAATTGGTGTTGAGAATTATTGCACTGGCTGCTGTGGGGAAAAAAGGCCCACACCGACTTTCCAGCTTTCATGGACTTCCACTCATCTCCCCATAGAGTGTTGATGTAGTTGAGAATCACATCTTTTGCATATGATTTTGTCATCGGAAGGGATGGGTGATGAGAGGACCAGCTTCGGGTGGCACTTTTAGCAATAGAGTCTGCCATATAATTCCCAGGAAGACCAGAGTGGCTCGGGATAAAAAAAATGATATTTGTGCAGTGTGTAGCCAAGATTTTTACTATAGAAGAGAATGGTTGGGAGGATTTAGTGGACGCGGATAGAGTAGAAGCAGCAAGTGCGGATTTAGAGTCGAAAGAGATTTCGTAGTTTTGAGAGGGAAGTGGGCGTGTTGAGAAGATCCAGTCTAGGGCGGCAAGGATTGAAAAGCCTTCTGCTTGAAAGATTGTAGTGTGGCGAGGTAGGGAACCAGAGAGCGAATTGCTTTAGTTCGGATGTAAAGCAGATAAGGGCAGAATAGCCAGCCCCCTTTTTGCGTATGGAGCCATCTGTGACTGAAGATTCGGGTTGTCGAAGGATCGGCAGAGGTGAGTGTTGTCGAGGAAACCGATTGAATTTCCTGCGGGTCGTTTCTATTCCAAGGAAGTATCTCTGGAAGGTGGATACATTTAGGTCGGTCGTAAGGGATGTCCAGCTTAGTTGCAGAAATAGCATTGGCAGCTATTATAGAGGCTGATTTGGAGAAATTGTTTTTTCCAAGGAAGTATCTCTGGAAGGTGGATACATTTAGCTCGGTCGTAAGGGATACCCAGCTTAAGTTGCAGAAATAGCATTGGCAGCTATAATAGAGGCTGATTTGGAGAACTTTTTTGTTCTTAAATTCAAGATATCTGATGGTGGTGAGCTCTAAGACTCTGTAACCAAGTGGCATGATTCCTGACATGATTAGCAAGGATTCAGTTTGAGATGTGCGAAAGGCGCGTAGCATTTGAATTGCATATCTTCTTTGAGCACTACGTAGGATTTATTTGGTAGATTTCAAAGTTACTCTTTTAGCCCATATTGAGCAGCCATACAGGATGGTGGGTTCAACTATAAGTTTGTAAAGGATTTGTAATCGGACACGATTTAGGCCCCAGGTGAGGGATCAGCAGTGGCGCATTGAGTAGAATAAGCGAGTTGCAGAGGTACATTTTAGCTCAATGTTCCTTTTCCAACTGAGAAGATTGTCAATAAGAAAGCCGAGAAACGTAGTGCTGGTGGAAGGGAACATGGTTGTTCCTTGTAGAGTTAAAGAGAGATAATCTGGGAACAGACGATTGCTCCGACGAAAATCGAAAATCATAAAGATGGTTTTAGGGGAATTGATAAGAAATTTTATGGAGAAAAGCCAGTATATGACTGCACTGCATGCGATATTTAGTCTGGATGTTGCCGTGGTTGGATCATAGTGGCTGCAGGCGATATTTAAATCATCGGCGTAGGCAGATATAAAAACCGGGAAAGGAAGAAGGATGTAGAAGACATCATCAATTAGAGTAATCCAAAGAAACGCTGAGAGGATTCCATCACCTTGGGGGCAACCAGTGGAAAAGTCTGTTTCACGTCCCTCGATGTCGATCTGAGCTTTACCATTAGCAAGATAGTCTCCGATGATGCGAACAAGGTATAGCGGGCAGTTCTTTTTTATGAGTGCGGCTATTATTGCAGGGTGCCATGCTGAGTCGAACGCTGCCTTTATGTCGACAAAAGCGCTTGCAGTAAATTCTTTTTTCGAAAAGTGGGTCTCGGTGTAATGAACCAAATCGTAAGCGGCTGTTTCGGTGGAGCAAACTTCTCTGAAACCGTGTTGCCCTTGGTTGAACCAATTTCCTTCAGTAGCGATCCATTTCAGTCTAGAGAGGAAGATACGTTCAAAGATTTTTGAGAAAGAAGGGAGAACGCTAATTGGACGATAGTTTCCAAGTAGCTCATAGTTGGATTTGTTCGGTTTCTGAATTATGGTGATTTTAGCGATTTTCCAGGATAAAGGGAACCAACCGTTTGAGAGGGAAACGTTAAGCATCTTCAGAAGAATATCATCATAACATGGGTGGGAAGCAAGAATATGCGAAGATGATAATTGGTCGATTCCGGCGGAATTTGTAGGTTTTAGGGTGGAGATGGCGGACTTGATCTCGTACAATGTTGATGGACGAGTATGACATATGGGATGAGAAAGAATAATGTTTTTTTTTTTTATTAGGGATGTATGGCAGTCGGAGGAGGGTAGAGCGGGTTTAAAAAAGTGGCAGGCGAAAGCTTTAGCAATGTCGACCGGAAAATTAATGATGTTGCCGTCTACTTACAGAGAGGAGGAATTGCTGCTGCGATTTTCTTTTCTCGCTAGGTAGTGGAGTGATGTTTGAAGATCGTTGTTCATATCGTTTGTGCAGAAACTTTCCCACGTTTCCTTTTTTCGGGTCCTAATGAGACGTTGAAATTTGTCAGCTTCACCCTTGAAGAGCATTTTTGATTCGTTGATCTGGAAAGTAAAAGACGCAGCTTTTTTTTTGTTTTTACGCCATCTCCTATAGGCTTGTCTCATCCGCTGTCTGAGGCGCTGCATGCCTTACTTGGCAATGAAAATCATGGCGGTGTTACTGAAAATGAGTTGCAAAAGGAACCTTTGGCCTGGTTGCTACGGAATACTCGATTATTTCAATCGAACTAGATCCGGATAACCTTACGGCAAGTCCCTAGCCTTAGCAGCATTAATATCAACCCCTGAGAAAACAGTCAATACTGTCGCTGCGACTGAAGAATATAGATGCCAAATAGATAAAAAGTCTTGGAAACTTGTCTTTCCTTCAGAACTGCCGGCTAGCGCTAGCTACGTCCTAATTTGATAAAAATGAATTGGGAATTATAAACCTTGGCAAAGAGAAGTACTACCTCGCTTTAAATGACGTCTGATGCCTGTTGGCTGCGCTCAACAACCTGGCGTTGATTTTGAAGACACATTTTCCCAAGTTCCCGAATCGAGTTTTTTCTTATATTTATGTCAATCGTGGCTATCGAATATAGGGTGATGCCGTACTTCTCAAAAGGGCTCCACGGTACTAAACAACCACCGATTTTATGGAACAAAACCCATAATGGAAAACTGGAAGCAGCAAACTTCCAGCCGTTGATGGATACAGTGTCTATATTCGTTTTAAAGGATACGAGGTTTCACTACCTATTGTGGACAACATGGCAAGTGAATTCGAGATTCGCAACCTTCCACCTACCCAGTTTCTCCCCGTTACACGGAACGTGAAAGACCAAATAATCAAATTTTCGTTTCGTAAAGATTCATCATTCTAACTCTACTCAAGAAACATAAAATGAGAAGTCCTAACGACCACTGACCCAAACTCCCGCCTCAATGCGTCATAATGTTTCCAACTAGCGAGAGGGAGAGGCTATGGAACTATATAACGAAAGTCCCATAAAAAATCAGTAGTTGAAGCCCTTTTGAATCTTACAAATGCTACACGCCAGGAAATCACACATTCCGTTGGCCAAGTAGCGAAGTACTGTTCAAATCCGCAATCAGCGCAATGGAGAGCAGTTAAAAGATTATTGGCCTATCTAAAAGGAACCTGTTATCTGGGAATACAGTAATGACTATTGACGAAAAAGGACAATATGTTTTCGTTTTTGGGATCTCTGTAAAAATAAAATCAAGAGAGCACTTTTAGTTTGCTAAATGCTAATCACACTTGTTAAGCAATTCCTGTTTGTTTTGTGTTTTAGTTAGTGTGGACGTAATTGATGGAGCTGCGAATTGCTTCCATTTTGCAGAAACAAAAGTCCTGGAACCCAAATTTACTTGTAGAAAACCAGGATTTTACTTTTAGGACCACGACGACACGACACGTTTTCCATATGGCAGCACCAACCACTGTTAAGTTGAAAATTATTTTTGTCCACAGCCCTGGAAACTACAACTGATCATATTGTACAGCTCCAGTTGGTGTCTGTCCCTGCCCACCCGGGCCCGTAACCCGACACCAGAAACCAGATTATGATCCCCATTTATCCAGTTGATATACCGGGGCATTACCCCAAGATGTACGGAAACTGGTAGAGAAGCAGCCTCAGAAATATGAGGCTGCTGTTTTCCCACCGGGTTAACCGCCATTGGAAGAGGTCATTTGACATGACATTTTTCTACGTGGTTGCTCAGCGAATGGACACTCTTCGCCGTCAAGTATTGGGGGTGGCCCCTTCTTAAGCCCATATTAAAAAAATTGTGGGGTTGGTTAAAAAGTAAGTATATTTAAATATTTAAATATTTATTTTTATTAAAATAAATATTTTTTTTTGGGAATTGTTTGCGACATTGTTATGCCCAGGCGGAAAACCGACCCACACAAGATCCTCCACCCAACAATTTGGATCTGCTCATGCAGCAAATTGAACTGTTGCGGGGCATAAAGCAGGTCTTGGAAGTGAGACTCCCATGCCCCGCTCCAATGTCTCAATCAAAACCCCAAGAGATTGTCGAACCCCAAAAGATTGTCGAACTCCAAGAGATTGTCGTAGGCACTGGTGTCTCAGGCGTTCCATGCGTCCCTGGTGTCCATTAAAAAGGCATCGGGTGAATTCCCCCCCCCCCACTTTTTTTTAAAATCCCGAAGAACACAAAAGTTTGTTTTACTTACTGGAAGCCTATTTTTTCTTTTTCCTTTTGCGGCTGCCAGGCCAATTGGTAAGTAAAGTAAAGTAAAGTAAAGTAAAAAAAAAAAAATGTTTATGTTTATTTTTTATTTAGGCCAGCCAAGATTGGTTGAGGTTGACCTTGACGGTTTTGCTGCTGAGGTGGGGGCCATCGTTCTAGAAGGGGAATCCAAATCCAAAAAAAGGGGATGTGGTGGTGTAGTGGATTAGAGCGTCAACGCTTTGGAAAAAGGCAATGAGGCTCTGGTTTCGAAACCCAGCTGAACCCGTCAAAAACCTGTAGCAGTCGCGCCGTGGAGAAAGGCATCACGCATAACACAGGGATCCTTGATTGCTTTCAAGGATATGACGTTAAACATACGGTGATGTGTTTAATCACATCTTTCCAAATTGGAAACTAACCAGCGTCATTAGATCGGATTAGATTATCTGCGATAGTGCGCTATATAAATTGATACATACATACATACATACATACATACAAATTCCTTAAAGGAACGTTCGGCCTCATATGTGTTGTCGCGGTCAGGTATTTGGGGTGGCCCCTGCTTAAGCCCGCTTTACATAAATTGTGGGGTTGGGTAAAAGGTTTGTGCTGCAATGTCCCTCCCAAACTCTCTCCGCAGAAGCTTCTCATAGAGCAAGTGTCGCAAATAAACAAGTCATTGAAAGTGGTCGTGGAACGTGGAGCCCCATAGTCTCGAAGAGGAATTAAAATTACTTAAAGGCACGTTTGGCCTCATATTTTTTGTCGCCGTCAAGTATTGGGGGTGGCCCCTTCTTAAGCCGGCATTAAAAAAATTGTGGGGTTGGTTAAAAAGTAAGTATATTTAAATATTTAAATATTTATTTTTATTAAATTAAATATTTTTTTTTAGGGAATTGTTTGCGACATTGTTATGCCCAGGCGGAAAACCGACCCACACAAGATCCTCCACCCAACAATTTGGATCTGCTCATGCAGCAAATTGAACTGTTGCGGGGCATAAAGCAGGTCTTGGAAGTGAGACTCCCATGCCCTGCTCCAATGCCTCAATCAAAACCCCAAGAGATTGTCGAACCCCAAAAGATTGTCGAACTCCAAGAGATTGTCGTAGGCACCCAAGCGTTCCATGCGTCCCAGGTGTCCATTAAAAAGGCATCGGGTGCATTCCCCCCCCCCCCCCCCCACTTTTTTTTAAATCACGAAGAACACAAAAGTTTGTTTTACTTACTGGAAGCCTATTTTTTCTTTTTCCTTTTGCGGCTTCCAGGCCAATTGGTAAGTAAAGTAAAGTAAAGTAAAGTAAAAAAAATAAATGTTTATGTTTAGTTTTTATTTAGGCCAGCCAAGATTGGTTGAGGTTGACCTTGACGGTTTTGCTGCTGAGGTGGGGGCCATCGTTCTAGAAGGGGAATCAACATTACTTAATAAAGGAACCTTCGGCCTATTATATGTGGTCGTTGTCCGTTATTTGGGGTGGCCCCTGCTTAAGCCCGGATTACGTAAATTGTGGGGTTGGTTAATTGGTAAGTGCTGCAATGCCCCTCTCAAACCCTCTCCGCAGAAGCTGCTCTTAGAGCAAGTGACGCAAATAAATAAGTTTTTTTTTAATCCCGAAGAACACAAAAGTTTGTTTTACTTACGGAAGCCTATTTTTTCTTTTTCCTTTTGCGGCTGCCTGGCCAATTGGTAAGTAAAGTAAAGTAAAGTAAAAAATAAATAAATGTTTATGTTTATTTTTTATTTAGGCCAGCCAAGATTGGTTGAGGTTGACCTTGACGGTTTTGCTGCTGAGGTGGGGGCCATCGTTCTAGAAGGGGAATCAACATTCCTTAATAAAGGAACCTTCGGCCTATTATGTGTGGTCGTTGTCCGTTATTTGGGGTGGCCCCTGCTTAAGCCCAGATTACGTAAATTGTGGGGTTGGTTAATTGGTAAGTGCTGCAATGCCCCTCTCAAACCCTCTCCGCAGAAGCTGCTCTTAGAGCAAGTGACGCAAATAAATAAGTCGTTGAAAGTGGTCGTGGAACGTGGAGCCCCCGTCCCTGCCCCTGCTGCTGCTGCGTCAAATTTGTTGAAGAAGTCAGTAATGATGCGTGGAAAAAAAACCTAGATCGTAAAAGGGGCTCAGAACATCATATTAGCTGGAGTGCCTGTAAATCACGTTCATAGTTTCGAGTTTTCTATGGCTGACTCGGAGTCAGCTACTCTGCTAGAGTAGTGAATGAAGACGCGCTGGGTTGCGCAAAAACTCGAAAGGAAAAGGATAAAGTTAAAACGGCAGAAATGAAGCCAGAGGAAGACATTGCTGGACCTAGTCAGACTGAATATTAATCTGAAAGTGAAAAAAGGAAGAATCTCAAAGCTAGATCTAAAACAGGAGCTCAAAAGATCAAATGAGCAAGACTGCCCGGAAAACGCGTCCAAAATTTTTAGTTTTATGTGGCTGACTCGCAGACTAAGCCGGCTAGACGGGGGGACTGCGCAGTACGCATACCCACGGGAGAGTGTTCAGTGTTCAGTGAAAGTCTGCTAGAATATTGAATGAAAACGTACAGGGTTGCCGCAAAAACTCGAAAGCCCTATTTTTATTTTGCACTCTAAATATGTCCAGTAGAGGGCATCCAAGATATTTCAAAAATTACGACATAAATGCCATATAGAGATGAATATGTAATTATAAATATATATATATACATAAGACAGAAAAGCAAGCTTATCAGCTCGCCGAAGGGATAGTCGTAAGCCAAATGAAAACTGTCTTAAATGAAAAATTCAGGGCCTGTTGTTAAGTCAGACTTATTCAAAATTCACTCTTTTCTTCACAGACTTTTTGGTCTTAAAACGGGATTTTAAATTCACAGTTCGATATCCTTGCAAGTTATTTACGGTTAGTTTGCTCAAGTCATATTTTCCTATTTTTACACATAAAGTTCAATGATTCAAAAAAACATCTTTTAGTTTAAAAACTGCAAAACTTAAATACAAATCTGGTTTTTGCGTCATGGTTGGGTCATCAAAGATTGCGCCATCACGGTGATGCTATAGACATCTGGTGGTGATTTATTTTGACCTAAAGTGAAAAAGTTGTAGCGGCAACCACCAGATGTCACTAGTCGTAAAACAATTATTTTATCAGTTTTTCATTAATTATCGGAAAGCTAATTCAGTAAATAAAATGATTTTTGTTCTGGTCGCACCGCATATTTTTCGTCTAATTTTCAAGACCAAAAAGTAAAAAAAGTAAAGGTAACCCAAAACAAGGGAAGCTATAATGGAAAGTGGAATTTAGACCAATGGGGAAAGAGATGTAGTCGCAACCGCAAGATGTCACTAGTCGTAAAACAATTATTTTAGCAGTTTTTCATTAATTACGAGAAAACTAATTAAGTAAATGAAATTATTTTTGTTCTGGTCGCACCGCAGATTTTTTTTGTAATTTTTAGACCAAAAAGTCCGAAATCTGTCGTGAAACACCCGAGCTATGGAGCGTTACATACACACAGACATACAAAATGACATGGCTTTTTTTTCTGCGTATGCGATTATTAGCTTCGCCCTTCGGGCTCGCAAAAAACCTGGGAAATGTGGCAAGAACAAAAAATGGTTAATGGAAATGGTTAATGATCGTCCTTATGTACAGTACCTACCTAAAGTTTGGGAACGCGCGAGAGAACCTTATGGAAAAAGGCGTTTTTCTCGGCGTTCCCAAAAATCCAATTTTCTTCGGATTTCGTTGAATTTTTTTTTGTCGTAGCCATTATAGGT
This sequence comes from Daphnia pulex, assembly GCF_021134715.1. Classification (NCBI taxonomy): domain Eukaryota; kingdom Metazoa; phylum Arthropoda; class Branchiopoda; order Diplostraca; family Daphniidae; genus Daphnia; species Daphnia pulex. The sequence continues at coordinate 8,851,518 of NC_060026.1, read as the reverse complement.
AGCATTACGCTGATTTTTTTTAAGATTTTTCCTATTAAGGGCAGGGTCACTTTAACTCGAGCCCTAAGTTTGGGAACGCTCCGTAGAGCCATATGCAAATTAGGGTACTTTAAGGGGGAATAACTAATGAACGGGTAGAGCTAGGAAGTCGCGGAAAACTCTGAAATGAAGAGGTTCACTAGCTGGACAACATTCTTCATTTTCAGATTTTTCGCGTCATATTGAATGTAGTCAATTGTGAATTGAAAACAGTTTTAATTTTTTGGCCCGTTCTAGTCTCTTCCCCCCCCCCATTTCCACCCCGCGCGCCTTTTTCTCTGTTAAACAGAGAAAACGCGCGCTTATGAGGGGGCGACAACCCGGCGTGGGGGACTGAATTTCGGCCCAGACGGATCTTGGCCCACCTTACTGAATCTCGGCCCAATCAGATCTCGGCTCACCTTACTGAATCTCGGCCCAGTCAGATCTCGGCCCACCCGGATCTCGGCCCACCTGACTGAATCTCGGCCCACTCGGATCTCGACCCACAATTAGGCGGAGCCTAAAGATAGCCGTGCAGATGGCGTTGTAGCTATCTCGGCCCACCACTGGGTGGAGCCTAAGCCGTCCGGACCTTTATAACCGCCCTCTGGTAGGCTAAGACTCCCTAAGAGGTACCATTCTTCACTGAGAGCTGAAACGAGACGGATGTCTGCTGAGTCTCGGCCCACTCGGTTCTTTTCAGAGCCAACCAAAAAGGCAACTGGCCTTACCAAAAAGGCAATTGCCTTTTTGGACTTGCCTTCCGGAAGAGTTGCCTTTCCGTCTAGAATTCGTGCAATAGCCACAAATTTGCATTGCATTAGCTTGAATTGAAAAAAAGAAACATATTGCTTTTTCTGAGGGATAAATTCCAGGGACACCAGTTGGTGGGTGTCCCGGGGTCACCCGACGCACTTTTATTGGTCCCCCACGCCTGGACCAGTTGGTTGGCCAAATTTCTTTGGCACTTCATTTGTGGAGGGTTCCAGGAATGCCACGGAAACTTTGATCGCCTCCAGTACCGCCAATTGCTGATTGAGCAGCTGCTCCAATGGATTGCCGGGAAGGGGGATTAAGTCGGATGTTTCCTTGTCTGTTTGGGTTTTGTTGAAATAAGCTTGCCCAGAAAAAAAACAGCAAATATTTATAATTTATTTAAATAAACCTTGCAAATACATTCACAACCTTCCCGGGACACCCGACGCACTAGAAATAGAAACTTATACTTACATTTTAATACAAGTTTTTCCCACACGTATTTTTTAACGATGGGCCACACCAGGTATTTGGCTACTGCAATTAGCACCAGCCCAAAAGTACCCTCCATCCACGGTAACTGGTTCTCCAACACGATTGCTGATAAATTGGCCGCGAGGCCGTCAATATCGACATTCACCAATTTCGGCTCAACTAAAAAAAACAAAAAAAACATTAACATTTATTTATTATTTAAAAAACGCATTTACTTACCAGATCCAACTGGCCTTGCAGCTGCATTTGGGAGGTTGAAGAAGCAACCTGTCAACGTAGCAACCTTTGCAACCTGATTTACAATGTTTATATGATTGAGCAACAATTTCTAGGTTAATAGCCACAAATTTGCATCGCATTAGCTTGAATTGAAAAAAAGAAACATATTGCTTTTTCTGAGGGGTAAATTCCCGGGACACCAGTTGGTAGGTGTCCCGGGGTCACCCGACGCACTTTTATTGGTCCCCCACGCCTGGACCAGTTGGTTGGCCGAATTCATGTGGCATGTCATTTGTGGGGGGTTCCATGGATGCCACGGAAACTTTGATCTCCTTCAATACCGTCAATTGCTTATCGAGCAGCTGCTCCATCGCCGAGTATTTTGCTGGTTGGGAAAGGGGGATTTTGTCAGATTTTTGGTTTTTGGTTTGGTCTTTGTTATGGTTAGCATTCCATGAAAAAACAGCAAATATATATAATTTATTTAAATAAACCTTGCAAATAAACCTTCCCGGGACACAAGTTGGTGGGTATCCCGGGACACCCGACGCACTAGAAATAGAAACTGATACTTACATTTTAGTTTAACTTTTTCCCACAAGTATTTGAGGAAAGGCCACCCCCAATACTTGGCTACTGCCATGAGCACTAGCCCAAACGTTCCTTCAATCCACGGCAACTCCTTCTTCAACACGATGGCTGATACCTCGGCAGCGAAGCCGTCAATATCAACAGTCGCCAATTTCGGCTCAACTAAATAAAAAAAAAACATAAAAATTTATTTGTTATTTAAAACACGCATTTACTTACCACCTTCAATTGGCCTGGCAGCTGGCAGCAGAAACAGCATTTTGCCATTTTTCCGTTTTCATTTAAAATAAAATATTATTTAAAATTAATAGTCATTACATTGTTAAAATATAACTAAGAGATGAAAAAAATAGGTTTAAACAAAGAAACATGTATTAAGCTGTATGTATTGAGCTTTGACAAGCTGATTGAGCAACAGTTTCTAGGTAAATAGCGGAAATTTGCATTGCATTAGCTTGAATTGAAAAAAGAAACATATTGCTTTTTCTGAGGGGGAAATTCCCGGGACACCAGTTGGTGGGTGTCCCGAGAAATCTGCCCATTAGCTTGAATCGGGGAACAAAACAAGAGGAAACATTTTTTGGGGAACAAAAATTCCCTGGACACCAGTTGGTGGGTGTCCCGGGACACCCGATTTTTTGTTTTAACTCAGCCTGGGTTGTTTGCACCAGTTCCAGTTTGGGGCACTTTGAACTTTTTTTGAACTCTTTCTACCATCACATCTCTCATTTCACGCAGCAGCGTCTGCTGCTGCATGAGCACCTGCTCAATTATTGAGATATTGGGTTGAGCAGCTGCAGCAGCTGAACTTGAGTCATCGGGTTTTTTAGAGTCTGGAAAAACAGAAAAAAAGTTATTTAAATATAAATAAATATTTACAATGTTCTTAAATAATACTTACATTTTCTCTTGCACACGTAAACCAGTACTTGGCAGGTGGCCAGATAAAGTACTTTGTCAAAATACAAAGCAACATCCAGAAAATTCCTTTCAAAAATGGCAGCTCAGTTTTTACCACCAGATTGGTGATTTCTTCTGCAAATTGATCCAACTCGGCATCTTTCACCCATCTTCCCTTTCCAGATTGGTTGAATGAATCAATAGGTCCAATGGGTCTTGGAAGACAAAACGGTACAAGTTGAACCATAATCAACATGAAAATAATCCCTTTTCCTCTTCCTGATTTGTTATCCATGGTACTAAAATAAGTGAAAGCATGTCAGATTAATTAGTCCAAGTTGCACATGTATGTACGGTATGGTACATGTACATGTAGTGGGCACATGTACACATACGTGAATCACAAAAAAATTATTACCAGTCGTTGAAGAGTCACAGAAGTCACAGAGGTTTCTCACAAGAGAAACAAATTCAATTCAGTGATGAGAGAGAAAAAGCGAATTGATTCTGAAAGAGAAAAAGCGAATTATGAAAGAACTGAAAATTAATCTCCTCTATTGCTCGCAGAAACAGCGGTTACAGCGTACACCAGTTGCTGGCCCACCAGCTTCGTCCGAAGAACTATAATCACGTACCCCTTCCTCATCATGCGGATGTTTCGAAGACTTCTTGTTACCTGCACGAGACAAGATTTTAATAAGGAAATTTGAATAAGGAGGCTTACCCTTGGATTGACTAGGCCAGTCCCACTTCTCACGTAAGTTGTATTGAAGTGGTGGCCAAAGGGTAATTTTGGCTACCGCAACAGTTGCCAATCCAAAAACCCCTTCAGCCATGTAAAGGCCCCAGTTTGCAATTTGGTGATAAAAATCATCACCTTCCGATAGCTGGGACACTTGATAAATCGGGATCAATAAATTTGTATTCCATCCTAAATCTATAAATATCTCAATCTTGGTACACATAATAGAAAAGAAGAAAAGAAACAAGAGAGTGGAAATTTTTGTATTAATAGTAAACCACTAATGTAAAAAAACTGAATGTTCAATCTTGATTACTCTTTGTTCCCAGAGGATGGAACTAGAGCATCCAACTTCTTATTCAAAGATAGCATAATTTTTCTATATAAAACAGGAAAATGTTAAAAAAACATATTGTTGACTGACTGTTTTGAAGAACTTACCTAGCCACCTGTTACGCCAACACATCTGCCATTTCCATTTGACTTTCAGAAAGTTGCGGTTTCTTTTTTATTTTGTTGTGCCATTCCGTTGCCTTTTTCATACAATAGTAAAAGATCCTGGGCCCAAACTTATTCCCCATCCGAAGAAGGCCGAAGAAAAACATCCCATACGATGTCCAGTGAGGATTATCCTTTATCAGCGCACTGGTAATGGGCTTCATGACATCTTGAATAATTGCATCTTGAATTGGGTCGGACGTTGTGGATAAGGGATCAAAAATTTCGCGAATTGGTGGCATATTCTAAAATGTTTAAAATGTAGATTAACATTTACAAATTTGGACAAATTTTAAATTTAACTTACAAAAGGTGAGTTAGTTGCTGAATGGTGGAAACAGTTAATTAAGAAGCAATTTTTGCAATCACGTTTTTTGCAACAAAAGCACGGTATGCGTAGTTTCCATGCAAAATTGAATGTACCCTTATGCTTACAACATGGTAGAAGAGGGGATGGTATTACCGTTTACCACTATTTAAAAAACTAACCTTGAAACAAGCTCCCTTAACACATCACTCATTTCCTCCTGAATTTCAAGCTTAGAAAGGAGATTCTTTGGGGTTTCTCTTTTTTCTTGCGATATATTCCCCTTATTCCCAAATCCAAAATCCAAAAACACATCCATTTCCATCCAATTCCTTACGCTGTTCCATGAGGATCGTCGGACATCACATGGGTTATTACCTTTTCAATTGCACCTCAATCGGGTCAGGTGTGGTGGATGATGTGAGACTATCAATTTGACGAATTTGACGATTTGATGGCATGTTCAAAAATGTTAAAAATGTATATTAACATTTAAAAATGAATAAACTTGATAAATTTTACTTACGAAATGGCGGAGTAATTTGCTGAATTGAAAATGGGGGAAACAGTTTACGAACCATTTTTCAAATTCACTGTTTCCTGAAGCGGTGGAACGAAATATTTAGAAAGTACTTATGTATCCACGAAATTTCGGATACATTCTAAGAGTTACTATGCATTAGGATTAAGACTAACCAAACCTTTGTGATTTAGGACTAGATTTGATATATCTTTCCCCATTTAGATGAAAATATTTGCGAGGCTTTTCCTGAGGTCAAGAATATTTGAACTTTAACATTCTTTTATGAAAAACCATTGAATTATTCCTGAAACTGCTTTTTCGAACTTATCGTACAGAGGAAGCATTTTGACCCACTTTTTCCCCGTTAGAAAAAAGCATAAATAATAATAATAATAATAACAACAAAATAAATGAAGTTTGACAATAAGAATAAAGACATGAACAATAAGTTACAAATAAAACAAGTTATCACCCCCTCCTAGTTTTTTTTTGTTTATTTACAGCGATTAACAACACATTCAGTCTGCATATTAATTGAAGTACTGCATTTCGCCCAGCGCAATTATTGGTAAGTTGAAAGTGGAAACATCCATCATGAATACTGAAATTAACAACGTTAAAACTATAGAATAAACAACCTACAGTTCTATGTAAATATTAGTTGCATTTTTAAAAGATTTCCGTGGACGCGGTGAAAATGTCTGCGTTATTTGGAGGAAGAATATGTAAACTTTTATTCGTGGTTCTTGGTATTCTCTCTAGAGGATCAGTTAGGAGTGACTAAAATTTGTTCATGCGGTTGAAGAAAAAAGCGTTTAGCTTTGAAGAAAGCACTTTACTCCAAGTAATTATATTAACTCAATTTCATTTAATTTGTGCTTTCCAACCTATTAGATTCCATATTTACTCCTTTCCGGTGAATGGTCTGCAAGTAGTTGTGAGTCTGCGCTGATGAGTTCCGTACGCTTTGATTAAGAGTGGTTTCCACGAAAATAAGATGTTGCAGAGACAACTCCCAGAGATAAGCAATCAGCTTAATATACGGTATAAAAGCCAGCAAAAAAATTCTTTGTTAAACATGTACTCTATGGCTGTTATTCTGTGGGTGGATGATGCGAAGAGTTTCCAATCAAGTAAAGACGAAGAAAATATTGTTGAAAACATGTTTTATTTTCCCACCTGCACCCAATTCCCACAGTTTGCCAAAAATTCTTAAGAGAAGAATATCATTTTTTAACAACTTTTGAGAAAACCACTCAAAGACCAATAATTTTTTTATTGTGATGCTCTTCTAAAGCTCAGCCGAAATTCCTTTCGGCACTTTTTGTAGGAATTAACCAGCAAAAATTTAAAATTAGCACCAAATTGGCATATATTTAAAAAATAAAACCAATTTACCTAGAATATCCTCGGTATGATGGGATCCTTATAAACGGGCGACAAAAGAACCGTTTCTATTTTGCGGAATTTAAGATATCACAAATCATAAATCAGGATATGTAATTTCCTCTACCAAAATAACTGCTAAGTAATTTTCAATTCTAAAATACAACAAGTAAAGTAAAATTGGATCCTCAATAATGAAACTGCAACAAAGAATCTTACCAATGCTACCGTGTAATGCCCCGTTTGATATTTCAAAAATTTCCCAAGGTTGACATTAAAATTTCAAAACATTGTTTTGGATAAATTAGCTCGGTATCAATGGATGCAGACTAAGGACTAACCGATTAAGGTAAAATTGAAATAAGAAAAAATATTTCGAATCTGCTAAAATGCATTTTAATTTACAAAATAAGGAAAAAAGTTACAAAATCGTTCGTAATCAAAGATGCAAATAAGAACGTGTATATGTTTATAGAGCGAAACCATTTTTTAAATTTTTCTCTGATATTTGTGGGAATTCTAAAAACTTTAACAATTTTCTTATCCGATTGCGTTTAATAAAAAAATATTCTAAAATTAGCTTGAACATGAACAAGGTAAGTGTTGTTTAATTTTCTAATGAATCAAATACCAAATACTAAAATTTTTTTTTGTAGGTTGATATGGAGCCGTTTTTAAATTAGGTAACGAAAATTGTCGAGTTTTTTTACCGCTCCCTTGTAACACCTTGTCACCAAAGACAACAACCCACCCCCCTTAAAACAATTTTTTTGTTATTTAGTGATGTGGTGTAAGCAATATTTCTACTGAATGGGTAAAATAGTAACACTAGACTAATTTCCCTATTACAGAAGAGTGTAATTTTCATAAGGTTAAGATAAGCGTAACTTTTAAAAGTTACTTTTCTTCGTGAAACTATATTTTTCTGCTTTCTTTCTTAAGCTTTCTTAGAACATAAGGTTATCGTAGCGATAGTAGCCATCCTTGGAAAGTGCCCTTTCCATCTAAAGTGCACAAATTATGATCAGTGTTAGTTTCAGTTTAGTGAACGAAGTTACGGCAGCCGACTTTCAAATGTAAGTACTTCGTTGCATGATGAACAAAATCCATGGCTTTAAAGAGTATCTTAATTAAAGCTCTTGAAGCATGTAGTAATAATGCAAGAACAATTTATTGTAGGATGAAATTTAAATAATTTAAATTTTTTTTAAATAGATATGATTACTTGTAATGGTGCTATAATTTTCTTTGGATACGCAAACTGCATTATTGATTGAGCAAATGATGGAATTTTAGATTGATTACTTTTCGCAGTAATTATTTTCAAGAAAATATTAAGTTATATACAAGCACACAGGCTAGAGTTTTCTAAACTTGAAAGTTCAATTTCAAGTTTAGAGACAAAAATTTATAATTCTAATTGATTAGTTTTGCTGCAGCACAAATTATTCAAATTTTTTCTTCTTCGGCTGAGTACAATTAATTTTTTTCTGATTTGAAGTTGCTGTAAACAAATAAGGTCATCAATCCGTCGTTACTAAAAATATGGATATCACAACCAAAATGGTCAATCAACTTTGACTTAATGGATTTAGAAGAAATGTCGCGCCGTAGTAAATCCAAATGTCAACAGAGTGTGGCCGTCCCAAAACGGACATTATAGTGATATGAAAATTTTGGGGAAAGATAAAAGGGGAAAATCGTATCACTTATCCTCATACTACATCTACTACTGATGCTTCACTAATTCCGCTTTGTCACAACCTAGTCTGTTGTGAAATTTTTGATTGCAAATTCAAACAAAAATGTAAATTTAATTATAAAAATTCTTGTTTTAGCAGTTAGTAACTATGTACAGATTTATTAATTGCAACAATTTTATTGTGATAGTCAAGGTTAAGTATAAAATACTCTATATATATGTATTTTTTAATTTTTTAGTTGCAGAGGCATTATCATTTATCAATAATGATAGTTTCCTCTTTATTGTATTTCGATGGGAAAAAGAAAAAGAAAAAAAAACAAAGAAAAGAAAAGAATATTACGGCATAGAGAGTAGACTAGGGTACAGTGATGGTCATATTTGGAGTAAAACAAAAGAAAAACAAAATTAGATAGGATAAATGTGAGAGGCGTGAAACGGAGTATCAAATCGTGCATTCGTCATAGGTTACTTAAGGCGCTGAGTTTTTTTCGTGAAAAAGTTTTGACGGGCTTGAAGAAGAAGTTTGGATTGAGTGAAGACGTAGAGTTTAGGGGGCCAAGTAAGCTTTAGTTGGAGGACTGCGTGGATAAGAGGCTAGCGATGTATGGAAAAATTGGGGCATCTGAGTACAAAGTGTTCAACCGTTTCATCTTCGGAAAGACAAGAGCAAAGCGACGAAGAAACATGTTTGAAGCGATAGCCGTTTAAACGACAGTAGCCAGTAAGGAGTTGATTAGTCTGGTAGGAAAGGGAATTGGTGTTGAGAATTATTGCACTGGCTGCTGTGGGGAAAAAAGGCCCACACCGACTTTCCAGCTTTCATGGACTTCCACTCATCTCCCCATAGAGTGTTGATGTAGTTGAGAATCACATCTTTTGCATATGATTTTGTCATCGGAAGGGATGGGTGATGAGAGGACCAGCTTCGGGTGGCACTTTTAGCAATAGAGTCTGCCATATAATTCCCAGGAAGACCAGAGTGGCTCGGGATAAAAAAAATGATATTTGTGCAGTGTGTAGCCAAGATTTTTACTATAGAAGAGAATGGTTGGGAGGATTTAGTGGACGCGGATGGAGTAGAAGCAGCAAGTGCGGATTTAGAGTCGAAAGAGATTTCGTAGTTTTGAGAGGGAAGTGGGCGTGTTGAGAAGATCCAGTCTAGGGCGGCAAGGATTGAAAAGCCTTCTGCTTGAAAGATTGTAGTGTGGCGAGGTAGGGAACCAGAGAGCGAATTGCTTTAGTTCGGATGTAAAGCAGATAAGGGCAGAATAGCCAGCCCCCTTTTTGCGTATGGAGCCATCTGTGACTGAAGATTCGGGTTGTCGAAGGATCGGCAGAGGTGAGTGTTGTCGAGGAAACCGATTGAATTTCCTGCGGGTCGTTTCTATTCCAAGGAAGTATCTCTGGAAGGTGGATACATTTAGGTCGGTCGTAAGGGATGTCCAGCTTAGTTGCAGAAATAGCATTGGCAGCTATTATAGAGGCTGATTTGGAGAAATTGTTTTTTCCAAGGAAGTATCTCTGGAAGGTGGATACATTTAGCTCGGTCGTAAGGGATACCCAGCTTAAGTTGCAGAAATAGCATTGGCAGCTATAATAGAGGCTGATTTGGAGAACTTTTTTGTTCTTAAATTCAAGATATCTGATGGTGGTGAGCTCTAAGACTCTGTAACCAAGTGGCATGATTCCTGACATGATTAGCAAGGATTCAGTTTGAGATGTGCGAAAGGCGCGTAGCATTTGAATTGCATATCTTCTTTGAGCACTACGTAGGATTTATTTGGTAGATTTCAAAGTTACTCTTTTAGCCCATATTGAGCAGCCATACAGGATGGTGGGTTCAACTATAAGTTTGTAAAGGATTTGTAATCGGACACGATTTAGGCCCCAGGTGAGGGATCAGCAGTGGCGCATTGAGTAGAATAAGCGAGTTGCAGAGGTACATTTTAGCTCAATGTTCCTTTTCCAACTGAGAAGATTGTCAATAAGAAAGCCGAGAAACGTAGTGCTGGTGGAAGGGAACATGGTTGTTCCTTGTAGAGTTAAAGAGAGATTATCTGGGAACAGACGATTGCTCCGACGAAAATCGAAAATCATAAAGATGGTTTTAGGGGAATTGATAAGAAATTTTATGGAGAAAAGCCAGTCTATGACTGCACTGCATGCGATATTTAGTCTGGATGTTGCCGTGGTTGGATCATAGTGGCTGCAGGCGATATTTAAATCATCGGCGTAGGCAGATATAAAAACCGGGAAAGGAAGAAGGATGTAGAAGACATCATCAATTAGAGTAATCCAAAGAAACGCTGAGAGGATTCCATCACCTTGGGGGCAACCAGTGGAAAAGTCTGTTTCACGTCCCTCGATGTCGATCTGAGCTTTACCATTAGCAAGATAGTCTCCGATGATGCGAACAAGGTATAGCGGGCAGTTCTTTTTTATGAGTGCGGCTATTATTGCAGGGTGCCATGCTGAGTCGAACGCTGCCTTTATGTCGACAAAAGCGCTTGCAGTAAATTCTTTTTTCGAAAAGTGGGTCTCGGTGTAATGAACCAAATCGTAAGCGGCTGTTTCGGTGGAGCAAACTTCTCTGAAACCGTGTTGCCCTTGGTTGAACCAATTTCCTTCACTAGCGATCCATTTCAGTCTAGAGAGGATGATACGTTCAAAGATTTTTGAGAAAGAAGGGAGCACGCTAATTGGACGATAGTTTCCAAGAAGCTCATAGTTGGATTTGTTCGGTTTCTGAATTATGGTGATTTTAGCGATTTTCCAGGATAAAGGGAACCAACCGTTTGAGAGGGAAACGTTAAGCATCTTCAGAAGAATATCATCATAACATGGGTGGGAAGCAAGAATATGCGAAGATGATAATTGGTCGATTCCGGCGGAATTTGTAGGTTTTAGGGTGGAGACGGCGGACTTTATCTCGTACATTGTGATTGGACGAGTATGACATATGGGATGAGAAAGAATAATGTTGTTTTGTTTTTTTTTTAATTAGGGATGTATGGCAGTCGGAGGAGGGTAGAGCGGGTTTAAAAAAGTGGCAGGCGAAAGCTTTAGCAATGTCGACCGGAGAATGAATGATGTGGCCGTCAACTAACAGAGAGGAGGAATTGCTGCTGTGATTATCTTTTCTCGCTAGGTAGTGGGGTGATGTTTGAAGACCGTTGTTCATATCGTTTGTGCAGAAACTTTCCCACGTTTCCTTTTTTCGGGTCCTAATGAGACGTTGAAATTTGGCAGCTTCACCCTTGAAGAGCATTTTTGATTCGTTGATCTGGAAAGTAAAAGACGCAGTTTTTTTTTTGTTTTTACGCCATCTCCTATAGGCTTGTCTCATCCGCTGTCTGAGGCGCTGCATGCCTTACTTGGCAATGAAAATCATGGCGGTGTTACTGAAAATGAGTTGCAAAAGGAACCTCTGGCCTGGTTGCTACGGAATACTCGATTATTTCAATCGAACTAGATCCGGATAACCTTACGGCAAGTCCCTAGCCTTAGCAGCATTAATATCAACCCCTGAGAAAACAGTCAATACTGTCGCTGCGACTGAAGAATATAGATGCCAAATAGATAAAAAATCTTGGAAACTTGTCTTTCCTTCAGAACTGCCGGCTAGCGCTAGCTACGTCCTAATTTGATAAAAATGAATTGGGAATTATAAACCTTGGCAAAGAGAAGTACTACCTCGCTTTAAATGACGTCTGATGCCTGTTGGCTGCGCTCAACAACCTGGCGTTGATTTTGAAGACACATTTTCCCAAGTTCCCGAATCGAGTTTTTTCTTATATTTATGTCAATCGTGGCTATCGAATATAGGGTGATGCCGTACTTCTTAAAAGGGCTCCACGGTACTAAACAACCACTGATTTTATGGAACAAAACCCATAATGGAAAACTGGAAGCAGCAGACTTCCAGCCGTTGATGGATACAGTGTCTATATTCGTTTTAAAGGATACGAGGTTTCACTACCTATTGTGGACAACATGGCAAGTGAATTCGAGATTCGCAACCTTCCACCTACCCAGTTTCTCCCCGTTACACGGAACGTGAAAGACCAAATAATCAAATTTTCGTTTCGTAAAGATTCATCATTCTAACTCTACTCAAGAAACATAAAATGAGAAGTCCTAACGACCACTGACCCAAACTCCCGCCTCAATGCGTCATAATGTTTCCAACTAGCGAGAGGGAGAGGCTATGGAACTATATAACGAAAGTCCCATAAAAAATCAGTAGTTGAAGCCCTTTTGAATCTTACAAATGCTACACGCCAGGAAATCACACATTCCGTTGGCCAAGTAGCGAAGTACTGTTCAAATCCGCAATCAGCGCAATGGAGAGCAGTTAAAAGATTATTGGCCTATCTAAAAGGAACCTGTTATCTGGGAATACAGTAATGACTATTGACGAAAAAGGACAATATGTTTTCGTTTTTGGGATCTCTGTAAAAATAAAATCAAGAGAGCACTTTTAGTTTGCTAAATGCTAATCACACTTGTTAAGCAATTCCTGTTTGTTTTGTGTTTTAGTTAGTGTGGACGTAATTGATGGAGCTGCGAATTGCTTCCATTTTGCAGAAACAAAAGTCCTGGAACCCAAATTTACTTGTAGAAAACCAGGATTTTACTTTTAGGACCACGACGACACGACACGTTTTCCATATGGCAGCACCAACCACTGTTAAGTTGAAAATTATTTTTGTCCACAGCCCTGGAAACTACAACTGATCATATTGTACAGCTCCAGTTGGTGTCTGTCCCTGCCCACCCGGGCCCGTAACCCGACACCAGAAACCAGATTATGATCCCCATTTATCCAGTTGATATACCGGGGCATTACCCCAAGATGTACGGAAACTGGTAGAGAAGCAGCCTCAGAAATATGAGGCTGCTGTTTTCCCACCGGGTTAACCGCCATTGGAAGAGGTCATTTGACATGACATTTTTCTACGTGGTTGCTCAGCGAATGGACACTCTTCGCCGTCAAGTATTGGGGGTGGCCCCTTCTTAAGCCGGTATTTAAAAAAAAGTGGGGTTGGTTAAAAAGTAAGTATATTTTAAAAATATTTAAATATTTATTTTTATTAAAATAAATATTTTTTTTTAGGGAATTGTTTGCGACATTGTTATGCCCAGGCGAAAAACCGACCCACACAAGATCCTCCACCCAACAATTTGGATCTGCTCATGCAGCAAATTGAACTGTTGCGGGGCATAAAGCAGGTCTTGGAAGTGAGACTCCCATGCCCTGCTCCAATGTCTCAATCAAAACTCCAAGAGATTGTCGAACCCCAAAAGATTGTCGAACTCCAAGAGATTGTCGTAGGCACTGGTGTCCCAGGCGTTCCATGCGTCCCAGGTGTCCATTAAAAAGGCATCGGGTGAATTCCCCCCCCCCCACTTTTTTTTTAATCCCGAAGAACACAAAAGTTTGTTTTACTTACTGGAAGCCTATTTTTTCTTTTTCCTTTTGCGGCTGCCAGGCCAATTGGTAAGTAAAGTAAAGTAAAGTAAAGTAAAGTAAAAAAAAAAATAAATGTTTATGTTTATTTTTTATTTAGGCCAGCCAAGATTGGTTGAGGTTGACCTTGACGGTTTTGCTGCTGAGGTGGGGGCCATAGTTCTCGAAGGGGAATCCAAATTCCTTAAAGGAACGTTCGGCCTCATATGTGTTGTCGCGGTCAGGTATTTGGGGTTGCCCCTGCTTAAGCCCGCTTTACATAAATTGTGGGGTTGGGTAAAAGGTTTGTGCTGCAATGCCCCTCCCAAACTCTCTCCGCAGAAGCTGCTCATAGAGCAAGTGACGCAAATAAACAAGTCGTTGAAAGCGGTCGTGGAACGTGGAGCCCCATAGTCTCGAAGAGGAATTAAAATTACTTAAAGGCACGTTTGGCCTCATATTTTTTGTCGCCGTCAAGTATTGGGGGTGGCCCCTTCTTAATCCGGTATTTAAAAAATTGTGGGGTTGGTTAAAAAGTAAGTATATTTAAATATTTAAATATTTATTTTTATTAAAATAAATATTTTTTTTTTATGGAATTGTTTGCGACATTGTTATGCCCAGGCGGAAAACCGACCCACACAAGATCCTCCACCCAACAATTTGGATCTGCTCATGCAGCAAATTGAACTGTTGCGGGGCATAAAGCAGGTCTTGGAAGTGAGACTCCCATGCCCTGCTCCAATGTATCAATCAAAACCCCAAGAGATTTTCGAACCCCAAAAGATTGTCGAACTCCAAGAGATTGACGTAGGCACTGGTGTCCCAGGCGTTCCATGCGTCCCAGGTGTCCATTAAAAAGGCATCGGGTGAATTCCCCCCCCCCACTTTTTTTTTAAATCCCGAAGAACACAAAAGTTTGTTTTACTTACAAAATTAAATAACGGCGCATCGTTGTGTGGGACGCTAGCATGAAGGATACTTCTTTGAAAATAGATGGCTGAGCGATCACGAACCAAAACATTTCCAACGCTCAATTGCAATTTAAATCGCCGGGACTTTGAAGAGTCAAATTTGTTGAATAAGTCAGTAATGATGCGTGGAAAAAAACCTAGATCGTAAAAGGGGCTCAGAACATCATATTAGCTAGAGTGCCTGTAAATCACGTTCATAGTTTCAAGTTTTACATGGCTGACTCGTAGTCAGTGAAGGTGGGTACTCTGCTAGACTAGTGAATGAAGACGCGCTGGGTTGCGCAAAAACTCGAAAGGAAAAGGATAAAGTTAAAACGGCAGAAATGAAGCCAAAGGAAGACATTGCTGGACCTAGTCAGACTGAATATTAATCTGAAAGTGAAAAAAGGAAGAATCTCAAAGCTAGATCTAAAAAAGGAGCTCAAAAGATCAAATGAGCAAGACTGCCCGGAAAAAGCGTCCAAAATTTTTAGTTTTATGTGGCTGACTCGCAGACTAAGCCGGCTAATTTTTCTATTTAGCACTCTGCCCCCGATGGACGGCCCTGTGTTGGTTGATTCTCTATTTTCGAAGGCATTGTCGTTTGAAACGGGAGCGGAGTCGGAGCAGCGCGTGTCTTGCGCTGCTCGACACTCTTTTTTGTAAAAGAGTGGTGGAGAATTTTTCTATTTAGCACTCTGCCCCCGATGGACGGCCCTGTGTTGGTTGATTCTCTATTTTCGAAGGCATTGTCGTTTGAAACGGGAGCGGAGTTGGAGCAGCGCGTGTCTTGCGCTGCCCGACACTCTTTTTTGTACAAGAGTGGTGAAGAATTTTTCTATTTAGCACTCTGTCCCCGATGGACGGCCCTGTGTTGGTTGGTTCTCTATTTTCGAAGGCATTGTCGTTTGAAACGGGAGCGGAGTCGGGGCAGCGCGTGTCTTGCGCTGCTCGACTTTCTTTTTTGTACAAGAGTGGTGGAAAATTTTTCTATTTAGCACTCTGCCCCCGATGGACGGCCCTGTGTTGGTTGATTCTCTATTTTCGAAGGCATTGTCGTTTGAAACGGGAGCAGAGTCGGGGCAGCGCGTGTCTTGCGCTGCCCGACACTCTTTTTTGTACAAGAGTGGTGGAGAATTTTTCTATTTAGCACTCTGCCCCCGATGGACGGCCCTGTGTTGGTTGATTCTCTATTTTCGAAGGCATTGTCGTTTGAAACGGGAGCGGAGTCGGAGCAGCGCGTGTCTTGCGCTGCTCGACACTCTTTTTTGTAAAAGAGTGGTGAAGAATTTTTCTATTTAGCACTCTGCCCCCGATGGACGGCCCTGTGTTGGTTGATTCTCTATTTTCGAAGGCATTGTCGTTTGAAACGGGAGCGGAGTCGGGGCAGCGCGTGTCTTGCGCTGCTCGACACTCTTTTTTGTAAAAGAGTGGTGAAGAATTTTTCTATTTAGCACTCTGCCCCCGATGGACGGCCCTGTGTTGGTTGATTCTCTATTTTCGAAGGCATTGTCGTTTGAAACGGGAGCGGAGTCGGAGCAGCGCGTGTCTTGCGCTGCCCGACACTCTTTTTTGTACAAGAGTGGTGAAGAATTTTTCTATTTAGCACTCTGCCCCCGATGGACGGCCCTGTGTTGGTTGATTCTCTATTTTCGAAGGCATTGTCGTTTGAAACGGGAGCGGAGTCGGGGCAGCGCGTGTCTTGCGCTGCTCGACACTCTTTTTTGTACAAGAGTGGTGGAGAATTTTTCTTTCTGGACTGCGCAGTACGCATACCCACGGGAGAGTGGTCAGTGTTCAGTGAAAGTCTGCTAGAATATTGAATGAAAACGTACAGGGTTGCCGCAAAAACTCGAAAGCCCTATTTTTATTTTGCACTCTAAATATGTCCAGTAGAGGGCATCAAAGATATTTCAAAAATTGCGACATAAATGCCATATAGAGATGAATATGTAATTATAAATATATATATATACATAAGACAGAAAAGCAAGCTTATCAGCTCGCCGAAGGGATAGTCGTAAGCCAAATGAAAACTGTCTTAAATGAAAAATTCAGGGCCTTTTGTTAAGTCAGACTTATTCAAAATTAACACTATAGGGGAGACTGGAGTAAAACGGGACGGTTTTCGTTTGCCCCCTATATCTCCCCAACTAATTCTTTAATTTCGTTAAAATTTTTTTTTTATGTATTCTTTATTGTAATGTACCCCCCATATTTTTTTTATAATTTTATAATAAACCATTTCCCCATAAAAGACCTTTAAAGTTTACTCAGATTTATGGGAGGAGCCTATTTTTTGGGGTAAGTGAGGACACTGGGGTGGGTGGTAAGGGACGTCCTCCGTTTTCGCCTTAAAATTCATTAATAAAATTGAAAAAAATTGAAAAAGTGTTCCACTGCATAGACTCTTTGAGTTTATAAATGTTTCAATTAAATTATTGTGTTAATGAACCTTTTTTCTTATATATACAAAAACCCTTATGGAGCTGTAGGATATCCTGCGTTGCTAGGTCAGGAAATCGAGCCTCTTAAAAATGCTGTACGCTGATTGGTACGTAACTGTCCCATTTTAGGCAAAAACGGCTGTCCCAAACAACCCGATTATGACTCTTTTTTTAAAAAGTTCATACCGTCTAAACAAATTGGTCTAAAATTCTAATTTTTGTTTTAAACGATCAAGAAATGAATCAGCTTCATTTCAATATTAAATTTACATACCATTACCGTTTATTTGTTTCTATAAACATAAAATGGCGGAGACAAAAATTTATAAATAAAAACCGTTTTTTTAGTTTTGTCAATAACTCATGCAGTTATTGACAAAAATCAACAAAATTTCATGCCGAAGTAGATTATACAGATTTACATAACATACTAAATTTTTTTAAAGTTTTATTAACATCTACTATTTTTCCCCCCACTGTCCCTTTTGACCCGGTGTCCCATTTTACTCCAGTCTCCCCTACTTCACAGACTTTTTGGTCTTAAAACTGGATTTTAAATTCACAGTTCGATATCCTTGCAAGTTATTCACGGTTAGTTTGCTCAAGTCATATTTTCCTATTTTTACACATAAAGTTCAATGATTCAAAAAAACATCTTTTAGTTTAAAAACTGCAAAACTTAAATACAAATCTGGTTATTGCGTCATGGTTGGGTCATCAAAGATTGCGCCATCACGGTGATGCTATAGACATCTGCTGGTGATTTATTTTGACCTAAAGTGAAAAAGTTGTAGTCGCAACCACCAGATGTCACTAGTCGTAAAACAATTATTTTATCAGTTTTTCATTAATTACCGGAAAACTAATTCAGTAAATAAAATGATTTTTGTTCTGGTCGCACCGCATATTTTTCGTCTAATTTTCAAGACCAAAAAGTAAAAAAAGTAAAGGTAACCCAAAATAAGGGAAGCTATAATGGAAAGTGGAATTTAGACCAATGGGGAAAGAGATGTAGTCGCAACCGCAAGATGTCACTAGTCGTAAAACAATTATTTTAGCAGTTTTCATTAATTACGGGAAAACTAATTAAGTAAATGAAATTATTTTTGTTCTGGTCGCACCGCAGATTTTTTTTGTAATTTTTAGACCAAAAAGTCCGAAATCTGTCGTGAAACACCCGAGCTTTGGAGCGTTACATACACACAGACATAAAAAGTGACATGGCTTTTTTTTTCTGCGTATGCGATTATTAGCTTCGCCCTTCGGGCTCGAAATAAATGAATAAAAAACATTCAATCTAATTGGAGACAATTTTTTGGGGGTTGCTAATCGTCAATTCGGCAGAAATATAGGCTGCCGAATCGCCGTTGCAATTCGGCAAAATTTCCAAATTGTTTGTAAATAGAAATTGTAAATGGAAATACACATTAAAGTATGATATCCGAAATTCAGACCGATTCATTACAATCTTTTTCTGTATAATATTTCTGTATAGCATTGTATAAGTCAACGGTTGGGCTTTTGGAAAGATCGTTGAAATTACATGCGAGAACGCATAGGTTTGAATCTGGTGATGACAACGCTATACATGACGCTCGTCATTTCATTTTATTTTTAACTTTTACTTTACTGAGATTCGAATCTCAGACCTTTCGAATGGCAACCACGCCATCTAACTGCCAATTTTGAACAAGCAAGTGAAAATTCTTTTCCCGGCTATTTAGAATGTGTTCAAAAATAAATTAACGATTATATAATAACGATTTTACCATGCCTCTTTGGTATTTATAATTGTAAATTTAAGAAATAAAATTATTCAAAAAAAGTTGTCAGCAAATTCTAAGGTTTCAAAAGGTGTCGCCCATTAGACCCCATGTTAAAAAGCTTATGGCACTAAACCTTGCTTTTCTTACAACTATAAAACAACTATAAAACCCGTTTCTAACGCACTATCTACGAGTATGATTGATATTTAAAAGGACTTATTAGCCTTAATTCTGGGACCCATGTGGGGGTCATTCTTTCTCTTGTGACATTAATTTTATTATCGACTTCATTTTTAGCTTATTGAACCGAAGGGAGTTAATTCTTCCTTCTTATAATTTAGTACAGTTTATTGAAATACAGTCATACGCGAAAGTTTCGTTGGTAGGCAAATGGCTCTCTATGCTTTAAGTTTTATTTGACGGAAGGGATACTACCATGCCTACCGTCATGGACTTTATTAAGGATTGGACTCAGTCCAATATCGCCGCGTTAAAGGCTGTCGGGTGGGCTTTTTTACAGAAAAATTCAGTTAAAATACCGTTAAATTGAACTTTAAAATACGATTCTAACTACGTAAAGCATTTGTAACGAAACTTAGAATGAAAAGAGAAATTTAATTTTTTATTTTCGGAGAAAGGGAAGAAAGTCAACTTGACTCATATGCCATCTATCAACCAAATACCCTAAGTTCTTACTTAATGTGGTATTTACTAGTGCATAAAAAGCTGCTAACGAAACTTAGAATGAAAAGAGAAATTTAATTTTTTATTTTCGGAGAAAGGGAAGAAAGTCAACTTGACTCATATGCCATCTATCAACCAAATACCCTAAGTTCTTACTTAATGTGGTATTTACTAGTGCATAAAAAGCTGCACGTGATGATTGTTGCCGATATCAACAGCTGATATCAAATTTTGTTAGTTTTAGACACCAAATGACAAGAGATTGGTTTGTTTGGTTGGTAGACTATGGCATATCAGTCAAGTCGACTTTCTTCCCATTCTCCAGCCTTTTCCTGCAAGTAAAATGTAAATATCTTTTTAATGCTTAATTTTAAGTATAGGAACAAATGATAAGTTGATAGTGAGTTTATAATGCTTTTTCTTATATCGAAGTAAAACAAAATACATGGCCGACATAGGAATCATCGAAGAGTCCAGTCCTTAATATAGAGTAGTCCATGCAACTGTGTCCCCCGTTTTTTTACGCCGTTTTCTCTTTTTCTTTCTTAGTTAAAGGAAGTATAGAAAGAAAAAGAGAAAAATCAGTCTCGTTCTGAATCTGAACGATTGAATTTTGTTTCTCGAACATATTTTGGCAATAATGACTGAATTAATATTGTGTCCATATTTTGGTTTTCCCGTGAATCGTAAATCCCATCGTGAAGTAACCCAACCAAACTAAATACTAGGAAGTCCTACTTTTAAAATACAATATTAATTAAAAATATATTTTGTGGAAGAACGCAAGAATATCAGGTGACATTATAGTCATAGAAAGTTGAAATTAAGACAGGAACATGTCAATATTATGCAATGTAATGCCAACTTCAGATCATTAAAAAATTTTCTATTGAGTCGAGGCTTTATTACCTTCAGATTGACTGAATGTTATCTCTCACAAAAAAACAACTTGTGGAAAATCGTACCGTTGCCACCTTGACGTTTATGCATTCCTAGTAGTTGGAATTTTAAAATTGAAAAAGGAAAGATGGCCTACCGAGAAGAAGGAAGGCTCGTTTCCTTGCAAAAGGGTACCATGATGAAACCAAAGGAATTATCTGCCAAGAAACTTTTGCCGCAGTCGTCCGATTCAATTCTCTCCGAGTGCTAATAACAGTTCAGCTTCAAGCGATCTCGAATTATCCTAGCTAGACGTGAAAACCGCATTCCTTAATGGCGATTCGGAAGAAGACATTTTCATCTATCAACAAGAGGGATACATCGTTGCTGGACGTGAAAAAGAAGTGTGCCGTTTGAACAAATCGATTTATGCGGTATCAAAAAAGTAACCCACATATGGAATCAAAAGGCTGCACTCTTCAATTATGGCATTTGGTCTTAACCAAAGCAATGCAGATCCATGCATTTATTATTGACTTGACACAAACCATATGCTTATAATAGAAATTTGGGTGGATTACGGACTTGAATCTGTTAAAATAAATAGCCGTTTCTAATAGAATCCGCAAACGACATGGCTACCATCAACAAGACAGTAAATTTTCAAAACCAAAACTTTGAAATGGACTACAGACCGGCGGATCAGAGAGATCGGATCCAAAAAAGAATTTTTCTCGCTTCTAAACAGTATATCGAGAAATTGTGGTCCAAATTCAACCTGAGCACCTGTCACTCCTTTGCACTATCAGCTTAAAAAGGAGCCACTACCCTGTCATAATTAATGACACCTCATGGGCACGAAGAAAAAAACATGATGTTAAACATTCCTTACCGAGAAGCCGTAGGGAGCATCTTGTACGCGGCCATCACGGTACGACCCAAAATTGCTTTCATTGCAGGAAAAATAGCGAGATTCTGTGAAAACCCTGGACCTATCCATCGTAAAGCGGAAAAAAGGGTCATTAACAATGTTTAGTAATTCCTAAAGTACCTTGATGGAACGCAAAACCATGGACTGTGCTTCGACGGCAGACACATCAGCCAAAAGAAAATCATGGGGGGCTTTGAATAGTGAAGGTTCCCGAAGAATAAGTCTGAGTTCAAAAGGGATTCAAAAGAAAATGTGATTAAGAAGATGTATCATATTTTTTATTTTAATTGAGAAGATAGATTAAATTTTTAAGTTGTTTAAGTTCTGAAATCATTCATGTTTAAATTAATTAATTATTTGAAATCAAGGCTATTTTTGAATGAGGAGGATTGTTGAGCAACGAAAATACTGCCATCTAAGGTTGACTCGTGAAGGTGTGGTGTGGAGAACTCGGATGATTAGCCTCAACCACGGAAGAAGCAAAGAGTCCATAGCGTCTTTGAACAAGAAATCGTTATCTCTATATAAATTTTGTATGAATTAACATCGTCCCACTTAACTGTCTGCATAACGTGTAAGTTGAATTATTGAATCTCAGTACACCGAGATTCCAATACAAATACTCATAAATGAGATTTTTACCCACATCATTCAATGCATTGCCTCTGTTATTTAACAGTACATGAAAGAAGACACCTTGCTGGACTGCAAGAAGATTAGTAATTTCTATTAATTTTTGTGTAACGACCCGATTGTTTAATCCTCTTCAAGTGAAAAGTCCATTAAAGTATCAAAATGGAAACTTTCATTATAACAACAAATAATTAAATTTGAAATCATTGAATGGATCTGGATGAAGAGTAGCTTTTTTTATTGTTAAGTTTTACAACTTTTTTATTCAAGCGAGTACTTACTTACAATTAATCCACGAAAGCTACGTTGACTGAATTTACATGGGCAATTTAAATCGACGGTGGTGGAAAATGACGCTGGTAAAGTAATGTGTTTTCTTCCAATTTTCTGACTCCAATGCTTTTCTTCACTTTTGCTTTTTCTTCACTTTTGCTTTTTCTTCACTATTGTGAAATAGCACTTTGGCTACATATGGATTGGCCAGCTAATCAACCATCATGTTCAATTGGCTGTTAGTTATCCTGGCAGGCTGAAAGTTATCCTAACTTCTATCTAATTTCTTCTTCTATTTTGTTACAGTCGGAGAGTTCCGAGAAAAGACGTGGAAAAGAAGAAGGCGATTCTGAGGAAGCTGACGACGGGGAGGCGCGTTAAAGAAGGAGATGAAGAGAAGAAAGTCGAGGCAATACGTTGACGAACGAGGAGAGAGGAGGTAGACCGTGCTATTCAGAGAGTTAAGAGTGTTTTTCTAGGCAATTATTTGGTGTCTTGGTGCTATTATCTTGTTTCGATTGACCAATTAATTCTAAAATTTTGTGACTACGTGTGAGAGTGCTGTTAGCGCGGGATTTGGCAATAAATCCAGAGGTTTAAAGGTATGTGTTAGGTCCTTTTCTTTCGTAAAACAGGGCACAGATAAAAGGAATTACGAGTCATAAACATTTAAAATATCCGTCGTTGCTTATGTTTAATCATTTCAAATTACCTAATAGAGGTAATTTAACCATCCATTTTATTTCCTGTTACACTCATGGATAATACCTAAGATATTTTTTCCACAGCATGATGGTAAGTTACGGAGGCGGTAGGAAAACAGCCTCCAAAATCTGCAACACTAATACACACATACATTTAAAATGAAAGTACTTTTGTGCATCGCACATCCGCTGGCATTCGGCTAATTCAAGTTGCAGACTTTGCTGGTATATTTCTTCGTCCATAGCCATGAAAAGATAATCCGGAATAATAAAGGTGGTAGATTCACGTCTAAATGAGAGACAAAAGGGGAGAGAATACCAAAAAATACGAAACTGGAAGAATAAAATGAGATCCAGGGGACCCTGGCATATGCACGAACGACGAAAAACTAAAATGGAGAAAACACGTTAGGGGAACGTATCTGTATTTCAAATCGGATTCTCTTCTATGGATGGAAGAATACAATGGATGGGAGAATATTTCGATTCTGAGAATATGGTCCAGGTTAGCAAGTAAATTGATATTTGAAGTCTGGTAGTAGGACTGCTTATTGAGGATCCATTAACGACGAGTAGGACGAATTTTAGCAACAACTGTAGAAATCGAGGATCCTCTTCCTATCCCACCCCCAAAGAAATTTAGTTAAATTAAAGAAATACTTTTACGGAATAATTCAGAATACCTATCCTGCCAATGTCAGTGCGCAGAGCTCAACACCGTTCCAGTAGTCGACACAGGCATCCAACAGAATTTCACCAGTACCTTGTTGAGAGTAACTGAAACCGGCCCGTGTTGGATTCTTGAACACAGACACCAACCATATTCGGGAACGGGAACTTTAATTTCAGAAGAGACAAGCTGCGAGCCCAGTCTGTCCTTGCGGCTGGAAGGATCCGCTTGCTGGAGAAAATTATAATAATTCCATTAACAAAAATTGTCTTGGTAATTGATGCGCATAACTAGGAAAGAAACTTTTCCGGGCAGTATTCTGGAAACCAATTTAATTGGCCAATTCCCACAACGGCAACTTTAACGTGTAAGGTTTCATGTCAAAAAACAGAAATCGTCTAAAAATAAAATGAGATTCCAACTTAAAGGGAAACAGGAAAAGAAATGGCCACGGTTGGTTGCAAAGTTATGTTAGGTGACTGTGGACTATGTATGTGAGGGTAATTTTCTGGGCTTCATTCACATTTGTGTTTGCATTGAATTGTATTTGAATTGAATTCAATTTACATAGTATTACGGTAGTGGAAGGTATCTGGATTATAGAAGAGAGAAGGAGATAATTTCGGAAGAATTTGCAAAGAAGAGAATTGGATTATCTTCTAGAATCCTTCTTGCTGAACCATTAACGACGAATTTTTTAGCATTGACTGCCAGCCAATTTCTTTTCTTGATTCCGGATTTTTTTTCGGCTACTTCAAGAAACACCATCTGTTGCATCTGTAAATAAATGGTATTGTGAGTTGAAAATCAATTTTTTTCGGGGGGGGGGGATTGGTTAGGCGATAATTTCCCTGACCCAAAGTAAATTGAAAACCTGCAGCTGCGGCGGGAGATCCATCGGCGAAAAATTGCTCGTTAATAGACTTTCCTTCTCCAAAGAAACTATTGGCCTTGTTGTGGTGGCTTCTGCCTTCGTGATGACGATCTCGATGAGAGTTTCTTGATGTTGATTGTTTTGAGGCAGTCACGGATGCTTCAGCAGTGTGACCGTGGTAGCGTTCGTGGTCACAGCCTTTAGAAGTACTAGCCGCGTCCGATGGGCTGGGATCGTCAGGAGACTCCTCATCAAGTGGACGTTGGGTAGACGACTTTTTTTCATCATGTGACCCTGCTTAAGAAAAAATAAAAAATTTAAGCATTTTTTTAATAATTTTAAACGAAAAATGGGGAGACTTACCCTTGGAACGAGGAGGCCAGTTCCAATTCTCGTAAGTAGTACTGCATATTGGAGGCCAGAGTGTGATATTTTTGACACCAATAGTCGCAACTCCAAATATATCTTCGGCCATATAAAGAGCCAAGTTTGCAATTCGGTGATAAAACAATCCGTCCGACTCTACAGTGCTGGAAGCCATTCCTAAAAAAAAATTAAACATCAGATGAAATGAAAGCTATGCAAAAGCATGGAAATAAAAAAAATGGCATCGAAGAAAAAATTGGACTGAATTTTTTCACCTTTGGTTGTGTCAGTAATTAAGTTTGCCCAGAAAATAATAAAAAATGCCGAGCTCTGCCGTTGTAGACATCGACATTAAGGGTTTTAAATTAATTAGGGAGAGCTTTTTCTTCTAAATTGAACTTTAAGCTTTTTGGATTATGAGGGCGAGAATCTCCCCTAAATCTGTTGATAATCTGACACAACTTTTCAATTTTGGGAAACAATTTTTTTTTACTCCTAAAAAGTTTTAGAGGACCGGCTCTACTATATATTTTGCTGCTTTACCTTTTTGCTTCACGCCCATGGCGATTGGCATATCGAAGAAGTTTTAGGTGGACGTCAACATCAAGACTGGGAATTGGTTTTCATGCAGTTTGAAAGGTACGTCTAACGAGAAAGTGTTGCTTCCATCCACCACTAAAACAAACAGCGGGATTTTCATTTTCGGAAAAAAACATTTAAGTGCAGTCTCTTGATGAAGCAAAAGAAAAAACGTGAGAAACTATAACGAAATTTTCTTATCCGTTGGTTTGGGACGATGAAAACGATTGAAACGTTTTGTTCAGCAGATACTTTTAAAAGATTCATTTCAATTAATCTCACGATAATGCATTTCAATTTTAAAAATCTTTGCTGCAGCATTATTTGTATAATTTAAGCAATTCATGTCAAATCATGGCTGGAGAGGACATAGCCATCGGATGCATTGGTGGAGCAAATCCATCTTTACGACCATAGTCAATTCACAAAGGATCTGAATTTTTCTCTGAGTTTCGCTTCTCCGTCCTTCATCTAACTTGTCTAGTTTTTGAGATTATCGAAGTTTTTCCCATCACGCTTTTCCAGTTTTTAAAACCTCCTAAGATACAAGAAACAAACAAAAAAAAGTTGGTATACCCATTAACTTTAAGTAACCTCTATACTCTTTTTAATCCCTCAAGAACATTGTTTGGTTGATCAAAAAGCTTTAAGTCTTGTAGAATAATGGGGAAATTTCCTAACATTTGAATTATATTGTACGATTAAAAATAATCGTAAGAGAATAACATGAAAAACGCTAACCTTGTTATAGTACCTATAGATGATCAAGGATTGACTCATTCCCCGTGTAAAACCTTTATTAAGGGTCTTTGAAAATGGGGACATTGCGATTGTCTTTTTTTACTGCTGTTTCATTACCAGATTAATCAAAAAAGTATAAATCATTTTGTAAAAAAATTTATACAATAAATACTTCACCTTTTTTTAAGCCAATTATGAAATTGCTTACCCTTCTCACCTCCTTCACTAGTATACATTCTAAAACTAATTGTTTATACTGGTTGCCAATAATAAATAGTTTTGTAGTATAACAGCAGTAAAACTTGTCAAAAGTATGGTTACTTCATCTGGCTTTAGGATGATCAAGCTTTTTCCATCACCTTCTTTCTTTGAAACATCTAAGATAATAAACAAAAACAAAAAATTAAAAACAAATGTCCGGGTTTAAACAAATATTGAAAATCAGCATATCCTTTCGCTTCCAAGCAAACCTCTTTACTCAATAAACTTCCTCACGGGTATGATTTGCCTCGATGCGGGAGGAGGGTTTGACTTCGGGTTGCAGAAAATTATGATTCCAGCAAAATAATGATGACATAGCCTAAAGATTTGATCGGTCAAAGAAGACTGAATTGAAGATCAATATAAGGCAAAGGGAATTTATTTATGAGCCTTTGCAGAAAGGGAATATGATCGTCCAATATGAGACTGTGAGAGAAAAATAGAGACTGGAAAAATACGATTCAGTTTTTTTTTACCGGAAACTTTAAAACTTCACTAATTCGAGAAATAAACAGTTGCAATGGGAGAATATTCCAGTTGCTACCGAAAATTATGAGCTCCTAGGTTTTAAACAGCAGCTTTTGTTTTGACACTTTGCTATTTGGGTAAAGTACTTGCTGGTTCCAACATGAACCTCAAACCACTTGTCATCTTGCTTTACTAAATCTGAATGCACAATTTCCGAGTTGGGTGAGTCCACGAACTCAGCAACAGGGAAATGTATCATCTTTACTAAATTAGACCAAATTTTTGGTGAGCCCTCTGTCGGTGTGTTCAAAATTCTTCATCGGTCTCTTCATCTCTCTCTCTTCTGGATCATCGGCTCTGTCGTTGCTATCCAAAGTGGGTTCTGAAATGGCTATGGGGTAAAATAAGACCACTCAGTTCCTTGCTCTACTGGTCAATTTTTCGTTCGATTCAGTGGAAAGCACTTCATCCAGGGGCATTTGTAGCCACAAAAAGACCATCAAGTTTATGATTAACAACGATGGATTACAATCTCGATAATTTTTTTATATCGGGGTTTTCTTCGGGTCTACCATCGACAGTAAAATATAAATTGGTTTCACTAGCTGAAACCACTGGCAAATTAATAGAGATTCAAACGTTTTTCGAAGTCAATTGCGTTACTTAATGATTTTGATTATCAATGCTTTCCTGGCTGAATTGCTATTTATGTTGGACGTCTTTCTCCACCGAGGCAAAATCCTCCCCCGCCATGATTCGACTTGAATTGCCGAGATAAATGTA
This sequence comes from Daphnia pulex, assembly GCF_021134715.1. Classification (NCBI taxonomy): domain Eukaryota; kingdom Metazoa; phylum Arthropoda; class Branchiopoda; order Diplostraca; family Daphniidae; genus Daphnia; species Daphnia pulex. The sequence continues at coordinate 8,823,914 of NC_060026.1, read as the reverse complement.
AATTGAACAGTTAAAACTGCAGCAAATGTTTTTTCCCCTTTTTGATTCATTGAAATGCAGCATATTGAAAAAGTATCCGCTGAAAAGTATCTGCTGAGCAAAGTTTTCAAAAACCTTTATTAATCTTTGGAAAATTGTACCAAACCAACGGATAAGGAAATTTTGCCATCCTTCCTCCCGCCCTTCCTTTTTTCCGCATCAAGAGACTGCGCTTAAATGGCTTTTTCATGAAAGGGAAGATCCCAATTATAGGTCTTAAATATTCAAACCTTTTATTTTTGACATTATTCAAGGTAAACATTTTTTAAAAATATCTTGTTACGTGGCATTCTGTCTGATGATCAATATTGTTATGAGAAAATCCACTATAAGACACCCTTATTTCGTTGACCCTTTGTCACAAGGAACTAGTTCTCTAATTACTAAGTGAACTCTTCGATAGCAGAGCCGCGATTAATTTTGGTTTGTTTTATAAATACATTTTGATGAGCTGTTAATTACTGGTTGTTTAACTCTTAAGAAATTATTGATAAGATTGATGAGAGATTATGGCTAATGAATGTGTTAATTTCTTACAATCAAGATTGGTAAATTCCTGTCGTTAATTTACTTGAACTTCGAAACTATCCTGTTAAATTCGGAATATTTCGAGATCTTACGTCCTTAAGAAGGGCCATCAAAATGTTACCCAGAAATTTGTTACATATCTATAATCTAAACGTAATTGGAAATATTTATATTGAGATCCCAAGTATTGGCATCCTCTATATTCGAAGTCGGATTTACATTGGTAAGTATCCCCATTATGTTTATTGTTTGTGCTCCTTTTTGTTGAATGTTGATCGATTTCTCAAGAAATTTTGTGGGGTATCAATGCTATTGAAATATATCATTTTATGTTATGTGTTCCACGTTGGTTCATATAAAAGTTAAGAAAATAAATTATTAATTTCTTAAGAAAGAAAACTAGGTATCCGTGCTAATAAAATTTTAATGTTTATGATTGTACGTACGTTTTATTGTCCAAATAAATGTATAGTAAAGAGGGATCCAGAGTTGATCTTTTCACCATCCAAATGTCAAATTGTATATGGAGGGAAAGCAGGCGTTAAAAAAGATTTGAGGAACATAAGGAACCAACTGGTTAAGCTAAAAAACTCGTTGGCAGATACCGGTTCCCATTTTTTACGAATACAAATTAAACTATTTGAACTTAACTTTCGTTACTTTTTCTTTTGGTTTCCATAAAATGTTTACAGAACAGTGGGAACAAGAAATTCAGCCGCACTGTTATAAAGACTATTTTACCATGTTTCAACTATCAAGTGCCATATCAACCGCTTCTTGTTAAACAGACATCAGTACGATACAGTTATCAAAAAGTCAAGTGAACTATCATTAGCGTTTATAAAAACAAAATACTTATCCTTTTTTTTAATTTGGGCAATTGAAAGAGAAATAAATAGATGGAAACGAGTTCGCTGAGGCTCGTTCCAGCATGAGCTTGTCGAGTTTGCTGCAGATTGAATTCAAAAGAATCATTTTGGACGAAGCCTATATCGTGCAAAATTCCTATGCTGCAATTTCGTTGGCAGTTTCTTAAATTCCTACTAGAAAACGTTGGGCGGATACTTGCACTCCAATTCAAAAACAGCTATCCAATTTCTACTCCCTTCTTCCTTTTAATGGTTTCTCGCCTTTGAATGAGCTGTCAGTATGAAGCATTATTGTTTTGTTTTTCCAAGATCGAGAAGGGACTTGACTGAAAATCCGGTAGAATTTGTTGTCTTCATCCCAATGGATCACGGCATAATGCCACAAGTGGCTTATGACGTCTGCATACAGCAAGGGAGGGTTGGGATAGGTTGAGTAAGCCATCGTTAGCTCAGCGAACATATCATTTAGATCCTTTACTGGCATCTTCTCGAGCTGTCCAAAAAAACATCCGGGCTCTTCCGGTAAAATGACAAACAACATTTCTTCAGGAGCTAAAGTAGCGAAGGGGATCTGTAGATTTGGTAAAATTAAAACAGAAAACCGTTAGGTTTGAAAACATACAATCACACTGATCATATTTACCTCGGTTATACATGCTTTAGCCGCTTTATTTAATTTAGGAGGCGAGAAGGGATTGCGGCAACAGGCGAGCAAACCCTCGATGTTTCGAAGTTAGCCAGAATCGTGCAGAGCATTTCCCGGATACTGCGTCCAAGGTTGTCGTAGAGATTTACCTTTTGTTTGCCCTCTTCATCTTCCACAACTTCAACTTTGAGATACGGGGCTGAGTTGACTAAAGACGTGAAAATTTCGTTCAAGCCAACGAGTTTGGTGACTTCTTCAACGCCAAAAAACGAAACTCGATAGGCAAACAAGCGCGGAACCAACAGCTCGTCAGAGATCTCACAAATCGAATCAAGGTTTACTGGCTCCTGGGTCCCCATGTCAGCGAAGTAGGCAGTACACTGATCGCCGTAATCACCCACGGCTGTGATCAATCCACGGTGACAAAGTTTGTCCGTTGGAGACAATGCTAAAATAATAATAAATAAAATAATTGAAATCAATTAATTATTTTTCCACTAAACGCATATATTATTGTAATTCTTTCGGTATATTTTAATTAGCACCCTAGAGTTAGTGATCTAGTAATTAATGTTGAAGACTTTGAAAAGAAATTTGATGTGCTTTTTCCAGCCACTCAGAAATTGAATACATTTCATCATTGGATCTTTCACCAATAGGTGTATTTACTCAATTAGTATTAAATCTTTCATTTTCAACATGCTTAATCCCAATAAAAAAAATTTAAATGATATGTTGTTTAACAAGTGGAAGGTAATTTTTTTTAAAATTACAATAACTGCAACTTTTTTAATAATTGAAAGTAATTAAAATGTAATTTTCCTTTTTCTATTGCATTTTTCGGATTAGGAATGTTCTAATGAGATGAAAGAGTTTTGTTTATCGAAATCTTTACAGTTGTAAACAAGTAACAAAAATCGGCAAAAGTTATTGGTCGAAAAATGTGTTCTTTCAAGAATGAAATTTTTGATATTTCCATCAATTTTCCTTCAATGACAATTGGTGGAGCTGCGAATTGCTTCCATTTTGCAGAAAAAAAAGTCCTGGAACCCAAATTTACTTGTAGAAAACCAGGATGTTACTTATAGGACCACGACGACACGACACGTTTTCCACATGGCAGCACCAACCACTGGTAAGTTGAAATATTTTGACTTGTCCACAGCCCTGGAAACTACAACTGATCAGATTGTACAGCTCCAGTTGGTGTCTGTCCCTACCCAACCGGGCCCGTAACCCGACATCAGAAACCAGATTATGATCCCCATTTATACGGTTAAAATACCGGGGCATTACCCCAAGATGTACGGAAACTGGTAGAGAAGCAGCCTCAGAAATATGAGGCTGCTATTGTCCCACCGGGTTAACCGCCATTGGAAGAGGTCATTTGACATGACATTTTTCTACGTGGTTGCTCAGCGAATGGACACTCTTCGCCATCAAGTATTGGGGGTGGCCCCTTCTTAAGCCCGTATTTAAAAAATTGTGGGGTTGTTTAAAAAGTAAGTATATTTAAATATTTAAATATTTATTTTTAAAAAAATAAATATTTTGCTTTTTTTTAAGGAATTGTTTGCGACATTGTTATGCCCAGGCGGAAAACTGACCCACACAAGATCCTCCACCCAACAAATTGGATCTGCTCATGCAGCAAATTGAACTGTTGCGGGGCATAAAGCAGGTCTTGGAAGTGAGACTCCCATGCCCTGCTCCAATGTCTCAATCAAAACCCCAAGAGATTGTCGAACCCCAAAAGATTGTCGAACTCCAAGAGATTGTCGTAGGCACTGGCGTCCCAGGCGTTCCAGGCGTCCCAGGTGTCCATTAAAAAGGCATCGGGTGAATTACCCCCCCCCACTTTTTTTTTTAATCCCAAAGAACACAAAAGTTTGTTTTACTTACTGGAAGCCTATTTTTTCTTTTTCCTTTTGCGGCTGCCAGGCCAATTGGTAAGTAAAGTAAAGTAAAGTAAAAAAAAAATAAATGTTAATTTTTTATTTAGGCCAGCCAAGATTGGTTGAGGTTGACCTTGACGGTTTTGCTGCTGAGGTGGGGGCCATCGTTCTGGAAGGGGAATCAACATTCCTTAATAAAGGAACCTTCGGCCTATTATGTATGGTCGTTGTCCGTTATTTGGGGTGGCCCCTGCTTAAGCCCGCTTAACGTAAATTGTGGTTGGTTAATTGGTAAGTGCTGCAATGCCCCTCTCAAACCCTCTCCGCAGAAGCTGCTCTTAGAGCAAGTGATGCAAATAAATAAGTCGTTGAAAGTGGTCGTGGAACGTGGAGCCCCCGTCCCTGCCCCTGCTGCTGCTGCGTCAAATTTGTTGAAGAAGTTAGTAATGATGCGTGGAAAAAAAACCTAGATCGTAAAAGGGGCTCTTAACATCATATTAACTAGAGTGCCTGTAAATCACGTTCATAGTTTCAAGTTTTACATGGCTGACTCGTAGTCAGTGAAGGTGGGTACTCTGCTAGAGTAGTGAATGAAGACGCGCTGGGTTGCGCAAAAACTCGAAAGGAAAAGGATAAAGTTAAAACGGCAGAAATGAAGCCAGAGGAAGACATTGCTGGACCTAGTCAGACTGAATATTAATCTGAAAGTGAAAAAAGGAAGAATCTCAAAGCTAGATCTAAAAATGGAGCTCAAAAGATCAAATGAGCAAGACTGCCCGGAAAAAGCGTCCAAAAATTTTAGTTTTATGTGGCTGACTCGCAGACTAAGTCGGCTAGACGGGGGGACTGCGCAGTACGCATACCCACGGGAGAGTGGTCAGTGTTCAGTGAAAGTCTGCTAGAATATTGAATGAAAACGTACAGGGTTGCCGCAAAAACTCGAAAGCCCTATTTTTATTTTGCACTCTAAATATGTCCAGTAGAGGGCATCAAAGATATTTCAAAAATTGCGACATAAATGCCATATAGAGATGAATATGTAATTATAAATATATATATATACATAAGACAGAAAAGCAAGCTTATCAGCTCGCCGAAGGGATAGTCGTAAGCCAAATGAAAACTGTCTTAAATGAAAAATTCAGGGCCTGTTGTTAAGTCAGACTTATTCAAAATTAACACTTTTCTTCACAGACTTTTTGGTCTTAAAACGGGATTTTAAATTCACAGTTCAATATCCTTGCAAGTTATTTACGGTTAGTTTGCTCAAGTCATATTTTCCTATTTTTACACATAAAGTTCAATGATTCAAAAAAACATCTTTTAGTTTAAAAACTGCAAAACTTAAATACAAATCTGGTTATTGCGTCATGGTTGGGTCATCAAAGATTGCGCCATCACGGTGATGCTATAGACATCTGGTGGTGATTTATTTTGACCTAAAGTGAAAAAGTTGTAGTCGCAACCACCAGATGTCACTAGTCGTAAAACAATTATTTTATCAGTTTTTCATTAATTATCGGAAAACTAATTCAGTAAATAAAATGATTTTTGTTCTGGTCGCACCGCATATTTTTCGTCTAATATTCAAGACCAAAAAGTAAAAAAAGTAAAGGTAACCCAAAACAAGCGAAGCTATAATGGAAAGTGGAATTTAGACCAATGGGGAAAGAGATGTAGTCGCAACCGCAAGATGTCACTAGTCGTAAAACAATTATTTTAGCAGTTTTTCATTAATTACGGGAAAACTAATTAAGTAAATGAAATTATTTTTGTTCTGGTCGCACCGCAGATTTTTTTTGTAATTTTTAGACCAAAAAGTCCGAAATCTGTCGTGAAACACCCGAGCTATGGAGCGTTACATACACACAGACATACAAAATGACATGGCTTTTTTTTCTGCGTATGCGATTATTAGCTTCGCCCTTCGGGCTCGCAATAAATGAATAAACAACATTCAATCAAATTGGAGACAATATTTTGGGGGTTGCTAATCGTCAATTCGGCAGAAATATAGGCTGCCGAATCGCCGTTGCAATTCGGCAAAATTTCCAAATTGTTTGTAAATGGAAATTGTAAATGGAAATACACATTAAAGTATGATATCCGAAATTCAGACCCATTCATTACAATCTTTTTCTGTATAATATTTCTGTATAGCATTGTATAAGTCAACGGTTGGGCTTTTGGAAAGATCGTTGAAATTACATGCGAGAACGCATAGGTTTGAATCTGGTGATGACAACGCTATACATGACGCTCGTCTGCTAAACATGAGTGTTTTTTTTATGATAAAAAAATTTAGATTTTCATTTTTTTTTACTTTTACTTTACTGAGATTCGAATCTCAGACCTTTCGAATGGCAACCACGCCATCTAACTGCCAATTTTGAACAAGCAAGTGAAAATTCTTTTCCCGGCTATTAAGAAAGTTTTCAAAAATAAATTAACGATTATATAATAACGATTTTACCATGCCTTTTTGGTATTTATAATTGTAAATTTAAGTAATAAAATTATTCAAAAAAAGTTGTCAGCAAATTCTAAGGTTTCAAAAGGTGTCGCCCATTAGACCTCATGTTAAAAAGCTTATGGCACTAAACCTTGCTTTTCTTACAACTATAAAAAAAACTATAAAACCCGTTTCTAACGCACCATCTACGAGTATGATTGATATTTAAAAGAACTTATTAGCCTTATTTCTGGGACCCATGTCGGGGGTCATTCTTTCTCTTGTGACATTAATTTTATTATCGACTTCATTTTTAGCTTATTGAACCGAAGGGAGTTAATTCTTCCTTCTTATAATTTAGTACAGTTTATTGAAATACAGTCATCCGCGAAAGTTTCGTTGGTAGGCAAATGGCTCGCTATGCTTTAAGTTTTATTTGACGGAAGGGATACTACCATGCCTACCGTCATGGACTTTATTAAGGATTGGACTCAGTCCAATATCGCCGCGTTAAAGGCTGTCGGGTGGGCTTTTTTACAGAAAAATTCAGTTAAAATACCGTTAAATTGAACTTTAAAATACGATTCTAACTACGTAAAGCATTTGTAACGAAACTTAGAATGAAAAGAGAAATTTAATTTTTTATTTTCGGAGAAAGGGAAGAAAGTCAACTTGACTCATATGCCATCTATCAACCAAACACCCTAAGTTCTTACTTAATGTGGTATTTACTAGAGCATACAAAGCTGCATGTGATGTTTGTTGCCGATATCAATAGCTGATATCAAATTTTGTGCGGGTCTATTGGCAAACGTTAGTGCAAATTCCAGCCGTAAATTAGCATGCGTTGACGACAGAAATAATTTACGCACAGCTCTTCGGGTATGAATGCCTCGTTTTTTTTAATGTGCACATGATTGTCAGGGGACCAACATTGAGTTGTGTTACATCTAAAAATCATTACAGATGTTAAAAGATATTAAAAAATACGCAATTGTTTTCATAAATTATGACTATCTCCTGAGCTGTTGTTATTGGTTTTGCCGTTACAGCAAGCACAATTTCCTCTTCATTTGCAGTTGTCAATTTGGTCGGTCTACCTGATCCCCGTTTCCTCATAATGTTGCCGGTCTTGCGGAACCGATGTCGCCATAAAGATACGGTAGCAGCCTCAATATCTAAGCGTTCACCAATAAAAGCCACAGTTTGACCAGCTTCAGTGAACGCAACGATAGCTGCATGCTTTTGATCATTTAAATGTTTCCTACCCTGGTCTGCTCGAAACAACTTGAATGTTTGAAGAACTTAGAAATACAGTTCTTTTATTTTTGAGCTCCCTCACCATTATATCACCATCCCTCCCCATATAGTATCATTTCCTTACCTCTAGGTTTCGGGGAAAAGCCTTGGAATCTGGTAAGATCTGGTCTAACCGTCTGGGTCATGGATTCCATAACATTTAATATAAGAATTTAATTGCGCGAGAATATGGTTTCCTCATTTCATTTGTTATTGCATAAGAGACTCAGACAGTTTTACCAATAATTCAAGGATTTCTCCTATCCCTAAAAGCAAATAAGGCGCTTATTTAAGTGGCCATTGTTTCCTGCCACCCTTCTAAACAGAAAAATTCAAAAAACTGTATTCTTTTTTTTCAAAAACTGAGAATGACGCAAAGAGAACTCTTCGCTAAGGAATTTAGCGGTTCGTCCTTTTCATTTTGGAGAAACGCGATATTCGTCGACGAAAAGCGGTTTGGGTAAGAAAAAATTTAGTGTTGCAAAATTTCCGCTTTTTTATGCGCGCCTTTCTTTTCCAGATTGAAAGCTGACGGGGAAATATTTTCCACGTACCATCAACGATCACGCAGGGGAACTATTTTAGCGTGCGGCGCTGTTTCTGCGGATTGTCTAAGAAGTTTACATCGCATAGAAAGCGGAGATCTTAATACTGAAAATTACTTAGCAGTCATGGACTCGGTTATTTCCCCCGGAAGAACCATTTTCGCCTCAAATAACTCAGCGCACTCATCTATGGTGGCTACCCAGTTTTTCTCTTCTCGACGGGAGTCTTCTATTCTTTGGCCTCCTAAGAGTCTTGACATAATGCCCATTACGTCAATTTGGAATAAGTTTGTTAGGGATCTCAATCATTCGACAAGTATTATTTCAAAAACTGTTCAACTTTGGGGGAAAATCGAGAAAGTTTGGGCTGATGTTATTGTCAATAATCATTTCATTGATCCTACAACTGTTGGTTACGTCTGTGTAGACCTTGGACGAATAGTCATTGATATTGGCTGATACAATAAATTTATTTTTATTTATTTATTTCTTTTTTTATTTTATATTGTATCATAACTTTTTTTTCAAAAGGGATTTGTTCAAAAGGGATTTTTTCCAAAAGGGAATTTTTAAAAAAATTAATCGCTATGCGCACGTTCTTTTTTTTAAATAGTGAATTGTTATCCCGGTTTGGTGTTTTTTAAAGGTAAGGACTGTTTTTCAAATATATTCCAGAGATATGCTTGGGGTGATAACCATTTCAAATCGCTAAAAATTATAAGTTTCTCAACATCATTGTCAGAATTTTCATTCCAATTTTAATTTAAGTATACAGTCGCGGCTGAAAGTTTCTATACGTGTAGCTCAAAAATACGCCCTTTTAGTTTGTATTGGCGGATGGTGTTATCCTAGAGGTTATGGTAGAGGTTGAGCTACCTTATTTGCTCGTTTCTTTATTTTTTTAGCGCCCTTCTTTACTTAACTCTTCCTCTTAACATCGATTACTAATTTACCCGCGATATCCAAACGTTACTCATTCCTATTGCCTAATGCTAAAATGAAACTAATCGATGCAGAAATTACCACAGTTACAAACTGATCAATCCTCTGCCATTTTAACGTTTCATTTTAGAGCTATTACTAGTTTATTGGGCATCGACTCAATTGTCTGATTATCGGCCATGGTTACCCATAGTTGATAAAGCCGCGCCAACAAATCATTGTCGGAGTTGTAAGGGAATAGGGGGTAAAACTTGAAAAAATCGAGCAAATAAGGTAGCTCAACCTCTACCATAGGCTAACACCATCCGCCAATACACAGTAAAAAGGCGTATTTTTGAGCTACATGTATAGAAACTTTCAGCCGCGACTGTATTAACCTTTCCACAAGGTTCCTCAGATCTACATCCCAAGCAATCATTATTTCATGGTAATAGTGACATAACCACTGAAATATATTGACTTACTTTCCGTGTTTGATGTCTTTTTTTTTAATAAAATGCATTTATTTAAATTTTGGAAGCGCTTAAAGGCTCTAAACGGATGGCAAGCAAAGGCTGATCTTATTTTTTATACGCAGCGTTGGAAAAAAGTAACGTTTTTTGCCATGTCACGGGTGGTATTAAACCTATTTTTACCACAAGATAACGGATGAACGAGGAGTGTCTGTGGTTTTCCATTTTCTTGCTATAATTCCAATTGTCGTTCAGAAAGATGTTTCAGATTGTCTGTATTCATAATAGGGTTTTTTTCAGCTTGCTTTATTTAGATCGTGAAATTACTCATGGAATTTTTCAAATGGTTATTTACAATTTTATTTTTTCTCTTTGACGCTTGATCATTCTGGTTCTCGCTCACAAGTTGACATAGCTACCAGTTTTCTTAATTTACAAAGATTCACTCGCTTGAGAAAACCTTTTTAACATTTATACTAAATATATAGAAGACGAATATCCCACTTTTTACGTTGTCAATGTCATCCTTGTATTCTTGTTTTAAACGAATTGGTTCTTCTGTTTATTGAAATCATCAATAAATCCATTTCTGCTGGGTGAAAAGTTATTAAAGCTTATTCTGAGTTGTTAAAACTCGCACAGTTCATGGATCAATCGAATTGAAGAACATTGTCAATTGAACTGTCTACTTGGTGTTTCACAATTTTGATCTAACCTTTCTCTTTTTACGTGACCTAACAGCGATGATTCGTCTCCGAAAAGTGAGTAAAGAAAAAACGGGAACGGTAATATGTTAAAAACTGCTATTTATATAGCAGAAGTGATAGGGTCCGATTCACTGATTCCCTTGACTGATAATCTAATTGATTTGTGTGTTGAAATTAATTATTCGAAAATCGTTTTTAGCTTTCTCTGCTATGGATTTGTGCCCAGATCAATCGGATTAATTTTGTTGTTTGCTGATCTATGCAACACATAATTTAATGCAGCACTTTGTTGTTGCTTCCTTCCTTGGTGCGCTGATCTTCTAGCCGCTTCTACTTTTTTTTACTTTTTTCCATATTGAAATGTTTTGAAAAATTTATATAACCAAATCGAAAGTTTTATTTAATTTTTTGAATTATAGGTTAAAATAGTTTATCGACATATTCCTGAAAAGTTCTTTTAACATTTACACAACACCTTTGCAATTTTTCATGAGGTTATGCATGTCATTCCATTTTTATGACAGGTATATTTGTTGTTGTCACAGGATCCATTAAAATCACAATTAATCATTTTCATTAGCTCCTTAGGAGCTAGTGGTACATCAGTGGTTTAAGGAAAAATAATCCGTCATTTAGTGACCATCCCCAATCAGTTTTGAATTGGTCACTCCTAACCAAATTTCTTCCTATATGTAAAAAAGACGACAAAACATAACTCATCTGTGGTAATAATTTACTTATTTAATCTTGGCAGTAGACGTCATATGTTTTAAGTCATATGGTTGTCTAAAAGATGTAAACTTCTTTAACCGCTGTAAGTGAGTAAGTCTACTATGAAACTTCACAGATCTTTTTGTTGGAGGAAGCTCTTCTGGTTTAATGGACGACGTAACATTAGCATTGCTTACTTTCTTCTTGAAAATTGTGCATCGAAGATTGTCAATGTCATCACTAGGTAAGCCACCATATACAATGCACATAGCGCTTTCTCCTGCTGCGTCAACTTCTTCAATTGAACAATTAGGCAAGTAGAAAAATGTAGACAAACTGATTGGAAAGTGAACACTATTTTTTAGAATTTCAGTGCAATAGCATCCTTTACCAAAGGCTTCGATGTAGTGTCACAACCAAGGAAGGCATGGTTAAACAAAGGTGAATTACACAAGTTGTTTCCTAAGATTTTCTTCACTTTAGTTACATTCCACATTCCCCCCCTTTTGGGGCTTTAGGTTCGGTACATTTCTTCATTTATTTCATTGCAGTAGTAAAGTATATATAGTAAGATTAGTACATTGGTGTCCTTCCCTATAATAATAATGGTAGTTGTTGTTGCTACGCATTCTTGTACGGTACTATTTTTAGGTCAGCATCGGACTCTGCATGAATAGCAGTTACTCCTTTCTCATTTAGTCATTTACCTAGTTCAAATATGATTCTTTGTTTGTTTCTGCAATTCAAAATAAATTCTTCTTTAGTATTAATTAGGTTCATGTAATTTGAAAACACCATGCACCATTGCACATGCATGCATGCATGCATGCACCATGCATCGTTGAGTTTGTGGTTCCAGACATCCAAGTTACAGATACGGAACTGGAACAAAAGCTGATACTTTTGCTTTTTTTTCTTTACGATACTTTATAGTCACAACTATAACCTTATGTATACTCACAGTCGCGGGGATTCAATTTCGTGCGTCTTTCTTGGTCACAGTCTACGCTTTTTTCTTGCCATCCTCGCCAAATGTTTAAATTATGCTCGACTGTGCCGAACAAAAAGTGTTGTCATTTCTAAGTATGTTCTTAACTACTAGAACGTGAGATTTTTTGCATTCAATTTTAAATATTACAGAAACATTCGTTTTAATTTTTTTTGAAGCAGTGAAAACCGTCAAACCAGTATTAGGATGTTTGTAGACTTTAACATAACTACAATCACTTTGATTCTAAATAAATATTATATCAAAGCGCAACATACATGATCATGGGTGACATTTATTTCCCGTTATATGGCAACTGTCCCCAGTCACCATCCTCGAACCCGGTCGAACCGATCGTCGTCAAAATGATTTGCACGTTGCCATGGATAAACTGAAAACAAATCAAATGTCAGAGCTGTCACCTGTCAGAGCTGTCACTGTCAGTCTCAACTGTCAGGAATTAGATTGCCCATATCCACTTTAATAAATCAATATTATTATTCAATCACGTTAAATACAAATTTTTAATTAAGCAGCACTCTAATCACCTTACCTGATCATCTCACCTTTCTGCTCGGTCACCTCGCCATACATGATGACATCAAATAGTAGGTGGTGTCTAAAGCGAAAGCGGTTTCGTAAAGTTTTAGTTCGTCGACGGTCATAAGTGTAATGAAAAATAAGTAAAATGCTAGAATACATGCAAAGGAGGGGTAAAGTTAAAATGTATCAAAATGCTTGATCATCCAGTCATCTCACACATACTAATTAATAAAACACAAAAAAATTATATAAGAAAAAATCAAGAGTTTAAAGGTAAGTGAGCGCATATGCACATTAATTCACAGGAGTCAACGCGATTCCAAGTTCCTTATGAAAGATTAAACGGCATAATTCTAGTTATAAAAAAACATAAGTCTCAATTGATTTGCCAAAAGAGGATCACCATAAGTAACAGAAAAGATTTTAACTTGAATAGCATTCAGCATCATTTTCCTCGCACCAAACGAAAGGATTCCTATTCTGACTAAATCCTAGTCTTTCAAAGTGGTAGACATCGCCAGATCGATTTCGTTTTGAATAAATAGATCTGAGAAAATCCAAGAGAATTATACACACGCCGAGCCATGCCAATTGAAAAAAAATATTATCGTTTACCTGAATAATGGGACAAACCAATTGTCTCCAAAAACTGTGATAAATGACGCGAGGAATTCTGGTCAAATCGAGAGGCTGCCAGTGATGCTGGTATGGAGGACTCTTTTGCAAAACCTGTTACATCAAGTTTGAATTGATTATGCTACAATAATCAATTAAAGAGAATAAATGGCTTACGGGGTGAGAGTTTGTAGTGCTAGAATCCGGGCTGGAAGTGTCGGCAGATCGTGGAACATTCATCGCATTCGTACTCGATTGCTGAGGAACATTGCCGTTATTCGAGGAAGACATTAAACTTAACAGCTTTTGGGAGTCTTGAACTACAAAGTAAACGAATTTACATTTTTATCACAATTCCAGCCAAAAACAATGGAGATGAAAAAATATTTACGGAAAGAACTGTGCTGGGTAATCCGCAAGAGCCAACCAAGTAGGAGATAAACTTGGGATGACAGCTGCCACATTGTTGGGCAACTCCAGACAACACTTGAGCACATCAAACAAATTTCCTGCAATTCAAATACAAAATGAAATATTTGTGAAGGTGAAAGATGTTGTCAGACATATCATACGTGTGTTCCATTCATACGAAGAGAGTCTTATGGTAAGAATATCTGAAGTGCAGTGTTCCACGTGAAACATTACGTCCATATTTTGCGCTCTAACTAAAAGATATTTTGCGGTTGAGGCGATCTGAAGGAATTTGAACCATTAACTGCATCGGCAACAGTCCCTATGAAACGTGAAGAGAACATTTGATTTGGAGTAAATAGCAAGATCAAGAAGCAGATCAACTTACATTTAGCATAGAACTGGCCATGTCAACTTGATACATAGACCCACGAATCCAAACGCAATATTTTTTCGGCAGTTCCTTCAGGACGAAAACATCCGGGCAATGAATTCCGGCACCTGTGGCTGTGATGATTTTGTCGATGTGGTCCCGAGCAATCCATTCGTGATCGAACGATGTTTCCACTTTCATCACCACCGAATCCTGCATACAGAGAACAATACATAGAGTTTAACGTATGTGGAGGTTTGAGTGAATCAAGTTTCTTACCAAAAGCGTATGAGTTACACGTCCAAAATACGTGAAAGCGTCTTTGAGAAGTTGAAGACGATCCTGTTCCCCATGGATACCTGGCCAACACCAACGCCATCAAATCTTCGGATCGAAACGCATCAAGACACCAAATGTCTTGGAAAAATAATCACTTAGCGACGATTCACCGATGGAATTTACTCGTTCAACGTTGCAATCGACGATAAACTCTACCGGGATACTCGCCTTATGGAAAAACAAACAATTATGTATTGAATAAGAAGAAATAAGAACTAACGAGCGATAATGACTTACCTGAATACGTTGACGAGCATTTTCAATACAAGCAATTGGACCACGAATGACGACACTGTACTTTTTGAATTTACCGGCAATGCGATTGCAATCAGGGAATAGTATGCGCGTTCCGGTGTCCTCCATCACACGGTTGATATTGTTCACAGCTCTGCCAATCAGGTGCGAATGGAATATGTTGCTCACTTCCATGGAAAACCTGGCCGATGGAATCTAAATTAAGAGAAAATGCAATCAAACATTTATACGAATCCACCAAATTTAAGAGACTGTAACTAATGAATGATTTACCTGAGATTGGAGAGAAAAAGCTGAGAAAGACTTTCTGAGAGGCTGCATGGTGTTACTCTTGTGAAAGAACTAATGCGAATGATGGTCAACTTAGAAGGCAGCTCAGTATTAATAGGTGAGGACTTCTATTCGTACAATATTATATGGGGTGGGTCTTTTTAGGCTCACTCCTTTTGCATACTCCGAAGACATCAACTTTTTCCCGAAAAATTGAGGGGGAGACTGTATAATGTCGCCGAGTTGTGTATGATCTAACAATCCCTTGTAGACACGTCTTTAATATGACCTCATGGTCTTCTTCACTACTTTGACTTTGATGACTCAAACAAAGCTTTTCAAAGTGCACTGAAAATGAAAAGTTATTCAATTGAAGGTCGAAATATTGCACGCTGGTGTTTTATTTGTTTGTTACATTTAAAATTTGTTTACCTAATTTTACTGGACTGAATAGCAAAAATTTGTTCCAAAACCTTTTTCTTTTTTCTACTTGGGTTCTTTGTGGGAAAAATTTGATCAACAGTTGATATGATGGATTTCTGGTTGTTAATTTGGATAGCAGAACGGTTTGGTTTTGTTTTTTCGTATTTTTTTTTTAGTTATTAAGTATTAAGTTTTTAAGTGTTACATCAATGGAAACTATTTGAAATTGAATTTTATTGAAATGAAACAACACTTTCTTGGTTTCTAGGTTAAATTAATTGGGGAACAAAGCGGAAATTTTTTATGGCCATTAGCCTTCATGAACGAAAAATTGAGAAGAAACACGTTTTTTTGGGGGGGGGGGGAATTCCCGGGACACCCGATGCACTTTTAGTGGTCCCCCTCACCTGGGACACCAGTGCCTTGGTTCAGTAGTTGGGGTTTGGGCACAGACGTTTGGACGGAGGCTGCACAAACAAGTTGCACAGACGGAGGTTTCCCTTCCAATAAATCTTTAATTTCACGCATCAGCGTCACTTGCTGCACGAGCAGCTGCTTCAAGTTGTTAGGTGTTGCTGTAGCTGTAGGTGGATTCCCTGAAAAAAACAGAAAAATATTTATTTTAATAAAAATAAATATTTACAATGTTGGCCTCCTTGCCTTTGACTGATACTTACATTTAAGCTTGAGTCGACCCCACAAATACTTTGAAAAGGGCCATATCCAGTACTTAATGACGAGCATCAACAAAAGGCCGAAAGAGCCTTGCAAAAATGGCAACTCCTTCTTCAACACAATGTTTCCAACCTCAGCTGCAAATCCATCTACATCAACAGCCACCCATTTCGGCTCCCCTAAATAAAAAAAAAAAAACATAAAAATTTAAATATTTGACTTACAAATAAAACGCATGACTCACCGTTACCAATTGGCCTGGCAGCTGCAAAAGGCAGCAAAAAAGCAGCAAAATTTTTTCTCCCATTTTAGCTTCGCGATCAGCCTTCTTCTTCCTGGCGACTTTCTTTTTCTTGGATTTTGAAGTAAAGGCTTTGCAGTTGGTTACCTCATCATTGTCAACCATCTTCTGGATAATTTCTCGTATTCTAGGTTCATCATCGGCAGTAGCACACATAACTAAACTCATGGTCATCTCCATATCCCCCTACAAATTAGTTTATGATTAATTTTGTTATTGTTATGGTCAAAGCATTAGTCATTCAAAATGTAAGCCTGCAATTACCTTGTAACGCTCATAAAGCTGTTTAACATCTGTAGTTTCTTCAAATGAGCCTTTTTATTTATTTTCAAATACTGTAATATCTTGCTCTGTTTCTTTTTTGAAAAGAAACCTCCAATAGTCTTCCCAATTCTGGTCACCCTTTGAAAAATCATCATCGTCAACACAGCCTTTTAAAATAAAACTTTTATTAGTTAAAAGGTCTATTATTATAATAAATTCTACTTGCCTGTTTCATCGTATATCTTCCTCTTTTCTGTGTCACTTAAGATTGAGTAGACTTTACCAAGAGTTTGAAACTTTTCTGTCGCATTTTCTTTGGTTTCTTCGCCAACTCTGTCTTATTACCTGATGATCCCCTATAACCCATGGATGGATCTTACAAATACACTCTAAATGTAATTATAATTTTAAGAAACCGGACAATACCATATAAGTGACAATAGTTCTCCTCCTCCCCAGCGAACCAGGCCGCTAGGTCCGTACTCCAGGGCTCGCTATCTTTCATTTAGTTTCTGTATTGTTGTCGAATAAAAGATTTACGTACAATACTGTTATTTACAACATTCTTTACATCTTCCTTTTACCACACAGTCCCGCCGACACCCATGATCTCCATCCAAGTAAAAAAAACTGGGGTTGTTGCGACTCTTCTCAAATATTCAAGCTAATGCCAGCGTTTTAAAGAATTAAAATGTTATTGCTCGATGCTATCTTTTGCATTTATAGGCTCTGAATAGAAACATGTTTAATGTTCATCACTTTTATATTTAAATGGTTGGACTTTAACAGAAATGTTGTAACTTGGATATCACGCCTTTCTTTATTTTCAAGCATACTCTTTGTGTAAATGCAAATTGATGATAGCTTGGATACGATCGATAGATAGTGATACATGAACATTGCACAACGTCTTCTCGTGCGTGAGTGAAATTTATATTGAGACCAAATAGAGTTAACTCCAAAGGGCAAATCGACAGCACTTAAATACGCATTTTGCAACAGTAGATCGAACATAATATCCACATTGAACTTTGCAGTTTTATAAAAAGTAATGTAGAAGAAAACACGCAATCCCAATTTGAAACACGTCATTGAGCAGCACTACAACAACTATTTTTAACATCCACTTCACCCGTAGTATCCTTACCTTCCTGCGTTATTCGTTTGAATTTTTTCTCTGGTGCGAAAATTACGAACTTGTCTGCATTCATCTTCAAAGGCTTTCAACTTCCCTAGCCGAATTCATTAGCGACACCGACACTGATATACCAAAATTGTCATCGTAGATTCATACCGGGTTGCATAATTTAACCACGCCACTTTCGGACAAATTAGTGGTGTCTGAAAATGGATCAATATACGTCATTTCGCTTCCATCCGTGCATAGTGTTCGACGTAAATCAACTTTTATAAAAGGCAATTCGTTCAGCTTGCCATGGCTTAATAACGATGAGCTCTTCAATATCATCCAAAAACGCAGCCATAAACTAAAGTCAAGTAATTTTTTTTTGTGTTTATAATGATGCCGAAAATTGAACATGAAAATAATTCGTCAACAGCGTCTTAACACTCAACTGGGAAATATTAACAAGACCCAACCACTGCGCTACACTCAGTTATTCAAACTAATTGCAAAGAGTTTTTATTTAAAGATTAATTTAATTACATTTCATACGTGTTTTATGGTCCATTCAACAATGCTGTGCCGCCTTTAACGCCCAATATATCAAAAGAACACGCCTTTGGTATGTTTACTGTAATTATGTATTTTTATCCCATTTTCTCGTCCCACTAATACTTGATTTTATATTTCAAACTATAAGTTCGAAAGAGTCTCCGTAAAGAAGAAAGGGCGAAATAAACTACTTTATTGCCGGATTGAGAAAAACGAATAACTTTAAAACCATATCAAAGTTGTATGATATCTGGTTACATACGTCAAAAATGACAAATGCGCGGCAAAAAAAGAGAACCTCTCTAGATGCCGATGCTAGATGCTCTGCTGCCGGAATGAGAGCTTCTTCTTTTGTCTCTGGCGCCCCTCTACCGGACATTTCTACGCATCACTTAACACAAACCAACTAAGCACATATTTAGGAGTTGCCAGATTGCAAAAAATCCAAAGGAGCTCTTCACATCGTATTTCCTTGACATTTCAATGAGACGAATTAGCTTTAAAGCTCATGCGATTTTTAAAAGCTTTGAAGAAATTGGGAAATTAGTTGATGGTTATTTCCATTTATTGGCTTAAAAATACACAATCTTTAAGGCGGATATGTAAATATCGCGCAGTTTCTTTTTGTTCATTGCATGTCTTTTTCGACCATTTACCTATTGGAAATGACTAAAAGAAATGTGTGTTGTCTTTTATAAGTTTTTGATGTCTCATAAGTGTTATACCCAAGGATTATAAATTCAACATTGAAATAGTAGCCACTTAGCGTGTATATTGTTCGTCAAATTTTCCAAAAAAGTTTATTTTTTAGCGCTAGATGGAGGTAAAAAAACAATCGGAAAAATAATCGACAAAAATTAAAGGAAAATCAAATTTTTCCCACAGAAATTTAATCGCCGATTATTTTTCAGCGATTATCGCTAGCAGCCGATTATTGGAAAAAAAATCGCGCGGTAAGTCTGAAGCTACGAATCCCAAGGTTAAAAAAAAATATTCTTATATTCAAAAAACTTCAAAACCCGCTCAATATGTTGGGATAAATTTTTTTTTGATGGAGATAGTACCAGCCCCATGAATAAATCTGTAAGCTTTCTGGGAATGCGCTCTTCATATTTTTCAGTAGTGCAGCCACTTGATCAAAGCCGCCATCTCCGTTACCCCTTGTCTTGCCCAAAAATTCATGAAATGAGGCTGCATTAACAACAAGAAAATGTGTTCTGCACATTCGTATTCAAGGTTCTTAATTTTGTATAAGCTTGGTAGTTAGGGAATTTAGAAGCAAATGATACCCAAAAATAGAGCGAGATTTGAAGTATAACACATTTAATACCTGCTAGGTAGCATAACCCCTTCATAATGAAAAAAAAATGGGACAATCGTAGTCCCATAAGACCCCTTGTTAAATTGTGGTAAGTGTTTTTTGGGGGAGGAGAAGTAGGTGCAATGTTTTTCAGTGGGACTGCGGTTAGGGTATAGGCTATAGGGGGACAACACTCCTTACCAGGACGTATCCAAGCAGCCGATTTTACTTCGTGATTATAACTTCGGGAATATTCCTGATCGATATTTATTTTCAGCATTATCGAGATTCTTGAAGTGATGAAATTGGATTTCTCCTTGAAACTGTAAAAAATTTTAAAAATTCTTTTTTGACAGAAATATCATCCCATACCAAAGAACTGTTTCTGAGATGTTTTTCTTTTCACGTTAGGTTACGCACTATTGCTTCGATTGAAAAGTCGTTTAGTCCAAATCAACCGAGTATACCCCTTACTAGACTTTGAATGGTACTATACTATGAGATGGCAAGGGAAGGAGTCCATTGCTTCCATTTCCCCTCAGATCATCGTAAGCCTTAGTACTCTTTACTCTTAACAGCCAGCATTGGAACAATCAATCCATGTCGTAGCGTATTCCTATATTCAGGGGACGAAAAAATAGTTTCATGTTATTTTATTTCAAAATTGGGAAAATTGAACTCATTTGTCATTAATATTTCATTGTTTATGTAAACGTAAAAAAGTAAATGGGAATATTAATGTACGTTTATGTGAAATGGAAACTAAAAATTTTAATGAGAAAATCAGAAAAAAAACATTCTTCATTAAATTAGTTACATGGTTACTACAAAAACATTCACAAGTGTCGTTTGAAAAAGTAAACGGCTGAATTTTCGTCATCTAAAAGAACTGAAAAATGGGATGTAAGAAACACCAATATGATACTATGCAATTGGTGACCAAAATGTCTTAGATGAAACGTTTAGTTCCAGTGTCGTTAAAGATTTATTTAATAATTTTCTTGGCCGTAAACCTCTTTATTATACAATGCAAGTAATACAAACAACATTGGACAAGTAGTTTGCATTTGCAACAATTTAGGCAGTGTCCAAAATGTGTTTATCGATCTCATTCAAGCTCCATAGTCGACGCAAGCTTCACAAAATTCCTGTTCCATGGTAACGTTTGCAGAATATCTGAGATGTGCAGAATTTTGGCAACTAGCACCGTGCGGTTCACGAAAAATTACCATTTTGTCAACAACTCCGTTAACTGTGTTGTGATACTCACATTTTTACGAACAAGGGACAGGTGATTTGGATAGTTAAAAATGAACACTACTAATAAAAAATTGCTTGGAATTGAAATTATAATTAATTTAAAATTAGTCTTACTCAAATTTTCAAAAATGACCAGCATTGACTTGAAGTCTGCAGTTAGTTTTTTAGTGCACATTTTAACAAATCTGAAAATTTCCATGACAACAGATACGTTTCTTTCGAGCTTTTTGAATTAAAATGACCAACAGAGATTGCTTACGATCCGCTCCATTTTGATGTACACTCTTGAACTTTCAGACTTATACTGAAGGATACGATCGATCTGTCGTCAAAATTTTTCGTCGCCCCTTCTAGAACCCTTTTCAAATAAATTCGCATTTTTTCAAAGACGCTTCAATTCCTTCCCCCACCACGGAGAAACAAAATTGTGTTACCCTATCCTAAATTTATTGGGTATTCTACGGGGTCCGTATTCTACGGCCAGGGAACGTAATGTTATCATGACTAAGTTTCCACCGAAATTTGAGACATTGACATTTCAGTATAGATTGTGTATGGCTATGGATTTGACCCCTCCCCAACCCCCCAAAAACCATCTTACCTTGTAACCGAACATGTAATTGTCCATGTAATGCTATGTAATTACACATATTAAGTTGCATTCAAAATGTTATGTCTTATGTAGAAAAATTATGGCCCTTTAGTGTAGACTTTTTTTTACTTCCCTTTATACATAAAAAAATACATCGCCAAGTGACAACAAATTTTTTTCTTTAACTTCCTAACGGAACCCTAACCCATCCAACATGTATTTTTCCATTGTAGAACCACCATCAACAATCCGAAAATTTGTTGACAACGGAAGGGTTTTATAATGTCTGGACACAATAAAGTCAATTAAATTTAAGACAAAGGTGAAATCATTTGAGGGAGAACAAAAATTGGCGATGAAATTAAAGATATCATTGCAGGAAGGGCAAAAACTAATGAGTAGACTCATGACATTGTTAAGGAAATAAGGTGGATGGCCACTGCTGACAAGGAGAAGAAATGCTGTCTCCGTAGTTTGCTTTACTTCGCTACCAACGTCACTTTTTTCGTGGATAAAAGATCTGGCCTCTAAGAAGACAAGCTTCTAAGAGACAAACCTCTAAGGAAGTAAATTTTGAATGTTCTGCCAACTACAATCTTAATAACAATTGAAAATGTAACAAAGCGTTTCAAGCACTTGTAATCTGCTAGATCTTGCTAACCACTGGGCCACTTAATTGATGTATAGTTTGTCTGTAATATTCAGCATCCCATCTCGATTGGGTGCTTAAGGTAATTGGCACTTAGACATTTTTCATGAAATCTAAGTGTCATTGCATGCATACTAGCCCATTCACTTATGTGGGTTTTATTGATATGAAATAGATGATGACTGGTATAGTCTTAACAGTTTACTTTGTAAAATGATTAAGGCAATTTATCAATGAATTGATTAATTGCATTTTGCCATTTTTTTAAAGGCTATGAATAAATTGGAAAGCCTGGCCACCATTCATTTTGTCTGGCGGCTGTTGCGCTTTGATACAATACCACTAGGGTGTCAACCCTGACGCACGGCAACGTCCTTGAAGCGTCGTTTGCCAAATCTCCAAGTCTTGTCATAGATGTGTTTCACTCCTGGATTACTACGGTCCTCTAAAACCAACGACTCTGATGGAGCATCACATCGACACGAGAGATACAGAGCCAATAAGTTTCCCACCGTTTCACGTTTCCCCCATGGTGAGAGAGAGAATTAGGGAGGAGGTGGCGAAAATGAAAAATAAGAATTTGATAAAAGAGTTTCTTCTTCTTCTTCTTCGAATGTACTCGACACCCTATGGGGCTCCATAACGGTGGGGCGTCGTTCCAATGATTGATGGACCTTGCATTAGGCGACTTAAAATGGACTGCTTGCTTAGTGTATCTCGATGACCTAGTCGTGATGGGAAGAAATTTCGCGGAACATCAAAACAGGCTAACGGCAGTACTGACGGCCCTAGAAAAAGCCAAACTAACTTTGAACGCGGAGAAATGTTTATTCGTATCCGATGAGATCACATGTCTCGGCCATAAAGTTTCCGGAAGAGAGGCCCAGCCGAATCCGGAGAAAGTTCGAGCGATCGTTGATTTTCCCTCCCCAGATATCCACCCAGTGAAACAACGAGTAGCGGCAGTACGGAGTTTTCTTGGAATGGTCTCTTTCTATCGAAATTTCATTGAGCGGTTTTCGGAAAAGGCGACTCCACTTTATGCACTAATGAAGAAGGGTTCAGCGTGGATGTGGGGGCAGAATCAATCAAGATCATTTGCCGAGTTTAAAAATGCGCTCATCAACGCTCCCGTGTTAGCACATCCTCTGGACGATGTGGAAATGAAGTTGCAAATTGACGCCGGTCAAAAAAGGTTAGGAGCGGCGCTGATGCAAACCCGGGAAGATGGATATTACACCCAATAGCTTATATTAGTCGACGACTGACCGACGCAGAGAAAAACTTTCATCCAAATGAGCTGTAATGCTTAACGTTGGTATGGGCGTTGAAGAAACTTCGTTACTACTTATTTGGTCGACGGTTTCAAGTTAAGGAAGACAACAATGTAGTAAAGTGGCTGTACAGTAAAAAAATGCTAAAAAAGGAAAGTTTGCACGTTGGATAATGGACCTGCAGGAATTCAATTTTCAAATACACCATCTAAAGAGGACGGAGAACATCGTCGTGGATACTCTCTATCGCTATCCCGTAGAGTGCGGAGATTGTACTGAGATCATAGTTTGTGTGCTGAAGCCGACCGGATACTCGACGGAAAAGTTTGCGTTATGGCAACAGGGAGACGAATCGATTAAGGCGCCAGCGCTTCGCCTCAGGGACTAATGAAGGGTGTGACACTGAAGGAGCGAGAAGGTGGAATATTCCGCTCGGCGAAAGAAGTTTTTTACAAGATAAATACAACGGGCAAAGGTAGAAAGAATTCGTTAGTTGATCCTAAGAAGAGACATCGTTAAAGCTTGCCACTACGCGCCCGCAGGCGGACATTTTGGTATCGAGAAGACCTGGGCCAAACTGAATGAACGTTATTGGTGGCCGAACATGAAAACGAGTGTGGTAAATTATGCGTCTTCCTTTGCATTCTGTAAATTGCACAAACGTCCACGAAACTGGTTGGAGGGAGAACTGCTCCCAATTGAGCCACCAAAAGAGTGTTTGAGCGTATATTGAATCGATCATATTGGGCCCCTTAAGAAAACGGTGAGAGGGAACCAATATGTCTTAGTGGCCATTGATTTGCTAAGCAAATGGGTGATCACGGACCCAGTCCCAAGCGTTGCGACAGGTCCTGTAGTGTCGTTTCTGCAACGCAAAATCATCTCTCACCACGGAGTTCCCAGACGGTTGATTTCAGACTGGGGAACGGCCTTTACGTCGATCGATTTGGAGAGAGCTCTCAATAAATGGGGAATTACGCACAATTGCTTCACTCGCGTACCCAAAATCAAATGGACAAGTTGAGCGAACCAACGCGAGGATCGTCATGGCCATGAAGTCATTTATAGACAAGGATCAATTGAACTGAAATGAACTACTACCTGAAGCAGTAGAAGCTTTGAATACGGCCAAACAGTCTAGTACTGGTCTGACCCCGTTCGAGATCCTCTGATGCGGAGCTTCCCCATGAACGCCCTTTTCCATGGCCAGAAGAAAAAGAAGAATCTAATTCTGACTTCGTGAAAAGACTCGACGATTTCAGTTTAATATTTCAAAAAAGACTGAAAGAATGACAAGAAGAACTCAAACAAAAGGTAGACAAGAAACGAAAAAAGGTCAGACGTTATGAGCTCGGTGAACTCGTCCTGGTGGCCCGTGATGTCCGTAAAAAGGGAAAAGCGAAAAAGTTTCTTCCTCTCTACATAGGGCCCTATAAAATTGTCAACCAGATCACTCCAGTAACCTATCTCATCGAGGATGTATCTGCCCGCAGGAAAAAGAAGACCAGGAGACGCTTTCCGGCCCATGTCAGCCAGCTGAAACCCTTTCAGGTCCCGCATGACGACAAGTGGGACGCCGGACCTCAAAGAACGAAAACTAGAGACCCACCTTCGCCGCCAAGAAAACGGAAGAGAAGTGAGCTACCAGTCGTCTACGATGACTTCGAGCTAGATTCTTCCCCGAGGAGCGGGAAAAAGGCGGATTTTCGTCCAGAAAATCATGGTCAGGAAAGGCCAAGTGTTATTGTTTTGGGAAGAAAGAAACGTAGAGAAGACGAAGGCCATTCGGAGAGAAGAAAAAGGCGAAAGAACTGGATGACGGGTGGACGACGGGCCGGCGTAAGTGAAGAAGGAGAAAAAGATAGAAAAAAAAGGCATTCGGGTGAGAAGTGAGAGGAGAGACGGACGGTCTTTCTCGGAATTAAGAAGAAGTGTTAATTGTTGATCTAATTGATTGTCCTGCTGTACGGTATTCTCGCTCAATATCTGCGTTTAATCGGCTGTAAGCGAGGTGCTCACCCTCAATAAGGCGGAATTTTAAAGGTATCTGTGTGTGTGTAAAGATATGTGACTGAATTCTAACGAATAAATCCCTGTTCGAGGTAGGAGTACCGTTCTTCCATTTAAGGAATAAGAATTGCTTGTCAATTGGGTACTCCAAAGGGCAATATTTTGCTTTCCTGTTACAAAAAGAGAACTTTTTGACTGTGTACAGGGTATTTATTGCAAAATTGATGCAAAGACCTCCTTCAAGAATATCCAGCCTTCAATGGGGTGGGTAAATAAATTGAAAGTGCGTCATAAACTGTCCCTGAGGAGATCTGAAGATCTTGATGGAGGGAGAACAAGGTCGATTATGTTGCTATCTTTTGAAAATTTAGTTTCAGTTATATTTTTTAGTTACAACTGTTTGTTAACAGGTGACGGAGGAAGCTATTAGAAATTTGTTTACCGTAATGGTTTCTTTTTTGGAAGACGAAAATTGCCCGGAAATCTTAGATCAACCTTCTCGTTTGTTCACAGCTGATGAAGTAGGGATTCAATTGTAACCCAATGCTAAAAGTGTGAAATTTCTCATGCCCAAGGGAATCGAAACGTTTTCATTGTGAAACGAAGAAATTCAAAACGATCTGTCACAGGAAATAATTATTTGATAAGATGTACTAAAGTAACGTATTAACACAAACACAAAATATTAACACAAAATTTAGGTATGGGAACATGTAGTTCAGCAGGTGTCAGTTTGCCAACCTCTTTTGTTTTCCCATACGAAAGGGTACCCACGGCAGTCAAGAACTCAATTCCTTCTGGTAAAAAAAAACGATTTACATTAAGCTTATAAAATTCCAATTCTATAACCCTTGACATACTCTTTACTAGTATGGGCATATGGTACACGAAGAAAGGTTGGATGAGACAAAAGATCTTTCTTGTTTTCCTGAGAGCAATTTTATCCATTCGTAAAGAACCTTCCCGGAATTAATTTCCCAAAATTAAATTCGCTGTCAGTTGAAGCAGCCATATTAGATTTGAAGTCTCTGGTATCAACGAAATATGTGAAAAGTTAACTAATGTTACAATGATTAAATAACGATTAAACAATGCTTCGTTAATATAATTCTGTAGGGAAAGGGATAAAATCCTTTATTTCCTTCTTACAAATTCCACTAACGTAATCTAACCAGCTGACGTGGGAATATTTGGTCCTTAAAAATTTTGTTCCACGAATCCAGGCAATAGTGCAGTGAAACAAAAAAGCCTGTTGATATGCATAACGTTGCAAAGGTTAAATATTAATTTGAATATAATTTTTCAATAACAAACATTTCGTTTTCGTCAGGTTTTCAAGCCAGTCTGGGATGGAATTTCTCCGCAAATAGTTATTAATAGTTATAGCTTGCGGAATGTGGTCGAGTACGTATAAACACATTATGTAAATCATTGATGAAGCTAATAAAGTAATGTGTTTCAAGTTTTACAAAGTGCATTTCCACTAGAATATCGCTTCTTGAAGAACATGACGCTATAATGTCGCTTCAGACGAAAAAAAAAAAAACACAAATGGAGAAGTTGAGGCTGAGGTAATTGTAAAACTATAGTTATGATGACATGTAATCTAATTGCGTAAAATTGGGTCTCAGATTACTCCAGAAAAAAAACAGTTCAGGCGAATCCAACATTATTTCCAAAAAGAACGTGGATTCCTGTAATACTGCGTTTCAGGCTTGCTAGGATATCATGCCTGCCATTGCCAAAGCCCAAAGCCCATGTTGAATCAACTATTCCATTGTCCTTGTTGCAAGAGTTTAAGAATGCGGAAAGGGGTAGAGAAATATGAAAGGGAGAGGTGATTCATATGTCCCTCTTTAAATACTGGAAAGGTTCGCTTGTAGAAAAACAAGACTGATCATCCAAAGTGGCCCAAACCATTCCAGGTTTATCTAATCCTATAACTCCGTTACTTCACGAAGGAGATCGAATGAATTCAATTATACTTCAAAAGAATGTGTGAATATTTAATTTAATTAATCCAATTCACCAGTTAAATATAATGTTTCATCTTATGAAATGTCAAATAGTTGGATCTACCAAAGTGAAAGCTTGACGTACAGGATAAAAAGACAAAGGTCAATCCTTCAGATAAAAATAATGTTTCTTAATCGCAAGACGAGATTTGCGATTTGGCAGAGCCTTCAGAGGACCCAAGTGACGGACATGGTGCAATATTACCCAATCCTACACAATTTTATTCTCAAGATCCCCCACAGGAAAATTCACAAGTTACAGGTTTGTGAACCAAACAGATTTATTTGCTTTAATTAAATACTGACTGGTCATATTACATTAAGAGGTGACAAGGTACAACAGAACTCTCCTCTGTCTGGAGCAGATTGCGTTTGCTTTATCTGCAATAAAGATTTAGCAGAACCAGGGTCCCAAAAAAGGGGCAGATCACGATAATTGGCAATAAAGACCACATCAATCTGTTGCATAATCTGCTCACATTGGTAACTTGTGTTATCATTTTCCCTTCACTTTGTGAGGAATTAATAAGTATTTGAGGTTTCATGTAACATGCATCACCGAGAAACTACCTGAATCGGAAATTGGATACAAATGTGTCAATTGCAATGAACTGTCTGCTTCGTAATATTTATATAAATTTACTTTTTATAAGGGATTTATTATATTTATAATATTTTCGGGAATAGCAACGAAAATTCACAGGTAGTGTACATAGATATCTTATCGGATTTCCTAGAGAATTATCGCTAAGAGAGAGTTCTAACCACACCTGATTACATTCAACGATATGGGTAAGTCAGTCTTTTTATATAATTTTGGCATCAAATCACATTGTTTTCTCATTTGTTGAAGTCTCCAAAACTTAAAGAATACCTGTTAAGTGAATGCTGCTCTTCAAGTACTGTTTAACACCCCCTTCTTCATGGTGGGATTGAAAAGAGCGAAAGACATCAAGGATTCTGGTTTTTCAGAAGATCCCATCGTTGAATATTTTTGTTCTATTTTTGATGTGATGACTTCTACTCATTGAGCTACGTCTGGGGAAACTTTTGACCCGCCCAGCAAGTTCCAGCTGAGCCCTTGCCGGCTTTCAGATTGCCGCTGCCCCGCTTCGAGGCTGCCACTATGCCCGCACTGTTACCACAGGTAGTTACCGAACCTCCGGTAGCAGTGAGAGAAGGTGGCATTGAATTTCACATAGATGTGTTGTATGACATATTTTACTTTCTCACAAAATATGTGAAAACCGCAGCGGTAGTCAGAATCACCGACATACCGGGGTGTTTTCAAACATCAATAACAGTGCCAGATAACAGTGTCAGACTAACGCTCAAAACTCTTCTAAAAGTTTTGAGCGATCTCCTATCGTACAAATGTTGATGCATTTACGAAAACATTTAAAATAAGCAATTAAGAGACGATAAGGAGTACCAATATAAGACAACATTACTTTTTTATAACAACTGATATATGTTTATGTTACGGTTGAAGTGCTTTCTGGTTATTGGTTCCAAATTTACTTCCAATTTACAGGTGATAAACTGTTTCATGCTTTTACTTATGCTGGTTGTTCTGACCAGATGAAATTATGGCAATGAAGATTAAGTGTAAGAATAGAAATCAAATCATTTATGTTCGAAGAATTCTTTGCAGAATCAGAATTACTGACTACTTATACTTACTTCTTAGTCATTTCCCCTTTATTGGACTAATTAATCTGATTGTACATGCTTTCACTTATTTTAGTGACATTCCTGAGAGCAAAATTACCATTGAAAACAAATCAGCAGGAAGAGGTGTGGCTCAACAGGGGCTATTTTATGCTGATATTGAAACAATTTGCACCGATTTGTGTTTCAAGACCTATTGGAGAGGCAAAATGGGTGGCAGATCCGGAGGAGTTCGCCGCAGCCGTCGCCAATCTGGTGGTAAAGACCGAACTTCCTATGTTGAAAGGAAGTTTCGGGTTATTGCTATTAATGGTGATTAAGTACTTCATCTGGCCCCCTGCCAAGTATTGGTGGCACATACTTAAGAGAAAATGTAAATATTAAGCCAACATTGTAAATATTTATTTATATTTAAAAAAAAAATTCTGTTTTCCAGTCTCTAAACCCGATGACTCAACTTCAACTTCAACAGCTCAACCCAATGTGTCAAACATTGAGCAGTTGCTCATGCAGCAGCAGACGCTGCTGCGTGAAATGAAAGACCTAATAGGGGCCATTACGGCAAGTCTTTGCCCCAAACTGGAAGCAACCAACCAACTGGTGCAAACAACCCAGGCTGAGCAAACACCCAAAAATCGGCTGTCCCGGGACATCCACCAACTGGTGTCCGGGGAATTTTTTTCCCCCAAAAAACGCAATATGTTTCTTTTTTGTTTTGTTCCCCGATTCAAGCTAATGGCCATTGCGAACCTAGAAATTAAAAAATGTTGAAAAGAAGATGTCGTATTAGTCATGAAACAAAAGCTGTCCGCGATTCTTAACTACTTTGATTCGGAGGAGGGTGCCGTGCCATGGCAAAATGCAGCAGTTGATAACGATGGATTCGATCCATGTGATAATTAATAACAAATAATTGTTGCTCAATCAGCTTGTCCAAACCCTTCTAAAAGTAATACATGTTTCTTTGTATAAAAATAAACCAGACCTGTGCTGGGAAACTGGACCGAGAGCTACTTGTGACCTGGGCGGAGATCAGGCCTCAAAGGATTTTAAAGTGTTTTTATTTAAAGATTAATTTAATTACATTTCATACGTGTTTTATGGGCAATTCAAAAATGCTGTGCCGCCTTTAACGCCCAATATATCAAAAGAACATGCCTTTGGTATGTTTACTGTAATTATGTATTTTTATCCCATTTTTCGTCCCACTATTTACTCGATTTTATATTTCAAACTATAAGTTCGAAAAAGTCTTCGTAAAGAAGAAAGGGCGAAATAAACTACTTTATTGCCGGATTCAGAAAAATGAACAACTTTAAAACCATATCAAAGCTGTATGATATCTGGTTACATACGTCAAAAATGACACATGCGCGGCAACAAAAGAGAACCTCTCTAGATGCCGATGATAGCCGGAATGAGAGCTTCTTCCTTTGTCTCTGGCACCCCTCTACCGAACATTTCTACGCATCACTTAACACAAACAAACTAAGCACATATTTAGGAGTTGCCAGATTGCAAAAAATCCAAAGGAGCTCTTCACACTGTATTTCCTTGACATTTCAATGATGATTCTAGACGAATTAGCTTTGAAGCTAATGCGCGTGTTTAAAAGCTTTAAAGAAATTGGGATCTTCCTCATCATAAAAAATGATAGACTTTAGTTGATGGTTATTTCCATTTATTGGCTTACAAATACACAATCTTTAAGGCGGATATGTAAACATCGCGCAGTTTCTTTTTGTTCATTGCATGTCTTATTCGACCATTTACCTATTGGAAATGACTAAAAGAAATGTGTGTTGTCTTTTATAAGTTTTTGATGTCTCATAAGTGTTATACCCAAGGATTATAAATTCAACATTGAAATAGTAGCCACTTAGCGTGTATATTGTTCGTCAAATTTTCCAAAAAAGTTTATTTTTTAGCGCTAGATGGAGGTAAAAAACAATCGGAAAAATAATCGACAAAAATTAAGGAAAATCAAATTTTTCCCACAGAAATTTAATCGCCGATTATTTTTCAGCGATTATCGCTAGCAGCCGATTATTGGCAAAAAAAATCGCGTGGTAAGTCTGAAGCTACGAATCCCAAGGTTAAAAAAAATATTCTTATATTCAAAAAACTTCAAAACCCGCTCAATATGTTGGGATAAATTTTATTTTGATGGAGATAGTACCAGCCCCATGAATAAATCTGTAAGCTTTCTGGGAATGCGCTCTTCATATTTTTCAGTAGTGCAGCCACTTGATCAAAGCCGCCATCTCCGTTACCCCTTGTCTTACCCAAAAATTCATGAAATGAGGCTGCATTAACAACAAGAAAATGTGTTCTGCACATTCGTATTCAAGGTTCTTAATTTTGTATAAGCTTGGTAGTTAGGGAATTTAGAAGCAAATGATACCCAAAAATAGAGCGAGATTTGAAGTATAACACATTTAATACCTGCTAGGTAGCATAACCCCTTCATAATGAAAAAAAAATGGGACAATCGTAGTCCCATAAGACCCCTTGTTAAATTGTGGTAAGTGTTTTTTGGGGGAGGAGAAGTAGGTGCAATGTTTTTCAGTGGGACTGCGGTTAGGGTATAGGCTATAGGGGGACAACACTCCTTACCAGGACGTATCCAAGCAGCCGATTTTACTTCGTGATTATAACTTCGGGAATATTCCTGATCGATATTTATTTTCAGCATTATCGAGATTCTTGAAGTGATGAAATTGGATTTCTCCTTGAAACTGTAAAAAATTTTAAAAATTCTTTTTTGACAGAAATATCATCCCATACCAAAGAACTGTTTCTGAGATGTTTTTCTTTTCACGTTAGGTTACGCACTATTGCTTCGATTGAAAAGTCGTTTAGTCCAAATCAACCGAGTATACCCCTTACTAGACTTTGAATGGTACTATACTATGAGATGGCAAGGGAAGGAGTCCATTGCTTCCATTTCCCCTCAGATCATCGTAAGCCTTAGTACTCTTTACTCTTAACAGCCAGCATTGGAACAATCAATCCATGTCGTAGCGTATTCCTATATTCAGGGGACGAAAAAATAGTTTCATGTTATTTTATTTCAAAATTGGGAAAATTGAACTCATTTGTCATTAATATTTCATTGTTTATGTAAACGTAAAAAAGTAAATGGGAATATTAATGTACGTTTATGTGAAATGGAAACTAAAAAT
Source organism: Daphnia pulex (assembly GCF_021134715.1). Classification (NCBI taxonomy): domain Eukaryota; kingdom Metazoa; phylum Arthropoda; class Branchiopoda; order Diplostraca; family Daphniidae; genus Daphnia; species Daphnia pulex. Next base: position 8,791,741 of record NC_060026.1, on the reverse strand, counting down.
TTTAATGAGAAAATCAGAAAAAAAAACATTCTTCATTAAATTAGTTACATGGTTACTACAAAAACATTCACAAGTGTCGTTTGAAAAAGTAAACGGCTGAATTTTCGTCATCTAAAAGAACTGAAAAATGGGATGTAAGAAACACCAATATGATACTATGCAATTGGTGACCAAAATGTCTTAGATGAAACGTTTAGTTCCAGTGTCGTTAAAGATTTATTTAATAATTTTCTTGGCCGTAAACCTTTTTATTATACAATGCAAGTAATACAAACAACATTGGACAAGTAGTTTGCATTTGCAACAATTTAGGCAGTGTCCAAAATGTGTTTATCGATCTCATTCAAGCTCCATAGTCGACGCAAGCTTCACAAAATTCCTGTTCCATGATAACGTTTGCAGAATATCTGAGATGTGCAGAATTTTGGCAACTAGCACCGTGCGGTTCACGAAAAATTACCATTTTGTCAACAACTCCGTTAACTGTGTTGTGATACTCACATTTTTACGGTCAAGGGACAGGTAATTTGGATAGTTAAAAATGAACACTACTAATAAAAAATTGCTTGGAATTGAAATTATAATTAATTTTAAATTAGTCTTACTGCATGTCTTTCTAGTTTTTTTTTCAATTTCAAACTTCAATGCATCACATCATCACACAGACCCGTCAGCAAGTAATGATGGAATTTTCAAAGCTAATATTGAAGGTAATTTAATTAAATTAATTGCACGTTTAGAGGAAATATAATGAAAGTATTGTTTCTAAATAGAATACGAGAGAATACAATCAGTCATTCTCAAATGAGTGAAGAAGTGATAATCACAGTCAATATCGACAACATTCCTGATGATCAGAAAAAACATGGAAAAAGGAGATTCCGCTGTTCAAAATTTTGTTAGAAATCAATTTGGACCTTTTGGAATGTTTAAGTGCAGTACTTTTCAACAAGCTCTACATATAATACCGTAATCTGGTGTTTAAGTTTCAAAAACCATTTTTGCAGCAAATGTGATTACAAAATTGATGAAAATTCACATTACAGAACCTTTTCACCGTCGATATGTTATAAGGAACGATTATAACGAACTATCGAAAACATTTGAAATTCGGTAAAGCTCCTCCATGAAAAGTTTAGCAGCCTTTTCACCATCCTTAAACTCCCAGCCTGGCCAGTGTTGATCCTTAAGCCTTTGACGCCGGAGGCCCTTAGACCTGTTGCTGCCTTTTCCACTTTCTCAGCAGTAACTTTTTATGATTTTCGTCTCTTATTTTATCCTGCTCTTCCAAGTCCTCCCCTCTTGATCCAATACCAACTTGTGTTCTCAAGGAATGTTTTCCTACTTTGGCTCCTTCTATAACGAACAAAATTAATCTGTCTATTTCTTCTAGAATTTTCCCTCATGGAATAAAACTCGCTATAATCACCCCATTATTGAAAAAAACAAGGTCTTTACCCTGATGTGCTCTCTAATTATAGACGTTTGTCCCTCTTTTCTAGAAAGCGATAGCGATGAGCATTCAAATGACGGCAGTTGTAATTAAAATTTAAGCTGTCTTTATCAGTTCCTATTTTATTCCTATAATTTTTTATTCCAGTTTTAATTTTATCATCTGAAAAAACCGTATATTTAGAATGTAGAAACGTGCCTTCATTTCGCTTCATTAGATTTTAAAAATTCATGGAAATGGAACACACACCAGGTTAAATCAGTGAAAAAAAACTGAGCACCCCGATTTTAGCTTTGTTTTTAAGGAAAGGGGCTGGTTTAAGTTCTCTTTTGGTTTGTTTCGCCACTATATTTGGTCAAATATAAAAAGAACTATTTATCTACGACGCAGACAGCCGAAGCACGCAGATAATACGCTTTGGGATTATGTAAATTTTATACAAACGTTTCAGATTTTATAGTTACGGACTATGAATAATAATAATAATTATTATTATTATATATTGTATTTATAAATCGCTTTTTCCAATTGGTTATGCTCAAAAGCGCTGAATGGAGGCAGGGATTACAATATTAGTCGTGGTAGGCAAGTTTAAATAGATGGGTCTTCAGTCAGGCATGGACGTTCTCGATTGAGGGAGACATTTTTAGATCGATGGGGAGGCTGTTCCAAATCCGGGGCGCTGCGTAAGTGAAACTACGAGACCCATACGCCCCCAGTAGCTTCACCGGAACCTCCAAATCACGTGAGATCTCACTATAATTCCTGAGGCGACGATTAACAGACCTTGGGGATACAAGTTTACATAGATACGATGGGGCAGTACCATTGACACACTGATAAGCCAAGACAGTAATTTTGTGCATCACACGCTGACGAATCGGGAGCCAATGAAGACTTTTCCGCTTGCTCGTAATGTGCTCACGCTTCCTAGTCTAAGTTAGGACAGCTGCATTCCGCTCTAGTTGTAATTTGTCAAGAAGGTAATCCGGAAGGCCATAGAGCAGGGAGTTACCGAAGTCAAGATGGGGGGTGACGAGGGCAGAAACAAGCTGGTTACAGGCGGCTGCGTCCAGAAATTTTCGAATCCGCGAAATGCGATAGTACGCATTTCCGCAAGCGGTGTTCACCTGGCGCTCCATGTTCAAATGGGAGTCGACAATCACGCCCAAGTTTTTCACAAACGGAGAGGGAGTGATCGGCTCGTCACAGATGTCCAGAGGTGACGGTACCGGTTTGGATTTTCTGGAGCGGACAGAGGAAGCAATGAGTATGTCCGTCTTACCGGCGTTCAGCTGGACTTTGTTTCTTATCATCCATGAGTTTGTGGAATTAACACAGTCAGACAGGCAGGAAAAAGCGGCACGCTGAGTAGAACCATCGGCCAAGATACGAAATATTTTGTAAAATTGGGTGTCATCCGTAGAGTAATGGCGCAGCACCTCAAACAGGGAGAGAATGTCGTCAAGTGGGCTGAGATACATAGTGAATAAAACTGGGTCAAGAACTGATCCTTGTGGGACGCCAAATAGTAAAGACGACGGTGTTGAAGACTCCCCGAAGATGCAGACTGACTGCCTCCAATTAGAGGGGTAAGAGCGAAACCAGTCAAAAACCACACCTTTGAGCCCAAAACGGCACTCTAGGCAGCTCAGTAGCGCAGAATGGTCAATGGTGTCAAAAGCTGCACTTAAATCCAAAAGCACCAATGCTGCACCATCCGCTTCGTCAACAGCCAGCAGAAGATCGTTCATAACTCGCATATTCATAACTCGAATAGCCTGTGTGCAACATTTAACAGCACAGAAATATTTGCTACCAATATAGTATAGAAAGAAAGTTTTAAAACATTTGCTTAATCTATCACAAAATGAAACCCAGCGAGAGACTTGACAACCCCTTTCGGTAGTTTTTCTCCCTCCGCTACCTATCAGTTTTCCATTTAAAGGATTTTCCTTTTTCACTGGTAGTTCCTTGATAGCCCCCTTTTCTAAATTTTTGATAGGAAACTATAATTATCACTGGATAGTTTCCTAAGTAAGTTACCTGAATTCCCGACAACGAAGTCTGGGCAAAACTGTGTTGGGGCAGTAAAAATGTATGAATTCAGTCCCCAATTAATGGAGGGTTAGATTTTTTCACCAAAATTAATTTCACAATGTTTTTTCAATGTATGACGCTCATTATTGCTTCACAAGGATTGATTTAGGACCCTACTGAGAAGGCGACGCAAGCACATTTGCATCGAACTAATAGGTAAAAATCTGGAAAGTGGAGCGATTAGGCTATCTTCGGCATGCAAGTTGACATTCTCCGACGTAGGCATACCTCTTTTTTATGACCAGGTTTTAAAATAACAAGTTTAATTTTTAAGACATTACGTGACGAAGAAAAATTTCGAAACTGCCATAGGATGATGCTTTACCCTGAACAAACAATATTATATTGCTTAAACTATGAAGTTTTTAGTTAAAATTTTTTTTAGAAAACTGCTGTATTTAACAACGAGTCCACGACTCAACCAGGCCAGATTTTTGGGTTTTCATTTTTCGTAAATCGCGACTAGGAGTCTGAGCCAGTTGCGATGTAAACCATTCGAAGCTAAATTTATCGAAAAATCGAATGGCGCAATCAACGATTTCGCAGCTTTTATAGTTTTTAAGATATTTTTAAAAAACTAACATGGGGTAGCCAAAAATCGTGAAATTTTTCGGGTTTAATACAGCAGTTTTCTGCCGTACAGAACCATTTTTAAAAAATAGAATTTTCCCTCGCGTTCCTGGCGGATGACAGCCGAAGCATACGAGTTCTCTGCACCTCGGGCAGACTATTTCTGCCTTTCACCGTAAGCAAGTTGGCTTGTGGAAAATTGTCATTGCTGAGAATAACTGAATTTTTGAATTAGCTCAAATTACTTATGGATATTTAAAATTAATCAGGAGCATTATATAAAAACCACCCTAAAAAAATAAATCTTTGTTATTATGATTTATTTTATCAAAATCGAGGTTTCAATCAACCCCCGTATCGGCTGTTCTCCCATTAGAATTACAGCGAAAGCCAACTAGCCCCGTTGTAGGGGCATGTTGCGTCCTTTTTTTTTCTTTTATAACTTTAATAACGCTGGAATTGTAACTAATCAGATTTTCAAAAAATAAAAAAAAAAACTGTTACTAGTTCACGTCCAATTTTTTTCACAATTTCAGCGAACTGGCAACTTCGGACGTTAGCCAACTCTATAGAGTTAGTAAGTTAGTAACAGTTTTTTCATGGCGACTTATGGAGTTTTGCCGGTGTCAGTATTAGTTTTATGTTTCCCATTTCAGTCGTCTCCAGTTCCCGTTCATAATTGAATAACTTCATTCCTTAGTTATCAGGTAATCTTTTAATTTTTATTTCCCCTCGATAGTAATTGTAGTTTATTTATTATTCACACAGCTTCATTTTCGATTAAATAATACAAAATGAAAGAACAGGTTATTTTTGTGTTTAATAATTTTAAAGGATTTGTCATCATTCTGGCAAGTTACTTCTTTTTTTATGACTTCACTGGACATTGTAGTTTATTTGTTATTAATTTTTAAGTAAGAGGGATGTGTTAATTTTAGGCATGTTGTCCCTAATCGAGATTTTCGATCTTTTCCAGACCTGGCAACTCAGCATCCTTGGGTCGTCTATCCGGATTCCGGTGCCTTCACTTACTATCAGTAGAGCCATCTGCTTGTCACTCTGCTGACTTTCTATTGCTCGCACAAAAAAGACAACCGCATTCGATTGGCATTATAAATTATATTGGTCCATTCAGGAAATATAAAAAAGAATTGAATAGATTACAGATGACAATTTCCTGTTATTGCCTTGCCAATGAATGTTTCGGAAAATGTGGTCAAACACAAATAGCTGGGTGGATTATATTGGACAATTGATTTCAAATATAAGGAGGCATATGTAGTCTTTTGCTTGAGTCCTTTGTTCCGTTGGCAGATATCTTCTTTTGAGTATTGAACATCACAAAAGGGTCTGCGAATCTGCGATACAAAATTACTATAGCACTTACTCAATTTCCGTTGAAGGAATATAACAAATTTCACAAGGAATGTTTCACTTTGCCAATTACACCATAACCACAATTCTGAACAGAGAAACGTCAATCGAAACCCACAATTTTTGTATTCCTCATCTCATTATTTTGCAGAAGTCAATCTCTTTATTCCTCTAGAGTGTAATGAGTATATGTAAGAAAGAAATCAACAACTGGCAATCTTTTTTTTTAATAAAATTAATCTGTAAGATTGCCCTTCGCTTGGGGGACGGCTGCGGCTCTCTCCTGGTCGAGTCCATTTAATCCGGATACATTGTCGAAAATAGCACAGCTAAGAAGATAATATTTTACACGCCAAAATTACCATCACGTCATCCACCGTACGGAATTTCCATAATGAGCCATAATTTAATAAATAAGATTGGAAATAATTTTGATAGATTGGAGCTTATTTGAAGCCCAGTCCGATTATTCTAAAAACGGCGATAAATAAAGAAAAGAAAAAAAAAACAGTTCGATGTACAAAGACAATGGAGCATGAGCTATTAGGACGAAGACGGGATGCAGATGCCCATGAACGTCCGTGCGCACTTGTTGGTGGTTACGCAAACTTCGCCGCTCCTTTTCATGGCTTGAGCAAAATTCCACGTCTGTTTGACGTCAGCGGCGCCAGTCGAGCGCCAAGAGGCGAAATCTTCAAAAGTGCAAGTGTCCAATTCTTCGCTGATTTCTTCTTCAAACAGACTGCGGGGCAATAGAACAAAACAATGGCCGTTTAATTAGACAACTCAACCCGAAATGCGTGGACACGTGTAAAGGTCAGCATTGGAATGAGATGGACAGACAGGGACAGACGTCAACCACTGATCTAACGGCTTATAAGCCGATACCATTGCTACATATCCGAATCAACAGCGGGAGTTGGTCGATTAAGTGCCGCAGGCAATGGCATACAGTAACCTTACCAGTCTATATATAGCAATGCAGCAGACATAAAAGCTCTATAAAGTCTATACGCCCATGTTTCCCTTTTTACCTTTTTTTGGGAATAAGCTCCACTTTGCCACCGATGGCGCACAATCCCGTGACGTAAACGTCTTCCAGGGGGAGGACGGGAGTCACCTGAGCGGCCGCCAATAAACGCGGCACTGCCGGCCTGCCCATCAGGTAAGCTCCGCCAAGCATGAAACGAGGAAATTCCTTGAGAGGCCACGATTTTTTCGTGGTTTTGTGTTTCTCATCTGCGACGAAAGGAGAATAACAAAAGAAGATGAGAACATGTTGTATAAGATTGTTGTCTCTCCTGGGCTCAGCACAACAACAACATTCAATTTCAGATAGATTATAACATATATACATCTGTGCCGGCCGCATTGTATCGGATTGTATTGCGAATCATTTCCGATTAACCCGCGGAGCACACTCGGCTGGCCCGCTAAGTAATTGGCCTAGATATCTAATTCGTCATCGTCTACTATGTATACAACTCACCTGTCGTGGTAAACGGGTTCATGCTGTCGATCAAGCTGCCCGTAATGGTGGGCCTAGCCTTTCCTTTCTCCATGGCCTTGAGCATCGTCGCTGCGCTGACGTAGACGTCATCATCGATCTTGAGGATTTGCTCAATCTCCGGACAGTGGCGGTCGATCCAGACCAGGCCGGCCAGCGTCTTGAAGACGCTCTTCTCGATTGGCTCCTGCACGTTGGTCTGGATCAAGTCCCGGTGAGTCCTGCCTTCCTCCTCGACGGCCCGCTGCAGAGTGACGTTGGCCGTTTGGCCGACAACGAAGACGACGTCCACTTTGCCGCCGACCAGCTGATGCAAATCTCTGATCCACGTCTCTCGCGCCGCCTGCCGCTCCTCGGTGTTGGCCGCCGAGGAGACGGCCATGATCAGGTAGGTGGCGTTGGATCGGCACGTGTCCACGTCTTCCATCGTGAAATGAAATCCAATGTCGACGACGACTTTGCTGGACGGGATGGAATAAGGCGACGACATCTTTGATTTGAGGGCCGGCAGCTTCCGGCTGGTCAACTTGACGTAATTGCGATAAATCGTGTTTGATTGGTCGACGGAAACTGCCGGCTGGGCAGCGGCGGCGGCCCCGGCCCCGGCGCTATTAAGCAGCGCCGACATCAGCTGGCCGTTGGAGAGGAATTGGCTCAACAAGTTGAGTCCGCCAGCATTATTAGTGTCACCAGAAGCGGATGAGGATGGTTGCTGTAATTGTTGTTGGATGGACATCATTTTAGTGGCAAGACCGAGAATAACCCTCGGATCCAGCTTTTGGCTGGCCACAGCTCCTTTAAGTAGGCCCAAGGCTGTTTTGGCCATTTGAGGATCAAATCCGGCTTTGGACAGTTTGGAACTCAACATCATTTGTGATGCCATTTCCAGCATGCGCATGTCGGGGCTGCTGCTGGCCGCCCCCTTGCTGGCCAACAGCGACGACGGATCGGCCAGCCCGTTGGTCAGCATCTGTAAGCCCATTTGGGCTAGATTAGCGTATTGGGATTTGGATTGATCGTCGACATCGTTAGCAACAGGCGATGATGTCGATTCTTTAACATTGGCGTCCAGCACAAGGCCCTTATTCACCTCTTTGGGATCCTGTTGCGTCGATTTGGGCTGGACGGCCCGCTGGCTATTCTTGATGTTGTTGAAAGCGTTGGCCAGGAGATTCAATCCGAGTTTGGCCATGGGATCGTTGGGGTCGTTGGATAACTTTTTGGCTGCCATGGCCATCAAATCCATGGCCGGTTTCTTGTTGGTCATGAGGTGATCGAGCGCCTTTTTGGCCGCGTCTCCCATGGCGGCCTTGGCTTTGATGATGGCCGGGTTGAGGAATTCTTCGCCCGCCCGTTCCACCTCTTGACCCACTGATCGTGACCTTTGGCCAAGGTCAATGTCTGAGAGAACAGCGGCGGCCGCGGCGGCCCCGCTGTCCATTAGCGAAATGTCGCCGTGCGGATGTGACGGCTGCTGGTGCGGATGCAACTGTTGCTGCGCTAACGGCTGCTGCTGCTGGTGGCGCTCATCCTGTTGCTCCAGTGACGAAACGGGACTGTTGCTGCTGCCGCCGCCGCCAGTGCCAGTGCCAGTGCCGGTATTGGCCGTCACCACCACTTGACTGTGCAGGCCGTTGAGGTAAAAGGAGAAGAGGAAGAGCTGCATAAGGGCCAGTGTGATGACCAAGCCGACGACCCGATTGCGGAAGACGCTGCTGAAACAGTAATGCGCATTGCAGCGATACATGACTTCACCGAAAGGCATTCTCAACTGCTGGGCCAACGTCCGTCTCAACGAACGTGACCGGTATTTCGTCTGTAGTTCTCTCACTTTTGCTCCGTCTCCTCTCGCTGTTGTGTGTGCCCGTTTTTCTTCTTCTTCTTTCTTCTTCTTCTTTCCTCTTTCTTCTTCTTTGAGATGACGATTGGCTTTTCTTTTTCTCTGGCTGAGCAACAGCAGCAGCCTGGTTTCTTTTAGATATATCCGTTGAAAGATGGATAAGAGTTGGGCGGCGATATTAAGTGCAGCAGCGGGCAACACTCACACACAAACCCACAAGAGGAGCCGACTTAAGACACACAACCCGGGCTGTGATGTTGGCCTGTTTTCTTCCCCACGAAAAGAAAATGAGAGAAATAAAAAAATAAAAAAAACCGGACACACGAGAGAGAGAGAAAGCGGATCAGCAATATAGTGCAAAAGGATCGATATCGATCGGAACTGCCAATGTCGTGCTAGTAAAAAGAAAAAGGGTTTAATCGCGGAAAACACAAAGAGTCGAGCGCAGGCGAGTCACTGGCTGGTCGTCAGTCCACTTGGAGCTGGTCAACACACACCAACACACGAGCCAGGCCAGCCAGAATAAGTGACTGTGTGTTATATAGCCACACACACACACACACACACTGCCCACCTCTCAAGAGCGTCAGCTCAGAAATGTTTGCAATTCTTTTTCTCTGGCACAAGACGACAACGATGGCCAAATAAATAAACTAAAGGAAAAAACAAAACAAAAAAAGCCGCACACTCCAACACACGACGAACGTCAAAACGAAATCAACACCCACACACACACACATAGACGTCTATAGGGGGGTTTGTTAGGGCTAGAGTTCACTGGAGCCAGCGACGAGCTGTTGTTGTTGAGTTCCTCGTCCACAAACGAATAGAAAAATACAATTGGGGAAAAAATCGAGAAAGATACAGCAAGGGGCCGTGCATAGAAACTCAGGAGTGAGGAAATGCACCAAGAAAAAGAAGAAAAAAAATACTCCGTTTCAAGCGTAAAATCTTGCGACTCGAACCACCTGTTGAAGGCGCACTCAAAGACTCTTTTGCTTTTAAAAAAATAAATTCACTCGGCAGCTAATACACACACTCAAATTGTGCCTTATAAACTGACGCCGAGCACCGAGTCCGGCCTCTGTATACGTGGAGCCCTAAATATACAATACAGTTGTTTCTTCACAAAAGTCGAGAAGAAACAAAAACAACAATGTCTATTTTTCTCGCAGTCGGGAAGTGGGCGCAAAGTTGGTGTACGTATTTATTGGGACTTTGAATGAGCAGCAGCAGTCGCCTTATTGCCCAGCACTGCCCACTCAGGCCAGCAGCAGCAGCAGTGCCCCTGCGGAGAGAAAAAGGAAAAAAAAAAGGAGCCGCTTCCCATCGGACTTGGCGCGCGGAGCCATTTTGGCCCTGGTCAATGCCCGCTCGACAAACCACCAGACCAAGAATCCAGCAGCAGCAGCAGCAAGCGGATAGAGTAGCTATCTTATGGCTGCCTTGTATACATGTACACACACACATAGTACGTAGAAGGAGGAAGAAGAAGGGGGGAAAAGACAACGGTGCAAAGGCAGAAAGGTGAGAGCAAGAGGAGAGAAGGAATAAAAAGGGGGCGCAAAAGGAAATGCGAAGAAAATGACGGAATGGGTAGATAAGAGGGAGGAGCCGCCAGGTAGGCAATCTAAGGTATATCCAATGGCGAACAAGGCGGAAGAAAAAGGGTCGCCAAGAACCCAACAGTTTTGGTGCTGACGTACACCTGGAAAAAACAAAAATGAAATGACTGGAAAAAGAAGAAGAAGAAGAAAATTCAGGGAGAGGCAGGTAAAAAAAGAAAAAGAAGAAGAATGAACCGTTATTCGACTACCTGTTTGTGAAGGCCAGATTGTTGGCCAGCCAGAAGATATCCATTGAGTTGGCCATCAGCTGGCATTATATTGTTCACGTATACTACACACACACACACCACCGCGGGCCTTGTACCGTTAATTCCGTCGCCGCCTTGGCTCGGCCAGCAGCCTGGCATAATCCATCGCGCCATAACATTTTCCCTTCCAACATTTGAACAGTGACATCAGCACATATCCGACCTGACTTGATGGGCGACCGGTCTCACGATTCACGCATACACCTTTGAAAAAGTGACATCTTTTATCGTTCGCTGTCAATTCTTTATCGTCGTGTTTATAACACAGAAATCTGTCGAAAGAAACAAATTTGTTCTTGAGCGCGAAACCGAGTGACTTTTTGAATGGCACTGCGGTGATAATATCATAGCGTAAATTAGTAGAAAAGTCCACTATGTAGGTAGCAATTGGACAAATGATTTCTCTATGTTAATTACAAATTTACCTATGAGAAATAAAACACTACCTAGCCCTCAGTGGTTGCCTACTCAACAGAAAATAAACAGCCATAATACAAACACTCTGTTGCAGCTTGCAGGTTACATCGTCAATATTGTGAAAGGAGAAAAAGTCCTAAGAATATACCGTTATACTGGTTATATGGAAATCTGAATTGTAATGGTCTTAAATGCTTCACTGTTCTGGTGTGATAACAGTAATGGAAACATACCTTGTATCGACACATTTGTATACCAATATGGGCTTCATACATGTGATATAGGCTTTTTACAACATGAGGATCTCGAGTATGGAAAGTGACTGGGCGCTAATAGTCAATTTATTACAATGACTGACAGGATGCATCTAGAATTTGAAAAAAAAATAAGTTGATGGTAGGGCTATAAACATTTTAAAAAACTAGGTCGAGATAAACCTACATGACATGCAAAGCTCAATTTCATACTTGAAATCACGAAATAAAGGCAACCAGTAAAAGGAAGTCCATCATATAGAATCATAAAATATACACCTAGGAAAAAAAACAGTGTAAATTAGTAGAAAAATCTAAAGATACAACATGCAAAAGTCACTTATCCGAATTCCAAGTTGTCCAAGTCACATTTCTCTGCATTGACAGCATCAAAAACAATGACAAACGACAGCCGCCTACGACATTTGTAAACAAACCAGAGTTAATGGCTCTGAACAAACACAACAAAAAATTATAAAATGAACAAAAACACCAACAGATTTGAAAATCTGCTCAGACACTTAGTTTTATACGGAAAATTTAATAAAAAATAAATTAAAACGAACAATAGCCCTGTTAACACGGGATAATTCTGCCCAATTTTGCAGCCAATCACAAACCGGCGGGAACCACAAAAATTTGAATTTCGACCGAATTAATAAATATATAAAATGAACAAAAACACCAACAGATTTGAAAATTTTCTCAAACACGTAGTTTAATACGGCGAATTGAATAAAAAATAAATGAAAATGAAAAGTTCCCTTTTAACACGCGATAATTCTGCCTAATTTGCAGCCAATCACAGAACGGATGGAAACCCCAGGGACACAATAAACATTTTGGGGCCCATAACCAAGCCTTCAATCTTTCCCAAGGAAGTGAGCAAAGTAGGAGACAATAATAAGGAGTAGTGCAGTACTGTGAGAGCCTTTGTAAGAATCTATACGTCATATGTTCGTATATCATCGTTATTGTCCCCCGCTCCCGCGATTGTAATCGAGATGATTCGTCATTATGCAGGGCATTATCTGACATATTCATGACGTCGAATGGCATGGCGATTACGCGATCGGTCCGAGCGTGCCTTTGTATTCCTCTTCTTCTTCTCTTTCAATTGCATTGAAAATCCTTCATCCCAGCGCTCTTTTGCTGGATGTGCTGCCACTATCACGGACCTTGTGAAACATTCGAATATTCGCTAAACCGCATCGTCTCTCTCTCACTGTAAAGACTCTTTTGGTTATTCCTTTCTTCTTCTTCTCTCCTTGGCTGTGTTTTCTCTCTCTCCCTTTCTCTTCTCTCCACATCTCTCTCTCTCTCTCTTTTGTGTACATCTATCCTTTCTCTCTCTTGTCCTTTTAAAGGAAACTCATCCCTGCTGTTGTTGCTGTTGCTATATATTCCCGACGTGCAGCAGCAGCCACCGCCACCGCCGCCGCCACCGCTGAAGACGCCCAACAAAAATCAATAACTCTCTCTGATTGAGTTTACGAGTCGAGCAGTCTGTAATTGATGGATAGTTGGATTTCTTGAAATTATTCTCCTAACGGGGGCAACACACACACTGGGGGGTTCGTCGGTCATTTGTCAGGTGTTCTCTTTGCTAATCAATAATCAGCAGGCGACGCTTTTTCTATTTTCCTCTCTTTTGAAACCCGTTCAAAACACGACGACGACGGAGGAAAAGAAAGAGAAAGAAAAGAAGAAGGAAAAAATCAGCCCTTTTTCCTCTCATTATTTCCCGGCCGCTGATTGCTGATACGATTCAGCTGTGAACTAGCGCAGCGTTCTCCGAATCTATAATAGACGTCTCTTATGTCACACCGCCATCACGACGACTGCTGCTGCCTCCTCCTCCTCCTCCTCCCGTTTTCTATATATCATCAGAGCTACACCGGCAGCAGAGAACGACTAATGATTTGTTTGTCGAATATTTGCCCACCTCTTTTGGACTGTCAAACGCATCATTCGCTGCGCGCGGGGGGCATCAATGAAAGACACGACGATGGGCAAATCGAGGGAGAAATATCAGCCATAAATAGAGAAACGACAGCAGAATCTCCACTCAAGATGGCCGTTTATAACGTCCGTCCTTCATTTTGGGCAGGAGAAATAGAGGTGTACGTCACCAGACGGCCCACAATGCCCTGCCCGATAAACGATTCCAGTCGTCCAATAGACAAGACGAGTCTAAACGACAATTTCATTAAGAAAAAGGCGCTCGACATTGGAAGAGAAAAAAAAGGAAAGAATAAAAGTTCCTGCGGAGCGGTTACGTTAGAGGTACACATCTCGTCACCGGTTGTTGCAGAGATACCGGGTATGTTGTTATAGCGACAGGATATACCTAGAGCACATCATATATGTTTAGATGTATAAATATATACGAGACTCTTATGGCTGTGCGCAATATGTTGCTGCCGTATCTGAGCGGCTTGATGCACCAGCCAAACGAGAGACTTTCGGTGCTGTAGTAGTAGAGACGCGGCTGCGTCGTAAAACCTGCGCAATCGTTCCATCTTCTCGTGAGTTGGCGTCAAGATCCTACCACCTCCCCTCCTCATTCCCCCACTATAGGCTCTCTTATCCTCACCCCCCATGTTCTCTCTTATAGATGGCGGCCGACACCCCGACGCCCGTCCGCCCGCCCGTCACCTTTTCCTATACTATCCCCCCCCCCATCGTACGTCTCCTATAGACTGACGGCAACCTGATGATCGCTCTACCAGTCATTCGTTACCCACTCTCGTTGCGCCGTGGATGGCCTCTTCCGATAGTGCTTCCATTACACCAGCATCAGGTAAGACTCAAAACACGGCGCCATTCCTTGCTCTTGAAACCCAATAGCACAAACAACAAAGACGACCAGTATAGTAGATATATTACACGTTTCGACTTTGCGTCTCACACATCTCTCGACAAAAGTTGCCGTATGATGTAAGTTATCAAACTTTTGACAAGCGACACTTAGTCATACCATTATGTGAGCTGCTGCTCTGTCAGTTGTCCATTGGAGTACTAGGACCTGATTTTTATTCACTCGCGGGCTTTGTGGCTTCCAAAAGGGAGATTGATGTCGCAATTTCCCCCCGTCATGGAATTAATGGATCTCTCTTTTATTTGCTGCTATAGACGAAAATAGAAAGTTGCGCCATTTATTGATACCTGCTGCTGTGCTGACGGCAGTCTAGAGCTTACAGACTTTTTTTTAAGTAGTATAGAGCTATAAGGTCTTAAGAGTTGTTGTTTTCTTTCTGGGTGGTCTAATCTTTTGTTTAGGGATGAACATTTGAGGTTATCAGCAAGTCTATTAAAAGAGTCTTAACTGGTTGGCGCCTATAGATTTTTTTAAAGAGAGATTTCCTTAGCCTTTTGGAGACTGTCTGCGCTTTAGAACCATTTAACTTTTTTCCTAGGTAAATGTGACTAATAAGAGTGGATTTGATCACACCTTTTGTTTTATTGCTGATGGCCCACCCCACATGATGGCAGAGGCCATTAGAGTCCTAAAGCAGAGTCAGAGTCAGACCTATAGTCGCCCATAATTCAACCGGTAAGATGGCCCGTAAAGTGACGGGTAGTAGCCGCTATCGATTATTATTGGTGAGTTTATATGGGGACCACACAACAAAGAGAGAGTATGGTGGCGCTATAGCCTCTCCTTTCCATGCCCTTTATGGCTTTTGCCTATTAGGACGACTTGATCCTCATTTGTTTCTCTGGCCGGACTGCTGTTGCTCTTTTGGCAGCAGACGCCGATTTTCCTGGCCGGCCGGACCTGCGGGGGTTCATCGCAAAATCTATTGTTCCGCCGGACTACTGCATATGTATATATATACATTCTCGTTTCCCTGATTGTAAGCCTTTGTGCAACTATTATAACCGCGACATGCCCGCGAATCGCAATCTAATCTGATAACGCCGAGACTGCGTGACCACTCTGTTATACACGCACTCGGCGTGACCAGCAGGAGCACGTCGCAGAAGACGAGCAACAAGAGGGGCCAGGGGCCTTGTTATTGTGTGTATTAGACCTACCCATTTATATTGTGAGACTCTCTCGCATGGTGATGGATGGTGTTGCGCCCCGTAAATATACAATGGGCCACCATAGCACAGACTAGAATATAGAAGTTCCCAGCGTAGAAATTGTTCGGGAGAAATCATGTTTCATTGAACGACATTGACAGTTTAATATTTCAAAGCCTTGACATATTTGTATATACATCTCTCGAGTCTCGTCGGCAAAAGCTTCTTCTACAGTACGTGCACACCTATACTTTGGGCGCAAGTTGGGCGAAGAAAATCTGTTGCAATTTTCATGGACGACAAAGTAGACAACAGAGTCATTTTTCTCCTAGCTGCTAGCTCTTCACTATAATCATTTCAGTTTTTTCTTTTGCTTTTTTGCTTTGGCAGTTTCTCCTGCTGCGAGAAGAACAAAAGAAAAAAGGAGAGACGGCCCAATTTTTGTTTGTCTTTTTTCCAGGACTTTTCTTGAGATTCCGTTCCGTCTCGGTCGTCTCCATAACCATTTTAATAAGGGGATAACCTAAACCGGTAGTAGTACAGACGGGAAAAAAGGAAGGCGACGCAATTTACCGATACTATGACGACCCCCCACGTTCCGCGTGCATAGTTCAATTTAGCCCGCCGAAAAATTGTTAAAAAGATTACACGTTCGCCCAGCTTTTTTTTTCCGGGCCGAGAGGAATTGAGGTTAAACATTCGTTCTATATTTTTGTTCTCCAAGGTTAAGTGAAAGAAAAGATAATTTGTTTGAGAAAAAAAAGACGCTTCTTCTTCTTTCTTCCATGTCTCTTTTGTTTTCAGACGCACACACAGTTGAAAACATTTTCTTTAGTAATAACAAAAAAATGTTTCGCGTGCGCAAATGTTTATTCTTTCCCTTTTTTTTAAAGGTATATATTTTTCTTTTGAAAAAAAGTAACATATCGAATTTTTGTCAATAACAGACATCTAGCTAGTACAATGCGATCGGGAAACGCAGCAGGTCTTCCACAGAACGCCCAAACTACAGCTATACAGCCTACACGAATTCACACAAAGATTCGTCGTGGGGTGAGGGGTTCTGGTTGTATATATGTATTGTAGGCTGCTATATACGCGATCTATTATAGACATCAAACATCAGCAGTTGTATAGACCTTTCAATTCTAGTCTTCCCTGTACAGACTCTATAGTGCCTAGTAATAAGCCTCTCTTTTGGCCTATATACGGACTGCAGAGAGTATTAGAGTATAGTATCGGTATAGGTCTCGTGTCATATAAGGTAGTATACCTATGCCACATGCTCGAGCGGGTCTTCCAGTTGACTGCTGATTTATTACCTCGACGTCGATAAACCTCTCATGTATCAGTTCCATCATTGGCAACGTTCCTTTACCTAGAAGTAGACTATATATACGGACAATAATAATCGGCCCCCTGCATTTCAGCAAGGAAAGGTATTGCACACACTGTCGTATGGACATAAACAGCGCTCTGCAAAACGACCTCGATAATTTCTGATCAATTCCCACCGTCGGTGCGTTTGTAATGACAATATTCATAGTGTTCCTGAAAAACCCCTATACTTACTATGTATATATGTACACTGCGTCTTGAAGCACACCATTAAACACCGACGGTTGGCAGACCTGTGTGTGCGTATGTTGAACGCATTAATAGTTTAACTTGAGGTTTTTTTTTAGACTTTTTTTCCTGCTTGGTCACGCTCAGTGCAGATAGACATATACAGCAATATCAACATGTGGTTTACCGCTGCATTATTTCATGTTTGTTGGTTTAAGAGTTAATTTGATGGAAGTTCCTCATTCATCTACATTTAAAAATGAATTGATTATTTCGTATAATACCCAAGAAAGAAATGAGATTTTCCGTATAACTGTAAAGATGAGCCTCTGTCTAACGAACTTATCCCCATATAAAACTAGAAAAAACGAAATGTTTGGTAGGCCATAATTCCTTGGTTTCGGTTGCTATTGTCTGTCTGTGCTGCTGGGGTGCTGTAATAATCGTGAAATCAAAGTCAGTCACGGTAACCTGGCAACTCCATCTGAATTTAAGATTGTCGCATGCTAATTATTATACACAGACTACAAGAGAAAGCGGCGAGAGTGAAGGAGCAGCCGCAGGAGCAAGTGTTGAAAGAAGCGGAAGCGAATCGGAAAAAGGCGAGAAGAAGCGGAAGGACCAAGGGGCGTGAGCAACCCAAAAAAAGTAGGCTGGATGCTGATGATGGACGTCTACTACGCCGTCTGTCGGTTCTGCTGCTGCTGTCCCGACAACAGCGACCACGAGCGCCAGCAAGACTGGCGCCAGCAGAAGAAGGATATCGAGTACATTCTGCATCAACAAGATATCAACGCCTCATCCGCCCAACAATCCGGCGGCCAAAACCTTTCGGCGTCTCTTCATCCGAACAGCGTCGGTACCCCCACACACAGTGCCAAGTATGTACCGTATTGCCTATTTAACCCAGTAATATGTGCTCGATTCTGATAAGGTACTATATACACAGCAGAGCTCAGCATCAGCTATATGCTTAGCTATATATTATAAAAACGCGCTATTAACAGTCGTTAAGCATTCTTTGTTGTTGCAACTCGTAGCGGGAGACACACACACGCATGTCTCTCTCTCTAGACTGTATATACGCGCGTTCGATATCGATTATGATAAATGTTTGACTTTATGGAATCACTCGGTGAGCGTCGACTGCTGCACATTTTCGTTGCCACGTTGAAACAGTTTTTTTTTTTCTTTTTCTACTTATTTGCCTTTTATTGACTTGAAGCAATTATAATCTGCTGACTTGGAAGAGCAGACGGAGTCAAAGATCACTTGCGAATTCATCTTAAATCAATTATTACAAACAATCAAGCGCCAAAATTTCTAGTCGAGGTAGCACTCGAATTGTGTTTCATTAATCTGCAATTTTTCTTGTATGGTCTTATGGGTGAATCAAAAGCACGTTTACACAGAAGATGTACATTTTTGCTCATTTAAATATGAATGCGAAAAATATAGCTACTATAGAGTATTAAAATATAGCTACTATTAAAAATATAGCTACTAGAGGAGTACGTCTTAGACTTGATTTCAAAAACATTTTAAAAGTTAATTGATCGTCATAATCTTTTGATGCAATAGCCGGTAGCTTTCGGCACCCTTTATGCAATTACTGTTAAATCAATTTTGGATATCCCATAACGCTGGGCGATATTATACGCTTGGATGGCGGATGTATGCCAACTAGCAATCTCCTGATGCTATGACGCGAGTGATGAAAGGAAATGATACTAATCTCATCCACTGACTACCATATATTTATAGCCTTTTACTATACTAGACTTGACTCGTTCCATTCTTGTCTGGGTCGTACAGCTGCAAGCAACAAGCGGCCAATAAAATTCAGTCGGCGTGTCGGCAACATGTATATTTTATTGAAATATATTTCGAAATGGTCAATTGAAGGTCGTCAGAAGGAGCAACGGCCGGCGGAGCCAACAACGCCACAGCCAGTGCCAACGGCGGAGGCCAGCACGGCGAAGAAGAAAGTCACCTTCTGAAAGAAGTCCGCAGCAGCAGTCTCAAAACGGAAATGTACCGCCAAATTTGGCAGAGACGAGTCCTGTGGTTCGGCCAGACATTACCTTCGTTCGAAAGTCGCAGCACCATCGAATTCTGGAGCGGATGGACAAACCGCCCGTCCGGCCAACATCAGCAATCAGCTCCCGGCGCCAATGGCACTAGCCATTCGGCCACCACTCCACCTACGAGCTCCACGACCAGGCGCAAAAAGTACCAGTAAGCCTTTTACATTTAGAATATAAGAAAAAAAAATACATTATATACTGTAGATATCCCTTTTACTTTTTTGTCTTCATGATATGAAATTGATTTTTTGTTAAATGTCATAATGTGAAAGGTCGTTGAACTTTATGAAAGGTTATTCATAATGTACTTGTTATTGATTGATGGCGACAGCTTGACGCCAGAAGTGTCTATAGAGAGTCTCCAGCCGGAGTTGTACGCCCAGACGTCGGTCGAGTCGATGGAAGGCGTGTCAATGGACGCCGGGCTCTGCGGCTACGGCGACGTCGACCTCCATTTTGACGGACCCATCGAAGCGACGCCCTTAGGACAGATCCACTTCTCGCTCATTTACGACGATCACAAGAAAATCCTCCTGGTCAAAATCGTCGAAGCTTGCCATTTGCCGCTGCCCAAGCCGGCCGTCGTCGCCGCCGCTGTCGTCGCCGCCCTTCCCGCAAGCGACGCCAGCCAGCAGCAAGAGCAGCAGCAACCGGCCCAGTTGGCGCAGGACTCGTCCTTCACTCCGAGTCGGCACCGCAAGGATCCGCCTCATTCCAACCCGTAAGTTTGAATCATATCATCAGCACTGTGCAAAGTCACATATGGCGTACCAGATTATTTGGTATCAAGTGTCGATGTCGGATGGTCGGATCGATTCCGCTCGTTTTGCGCTTTGATTTGATTCATTGAACTCGAGACTGCGTTAATGCCCTCTGCATTCCATCCCATATAACTTTTCACAGCGGATAGATGCTGCTATATATCGATCGAATAATTCATTCCTAGAGACCAGTCAGTACCATGCAGTATGCACCATCAGCTCTACATGTGTACCGTACACAGTGTATACACATTTAGAATAGTCATGCTGTGAATGGTATATTAGTCTAGAGTTAATTTCACTCATGAATTTCTTCGAGAGTGAGAGAGCGAGTTCCTTGGAATCAGCAGCACTCCGATTATGTGAATACCGGATGATAACCCTTGCATCAAATGATTCAACTGGTAGAGGTGAATTGATTCGGCGCTCTAATCTAAAACGGTTTAGATGTTACATCTCGAGCCGTGCAGCTTTTTTTGATAGCCGACAACCAAGTGTGTCACTATATTGCGAGGCGTTTGGACGTTATTTCGCTCACAAGTAGACGTGCCATTATTCTTGGCATAATCGTAGAGAAGGTGACAAAGAATATGCGGAATTACCGTGACATTAAGTCAGTATTACATGACGAGAGACTTGACAAGAATACGGAAGGATTCACAAGAAATCGCTGAGCACGTTAATATATATATAATATCAGTGTATAAAGCTCTATAATACGCCGTCATGCAATAAGTCTAGTCTCGGGCTATATAGTTACATCCTACTACTCATACGGCTATTATGTGTGGCCTCTCCTATTTAGACAATAGAAAGATCGATGTCGGCGGGACCTTATGCAGTCGCTTCTAGCCACTTATATAGCCCTGCGTCACGTCACATTAACCAATTATACTAACCCGTGCATTATTGATCATCATGTGATGTAGCAGAAGAGGTTTACATCCACGGCTGGATACTATATTAGCCTATATAGGTATAGGCTATAGCAGCAGCCGATTTCCAATGCCATCGCGAAATTTATGACGCTGATGCTGTCTATTAAGTCTTGGAAGTTTCCCCGGAATGATGGAGATTGGAAGGAGATGATCTGTCTGCCTGGCTGTCTATAATATACCATTGCCCGGAGCACGGCGAAACTACGCACTCGTCGCTCACTTGCGTTGGAAACTTTGAAACTTTCGGAAGGGTTTCAAAAGGATATGTACTGATGTTGAAGCTCATCAGCAGCCGCCGTCTAAAGCGTTAGTCCTGCTCAACGTTGATGAGCTCTTTCTTGTGCGCCATATTCTCATGACGACTAAACAGCAGTGAAAATATCTATGGGGGGTCTTTGAGTGAGAGTTTGTTCAACGCACCTTGAAGTGCTATATACCTGGAAAGTATCTGCGTAGATATGTACGTACATACAGCGGTGATGTGGCGACATACTGATGAGAAACTTGTGCGTCTCACACGGCCGCTGAGCCGCCGTTGCATCACCTTTAATGGCGCCCTACATTTCCGTTTTCATGCCGAGCTGCTGGAGAGGATTCCCTTTCAATCAAGTTATTTGACACAAGGTAAACAGCGTTGCAAGGCGCGCCTGAGACGCATCTAGAATACACATTATAGACACACAGACAGCTAGCTAGATCCTATACGTACTAGACAGACGCATCATGAAATTCATAACGCGCGACCAGCATCAGCAATCCGCCCTCGACGGCAATGGCGTATACTGATTCAAAAGGTAGATATCTCTATCTATTCCGGCACGGAGCTTATATCTAGTGGACAGTATATCTATACCGCCGGCAGCTATCGCTAGCTCATCTAGACTCCTTTTCGTCGTTCTCATTTCGAGTCGTTTCTCCTATAAGGAAAGCGTCGCGACTTGGGTGAACTCATTATGTGCTCGGCGTTCATATCTGTTCTCATATTGAAGCAAATATTTGGGTCGAAATATCCACCATATAGTCTCACTCGACCTCTGTGTCTGTCTACACTCTCCGGTGCGCTTAAAAAATTCTGAATCCCGCCCCTCCGGGATCCGTAGTGATTCCGGACGGAATGTTTCCGAAAATTTCTCTGCGCTTGATTCGGTTGATTGAACAAGCGCCACCAATCCATCGACAGCGTCTAATATCCTGTATGCATAGCCTTAGAGCTGATCTTTGGCCCAGCGCAGACAAAAGCGGCGCGTTTTGTTTGCCGACGACGGATCGGAAACTATACACAACAGCAGCACACAAAAGAGTTGTAGAGACGATTCATATTCTTATAAAGATGGGTCGTAGAAGAGATGAACCTGATGATAAAAAAGAAAAGACAGCAGCAGCAGCAGGCCAGCAGCAGACCTTGTTGTGTATACGTTGTAATCCGGCAGGGGGTTTTTATTTTGTCCTTTTGAAAATAATCGCATTGTTTGGGAAGCGATTTAGCTCCAACCCTGGCGCGCATCTTCTAGACCATTGCGAGCTGCTTCTGTCGGTTGCGGACCGGTCGATATTTCGCCCAAGCTGAGACTCTACTGCTGCTCCTGCCACAGCGCACAAACTCAGCGTTGGCCAAAGCAGTTGGCATTTACAAAAGACAATGCACATACGAATGGCTGTGTGTCCATGCCTCATTTCTCCCCTCGTCTATTCTCCCTCCCCCCATCTCTTCCGCCGTCTTTATATGTACAACAAATAATAGGAGAACTATAACTCGGGCAATTCTCTCTCCTCTTGTCTTTGTATTATTCTCATCTGGCCCATGCTGCAGCACCTGTACCTTCTTCCCTATATTACATGCCCATGGTCGTTTTCTAATTAGTATAAGTCATCATAATTTGATTATGATTCCGCTTTCGTACTTCCTTCCCCCCGCCCATTTACTTCCCTTTGTTTCTCGGTTTTCCCATTAGTTTTCTTCACTGATATTTCTTCGGTCTCTACACCCCACCATTCCCAGTTATTCATATTTATCCAACCCCTTTTGTTCCGTATAGACTGATAACGTGCTGCTCGAATTTCAGATCGGATACAGTATATCTATATCGAGCTGAAAGACCATTACGAAACTGCAAAAAGGCATTCGTGGGCGATCCGTGGGCAGAGCACAGATCTATGCAGCAGATTGATGCCCTTAAGGTCAACCAACTATACATTTCCCTTTTTTGAACAGAGTGTCAGCCCAAGGGGGTTTGGCAACGAAAGTCATCTTAACGCAAATAAATCCTGCTCCGGTTTTTTCAATGGGAATAACATGAAGTTATTCACTACAAAAAAAGCCAAAAACTAGACAATCGCTCCAGTTTATTTGAGCTGCCAACCGCTTGTATTTTGTGCCGCAATTATTTCAAGATGATGACTTCAACATTTTGTTTACTAGATAATGTGGGCAGTTGGGTGAACGTAGCAAAACCGCAGCCAACAAAGGACATGATAGTAGAGAAAAAAGAAAAATAGACGCTGGTCGCCTCTATGGCTCTATCGCAAATTGGCGCTTTATTCCGGATAGCTCGATTTATTTTTTTCCTTTTTTCGCCAGATACGTTCGTGTGTATTTGTTACCGGATCAACGTGATGGCCGCCAGACACCGGTGCAACGCAAAACCCAAAATCCGGTCTTCAATCACGGTTTCACCTACGAGCTGGCCCACCGAGAAGTGCTGAAGCGAACGCTGATGCTCAAAGTTCAGGATCTGAATCGATCGACCCACCGGCATCACGTCATCGGCCAAGTCCTCCTTCCACTCTCCGATCTCAATCTTATCAAAGGAGTTCACATCTGGAAAAGGATCCGACCCACCGATCAAGTAAGCCTTTATAAACAATATCGTCCGCTCCGGCGTCCAGCAGCACTCAATTCCAGGTAAAGAGAGAGAGAGAGTGTATTGCTTTGCCTGTAATCTTTATATAGCGGCATATATAGTAAACAACTTAATTCAAATAAATAATATCCGCTGGCTGGGCTGGTCCGGAAATATCCCGAAAACTCGAAAAAAAAAGATGTTATCATTTTTCTAATTGGATTTCAAAACGGGGACTTATTTGTTGATGGTTTTATTACTTTTCCATTGTAGCATCCTTTTGCGTATGTTAGAAAAGCCACGTCCCGTCACATATTTTCTATGATATAATGGATCGTCGTCTATACAGTTATATACTAACATTGCGTAAGGAATTGGAATGGAAGAAAAATCACACGATTACGTCGGTCAGTCTACAAACGGAATTGAGGTTTTATTCTCTTTTGGGTTTTCTTTTTTTGGGTTTTGAACGATTCGTCTGAAATGTCGGACCATTTCGATCGCTGCGTGTGCAACCGTTATATGACGTCTGAATAGGGCGCTGTGTCAGACAACCAGCAGTCCTAGCTGTACCGTTTGTTTGTGCGTTTCGAATGCTGACGACAGCAAACGGAAACGGCATGGGGTTCTCGATAATAGGCATAGGCTGCTGGGCTACTTTTTATGATGTACACATATAGATGAATGCTGGTTGTACGTATATATTCCCAGCGATACATGATTGCGCATCGGAAAATAACGAGCCAATTAAAATTTATTACAATATTGTAGTAATGATCAATTGGAGCGAAGAACTCTTTGGCACAGACTATGTACGTACACAATTTGATCCTGGACCAAGTTTTGTGTCAATTACACCCAAACAAGCTTCTTCATATATCTGTAGCCTACTTTAACAATCCGTTTCCGGTCTGAAGATATGGCAGAATCGAAATTTTACGATATTAATGATGAGCTTAACAGAGTAGCTACTCCCCCCACAGCCTATCAACGTAACTTTAATCTTCATCACCGGCCGAAAGTTGTGTCTGACTTGAAGCACCAAGAAGTTTTCGATTTATTGCAGATTTATGTAGTTCAGAGACTAGATAATAAGCAAAAAGTGGCGACAAAGTAAAGTGATATCGGGCCAGCATATTTCCGTTATTTGTGCACTAATCTCTTTTCTTTGCTGTGAAAATGGATTACTACAGTGTACCGTTTGAATCTATTTATTTATGCATCGTATACAGGATTCGCATTCTCCCGAATTAGGAGAGATTCTTGTCTCACTGACGTACCTCCCCTCTGCCCGAAGACTCAACTTGGACCTTCTCCGAGGGAAACAACTTTTACAAACCAATTTCGGAGGCTCCGGTAAGTTAGTTGTTGGTTACATTGTCCACTATGATATATGGGCTCTATAACAATTAGTATAGTTGCGCAGAAAGCACCAACAATGGTAGATGTAAGATATCGCTTCAAACTCTGCAAGTAGTCTGCAACAATGTGCTTCCTCAAGGCTATATACTACGTAGCTGGCATATATCTAACTCTTATAATATCGATCAAGGACTTAACATTTACCAGCACTTTGAGGCTGATGACGACAAAGTTCAACTGAGTACCCCGGCAGGACGTCTTCAGTGTTGCGTACAAGTGCCCTTTTCTGAGTATATACGTCCGTACATCCCAAGCCCTTTATACATGGACCCAATGATTCTTTACAATGTTTGTCGAATCATTTCGGTCTCTTCCCTGGAATCAAATCTCATAGGAATATATAAGTTGACGTAAAGAATCCACACGCAGGTGGAGGCATGAAATCTTGAGATGGTATATCAAGCAATCATAAGCACTGATTTGATTATTTCCTTCCGGCTGTGGGCTATCTCCGACTTAAAATTCTTTTAAAGCTGAAATATTCTTAAAAGCCGTTTCGACCTGCAAGTTCTAAATCACTGCATACTGTCCCCTCTAATTCAATGCCTCTCGCACAAGTTTCACCTTTATCAAATAGCTTAACGGCTATTGAATTAATATAAGAAGAGTAGAAGGGCGATATAGCTATCGGTTTTTGGAAGATCCGCTTATACCATTCCACCCAAAATGCTTGAACGAGCAGACTGAAAATTTTTGACAAGAATGTTTGATTCTTCACTCGTCCGCGCCCATCGATTACTTAGTTTATACGCCTACCTACTTATTACGGTTTCATGGCCTCTTCGTTCAGTGTTATACTAGCAAACTTTATCCAGTGAGAATTAATTGATTCGTCGAAAGAGTGTCCCCACAAACCAAATACATCGACCGTACGTATTTGTTTACCTAAATTGTTTTGATACTTTTAGAATCCGACGAAATATTATTTAAAAAATCGATACCTGCCTACTCAAGCCATTATTTTATTATTGAAGTTACACAATTTATAGTTTCATTTCTGAGAAATCAAGGAACTTTCAGCGGCACATTCTATTACTAAAATTGTATTGTTATTATTCAACACTGAACTTACCTATTCGCATTTATCCGCAAATTAAATTTGGAACGCCAGATTTTTTTGGTGGAAAGTAATCACATATCAATCGAAAAAAAAAAAAAAAACTAATGAAATTAGCTAACAAAAAATGGATCGAGGCATTTCTCGATAATTAAATACACACACAATAGGTTTGTTCAACATTTTTTCGATCTATACACATCTCAATTTCTAAACATGAAAAGATTTTTCTTCCTCTTTCCTGAAAATTTCAGAGCAGAATATTATACGTCAGTTGGAGAACTGAATTAGGCCTAGCTTTCTGATTCGCTAGTCCTATTTTCTATAGACCAGCACCAGCCTATATCCCAATTGTTAAACATAATATTAACTAAAGAACTTGTTGAGTTGACATGCAACTCTTCGAATAACCCACTATTCACTATTCGTCTTTCTGCTTGTTGCTACATTGTCATGTGTCCGTATTTATAAGACAATCTTCGACCTTTTGACTCCTATTTTTTTCAATTTCACCAGTGCCGTATGTCAGGGTCTCTCTCGTGGTGGCTGGCAAGCATATCAAGACGAAAAAATCATCTCGCAAGAGAAACACCATCGATCCTGTCTGGGGCGAAACAATCAGGTACATGCATTTATTTTTCATGATGCATTTAATACGATTTTTTAAATATTGGTTTGTTGGCCATACCCCATGAAAAGTTTCAATGTTGCGGCAGCCGAGTTGCCTGAATCTAGCTTGGTAGTCAGCGTTTGGGATTTCAATGGTGGAATTGCAAAGGATGATTTCATCGGGAGGATCGTCCTATCGGCCAAAGAGCCATCAGGTATTAGTTGCATTCAATCATCTCCGCAGAGACTAGCGCGAGCTGTGGCGCAGCTCGTTCAATTTGCGCTCTGCTTATATTCCTTTTGATATATTCTCTATCTTGCCTTGCCTTCGTCTTCTTCTTCTTCTCTTCCCAGAACTCCCTCAGAGCCTCATATACCGCTACTCTGTCCCTTAATACTGATACAATCTTTCTTTTCAACTCATTGGCTTGGTCGCTACTCTGCTGCGTTATCCCCGGCAACTCGGACGCTCTCTCTCCCTCACACACGCACGCACACCTACACAAATCAATACGTCTTATATAGGCGAAGAAGAGATGAGTCACTGGAATTGCATCTTGAGCGACGACCGGAGTTCGACTGCATATTGGCACACGCTCCGTTCGCGAGAAGAATGCGATCAGGTTCGTTTGTATTTGGTTCACGCGAACCGTTTCGCTCTTTTCAGTCATCTTGTGTTGCAGCTATTTCTCTCTCCACCGGCTTGAATTGATTTGATTTTCTCCTTGGCTATATTTTAGATTTCTCCGGCGTCGGTGACCGTTTGCTGAAACACCTTGCAAGAACGAAATTAATAAATGAATAAGAAGAAGACAAATTTGCAAAACAAAATAATGACTCGAAAGAAATAAAATAAAAGTCGTCGCTGATGTGCTGGCTTTTCGGCGCGCCAAATATAAATGCGCAGCAGTGATTCGCTGTTATTACGTCGGTTCAAAAAAACTCCCTCTGGTCCATACCAGTCCTTCCCTGTTTCCTTGATATATATATAAATATATATATTACAGTATGATCTAATAATATACATCCTTTTCTATGATTTCGTAATAAGTGGTTCCAAATCGTTCTGATTACGCGTTTATGTTATGAGTTGTCAGTATATATATATTATCCGTATCGTCATATGTTACTATATCGGTGATCTCTGTAATAACACATACAAAATGTAGATTATATGCGTTATATAAAGCAAGACCATGATTACAATAAGAAAATATTATTCAACGCTCAAGGATTTCCCTATTTTTGTGTGAATGATATATGGTTTGTAACAAATGTTTTACGAAGCAATCCAGTATTTTGTATTACGTTTAGGCGCTGACACTGACATGGATTTCCAAAGGAGAAAACAAAATTTTCAGAAATATCTGTGGATGCGTCATATTATTAATATAGGCACGTAAAAAAATAAAAATGAAAAGTTTCAAAAGTTATGGGACAAAAAAAAATATCGAAATCAAAAAAGTAAATGGGTAAAAGATAATAATGGGGAAAAGCAGTTGTGTGCTTGCGACGGCACTGGCACTATAATTTCAAGCAGATCATTATTAATACTGACGAACGAGCTGACGAATGACAGGTCATACCGATCTAATCCTGGATCCAACATATACCTGCTCATACATCACGCTTTCGTTATGCTTATGCATGATGTAATTCAAGAACAAAGGAACACCAGGAGAGGCACGCCAGTAAAGAAAAAAAATAAAAACTAGTAAAGAAGTACGGCACTGTTCGTTTTCTCCGTTGGCAAAGGTTTGACATATTTCCGGCGTTCATCCGCATTGACAAGAACCAGCAAGATGATATTGGCCACGTGACTTAGAGCCGACCCGATAACGAACCTAATGAACGAAAAACGGGAAAGACAAGAGGGGGCCGCGGCCAACAATTAGCGACGAGTTTTAATAGTCATCATCTTTTGCGAAATGGTACATATGGCCGCCATTTCGCGCAAAATATAGCAGTATAAAACATATAATAGTTATATAAACTCACCAGAACGAATAACCGAGATAGGCTCTCCCTTCAGAAGTCCAGTGATTATCCCGGTCTTCTTGTACCAGAACGTTGGAACGGAGACGAAGGTGAAACTGGACGATCCAGGCCACCATTGCGGTCACCGAAAACACGACTAAAAATGGACAACCAAAATCAACAATGCGGTGAATACCCCACAATTAAAGACGCATTTTAAAGCGTCGTTAACTTGTAGGACTGTTAAGTATATAATAGGACTGTTACTTGAAAGACTGTTCCAAAGAAAGAGTCCGGTTCGTCCGGCAATGGTCTCAACAGGTGTCAACGTCGTATTCACAATGGCCATCAGAGCTCCAATTACGGCGAACACAATCGCCCCACTGACGCACGTCACGGTTGTGACCCACAGGCCAAAATTCAGAAAGTCTGACTCGCCATTGAAGTTTTCTATGACTTAATTTATGAATAAGAAATGAACAATATTAACATTTTTAAGGTCGTTAATCATCACCAGGCAAATAATTTCACTAAAGGAAAGTGTAGCTAATGATTCAAGAAATTTGGTGTCGCTTTTCATTTCCGATTTTAGGGCCACAAAAATAGTTCATTGAACGAGCTTTTTTAAAAAAATTAAATCTTATTGCACTTCAAATAAATTTTCAAACTAAAAAGTTTTTTGCGCGCTTGTTGGCTTGAATTAAATGTTACATCATTGATTAGCAAGATTAAATAATTTGGGTTGACATATGTAGTCCATGCAGGCTTGCGCAAACATAATCTGATCAAACGGAGATGCTACGCACTTTCCCGGCTTGAATTGTGAAAGTCTTACGTCAATCGACGTCCTTCTTTTTTTTTAAATGAAAAACAAATCGTCAAATTTACTCTCACATATCTTTAGATACAGTTGTTCGCGTTTGTCTGTGTACCATCCGATCAGTTTATCGTTCACTGACTATCGGATATCGTGCAAAGATTACGTGCATTCGTGTTTTCATTTCATTAGAAATAGAAGTCCCTTATTTCACTGAAATGAAATAGGGGTTTCCGACGCTTTAAAAAAGCCGAATTACAGCCCTTTTCGTTTCCAATTTGGTGTGTCTCGTAGGCAACGAACACAATAAGAGTTTCTATATAGTATACAATGGTTACTCGATTCGGGATACAATAATTGGAAATACCAGAATAAATGTCACGAGTTCAGAAAGGCGCCCACCGTTTGACGTCGGCTGCGTAACAACAAACACACTGCAGCGCCCTGTTTGATATTTATTCGCTTCCCCCGCAAGAAAAACAAATTGGAGATAAGAGAAGAAAAATGGCTGTATGGCCTCAAAGGTGATTTCAACTGCGAGCAGCAGCAGGAAGGAATTTCTGACTTGTTCTCAGCTGACCGTGTTCGAGAATATAAGAGGTTGAACTCTTCCTATATTTTTCCTGAATTTATATAGCAAGCCTCCCTTTCACCTCATTCTCTGACTCCTCTTCCATTTCAGAAGAAGTACCGTTAGGTAGTAGGTAGGTAGTACGTCCCGTGGAGAATTCAAAGGCCTCTTGCCTTACCAACCGTGCATACGCATAAATATGCACCTTCTTTTTTTTCATTTTTTAACCGACAAAACAGAAAAACAACAGTTGCTGCTGGGTTCCCTTCTGGCGAAGATGAATAATTCCAGTACTGAAAATAACTCTGACATGAATAGATATTTTTCTTCTTTACAAAAAAAAAAAAAAAAAAAATAGCTGGATGGATAACTGACAGCCCCCGCTTGCACACACTTAATTCCACCTAGGTGCAAACAAAACACGCGAGTGAAAATATTTTGGGGGAAAAAGTAGATTTATGGAACGGAAATCACGGGGCCGGCGAAAACAGAGCCAAGAACTATACAGACAGCAACACAAGGTCACTGCGGTTTTGCACCTGGATATTATTGAAAATGATGATTTTACTTTTATTTTTTTATTAGCGACAATAATCCTTACAACGCGGTTGAGAGTCCTTTTTTCGTACGCTGTTCTTGTTGGTTATTTTCAAGGTTTCCATTTCTCAATTTTACCCGCGGGTTTGAAATTTTAAATGAGCCAACTGCTATATGAGTTGCATCAATAATTTTCTAAAAAGTCCAAGGCTATCCTCTGTTGACATTATTTCTAATTGTTGACGTCTTTACGCTCTACTGCCAAACTGAAAAGAGTTTGACTAAAAAGGTAAAACGAGTTGCTGCTTGATTGAGGTCGCTTGATGTATACCTATAGAGTATAGAGCCAACTGGTACGGTACCTGATACTGGATAAGTTCTCCATCCGTAACCGACGTTGAGTTCTCTTTTGCCTTTGAAGAGACCGAAAAACACATGGCCGTCAGACTCGTACGGGTTAGTCACACGCTTGACATCTGCGTACACCCATGAATCAGTACTGATGGAGGCGGCCAGGAAAGCTGCCGAGAGGGAACAGCCGAGAAAAGTAGCAAAGATCAAACCGCGTTTGTACAAGTTCATGATCTCGTGAAATCGGCAGACAGTGGCGACCAGCGGCAGCACCGTCCCACTTAGACTCTGGAACGCTTATTCTTTCTTTCAATTGATCAAATACTAAAGAGACTGTTTCTCTTCAATGACAAGTCGGATCCATCGATCGTTTGTTGAGGCGGAGCAACACCGGAATCGTCTCGTTTCTTTTCAGTTCGCCATGCCACGGGATCGAAACTATTTTTCAAAGTTGGGACGCACAATGTACACATAAATGTTCTGTTGGTGATCAAAACAAACAAACACTGTCGATTCAAACGAGGTATAAAAGCGCTTGCCCTCCAAATAAACGTCAATTGGCTCTTTCTTTTGTCTGCCCTTGTGTTTTAGGGGAAAACACAAAGAAGCTGCTCGTCTGTTGCAGGTGAAAATGACAACTGAATTTCCGCTCCGGAGCCAACCCTGGGATATTCGCTACCGGCTGGAGCTCGTCACAAGTATACGACGCCTCGGGGTGAAAACGTACCTGTGGGGGAGAGAGGGGACTATCCAAGATCCCTCCTCTTTCATTTTCTCTCTTCTTTTGAAAGCTTATAATTCCGAGCATTCTGGAACAGTCTGGCTCTACCTCTACCGACCTATCTGTGTCATTCTCTTACAAAAGCGGAAGTAATAAACGAGCAACTATTTTGAATCAACTTCTGATTCCATTGGTTCAGACGGGATGGAAAAACTGCACTGTTCGGGGAAATAATAAAACTTTTCGAATAATATTTTTTTTTTTGTGAAATATAAGTGATGATCTGAAAAAGTGACATCTAACGGATGAAAATTGACCGACTAATAATAATATTGAAGCAGACACTTTCAATAATCTGTCAAATCCAACAAGTGTTACACCAAAATTTGCTTAAAACTTTGGCATCGATTCAAAAATTTTATACCGTTTCATGAAACTGGTTTCATTCATGCTGATGATTTCCCGGTGATGGTGGAGGATTACTTGGAATCTCTTGTAACTAGAAAATGACGATTAATCCTAGAAGAATCGTGTGTCTCAGTGGGAAACGCAAGAGCGGAAAGGACTAACTCCCGTTTCAACGCTCTCACGCCCCACCTTCCCAACACCACGTTCAACAACTCTACTCTCCGATAGGTCTTCTACTTTAGGTCGGCGTGAGCCTCCCCCATACAACTGTGGGACAATTAACAAATAGTTTAACTTTTTACCTTAAAATTTTTTCTGTGTGGTACAACAGTTAATCTAGTCAAAATAGCTTATGTTAATCACTGGATAATGTGGAATCTCTGAGGAATTATCAAATTTATTTATTACTTAAATTATCAACTTAGCTTGTTTCGTCTGCTACACAGTATGGAACCAAATTTTATCTAGTCCCATCTTGACTTTTTTGTATGCAGCTGTTTGGATCCATCTTCTCGGACAGCAACATAGTAACCCATGTTTTCATATTTTGTCTTCATATATGTCAAATATCCAGTGCAACCAGCTATAGCTAATAGACCTAGCACCATGATGACTTTGTTCTTTAATTTAGATAGAATTCATTATTAATAAATGTTGAATCCAAACCAGTTGTTTGCACTTACTGGTTTCACATAGAGTTCAAAATTGAGCGCTCTAAATACTCCTGAATAAGAAAAGATGACGCGTTAGGTTGGCTGTAATAAGTAAACGCTTCAAATTTAATGTCGTTACAACCTGTAGTTTTCACAGATCGCAAACCATCTCCAGCTACTCTAGGAATTGCGGCTGACGGTTTCTTTTCATTATCCATTGCTATGTCTTATTATGGAATCAATTAACTAAATCATAATCATTTAGTTCAATCTAAATTACTCAACTTAGTGTTTACTTGATTTACAACTTCTGAAAAGAATAACCAATGCTGTAGTTGCCATTTCAACGTATTTATTTTTGCGTTTTCAAATTAGTAACCTGAATTCTAATTTTCAATTTAATCGTTAATTAACCAAAATAAAAAATTTTTGTTGTAAAAAATCTGCATTTAAAAAAATCATATTTTGAGAACCGTTTAAAATGATTTAATCTGTTTAAATTCTGAAAAGTAAAATTACAAACACAGAATGGCAATGGTGTAGCGAACTCAAACTTAGGAACTGTAGTTGTCATTACCCATTTAAATGTCAAAGCTGAAAGTGTAACCGTGCACCGTGGTGTAACTTTTCATCCTAAATTTAAGCCTACAGGCTTTTATTTCGAAGCGCTAGTTTAATTTATGTGTTGAAATATTGAAGTAGGCTGTGGTGTAGATCACACATCCAACTTGTGCTCAAATCAACATTCTGAAATTCGCTGGCGAGGATAAAATAATGACTTTTTATTTAGATAAAGTAGAGAATTTTTTGGCTGGAGCTTCAATAAACTATGATCATTCAGGATATGAAGCAACAACAACAATGTTCTCTGCTGCTGACCAGTCATCAACTAGTGGGTCAAAAATCAGCCATGTAACTCTTACAAATTCTGACCCATTGTTTTCATCCCTTCGTGAATGGCTTGATTGTCGGTCACAATGTTTGCCTGATGAGGAAGTACTTAATGAATCAAATGGTCTAGTTGATGCTGGGCTGCAATTTGTTGAGATGGCAGCAAGTGCATTAGAAACAGTGGTTCAAAACAAAGAAGATTTGAGACACTGCTTCAAAGTACCTCTCACTGCAAATGTCTTACCTCTACATTATAATCAACATAAGTATGCAGCTTTTTGAAATAACATAATTTTAGCAGAATAACTAATATTTTTTACTGACTGGATGCATAAAGGAATTTCATAGACATGGTCCAGTGTTTAGGTGAAGTAGGTAACAAATATGAAGATTACTCAATGATCACTACTGATAAAGTGGTTTCAAGTGTACATCAATTTATGGACAAACTGGTAATAATTGAAGCTTCAGTAAAGCTTTCAGTAATATAAAAATAGCAATCCATTTGTTTAACCAGGAATATTTTTTACCACCCTTAGGAAAGTGCAGAGAAAAAGGTTGTGGAGGTGCAAAAAATTTCCATTATTACAGCTGCAGATATTGAAGAAGTCAGAAATAAATTTTAGACAAAATTACGACATGTTTATTGAAACTGTACAATATTGAGAGGTGAAATTGACAGTGACAATATTTTTGAAAATTTTTCTTGTCTCTGTGTACATTTCTCCATTCCTGTAATTTGGGAAGTAATGAAAAAAAAAAAGCTTGTTCAGAAAAACAATACTTTTCTTATTAAACTAAGTAACATCGACTTGGTCAAGATGAGTTGGACACAGCGCCATAAACGTTTCTTCTTGCAGTAGCCACCCATGAGTAACGGCGCAAGGGAAATGCGTCCTCAGCCCACATCCTCTACTGCGACAGAAAATGTGTCCACCTCTCTTTTTGCAATATTCACAAATCTTTTAATCCAAAAGAAAAAGGGTTATTAATA
Organism: Daphnia pulex; assembly: GCF_021134715.1. Lineage (NCBI taxonomy): Eukaryota > Metazoa > Arthropoda > Branchiopoda > Diplostraca > Daphniidae > Daphnia > Daphnia pulex. The sequence continues at coordinate 8,757,118 of NC_060026.1, read as the reverse complement.
TGAACTTCATAAATTTAAATTTGCTAATTATTACCACTTGTTGCGAGTCTGAAACAGCTTCATCAAGACCAACGAGTCGAGGAGGTACCAAACAAACGCCAGGAGCCCAAATAAGACAGCTTTCGTGGAACCATACTTCTACTTTCTCATCGGTTGGATCAAGAGGGAAAATCCCAACAGGGATTTCAGATGTAACCCTTGCAGATGATTCTTCACCTGATGGCATCGTTTGGACTGTTATTTCATCTTTTACGAGGCTTTTCTTTTTAGGCGATTTCTTTGTTTTCTTCAAATTTGTACGAACGGAAGAATCGGGTTCAGCAACAGTTCCAGAGTCACAATGGCTAAGAGAATCAGGATTCCGTTTAGAAAACCAAATTGGTTCAGCAGGGACCTATAATTTCAAATTATTATATAATGACAGTAGATAATTGAAACCTTTTAAAAATCTTGCCTGACTAATGTAGTAAGGGCCATAGAGATCGCCTAAGCATTGTGTGTGGGTGAACAGTTGACAAAACACACAAACCCATGTCGCATCGCGATTGTGTGTGTCGTATCTATCTGATAACGTACTTGTAAACCCAACTTTCGCAACTTTATTGCGATGTTCTTCGTCAATGTATTGAGCTGCTTTGGTCAGTTTGGTTGATGCTTTACCGTCGTTTTCGTCCTCCTAAGGCCGATTGATTACATTAGTATATGAATGAAGAACGAAATTTTAAATATTTATATAGATATGGCCTTACTTTAACATGGCCATTCACGATTTTTACAACATTAGGAACATTCCAAGATCCTTCAACATGTATATAAGGGCAACGTTGTTCAACGGTTTTATTTTTTTTAAGTTCTTGGTCAGTAGATTTGAGTTTTTTATCTTTTCCTTTGTTGCTAAGAGATTGTTTGATTTTTGTCCCTCCAAGCCGGGGATCTATTTGGAAATCATCATCATCTTTGGCAAAAGATTTTTTTTTTACATTTTTTCTTTTCTTCAAAGATTTTTTCCCTTGCTGGGTGGCATTCTTCTTTTTCCCTTTAGGCTCAGCATTGACAACCATTTGAGTTGGAGTCTCTTTCTTCACTTCTTGGTCAATAGGGGAAACATCCTGAAATAACTCCTTTTTCACAAAAGATTCATCAACAGCACTTGGTTGACCAACTGGTTGACAAGGTTCTGCAAATGTAGGTTCTTTCACATTTTTTAGTGGAGAAACTTTAGCAGGACTTCGCTTCCTTTTTCCTCCAGCAGAAGAATTCTCCATTAAATCCACAACAGATTTGGCTAAATTTTGAACATCTCTAAATGAAAGAACAAAGCAAACATTAATATGCAATACAGACCAAAATAATGTGCATGCAACTTGTGTTTACCCGTCTAGACTACCAAGTCTTCTATGAATGGCATCAGTTTCTGTTGTTCCAGTGAATCCATTTACCTTTTCACTAGGTTTAGAAAGATCTAATACTTGGTTGTGTGGTTCTACTTCAATTCCTGTTGTGACCTTGGGCTGAATCTGCCTTTTATTGGGTGACACTACTGAAGCAACTTCAACTCCATGATTTAGAGGGTATGGTTTTTCTTTCACTCTCATCCTTGGCACAAAAAATCCTATTTAACAACTATAAATACGACAATGAAATGAAAATTATATGGCCGCCATTAGATGAAGAATATGGAAATAAATTAGCACGTACCAAATTGAATCATGGAGATGAAAGTGGTCCGCTAACACAATTTTTTAATTTATTGATTTTTCTACAACCAGTAGACAGAAACTTTAAAACAAATAAGTGTTTGAATTAGGTTTTTTTCCCCAATCACACTTAGAAAACACGCGATTTCTTCTTCTTTGAAGCAGCTATTCTAATGGACATGATGAGATGCTAAATTAAAAAAAAAAGCTTTTTCATATCTTGATAAATGAAGCGTGGTGACGAAATAAAAATTCAATTATTAAAAAAAGCCTTTGCTGTGATTTTAAAACTTTAATTTGTTGTAATTTAGTTTTTTTAAATATTTCTTACGAATATGGCTATGCTGCTTATATAGACAAATATAGACTGGTTTCAAACCACTCTGAACTTCAAGTCTGTCTCTCAACTGTGTCGACACCTTGATGTTCAACGCCATCTGATGGTGCCTAGTATGGTTTTATACAAAGTGCTTTGAAAACCTACAGATAGGTCAGATACATACGTTTGATATTGAAATGTGAAATTTTAAGTATCGAAAAAGTGAAGTTCATGTTCAATAATGTCATAATGTTAATTTTAGTCGTTACTTTGTATTAGAAACCCCAGAAACCATGTAAACGAAGTTTCTAAATTAAAGATTACACCTCAGGTGGCGTCTGTTGTCAGTATGTAGTTTCCTATCTAGTATATTTCTGGCTCCTAAACGAATAAACGAAAAATAATAAAACAAAGATGGCAGGCATCGTGCGTGCCGGGCCTGGCGCCGAAAGAGTATTACAAAAATTAAGGAAATCCATCGAAGATGGGAATTACTATGAGGCCCATCAAATGTATCGGACGCTGTATTTCAGGTTGAATTTCAATTAATTGAAAATTTTTGAAGACAAATATTTTGAATGCTCTTATCTCATTACTGCCGCATATAGGTACATGGGCCAAGAAAAATACGAAAGTCTACTCAAACTCTTGTATGACGGCTCAGTGTTATTGTTTCAACATCAACAACATTCAAGTGGGGCAGATTTGGCTAAGCTCTATGTGGAAGTGTTGCAAAAAGCAAAAATGAATGTCAGAAAGGATATCATCAATAACTTGGCTGACATGATGTCAAAAATACCTGCAGCTGCACCAGAAAGACAAGCTTTTCTTATGTCATCACTGAGCTGGTCACAGAGTGAAAATCCAGAATCCAAGAAATTCGAAGGACATCCCCAGCTTCATCAAATGGTTGCAAATATTTATTGGAGAGGTAAATTATAGTCAACTGAAAACATAGAAAAGTAGCCTATTATCATTTTTGCATTGCAGAAACCAACTATCATATGGCTAGATATCACTTCATCAGATCAGATGATATGCAAAATTTGGGGTCCATGTTAGTTGAAATCCAAGTTGATCTTGGTTATCCATCTGAAATTGATCTATTTGTAACACAGGCAGTTCTGCAAATTCTTTGTATAAGGTATAATCATCGATTTCATTTTTTTTACTAACATTTTAAATTCTAACCATTATTTATTTATGTAGGAACCTTTCTTTTGCAAATTCTCTTTTTGATAATTACTTGGAGTGTCACCCTCTACTGGAAAATGAGCCACCTTTCAAGTATCCTTTGCTTAACTTCACATGGATGTTGTTGCTTACTATCCAAAGGTATGGTTTTAACTTTTAGGAGGACTATTTTGGCCATTTATTTACCTCTTGTTTATGCTGATATAGCACTAAGATATCATCCTATGCAATACTTTGTGAGTATTACCAACCGAGCCTTAAACGCGATCCTTCCTACAAAGATTATCTCGACAGAATCGGACAGGTAATACAAATTAGAATATCTCCAATAATATTTTATATTCTAATGTGGTGCATCACAATGTAGATTTATTTTGGGTTGCCTCCTCCCAGAGGGATGCCCAACCAAGGGATGTTTGGTAATAAGGCAATTTATATGTCTGATTCATTTCATTTAACAAATTATATTTTCTTATTATTAGGAAATCTTATTCAGTCACTGATAGGAAGTTTGGATGACTCTGATTCTGAAGATAATACTGCAAGGTCAAATCTTCATGCTTCAGACCTGGATTGAGGTTCTATGTTGTTATTACAATGTCAAGTGTTGTCGGATATTTGAGGGATAATAATTACAGAATATGTAATGTTTATTTATTTCTGATGCCCAACAAAGAGATAGAACAAAAAGTGAAGTAAATATGCTTTGCAAAGCTTAATTAAAATTCATAACCAGGCATAGGGAAATTAAGCGCAAAAGATTCAACTTCAGTTCTCAGTTGCACGACCTTGGTACTCACATTTGAATCTTCAACCAAAACACGCTTAAAATCAACAAGTTTAGGACCAGAAATTGCGGATACTTCCAAAGCTAATTGCAACCCCTTATTAATAAATTCAACCACCTGCTTGATATCTGCTTCAAGAAGCCCACGAGTTGTAAGTGCAGGTGTTCCCAGGCGAATTCCACTCGGGTTTAAAGCACTTTTATCGCCAGGAACTGTTAGGGAAAAATATAATTCTTAACATCGATTGTTCGAAAAGTCCTACTAACAAATTCACTACGTACACGGCACAAAGAACTTACCCGTATTTTTGTTGCAAGCAATTCCAATTTCCTCCAAAATTTTCTCACCCTTAGAACCAGTCAGTCCGACACTACGCAAATCAACCAAAATCAAATGGTTGTCTGTACCGTCAGTAACAATCTTATAGCCATGCTCCTGCAGTCCCCGGCAAAGTTCTTGCGCATTTTTTACTACCTACCGAAAACAAAGAGAATGTTTCGAATAACTATGAAAGAGGGATTTTTTTTTTTTTTTAATTTTCAACAATGAAAATACCTGTTCTTGATAGGATTTAAACTCTTCCGTTTTAGCATGCTTCATAGCAATGGCAATGGCAGCAATCGCATGATTATGCGGCCCACCTTGGAGACCAGGGAAAACAGCTTGATTGATACGATTTTCAAAATCGTAAGAAACGCCAGGAGCACTGGTTGGACCTCGCCGGAAAAATATTACTCCAGCTCTTGGTCCACGGAGCGTTTTGTGAGTTGTCGTTGTTACAATATCACAATACGGGAATGGCGAAGGGGCTACACCTGCAGCCACCAGACCACTTACATGAGCCATGTCAGCCATCAAATAGGCACCGACGTCATCAGCAATTGCACGAAATTTGGCGTAATCCAAATTACGCGAGTAACAACTGATTCCTAAAATACGAAACATTTTCAAATTGCGTACTGGAATAGGAAAAGTAATAATTAATTACCAGCAATGATCAGTTTAGGCTTAAATAACCTAGCAGTGACAGCTAGCTGCTCATAGTCTATTAAACCTGTTTTAGGGTTAGATTTATAAGGCATTGATTCAAAAAAGATTGAGGTGGCAGATATCTTTTTGGTTGCAGTAAAAAAACCATGTGTGAGATGCCCACCATCAGGTAGATCCAAACCTAATAAAAAAAAATTTTCAAGTTAAATTCTTTGCAAATCACACAATTACTAAAGTGTGATATGATATACCCATAATGCGACCATGAGGCTCTACAATTCCAGTGTAGACAGCAAAATTGGCAGGTGATCCAGAATAAGGCTGAACATTAACACCCCACTGAGCTGCATCCAGGCCATAGGCTTCCAAGCACCTTTTTTGGCACATAATTTCAATCTGGTCAATGAATTCATTGCCACCATAATATCTGTAGAGGGTTCAAAAAATGAAAACAAATAAGTTACAGATTTAGGGATGAACAAATCACCTTGTTCCTGGCAATCCCTCTGAATATTTGTTATGTAAACAGCTACTAAGTGCTTGCAAGACTGCTTTGGATGTAAAATTTTCTGAGGCAATCATTTCAAGGCCTTTGCTCTGGCGATTTTTTTCTTTGATGATTAATTCAAAGATTTCTGGATCAGCAACATCCAGAGTCTCATTTAACTTCTTGACCATTTCTTCTTTGTTAACACTTTGGCTCATTTTGGTTTTTCTCAACTAAGGTTTCCTGAATGCCTGTAATACAAAATAATCTAATTATTAAAGGATTTTATACAGATAGTAAACATAATAATATTTACGATAGAGAGGAAAGAAACGATTTAGTCGCAATATTTGATTGTTAGAAAAGGTGTTTTAAAAATTTGAATGAAGACTGCTATTCGCGACGATCTCCGGGCTTAAAAAGAATGAATTCGTGTTGTGACTCGAGATTTATATGAGCCGGGGAAGCAGACTAGCCTTGCCTTACGTCGTCACATGTTATTATTTTATTTGAGATGAGATCCCTCTAGCGACCGAGTAGGGCAGATGTTAGTAAAAACTTGAATTTAAATTTAAATAAGGTTTTATTATTTTTATTTTTAACGTTGACAGTTATTCTTTATCACAAAACAACTAAAATATTTGTTCGTTACTTTTTTAAGTAGATTTGAGCCTCAATATAAATTAGATAAACAAGACGATGATAAGAAACAAGAAGCAACGCTGCATTTTGCATGGCGGACGAAAAAAGAATGTTATCAACGTTCAACCGGCTTACTCTTGTTGCACGTCATCTGAGTCCGAACGGACTGAGTCGTTCACCAGCAGCTTTAATTAGCACACGTAGGTGCCAATCGTCATTTGCTACACAAAATCTAACTTCAAATCATCGTCGAAATATGTATCGTATCGAAGAAAGAGGAGCTCCCAACACCTTGGAACACCGAGTGTATTTCCGTGAGTTTGCATATATATTATTATCTAACATTACTTTCTCGTGTATCTCGGTCAAGATAGCCTATTTAAGTGATTGGAACTTTCTAGAATTTTTCATAAATGATCTACACATTACATTTTAGAATTATATTAATGTGAGAATTTGTTCAAAGCTTAAGCTTGAGTAAATGTTTACATGAATATTCATTTATTAGATTTTTAATTTATTTAAAATAATGTTGATGTGTACTTGGGTTCACATGGTTCACATTGACCATATCTTGGCCTGTAACCCAAATACCCTTGTTTGTGTTTGAAATCCAAGAGGTTGGGTAGTCATGACAACAGTCCTAAGAGCTAGATTGCATGTCAGGTATAATTGAAAGTGTATACAACATCCTATTGCTTATTAGGAAATGAATTTGGACCCATCTCCCCTTTCCATGACATTCCTCTATTTGCCAATCATGAACAGAAGGTTTTCAACATGGTAGTGGAAGTACCACGCTGGACAAATGCTAAAATGGAGGTAAACTTGGTTTTCCCCTGTCATATTTCAAATAGCTTACCTTATCAATTTGTTGCATCCATATCAGATATGTAAGGAAGAGCCTCTTAATCCAATTAAACAAGATGTAAAGAAAGGAAAATTAAGGTTTGTTGCCAACTGTTTCCCCCATCATGGCTACATCTGGAACTATGGAGCACTCCCTCAGGTATGCCACATCTGTAATACTGTAATTAAGGCTAGAAAATAATGAGAATTGTGTTTAGACTTGGGAAAATCCAAATATTGTGGATGAAAGAACTGGATGCAAGGGAGACAATGATCCTATTGACGTCTGCGAAATTGGACACAGGGTTGCTAAACGAGGAGACGTCATTCAAGTCAAAGTTTTGGGAACTATTGCATTGATTGATGAAGGTACGCGACTTTTACGTTATTGTCAGCTTATTTAATTTTATTCTTTTAACGGGTACAGGTGAAACGGATTGGAAGGTCATGGCAATTGACGTTAATGATCCTTTGGCTTCTCAGCTGAACAGTAAGCCGAGAAAATTATTTAACACACTTAAGGATTCAATTTTTAAATGTATGTTTTTGTAGACATCGAAGACGTTGAGAAACATATGCCTGGTTTTATGAACGCCACTGTTGGTACTATTGAATAATTTTCCTACGATTTACAACCATGGGCTGATCGCTATTATTATTTAGAGTGGTTCCGTATTTACAAGATCCCTGACGGAAAACCCCCTAACGAGTTTGCGTTCAATGGAGAGGCTAAGCCGCGTGAATTTGCTTTAGAAGTGATTGAAGAGACTCACGAACATTGGAAGAAGATGGTTGCCGGTCAAGTTGACTGTCATGGGGTTAATAGGTAAGAACGCTTAATTGAAAAATCAATTGATTTTCTTTTGCCAATGAATTTTTTTTTTTATTTTTGCAGTACCTGCGTAAGTGCCGAGGGTGCTCCGTGCAAAGTTTCTATTTCCGAAGCACAGGAAATTGTTAAGAAGTGTCCGGAACTGTCAGATGGACCCATTATCGAAAACGAAGGTATACTCAAATGGCGTAATTGTTTTCTAAGCATGTGGAAATAACATTTTATTTTTTGTAGTGGACAAATGGCATTATTCCCACCTGCAAAAGTAGGAAATCCCCGCACCAACACTAACTGGGAAAAGATAATCTGCTTATAAGGTTTAGTGATCCCGTTGCAGATATCGATAATATATTCCAAGTTATTTGAGACCATATAGAATTTTCCATTTCATTGCAGTTTCCTTTCTTCTTCTTCTTTTTTTTTTTTGCAAATAGGGAATGCAATTAATTTTGTCTTCGAAAGACATTATGTTATAACAAAAGCTGGAGATTTGAAAAGATTGATTTCTTTCTGAGATCAGTTTTCCACGAAAAGGGAACACAAAGCTTGACGGTGAGGACAAGGAAATTGTCGATTCTATCGATAGGCGTTCTTAACTTTTGTCATAAATGGGGTTCATTCACTTGCAAAATGACCCTGGAAACCATTAAGATGTTTTTCCCTGTTAACATTGCCTGTAAAGGGCTGTCTTGTTTTCGTGTGGGTAGGGGGCAGGTTTGGGACAGGTGCTTCGAGGATTCAGAGGGTGAAGAAGAGGGGAGCGATTATTAGTCATCGACAAAGAAAAAGTCCAAAGTTTTTCAAAAATCTTGTAGAATTTTTTTTGTTTTGGAAGGAGAGCCAAGTCAACAAGGTTTTTTTTAAAATAGCTAAAGGCGATAGTTTTGACCCCGTTTTCTCATCTTGTCTGAATGTTTAAGGGTAAAAAGGTAATCACAAATTTCCCGTTATTTCTTATTTTTACTCCCCCTCACTGTTTCTGCCTATTTCAATTTTAAATCGTTTTTTGACCACATGTTCCTAGACTAGACTGCTTCACAATTTCTATTATTATTCAGAATTGTCTTGTGCGTGAGTTATTTTCAAGTAAAAACAAAAGCAATAATTAGAAATCAAAACCGCAAGTTTGATTAAGACTTTGATAACACGAGACTGAAGGCTAGAAATTCTGTTAAACCGGACGATCTTATTCTCCTTTGCTTTACTGTGTTGCAGACTTGCAGTCTGCAAAATTAATTGAGGAATGTAGGTTAATAATAAAAGCCCCCCCCCCCCCCCCCAAAAAAAAAATTTAATCTGGGCTTAGAGGAAGTTGATGAATAAATTCATAGAACGTGTTTAGATTTGGTTGGCAATCGCATAATGATGGATTGCATAATATCTAGCTGCAAGAGGTGGAAGTTTTTTTTATTCTGAGCGGATTTGCCAACAGGTACTTTTGCTATATACATTGTAAGAAATAAAACAGCACGCGACACGGTTTGATAATCACGACTTGTTTCAAATTCAAATGTGAAATAGACGAAATGAACCATTTTACCATGGTCGTCCATAGGGGCAATTCTTAAATAAATTCGTGTTTTAAAATGCTGCCGGTGTTGCTCTCCGTTTTTGTGCGTGAAATTTGGCAACAGTTATTCGAGCAGAGTCCGGTTATACCGAGCTCTTCTTATCTTTCAACCATCACACTTGCCTAATAAGTCCAACATGATTTTTAAAAAAACATTAGTTTTGCCGAGTCGGTGCTAACGCGTTTATGACTAATTTGGTCATGTTTTATCTCACTGTTAACTGATGATTTTCCCCGCAACCTGATTCTATTTGCTGGCAGGCGGGTATTTCTAACGGGAAAGAATTCTTCTGATAACTACCGAATTTCCCAAAAATGAATTGTGTCGTGCTACTCAAAAGTGTCCCAACATGTTATATAGTCCTCCTGTCAAAAATCAAGAATAGGGCTACACGCTTCATCAGTTTTAATTCAGATTACGTATACGCAGCTGTTGCGTATTTGGCACCGTTTGATAAACCTACTATATTTTTATTCGTCCTGCATAAAATTATTAGTTTTCAACGACAACAGTTAGACGGAAACGGCATTTTCGCAAAAAATAAATTAATTATGCTGATGGATGGTTATGTCCGTGAGCTATATGCTGGCCATGAATTGAGTCATCGGAAAACCAGTCGGAGGTTTTTTCCCCCCGGAACACGCAGGTACCGTCGCACCCCGCTAAGAGAACTAGCCGACCCGTTGCCCTATAAAAACGGCACAAAGAAAGGAGAAAGAAAAAAAGAAATTGCACAACGAGAGAATTGGAGTCAATAACCTTGAAAATATGCAAACACGCACGTTTTTCCTAACCGCTATTTCCCATCGGCACACATAAAGGAAATAATAACGATAAACAAAAGAAAAGAAAAGCTATAGCTTGATAAAGAAAAAGACAATGGAAGACACGTAGAACAACGTTCATATCATGACAGTCAAATTCGATGAAATATCTTTGAAATAGATTATATAAAACATGAAAATTGATTACATTTTGTGATCTCTTTTGGACAGAAAAGATTTCATCACACATTCAATTTATGCAGGTCACAGCATTGTGAGTGCATATAGGCTATCTTCAATATTCCGACGTTGACTTTTGAAAAGTCTTCCGGATTTCACAAGGGAAAACAAAAAATAAACACTTTTTCTATCGTTCGTTTCCTGGTGGTTTTGATATGCGCAGATGATCGTCGTCATGCTCTGAAAGCCCATTTGATATCGAAATCCGTTAGGTTATTTATCTGTTAACGTTGCCTCGTGAACCGGTACACGAACGAAATTTATGATAGATTCCTATACACTCAAGCTCGATTGATGTTTAAAAAAAAAGTCGATTTAGCTACTAGTTTAACATGTGATGGGGGAATACTACAACAAAGAGCAACCCCGCTGCTGCAATAGAGTTGACCTAGAAAGAAAAGAAAACCGAAACAAAAAATTACCCAGTGACCAGTTGGATGATAACCCACACGTTTAGAAAACTCGCAAGATTTCCAAGCTACACATCCTGGTCCTGGTGTGTGCAGCAGCTAGCACACATAGTAGGCCTTACTCTATTTTCACTCTATACTTTCCATTTTGTGTGTTTTTATTTTCTCTTTCGTCTGATGTACGTATAGAGAAAAGGAGAGGAGGCAGGCAGGCAGGCAGTCAGGCGGGCGTATACGGATATGACGAAATGAATTTGTGATGGCCCCACGATTCTTCTGGAATGAAAAAACCGTGTTTCCCCATTGGATACGAGGGTAAAATGTCCGACTTGAAGAAGAGGCAGAATAAATGTGTTGGCCGACAACAGGAAGGGAAATCAGGTCAGCAGCGCATCGAGGTGAAAGCGACTTGGGCTGCGCCAGGCGCTCTGCGGTTGGCCGCCTACCTTTTAAAAAGAAAGAGCTCCAGCATTTGGCGATTTGGAAGCGAGCTAAGTGCGTCAGTCGTCTCCAAACTCGTCTGCCGGTCGCACACACGCCACTGGATTTCGTTCGTCAATTCAACTTTTTTTCAACAGCAATCAGACAGCAAACCCGCAATCGTTAGTTATTTTTTCTTATACGCTCTTTCCCAAGAAAAGAGTCGAAATTTATTCATTACTTTTTTTGTTTTAATATATCTTTTCAATATTTAGATGAGAGGTTTCGGACTGTTGGCTATCATCTCCTGCGTTTGGATTCTCTTGGTCCTTCTCCTGTCAGTCGAGGCTGTACCGTTAGCTGGCAAAACAGGTACGATATCAAACGCATTTGAATTCATTCAGGTGAATCAATCTTGCGTCAAATTCGTGCCCATCATTATTTGAATATTTATCTTGTTGGGAGGAAAAGCATTTCGAACAGGCTCATTTATGGCACATATTTTATTACCGGTTTTGTTTTTCTTTTTCATTCTGGTGTGTTTCTACAAACAGGTGAAGATTCCGGCATGCCTACAGAGCCTGAGAAGATGGTTAACAAAACTACTTCCGTCTACGATTATGTCACTCCCGAGGTTATGTCGACTGTAGTCGGAGCTGCCTTGGGCGACCAAGACTGTCTCCGCTATTCGGCCTGCAAAGCCGGAAACTACGTAGCCGATGTTACCGGCAAGGAGATTGTTTTGATGTAAGACATTCATTTTTAAAAACAATACTTTTAATTATATTTGTATTTAAAAAAAAAAGGTTTTAGTCTATTCTTAGACTAGAATGCTTTTTTTAAAGATCCGGAACAATGAAAATTAGGGTCATCCACGTGTATACCTTCAAAAGAATTGTGTACTTAAATCTTTTTTCTTTCTTTTTTTGTCCATTGTTAATGCCCTACAGGGTTCTGGACCGTTGGGTTCCCAATAGCTGGCAAGGTACTTTGCGCGCCTTTAAGGAGGCAGCCACCTACAAGGATGACTGCAAGAAACAATTCCCCTGTTCCAACCCCCAGCAGGAATAGAGACACAGCGGGACGCGAGTCGTTTCCAGAAATTACAATTTTTTTTAACCCTAATTTAATGACCATAATTTTATTATTAACGGATGCCTTGTTTTATTTGTCGGAAGGTCGTTGATCGACCATTTCCATCAACAGAAAAATAAAAAGCTGTATTTTGTTCCCTTATTTGAAAACGAGTTGTCGTTGGAAAAGTTAATTATGCAGAAAACATTTTTTATGGTACTACACGTAATGATGTACATGTACACACGGTGCATTACTGGATAGGAGTGTACCATTATGGTGGTACCATGCCGTACCGCTGTTGGTTTGCGTGAAGGGCGTGAAAAATGTGTTGAGAAAATTGCGGCACATCATTGACGTCCCGAGGTGGTCGACCCCGTTTAGGTCTTGCGAACCTTGGTGGCAAAGAGCCGGTAATTCCGATGGCGATGTACAAAAAGGAATTCAAAACGGCGAATCCCATTATCAAGATGATACCCAAGAAAATGTTGAGCAATCGTCCCGGTTCAACGACACCGACTAGACGCGTCGGCTGCTGACGACTGGACCACAGTGACGTGCCGATTTGGACAGCAGGAGAAAGTCTCCCGGCCACTTCCGGCTGACTGGAGATTACATTTTCTACTAGTTCACGTTTAGATGATGCAACGGCCGTAAAAAGCACCAGCACCAAACACAGTTGACTTGACACTAAATGACTGGAACGCATCGTGTGAATGATGAGAATGTGAGATGTTGGCCTTCAGCTCTATGCCCATCGGTGACTTTATATTTATAGCAGGCGAAACTTGGCAACTAGGCCCATAATTACTTAATTAGGTAAGGCCTGTACGTCGAATAATATTCGCTGCGCCAATTATTTATAATTTTGATAAAAGAGAAGTGTTTAGCTCGCGAATATTCAATGGAAAATTGGATAACGGATCAACACTATTGGCGCTACTTGTAACCTTCATGTATAACAGTAGTTACGGGTGCATAAACGGCGGTATAACGTATATCAAGGTGAATGAAAGGTCGTTCATTCACCTCATTCTCTCCGGAGATTACAAAAAAAAAATTACTGCATATAATATACCTCGAATTAGTCTTCCGCTGGTGCGTGTAAGAAAAAAAAAATCCCTGTGTTATGGATAATTGATATTGGATTTTTAAAAAATATGATTTCGAATAAGAATTTTTCGTGAGTGTACATTTTCTTTTGAAAAAAATCAGACAAAAAAAGTAGAAGGAAATATTAGATGCCAAGTCTGTGCTAGATGTACATACCACGACAAGATCTCCCGAAAGCGATGAAACAAATATTGAACAGGTTCTTGTTTCCTTATTTACGCTTGAACGACGACTTTACAGACTGCTGGATACTTCTCCCCCCCCCCCTTTTTTTTGCTGCGTCTTTTGATATGTTGTACGAAGAAAGTAGGTCAACTTGGGTCAATAGTTTTCTTGGCAAACCGGTTTGAATAGTTCAAGAGAATGTTGTACTGATCAAACAGCGTCGCACGCTTACAGGTTTATCAGTAGTTCGTCTGGAGAAACAAAAAATGAACGAGGTTTTTTAGGTAGGTGACATGAACCGAATGAAAAATAGAAATTTGTTTGTCACGTTATCCTTAACCCTTTTTTTTCTTTAAATTTCCATATGCGTCGCCATCGAATTGATTAGACTGAAGTACAGAAAAATTTTTAAACATTTAGAACTGATTCTTATTTTCACAAGAATCTTTTCCCTTGGATATTGCAGGGGAAACGATTCTTATAAGACCCTGCATATAATGCATATTCATCTCATTCTTTTGCTTCAAAAATAACTCCTTTGTCGAACAGCGCTTTTGAATTTGTTCACGTTCAAATCTGGAATGCTATACTTATTACGACGCTCTCCTTTCGGTAATTTAAAAAATTGCACCGTGTGAAAATCGCAGTTAGCAATTCTTACTTCCGCCGCATTTTCCACCGACCGATCAACGGTTCTTGTACACTTATTCAACATCATTATGGTTACATTGCTTGACTAGATATAAGCTTTAAGGCAACAATTTTACAAGGTTTTACTTAAATATGTAATGCGATTTTGAGTTAACCCAGATTCCGGTATTCTGATCATAGAACCGAAGCAATCTGTATGATTATTATTAATCTTAGATTTCTGTAACATGCCGTTTGTATTTACCCCGTAGGACAGCAGCGTTCCGTCGGCCATCAGTCCTGATTCTTCTTATGGATATTTTTATCTTGACTTTTTGTTATTTCTGGCACAGCTGAGATATTGGTAAATTTTGAACAGGTTTTGAAATGACTAGCAGCTCTTTCTTCGTGAATTGAATGTTTTCCAACGCTGCTATCAGACTTTTCCCTCTGGTTGAGTCATTTTGAAAAAATCTATAGTGGCAGTTATGAAAGAAAAAAGAATGTTTATATTATTATTTGGTAGTCCTGCATTGAAACTTGTTCTACTAGAATACGTTGCTACGACGACCCTTCTATAGTAATATCTGCAAAATTAAAAAAAAAGACAACAAAATCCAGCCATAAATGAAAATAAAAAAAAAAAATAAATAAGAAATAGCCAAGAAATATATATATTTAAAAATATATGCTGGAAGCCTCTAAACCGGTTCAAGTAAACCATGTCGGACTCCGTTGGTTATTAACTGGACTTGCCGACATTGGCAGAACTCGCTAAAATTCCTTGTGGGTGATTACAATGCAAAGTATTGCATTAACCACATAGTTCTTCATAGATGATGTAGCGAATGGGAGAATGTCCCAACTTCATCACAGGAACTGACGACGCCAAGCTAAAGTTGATACCTAAAACGTATGAATTATTTACTAACTAATTGAAGCAAGGCCACTCTAGCATTAAACGACAGACAGTTTAACTCACCGAAACATACTGGTAATCGCCCAGTTGCATACTTTAGTAATTAGTCTGTTAGACAAACTAGCTATATGCTTGCGGTAACAAAATAAAAATGTCTTTTTTGTCTTTCCTTGTGAAAAAAAAAATTTCTTGGCGGATTCTACAACAGGATATACACCGAGTAGCTTTTTTGATAGACAAGTGCCACTCTCCGGCTGTGGAATATTGCGCTTTTCGGGAAAATAAAAATAGACCGTGCGAGGGAAATAAGGTTGAATCCTTTTATTCCATTACTATTGTTAGTAGGCGATTCGTGCAGAATCTATGGCCATCGTAGTCGTCCAGCACATTACAAAAGAAACGCGGTCACCATGTGACAGCTAGTCGCTCGGTATGAGTCGCTTTTCACAAGTACATAACGGTGACAATATAAAATCCAAGTGTGGGAAAAAGTTTCCTCAACAGCATTAGATTCACAATGACTCGGTGAGCTTGCATAGTTTTTTTCTTTTGTGAGAGTTGCTTTCTAAACCTGGATCTGGAAACATTAAACACCCATCATTTTTTGTTTATAGGATACAGCAAAGGCTTAAAAAAATACCCGAACATCTGCACACGATGTCGAAATCTTTCAGGGCGGAAGAACCAACAGCTGTTCAAAATGAACGATAAAATTGAATCTACTTTCTATTTAGAGAGCCTTTGCTGCTATTATTTTAGTCATTTTAACTCAAGTTTAAATTCACTAATTTTAATGGCGTCGTACAGTTTAATATAATGTTGCCCAAAGAATTAGCGCAGTAGTCTGGAGTCGTCTGGAGCAAGACGACTTAGGACACGTCCCAATGGATTCAAAGAGTTTCATATTTCCCAATTTTATACAGTAGAACTAGATTCGAGGTCTCATTGTTAACGAAGTGGGTCAGTAGGGTCAAATCTCGAGACTAAACGTCCAGTCGACCCAATGAACTAATCTTGATTTTATTTTGCATCCCATGTGATTCGGATAAATCGCACAGACGACACACAAAAATGGCAACAGAAAGAGAAAAGCGGATACGAGTGGGCTAATGAGGCGATTCTCATATTAAAAAAAAAAAAAAAAAAAAAAACTGTCTTGGATCCCTATTGGTTGTGGAATTGACCTAAGGTCGATCCGAGTTCAGTTTCAAATAAAAGGCAGTCACACTGCTTCATTCTACATCACAAACTCATCTATCACATCCAGCTTCAACAGCTTCCTACTACTCTCCGATCTCTCAAACTCTCCAACATTCAAAGTAAGGTCTAATTGAATTGTAATTTAATTTCTAAAAGAAGACTTTGAATTGCTGCATTTCAAATTCTAGATCGTATGCATATTATTACCAGTAAAAATGATATAGTCAATATAAAGACATGAATTATAACGACGGCTAATTTTCTCTGTTTTTCATTCAATAATAGAATGGAATTTATTTTGACCACTGTTCTCAGCTTGGTTTTGGCAATTTCAATGACACATGGAGCGGCAATTGCAGCCATAGGCTCTCCTACCGCAGTCGCCGCCTCATCTGGTCGGAATATGATTACGACAACTGCCGGAGTAACGAATAGCAGAACCGGCAGACAGCAACAACAAGAGGAGCCACTTATGACAGCAAACGTTCTCGAAAGTAATAACGAGCCCATTTTCCGTACACAACCCGGCTTCCCAGCTGTCTTCCACCCTGGCAACGATTACCAACTCAAAACTTCGGGAAATTTCGCTATTGTCGACACCGGAGTCGTATTCTGGGGCATTGCTGGAATTCTAGGACTCGCCGTGGCCGTTTGGATCGTCTCCTTGTTTTCCGGACTGGGATTCTTCAAAACCATCCTTACTGGATTCCATTCTGTCAAGGGGCGCGCCGATGAAATGGGCTTTAAAATGGACAGTCAAAAGCTCAACATGGTGGCTAATCAAGTTTACAAGGCCATCGAATCGTATCGTGCTAAAAATCAATAATAATTCCTTGCTATGCCGAGTCATTTTGTAACTTAATGAAAATAATTTTAATATTACAATTTCTTTTTCCTTCAAATATTGATACTTTGTTTTGTTTTTTGTTTTTTTTCACGTCTTATCAAAAACTGTGCCATTGCCAATGGCTTTAGCACTTCTAATTAATGAAGAATTGATCTTGATTTAATCAGCGCGAATATAATGATCGCTTTGAAGAAAACCGGTATTATGAGATCATGCTCATGAAAATACTCTAATCGAAAAATAATTCGATTCATGAACAAAAACTTACTGCTGGAAGGGGAGGAGTAGAAAACGGGGAAGCAGTACAATGTTATGTTTTTTGCGCTTGTCTTATTCAATAGCCTACATTTGAAAACTCTAATTACAAGAGCGCTTCAAATTTGAAATTAATATATATCGTGCACAAAATCCCCTTCAGCCATCACAATCAATCAACTGTATAAAAAAAGGGTCATATGGCAGATATCTACTGTTATAATTTTTATTTCGGTCAAAGTTTACATATTTTTGCTAGAAAAAACTCTGCTAACACCTTACGAAAATCTGCACTTTCATAAATTCTTACAAATCTTTTAAAATCAAGAAAAAGTTGAAAAAATGTTGATCGCGGATGACAGGATTCGAACCTGTGCTCCAAGATGGAAACTGATTTCGAGTCAGTCGCCTTAACCACTCGGCCACATCCGCATACACTTCATACCCCCTGTAAACAACATATGAGGAAGCTACGAAGCGATCGAGAATTTTAACATTTTTTGCATGTAATCACAATGTTGTTTTATTTTGCAAGTATTCAGATTGCCAGCGTGCATTTGTAGTCAAACAAGAATTGAAAATAAAGCCATGTTAAGGATATCAAAATGTACAGAAAATATCAAGGTACCGGGAAACGGCGTGTGTCTGGCCAGTTTAAGGAGTGTTTCTGGTAAAACTTGCTTTCTTTTACCGTTAGTCACCCCACACTGCTGTCCAAAATACTCCTTTTGGTCTGTTTACATCCGGAGTGGATTTCTCTTTTCCTTGTTCCGTTTTCCCATGATTGGATTCTTCACTACCTAGTATTCCGACCTGAATGGTATACAAATTTACCCTTTAAGTAACTGGGTCATTTCTGGGTTTTAAAAAATTTGTTTTCAATCTTCAAGCGATTAGCCAGTCATTTTTCGTAGGGAAAGAATTCTTTAGCAGATTGTTACCTCTGAACGTTTTCTTTGGAAAAATATTACATAACTTGCAATAAATCTGATCTCGTCACGTAACAAAGATTTTTCTAAACCAAGAAAGCAGTTTAAACAGGTAGATGATAAAATAGAGCGAAACCCGGATAAAAACAGCTGTCACTGATCGGAAATGAAATAAAAATTTCATCGTGACTCGGCTTTTTTTTATTTTCAAGAACTAGCCCTTAGGCCATGGACCATGACGCATCCATAATACCTTCCATTGAAGTTTCTTAACCAACTACGTAAGCGACTTGAATTGGTTAATAGTATGAAACAAAGGAAAACCATCCGTATTAGGCCCTATTTAATTTTCACACTGAAATTATCATTAAATGAATAATTTTTCTTAACTAAAATATATTTAAAAAAAATGTTTTCAACGAAGCGTGTAAGTTGGGCAAGGTTTTTCACACGTTGAAAAAGAAATTGCATCAGAAAAAAGGTTCAGTTTCCTCGTCGACGAAACCAGATGTTTCACGAGTGTTTTTTTTGTGTGTGCTGAAATCGACTTTTTGAATCTCAAGTTTTTTGTCGAACGCCACATGGACACACAGGGACGTTATACAAGTTTTGTGTGCGTACGTGCTTCAACTCAAGCCCAATAAATATAGGTTACCTCCTACTGTGTAATAGCCATCTACAAGTCTAATATCCCAAGTTCTGTTTTTAGAATATATACCGGTACCTGTTTCGCTGCTATGAAAGGGCTAGTTGACATCTAGAATGAGTTTATGAAGTATAACGATACCTTACGACCATACCACCTTATTCGATAATATGCCAACTATAGTATACTACCCTAGTTGGCGTAGCCATCACTAAACTGAATAATAAAGAGCAACAATTTGGGCCAAGAAAGGCTTGAGTTGTATTTTTAGGAAACAAAGATGTCCAAAAGGAAACAATTCGTATAGAGGAGCAGGTATAATATAAAACACGCAAACTTGCCAACTTGATTTAATTCATCCATCAAGTGATGCCTGCGAGAGACATACCTGTGGCCCGCCTCTCTACACTATAGCTTATATTGCCTTTTGGGAATGCGCTACGGTGTATAGACGTGTCCCGTCAGCTAAACCCGAAAGGTCACGCCCAAAATCTAAGCTATCTTTCAGTCAAAAGAGCAAGAAGAGACAAGAACGCATTCGAGCCCGTCTCAAACTTCCGCATTGAAACGGTCAAGCCTTTTAAGGTTTTTTCTGGTTGTATTTCTATTTGTAATTTTTTCCCCAATAGACAGAGCCGGTTTTAGTTGTAATGCTATAGTCTCCCTTTCCGTCTTTTTCAAAGGACCGCCCATTTTGGAGGCGCATTTGGACTAGAAAAGCAGGTCAGCGTCGTCGTATCCATGGCTGTGTAGATTGGGAAAAGCGAAAATTTAAAAAGCGTGATTCAGACGAAGAGGAAAATCATTTCGATCCAGAGAATCACAGAGTTGGGACGTGTGTGCCGCTTGGGTGGGGTTTGGAAGAAGAAAAAAGTTACCCGGCATTCTTCATTAATAATTATACCAAGTGCCGTTGCACACGATTTCGTTGCACAAAAGGATTTGGCGACATGTCTTAAAGTGGCTCCTTACTTTGGTTGTTAAAAGTGAATCAAACGAAAAACTCGTGTGTCGTTATTTACCATTGGATATACTACGTTCATTTCTATTTCCTGACACGTGGACCTGGTCTGAATTCAAAGATCTCCATTGTCATGACGCACTCATCACTCAGGTAGACAAATTAATTCACAAATCTTGACGTGACACGAGACAGTTGAGTTATGTAACGTTTTTTTTTTTTTTCAAAATGCAGTTTCCGTACGTGCCTCGTCATATTGGCGTGCGTCATAGTCGTCGCTTCCCTCAAATCTCCGAAAAATTCGACATCGTCAGGCAGATGGAGTATCAAGAAGACCAACTGCAATCTGAAAAAGAGTTTGTCTTCATTCAAATCGTCGGTGAAGAATGATAGTTTAACGTTCTTCAACCGAGCTCTAAAGAAGACCAACCCGATTAGTGCGCTCCGGAAGCGATTGGGAACGGCCAGCAAACTGTACAACCCGTCGGATCCGCTTCACGCCTACCCCAATCAATGGGATTTAATAGTGCACGGAATCTTCCAGAAACTGTCCCGATTCGAAGTGAACAATGCAGATACCATCCGGACGTTGATCCGAGTCGTCAGGGTAGTTACCATCATCGGTTTAGTCCTTGGAATAATCGGAATTGTCATCGGAGTGGCCGTTCCATTAGGCACCGCTGCGCTTGCGATTGGTCGCAGAGAAGATGTTGGAGAGGACAAAACCGATGTGGTCGACTGGAATTATGTCGATCAAATTTCCCAAAGCGTCATCTACGCCATTGAAAACGGCATGCTCAAATACGAAATGTGACACGGTTTCCCCATCTAGCCAAGAAGAATACGGTAGTTTTGACTTTTAATAGTGAAATGCTCAGGTTGCCAAGTGCCACACCTACGACGACCATATTGTTGAAACAAGACGAAGTAAGCAGATTCTCATCCATCATTTAGAATTTAATAAAATAGAAAAGGAATTAAAAAAATTTAAAAAAAAACGGTCGATCGCCACACACAAAAGTCGAGTCTTGATAGTTCGTGCTTTTATCGTTCAATCCATCCGGGTTGATTAATAACACTGGCTAAGAAATAGTCAAAAGTAGATTTCACGAGTTTGAGTCGGGTTCTCTGGTCGTCGACAAAACTCACCAACTAACAGGAAGCCGATCGACTATCACACGAGTTCAAGGCCTTGATGGCGCCATACACACAAGAACACACGTGTGTGGACGTACCACATATCTCCAGGTCACGCAGAACAACACACATTCGTCACGCTCATAACCTCTTTATTATTTATAAAAACTTAGTCTGTTGTTCATTCCCCCTTTCAAATTGTTCTTTCATGAATTATTTATTTTTTGTTGTTACCTTGTTAATTTTTTATTAATTTATTATCATGAAAGAAAAGAATAAATGCCATCAACAATCTGTTTATTACCAAACGAAAAAAAAGTTCCACATAAAAACTAAAAAAAGAAAATAATTTTTGCAAAATGTACGTTGACGAAAAAGTGCGCACATTACCTTCTGTCGAATGCCCATTGGAAACGTGAGTGACTGGTTTTTGTTGGCAAGAGGCGAACCTTTGGGCGATCTGCGGTTGGAGTCCTTATCACACGTTGACTCGTCCAAAGTAGGTATTAACCTAACGGGCAAATTCTAGTCGAGTCCAGTGACCGAGACAATGCACCCTTTAAGGGGGATGGATCCCGCCACTCCCTAGACAGCGCCTGGAAATGCTACGCCACACTAGTCGCCGCTTTACTACGCCGTTGGTTTTTAAATTGGGTTGGGAGCTAAAAGAAAATGGAAGAACCCTACAGTCGTTATCGACGTGCAGTCTAGCTACTTACCGGAGAACAAGTCGCTCGTTTGTATCATCACAATAAGCATCATGCAATATCTACATCGCGTGAGAACCCTCCTCCTCCTCGGTAGACACCACCAAACTTTTTTTTTCTTTTTCTTTTCCAGGCATTTTATGTCGTTCGGTTGTTGCTGCAAATTTCTTGTGTGCCAGGGAATTCCCACCTCCCCCTAGCGAAGCTACACACCACCACCAGGGTCGACCAATGAGATTCAGTGTTCACGCGGCGGCTACCCATCCGGTTAATGAGGACAGCCGGGGCCCATTTTTGGGGTCTGTTTTCGTTCCATTCAGCGCCGCGAAAAATGAAGGGAGTAAAAACTGGCGGCACCGCACGAATCTGCAAGGCACTTTCTCGGCAATAAGAAACACCTGAAAATGAATTCTTTTGTTGTTGGTTGCTTTGTTTTGTATAATAAAAGAAGAGAAAGAAAAAAAAAAAAAATAGCCGCCGCAACGGGGAAGAGATGTCCTCCTGCCCCGGATCCGCTTCCTCGCACCACCACCAGTCCCGCTCCTCATCTCCGAAGGAAGAAAACACCCTGTCCCTGAAATGGCGGGAGCACGGCCAGCAGCTTCAGCCAACAGGTAGAAGACGCCAAACTGCTCAAATCGAGTTGAATGTCTCGCACAAAGGCTAAAGGAAAGAGAATTCGGGCGGCTTTACGGACAGCTTTCAGCTGGCGGGAAAACAAGTCAGGACACGCGGCTGCAGCTGAACTCGGCTCTGCCACCGGCTTCACATCTCGGCCACAACGGCAATCATCAGCACAGCTAACACAGCAAGCTCAGGAAACCACCCCCGGGCAGCTCGCCTGTGGCAGTGAAACAGATGGTTCACATTGGGTCACACAACACACAAAGACGTCGTTTCTTTGGCATGGACTTAAATTAACTTGATTTTCTTTAAATGTTAGCACATACAATATAGATACCACGTTACGACACACACAGTGACAGAGAGTGGGAGGTACAAGAAACATTAGGTCCGTTATCGCATGAAGTGGATGAAATCTGTGTGTATTGGCTGGAGAGAACCAGATTCCTGTTTCGAATTATTGGCCGCCTTTCGCTTTTTTCCAAAGTATTACTGAATTGCTTTGACTTCTATCATTTGGACACAAGAAAAAACCAAACCATGTTATCAATCAAGAAAGAACTTATATAAAAAAAAAAGGATATCAATCTAAATGAGAAGGCAAAATACTACTACACACTAGACGAAAAGCAATGGAATTTCTTTAATGTTTCATCTCTTATTTTTTGTTTGTTTAGCCGAAGTTCGCTTGTATTGTTAAGGGTTGTCAGTGAAAATCTGATTGAATAGTGATTAAAAACGTCACGCCTTGAATGAGGGGGCTTATACCTCTCGATTAACGGACGAAACCGCGCCATTTTCGTGTCGCTTCGTGTGTGCAGCCTCCACCAGAAAAAACAAAAGGAAAAAAAAAATCACCACAGCCCCCCTTTTCAAGTCCCATACACGGCGCACGATTCCTTTTAAAAACTTCAATCCCTGTACAAACAAGCTTCGTGTTAGAAGGTCAATTACCAACATCAATCTTACAGGAACATCCTACTTTGAACCAGATCGTGAACGCGAGCGAGATCGCGAGCGTGATGCAGAGCGTCTGTGGTCGTTATCGTCGTCGTGCTCACGATCGCGACTACGACGATCATCATGTCCGTTGTCTTCTTCATCGTGATTTCTTCGGTCTACCTCAGCTGCGGGCTCTTCTTTCACGACCGGAGATCTGTTTCCACCTTCCTCTCTTGGGCTCTTGCTGCGAGAGCGGCTTCGATCACGACTCCGATCACGGCTTCGCTCGCGACTGTCGCTGCGACTGCGAGACCTAATAGCAAAAAGGATGAAGAAACATTAATCAGTTGAACTAATAATAGCTATGAGGTAACAAAAGGATGGTACCTGGATTTGCTCTTCTTCTTGCTTCGACGATCATCGTCACGGCGACTACCTCGTTTGTCATCACGGTCTCGGCTGCGACTGCGTGAACGAGATCGAGATCTGGATCGGCGGTCACGTGAACGACTACGAGAACGAGACCTGGTTGGTTAAGGTTACACAAAGCATAGTCACTTCCTCCAGCGTACAGTGGCATCATTTTTTAAAACAGCCAATAAAATAAACACTTCACTGACAAAATGTTCTAAAGCTAGTTACATCAAGTATTCTACACCTTGGCAATCAATAGGTACTACCAAATAGTCTACACCACTCAGAACGACAGAATGTAACAACAATGTAGAATGAATGAGCTCACCTTCTCCTTCTTGAACTACGTCCACTGCGTCTAGGTGGGTCATCAGGACGTCCATAACGAGCCAACTGAACTCTTAGTTCCCGTCCATCCATCATCCTACCATCCATAGCATGCATTGCATCTTCTCCATCACGTCTGTCATAAAACCTAAATGACACAAATGTTTAGAATACATGACCAAACAATGAAAACAGGAAGGACGCCATACCTGACAAAAGCGAAACCACGACTTTCTCTAGAAAAGCGATCCTTGGGGATGTAAACATCTCCTACATCTCCATATTTTTCGAATACTCGACGCAAATCTTCGCATGTAGTACGATAAGTGAGGTTGTCAACTTTCAAAGAGGTCATACCTTCGATACGAGGAGGGCCGCGACCACTCATTTTGGATTGTGACTTAATAAACGACTGGAAATCGACGTGTAGGCTGTGATAGAGCGTGCGCGACTCAAGTAAAACGACAGTTGCAAGCACGCGCGTAAAACTTTTTTTAAGAAAGCTTTGTCAAAATGGCTGACTCTTCAAGGATGCTACACTGTTGTCAGCTCGTGAAAAACAATTTTACTAGGTCGAGTGTATTCGTATGTCGCATTATTATGACAAATTTGACCACCATTAATTTTTTGGGGATATTTATTAGAAAAAAAAGTTTTATTTTTAAATAGTGGGAACTGGTACATTTCAAGAGTTAACGGCATATTCTGCTAAGTCTGTGGTCGTGTCGGGTCGCGTCTGTTTCCTTCAGTGCTTCAGAATCAGTACGTGCTTCCACATTTTTGTTTTAAAATTTTTATTGGATTTATTCATGTTAAAAAAACGGGTAATGGCAATGTCTTTGTTGGCCAATTCAATTGAAATTCCTGATAAAATACTGGAAATAAATTTGACAGAAAATGACATATTTTACAACGTTGCCATCACCCACAAGTGTAAGTACCGAACACTTGAATAAGGAAAAATAAAAAAACAAAACAACAAACAGACAAAACGCAAGTAATGTGATAAATCTAGACGACTCTGCCCTAGCGATTGCCCTAGCGATTGCCAAAAAATGTGGCACGAAGGATGGTGGACAGCTGCTGCTACATACAAGGGGAAGGACATTGAATTTGGCGGAGGTTAGCGATCTGGGTGGAGAAAGACTCAGTGCAGTCTGTGCCGTGTCCCGTGTCGAGTTCGGAACGAAACGTGCTCCCGTCACTAAAAGGTAAGACTCGGTTGCCCTAGTGCCATCATTTTTTTTCTTTCTCTTTCCATTCCGTTTCGTTTGTCGACTCAAAATATTTGTTGTGACTACCGCCTAAGAACATTTTTGCCGACAACAATGGGCGTTGGTCGAAATTGTGAGCAATATTTTGGTTTTCAGCCGACCCAAAACGTGAGCTGAATATTGAATAGAGGGCCCGTTCAAAATTCTACGAGGAAACTGCGATCGACTGCAGAAATTACTGGAATTCTGACTGATGAAGTCATTGCATGAAATGTAAACGGTAGTGAACTTGTGACCTTCGCCCAACAAACAAAGGGATAAGTTGTCGTCAGTATATATCTCCCGCACAGCGGATATGGACAACGAGGCACTAGACGGAAACATTAGCGCTTCCCCAGCAAACTCCCGAAAATAGAAGTGATCTTCCCTCCCTCTCACCCACATCCCTTCGGAGGCCGCCCTTTGCGTTGGCTTGGCACCCGGCCATGTAACATTTTTGTTTTCTCCAGCCGAATCGAGCGGATCTCCATTCCTTTCGACCTTAATGTTTCGACCGACATTCCTTCAACATTTATCGTCACTAAATAACAGTTTGCATTCCTTTCTAGCGACAATAAGTTTCTGTATGGCATTGACTTGTTTGTTGACATCGTTCTCTTATTTTTTGGGGCGGTTTGGCGGGGGGCGTGAATGTAGGTGAGCCTGACTACACACTCGAGGGGTCTTTGCGGTGCCGACACGCGAAACGAAATCACGACGACCTGCTCAGCTTTTTCCGTACAGTTGAAGCTCTGCGAATCGACGACAACGACGCGAAAACGATACACTCGCCCCTCTTGTGTCATCGAGACATTTTTGCTGCGACTCTTTCCTCAAAATGACTTCGACTGCTGCTGCTGCTGTCAGTAAAAAAGATACCCGATTTGCCCCAACTCCCGCCGGCAACCAACAGGTAAACAATCTGCCCGTGTAAACACTACAACCAAGATCTCGTGAAACTGCGTGCAGCCAAATACTGCGCATGGCTAAACGAACAAGCAGCTTGGTTCTTATTGCCTTTGCACGATTTCGTTGCTTTTTTTATTATTGTGATATTTTTATTTGATGGTCCATCACACTAAAGGAGGACGACTATCTCTATATATAGTGGTTCCGTTTGGCTTCATTTCATTAATATAATTTTTTAATTATTATTATTATTTTTTTGTGTTGTTCATTTCTGTCAAATGTGACAGTTCTTTAGGCGAGAACGCAGCTTTGTCCTCCAACGACCTTCTCAGGTTGGCATTTCCGACAATTCAATTTTCTTTTTGTGTTCATTTTGTGTGCAAAACAGCTGCTGAATGACTAACATATCAGTGTATTGCAAATCGTTGTTTTCAATTTTTAATTGCGATATAACTTGATTTTATTACAAATCACAGAATGTGCCAACGGGAAATAATTTTCAGCAACGAGAGCGGAGTTTCATTCGTGATGGAAATCGCTCAGGTGGCGGCAGCTCATCAAATGCTTTCCCGAATTCCGTGGGAAGCAACAGTGGTAAAACACGCGGTGGCTCTTATCATAATGGGAACAATGGGCCAGCAGCACCGGCATCTGCAGCCGCCGGGAGGGGCAGCAAACCGAATATGGAAATCTATCGGCCTCCAAGTATGTCTCTATAACTTTTTTTTTTCATGCACAAATTTTGTTTGACCAGTTTCTAAAATTAAGCAACTTTTTCGCTTTCCAATCGTGGACTAAATGAAAGGCTGTTAATTGTTTAACTGCTGGTTTCGGCTGGTTTGGATTGTCCAAAAACCAAGCGTACCATTTATTCTTGGAAAGTCGGCCATTTCCTGGGGAATTGAGTTGAAAGATGCTCGAGGAAAATTCTCTCTGAAACCGCATTGATAGACATTGTGACTCTGGAAAAACTGCTTTTTTTTATTAGCAACAATATCTAAACAATAACAGTAAGAATGCAGTCGGCGAATAACGTAGAATATTATACAATGAAAAATGAAGGCAGAAGTCAAAATGATTTCACGTCGTCTTGGAATTCAGTCAAATATCTATGTCATCTTTATAGATTTTGAGAACTTTCAAAAATGGGAAATCTTGCCCTGATGCAAAATGAATTTTTATTGTAAATAGAAAACGAAATGCGGGTACAGAGTTAGATTTAACAACGTGTTATTATTGAATGAAATGTTCTTTTGATTGGCCGGATGCGGGATGTAGCCAAACATGATTTGCTGAGCTAACCCTTACGTTGTTTTTATCTCAGCAATGAACGCTTCGGCATGCCTTTGGTTTGATTTAACATCAATATTTTCTAAAGTCGTTGTTTTTTATTATTACTATTATTTTTTATTGTTGAAAGGTATGCGGAGTGGTGAAGTTCCAGCTGGTGGACGGGGGCAATTCCCTCAGAACTCTACCGATCATCAGCCCCCACGTCTTACCAAAAGTCGAACTTCACTGGAACTCAATAATAATAGCACCAGGGCAGCTAATAATAAAGTAGCACAGCAGGGCGCTGCAGCTGCTACCGTTACTTCAATCACGATACAAAAGCAACCGGTTAACGAGGCGACCGCATCACCGGCGGGTCAGTTCGTCCTCCAAAGATCCAAAAGTAGTGGATCCCATCTTACTCTGCAACAGCAAAAAGTGCCCGTACCGACTCCAGCGTCAACTAATGCAACGCCCAAAGTCGGCAATTCGGAATTACCTGATGTCAGCTCATTTCCTGAGGCAGCTCAAATTCTACTCAGGAAAATCGCTGTCGGTAAGCAATTGAAACAAAATAAAATTATCAATATGAACAAGTTAAGAATTTTCTAATTTCTACAGATCCAGACGGAGCCAATAGCCGCTCTGTGATGGAGGCTGTCAAGACCTTATTCAATCGAGTGATTGAATCATCTCGTTATGCGTCTTCGATAGCTCGTTACTGCTCATACGTCATAGAGGTATATAATAAATGGGTAGATTGTGTTAAGATTTTCAATAAAACCTTGTGAAATCGTAAACGTGCAGAAAGAAACTAAAGAAACTTTCCGCGAGAGCTTGCTCAATACGTGTCAAGAATCGTTCCAGGAACGTGACCGAATCTTGAGATCGGCAGGGGAATCATCCCAACGTTGGGTGGCCTTCATTAATTTCTTGAACGAAATGTATTTACAGGTAAATAATAACGATTCTTTTTCTGAAAGTAATTTTTTGTTAACGTCACGTAAAAAAC
The DNA here is from genome assembly GCF_021134715.1 of Daphnia pulex. NCBI lineage: Eukaryota > Metazoa > Arthropoda > Branchiopoda > Diplostraca > Daphniidae > Daphnia > Daphnia pulex. Next base: position 8,728,579 of record NC_060026.1, on the reverse strand, counting down.
TAATCCAATGTCAATAACGTTTTACAGCTGAAGCGACGCAATTTCAACTCTAAAATAAAAACTAGTTCAACGAGACCGTCTCCCGATTTGATTCTACTCTCTCTATTGGCCGAGAGCTGCTGTGCTACACTCAGACAGCCATCATCGCAATCTCTTCAAGAGGTACTGTATATTAGATTACACGCATGCCAGGAAACACGCCATCGCAATGGCCAAAGTTCTTTGATTAATCTCAGCTGTCTCTTGATGTAGCTGGAATGTTTGTTTTTCGTTCTGACTGGCATCGGTCGTGACGTCGAAACGGAGCTTCCTACTAAGATGTTTGCCATATGGAACGCCATTCGTGATGCGTTTCTCGAGATGAACGCATTGCCTGGAGCAGCTCAACGCACTTTGCTGCAGTTGGTGGAACTGAGAGCGGCTAAATGGCAACTACCTGCCACGGCAGTCACGTACTATTATCCATCCGTCTCGGGATCTGCCTATTGATGCGTTTTTATTTGCCATCACTGTGATTACCACACAAAAATAGATCCCATAATGTTTTTCTTTCCCTTTAATTACTTTTAATTGGATTTTGTCAACGTTTCTGTATGATCTAACTTTTCTCTTAGCAATAATGATATGTTCGTCTACTCGTCGTTTTGGTATGAGAATAAAAATCAAGTCATACTTATTTATAGATTCTTTTTGGATTGCGCAAAGACCGGCTAATATAAAGAGCCCTGCACTGGCCTGCACGTTATTATTCATAGTTTCGCCGCACCATTGTTTCTCAAGGAGTGTTTTAGTTTGATGTTTACTTTACCGAGGGTATCATATGTTTGGATCTTCTATGTAAATCGTATGGGGTGCCGTTTTTCCCTTTATACAACATATCTATCGTTTAATTTATTTCAACTCCGTGTCATCATTAAACATATAAAGTTGCATTGATATATTATTAAACCTACCAATTCATACTTTGATATCAAGAAATCAACCATACTATTTGTATAAATTGATTAAACATTAATAAATTAATTAAATACATTTCAAACATGAATCAAACATTAATAAATCAATAAAATTCATATCAAACATGAATCAAATCAATTTAACAAAATAATCGAGGGAAAGAATCATTAACGTGAAAATGGGAAACATTTATTATTTATGTGGAAAAAGGAATAATATTAAATAATTCTACCGATTCCATAAAATTTATAATTTAACTTCGAATTCAAGTTGTTAAAAAAGACAGCAACCTAGCGGTTTATAAATGCTTCATTCGCTCACCCCCTTTATAGCCAGGGAACGGGAACGGGAGCGGAGAGCGAGCGGTGCGATAGCGCCATCATCTTGGAATAGGTCTAAGCAATTCATTTTATCTTATTGTTTACGAAACGTGCAAGCGCTAAAATATATTTAAAGCTTAACACGCATCGCATCAAATTTTATTAACAGGCGTAACAATGGAAGCGATTGCGGTGACTGGTCGGAAGAGTAGCGCTTGCCCGTCCGTTATTTTAGCGCTTACCGCGCGTCCGTTCGCGATTTTAGTGCTAAGCGTCGCCCATTTGCTTTTTTAGGCCGCTCACTGCGCGAAAAATAATTAAGTCAAATATTTCGCGCTATAGATCTAGCGCTATGTAAGCGCGCATGTCGCTTATCATTTACTTTAAAATTCACACGATGCGCTTAATTTAGTGCAATTCATTTTATCATATAATTTATAAAACACGCATTGTAAATATTTAGCGCTAGGTCATGTCACCTTTAGCTTCATGTCACCTTTTTGCGGCTAATACAGTATCATGCCGATTATACACAGCTCAATAGAAGCTTGTCCGCCTTTTTCCTTTCGTCCGATATCCATCCGCCCACATAGGCCTGTATACACTGATTTTCCCGATATATTAGCGCAATTAATTTCAGCCTAAAATTTGCAAGAAGTGTTCCCCTTTAGTTAAATTTATAGTGCGATGCAAATGCGCTAAATATTTTCTCTCCTGCAACACGGCCAACTGGAACTTGTCCCGCAGCGTCAGCTCAGTGGGCGAGATACACAGCGACACTTTCTCTATGCACTTACTGCCAAAACATGGACCGAAACGTTCGGCACGGATTTCAACAGAACGGAAAGGATAAGGGCTTAGTCAAGAAGTAGGACACCGATTTGATGCTCGTCGAGTCGACGATAAACGAACAGAAGCAGCAAAATAATAAAAAATTTACGTACGGGAAATGTATATATATGTAGCTATAAACGACCGAAATTTGCCCCCTTTTTCATGTTCATATAAACAACCATTCGATGGTTTTGAATGAGCTTGTGTTTTTTTTTCTCCGCTTTTAGACGGTTACTTTTTTTCGCAAGAGGAAGACGGATCGGTGCTTCGAAAATGGACATCTAGTTCGAGCCTACGATGTCACTGCCTTGATGTCAATGCTTGCTGCTTATATGAAATTTTTTTTAAAGAAACACACAAACGAACGAACGAAACAATACAAACAATCCGTAAAAAATGCAGTGCTCTGTGGTGCTGTCAACGAATTAGACGAAAAACATAAATTGCATGGGTAAATACCGGGTAAATAAAATCACCAAGCAAAAAATTTCGATCCCCTCCACCTTTCTTCCAATTATCGAGAAACTGAAACGGTCATTCGTTGGTGCTGGAGACTTTTGTCGACAACCCTCATGCTAAATTTCATCGTGTCATATTCTATAGTCCCGTTCTAGTCCCAAAATTGCTAGATAAGTGGCTGGCTAATTAAAATCTTATCAGCCGGGCAAGGCTTCGGGAATTTCCTTGTGAGGGTTTATTAGTTGGTATTCATATTGATATTACGTAATTACACTGGCTACCTTACTGAAGACCGGTTTGGATGTCGACAGCTTTTTTCAAATATAGTTGTAGCGCCTAGACAGACGGTGATGGTACGAGAAAGGCGAGCCGTGCCAAATTTGGCGATCATATTTCATTTTCCGACAAACTGAGAGATATTTCAGGCTTATAGGTCACTGCATTATTGTACGCTATTTATTAATTGATTACTTGAATATTCGATTCTTATGAGATTTAGTGTACAAAAATTTCTTATAATAAACATTGTCCATTTGATTTAATGGTTTTATAGTTACTCGTACTATTTATTTCATTTATTTTTCCTTTTATAATTTCAAAATATATTTTTGTTTGATTAAAAATTTTAAATGTCATTCGTTCTTTCATGGAACATAACCCACAGCATTGTAGTTTAATAAAAACAAATAATTTTATTCGCATCTTTATTCAATTATTTTTCTTGGATTTCCCGTTTGATTCCAGCATTTCTGATCAATTTCCTCTTTTTGAAATGATTTCTTATGTTTTTACAAATTTATATCAGCAACTGCTATTTAGTATAACCTTACCATTGACGTCATCTCTATTTCATTAATTGTTAATCGATTAATTGTGTTTTATCTCTGTTAGATGTGGTTTGATCGCTGTTAAAAACATTGATTTTTGTTTAATCCGTGTTTGATTTGGTTTGATTCATGTTTGATCCATTTGATCCAAGATTGATTTTTGTTTAAATATTTTTCTATTCCTGTGTATGCTGATAGAAGGGAAAAACGGCACCCCATAAAATCGTGACATGTTTGGGGAAAAAATAAACTTTTGACGGTAAAATTTTCCCCATTGGCCAACTTAAATACAGCAACAAGAAATGGTAAACAACATTCATTGTAATTGCTGAAAAAGAGGATAAAAATGATGGGCAGCAGGCAGCTAGAACTAATTGTAATTGCCAATTTATTTCACTAAGACAATATGGAATGGAACGCCCAATTGACCCAAAAATTAAGTGCTCCTAATAAATTCTGATTCTATAAAATTGTAATTAATAATCTTTGTAAAAATAAGTGCTCAAAATAAAGTGCTGTCATCTCCGCCTTCTAGAGAATAATTTGAAATATTTTGTTTCTCCGTGCCCGTCTTTGCTTTTATACGGCAAATCTATAACTTAAATTATTTCCAATATTAAACCTAACAATTAATACGTTTTTATCAAGAAATCAACGACGATATTTATATTAATTGATTAAACCTTAATAAATAGATGAAATACTTATCAAACATGAATCAAACATTAATAAATCGATAAAATTCATATCAAACAAGAATCAAACCAATTTATGAATTTAATAAAAAATAAACAAGGAAAAAACCATTAACGTGTTTATGTGTATATTAAAAATAATTCTACCGATTCCATTTATAATTAAATTGTATAAAATTTACCCACCTAGCGGTTGATAAATGTTTCATTCCTCGCCCCCTTTATAGCCAGGGAACGGAAGTGCAGCGCTATTACATCTTGCAAGAAGTGGAGACGTTCTCGCCGGCCCCTATTCTAGCAAATGTAACGAAATGTACTACGAACGGGGATACTGGCACGTAGGCCTGATGTGCTAAATTTGGCGCAATTCATTTCATTTCATCGTGTTATTTACGACAAGCGCAAGCGCTAAAATAATATTATGGCTACTTAACGCGCATCGTACTAAATTAAATTAATAGGTGCAACAAGAAAAAATTATTGCGGCGACTGGTTTGACGAGTAGCGCTCACCCTTCCATTATTTGGCGCTTATCGTGCGTCCGTCAGCTATTTCAGCGCTAAGCGTGCGGCCCGTTCGCGGTTTTAGCCGGTTCGCTCTGCAAGAAAAACAATCGAATAAAAATTTTGGGCAAGATCTATAGCGCTATCGAAGCGTGCATGGCACTATATTTACTATCAACTTGCGCGCGATGAATTCATCATCATACTATTTTCTAAACACGTATGCGCTGAAATAAATATTTGGCGCTAATACTTATAAAGCGCTTCTTTATAAATTCAATTAAAAGGCGCATTCTCGCAAATTAATTGCACAAATATTCTGCCTTTAAATTCCAGACTGCACCTTGTCGATGGTCAATCTGTCCCGGCTGATCAGCTCCTTTATGTCCGCATGCCCTTACTGCTCAACAACTTGAAGATGATACAACTTCAACACCAGAGTGAAGTGAGTAATGCTATCCAGCATCTGACCGGCAGTGTGCTCATGGAGATTGATTTGAAAATCGGGTGGGCACGTTTGGCAGCTGCCAATTTTCGCCAGACAAAACTGTAAATTCTTGGCTCATCACCGGCGAAGGGTTGCGAGTGGTGGTAGCTAAGTTTTTCAAATGTTTTGCCTCGGCAGCGGTGGCCAGCAGCGGCTACTCCAGCTAGGCCCCCGGTCAGTGTTGAAGGTGGACCATCTTCAATTTGTTGAGCAGCGAAGGGATGCGGCCGTAAATATAGAAAAGCCGTCAATGCGGGCCATTGATCAGCCGGACCAGATCAACCGACGACAGATCCTTTGGACTATACTGTGTGCGGGTGCCGTCAACAAGGGACAGTCCAGCCAACCCATAATTTAACGGCGAAATCGGGCGAAATACTGGCGCAATTTATTGCGGAAGAAAAGTTGCGAGAAGTGCGTCCCTTTTATTCAATTCAGCGCAATGAGCATTAATTAACGCTTGCTCGTTTCGTAAATCATATGATGATATTAATTGAATTAAAAATAGCGCACCGCCACATGCAAATCATTAGTGCCATGCGCGTTTATATAGCACTAGATCTAGCGCGAAATATTATTTTTCGCGCTAAATATTTATTTTTCAAGTTTTGCGCGTTTTAAAAATTATTCAATGAAATTAATTGCGCTAAATTTAGCGCTTTAGGCGCAAGTTAATCACAAGTTAACGTTGCTTGGTTAGATCGCGCTGGTTCAGGTTTATTTGAAGAAGATGACCTCCTGACGCAAGGAAGTCGGAATGATCATTCGTGGGGCCAACCATGATGAGACCTTCTGCATCGTCAAGGGATAGTTGGCTTCGCACTTGCCAGAATGGACAGAGCTCCAGGGGGGAGATTACAATTTGCATTGGGGAACCCACCAATGATTGCTTGACAGAAAAAAGCCATCACTGGGTAAACGGAGCAAGTTGCAGCCACGGACGACCACTAAATATCGGGAATGGCGCCGCTGGAGCCCTCCATCGAATCCACCAAACTTGTGCGGGTAGTTTTGTGCTGGCTACTCCACGTTTTTTTCTAGTCCAAGTAAAGTGAGATGGAAAACCTTCTTAAGGCCAGACTAGGTGTTCATGATAACGGGCACAAAGAAAATAAATAAGAAAATCAAATCAGAAAAACTAAAGAATCTCCAACAGGAAACTTAGCAAGCAGGGCACGATGGCAAGGAACTGTCATCCTTGATATATTCCCTCTGAAAAAAGTCATAAGATACTGTGAAGAAGAAAAGTTCCTTGAATCTAACAAAAGGAGATATTGGATGTGAAATTTCTCCAGGAACCAGATCAACGTCCCAATTCAACAAGGAGATCAGCAAGACTTTAAAATCTTCCAAGAACAAATTATTTGAGCAAAACGAAAACACTGAAAACTACATTAAAAAACACGATAAGCGATAAGCGATAAGAAAAGGTTGTCCATCTATCAGAACAAGTAGACAGCTGCTCTTCAGGGGGAAGAAGAACCAGAGATTGGCGCGTCACTTTTCCAACGTGAGAAACGAATTTGATCTATTTCCTGTGGATTTTTCATTGTCAGAAGAGAGAAAATTAAAAATTAAGCCAGCTGAAACCGACGAGACAATTATTGTTCTTAGCGTTGCGAATGCCACTTTCTTTAAAGCGGTAGCTGCTGAATAAAAAGTGAAGTACTTAAAACGGCGGTTTTATCCTTTCATTCTAATCCACATGGAAAACATATCCAGGTATTTTGTATTTGTTTGCTTGATCATGCTAACTAATAATTAAATTTTCTAACGGAATGATGACTCGGGCGTTTATGCAAGAACCGATGAATTCTTCCTCAGTTGGTTTTTTAACGACGGAAGACTAAATTAAGGCTTAGTTCCATATATTGGATGTATGATTCCGACCACAAGCATTGCTTCTTGTTTTGAAATTCCACTTCTTAGAAAAGCTGAATTTAAAAAGACTTCTTTGGATAAATTAGTGTAGTGCCATCTTCAGATAATTTCCAAGACTGATGCACTGCTATATAAGACGGATGCGTTGTCCATCATGTCTTCGTGCATATTCATGGCCCTGCAGATGGACAATGACCCTCTTCGTGTACGGGCTTAGGAAAAAGATTCTTATGTATGATTTTCTTCTTTTCTCCAAAATATACTAGGTTTGTAGAGAAATAATTTCAAACATGGACCCTAAAATAATATTGACTTTTCATCTTATGAATAAGGATTTCACCCTTTTGTGGTGGCTGGCTACTCATCGTTTGGGCAGAGGTCAGACAGTGGCCGGGCGAGAGAGTCGTTGCCAAACACCGTCGTCGGAAATCGAGAAATTGGGTCTTCATGATAACGGAAACAAATTAGAAGATCAAATTAGAGGAATTAAAGAATCTCCACATAAATCAGCAAGCAGCACCATGGCAAGAAACTGTCATCCTTGACAACCTCTGAAAGCAGTCAAGATCGAAGAAACTGGGAGAAGACAATTTTACTTGAACTCAACAAAGGAGACCGCTTCATTGGCCGTGGAATTCCTTGAGGAACAAGATCAATATCCCAGTTCAACAAGGAGATCAGCAACACTTAAAAATCTTACAGGAAAAACTAATTTGAATCAGACGAAGAAAATCTCTAAAATCCATGGCTATCGGAAAAAGTGGTCATCTGCTCTTCAGGAGTAAGAACCAGCCATTGCCCAAGCACTTCTCCAACGTAAACGATTCCAGGTATACTCGAGTCGTTTTTGTATTTAATTTGGTTATATTCACGAATATATTACCATCACAGGATGCAGATTTAATGCGTATCTATTGCCGTAATTCCCGACCGGGTTTATCCTTCTCCTGTAATTGGTTTCATTATTGGCAGAAGGGAATCGTTGTGGTTGTGTCCTTGAAGCGGTAGATGAACAGGTAAAAATACATATTACACATCACTTTTAAGTTTAATTCTCGACGACATTGAAAACGTATCAAGGTATACTTAGTCGTATTTGTTTCGTGTTTTGTTATCAATTTAACTAATATTTTTCATTTTCTAACATGATGTTGACTTGGGCGCTTTTTTCACTCCAATTTCCTGGGAGCTGCGATAAAAACCACTTTAGTAAGTAAGCAAATCACTGAACCATAATTTAAAGTAGGAAAATTCACAACCACAACCCATCACAACCAACCAGTTTTGATGGAGGTTTATAGAGATCCGGATACTTGCAATGAGATGCTTATCATTTTCGCTTCGTTACTTGGAGGCGTGACTGTCACGGAATTTTCACTTGTGGGCAGTGGACCAGGAACTTCCACTGCCAGAATCACCTATTCTTGGCCGAAAATTGCCTTCAACATCGAAGGAGTATTTTCTAAGAAAATCGCTGCCGGAATGCCATCTTGCCACCCTAAGATTGTGGCAATGAAAAATGGTTTAGCATCCACCCGGAATTCCATTGACGAAACTCTCCAGGGTTATGTGGAGCTGGCCATACCGATACCGGTGCAGACAAATGCCGACACCATCTTAATTTCGTGGAAAAAAAACAGAAGACGGAGTAGGTTTTTTTTAGTCGAATTAACTGCCTATCAAACCTCTCACACCGTCAAAAAGGAAGACAAAACAATACTATTTGAAGATCTGTAGAATTGTATTGAATTTGTCTTGTGTTTTTTTGTTATTTTTTTTTATAATAGGCAAAAATTTCTTGGATATCATATTTTTTGGGTTTTATTTAAAGTGGTTTTTACCGCAGCTCCATGTCAGAACAGGTAAATTTTGTGCCCGAGGGGTGGTTTAATTCCATTGGATTTGATTCCGATAAAAAAATCGCACCGTGTTTTGAAATTTCGCTCTTTAGAAAAGCCTATTTAAAAAGGCTTCCTTGGACAAACTAATTGATTGCCATCTTCATGTAATCTCCAAAACTGATTCATTGCTATATACCACCGATGTGTTTTCCAAGAGGTCGTACTGAATATTCTTGGTTCTGCATATTGACAATTTATCTCTTCGTGTCCGGGCTGAGCGGCATATTTCATCGGCATACATAAAAACAACTCATCTCATTTCTTCTTCTTCTTTGTTGTTACAAAATGAAAGTTCAAGTGGCGGCCCATCTGTGAACACTCACCTTGTGAAATTACAAGAATGTGAAGAAGAATGTGACGAAAAGATCAGAGAGGCCAAATTTGCATTTCGATTCCAACGATTTAGGCAGTTGGGCTGCTTCTTTCTTCTTTTTCTCCCGCAGGTGAAGAAAACACTGACACGGATCCTAAGAACATCCAGTATTGGGCCCTTGTCGTTCACTTTCCCAGAGGCAAGAAAACGTATCTTTTTGAAGCTGGCAAGGGTGAAAATGGCCTTCTTCAAGCCAGCCGTGCAGAGGGTGTCGACTATGAAATCTTCGAGAAAGCCAAGTATTTCAGCACGATCGAGACTTGTCCCAGTGAACTGTTGACGAAAGCCAAACAAGTTTCAACAACCAAGCAATCCCCATGCTACAACGTTTTTAAAAAGAACTGTCAAACGTGGCTGAGAGAATTTTTACATCTGATTTCTCCAAATTTGTTGCAAGCGCTATACAAGAAAATTCCCGCGACTCAAACATATTTAAGTTACCTCGCAGGATCGCTCGGGAGCTCTGGCGCTAACGCTGTTCCAGATCTAGTTTCTCAAGTAGTTTCTCCTACAGTGAACGACGAAGGTTGGAAAAAGGAGCAATAACAAAAATGAGTACATGTTGAAGAACCCTATCGCCTGCCATCTCCTGTCATTTTATTTTATTCTACAACATCAAGCATTTTTATAAAGAAACAATAACATATCCACATTGTCAGGAAATAGCCTGTTCCGTGCTTCCCTAATGAGATCTCCAGCACACGAAAAAAGTTCCTCAGAAGGAACAGATGTGACTGGTACGCACAAATATTTAATTGCGATTGGAAAAAGAGGAAGAAGAACCGCTTCCCTTGTTTCATTCCCAAGAACTTAAAAGGGTCCTCATTCCAATGTTGAAGAGGTGCTCTTTTATAGTCTGCCAAGACGATTAAGGCATTGGCACTACTGCTGTTACCTTGTCCTTGCCTTGAATTTATTTCGTCGATAAAAGAGTTATGCGTAGAACCAATATCATCATCAGGTGTTAGAGATGGATTGATAGAAGTCGGTTGGACAGAATCGCTCGAGGACTGCCGAATGGAACCTAGTGGAATTTATTGTTTACGAATTTTGGGGGCGGTGCCGAAACATACAATAATAGTGCCGAAACGGACAAAATTGGCTAAGAAAACATGCATCGAAATACCAATACTTAGGACCACCTCTGGTGACGGTACCGAAAAATACAATCGCAGTGCCGAAACGGAAAAAATTGGTGCCGAAACCGCCAAAATTCAAAGTGCCGAAAAAAGTACCGAAACGGGTGGCAACCGTTCTTTCTACAATCAAAAAGCGAGTCTGCGTATAAATTTTTATCGCTCAATGCACTGTTTTGCACCAAATTTAATCGCGGAATAGAGATCCTTCGCGTTGATAGAGGGGGATAAAGGTCGCATAAGGAATTCATCAAATGGATTGAAAATGAAGGAATAACTCGTCAGTCTACTGCGCCATAAACCCAACAAGAGAACGGCGTTGCAGAAAGTTATAACCACACCATAATGGAAGCAGCACGGACAATGCTCTATGCCAGAGCACTTCCCCTTTCATGGGTTGAAGCTGTCCATCACGCCATTAACCTCCTGAAAATAACGTTGTCAAAAAGAGGCTCAATCACGCCGTTCGATGCGTTCCATGGATTCAAACCCGATCTTCAAAACTTATTGATTTTTTGCTCAGTCCCGAGTGAATGAAAACTGAAAATTGGGCGCTGAAAATAAGATTGGAATCTATTTTGGCATATGTGACACGGCGAAAGCATACCGAATTTGGGATCCAGAACAAAACAAAATTGCAATTCCGCCTCGATGTCTTCATCGACGAGTTTTCATCACTGGAAGATGATCAGCACCACTAAAAAAACACTGAGAATTTCCAATTTTTCATTAAAACTATGTTAGCGTTAGAAACTCAACAGAAAACTGTGTCTGAATCTGAGTGCAAAGAACAGCCAGAACCCAGTATTTTTTTGCAAGATACAAGTCTCTCATCTCCTCATACAGAACTACAATCAACTGAACACTCAGCTGACACCAGGATCAAGCTTCCAAGCCTGAATTAAACTGCGGATTGGGATCCAGCATCAACCTACTTCTATACGAAATTGCCTACCACTCCAACAGAGGTTGAAACCACAAGATTACAACAAAACGTGCCTGAATTACGTCCACTAGAACTCCAACGATCAACAAGAAAGAAAATAGCTAGAGTCATTGCAAGCATGACTTGACCACGCGAGTTACGGAAATTGTAAGACACAAAACAAAGTTTGTTTGAGCCAATGTATTCATGAACGTGCTCTTGGTTGCCAAAATGGCAATTATAATCTAAATCTACACAAAAGGGTAATTTTTATCTATACATTTTGCATTGATATATAGATGTCGGGTTCATCAGGGACTTGTGTAATCTAAGCGATAGTACACAGCACTGCTTTGATATTTTGATGATGTCTTGTGTATACGCCTGGCAGTGCTACTGAATACTTTTGGTTTTCTTCTTCCCTGTTAGGGGCGACGATCAACGATCCGCCCTCCGCTTACAATGGAAGCGCCACACCGTGTGGCATATAAGGGCAACCAAGGCCAGCAATCCCGCAAGAACGGATATATAAGCAGAAACGGAAATTGGGAAAAGAAGGACAAAATCTGCTGGGGTATACTACATAAGAACCGGAACATGCTCATCGGTCCAATTTCCGGCATCATACCAGAAAGCCATTTGGCAGCATATATTGAGAATAAAAGAACCTAGTGCGCTGCAGTATGTAATATATAAAGATTAAAAGTGATATGTAATCGATTTAATATGAGCTTAAGACATAGATGTATCGTCACACAGTTCACCGACACATCACTCATGGATAAGAGGAGTTGGTCTGGGGTGGGGGTTTGGGTTGGTCTGGGAGCAGTTGTTATTGGCTTTGCCAGGACAGTGCTTCGGATATTTTCGATGTCTTCACGATTAGGTTTTGGTTTCCCATTGCTATCCGATTTTCTTTTTATTTTGCCGGTGTCACGGAATCTTTGTTGCCAATACGCAACGGCAGATTTTGATACTTCTAACGCGTCGGCAATGTGTTTCAAAGATTTCCCCGCTGAGGAAATCGAAATAATTCCGGCAATCTTTGAAAGACAAAGGTGCTTACGACCACGATCTGGACGAAACATAGTGTCGCTATGCCCAGGAAGCAGTTATACTATGAACTGAACAGATAGTATACTGAAATGATGAGTTAATAGTAGAAACTAAACAAAAATTCCCTATAGAAATATAGTAGAATATCGGGGTGCTCTTAGGGAAGGGGGAGTTTTTTTTGTCATTTTCTCTATCCTTGGCTTCGACATATGAGTCACCGATTTTTCACCTTTCCTATATCTTTTTGAAGTCTTAGAAAGTTGCTTTGTTTCTGATTTACAAGACCAGTGTTTTTAATTTAAACTACTAAGACCGCAAATAACTTTTCCACTTCCACCAAGGTAAGTTTTGTTTGCGCATCGTTAACCAAAACCAAGGAAAAACTATACAAGGGAAACATTTCGTGACCAACAGATTTTCATTTAAAACACGAGTTCAACATGGATAAAGTCACGTTTGTGACGGAGTCCCAAAATCATTCATTTTCATTTTGGAGAAACACCATCTTCATTGATGAACATCGGTTTGGGTAAATTATTTTTATAATTCTCATTTATTTTCGGGCCATCTCAACTGTTTATCGTGGCCAACCGGAAGTCAAGACATTTTCCGCTTACCATCTTCTGGAAGTATTTTCTTTTTTAATTGCATATGACGGCTTATGTAAAGAAACTGTGGGCAGAAATCCATCAATGTTGGTATGATTTAATTCGAAAAGACAACGAAGTGGACGCAGTTACAGCTGGGCATTTGTGGATTGATCTCAACAATATTGCTGAGGGACACAGCTTGTAAAAGTAATAAAATATAATTTTGAATTCATCTTCATATTATATGTTTTATTGGGTCAATACAATCATTGCATCAATCATACGATCCTGTGTGGTTGTAGGCAGCACATTAACATACATGATCAAGAGGTGACTAGCATTTACATTTTGTTAACGATGATTACATGGGATCTATAATTAAGACTGAAATCATAAGTGTCGAACAATAATGAAACTATCAATCAGTGAACGTGTCAAGCAAAACCCCATCCATTTATCTACTTGACTGAGCTCTGTGTTTTGGAACTGTTGCAATGGCCACTGCTGGGCTGCTGCGACGAAGAGAACAGACAGCCTTCACCGCCAGATTCACTTTGCTTATCCGTCGACGATTCTGAAAAGGGAGCTGCAGACACCAGCATTACCTGGAAAAACCCTTCTGAACATTTTATAGTGGATCTCCCAAAAGTTGTGCTAGCAAAACATGGAGCAATAACGGGCCACGTTGTAGCCGCTGCAGGTCTCGTTGTCCCTTCTATAACAATTCCGGCACACTTCCTTATTGGCTTGCGATGTTGGATGGTGAATTTGACCCATCATGGGTGTGTTGGCCGAGTGTAAGAGATTCTTTCTATCCCTGGCGACGCGCTTACGCCACTAATAACTCCTCCGACAGGGCACTGTGCAGTTTGGCAATTACGGCCCGCCTCACGTCGTGAACGGCCTCCTCCGCATTTGGTTTCACTTGAGTGACACAATCCTCATTGGCTTAAAGCGTTTTGGCGACCAACTCATTGCCGGACTGGCAACGTTATTAGAAGGCCAGGCCATTGCCTGGTGGATGAGAGACGGGGAGGAAGGATCCCGTCACTTTTGTTGCTGCAGTTGTTTTCCGTTGCTGGGTCGTTGCCGGAGAATGCCCAGTGCCCGTCTCGTCTTTTCTTTCTCATGCCAGAATACAATTCGGCATCTAAACATAATAAAATTATGTTGAAAAAAACAGCAATTTTGAAATAGATTAAAACAAATAGTCTTTTCCTCCTGTTCTGAAGGTTTCACATTTTTATCATTGTGTACCATGGGGACTGGGAAACCTTTTGGTTTTTCCTGTTCTTCTTGCTTGACGCATGGATACAATTTAACAAGGTTGATTTTGCTGGCTCTATCCACTTTGCAGTGGAGTTGGTAGAGCAGTGTCTGGTTTTGCCCTAAACTATTGCATAAAAACTATTATTTTAACGTTGTGAATAAGTATTGCAAATTATTAGACTACATTTCCCTCTGCTGACAGCTGACTTTGCATAACGATTAGCCTTCTCAACTTTCTGTCAGACTACTTGTGTAGGCTAATCAAACATAATGTTAACTATCAATTAAAAATCATGCATAAGTGTATCGAATTACCTTTACATATTTAGCATTAAAAGTGTTTAGCAAAAAATAGTAAATTCTAAGATACAAAATAAGAAAAAGGCGTCCAACAAGAATTGTTTAGGTCAGCTGTCGAAAAACCGTCAGCATCGCACTTCCAACTGTCGTTGTCATGTTTCTTTATTCAACGCACCGCTATATGGATTTACCGAAAAAATCGTTGTCCGAATTTATACGCAGGATACACTGTACACCTTATGCTATCGCAATAAGTTAAGGGCTATGACGTCCGATGATAGCATAATTACCAGAATCCTTACTGAAAATTGGTTATCTGGCGTTCATCCACACGGGTGTGGATAAATTCAGCCAATCAAGGCCAACATTTTCAGGCAGACCATTTAACGTTGATGTTGTCTCTTCAGTTGCCTCACTTTTCGCTGTGGATACCTATAGAGATGGCGTAATATCTGGATACCAGATTTATCTCCATCTTGGGCCGTTTTCAAATAACTACACATTTTAATGGGGTTCAACGTGAGTTTTGCTAAATTTTTTCAAAACAAAAACTACATGCATACTTGAACAGCTCGGTCGCCAGCAAACTAAATTAGTCTACACCTCTTACACCGTCAATACAAATTAAGGAGGTGAATGAGTGTGCATGGTTTGGAACGAACGCCTTGTTCGCATATTTTACCGTTCAGGGCAACTAAAAGCAAATAAAAATATCCTAGTCAACACGCTCATGTTTTTAAAAAATTGGCAGTCGAAAACTAACGCCAAAAAGCGAAGATCAATCTGACCCGGAATGTCTGACTCCAAATCACTTATTCCTTATAGCATCGCGAATCTGATGTGCATACGGAGTCGTACGTTCCGCTATGATCCTTACTTACGAACCCAAACGCGATTGCCTGGATCACACTTTTCATTTTATTACTTCTCTCTACTAGGCTTTAAGTTATGTCGGAATCCGGACGTATCCGGGGAGTTGCGGTTGGCCAAGCTAAACGCAGGGTTGGTGATGCTACAGAGTTTGTGCTCGCCATGAAGGTACGTTTTGCCGAATACGTAAATTTAAAGGATCAAATCGGAGTCAAGAAAACGACGAGTAGAGGAATCAGTAACGAAGAGAAGAGCCAACGAAAAAGCAACTAATTTTTAGTCACTTATCCGGCCATCTATATCTTGTATCCGACACGCCTTCATAATCAAATGACCTCTTTTACGGGAAATCTCCTTAGTCTCACGTTATTTTTCGTTACTCATTGACTTCGTGAAATCCAACTTGGATTCTTAAATTTTTGTTTACGCACGCGTGGCATGAAACCAGCGTTTCTTTCGTATATTTTCACGTTGATTAAAAGTTGTATTGTAGTTTAAAACACGATTCGATAGGATGATGTTTATACGGACGTGAAAATCCAAATTTTACGACGAATGCGTTTAAAATATGCGTTTTAATTACATTTTGCGATGCAATTTACCTACGTAAGTTGGAGACGATATAAAATGGATGTTCTATTCCATGAGCGATATCTGTTAAAAAGAGAACAATGCAAAAATGTCCTACGATGCATAAAGGAGTGAGACTAAAATGGGGATGGTCTGCTACTGAAACTGTGTACGGGATTGTGGACATTAAAATTAAAAGATGCATCAACGTTGAAGAAGTTGGGCTAGTTAAATATTATACCACTCGTTATCTTAAGTTTTGTAATTCGAGCTATAAAAAACAACACAAATTGCCTGGTGTGATATTCCAGGGTAAAATGCTAATGTTGTTGTTCATTATTTGGTTTTGTTTGGTTATTGAGTTTTATATGGAAAGTTTATATATTATACGGAAATAGAAGTAGGGCCGACATAAGCCGCAAGGGGACTCGAGTGCAAGTCTATAAGCATCGACGAGAGGTAAACTTGGTGGAGACATGGACTCTCCAATGCACCTTTCTAGTGAAGATATGAAATTAAAAGATATTTGCGTTTTAATTTTGAGGGGGCGGGAGAGGTGGTCGTTGGTTGTCTCTACCTGGTGCTGAACACTTTAAACTGTTGCCTAGTTACAGGGGTAAAAACAACGAAAACAATTACAATGAAAGCATGAAAACCAAAATTCAAAATAAGAAGTCTGACAACGTTCACTGAACTCGACTTTTTCTGCAGACTAACAAAACCCTGTTTTTTCTCACTTTTCTGGCAAACAATTGTGTTTTGCCTTTTCCTTCTATTAATGTTTCTAGCTATTTCCTCACAGCTCGACTAATTTTCTTCTTGATCCATGGCTTTATTTTGATGAAGATGAAAGAAAAACTATATGTTTCTTTTTGGAAATGAAGGAAACTAAGTTTCCATAAATTGTGACTATCATCTAAGAAAATAATGGATTGATTATTTCTTAATTGATGCGGTTCCTGCCTGAGGAGGATAAAATTTGGCATTTTGGTCGAATGTGACTAACACGTCTACAATTACGACAACGAGGAATCTGTGAAAGGTTTCTACTTCTAAAATAGTTTGGTTGAATATATCTTGCTGAGGTATTATATGAAAGTCTCAGAACGTTTCTAAAAAAATGTTGTGGGGGAGGAATATTTATTAAAGGTGTTGTTGGTCTATAGTTATTTTGAAAGGATCGATCGTAACTGTTGGATCACGTTCTATTGTAGGCACGGTCTCTACTAAATGATCTTTCTCTTTGGAAAGGACTTGGTGATCGATTACTTTGAAAAGGACTAGTAGGTCCATTGAATGATACAGTTCTAGTACATGGACTGGGAGTTCTGTTTGTATAAGACAAAACTTGTCCACTTGGTCGAGGTGTTTTATGAGTAGATCGATTGCGCTTATCTGTTGAATTATTTCCGAATCTAACGGCTCTATTATTTAAAGAGAGCCTTTATTCTCATAGGAAACACTGGATACGGCTGAGATTTCTCTTCTAGGCCTATCCCAATGTTTTGGAAAATCAAGAAGTTTCTGTGTCACCATACCAATCTTGATTACTTATCATATTATTCAAGATCGGCTGCTAATGGATCAATTAATGGCACAAAAGAATTCTTACTACATCATGATCGTTCAGTTGCTGATGAAGAAGATTTACATTTGCAATTGTGTTATGTTGCCCCACTTTTCAAGTAACTTTTTGTTGGAAAGTGGGGTACATGAAGAACTTTCCTTGTGGTGACTACAATGGAAAAATCTCAAATTACGTAATAATTTTTTATTTATTTTATGTTTTAAACGAAATATTTTATTTATATTTTTCATATGTAATTCTGCTTTAGGTTTCAAATCCAAAGAATTTTGAAATCGCTGGAATTGATCCAGATTCCGGATCTTATATGCCGTAGGGAATTGAAGTTACTCTTGAAACTGAAGATTTTTTTTTGGCATACCAGAAAATTTTACAATTTTTTTCCGGTAAGAAAATGCTAGATAGAGGAGAAGTGAATGTCAAATTGAAACGAATACAGGATCCCAGAATCCCCAGAATCCAAAATTGATGGATTATTATCTACTGCATCTAATCGTACCAAAAAAAAACTGTTATTAATATAACAACTTTATTGACTTATAATTAATTTTCAGATAGTACCACACGAAGACAAGAAACGTAGGTGAAGTTCATTTTATTTTAAGTTTCACCGAGAAAATTGTTTTCTTAATTTTTTTTTGTCATTGCCAATTTACAATAAAAAAGTAATTGTCTAAATTATCACAGATATTGTTCATTTTTATTTATTATTTTACCACACAAACACATTGTAGGATTGTATTTTATAGAGTGGTTTGAGGTTGCCATCTTGGATAGTTATAAGTCCCACATTTGGAGCAACCCCAACCAAAAAGCATTGACATTGTCCATAAGAAAAGGATACGAATGGAATGACTGTCAAGGAAGGGAAGAATAGAGTGGGGAAGAAAGGGGCCGGTCCCTCTTTTTTCACTCTCTCTTTGTCTTTCCACCAAAGGCAAAGGATATTGCACCAAATTCCCGTTTAATTGCATTTTTTTGGCATCACATTTTTATATATTAGTAAAATATCTAGAAAAATACAACAATATAATATAATATATATGAAATAAATATAAGGGAAGGCGGTAGCCTATATAACGGTAGCCAATAACTATATAGCTGCTTGGAACTTGATTCCAACTTGAAACTTGACGGTGTTTGAAGGCTATGATTGCGTCCCTGGAAACTATGTCACACCTTGTACACCAGGAAATATCGAGGAGCAATGATAGAATCTATTGTTCTCGCTTGATAAGCCGTCATATCTCCGATATCCAACTCGATTATACTTATGTTTCAGACCACTCCGTCTTCTACGCACAATTCTCACTTTTATCGGAACCTGGGCCCAGTAGTAAACAGTAGCCATCTATTTTAAAGATGACAACATCTATCGTGACGTAAGACGCTTTTGGTCACATAATTTACAATTTCCTCAATACCGTCTCGTCTCTTCCACTACAGTAAACTTGCTTACTCGACTTTCACTCTTGGTGGGTTCAATTTATTGAGCATCAATTTTACTGTCAGAATCATTGTTGGTGATGTCGCTATTTTCGCATCATAAGACACTGACATCCCCAATGCAGGAAAGGTACTTAAAAAATTCATTCATTGGACAAAGGCAAAGATAATCAGAAAAAAGGCTCTAGGTTTGGGAAGCTGGAGGAAAAAGTCGCTCGAAACTTGCCCGGCTTGAATCTGTACCAAACTTGTTCCTTCTAGAAATCAATTTTTCGCCGTCCATTAGAGAAATAGATTCAAAATTGTGGGATTCAGCAAATGGTCAAATATTTGGCCAACTAAAAAAAAAAGCATCCAGCCAGTTCACTTTTTACAAAAAAGTGAACAACTTAAAGGCGAGGTGCTCTCCAGAACCATAAATCTTGGTCAAATCTTCTTTCCCAAAATCATCGGTTGGACTGGTTAACTCAAACAAGAATCGGAAGTTGTTACACCTCATCGGAGACGGCACAATTGTTTCCCAATAAAAGAAAACTGATGGGATTGGTCAAAGTTCAATGTCTAGCAGAAAAATTTTAAGCAGAAACTGATTACTTCTTTGAACCAGCCGCTATCCTAGATTATTGCGGAACGGAAATTTTTTTAAACACCACGAAAAATCAAAGGAATTTACTGGCCCAAGTTCCGTCCACTCTATTCCCGCAGTCTAGTTCTCCCTAACTACTAGATCACACCATCTGTAACAAATGAAATATTTTAAATTGGCCTCACGACAGCCAAAACTGGTAATAATCTCATCCGTCACACATTGTGTGGTCGATTACCCAGTCCTTGCTGACACTGCGATACGAACCAGAAATAAGCAAATAAGTAACTATAAACAGAAACCAGAGGAATCTCATCTGTCGCACAGGCCGAGGTCGAAACCCAAATATCTGTATCGACAGGGTATGATGGGGTATTTTGGGACACGTCCAAGATTGGAAATAGTAAGTTCATTATTCAATTATTTACCAAAACCTCTTTTTTCTTCTTTCTCCTCAATATCAATATTCTTTCTTCTCACAACAACCCAATTTCTTTCTTCTCCTCTTTTCTAAACAGCTAATTGTTAGCTTTATTTGCTTTATGTTTATCTTCTTTCTCTAGATACGATTCTTTATTGTTGAATTAATTCCCCGTTTTTATTTACCTATTCTCAAAATGGCTCGTCTGTCTTCTTGGATCTGAAAATTAAAATAAATCAAATTCATTTTCTGGGAGATGGCGAATTTTACAGTTCCAATCCGAAATATTCTACAATTGTCCACTTTTTTTTACCCTTTCAACATTGCATGTAACGGTGATAAGACCCCTTCTTACTGATTTTACTGCTGATCCGTCATAGTTATGAAAATAAGAAATTCTGAGTTTGCTTTCTACTAATGGTTGGCGCTTCCATGTAGGTGGTGTACCCTGAATGGTCTATATTGTAACGGCTAGATCAATAGCCTTTAGTCGAATAACACAGCACATGAAGGAAGCATGAAGAACCGACCCGAACAGGAAGTGTTAGATAGTTCTGTCAGATAGGACATAAAAGAACATCCAAGTCGGGCATCCGGGATCATTCTGTTGTATCGTATCACGCTGTATACTTCATCTTAATAAACGGTCCAACCATCTTTCACTCTAGTAACATGGTGGGGATGTTAAAGGTAAGCCCAAACACAAACGTAAAGTCAAGTATTATGTGTTAGTCTATTGAGTCAGAAAAAGGCGCGTCATGTCTAGAGACCTTTGCGAAAGACTCAGCCGGTCTAGCACCTTAAACTCATAAGACATAAGGTCACGGACGCGACTTTCCGACAAAGTAGAACAGTCCCTAGCCAGAGGAGACAAAGAAAGACATATGACGAATAAAGAGGGGCAAGAATGAGTAGATCAGAGAAGAAAAGGTCTACAGGAAGCCGGATTGGCTGTCAGACAAAGACGGAAAGACGTTTTAAAGCTGGCTCGTGGGTTTGACGAGGCGGAAGACAACCTCGCTAAAATCGGTTCGTCGGTTGGAAAGATCGACAGACGAGGAAGAGATCGAGAGAGGAAGAGGAGGAAGAGATCGAGAGAGGAAGAGGAGGAAGAAGAAGGCCCAATGGAAGACGGGTCGACGAGGTAGAAGGTGACCTTGTGGAATGGGATCGCCGGTCAAGAAGACCGTTGGACGAGGGAAAAAGAGACCTAAAGGAGGCGGAATCGTCGGTTCGACGACGAGGAGGAAGAGATCGAGTGAAAAGACGGATAAAGAAGAAGGCCTATTAGAGTCTGGCTCGGCGGTTCGACAAAGGAGAAGATGTCTGTGTGGAGGCCAGATCGTCGGTTGGAAAGATCGTCGGACGAGGAAAAGATCGAGAGAGAGGAGAGGAAGAAAAAAGCCCTGGGTCGTCTGTTTGACGAGAAAAGAGGGCCTACTAGAGGCCAGCTCACCGGAAGAAGCTAGATTTCCGAAAGGTGAAGACGAAAAAGACGACCCTACACCGTTGGTTGACGAGAAAGGAGGGTCTACCACCGACCAGATTTCCAAAAACCCAAGGAAGAAAAGATGGCCAAATCAGACCAGAGAAACGAGATCGCCGAAAGGCGATTTTGAAAAATATACGACCCTATATCGTCGGTTAATAATAATAATAATAATGTATTTCATTTTATATTTGGTAGCGCCTTTTCCATATGAGTGATCAAAGGCGTTACTAGCTCTGACTAGAAAACATGGATATATCAGTTTACATAGGTCGCATTGAATAAGAAGGTTTTCAGTTTTGATCTGAACTGTGAAAGGGAAAATTGAGGAGTGTGGGGATAAAGAGACAGCAGGCGCAGCTCAATAGGGAGGGAATTCCATATCCGATGAGCAGCAACAGAAAAGGCACGGTCGCCAAAACTCTTCGTACGGCTACGGGGGGAGAAAAGAATAAGCTGGGATGAGGAGCGAGTGTCACGACCAGATTCACGTAGTTTGATTAGGTCACATAGATACAGGGGAACCATGCCGACCAAGCAGCGGAACACAAGCGATGCTATCTTTAACACTATTTGCTGGATAACAGGAAGCCAGTGGAGGGAGAGAAGAACCGGGGTGATGGATTCACAACGACGAACGCTACAAATTAGTCGAGCTGCAGAATTCTGTACTCGCTGAAGTTTGGCAATGCGCACGGCGGGTAGACCGAGGAGTAAGGCATTGCCATAGAGTTGCGACAGCACAAAGGCTCGGACCAGCTTAACAACAGTGGATTGGGAAAGGAACCTCTTATTCCTAGCAATTCGCCTGAGATGGTAGTAGGCTTTTGTGCAGGAGGATTTGATCTGCGCTTCCATCGAAAGGTGAGAGTCGAGCAGCACAACGAGATTTCAAACCACTGGGGAGGGAAAAATGTTGGCACTACCAACCACTAGCGGAATGCTCAGTTGCTTCTTAACGCTATCTTTGGTAGATACGAGGAGAGCATCAGTCCTGTCCTCGTTCATTTTTAGACTAATGGCAGCAAGCTACTTTCCCTGGTCGGCGAGGCACGCCGTTAGGTTGCTGTGAGCCCGTTGCTGGTCGGCTGCAGATGGTGATGGGATGAAAGACTCATATTCCTGAGAATCGTCAGCGAAGTAATGATCGGAGATGCCCGCTGATTCTGAGATATCGTGCATGGGAGAATTGTATGGAATGTAAAAAATAGGACCTAGCATGGAACCTTGGGGAACACCATAGATTAGGGGGTTGGAGTTGAAGTGACGCCTAAAACACTGACTGACTGCCGTCTTCCGTCCAGATACGAGGTGAACCATGCAAGAGCAAGGCCAAAGACACCAAAATGAGAAGACAGGCGATCCAGTAGAATGCCATGGTCGATGGTGTCGAAAGCAGCGCTTTGATCCAGAAGAGTGAGAATGAAGGCATTGCCATTTTCAACAGACGATAGGAGATCGTTCAAGACTTTTAGAAGGACAGTTTTAGTGGAATGAGCAGCTCTGTAAGCAGATTGCACGGAGAGCAACAGAGACTGGAATTCTAGGTAGGAGACTAGCTGTTTAGCAACGACACGTTCAAGAAGTTTGAAGGGAAAAGAGAGAATGGACGCAGGTCTATAATTAGAGAGCACATTAGGGTCAAGGCCTTGTTTTTTCAATAATGGAGTGATAAGAGCGAGTTTCATTTCATGAGGGAAAATTCCAGAAGAGAGAGACAAATTAATAATGTTCGTTACAGGAGGAGCCAAAACAGGCAAACATTCCTTTAGAACAAAAGTTGGTATTGGATCAATAGGGGAGGACTTGGACGGGCAAGGACAAAATAAGAGACGAAATACCGTGAACGTTTACTGCTGAGAAAGATGAGATGGCAGCAACAGGTCTTGGGGCCTCCGGCGTCCAGCTGCTGATGACTGCATCAAGGGTCGCCTTAATTGCAGCGATCTTTGAAACGAAGAAATGGCGGAACCTTTCAACCACAGCAGCCAAGCAGCCAGGTTGACGAAAGAAGAGGACCTAATAGCGGCCAGATTGCTGAAAACACGAGGATGAAAAGAGGACCAAACCAGACCAGACCAGAGACCAGATCACCGGAAGGCGAGGACGAAAAGACGACCCTACATTGTCATTGGGAGGAGAAAGGAAGGCCTACCCGGGGCTAACTAAGCGAAAGCACGGGGACGAAAAGACGACCAGATCGCCGAAAGGCGGGGGCAAAAAAAGACGACCCTATATCGTCGGTTGACGAGAAATGAGGGTCTACCAGCGACCAGATTGCCAAAAACACTAGGACGAAACGATGACCAGATCAGACGAGAGACCAGATCACCAAAGGCGAGGGAAAAAAATACGACCCTAAAAGATCGTAGATCCTAGATCGTCGGTGACGAAAGAGGAGGACCTACCAGCGGCCAGATTGCCGAAAACACGAGGATGAAAAGAGGATCAGACCAGACCAGATTGCCGGAATGCGTGGACAAAAAGACGACCCTACATCGTCAGTGGGACGAGAAAGAAAGGTCTATCCGCGGCTAACTAAGAGAAAGCACGGGACGAAAAGACGACCAGATCGCCGAAAGGCGGGGACGAAAAAATACGACCCTATATCTTCGGTTGACGAGAAAGGAGAACCTATTCGTTACATGGTAACGAGGCCAAGGGACAGAGGTCCCGGTTGCGGAAAGGCAAGGACGAAAAAGACGACCCCATTTTATCGGATGACGAGAAAGGAGGACGAACCAGGGACCATGGGCGAGATCACTGAATAGCGAAGACAAAAAAGACGACGTATATTGTTGGTTTCACGAAAAGGCGGACCTACTAGATGGTAAATCACCGAGAAGACGAAGACGTTGAAGGCCTACTACTGACAACAGGATAATTAGGACAAGGACGAGGACGAGAGAGAACATAAGGAAGACGCAATAACCATTGCCATAATTGGAAAAAAGAAGAAGACAAAAACGCAAAAAGGACAAGGACAAGAGAGAAGACGCGGAAAATGCCAAGGAAGCAGGAGAACGTGAGAAGACGTGGAAAAAGCCGACGAAGCAGGAGCAGATCACGAGAAGAAGAGGAAAAAAGCCGAAGAAGCTGAAAAAAAGCCGAGAAAGCAGGATCAGAAAAGAAGAAGACAAAGAAGAAAAACAGACAATACAATGACCCGAAAGGGACAAGGACGAGAGATAACACGAGGAAGACGCCATAATGATTGCTATATTTGGAGAGAAGAAGAAGACGAAGACGCAAAAAGGGTGAGGCCAAAAGAGAAGACGCGGAAGATGCCAAGGAAGAAGCAGAAAAACGTGAGAAGACGTGGAAAAAGACGACGAAGCAGGAGCAAAACACGAGAAGAAGAGAGAAAAACAGAAGAAGCCAAAAAAAAGCCGAGAAAGCAAGAGCAGAAAAGAAGTAAAACGCCTAAGAAAGACAGGTGTACTGGAAGAAACAGGAAGAAGCCGTGTAAGCAAGAGCAGAAAAGTAAAAGACGAATAAGAATAATGCATACCGAATACAAGTACAGCAGAGGAAAGAAGAAGAAGACCAAGAAGAACGCCTACTGAAGACAGATACAGTTACAGTACAGGTAAAGCGGAAGAATGAAGGAGAAGACAAGTACCCGAACAGGACGAGGGCGTGAAAGAACATGAGGAAGAAGAATCAGAAGAAGAAGGCGAAGAAGAAGAAGAAGAAGAAGAAGAAGACGAAGAACACCTACTGAAAAAAGATACAGCGGAGGAAAAAAGAAGAATACGAGGACGCGGAAATGACAAGAGCGAGAAAAAAGACGAGGGAGGCGTCAAGAGAAAAGCAGCAGACAACGAGAAGATGAAGAAAAAGCTGAGGAAGCAAGAGCAGAAAAACGAGTGAAAGAAGAACCAGAAAATCTATTGGATGACCAGAACTTAAGACAAACGAGGGAAAAACCGCTAATGAGAAGAACGAGAAGACAAAACCTACTGAGAAAATTGAGGAAGATGGAAGAGAAAGAAAAAGGACGAGGCAGAAAGCAGAGAATAAAGCCAAAAAAAGATTCGGCAGTACGCGATAAGACGAGGAAAAAGAAGCGGAAGCAGGAGTAGAACAGAGATGCCGACGAAGAAGGCAGAAAAAAAAACAAAAAGGACGAGACAGAAGAAGGATACAAGAAGAAAAAACGAAAACCTTCCGAAGGAGAGGAACAGTGGACAAAGAAAAAAAACTTATTACTTACGTGATTCCTGTTATAGTGCAAATGTATCGTTGATGCTCTCAGCGAGGTTGGAAAGTGGACCACTTTGTCCCCATCACCTAAAGTAGACAGCATAAAAAGGAGACTTCAACAGTAATGTGTATTGTATGATGTATAACTGTAAACAATGAGCTGTAAAGTACTACCATTAGGTAGCTTAATAAGTAGCCTTAATAAGTATAGTAAAATTATTTTGACTGATTAGCAGGCTAAGAAAGTAAAAAAGGGGATGTAACGGCTTGATCAATAGCCTTTAGTCGAATAACATAGCACGTGACGGAAGCATGCAGAACAGACCCGAACAGGAAGTGTCAGATATTTCCGTCAAATATGACATAAAAGAACATCCAAACCGGGACCCGAGATCAGTCTGATGTATCGCATCACGCTGTATACTTTATCTTAATCATCCAACCATCTGTCACTCTCGTTAAAATATGCATTCATTGTATACAATTTCCACCTTTTTCTGTTTCCCCCCACCATGGCTTTGTAAGTGTAATCCCTTATATATCAAATTTTTAAGTCGCACGATCAATAAGAAACGTATCAATAAGCACGTATGAATAAGAAACCAAAATCACCGATCAGTTTGAGCTTTAATTATTTTTTTTTAATTGCTAGATTGGTGTAGCATCAGAAAAAGAAACCTTGAAGCGAATTCACTCCTTTCAAGTTGCAATAAATTCCATAAATAGGCCGAAATAAATCACACAAGAATTCAAATTCCTATTTTCCACGAATTTTTCCATAATTTCCACTTTTCGTAGTCAGTGGATGGCATTGATGGCACTTAATTGAGTGATATATTTTGAAAGCGGGGTGATTTTCAGGAAGTTTTTTACAAATATTTTTAATAGAGAGAAATTATAAATCAAAATTAATTTTCGGGAGATAGCATACCCCTTTTGTTATTTTAGTCTGAATTGTAACTTGATAGGCTAAACCAACATAATTGTTCTTGTTGAACTTAATACATTTCGTTTGTAATTTATCTCGTTTGTGTCACTCTGTCTGTGTCAATGTGGGGCTGTATGTGTGTGTTGCTTTATCTATAAATTTCCCGTGAGTTGCATCTAGTGCCCTTTAAAAATTATTTCGCTGCGTGAGCGTCAAACGTGTTTTGTCTCGAATAGGCCCCAGCCCGTTGGTTTTTCCAAACGGTAATCAGAAGATAATTTTTTTCAAACGTGTAATTGACTGTTGCCCCCCTCCCTTTCTATATTTCTGAGGCCAAGATTTGTTCATTGTAGGTGTGCTAGGACTGGCAGCAGCTTAAGTCACGAGTCCTAACCTCTATTCGACCAGTAATGGTAATGTAATTTTTTTGCAAAAGATTGATCTTTTTCTACCTAATTCTTTGTCGTGTGTCTCTCTCTTAAGGCGCGCCATCTCATAAGTTATATTTCTTTAAATTTTTCTCTAAGTTTAGGGAGGGGGCGTAGAAGAAGACAATGTGCATAATTAGTTGTTGCCCTCTCTGAGACGGGTTAAATTGTAAATTAATTGTTTGATTCTCAAATTTCTCATCCTGATTTATTCACAAACAGTGCTCGCCACTGGTACAAGTAGAGGGGCTTTGGGTGCGCGTTCAAAAAGGTTTTGTTCCCACCGCTGGTTTTCCGCTAACGGCAAAATTTTGGGTAAGTTTCTTTTTTGCTTTTCTTTCACCCCTTCCCAAGAACTACCTTTCTTTTTTTCAGAGGCATAGGATATATATATTTATATATCTCATAAGTTACATATTTTCTCCTACAGTTTTTCCTCTTTTTTTTTGGGGGGGGGGGGGGGGTGGGGGGTGGAAGGGATCATTTGAAGAGATTATGAGAATCAATTTCCTTTAAAATTTTTTTCCCTAGCTGTGGGGGTTCCTGTTGTAATTGAATACATTTTTTTTATCTGCCACTGCTCGACTTATCAGTTAATTTACCGGTAGGGGAAAATATATCCCAGTAAGGGTGACAATGGATCAAACCTTTCCTGTTTGCCAATCAAAATTTGAACAGGCAGTGGATAGTGTTGTGAAGCGTACTCATGATGGTAAGCATTTTTTTTGTGGAGGGGATTTGTTTCAAATTGTTGTTTGTCATAATATTTATACATGATTTCTGTTAAAAGGTTCATTCCAAATTTTTTTGAAGAGGTTATAACTTCAAGCGGTCCAGCAGGCTCCATACCGAAGCTGACACTAGCACCTGGTTTACTACATGTGGCCATCAAACGTTTTTGGATGTCTACTTCTGCTACCTCGGGGGTAACCCCTCACGTGAGAAATATCACCATGTATATCACGTAGTTAAATTGCCAGAAATAAAATCTAGTAACAAGTTGGCAGTTGCTTCTTCGAAGGCTAAGATTTGTTTTTGAACAGGTGTCGTCATAGAACCGTCTAGACCCAATCCGTTGATTTGTTGTTGTTGTTGCTCTTGTTGTGACGTTTTCTAACCGATGAATCCCATAGGTCGTCCTTATATAGAGAACAAAAATCCGTAGCTTCTTCTTTTGAATTCGGCATTATAAAATCTGTAACTAGAAAAGACTAAATCACCGTCTATGCTTCTCAACAATGAATAAGATTTAAAAAAAAAATATGGAAGCGGACCCAAAGTAAGGACCGATGGAGCCCATGATCAGTGTATGGGAGAAGCTAAGGTAGGCATCTTTATAGAAACATTGCGGTACTATTTTAGACTACTACACGCAACCAAAGGTAACATAATGCAGTCTACAAAATCTAAAGGAAATCGTAGATTGGTTGTGAAGGTGGTTGTAGTGGTGGTTGTGGTTGTGGTTTTAGTAGTGATTGCATGATAATGATTTCAATCCTTCAGACGATGATGATTCTGATACTCCGTGCTGAAGCTCAGCCTCCCAGTTTTATTATCAAAGTTTAAAACGTAAGCTAATTTTCTTATTACTTCTAACCTCATCTGACCATCTTTTACCTTTTCTTCACAGTTTTATCTTTGGCGTGGTTGTGTTGATACCTATTACTACTTATAATTTTTAAAATTCCAGGTCATGGCTCACTCCAAATCTCAAAAATTGAAAAAAAGTCCAAAATTCCTAAAAAAAAATCGATCAATTCACAAAAGGAAACTGAAAAAAAAAATAGATCAGAAGAAGAAAAACGAGATTGAAGATGTTATTTCAATCTTGAACTAATGGATGGAAGAAGAAAAGAGAAAAAGAGTTAAAGAATGCTGAAGAATAAAAAGAAGGCAGCAAAGATATGGGGGAACAAGAAGAAGAAGAAGACGAAGACATTAAGGAGTTAGAGAAAGTCTTCTCTGACTCTTCATGCTTCAAAGTCTTGACTCGTATACAGATGACTCTGACGCTCCAGCAGCCGCACAACCTCTAAGTTTGAAAGTGGAAGGTGGAGGTTGCGCTGACAGTTCTTGCACTGGGTGAATTGGAAGTTGGTATAGACTTCACCATGGCAATTAAATACTTTGTAATCTCAGATAACCTTTCTAATTTTGACAAAGAATTTATTTGTGGCTACCTAAAGAGCTTCGTTGTTGATTTTTTGGTGCAGTTAGCAGTAGATAGCTTTTGGCAGACAAGTGAAAATGAAACTTAACTTACACGTTACTAGAATGACGTGACAATGAATTACTGGAATAACAGCCAACAAAGAAGTCACACCCAAAACTGGACAAATACCCACACATTTTATACCACCCCCCACACCTTCGTTGCACGAACCTCGTGCGGCGACAGGATCAACAACACCAGAACCGGAAAAGGCTTTCAATCATTGACTCGAATCTGCCGCCGGAATATGAAAATCCTCCCGAAGTAATGATAATTGGCGATAATTGGCCAGTTTTACAACTGCCTTGCAAGTTACCGCCTACCAAGGGCATATATACGACTTGTAGACCAAGCGGTTATAATCATCGAACTAAAATCTGATTTCACCATGACGAAATTCGCAAAAGTGAAAATGTTTTTTTTTTAAATCGACCAGATTCTTGTCATCCAAAAAAGATTTGGTCGTGTTCCCGATGCTACTGATTGTGTGGATAATTTTCTCCCACGTGTGTTGTCTTAAGAACTGCCTGTTTGTTTAATTTTCTTAAATGTTTGTCTTAACCTTAAGAAAGGTTTCAACCATGAGTGGATAAAGATAAAATGCCCTCCCCCTAGTTTAGAAACTTTTACAATCAAAAAAGTTTGGATTACTGTTTTCAGCATTTTCTTAAGACTGCTAAATTATTCTTCCCTTATGGTAATCACAGCCACATCAAAACAAAAGTTTCAAACATTTTCTCTACAAATTATGTTTTCCGAATATGCTTCTCTTTTAATACTAAACATTGTTTTGCAGCCATGATCGTTACTTTCTCTAATCCACTAGAAGAGTTGTGGAAAACCAAAGATATGTAAATTGGACAAGCCAGCAACTCCAAAATCAAGTATACATGAAATACTTGACTGATCTACTGCCATCATGTGTAGCAGATTATTTCACTGCAGTATGGCAAAATTGGTTTAAGGACATTTGGTTTGTACTCTTGTAACCCTGAGTCTGTGAAGTAACTTTAATGTTTGTGCAATATTATAGAAAAAAGATACAGTGCGGACCTGACACACTAACGATATGAGTTTGATTCCACTGCATACCGATTCAATATGAGAGAATTATTTCTTCGCAAGAAATTGAAACGTAGTACCACAGGTAGGATTCACACTGCACTACAGGACATGTTAAAAAATTACTTGATTCCCCACTTCGTAACATTGGAAGATTAATCCTGAAAGTCATCATGCATCGTGGTAAATATGTGTTGTGGTCTTTAGTGTCTGGTTACAACTGATGTATTGAGGCTTCACACTAGCACTTCGGAAAGTAGAGGGCGGGATGAGACGACCACCAAGCCACCTAGTGACTGACACGCAAACGCAAAACCAAGAGGAAGAAGAACACACCAATGTAAAGCATATGAGAAGAGAGGAAAAGAAAAGTGCAAGAAAGAAATATGAATGAAAACATGACTTCGAACTATGAAAAATAAATAGACAAAAACGATAAGAAATAAATACGAAAAATGAAAAGACGAACACAAGGAACAAAATGATGATTGCGAACGATGACTTAATTCAAAAGAAAGTAAACATTGACTAAGAGAGCGAAAAAAAAATAGGAGAATAATGCAAACGACAACAGTAAGCCAACACTGCAGCACTCAAGCCATCAACGGCCTATATGGGGTATCAACGGAACGTGAAAATGTTGGCCGGAACGATTGAAACCAGGCACTGGACAAGAAAGGACAGGTTGGAAATCTTTGGTATATGCAGCACTTCTCAAAGAGGTATGACAGCAATCCAAAGAGACAGCAGGTGGAGCCAGGAAAGCTACTGGAGTTGCACAGCCACTGGGGTAGACTGTACGAACTCCGAAGAGGAAGAGACGATCAGAGTAAAAAAAGCTACCCGATCTACCACGCTACCCGATCCGGAAGATGCGGCGGTAAAAGCTGATGAGACGCGGCCAGAGACGATGACGAAGATTAATCGACATAGATGGCCCAGCGCGTTCGACGAAATATTCGGCCATCCGATAACCGGTCCAAGTATGAAATCGGCTCCACACACAACCTTTTGACTACTCCCTTTTGCCACCAAGAATTTACACGAGTCCTCATAAGCTTACCCACAACCAGGGAAGAAGAACGAACATCGGTGTAGCGCACATTCTGAAGGTGAGCTTCTCTTTGGCGTCGTGGCAACTACTGCCGAAAAAATGACGAAAGTAGTATCACCTTTGGAGGAAAAGCAGATGGTAGGACCGGAAGGGAACTACGAAGGTGGCGGCCTTGCAGGAGGAAAGACGAAGACGGCAACTGATTCGACACTGTGGTGGAACGGATCGCTGCAAAAACTTCCAACAATGTCTTGTCATACTGGATTATTTGCAGCATAGACATCAATACCGTCTGTTGTGCCACTACGCCAGGCCATTAGACTGCGGGAACTCAGAAATTAAAGTAGTATGACGAACTTGATGGGATGCACAAATACGATTGAATTCAACACAGTCAAACTGTTTTCCATTATGAGACAAAATCTCCTCCGGGGTCGAGAAATCGGCGAAAAATCCATCCAGAGCCTCAATATTGGAGGCTGCCGTAAGCGTACGGAGTCTCGCCACACATGGCCACTTACTCTACTCATCCACCAAAAGCAGGTAATGAACAACACCAAATTGGAAATGTCGTTTGAAACCATCTGAAAAGGATGAACCTAGAGGCGGTGGTAAAAAGAGGCAATGCTGGATTTTCGACGGTTTTTTTGGCAAGACGAGCAGCTGGCCGCCATTTTGGGAATAATTCTTGATGCGAATTTTTTTTCCATTTTTCTTGTTCGCCTTTTCTTACATTGCAAGCTTTATCTTTGGCATTTAAAGATGATAATGGACCTTCTCTCTCTATTATGAGGCCACTATTTGCTGGTGTTGAAGTTCAAATTTGTGTCCTGACCGACATTTTATAGCGGTCGTATATCTTTAGGAAGAATCCTCAAATTTTCCGTCTGATCATTTGGTCTTGGAAAGGTTACAGGCTTGGAAAGCGGATTTTATGCAGTTTTTACAGCAGACTCGGGAATCACTGATGAAGTTGATTAAGCAATCGGTGTTTCGAGTTAAATTTTATTTACAATGACGTTTTTTCAAGTTTAACATAAACCTTATGTGTGTTCCGTGACTGTAGATGACCAAAAATCTTTGTCGTTAAAAACAAGCCGATTGAATGGATGGATGCCAGATTTTAAAAATCCTCTGACAATGTTGGCTAAGTTAAATTTTTGTTTTTTAAGGCTGTCTGCTCAGCTTCGTGATTTCGTGGTTCGAAATCTGGGATCCATAATGAAGCTTGAGCCAGTCATCAAAAGCAGTTTTCAAGGAAGCTTTGAATGGGCCATACACGGAGATGTCTAGTGGCTGCAACTTGTGCGAAAAATGTGGTGGGTTCGATAGCTTTATAATGCCATTCTCCTTTGCATTTCTGATCACTTCCTGATCCAAGTTACTGCTGTGATTTTCGATAAGAAGCAAATGGGGGTTTGGCGTAGAACACATTTTACATTCAACGAAATGTTTAGTGATCTTAAGAAGTGTCTTTGTTAAACCACCAAGACAGATGGGACAACCCAAGGAAACCAGGGAGATGTTTGCTCCGCTTGCTGATAAAAAAGCTATTATCGTAGTGTTAACTCCTCTCTCGTGTGGCGCAATTTTCTGCACTTGTTTCAGTCCTCGAACAGCAACTACTTTTGGTGGCGCGAGCATTGTAAGAATGCTTGTTTTGTCCGTGTTCCATATTCTGGATGGCAGGAAGTTGTATTTTACCATCAAGAACATCAGAAGGTCAAAAAATGTTTGGACGACTTCAAGATTGAAACCACTTGCACGACACTAATTTGTTGGTTCTACTACGGATGGAAAGAGCTGGATTGCGTTTTTGAAACGTGGTGACCCAATCTTTTAATGCTCTTTTTCTCGATCCAAGTCTTTGGAATATTCTTCACTTGGTTGAAGACAGCCAACTTAGTGGTGCTGAGCCCGTGGCTAATACAACAACAGGTGGTTACGAACACCGAGATTCGTTTTTCAAGAACTTCAGTAACAGAAGAACTTAAAATTTCCTCTGCTAGAGGATAATCTATTTGTTTTTCTTGTTGCTTCGTAGCATGGCTAATTAACTAGAAATAACTTCACAGTGTGGCTGACAAAATATGACTGACTTGAAAAATGAGTCTCATACAACCCATTGATACAAGTCTAGTAACACCGACTTAAAAAATATAAGAGTTAACCGCAAACAAGTAGTCCCCTGTGCGCTGTTAGCTTTCTCCGCTTCTCCAGCCCTATTGAACTTGTGTCAGAAATCACCTCGTTAAAGACTGTCCAGCCTTTCTCGTGTAGAGTATTTTCACTAAAACTGCTACTACTACATTGACGGTTATGTCTAAATTAATCATTGGATTGTCTTTCGATAAAAAATTTCACTTATTTTATTTATTTTTTATCATTT
Organism: Daphnia pulex; assembly: GCF_021134715.1. Taxonomy (NCBI): domain Eukaryota; kingdom Metazoa; phylum Arthropoda; class Branchiopoda; order Diplostraca; family Daphniidae; genus Daphnia; species Daphnia pulex. The sequence goes on along the minus strand of NC_060026.1, from coordinate 8,694,820 downwards.
AAATGCTAAAGATTTTCAGTGCATAAACTTTTGTGGCGATCATGAATCTGAACCCGTAGTGAATAGAAAAAATTATCGCTTTTCCCCGTTTTTATAACTTTTTTAGGCAAATATGTCTAACACTCTTTACTCATCAAGAAGGTGGTCGTTTGTGACGCTCGATACTTTCATGTAATGAAGAACCTAGTTTATTAATTATACCTCGTTTATTGGGATGTAGAGTGACAAACGCGAATCAATTTAACACAAAGCAGGACAGCAAGTGAGAAAAGACAAAGAAAAGAGAAGCAATTCGAACAGTGAACGTTTCCTTTTAAGAAAACAATAAAGTAAAATAGTCTTGACAGAGAGACAAACTAAGTTGGACTTCGTATCTGAGTTGTAGTTTGACCGTTCGTTTGCAAAAACTCGACGCCCCACCCCCCGGCAAACGAAAAAAAAGATAAGATAATATAAGATCTTAAATAATATAAGATTCTACTCTTTGGTCCTCGAATGAGAAATTCCAATTTGTGGGCCTGGAAAAATGTATTTATCATCTGGCAATGGTATAGTAAAAATATCGGAAAGTTGGTGAGCGGAAGTATACATACCAATTTCATCAATGTCTTGTACTATAGGATTAAATTATAAAGAATGTCGACGTGTCTGATGCGTAGATCATGGATAGGTTTGTGCAGCAAACGGATTGCGGTATGATTGTCACACATGACTCATTTTTAGCCTTGTCGGACGAACGTGACAGTGTCTTATGGAGAAACCAACTTCTGCAAATTATTTATGTGTTTTCTTATCTAAAAGATTAGTTTACCCTTTTCCTTCTTAACAGTGGATGCTTAGTTCATTTCGCTATTACCTTACTTTTTTTTAGCCCCAATTCAATTTAGTTTATTTTTATCTTATTATTTTTTACGTGTCACCTTTTTAGCTCGTCTCTTTTAACAGAAGAATTTTGTTTTAGCGTTTTCTTATCCTCTCAACTCTTCTTGTTTTATTATTTATTTTCCAAAATTATTGAATTTTAATTTATGGGGCAAGGTTTTGGCATATAGCTCGTATTTAAGGTCATAATACGAGAGCTACAACCAGCAAAAAAATTGTTTTTTATTCGAGCCGCGTGGCATTTATCATTTTGGCCATTTTCTGCCCCCCCCGTCAAGTAGCCGAAGGCTTCTTTACCATGTTATGGTGTTTGGGATGGCCATATGCTCATCAGATCGGTCTATGATCCGTTTTTCCCCGCTAGAGGATCCGGTTTTAGGAACATCGAGATCGGACCATAGTCTGTTCTCGGTCAAAGTTTGTGTTGTACTAATCTATATAGTTGAAAAATGAAATTTTTTACAGAAAGTCTGTTACAAAAAAGGAAGAATAAAAAAGGAACCAAGTTTAATTGTATTTCGTGATCAGTTTTATACTTGATATTGTTCTATACTCATCCGGTTAATCAATTTTATGAAAATTTTGTTTGATGAGATTTATTGTCATTATTATAATTAATATTTGTTGATAGAACATTGTGATGAAGGAATTCGAAATAGCTGTTATTTTTTCTTTTTTTTAAGCAGTGAATATAAAAAAGACAGGTAAACATTCTCAAATTACTCTTTTTTTAGCAGTGAACTAAAAAGAAACAAGTAAGAATACTCCAAAAATGGTTTCAGCTAGTTCTAAAAATTAGAAATAAATGCGAATTGATTCCACAAAATATGTTCTTCACCTTGGACATAATGAAAGATCCATCCACATAATGAACAATGACGCACCATTGGTACGCATTGTTTAAACCAAGAACAAAATGGATGGCCGCGATTCAAAAATCGATCAATTACATCTATGGTGCACACGGCCCTTAATTAATATTCCTATCCTCTGATGCTGGAGGATTTAATCCCTTTTCTTCTTTCAAAACGCGATTAGCAATTTGCGGAGGGATCAGGTCATCCTGTTTCTTTTATTTTTTTTTGTTTTTTTGGGAAATTTATTTAAATTTAGTAGTTTAAAAAATTAAAGCGCTTAGGGATAAATTTCAGATGAGAACAGTATAATGCACTTCGATAAAATACCATTTGTTTTTTCATGTTAATAATTTTTAGCAATATAAGGAAAAAGAAAACAATTTATAAATGTCCCCTACATATTGGTGTTACGGTTGCGGAATATGAAACTGGAGATATGTTATACGGACAATAGCGCTGTATTTTCTGGGTTCAATTCCGGTATGAAAACATCGTCTTACTCAAGATGCATTTATTTTTCTGGTTCCTAAATAATGTAAATTTAACGCTTTGAAAAAATTGCAATTTAAAATATTATTTTTATACTTCTCTTTACCTCATTATTCTACGGATCGAATTCCACTGCAAAAATTTCTAAACATTCCGCAATGGTGTACTCCATTAGATTTAACTTGGCAGTAGCTTGCAAAGTGCGCGATTGTCGACGCCTTGTTTTCAGTCCCCTAGTACGACGAACGATAAATGTTATTTCAATATTTTATTGAATGAACATACATAAATGCAGACGAAAATCAATGAAAACCACATGCAAGTTAAGATTCGCGCAACCTATTGATGCCTCAATACAATACATTAGTGAATGTAAATTAAGACCGTCAAAATTGCTGTGTTTTTTTGTTTTTTAAAGTGAATCAATTTTAAAAATGAAGTTACAGTTAAAGAATGAAAAGGAACATAGAAAAGAAATTCAGGCAAAAGGAAATAGAGAAAAGAAGAGAAAACGCCGAACTAACGAAAACGAAACCACGGACACCCAAGTTTGAGTTCCTTTCTCAGGCAGATAGCCGAACAATACGTTGTTTAGACGCAAGGACACACTGGTAAGATTTGGCAAGTTTTTAGTGCCATATGTATCACCTCAACCCTCAACCTCAACCCTCAACCTCAACCCGGCACCTAGCAATTTTCCGACGCTATTTTTTCAAGCTATTTTGTCAAGCTGTGCTGACATCTAGCGGAGGGAGAATTAAGCGACCCCATCGAGTGTATAGAGCGGTGTTTCTCCCTTTTTCATGGACATTCATGAATTTTCACCATCTTGGATAAAGTTTCTTTGCATACAATCTAATGCATACAAATCCATGAACCATCTTTCATGAGGCAATTGGAGGACTCCATTTCGAACCAATTGGAAAACAACACCATAAAAGAATTTGGGCTAGGGTGGGCTAGGCTAGGCTATGCAGCTAGAATAACAACAGGTGTAAGAATTGTGAGTATGGATGCGGGAAAATAAAAAGCAATTCCACACCAAATCAATATTTATCCCATCATTACCTTATAATCAAAACTCAGACCCAATCAGATAGATATGAATAAAATTTATTGCAGAATCAACAACCTCCGAACCAGGCTCTTCAAATTCCAAACTACAATTTCTCTGAAACATCCTCCTCCTAGAATGAAAAATCAATTAGTTCATCACTGCCAAACACAGTTGTAATTTCTTTGTTGGTTGCTTCCCTTATTATTATTTTTTATTTCCTTTATTATTCCCTTTCTTGCATCCTGTGTTTTATCTTTCTTTTTTTTTTAAATCCTGGTTCAATTGAGTATAAGTGGAAAGTGTTGCTTAGGGGCAACAGCACTGGCAAAATTTTCAATCCATCCCCAAATGTGTTTTTCATTTATTTAATTTACAAACTTAAATATATCTTGCAAATCAATATGAAAAGGGATATTTCTTACAACAATTCCTGCTCGTTCTCTGCGTCGCATAGTGAGCTTGATTGTACTTAATATTATTATTTGCATTATGTCTTTGGTGCGTGAAATGCTTTATTTCCTCACAAGAATATCTTTTTGTTCCAGGAAAAATGATCTGTAATCAAATCTAGTCTTATTGTTTTAACAAAGTGAAAGTATATCCAATGGAATACACAGAGCAGCTACGCGTTTGGAATGCATAAATCTATCCATAACTTTGAATCCCTATTAGCTGCTAATGGAGTTCTTGTTATCCACGACCCTTCAAATGCACTTTATGAGTAAGCTAAACATTGTTCACCAAATGAAAATTCCTTATGATGATATCACATGTAAATGAAGTTCGTTTTAAACTGATTAAACTGATCTTGGAGGCCTTGATCGAATGGAAACACCTCCCACTAGTTCTGTAGGTTCTTTCTGTTCATTCGCCACATCTGCTCATCTGATTCTATTTCCACCACTGTTCCGCCAGGGATAACAATTAGTTCCTTTTTTACTTCGACGCTGTTTCCTGTTTAAATTTACTTTCTGTTTCAGTTTGAATAGGTAAAAACCCTTCTGTTGAAATAATTGTTTTCAATTCAGTTTCATCTACCTCTTATAATTGGGTTTCTGCTGGACATTTTCGACTATCAGTCTGCTCTACTGGAGTAACTACCGGAGACTGAACGAATTCGGATGCTAATTGAGCCTGATATGTTTCTATATTTTCAAATGTTTCAAATACTTTTCAACCCATCTATCTGGTAATAGCAATGCCAATAGACCTTGCGTTTATAAGCACAACAGGAAATAAATTCTTCATGAACAGTTCATCAACTCTTCTCGTCGTCACCGTTGTTTGTATTGTTGGTTCGGATGTTTTCGACGGTTTTCCACCTTTCTCCACTCACCGTGCGAATTCCCCAACAGTGAAAATGTTTCCAATACGTTGGCTTGATTATGTTTTGATTCAGTCGAAAGTATTTTTCTGGCTTCCGGTGATGTGGCCAGATGCCAAATCCTCTGCGCCGCCTTGTTACTACTGAGTGCCATCCTTCTCTTCCCAGCCGAATCATCGATGAAGAGCATAACCGAACTGCTCTTGGTACGTCCGGAATTGCACACAACTGGGAATGACTCGTCATATACTGTCTCCCTTTTATTCGATCTCTCTAATGCAATATTGATTTGCCTTTCGCTGAAGAAATCACGAAGACACCGTGACGCGTCGTCTGAATACGACTTCGAAGTTCTACTCCGCTAGGAAATCACCTGAGCATAATTGAGGCCTACCGGACGACGTTGGTTATCAATTCCCACTACTTTCAAATATATCCCCAATTTATCTTTCCCAACAGATTTGACCAAACAAAGAAAAACGAACGTACTTCACCATTGCTTGACTCCATTAAAGGACCCATTCATGCTGTTATGACATTAATGGATATATTCATGCATTGATCATCTAGTGGACATCAAGTTAATTGTTTATTTCTTGATCCTGGCTGTGGTCTCACATCTTCTCTGCTGAGTCGAAGCCACTGAGATTTCTCTAGTCTGTTTGACTCATATATGTTGACAGACTGCAAAGCGAAGTGTACTTTTGTCATGAAATGACTAGATTCCATTCTCGTCATGGATTTAGTCAATTTGATCTCAGAATATGACTCCAATTTCATTTACGACTGAGAACAGGGGACGTTATGCATTTTCTGACTCAACTCACCGCACATGTTTCCAATGCCGCTTGCTCCTCTTTAAAAGCCAAAATCATCAATTTATTCTTTTGGTTCCAGACAGATATTCAGGCTATGTGCCTGGCTATGTGTAATCATGGTTCCACTGGCTATGTGCCCGGCTATATGTGCCATCATCGTTCCATTGGCTATGTGCCCGGCTATTAGTTATCACCGTTCCAGTGGCTATGTGCCTGGCTATGTTTTATCATCGTTCCATTGGCTATGTGCCCGGCTATGTGACATCATCGTTCCAGTGGCTATGTGCCTGGCTATGTGCCATCATCTTTCTAGTGGTTATGTGACCGGCTATGTGCCATCATCGTTCCAGTGGGTATGTGCCTGGCTATGTGCCATCATCGTTCCAGTGGGTATGCTCCCAGCTATGTGCCAACATCGTTCTAGTGGCTATGTGCCCGGCCAGTGCTATTATCGTTCCAGTAGCAATTTAATTTAATTTTTGACAGGTCGTGAGATTACAACTTCCTCTGCACATCTGATCTCTCAGTATATCTATATCTCTTATACAACGAGCATTGCAATAAAAATTAAATGACTCATCTAACCATTTCCATCGTTGTTAAACAGGTAATATTCATCCTCGCTCTTATTGTGGCTGTTGCGTGTTGCCGTGGCTATGTCTCAGCGAGGTTCCCGTCCCCAGGTTGGTGGCTTCCAGCAGCCAGATTTTGGTAGATTTGACGGATTAAATATTTTCGGTTAAATCCACCATTGAGAATCCATTTTCGTTTAGAATACCACTTTCCCAATTTCCGCAACAGGAGGTAGTGGAAACGGTGCTGGGGCTGAAACGGGTAGTACTGGCTCTCAGGGAGTGTCTGCATCAGGCGTAAGAATTCATTTTGATTAACATTGACTTTCTTTGCTCGTTTTGATTGAATTTAAAACTATGACACCCTTTCTTTAGATTTCCATTTCAAGCGCTCAGAACAGCAGATTCGGTACAGTTTCTGGAAGTGGGTACAGGATTCCTCGGTTCCTCTGGTCAAACTGTTCTACCGGACAGGGTACCGGAAGCAGCAGTGGAAAATAAATTAACTATGGCTAATTTGTTTTTCTTTTTCTTTAAAAGACATATGCATTTTAATGGAATCATGTTTCACATTTTTTGGTTGTATAAAATACAATTGTTTAGTAACACAAGTTACTTGGCTATCTTCTTTTTGCCAGAGTCCCGGCAATATTCTTCTGGCTTTCTTTCCAAGATAGGATATACCACAGAAAAAAAAAATAGAAAACATTTTGCAACTTTGATTTCTACTTAATAAGTAAAAAATAATTTATTCCCATTCAAGTATACCTAGTCACTCACATAGAGTAGCTTTGTACACTTAGCGCCCAGCAAAAAAATTATCTGTTTTCGTTAATTTAAATCCTGTACAGCCGAGATAATCAGAGAAAGGAACCCCCAATCAATGTTACTTTTTTACTAATTTAACGTCTCCTACTTCTCCAATTGGATCTCGTCCGTCACTGGCTTTGGTCATCTAAATTGCCCATCGCTCTCGCTCGTTCTGTCTCGAAAATGACCAACAATTTTGATTTCGAACATTTTTTTTTAAACCAGTTTTGTCTTTATTCTATGAAAATACAAAACAGAAGAAAAGTGAACGGTTTTTTATCAAATTAATTTGAATTTTAATGCATTAAATTAATTGACATCAAGTTTGAGATGACGGTTGATTTTAAACTGATTTTTGATAAAAAGCCATAGTAATCTGTGTGGACTCGATTGACTATGTAATCCGTTACGCAATGGAATATTGCTGGTTTATGGTGCACTGTTTTTTCACTCGGGGTTCTGAAAAATAGTTATTGAAACCTACCTTTATGTGGTGTATTGTTGTGCCCCGTTTGGAATTCCACGATAGTTAGATTATTTGAATGAAAATTAAACAGACAATTCGATTCCGAACTGAGAGTTTTTTGTAGGATTTTTTTATATGAACCGTTTATAAACCGGACATGCAAAGCAAATGGGATAGATATGAGGGGATGTGTAGGAGGGATGAAAAGATAGAGAGTCTGAAACGAAGAGCAGAAAATGGAATAATACATAGAGACTTGAGGGAAGGCGGGGAGCATTAAAAAAATTAAAAGCTAATAATACTTCCAAATAAGTTGAAATTCAAAGAAGATAAAAAACAATTGAAAGAATAGAAAAGACAAAAGTTATTTATTTAATGTAATATCTAAGTTCTTTCTGTAATTTGAAAAAAAATCGTTACATTACACATTTTTGTCTCCTTTTAACAATTCGTTAAACATTGAATAAAGTAAAAAAAGTAATCAGTTCAGGAATGAATAGGTAGCACTTTCCGTTAGTGCGATTTTTTTGGCGCACCACCAATATCATTTTTCCGGATTGAAGATTGCTGCTGGGTTTCAAACGTAATGGAAATTCATTCTTCCATTAACGTCCACCCAATATAATACGGAAATAACTCTTGTTGTTTGTTTCCCCGGATGAAAATTTTGTCGTCACCCATAAAAAGAATCCCAGATTTCAGGTTATTTTTGAAAGCTTAAAGGATTTTTTTCTTTTGATCTAATTGGATCTGCAACTGCATTTCTAGCATCTGAACTTTCTCTTCTTGCTTTCTTGATCCCGAAAAAGTTGTTGGCACTGTTGAATGATGAATTTCTGATGCAGAAAAATTTCATCCATTAAGACTCTTAATGGATGGAATTCTCTGAAACACTCTTAATTTAAGAGTGTTTTAGAGAGAGATTCGTCGTTCCTGTAGAGATCAATCCAGCGGCTACAGAGACTGAAACAGAAGCTATAGAATTGTTTCCAATGCCAGAGAGGGTGTTGCAGAATATTTAGACGAATCACTGTCAGAAGATTTCAATGTAGATCTGACAGACTTTAATCAAAAAATAGGTGAACGATAAACAGTAGAATAATTTCTGGTATTAGGTTGGATGGGGTTTAATCCGGGACCCGACAGCGTAGAAGTGGCTTTGGTAACGCAAGAGCTGCTATCAAAAGGACGATAAGCGAAGGACGTAGAAGCGACTAAGGTGGATGAATAATTTCCAGTATTGGGTTGGATGGGTTTTATCTGTCACCGGTAGACATGTTCCATGTTGTCTAAAAGATCTCCAAGTAGCTTCTAAATATAACATAATTTTAAATTGTTGTTTTGAAATGAAGTTATTCTAGTTCTTGCCTTATAGTCATCTTTAAGGAATGCAACGTATTCATCTTCACCAATTAATTCTAGTTTCATCATGTCTATTGCAAATCTTTGTTTCGTCCGTCAATGAATTAACGTACTCAAAATATTTCTGAATTGATTTTGCAAAGTGAGATTCATGTTCTTTGACATTATGGTTATGTAATGTTGAATTGGAATTGAAAAATTTCAGATTTGAGAAAAATTCACAAAATAGTTTTGAAAATTGATTAGTTTTTTCAGGGGTTGATTTCGTAATTGGATGATTGACCAAGTAGTCTAATGGTAGCTTAACAGTGTTATGCAATTTGTATATGTTATCTAAACAAAAAATAATTAGAGCACATCAATAAAAAATAAAACAGAAATAGTAACCTAGATGTTTAGTCATAAGGTTCCTTTTCTCTATTAGAATATTTTCTATATTATTCTTGCAAAAGTAAGCGTCCGTAGCGGAAGCCAAAGATATTCTTTGAACAGTGGCTTTCGTTTAATCGTTCATTTGCTGCAATTAAAGAGCAACGTTTAGATAAAGTTTCCGTGTTCAAAAGATAATTTTTCTATAATTACATAAAACAAACCGCAAATATCCTTATTTATTGTGTTTTGGTAATAATAATAATAATAATAATAATAATAATAATAATATAATAATAATAATAAGTAATAATAATATACCTCGTTCCTCAATCTTGCCCATTCCCCAGTTTTTGCAAAACAACCAATTGGTTTATTAAACGTAACGAATCCATTTTTATGAGATACATTTTACTCTCAGCTTTCAATTTGTTATTGCTTTGAAGTGTTTATTAATCTAAAAATAAAATTTGATTAGAAATATTTCCTACGTAACATAGCGTGACATAGACTCATAGTCAATTTTTTTATTGTGTATTCATATGAAATTAAATGTATGGATAGACAAATTGAAACTAAAGGAAAGGAAAGGAAAAAAATCTTCTCTACTCTCTAGGCAAGGTTCAAATGATTTTGTCACATGTTTTCTAGTTTAAAAAGTTATAGACACACGAATTTGGTGTCTACAAGTAACACACAATATTTATGTATGGAATTCAGAAATAAAAATTCTTTTTCTTCATTGAACAAGTATATCAAAATGAGATAAAAAAATCATAGCGACATGTTTGAATAGATTTGAAGTCTTAAAATATTTAAAGAGAAACAATCTATATTCTTTTTGGTTCGAGAGAGAGCGATATGACTTACCGTGATAGGTCTGCTGCAGACACCAATGAACTTCATCTTCCAATGTCGCATATAGCTGATTTATTCAAATATGTACCTAATAGTAAGGTGGGGTACATGGTTAACTTCACGAGTGATCTAAATGGGAAAATGGCTAATTTTGTAAGAATTTTTTTGCGATAACCAATAAAATTCTAATGATGTAAAACATTTTATTTCTTTTAGGCAGTAAATTTAAAATATCTTGAAACGGCTGAGATTAAACCTTTGTATGATGTCTACATGGCGTATGGTGTTAAAATTTGCGGAGCGACAGATTACAACGAATATGGAGTAGTTCCGAATTTCACCATTTTCTCTGGGAATAAGATGCTTGAAAAAATTAGTGAATACAGTTCTCCAACATCCACTGAAATTCCTGATTCTAATGAAACATCGGTTATTGGGTTCCTTTCAGCAGCTTGCAAACGTAAGTAAGGAAATGTAAAATTATGAATTATAATTAATTTTTTTAAATTACATATGAAATAGAATCCGTAACACGGATGGTTCGTAATGTGTAGGTGGAAAGTTACAAGCAGTTCCCAAGTAAATTTCTTGTAAAAATTTATTTGTCTGAATTCTACAACCTGAAAAAAATTTCAATAAAATGATTCTCCACAAACGAATTATAATTAGTTTTTTAAAATTACATATGAAATAGAAACCGTAACACGGGTGGTTCATAATGTGGAATGTCGAAAGTCACAAGCAGTTCCCAAGGAAATTGCTTGTAAAAATTGATTCGTCTGAATTATACAACCTGGAAAAGTTTGCAATAAAATGATACCACACTAACAAGGGTGGTCCTTAGATAAATTATTGTTTCCCTCTTTTGCAAATTTGCAGCTCGAACTTGTTTCTTTTCTGATTTCTTTTTTTTAAATCTCCTACCGTGTTAGAATGTTCCATCTCTTTTTGACATCGCTCAGGGAGTAAATGCCCCGTCGAGTTTTGATCTGAGACGTACATAGCAAATAGTATTTCTATTACCGACCAAAACAAAAACAGCGAATAAGAAAAGATGAGCGAATTCTTTCCGATTGAGAAAATAGCAATCAAACATGAAAGCTGACGTGATAAACGAAACACCTGGACGCAATCAACCGAAAAACAGATTCTATTATCATTTAACAGAGGTAGTTGTTGTTTAGAGCATTTCACACAAGCGACATACCAAACAAGCGCCCAAGACACACACAGATATAAAAGAAATTTTAATTGACCTGGCGCTTAGACCACGAAAGAAATCATGGTTTATGGTCATTGCAAGGTCAAATGCGATTAAGTCATAAATGAAATAATTGACGTAAAGGCTGTGAAAAGTGTGACTTCGTATACAAGGCCTCACTGGCCGTCAGGTCCCTTATGGTTGGCAAGTTGGAATAGATGCCATTCACATGCCATTAGCAATGCCAACTAAAAAATAGTTGGGTCGCGTCAAGTGCGGTAATTTTTAACAAAATCAGCTTTAAATGATGGGGACATAATTGGAAAAAAGATGAAGAAGTCTGTCAGTGAAGGGGTAATTTAGAACGACGTGTAAAAAAATAAAAAACTTTGAACAAAAAGAAGTTGGGAGAACCGGCGAATAGGAGAGCTACAGTCTTTAGGGGCAAACTTGTTTGAGTTGAAAATGTTTTATCAGCGATCCTGCATGTAATTATATGGAGAAGAAAGCGCTTCTTTTGCTGCAGCACTTTTCATCTCCCTCTGGCGTCCGTCTTTTCATCAAAGTTTTCTAGCTGTGGATGGGTGGTAGGCAGTCTGGAGGATAAATAGTTTTCATTTGTTGTTTTCAAAATAAAATAACGTAATAAAAACAAGCAGAAGGAAAAATAAAATAATCTTGAGATTGTATTTCTCAATGACGTTACAGAAAAAAGGAGTTCTTTGACATTTTGAGGGTTAATTCAATCTCTTTATTCTTGCGATCATTCTTCAATGATGGATAATAAGCGTTCCAGTTGAGCATTTAGTTGATCCAAGGCCTGTCATATTCGATCCATTTCTTCGGCTTCCAGCATCAATTCGGTTGGTATGTCAAGTATATCTAGAAAATAAATCCTTAGTCTGCCAGAAATATGCATCACTCTTCGATTGGAGTCAAAATATTGTCGTTTGTGGCGGCGACGGTGGGCGTATCGGGTTTGCAAACTGATTCATAATTTCCGGTTGGGGGTGAACCGATGGCCTGGCAATTGAACGATGTAAACAGCGCCTTGCAAGTTGGGCATTTCAACTTTATTTGTAACTATTGGACCAGGCATTTATAGAAAAAGACGTGGCCACATATTGGCCAGGATTTGTTCTCATAATACTGGCCTAAGCAAATGGTGAACTGCCCATCATCAATGTCCGTAGCGGGGCTCGGAGTATGCGACAAATAAGGGCCCATTTGTGTTTTTAATCAGTTTAATGTGTTCAGCCAGTTGTTCGATGTGAATGTCTTCTGAACTTGGCTAACTTATAGAGACCTGGGTTGTCCAAATACTACCAGCAGTGGACATTATTTGGTTATTTTAAATGTTCCTCTATTTTTTACCAAATGAAGAAAAGAGTAAAAGTTTGTTTGATTATGCATTTTATTCTGATCTATCAGTGCAAAAAATTTTCCAGCAACTACCACAAATACACATGCCAAACAACTATTATTATTATCACACTCCCACGAGCAGCTTTCGACAATGCGACAGCTTCGGCCATGATTCGGAGAGACAAGCTACTATTCTTCATTTTCAATTAAAATATTCCACTTGAGAAATCTTTGTATATATCCATTATTTGATGGCAGATAATTGGATTAAATAGCTGGCAGTAATAATTCTTAATAAGTTAATTATTTAAGAAATGCTTAATCATTTAACACAATTTATCTGGACAAAACTTATATGTTTCTAGCCAAAAAGGGCATCAACAAATATCCTACATTTGAAGTCTTAGAGATGGGTGGATCAACGGATCAGCTTTTAATCAATTTTAGTTTTTTTCAAAGGTTTAACCTATGTATAATGTTCAAATGTCAGATATATATGGTACTCTGATCTCATCCGAGTCACCTCTTTGGATCCTAAATCTGGAGTTGGTTTCAGTAAGTTCTATCAACAGTTATTTTTTACAAATTTCATTTAAATATCTCCTTTTAGACTTTGTCGTGGAAATTCTTGACTTGACTTTGTCAACCATCCAATGGCCCCAAAACAGAATACGACGTCATGCAACAGCAGTTTAAAGTTCAGTACCATACAAAAGCCGATGCAACTAGAGTTAAATTTATTCTATGAAAATACTTTGTAAAGTAATTATCTATCATTTTAGATTGATATGATTGTTAAAAAGTAAGCTGGTACCGAGGATGAAAACTTTCAAACCTAACAATGAAAGAAGAATGATTTTACGTATTCTCCATGGGAAACTGGAAAAGTTGGATTTTGGTCTGGAGGTTGATGTCAGTAAGAATGAAAGTGAAATCATGATCATCTAAGACCAAAAAAAAGGGAATAGTGTGGTCAATCCAACCCCCCCACCCCCCCACAATTTTTTTTTTTAGATTTCAATCGAATTTATTGATTATTTATTTATTGGTTTTATCAGAAAGTTCTTCTTTGAAAATTAGTTTCCTGACCAAACATTGTGCTGTCAAAAGAGGCCACAGCAGTAAAGAAGATGAAGTAAATGCAACCCCAGAAAAGAAAACTAAATGAAAATGTTTTTTTGCACCTATAAATTTATTAGCTATCGTTAATTTATAATTATAGAATCATTCAAGGAAAACAACCACTACAACTTGTGTGTATTAATCTTAAATAAATATCATGCATTTTAGTTGATTGCTTCATTATCAATAATCGAAAATCAAAGTGGGCTAATACTTTATGGGCGAATCTACGTAGAAAAACTAAACAATAGTTAAATTTTAGTTGCAAATTGGATTGCTGATCATTGATTTTATTAGACCGGGATAAGAAGACAAAAGGAGAAAAAATCACAGACAGAAGTCACCTGTAAAGAAACGAGAAATTAGAAATCGCATAACATGGAATTTCTAAAACAATTTTAGCTTGTGAGAAATCATCCAAAGTTTGAAATCATAAACATGGCATGTGAAACATACAGATACCAGTTAGTAGATACAATAAGACTAATAAGACACCATCCTTCGGTCAGGCCTGTTGCATTGTGTCCATTGCACCGGATCAAGGTGGCGCCACCGTAACTCAAGGGGGGACACTTTGTGTTATGGAAAACGTCAAAATGAACAAGGTTAACAACAAATACGTTGCGTTTTTCAAAAATATTGGTTTCTTTAAACAAGTTCATAAATTGATCATTCATAATGATACGAAAATCCTATAAAATATCCATAAATAATATACCATAACTTACTTTTATTAAACGATTTATTTTCATTTAAATAAATTGAGATGTATATTTTAAATAAGGGAGTTAGGCTGCGTTAAGGTTATTAAGGAATAAAAAGAAAGGAATTTAGGCTATTCAGAATAAATTGATCTGGCGTATTTAACAAGCGATTCGCCACTCAAAGAGAACGTTTTGGGGGTTTTTGATTTAGCAAAAATCGTCGCTGGGGGTTCTAAAAATAAAAAAGTAAATGGGTTTTGTGCATTTTTTTTTCGCTAAGTCGATTGGTAAAAACCGCAATCTTATAGCTTTTGTAGTTTGGGAGATATTTCTAAGACACTGGGAGAGGGTAGCCGAAATTTGGACTTTTTTTTTGTTTTTGTGCAGTAGTTTTATCGTCAACTGCTGCTCCTAGAAATATGGACAAATTTAGAAACCCCATAAACCCATCATAAAATCATTAGTATAAACTAAAAAAAAAGCGTTTTTAAAGACTTACTCCCCGGATAGTAATCAACCAACTCCTGGCCGCAATCTTCGCAAACCGTTCCTACATCCATTAGTTTGACAACTTCATTACTTTCAGATTCCATCATTCGTATAATCTCGTAAAATTGTAATTGTCCTGGCTAGACTGGGAAAATTGTAAATTGTACATATCGATTTACTAATAGTCGTCTAAAGTACTTGTGATTTTTAAAGCAACCAAAGTGAAAAAACCCAATCACCTTACGATCACTCTGGATCTTGCATCCCACATCATTGAACAGGGTTCAGTCCTTCCTACAGGCGCGTAAAACTGCTGGAAAAATGGGAGCATTAAATACCCATTTCTGCTGCTGTCTCCATCTGGCTGAAGGACGATTCCGAACAGTGCTGGATCCGTCGCAACCTCACGATGGTAAAACTTTTTGAAGATGGACGCGGAAGCCGAGTGACCCCGTGTTGAGTGGGCCGAGAACATATTTATGTCGATGCCTGCCTCTCTCAAGACTTGCTTTATCCAGCCGGGATATTGTAACGCTCTTGACCGGATTGTGCTGACCCACCAAGCTTATGAACAGCAAGCCTTCGTTATAAGGGCCACTAACCACCTCTGTTTTCACTATATACGCTCGTAGACTAGCAAAGAGATCAAGCAGGTCGTCATCCAGTATTTCCAATGAAAAGTTCTGCAGTGACCCTGATTTCTTGGGCCTTCAGGGGTATGCTGAGGCTGAAGGAGACCCTATTTCCCGTGAATACGACGGATTTTAAATTGACTGAAGCCAAGTCCGACGACCGAAAAAGGGTGGCCAGAGCCAAGAGTGTCGCTAATTTTGACGCCAATGCGCATAGTGAGAGGGACGCGTTTTCTTTGCTTTTGAGGTGTGACAGCACTGTATCAACATCCCAAATGGAGTCATATTTGGCTGCTGGTGATTTTATCATTATAATTTTCTTTCATTAACAATAAAATTTTGGGGTGTTGGCCCACTGATGGGAAGCCTCCAACTTTTTCTAGTGTGGAGGACAAGGCGGATCTATTTATATTTACTGTGCTGTATTATTTCGATCTGGATTTTTTCGGCAAATAGGCCATTACCATGATTGGATCATTAGACAAGGGATCTGAACCCCTTCCCATACACCAATCTGACCAATTTCGCAAGGCACTATCGTACGCGCTGGCCGTATTTGCTCTGATTTTTCCCACGAATAGCTCGATAACCACTTCCGAAAAACCTTGCTCTCGGTAGCCCGCCCTGACAACATCCAGGCGACTAACCGGAAGCCGGGGACGCTGCATAATGAGTTTTTCTCCCCCTTGACCAACTTCAGGAGCGCCGGGCTCGCCCTTAAGACCCGAGGGGTGTCGCATGCCATGCTAATCAGCGTTGGGAACCACGGCTGAGGCGGCCAAAGTGGGCAGATCAACAAAATTTATGCTTCTTCCCACGGTGCTTTTGACAGGCAATCCCGAATTACCGCGAAATGTGGAAACGCATACGCTCCTATCAGCTTCGCCCAATTCCGTGAAAAAGCATCTAATGCCCAGGCTCCGGGCTGCGGGTTCCAAGACACAAATTTTGGATGTTGAGTGTTCCAGGGATTTTCAAACAGGTCGATGGAGAGTTCCCTAACTCCGCGAAGAGCATGAAAAGCCCTCGGTTGCAGTTATCATCCATAAGAAAGAAGCAAGTATTGTGACTGTTATTGTAAAATCTTATAAACTTTTATTACTTACCAACATGTTTTTCGAAAAATGAATATGAAACAGTAGGGATGAGAGATGGAAATGAAATATGATTATCTGATATTTCGTTTGATGGAAACAGCCCACCTATTAGAAAGAAATTTTAAATTTTAAACTTCCAATAACACATACCTTTTTGGAACTTACCAACACATTTCTCGACATAGACACAAGCTAAATATTCAAGACTCCCTTCAAAAACTTCTTGGACACTAGACTGATCATCTAATGGAAATAAATTAATTGCAAAAAAGTTCTAACCAACTAACCAACATGTTTTTCGTAAGATGAATTTGAAGCAAAATTTGTGAGAGGTTGAGTATAACCATGAGTATCTGTTATATCATGAGAACTCGACTGATCACCGATTGGAGAGAAATTTAAAAAAATTAAACATGAAAATTATGAACTTGATTATTTGAACTTACTAACTTGTTCTTCGACAGATGAAATATTTGATAACTGCATCACATTTTCTGATTCAGGAAATAGTGAAGTGTTTAATATACTATCACTATAACGATTGTTCAATTTTTTTTTTAAATCAGAGAAGATCTCATCTTGGTACTTTTAGAAACTGCTAAAAGTAAATTTTTGTCTGTATCTTCCATCTTTTGCAAAACTTTCTGAACGTCACTGTTTGTTGGTTTCAAAATATTAGCCTTGTGTAGCAATCCTTTTGAGCCACACTCTTCCAAAATTCTTTTTACAATTCCAACTATGGACTTTCCTTTACCTTTGTATATAAATTGAATACTGACATTTTTAAACATTTTTACCAACCTGGTAAACTTGGGCAAGAATTTTGTTGCCTTTTCTTTCTTCTTTGGCTTACGCCGCACTAACACCATTTAACCTGGTTTTAACTGCTCCATTACTTCACGACGCAAACCCGCCAATGCTTTCACTTTAGACTATTTTTAAATGATGTGAATGTACACTTCTCTTCTTAAATCATCTATATATGACTGCGGCCGATCCATTCGCCAGGAAAAAACATTATTTAACGGCGCCCTTCGTTTGCGGCCAAACACAACTTCAAACGGCATCTTCTCCGCCGTACTCTGCACTTGCGTGTTTATGGCAAAATCTACTTCTTTTGGGTGCGTTTCCCATTCGTTGTAATCTGTTTTTACACAAGCTGCAATAGCCAATGCTAGCGTCTGGTTAACTCGCTCTACCAAACCTGAAATGTGTGGATGCTCACCGGGGGCCAAAAACGTTTCTAATGCTCCATCCTTTCATTGCGTCAGCTGTAAACTAGGCGATGAAAGCTGTACCTTGGTCTGAAATTATGCGAGCCAGACACCAGTGTGTGAACACCACATTATTTGTGAGGAATTCGACCAATTTCTCTGCTTTTGTGTCTGGAACGGCGGCTATATCTACATACTAAGATAGGGCGTCTATGGCAACAATGATGTGTTGTGATGTGTCCAAGATGGTCAACGACGACTGATACAAAACAAATTGTTGGAAGTGGAATCGGTTGAATCAATTCAAATGGTTTACCACTTTGGTATTTATGTAACTGTAATAAAGGCAAGAAACAACATATTTACGAACATCAACTGAAATTCGGGGCCACCAGTACCGCTGCCGGACTCTCTCAAAATTTTTTAAAAACCCATATGACCTGCTTCTGGGACATCATGAGAGAAAAAAAGAACAGTATTACGTAAGGGGTTAGAGATAAAATTTAAAATAAATTAAAATCAACGGTTTATGCAATTGCACACCTAGCTCATCTCCACCAAAATCTTGACAAGTAGTTACCTAAGGCTATGATTCCGTTAAGTGAACATGGGGAGAAATTTTATCCATTTCGGGACGCAATCACATTGGTGGTGAGGCCACATTTGTTTCAACTGCATAAGTAAACACAGATAAAGGTTGTGTTGAATACTTGAATGCCAAGTAATAAAAATACTATTCAGCACAATTCTCGTCGGACGAAACAGTCGAGCTGGAAAAAACACACCATTAACCATTAAAAAATTGACATCTGAATGAATGAAAAATATAATTTCAATGTTACCTGCATGATAATGATAAATACAATAGTATACAAAATTATGTAACATAAAATTTATTTTTTGAAAGCATTTTTGATTGGTAAGTTATATGAGCATTTTGTATACTATTGTATTTGCGTGAAACACTATACTTTCCAAACTTAGGGAAGTAAAAGTAAAATAAAGAGAATGCTGAATATTGCCCTTGAGACATTATCTGTAATGATAGAGGAGTTTTCTTTTTCTCAGAGACAAAATGCCAAATTAAGGTTATTTGATCCAGTTAAAAAACTAAAACTTGCTAAATCTGTGTTAGTTCAACTAAAAGAGAATAACGATATTACTTTATACTCTACTGGATTAAATAGCTATGAGCTTATTTTTGGCATTTTTGATGCAATGAAAGGATAATTGGCTAAAAAGAAAATTGAAAAAGAAAAAGTCAAGCAGCCAATCGATCGATTGAAGTAAAGGTTTTTTATCGGCATTACAATATCAAATAATTAAATTACGGGATTCTAAGGATTTGATATGTGCTACTTTTGGAGAAGAAATGCAAGATTACCACGGTGGAGGATAAGTTATTAGCATATTTTTTGTCTCAGAATTCTGTATTAGTGTAGAAGCTTTTTATTTATCAACCGGATAAATGACCATAATAGGAACAAACCTTACAATTCCACTTCATGATATGTCTCTGGTTCAATCTGCAGCATACCCGGTTATCTCCAAACCCCCCTTTGATCTTGCATGTT
Source organism: Daphnia pulex (assembly GCF_021134715.1). Lineage (NCBI taxonomy): Eukaryota > Metazoa > Arthropoda > Branchiopoda > Diplostraca > Daphniidae > Daphnia > Daphnia pulex. The sequence goes on along the minus strand of NC_060026.1, from coordinate 8,675,558 downwards.
CAGAATAGATTCGAAGAAAAGTCCAGTCGTTATCAGATTCTCCCTAGCTCTTCTTTCTCCTCTTCTAAGAACCGACTATCATCTCTACCCAAATCTCCACTCAAAAAAGGCCTTCCCCATCCTGTTCATGTCTGTATCATGAAATGAATCAAATTTGTCACCAATCAACATTTTCAGAAATAAGAATTATGGGTTTTAACTTTCTGGAACGAATACTAGATTCCTCAATTTGAACATAACTCGGCCATTTTTACCACCTTCGAGAAAGAGCAAGAAGACAGTGACGGGAATGAAGAATCGGCTGAGTATACGACTGGGGCCAACATCACTGATCTTGGGTTGGAAAACGTAAATGACCAGTCTTCAGATTACGATTCTCCTTCTTCTTTATTCCCCACTAACAACTCCACTCGCAATGACCAACGATATACTTCCGTTGAACCTTCCCTTCCCAAACGATAAAGAAAATACCCAGTCATCTCCAAGATAATTAGCTTCGTATGGAGGTTACGTTGGTCCGTGACAATATTTAAAACTGTAAAAACCATAATGTGTGTCTCGTTAACTAGATTCACTTCATACCAATGTACTTTTGTCGGAGTCAAAGGCTGGGGTCCTCACATATCTAGATTGTGGAAATTCCCCAATTTCCCACGAGGGACGAGGGTAATAAATTCCCACTTTATTTTTCTCATTAAAAAGGCTTCTTTGTGCTTTTTTTGGTGTGTTGTGTTTATATTTGTAATTGTGTTTACTGTTAATTTATCCATGCCTTTCCCGGAACCACTTGTACCATAACTGGACCCTATCAGAAAAATATATGTTTTGGTCAAGCCATTGGGTTAGAAAGCTGCCACACCTGAACTCCCATCCAGTAAGGTGGTGGAAGTACCCACTCCAGAAGGTGGCGATCACTAAGTGTTTACTCTGTGTATTTACGTAGTGTGTTTACTCTGATTTGAAAAATCAGAACCAAACTGTGTTTTTGACACATCATTGAAGAATTGCAACCAGATAATACAATAATACCAACATTTTTAATATGTGGAATTTCTGGACGAATATTTCAAGACTGGGTTAAGGGAAGCTTGTGTAAGTTATTATTGCATTTCTTTAAATTACTGATTCAAGTGTTGTTTTTTGTTCTAGAATGCCATACCCTTAACCAGAAATTGCAAAATTACTCCCCTCCAAGACATTTACGATTTGGTCAGACAGCTGCTACCCATCAGATCCTTGGTAGTGATGAGCCATAAAGTCGATTCATCCACATTCCACCTTGATTAATGTTTACCTATAAACCACCTATAAAGAGGATGCAAAACGAAGGGATTGATTCGTGATTGCCTAAAATGGTAGAGATATTAAAATAACGTCATAGGGCATCCTTCAAATTTGTACTGAAAACCAACTTAATGTTCCTAGAATGTTTGGAGCTTATAATGGCTTCGCGTAAGTGACGGTGTAGTAATTCAACAGCCGAATCGATAAAGTCAACTTTCTTTCAAAGTAGAAATAATGGCATTGGTTAACACATTTCATCACGTTTTTTTTAACGAACAAATCTACCTTATGTTTAGATTTGATGGGCATTGTAAATAATTGGAAAACGGGTTCAGTGGCAGGAAATTTGAACAGGAGATCTCAATGGAGAAGATGTCCTCAATGGACAGACGTTTAACGGGGCGAGTTTGGAATTATTCTGATGAGAAATTGCTGTTACCAACCGTGTGTGTCGACACATTGAAGAATTGGAACAAGACAATTTTATAATACCAGCATTCTAATGTGGTAATTAAAAAGAGTTTTAAGACTATAACGCTGGGGGGGGGAGGTAAGTTTCCCATTTAAGTTTTTTATTGTTATAGAATGCCATTCCCCAAACCAGTCATGGCAACAATAAATCTCCCCGATACTTTTTGAAGACACATTCCGTCAATTTAAAATTAAAACATATATAGCCATTTGCCTGCTAAAGAAACTTTCAAGCATGATTGTATATATGCACAAGATGACACGCCGATAGTGATTCTGTAATTTTTTTCCTTGAGGCGTAAAAAAAGAGAAGAATGACAACCAAATCCAATCAAATCAAGAAATAAGCTTCACGAGATTGTGGTCACGTCTTTTCCTCATTATTGATGAATAAATGGTCAATAAATGAACTGGAAGGAGATGAAAGATAATGGGTGATGGTTAATGTCAATTCAAATAGATGAATGGTAAAATTAGTAATTTACTTGGAATTTTAATAATTTTACCACCATTCTTATCAGAACACGTTCCACTCTTAAATCAACAATCAGCATCAAGAAATCTAAACGTTTCAAAACCTCCGAGACAGTACGACTGAAATGCTGAAACCTGAAACTCATATTGGTTCAATCACTATCGTTTTTACGTTTTTCTGTTTCCTTGATTACTACTGGTTCCTCAACAACTTCTGATTCTGTGGCAGGCTCAGATACGGGAAAAGGTTCTTCCGGAAATGGTTCTTCGGCTACTGGTAGTTTTTTTGCGAAAGGTTCTTCAACCGCTTTTTTTAATTTTTTAACCACTGTTTTTTTTTTCGATGAAAGGTTCACTATTTCGTTCATTCACTCAAGGAAAAATGGAAAACCCTAACCAAAAAATTGAGGAACCGATCGATCCGGAAGAGAAACCACTCATCATATTATCCACCAAGACCGGGACAACCAATTCACCCTGTATGAAAGCCTGGATATGTTACACCGAAATCAAATTACAGGAATCAAATTAATTTAACTTTTTACTAAAAAAAAAAAATTATTAGAGACTTACTCCCCGGGATCGTAATCAACCAACTCCTCGCCGCAATCTTCGAAAACCGTTCCTACATTCATTAGTTTGACAACAGTGTTGTTACAAACCCTCACAGACCCTCCGTCAGCTTTCTCAAAGACGTATACGCTACCCCATATACCAACTCAACATTCCGGGCGTTACCATTGCGACTCTTTTTGTGGCGATTACAAAAGAAGTGCGCCTTTGGGAACCAGCAATCCGCACACTCCGGCCAGCCGTCACATGGGCAATATCACGTAGGTAATAATCGAATTACAAATGATCAATGGGTTTTAATCTTATGCGTTTATGTTGCAGCAACAAGTTCAGTCACAAGGACATTATGGATTTGGTTCTAGTACAGTTAAGTCTTCTTTTTCTTTGGCTTCACCACCGGCTTCTATTCCACTTTCCGGGGGAGTCAATCCATTACCTTCAATACTGCCCCATCCGTCACCTTTGGGCTCCATAAGTGACTTCGGCATTGCTAGCTCTCCACTTCCCAATCCGCTTCACGCTTCAAGTCCAGCCGGTATGCTGCCCACTCCTTCACCCAATCTCGGCGGCATGGGTGGTAGTTGTCACAATATCGAGAGCAGCCCATTCCCACAACAAAGTTTAGCTTCTCCAGGTCCTAATAATTGGCGCGGATGGCATCGAATGCGGTGCCCTTAACCCGCCTGACCGGGAGGTCCTCCGTCTGCAGCTGTCAGTCATCGTTCGTTTCACGTGTCCTACCGCAACGCTCCTGGGATAGAGCTGTCCCAACAATCTTGACTTACGAAGTTTTCGACGTCTTCTGCACTCCCAAAATATATATCATTTAAGATTCACAAGATTGCCCGTCACCGCTTCCTATTACCGAGCCCGGAGTCATAGTTTTCCAGTAATTTCATTTTATTATCCTGTTGTTTGTTTTTCGGAATTTTATTTTCACGTAGCCCTTTCGTTTTTATTGCATCCAGGTGTGAATCGCTACATGGCCGCGTAACAGTCACCCCCATGCACATGCAAAACTTGATACTAAGGTGAGCCCTAGTGGGCCCGAGTACCGCGAGCAGTGGACGCTCGAGGAACTGAAGGTGCTTGAACGCTCCTTTGAAGTCCGTGTCATGACCATCCCGTTCAAGCCGATGTGGCGATCCACGCGTTTTGTCGCTTGCTGACTGCTTCTCATCACATCCTTCACGATCCGGTTCAACTGATGAATCTTGAGCAAGCCCAACGCTTTCGGCCAGCAGACCTTCAAATGGAGTGTTCAATTTTGCCTGACTGTCCCTCCTTCAGCCCCTTCCATCGTGCCCCCTCTGTTTTTACAGCTTGTAACAAAATGCTCTTTTTCCTCTACATCAGGTAAGCTGAAGAGGCGGATTAACTAATTGAATGAGAATTGTGTGATTGATCTGTCTTGTTTTTTCTTTGTAAATTTAGACACCTTGGGATGTTACCAAAAGAAGAAGGGGCTTCATTAGTGCTGCCTCTTGTCTACGACTCCATCAATATACCAAAACACCAATATACGATTACATCGCTTTCTTCGCAGTCGATTCACTTCGACAACTTGCAATGAAATTCATTAAAAGGGAGAACTTGCGAATTTTCGATTCCAAAAAGATTTTCTCAGGCCATTCGAGCACATGCTGAAACGTAAACGATCAACCACAATTCGCGACATGGTGGTTCGTTGTTTCACCCAAATGGTCCATAGCCAATCAGATAATATAAAATCAGGATGGAAGAACATATTTTTTGTCTTTTAAAATAATTAAATCATAGAAATGTTCCTATTTTAAAAATAAATTCACACTCTTTTTTTTCTAAATCTCACAGCCGCATCCATCAACGACAAAAGTAATTGTGGAGCTGGCTTTTCAAACGGTAAATAAAATTGTAACACAACTTTACGTGACTAAAATGGTGGCAATGATCGATAGTTTCCAGGTAGTTATACTATCATAATCATGCTATTGGAAAGTCTGTATCAATCTTGGATCGACGATAGGATTGCGTCAAGTGCCTAAGCGAGTTCGCCTGCAATCCACTTTTCCCAGATACCAATCCGCTATTCGCTTGGTAAGACTGTGTGGTCGGCATGTTGCCGAACAACCAGCTCTGTTTCACGATGGGGGTAAATGAAAAAAATTCACTGAAAGTTGACTTGATAACATATTAAAACTATTTTTGTGTTTTTTTAAAGATGCCCAAATGGCAGATGATATGGTCAACAGCCAATTAACTTAAGCTGTGACCAACTTGGGATTAATTCCCGAGGAAGAAAGCCTATGAGTCCGCGGTTGGTTTCCCATTCTGTTTGAGTTAAGCTGCATCATCGGATGTTGCAAACTAGACGTAAGTACTCGCACTCTAACTATTCTCTTCGAAATGGCTAAACAATACGGCCCGATGTTCCGGTCACATTGATGGAAGGATTTTTTTAAAGTTATCTTTCGAATCTTCAACCAATCGAAATTGCCAGATCAGTTGTCTGAAAAATCCGACTGACTTACAACTGCATGAAATCACGCCCTTTACGCCATGGTCGATGTTATCACGCAATATTTTGATTTGAACGCTTCATTGCTTATTGATGATTTTATCGCTCAGCTATTGTGGTAAGCTTTTAATAACGTAAGCTCATAGTAACTTTTATAGAATGCAAATTTAATTTTTGATGCAGGACGGTGCGTGACCCAGGAAAATGAGCAACTAGCGCGCTCAGTTTCAATTGCTTGGAAAACCTGGTGATAAGTAACGGACCTAAACTGAGTTATGCTTCTTGGCTACGAATCGGCGGTTGTATTGATGACATTCCATTTAACATTACCTGATGCACTATTTACGTGGAGCCCTCACGAGAAAAATCGACATGCTAAGGATCTAAGAGTTATTGATATGTTGGTTGTTAAGGCCGAATGGAACTATGAAGCGGTGGAAGCAAAAATGCCTAATTTATAAACTACTTTAGGACACCCATCAATCTAAAACCCAATGATTTCTTGTCTAAATTTATTGCTGGCAGTATTTGAGTTTCCAAAACATCTGTATAGCCATCTGTGAGGTGGAGTTAGTGTATAGATAATAATAAAAGAACATCAATGTTGAAGAAAGAGAATGTTCATGTTTTACTTTTTTAGTATTAGATTCACAATATTTGCTGGCATTTATCACTACACCACCATGTAAAATTTTTCCTGACAACATAGTGACTGAACTTCAGATAATGGAGAAACCTGAAATGATCTAAAATGTACATGTTAATGATATAAAAAACAATTTTAACTAATTCTTTACCTTTCTCCTGGTTTTGTCTTCTCCAATATGATTGATCAGCAAAAGAAATTAAAAGAAAGGCATTGAATGGTCTGCCGAATGCAGGTTAGAAAATATCGGAAAATATGTTTGGAAAACGCCAGAAGTATATGGGTGGCTCAAACCAGTAAACCACACGAGAGAAAACAAGGAAGCAGACGGATCAGTTGGAGAAGGCGGAGACTTCTCTGGATGTACACACTGCATATAAAAACGTGCGTATAAATACATTTTTTTTGTATTGGTATCAGTTTTCAACTTTCATTGCAAAGCTTCTTCTTAGCTTCGAAATTCATCTAGCGTAAAAAGAAACATACAGATATCAAATGCTTTTTTTTCATCAGCATGAAACACGGCATTCCCAAGATAATAAGTTTTTTTATATAAGTATGTTTATCAGGTTCAGCTGGGCACTTCTTTATTTTATGCAGTTAGCCTAGTAATTTTTTGTAATTCTTTTGAATTTTTTTTGCGCACAGTTTTTCTCTATGATCTTACCGATACTGTTAGCTTTAACATTGATTAGCTTTGATGGAATCTTATCTACAGCAAGCGACGAAATTATTGAACCAAAAATGGATCACTCCATCAAGAAAAATCAATCAGAGGGGCGTGATCATAATGGCAGTTACCAAGGCGGATACAATGAATATCTTCGACATCCGTTGAAATCACATGGCAAGCATAAGAGACCCAGACCAAATTACGGAGTCCCTAAATCACAACACGGGCCACCCAAGGGACAATACGGTGCATACAAGCCAAACAATAAGGCTCCACCATTTCCGGGTTATAGCCAATCAGCTTACAACCCACCTTCGTACAGTTCTTATTCGGATTACAGTCCTCCAGAATACAGTCACCCAGATTATAGTTCATCTGAATATAGTTCTGCCTCTTACAGTCCTCACTCTTACAGTTCCCCAGTCTACAATCCTCCAGCACCTTATTCTCCCCCATACGCTACAAGCTATGATCCCACAGCTTAGTCGCCTTCCATTTATCCTGAAACACCGTCGGCTTATTACAACAAACCTACTTATCCTCCCCAAAATTCAGATCCTGCATATCCCTACAAAAACAGTGCAGATACAGATAAAGGTGGCTATAAGGGAGTCTCTTATAACGACAACAATAATGGATTCGCAGATTTCGATGATTTCTTTAAGCAAACCCAGAAGTTTAAACAATTTTAATTTAGATCTTTATTTTTTTTTTAAATTGACTCAATAAGAAAGTTACGGAATTATATTATCCCATTCAATTGTTATTTGTTTATCATACTACGGTTTCAGTTTTGCTTTACACCCCAGTTGATGAATGACGCTTATTGTGTTGTTGATAGAATAAAAAAAATGTTCTAAATTATATGTTGGTTAGCCTTTACCATTCTACAAGCACGCATATTGTACAAAGGATAAGTATAATTTTTTTTGAAACAGAACAATAAAAATCCATTATTTTCAACCACGTCAAGAGTTACCGAATTGCAGGATACCTGCATGTTGTCTCAATCCCAGTTTTTTCTGGTTACGCTGACTGCTGTATCCTAAAAAGCTCATCACTATTATTCACTTGAATATCAAATTGAGTAGATTATGTTTTGTAGCGTAGCAATTTCATGATTACAGAACTGACTATTTATTTTAAATTATTAATCATTTGCATACATCTTAGACTTCATTGATCTAAAAAAGAACTATCTTTTAATGACATATGGATTTCAATTGCATCAAAGCTTTATCTTTATTTCAATTTTCAAAGACCATAACATTTTTAGGATCTTGTGGAAAGCTGGTAACATCTTTCTCTTTGTTACGTTATGGAACAAAGTAACTACCCCTCATTGAAATTTCGGATAATTTTTTAATTTATATTTTGTAATATTTTGAAAACTTGAAACTTGAAAACCCGAACACAGTAAAGATCAAATTTCAAAATGAATTTAGAGGGGTAACATTTTGGCGAAGTCAATTCCAGGGATGTTGTTGCAGGAAACACGTTTGTTGCGTAATCTGAGAAAGTATATCCAATCCATACGGAGTTTCCAATAAAAGTCGAGGTAATTTATAAAAAAATTTAAAAAATAGATTCTTGATAGCATAGTAGCCTAACTTGAATACGTACTCATCTGGAGTGCGGAAGGCTTTCGGTTGAATTTACTTGATAGTGCCGTCGCCATTACTGCAAATTATGCGTGCCATTGACATTTTTTGAATCTAGGCAAGTTGATCTATATAAATGTAACGTTAAATAATTACATGTAGGTTAAATGAAATAGACTTTTTGCATCTCATGGAATAATAATTAGGATCAATGTATAGAAGACTTTTATATGTTTATACTTGAAGTGAAACCGGTAGGTTGATCGATGTTGTTGGTGTAAAAAAAACGATCTGTTCGCCAAATTTTAAGAATTGTATCGCAAAGACGTAAGACTTTGTACAAGTTTCAACTGAAAAGCCGAGGGGTATAGTCGAATGTTGAGACCTTAGTAGATTTTATCGACGTTTAAATTTGGCTCTTGATTCTTAAAGAAGATTCTGAAGTAATGCAAGTTACAAATTTTTGAATTATTGTCTAGTAATTTCATAAAAAACTGTCAATTTATGTTCAGAGTAGAGGAAAAATGTCAACCCAGTACTCAAGAACGTTACTCAAGAACTCAAAAAGACGCCAAGATATTCTCAGGATTTACGAGCGTGGCAAACCCACAAGTTCCCTCTTATCAAATTGCAAGGTTTTTTTATTTTTTTTATTTAAATTTATATGGTTCTCGAATGAAGTTTTGCTTGTCATTCTTTTACAGATTATCGTATGGAACTTGGCCAATTGATCCTTAAAGTTGAAGATTTGCTTGGTTGCAAGAAAAACTGCTGTTTCCCCAGTGAAATTTTTTCATAATTGGAAAGTAGACATAGCAGGACACAACATATCCAAGTGTGTATTGACAAACTTTCTTCATTTCCACAGATGCCTTCGAGAAGGATCTAGCCTACGAGAAGAATCTGACTAAGCAAACTTAATCTGCCCTCAAAGCCACAGCTAGTTGTACCTTGTAAAGGTAAAGAACTCGCTTTCTTGTTTTGTTTGTTGGAAAGTTGGAAAGTAATTGTTTTTTAATTTGAGAAGGATCTAGCCTACGAGAAGAATCTGACTAAGTAAACTTGATCTGCCCTCAAAGCCACAGCTAGTTGTACCTTGCAAAGGTAAAGAGCTCGCTTTCTTGTTTTGTTTGTTGGAAAGTAATTGTTTTTTAATTGGAAAGTAGACATAGCGGGATTTTTCATCGGCCCGTCTTGACACCTATCGCACATCCCGAAATTAGTCTTCATCTGGCGAAGGTCTGGCTTCATTGGTAATCGCCACATAATGGAACGGTTTTGTATCGAAATAATTTTTGTCATGCAAAAACTAGAGCACAACCACATCGTGCGGGCCAAAAAAAGCGGCTATTCACGGCATCCCTTCACACTGCAAAGCGCCGCTAAGGGACCGTCATTTGCCGGTCCCCGTTGATTAGAAAAGACTGAGCAAACCGGTTGACTCCCATGCTGACGTAGAGAGAATTGGGCATCACCGTGCTGAGAACGATAGCATAAGAAACAAAACTCGAAAAGGAGATGACGGTTGATCCGGCAGCCGGTGACTTGACCGGAATCAGCGGATCTCACGGCAAGGAGAAGCGGAAGTATTGGCCTGTCACCGACTCCCACACTCCGCATGCAATTGTGCAGAATAGGGACACCGAGAGTAAGGAACATACAATCTACAAAAAAGAGAAAAAAAAAGTTAATCGTGTAAATTGCTGGACTGTTAATAGTGCCAATTATTGGCCGGCCACAATTAAAGTAAAATTCGATTTTACCCCAACGACGAGGAAATTTATCAAATGATCAATCGAAGTCCGTTTGAACTTCGTCTCGCCGGCATTCTGCATCAACTTAGTGTCCCGTCCGGCGAAGATTATGACGCCGTAGCATCACTGAGTGTTACGTAGGACGTATATTTGTTGCCGTTCCACAGCAAACATCAACAGCCACATCAGCAAACATGATTACCGGAAAACGAACAGAGACTAGACCGCGTTTACCTGTCCAACTGAACCGTTTCAATATATAGAGACCGACGGGCTCGGACGTGGTCAAGAGTAGAAGGTCGGCGGCAATAAACTGGTCATTCTTCATTCGGATGATGTCACCCACCTGGACTGAGTGCCAGGGCTATTCCACCAACTTGACGTTACGCAGGACGAGCGACTTTCTATTGTTGAATTCAGAGTCGCTTACAGATCTTTGCTAAACACGCAAAAACAAGAAAAACAAAAATTATTATTTTTTTTTTTAAATGAGGTGAGAAAGCGAAGAAATGAAATGGAAACGAAAATACTTACGTAATCTTCATAAGCATCTTTGATGGCCGAAAGGAGCAGGACACAAATTAAAGGTGCGTCAGTGGTGACAGGTGGTAACAACGAAACAACGCGAATGAATTGTATAGCCAGAACGAACAGGAAATAAAAATTCGCTAGCCGATGGAACTGCTGCCACAAATTCAGGGGCACAAACGACAGCAGCGTGTAGGACGTCTGAATGTAATTATTCTGTAAAGCGAAATGACGGATTATTACTTGGATATATTAAATCACATCAGCAAAACTTACTGAATAATTAAATTTCTTATTGTATTCAGCGTTGTTGGCCCGTACGCATCGCTCGGTTTCTGATCAATCAAACAAGAAAAAAAAAGAATAAATTAGTTTTTAAAATACATAACACAAGTTCCCCTTAGCATCACAGCCGACAAAGTAAATGACAAAGAATTATCTTACGAAGCAACAACATAACAAAATACCAACGACGATAACAAACAGCTTAGAAGGACTCGCTTAACTTTTTGCCAACAGCAACCAGACTGATTGGAACAGATTTTTCAAGATCGTGTCCAATAACCCATTCCGCTACGTTCTACAAGTCAATTCTCAAAGGAAAAATCGCAAGCGTCTCAATCTGAGACAGTGTCTCCTATCTTTTTTAAAATAACGCCTCTTTTAAAGAAATTTGGCGGAAAATCTATCGGCGTAAACAATAAAAATTTAGCGCCAAGCTAGTAGACTTTATGCCAAATTTCATTAAAAGAGGTGTTATTTTAAAAAAAGATACCATCTTTTTAAAAAGATAGGAGACACTGATCTGAGATATTGTCCAGATCTCCAAAAACAGAAACGACAGACAAGACGACGACGAAGAAGTAGAAAAGAACCACAACAACATTCAGATCCGTGCGAATGGCGAGAAAGAAAAAAAACACCCAAAATATCAGGCAAAACGTCATTTTCTTTGGCGCCCAAAAACAATCGCCGGGTTTTGCACGCTGCGGCCACAGCCGCGCTTCTCAACGAACTTGGCTTGGCCGGTTGTTTGGGAGCCGAAATGACTTTGAGAATTGCAAATTTGAAAATGCTCCGAAAACAACAATAATCCCAAAACGAACGAAATTCTTGAGAAGTTGATTGGGGAGTTTAAGCAGTGAAATATCTCCAGAGAAAAGTGTATGCTAGGTACCTCGGGTCTTGTTGCTCTTTTGGCACGTCCGCGTGGTGCATTGAAGCTGGTCGTTTGTTTTCCCACTGGTTTCTTCTTGCCCAGAGTTCTTTCTTGAGTCGTGCCAAGTTTCTGGAAAAGATACGATCAATAAAGAGTTAAGAAATGATATCAGCAAGAAAACAAAATAACATTTGCAGTATATGTTAGAGGGACATCCATGAAAGGGAAAGAAAAAGTGGACAAAAAGAAAAAAAACATACAAGTCATTGCCATAAATGATCATTTGGGATCATCCGGCAAATAACCTTGACACTCAAATTATTCGTCGCCACGTCAACGGAGAATCGTGACATGGCAAACACGTCAGGTATTTTCCTTCCGATATACGTGGTTTTCCGTGTGAAATAACTCCGTGTTCACAATGGCAAGACAATTCAATTTTTCTATTTGAAAAACCAACCAATTCCACCAAAAATTGCTGGCCCCCGTAAAGTTTTTGTCAGGAAAATGCTGTTTGTGTTGGGACCCATGATAACAAGACTACAATGGAAATCAAACTCGTGAACACAATGGCTAGACAAGTCAATCTTGCTATTTGAAAAACCAACCCATTCCACCAAAATCTCTAGCCCCCGTAAAGTTTTTGTCAGCAGAATGCTGTTTGTGGTACCCATGATAACAAGACTACAATGGATCAAACATGTGTTGTGTTCAGAATGGCCAGACAATTCAATTGTTGATCAGTGTTGAATTTACTTAACAAAGGTAAAGGAAAATCCACAGTTGGAATGGTAAAAATAATCTGATTGTGGCTCACAAGAATGCTGGTATTTTGAAACTAACAAACAGAAAACAACAAAAATTTAGCAGTTTCTAAAAAGGACCAAGATGAAATTTTCAATGATTCAAAAGAAAAATTTCACATCTTCAAGAAATATTGAGTAACTAAGTTATCATTTATTACTTGAAAGTCCCGTTTTAAATTAACCTAATTTCTATATGTTTGAAATGATATCAAATGTGACGGTAGCAGGCATTGAAGATGTCTTTGAAACTTTTGTCGACAAAGCAGCAAAACAGATGGCTGCTAAAGTCTTGGATTATGTTGATAATCACCCAGATTATTATTATTATCGTTGAAGCGATTCTGGGTGTTGGTATGTTTGTTTTAGCAAAGATTTATGGATGGCCTCTCTTCAAGAAATTTACTCGCTTGATGTGTGGCTGGCCACAACCAAATTATGGCTCTGTAAAACAATAAGTTTGGAAATGTAAACAGAAATATACATGCGATTTGGAGTGGAAAATATCAACCCTCTTGCGAAATAAATGCCAACAATTCACCTATATGCTGCCAATTCCTTTCCTTTTTCATCAGGGAATTTTTTGTAACGAAAAAAGACCATTCCAAACATATTTGAAATGCTACCTCCTAATACAGAAATGAGTTAGTCAGACAGATTTTTAATTAACAGCACATTTTAAAATAACTATACCAGGTGCAAATATTCCATCAACATATTCCCACCCAATGAAACCTCTTAGGTGAGCTAAGACAGTATACTCAACCATCATGAATGATACTACTTCAAATAGACGATCATTCGAGTTCTATTGATTCATCAGATATTTATGGTTACACACCACCTATAACTAATTATCTTTCAAATCGATATTTCTAAAAACATGTTGGTTATTTTCAACAAATTTCGTCACTTGTAATTGTTATATAATTGCGATAAAATTTATTTATTTCCATAAGATGATCAGTCTAGTGCTCAAAATGATCTTGAAAACAACGTTGAATCTTTTCCTTGTGCCTCTTTCGAGAGATTTATTGGTCAGCTCAAGCTAAGCATATGTTATTAAAAGTTAAATTTTTCAAAATTCTTGTTAAATGGTTTACTGTTACTAATTTTTCATTGATTGCTTCTTTTTAATATGTGGACTGTTTCGATCAAACGAACAACCAGATAACCACAGTAACTGGAGTCTGAACTACCATATTCATCTGTTCGAGAGAGAGAAAAAAAATGAATAACTGGAAGTAAAATATAAAAACATCTGCGGCTGTTACGTATAATAGACGAGTGTGGTGTGTGAACACAGGCGAGACTTTTCAGAGCCAATTGTCGGAAATGTTGAGTCTTTCCTGGCAACTTTCTACTATGTTTCATAGATGGCAGGCAATTTGCGATTTTTTTTTCAAGAATGCTACCTTTCTATTGAAATTTTGAGCTTTTTAGCCCAGTAACTGCAACTTAATCAAATAAAAGTTTCAATTCAAACGAAGTTGAAAAAGTTAATTGAAATAGTTTTCATGCGATCAATTTGCAAAGAAGTCGTCATTAGCCCTTTCTTTCTTTCTTTTCCTTGTGTCGTGATAGGATTCAAAACATGAATGACCATCTACATCAATTGTTTGGATGTAGATGGTATCTCTGGTATCTTGGTAAATAGATATTATGATGTCTTACTTACTTTGAGGTCGAAGAGAATCTGAACCCATAACCAGCTATTGGAAGAACACGGATTTACTCACTGATTGGAGTGGTACAGGTAGTTGTGTAGACACTTAATGTAGACGTAGTTAAGGTAGGATAGAGAGCTAGAAACCAAATTTGAGGGGCTCTTTATAGGCCTGTCACTGTCACCAGTCAGTGATTAACAATGGAGAAAAGGTGGGAAGATAAAACGTTAAAGGAATCTAGACCAGCCGGAAATCTTAATTTTGACTCAACAGCATCCTTTGTGTCACTTACTGCGCCACCTATAATACAAAGGCATGTTCGTTATTGATGATTCCAACATTAACTACTTACAGTTAAATTCCGGTTGGTAAGTGAATAGTCAAGTGCATTGGTGGGACAGAACTGGAAGTATGCGGAAGAGAAAACTTCGATGAAGTCTCTTTAGTGGATGGAAAGGAAGTAAAAGAAACCTTTGAAGATGTCTTGTATGTCCCTGAATTGAAGGGGAACATTTTCTCGTTTGGCATGATTACTAAGGCTATCTCGAAGTTCATTTCAAAATTACTAAGGTAATAACATATAAAGATTTTAAAGGTAATAACGTTTATGCCTCGTCGTCTGTGTCTATACCACTGCTGCACCAAAGATTTGGATTGGAAGTCAATTACAGAGACTTAAGCAAACCGTTACAAATTCAGGCTGTGGAAGGTATGGAAATTGATCCGGCTCTCATTGGCCCTACTGATTCCTGCGATGGATGCATCTATGGCAAAATGTATCGGCTTTCTTTTCCAATTGAAGGAAGGGAAAGGCTGTAAATTTTGGTGATATTGTCTATGGTGATGCGGGCATGGTCAGTGTACCATGGAGGAAGCTCATTCTACAATGTTAAGGAAAACAATACTCCAAACACGAGAAAATCTATCCAAAAGCTCTGGGAAGAGTTTCTTTGTGGCACGTTCTGAATCAGGAATCGCATTGTTTCGGCTAACAACGAAATTACTTCGTTTTAAAAATTCTTGGCAAAAAACCGTTCGTTGTCATCTAAGAGTTCTGGGAAGTGAAGCTAAGACGTTGATTGCCCAAGAAATCCGCCCTTAGATTTACCTCACGTGCACTCTTGGTTGGTTGGTTGGATACCCTGACAGTGTCAAGGTTTGGTTCATTTTTTTATCTAGTCAAAGGAAAGTTGTCGTTTCGCTGATGTTGTCTTCAATGAGATGAGTCAAACACAACCCGTGTGAACCACTAAGTGTGCTGATCAGTGAGGTTGCTTTGTTTCAACAGCGTAAAGGAGAAGTAGTGCATCAAGTGGTTGACCTTGAAGACATTGAAGGAGCTGAATTTTGTCATGAAGGTGGTCCTGAAGCTTCCCAGGAAATTTCTAATGAAGATGATGTTAAAACTGATCGTGGAAACACATTTGAACCGTGTCAACCCGATATATACAACGAAAAAACTGATCAAAGTGGGTGTGGAGGTCCAGCAGATGTCTTGACCGTAGTTGCTTATCCATACAACTACAGGTGCTCTGGGAGAGTGATCATGTACACCAAGAAGGCAATTTATTACCGAGTTGTAGTCGTTTGGGCATCTAGCGGAATCTGAATTTGATGTTTACGAGCCTCAGAGATACAAGGAGGGACTTTGATTTAAGTATGTTCACTTCTGGATGCCAGGCTTCAAGGAAGAGTTTCATGCACAAAGTGAGAGAGCATTCAGGCACAAAGAGTTTCAGTACAAAGTCACGGGTCTTGGTACGACTATCTGAAGTTCCACCTGGGACGAAATCAATTTCACACAAATGGATTGAGAAAATAAAACTAGGTTAAGGCGATGTTCTGGCAAGATTCAAAGGCCGTCTGACAACTGTTGGATGCAGCCAAAGACCAGGGGTCGATTATGGAAAGACGTTTTCACAGGTAACTCGACTGGAGCCATTTCACATTTTCTTGTCGAACGTTGCAACTAAAAATTTGGAGGTGGTCAAGATCGATATCAAGACTGCTTTCCTTACCACTGATCTCGACTAATCTACATGACTCAACCTGAAGGGTTTATGGAACCAGGGAGAGAAGATAACCTTTGCCTGATGCTGAAAGCAATTTATGGAACCAATCAGGCACCCTTTCTCATTTGTGAGAAGCTGAAGAAACCAATTCAGGAAGTTGGGTTCAAACAACTTACAGTGGATGCCTGTGTCTACACTCGAGTGAATGGTAATGAACTTTAGATTTTTGCCACTATGTAGACGACTGCTTGTTCGCAACGAATCGCAAACAAACTATTCAGCCTATCATTCACTTCATAGCCGCTGAGTTTGAAATCCATTGCGCAGACGGTATCGTCAAAAATCTTGGATGGAAATCAGTCATCTTTCCTTCTGATAACTCTTGCCAGAACGAAATTTGTACATATTGAAATTACGACAGACAGGTGCACAGCGCAAATGTTCATAGGGCAAAATGTCGAAAATGTCGTCGAAACAGACATGCAGTCCAGGATTGACTGGAGATCTGTGAGATCAGAGATCAGCAGATCAGAGCAGTTTAGAACAAGACTAATAGAAGAAAATAGAGCCGCGCACATCAGGCGAACTATCAAGGAGACTAATCACAACAAGATAGTCGGTGAATTAACGATTCTACCACCCAAATCAGATAGACAAAAACGATGGTGAGCTTTGGGGTGTGAGGCTATTACGTTTTAATATTCAGCTGTTGGCCAAGTAACTGGTTGATCAAAGACTAGAAGTTGCAGCTCAATCTTTTAAAGAGAATATAAAAATTTATGACAATATGCGGCTAACTGTCGTCTCCCTATTACAACTGAGGCTGTTGTACCACATGTTTCTTCATCACCAAAAACTTAAGTCTCTAAAATCGTCTTTGAACCCTCATAGAAGCTACTTGACTAACAAACTTTCCGAAGAAGGTCGTCAAGATGTTGTTGTGTCCAACATGGAAAATGGACACAAGTTCGTCACTCGACTGACAAAAGAGTCAAAAATTAATCGGAATCTACGTAAAGCCCTTGATTTGGTAGCTCAACATCCCTTTCCAAGTTCTCTCGAAGTTGGCGCCCCTTGTATCGTTGCGTGTCCAGCCGACACATTTTTCTACCAATGCCTGATCACTGCAATGGATGATTTGCATCTGCCAGTAAACCCATTCATCCACACAGTCTACTTCGTTAACAAACTCAGCCTTGCCTTCATTTAAGACATCTCCAACCAACTGTTTGCCTTTCAAACACTTGCTTACTAGATCTCTGGCTTGCGTCGAAGAAGTATCAGGACTTAGCGGACTCAACGATATCTTTTCATCTTTGGTGAAATCTGCTGAAGGGGGATAAAAGAAATGCAATGGCAGTGGGAAATGGCGTTAAAGTCCCTACAACCCCCATCTCAGAAAAACAAAACAAAATGAAAACAGCAATACAAATAGGAACTAGAAACGAATAATGAGCAATTAGCTATGCAGTTACTGTAAAAGTAACTAGCGCATCAGAATATCTCTCTTAAAGAATTTCTTTGCCGATTCCATAAATAAAGAGGGATTCCACCGCAAACATTATTGTCCCTATTTGAATATAGTTTCCTTTAGTTTGGCAAGAGGATGTTGTTTTCAAAAACGTTAATTACCTTTCTATTTCAATTCTCTATCCGGCAATCCAGCTGTTGCAAAAGCATTGCCCTTCTTTCCCCTTTTACGTCAGCGGAGAAAATGTCGTCAGAGTTGTTAGCGGGATAAGCGTATACGGATACGAATGAACAATTACACGATTTCAAGAAGATTATTGGCTTTTTCTCTGGAAAGAAGGCACCATTTAACTCCTGTAAACATTTTAAAAATTTAATGTTGAGATTTCAATGCTAAATCGCTTTGGGTTTAATATAAGTACATATACGTTACATAGAGTAACAAAATATAATGTAGAATTTTTCGGAGTCTCAGGTAGACTCCGCCGAAGCACTGAAGAATAACTGTGCCCCAAAGGCACATACTGGATGTCATTTTCCAGATTTTTTAGATATGTGTTTATCACATTCTCTGTCGCGAAACGATATTTCAGGCAATCTTTCCGTTAGGAACTTGCTATCGATATTTCAAAATCTGCATACAAACCTAGTCACAATGATTTCTTTTGTGGTAGTAGTCATTATTCTTCAAGGGATTAGTGATCCCTTTGTGCATACATATTTCTTTTCTGTCCACCAACCTATTTTATTACTCTATCCCCGCTCTGCCCTTTAAACATGAGTTTCTATTGTTCTTCCTATTCTTGGATTGTATCAATTTTAAATTGTTCTGAAACTACTTTCATGAAATCCTCCATAATAAAAAAGCAAAATCTGATTAAACTAAAGTAAGTGTAAAAAAAATTAAGTATGTTTTTCTTGTCTAAAAGTTAGTTCAGACGATTGCGAGATGCAATGGGGCGAGGTTTAGGCCTAGTGTCTAAACGTGTTTTTGTGTGAGGAAAAAAATATATTTCAGGACTTGGTGCATATATTCTAGTGGTGCTCGTTCCAAAATTGGAAAATTTGTTGCTGTTGCTTGGTTAAAGTCTTCGCAAAACACTGTCACTACAGTGCCCAATGCCTACCACAAAAACTACTTCAAGATGAACTAACGAGGAATCAAACAGAAAAGAGAGAAAGTGAAGGTACTTGGATATTTAAAGCGCAGAACATGTGACCTACCACCAGAAATAGTCTTCTACCGGCTACATCGAAGCGTTTCTCCACGGCCACACATATTCACATACTTACTCCGTCTTTCCACATATACAAGTTATTGTGGTTTCACAGCTTTTTATATGCTTTCTACAATCTATAATTTTATCTTCTGAGCTACTAAGCTAGTTGTACTCATTTGCAGTGCTAACGCTCATGGTGAAACAAAATTTGCACCAAAGTACAGCCAACCCCCACTACGGTGCGCATTGAGAAGTCGCACGACTTTTACCCTTATGCTCTGCAGAACCGTAGAGGGCGTCAAAATTCAGCTTAAGCTTTGTTTATGCGGCGTTGCCTATCAGAAGAAATCGTTACTTGCTCAGTTTTACCTTATTCCCAGTATGACATTTAACGAACTGCTAGTGTTGTTTACCAGTTGTTTAGATTTGAAAAAGGAAGAAATAGCGACACGAAACAGTTTTTTTGCTAAATCATACATACTTGCACATTGTCTAAACAGCAATTGCGACAAATTAATAACAAACGCAAGACAGAAAATGTTAAAAGCAAACTTCAGTATATTAGGCAACGTCACATAAGCAAAGCCTAAGCAAATTTTTTAACGCTCTCCTAGACTGTAGACAGTTGATCTTCACCCGTCCTTCGCAAAGGCTAAGTACGATAATTGGGGCAACATTCAAGTATTGAAGAAAAATATATTTCCAAACTCTGACAATTGTCGTTTACATTTACAAATTGAAGTACACATGTGGTTGTTAAACATCTAGAATAAAGTGACGAGCAAATTTCTTTTTAGCACGTGAAAACATTCTGACTTCACAATCATTTGATAGAAAATAGTCCACTAAAATATTACGTGTAGTTTATCTGGTTATTTTACATGTATTACTACATAGCAAAATCAAATAAAATTAGTAAATAAAGCCACATGTTCATGTGCTATGTAGAAATGTATATAACGAAAAATTGATTGTTCAACCAGTTATTTTCTGATATTTTAAAGGGATCCACGGATAACTGTGAAATTTTTAGCTGTGTTATTTGGCCATTACTCTTCAAATATTATGTAAATAACACCACTGCGTGGCCTGCTTTCCAGATTTAATAAGGGATTTTATAAATTTGTATTATTGGTGTCGTTTGAGTTTGATTTCCATTGTCGTGTCAGCAAACCTCTATATCTGACACCCGTATACGTTTAATTAGTAAATCAACTGCGTATAAGAGAAGACCAATGTAGCCCACAACGATAAAAATGATGCCGGGGAAACGATTCTTGCCACCCATGAATGACGTCGTTGAAATGATAAAACTCTTCTTGCCACCCAACGAATCAAAAGGTTAATGTTTTGCAGAAAACGAAGTCATTAAAAATAGCGGGAACTAATCAGCCCTGAAATGGCGATCTTACTATCTTCAAAGTCTAATCGAGTTTTGACATTATTGTGCTTACTGTATTCCACGTAAAGAGTATAATTTCCGGCATTCTGTCCACATTTTTAGCCTTCGGTAGTACGGCTTAGGCATTGGTTCAACTAGCAGAAGTTTGGGAGAGCAGCAGTCGTCAGCCAAACAATCAAATCTTCGTTTTTCATACCATTGTTATCAGGATTGCTAGGGTCGCAGTCCCAAACGTTCCTTCGCCAGTTTTTTTATTTTACATAATCCTTAAATAAATGGGTGAAAACTATTTTGAAGATATCAAATATCGCCACACTTTAAACTGAATGTTACCTTCACTGAGGTTGGTCTGGCTGTTCGGTGGGTTCCTAAATTTCTTTTTCTCAGATGAGGAAGCATGCCACAACGGTAGAATGGGGTCTATTCTACCGTTGTTGTAATAAAGTGTCTCGACGGCATACATTTTTTGAAGTTTTCTAAACAACGAAAGAGTTATGAAGCTTTAAAATAGATTCTATCGTGCTAAACAATAAACAAACTTATAAAATCCCACAGGGTTTTTTCCAAAACTGATTTCATTTAAAGATAAGTGTCAAACTCATTAAGTAAAGATTGAAATGTGATCAACATTGCAATGTTTAAATCTAGATGTCTATAGTTTTACATTTTTGACTATAATTGTTGCAAAATTTTTTTATCCCTGATTTTCCATTTCCATTAATTGTTCTTCAGTACTATCTGGTATTCCACATCAATATTACGTTACCTGTTCTGGTAAGTCAATTAAACTAAAGTAAAGTAGCTGTAAAGTACAAAACAAAAAAATCCGTAATACTTTGTATGTATGTATGTATGTGTATGTATGTATGTATGTAAAATTTATTTATATAGCGCACTTATCATGCAAGCATGCTACAAATGACGCTGAAGTACAATCGTCGGTTTCTGGAACAACAAATTTCATTGGGAAAAAGCGATACTGAGGAGGTGGGTCTTAAGTTTCGATTTGAAAGAGCAGAGTGTTGTCGAGCTAGTGATGGTAGGTGGGAGAGAGTTGAGAAATGTAGGACCAAGAAAAGAGAAGGATCTTTCGCCGTATGTTGAAAGACGGGCGCGGGGGACCAGGAGGGAGGTAGTGCTAGAGGACCTTAAGGATCGTGCTGGGGTGTAAGCGGAAAGAAGAGAAGAGAGATAGACGGGTGCGAGTGGGGGAGAGAGACGACAGCGGAAGGCGAGAGTTGTGGCTTTGAAATTGATGCGAAACTTGACGGGTAGCCATTTTAGTTCCTTTAGGAGAGGAGTGGCACCGTCACGCTTGCGTCTGCGCAGGATGAGCCGGGCGGCAGCATTTTGGACCCTCTGTAGGCAAATGATGGTTTTGTCAGGTAAGCCGGCGTACAGGGAGTTGCAGTAGTCGAGGCGCGACATCACGAATGCGTGAACGAGAGCTTTTGTGGCTGACTGGTCAAGGAAGCGACGAATGCGGGCGATGAGCCTGAGGTGGTAGAAGGCTGATTTCACTGCACTTTTTACTTGGCGCTCCATTGTGAGCCCAGCGTCGAATAGGACTCCGAGGTTGCGACACTTGGTTACCGGGGAAATTTCCAAAGAGCCAACTGTTAACGGGGTGTCGGGGAGGAGGTGAAATTTGTTTTTGGGCGCGGCGAGGAAATAGACGGTCTTGTCGATGTTGAGTTTTACACGATTTTCGAGGTAGAAACGCTCGCAGTTGAGGCACCATTTGGAGAGACAAGAGATAGAGGTGGTGGGCTGGGATGAAGGAGAGGGATTTTTAGCAAGAGGTAGTCTAATTCGGGCTTGAGTGTCGTCAGAAAAACCGTCGATGATGACGCCATCCGTAGCTGTCACTGAAGGAAGCTGGCAGATATAGATGGTGAACAGAGTCCCGCCGAGAACTGAGCCTTTGGGGAACTCCGAAACGAATGTTGATCGTCTGTGACGAGACGCTGCCGATCTTGACAACTTGAGTTCGGCCACGGAGGTAGGACGTGAACCAGCTAAGTGCTGGGCCAGTGAGGCCGCAGTGTCGGTTCAGGCGATCGAGGAGGACGTCATGGTCGATAGTGTCGAACGCGGCCGACAAGTCGAGGAGGACAATTGCGGTTCCGATTCCATCGTCGGCGGCCCGTAGCAGGTCGTCTCGTAGGCTTAGAAGAGCTGTTTCCGTGGAATAGTTCTGCCGGTAGGCGGATTGTCGGTCTGACAGTAAGTCGTGACGGGCGAGATGGTCACTAAGCTGAAAAAAGATGGCCCTCTCGATAAGTTTTGAGAGAAAAGGGAGGTTAGAAACTGGTCTGTAGCTGTTGGGGTCGTCGGTATCAAGGTTAGGCTTTTTAAGTAGGGGAGAGATGGAAGCGTGTTTCAGTGCACTGGGGAAAGTACCAGAGGAGAGAGATAGATTGAGAATGGCTGTTATCGGAGAGACGAGAAAATCTAATCTTGTATGATAGTAACGAAAACTGGATTCATTGCTTGTCTTTGAACTGCTCCTTTCTTTCCACCCAAGACGGACATTTTGTGACCTAATCAAACAGTAATGTGTGTAACAAGAGAAGGTGCAAAAAAAAACATTTTTTTGTTTTTATGTATTTGAAGTCCGTCTCACCACAACTTCCATGTTGTAGTGGTTATAGTTCTCGGTTAGTAGATCATATTGAGCAAGCATGTTCCGAGTTCGAGTCCGGTGGCGTACAAAAATTTTTCGAAAAAAAGGCTCTCAGGTACCGAGAAATAAAATAGGGGTGATCCCTCAAGGGACGAGGGGTGGGCTCAGGGGTGCGCAAAGGGGCGGCCAAGGACGCTACGGAAGCCCGGTAAACCAAAAACTTTAAAGTCGATTTACTCAGGGATGCGTTCATTTGCACAAACTTTCCCATACACCATTCGAATCGGCTTAACGAGCTCTATCGAATTGGAGATTCCGTGCCACTCTAGGCCACTGCCTCAATTTTTGTGTTTAATTGGCGGACTTTTCCCCCACATAAAACCCTCAACCAAAGAGACCTCCCCGTCTCTCCCAGCAAGCCTAGCGCCTCAACTTCCCTCCTCAGCACTTCTAAAGCCTCACCCCATCCCGACTGGCCAAGCCTCGCCAGTACGCCGCTATTTTTCTTATTGTCTTTCGGTCTCCATGTTATGTCGATGTTATGTCCGATAGTATGTTATGCCTTCACGTTATATCGTGACATAACATTTTTCGTGAAATTTTTGTAGGCCTCTTAAACAGCAAGAAATATCAGCTGATTCAGCTCGTTTGTTGTTCAAGATCGAGGTTCATCTGTTTGAAACGTTTATTTCTAATTAGAAATGTTGATGATAAATTGCATTTGTGTATAATCTGAAGGAATTTGAAAACAAAAAAAAAATCGTGTGGACTGGTTAGAGTGAGAGCGAATGTCGAGGGAAATTTTTGAAGAAAAAATAAAAATGTTTTCCTAATGTTTGATACGCAAACTTACTGATTTACGTTGGTGTGCATTTTCCTCAACTTATCGTCGTTGTATTGGTTTTCATTTGTTGTTAAATTTTTTAATTTCCATAATTATTCTTTTAGCGGATAAGGCTGTCGCTATAAAGCAGTTGTCGCAGGTAAAGGGGCATTTGGCAAAGATGGAGGGAAAGGAAAAGGAGATGTTGCAATGAATTTTTAAATGTTTTTTTTTATGTTTGCACGTTTTTTTACATTAAAAATTCAATCATTTCCGGTCCATTTTAAATTGTAATCTTTAATGTTCTTAATATTTTTAGGAAGTACTTCCAGAACTAGAAGAAATTCCTCAAAAATGGAACGGGAAGACCAACTGGCTTTGAAAATTGAATTACGAAGAAAGTGAAGCCAGTGATTGGAAATACTGGAGCTGGGAGACCAAGGGAGAAGAGGAAGAAATAAACATGGGAGAGTCAAGCGAGGGAGAAAAAGAAAGTTTGGGAGAATACATAGAAGAAGTTCACATCAAGGAAGAAAAGGAACAGAATGCAGAGGGAGGGTAATTCAGTCTAAAATAATCAATTTTTTATTTTTTCAGTCACTCAACATCCGTATGAGAATTATGAAATTAAAATACATTAAATTTCAATACTTGTACTTCAATACTTAATTACTTGTGTGTAAATTACATAACTTGTCGTCAGCTTTTTCCCCCAACGACCAAAATAGATTGTAAGGTTGAGTAAAAAAACAAATTTGTTTAATCTAAAAAAATAAGTCATTAGACAGACAATACAAAATAACAATAGTCACAGAAAACTTACTTTCCTTTTATAAACGAAAACTTCAATTTTTTTGCCACAGAAAAAAAGTTGCATTATTAACATTTTTAATGTTTACACACATTACTGTTAGATTAGGTCACAAAATGTCCGTCTTGGGTGGGAAGAAAGGAGCAGTTCAAAGACAAGCAATGAATCCAGTTTTCGTTACAACCATACAAAGTATTGCGGTTTTTTTGTTATGTACATAGCAGCTACTTTACTTTAGTTATATTGACTTACCAGAACAGGTAACGAAATGTTGATGTGGAATACCAGATAGTACTGAAGAACAATTAATGGAAATGGAAAATCAGGGATAAAAATATTTTGCAACAATTATAGCCAAAAATGTAAAACCATAGAAATCTAGCATTAAACATTGCAATGTTGATCACATTTCATTCTTTACTTAAAAATAGTTTTGTTGATATTAAAATGGCGCTTTGACAAAAGATAATTGGAATTTTGATTAAATAACTTTGAAGAATGGTTGAAAACATTATGGATTTAGAGCTATAATGAATATTTTCATTTTCTTAAATTTAAAAAGAAAGTATAAGACACATGAAAACGAAGAGTACTAAGAGCTCACTATAGTGAGAATTATGAAATCTAGATGACATCAATTTAAATGTGTCAAAAAATATTGCTCCCTTATAACAGCCTCGTAGCTAGACATGCATCAAGAAAGTAGCAGCCAGTACTGATTAGGTGGGTCTTCTTGTTCCTGGTAATCCCTCCTGCAAACGAAAGGAAAAAAACAGGCATGAACACTGCACAGTGACATCCATAGGTCAATAATAAAGTACGTTTTTAAATATAGATATTGCAGGAAATACAAGTTTCAAAAACTAGTGATGTTGTCTGAGGTATTTTTTCAAATATTTCCTTATAAGAGAAAAGAGGGAAATCAATTCTGGAAAACTGATCTATGTCATTTTTTTTCTTCTCACTACTAGTATTGCGATTTTCAGTGGTTTAATAATGATTTATGTAGCGGAGAGAGTTTTCATTTTAAGTTCTAAAAGTCCTGTTTATGGATTTGAATAAACGTTGCACAAGTAAAAAATGGTAATTTTCAGAATAAAATGTTGAAACGTAAAAAAACGCAAAAAATGTACTAAAAGGGTAATAACCCAAAATAAACTAAGACACTTTTTTAACTTGCAC
Organism: Daphnia pulex; assembly: GCF_021134715.1. Taxonomy (NCBI): domain Eukaryota; kingdom Metazoa; phylum Arthropoda; class Branchiopoda; order Diplostraca; family Daphniidae; genus Daphnia; species Daphnia pulex. The sequence goes on along the minus strand of NC_060026.1, from coordinate 8,649,882 downwards.
TTTTTTATGTCGTTTATTGGTATCAGCGAAATGCGATTCATAAGACAAAATGCGAACTCATGGGACAAAAAATGGCTTGGCAATAATAGATGGACATAGGATCACCTATAAAACGGTCCGTACACCGGATTTGCATGCATAAATTATAACGTTATCTTCTTAAAATGGGAACAATGCTAACTTTGGAAATGATCTCGAGGTTAACCGGAATTTTAGACGAATCTCTAAAACTCGATTCCCCTCTGCTGTAAAGTCGACTACACCAGAGTGCTGCTGACAGTGGCGGGATTAGCAGGCTGAAAGCTGGCGTTAGCCATACTGGCCCGTTTGCGTCCGAGAAATTTTGAACCTTAGAGCGGATCGTTTTGAACTCCACCATTAAGACCGCAATCTCCAAATCAGTAAAAGGTTGATAAAGGGTTTAAAAATTCGCAACCTATCAGAAGTATGCGAGAGAGATTCCCAAGTCCCGTGCAGGCGTAATACCAATCTCAATGCTCTTGACTGAGCACGGACTATATTTGAAGAAGGTACATTCCACGCCAAAACGTAAAAACCTTGCCACTGTCATATTAACGATTAAATTTTTAATAATAATTCTTTAATGTAGGTCAAATAAGACTTTTTTTCTGGTGTTGAAAGGGTTTTGAAAAAAAAGGGGAAACAGCTTTGCAAGCAGCGTTTCTGCATCACAACTTTACGAAGGAACTGGAATCCCAATTGCGAGTGAGAAAACAGAAACTCGATGAGCCGGTCATGTCATACTGTTAGGGCATGATCTATCTTTGCTCTAGAGTCAACCCGGGGATGACCGAAGAGCGTAAAATACAATTCATTTTTCAAAATATGGAACCGGCGTTAATACAAAGAGTGTTTCCCAAATGGATCAGTTAACCACCAACAAGCTATTTCGGCGTCTACAAACTCATTGCCAGGCCTCACTGACTGAGGAGTGATCCATCCCTGTAAACAAAATCACCCTTGCGCCACCCGTAAACACAAAGGAGGAAATCGAAAATTCGTACGGGATGAGGCATAAAAGAGATAGGGGTCCAATTGTTCGTAAATTGGAGCAGGCAACGCGTGCGATGGCAACTGTCGGGGGATCTGGATTCAATCCAAGAATGCGGAAACCAGAAAAAGGACGAAATTCACAATGGGAAAATCGAGATCAAGTAGAAGGACAATTGACGGGCAACCTATATGTAAAAATTGTGGGAATCCAGGGAACATCGCGAATAATTGTCCAAAAGGGAAAGGATGTTTCGATTGCGGTGATTCTTAGAAATTTTGGCGCCATTTTCCCAAACGAAAACAGGATGGTGGGTCCTTAAACCAACAAGAACCGAAAGATTCGTCCCAAAAGCCGACTAATTCCCCTGCTCGCCAGTCAAACTAGAACCAGTGGCAAGGGGGAAGCGTGCCACCGTTGTCTGAAATTTTCCCCAAACTGATTCTCCTCGTCTTATTCTTAAACAAGTTAATTGCCAGGGGCAGAGTGTTAAAGCCATTATCGATATGGGATCCGGAACTTCGTCAATTTCTCCCAAATTTTGCCGAGCGTTGGGGATTGAACATTATAAAGAATGGCAAGGGCCTCGATTATTGCTTATGGATGGGAAGACGTTGAAACCGAGCGGAATGGTCAAGTTGAAGATCCATGTGAAAGGGCGTTTGATTTGGGTCTTGGTTGCGGTGAGAGAAATGAATGGGTTTGATTTGTTGCTGGGAAATGACGCTTTGTCGCATTTTAGATGCTTCTCGGTCGAATACAATGAAGCCGGGGTTGGGTACTTCACGAAAACGACCACGACTAGCGAAAAGAGTCAACGGGAAAAGGCGGGCTACATTGTGAATTATGACACTCTAAGCATCCTGGTGTTTTCCATGATGCAGGTCGATGTAGTCGTTCCACAGATGGGCGGGAAAATCCAGGCCATAATGGTAGAACCACCACTGAAAGTTATGGCGGATAAGGGGGTCTTCATTGTGTGACTCTTTCTACCATCGTGTTTAACTGGTTGAACTTATCGTTTTCCCTTGACCAATTTCTCTTCGTCCACCCAATTATTCCAGCGGGTATGATCGTTCGAAAAATCCTGTCTATAGATCAAGTGCTAGATGAAAACCCTGATAGTGGTTCCGCTGCTTTCCTCACCGAACCGTCGTTACCATTCGCGAGTCAGATCAATAAAGATCTAGGGAGATGAGGATCGGGAAAGGACGATTGCGTTGTTGAATCAATATTTGCGTTGTTTCACCGCATGAGCTGGGTCGTTCTTACGTAATTAAACACATAATTGATACTTGGAACCATTTACCCGTCTATCATATGCTAGTGCGTAACGAGACCGTGAGTTGATTAACGATCAGACCCAAACCATGATGCGGGATAATGTTATCATCCCTTCCAATAGCGCGTGGGCTGTACCAGTCGTTTTGTTCAGTTTGTCCAGTCATTGTCCGTTCTAGTCCCTTTCTCCCCCCCCCCCCCATTTCCACCCTGCGCGCCTTATTCTCTGATAAACAGAGAAATCGTGCGCTTATGAGGGGGCGACAACTCGGCGTTGGTGGAATGGGGGAGGGGAAGAAAAGGACAAACACGGACAATAAAATAAAAACCGTTTTCAATTCACAATTGACTAGATTAAATATGACGTGAAATATCTGAAAATAAAGACTTCTATTAAGCTTGCGAAATTCTTCATTTCAGAGTTTTCCGCGTCTTCCTAGCTCTACCCGTTCATTTGTTATTGCCCTTCAAAGTACCCTAATTTGCATGGAGCACTATAGCGTGTTCCCAAAATTAAGGATCCATTTTAAACCTACCCTCCCCTTGATAGGAAAAATCTGAAAAAAAATCAGCTTATTACTACCTATAATGGCTAAAGCCAAAAAATTCCCAAAATTTAGGTAGACTCTGTATTTAGCTACACTAAGGCAATGAGAATTTTTTGGGTCTGATAAAGCAATGAAAAATGTAGGAGTTTGTAATTACATGCTAGCTGGCAAGGCCTTGACGGATTTCTGACTGGACGATCATTGCATAATCAGAGAATCGAGAGACTTTGGCGTGACGCTTTTTAAAAATGCTTTTCAACTTTTTATTTCAAATTTCAGTTCGTCAAAAATTCCTTTTAGTTCTTTTTTTAACAAAACGTCCACCACTCATTAAGACCGTTTTGGGGGGTTTTGATTGATGATAGGAGCTAATTATATGAACAATGGGATTAAATTTAGTATAGGGCTCTTCTTTTTCTTTTTGCCGTTTTATCTGGAAACGCAGCATGGCTCTAGACTTTTTTAGCGCGAAAACGGAGAGAAGAGGGAGAATGGGACGAATTGGGGAGGAGAGGAAACGTGGGTCCCCTTTTTTTCGTACAGCCTCCTCCCTCCCTTTCATCCCATTCTCCCTCTTCTCTCCGTTTTCGCGCTAAAAAAGTGCGTTTCCAGATAAATCGGCAAAAAGAAAACAGATCGTTTTTATTTTTTACTGCCCGCCGGGCAGCGGACAATTGATGGATTTATGAAAAAATTGATTGTCGGGTTGATTATCGCGAGAAGAAGAAAAAAGAAGAAGAATAAAAAAGAGTTCAGAAAAATTGCAGTTTTTTTTTAATTAAAAAAAATATAATTCGTGGATGCCGAATCATTTTCTGTTAATTTATTTTTTCATCAGACGCTTTGATGGCCGTTGGCGTTAACTGTCGTCGGATGATGATTCACCACGTTGAATATTTTATTTCGCCTTATTGTTGTTTTTTTCCTTATTGTATTTGTCCGTTGTTTTAATTTTATTCAAAAATAAATTTAGAAAATACTGATCATCTTATAAATTTATTCCCCAATAGTGGAATGAATTCGTCCTCTAACGAGGTTGTTCTTCAGGATAGCTCCCATCACCTTCTTGTTCACCAACACCTACGCATACCGGCTTGCTCTCAGTTGTCTCTTGTTAAAAACAAGTAATTTTTCGTTTGTCTTTGGCTGGTATAGACATAAAAGACATAGTTAAAGGGGGGAATCACTGAAGATATAGAAAAACCAGTTCCTTGTATCCTCTACTACAACACACACAGTGTCGGTCGAGTCTGTTTTTTGTTGTGGTCGTAGTTATACTACACTAAACAATTCTTTTTATCCCGGCCGTGTTCAGAATTTATAGACGACCGATTGTCGTGACGGGATTTCAAACAAACTCTCGAGAAAAATATTCGTCCAACAACAAGAAGAACAACAACGAAAAAAGGAGCAGAGACTCTCGCTATATAGCCAAAAAAAAAGAAACAACAAAAAAACACAGGACAACAACAACACAAAGTAAGACGATCGTTTCGAGCGATTGCCCATCACCTGACTCGGGGTTCTACACCGTGTTTTCTAAGATTTTTATTTCGTCTGGAGTAGTTTTTTCTTCTTCTTCTTCTTCATGTTTTAGATATATATATGTTATACCTATACAGTATAGGAGAGAATGATATCTCTTGTATGTGAACCCGCACACACAAACAAACAGTCGGACGCGGCGAGAAATACATTCCCGCATCGGTTCTCTCTCTCTCCACACAGATTGCCATCTTCAGTTCTTCACGAATGTCTTGTTTTTTTCTTTCACTCTACAAGTCCTGCGTAGAGCAACAGTTTGATTGCTGTAAGCTATCCAACATTATCTCTGCGTTTAAAATTTGGCAAGAAGAGTGATATCAGACTCGCTAATAAGGGTTCCGACATCTCCATGTTTAAGTCGAAAAGTTTTATTTATTTATTTAACCACTGTTAACTCTGACCAAGATTACTCTCTGCCCACACTTGACATCTTAATTCAAGACTGAATATCGAATATTGAGTCAAAACAGAATAATCGAGTTCACATGGTCGGTCATTAACATTATTAAATCTAATAAAAAGAAAACTAGTCTTAAGAAGTTAAGATCATTCAAAAGCGGGTGAATGAATCTGTAACTCATTACTTCAAAATGGTTATTGAATAATTTGCAATGCATGTCGTCTCATTCATTCAGCTGATAGTAACATTGCGCAATAATACAGTTCGTTAACAACCAGAAAGAATATTAAATGGCTAACCTATATTGTTAACAGTAATTTAATCAGTGTAGAGATTCGATCAATGTAGAGATTCGATAGAAATTTCACTTCGGGGCATACGGCTGCCGTCGTTTGTAACTCTGTATCGTATGTATCTATACGACAAACGACAATTAGTCTTGTAAACATTTACATTATCTAAAAATATTGGCTGGCGATGTCTTTTTTTTTAGAATATTGAACAATGACTTGAAATGAGATTAAGAGAGCTCCGTGAGCAATAGAAGTACTGCGTAGAGCAACAGTTTGATTGTTGTAAGTTTACCAACATGATCTCTGAGTTATATACATGACAAAGAATGTGATATCAGTCTCGCTATTAAGTGTTACGTACTATCCGTGTTTAAACTGCAGAATTTTGCATCATCATGAATTATCATCATAAAGAAATTTGGATTAAGGATCGGCATTGGTATACATCTGTAAAAATGTACGACATGAATGGAAGATTTCATATCTTCGAAGCCAATGCCGACGGTCGGTATTAATCTTCCATAATATATGGAAAACAACTAAAACTATTAAGGTGGAATCATCCAGAAGCAAGTGAATGAATCTGTAACTCATTATTTCGAAATAGTAACTGAACGAGATACAATGCATTTCGACTCATTCATTCAGCTTGTAATAACATCACGCAATAATACAGCCCATTTGTCCAATTAAGGAAATAAAATTGCTAACCTATTTTGATAATAATAAATCAGCGTAGAGGTTCGAATAGAAATATCACGTAACTAACAATGACGTGAATGGTGCACTAAAAAGGTTGCAAATTATCATATGCAACTTTTAGATCAATCTATCTAAATTTTGAATGTTATAATCACAACGACGAATAATATAAATAATCTACTGGAGATCACAGAAGCACGACAGCCACTACAAAAACAAGTGCACAGAAGAAGTCAAAAGGTAACACGGCAGAAGTGATCTACTCTTATGTGGTGCATATTGAGCCCAAAAAAAGAAGAGTTGGAGGACCTCCACTGAACTGGAAAGGCCCTCGTCCTTCAAGTGAATGCGAAGTAAGTTTCAAGTAAAATAAGTAGTTGTGTAGTGTGTAAGCATTCTAATCATTTCTGCTACCAGGTTTTTGTTGAAAAACTTCCATTGAACGTGTTGGAAGACGACCTTATGCCACTATTACAAGATATCGGATACATGTGGAGCTTTCGCCTGCCTATGAACCCATCGACGAATCTCAACCGCGGTTGTGCGTTCATCCGATTAACGGCAAAAGGAACGGGGGGTGGGGAAACATACTTGATATTGAACCAGTTCCATAAACAAATCCGGAAAGGAAAAAACATTTATAAAGGTTCAGTGTAGCAGAATTTTTCATTCTCAGTCGAAAACTAAAGAAGGGTACTGTTTTTTTTGTACTGTTAGGTGGGTTTAGAAATTTGATAAAGATAAATTACTGGGACGAGCCACTGGGTCGTTATCGTAAATCACCTTTAACATGAAAGGGAAAACGACGTCAGAAACCCGACTCGGAAATCTTTCAGTGTTCAGTTTCATTGAAGCCACTGTCTTTAATGATGCCGTATGCATAGGGCTTAATGGCTCAATTGAGGTATATCACATTTTAAAAAACTAATAAACTAATTAATTTCATCAGCTAGACCATTCTTCTTTCCAGGAAGCTGGATAATCCAACAGCCGTGCCGACGAATTCAAAAACTCGTTCGTTGCTCAAAATTGGTCTGAGGACAACCCAGAGAAATGTAAAGTGGCACTGCAACTGCACCGCAAGATTCGCTAGGTAAGGAAACCCATCAACTCCCGGAGGTACAGTACCGTCCAAAACAATCTGAACAACATAAACGCCACCTATCAGTCATGCGGGAACTATGTTAGGCTTTTTCGTCCTATTTTATTTTTTTTTGGAGGGGGGGGGGGCTAGGAAGAAAGCAATGGTGGGAAGAAAGAAATAGGAGCAATAGGCACTGGTCATGTCTTCCCCCCAAAAAAAAAGAAAAATTATGAATGAAAAAAGACAGGCTGTCCAAATCCTTCAACATAAAGCGGTAAAAATTGAAAGGTACCAATATGTTGCTTTGAACTGGTAATGAATTTGTAAATTCGCATACATAACTAATATCTATACAATTCAAGCAGGTAAATACAAAACTAGCATATAACCAATTCTTATTTTGAAGTAGTCTAACTTTAAAACTATCTAGGCTGAAAAGGGTAAAAAGGGATTGATCATTAAAAAAACAGATTGAGCGAATATTTATGACGTCTGCTCTCTATTTACTGATAATTCAATATCACCGTGACAAATTAGTTTCAATCGTCCCTGTCATTTCAAATGACCGAGAAGGAGAGACCACCATAAAAAGATTGTTGGATCATAAAGACACAGAAATTTTATATTTATATTTCAACTAATTCATTCTTCCGTACCTATATTTCAAAAATGAGCTATTCTCTATCGATTGGAAACTAAAAAATTAGGTCTATATTTTCATTTTATGGATGTGCCACATAGGGCATTTAATATAAGTGATGCTTTCATAAACATTCTGAAGTTCTTTGACATTTCTAAAAGGTAAATATCAATAAAAAACCATAATCAGGTTGCAATAAAATATAGAATAACTTTGTTTTTCGTAAAAGTTTTTACAAAACTAGAAAAAAAGTAATTATTATTAACAATAAAACAAAAAAGGGGCCTCACGTTATGAGGAGTATTTTAGATTTTGGGAATTGTTGGGACCTCACGTTATGAGGAGTATTTCAGATCAAGGGGAAAAAATGGAAAAAAACCATACCGTCCATCACTCCATGGGTATGGAGTGATGGTACGAACCCATGGGTGGGACGAGGTGAACACGTGACTTGGTTCAACACTCGTCAGTGAAAAAGCAGAATGCGTGAGTTGCGCTTGCAAGTTGCAAATTACAACTGCAAATCTGCAAATCTCTAGTAAAGAAGCATCTTTTGCTGGAGTTCGGTTTAAACCTTGGTAGTGACCAGACTTTTGCATCAGCAGCTGCCAGTGCATTGTGAGCCTGTCCCTTACTTTTTAAAATAAAACCGCCAAACCTTAGTGCGCTACGCTTAGACAATCCCGACTTTTTAGCGCCCCGCAAATCACAAAGTAACAATAGCCGATTTACTCTCCCTTCCCCCATCTAAAAGACCACACGAAACGCGGCACTGAATCCGAAATTACCCCAGTAATACTAAAAGCTATGGATGATGGGCCTAACTTTAAACAAATGGTCATCACAGCTCGTGAGGCTTTCAGCGAAGCAATTGTTATGCCCCAAGATGAACCAAGGAATGGTTTAGTCTTACAAGGCGAAGACATCAAGATCACCCACATCAGTAAACCCAACAATCCTCCTTACTTAGCATCTTTGAATTGCCGGAAAAAAATAAAACCTCCTTACCCAACAGCGCAGCGGCCATCAGAAATGGCATCATATTCGGTGTGCGCACCTCGGACCATTAAGATGAACTCTTCGAGGCCCTAGCAGACCAGAACGACAGCTGCGTGAAACGCCTACCTGTGAGGAACAGGCCATATATATCATCAGAAAACGTCATTCTGACCTTCTCGGAAGAAATCCCGGATAGAGTATTCGTCGCGGCCATGAGAAATAGAGTCCAGGTATCTATCCTTTCCCCCTTTAAATGCTAGATTAGGCATACCGTCTCGAGATGCGGATCGTCTTCACCGAGTTGAAGGAACTGTTGGAAGCCCCAGCACCCGAGGTAAGAATGCTCGACCTTCTGCATCAACTGCGGCAGCAAAACCCACGGCTCAGACAGCTACGTCTGCCCGGCCTACACTGAGATGAAGCAAATCATAAAAATGGGTTTCCTAGAAGGCATTAACATCAAGGAAGTACGCGAACACTTCAATGCTATCTCGAGCTCAGCAACGAGAAAAGGACATCCAGAAATCCAGCTACCAATGCCAACAACGGTGTAGTGGTTAGCGCGTCGGCTAGATCCACCAGAGTTCCTTCCTTCATAAATATTTGTGAGTTTTTTTAGCGAACATTTGGTATAGTTGACACAGGCTTCGGGAGAACATGAACAGAGCTTGTTAAGGTTTCGTTATTGGCTTAATTATATTAAGCCATTATCATCTAGCAGGAATGTACCTAGTTATTATTGATGACATTCTTATGCTTTTTTTGGTGGTTCATATACATGCGTTTATTCCAGTTCGGAATTTTCTCCAATTATCGTAAAATTATTTAAAAATATTCCAAGATTGATTTACGTTTCCGACGTGTTGTTGAAATAGTGGATGATTTACCCATCCTCTCCTTCAAAATGTTAAAATGAGCTCAATTTGGAAAATTGTTCTTCCGCATTATAGCAAAGAATGAGCCCAACATTAGAAAGGTCAGCATCAAGAGCAAACAGGCGAGTAGGTGGGGGTAATAGTTTTGTTAGATGTACCAAATAGTGGTAACGTACGACCTCGTAATAGTGAAAATTTCTCTCTATGTTCACCCCGAAGAGAAACCGAAATCCGACAATTTGTTCATCCAACTAGAATTTTTCCTCATATCACTATCAGCTTTGAGTCTATTCCCAGGTGGCACACAGACTATGTTTCAGACCTGTAACAGGGTTGTTTTAACGGCCTGTTTTAGGTCGGTAATGAGCGCATATAAGTTAGCTGTTACAGCCTTGAAATACAGACTTTGTAAAACATGTCTGTTACAAATATGTTTGTCAAATTATATTTCAGAAATAAATAAGCTGGTCTGGGGTTTGAATCATCGACCTCAGTATTTACAATACAGTTTGCTATCCACTACACCATGCTTGCCATATAAAATCTGTATAATATCATGAATACTATTCATGTTCTCGTTTAATTGATAGTTTGACTTAGGATTTCTTTCTAAAACTGCTGATTATTATTCTAAGTCGCATAGTTTAGTATTATAACAATTATTTTTGAAAAATGTAAATGGATATTAGTAAATATAAATAAGCCATGTAGTTCAGGTTTGTTCCAGCTCTGTGAATCAGTTTCTTGAAATTAAGAAAATTACAAATGTATCTCAATATAGCCCTTTGAATCTTGGAATAACTGAAGTTAACCCATAATACAAGGAAGAAAGCTAGTATTATAACGATTTGAAATTATGCAACGATAACTTTAAAAACATTATTTACATGGCTGTTTACAATACAAAACCATACTTTGAAAACAAGTATCAGTTTATCATATTATCAGATATTTTCCTATTGTTTGTCTATTCTGTGATCCAAAGTTGTTACAAACTTGCTGTACTGCTCTTTTTCAGCTTGGTGACACAAGCTCTGTGAACCAAGGGTAATACAGACTTTTATCTATACCCTGTTGGAGGTAAGTGAGCCATAGATGTAAATATTAATTAAAACAGCCCTGTTTTATGTCCGAGAAGAGCCAGTGATACATGGAAAAACCAAATCTATGTATCCCATATCAAAACCAAGGTAGGTACATGTGTGTTTTACTTAGATAATACATCCTTGAAAATCAGACCTCATTCAGGTCTATTACAGATGTGTCTTTAGTATTTTTCCCATTGTATGGGAAACAGAGCAAAAACATAGTCTGTTACAGGGATGTGTGCTACCTGGGTTGAGAAATTCACTGAATATGTAGGAGACCCTTACATTTTAACCGAAACTGAGTCATCCCTAAGGATCCTCAAATGGGCTAATCCATGCGAAGTTAACTAATCAGTGTTGCGACCAAGTCAGGTATCTTGATTAAAATTCGACGTTTTGAGGATATCACATGATTAGATGAAAATCAAACGAATGGTGTTAAAAATCCAGTTTGGTCTTTGGATAAGAAAGCATATAGAAAATAGTGGGCAAAATGGGCAAAGTTTCATTGTTACAAAAATGTCTAGTATAAGTCGAAGCAAATCTCTAATGAATTCGACCAGCCCAAAACTTATTCTTTGGCACCCTGTCTCAGCTGAGTGACGACTAACATGAAGAATTTTTTCGAGGACTACCAAAAATAAATGGAAATGTAATGGAATACTTACATATTTTTAAAAACATTAAGTGAATTAAGGCTATATAGGAATGCAAAGGCCCCATTAAAGACTTTAGAAAGCAAACGGTCTTTGCATATTGTTTCTCAGAAACTTGAGTATTCCTTAACTGGTGCATCAGAAACTCCTTAAGAGATAACATAAAAAATGCAAGTTAATAGGGTCCTTGCAACTAATGGGATTTGATTTTAATATACATATAGTTATACACAGTTTTTCACGCAGATTCGCTTGGCATTTTTTATTTATTTTTAAAATGAACCTGATTGTGTGCAATTTCAATTTAAAGTTGGAATCTCCCATTTCAAAACGGACGATCCGCCGTTTTCTGTGGGAGGTTCTGAATTTTACCCATTTTTCAGATAAACAAAATCAAAATCAGAAAATTTAGTAGGATCCCCGTCCTTTTTATCCCCCTTGGCCTACATAGGGTTGAGGAGGGGTATCTCCCACATGACGATTTCTCTTTTACGTCGGGGAAAATTCAGTACCTTGGCGTACCACTCTTATTCATTCTTCTTTCGTCATTCTCGTCTTGCGTCGTTGGAGTCTCGGGGAGTGCAAGCTGTGTGATCTAAAGTGCGTTTTTCTTTGTGCGTGTGTGGTGCTTCTGGGAGTTTGAAATATTGAAATTTTACCATCATCTCCAAACCGACTCCCCAAACGCTAATTGGAAATCGGATCAAGACATTGTTTCACTACCACTTATTAATTTGCCATAGTATTACTTGTAATGATTTAAAAAGCCGTTTAAAACAGTTTTTTTGTTAGAGAATCACATTTGTTTAATTTAGTATTAGATTTTATTTCTATGGTTTCAATTACGATTATTCTACAATTGCCTAAGATTGCGCAGTGCTTTTATCTGTATTTATCAGAATTAAATCTTAAGATCTTATTATCTAGTATATACAATCAATACGAAGAAGCTACTACTCTTAAACGCTACTACGTTAAACGAAATTTGGTAAAAAAAAACAATTGGTAGTTAAGACCTTGGAAAAAAACTCGGTAAAAAAATACAAACATCGAGTTTAAAACGTATCGATTTGAGATCGTTTGAAAGATTGTCGATTATAAGATTCTTGAAAAACCTGTAGGGTTCCTTTAATATTGTGTTTTTTCATCTGGAGGATCCACAATTCCTTTGATTTGGACCTTCCCAGATCGAAACCCATGTCCAATGAACTCAAAAGCACCCTATTTTTGGAAAAAAAAAGTTGAATTCCAGTTTAATACATATTCACTTGCAAGGTCTTCAAATTATTACTTTCAAGTTGTTAAAATGGTTTTCTGTTTCATGAATATTGAATTTTAAGATTTAATTAATCTTACAAATGAAGTGTTGGGGTTCAAACCATCCATAGATCATGTGCTGAACAAGGAGAAGTTCTGGCTTTCTTGCTTGAAAAGTATTATTTTGCTGCATAATACGATCTAAAATGTGGCCTAGAAACGTAGTCCCACTAAAGAGTGCATGGGCTTCTGTCATCAAAAGTGAATCAAACAAAAAATGAGCTGATATTACCTCAATAGACATTGCTTTGGAAACTAAAGCCTATTAAATATGGGGAAGCATGTCCGAGTATGTCCTGTTAAAACATTTAGTTTAAGGATTGGATTTTTGGGTTATTTAAACTCTTTACTTTAGTGGATTCAATCAAATGAGGAACATTAGAACAGTTGTTCTTGGTCACCATTTTCAACTGAGCTAAAATGTATCTGGCTGCTCCCATCCATTGATCATATCTTGCACACGACATAGTTCAAATCCATAAAATTACCATCTCTTGGCTTGGGTGACAAAAAACTTTCAAAAAGTTTGTTGCCAACACCGATGGTTTTGATCTTTAGTAAATTTTTTAAACTCTAGAAACGTAAATAATAAAATAATAAAACGTAATAGAAAAATTTACGAATATAGACAATTTTACCATTGATAACGGGCCTCACGGCTTGGTCAACAATGGAAGCAAGAGTCCGTGGTTCACTTGCTTCGGGCACATTCGACCTACAACCTTTTATAATACTTTGTTCAGCTGGTATCACGACTTGAGTCGCCTGAAGCTCTGAAGAGGTAGAGCTATTATAATAATAGTTATTTAAACAATCGTAGTTCAAAATCTATTTCTAAGACCTAAATTTTTTCTAACTCTTTTTTCTACGCCCACAAATTGGGCGGGTTTATGATTAGGTCTTATAACCGTAGATGGGGACAAAGGCTGCGGAATATCGCGAATAGTGCCAGGGTGTGACGAAACATAAAATAAATAAATATAGAGTCGTTAGTTACGACCCTAAGTTTGAAAGCTAATCTTTTCGTAATTATTTTATTTTGATGGCTGAAAACAGAATGACTCACAATATTCTTTGTTTTCAGGCATCGTAGACATAGCACCTATTTACATATTTGCAAACCCTTTCAGCATTTCACAACATACACATGCCTAAAGAGTTATTGTGATATAATTCTACAATGTACTTCTAACAAAAGCTTGAAGTGTGAATACAGTATGGCTTGGGTGAATCCATGAAGCTCGTGTTTTTTTTTAAATAGTGTGATCGGTCAACAAATACACCAAATACTAGCAGTAAACTAAAAATATTCATGGTGGTCATGAAATTTGGGATCAATTTAATGTTTCCTACGTCAGTAGAGAAATCAGCCAATATCGTGAATCGTTCTTGAACTATATGCATATGCGTACAAATTACAATTTACAGTAAAATTGTAATTGGTTATGGTTGGCACGAATTTTCACATATTGGGAGACAGGCCTTTCCACTTTCTCAATACTCATATTTTACTTATCCGATCTTATCCCAATAGACTAAACGAGGTTTAATTTAAAATATCACCAATAGCCCTATACTACGTGTTTGATTGAAATAAGGAATTAGAAACAAACTTACCCACTGAAATAGGGCTATTTGTCAAAAGAGCTGATTACAAGGCAGAGATTGAATTAGATTAGATGGTGAATGTTGAAGTATAGCAACCGTCTAAGAGAACGGCAACGAATTTTGTAGTTAAACATTTTTTGGTCACTGCCGAAAACATCGGACAGGGAAAACGAATAAGGTTGTAAATCTAGGAACAATAAAACTAAAAAATAAAAAGAATCTGTCATCATTAATGCTTCGTAAGAAATTTTCATTTTTTTGCGTCTAATAAATTTAAATGAGTAGGAAAATAAACGTTTTCTGTGTCAACAAACCCGTCTTGATTATGAGATCCACCTAATTCAAGAATCGGCTCCAGAGGATCTATTCTCGGCACAGAAGAATAGTTGGTACTTGGTACATCACGACCATTCACTTGCATTGTTTTATGTTTCCTCACTTTTCAAGTATAACTATACTACAAATTGCAAATTGGGGTACACGAAAACTGCCCTGTTGACTACAATGGGAAAATGTCCAATTACGTAATTATTATTTTTTTTCATTTAACATATTTCAAAAGATTTTGTTTTAACAATTATGTATGTTAAATCGGCTTCTGGTGCGCTGACGTAACGCGTGTCCAAAAAGTAGAGATTTCGTCCCACACGAATTTCGGCTCATCTTCATCAAGTTGCTGATGCGTTCCCTTTTTTGTCTCAATGTTTCCGTTGTCATGGCCTTTGTAAACGTGCTGGATTCGAGGTTTATGTTACAGTCATATTTCAGCAGCAACTAAGGGTTATAAGGCACAACCCATCTGTTGTCTACTTCATAGACGACATTCCCTCTTTTCAACGGATGTTTAACTCCAGTGTCTCTTCTTCTATAAGTCGGATAGCCGTTGTCGTTGATGATGGTTCCTGTGATGAAATCTTTCGGAATCTTTTTGGTGCACCCTTCAACATCCATGCAAGAAGACTTTTTGTTGATGGCTCCACACGGGCCGTGGATCATGTGAGCCATAACAGCGGCGTAAAGTATTGGATAGAGGGACTTGTCGTGAATTTCCGCACTCATGGTCTTGTCCATCTGCTCTTATGCGCACATGATCAGCAAGAGATTGCCGTACATAAGGGAAGATGAAGCCTTGTCCATCATCAAAGTGGCAGACACGGCGACGGTTCTGCCAGAGCCCCGGCGATCATCATCTGCCGGTCGCCACCAAATGTGCTGGACGATCCTAGCGGCCGTCTGGTCGTCGTCCTTAAACTTGACTAACCGATATTACAGTTAGAAGAATGAATATGACTATGACTAACGAAAACCAAAACAAATGAAGAGAGATGGATTATTTTGCTAATTCATTCGATTGAATTTTTCGACGTGTTTTTTGTCTATACAAACAAGCAAGAAAACCCAAATTGATAATTATAATTCATTTTGATAATATATATTTTCATCTCTAATGAATCTGAACTGACGGACCTCTCCCAGCAATAGACACCAATTTGTTTGACCGTGTGTGCGTGTGTGTGTGAACAGATGTATATTTAAATTCCCTCCGCCCAATGACGTTTGAGTTCGCACTGCACGAAACAAAAAAACAAAAACAAACAAAACAAAAGCCGAAAAATCTATCCGCTATCACGTCTGTGTTACCTTCTCCTTTTTACTATACCACGCCCGAATGATTCTCTTATTTTCAACCCAAAAAGAGAGAAGGAGATGAAACAACGGGAAACAATGTCCTTTTATTTTACTGTTCAAGAGGATTGATACAACAACAAGAACAAAAAATGAAACTTTTTCGTCAAATGAAATTTTTATAAAACAAAAGGAAAAAAACCAAAAAACACAACTCGACAAAAGAAAATAAACGAAGCGCATCCCACACACATGAAAAATATCAGCACAAAAATTGAAACCCAGAAATATATATAAATAGTAAAAAAGGAATTCCAAATGGCAGAATAAAGAGGGTCGGCTGCTGCTGTTGCTGGAAGCCGGCCAGCAGGATCTGATCTGGTTTTCCCACACAGTTGTGAAGAAGAACGTTAAACGTGTCTATCTATCTATATATATATATACTCCCTCGCCGTGCTATATATGAAGAGAGAAACGAAAAGAGCCGAACGAATATCATCCAATAGCCATCGCTGTTGTTCTTTTGAAGGGGACACTGTGTGCCTTTCTTTCTTTTTTCTTTTGCCCGTTAATATTATATCTAATATTTCAGACTCTATACGATTGTCCATGTCTCTATCTGCTGCTGCTGTAGCCCCCGTCGATATATCTGTGAGTGAGAGTGTGTGGGCTGCTGTGTTGTCTGTCGGGTGGGCGGGATTTTCAAAAATACATAAAGAATGACGAAATAATGGCGGCCCGATACATACGATGCATTTGACATGCATTTACATATTGATTCATTTGACGTGCAATTCGGGAAATGTTATGGCGAACAAAAAGTCGTAGAGACACACACAAAAGCGGTGCGGTGCTGAATGTTTGGTATTTTACAGGCCCATTGATGTGTATATATATATGCGTGTCATAACTACTGTACATGATTTTTTTAATTATTATTATTATTCAAATTTTTAAAAAGAAAAATGTTTTTTTTCTCTCTCGTGGAAATAGAATTTCAACATTTTGCACCATTTAAATCTTACAGCGCATACGGTATATAATAAATAATCGTGTCGTCCGAATCATTAATAGGATGAATATTATGACGCATAGCGGCTTTAATTCGAAACGTTCGTGAAAGGCGTAGATGAGCGCAGCGCCTTTTAAAGTAAAAAAGTTATCGACGCCAACATGCTGGGAACAAAAAAAAAAAAAATAGAAAATATTTTCTAAAGGGGATGAGCTCCGAGAAGAAGAAAAGGAGGAACCCAAGCGAGCCGCAGAGGTCACGACAGTAGTGGTTGAACTGCGGGCTAACTGCGCGCGGGGCCCATTTATTGACATCCGACTTGGAACGAGATTAGATAAAAAAGGAAAAAAATAAATTAAAAAACCCACACGAAAATAAATAACAAAATTCAAACTGGAGAGGTTGTGGAGCGGCCGAGGGAGAGGCAAAGAAGAAATGCCTCCGGTAATATTCCATATCTGTCGAAAGAATTACTGGCTGCGGCCCGTCACGTGCCAAATAAGGTGCGTATCGAAGTTTTTTTCGGGAGAGAAAAGAAAATCATGTTGTTCGGCTATTTGAACGACACTCGGGTTAGGAGCTCGCAACTTGTCTTGGACGAACTTTTATTTTTCGAGTTTAATTTTTTGTTGACACGCGCGAACTTTGTATTGGGTTTATTTATTTTATTTTATTACACATAGCAACGTCGCCTATGCTGTACACTCGAAAAAAAAAAGAAAATAAAAAATGAACCAAATTTGGCGCCACTCGCAAGATGGCGTTGGAAACTAATGGCGCAACATTTCCGTATTTTTATATTTGAATATTCTTATCAATGAAAAAACCAAGGAATCGTTAGAAAAACTGGTGAATCAAGTTGTTTTTTTCTTCATTTCTGGTTTCTCTCCTGGTGTAATAATCCGGTTACGAGGTCAAATTGGATTTTTGTTGTGTTGTTTCTGACTTTTTTTCGATTCTCGTTCGACGTTGCCAAGTCGTCTCGGCCAGTTGGAATCGACTCCATCGAAATCGGTTGGTATTGTAATTTTTGAAGTTGCTGCGCAAGTCTCGTTAAAAAGTCCAACGGAAAAATTCTCTCACACGAAACACTGTCAGTCGAGAAGATCAGTTGGCAAATGTGCCAATTTGCCAGAGTTGTTGCTAAATCTAGTCATTCTGATCATCCCTGGCAGCGAGAGAAACGATTGAAATATCTTTGAAACGTCAAATAATCACCACTCCCTTTTTTGGTTGTGAGTTGTCTGCGGGAGTTTCTTTCTTTTTTTGGGGTACTGCTGCCCGTGTTTGTGTGTGTGTGTGTCTGTGTGTACGTGTGGGCACCTTGCATCTCTTGTTGACAAGCCCTGTTGGTCTATACACCTCTCTGCCAGGGGTTTGAGCCTCAGTTGGGTCTTTCATTTCTCATTGTGTTTACGTGTCTGGTTCGCGGTTCGCGCCAGCCGATGATGTGCAAACTTTTCAGTGATTATCAACCGAAAATCATTACCTGACTCTCCTGCCTTTGTGTGTCCATCATCTTAACTGTCATTTGAAATTTGATCCCATAACTTTTATCCTGTAAAATGAATACCGTACTTGACAAAGAAGATATTCTGGTGCACGCTGCAGAGTTTATCAAAGGTGGGTTAAAAATGATCCCTTTGACGATGAATTGAGTTTCAGCATCATCAGCATTTTTTTCTTCTTTGCAGATCAACTCTATTTCGCTACTCTGAAAGTGTCCATCAGACCAAAGTCCACGCCAGACACCCACTATTTCTGTATAGATGACCAGCTTGTGTACAAAAATTTTTATTCAGACTTTGGCCCACTGAACTTGGCTATGCTGTATCGCTACTGTCACAAACTCAATCGGAAACTCAAGGTAAAGAGGTCAATCCCTTTGTGCAACATCCCTGCGACTCAATCTCAATTGTAAATGATGCCCCTTTATTGCAACATGTGTTGTGGCGAAATATCTTGGTTGTCATGAAGAGAATCTGAATGAAGGTGGAGGGCAGTGTGGATTGTGTACATGATTCAGCTGTTGTCGCTCCGTAGTATGCATATTCATCTCTGATCCCCGAGGGCTCCATTTAAATACCGTTTCGTTGCGCACGTCAATTGGACATGATTTTCGATTAGATTTTATGCCCTCAGCGAAGGGAGTCAAGGGCAGACGGAGGTGAAAACAAGACTCGAAGGCATTGCTTGTAAAGCAATAATATTGGTAAAAAATGCTGACCCAAACATTGGCAACTGAAGGTGGGCATCATCACCAACATTTCCGTTGCCAGATGGAAGACAGCGGTTGTTAAGCGTTTCAAACGCTCTTCCTTCGCAACGGGCCAATTTGCCACACGAGATACGGGAATGTTGATAATAATTGAGGAGATGTGTTGAAAGATATTTTGAGCCTCCAATATTCGGACGACAGAGACGAAGCTTTCGCTGAACTGGGAAGTTCCGTTCTTCTTGCAGAATCCTCCAAGGGCAACAATGACCAGCTCCAAGTAATCGAAATTTCCGAAGTTCTCCTTGAGGTGTTGCGCCAAATCATTCTCGGGATCGCCGAGACGTATCACGTCGTATCACTACAGATGGTTCGACATTTTACTCGCCAACTTCACTAGATATTGAAAATCTAGTCTGCGATGGTTAGCTTGTCTTGGAGCCTGTCTTGGATGTTGCGATAAAAAGTTAAAGTAAGGCTAAAGTTAAGACCATATCCTCGACCTCGACTTGTTCCTCTAAATGGCTGGTTCGTTGTGGTAGATGAAGGGCGCTCTCTCCATGTTGGCTGGCTTGATGAAGAAGACGTTTTGGGGATGGCACCTAACCGGCCACTTCTGTCTCCTCGGTAGGCTCCCGATGAGCCACGGCCGCTACCTGTCGGGTTGGCACCTGATGGGCCACGGCCGCTACCAGCTCTTTGAGCTCCGGCCCAGCAACGTCCACTGCCTCTGTGTCCTGCCCGGTTAGCCCCTGTTGAACCACGCCCTCTTCCTCTTGGTTTGTTTTCCATGGTACTCGTACTCTCACTTAAATAACATTTGACAGCATTAACAATTGTTTTCAAACACGGAAATCCAAAATGTATCATTTTATAGAATTAGCAACATCTTTGCTTGGGGCGGTATGAAACAAACAATTTTATCGTATACTTATATGTGGCAGATGTTATAAAGACTAACAACTTTAAAATTAGAGATGCAACAAATTAATTTTTACGCATTTTTATGGTGTGAGGAAAATGTACAGTTCTTCGATAGAACAAAAAAACACAGAAGACACAAATTGTAAATACTGCCAGTGAATAAAACAGATAAAACATTGATAACTTTTATCGTTTACATCTTTCAAGAACTGTCGAGCAACCAGCGCCATTATTTTCCAAAAGCTATTGTTCTCTGCTCGATAAAAAGCATGCTTAGCTATCTTCGTTCAAAAATTCCATGCTGACGATGCTGTTTCTACTTCATGACTATATTGCAAGTATTCATTAAATCGATTTGTGAATTCTTACCTTATTAATAACGTAGGTTTTCACCGCAACTGCATCACACTTTTAATAAAATAACTGTTGAACGAAATCGTTCACCATCGACTACCGAAATTCGGCGAACTGATCAGTGCCAGCTTTTGTTCCCTACTGAGAATCTGACTCGTGTGTCAAGCAACGACTGCGTGGCGTTTCGCCGTCTCTGCGTCATCCAAATGTCGGTGTCGTAATACCCGAGGGCCATATTACAATTGCGTCAACCTTTTATGACCTTGTCAAGAAAACTTGTAGCCTAGAGAAAATATCGTGTAGAGTTCTGCTGCGTTTTTGAAATACAATGCTGAGTTTTATTGACGTTCACTAACTGGGACTGGGAATAATTATTGTAAGACGTCACCGAACGTCACCCAACATTCAAATTAAACTACATAACAATTGCAACCAAATATCGAATCATAATAAGATACATTTAAATGAAATTAACGTCGTAAAAAAATGCAGAATTTCTTCGTACACAACAACTCAAGATCTTCTAGACTTCGTGAACAAGCCTTGCGGCAAAATTCTCTGCGGAAAGAGGAATCGGATGCAGAGAGATCAGCTAGACTTCAAGATCAGGCACTGAGGCCAAAATCTCTGCGGAACGAGAAATCTGAAACAGAGAATTCTTCAAGACTTTGTGAGCAGGCCTTGCGGGAACGTTCTCTGCGGAAAGAGTAATCTGAGGCAGAAAAATGGGCTAGACAACGAGCGCAGGCAATATGGCAAAAAAATTGCGAAATAAGGAACTTGAATTAGAAAAGCAGGCACGACTTCAAGATAAGTTATTACGTCAAAATGCTGTCCGCGACAGAGAAACTGAAGAAAATAATTTTGCTCGACTTTGCGATCAGTCGTTACGTCAAGAAGCTGTACGTGGCAGAGAAACAATAGAAGAAAGATTGGAGCGTGCTATCGCTGATAGATTCCTTCATCAAGTAAATCTCTTCGAGGAAACTGAGCAAGATACCGCAGAACGACGCAAACAGCAAATGGAAGTTATGTTTGATTATAGAGCGACTGAAAATGAGGAAGAAACAGCTGATAGGCGTGAAAAGGATAGGTTGCAAACAGAGCTACAGCGAGAACATCAATTTCAATGAGAGCTAGAAGAGGAAGAACTGCGAGCAAGAAATGCGCTTCAACATGCCGAAATTGTTCCCGTCGAAACCACAGAACGCGAAGCTTTTCTTCGGGAGATGCACCTTGATCGCATCCGTGCTGGAAATCGGCGAACGCATTGGATAGCTTGCAAAGACATTGTTGTAGAGGATCGAGTTCATTTGCTTGACATTAGAGATTTGACTACGATTTGTGCTGAGTGTGACGCCAAACACTTTGAAAAAAAGATGCCAAAAGATAAAAAGTTGGAAAGCGATGCTGCGGAAAGGGAATAGTGATTATTCCACCTTCAAAGCCATGTCCGCAACCCTTGGCCAGTCTCTTGCAAAATCAGCATCCAAAGTCCAAGCAATTTTATGAAGCAAATTCGAAACTACAACATTGCTCACGCTTTTGCTTCGCTTGGAGCCAATATTTCTCCACCATCAAACCGAGGCCCCTACTGCTATCGAGTTCATGGACAGATTTACCATCAAATCACTCAGCTTGGTCCAACTCCAAATCCCAGATATACAGATATGTATTTTTTGGACTCGGGCAAGTCACTGATTATAGGGCAAATATCCAGGCAATGTCGGGTTGTTGTAGAATATTGATGGAAGAATTGGACGCTATGCTTCGAGAGAAGAATCCGTTCGCCTTGGTTTACAAGATGATGCGCCAAGTTCTTGAAGAAGAATACGTTCAACGCCAGGTCGCAAATCTTCCTCACTACACTGTCGTCATTATCATCACTTGTGATAGAAGAGATGTCGACAAGCGGCGCTATAACTGCCCGACGGTCCACGAGATAGCAGTAGTATTCAAAAGCTCTGATGGAGCTCCACCATCAAACAGAGATATTCGTGGCCATCTCTATATTCCCGTCAGAGTCAGACGATTCATCGAGATTGACACACAAAAGCCCATGTGTGATCCGATGTGTTATTCTCTGCTATATTCCCCAACGGTGAAGATGGTTGGCATGCTCACATGAATTATAACACCACCAGTCGGAGGGAAAGAGATGAAGCAGCAGCAATGGCAATGATTGTTGAAGAGGATGAAGAGGAGCAGATTGATCCCCTGTGGCCCAACCCTAGAGTGTTAATTCGTGAAGAAGTCGCCGCAGCAGATGGCAATTCTGAGATTGAAAATGAGCGAAATGTAGAACCGGAACCAGCTGAAGCAGACGAGAACGATGATCAACATTCGAACAGGAACAGAGGCCCACGCTCAAGAGTGACGCAAGCCGAGTTCTACAGTTCGATCATGTCAGTCCGCAGTGATTTCAATATCGTTTTGGCCGGTAGTGCCCTCACTCAGCAATATTTTGTCGATTCTTACGTCAATACCAAGGGGAATCGCATCAAATACCTCCGAGAACACCAGGCAGAGCTGCGTGTTTGCAGTACATCGGTCTGATGGATTATACCAACAATTTTCGACGAAAATCCCTCACGACGGGAGGGAACGTTGTTGTCGTCATCACACCAGAACAGAAAATATCCTGGTGGGGTTGACGTCAAGTGAGCCAATGTTGAATTGAATAATAAACATGATCCCAGTTGATTTCTCCAATTGGAAATTTCCGCCATAAATGCTGTTGATTGGGTCACGAAAATGTTGTGTCTCTCACAAAGCGGTCAATTGGCAGACGCCCGGCTCTCTCTAATATAGACGCACGATAACCTTGATTGCTATATAGACTTTCAATTTGCTTGTCAAGCAGGAAGATGAGTCTCTCTCAGCTGCTGTTGCGGTTGAGAATAATTAGACTAGCTCAAATAGACATTCGTCGTGAATAATTCCGACCCAATTTCCCATCGGCAACAATCAGGAAATTTCACTTCCTGTTCAACTTAAGGGACTCGCCAATCATCATCCTAGAAAATATGGACACAAACCGCAATATAAACTGAGGTAGTACTGCATAACACAACAGACTCGACCAATCGATCACTTCCTTTTCGCTCTATTTTTCCCCTCACCGGCGGGACTGTTGGCCTAGTTTGATTCCAGCTCTTATGTGTGCATACTATAATGATGCTAATCATCGGGGCAGACCGGTTTGTACACTCTCGTGGGACAAGAAAAAAGGGAAACGTTCGAGGTCACAGACTGCTGCCGTCTGCTGCCGAAAAAATCACCGATTTTTTGGGAAAATAAAATGTTGGAAATTATTATTGAATTTCAGTCTGGAAACGGAAACAGGATCCCAGATTCATCAGAACCTACAGTAGGCACCAAAAGTGTTCGGACACCCGAGAGAACCTTATGGGAAACCGCTGTTTTCGCAAGGCGAAAAAGTGGTCAAATTTTCATTCGATGTGAATGAAAATTTTGTTCTCTCGGGTACCAGAAACAACATAAATTTGTTGTAGAATTTTAAAATAATGGGAAGGGTAGGTTTTTGTCCGAGGAAAAAGTGCCCGGACAGTAGAGAGGCCCATATGTAAATGGGCTTACTTTAGGTTCAGATTGTGACTCACTGGGCAATGCTAGAGAAACGCAAACGGGTCTTAAAAAAAGATCTGCGTTTCTTTTATGGCACCCGTGAGTCACGATTTTTTTAAACAATAATTATTCTTTCCCTATCCACCCTCAAAATTGATTTCGTTCAGATCTCCACTTCTGAGAGCTGTGCACTGCTGCCGGGTCTACGGAATTGCTTACTCTCCCCCACGTTTTTCTGAAACAAAGGGGTTAAGTAGGGACTGGGGGAAGAGTAAGCTGGACGTTTTCGACTTGTACGTCGCTATGTCAACATGCCAATTGCATTTTGGCGTCTAGTAATTTATACAGTCTTGGTACTCGTCCGCTCACTGTCAAATTCGTGTTTGACGTCTAAATAATCAAAGATATAGTCGCGAAAACATACTGCACTATAAGAAAAGTGGCCACTCAACAGTTTCCGTTTGGGGCGGAATGTGGCTTGGTGGCGTTACCCCATTAAGTCGAATTGTTGGAAATATGACTGCTGTCCAATATGTCAACATCTTAAAAGGAATTCTTGTCCCTAATTTAACTGATTATTTTCCGCCGGGAGAAGCTGTAACGTTTGTCCAAGACAAGTAATCGAAACATTTTTACTCAAAAGAATATCTACTAATTTTCAATCTTATTTGCAGTTCCAGCATACACAGAGCGAATAGAACGCGGAATTGGTTGAACGAGCAAGCTCGTTTAATAGCCCTTGATTGGCCAACAAAACGGGCCGACATGAGGGGTTTATAACCCAAAATGCACCACCCCTTTATGTACATTTCCCTGCCCCCTGGAACTGGCGCCAACTGTAACCGCTTCGCCGAGCGAAAGTTGGGGCAGTTGCCATGCGTTTCTTATGGCACTTCAAAAAAAGGGCCTTGTTTAAAAAAAATCACAAAAAAACGCTAGACCTTAGCCCTTATAGTTTTTAGGAAAAGTTGAAGAATAAGTTCATCTACATTTTAAGTACTTTAATTTGTAATTTAGTTAAAGTTTAAGGGTATAAAAAATAAACAGAAAAACGGGAAAATTTCCCCACAATGTCTACCACTAGAGAGACTCATCATTAGGAGAAAATTTTGCATTTAGTATGTAATGCAATGTCATGTACTACATCAAAAACTTCACATTCCCTCAGAATCGGTGACACTCGTTATGTCTGGATGTATACAATTTCTCGTTGCATTTTTAGTTGGTGGCCAAGCACTATAATGTAATTCACATTCTCAAAAAGTTTTATTGATTGGCCTTGTTACAAAACTTGGGATTTCACAAGAATCTGATGAACCCGAACTATAAAATCGATTGGCAAAGTTAAAAAATGAGACTTGTATTTTACTCTCCCAAGATTACGTTTCCTGGTAGCCATAGTTAAAGAAACAATGTTTGCGATCCCTGTTTTAACAACAATCAGTTGAGTAAAAGAAAAAATAATTTGAATTTTAAATACCAGGTCTGAACGAGATATCTGTAATTATGATTTTTCCAATAAGAAAACCAAATTTTGGAAATTAAACCTAAGGTTTTTTTTCTTCTTTTTCTTCTTTTTGACTGCTGTTTTTATCTGTTTTTCGTCGCGTGATGCGTTGCCAAATGCATTTTTTTTTTGTGAAAAAAGATGACAAATGGCGTACACATAATTATATATTTCTAAAAATAGCCATCTTAAATCACGTAAACTTTAATGTGGTACGCATCTCACATTGAAATAAAATTGCGATTGCAAGCATGATTTATGACCTTCACATGTTTCAAGTTCATAAAAGTAAGGAAATGGTAAGAAATTTTTAAGTTATTTTAGAGAAAGGGGACAGAGATAGAACGATTACAACTCAGTATTCAGTCGAATTCATTAAGCAGTACTACACGTGTTTCACAAAGTGCTAAAATTGGAATTCGTTCTGCTTCCATAAAGCCAACATTCCTTAGTTATCAAAATGGTTTTTTGGTCATGAAATTTACTTGACTATGAATTTACTGAGGTTGGTCGCAACGAAGTGATTCCACAATGTTGGAAGTCGAATGAAGGAAAAGTTGAACGAAAGATCCTCAAGGAAAAGTTCGTAAAGGTGAATTGCTGAAAATTACTTGGCCTCAACATTCCATACACCAAATTTCCGCACACTGTAAGTTTTTATCGTTTACGTTTTTATAGTTCTCATATAAATAAGATGTGGTGCGATGTGATTTCCAAGAGTCTTCTGAATCTCAGAGTGTAACATAAGCTAAATCAGGAGAAGAGGAATTTGGAAGTCTTCATGGGAAACGGCGTTCAACTCAGGCTTCATGTGGAAATAGTATTTTACACAAATCCCTCCAACCTTGGACAGCACAGATAGTGAGATTCAGTTCGTTAAGCCGCCTTCCGTCCCACCAGAAAGTAAGTTCGTCCGGCTCCGAATGCCTGTTCAAGTTTCTTTAGACAAAAGTGCGGAATCTGAGGAAGAAGACAATCATATGTCCAAGGCGAAGAAAACTAAAGGTTCCCCTTTAAAATTCTTTTATAACAACACAGCTATTAATTTCCATTATCCTGCCATTTCAGGTACGGATAATGTAACAGAGACAAAAGGGAAACAATCGAAAAGAAATGTCATAGTTGAAAAAGAACCCGAATGTGAAATGTGTTGCCTCTACTCACAAGGAAAAATTGTTTATAAATTACTTAAAAGGTAACTTTTTTCGCCTTGGTCTTAGGACAACAAATTTTTCTCTGTTATTCATATTTGATTCTTTACTCTTGGGCATTAAACGTTATGTCCGAACTATTGCAGAGTATGTTGTTGATGTGAAGCTAAAACAGCGAGATCAATGGAAAATTCTCGTAAGTCTTAAAGATCAAGAACGATCATGCTCTCAGCAACGATTCAAATGATGCTGAACCTAGTGGTCATCAACGGCGCCTTGTATTCAATAAGGATTTGACTATGCCATCTCATAAGATGGAAGATTAATTATTTGAACCACAATTTGATAGGTCTTAAATAAGGAAAAATTGTGTAAGCTGCCGTGTGTCTTTGAATACCATCAATGTATTATAAAAATGAATCTCTTTTCCTATTAGATCACTGTGTTTAGAGCGTTTGGAGGTGTCGACATAAAAAATAATAATGTGTCAAACGTTGGGCATGGAGGGAAACAATGGAAGATTCCATAATGGTTGAATTCACATGGGCTTGCCAACTGAAAAAAGGAAGCAAGAAAAACTGCCGAAAACCATCTTCGTTAAATTATTTCGTTTTCAGCATTTATGTTTTAAATAGTTTTTTTAATATAGTTTTCTTATCGTGATTTTCTTATATATATACATATTGGTCCAATTTTTTATTGAAACAGAGACTATGAAATATGGTGATTTTAAGGACGTCAAATTCTTACACTAGGGGGTATCCGCCGTGATTACGTAAGAAGAGTGGGAGATCGTGTGTGTTTGCCTGTTACCGTAAGCTACCGGCTTATTTGTTTTTGTTAATTTGTGTTTGCGGAATCTCCTGGCTGATTTATTTTTTAAAATGTGTGTTTGTGTGTGGAGTCAAAAGACGGATTTTTTTTTGAATGTGGGTGTGTGTGTGTGTGGATTCCCTCCGGCGAAT
This sequence comes from Daphnia pulex, assembly GCF_021134715.1. Classification (NCBI taxonomy): domain Eukaryota; kingdom Metazoa; phylum Arthropoda; class Branchiopoda; order Diplostraca; family Daphniidae; genus Daphnia; species Daphnia pulex. The sequence goes on along the minus strand of NC_060026.1, from coordinate 8,622,492 downwards.
TTCTTTGTTTTATGTATGTGTGTGTGGATTCCACTGGCGGATTTTTTTTTCAATGTGAGTGTGTGTGTGGATTCCACCCGGTGAATTTTTTGTTTGAATGTGTTTTTTGGCTTGCTGGAGTAAAACTCCCGGGTGGCACTGGGAGTTTTTTTTTTTAATTGAAAGTAGTAAAACTCCCGTTGCTAGAGTTTTTTTTAAATCGAAAGTAGTAATACTCCCGGGTGACACCGTGAGTTTTTTTTTAATTGAATATTTATTTTTGAATGTTATTTTGAATTTACTAACAACTTCTAATTTAATTTTTTAATCTGACTCTATCTCTGCTTCTGCTAGTTCTAACTCCCTCCACTGTTGTTTGAAATGCTTACGGCTAACCGGCCCCAATTTCTCTAATAGTTCTGCAGACGTATTTTTTTCCCTGGTAATCTTTCCAAGCTTCCTTGAGCTCACTCTACCATGTTGTAGTATTTGTAAGGAATATTTTTATGTTTTTTACCTTTGCTAAACTGCTCTAATGCTTGATTTTGGGACAACAGCTTTGCCGTGAAGTCAATTTTTCTCGCTTCTTTTTACATTTGATCAGATTCGGGGAATTATTAGCCCCTTCCAGCTTTATTGAGTTATGGTAGCCTAGTAAATCCAAGCGTAATTCAGATTAGTTTCTTATTTCTAAACTTTACTTCTTACCTTCACCGTTGTTGTTTGTTCGGTGATGTTGCATGCACATAGACCAACTGCGTGGTGGCCAGACGGTGCTAGTAATCCAGTACAAGCTTCACGAGGAGATCGCTGTTGTTGGGTTGGCTCCTGGTGTAAAGTTTACGCAATTTCACTATAAGATGTATGTTGATGTATCAGATGTATCTTCTAGTTGCATTTCTGTGCGGTTCCAAAGAGGAAATAAGCCAAGTCCGGAATGACGGAAAAGTCTGGAAAACCTGGCAGGGAACAGCAACCGACTTTTTCTCGTTACGTAACTAACAACGACGTGAATGGTGCACTACAAATTATTGAACGAAACTTGTATATCAACTATCTAAATTTTGAATATTATATTCACAACGACGAATAATATATTCCCTCAGATTATTAACAAGATATAATTATCAACGGGATAAAGTTACGAATGGGTCGTTGACTTGCTGTTCTTCCACTCCTCCTTTTCTCTAAAAACCAAAACACGAGTGTCGACTACCGGGCAAATCTGCGTACTAAACGAGAGGAGCTAAAACACCTACAAAATTCGAACACCAGTCAGCTAATTTTTTGTATCCTTGGGGGCTTGGGCCTTTTGTGAAAACAAGTTAGACAATTGGAACTTGGAAGTAGCTTTGCCAACGAATTCGAATGAAAATTGGCTAATGATGTCATTATTTGGGACAATTGAAATTAGATTTGAAATTAGTGTATAGGGGGGCTTCGAGAGCAATACAAGTCCTGCGTAGAGCAACAGTTTGATTGCTGTAAGCTATCCAACATTATCTCTGCGTTTAAAATTTGGCAAGAAGAGTGATATCAGACTCGCTAATAAGGGTCCCGACATCTCCATGTTTAAGTCGAAAAGTTTTATTTATTTATTTAACCACTGTTAACTCTGACCAAGATTACTCTCTGTCCACACTTGACATCTTAATTCAAGACTGAATATCGAATATTGAGTCAAAACAGAATAATCGAGTTCAAATGGTCGGTCATTAACATTATTAAATCTAATAAAAAGAAAACTAGTCTTAAGAAGTTAAGATCATTCAAAAGCGGGTGAATGAATCTGTAACTCATTACTTCAAAATGGTTATTGAATAATTTGCAATGCATGTCGTCTCATTCATTCAGCTGATAGTAACATTGCGCAATAATACAGTTCGTTAACAACCAGAAAGAATATTAAATGGCTAACCTATATTGTTAACAGTAATTTAATCAGTGTAGAGATTCGATCAATGTAGAGATTCGATAGAAATTTCACTTCGGGGCATACGGCTGCCGTCGTTTGTAACTCTGTATCGTATGTATCAATACGACAAACGACAATTAGTCTTGTAAACATTTACATTATCTAAAAATATTGGCTGGCGATGTCTTTTTTTTTAGAATATTGAACAATGACTTGAAATGAGATTAAGAGAGCTCCGTGAGCAATAGAAGTACTGCGTAGAGCAACAGTTTGATTGTTGTAAGTTTACCAACATGATCTCTGAGTTATATACATGACAAAGAATGTGATATCAGTCTCGCTATTAAGTGTTACGTACTATCCGTGTTTAAACTGCAGAATTTTGCATCATCATGAATTATCATCATAAAGAAATTTGGATTAAGGATCGGCATTGGTATACATCTGTAAAAATGTACGACATGAATGGAAAATTTCATATCTTCGAAGCCAATGCCGACGGTCGGTATTAATCTTCCATAATATATGGAAAACAACTAAAACTATTAAGGTGGAATCATCCGGAAGCAAGTGAATGAATCTGTAACTCATTATTTCGAAATAGTAACTGAACGAGATACAATGCATTTCGACTCATTCATTCAGCTTGTAATAACATCACGCAATAATACAGCCCATTTGTCCAATTAAGGAAATAAAATTGCTAACCTATTTTGATAATAGTAAATCAGCGTAGAGGTTCGAATAGAAATATCACGTAACTAACAATGACGTGAATGGTGCACTAAAAAGGTTGCAAATTATCATATGCAACTTTTAGATCAATCTATCTAAATTTTGAATGTTATAATCACAACGACGAATAATATAAATAATCTACTGGAGATCACAGAAGCACGACAGCCACTACAAAAACAAGTGCACAGAAGAAGTCAAAAGGTAACACGGCAGAAGTGATCTACTCTTATGTGGTGCATATTGAGCCCAAAAAAAAGAAGAGTTGGAGGACCTCCACTGAACTGGAAAGGCCCTCGTCCTTCAAGTGAATGCGAAGTAAGTTTCAAGTAAAATAAGTAGTTGTGTAGTGTGTAAGCATTCTAATCATTTCTGCTACCAGGTTTTTGTTGAAAAACTTCCATTGAACGTGTTGGAAGACGACCTTATGCCACTATTACAAGATATCGGATACATGTGGAGCTTTCGCCTGCCTATGAACCCATCGACGAATCTCAACCGCGGTTGTGCGTTCATCCGATTAACGGCAAAAGGAACGGGGGGTGGAGAAACATACTTGATATTGAACCAGTTCCATAAACAAATCCGGAAAGGAAAAAACATTTATAAAGGTTCAGTGTAGCAGAATTTTTCATTCTCAGTCGAAAACTAAAGAAGGGTACTGTTTTTTTTTGTACTGTTAGGTGGGTTTAGAAATTTGATAAAGATAAATTACTGGGACGAGCCACTGGGTCGTTATCGTAAATCACCTTTAACATGAAAGGGAAAACGACGTCAGAAACCCGACTCGGAAATCTTTCAGTGTTCAGTTTCATTGAAGCCACTGTCTTTAATGATGCCGTATGCATAGGGCTTAATGGCTCAGTTGAGGTATATCACATTTTAAAAAACTAATAAACTAATTAATTTCATCAGCTAGACCATTCTTCTTTCCAGGAAGCTGGATAATCCAACAGCCGTGCCGACGAACTCAAAAACTCGTTCGTTGCTCAAAATTGGTCTGAGGACAACCCAGAGAAATGTGAAGTGGCACTGCAACTGCACCGCAAGATTCGCTAGGTAAGGAGGCCCATCAACTCCCGGAGGTACAGTACCGTCCAAAACAATCCGAACAACATAAACGCCACCTATCAGTCATGCGGGAACTATGTTAGGCTTTTTCGTCCTATTTTTTTTTTTTTTTTTTTTTGAGGGGGGGGCTAGGAAGAAAGCAATGGTGGGAAGAAAGAAATAGGAGCAATAGGCACTGGTCATGTCTTCCCCCCCCCAAAAAAAAGAAAAATTATGAATGAAAAAAGACAGGCTGTCCAAATCCTTCAACATAAAGCGGTAAAATTGAAAGGTACCAATATGTTGCTTTGAACTGGTAATGAATTTGTAAATTCGCGTATATAACTAATATCTATACAATTCAAGCAGGTAAATACAAAACTAGCATATAACCAATTCTTATTTTGAAGTAGTCTAACTTTAAAACTATCTAGGCTGAAAAGGGTAAAAAGGGATTGATCATTAAAAAAACAGATTGAGCGAATATTTATGACGTCTGCTCTCTATTTACTGATAATTCAATATCACCGTGACAAATTAGTTTCAATCGTCCCTGTCATTACAAATGACCGAGAAGGAGAGACCACCATAAAAAGATTGTTGGATCATAAAGACACAGAAATTTTATATTTATATTTCAACTAATTCATTCTTCCGTACCTATATTTCAAAAATGAGCTATTCTCTATCGATTGGAAACTAAAAAATTAGGTCTATATTTTCATTTTATGGATGTGCCACATAGGGCATTTAATATAAGTGATGCTTTCATAAACATTCTGAAGTTCTTTGACATTTCTAAAAGGTAAATATCAATAAAAAACCATAATCAGGTTGCAATAAAATATAGAATAACTTTGTTTTTCGTAAAAGGTAAAATCAAATTTTAAAGTTTTTACTTGATTATAGAATCATTTAAACTTAAGTTTGGAACTCTAAAGAAGCAACTGAATGCATGAGCAATGCGGAATTACTTAAATTATACCAAGTTCTTTTTGTTTTTAATTTATTTCTTGTAGATATGAATAATTGTTGTGTGCCACATTATGGCAGAATCAATGAAACTGGAATAACCCTGACAGGGGTATTGCCAGACAAAATTCGAAAAGCCTATCTGGCAGCAAGGAACAAAATTCATAAATATCATAACCTCGCCAATCTGTCACCAATATATATTCTATTTCCATAGTTATAGTTCCGCGTTTCAAATTAAAATATTTTCAGGAATCTGTTTACCTCACCGATTTTATTGAAGAAGAGGTTCTAAATGGATGGAAATACGTGGAAATATTACAAACCAGAAGCAGAAGTCAGCCTCTCTTGTTAAGTCAAGCAATAGCATAGTAGAAAGACTCTATCATCAAATTTAGGGAAGAAGTCAAATTGCTTCACCCACACACGGTATGAAAGAACTCGATAGTGATTTGTCGGAAGATACTGTCAGTTATGACTTAGAAAATGTCTTGGACGGTTGTGATGGAAGGTGGTGCTTCATAACTTTTTCTTTCCTATTTTTTCCCCTTGATCAAGTGTTCCAGTTGAGATACCTACAATGAAGTTCCAAATTGCTCTACAATGAAGCCTGAAACTGTCAAGATATCTTTGGAATTAAAAGAATATTTGACTGAATAAATTTCCTGAATCAGTACATCGAGATATAGTTGTTTTCGTGTTTTTCTTTAATATATTTTGGTTCATTTATCCACGATTCGGTTTGAACGTTTTTTTATGAACGGTATGCTCTCGGTTTTCTTCAGTACGGTATCGGTACAGTTCTAACTTAACCTATTTTACATAACCTAACTTACCTTACCTAAACTAACCTATTGTAACGTAACGTAACGTAACCTATCCTAACTAAAAACTGATAAAACTGAACCTAAACCGAACCTGTGCAGTCTTAAACATGTATCACTACCTGCATTTATTGAAAATAACCACATGTTAAACATAAAACACTTTTATTTTCAGTGCTTTCGCTTTTCATTTTTTTTTTTTTTGCTCTTTGCTCTATTTATTAGGGCTTCAGCTTTCTCATCTCAGGTAAAACGGAAAAATAAAACATTGCCTGACGAGCCCTGTTTGGACATCTTACATACAATTTTTCTCTTTAAGTTGGCAATATAACATCAAAAATTGACATCTACTTATTTTCAATTTGATATTATAATTTCAAAATTAAATTTTGCTACAAATTTAACCCCAATTTGATGTAAAATGTTTGTTTAAAAGTCTCTCGAAAATATAGGCAAAATTTAGCATTGTTTTGACATAAAATTAACATACTTTTTTGTTCAATCGACAATATTACATCAACAATTTGCCTCAAATCAATATTAATAAGACATTATAATTTATAAAACAAATTTCACTAGGAATTCGATGTCAATTTGTTGGTTAATTTTATTTTTAAATTTCGCCTTCAAATATTGGTATAAATGTAGCATAGTTTTGAGGTTTGACATCATCAACTTAACATCTATTAATGTTCGTTGTTAAATTGACAATACAACATCACTAATTTACGTCAATTTCATATCACTTTAACATTTAATTGAAATATCAAATTTAATTACGAATTTCAATGAAATTCGTAATTAAATTTGATGCATGAAATTATTTCATGCATTATATTCGTCTTGTCAATTTGATATAAATATTTTGTGTAAAAATTATGTCAGTAATTGAAATCAAATTGAGAAATTTTTGACACAAAAAAAATTATGTTTCACATTTGATATCATATCAAAGTCAAAATAAAATCAATGTATAATATGTTGGCATTAATTTGAAATTTGAAAATCAAACCGATAGAAAAATGATATAAATTTAACATATTGTGCAACATGGGTACACAGATTTGAAATCATTCCTTCTATTTTCAAATTTTCAATCATTTTTTTATACAGGAAATAACACAGGTTTTTTATTTTTTAAAAATCACTAACTTTTGTGGAGAAAACCTAAAACAACAGTAACCCAACTCAACCCACTCTACCCTAGTAGACGTTTATAGTATTAGAACTATATCCAGTTGCGTAAATGATCGATGCACTAGAAAGTTGGATAAAGTTATCTATTGAGAATTTTGTGATATCATCCAAGGTCGACATCACTGCTTACCTTGCAAATCATTTTTACGGTTCTTTTCGGACCAATTGATACTGGAAAACGAATTTTACTGATCACATTCAGAAGCGACATTTTACAAAAAGAACATCAGAGGTAATTTAACACATAAAACAAATTTAATTATGGAAAACACCGTTCTTATTGTTGTTTGAAATTTACTTAGCAGATAAGGAGAAGCTAGGATGATTCCGACAAGGCTTCGAAGAAATTAATTGATTTGACAGAGGATGGATAACAGGTTAAAGAAAACAATCTGGTATAGGCCCTATATACTTATCTTTTAAAATTCTACAATTTTATAATAACTCGTAAAACAATTATCCGTGATTTCTGAAGGACAAGGAGGAAAATGTACTAAAAAAACAATGCTGAGGTTAAATTCCTTAGCAAAGTTGATGAAGACGATAGAAAAAATATAGAAGATTCTGACAAGGATTCTGACCAGCAATCGAAGAATTCTGAAATTGAGAAGGAAGACTTGATTGAAGGTCAATGATTGGATCAAATGGAGACCAAGAAAAACAACAATTCAAAATAAACCCCTAAACGTCACCATATCCTTCTTTAATGGAGAAAAAGATGATACGCGGATGGATGCGCTCCAAAAGTAAAAGCGAATGTGGCGAGTAGCCACTTCACGCGAGAATTAATGAGAACCTTTCATTTCTCTTAAAAGTCATCTAAGTGACTTTCCAAAGTGATAACGATGACATTAAGGAATACTATAGCCTCTTACTTCTTCCACTAAAAAGTTTATTGGACTTCGAAGAGATTACATAAAAAGAGAGTGGTTCAGATTTACGATCTGAATTGCCTTTGGAAGAAAGGACAAACGGGTTAAAAGTAGAGAAAAACGAAGGATCGTGGACTGCAACGCCATCAAGGCCTGTTGAGAAAAATATTTGTGTTAGTGGTATGTAACTAATTTAACCTCTGTTGTTTTTCAGTCGAAGTAACTTCACACAAGCAGTTCAAAAGCATAAAAAACCATGTGAAAATCGTGGAACATCTCAGAAATGTCAAAAGGCCCGTCATCTGCTATTCAACGAGCGGCAGCTCAGAAGTATAGTGATACGGGCGATGACTATTTATTAATTTAAACTTAAGTTGCAATGTGCTGTCGTAAGGTGTAATTTTAAACGCAAGTAATTAAATTATTTGTTATTTCCAGAAAAATATAAAATTCAACCATTATTAATTTATTGAGAAAAAAACCTTGCTTGTGTGTTTGACAGCTGTTTGCTGAGAAATAGTTTATATTAAAAATATATCTTGTAGCCATGCTATTTAGATATCGTTGATAACAGGACAAAGATTTATTTTGGTATCTTGTAGATATTCAGATATCGTTTATATCTATAGCGTTTCACACCTCATGTACGAAGAGGCGAAAAACCGAATCATCGTATGGTTAGTTATTCCTACCTAATTTATTTTCTATATTTTGGGGGAAAAGATCAATTTTTGTGTTTAATTGGCGGACTTTTCCCCCACATAAAACCCTCAACCAAAGAGACCTCCCCGTCTCTCCCAGCAAGCCTAGCGCCTCAACTTCCCTCCTCAGCACTTCTAAAGCCTCACCCCATCCCGACTGGCCAAGCCTCGCCAGTACGCCGCTATTTTTCTTATTGTCTTTCGGTCTCCATGTTATGTCGATGTTATGTCCGATAGTATGTTATGCCTTCACGTTATATCGTGACATAACATTTTTCGTGAAATTTTTGTAGGCCTCTTAAACAGCAAGAAATATCAGCTGATTCAGCTCGTTTGTTGTTCAAGATCGAGGTTCATCTGTTTGAAACGTTTATTTCTAATTAGAAATGTTGATGATAAATTGCATTTGTGTATAATCTGAAGGAATTTGAAAACAAAAAAAAATTCGTGTGGACTGGTTAGAGTGAGAGCGAATGTCGAGGGAAATTTTTGAAGAAAAAATAAAAATGTTTTCCTAATGTTTGATACGCAAACTTACTGATTTACGTTGGTGTGCATTTTCCTCAACTTATCGTCGTTGTATTGGTTTTCATTTGTTGTTAAATTTTTTAATTTCCATAATTATTCTTTTAGCGGATAAGGCTGTCGCTATAAAGCCGTTGTCGCAGGTAAAGGGGCATTTGGCAAAGATGGAGGGAAAGGAAAAGGAGATGTTGCAATGAATTTTTAAATGTTTTTTTTATGTTTGCACGTTTTTTTACATTAAAAATTCAATCATTTCCGGTCCATTTTAAATTGTAATCTTTAATGTTCTTAATATTTTTAGGAAGTACTTCCAGAACTAGAAGAAATTCCTCAAAAATGGAACGGGAAGACCAACTGGCTTTGAAAATTGAATTACGAAGAAAGTGAAGCCAGTGATTGGAAATACTGGAGCTGGGAGACCAAGGGAGAAGAGGAAGAAATAAACATGGGAGAGTCAAGCGAGGGAGAAAAAGAAAGTTTGGGAGAATACATAGAAGAAGTTCACATCAAGGAAGAAAAGGAACAGAATGCAGAGGGAGGGTAATTCAGTCTAAAATAATCAATTTTTTATTTTTTCAGTCACTCAACATCCGTATGAGAATTATGAAATTAAAATACATTAAATTTCAATACTTGTACTTCAATACTTAATTACTTGTGTGTAAATTACATAACTTGTCGTCAGCTTTTTCCCCCAACGACCAAAATAGATTGTAAGGTTGAGTAAAAAAACAAATTTGTTTAATCTAAAAAAATAAGTCATTAGACAGACAATACAAAATAACAATAGTCACAGAAAACTTACTTTCCTTTTATAAACGAAAACTTCAATTTTTTTGCCACAGAAAAAAAGTTGCATTATTAAAATTTTTAATGTTTACACACATTACTGTTAGATTAGGTCACAAAATGTCCGTCTTGGGTGGGAAGAAAGGAGCAGTTCAAAGACAAGCAATGAATCCAGTTTTCGTTACAACCATACAAAGTATTGCGGTTTTTTTGTTATGTACATAGCAGCTACTTTACTTTAGTTATATTGACTTACCAGAACAGGTAACGAAATGTTGATGTGGAATACCAGATAGTACTGAAGAACAATTAATGGAAATGGAAAATCAGGGATAAAAATATTTTGCAACAATTATAGCCAAAAATGTAAAACCATAGAAATCTAGCATTAAACATTGCAATGTTGATCACATTTCATTCTTTACTTAAAAATAGTTTTGTTGATATTAAAATGGCGCTTTGACAAAAGATCATTGGAATTTTGATTAAATAACTTTGAAGAATGGTTGAAAACATTATGGATTTAGAGCTATAATGAATATTTTCATTTTCTTAAATTTAAAAAGAAAGTATAAGACACATGAAAACGAAGAGTACTAAGAGCTCACTATAGTGAGAATTATGAAATCTAGATGACATCAATTTAAATGTGTCAAAAAATATTGCTCCCTTATAACAGCCTCGTAGCTAGACATGCATCAAGAAAGTAGCAGCCAGTACTGATTAGGTGGGTCTTCTTGTTCCTGGTAATCCCTCCTGCAAACGAAAGAAAAAAAACAGGCATGAACACTGCACAGTGACATCCATAGGTCAATAATAAAGTACGTTTTTAAATATAGATATTGCAGGAAATACAAGTTTCAAAAACTAGTGATGTTGTCTGAGGTATTTTTTCAAATATTTCCTTATAAGAGAAAAGAGGGAAATCAATTCTGGAAAACTGATCTATGTCATTTTTTTTCTTCTCACTACTAGTATTGCGATTTTCAGTGGTTTAATAATGATTTATGTAGAGGAGAGAGTTTTCATTTTAAGTTCTAAAAGTCCTGTTTATGGATTTGAATAAACGTTGCACAAGTAAAAAATGGTAATTTTCAGAATAAAATGTTGAAACGTAAAAAAACGCAAAAAATGTACTAAAAGGGTAATAACCCAAAATAAACTAAGACACTTTTTTAACTTACACTTTTTTATGTGGTTTATTTGTATCAGCGAAATGCGATTCATAAGACAAAATGCGAACTCATGGGACAAAAAATGGCTTGGCAATAATAGATGGACATAGGATCACCTATAAAACGGTCCGTACACCGGATTTGCATGCATAAATTATAACGTTATCTTCTTAAAATGGGAACAATGCTAACTTTGGAAATGATCTCGAGGTTAACCGGAATTTTAGACGAATCTCTAAAACTCGATTCCCCTCTGCTGTAAAGTCGACTACACCAGAGTGCTGCTGACAGTGGCGGGATTAGCAGGCTGAAAGCTGGCGTTAGCCATACTGGCCCGTTTGCGTCCGAGAAATTTTGAACCTTAGAGCGGATCGTTTTGAACTCCACCATTAAGACCGCAATCTCCAAATCAGTAAAAGGTTGATAAAGGGTTTAAAAATTCGCAACCTATCAGAAGTATGCGAGAGAGATTCCCAAGTCCCGTGCAGGCGTAATACCAATCTCAATGCTCTTGACTGAGCACGGACTATATTTGAAGAAGGTACATTCCACGCCAAAACGTAAAAACCTTGCCACTGTCATATTAACGATTAAATTTTTAATAATAATTCTTTAATGTAGGTCAAATAAGACTTTTTTTCTGGTGTTGAAAGGGTTTTGAAAAAAAAGGGGAAACAGCTTTGCAAGCAGCGTTTCTGCATCACAACTTTACGAAGGAACTGGAATCCCGATTGCGAGTGAGAAAACAGAAACTCGATGAGCCGGTCATGTCATACTGTTAGGGCATGATCTATCTTTGCTCTAGAGTCAACCCGGGGATGACCGAAGAGCGTAAAATACAATTCATTTTTCAAAATATGGAACCGGCGTTAATACAAAGAGTGTTTCCCAAATGGATCAGTTAACCACCAACAAGCTATTTCGGCGTCTACAAACTCATTGCCAGGCCTCACTGACTGAGGAGTGATCCATCCCTGTAAACAAAATCACCCTTGCGCCACCCGTAAACACAAAGGAGAAAATCGAAAATTCGTACGGGATGAGGCATAAAAGAGATAGGGGTCCAATTGTTCGTAAATTGGAGCAGGCAACGCGTGCGATGGCAACTGTCGGGGGATCTGGATTCAATCCAAGAATGCGGAAACCAGAAAAAGGACGAAATTCACAATGGGAAAATCGAGATCAAGTAGAAGGACAATTGACGGGCAACCTATATGTAAAAATTGTGGGAATCCAGGGAACATCGCGAATAATTGTCCAAAAGGGAAAGGATGTTTCAATTGCGGTGATTCTTGGAAATTTTGGCGCCATTTTCCCAAACGAAAACAGGATGGTGGGTCCTTAAACAAACAAGAACCGAAAGATTCGTCCCAAAAGCCGACTAATTCCCCTGCTCGCCAGTCAAACTAGAACCAGTGGCAAGGGGGAAGCGTGCCACCGTTGTCTGAAATTTTCCCCAAACTGATTCTCCTCGTCTTATTCTTAAACAAGTTAATTGCCAGGGGCAGAGTGTTAAAGCCATTATCGATATGGGATCCGGAACTTCGTCAATTTCTCCCAAATTTTGCCGAGCGTTGGGGATTGAACATTATAAAGAATGGCAAGGGCCTCGATTATTGCTTATGGATGGGAAGACGTTGAAACCGAGCGGAATGGTCAAGTTGAAGATCCATGTGAAAGGGCGTTTGATTTGGGTCTTGGTTGCGGTGAGAGAAATGAATGGGTTTGATTTGTTGCTGGGAAATGACGCTTTGTCGTATTTTAGATGCTTCTCGGTCGAATACAATGAAGCCGGGGTTGGGTACTTCACGAAAACGACCACGACTAGCGAAAAGAGTCAACGGGAAAAGGCGGGCTACATTGTGAATTATGACACTCTAAGCATCCTGGTGTTTTCCATGATGCAGGTCGATGTAGTCGTTCCACAGATGGGCGGGAAAATCCAGGCCATAATGGTAGAACCACCACTGAAAGTTATGGCGGATAAGGGGGTCTTCATTGTGTGACTCTTTCTACCATCGTGTTTAACTGGTTGAACTTATCGTTTTCCCTTGACCAATTTCTCTTCGTCTACCCAATTATTCCAGCGGGTATGATCGTTCGAAAAATCCTGTCTATAGATCAAGTGCTAGATGAAAACCCTGATAGTGGTTCCGCTGCTTTCCTCACCGAACCGTCGTTACCATTCGCGAGTCAGATCAATAAAGATCTAGGGAGATGAGGATCGGGAAAGGACGATTGCGTTGTTGAATCAATATTTGCGTTGTTTCACCGCATGAGCTGGGTCGTTCTTACGTAATTAAACACATAATTGATACTTGGAACCATTTACCCGTCTATCATATGCTAGTGCGTAACGAGACCGTGAGTTGATTAACGATCAGACCCAAACCATGATGCGGGATAATGTTATCATCCCTTCCAATAGCGCGTGGGCTGTACCAGTCGTTTTGTTCAGTTTGTCCAGTCATTGTCCGTTCTAGTCCCTTTCTCCCCCCCCCCCCCATTTCCACCCTGCGCGCCTTATTCTCTGATAAACAGAGAAATCGTGCGCTTATGAGGGGGCGACAACTCGGCGTTGGTGGAATGGGGGAGGGGAAGAAAAGGACAAACACGGACAATAAAATAAAAACCGTTTTCAATTCACAATTGACTAGATTAAATATGACGTGAAATATCTGAAAATAAAGACTTCTATTAAGCTTGCGAAATTCTTCATTTCAGAGTTTTCCGCGTCTTCCTAGCTCTACCCGTTCATTTGTTATTGCCCTTCAAAGTACCCTAATTTGCATGGAGCACTATAGCGTGTTCCCAAAATTAAGGATCCATTTTAAACCTACCCTCCCCTTGATAGGAAAAATCTGAAAAAAAATCAGCTTATTACTACCTATAATGGCTAAAGCCAAAAAATTCCCAAAATTTAGGTAGACTCTGTATTTAGCTACACTAAGGCAATGAGAATTTTTTGGGTCTGATAAAGCAATGAAAAATGTAGGAGTTTGTAATTACATGCTAGCTGGCAAGGCCTTGACGGATTTCTGACTGGACGATCATTGCATAATCAGAGAATCGAGAGACTTTGGCGTGACGCTTTTTAAAAATGCTTTTCAACTTTTTATTTCAAATTTCAGTTCGTCAAAAATTCCTTTTAGTTCTTTTTTTAACAAAACGTCCACCACTCATTAAGACCGTTTTGGGGGGTTTTGATTGATGATAGGAGCTAATTATATGAACAATGGGATTAAATTTAGTATAGGGCTCTTCTTTTTCTTTTTGCCGTTTTATCTGGAAACGCAGCATGGCTCTAGACTTTTTTAGCGTGAAAACGGAGAGAAGAGGGAGAATGGGACGAATTGGGGAGAAGAGGAAACGTGGGTCCCCTTTTTTTCGTACAGCCTCCTCCCTCCCTTTCATCCCATTCTCCCTCTTCTCTCCGTTTTCGCGCTAAAAAAGTGAGTTTCCAGATAAATCGGCAAAAAGAAAACAGATCGTTGTTATTTTTTACTGCCCGCCGGGCAGCGGACAATTGATGGATTTATGAAAAAATTGAGTGTCGGGTTGATTATCGCGAGAAGAAGAAAAAAGAAGAAGAATAAAAAAGAGTTCAGAAAAATTGCAGTTTCTTTTTAATTAAAAAAATATAATTCGTGGATGCCGAATCATTTTCTGTTAATTTATTTTTTCATCAGACGCTTTGATGGCCGTTGGCGTTAACTGTCGTCGGATGATGATTCACCGCGTTGAATATTTTATTTCGCCTTATTGTTGTTTTTTTCCTTATTGTATTTGCCCGTTGTTTTAATTTTATTCAAAAATAAATTTAGAAAATACTGATCATCTTATAAATTTATTCCCCAATAGTGGAATGAATTCGTCCTCTAACGAGGTTGTTCTTCAGGATAGCTCCCATCACCTTCTTGTTCACCAACACCTACGCATACCGGCTTGCTCTCAGTTGTCTCTTGTTAAAAACAAGTAATTTTTCGTTTGTCTTTGGCTGGTATAGACATAAAAGACATAGTTAAAGGGGGGAATCACTGAAGATATAGAAAAACCAGTTCCTTGTATCCTCTACTACAACACACACAGTGTCGGTCGAGTCTGTTTTTTGTTGTGGTCGTAGTTATACTACACTAAACAATTCTTTTTATCCCGGCCGTGTTCAGAATTTATAGACGACCGATTGTCGTGACGGGATTTCAAACAAACTCTCGAGAAAAATATTCGTCCAACAACAAGAAGAACAACAACGAAAAAAGGAGCAGAGACTCTCGCTATATAGCCAAAAAAAAAGAAACAACAAAAAAACACAGGACAACAACAACACAAAGTAAGACGATCGTTTCGAGCGATTGCCCATCACCTGACTCGGGGTTCTACACCGTGTTTTCTAAGATTTTTATTTCGTCTGGAGTAGTTTTTTCTTCTTCTTCTTCTTCATGTTTTAGATATATATATGTTATACCTATACAGTATAGGAGAGAATGATATCTCTTGTATGTGAACCCGCACACACAAACAAACAGTCGGACGCGGCGAGAAATACATTCCCGCATCGGTTCTCTCTCTCTCCACACAGATTGCCATCTTCAGTTCTTCACGAATGTCTTGTTTTTTTCTTTCTTTAAAAAAAAACTTCTCTTTTTCTTGTTTCTTTTCTCTTTTTCTTTGAGGCTCGTAGACAAATAATAATAATGATGGTGGCCAGCGTGACCGTGAAAGAAAATCTCCAACAGATGGCTCCATCTTGTTTGAAATGACCTAATTTCCATCACACCCATCGTCCAACACCCAGGGACACACACTTATTATTCATATACATATACATATTTTTCTCTGTATTATTTCATTTTTCTTTTTTGTCTTTCGTATTATTTTTAATCGGAGCACAAAATCACGATAACAATGTATATTTCGGGAGGGGGGTTATGATTACACCTTACCCAGGGTATATAGTAGGAGATATAGTGTGCTTCTCCTATTGGTCGACGAGTCTTTCGACAGGCGATATCCAACTGCACAGCGTATGGAAAAGTGTGAAAAAAATAAGGTGGCAGAAAACCGGAAAGGATACGACATGAGTCCTCCCTGTTTAAAAAAAAACAATTTCCAAATAATAAAAAGGGGAAAAAACAAAATTCCATGTGAGCAGCCGTGGGATGATGAGATATATCTATCCGTACTGTGCTGGTTGACTGGCCGAGTGTGCCAGCACAGCACACCAAACCTGCTTATAGCTCTATAGATCTGTTTAACCAGTTGTAGAAAGAAAATGACACACACACAGCGTCCGCTTCCTCTATAGAAATAAAAAGAAACAAAGTCGAATGTATAGGTGATTATCGATTGTGTACCAGTTTTAGAAAGAAAATGACACACACACACCGTCCGCTTCCTCTATAGAAATAAAAAGAAACAAAGTCGAATGTATAGGTGATTATCGATTGTGTGTGTCTCTCTCCGATAATGAAGAATTTATTTTTGCTGTATGGTCGTCGTCCCCCCCCCCCCGTTGACAAACTCGGCAGGGGCGGGTTGTGTGCTCGGTCATCCAGTTGGTGTGTGTAGTGCGCCAACACGCAACACTTCCGCACATGAACACACTTTGATCGACTGCTGCGCGACGTTGGTTATACACTATACAATGTAATAAAATTTTTCTTTCTTTTTCCCACTGATATATTGCGTTTCGCCTGCGTTGATGTGCCGGTATGAGTGTGTCGTGTGCAGCCGGAAGTCGACCGAAAATTTCCCCCATACAAAGAAAAAAAGAAGAGAGGGCTGCGCTAGTAGCTGCCAACCGGAGCAGCCATCCTACCGTGTTGGCCGTCCGATCGTTGCTGATGATGACGGAGGCCAAAGGCGGAAGGAAAAAGACTATAGGCTGCTCTCTGTGCACATCCAACAAATTTTTTACTTGGTACAACTTTTTCCTTTTTTTTCTTTTTTTTTGGCTCGGCTTGGTTTTTGGGCTGGTTAGCGTTGGGACGTTTGTAAGCCAGCTGGTGCACACGACCGATAAAAAAAGAAAAACCCCCAAAAAATTATTTGTAAAATTGAAAGAAAACGGGAACTCCCCTCCATCGAATGGAAGGATACGAAAGAAAAAATAAATGAAATAGACTGAATTTAATGTCTCAAAAGAAAAAAGATGTTAAAAAGACAAGAGAGTAAGAAATGAGGGATATAGTTGAGCCTTCGGTTTCGTTTGGTTGTTTGTGAGGTTGAGCGAATAGCTCACCCTCTTTACCCACTTTTCGCGAGGTTTCCGCAACTGTTGCGACCGTCTTGTTTTTCTTGAGCAGACCCCCCCCCCCCATCATCAACATTTTATTTTAACCAAACGGATAGAAATCAGGGATATTTACGAACGAGCAAAAGCCCATTTGGCAGTGTCAAACGAGACGTACAACAACAATCTCTCTCTCCTTCAATATATTGCACAAGTTTCCACGAGTGCTTCTGGATGTATGTTTTCATACAAGATGAGGCACAATCAGAAAGTCCGGGTGTGGTTGGACCCACTGAATCTTAGTCATTTGAATCATTAATCGCGAGGTGTACACAAACACACACAAAGAAAAGAAGGTGATCCCAAAAGAAGAAAAAAACTCGAGGGCCCTTTTTCTACTTCTTCCCTTTTCCATATGCCAAAATAATTTTACGATGGCAATTGAACAGCTGGTTTCTTTATCCCGTCCCTGGCCTGTATATACATACAAAAATATATACATGGGAATGCACTCTCCTCTTCTTTTTTATTTAAGAAAAAAACACCATGAGCGATGGGAGTGTGTAATGTGATGTTGCTTCTATCTATTTTCATTTTGGCAATCGGAGAAAAATCAAATACCCAAGAAATAAAATAACACCAGACCAGCGTCCATATAAAAAGGTCTGTGGCAATCGGATCGACTGTTGCGGCGCTATAAAGTAGTTGTAACAATCCTTGCAAGCCGAATAAATTTTTTTCGGGTGCATCCACCTTTTCTCCTTCAATTGTGCCCAGCCGAGTTTTGTTTCTTTGGAAAAGTCAGATAATCAGAAAAAGAACTTGTGAATCATCGTTGTTTGGTTGATTTTATTTTGAAAAAAGGGAACAGGTCTACTATATAGATTGTCGTCAAGAGTAATTTCCAAGTCTAGCTCGACGCCGACAACTTTTGACGGATGGCAACGTTCGAGAACGGGAAAAATCGTGATCGGAGTTTGAATCCAATACAAAAAGACTTTTCATAATGGAATTGAGAGTTAAAAAAATATATCAAAGAGAAGCATTATCGCGCCTTTCACTTGTCTCTTTACATTCCGACAGGCGATTTTCCCACTTCCGGGATATATTTGGCTCTACCCCAAAGGCCAATCGAGTTGGGAATTTAAAAAAAAACGGAAAAAGTTATAACAGGGAGAAAATGTAAAAGACATGAAAAGACGCCATTTTCCTCTGGAGAGATATGTAAAAGAGTCTAAAGAAAGCAAGATTCATCCGATGAATATCTGATTTGTTCCAAGTCACTCACAATTTCTTTGTGGGGTTGTTTCTGTTGGGATATATGCTGCCTGTGGGAAATGATGGTTGCATATGAAACGCAGTTGGCCGACACCCTACAATTCACACGTCAAAATGGCATCATAAATTTTTTGAACTTTCCTTGTTTAAAACACGATTCTTAGTTCCGAATTTTAAAGATGAAGTGTTCGTCTTCAAAGTTCCAACTTCAGAATAATATTTTAAAAAAGGGAAGTTTGTGAATGTATCGCCGAACCATATAACCCATCTTACACATTTAACCCCAGTCTCCCCTATGTCTCTGGTTAAGTCTGTATACCCGGTTATCTCCAAACCCCTCTATGCATCTTGCATGTTGAGGGAAGATTCGAGGAAAAATCCAGTAATTTTTAGATTCTTCCTCTTCTAACAACCCAACATCACATTTACTCAAATATCCACTCAAAAAGGCATCGCCATTCTCTTTATGTCTGTATCACAAAATGGATCAGATTTGTCACCATTACCATTTTAAGAAATAAGAATTTGGTGTTTTCACTTATGTAACGAATACTGAATTCTTCAACCCGAACAGAAATCGGCCACTTCTACCACCTCCGAAGAATACCAAAAAGCCAGTGACGGGAATGAAGAACCGGCTGAGTATACGACTGGAACCGACATCACTGAGCTTGGGTCGGAAAACGTAAAAGTGGAAATCGACTCATTCACCTCAATTTATGTTCCATCAAAAGACACGAGCAACATCCAGACAATGAAATTGGTCAGCTTGGTTAAACTTAACTCCTCTGTAGAAGGACCACCACTTAACTTGACAAACAACAGTCACAACCGTTGTGATGTAAATTTACCCAACATAATTGAAATGATAAAAATGTTATAACATTTTCTTTTTTTAGATCTTGTGTTGCAATATTCCCCACAATTTCTACAAAGATGAACTGTTTAAATTGTTCAGAAAATACGTGAAAATCTTGGTTAGTCGTCTAGCTACGGATCCTTCCAATGTTGGTACCATTTTGGTACATCTGTATTTACACAGTTAGCACTTATAAAGAGGATGGAAAACGAAGATATTGTTTCGTGATTGACTCGGAAGGTGGAGTCATTGAAATATTTCATTTGACATCCTTCCAAATTGTACTGAAAACCAATCTAGTGAACCTAGAATGTTTGGAGCTTATAATGCCTTCGCGGAAGTGACGGTGAAATAATTCAACAACCAAATCAATAAAGTCTACGTTATCCCTTACAATCAGTATTGACACAACAAAATTGTTTCATTAATTACCTGCTAGGCAGATGAAATTCAAATTATATTAAACCAAATGTGAGGGCAAAACAGGTCTTTGTTAAATCCTATTTCCAGTACCAAAGACCATGGCCTTTTCCGGGTTCATTCCAGCGTATTCCAACGTCCCGCCAATGTCTTGTGATACTCTACTTTCCCCAAAATTCGATCTGAATCAATCGAATGACTTTTATTGTAAAAGAGGTTTCTCCGCTTTCTTTCAAACTAGTAAACAAATGGCGTTGAATAACACATTTCATAGCGTTTTTTTAACGAGAATAATATACTTTATGGGTAGATTTGATGGGCAGATCTGCTTCTTCGATTGTATCTGTAGCATTTATGATGACATTTTACTTTGATCGATTTCTATTGGGAATTCACCAACCGCGTGAGCACCATTTTCTTCGGAAGGAGAAAGAAGAGAAAAAAAGAGAATTTAAACAAATAAAAGGGGAAGGAAATGAAAAGAAAGAAGAAACATTTGGCAGTCGGAAGACGATTTTTCCAGGAGTGGGAAAACAATACTCACTTTCACCCAAGGGAACCAGAGAACGATAGGAAAGAATAAAAAACAATTGATGGATGCAGGGAAAAGGGTGGAGTAGACGTTTGCCCATCAACAAAAAAATGTCATTTTTAGTTTCCAATTGATTATCTTGCCCTGTAAGCAGGAACTTTCTCCCAAATTTGATCAAACAAAATACTTTTTACATTTGGTGAATCCATCCATCGCAACTATTGAATGCTTCTGTCTACAAAGGTCAGGTCTTTACGTACCATCGGCCTGACGGTGCTCGAATAAGGTTTTGCGCTATTGCACCTTCAGACAGCTAGCTGAATTATGTCATAGAAGCGTTGCTGGACATTGCCGCAACTAGATTCCTTGATCGCGATGTCAAGTCTCTGGAATCTGACATTAGGTTCCCAATTTCTATTTTACCACTGAGATTGGCCGCGCTAAGAGAACATTGAACAATTTATTGATGGAACCTAGTACAGAAACAATCAGAAAAAACTCACAACAACCTACGCTATAACAGTATTAAATATTTCACAATATGTAAAGAGAATAATAATATGTTGCTAAAGGTTAACTATTTCTTAGACGCAGGGCCCTACGTCATATGTGGTGTATTTGAAGTCGGGAGAGTACAAAATTCCATCTAACTTCGCAAGTTGTACACTCACTTCCATAAATAACTTTACAGGGGAAAGCGCAAAACAACGCACCTAAGTTGGGCATAGTAGTATACCGCGCTTTTTTTATACCAAAAGGAAAGGGGTGGATTTTTTTAACGTAAGGAAAAGAAGAGTTAGAGTAAACAAATTTGATATTCGGATTTTGTTTTGCTTTTCTTCGATGCACCAACAAAAATGCATTTTCTTTTGTGGGAAGATCAAGAAAAACATGAGTGTAAGTTTGACTTTTACCAAAAATGGATATGCATGAAAGTGACGAAGATATCGAAATTGATGCAGAAATTTTAGCTCAGGGACGAGGAAAACGAATAACACCCGCTCAAAGAATGGAAAAGTCCATTTAAGCAAGATGAATTGGTCTCAGGAAAGGATAAAACGGAGATTGGGAGTAAGTCGGCCGACCATACAGCTCTGGGTCAACCGCTATCGGGACGAATTAAACGTAACACCTCATGTTAATGAAAACGGAGCGCCTCGAAAAACTAACGAACAGGAAGACTTTTTGTTATGTTGCTCCGGTTAGTTTTTTTTCATCTTTCTATTATCTGTTTATGCATGTATTTTAATATTCTTTTTTTAGCGCTAGAAAACAACTTCGATAATAGCGCTGATGTTGTCTTCAAAGCCGGCATAGATAACGTCCATATTTCAACCATAAATCGTCGTCTAATTGAAGCTGGCATAAAATCTAACATCGCTGCTGTCAAGGACATATTAACGGACGAACACCGAGCTGGGAGGCTAGCATTTGCTCGACGATATGTCAATCAGCCAATAGATTTTTGGAGACGAGTGATATTTACTGACGAGAAAACCTGGTCGTCTACATCACATGGTCGTGTTCGAGTCCGACGGTTAAAGAAAGAAAGATTCGAGAAAAGAAACATATTGAATATCAAGAGAAGCGGTCGAACATCGGTATCCGTTTGGGGAGGCATGTGGTCAGGTGGATTGACAAGGCTAAGTCGAGTGGAAGGAAATTTGACGGCAGTGCAGTATGTTAACATACTTGAAACAAATTTGCTTGCCTTCATTAGAGCTAATTTTCAGCGTGGTGAGAGGATAACGTTCGTCCAAGACAAGTATACTGCATATAAACTTTCAAACAAATTAATTTATAAATGCTATTTTCTTTTCGCAGTTCACGCATTCATACCGCCGTTCACACGCGAACTTGGCTTGAATTAACTCCAAATCTCTTTGCGCTTGAATGGCCAACAAAAGGATGTGACATGAATCCCATAGAAAATTTATGGGGTTACTTGGTTTCTGAACTATGCAAGGGGAGAACACAAGACGGTGGGCATTTTAACGCAAGAGACGCTAACAACGCAAATGAATTATTTCAGTTTGTTAATCAAAAGTGGGAAGAACTGGCAAATGATCAACCCTATTTGCAGGCTTTGATCGAAAGCATGCCAAACAGATTACAAGCAGTCATCGACCAACAAGGAGGTTGGACTAGATATTAGTTGCGAAAACTTTTTTATGAAGAAAATTAATTTTTAGTTATTTTGAATCAGTGGAATTGCATCGAAAACCAATACAATGTTTTGTTTACTCTAACCCTTCTTTTCCTTACGTTAAAAAAATCCACCCCTTTCCTTTTGGTATAAAAAAAGCGCGGTATACTACTATGCCCAACTTAGGTGCGTTGTTTTGCGCTTTCCCCTGTAAAGTTATTTATGGAAGTGAGTGTACATGTTGGTTTGCCTCATCCTACCAACTTCTCTGTTCGCATCTGCTTTTCGTGGTTGACAAAGTAGAAGGAGAGTTGCCTAACTATTCTAAATATATTCTACATTTAGTCTTTTTTCTCTCGCGTTGCAATTTCAAGATGGCTGAGTCTAAATCTACTAAAGAAAATTTAATGGATCATTTCATCGAGATAGTGAATGCTTAATTTGTTGAAATGCTTAGAAAGTGAGTCTAACCTCAGAGAAGACAACAATATTTTGCTGGAAAAATTGGCACAGGAAAATGAATTCGCTGAACAAGCCCTTGTAAGCCATTTTTTGTTTTCCTATTTTTAAACTATTGCTAATTGATTGATCTATTTCATTTTTTTATCGCTCAAAATATTTCTGCTCAAAAGCATGAACCGACTGAAAGAAATGCGTCATAAACTCATTAAGCATCTTGAATGTGTTAAAGTCAAGTCAACTGGCGATACTAGAAGAAATAATAATAATAATAATAATAATAATGTATTGCATTTAATATTGAATAGCGCCTTTTCCAAATCATGATCAAAGGCGCTATCAGCTCCGACAATATACATGGGGAAACTCAATTTTCATATGCCGTTCGAAACAAAAATGTTTTTAGCTTACAACGAAACTGTGTGAGAGAGAAAAGAGGAGAGTAAGGAAAGAGAGCTAGTAAGCGAAGGTCGGGGGGTAAGGAATTCCAAATTCGAGGAGAGGCGACTGAGAATGCTCGATCGCCAAAGCTTTTCATGTGGCTGCGAGGGGTGAAGAGTAGGAGCTGGAAGGAGGAGCGGGATTCACGGCCGGTGTCACGGATGCTGATTAGTGCACTGAGGTATTGTGGCGCGAGACCAACTAAGCAACGGAACACTTGGACAGCAATCTTGAACTCGATGCGCTGACACACTGGGAGCCAGTGCAGGGAGCGGAGAACTGGAGTGATGGATTCACGTCGGCTTACACCCATGATGAGACGAGCTGCTGAGTTTTGGACACGCTGCAACTTCGCCAGGCGAGTTGCGGGAAGACCAACCAGTAGAGCGTTGCCGTAGTCAATGTGGGACAGAACAAAAGCATGCACGAGCTGTATCACTGCAGGAAGAGAGAGGAATTTCTTTATTCTCGCGATTCGCCTGAGGTGAAAGTAGGACGATTTGCATGATGAATTTATCTGTTGCTCCATTGTTAGGTGAGAGTCAAGTAGAACCCCAAGATTTCGGACCACAGGAGAGGGAATGATGCTGGCGCCACCGACCACGAGAGGAATAGACGCAATGCGTTTCTTCGCTACATTGTCTTTTGAAGAGACTAGGAGAGCATCCGTTTTGTCTTCATTCAGTTTAAGGCGGTTGGCAGCCAGCCATTTCCCTTGTTCTACGAGAGACGCTGTAAGGTTATCGAAAACTCGTTGTTGGTCAGCTGCAGACAGAGATGGGGTGAAAGAATCATATTCTTGGGAATCGTCGGCAAAGTAGTGGTCAGAAATCCCAAAGGACGAAGCTATTTCGTGCATCGGGGAGTTGTACAGGATGTAGAGTATAGGGCCTAGCACCGAGCCTTGCGGAACACCGTAAATGAGTGGGGTGGGAGATGACGATACGCCATTGACGCTGACCGACTGCTGCCTTTTGTCGAGATACGAGGTGAACCAGGTGAGGGCGAGTCCAGAGACTCCAAAGCGAGCAGAGAGGCGGTCTAGGAGAATGCCATGGTCGATGGTGTCAAAGGCTGCGCTTTGATCAAGGAGAGCCAGGATGACAGCGTCGCCGTTGTCAACCGAAGTGAGGAGATCGTTAAGTACCTTAAGAAGGGCAGTTTCAGTGGAGTGAGCAGCTCTGTACGCTGATTGCACAGAGGCAAAGAGGGACTGAGACTCAAGATAAGCAACAAGCTGTTTAGCGGCGACACGTTCAAGAAGTTTAGAGAGGAATGAAAGAAGGGACACAGGTCGATAGTTGGAGAGCACATCAGAATCAAGGCCATGTTTTTTCAACAGTGGGGTAATGAGGGCAAGCTTCATATCCTGGGGAAACACTCCAGAGGAGAGAGACAAATTAATTATGTTTGCAATTGAGGGAGCCAATGAGGGTAGGCACTTCTTTAGAACAAACGTAGGCAATGGGTCAAGAGGGGAGGACTTTGATGCACACGACAATATGAGAGACGAAATTTCACAAACTGTTACTGGAGAGAAGGATGAGAAGGCGACGACGGGTTGACGTGTCTCCGGTTCCCAGTTTCCAGCAGCAGCGTCAAGGTTCGCTCGGATGGTGTTGATCTTGGAGACAAAGAAGTGGCTAAACTGCTCAACGAGTTCTGCTAAGGAATCATGAGTGGGTAGCCGCAGACCAGGTTTGACGAGCAGCAGCGAGTAAACAAGCTTGAAGAGGGATGTCTTCTTCCCACCAGCTTCCAGGATCTGAGATTCAAGGAAGGATCTCTTAGCCAGGTTGATCATCTCGTGGAGATTCCGCAGCTCGCCATGCATGATTTGCTTGTCAATTGTCAGGTTTGTCAGCTTCCAGCGCCTCTCCAGCCTCCTCACTTTTCTTCTAGCCGCATGGATCTCCTCATTGTCCCACGGATTATCTGGGCGAACAGTGAAGCATCTTTTGACCATTGGAGCGTGTGAGTCGAGAACACATGCAAGGCCGTTGTTGTACTGCGACAGAGCACTTTCACAGTCCCCAGCTGGGGACGTAAGAAGTGGCAGCTTTAGCAGGTCAGAGCAGAAGGAAGAAAAGTCGATTGACTTCAGCTTCCTGAACTCTACCTTCTTGACTGGACGCAACGGGCGGTGTGCCTTGGCGCACCAATGGATCGCACGATGGTCACTGACGAAGTCGGATGTGGAACAAGCAACTAGAAAGTTGTCCGACGATCTTGATAACACAAGATCGAGAGTGTGGCCACCGACGTGGCTAGAGTCAGACACATGCTGCTGAAGATCGAATGAGTCGATTAAAGAGAGAAATGACTGGCCCAGTTGACACGATTTGTCGTCTACATGAATGTTAAAGTCGCCAACTATGAGCAGGAGACCGGGAGAATGAACCAGGAATTCAAGCAGACTTGCAAACTCATCAATAAACTGATTGGGTTTGTGGGAGGGTGGGCGATAGATAACGAGAAGCGTGAAGCACGTAGAGTTGGTGGTAAGGGATGCAGCAAGAAACTCGAACGAAATAGCAACGAAGTCTAAGTTAAGTGGACGAACGCGCACAGTATCGCGAAATATATTTGCAACTCCCCCTCCGCGCTTGCCTATTCTCGGCTTATGAAGTGACGAATAACCAGCCGGGCATAGTTCGCGTAAAATATCGTCTCCACTATCTTCACGAAGCCAGGATTCAGTAATGGCGACTACATCAAGGTTGTGACACACGATATGATGTTGAATAATATACATGTTGCACTGAATGGATCGAGCATTAACAAGGGCGCATTGTAAAAACTTTTTGACCGTCAAGCCTCTTCTCACCGATTTTCCGCTCCTTCTGCAACGCTTGGTCGGGCTGCGCGAGGCAATGCCCAAGGCTCTTACAGTAAACAATAAGCTGAATGGTAGTAGTGGTGGCACTAGTGGAGAATTGCGAGCAGAGAAAAACTGCTCGGCAGACAGCTGATTCGAGAAGCCCTGGGGCGACATGCCGGCAGGACGATAAACAAATGGGCACAGAAAGAAGCAGGAATAACTGAGAACGCGGAATGAAGTAACACGAGACACAGTAGAACAATGGCTATTAAACTAACCAAAGTAAACAAAAACGGCACAAACGGAACACACAGAAAATGAGTTAAGAGTCGGGAGCTCTATTACGGTGCTGCCACTCAGGGCGCTATCCAGCAGACGACGACTAATAAGAAGAAATAAGAAGAAAAGTGTTGCAACGGAAACATTTTTTTAAAAATAAACATGTCGTAGGTGACTTATACTATAAATTCTTGTTCTATCTCTTAAAAACCATCAAGAAATAAAAGAGAAACTTAAACGAGGAGTATAAAATCTGAAGGCTGTGGTGGCTCGGTAAGAACAAAATGAAAAAAAAATCCAGTCAAGTGTGAAAATTGATTTTTCAGGTCTCTTGAGAAAAAAAAGTATTGGAAGACGAAGTGCGAGATGCCGCCAGCTCTTCCCAAGAGAATTGCAGTCTTTGTGAAAAATTGGAAACTTGCCCTACTGCTGAAGTTGATAATCATTCAGAAGGTGATGAAAAAGATTAAGAAATTGTAAGTGTTCAGTATAAAATGCTAAGTTAAATTCACTATAACTTCCTTATTAATGCTATATTTTTTATAGACCCAGAACCAGCTGGATTATAAATGCCAAAAATGTGACAAGATAATCGACTACGCTTCTTACAGTGAACCATCAGTCCATTGTAATTCATGCCAACAATAGATGCACTGGAATTGCGAAAAATTAAAAACGGACCCAAAAGAATCTGTGTAACACAATGTCAGGAAATGAAGTAATTGGACTGGATTACGTATTTCGAAAATATAACAATCATATGCCCTATTGTACATTCAATTTGAGTGTATGTGAGTTTGTATATTTCTAAAAATGTATGTTCAATTTTCAGTATATGTGTATGTGTACATATTTCATGTCTCTACAAGCAAATGTTTACAATTTGTTAATGTAAGAAAACCTGCCGCTCGCCAAACTGCCAGCTAAGCCGAAACGAGACTGCCCTTATTTCGGTGCGCTGCTTCCAATGGCCTTGTGAGTCGCGTGCCATCTGGTGGTCACGGAAGGAAGGGCACAGTAACACAATATTTACCACAAAAGTTTTTTTTCGTCGGATCTTGATTGGATTTCAAAATCTTTTTAATGGACCCACCATGTTTGGATTACAGGAATTACGCCATGGATCGTGACAGCCGTGGAACCATCATCGCCGGAAGAAGCGAATAGCGCTACATCAAAATCATAGTGAAAATCATTCGGTTTGAATTACTAGAAATGTTTTTGGTATGTCAAAAACAGAACTAGAAGTTGCCTGGATGTGGACGCTACTATAGGAAATGCAGATGATATTGTAGTTATACTGGAGCCGCCATACACAATTTATGTATTCACAATGGTGATCTGAACCACAAGTTACATGCAAATGCCCCAATCAACCGTAATGTAAACCCCTCTTTGCGTTACAACGCTGATAATAATAGAGCTGGTAATGCTAAAAGAGAACCACTCCGAATTCGTTTCCAGCCTAGAGTGTTTCATCAATTTTGGTGATTTTTAAGAGCCATTTGATCTTCATGCCGTTTTTGTTGCAGAATCTCTTTTTCTGACTTTTCCTTCTTTCTCCTTTCAGCTTTCACTTTCGTCACATCAAACAAAATTTCTGCTTTCGAGAATCTATTTCTCGTTCTTTTTCGTTTTTGGAGAAGCAAAGTATAACCTAGCCAGAGTCTGAATGGCTTGAGCTATCCTCGTTATCATAATTCTTATTCATGTCTTCATTTTCCTCAACTTTTTTAGCTGCCTCTTTGTACAGTTTTTGAGAATCTTGTAAATACTATCACCTACAATATATGCTGGGTGAATAGTACGTGACTTACCTATAATTTAATAACAATTGTACGTTACAATAAATTATGTACATTAAATCACACACACTCACAGAAATAATAAGTTCCAAATCCTTATAATAAACGGTTTCTTGTTTGAAACTTCTACATCAAAACCAGTTGCTGGTATCTTAACAGTTTACTGTTTACGCTTGGTGACCATATTTCTCCATTTAACAATTAACTTGCTTCCTGACTTACTTGGCGTACTAAACTGGTAACCCAAATATCACATGTCTTAATTAATGTTTGAGAAGACATCAAACGATCTTTGTGATTTATCACATAGTTTGGAATAGTTCTTTTTCATTAGATCTTTATGAAGAATAATAGGATTATACAAAAGAACTATAATTTGGCCGACAATATACATTACCTAGAAAAATTAGATTGGCTTTTTGGTCCATTTCAAGCTAAAATATTTCTTTCTTACCGTTCCGTATAAAAAAAATAATTCTTGTTTTCAACGGTTGGGATATATGTTTCAATTTCAAATACTGTGGAGGCGTCGTTCAAAACATCACTGGTTCCACCAGTCACCTCAGACATGTTAAATGTAAACTTTAGCTTGAAAATGAGTGAGAAAAAAATGAAGAATAATGTGGAACAGCGTTTTTAGTTTTGACATCCATAATGTTTTCCATCAAAGTCTTCATTGCAGAAAGAACTGTAATACTAGCTTGATGGTGTCGGTATGCCCCGTTGATATTCTAAGATTTCAGATTAGGATAGGAGAATGTTTGGTATGTCCGGCGTCATTTATAATTTTACTCAAGCAATTTTATTACTTATTTTCTTCAATCTTACGTATTTCTTTGCGTATTTTGTAATTCAGACAATTTCCCTTCATTACTCTTTCAAAATTGCACCAGAAAATGCTTTTTTCACCTGTAAGTGGTTCAACTATTAAATTATTTATAACCATAACTATATTTTTAACAACGTGTTTGGAACAATTTTTTTTACATGAGGGACGAAATAATTGTATCGTGAATCTTAACACTAGCACTGGTACATTGTGTGTCTACCCAAAGTCCAGGGGGGATACAGCGTACAGGGAAGGAAGCCCCGGGGTGAAGAGAAATGGTTTCATTACTCTTGCATCAAACGAGCTGAATTTCGTTGGTCCTTATTAAAATTCGCATTGTAATGGGTAAAATCTAATTTGAAAAATGTTGTGTTAGAAACATACAAGGATAATAAGACAAGGATCATTCATGCTCAGAAACACGGCGATTTTAACAGTGAATCAGAGCAAGAACAATTAGAAAAAGGTAGAAGGCACAAACGTCAAAGAACAACTTATTCACCCAGCCCTGACATCATTGGAAGCAGTGAAGAGGGAGACTTCTGTCAACAAGGTTCAAGTAATAAAATACAAACTCCTGTTGTTTTTTCAACCTTAGTAGACAGCTTCTTCCAAAAGTAAAAGATTAGGCTTATAGAGACTCATATTTTTTTTATGTTGAAATATTTTTTTACAGAGCAAATAACACAAAGCATTTTGGTTTTGAATAGGCCATTATATCTCTGCCACAATCCAACGCTTTCCTGTATGTTGATTCTGATGTTAGGAAATTGATTCTTCATTACCTATGGTTAATTCATCATCTTAGCCGGCTGTTGCCGTTGAATCTGGTTTTGGAAATGTTAGTTTTACACCTTACTTCTTCTGTTATTTCGTCTACTGATTCTGGCTCTCGTACCTATCTTCCCCCATGTGAAATTGCAAACACATTATCCGTGCTTACTTCTTGTGTTATGTATGTCTACTTTCTCTCTATTAATAACCATATTTAGTCGAATCTTAATTCATAATTATCTTCATAATTAGGTGGAATAAGAATTATAAGAATATTTAAAAACAGCACTGATGCAAAACTAGAGCATTAGACTACAAAGGTGTTAAAGCAGAAACCAGAGTGAGCTAGGAAACACTGAAGCTGGCGGTGACGAAGGCGATCATGCTGGCGACGATGATCATGGTGGTAATAGAGAACGTTCGTCAACATTTCGAACGGAGTTGAAGTTGGAAAAAAATGACTTACGACAGAAGCACGGAGGGAATGACACAATTTTTTAATTAATACATTTTTTTACAGTTCCCACTTGCCAGTAAATTTAAAAATCAAAATTAGAAATGTTAAAGCACAATTTTACTTTTTAGGGGCTATTTTATCACCACCAGGTTACTGTTAACATCAGGAATTGGCTTCGCTGTTTCAAGGAAGTTCGTCTGCACTGCAAAACGAAAATTGTGTCGAGTTGTCGGCCGTAAGTTCGTGGAAATTGGGGCGTTCCGAGATTATCTGGTGAATCTGACCGGTCGTCTATTCCGCAATAATTGCCGTTTTCTACGCCTCCGCTCTCCTGATGTTGTGACTTAGAATTTGGCTCTGCCGTCTGTCGAGAACCCCCTCTGACCCCATCGGCTTGCCGGTTCTAACGGCTGCCTCTCCACTGGATGTGGCCTCGGCGCCTCTCCGTCGCTCTTAACGCCTGCCAACGAAAAATTATTTTGTTTTTGTTTGTTTGTGTGTCTATGTATGTTTTCCACTTTGTTTTTTCCAACTCAGTCCACTTTCGTCGATTCCCCGTTCCTATGGGTTTCTCCCTTCACATGGTGGCGGTGCTTCCCGGGGAGAAAATGATGTGATGTGACTTTTCAACGTCACTCTACACCTGTTTATACTTGGCAACATCGCACCCTCCTTTCCGTTATGTGAGAGACGTCACTTCAGCTTAACTCGTGGTCGAGCGAATGCACAGATTTAATTGCTCTCCCGTTTCCCCGACCTATATCACTTCATACATTCATGCACTTCATACCTAAAAGACACATATATTCTTGACACTGAATAATTGTGTGGATGGAGCTTTACGGAATACTTCGTAAATCTCCTGTTGGAAACAGGGAGATAACTTTCAAAGCATTCGAAAGTGCCAAGCAATTGAGTCGCATGGGGAAAACAAGGCTACCTGGGACACGGGTTACTCGGGACAAGAAACTTTTTGCTTACATAAATTACCGTAAAATTATGAAATTCACTCAGGTTGTCTAAATGATACAGACGCCTTTGGGAATGAGTTTTCGTGGAATTACTCACATCGGTTAGTGAGATATTGCGAGAAGAATTTTAAGATGGTCTCAAATTGAATTATTTAAAAATTCATTTAATTCCTCGATGGTTTCTAGTATTTCCATTCCATTCGATCGGATTTTTATAAAACTTTCTTCCTCTCACACGTCGAGAAGGTGGAGGAATCGTACAAATAACTTCAGAAATGCTCAAAGCCATCTCATCGGCTCCTCTTCTACGACGAGGTAACTTAACTAGGTCACTTCCAGTTGGGGTATAGACACGAAAATTCAAAAGATCAGTTTCTTCTTCAATGCAACAAATAATAGAAACTTAAGCATAGAAATGCATATCGTCTAGTCAATAAGCTTCACCAACTACTACTACAGAAAAAGAACTGGTGCAGCAAGATAACTTGGAACATTGAAATTTTTCGGCTACTCTTGATCTAGACCAGGAAGCGGAGGCTAAGTAATCAGATTCTTTCGGTGAAGCTCGTCGTTGAAAGAAATTCTGTTTTGATCTCTTGTAATAATATGCTGTAATCCTCTGAGTTTTTTCCAGTTTCGTTTGAAAGAGAATCTTTTAGTGCACCCGAGAGTTATCATTCACTACTGCATCTGAAATTTAGGCCATTTTTCAAGTTCCCAATTTAATTCTTTGTTTGAAATTAAACTAGGGATGTTTGGGCAAAGGTGAAAAAGTTCGCAGATAGGTAAAAATTTGGCAACACAGGTCATGAGCGTTATTCAGTTCTGAAGACTAAAGGTCTTCAGAACGTGAAGTGTTTCCTTTATTTTTTAAAAGATAGTATCTTTCTTAAAAAACGTCTCTTTTAAAGAAATTTGGCGGAAAATCTATCGGCGTAAACAATGAAAAATTAGCGCCAAGCCAGTAGACTTTCCGCAAAATTTCATTAAAATAGGCGTTTTTTTTAAGAAAGATACTATCTTTTTAAAAAGATAGGAAACGTGCGTCAACCTTCACCACAATCATTTGCATTCTGTTCACTAAAAAAAATTCAGTGCGAGAACCAAATACGGATCCAGATTTATTTGGTCTATTTTCTTTTCCGTAGCAAAGAAAATGTTCAGCTAAAATGTGACTGCCACTGTCTTTATAAAGGAAGGCAGACTATGATTATCGTTACTAATTACAATGATTACCAGACGTTTCGGCACCAACTAATAGGTTAGTCACATTCGGCACTGCCTACTGCCGTTTCGACACTGAATTATTACAAATTCGGAATTAGTCAGTATGATATGAAAAATGCATTTTATTTTCAAAAAAAGCAATTACAAATACTTAACATTTACTCTTCCAATTCAACTTCACGGTGATCATCAGCATTTTTAGTAAATTTGAAAGAATTTAAATTAGAATACAATTTTGCGTAGTTGAAAAAAGGGTTTTGGTGTTCAAGCTATTATTTTCTTGGTCATCCCACAACAAAAACAACTTAGAATTTAAGGGCGCGTAAGTATTATTTTTACTCTTAACCTGTGATGTTGGAGTAACATTTCTTTATATAGCTCCACAAGTTGAGCTTCCTTAGCTAATACATCAATGAGCATATACAAAGGCAACCCTTTACCATGTTGTCAGCGACCACAGTGCACGTTAAGTCGCGTATGCCAACCTTCTACGTCATTGTTTGTTCGCATCTTTCTATAGTGTTGACACCAAGAAGTAAATGGGCCAATTTGTATTAGTTATCCATGTTTGTTGCACATACCCAAACCATTTTCTTTAGATTTGGGGTATCAAGATCGTTGGTTACTGAAGGCACTGAGTTCAGAAGGTGGTAAAAGGCATTTTCAATCTTAGTAACTGGGAGTAGATGGAGGCACAAGACTTGTTTACAAAGAACCTTCACATTTGTATGACTGCGGTATGCTAAAACGAGAACAATCTTTTTTAACTGTCTGAAAAGACAAAGACACGAGTCCAGTGGAGTCCACAACCTTTTACTTGGACAAAAGGAAGAACAAGGCGCACTGCTTGCCACACAGCTTTTGAAAATCACACACTACTTCAACGATTCTGTCTTGTTTTTTTTAATAACCTCGTAGAATAATTTTAAAATTTTCTCATAATCCCACATTGTTCTTCGGGACATAAAACAAATACTAAAGGGACTTGCTCCATTTCATTCGATACACGAATCATGGCGTGTATGGACCATGGCTGCATAAAGGGGGCTTTAACGGTTTGAAAAGTGCCGCCAAGAAACCACCGTTTAGCTCTTTTTAAAAAACTCCATTTGCTGCTCAGTGAAAAGTAATAAAGCGCGACCTGGTTTCTTATTATTAATGTCGTGCACCTGGAACTCCTTTAGGGCTGACTTTTTTTACTAGCTCAAAATCTATTTTGGGTGAATTTGGTGGTCTCTCATCTTCTCTGAATCTGATGTTTTTACTCGATAACAATTTTCGATTTTGGGGAGACACCATTACAATATATCAGATAAAAGTATCAGTTCACTGTAAAAAATACATAATAAAACATAATAAAACTTTTCTGATATTGTATTACGAAAATTATAGTCAGAAGTGAATGCCAAAATAATTTTTTTTTTACGTTGGATCAAAACACTTGTTCAGACAACAGATGTATTGTAACAACGACAGAGTAACTTTCGTTATCTAACACTGATAGACGTTACTCTGGATCAAAAAGTAACCTAAGATTTCCCATGAGGTTCCCCATGAATTACGAACGATCCAGTAATCTGCTCCAAGGAGAGTCTATCCCACAGCAAACATACGTTATTCACACCCAAATTATCGCATGCTTCGTCAGTGTAAACGCCTCTTCTAAATTTCGATCATAGCGTAGTGTTATAAAAATGACGAAATGAGATAATTCCCTTTTAACATAATTTGAATTTAATTATTTTTATTAAGAATACTTACTTGTAACAGTGAGAGGATTTAGAAACCAAAAAAAATGAGTTAAGCACAGACTTTACAATGCTAAAATGAATATAGTTAATCATAGTGATACTACAGTAAACTACAGTGAATTCAGACAGTTAACTTTAGTTGTGAGTATAGTTCCTTACAGTGGAACTATGCTTAACTATGGTCATTTCTTTAAGATGAACTGCAAGTAACAAGTACGTCATATTTTCATAAAATACCATGCTTGACTATAGTGTAATATATTCTCAATAAATTTATTCATTCAATAAAGTAAGATGATTTTTTTGTTTGGAGACTAGGCATTTATTCTTGGTGAAATTTTTGACATAATTAACACAGTAATTTGGAAAACAATTATTTTGTGAACTTTTTGACATAATTTACACAGTTATTTGGAAAACTTAATGAAAAACTAATTCAAAGACAACAATTCAATTTTCTGCCGTTTGCCGAAAAGCCTTTGTACTCAGATTCTCCCAAAGTCAATGAATGACACAGTAGTTGTAGCTTGCAAAGCTGTTGAGATTTCGGATGAGTTCAACAAAATTTTAGTTTAAAATAGTGTTTTTAGTATCTCGTGTTTTTCTTTTCGATGACAACGACTACTTGAAATCCCAGAGGAAGGAACAATGGATCAAATGGAAGAAAATAGGTTGCATGAACATCTTGAGTGGGTGACAAATTTTATTAGTGTCAAATCTACAATTGCTGATTACACATATTTTTAACAAAAGGAAAATTAGGAATTTTACTCCAAAATCAAAATTTTGTAATAAGATTCTGAAGCGTCTCAACTTGAACTGAAATCTTTGAAAGCAAAAATCAATGAGCTTGAAAAAAGCAACCCATCTACCATGCTAGCTAAACGTAAGTCTATAAATTTCATATTGAATTCTGTATGCCAATAATAGATCGTCTCGATGTTTTTAATTGGTGATGGTTCTTTTTAAATTTTGCGTTGAATGTATACAGAAATACGCCAACAAACTTAATCGTTAAAACAACCCAATGAAAATGGATTGTTGAAAATAGCTTCAGTGTCAAATAAATGCAACCCAATTGCTGGTGATGTAACCAATACATAACTATATAATTGAAAAAATTGTATAATTGACTTAGACTTGTATAATCTGTATTGTTGTGATAATATTATTTTCCATCATACGTCAAACTAAACGGGGAAATCAATAAGATACGATGTGATATACTGAAGTAAGCAATTATGTATGGGAGGAGTGAGACGGGTACTGACTAGTCGAAGACTGACTAGTACGATTTAATTTTTTCTTTCGTCTTGGTATTCCGAACATAAACTTGCACAAATGAACCTTTCAGGCCAAACCTGTCCAAGCATGAAGGGGAGCATGGCTAAACAAAAATTTCAAATCGATATTCTCGACGCCATATACAGTAAGCCTGTAACCATAAGTTTGAATTTTGCCCATACTTTATTCAACCTTTTGTCGTAGATTTCCTGTTTCAAACGTGAGCAGATCGACATCAAATACTGCTAACCCCTGAACAAGTCAAGAATTCAGTAGGCTCTATATTGTTGTCTTCTAACACACATCTTTAAAAAAGGAGAAACAAACTGTGGATTACGATGACGAATCGTCCCCTTAACATCCCCAGAAAAAGATAAGTAGAATACAATGTGCCATATTCTCTCTTTTTTAACAACGTTAACTCAGAAATCCCTCACACACAGAAATTGGAAGTTTTAAATCACCTTTGAAAACTCTTTGAAATATTTATAACCAATTTGAATTCTCCTGTCAAAATTTAAAATGGTTCACTCGTTGCACATTTCTTTTGTAATGTGTTGTGCTATCAATTTTGGTGTCTGCTCGCTATTTATAAAAAAGAAAATTATAACGATCTTCAACTCATGTGTACAAGGTTAATTTTAACAGAAGAAAAAAGAGAATAATAAAAGTAATTTTAACTATTTTTCAACTCAACTAGAAATAACTAAGCCGAGAAGAATATCCCTTGTATTGAATTTTCCTATCATTATTATTAACTGAAATCTTGGTTTTAGTTTTATCTGGTTCGGTTGCAAACGTCACCAAGTAAAGATTGAAGTAGAATCCCCAAAATACATTACTGAATTTAGCACAAATATGCTGTTTTTTTATACGGGTAACCAAAGGGTTGTGTCAAATCTAAAATTGTTGGATAGGGAGCATCGTTTTCGGCTGACGGTGGGTAGGTCTTTTTTGGTTCCATTAGTTTTCTCTCGGGGTGTTCGTTTATTATTGTGAGAAGATTTGGAGGTATTTTAATGCAGCAAACAATTAATGTTGTTTTTGCCGGAGGTAAACGAGAAAGTCATCGAATCCACGTTGGTCTAGATGTCCAAGGGATCTGAACAGACGTTTACACCAATTACCTCCATCTGCGCACCCGGTTCCGGAACAGCGGCTGGAAGTAAAGACTGTTGAGCCGGACGGAACAGAGGACGTGGTGGAAAATGGGCAGCAAGTAATAAAGGCAGAAAAAAATGTGGGAGAGTACTACGAAAGATTTTGAAGAATCTGACGTAGATAACAGTTTTGAGGCAGCAAAATATAGTAGCGGGAAAAGCGAAGAAGACAAGTTGCAGATTACTACGAACGATCCTGAAGAATCTGACGTAGAAGAGAGTATTTACGACACACATGAAAGTAGCGAAGAAAGCGAAGAAGAGGAAAACGTAGACCAAAATGGCGGGGAGCCGTTGTTTTAAGTTACCGATAGTAATTCAGTTACTGGTATTATGCCTCCTTAGATAAAGTTTTTGAGTACCAAGGTCAAAAAAGAAACGCCCGAAGATTGCTTGACGAGTCCACTGGAGCGTGCAATCAATGAGGCGAAGTGGAAATACGGGCAAACATCTGTATGTATATGGATAGAGCGGTAAGGAAATGGTACCTGTGGTCCACACTTTCGATCGAATGACGGGACCTACCCAATTGGCCGGGGGTTTCTCAGCTAAGGTATCTCAAACTTCAAGAAGACTTGGTTTCGAAACTTGACAGGGTCATTCTTCCAACATACGTTAGCTGCTGGTTAAGTGAAATAAAATCGCAGTGGAAGTAAGTTCATTTTCAATCTTTCCAATTTCCCTTGTAGTTTTTTTTATCTTTACCACCATAGAGTCCTAAACAACCTTTGGCTAGCAAAGATTTGGATGTTGTCCTTCTGAAATTCCAACACTAAAGTGTTGATGTGGAAGCCAAATCCAGTCTTGTTTGTGATGAGGAAGACATTTATATGTCAGGTGAGGCTGATGAACTAATGTTTTTTTTTTCTTAAATTTAAATGTTATATTTTAATCTGTGTTTATTAGGTTTCAAACTTTTGTAACGATGTTAGATGATAAAAAAAGAGTACTGTGGTCCCAGCACTATTCTGAAAGAAATTGAAGCTATCTGCAATAAGTTTGAAGGTTTCCTAGAAGAGCAAGGAATTGTACGACTCTCCCCTCGACTCGGAAAAAGCTTCTGAGATAATTGCCCTAACTATGGGTATGAAACTGGGAACATTGACATCTCTTCTCGAATATCACGACATACTGACCTCATTCAAGTGGCTCACAGATAAAGAAGACCACATCAAACGAATTAATGGTAAAATTATTGCTTTTTCATTTCCCTGAACAATAATGACAACTATTTAATGCTATAGATGTTCGTGGCAAATGGAAGGAGTTGGATGAAGTCGTGAAGACTGCGAAAGCCGATTCGGAGAAGAAGGAATTTGAAAGAAAATGAACGGAAGTAGTACAACGTTCACAGGCGTTGGGCACCATCCTGGACTCTGTTGAACACTTACATAAATCCCAGTCACCAACAAATCCCTAATACAACAAAAAGTTAATAATTCAATTGTTGACCTCCAGAGACGTCTAACCTAACAGCCAAAGGTTGTTTGATTACCTTAAATTTTCTGTAAGTCTACAAACACTTTTTTAAAATTCAAATGATATTGTTCTCATAGCGGCCATTTTTTAATGGATCAATTCGAGTGGTATTACTCTAATAGCGGCAATTTTTTCTTATGTGTCAGTGATATTGCTTTATCAGCAATTTTTTTTTATTTTTGAATTGAATTGGTGTTGCTCTCACAGTAGCAGCAGTTGTTAAATGTAATTTTCCAAGATGCTCAGTCAACTGAGCAGCTACTTTTTTATGACGAGTTGTTTTCTGTAATTTCTATTGCTGTCATCGCAGCAGTTTTCCACCCAGCAATTGGGACGACGCTATATCTGGACATAGATTCCTTGCATATTGACGTCGGAACGCTACTACATCTGACACCATCGCCATCGCTAAGGTATCTGCATCAAAATGGGAAAGAACGGTACAACAAACTCGCTCCATTCATCCGTGGCCCTATATCAGAATGGCAACGGAGGTCAGATGCTTCCAAACGGGGGGATGTGCAAGACTCAATGCGGTATTATTCTCAGGGCTCAGGGGACAATTTTCCTACGACACGCCCAGTATGGACAGTGAAGCCACTTGATGGAGCCCATGATTCCAGAATAACCTACTGCCCATGCAGCTAAACTCACGAATCTTCCTCCCGAAGACGTGTACCACGCCACACCTTGGGTGGCAACCGTTTTCACTGTCCTCCATCCATTCCTTGGCAGTTTACCCTACATCACTAGTTTTGTTCTACCTCTCACATCCTTGATTCTCATCAGCCAATCTACAAATAATTTTTTTGTAATCAATGTTTTATGGGATAAAGTCGTTCATTTCTTTAAGTTTCACTTTCAACGTGTTAATGTAACTGTTTGCTGTTGAAGCCTTGATTTGGTGGGGGGAGGGAATTATTATCGGTACAAAATATGTAAATAAACTTGTCAGTTTCATGTGTTGTCTAGCACGCTTCGTCGGCACGTGCAGAAGCCTCGTTGTCCCTACAGAGGTTGTGAATTTCAATCAAGAAACAAACTAGACATATAGGTGATGAAAAACTAATAACTAAATTAATTACTTGTAGGCGATTAAGTTGAGATCAATGGTCATCGGATAAAAGAAATCCGTTTTTCAATTGTTAAGTTGGGGCATTTTCGGGAGTGTATTAAGGAAACCGGAACTAACGGCCAAACGACCGTGAATGACACAAGTCAACTAAATCAAGAAACTGTATTCAAAATTAATAAAATTGTGGCTAAACCGTAAGTTAAGTAGCCTACCTTTGACTCGAACTGAAGTTAAACGGAATATTCGTGTTTGACGTGAGAGTGAATGTAAAAACAAACGCTCTAGTGGCCTTGTCCGCCTTGTCCATCAATTCGCGATCGTTCTGTTGACTGTCGTATGGGTTAACTTCAACTGAAAATAATAATCGATTCCAGGGTCATAACAAAGTTAGATTCCTTGTATGGGTAAATAGCAGGTGAGTTCGACAAAAAAAAGTTACGATTACTTAAGTTAAATCTTGTTTAATACAATTTATATTACAATTCATACGTAGTAAAGAAACATAAAAGCGAGAAAAAAGTGCTACCTGGTTAATGCTAAGCACCGTGAACACCTTCACCATCTTGAGGCAAGATGGTCTTGCCCAACTAATATCAACGACGACTAAATTCAAATCACAAGCAGAAACGAAAGTGAATAATAAGGACATAGCATTTATATGGGAGCAAAATAAGTGAAATGGGAGCTACTGTTTATACGGATTTTATTTAAGTGTGGTTAGCTAATCTGTTTGGACGTCACGATGTGTGATTAGTTATTAGTTTGCCATTCGGTTTTCATTCTTTCTCATGCAATGATGCAAAGAACCAAAACAGAAAGAGATAACAGCTTCCACTGTATCCAATGGGCTACCCTGTTCTATACATATTCCGCCGGAGAAACCATGATAAAATTTTGTTGATCCAGTGCTGGCCCGCTGGTGGATTGGTTTAATTTGGTATGTCTCAATTTTTACGCTTTCGTTCAGTTTTCAACATTCTGGATTGGTCGTCGCTGTGGAATTACTCGTGGCTTGCGAGGGCTGGTTAGGTGATCCTACTCTGCCGGAAGGGGTGGGTGAGATGGAGACTGCATTAAGTCTCGGAGGCGGGGATACGTGACGTATAAATCGTAAACGGAATGGATTCAGTTGGACCGACCCACCGAACTTAGGGGTGCAAAGTGTAGCGGTAGATTGGCTGATGCATGGATGGATCAAAGTTGCCAAAATGGGAGGTAGAAGAGGAAACTGGTTAGTAGTCTGCCTCCAGAGTGACAGGTTCTACTGGAGAGCTGGATTGAGTTGCTGCTGGTTTACATACTGTCCTCGTTTTGGCACTGCTGCATTTTTTAGGGACCGTTTTGAAATCGGCTGTTTTGGACTGCGTTTTTTTTTGTGGATTTGCAGTCCCACTAGACGCAGCAGCTGAAGTGGATACTGGAAATGCAAATTTTTGTAATTAAGAACAATATGCTTAACTTCCAAGAACAATTATCCTTGCAACACAACATGTTTTACATAAGGTAATCCTCAATTGTAATTTGGTTATCATTTCAGTTGTAGGGATATGCATCGGTATTTTTCTCAAGGGTCTGTACGTAAAAAAATGTTGCGGAGGAAGTGGAAAATTACATTTTATCGAAGAATTTCGAAAAATTGCTGGTTAATTTTAAGGATGCAACTTAATTTAGGAAAAAAGATTTTTAAATTTACTGATTAATAAAAGAAAATTCTTTCATCATGTAAAATCAGTGATATGTAAATCGGACTGAAAAAGTAAAACTTTAACTTTTATTCTTTTTGTGCTAAGTGCTTAGCTGCAAACAGTACAGTAGAATATGAAAGAATTTGCTATAACATTATGGTCTCAAATTTAAAAAACCTCATCTTTATTTATCGTTGTTCTAGGTAAACGTGAAATTTTAAATAATTAACCTGATAACTACGGCTGTAAAATTACAATTTGTAAAATACATTATGGAAGGTATAGAAGTATCTATGAACGTAAAAGTCAAAGAGGTGTAACTTTACCAAGTACAACACTCATGTTTTCTTCTAATAAAGCTTTCTGCCGTTTCTGCATGCAAGAAGCAACTGCTGATTTGAATGTTATAAACACATTTAAAACACAAACAATTGATTGACTGCGAAATAAGCTTCGTACATTCCTTTGGCTAATTTATTTTTCTTTTACTCTTAATATAAAGCTCTCTCGCGCCAAAGAGAAAACAAAGGGATGGGAGTGGAAAAGGGGGGAATTATAAAATTTCGTTTTTTAACTTGAAATGAAACCAAGAAAATATCAATAACAAAAATTGAAAATCAGACCTGAAATAAAGCTAACGCAGGTCTATTTTTTTAAAAGTCTCGTTTCCCTAGCCCTAGCCGTTCAACTGCAAAAAAAGGCCAAAGTGGCCTAATTTGTATAACCCTTTATCGACGTGAGCCAATAAAAGTTTTTAACTTCTAGACGCCACGTCAACAAGGATGAAGGCAGGATTCCCTATAGGGCTTTGTCCCGTCAGGCCATAGAAAGATCCATAGGACCTTACGAATTCTTTTGTTCCATTTGGAAACATGCAGCACTTATGAACCTAGTGGAAAAAAAACAAAGATTTAATTAAAATTCTTAAAAAAAAATTTCGGATACCATTTTTGTCTAACCAGTAGCAAGAGAAAATTGATTTTAAGTTTGAAAAACAAGAGCAAAACTTTCAACCTACCCATTAACGAATGAAGAGCCAGAACATGGAGAATATAAAACAGAACTCAAAATGACAACACTCATTAGTATGTTCATTTCGTAAATTTTAAGTAAAAAATACGTTGCTGAAACCTTAAATGTTTCTCAGATCAGCCACAATCATCTATTTCTCCTCCCTAATCTAACGAGGTAGCAATATCGAACGCCAGATGGCGAAGCTGAACCCTTCTTTTTTCTCTGATTGGCTCTTGCTCTAGGAAAGGATAAATATCCTCTTGCCGTCATAGGACTACATTCAAGTTTACAGGCCTTAACCATTACGTAGGCTATGAGTGAAAGTAGTGGACGACAGTTGAAGGCTACGGGCGTTCAGAGAACTAACGCTGTCTGTTAGATTTCATTTAAGAATCTGAGGGTGCAGGCCTCTGGCTTAGCAGAGAAAAAAGTGGTAACCATGGAAATGTAAATCTAATCGACCCAAATTCAGTAGACGTTTTTTTAAGTTCTTTTTCCTAGTTTGACCTTGGTAAGAGAGGTAATTAAGGCTGCTTCCAACAATAACAAAAATGATATTACCCACAACTGCATATTCTTAAGTGATTCTTTAATTCAAACATGTCTAAAAAATAATATCAATTTTGAAATAAGTTACGATTTGTTGGACAGAGGAAAATAATAAAAATAAGGGGAATAAATTAATATTCGTTTATATAGATTAATGGCAGTAAAATGAAAATTAAAAACCTTTTTGCCTGTTTATTACCTTTCTTATATCACATGATATCATATATTGCGTTAGGAAGGCGTATTTCCTTAACTTCGATTTCCTCAAGTGCAACTGCTTTGGTAGTTTGGTTAGAAAGAAAATCATTAAGCCAGTTGAATGGAGTTTCAATTGGGTTAAAACTTTCAGGAGGTAAATATACAAAAAACTAGTAGAGATAAAATAAACTTCGCACATTGTGCAGCTGCACCTGTTTTCACCTAAACCTCAAAATGACCTTAAACATAAAAAAAATATTAACGTCAAAACTCTGCCACTTCAGCCAGTTGAATCAAATCCAGTTCTTAATCGAGACTTGGATATTCACCCCATAGAGCATGCATCTGTCGGGAACCTCCATTGCCTGCACGGCATCGAAACAATTAATTCCAAAGTGACGAAGGTGGAATTCCTCATCTTTTCACACGCTGGATGGGACTATTGGCCTCTAAGCCCTCCCTTAGCTTGTATCTGGCTGAATCGTGCCTAACGTTAATCACATGAAGCACCTTTCCCAAAATGTAAAAAACGACACGTCACTAGCAGCAGCAGCAACCACAACAGCATCACGGCTGGTCTTTCTTATTGGAAGGGTCGTCCCATCGAGCAGCACTCACCGATAAACAGCGGAAGAGCCCAATTTTCGGGTCAAGGATCTTCTGTCGCTTCTCCAAGCGTCAGAATGGGGCTCGGCGGCGACAAAAACGACATTAAATTCGGCTTGGAAAATCCGGTGATGGAACTCGACCCGCCAAAATCGCCGTGGAGATATCCGCACAGAACATTCAGCACTGGACCAACGCGGCCGACGTCACGGCCCGAGTCTCGTAAATCGACGAAATCGGTGGGATTCCGCGACGTCAATGTCTACGTTAAGTATCAATATAATGGAAACAAGAAGCTCTCAGAGGCTTTGAACAGCTCAGCAGGACAGGTGGAAAGCTTGACACAACAATTGGTTAATGCTGGTCGCAATTAGATGACCTACCCAGAAAATAAGGCTGCAGATGAGCATTGTATAGATATTGTGACGTGTTAATAATTTAAAGCAAATTGTTGAATTGATTCTAAATAATTATCCTTTGAAGATCGGACTTACAAATGCTGGGAACTTTCCTTCGAGCAATTTCTCGTGCGCGACCTAAGGTTGCTTCTGCTTACAAACATTAGTTGACAGTTGTCATTTAGCAATTGAATGTCGTTATTTTTTGGAGTTCACTTTCTCATCAGGATAAGAAATGAATGGAGGAATACAACTGATGAGGCTGAAATATTTTCGAAGTTGCCAAATCCTTTTAGAATTATTACTAGTTTTACTACTACCTCTTATAGGAATTCAAAAGCATAAGTTACACCGGTGGTTAAAGTCATATCAACCTGTTTTCAACTTTGGGTTAGGAGAAATTGTAAAAAAAAGTTGAATTACATTTCATAGCAGAGAATATTGTTAATCTGGCCGTCATCAGCTATCAAAGAAGTTATTTCTGGCTGCAATCATTGGGTACTGTCAGATTTCTCAACAGTGGAAAGAGTTAGTAGCTATGGATATTGTTTGTTTTGACCTTACGTAGAATCAATGATTTGCTCTTTCAAATGCATTTTCAGTAGAAGGTTTCTCTTCTTCTTCTCTCTCTCAGAAAGTGATGTCTAACTACAAGACGTGTTTCTTGTGTATTTCTTTGTCAAGAAAGAAAGGGAATTAAAAAAAAAGAAGGGATGAACAAAGCGAAAAGTTAAGAAAGCTGAGTGACCAGGAGGTTTCCTTCTAAGTTAGTCGATGATAATTAGTTTAAGACACAAAAAATGTTCCCGGAGAAGAATTTCCTTTTCAAATCTGTTGCTGTGCGACCAACCTAATTGCCAACGCTTCCTTGAGCGTC
The DNA here is from genome assembly GCF_021134715.1 of Daphnia pulex. NCBI lineage: Eukaryota > Metazoa > Arthropoda > Branchiopoda > Diplostraca > Daphniidae > Daphnia > Daphnia pulex. Next base: position 8,578,152 of record NC_060026.1, on the reverse strand, counting down.
CAGTGCAGAGACTGATCGTCCTGGATTACGCGATCTTTGTCTAAGGCTTCTAGCTCGTCGGCGGGCAGGTGACGGAAGAGGGCGTCCAGACATCCGGCGGCGGCCGATCGCGTCGTATTTTCTTGTACGCATGGCAGGATCCCTGACGTGACCAACGAGGACCAAAGCGATAGACAACACAGAGGGAAGAAACAAAAAGACGCTGCGGTGGTTAAGAAGAAGAAGAACAAGGAGGTGGTAGTGGTGTTATTTACAGCTCACGGGAGGGTCTCCAACGCGGCACAACAGCAGTCACACCCAAAGAATACGATGGGGAAAATTATTTCTGGGATAACAAAAAACAAAAAAAAACAGCTGGAGCTATAGAGATTGATGCTGAGGCCGAATCTGCCGATTGAGTTTTCTCCACGCTTCCATCCATTTCTGAGCCTCGTTTTGGAACTCCAGAACAGTGGGAAATTGGCAAATGTTGAGCCGCTTTCTGTTCCATTAGTGGCTGCTGGCTCGCTATGGTTGGATCCTACAAGAAATTTAAATAAATACATTTTTTTCAAAATCCAAATCTATAATTACCACAATCGGAGCAGATTGTGGGTGCAGGATCGTTGGTTGGTGCGTGTTAGAAGCCAATAGCCCTGGCCTATCATTGTGCGGCGGCGAGCGCGGCGGATCCGCTAGACCTTCTAGTTCCATGTTTTCCATTTGTTGATTTTGTGGGCAACAACCACAACGGCGCCGAATACCCTTTTTTACTAGTCCCCATCCTTTCTTGATAAGTGACAAGCATTATGCGTTGGCATGACCAACAATAGCCAGAACTGCAACAACCTGAATCAATACGATGATCTGGCTGGGGTTCTTTGTAATATGGTCCAAAATTGCCTTGACTGTTTTTTCAACGACAGTAAGGATGATTTTCTTCATTTTTTCTTGAAGTTTCCTTCGTCTTCCGCTTCTGCGGCAGGTTCGCTACAGCATAGAAATATTTAAGATTATTTAAGGATAAAATTAAATGAAAAAAATGTAAAAAAAAGCGCGCGACGGAGCGGTTAAACTCCTTAAAGAAATCTTTTTCATTTTGGCCCCTTTTTTCTCCCCTTTGACAAATAAAATATCACGAAAAGAATTTCCATTTGAAATGAATTGATGCAGGTCATCTGCCCGGGCTAATAATCTATTAATATGTTCATAATGCTATAAATATCTTTATCAAAAGACTTTGTTTTCTATGTGTACTCTCGTCATCTGTCAACGGAAAAATCGACAGCCGGTGGCGTTTGCCCGCGCGGGAGAGCTGGCAAACACAGTACAAAACTCCGTACAGACTTGGCACGAACGTTTAGGTCACATTAATTTTTCAACGTTAAATAAAATATCTGCTGCTGACTTTGTCAATGGTCTCATCCCCAATAATTCATCCAACCAGACACCATTTCAGAGGGCTGTGTTTTAGGTAAAAACCATTACCTTCCATTCCCTGCATTTGGTCGCAACCAAGCAACAAAACGAGGCGGTCTTATCCACAGTGATCTGTGTGGACCAATGTCACTTCCCGTCAATAAATGAATCTCTCTGTACTTCCTTACTTTCCGAGACGACTTCATCGGTTATGTCGTCTGGTTCCTGAAGAAGAAATCTGAAGTTTCCTCGCACATCCAAGATCATATTGCTTTGATTGAAACTGAAACTAGTTACCACGTCGTAATTATACATTCCGATAATACGGGTGGGGAAATATATGAGCAAGGAGCTAATCCATTGGATTGCTGAAAAAGGCATTGTTCATCAGACAAGCACAGCTAAAACGCCAAAACAAAACGAAATATCCGAGCGATATAATCGAACGATCTTCGAGTCCGCAAAGAGTATGTGCTTCACTCGTCCACTCTTACAAACAGATTTTGGGCAGAAGCATCAGCGACCGCTGTCTATCTTCACAACAGGGATTCATGCAAGGCCATGTTAACAATTACCCCATATAAGAAGGTTAGCACGAAAATAAACCCAAAGTAACTTATCGTAACATGTTCGGCTGTTATGCCTACTCTATCATTACCAAAGATGAATGCCCGAAACTGGACCCCAAAGAATTCAAATTTCAGTTTGTTTGATATTAAGGAACACAAAAAGGTTTTCGACTTTTCGATCCTTCATCCGGAAAAGTGGAAATATCGAGAGACATCATCTTAAATGAAAATCTCAGTGGAGTCCCTGTCATACCGCCACCTTGTAATGATTTTACGAATATTGATACTTTGAATGAAAGTAGAGTGGGTGGGGACGAATCTGCATCCAACGATCGTGCCACCGCATATAATTCAATCAGTAGTAAACAACTAAGCAGAATAAATCGATGGAGAAGATGCCATTATCGAAGTTTTTCGTGGATATTACCAATTTAATGTAAATGAGGACGCTTCTCGACTAACAGCTCGTATCCGGAAGAAAACGGATTGTATCATCGAAGACCCCAGGCATCATAAATAAAAATCTATCAAGAATTGCTGAACCACTATCGTATGAAGAAACAGCCTCATCACCAACAAAAAAAAGATCTATGGTATGGAGGAGGTAATGAAATCTTTCAAAGAATGCGACTTGGCGTCTAGATAAGCTTACAACCGGCCACGAGACTGTGAAGAATCTTTTAAGTCAAGGTGAACTCATTCGGACAACCTATCCACCCAAAAGCTCGTTTAGTAGCCAAAGGCTTCTCACAGAAGGAGGTGTTGACTACTACGAGACATTTTTTCCCGTCGTGCGTCATGAATCAGTGAGAGCAGTTTTATCTACAGCAGCAACATGATCTAGATATTATGCAACTTGATGTTTAAGCCACCTTTCAAAACGGCGAACTAACTGAAGAAATATTTATGGATCGACCGACAGGTTTTATTTCAAGTGCTCGTTAAACTCATGTTTGTCGTTTTCAGAAAAGCCTCTTTGTACTCAGATTCTCCCAAAGTCAATTAATAACTCAGTAGTTAGATCAGGCAAAGCTGTTGTGATTTCGGATTAGTTCAACAAAATTCTTGATTACAAATAGTGTTTTTAGTATCTCGTGTTTTTTTTAGATGACAAAGACTACTTGAAAGCCCAGAGGAATGAAGTAATGGCTACTCTACGTTCCAAAAATGACTCGGGAATTAAGTACCATTATTAGAGGTTGCAGAAGCAAGCTCTCATTTGGCATAAAAGAGGCCGCATGAAGAACTTGAGCGGATGAATAATTGTATTAGTGTCTAATTTCCAATTGCTGATTACTATATTTTTTAACAAAAGGAAAATAAGGAATTTTTCTCCAAAATTAAAATTTTGGAACAAGATGCTGAAGCGTCTCAACTTGAACTGAAATCTATGAAAACTAGAATTAATGAGCTTGAAGTAAGCAAACCAACTACCGTCCTATCTAAAGGTAAATCAATAAATTGTATATTGAATTCTGTATGCCAATAATAGATCGTCTTGATGTTTTTTATTGGTGATAATTCTTTTTAAATTTTGTCGTTGAATGTATACAGAAATACGTCAACAAACTTAATCGATGAAAGAACTCAATGAAAATGGATTGGTGAAAATAGCTTCAGTATCAAGTAAATGGAACCCGACTGCTGGTGATGTAACTAATACAGAAGTATATAAGTAAAAAATGCAGTAGACTTGTATAATCTGTATTGTTGTGATAATACTATTTTCTGTCACAGGTCAAACTAAACGGCAAAATCAAGGTAAGATAAGATATACTGAAGCAAGCAATTATGTATGGGAGGAGTGAGTCGGGTACTGACTAGTCGAAGATTGACTAGTACGATTAAATTTTTTCTTTCGTCTTGGTATTCTGAAGAAGAACTTGCACAAATGAGCCATTCAGGCTAATCTTGTTGTTGTAGTCTCAAGTGTGAGATCTGACCTGAGCTTGTATTGTCTCCGTGTTCGTATGTCTCACCACCGGAGGTGTCCCTCTAGCGGTCGACATACAAGTACATACAACATCTTCCCCTCTCCATACACAACATAACAAACACAAGACGATGATTACGTTTATACCAATTGAAGAACAACACACTTCTGAATTAACACTTTTGCCCCCCCCCCTCCAACAATGCCCCATTAACCAACACACATCAACAAACAGCACAGACGAGGACAATATTGAGACACGAATAACGGGCACACGGGGGGAAAAAAAGACAGACAAACAGACAATCGGGATAAACAACCGCTGTCGACGCGATCAGTCCCACTGACGCTCTGGGATGAACTAAGCGTGACCAATACCAAATTTAACACCCGATCGTGTTGTGCCAAACGGTTCGGACGAACTCGACGACGTTGGGACGGGATCCGAACTGCCGGGCTGCTCCTCTGTTGTGGCCGGCCGCCCGGACGGAAAGAGGCGGACCGGGACTGCTCGCGAAGGGCCTTCGTCCTGCCAACTCGAACTTCGACGACCGCCACTGTACTGTTGCGCCCCCTGTTGGCTGACGTGGCTCGAGACCGGCGTTGGCGGAGCCGGGGTATCGGCTCTCGGGACGGCCGCGCGGGCTGGAGACGGACAGGCGGGTGGTATCTCCGCCGCTCTCGAATGGCTTGGCTGAAACGGGCGACGCACAGTGACCGACGAGGGGGCTATTGGCTGCTGGCCTGACGATGGAACCGGGGTAGTTTCGTTTGTTCCAACCGAAGCCCAAAGGCCCGTATCCACGGCGTTTGCGACACCCTTGTCGACGTTGACGGCCCATCGAGTCCGACGAAATAAGCGGCCGTCTGACAGACGGATGAAATACGAATGAGGCTCCTTGCAGACGGACTGGACCGCACCGGGACGCCACTTCTTGCCGACCAGGGTCCTCACTCGCTGTCCCACATGAAGGACGGACGACCGCGCGTCTGTCCGCCGGGGCGTGTCGAATACAGCTTTAGCTTGCCTGCGACATAGTTCGGACGTCACTGCCGATGCAGGCACGAGCCGGGGTGTCAACTCAGACGGCAGAAAAGGGAGAGTTCCTCGAAAGTTCCGTCCTTGAAGAAGCACCGACGGTGATGGAAGAACACTAGAGATTGGTGTCGAGCGGATTGCCGACAGCGCTTCCCACAAAGATTTGCCATCCGCGAACATCTTCAAGATTGTTTTCTTCACGGTCTGGATGTGCCGTTCCACCAGCCCGTTCGATTGAGCAAACTCAGGACTCGACGTCACTTGCGCGATGCCCAAAGTGCGACAGAACTCACGAAACTCGGCGGATGCAAACTGTGTTCCGTTGTCGGACTCTAATGTTTCTGGACGGCCGAAATCACAGAAGAAACGTGTCATTTCGTTGATGACGGCTGACGACGTAACGGACCGCAACGGCACCACACACGGCCACTTGCTGTAGGAATCGACGACTAAGATGTAGTTCACGTTATTGAACTCAAAGAGGTCCGCCGAAACCAACTGAAACGCGTATTCCGGAATCCGGACCGGAAACAGGGGCAGCTTGGGATTTTTCGGTCTGTTTTCTTGGCACACGGGACAACTGGCTACCACATTTCTGATGTGGTCCTCCCAACCCGGCCAATAGACAGAAGACTTGGCCCGCAGTACACTTTTGGTCTCTCCGAAGTGGCCATCATGGACGCCATCCATCGCTTCGCGGCGCAGCGCCACTGGTACCACTAACCGGGATCCTAACAGAACCACGCCGCCGACTACTGCCAAGTCGTGTCGAACCGGCCAAAACGGTTTGATTGCTGCTGGACACTGGCTTCTATGTTCCGGCCAACCCGCCAGCATGACTGACTGCAATAGTTGGAGCGTAGGGTCTTCGGCAGTAGCTCTCGCGTACCGCTGACGGGTCGATTCCATTGGTGCCACACTGTTGATGACATGGTGTACTTGTTCCTCGCACTCGGTGGTGACGTCGTCACTATACACGCAGGGGGATGGCGCTCGACTGAGGGTGTCGGCAATAAAAAGTTCTTTGCCTGGCTTGTACACCAACTGAAAATCGAATCGTTGCAGCTGCAACCTCATTCGTTGAATTCTGGGAGAACACGACGCCATGGGCTTGTCTAACAAGCCGACTAGTGGCTTGTGATCGGACTCTACAGTCACGCGCTGACCGTACACGTACTGTCGAAAACGGGTGAGGCCGAACTGGACGGCCAACAACTCCTTTTCGATTTGGCAATATCTCTTTTGGGTGGCCGTGAGCGTCGTGGATGAAAACGCCACCGGCTGTCCTTCTTGCATTAACACTGCACCTATCCCGATTGGCGAAGCGTCGACGGAGACAACGACGGGGCGGTTGACGTCGAACAGGCGGAGAATCGGCAGGGACGACATAGCGTTTTTGAGCTCCGACAGGGCTTTCCGTTGTTGACTGTCCCAGAACCAGGCCACATCCTTCTTTAACATGTCGCGAAGGGGCCGCGTTAGCGCTGCGAGATTTTTACAGAATTTGTCAAGGTAAGTTACCATTCCCAATAGGCGAGTTAGACCAGTCTTGTCGGTAGGATCGGGCATATTGACAATAGCCTCCACTTTTTCCGGGTCCGGGCTGAGAGTGCCTTGTCCGATTATGTGTCCCAACCACGGCAACTGGTTTAGGAAGAAACGACACTTCTTAAGCTGTAATTTGAGATTGTTTTCGCTGAACCTCACAAATACCTGCCGTAAGTTGGCCTCCAATTCTTCCATCGTCTCTCCAGTCACCAGGAAGTCGTCGAAATACACGATCACTCCAGCAAGGTCGCCAAACAGGTCGGACATCACTTTTAGGTATACTTCCGGGGCGGACTTAATGCCAAAGGGTAGACGAAGATATCTGTAGCGCCCTCTGGGAGTGGCCATGGTGCACAAATACGACGCACGATCGGAGAGCGGAATCTGATAAAACCCAGAGGCGGCATCCAGGCTGCAAGAGTATTTTGCCTTCCCGATTTTTCCGAACAGCTGTTCGATTGTCGGGACGGCGAAATGTTGACGTAGAATTGCTTTGTTGAGCTCCGACGGATCTAGGCAGATTCTTACGTCTCCATCCGGCTTGCCAACTACCAGCATCCTGCTCACCCACTCCGTTGGCTCTACTACCGGAACGATTATTTCGTCTTTCACCATTTGATCTAGCTTTTTAAACACTTTCTCCTCCAACCGGAATGGCAATCGACTGGCGGCACATACTACCGGGTCGATGTAATTCGCACCAGTCGCCAAGCGAATGTCGTGTTCCACGGGGAGTTTGCCGATCCCAGTGAAGATGTCTCTGAACTCTGACACAATCGGCGGGACGTCTTTGAGTGGGTCTTGCGTTATGGAGTGAACTCTCTGGATGAGCTGCATGCGCTGGCACGTCGGTAGACCCAAGATCGGCGGTTGGCCGGGCTCATCGACGACCACGAAGTTTATGGTGTACACCACTCCACGACGGACGACTGCACTCGTCAGCACACCGAGAACGTTAAGATAACCTCCTCTCGCGCCATAATTACGTATACGTGGTCCAGGGGTCAGCACTGTATTAGACTTGTGGATGCGCTTGTATGATTCCAATGGAAGGACGTTGCAGGTGTCACCGGAGTCCAACTTAAAGCGAATGGGAACGCTGCCATCTACCGATAACTCCTCGTGCCACTCTTCTCCACCGCTAGAGCACTTGAGCTCATGCAGAACATATTCTTCGTCCATGAATCGCGCTTCCTCTTGGCCGACCGCCCCTGCGCCCTCAAGGGAGGGTAGCTGATGTTGCATAAACGTGCCGCGCTGTGCTGGTCGGTGTTGTGGCTGTGTCGGCTGTTGTCCTGTTGGTGGCGCCATCTGACGGTCGTTTGCCCAACCTCGTCGTTGTTGTCCGTTGGACGCTGGGCACCGCCTGGAGTAATGACCCGGCTTTCCGCATGCAAAACACGTGACACCGGCTGCGGGGCATTGATTTCTTCTGTGTCGTCTGCCACAATTGACGCAATTGTTCACGTCCTCACCTCGTGATTTGCTTGACTGTGTCGGCACGTGTTCCTTCGCAGCTTTGTCCCTCAGACCATGAACCTGGGCCTCAGTACGTGTCGAGATTTGTCCGAGTTGCATGGACGACGCTTCACATGCCCGAACTATAGCACACGCACCTTCTAACGATAGACCACTCTCGAACAGCAGCTTTTCACGAACATTATCGTTCGCGACTCCCAACACAATTTGATCACGTATCACCGATTTTACAACAGCCTCAGTTCCATAGTTGCACGTTTTTACCATACTCCGCAAATCCACGAGCCATGCATCAAACGATTCGCCTGGTTTTTGTACGCGTTTGTGGAAGCAGAAACGGTCGAACACTTCACTCTTCAGAGGCTCGAAATAGTCAGTGAACGTGTCTAGTACCTCAGCAATCTTCTTGGCGTCCAGAGGATCCGTGAACGTAAAAGTTTCGTATATTTTCAATCCTTCCCGACCGAGTAGCGACAGCAACACACCCACAATAACTTCTTCGTCTTTCTCGGTTTTGCGCGTGGCCATGATAAACCACTCGAACTGTCGCCTCCACTGTGACCACTCCAGCGACAAGTTCGATGCCGCAAAATTGAACGGGTCGGGAAATTTCAATGCGGACGCCATGGTGAATCGTCTACTGTAACACTGTGTAACTTTTAGAGTTATTAGCCCACGGATGGCTACGATAAACTCGGATTCAGTACTAACACCACGTGGAAAGTCAGCTCAGCGTGGTGTAGAGCACTTCTGACACCATGTTGTAGTCTCAAGTGTGAGATCTGACCTGAGCTTGTATTGTCTCCGTGTTCGTATGTCTCACCACCGGAGGTGTCCCTCTAGCGGTCGACATACAAGTACATACAACACTTGTCTTAGCATTAAGGGAAGCATGGCTAAACAAAAATTTCCAATCTATATTCTCGACGCCATATACAGTAAGCCAATGTGTTTGAATTTTGCACTTACTTTATTCAACCTTTTGACGTAGATTTCCTATTTCAAAAGTGGGCAGATTGGCATTAAGTAGTGCTAACCCCTAAACAAGTCAAGAAATCAGCAGGCTCTATATTGCTGTCATGTAACAAACATCTTTAAAAAAGGGAAAAACAAACTGTGGATGCCGATGACGACTCGTCACCTTAAAACATCACCAGAGGAATATAAATAGAAGACAACGTGCCCTTTTCGCTCCTTTATAACAACGTCAAATCAGAAATCCCTCACACACAGAAATTGGAAGTTTTAAATCACCTTTGAAAGTCTTAGAAATATTTATGACCTATTTTTAATTATCCTGATAAAATTTGAAATGGTTCACTCGTTACGCATTTCTTTTGTAATGTGTTGTTCTATAAATTTTGGTGTTTGTTCGCTATTTATAAAACAGAAAATTATCGATCTTCAACTCATTTGTTAACAGAAGAAAAAAAAGAGAATAATAAAAGTAATTTTAACTATTTTTCAACTCAACTAGAAATAACTAAGCCTAGTAGAATATCCCTTGCATATAATTTTACTATAATTATTATTAACTGAAATCAGTTGGTTTTAGTTATAGCTGGTTCTGTTGCAATCTTCAGCTAGTAAAGATTGATGTAGACTCCCCAAAAATACATTACTGGATATAGCACAAATCAGCTGTTTTTATTATGGGTAACCAACGGGTGGTGCCAAATCTTTAATTGTTGGATAGGGAGCATCGTTTTCGGCTGACGTTGGGTAGGTGTTTTTTGGTTCTATTAGCTTTCTCTCAGGGTGTTCATTTATTTTTGTGACAAGATTTCGAGGTATATGCAGCAAGCAATTAATGGTGTTTTTGTCGGAGGCAAATGAGAAAGTCATCGAGTCCTCGTTGGTCTAGTTGCACAAGGGATCTGAACAAACGTATACACCCATTACCTCCCTCTACGCACCAGGTATCGAATACGGTACCGGCTGTTGAGCTGGACGGAATAGATTACGCGGTGTTATGTGGGCAGCCAGTAATATAGGCAGAAAAAAGGTGGGAGAGTACAACGAAACATCTTGAAGAATCTAACGTAGACAAAAGTTTTGAGGCTGCAAAATATATAGCGGGAAAAGCGAAGAAGACGAGTTGGAGATTACTACGAACTATCATGAAGAATCTGACGTAGAAGAGAATAGTGACGACACACATGAAAGTAGCGAGGAAAGCGAAGAAGAGAATGTAGACAGAAATGGCGAGGAGCAGTTTTATGCAGATACCGATAGCAATTCAGGTACTGACAATATGCCTCCTCAGACAAAGCTTTTGACTCGAAAGGTCTTAAAAGAAATGCCGGAAGATTGCTTGAACGTTACGAGTCCACTGGAGTGTACACTCGCTTCCATAAATATGTAGGCCACCACCCCCGGGTTGTACCGCTTCAAAAATACCTTTATGCGCGCCTTTATGGTATATTCGACAATAGAGTAGGAAGGGGTTACATATGAAACCAAAATAATGATGGGATGAGTATGAAAACCAAAAAAGCTATTATTTCAAGGCTTTTTTCCTTAAAATTTATCTTTCAAATATGAAAAGCTACACTGTGTTAAAAAGGCAAGAGAACGTGGGCGAGTTTTTGGTCCGCATGAAGAATTTCACCGTGAATCTTACAGATTGACTGATGCAATTCGTATCGAAATAATTTGACTTCATAAAAATGGCATAGGGCAGCGCACAATCGCGCGTAGATAACAAATTCATCGAAAATCAGTGGAATTGTGGATCAAAAGATATAACGAAGACAGAAATCTGAAGGTTTATGCTAATGATGAAGGGGCTCCAAGATTGACTTCCGAAAATGAAGATTTTTTGTTGGCATGTTCAGGTGTGTGATCGTCTTAATGAATTATTTTAATTTTCTACTAAATTTTATTAATAATTACCATTTTATTTTTAGCCACTATAAATAATTTTGATAATTCTTCTGACGTCGCGGCTAAAGCCGGCATAAATTTCTTATCGATTCAATCTATTTCAAGACGATTGAATGAATCGGGTTTACAATCTAGAATCGCCGCAATAAAAGACATTCTAACTCCGGAACATAGAGCCGGAAGACTACATTTTGCTAGGCGCTACGTTGACTATCCCGTGGAATTTTGGAGGTGGGTTCTTTTTACTGATGAAAAATCGTAGTCATCGGCAGCACACGGTCAGATCAACGTTCGGTGACAACAGAATGAGAGATTCAAGAAAAAGAATATCTATTCTATTAAAAGAAGCGGACGAACAACTGTAAGCGTGTGGGGTGGTGTGTGGTTGGGTGGCTTAACGCCACTGTATCGCGTTCAAAATAATTTAATTTCAGCGCAATAAATAACGAATGTTTTAGAAGGAACTCTACTTCCTTACATTCGCCAAGCATATCCACATGGGGAACCTGTTGTTTTTGTTCAGGACAAGTATTTATAACAACAATAATAATCATAATGCAGATAACTTTATTTTTTAAATATTTTATTAGTTCTTCTGTCCATAATTCGCGCATTACCCGACAATGGTTAGTTGAACATCCGGAAATTGTGCTCTCGATTGGCCCGTGAAAGGAGCTGATATGAATCTTGTTGTCGCCCTCAACAAATCGAGAAATGAACAGGGATTGCCTTTTCACGCACGCGACGCAAATGGAGCTGACGAGTTATACGCCCTAGTAAATTCTGAATGGCAAAAGTTAATGCGTAATGAAACGTATATCGAAAGCCTGATAGAAAGTATGCCACGGCGACTTCAAGAAGTAATAAATGAAGAAGGGGGGGGGGTGGACGAAATATTGATCTTTGCCTAAAACACTGTAACAAAAAATTTTCCGCTAAAATAAAAAATTTTGTTTTGCTGACCCATCCCTCAAGTTTATTTTCTTCCTTTCACAAGCTTAAGTAAACATACCGTAAAGGTATATTTGAAGCGGTACAACCCGCGGGCGGTGTCCTACATATTTATGGAAGCGAGTGTACAATCAATAGGCGACGCGGAACTGCGGGCAAACTTATTTACGTATCTGGATGGAGAGGCAAGGAAATGGTACATGTGCTCCACACTTTCGATGGAATGGCGGTTTCTACCCATTTGGCCGGGGGTCTCTCGGCTAAGGTATCTCAAACTTCCAGAAGACTTGGCTTTGAAACTTGACAGGTCCATTCTTCCAACATACGTTAGCTGCTGGTTAACTGAAATAAATTCGCAGTGGAAGTAAGTTCATTTTCAATCTTTCCAATTTCCCTTGTAGTTTTTTTTTTTATCTTAACCACCATAGAGTCCTCAAACAACCTGTGGCTAGCAAATATTTGGATGTTGTCCTTCTGAAATTCCAACAATTAAGCGTTGATGAGGAAGCCAAATCCAGTCTTGTTTGTGATTAGGAAGACATTTATATGTCAGTTGGGGCTGAGGAACTGGCTCAAGGTATTTTTCTTATTTTTCCTTAAATTTAAATTTTATACTTGATCTATGTTTGTTAGGGTTCAAACAATTGTAACGATGTTATGTTACATGATAAAAAAAGATTACTGTGATGCCAGCACTACTCTGAAAGAAGTTGAATTTGGAAGGTATCCTAGAAGAGCAATTGGAGTTGCACGACTGTTCCCTCGACTCAAAAAGCTGCTGAGGTAATTGCCCTAACTATGGGTATGAAACTGGGAACATTGACATCTCTTCTCGAATTTCACGAAATAATGGCCTCTTTCAGTGGCTCACAGATAAGGAAGACCGCATCAAACGAACTAATGGTAAAATTATGGCTTTTTTTATTTCCCTGTACAATTATAACAACTATTTAATGCTATAGATGTTCGTTGGAAATGGAAGGAGTTGGATGTAGTCGCGAAGACTTCAAAAGCAGATTTGGAGAAGAAGGAATTTGAAAGTAAAAGAACGGAAGTAGTACAACATTTACATGCGTTGGGCTCCTAGACTCTGTTGAACACTTAAATATTTCCCAGTTGCCATTAAATCCTTCAGAAATCTAAAAGTTCATAAGTCAAGTCTTGACATCCACAGACGTCTTAACCAACAACGAAAAGCTTGTTGGATGACCTCAAATTTTCTGTAAGTCTAGATAATTTTTTAAAGACCCAGATGTAACGAGCGAACGCTCGTTAAATGCAACTTAGGTTCCGTAGATAGAAGACAATCAGTTTATTACAGCAGAGCCCAAAAAGATGTGCTCTAGAACACTTGACAGATTCAACTCCCAGAACACCGGGCGACGTGAGTAGGTCTGCTTCGCTGGCTGCTTGCACGTCGCCAAGGGAGGGAAATTTTCAATTGTTGTTGTTTGTAAAATTTACAGTGCCAACCCTGTCAATTTTGGATTTTGGATCTTAGAAGTAAGTTACGAGTTACTACTTTCAAATTTCTCAAAGCAGGAAGTGAGTTGTATCAATTCCAAACCATCCGGTCAGGTTGGAACCACACAACCGAAAAAAGTGTTTGGTACCCATTATTATCCTGAGACGCTAGAAAGTGTCATTGCATTTACCCCCAATCTCGAAAAGTTAGAACTGGATCTACGTTTCGCCATTTTTTTCTTGGGGGCGTTCTCGTGGCCGCGGCCATTGCTTTCCCCACACGGGATCCTTTATGCCCAAAATCCCCCCTCCCGATTCCACTTATAGCCACTTTGTCCGCGCCATCATTGGTCCCTACTCATCGTTCACAAGCGTTCCTCCTACTTCTTCGCGCCCCCCTCTTCATCGTATGCAACATAAAACTTGTATCACAGTCGTGTTCGTTACTCACTTCGCTGTAATAGAATTATTCGAAATTAGAACATGGAGTTTGGAACTTTTGGCATGGTGCCTCTTAAGCGCGACTGGGGCAATAGTTTACTTCTACTAGTGCAATAGAAAAGCTCGTTCCCTCCCTCCGCTACTTCCACGGCAAGTTCGTTTCCCCTAAGCATACCACGAAATAAAAGGGGTAACAAAAACACTTTTTAGAAGGAAAGGGGGCGCCAATTATCATCAAGTCTGCGTCTAAATCTCAGCGAACAGTTTCGCCGATGCGAAACTCCGATTTCGCCTATATTCCAAACACCTACCCAACAGCCAACAAACGAAGAAACAGGAAACCCATTTGCAGCTCAAGCCCCATCGTCCATCGCGTATTCGTAGACGACTCTCTCGTCTGAAGTCTTAAACATGATTAACCCGTTCAAAGGCTCAACAGCGGATGACACGAGGGATTGGGTGCTTACCATTGAAGACGTTGGAAGAACTCAAGGTTGGCGGGCTCAGACACACATGAGGGCGGCGGTCTCTAAATTAGTTAGAGGGGCTTACGACTGGCATGTGGTGGACGGATGCAGCCTACTGTTGTGGGAAGGCTGGCGGGCAGCATTTTTAAAAATGTTCGTGAAAGAGTTGACCCTAGAACAATGGAATCACATGGTAGAAAATAGGACGCGTCTTCACTTTGAGACAGGGCTGGAATACTCCCTGACAAAAAGGCAAATTTGTATGAAATGCCCCGTACCCCTAACGCCATTGTAAGTAATTCTAAGGATGGTGTTTGGTCTTATCAGCCCCCATCTTTAATCATTAATTTAAAAAAAAACGAAGCAGTTTGTATTAAACAACAAACAAATTAAACTACACGTTAAAATTATTAATAACCATGAAATTGTTTTTGTCATAATTCTATGAATATAAAACACATTTTACGAGAGACATATACAATATTCATGGGTAAAAAATACAGTCACGTGTGATGGTGTGAGGGTAAGGAGTTGCTAAGGGTAGGCGTGTATTCCGAAAAAAAGAAAAGAAATCGATGTGCTTGAGAACCATACCGAAAAACGATCGCTGCAAAAACAACATTGTTTGTCAAATTCTTACGTACAATATGTCAACACCCATTCAAACGGATATTCCAATCTCTTCTCGCAGTTTGCGAAATCCTGGACTATCTAGTCCTTTTTTCAACAAATCAGCCAACTGCCCTTCCAAGTTTACATACACAACATCAATAACTTTCTCTTCCTGCAGATCACGAATAAAATGGAATTTTACATCAATATGTTTTGTACGTGGGTGGAATTGGGGGTTACGAATGAGCTTAATAGCGCCTTTATTATCACAAAATAAGTAGGTAGGTTTGAGCTGAATACATCCCAGATCTTGAAGTAGACGTCTCATCCACCCAACTTCTTTAGCTGCATCTGGTGCAAGTGACGGTATATATATAAGGGCTCCAACAGCCTCACGATAAAGACGAGCCAGGTTCTCCTCTTCGGATGAGGAGTCTTGACCATTGTTCTTGGATAGACGAGTAAATGGGTCGGCTGGAACTGTTCGGGCTTGACAGTCTGAGAGGTTTAATTTGTCTAGCAGACGGGAAATTTAGTTTTCCTGTGACAGATGAATGGTTCTGCTCTCTCTGTCTCTGTTGATTTTAATGCCCACAAAGCAGTCAACTGGCTCACACGTCATCTCGAAGTTCTGTGATAGATACTCCACGACACTGTCAAGTCTCTTGATATCGCTACTGCAAATCAGGCCGTCGTCCACCCAGATTGCAATGATTGTTAGGCAATCTTCTTCTTCCTTAATGTACACACATGGGTCCGCACAGCTCCTGACGAATCCAAACTTGATGAGGAAACCGTGGAATTTAATATTCTAGGCTCGGAAGGCCTGCTTCAATCCATATACTACTTACTGCTGACTCCATATACTTCAATATATACTTCTGTTGAGCTTGCAGACTTCTTTTTCTCTACCAGATAAGACAAAACCAGTTGGCTGCGTCATGTATAATTCCTCGTGTAAATCACCATTCAAAAGCGCGGTCTTGACATCAAGTTGCAACATGTTCAGGTCCTTTTTGGCAGCCTCGGTGAGCACAGCACGCTAAGAATCGTGCTTTAAGACTGGTGAAAAGGTTTCCTCAAAATCCATGCCAGCTTGCTGTGTAAATCCCTTCACAACCAGTCGTGCCTTGTAGCGCCGAACTGCTCAATCTCCATCCAGCTTGAGTTTAAAGACCCAACGGTTCGTGATGGGTTGTCTGCCCATGTGAAGTTTGGTGAGGGTCCACGTCTCATTCTGTTCCAAGGATCGAATTTCATCTTCCATTGCCAGATTCTATTGATCTGCTTGTGGTGACGCCAGAGCTTCCTCTAGGGTTGTCGGTTTGATGTCACCCACTGCAGTCAAGCCAGCATTCGGAGGAGTTGTCGATTCTTCTATCCATCTGACAACTGGAGTCCTGATCCTCGGCCCATGAATGATCAAATCTTGGTCTGGAAGTCCTATTCTTCTTGGTCTCATGTCCGGCTGAATTATGGGTTCTATGATAGGATCAGGCTCCCTGACCCAGTGCAGGGACAGGAGCGAAGACAGGGTCAGCTACTTGCTCATGATTGAAGACAGGATCGGCTATTGGCTCAGGAACCAAGACAGAATCAGTCGTTGAATCAGGAACGAAGACAGAATCAGCTGCTGATTCATGACTAGAGACTGATTCAGCCTCATCATCATGGTACATAGCAGGAACGAGGTAAAAAATTATGTTTGTTTTTGTTGGCGACCTCAGTGAGTTTCTGGATGGCTGTGTGTCATTTGATCGAGTCTGCTGATCAAAGATGTCCTCAATCAGGTCTGAGATTCCACAGGGTGGCCCACCAGGCAATCCTTTTTCGAATTCTTGAAAAATGACATCACGACTGATGAGCACCTTTCCGCTTCCTTGGTTCAATGCTCGGAATCCTTTTTGAAGTTCAAAATACCCAACATGACAGCATTTGATGGACTTCGGTTCTAGTTTGTTTCGCTTTTCCTTCGGAACGTGTACGTAGACAGTTCAGCCAAACACCCGGATGTAAGATGAATTCGGCTTCACCCCTTTCCAAATTTCATAGGGGGTCTTCCCGTTGATGGACTTTGTTGCCACTCGATTCATGAGATATACAGCCGTATTGCATAACTTAGCCCATAATTTCAGAAAAAGGTCGGCAAAATGTATCATGCTTCGAGCAGACTCACTCTTTCGGCAACTCTGTTCTGCTCCGGCGTGTAGGCAACCGTCGTCACATGTCGGATTCCATTCTCTAGTAACCATTCTTCAAACGCCTTTACGACGTATAGACTTCCTGTCGTTGATCCCATACCCAGCTTAGAAGTCAGCCATTTCTGCAAAGACATGAATAGATTTTTCAGAATTTCGAAAAGAATTAAAATGAAATTAAATGAATGTACCAGTCGTAGTTGTAGCAAAATCCATGAGACCTGGAACGAATGTTTTTATACCCTGTGGACATATTTTTTGCTCCCATTGTGCAAACGAAATTTGAAATTCGGCCAGGAACTTGGAAGGACGCTTTTTTGTGTTTCGCACTCCCGTTGAAATAAACAATCGCGATTTTTTGTAGATTTCAACTGTCATTTTATGGTGTGGTAATTTTAATTAAGATGTTGTCAATGCATATAAATATTTCCGTTTCGTTTTATTTAAGGAAAGTATAGCCTGCATGTGTCATTTCAAAACATGTTTTTTAATAAAAATTTCACAGATGCTCATGTTACTCAGTCCCACATTTAAGAAAAAAGGTTTTGTTTACGTTACATGTTTTAGTTTACATCATACATTTCATTTAGCTGGTGCAGTTCCGCAGAGAGCTAGTGTTATTGTTTTCACGCCCTCTCTATCACGTGTTCATTTTTCGGATAACACCATTCGCCTCTTCAGCAGCAGCACTGCAACACGTATAGTGAGCGGGCCTACACCGTCGAAGATGGCTTTCTGGTTAGTTATCATATTTCATATTTCAAAAATGTTTCATATATATATAAATAATGTGTATTTCCTCAATTCTAGGAAAATTTTGAAGAGTTCGGGACACCACAGATGGACTTTGAGTACGCCGCGGCTGACAACTGTCCGGTTAGTTAAATTTGTCCCATTGGCAATTAATATTTCTAGAAATTTATAATCATTTCGCTGTTTAGAAAAATATTGATGAAGATTCCGCCGATCCTCTTGCTGTTTTGCAGCAAATGACGGCGGAATTTCCACCTTCGGCCGGCAACCAGAACCAGGCAGTTGCAATTGACGTCGACCTTGGAGAGACTGATGACGTCGCCGGCCATTCCGAATCGGGATTTTTCCGTTCATCTTTCACTACTGTAAGTATTCTATAACTTACATTTTAAAAATGTGTATTTGTTTTCCACCATCTGTAACATCATGTTGTTTATATTTTTTGTCTGTATAGGAAGAAGTGGCTCGAATGGCTAGCGCTCTGGTATTTCTGCCGCGAGTCGACATTCAGAAAAACCTGCAAAGAGAACATCCAGTCACCGCCAAAAACGTCCTACAATAACTACAGGAGGATCTTCGTGTTTTGGAGTTGGAGTTTAAGGAAGGCCATGGATTGAGACCACTGGAGGTACTATACTCTTAACCTAATTTTTAAGTGTCGTGTACACACACATATATACATATATATGTAACGAACCATGTCTATGTTACATTTAATTCAAGGTTTCCATAAATGTAACTTTATCTGTTTGATAGGGTGCGTTTCCCATCAAGCCTACCTTGATTGCTCAGCTGAAGACGACCTTCACGAAGATATCCGCTTGAAAAACAGTAACCGCCCTACTGTTATCGCTCTACAACCCGCTTTATATGGAGCTGCACAAAAGAACCGCCACGCTAACAAAACGTCCCGATTGCGAAGATGTTGCAATTCCGCTACCTGGAACCAAATTGCTACAAATTTACGGTAAGTTATTTTGTTAAAGATTTATGTATATATACCGTATTTATTACATTTCATTTATATTTATTTCTCATTTCCATACCTTTTAGATGCCATTCACAAAGTCATACCAGAGAGTTTGACTACCAAGGAACTGGAAAGGTAAATCAAGGATGCCATGACCCAAAAGTTCAATGTCTGTTCCGATTGGAGCAAAATTTGGCTCAGAAAATATAAAGTACTGCAGGAAAAGTTGAAAATGGAAACAGATAAGAAATAACTATTTCTTTTGAAATTTGAAATTTGGGCCTCTAAAAGTCATCGTTTCCAAAATAGTTTGAAGGCATGGACGTCTTAACTTTAATTTGTCTTTTTTCACTTCTTCTGCCACTCTGGCTTTATTATTTTTTGTGTAAATAATTTGATTAATGTCCTTTGATGTACTACCGTAACCAAAATGGGATATGTCCGCACATTGACATAACCCTAACCAAGAATTCACAAGAAAATAAATTATTTAAAATGCTCTCATCATTAACTTATCTGAATGTGCATGCATCCATGTTAAAAAAATTCTTCGTAAAGAAGAAAGAGCCAAATAAACCATTTCATCGCCGGATTCAGAAAAATGAGCAACTTAAAAATGAAAGTTGTATGATTGATTAGAAATCAAATGTATGATATCTGGTTACATACGCCAAAAATGACAATGCACGGACATGAAAGAGAACCTCTCTAGATGCCGGTGCTAGCCGGAATAAGAGCTTCTTCCTTCGCCTTTGGCAGCCCTCTACCGGACATTTCTACGCGTACATCGTTTTAAAGAGGCTGTATGCTGATTGGCCAGTTTGGACAACAATGAGATGGCAACGCAGGATGTGTAACTGCTCCATAGGAAATATTTTTCAGTTTTAAAGATATTATTTCCAAAATTTCTTGGGGGTTTAAGTACATTAAGATCTACTTTTTTCTATTTTTTCATAATTTTTTATTCATCCTCTCCCTCTTTTAATACCCTGTCTAACATAGTACAGGCGTCTGTCCAACATTACCCCGGCCTGGTAATAAAACATGAAAAAATTCAAATCTCAATAACTTTTATACTTTTAAAGGTACTTCATTGAAAAAAATCGTGCGTGTGCGGAAACTATTTCCGCGTGTTTTTGCAAAAAAAAATTTCTTTCGCGTAAGGGGATGGGAGATATGGGGGAAATCCAATATGGATTCGGTCTTCTCTACCCGTATTCTCCTTCCTCTTCTTTTGGTGATACATATTGCTAGGAATTGCCAGCAGACAAATGGAATTGCAGTGGTTAGACGATTACTTAGTGGAAGACGATTGCGCTGTACCAAATAAACCTGAAGTCGTCGAAGACCATGATGTGATTTGCTCCACAAGCGAAGAAGCTCCCAAGCCAAAAATTACCCTGCAACCTCGTCGAAAGCCTCATGTAAAGATAGAAAATGTTCGTCCATTTCTAGCTGCTTCAACATTCGTTGGCTGCTTCAACATCTTCTCTATCCATTGTTTGGGGATTTTCTTTTTTAATACTAGAACAGTCTTTAGGGGTGCTTTTCATTCTTTTTCTTTTTGTTGATTCCTTTTTTGGTCAAGATCTGGGGGAACTGATGAACTTTGTCGTTTAACTTTTGGAAAACTTTTTCTTTTGTTTTTTTTCCTCGGTATCTTTATGCTTTTGCAAATATAACTCTTTTTGTAAATCTTTCAATAGATCATTTTTCTTTTGCGACATTTTGTTTGTTTGAATTCAATAACACAATCACAGTCATCTTGACGGAAACAGGTCCGTTTACTTTTTTGTACAACGCGATGATTTGTAAACAATCGGTTAACTAAAACAAATCCGATTTTGAAAAAGGGAGGGGAATCAGGGCAGAGCTATAGAATACTGGTAGCGCCACTACCATGTTAACTCCTCCCCTCGGAAATTTTGTCTGGGGCAGAAGCCAAGTTTACGAATCGATAGTGAAAATCGGAGCTAAGATATCGATCTCGCTCCTTGCCACTCCTGCATTTTTCCCTCCATTCCTATACACTACTTCCACACTCACCCGTCGTGGCGCTTATAGCTAAGGAGCAGGGCAGGCAAGCAGGCTTCACTCCTAGAGAAAAAAAGCAATGGAAGGGCTCGCCATATAAGTAGCGGTACCAGCACAGATAAAGACCACTGGTTGATTCTCTCCATAAGAGATTTAACATGGCTAACTGTCGCCAACATTCTTGCTTCCCTTCTTCCGATTTCTCCGATCTTGGACTACTTGTCCTGCCCTCTAGTTTACGTTTTCATCTCTATACTCTGCTTAATTCTATTTAATTGCAATGATTCAATTGATTTCTCTGCTTTTTCAATTTGCAAACTTCAAAATTAAATACAATATGAATTCTTAATAAAAATTTTTATGAAAAAATTACCTAGGACTTTTAACGCTGGCAAAGAATTTTACCAAAACAGAAGGAAAACAATCTTCGTCTGCAAAACCCTTCGTAACCTTGGTGCAGTACAGTACTTTATCCGCTAGAGGCACTACAAGCACTCCAAGAACTCTGGGTCAGTAGGGATAGGGCTAAAAGGATAGCACATAATCAACCAGTCGTCTTTATCTATGGTAGGGGAGACCGGGAACATGGGGCTGAATAGGACATCGCAGTTTTGAGCATGTTCTCGTAATTTTTATTGAAATAATTTTTTTTACCTAACATGGGGCATGGTAAATGTTCAAATATGGTTTAAAAAATATTTAAAAAAAAATAGTAATAGTAATCCATATGTAATAAAAGAACAAGCTTTTGGGGGAGGAGCCTGTGTCTGTCACGCATAATCCATATATAATAAAAGAACAAGCTTTTGGGGGAGGAGCCTGTGTCTGTCACGCATAATCTATATAATAAAAGAACAAGCTTTTGGGGGAGGGACTTATTCATGTCACGCATAATGTCACGGATAATGTCACGAACATTTTGGGGGAGGAGCTTTTTCATGTCACAACGCTGTGATTGGTCAGTCGCTGCCCAAACATGCCAATCACCACCAGATGTCTATAGCGTCGCCGTTATGACGCAATCTTCGATGTCCCAACCATGACGCAACAACCAGCATCACCACCAGATGTCTATAGCATCGCCGTGATGACGAAATCTTCAAGTAAGGTAGTCACTGGGCAGATTTCCCACGATAAAATCTATTACGGGCAGATGACTAAGCTACAGAAAAGTAAATAGCAAAACAGTCCGACTTTACGCTAGACCAAAGTTCCCCGGATTTGAACGGGGCTCAGGTTACTCGTAGTTTTCTAAGTCCTAAGTCCTCATATACCATGCCTAGATAATAATTTATTTAGTCGATTCATGTTTTATATTATATGGCAACGCAGTATTTCTATCCTTTCTATTGTTTAGTCATGGACTACTTAAGCTAGTGGACGGGTCACTTCGACAAATCCTATGTCGGCTACCATTTTTTTTTGTTACTTTAATGAATCGAGCTTCAAAAATGAGCTAGAGTCTATTAAATTATCCCTATGCGGGAATTATTTAATTTCGGTGATATTTTTATTAGAAATTGACGCAGGTGTTCGTTGGTTTGTCGCCGCCTAGCGGTGATTGTTGGTTGACCACTCTGTGATTCTCTGGTTTTGGTTTGGATTGGTATGATTAGGTGCGTCTGCTATCTGTGATTCTCTGGTGATTCTCTGGATTCTGATTGTTTTCTCTCTAAAAACCATGGAAGAGTTTAGAATTCTTAGCGCTAGGAGGAGACAACCAACGATCACTTCTCCCGTCCTCTCAAAATTAAAACGCAAATATCTTTTAATTTAATATCTTCACAAGAAATGTGCATTGGAGACTTGTAATAGCTTTTTAAATCTCTATCGATTGACACTTCTTCAAAAATTATGATTAAAAATCCACCCGACAAGCTATAACACGGCGGGATAGGAGGTTCCCGTCCTCTAGCTTAAGTAGTCCATGGTTAAGTCCGCTACGCCGCTACTTCGCTTACCATTTCAACCATTTCTTGTTTTAATATTTTTTGGTCGGAAATACCTAAATTTATCCTGTTGCGTTGTACCTTTTTTCCTTACCAAATCAAAAAGGGATATTGCTGTTCAATAGTTTATGGATAATATCTGTTTTGCTATGAAGGTAAATTCATAACTTACATTAATATATAATAATAATAATAATAATAATGTATTTTATTTATATTGAATCAAAGGCGCTATGAGCTCCGACAGAAACAGAAGAATTCAGTTACAAAAGGAAATTTGAAAGAGATGTGTTTTTAATTTACAACGGAACTGTATCAGAGAAAAAGAATTAGAGTAGGGGTAGATTGCCAGTAAACGCAGGTCAATTGGAAGCGAGTTCCAAATACGAGAGGAAGCAACAGAGAAAGATCGGTCGCCATACGTTTTGGTGCGTGAGGGAGGAGAATGAAGAAGAAGTTGGGATGAAGAGCGGAGTTCTCGACAGGGACGACGAATTGCAATTACATCAATGAGGTACTGGGGGGAAACACCAATAAAAAAACGAAACACAAGTACAGCTATCTTGAATATAATCCGCTGTTTAATGGGGAGCCAGTGAAGAGTACGTAGTATCGGAGTGATATGATCAAAGCAACGAGCACCAGAAATTAGGCAAGCTGCTGAGTTTTGCACACGCTGAAGTCTCTCTAGTTGTGAGTTAGGAAGACCAACGAGCAAGGAGTTTCCATAGTCAAGATGGGAGATGACAAACGCACGCACCAGCTGAAAAATTGCGGGACGCGATAGGAATCTCTTTATTCTGGCAATCCGTCGGAGGTGAAAATACGCCTTCCTACAGGTGGAGCGTATCTGATGATCCATTGTGAGATGAGAGTCATGCAGTACTCCAAGGTTTCGAACGACCGTTGATGGGATGATAAGGGCATCACCCAGCTCAAGAGGACAGGATACTAAGGACTTTACATTGGATGGTGATGAAACGAGGAGAGCATCGGTCTTTTCTGCATTCAGTTTCAGCCGGTTGTTTGATAGCCACTTCTTTTGTTCCGTGATGGACGCCGAGAGACAAGAGAAGGCTAGTTGCTGGTCAATTCCACCTGGTTTGAGATGAAAGAACTGATATTCTTGGGTATCATCCGCGTAGTAGTGATCCAAGATTCCAGTTGAGGCAATTATATCATGCATTGGCGATATGTAGAATACATACAAAATGGGGCCAAGCACAGAACCTTGGGGAACTCCATAGAGAAGGGGACATTGGGAGGAAGAAAAACCGCTAACACAGACAGATTGCCTCCTATCAGAAAGATAGGATGTGAACCAGGACAAAGCAGTGCCAGAGATACCAAATCGAGCTGATAGACGATCAAGGAGAATGTCATGATCAATCGTATCAAAAGCAGCACTTTGATCGAGTAAAGCAAGAATTACGGCATCACCTTTATCCACTGCCAATAGTAGGTCATTCAAGACTTTGAGAAGAGCAGTTTCAGTAGAGTGTGCAGCTCTGTAGGCAGATTGAACAGGGACAAAAAGAGATCGCAGTTCAAGATGGTTAAACAGTTGTTTAGCAGCCAGTCTCTCAAGAAGTTTGGATAGAAATGAGAGGATTGATACAGGTCTATAGTTAGAAAGAACATCAGGTTCAAGATCATTTTTCTTTAACAGAGGAGTGATTAAAGCAAGTTTCATGGTGTGTGGGAATACACCCGAAGAAAAAAGATAGATTGACAATATCAGTGATGGGAGGAGCCAGTATAGTCACACATTCTTTCAGGATTGAAGTAGGCAACGGATCAAGTGGAGACGACTTTGATGGGGAGGCTTGTAACAAAGCAGAAACCTCTGCAACAGATACAGGTAGGAATGATGAGAGTGGAATGACTGATTTCCTAATCTCAGGAACCCAACCATCAGCAACAGCATCAAGGCTCGTTCGTATATCCTGGATCTTACGAAGAAAGAAGCTGCTGAATTGCTCAACCAGCGCAGAGAGGCAAACATGTGAAGGCAAACGGAAACCGGGTTTGACGAGGAGAAACGAATCGACTAAACGGAAGAGGGACTTCTTTCCTGTTGACTCCAGGATTTTTGATTCCAGAAAGGAAGCTTTCGCTTCATTAATCATTGTATGGAGGTTCAGTAAAGTCTGATTCATTATCTCCTTGTCAACTGTGAGACCGGTCACTCTCCAACGTCGCTCAGCTCTTCTTGCTCTCCTCCTTGCAGAATGAATCATCTCATTGTCCCACGGGTTTGAGATGAAAGGTCTAATATTCTTGGGTATCATCCGCGTAAAGTTCTTTTGATCAATGGGGCATGGCGATTTAACACTTCAGATAGACTATCGTTATACTGTACCACAGCACTCTCACAGTCGACAGAATGGCCTGTTACAATTGGAAGAGAGGACAAGTCAGAGATAAATGAATTAAAGTCAATTGACTTAGTCTTCCTAAACTCCACTGTCTTCTTTGGCCGAAGAGGTTGATTAACACTAGCATACCACTGGACAGCACGATGATCACTAATTACGTCAGAGACATAACAGGTCGATATGAAGTCATCTGCTGCACGTGAAAACACAAGGTCCAATGTGTGGCCACCACACAAATATATGTTCCTTTTTCTATTTTCATCTTGCAGTTCAAATTCAAATCTTTGATGAATCTCCCTTTTCACAACTACTTGGCCAAGCATGAATTGCCTAATTGCCAGCCAAAAATTCAATTGATTTTGCTCATATGTCAATTTTTTCAATTTTTTTAAATTCAAGTAATTTTGCTCTCACAGAAGCAGCAGTTTGTTAAATGTAGTTTTCCAAGTTGCTCAGTTAACAGACCACTTCGTTTTTATTACGGGTTGTTTTCTTTAATTTCAATTTTTCGCCAATCATCGCAGCTGTACTCCACATTAACTACCTAACATTCCTATCATTACTGCAGCGTTTTTATCTTGTTTAAACGTGATTCCCTTTTTGTTTTAGGTACGTGGTTTGCTTGAACCATGTACAGATGCTGATGGAATTTTCACATGCTGGACGAAGTACAGTGACACTATCACATCTAATCACGAGCTGTACTCGTACTGGAAGGAAGTTTGTCTGTTAATTTAACGACAGTGTCTCTACATCGAGAAAAAATCGCTGTATTTTCTTTCTTAAACACTGCCCCGAAAGAAATATGTGTCAAGGTTTCCCCATTCCTCATTCAAGAAGTTGTAGTAAGGTCAGCATTACAGGTTTTTCATCATAGAATGTTAAAATAACGTTTTGTAATAGGACTACCTAAAGGAACTAGATACCTACGAAGATGATGCAAAGTACCACCAAGTTGAAGAAGGTGTTCGTGATTCAATCTTTGAAACTTTTCATCAGGACAGACAGAAAATGGAAGCAAAGCTGACCATGCTGGAGAGTGTTGTTAAAAATAGCGAGGCCAACGACGTAGTTGAAGCGCCCGTACTTGATGAAATTGCTAGGATTTGGGACCCATTGATCTTTGACACTAGCCCATCTTAGAACATACCATTCCTTCCTCCTACAAGTAGCTTACGAAGAGTGAAAATTTCTGTTGCTTCTGTTATGTGTTGACAAACTTGCCTATCAACGACCACTTGAGGGTGTTTATGCAGATTATTGTATGCAGTGCCGTCAATCCTGCGGCATTCACCATTCAGCTCGTCTCCGAAGACAGACCTTTGAAGCATATACAAGACACTCTAAACACCACGAAAGTAGGTATATCTTCACTCAATTTCGTTATGATTTGCGTCAACTACATTATTCTTTGTTTGACCCTTTTCAGAAACTGTTGCCGTCAGATTATACGTGGAATGTGCCGCCGAATTTCACGACGACGACAAGTGGTACAGGGCTGAAGTTACCAAAGTCACGACTAAGGGAGTCTTGGTCACTTTCATTGACTACTGCAACATTGCCAAGAACATGATCTTCGGGCATTGCCACGCGAGTTACTGGATCCGCCATTTGCTTACCGCTGCTGCTTGGTGGGAATTCGGCCATCAAGTGCTTGGACAGGTTTTCGTTTTCTCCGAATTGGTGCTTTTTGGGATTTACTAGCTTTACACAGAGTTGAATTAATTTCAAGCTCATCTTCAGGCATATTTGATAACTTTTCCTGGAAAATCTTTTCCAAAGCCTTGCCCATCTTCACCACATCTTCACTGGGGTTGTAGTAAGTATAGCAGTTTTGGAAAATTCTTTCGAAATCTTGGATGCAGTCTATGGCTCTCCAGTAATAGTTATTCTCCAGTCGCTTCTTCACAGTCCCCAGATCCATGGGATACTTAATAACTTTAAAGTAGCCCTGCGAAGCAAATTAGGAAGAACAAAGAAAGTTGTCGGCTTACTGGTAAGCGAAGTTTAATGGTATAAACGGGTTTGTGGAATGGCCAAGCAAGCTTGTGTTTCAACACTGCTGGCATGACAGTACGATGAATAAAATGTAGCTGGTTTGTAAATCTGCCAGGGCGGTTAGGTACAACTGGAGGCTGTACAAACCCGTTGATGAGTTCCAGAATTGCTTCCTCTCTTGGAGGGGGTTTAGGTCTTGACATAGGTGTAGACATCTGGAAACATACATACATAATGTGAAAAAATGCTACCAAACACTTGGGGTAAGCCATAGAGTCATATTCATTTCTTGTAAAAATAGTTAATGATAGTTGTTTTATTATTCACAGTGTATCCAAGAACGACGTTTAAAAAGTGTTTGATCCAAATATAGTCCACTTGAAAGGGTAGATCACCAACAAAACGAGACTTTCGTCTGGTTTTTGGGAAAAAATTACGTAAGGGATGCTCTGAATGGCCTTAAAGATCGCAAGTTAGACGGTTCTTCACTTTTTGGAAGTTGGATAGGTTCTTTACTTTAAAACTGGAGTAGAAAAAGCAGTCCGTCCAGTACGGTGGCCTTTTTAAAATTTAATATCGATTTGAAAAGAAGTCAATCAGGAGATGAGGACGAGCTGGTTGCAACGACTAAGGGCCCATATACCCAATAGGTAGGAGAAATCGGCGCCGACGAAGCCTTTTAACAGTATAGACCATACGGTACAATCTTCTGTCCCATTCAAATAACTGCCTCTTTTTACGTGTTAAGAATATTTTTGTTATGTAAATTAATGAAAATTTCGGCCATCATTCAAATTTAATCTCGTCCCATAACCTGCCTATTCTATTATTCGTAGCATTTCTATAGATTTCCGCATATTGCCTTAAAGAACTTCAGTGAGAAGTTACAATCGGTGTTCCCTATACAACTGGGAGGAAGAGTAGTCCGTTCAGCGTTATGAGCAACCTTTAGGCTATCGATTAAAATTCCTGTACAAAAACACAATTAAAGGCATGATACCTTCCTTACAACTTTTTTTTCATGTCATCAACTCATCATGAACAAACAACAACTCAGTACTTGTTTACCCCTTTCTATCTGATATCTTTAAACACAAGTTATTGTATAATATTTCTTCAATAACTTAAAATAATTTCCATGACAACTATTCAGTTCAAATTTTGTAAAACAAATGCAACATGCAGGAGTTGCATCGAATAAAATTTATTCCAGTAAATCGGCTTTGGAAAGAAAGCCATGGTTCAGAATTTTCCGAACTAAAAAAAGTAATTTTCCCCAAAAACCAAATTGCAGTAAAACTTATTCAAATGATCGATACTAACAAAATAGAAGAATAAGCACTAAAAAAGACACAATTTGAATGTCGTCAAATTCTTTTATGTCAAAAGTTATGTAGTATTCAAGTGAGATAACTTGCAGTTGGAGTATAAGATTACTAAGTTTTAAGATAAAAAGCACTTATTCTTCACACTTGTTTGTGGATAATTTCGAATCGCACAATGCTAATTGGCCAAAAATTGCTTTGAGTGCAAAAGTACAAAAAGTTATCATCGTGATGAAGTTAAAAATTATCGCCGTTATCAACTTATTATCCATTTCAGGTATTTGCACTCCCACCTGCCAATGTAACCCAGCAACGAACTATTTCCAAAACATTCTAGAATGGGATTTCTTAATAAGTTTTATGAGGAGTTGCTGTTAAGTGAGGTTCATTGCTGCATTAGATGGCCAAGAATTTTTCCTTCTCTCAGTTGTAAAGAGTTACCACACAGATTCCATTCATAAACTTTGTGTATGATACAGAACTAAAATTTTTCAAACAATCATTTTGTATTTAACGACACGGTAAATATTTTAGTTTCATTTGAACTTTGATCTATCATACAGAAAGTCAGAAACCCTCTATGAACTTTGTTACGACAGGTCTTAGATCTTAGGGAGCGGGAAAATTTGCCGGTAAATAAAAGAAAGGTTTTTGGTGATACATTTTTTTACGTTTTCTGATGTTTATTGACTAACCAAAATGACAGCAAAAGCATGGATCAAGACGGTGTTCCAGATACATTCGTAAAGTTAATCGTTATGAAAGTCTTTCAAGATCTCTTACCTTGTCCCTCAAATTGTGACACTTTAATATTCCTCATTTCGAGATACTACAACAGCTTTTTTTCACCTGGTTAATCTGTAAAATGCGATAGTTTTAAAAATAATATGTCTCAAGCTCAAAATTTAGAAGAAAATGTCAATTGTTTGTCCCCATCATAAAGGTTGTGACCACGATGTCTTTGGTTCTTTTTTTAATTGTTAAATTCTTTAAAGCCCATTAGTCAAAAATTGCAAATCGGCTCTCATCTTGTATTCTATTTTTATAACTAAATATTGAGTTTTGAAAAATTGAAAGGTTGTCGTTGTATACAAAGAGAAGCGAGAATTAAAAAAAAATTTTTAAATTTTAAAAAATTTTAAGATAATTCACAGATATTTTAAGAATTCCCAAATTTCGAAATTAAGAAGAATTATATAAAAAATTCAGCTTGAATGAAACCTATTTATACACGTTTTTTTTCCCCCTGAATTGTTCATTAGACAAGACTGAGCAGCTATTATTAATGGAGAACAGTTTCTTCGATGGAAAAAACAAAATAATTATCCCCGACCGTATCAAATGTATCCATTGTAATCTTGTTTCCGTAGGAATCCTTGTCCTTACAAAGGTTAATGATTCAAACGTAAAAGAGATAGAAGAGTTCGTCAGTAAATGGTTGGTTCACAAGTGCAACATCGACACAAAAAGAAGACTAATTTTTCCAAATGATTGCTTCCAATCGTAGAAACCCTCTATCTCTGTGTTAAATAACGTGAAAGTAAGCAGGTGTATGTATTTGATAAAGTCAATTATTCCAATTGGTTATGGGCCCAGTTTGGCTTGACAAAATTATTATCTTTGTACGTCATCAACTTGGTATAGTTTTGTGTTAGTTGTTTGCATATTTGACAGTCCATAAACCTTTTTTTTTTGTCCTAAGCCTAGTGCTGTTGGTCCATGGTTTATTGCTGTGTCTGTTTCTCTGTATGCTAAAAACTTATCATGTCTTCCAATATTTTTTCAACAGGAGATGCCAGCCATGTTACTAAGTTTAATGGCAACAACTTTCCTTTTTGGAAATTTCAAGTACTACTAGTCTTAAGACAATATGATATAGTGGATGTTGTGTTGGGAACGCAAGTCAAGCCCACACCAACAATGTCAACAGCATGTCCACCTACATTTGCTAACAATGCATAAATGACCTTGTGAATGAAGAAAGACAACTCTGCTAGTTGTTGCATTGTAGCTACCATTGAAGAAACCTTTCAAAGATCACTCATTAATTGTAAGTCTTCTAAAGAGATCTGGGATCGCTTAGCAGCACAGTACGAGCAAGCAGCTTCAGAAAATAAGTATTTCTTATAGCAACGTTTTACAACTATTCCTTTCAACAAGCCCATGATGTGATGTCACATATAACTGAAATTGAAAATCTGGATAACCAACTAGGTGATCTAGGTGAAATTCAGTCAAAGAATCAGATTTTCACCAAAGTGCTTTGCACTCTACCACCAAGCTTCAGATCAGTGGTTTCGGCATGGGAAAATGTTAAGGAGGCAAAGAAAAAACCCCCACTTCTTACCACTAGGCTTCTGAAAGAAGAAAGTCTGAACAAGATGCACGAGAGTGAGGAGTCTGCAGAGGATAAAGCATTCTTTTCAAGAAGGTCAAATCAAGTCAGACCTAAAGATGCACAATCAAGCAAGAAGATTGACAAAAGAATCTGCTATTTTTGTGATCCAAATGGAAAAACTGGTCATGTTGAAGAACGCTGTTGGGTCAAACAGGGTAGGCCTACTCGCTCACATCACACAATTAAGAATGCAGATACAGCTTTGAGTCAACACCATACTGAGTGGCCATTAGATTACAGTTTCTCTTCTTATTATATAAACATTCCCATGACTTTGTTTGGTACCTAGTCACGTCTCTCAACGCCGCCCACCTTCATTTAAATATTTCACCAAGTTTTTTATTTCTGTTTTTTTTTCGAGCTTGTGTGTAGATTTTCCTTTTGAGCATGAGCGGTGGTGGTCTGCCGTATCACGAATCATCGGGATGATATTATTCCCATAGTCGTGGTTGTTTTATCTGGCCCATCCATCTCCCCCCCCCCTCTCTTTCCCGTTCTTCTTCTTCTACCTCATTTTTATCTGGTGGTGGTGAGGGGGGCGAAATCCACTGATTGTGGTGTTTTGTGAAAAGGTTCCATTCACCCAGCCGTAATCTTTAGAAGAGCTTTTTGAATTTCCTTTAAATCATTAATTTTTTTTTATTTGTTTTTATTGCAGATGACAAGAAATTCGACGAGAAGAACCATCATGAACTACTATTTGGGTTCCTGTCCAAATATGCTGGAACATCCAGTAATCTGGACACAGTCAAGCATCCAAATGGCTATCAATCATGTTTTTCCGTCTACGGAGATAGCTCCATTACATACTCACATTCAGTAATAGAGCTATAAAAGAAATATGTCCTGCTTCGCTACATCAATAGTCTTGTTGTAGACAAGTTCATGACTTGGTAACTTATTAAACTTAAATTTTTTAACAAGCGATCTGCCACTCAAAGAGGCCGTTTTGGGGTTTTTTGATTTAGCGGAAATCGTCGCTGGGGGTTCTAAAAAAAACTAATAGATGGGTTTTGTGCAAATTTTTCGCTAAGTCGATTGCTAAAAATCGCAATCGCCTAGCTTTTGTAGTTTGGGAGATATTTTAAAAAAACTGAGAGGGGGTAGCCGAAATTTGGAATTTTTTTCGTTTTTTGTGCCGCAGTTTTCTCGTCAACTGCACCTAGAAATATTCTAATTGTTTCAAAATGATGGGATAGCCCACCTCTTCAAACCATTTTCCTGTTTTTATGATGCTCGGCTCAGAAGCCGAAATAATAACGATTGAAAATTTGAAAAAAATTCCTAAAAATTTCTTCGTTTTCCAGCCATGCCGGGCTTCATCCTATAAGCCACCTAGCGCTCGAGAAAACAACATTTCCCCCTCTTTGCCTTTAGGGTCTGTTGGGGTGGTCTCCCTCATAACGTCAGCCTACACCTATCGAGAGGGGGTGGTCACCCCAACAGACCCTAAAGGCAAAGAGGGGTCAAAAACTGCTGCACAAAAAACGAAAAAAATATATATACTAAAAAACTAATATATACTGGAGTAAAACGACAGACTAAACTGTATGGGACCCTCCCAAACCCATAAGAACTCCACATCGTCCAAATTGAATTTTCACCTAATATAGCCACCGCGAGGTTGCCATGGCGGGGGTAAACTACCACAATGATTAAAGATTTTATTTTTTAAAACATCTAAATAATTTTTATGGAAGGTTTTTATCAATAAAAATTTCAACAAAGACAGCAAACTAGACGAAGGGAATGGACTTGGGAAGAATAAGAAGATTACCTCGCCTCCCAAGTAGCGTTGCTGGATAGGTTCCAGGATTGTGATAGAAATAAGTGAATAATAAATCAAAGACAAATAAAACAAAAATCAAGCAAAAAAAGAACTCAAGAGAGATTTTGATAAATAATACATTGTATTATTTATCAAAATGAGTAGGCGAAAAGCTAGAGCTGACATACGGTTAGTAGTTAGTTGTTATTAAATGTTATTTTGTTTTGCCCAAAAACCCAGTTGTTTTATGTTTAGTTTAGTAACGTCTATTTGGTATCTTGTACTAAAGTTAATAATGGCTAATCGTCTTTGTGGCTAGAAAAAATTAACAGGGTGATTAACTAGACTATATTGCAGCTGCTCAAATTCAACTAGGCAGCTGGTAAATACCTGCACTATAATTTTTTGCATATTGCTATGCGTAAATGTCCACACAGACAGCAAATAAAACCTTTCCATTGCACTTGTATCAGTAATATTCATGAGTTTATAAACAGATCAATTTCAGTTTAAAAGGTACTTCGTCATCGTAGCTCATTTGGATGATCTTATTTGGTACTTCTACTCTTCCCACGTAATTTTGGATAAGCAATTTTTTTTTAATTCCTTGTGTTCTGATATATCCGCGTTGCATAAAAAAAGAAGTAATTTTACACTTTCTATATCATAACATAAATAAAAAACGGGTTTTTATGAGCATTTCCTTATAGTTTTTGTCCATGTAGCAAGTATATTTCAACAATAAATGATTTATTTAAATCTTTACTGGATAATATATTCGACATGACTAAACAATCTTTTTTTGTTCTAACTTCTAGTGAGCAACAACTAGTTAATTGTGACTCTAACAATAGTGTTTGTCATGGTAGATGGTATTGCAAAGGCTTGGGAATACAAAAAAAATGAATAAGAAAAACAATCGCTCTACCCTTACAATGCCACTGTAAGTACAAATTCATTTTATTCGCGCGTTTAGTCTTCTTTTTCTTGGATGATGTTTGAGTCAATTATAATATTAAACAACTTTGTTTCCAATTCAGAATAGCACCCATAACTTCACTACATCAATGATCGGATCGACGGTTGCTACATACTTCAACATCGCATCTAATTCAACCTAGTACTAACCAATACATTCCACCTAGTACTAACCAACACATTCCACCAAGTGCTAACCAATACAGTACACCTGTTGCTATCCAATACATATCCTCTGCTACAGGCCAATCAATTCCCCCTGCTACTAACCAATCAATTTCACCTGATTCTAGCCAATACATTTGAATTTTACCTGATGCTACACAACACATTCCAAATCCAGTTAGAAAAAATGTGAATCAAGCTTCACTGTTTTCGGGTTCTTCACTTTCAACAATTTTGCCTAATAACATGTTTTAATGAGCTTTTTATAATTTCAGATGTTTCTAATTCACCCCATGATCCTGGAGTCTCTTACTACAGAGAAGCTGTCGACATATGTTGGGGATTTGATGCAGCTCTTATATTCTCGAGAGTTTTTTAAGACGCACAAAATAACAAATCAAGTGGGAGGGCAGAATGGAAACACTGGAAAACTTGTCATTAACCAGCTGGAATTTGCCCAAATTATCAGTAAGATATTTTCATCTAATTATTTATAACGTGATCGTAATAGTAATTGAAATTTGTTGTTCAGAAGCTATTCAAGATAATTTCATACCATAGCCTAAGAGGTCCGACACACTATAGTCATCACGGTGAAATTCAACAGTACATCAAAGAAGAATGAAATTATTTTAGTTTTCCTGAGCAGAAATCTACTATAAGATTCTGAATCCTTTTATCCCAACATACAAAACAATTCTCCCCCTTCTCGAGAAAGATTACCAAGATGTGGCAACTTCAGTCATCCCGAAGAGACCTGGTGAAGTTCAAGAACTGGATATAGTACATTCTTACGTTCTTACGAACAAGGAATATAAAATTTAATAGCTGAGATGGCTCGATAAGAACAATTGATGAAAACAAAATCTAGTCAAGAATGAAAATTGATTTTTCAGGTCTCTTGAGGAAACAAAAAGTATTGGAAGACAAAGTGCGAGATGCCGCCTGCTCTGCCCAAGAGAATATCCGTCTTTACGCTAAATAGGAAATTTATCTTACTGTTGAAATTGACAATCATTCAGAGGGTGACGAAACAGATTAAGAAATTGTAAGTGTTCAGTATAAAATGCTCTGTTAAATTCGCTTTTACTTCCTTATTGTTACTATCTTTCTGGTAGACCCCTTTTGTTTTCGAAGTCAGGAGATTACAAAATGCCATCTAACTTCGCAAGTTGTACATGTTGGTTTGCAACATCCTACCGAATTCCCTGTTTGCATTTGCTCTTCGTGGTTGACAAAGTAGAAGGAGAGTTGCCTTAATATTCTAAATAAATTCGATATTTAGTCTCGATGTTGTTCTCGCGCGTTGCAATTTTAAGATGGCTGAGTCGAAATCGATCATAGAAAATCTAATGGATCATTTCATCGAGATGGTGAATGCTGAATTGGTGAAATGCGTGGAAAGAAAGTTTAAACTCAGAGAAGACAACAATATGCTAGAAAAATTGGCAAAGGAAAATGAATTAGTCGAACAAGCCCTTGTAAGCCAATTTTTTGTTTTCCTATTTTTAAAATATTGCTAATTCATTAATGTATTTCATTTTTGTAGATCGCTCAATAAATTTCCGCTCAAACAAGCATGAACCGACTGAAAGAAGTGCGTAAAAACCTCATTATTCATCTTGAATGTGTTAAAAGTCAAGTCAACTGGCGATACTCGAAAGAAGAAGAAAAGTGTTGCAACGGAAACATTTTTTTTTAATGAGCGTGTCGTAGGTTACTTGTAATTAAAATTCTTGCTCTAGTTCTTAAAACCCGTCAAGAAAAAATAGAGAAACTTGAACAAGGAATATAAAATTTAATAGCTGAGTTGGCTCGATAAAAACAATTTATGAAAACAAAATCTAGTCAAGATTGAAAATTGATTTTTCAGTTCTCTTGAGAAAACAAAAAGTATTGGAAGACAAAGTGCGAGATGCCACCTGCTCTTCCCAAGAGAATTTCCGTCTTTACGCCAAATAGGAAATTTATCTTACTGTTGAAATTGACAATCATTCAGAGGATGACGAAACAGATTAAGAAATTGTAAGTGTTCAGTATAAAATGCTCTGTTAAATTCGCTTTTACTTCCTTATTGTTACTATCTTTCTGATAGACCCCTTTTGTTTTCGAAGTCAGGAGATTACAAAATGCCATCTAACTTCGCAAGTTGTACATGTTGGTTTGCCACATCCTACCGAATTCTCTGTTCGCATCTGCTCTTCGTGGTTGACAAAGTAGAAGAAGTGCTGCCTAACTGTACTAGATTGGAAGATCTCTCTGACAAAACTGAAAACCCTGTTGCATTGCGGTTTACGACTTCTAGTTAATCAAGGGTGCATCAACTTGTTGCGCACTCTCCATAATAGGTGGAAGGCTAACGAGCCAACAGATCTAATAGATGATGGACGAATCTTGACGATGTTTTCTCAAGAGGCCACGGAGTTGTTTCCCGTTTCTGCCGCTCCTGCTACAGGTATTCGCATGATAAAAAACTAACCTACAACTATATTAAAATGTGTTCGACTATTTCCATAAACTGCAGAGGCAGGATCTAGTAGCAAGAATGCTCAAGCGCAAACGTGCACCGTAAATTTAGTGCATGAATCAGGTATGAATATTATCAATTGATACACCTACAGAGAACTAATTGAACTTATTTTTTAAAATTCACAGATCAGGTATTTGCTAAACAAGAAACAGCCGCGGTACAGAAAGAGATTGTGACGAAGGAAAATACTACATCGACTCCTAGGACTAATGCAAAAATATAGCTCGATGCATACATAATGCCACCACCCAAAGGAAGATCTGCTCCTCAATGGAAGAAGAAAGCATTAGATCACTACAAATATGTGCCCAAGAACTATGCAGAAAAAACTAAAGAAGGAAAGGCTAAGTGTTAGTAAGTAAATAAGTTATAATATCAGTAAAATGTAAGCATAATCTAACTTTCTATTTATTTTGATCAACAGTGGCTATAACTTAGCTCTGCGGATTGACCAATGCTGACTTATTAGTAATTTCAAGTAAAAAGAATGTCACAGAAGAAATGATGAGGACTATCCCTGCCCATGTAAACCCTGCAATTTTAGAACCTTCCCCCGCATGGGGAGTTGTTAAACAGCTAAGTAATTAAAAATAAGAAGAAGAATCAAACCTGAACTTATTTCTTTCATTACAGTGTCAACCATGGCTGAAGCTCCAAAACCAGCTGGATTATGTATGCCAAAAATGTGACAAGATAATTTACGACGCTTCTAACAATGAACCATCAGTTCATTGCAATTTATCCCAACAATGGATGCATTTGAAGTGCAAAAATTCAAAAACGGACCCAAAAGAATCTGTGTAAAAATGTACACAATGTCGGGAGACGAAGTATTCGGACTGGATTACTTATTTCAAAAATATAACTATAATATGTCCTGTCTAAGTTGTACATTCAATTTGAGTATATGTGTTTGAGTAAATTTTAAAAAATGTATATTAAATTTTCAGTGTATGTGTGTGTGTATATATGTCATGTCCCTACAAGCAAATGTTTACATTTTGTTAATTTATAAAAACCTGACGCTCGCCAAACTGCCAGCTAAATCGAAACGAGACTGCCCTTCTTTCGGCCCGCTGCTTCCAATGGCCTTGTGAGCCGCGCTCCATCTAGCGATCATGGAAGGAAGGGCAAAGTAACACAAAATTTACAGCAACAGTTTTAACACGTATTTTTTCTTCGGAATTTGATCGGATTTTGAAAAATTTTTAATGGGTCCACCATGTCTGGATTACAGGAATTACGCCAAGGATCATGATAGCCATATAACCATCATCGCCGAAAGTAGCAAACAGAGCTACACCAACAACGTTTTTTAACAAGCCGGAAAATGATTACAAAATTATCTCTTTGAATTGGACTGGGATTTTGAATCTTTATTCTAAATCTCTCTTGAGTTCTTTTTTTGCTTGATTTTTGTTTTATTTGTCTTTGATTTATTATTCACTTATTTCTATCACAATCCTGGAACCTATCCAGCAACGCTACTTGGGAGGCGAGGTAATCTTCTTATTCTTCCCAAGTCCATTCCCTTCGTCTAGTTTGCTGTCTTTGTTGAAATTTTTATTGATAAAAACCTTCCATAAAAATTATTTAGATGTTTTAAAAAATAAAATCTTTAATCATTGTGGTAGTTTACCCCCGCCATGGCAACCTCGCGGTGGCTATATTAGGTGAAAATTCAATTTGGACGATGTGGAGTTCTTATGGGTTTGGGAGGGTCCCATACAGTTTAGTCTGTCGTTTTACTCCAGTATATATTAGTTTTTTAGTATATATATTTTTTTTCGTTTTTTGTGTAGCAGTTTTTGACCCCTCTTTGCCTTTAGGGTCTGTTGGGGTGACCACCCCCTCTCGATAGGTGTAGGCTGACGTTATGAGGGAGACCACCCCAACAGACCCTAAAGGCAAAGAGGGGGAAATGTTGTTTTCTCGAGCGCTAGGTGGCTTATAGGATGAAGCCCGGCATGGCTGGAAAACGAAGAAATTTTTAGGAATTTTTTTCAAATTTTCAATCGTTATTATTTCGGCTTCTGAGCCGAGCATCATAAAAACAGGAAAATGGTTTGAAGAGGTGGGCTATCCCATCATTTTGAAACAATTAGAATATTTCTAGGTGCAGTTGGCGAGAAAACTGCGGCACAAAAAACGAAAAAAATTCCAAATTTCGGCTACCCCCTCTCAGTTTTTTAAAAATATCTCCCAAACTACAAAAGCTAGGCGATTGCGATTTTTAGCAATCGACTTAGCGAAAAATTTGCACAAAACCCATCTATAAGTTTATTTTTAGAACCCCCAGTGACGATTTCCGCTAAATCAAAAAACCCCAAAACGGCCTCTTTGAGTGGCAGCTTGTTAAAAAATTTAAGTTTAATAAGTTACCAAGTCATGAACTTGTCTACAACAAGACTATTGATGTAGCGAAGCAGGACATATTTCTTTTATAGCTCTATTACTGAATGTGAGTATGTAATGGAGCTATCTCCGTAGACGGAAAAACATGATTGATAGCCATCAGTGATGTGCACGTCAACGGGATTTGTTGACGTAATAAGTCAAAAAAAAACGTCAACGTAACGTAAATTTTTTCATACTTCAAACGTATGACGTTACGTCACATATACATCATTACATTATTTATTGCTTTTGCCCATAATATACACAGATTGCATTTGGAAAAAATAAGAATGAAAATTAAACATGGAGGGCTATTTTTAGAAGAATTAAAATTTCAAGAAAACTATCAGATAGTTTGTTCCTTCTAACAGTTAGAACAAGTGTCATAAATTTTCAAATGGCAGACGAATTTTCGCAAAGCAAATGTTGCAAAATTTTTAAAATTGTTTCTTGACTTTTACGGTAATAACTCATAACTGGACTTTTTTACACGTCAAAAGTATACGTAAAAAGTCAGTATTTTTTTCACTTACGTAGAAGTCACCGTAAACTTCAAAAACAAGGAAAATTGACGTAACGTACGACGTAACGTCAAATTTTCGAAAATGTCACCGTATGACGTGCACATCACTGTAATACATTATAAAAATAATATTCTGTTAGATTGCTACGACGAGAGAAATCTGAGATAATCGACTAAGACAAAACCGCTTCGATGAGAGCAGTACAATAACGAGACGAGATCGAGAGAAAAAACTTCGTTGATGTGAGCAATTTGAGAGGGTGGGACAAAAACTGTTGTGAAAGCGAGCAGTGGAGAAAAAATTCAAAGAGTGTTTGAATCCTGGTCCATTGTTCGAATCCAGTCTTTAAAGGAAATATTCTTCTTTGGTCCAGTTTTTGGCACGTTTTCGAATCGGAAGTGGAAGCTAAAATCTTCGGTGGCGCTACTAAATTCAACTTTCTGATCTTTAGCTCAAGGGAAAAGCTAAAACCGCTCTACTAGGTCACACATCTTCTAACTAAAACTACATCAAAACTAAAAATATTATTCGTGAACAATACAGTAAACCCAAGAAAGTCGTAATCGCTCACTTCAAGCAAGGCACTCATCAATCTACCCGTTACAAACGCTACTCGTTCCAGTTTATGCTCGTTTACAGATCAACTTGAATCTCATATTCGAGGACGCGAAGCTCTTGGAACTGCCCCCGCTTTCTACGGCTATCTTCTAGTTTGTTTTCTTATCGACAAGCTTGCCATCGACGTGCACAGAAATCTCATATGCCATTAATGCACCACTGATTGGACTCTCAATGAATTACGAACAGCTACCATTGAACGTGAAATTTAAATCATGGGTGATGACTGCGACCAAGTCACACCTTCTCGCCCTGCCTTAAAACAAGTCCAGTTCACGCCATCCCAACCTTCTTCACCATTCTCTGGAAGAAGATGTCCATTTTGCTTAGGTGACGGGTGACCATTCCCAAACTCAATGTACCAAATTTAAAGGATCGGAAGATCGAGTAAAAGTCGTCAAGATCAAAAAGCTCTGTTTCAATTGTCTTTTTTTACCACAACAATCCGAAAGAATGTCCGTCTCACTATTGATGTCAACGATGTCATCAACCACACACCAAACCAGTCTTCACATCGAGAACCATCCGGAATGAACCAGAAACCTATCAGAAAAGTCTCTTTCATCCACTTTTTTCTAGAAAACGCAATCTTTGTCTCTCTTTTGCCCGCATTTGCAGAAGTCGTCTCACCCGCTTCACGGCAGGTTGCATTTCTTTTCTTGCTCACACAGAACACATTTCGACCTCGCTACCATAGGTCTTTCTTTCTCCCTCTAACACAGAACCTCGCTAACACAGGGTTCTTTCTCTCGTCAATTTCCCCTTATCTCTTCTCACAACGAAGTGTCCTAAACTGAACTTGTACTTTATACATTCGGATTGAAATTAAAAACCAGCGTCGCTATTTCTCGACATTTAGATTTAGATTTTTGGACTAATTGCATTCATATGCAGGAAAAATTGTAAACTAAAAATGCGATGCAGTATCCGATGATTCACTTATGTTAAAGAAACTTTAAAACGGATAAGACAACATTGGCTTGCATTGGTTAATAGAACCATTTAATGAAAAGTGTGTTCCTCTTCTAGTACAAACTTAACTCCCAGCAAAATGAACTGCACTTTATGACAAAATTGTTGCACATCTACCAATTTCTGAAATAAAGACGCCATGCGAAAATCTTCTTTTACATTATTCGGTAACTCATGAAAAACAAAATTACATAGAATAGTTTACTCAAAACAATCAAATAGTAAGCAGTGGCGCAATGTCACGAAGGTTAGAGTTACAGCAACTAGTATTCAAAGTAACGAGAACACGTTAGACAATCCTTCCAAGTCTTTGTTCTAACAAGGTTTACCCAATTGATTGCTGTACGTTCCGATCTAAAGCTACTGAGTATGATATTTATATCATGTTATAAAGAAATTGTTTATATATTCTACCCTCATCTATTTTCAGTTAGGGAATAAAACATGGTAGTAACAGAACTTCTAAATTAAAAGACTAATGAAAAAGTCTAGTCTTCACAACATGTTGAGGTTTGTGATGCTGGATTGCAAGTTTCTTTAACGCACTGATCTTGCTGTGACTCCAGATGGCATTTTCGTGGGTGCTTGTCATGAAAAAGCAGTTATAAAAAAATTTATTTCTCTCACTTCTTGAGAAGCTGCCACAAAAGACAAAAAATTTCTTCTCAATGTAGACCATGGAGGAATCCATCATCTTAACCATCGAAAATCCTTTTTCCTTACATGTTTTAAAAAGTTTTGCTGTTACTGTAACAGAAGAGGTTGTGCATCACTTTGCCGACGGTTATCCCAATTTTCCAAAATTTTCCCAATTTTCAAAATTTTCCCGGATTTTCCCGATTTCAGTAAAAATTATACTTTAAAAAAAATTTGTTTCAGAAAAGTAGCTTCCAATTTTATTTTATCCGAGACAAAAAAGATAAGCATCATGCACAATTTTGTCAGAATAAGCAATATTTTTACACGACGGGATGGCTGGAGGAGGTAGACTGCAAATGTATAGTCATTTTTTTAAGATCACAGTTTCTACTCAGCCTTTTTTTCTACGCCAGCAAATTGGACACGTTTAGGATTACAACTTTTAACTGAAGATGAGGAAAAAAGTTGCGGAATATCGCGAATAGTGCCAGTGTTCGACGGAACATAAAATAAATAAAGAGTCAAGAGTAAAAGAGAGTTAGTTACGACCATAAGTTTGGAAGCTAATCATTTGTTATAATATCTTTTTCTTTTTGTGTTTTATTTTGAAGGTAAAAAAATATGAATAATAAATTCTTTCTTTTCAGGCATCGTAGACAGCACCTATTTACAAATTTGCCAATCCTTTGAGCATTTCACGACTTACACATGCCGAAACAGTTATTGTGATATGATTCTGCAATTTACTTGCAACAAAAGCTTGAAGTGTGAGAACAGGATGGCCATGGTCAAACCATGATGTTCGAGTTTTTGAAAACAGTGCGATTTCGGTCGACAAAAACACCAAATACTACCAGGTAATTAAAAATATTCCTGGCGCTAATGAAATTTGGGGTCGATTTCAAATCTCTCAACGTCAGTAGAGAAATGGACCATATCGTGAATTGTTCTTGGACTATATACGTACAAATTGTTATTTACAGAAAATTTTTTAATTTTTTATGGTTACACACGAATTTTCACATCATGTGAGACAGACCTACCCACTCAGTCACAGTCCCGTAGACTTTTTAAGGTACTCTAAATGATTATCCTTGGAGTATAAAACGGGTATTGGTCCGATTGAAGAATCTTTTCGTTGACTGAAGTTTTTATGCACGATTCGACTGGATCTTATTCCAAGTGTTATTTTTTCTTCATGTTGTTTACATAATTTTATACTTGAAGTTGATGGCATTGATCAAGATGATAAATACAAGATAGAAGAAGAAGAGCAGAAAGAGGAAGATTTAGACCACAACGAGCTATTCAATGGTGAAGTAAAACGAGACAGAATTTCGTTGTCAATGTGATCCATTATAAATTTTTTTTAAGTGAAGAGGAAACGTGAAAAACATTTGCACCTTTAACAAATGTTTATTTGTTAGAATATTCAAATGAGAGGAATACAAACATTCTTTTCTCCAACGAATGTTTGTTTACATTTTGGAAGCATTTGGAGAAAGGTGTTCTACTGCTGCTGTGAGCCGACGAAAAACTAAAGACCTATCTTGCTGAGCGCCCACTAAATCTTTAAGTGTGCTGGCTTTCGCAATTTTCGTTGCCAAAAGTCGCTCGTTGTAACCTTCCTATTTTTGTCGGGTTGTGGAGGCTTTACACTGCTGAATAACATACGTTACATCCTACAAATGAAATAATAAGTAAGACTCTTTCCCGGTAATCTTATTTTGTTTCATTGAGAGATAGATAGATATTTCCAATATTTCCTCCTCTTCACTATATTTTTTCTCTGTTTTTTAATTTTTTTTTAGAGGGAGATTCTATTTTTCCAACATGCGAGTTACTTCAATCACCCCGTTATCTTTGTTGATTTTATCTGAGTCTGGGTCCTCATCTCCGTAGAAATGAGGAATCCGGTACTTCTGTTCTTGATATATCAATAGCAGAAGTTATCTTTATGCCCTATACCAGTGGAGAAACCAGAAAAAAAAACAATTGTCACAATTAACAAAGCTGACGTAGAAAACACTTTGCCTACAATCGACGATGCACCAATAACAGAAAAAGACTACCTTAACCCAGAACTCTTCAAAAATCTTCAAATTTCAGACACATCATTGCTACGCCCAGCTGAAAAAAAATCAATTTGATCTTAAAAACCTCAATGAATCTCACATCGTGCAATTTACTCGACTTACTTAGAATCAAACTTTAAGAATAAAGATTTACCAAACAAACCGGACTTTGCAATGGCTTGATCGTAACTACCAGAAGATTGGTCTAAAATGGTGAACAGGAACTGAAAAAAACACCCTTTTCTTCAGATTACGAAAAAATAATCAGCCATATGAACCTGTTAGCACCAGTTACATTTTTTTTACTGCCTTTCTAGTTTCGTTGCATTTTGTTTTCACTGTTGTATCTTTTGAATATCTATGTTTACCCACCCATATTGATTGATTTTTACATTATTCAAGGTCCAATTCTTTTCTCAGTAAAGGGAAAGGAAACACACTCCACATGGTGATGGCAATTTAGCCTTAAGGCATATCAGGATATTTACATGTTTCCTTATTTTACTCCGGTGATAGAAAATATGCGTATCCCTAACATGCACATTTTATGGTTTTTATATTGTTTCATTT
Source organism: Daphnia pulex (assembly GCF_021134715.1). Taxonomy (NCBI): domain Eukaryota; kingdom Metazoa; phylum Arthropoda; class Branchiopoda; order Diplostraca; family Daphniidae; genus Daphnia; species Daphnia pulex. Next base: position 8,534,126 of record NC_060026.1, on the reverse strand, counting down.
ATACCCCGGTGATGGAAATATGTATACCCATTTGAGTTCTTATATCCTTCCAATTACAAATTGTATTCCTTCTCAATACAAAAAATTCTTTTACAATAAGAGGATTAATTCTTTTCCTCAATAAGGGAGAAGGAATAACAATACATGAGCCAAACAGCTCAACTAACCCTCGACGGATATAATTCAAAAGAGACTGGAAGAGTAACAACAAGTTTCGGGCTCTTTCACCTGTATTCTTTTCCTCTTCCATAATACGCATGATCTGGATGCGTCCACACTCTTATTTAATTAGGTGTTTGTGTACGTACCCCAGTGTTCTTTTGAGAATAAATACTCGTGGATTTGGCACCTAAAGTGTTAAGAGTTCTTTCAGCTCTCTTTCAAGCTCCAGATCCAGAATAAGACCTCTTTATACTGCTCTTTTAGTGTGCTGTATTCGTGTATGTACTGTGGGAATAAATACAAGGTATTGCATTAAGAACACTACAATTGGGGGTCCTAATGAAACTTAAAACTTAAGTGAAGCAATTTGATTTAAGTCAGTCATTGTTGGTAGACTGTAAAAAGGAGAGACCTTTTACTGCCTGTATTCATCTTGGTGCTGCCGTGTACTTGTATTACTATAACAGAGAGTGTATTTTGACGAGTCAAATTTCACCACCCTATTGGAGGTAAGCGGATGCCTGACACTTTGTGCACTACTGAGACTACTCTCAACTCCTTCTTCACCACCCTCAAATCCTTATTAATTGGACGAAAGCCAAACTCCCACCCAACGCTTCAAACTCATCCAAAACCATAGATGGGGAAGAAGAATTTTTATGGATGAGCTCGTTGAAAACAGTACTGTACAGAATCTTTCGGTTTTTCTTCGGTGGTGGGGGAAGACATTTGTTTTCTGCTTGATTAGATTCTTCAGAGTTATTTGTAGCACTGTAATGATTGCGAGCACCTGTGAAAAAGAACATGAGAATTGGTGTTATTTTTAAATTCAAAATTTTTCTAACGCAGGGCTCTTGATTTGCTTTCTAGTTCCTTCCTGACAGCTTCTAACACCTGAGATTCTGATAATACAGATGATTTTATCCAGGGTTTTTTTAAAATGCGGATCAAGAATTGCACCTTGACGTTAAAGAGGCGAGCATTCCTTTCGCAACAGACTTGCAGTTTGTGATTTTACCAGTCAAGGGACTTTCAGGATTGAACACCTCCGTACCGTTTCTTTCCATAGTTATGGAAAGTTTATTTACCAAGTCTAAGTATAGGCAGGGATCACGTTCCCTACAGTTTTACAGTCGTCTTTGAAGTCGTCACTAGCGTCTTCGAACATTCAAAGCATGAAAATCAATTCCTTTATTATTTTCATTTCGAATGGCTCAAATTTTTCCGTGTTTTTTAGTGACATTCAGTTTTCCATTAAGTTCAAGGGCCATTTCGAAGACTCAAATTATGATCACTAACAAGTAGATTTGGGAATTCCACCTAGTAGCATTCCTCGCCGGAAGTCGGAGTTTTGCTAAGTTCAAACTCATCTTAGTATCGAGGACACTTTTTCTTACTGAGTTGACTATTTTACTAGCATGTTCGATAGTCTGTGCTAGATTTTTCTATAAAAGGAAAACAAATATCGTTAATACAACAGCTATGAAAATAAGCAAAAATTAACTTTCTCCCATTTCTTTTTTACCATCTTTTATCGCCAATTGAAGAAGTTATAATACAGATTTAGACCTGAGAGATGAAGGCAAAGAGTACCCTGACTTGTTGTTGACAGCCTCTATTGTCGCTTTGCTCAAAGAAAAAAATGTGTCTTGCAACTCTTGCTCAAGATCTTAAAGCTCATAAAGAATATTGCGATCTTCGGCAGAATTAGCGACTTACAGCCGCTCGTAGGCTACCTTTGGTGACTCGTGAGCCACAATCTCCATAAGCTTCAGGAGATAAGTTTCCAGCTGGAATTTAAGTTGCGTTCGTGCCGATTCGAAAAGCAAGAAACATACGCGACAAGCGGCGGCTACCACGGATAGTCACTTGAAATTCAGAAGCAAAAAGAGTGACCGGCACGTTTCGTATTGGTTTGGGGTTGAAGCGATGGTACGGCGGCACGATCACGTCCGCTCTTGTTTCCACGGCTATGGTGGGCAGTCTAAGACCAACATGAATCATTGCTTTGTTATTCATTCGCTTCAACAGATTGATGAGGCTCAACAGAAAGCGCAGCAACTCTCGGGCGCAGGGTAATTCGTAGGGCACAGGGGCGCGGCCAACACTCTTGGTCAGTTGATTCGGCTAAGATAAAGCCAACACCCGGTTAATTGACGTAGTCTTGGGCAGCAGCGTCAATGCTTTGAGGAGAAGATGTTTTTTCTGGTCCAGCTGAAATAGTCACGACAGGCGCTTCCGCCTCCACTCAGGAGGAACGATCAATCGATTGGCAAGTCGTTCAAATCATTTCGGCATTGCAATCCGTGTCGGCTGTTGCATTTCATCCGCCGGATTAGGTATGGGTATTGATTCAGTGCTCTCGTAGATAGTGGGCGTATCGACGTAGGACTAGACAGAGTCTCGACCGTTATTCCACTTTTGGACGTTCTATTGGAATTAACGGCTAATGTTTTCGGTCTCGGCTTTGGAGATTTAGAATTCTTATCAGCCTTGAAGGATCATAGTCAGCCGTTCTCATTTTGAACTTCTAAAATAAGATGCAATTAGATAAATAAAAGAGCTGAGAGGAAAATGGAATTATGATAACCTTGCAATTTAACGATCCTTTCGTTTCTTATAGAGGAAACTGCGGCCTTCGTTCGTAAAGCAGATGCACAAATTCACTCAGAGAATGTTCAGCAGATTTTCTCAAGAGATCTTAAATAATAGAATACTCATTTGAACAACTTCATTAGACTGCCCCCAACAAATCTTGCATGTGTTGCAGCATCAGCTAAACCTTTAAAATCAATGACAGCTGATTCCTGACCTGGGTCAGAAAGATCGAAGATCTGGAAAACTTATGTGATTTCAAAAGATGCAGGCACTAGAATGTCACCAATCAGTTCATAAGAGAGGAATGTAAGACTGCAGGCCAAGTGAGTTCAGTGACATGCCCATTTCACTCAGAAAATTTTCAGTAGATTTTCTCACGAGTTCTAAAATAAGAGACAAATGAATCAAAAGTCTAAACAACAGCTAAAGAAGCTGATTACAAACCACTTGGATGTGTCTCAAAGCAGGTTTCAACACAGCTTTGCATGATCTTGCTAACACTTTCATTAGAAAAGCAAATTTCCAGTGGGTGAAGATCCAAAAATCTCAAGACCTAAAACAGATGCAGATTTTAGAAATAAGTTCAGTAAGACTAGGTTAACAAAATATCTTACACGTAAAATTTTCATAAGAACAATACCATCACTGCATCTGAGTGAGATGAAAAATTTCTTTTCGTCTGATGGAATTTTAATTTTACACATTGTTGTCGAGTATCACCAATTAAAAAAGTATTTCACGTTTAAATTCTAAAATGTGTTTTTGTGTGAATCATTTATCCGGTGTTGTATTATCAAGTAATAAAAATAAAAAATCTTGTTAATCGAATAATTAAGTGTCTGTGTAGGGAAATGACGTCACACATTCTGGCCTTCTGGGAGTGTCGTCCCCGTTGTTACCTCAAATCACTATTGCTATTTGCTACATATTGTTAAGCGCTATTGGTGTAGTGGTTATCGAGTCGATCTGTGACACGATAAGTTAGAATTTAGAGTCTCGGGTGCAACGATATCTTGTTAAAATTCTCAGAATTATTTTACCATTTAATCGCTAACTTTTCCGATGCAAGCGGCCGCGCAGCGGATTCAGCGAGGATACCTCCAGCGTGACTTGAGCCCGCGGGGGTGGGGGCCTCGGAGATCCTGGTGCTGCTAGTGCTGGAGATCCTCACGGCTAAAGACCGGAGCCCGCGCTGCATAGGCAACGTTGCCAAGTGAGAATATATTTTTTTTTTGGGGGGGGGGGGGTTGAGGTTTTCATCAAGCTTATTAACATTTCAACCCATTTTTTCACACAACTCCACTATTTGTGAATATATTTCTAAAACTTCAACAAGCATTCGAAAGGGAATCAAATTCCCTATCCAATAGTTGTATTGTCATATTTTTAATGAATAAGGGGACGAGGCAGAATGAAAATTAAAAAAAAAACTGTATTCAAAAACGGCGCACGGGAAAGTCACAAAAATCAAAACTAAAAACGCCACAACTTTTTTACGGATAAAATCATTTTTAAAAATCCTTTGGGGGTTGTAATTGCACAGTAGTTCTTGATCTACTGTGCAAATTTGAATAAAATCGGAGGTTTCATCGCGCCACCGATTTGTGGAGTTGGCGCGGATTGACCCAAGAGCATACTATTCTCTTGATCATTAGGTTAGTATTTATTTTCATTATTTTTTTAAAATTCTATGCAAGGAACAAGGTATTTGAGAAAAGAGCACACTTGAGAATCAAAACATTTAAATTGTATTGAATTTTTGGTACACTTGGCAACAATGAGTCCCAATGCAAAGCAGACGACAACCAGTTAAAACTCCAGTCATTTCATTTTCGTCGCTCCATTAGGGGAGGTTGTGTTCGTGGCCGTCTCCATTTCCCCTCCTCCAGTTTTTCTTTGAATAGCTACCAATGGTATCTATTTTCGTGTGTTTTGCTCGACTGAATTGTGTTAACTGTAGTTTACAAATTTACTGTTCGTATTTGCTTACCCCATTTTTTGATCGAGCTTCCCCGTGTTAAGTAATTTAGTATAGTAAATATGGTAATTTAGTATAGTAGGTATAGTAAATTAGTATAGTAATTAGTGAATAGTAACTCTGGTGGCAGGAACTGGAATTTTACCCCAATCAGTTCATTAGTCAGGAACAAAAGGCTGTAGGCCACTGAGTTTAGTGACAGGCCCAGATATTTCAACGAATCAGATCACCTATAGAAATGGACCTCTATTGCCCTTTTTAAAAATAATATTTCACTTGGTTACAACAAAGCAACTCTACTTCATTATTTTTTTACGTAGAAGGCTGGTAATGTTTAGAAAAGAAATTATAGGGTCAATATAGGTTTTCGTGTCAGAAGACGACCCTTTTATTGACAAAATGCTAGGCTGCCATGGAAATACTTAGAAACAGAAGGAGGGGGCTATCGTGAAAATAGCAACAATGAGGAAGTCAAAGCGAATTTAACTGTACATTTTGTACTTAACACTTACAATTTCTTAATGAGTTTCGCCTTCCTCTGAACGATCACCAACTGCAGCAGCGGGACACATTTCAAATTTATCGCAAAGACTTAAACGTGCGTGAGTAGCGCACACGGCATCTTCAAATTTAACCAGAGCAGTGGATTTGAATTTTTTCAGCTAGAAAAGAGGGCCAAACTGTTCAAAAACCTCCCTCAACATCTCTTCTGACATATCCTCAGGTAGATTTTTTACATAGATGGATTTTACTTTGTCTAGCAATTCTTTGGGAGCCCTGAAATTAAAAATCAATTTTCACTCTTGCCTGGATAATTAAATTTTTTTCGTTAATACCGAGTGAAAGTCAACTCAATCTTCAGGTCTTCTATTTCCAGTTTAAGAATCTCAATTAATAATCGTTAAGATGACGCGGCAAGCGACTCCGACGGCCAGATCTTGAAACAGGCTGTTGGGGTGTCAATACATTCCAAACATACTCCCCACCAGAGCCCGTATCATCCGGATCGACTTCTCCAATTGCTGGATCTGGATCGTTTGGAACTGGATCGGGTATCATCGGTGCTGGATCAGGGGGAGCTGGATCATCGATCAGCTCCGTTCCTGCTGCATCTTTGGCTAATATGTCTTCGGAGTCTTGGTACACTTCTAAAGGGTATAAACATTGAATTTTGCGATTAATTAGATTACCGTTAGGGGTCCGGAGAACGACTGAACGAATGAGTCCATCGCGACTCGGTCTGAGCTCAGTGACCAATTACTTGACCACATAAGGCGTTTGTTGTATTCGTCGTGAATGAGTACGACTTTACCAAGATGAATTTTCCGGCCGGATTTTCCCTTAGTTTGGAAGTTATCCAGCTGCATTACATAGTCCTCGATGAATCGGGCGCAGATGTTGCTAACATTCTCTCTTCTCTCCTGGTCCATCGCGATGAGTGTTGCACTAGTTGAGGTGGGAGCCATCAAGTTGACTGCTGGCTTCGGGTTAGCACAAGTCGATCGGCGATTGTTGAGAAATTGGTTGGGAGTGATAGGGAGTGGTTCATCTGTTACGTCACTGATGTAATTAAGAGGCCGTGCGTTAATTACGCTTTCGATTTCGATAAGGCTTGCTTCGAGTTCGTCGTAAGCTAAACAGGCTCTGCCGTTGAAGCGTCGTAGTAAATCTTTGACACTCCGCACCATCCGCTCCCAAAATCCTCCCCAGCATGGCGCTCAGCTTGCGGAATAAATCCAAAGGATGTTTAAGTGGCGCTCGACACAGTGGAATATTTGTGCATTATCTTAGTACATGGCCGAAACTGGCCCTCTTCTCGCGGCAAATCTTCTGAATGCCAGTAAAAACGAGCGGGTGGATAAATCGGTAGCAAGTTAAAGATGCACTGCAAGTGTAGTGGCGCACGTAAACAAACACACGTGGCACTTGAGATGATTAGTCACTGTTTCTTCTTCAAATTCTTGTTCGGTTGGAGTCTCTGCTTCTGTCAGTGACTCCACATCTTGTTCTTCGGGAGTCTCTTCTTCTGCAAGTGGCTCCAGGATGGAATCAGCTTCAGTGGAAGTTATTTGTTTCTTTGTTTTCTTGATTGCTACCATTTTGTAGTAAAGCGGTCCAGCAAAGTCGACTCCAGTGACGTTAAAAGTCGATGGATTTTTCAGACGATTAAGTGGAAGAGGCGCTGCTAGCTCGTTGAATGTTGGCGATGACAGCTTTTGATATTTGACGCACGCGAACCACACTTTCTTGGTCGGTTGACGTCCCCTGATGATCCAAAATATTTCCTTTAGTTCGGAGAGGGTCGTCTTCACGCCAGCATGGATAAGTGATTCGTGTTTATCTGCAATAATAAAAGTAACAAACTTGTGATTAGCAGGTAGCAAGATCGGAGGCTCGATATTTTTGTCCCTAAGCTCTAGGATGACTCAACCACTGATCCGGATTAGTTTGTCTCGTTCGTCCCAGACTGGATTAAGAGATGCGATCTTTTCCTTTTGATGGATCGGTAGACCAAGCTGGAGTGTCTCGTATGCCTTCGGATACTTTTCTTTCTGGAGCTGCCTATAAATCTTCAGCTCCGCCTCGTCTAATTCTTCGCTTGCAAACCTGGTCACTCTGATAACTTTATCTTTTACTTTGATTGCTTCTGTTAGCCCTACGCCTGGGTCACGTAATCGTTTACGGCATCTGTTGGAGAACCTAAGCATTCAGGCTGTTCTCTGAAGAAGTCGATTCCAGGTTGAGATATAATCTAAATCCCCGTCGATAGGCGTTGTTGGTATTGCAATGGCAGCAGTGACGTTGACCACTGCTCCTCTTGACTCTGCGTCTATAGTTTCTTGAATGGATGGATCTTGCTTTTCTTGTGTGGAATCCGGCCAATCGTCTTATTCTTCGATCAGCCATTCGGGTCCGTGCCACCACAGCTGAGAGTTTACCAGTGCTTGTGCTGGCGCTCCCCGCGAAGCAAGATCCGCTGGATTCTGGAGACCTGGGCAGTGCTTCCACCAACTCTTCTCGGAGACACTTTGAATTGTCTCCACTTGGTTTTGGACAAACGGCTTCCACCTGTTGGCGTCACCTCGGATCCATCCGAGCGTTACCAATGAATCCGACCAATACGTCACTCTCCATTTTTCAATGTGCAGTGCTTTTCTTACAGCTTCACCTAGAAGGACTGCCAAAAGAGAGCTTAATAATTCTAATCGTGGTAAGGTGACCTTACGTTATGGTAGAGGCGCTACTTTCGTTTTGCTGAAGAGAAATGTGGTGAACGGCTTTTCATTTTCTCTTTGGAGCCGTACGTAAGCTACGGCTCCGTACGCAGCTTCCGGTGCGTCTCCGAACACGTGTAATTCTGGTGTCACTACGTCTTTTCCAAATCCTACCCAGCGTGGAATTTTCAGCTGGTTGAAATTGATAACACCTTTCATCACTGCTCTCCATGATTTTTGGATTTCTTCCGGGGCAACTCCATCCCAATCTACGTCGTTTTCCCAAAGCCGTTGATAAATGATCTTTAGCAGGAGGACTGTTGGGGCTAGAAAACCTAAAGGATCGAAAAATCTAGACGAAATACTTAAAATTTTTCTCTTCGTGATCTTTTCGCCTATTTCCTCCGCTGCTTGTACGATTGAAGACGGCTTGAATTGGAACGTTTCGGATCCAGTATCCCATAGGATCCCGAGAACTTTCTGTTGACTATCCAAAGAGGGAGACAGAAGACATACTGCTTGATTTTCAAGGCCTTTTTCTTCCAGGTGTGTGCGGAGCTCTTCGCTATTTGTTGCGTAGCTCCTCATGTTAAGTTTGGCTTCACTGAATAGGGTGTTCGTCTCGTCGACTCTTGTTTTGGCCGTTTCGACTTCGTCTGCTCCGCCTAATTAATCATCGACATACAAATTTTCCATTAGTTGATCCACCGTGTCTGGATATCGAGAATGAACGGATTTGAGGCGCTTGTTTACAGCTGCTCTAAGTAAAAAAGGACGAGGACTTAGGCCGAACGGGACTCTTAACTTTTTGTAGGCAATCAGAGGGGAGCCAACTTTATTTGGCTCCGTTGACCATAGAAACCTGATCGCTTCTGCATATTCGGGCTGTAGCGCTATATTCAAAAACGCTTTCTCTATGTCGGCAATCCAGGCGAAGTGAGTCATCCGGAACCGCATTGTGACTGAAAGGAGATCGGGGTTTCAATTCGGTCCGATTTCCAATACTTCATTCAGGCTTGGTCCATATTTCGACTTAGCTGCTCCGTCAAAAACTGGGCGAATTTTTGTCGTGTTTTTGTCTCTTCTGAAGACTGGCCGATTTGGTACATACGTGTGATGACCATCGTACTCCACGTCTGCTTCCTCCACGAACTTCTTGTCGATTAGTTAGTTAGTTGCTGCATCTCGTAGCTGTAGTCGGCGAGATACTGTGGAGTTTTTCTTAGCCTCCCCAGCGTATTTTCAAGTCTTCCGGCGGTCAGATGGATATTCCTCTGCAATCTCCATTGATTCGTCGTCCATGCCAATGAGGTGCAATAACAGCCATATCCGAAAGTCGAGTGATCTCGTCTTTAAACCAGTCGAAACGATTGTTTGGCTCCACCGCATCTGCTCCATCCAGATTCGAGAAATTCTCTTATTTCAAAAAAAAGAGAAACATCAAACTTGATTGCACTCAGCTTGACTTCTTCCATCCTTTTGATGTCTGAATCTAACTCTGGCCCATCTGATCCATCCGAGAGTCATGTTTTTTTTCATTTGGGGAGTGGAGACTGGATTTCCCTGTCTCCGAGGTTGATTTTTTCGACTGGACTGGGAAGACTTTCGTTGAACTGGCGCAAGTTGTAGTGAATGATGTTGCGACCTGCGAAGATGAGTAATTGGATTGAGAGATGAAATGTTTTATTATTGTTTGACCAGTTTTGGATGATGCTTCTTTTGATGGGCCGCCTAGCATTTTTACAAATGGCGTGTTGTAGGTTCTCAGCCCGCACGGGCTTTGGATTGATGCTCCACTGTCTATGATAAAATTTATTTGGTCCATGCCCACCAAAATTCCAGATGGATCTTCTTCTTCCGATTGAATTTTGTCGAATCTATCGTGTTGGCTATAAATTCAGACTCTAAAGCAAGAAGATTAATTATTGAGGCTCCTTGCCCCATGCCCAGCACTTTTAATTTCACTAAATTCTTCATTTCTGGCGGACTTTCTTCTTCTTGCTGGAAAACTATGATTGAGATATTCTCGACCTGTTTTCGTTTTCGTTCTAATGTAAGATCTTCTGAAATGGATTTAAGTACCCATGATCTGTGGCTTCCTTTGTTGGCGAATAGGATGGTCTTCTTTTCTCCGCCATCCGGGCAGATCCAGGACCGTTGGGGGAAACCGTCGCAGAGCTCGCGGAAGAATTAAGACAACACAAGAATTAAGACTTTAAAGGCGATATCCTGGAGTGCACATAATTTTGGGAGACGTTCAATTTAGCCATCCATTCCTCCAGCTTCACAGACATTTGACTACTTGAAAGAATATCTTAAGGGGGAAGCCCGTCTTTTTGTTGAAAATTTAGAGCTCACCGACGCCAACTATCAAATCTCCATCGACGAGCAGAAGAAAACTTACGGAAAATAAGAAGCACTTATCAACGCCCATTTTAAAAAATTGGATTCTCTACTGCCGGTGAGAGATGCGAAGGATGTCGCAGCACTGCGAAATCTTCAATTCACAATCCAGTCCCACATTAGTGCATTGGAGACTCTCGGAAAACGGAAGGCAACTTACGGAAGTTTCCTTGGGACCAAGCTTATCAAACTGGTCCCATACAAACTTCAGGAAAAGTGGGCGGAAGTCGAGGCCAACGATCCAACAGACATCGACTGTGTGCTGAAGTTCATCCGTGAACAAACAGAAGCGGCAGAGAGATTCAGCAGATTGAAGGTGACAGAAAAACCGAAACAAGCTCAAAACAAAGCTCAACAAAAACAAACACCACCTCCAGCTACAGCCTCGCAATTGGCAACGGGAGTCAGAATAAATTCGGCTAACCCAGTAAAGCAAAATAAAAAATCAGAAACTAATTTTCCTCCTTCTAACACAGGTCCAAGAGAAGCATACAGACCTTGTATCTTCTGCAACCAGGGGCACTGGCCATCAAAATGCCCTAAAAACTCAAAGGAGAGAAAAGCAGTCATTGCAGAGCTTCAAAGATGTACGAATTGTTTTGGAACGTGTCACGCAAACAAAGATTGCACTTCACCAAGAAATTGTAATCGATGCGGAGGCCGACATCACACAGCACTATGTGAACGGTAAGACACAAGATTCGCAGACGCATCCGGAACCGGAACATCCAGCTCCACAGTATCAGGAAATGCCGCAGCCGTCACCGCAGCATGTACAAGTACGTTTGGTACCATAATGTTAAAGACAGCAACAGTCGAGGGAAATTTTCAATTGTTGTTGTTTGTAAAATTTACAGTGCCAACCCTGTCAATTTTGGATTTTGGATCTTAGAAGTAAGTTACGAGTTACTACTTTCAAATTTCTCAAAGCAGGAAGTGAGTTGTATCAATTCCAAACCATCCGGTCAGGTTGGAACCACACAACCGAAAAAAGTGTTTGGTACCCATTATTATCCTGAGACGCTAGAAAGTGTCATTGCATTTACCCCCAATCTCGAAAAGTTAGAACTGGATCTACGTTTCGCCATTTTTTTCTTGGGGGCGTTCTCGTGGCCGCGGCCATTGCTTTCCCCACACGGGATCCTTTATGCCCAAAATCCCCCCTCCCGATTCCACTTATAGCCACTTTGTCCGCGCCATCATTGGTCCCTACTCATCGTTCACAAGCGTTCCTCCTACTTCTTCGCGCCCCCCTCTTCATCGTATGCAACATAAAACTTGTATCACAGTCGTGTTCGTTACTCACTTCGCTGTAATAGAATTATTCGAAATTAGAACATGGAGTTTGGAACTTTTGGCATGGTGCCTCTTAAGCGCGACTGGGGCAATAGTTTACTTCTACTAGTGCAATAGAAAAGCTCGTTCCCTCCCTCCGCTACTTCCACGGCAAGTTCGTTTCCCCTAAGCATACCACGAAATAAAAGGGGTAACAAAAACACTTTTTAGAAGGAAAGGGGGCGCCAATTATCATCAAGTCTGCGTCTAAATCTCAGCGAACAGTTTCGCCGATGCGAAACTCCGATTTCGCCTATATTCCAAACACCTACCCAACAGCCAACAAACGAAGAAACAGGAAACCCATTTGCAGCTCAAGCCCCATCGTCCATCGCGTATTCGTTGACGACTCTCTCGTCTGAAGTCTTAAACATGATTAACCCGTTCAAAGGCTCAACAGCGGATGACACGAGGGATTGGGTGCTTACCATTGAAGACGTTGGAAGAACTCAAGGTTGGCGGGCTCAGACACACATGAGGGCGGCGGTCTCTAAATTAGTTGGAGGGGCTTACGACTGGCATGTGGTGGACGGATGCAGCCTACCGTTGTGGGAAGGCTGGCGGGCAGCATTTTTAAAAATGTTCGTGAAAGAGTTGACCCTAGAACAATGGAATCACATGGTAGAAAATAGGACGCGTCTTCACTTTGAGACAGGGCTGGAATACTCCCTGACAAAAAGGCAAATTTGTATGAAATGCCCCGTACCCCTAACGCCATTGTAAGTAATTCAAAGGATGGTGTTTGGTCTTATCAGCCCCCATCTTTAATCATTAATTTTAAAAAAAACGAAGCAGTTTGTATTAAACAACAAACAAATTAAACTACACGTTAAAATTATTAATAACCATGAAATTGTTTTTGTCATAATTCTATGAATATAAAACACATTTTACGAGAGACATATACAATATTCATGGGTAAAAAATACAGTCACGTGTGATGGTGTGAGGGTAAGGAGTTGCTAAGGGTAGGCGTGTATTCCGAAAAAAAGAAAAGAAATCGATGTGCTTGAGAACCATACCGAAAAACGATCGCTGCAAAAACAACATTGTTTGTCAAATTCTTACGTACAATATGTCAACACCCATTCAAACGGATATTCCAATCTCTTCTCGCAGTTTGCGAAATCCTGGACTATGTAGTCCTTTTTTCAACAAATCAGCCAACTGCCCTTCCAAGTTTACATACACAACATCAATAACTTTCTCTTCCTGCAGATCACGAATAAAATGGAATTTTACATCAATATGTTTTGTACGTGGGTGGAATTGGGGGTTACGAATGAGCTTAATAGCGCCTTTATTATCACAAAATAAGTAGGTAGGTTTGAGCTGAATACATCCCAGATCTTGAAGTAGACGTCTCATCCACCCAACTTCTTTAGCTGCATCTGGTGCAAGTGACGGTATATATAAGGGCTCCAACAGCCTCACGATAAGGACGAGCCAGGTTCTCCTCTTCCGATGAGGAGTCTTGACCATTGTTCTTGGATAGACGAGTAAATGGTCGGCTGGAACTGTTCGGGCTTGACAGTCTGAGAGGTTTAATTTGTCTAGCAGACGGGAAATTTAGTTTTCCTGTGACAGATGAATGGTTCTGCTCTCTCTGTCTCTGTTGATTTTAATGCCCACAAAGCCGGCTCACACGTCATCTCGAAGTTCTGTGATAGATACTCCAAGACACTGTCAAGTCTCTTGATATCGCTACTGCAAATCAGGCCGTCGTCCACCCAGATTGCAATGATTGTTAGGCAATCTTCTTCTTCCTTAATGTACACACATGGGTCCGCACAGCTCCTGACGAATCCAAACTTGGTGAGGAAACCGTGGAATTTAATATTCTAGGCTCGGAAGGCCTGCTTCAATCCATATACTACTTACTGCTGACTCCATATACTTCAATATATACTTCTGTTGAGCTTGCAGACTTCTCCTTCTCTACCAGATACGACAAAACCAGTTGGCTGCGTCATGTATAATTCCTCGTGTAAATCACCATTCAAAAACGCGGTCTTGACATCAAGTTGCAATATGTTCAGGTCCTTTTCGGCAGCCTCGGTGAGCACAGCACGCTAAGAATCGTGCTTTAAGACTGGTGAAAAGGTCTCCTCGAAATCCATGCCAGCTCGCTGCGTGAATCCCTTCACAACCAGTCGTGCCTTGTAGCGCCGAACTGCTCAATCTCCATCCAGCTTGAGTTTAAAGACCCAACGGTTCGTGATGGGTTGTCTGCCCATGTGAAGTTTGGTGAGGGTCCACGTCTCATTCTGTTCCAAGGATCGAATTTCATCTTCCATGGCCAGATTCTATTGATCAGCTTGTGGTGACGCCAGAGCTTCCTCTAGGGTTGTCGGTTTGATGTCACCCACTGCAGCCAAGCCAGCATACTGAGGAGTTGTCGATTCTGCTATCCATCTTACAACTGGAGTCCTGATCCTCGGCCCATGAATGTTCAAATCTTGGTCTGGAAGTCTTATTCTTCTTGGTGTCATGCCCGGCTGAATTATGGTTCTATGATAGGCTCAGGCTCCCTGACCCAGTGCAGGGTCAGAAGCGAAGACAGGATCAGCTACTTGCTCAGGATTGAAGACAGGATCGGCTATTGGCTCAGGAACCAATACAGAATCAGTCGTTGAATCAGGAACGAAGACAGAATCATTCGTTGACTCAGGAACGAATACAGAATCAGCTGCTGATTCATGACTAGAGAGTAGAGACTGAGTCAGCCTCATCATCATGGTACATAGCAGGAACGATGTCAAAAATTCTGTTTGTTTTTGTTGGCGACGTCAGTGAGTTGCTGGATGGCTGTGTCATTTGATCGAGTTTGCCGATCAAAGATGTCATCAATCAGGTCTGAGATTCCACAGGGTGGCCCACCAGGCAATCCTTTTTCAAATTCTTGAAAAATGACATCACGAATGATGAGCACCTTTCCGCTTCCTTGGTTCAATGCTCGGAATCCCTTTTGAAGTTCACAATACCCAACATGACAGCATTTGATGGACTTCGGTTATAGTTTGTTTCGCTTCTCCTTCGGAACGAGTACGTAGACAGTTCAGCCAAACACCCGGATGTGAGATAAATTCGGCTTTACACCTTTCCAAATTTCATAGGGGGTCTTCCCGTTGATGGAGTTTGTTGCCACTCGATTCATGAGATACACGGCCGTGTTGCATGCCTTAGCCCATAATTTCAGAGGAAGGTCGGCAAAACGAATCATGCTTCGAGCAGACTCCAGGATTGTGCGGTTCACTCTTTCGGCAACTCTGTTCTGCTCCGGCGTGTAGGCAACCGTCGTCTCATGTCGAATGCCGTTCTCTAGTAACCATTCTTAAACTTAAGGTAAGGTAAACGTAAGCCGATTTGGAAACTGGAATGAGCGCCTCTAGTGAGTGTGTCAGCAACAACGTCCAGCTACTTTTGAGAGCCTAGATGGCGCTGTTTCCAGTTTCCATTTCACAATTCTGACAGGCCCCGCCCTAAAATCTCTGAAAATCGGCTTACGTTTACCCTGAAACCTGGATGGGGAAGCCAACACAGCCGTGAAGCGACCAGGAGTCTATAGCTCTGGTTATAGGGCTGTTCGACATCTTTGTTTCGCATTTGATTCCATCATGGCAACGCAGTAGTTGACGAAAGAATCCGTCTGCTACAAGAGCCCGCCTCGCTTTGTCTGATGTCAGCTGACCTTGGTCAACTGGGGCGTGTCTAAAGTACAAAAAAGTTAGAACGGTTAAGTTGCTGAGTGTGTGAATTAGTCACGTGATTTTTTCTGTATTTATCATTGGTTTCAGCATTTTTTCCTGCTATTTCTACATTTTGGCGACGTTGCGACATATAAAATAATACACTGCGCCTGTATCTAACCAGAGCCAATAAGGAGGGTCATTCCGCTGAAAAAGAATTATTTTCGGCGCTCAACATCACCGATATTCCCAATTTTTTAACGGTTTATTTATTGCTGATGTATAAAATACTCTGTTTCGGGAAAAAATTTCCCGTTTACCAAATGAAATGAGAGATAAAAAATCCAAAAGTTTTGGTTTTTTTAATTTAAAAAATTGATTTTTGTCGTTTAAATTCAATTTTTTCCAATAGAGCAAACCAACAACGCGTACCCCAGCCATGGCAACCTCGCGGCTGCCATAAGAGCCGAGAGAAAAAGAAGCCGAAAAAAATTGACCCAACATGGCCGCGGCGGCCATGTTGGGTCAATTTTTTCTCTCGGCTCTTATGGAAAAAAGCGCAGTTGCCACAAATTAGGGTACGCGTTGTTGGTTTGCTCTATACCGTTTGCGCTATAGGTTTAAAAAAAGAGAAAAGATAGAGAATTTTCTTTCTCTTTATTAATCATCTATTTGGATTTGAAATTTAATCAATACAAAGTTAGAATATCGGGGTTTAAAAATTTTTTTTCAAAAAGGCCTTAGCGAAAATAAGTTAACTTCGATTTGAAATTTTTTTTTACTCATCGATAGCTCTTGAGTGTGCGCATCTCGTGTAAAATTTTCAAGTTTCACCCGTGCTAAAAAAAAGTTTTGATTCCACTAATAATTAGCCTATGCCTAGAAGAGCAATAGATATTGCTCTGGCCATAGACAAAGACCACTTCTTATCTACGTCTTCTTTATCTATGCTCTGGCCCATGGTGTATTAGTATGGTGAGGGAACTTATGGTTGGAATCGGCTATCTCGGCTGAAGCCAGTGGTCGGCTATGATCAGCGCTGCCTGGTGGACAATTGGGTGAACTATGAGCTATAAACGGTTTGAAAATTTTCTAAGTCCGATTGCACTTTGCTTATGTACTTATAAAGCTATAAAATCGTAAAAAATGAGTCAATAACAGTAATTAAGTATTCTTTTTCCAGCTTTAATTATTTTAAAATTAATAGAAAAAAATATGAAAAAAAATTATTATAGAAATCGAACCTTAAGCCTCTAGAGTCGTAGCACGTTACTCTAACCACTACGACAAACAGTTGATGACTGCCTTCAAAAAAGTTACGAATTATTTTACAAAAGATATGTATTTTGGTTCATAGAGGGCACTGACAATAGCCGACCAGCCCTGCAATTGGCTGTTAAGAATTTTTACTTTTGCACTAAGCTCCGTCTCTTGTCCGGAAACTGGCTTCATTCGAGATAGCCGATTCCAAACAAAGTTCCCCCACCATACTAATACACCGTGTCTGGCCATGGGCATGGAGAGATGGTTTCCAGTCTCCATGTTAAATTTCCCATAAGGGGTTGTCCGCTTTTTTTACTAAAAGGTATCTCGGTATGTCCATATGCCGCGAGAGCCTAGATGGCGCCACCGTCGGAGAGACCTCCCTATGCCTCCATGTAAAAGTCGTTAGTAAAAAAGTAGCTTCCCGTCGAATCCCCTTAAGGGAAATTTAACACTGTCATTGGGAATCACCTCTCTATACCCCTGGCATGGTGTATTAGTATGGTGGGGGAACTTTTGTTGGAATCGGCTATCTCGAATGAAGCCAGTTTCCGGACAAGAGGCGGAGCTTAGTGACAAAGGCAAGCCAATTGCAGGGCTGGTCACCTATTCTTGGTTCAATTCTTTGGCATGTCATTGGTTCAATTCTCCAAATTGTCCACCAAGCAGCGCTGATCATAGGTGACCACTGGCTTCAGCCGAGATAGCCGAAGTTCCCCCACCATACTAATACACCATGCCCCTGGCATAGACAAAGACCACTGGTTGATGCTGTCCATAAGAAAATTAACATGGCCAACTGTCGCCAGAATTCTTGCTACCCTTCCTCCGATTTTCCCGATTCTGTTTTGCTTGTCCTGCCCTCTAGTGTACGTTTTGTTCTCTACACTCTGCTTACATCTATTCCATTGCAATCATTCAATTGATTTCTCTACTTTTGCAATTGGCAAACGTCAAAATTTAATACAAAATGACTTTTAAGTAAAAATTTGTATGAAAAAATTACCTAGAACTTTTAAACGCCAGCAAAGAATTTTACCAAGACAGAAGGAAAACAACTTTCGTCTGCAACACCCTTGGTAGCCACGGTGCAGTACAGCAGTTTATCCGCTAGGGGCAGGACAAGCAAAACAGAAACTCGGGGTCAGTAGGGATAGGGCTAAAAGGATAGGACATGCGAAACCAGTCTTCTTTATCTATGCCCCTGGTCTGGCCTAGATAATAATTTATTTAGTCGATTCATGTTTTCTATTACATGGCAACGCAGTATTTCTATCCTTTCTATTGTTAAGTCCCCTACTTCTTCGCTTATTTACCATTTCAATTTTTCTTGTTTTAATATTTTTGGGTCGGAAATACCTAAATTTATCCTGTTGCGTTGTACCTTTTTTCCTTACCAAATCAAAAAGGGATATTGCTGTTCAATACTGTATGGATATTATCTGTTTTGCTATGAAGGTAAATTCATAACTTACATTAATATTATATTTCTTTTTCTCTTTTCATCTTGCAGTTCAAATTCAAATCTTTGATGAATCTCCCTTTTCACAACTACTTCATGATAAAAGTTACATTTATTCTAGTTAATAGATATTTTTTCTGCTTTGTTCAGGAATTTGTACATGGTAAGTTACCAAGAATCATCTAGATATTTCAACAAGTATTTTGAATAGACATTGATCACCGAGATTCCAAACTCCAGGTAAAATATATCTTAAAATGTGATGTTAATGCATATGGTTTTACCCTTTTGTTATAATATTAACCATTTTCATACATTTTTGACCACTAATAGAGTAAATAAGTTAAATTTAAGTTGCAAGGATACCAATTGGCTAACTGTTTAATTGCAGTTATCAAGTGTTTAATAAGAAAAGTGTGAACAGCAGAAGAAACTTGGGCCATCATGGCAAAGGTTCATGTTCAGAATGTTGTAGTTCTTGACAACCCCTCCAATTTCTCCAATCCCTTCCAGTTTGAAATCACCTTCGAATGTTTGGAAGATCTTCAGGAAGTACTTGCTATTTATATACATTCGATAAAAATAATAATAAAACTAATAATATTTTTAATTATGAGGATTTGGAGTGGAAAATTATATATGTTGGTTCAGGTATTGTATACACACACAACATATATTTAAAGTTATATCATGCATTGTTTTCTTTTCCAGCTGAAAGTGAAACTTATGACCAAGTTCTTGATACTGTTTATGTTGGTCCTGTGCCTGAAGGAAGACACATGTTTGTATTTCAAGCTGAGCCTCCACAACCCTCTAAAATTCCGGTTGCAGATGCTGTGGGCGTAACAGTTGTCCTGCTTACCTGTTCCTATCGCAGCCAAGAATTTATTCGTGTTGGGTAATAATGTTGCATCAAACCACAATGAACCCTATACTCAATTATACATGGTTTTGTATAGGTATTACGTAAATAATGAATATGGCGATGCTGAACTGAAAGAGAATCCTCCCGCAATTCCGCAGTTTGACAAACTAATGCGAAATATCCTAGCCACCAATCCTCGTGTCACACGATTCAAAGTGGATTGGGACGATACGAATAAGAGCGGCACCTCGAAAGGTGAACAAATTGTGGAAAGTGATGGTCATCAGAAAATGGATGCCTCCATAATGGAATCCATGGACGTGATGTAAAGCTGAAAATGGATCGCCTTGTGAACCTGCCACCTGAACCGCTCAAACCGGAGGAATCCCAGTGCTGCGGCCAAGGATGTCAGTTTTGCGTCTTTGACACTTACAAGCAAGAATTGTTGATTTGGCAAAGAAAGTGTAAGGAACTCGAAACTTGCCAATTGGAGAAAAATACTAAAATGAATCCAGAAACTTATGTAGACTGTGTTATTGAAAGTGTCGAACCAGTGTGCCCTAGTGTTTTTTTGTTCCACTTCAAGCTTCCGGAGAACCACTGTATGGAGTTTAGTGCGAGCCAGCATTTGATAGCCCGCGAAAGTACGAGCAACTCAACCATTTCCAGGCCATACACTCTGATCAGTTCACCCGGACTAGTGAAAAAATTTACTGTCTTGATAAAACTTTATGACAACGGAATGATGTCCAACATTATCAAAAGAAAATGGCTGACAGGAAAGGTAGTTTCTTGGAGCGGACCAATTGGTCAATGTGACTGTAAGCCAAATAGTTATCGTAACGTACTGATGATTGCGGCTGGAACCGGAATTACCCCACTGTACCAAATAACAAAGCTGATTATTGATAACCCGGATGACGAAACGCGCGTTTTTCTTCTTTATGGTTGCAGAACGTACTCAGAAATAATTTTCCAACGTGAATTTCATCAACTGCAAGATTATTGGAATTTCAAGGCCTGTTATTTCCTCAGTGATGATGAGAATCAAGATGCTGAAACCCTTAAAAGACATAACGAAGAAATTATTTATCACACGTTAGACGAGGAAACCTTGAAGGAGATGAGTGTTATCAAGCAAAGTGACAGTTTCTGTGTGGATCTAAAGCATTTGAGAAAAAAATAATCGAGTATTTGACTAAAATTGGTATTGAGAAAAGTTCCATAATCACTTTTTAGTGAATACAATTCTTGCTGAATTTTGTATTGCTTCAATTGAAAAGAGCCGGAGGCCAATCTAGTTCAACAGCGTCAACATCTAATGCAACAATATCCACAGGTCGACCTAATAGTATACATAAGTTGGGCACTGTCCGATTGAAGTCGCCATGAACGAATTCTTTTATGTAAGTTCCAGCCTGTGTTTTGAGACGCATGATGAAATGCCCTGGATAGTCGTCGAGTAAAGTAGCATTTATCTGATGGACAGTTCGTGGTCTCACAGCCAGAGGTCTCCTGTTAGATTAAATGATATTTATTATTACAATGGTTATTGAATAGATGATTCAATACCTATGTAACACACGCAGGGGAGTTTTCTGCATCAAAACAAGTTCAGTAGTGCCATTGATACGATCTAAATCTTCGGCTGTTAGTGTCGAGCCATCAAGCGTTACACATAAAGCTCGATAGATTTTTGTTTTTTCTTCTTCACCCTCTTTTAGTACAGATAATTGTTCTTTTGTGACTAATTGCAGGTCGCGAATTTGTATGGCATCGGTACTTTTATTGATAATAATCTGCACTTGGGTAATCTCATCTTGTGTGAAGAGAGTTCTATGTGGGTCCAGAAGCTCTATGGCAAATGGTCTACCAAGCCCAAGAGTTCTTACATCCACATCCTCGCGCCCAGATGATGAAAATTTGACACCTAGAACATTCAATTAGAGTTGTAACTTTGCAATGTAAACATGTAAGTAGGTCTAAATTAAAAGTATTTCAACATACTTTCAGTTTTAAAAAATGGCTCAAGGTGTTTGCAGATCAATTCCTGGATGGAGGTGTCCATGTGTTTTTCACCTTCAATAAGCCAAGGTGTTTGGCAGAGTTTTCTGGAGAATTTTTGATACCGACCTAATCATGCAAATAGCACAGTAAAATAGTTTACATTATAACTTCACAGACATACTTAAATGCAAGACAAATTTAAACAAAAAAATTACCAGCAATGTGAATGGAAGTGTGTGAGCATTGTACCACACCATAGTGGGTGCCAACATTTGGTACTTTAAATGTGTAGTGTTTCTTAAAATTTAAAGAGCTTATTCCTGACAACACAGAATGAGCAGCATTTCTTGTGAAAATGCCTTCTCGATAGACTCTAGTCTGCTTGTATCTATGTTTGAATTTTTCAGGGCACATGTCTACTCTGTAATAAAAACATTTAATTATACATAAAAATATAAAATTAGATAATTATAAAGCATTACAAGGCACCACATTCAGATATTTCATCTTGGTAAAGTACATTGACTTGGATTTGGAATGATGAGCTGCTGTATTCCAATTTTTTCTTTAGTTTAAGTTCCAATGCCTCGGAGAACACAAACTTCCATACATCTTTGAGAGATGTGACATGATCAATTTTAAAGTTAGTTGAAAGTAGTTCTGGAAACTTCTCAGTTACCAGAAACCACACAGCTTGTTCCCTGAGCATAATAGCCACTGGCAATGAAACCATACATGAAAATGTAGGGGAATCATAATCAGATTCAATAACACGTTGGGAAATCTGTGAATGGAAAAAAATCAAAGCCAAAGATTAACACAAATACACAGATGTAGGACAAGTTATACACACCTCATCAGTAATACATTCTTTAATGAACTGATCCTGTACCAACCCCAAGCAAATAACGCATGGACTAGTTTTCTGTACTTTTTCTTCAGGTTCCTGTTTCAAATCCTTCACATGGTCAGGGTTGTCCAATTAAAAAACAACATAACTCAATTTGATCAGTTTAAACAGATATAATTACAAGGTTTTTCTGTTGATAGGCCTCTGGTTTCCTTTCTCTCGTAAATCGGATAGCACACCTCCAACATGATCCCAATTCCTGAATATATTCTGTAATTTTCAAATTCAATTTTTCACTATGAATTTCAATAGCGGGTGCCATTTTGTATTGAAATTAAAGCTGAGTTGTCAAACAGCATAATATTAAATATAATGGTACTGTACTGTGGACGAAGCATGGTGTATTTAGGGCTGTGGCCCGGGCCATGAAAGCCCGGGCCAAAGTTCGGGCTAAAGGGAAAAAAAACCCAACCCGACTCAACCCATCGAGGCATTTTTTTAACGGGGCGGGTGATGGGTCGAACCGCCGGGTCCGCGGGCCAACCCGAGATGTGGCGCCATCTATTGGTCAAATAAAGAATCTCACAGCTAGAAAGTGCCAGAAAGATCTGGAGGGATAGGATAGCTTAAATCCATGCATTGCAGAGTTGCAGATGCAGACATTCGAAGTTCAGTCATCACGTTTTAAGTAGACGCTGACACGCGCTAGAGCTTCAAAAGGCAGAACACATGAAGTGGTGAAGGCAGTATGTCTAAACGTAAATCTACTTCTTATAATGGCGAGCAGTTATCGCGTAAACCTCAAATTTTGTCTAAATCGAGCAATTCTGCTGGGAAAAAGAGAAGTTTACCAATTAACATTAGCATTGAAAGTGATGAGAATGAGATGGATGATGCAGATGCACTTCCTGCAACAAGCACAGAAATAACCAATCAGTCAAGTTGAGCTCCATCGAAAGGTATCAATTATTCTATCTTTTAATTTGCTGTTTAATGGCTAGAGATCTCCTCAGCATTCCAGCGACAAGCGCAGCTAGCGAGAGGGCCTTTACTGTTGGCAAGGATATTTTTGGCATTTCGAGAATGAGCTTGAAGCCTGAGACCGTTGAAGCCCTAATCTGTCTACGTTCATGGTACAAAGCAGGATTAGTTAGTGGGGGATGGGGGTAAAAGAAGTCTACGATTTCTTGGAAGAAAACTTTGATACCTTACTTTTCAACTTTTGGAAAACGAAGAAGAAGAAGATTTTTAAAAACAATTGTTTGTATTTGTTCGATAACTACAGTTAATTCGGATTTTTACTTCCAACACTTACTTCCAAGTTTCTTTTCGTTTTATTGATGTATGATTACATCAATTCTCATGTATTAATTTTTTTTTTGTTCATTTAAAACAGAATAAAAATTCAATTTTTATACGTTAGGAAATTTTGCCATTTATTGATAAACAGACTGAAAAGATGATGAAAAAGTATGATTGACCCGTTAAAAACCCGGGCCGTGACCCATCCTGTTAATATTTTTTGACCCATGGGTTGGCCCGGGCCGAACCCATTTACTCTGTTGGCCCAACCCGCTCCAACCCGTGTTTGAAGAAAAACCCATCTAGGCAACCCATTAAAAAAAAACCCGCCCAATAAGCTCCGGGCCACAGTCCTAGGTGTATTAGTATGGTGGGGGAACTTTTGTTGGAATCGGCTATCTCGAATGAAGCCAGTTTCCGGACAAGAGGCGGAGCTTAGTGAATTCTCAACAGCCAATTGCAGGGCTGGTCACGTATTGTTGGTGCCCTCTATGAACCCAAATACTAATCTTTTGTAAAATAATTCGTCTGTAAAATAGTATATATATTTAACATTTTCGAGTGCAGACATATTCCGGTTGTCGCAATGGTTAAAGATACGAGCTACGACTCCTGGGTAGACAGTATCGAGTCCCATTTACTAAATTTCTTTTTTTTTCATATTTATTGTCTATTAATTTTGAAATAATTTAAGCTGGAAAAATAATACTTAATTACTGTTATTGACTAATTTTTTACGATTTTATAGCTTTATAAGTACATAAGCAAAGTGCAATCGGACTTAGAAAATTTTCAAACCGTTTATAGCTCATAGTTCACCCAATTGTCCACCAGGCAGCGCTGATCATACGTGACCACTGGCTTCAGCCGAGATAGCCGATTCCAACAAAAGTTCCCCCACCATACTAATACACCATGGATGGGGTAAGCGAGGCGAGACCGGCGGCCAGGCAGCCATCTGCCAGCCGGAAGAGAAATATTTCGATCCTATTTTGATCTTTTTTCTTTAAATCAAAAATGAAACGCTACTGCGTATCGGCCATCGAGATTTTATTAATTGATCTAAAATATTGAACCGTTTGGATTTTTAAAAAATTTTGGGGGTTTTCAGTGCACCAATGTGGGTTGGTGTGGAGACGTGGAACTGTGAATGGTTGCCCTTTCTCACAAAAATTACAAATATTGGAATTAATCGAATTTCGCCTACGGAGTACGAAACTAATTTATTATAAATACCTTTAAGTTAAAATGTAAAATTAATAGTTGAAAAGGAATGTTAGGTTTAGATAAAAACCCCCCATCAAAACTAAAATAGTTAAGTATGAGGTTCCACACTTAAATTTTACATTGTAAGTATCACCTGCACTCTCCGTATTTTAACTAGATGTGATGAAAACAAAAGGTTCCGGCAAAGAAATAATCAACGAATTATTTACTGTTGAGATCTATTAATAGCTATTTAAAATTAGCATATTCGCCGATGAGTTATCGATAAGATGATCTGAGGGCATTTATTTCTATCTACAAAACCCTGATCGGCAAATGTCAAAATGTGCCTTCAGCTCCAGGTTTTAAAATGAAACGCACGCCAACGTTACGCGCCGCCATTCGTTTACATTTACATGAGTCATCCACATATTAATCAACCCTTTTTTATTTCGCGCAAAACTTTTGTTTTTTACTCAAAGTCAAATTGACTTTGTTCTTCCTCCGCACCAAGCCATACTTGAGTTACATCTATTTCCTTACAGTTTGTAAATTGTAACTTTGTTTATTTTAATAGACTATAAATAACCAAATTGTAAGACTTATAGATTTCCATCCGCTATAGCCCATAAGGAATCGTGCAGGACACGGACCAGAGTCCGTGTTAAGTGGGTGAAGGCCTTGATAAATTTTTTTTTACAAGAAAACTGTTTGTCCACCAGATGCATTGATATTTTGCAGTACCGTTTGGGATAGGAAAAAATAATATTATTGCTATTAGTTAAAAAATTTATAAAACTGTTTTTTCGTTAAAACAATGTGTGTGTTAATAATGAATCCAAAACATTTAAATTACATTCTATTTTTGCACAAGTAAAACAGTTTATTTGTCGGGAAGGTACATTTAAAGATTTAATTTCCCGTAGGGATTCTAGTCACAGTCGAAGGAGGCTCAGTTTCGACACGCCACCGCTACGATACAAATCGCTATTCAAACGTACGAAAAAAGGTTGTATTCTTCAACACGAAACGTACGGAAATGTTACGCAAAATGCCTTCACTTTTTATAGACATAGATTGCTCGCAGAAATCTCTTTCATATAGATGTAATTTCCAGGGGTATCTGTGTTTTTACACAGCGTTTTCCCTGTAAAATCGCAGTCGCCAAAAACGCGCCACTAGCTTTCGATGGCCACCGCTATTCCCGCCAAAGACGCACTAATCTTTATTTTATGCCGCTAGATGCGCCACATTGAGGCTCATTTTCCCGGCTTGAAGCGCGTCAACCCAAGAAGCTAGTTTCCAGGCCTACTAGAAGTGAGTTCGGTAGTAGTTTTAAGTTTAACGACTGTCCGGCGGCCTTATACATACATGTAGATCCAAAAAAGCGTCCGGTTTGTTTGTTTACGTTTGAACATGGTTTGAATGTTATTAAACTTAAACTTAAAATAAAAAATAACAATAAAATAAAATAAAACAATTAAAATAATAAAATAACAACAACATATCTTCTAAAGCAAAGTAAGTTTTCCTATGTGTTTAGACAAACAAATTGGTTATTTACACATTTTTTGGTATGCCTCAAGTCCATATGGATATGTAGAATTTCAATTTTTGAGTGTGATCTACAACAATTGACAAACATTTCTTACTGAAAATATTTCTTTTTCCTTTTTAGATGCCTGGAGAAGTTCAAATGGAAGACGAAGCTGAGACTTTCACATTCCAGGCCAAGATTGCTCAGCTTATGAGCTTGATTATCAACACCTTCTATAGTCGATCTCCAACTCCTCAAATGCCCTAGACAAGATCCGTTATGAATCCCTGACTGACCCAAGCAAGTTGGACAGAGGTAAGGATCTTAAAATCAAGATTGTCCTCAACAAGAATGCTGACTCACTCTCGACATCAACGCATGATGTCCACAAGAGTAGCCCAGTGCCCCAGTCCAACAAAAACAGTTACAATTTAGTGTCAGAGACACTCATGTTCATCGACTGCATTTGCGGATCGACGACGGGCGAACTGGGTCTGCTCGGCCTCTACATTAATGAGCACAACGTCACCCTCATCAACCAAACCCTGGAAACATTGACGGAATAGTGCCAAGGACCTTGTCACGAAAACCAAAACTGCATCGCCACTCACGAGTCGAATGGACTGGACATCATCAAGGCTCTTCTTCTTACCGACATCAATCCATTAGGTAACAATTTCCTTTCATTCCATTTGATTCTAATAATTATTGTATCAATTATTTAGGGCAGCGGAGAATGGATCTTGTTTTAGAGTTGAAAAACAACGCCTCCAAGTTGTTGCTGGCCGTCATGGAGAGTCGTGGCGAAAGCGAGAACGCGGAAAGGATCCTGTACAACATGAATCCTCGCCAATTGGTGGACGTTGCCTGCAAAGCCTATCACCAAAAGTTGGTCGGTGGAGAAGAGGCGGCCAGTCCCAAAGAAGTCGGCCAGAACATTTACATTTTGTGCCACCAATTGGCGCAGCACAACAAAGAATTGGCCGCCCTGATGAAACCGCCGCCAGTGGACGGAGTTAGCGGTGATGCGGCCCTGCAGTGCTACGCCGATCACACGGCGCAAATCGAAATTGTCCGTCACGACCGGACGATGGAGCAGATTGTCTTCCCCATTCCGGAAATGTGCGAGTATTTGACCAACGACACGAAAGTGCGCGTCTTCCACACGGCGGAGCGCGACGACCAGGGATCGAAAGTGGCCGCCTTCTTCAAAGGAGTCGACGACATGTTTGACGAGATGAAATGGCAGAAGAAATTGCGCGGACAGCCGTTCCTCTTTTGGGTCAGCTCGCACATGTCCATCTGGAGTCAAATCCTCTTCAATTTGGCCGTCATTATCAACTTGATTGTCGCCTTCTTTTACCCGTTTGACACTGACGGACCGGCTCCTGATCCTGGCACTCACCTCTCAGGTCTGCCCAACTTGGAATAGTAACTCCCATTTCCATCTTTTCAACGATCTTTTCCATTTATTAATTCAGGTCTCATCTGGGCCGTCATGCTCCTATCCGCCGCTGTGGCCATCACGTTACCCAAACCGTCGGGTATCAGGACTCTCGTCATGACAGTCATCCTCCGGCTTATTTGCTCAGCCGGCCCTCAACCCACACTGATGCTCCTTGGCACCGCCGCGGTAGTGTTGAAGGGCGTCCATCTGCTGAGCATCATGGGCAACGCCGGGACATTCCAGCGGAGCGTCAGACAAATCTGCACGGACACGGAGATTGTCTACCACGTCGTTTACCTCATCTTTTGCTTCCTCGGACTCAGCACCCATCCGTTCTTCTTCTCCGTCCTTTTGTTTGACGTCGTCTACCGCAACACAAACTCAGTTTCTCTCAATTGTTCTTATTTCAGCGTTTTTGTGAACTGGAATGAGAGTATTCATATGATAAAACTAGTCTTATTGTCTTAAAATCATGGCTTTACTACCCTCATTCTTGGCATTGTAAAACTACGTGTTACGAGTTGGAATTTAATACAACCAATCGCGGTTTGCTATATAAAAACCTTTGTTCGATTTCTCTCCATACCCCTGCTTGTGACAGCTATCCAACGACACCGAGTTTCGAATAGAAAAGCGGTACATAGAGCTTAACATTTCGGTCATGAGAAATGATTTTAGAAAAATGATGACGAATGGAATTGGTTATCCGTGGAGGATAATTCTCTGAGTAGATCCGCGGAGTTGGTTGCATAAATTTACTTAGAATGCTTCGTAAGAAATTCACTAGGCTACTCAACTAAGTTGATCCATAAATCACTCTTCGCTAATCTATAAGTGAGTTGAAGAAAATTCTGCCCTCTCTTCATTAGAAAACAAAATTTGTTGCCTAGATAGTCCGGCTTTAAAGTTGCATTCAATGTCTTCAATTCCAACATGATAGGGATCCAAATGATACAAGTTGTGAAAATGGTCAAAAGGTAACCGAAAAAAAAAATAGTTAGGCGTGCTCCTGGATTACAGTTACACCCCAAAATGATGTTTATAATAAGCGCCGAGCAATCACCCTACATTGCGCGAAAAAATACTTAACCTATATATAACCTTTCTCCGAACCCCCAAAAATTTATTATGCACACTCCCTCATTTAAGTTAAACCCCAAAAGTCCCGGAGGGAAACTGGCGACGCTAGGCGCGAGGCACAATAGTGATTCTTATCTACAACTACAAATACAAAGTTCATTGTTATCTTTTTAAAATTATCTACTTTGCCTCATCGATTGCACTATGATTGCATAGGTGTCACTACTTATTCTGTTGCCATCATGGTTGCCATGGCACTAACAACAGCAGACAATTATTAGCCTGCAAACACGATCGACGATTCGTAAATTTTTTCTTAAATTTTACAAGCAGCTTTACGATGGTGAGTAGAAAAAGGACATATTCCAATGTTTCACAAGACGAAGATCACTTTTATGTGATTAATGAAAGACCAGTCGACGATATTTCACTTGATTTTTTTTACAAACCACACACAATTACTTTGTTGACAACTATTTCATCGTTGCTTTTATACTCGGCCTTCACTAGGTAATACTTAAATCAGTCAATGTTTTACAATTTAATTTATTTAAAAAACGTTTTCTTAGAAATGACGACGATTTCCGAGAAAATATCTGGGCTGGAGTAAGGTGTGTAATATTCATTTTTCTGGTTATATCTGTCCTTGCCTTCCCAAATGGACCCTTTACACGGCCTCATCCTGCTGTTTGGAGGATGGTTTTTGGTCTTTCAGTTTTGTACCTAATTGCTCTTCAGGTAAGTGTTCTCATCACTAAAAAATTTATTTGAAAATTTCGAACATGACATTTAATTTCTTTACAGTTTTTCCTCTTCCAAAATTATCAAACTGTACGAAGCATTTTGGTGTGGACAGATCCTTCTCTTGAAAATTTCCACATCGATATGGACAAAGTAAAAAAAAAAAATCTGAATTGTCACATTTCATCAAAATGTTTACTGATGTTTTTCATTTTGTTTAAGGAATATGGAGTCAATTGTTCAGACATTAGTTTAGAAAGGGTTTGGTCACATATGGATGTATTTGCTGCTTCTCATTTTTTTGGTTGGATAATGAAAGCCCTGTTGGTTCGCCATTACGGAATTTTGTGGACGATCAGCGTGATGTGGGAGATTACCGAGGTATATAATGAAACAAAATCTCAATTTATCTTATTCCGTATTCTTATGCTCGATTCATCGCTATTTGTTTTCAGATTGCTTTTGCTCATCTTCTTCCCAATTTTGTAGAATGCTGGTAAGTTTAACAGTACTTTTATTAGTGTGTTTTTCGCCTTTAGTAATACTTATTCATTTTCAAGGTGGGATGCGATTATTCTTGATATTCTATTATGCAATGGTCTCGGAATTTGGGTGGGCATGAAATTGTGTCATTACCTTGAAATGCGCGAATATAAATGGGAATCCATCAAAGATATTCCAACCACATCGGATAAGATCAAACGAGCTGTATTGCAGTTCACCCCAGAGTCGTGGACAAACGTTCGATGGCTCGATCCTTACTCATCCTACATGCGCTTCCTCGCCGTTTGCCAGTTAGTGTTCTTTTGGCAAATCACGGAGTTGAACACGTTCTTCCTCAAACACATTTTTGAACTTCCGCCGAGTCATATGCTCAATCTATGGCGACTCGTTGTTATTGGCCTGATTGTCGCTCCTTCAGTCAGGTAAACATTTATTCTATCCAATTATTAAATTGCTCTAACATTTTTCGTATTTTATCAGACAATACTATACTTATGTGACGGACGCTCGCTGTACTCGTGTTGGCACTCAGTGCTGGGTTTTCGGTGCCATTTTGTTTACTGAATTAATCATTTGCATCAAATTCGGCAAAGAGATTTTTGAACATACTCAGATATTGACTATCGCTCTCTGGCTGGGTATCCAGTCTATCTTGTCTATGATCTGCCTCTATGGTTGCGTATTGTATCACCGGCAAGAAGTGAAAAAGGTTTCAAATCTTATTTTAAAATCAAGTTTAAATTGGCAATTTCATCAATATTCTTTCTTAGACTAAGGGACACGTGGCGTCTAACTCCAAACGTAGATCCCTCACAATCAGCAATGGTGCATCTAAGAAAGGAGTTGCAACTAGTCCACAGCATTGTCCAACAGCAGTCAAAAGTAAAGCGAAAACCGCAAAAATTGCTTAGAAGCCGTTGGAGACCAAATTCCCACACTCAACGACGTGAATCTCGATCTCTCTACGAGAGTTTTAGATAGATCAGTCGATTAGTCCATCAATATTTGTAGATAAATAAGCACGTGTGTCTCGATTTTCTTGAGAAAGTGCGTAATTGTGCTTTTTTTCTTTATCAATCTCATTCAAGTTAACGCCAATTTCCCGCTAGTCCTTGTTCTTATAACTAAGCTCAAGTATATAAATCAAATTGACTCGCTCGTCCTGTTTGCTTTACCAATTATAACGGGACTAACTCAATTCAATATGCATTGAAAATAAAGCTCTGTTCGTAGAAATTCGCACTTTAGCGTTGTCATCTAATTACTTTTTTTTTTCAGGACAACGTTCTGACGGAACAAATAAAATCAAATAAAAAATATTCACCGCCTGTAATCTTTTTTAAACATTTTTAAAAGGAGGGAAGGGGGGTTGGATACGGATAAGCTTACGGCTCCGTCGAGAATTTCAACCGCAAACACGAAATCGCACACACTCAGTGAAACTAAACGCCGCAACGAAAAGCTGTAATTGTTTTGTTTTTTTGCGGAAATCTGCCTTAGGAGGTTAAAATATAATCAATTCAATAACCTTGAGTAGAATTTTGTGCCAAGTCGATTTGCGCGAATCCCAATCTTGTAGATTTTTTTGTTTACGATAAATAGTTAAAATAAAACTTACCAGCTTGCTTAGCCAAAAAATCTATTTTTTACATCAGTTTTCTCGATGTGTAGGTCCTTTTACTCACTGAAAAACCGGGAACTGGAGTAGTATCTTTCTCAGTATCCGACGTGAACAAAGGCACGAAAACAGAAAGTTTTGGTACCACACATTCAGTAGAGCTACGTATATACGTGCTATGTGTGTCAATAATCCACCATGCAGAAAACGTTAGTTCTGTTGGAAAGTCACACTTGTTTTCCTTTTCTCACTTTGACTTATTTCGGGGGCTTGAATGCACTAATATGGTTCATCGTTAGAAAAGGTAATATAGGCAATATCACATGAATTTATAAAATTGCTAATAAGAGGTCGCATTTGCAACAAAATTGGTAGGTTAAAATTGGCATTGAATATATAAAATTGTTGATTCAGAAATAATTTGTTTTTCTAAATACTTTCTCTAGCTCAACAATGTGTGTATTAGTGTATATGTCGCAATAAACTTGAACGCTGGATAAAGTAAAGTCAATTTCCACCTCCTATTCAATGAATTGATTTTCCATCTTTTTATTCTGTTACATCCGCTCGTGGTGGGTGTTAGTGCAGCATTATTATGATAGTTAAGGATCAAACTACAGCGGAAACAGCGGAAATAGATTTTTTTTTTTTACTTTCACTTTCTTTTCTTCGACCAACAAACAATGAATCAGCATTATTTTGATGTCTTTAAAATTGATTGTATTAACATTAAAGAGCAATGAACAAAAGGATCATCCAGCTCAGGTAGTCTACGTGGGAAAATAAGGGGGTGTGCTGAGTTAAAAAACAAAAAAATACCAGGACACGACCAAAACAAAACAAAAAAACAAAAAACTTGAATACCGTTACTTTTGAAAAGTTCAATGTCCTACCCGGAAGACATTGAACTTTGAGATCATCCCCAGGATCTTTTAGTTCAAATATAGTAGGCTATATTGCTCAATTCCGCACCTCAACAACCTGGTGTACACAGAGTCCGTTCAGCGAAACTCTCTTTTCTTTTCTTCATCTGAAATTTCGTTATTCCAACCGAATCGGTTGGCATTAAATAATTTTCAAGGCTGAGCCCCGTCTAGAGGCGAAAGGGAAAGTCCTGCCATGTCCCGATCGCACCCAATCAAAGGTGTGCCGACCCTTTTTTTTTTCTTTGTCTGTTCTCTTTATGAAGCTGAATGGAGTATTCTCCTTAGCTCACTTACCGCTTTCATTATTTTCATTTTATATAACGTCTGAGAACCGAAAGAGCTTCTGCAAGGTAGTGAGAGCTAGCTGCCCAGCACCACCCATACTGCGATGATAACAAGCTCGCTGAAAACATTGAGAAAATTCAAATTGCGTTTTGGGGTTTTCTTCATTGGGCAGCCGTGCGTCTTTATTGGAACCGTTCCCTGCTGGTCTTATTTACCCAGAACTAGATTTGTTTTTCTCCCCGTTTTTCTCCTTATTTCGAAAATAAGAGATTTTGAAGGGAAAGTTAGAACTTTATCGAAATGGGACCGACAAGGTTTTCTACTGGAAGAGAACACCGAACTGTAACAAAACGAAACGAACAAAGTGTATAAATGAGGCTCGGCAAGACTGTGGGCTCCGTGAAACAATAACTACATATGCATGTGAATGATTACCAAAAGACCAGCAAGTATATCAGCTGATTGATCCGTCACTTTCTCTCGAGGCAATATCCTGCTGTTTTTACCGATTCTCGGTCAACACCTATACACACACCGACTATTGTTCGTGTGTCGCTATATCCGACGTGAAAGAGAGGGGTGTGGTGCTATAGCAGAGACTCAAATGCGCACATAGCTGCCGCCCTAGACTCTTATATTGCCATACACCTAACGGGAATAGTCACGTGACTTTCATTGTTTTGTCTTTTCCCTCATCGCCAAACACACACACACACACACATACACACAATCACCAGAGCAGCTCAAAGCACGCCCTCCGGGAGAGAAACAAGGGAGTACCTGAGCTCCAGTCTGGAGTGTTCAGTCGATCGGCTGGTCTAGTACCGTCACCACCACCGTTTTCAATAGTTTGCACACGGCAAATTCTCGATATACAACAGCTCCGAGGAAATTATTCTCTCTTTGAATCAGAATGACCATGAAATGGTTATTGGCGTGTGCGCTTTTATTGACGGTCGGTGCGGGCGCGGTTGACGGTCGCCAGCGATCGCTGATCAAAACTTGTCCAGAAGGTTACGAGTTGGTGGAAAATCCTGTATCAGGTAAAGCCGAATGCGCTTGCCTTCCGTATCATCTGTACTGGCCCATGGATGGGATCTGCTACCGTGAAATGACGCAAGGCCCTTGCAAACCCGGGCACAAGCTGATTTGGAATTCCCAACTCGAGACATCCGAGTGCCAGTGCCCACCGTTCTGGACCCGACTTACGTCTGATGGCGAGTGCTACGAGGAGTACACACAAGGTAAGACTTTCTAATTCAGAAAATTTGCTAAATCATGCTCTGCTATACACATCTCGCAATGTAAGATTAAGTTTAACAATTGCGAATTTCTAATATAAGCTCTTCGTCGTGGTGTATTATACCTACGCAGCGAAAAATAAATTGTGGAGGTTTAATCGGT
This sequence comes from Daphnia pulex, assembly GCF_021134715.1. NCBI lineage: Eukaryota > Metazoa > Arthropoda > Branchiopoda > Diplostraca > Daphniidae > Daphnia > Daphnia pulex. The sequence goes on along the minus strand of NC_060026.1, from coordinate 8,500,249 downwards.
TTAATCATCCGATTAATTAAACATTTAATTACAACATTTGTACACAGCCGTACTCTATTTTTAAATTTATATGAGAGTTGGTTGGGTGGTTCCGTCTGGCAGAAATGACCCTAACAATAGTCTTACGTCATTAGACCGTGGTGTATAGCAGCTGTAATGACATCATCGTCGTTGAATTTGGTTATGAATGCGGTACTATTTTTTTGCTCGTTTCAAGGTCCTTGCCAAAAAGGTCAACTCTTGATTCAGGAACGTTGCACTTGCAGCCAGAACTTGACCATGCACTACCACCCCGATTCAGGTCAATGTTTTGAACTGTACACCAGAGGGTAATGAACCAGATTTTTTTCACCGGGTCGTCGTCATACAAATGATTGGGCTAGTTTAGTAGCCAATAATATACAAAACGTTTCCCATTCAGGCCATGTTCGTCTGGAAAAGTGCTCCATTTTAACTACAGCACATTGCGCCCGGAATGCGTTTGCCAAGAAGGACACGTCGAATGGGACGACGGCAACTGTTACCAAGTTAATACGCAGCGCGTAGGGCCATGCAACGCGACTCAATGTCCTCAGGTAACCTATATTTTTTTTCGCACAGCTTTCATAGTTACGGAAAAATTAAATTGATTCACAAGATTTTGTGACCTCAATCTAATAACGCAAGTGTCCGGGGATTTGTATATAGGAAACGCCAATTTCTTGTTTCGTGAGCGATGCTGACGGTACGACTGTCAGCTCAGCCAGATGTGCTTGTTTGCCGGCATCCTCCCTGATGGACAACGGTCGCTGCTACGCCGCCTATAACCAAGGTTAGATGTCGATTCGTGTCAAACTAATAAAATAGAGGCAACAATTTTATTCGTAATGTCACAATTCTTTAGGACCCTGTGAATACGGTCACTGGTTCGTCTACGATCGCACCCAACAGCCAGCCCAATGTCTACCTAAAAAGGTCATAAACTGGTCCTTTCAGCCAGGAATTCTATTTTTTAAGTACAGGGTCATCGATTACAGCGCGGTGATTCCAAACGACCTAAATCCGTCGACATTGGTGGTGCTGGTCAATCAAATAATCTTTTGACATTCTTTCGTCTCGAATTTTTCCAACGTCACGTTTTCGAATGTTTTTTCGAGTAAATCTGTTTTCATATCGATAGAACCGTAACATACATTAATTGATTAATCACAGAACTGTCAGCGATTCGACAACTGGTACTCCTGGCTGCAGGACGGCAATTGCTACAAACAGTGGAGACAAGGTGCTTTAATTCAACTCACTTTTTCTATTCATTCAAAACAATTTTTCACTCAGGACCGTGCCAATTTGGCGAGCTTTTCTATCTCGATCCAGAGACGGGCAGAACGTCTTGCCAATGTAAGAGTTCCTGGTTGGCGCATTTATTTGAAGGGAAATGTTATGAACATCACTCGGTTGGTCCATGTCCAGCTGGGCAATATTTCAATTTCGACCCCGTCACCAAAAAGACCGGATGCACCTGCTTCACCGCTTTTGCGCCTGATGTAGAAAAAGGAATTTGCGTCGAAAAGCTGACTCAAGATAAATGTCCGCTCGGTCAATTAATTACGGCCGACGCCGTCACTGGCCAATCCAAGTGCGACTGTCAGGCAGACACGATGAAACAAAATTACTGGCCGGCCGATGGAAAGTGTTACCAGCATTTGACTCAAGGTTGAAATTCACTTTTTAAAAAATGTTAATCCACAAAATTTTGATCATTCAAGAGATGTTTCGAAATATTTTTCAGGGCCTTGTCTAAAATCGATGCTCTTCCGTTTGGACGATCAAACCTCTCTCCCGGCTTGTTTGCCGCCCATCGTCAGCAGTAGCGGCCTCCGCAAAAAAAGGAGCGCGCCATTCAAGAAGCTGTCGGCAACGCATTAAATTATATATTTTTTTTTAGCTTGTTATTATTATACATCGTAACTCGTCGCTATAGCCTCAATAAAGGGAAGACATGCAAGAAGAGAGAGTACAGAAAAGCTGGAGCAAACATATGGAGGATCGCTATCAAAATGTGCGGTACGGTGGCAGCAAAAACGTTTGGAGGTTATGTACACATCATCCACTGGTCACTTACATGAATTAAAAATACCATCTCCAATTAAATAACACCTTGAACTGAGCAGTGAAGTAAAATACACGTATAATTTCTTTTACGATACTTAACTGTGTACCTGTTCTCTAGAAGGACCTTGGTTTTTTCCCACATACAAACTAATTAGTAATTATGGAATTTTTTATATAACCTCGAATTCGCTTTAAGCCGTCGCGCCTTTCATCAGCTACTTTCATGACAATATTGCCAATATTTACAAAATGTTTGACGACGTACATGACTTATTTTGTTATTCATGCAAAATCTTTCAAGCTAGACCACCGGAAGACATCGTTAAGTTCTCCTTGTTGACTGTATCGTCGAGGTACCTACAAACCATAAACTATAATGCATGAATAGGTTTGACTACTATACCTTTGTGGTAGTGGGGTCTCTGACTCTCCGTGAGCTGTCGTCTCCTTCATTTTTAATCATTTGCAACAACACATTTTCTTTTATGGGCTGTACAAGTGTAGCAGCCCGTTAAAAGTCATCTAAAGGAGACGAGGATTTTCACACTTGCCTGTAGACATGTGGTTGGTGGAATTCAGTCTCTCCTATCCCCCAAACAAAAAACAAAAAAATGCGAGAAAAAACGCTTGTGGTAAAAAATGTCTTTCAAGGGCACCAAGGCAATCAACATAATTTGCTGGAATTGTAATAACTTGAGGACCAACATGGGGAAAAACTGCACGAATGTCGGTTACTCATTTCTTTGTTTTCATATGATTAATTTCAAGCGGGGAAGTGTAAGTGTAACACACAAGATTTAATTTGATAGTGAATGAAACAGAAAATCACATTGAAAATTACTAGCATTTTATATTTCCAGTTAACTTCTGTTAATAATTGAATTTAGATGTTGAAGCTCCCTCATAAGTCTCAATATAAATTTACCTTGAACATGACATTTTAAGGTCCTGGAGGATTGCACGAGATGGGCTACAAGGCAATTGGATTAAAATGAACTAGTGTTAGATACGAACATGAATAATCAAAATTAGAACGGTCTTACTTGGTCACAATATGGACACGCTCCAAATACTTTATTCCCCTGCTTTCTTATCGTCTCTCTTAAACTTCGAAGCCACTGCGAATGAAAAAATAAAAATAAACAGGAATTTTTAAATAATTGCGCTGAAAGATGCTACAGTATACAAAAAAGAAAATACCACAATACATGGCTAGCTGCTATAAATTAAACTCAATTAAGTAAAGCACTCGTATTACCTCGTATAGACAATAGATGTGGAATGATTGTCCGCAGTGAGAATTGTCACAAGTGCGCGATGGAACTTCGCCATTGAGGCGTTCTGAGTAGCAAATACAACAGGTCACCTCATGACTCTCTGCTGTTTGTTCACAAGTTTGTTTCGACGGTAGGGATATCTCGAGAAGTCTTTCGAGATTGGTAGTTATTGGGAAATCGCTGTTCCAAGTCTGAAATTTCCGCCATTATGATTAGACATAAACTTATTTAAGCATTTATAATTAAATAAATAAATAAATAAAAAAAAAATCAAATAATAAAAGAGACGTACCTCAACTCGATCTAAAATTTTCTCTCGGAAAACAAACACAGCCGTTTCAGAACCAAGCCAAGTAATAGAGGGGAAAATGCGAGGGTGATTTGGATCTACTTCTATTTTCAGAGACACGTTTGGAGCTGTTGGAAAAATATAAAATTTTTATTTTTATTCTAATTGTAATGACGTGAACGACATACTGAAAAATCCAGTAACATACCAATAGATATTTTCCTGTATGTATCACGTCTTGAGGGGTTTTCAGGTTCTAGAACCCAACATCTACTGTCCAACTCATCCATTGTTTCCCAGAAATCTTGGTAATGTTCTGTTTCTTCACAAAATATGTTGTACATTTCAATCAGTGTACTAGTGCTCTAAAAAATAAAATTTTTTGAATACTTGAGTTGTAAGTAAAAAAAAAATAACACCAAAAACAAAAAACACATAAACAATAATTAATTACCTCATGCCATTCAAAGTTTATGATTCTGGGAAACTCTGTTGAAAACTCTGGCAAATCATTGTTAAATTTGACATTCAAAATGTGTTCACGATTCAAAGAATCATACATTTTCAGCCTGATCTCAGTGAAATCATGATTAACACTTGAGAGCTTCTCCCAGCCTATTTTATCAATCTCATCCAGAATGTTTGAGTAATCTACCGCTCTTAGTTTATCCTTGTCAATAATACAGGAATCTGTTGTGTGATCTTTCTAAATATACAACAATAAAATTTCATTGTGGCATTAGTTATTTTTGTTATTGAAATTATACACAATAAAGTAACCAACGATTAGGAGGACCAATTTTTCAACAAATTCTGCAACACTGCAACAGTTTTCAAGCAAATGTTGATTGAAACCTTTACTTTTACTCGTCATTATTGATCTTAACTCCCAGCTCACATTAACTGTGCATCCCTTATGTGATGGATAGTTAGGAAGTAATAAGTGTAACACATAGTCTTTTCCCTAGAAAAAAAAAACGAACAGTTTATGTGTACTAAAATCATGACAATTCATACCATTCTTCAAGTCTTACGTTTATTACGAGAAGGCAGTCGAAAATGGTTTGCTGATCGTTTAACGGCAATATTGAATAAGAATATTGAGCATTAGGCGTACTCGTCTCCCGTAATTCCATAACTAATAATTTTTCTTCAAATTCAGCGAGACAATAATATTTACAATGATTGAATTTATAAAGAATGATGGACTAGTCTTTTGACAATATTTGTCAGAAACGGAAACTTCGCAGTTTTGGTTTATTTTTATTTCACACACTACTAAATAAGGGTGTTACAAAAACGCGAAGCGAAACGGCGGAACGCGAAACTCCTAAAACGCGAAACAGTGCTGCGAAACGGTCCCAAAAATTTTCGGGACCGTTTCGCAGTTTAGGCGCAAGAGGGCTTACTAAAATGCGAAACGGTAGACGCGAAACAGTCGACGTCAGTGCATTGTTAAAAGTAGTCGTCAAAGTGTCGAACTAGAAGCTAATAAAAAATTGAAAGTAAGTTATTTTTTGATTTTATTTATTTAACAACTGATGACAGTGGATTTGGAGACGGTCGGTATTTACAGCAAGAAGGTAAAACCTGCCGGCCATATGGCCAGGGTGAGAAAGCGCAAAGCGGCATACAAGCATTCATTGCCTTACTCATTATCAAAATCAATTAACGGCGAATTATCTTGTGTAGAATTGATGCCCAAATAGTTATACCGCCAGTTTAATATCAGAAACTATAACCTATTTATGTCTGAGTCTGTAATTATTGACTTTGTACGAAAATATGTATGAAACCAACATAATTTGTTACCAAACCCATCTTTGTTATTCAATTACTCTTTGAATCTGTTCAAACTACAATAAACGGTGGAATTCAAGATGCTCATATTATTTATTTAAATTAAATAATAGTATAATTTTTAAATTTCAAAAGTAAAATATTTGGGTCCCGGACATTCAGGCCAGTGACATTCAGGCCAGCGACATTCAGGCCAGTGGCCTGAAAGTCCCCGCCACTGGCCTGAATATCCAGATCCTTTCAGGCCAGTGGCGGCAGTAGGTAAATTTTCATTTTCAAAGTCTTGAGTCTCTACATACCGTGTTTTGGCGTTTTATAAATATTTTTAGAAGTTGGGAAGGGGTCAGTTTCGTGTCGTCAGAAGAAGTCAGTTTTAGCATAAATTTAGGGAAGTTTTTCTTTACAAGTCCCAACAAAACAATTTTGAGCAGAAAATACCAAAAACAAAAGAAAATCGTTACAAAAACAAAAAAAAAATAGATACAAAGTAACGTTGGGGTTGTTGATTGGAAGAATAGGTAGTAATCGAGCTCTTCAATAGTTCAATTCACATGAAGCTTTTAAATTTTATCTGAGACGACATCTTATCTCTGAAAGAGTTCCCGAGTTAAAATTTCTCACTGACATGCGAAATTGAACGTAAATTTGATGAGGATAAAAAAATCCGTCAGACAAAGATTTACATTACAGAACCGTCGTGTGTTTGTAAAGTTCAAGTATTTTATAGTAATGGAGGTAATGGTTTAAAAAGTTCATGATACACTTCCTAACTTGCCATTCAACTAAAATTTAAAATTACAGACTATTTCAATAAAATTCGCTGCCTTTTTTCTTTAGTGTAGGAAGGTGATTCATTTAAGGCTAGAGTTATTATTATGGCAAAGGGGTTGGCTATATCTTACTGGCCTGAAAGTCCCCTGGCACTGGCCTGAATGTCGCTGGCCTGAACGTCGCTGGCCTGAACGTCACACATCCAAATATTTCACAAGTAGTTTCGCAATTTAGGATGCCCTTGGGCGTTCAGAAATTTAAAAACAGGAAATTTTTTATATTTCAAAAATCAAAGGTTTCGCAAATGGTTTCGCATTTTAGGATGCCCTTAAGCCATTGAGCCCGCGAAACGGTCCCCAATTTTTGGGACCGTTTCGCACCACTGTTTCGCGTTTTAGGAGTTTCGCGTTCCGCCGTTTCGCTTCGCGTTTTAGTAACACCCGAAAAAAATTACATTTTACCTGAACGCTTGCGTTTCGTTCATGAAGTGGAAAGCAAATTCTAAACGTTAATTTGCTTGCGCAGGCGTTAAAAACAATTTGTGCGCAGCTCGCCGTGGATTACTTTCTTTCCGTTTCAGATTGCGGATGACAGTGTTGGGATTCACATCCACATCAGCAATATCTAGAAAACAATTAATTCGTTTCTATATATTAATGAGATTGCTTAATATTTAAACTTACCCACAATCTCTTGCGCTGTCGTGTTTAGATTGGCAGCCACAGCAAAGGGCTACATTATCTTCTTCTTCTGGGGTAACTTTTCTCAGTCTACCGGAACCAACTTGTCTAATTACGTCAAATATGTCAAGAAACCGTATTTGCCATAAACTCACGGTCCGGACCGCTATCCCAAATCAATCACTTATAAATCTACCAGTATTACTTCTTGTCTGTCTACCACTGCTTACCATGTATCTACCGGTGCTCTAGTCAAGGCCATTTCTTCCTCCTCTTGGTCGAAAAGATGTCTGAAGATAAAATTTATTATTTGGTCGTTCAAAGGGTTCTGTTGTTGAGGCTGAGGTGGATTCAATTTCGATTGTTTCGGTTGCACGTTTATTTTGACGTTGATCGGATCTTGTTGAGGGGGGGGGGGGCACTATCTGATTAGGGGTGGCAAGATTTCCGTCCAACTGGATCTCTGGTTTAATTTTAAAGGGTACAAATTGTGGGGGCTTGGTTTTGGTTGGGTGGTCCTACGTTCTGTTATATTGTGCTTCTTCGACGTTTGGGTTGTTCACTTGTTCTTCCGTTTTGTTGATTGTTTTTCTTCCTAATGGTTACTACAGTTCCTAATGGTGTTACTACACTTTCTACACTGTGCTAAGCTGTTTGGAATCGATTATATGTTATCATTACACTTTGCACACTCTTCAATGTGTTTTTGTGTTTCTGGGAGGGCTGCTGCTCCGTATTCAAATTCCTCAGTTGGTTCGGTAAGAGTGAAATTTGGACCAGCTGCGTGTCTTTTATTTTCTATACCTGTCACGGTTGGGCTTCAAAACCCTGAAATGGTTCAGTTTCTGGTAACTCTTGCGTTGGTACTGCGGGTATATTTTTTATTTCGTTTATGTTAACGATTTTTTTAACTAATTCTGCGTACTTTGCTGTTACATTTTGTACGTAATCTTTTAACGTTTTCATCTCTTTCAGGTCTAAGTTTGGGTCGAGTGACCATTACTGTCATTTTGGACATTTTTGAAATTATTTTAGATTTAAGCTTCTCTAAACTTATGATTCTCCCCTGGTCTTAGGTTGACCAACCCTAAGAACTTTCACTCGTTGACGGAAAAAATCTGGGAGATAAATTCATTACTTACATTTACAGTTCATAGATAGATCGTTCACCAATTGTAAGGCGTTTTTGAGGCTGCGGAAGACTTACTGGATAACACTCAAACTGACTAATGAAGCACTTGGGCCAAACTAAATGTATTTGCGGTATCAGAATAAAAAGTATTACAAGCGTTACAATCTGGAGAGCAGAGGTGACACAGTAGAGAGTTGAGTACGACACTGGTATTTGGGAGTATTTCTGGGGTTTATATATTCCCGGTCAGCATATAATTCCTAAGAGAAACTGCAAGCCGGACGGCGTAGTCATCGAGCAGCATTTACAAGTAAAAGGGGACTCTCTTGCGCGTACGTTGTAACGCAAGCCAGTGTCATGCAAAGGTTGCTCAAAGTAAAGCAGAAACTAGAAGGGTGATCAGTTGAAAGGTATTATGGGTATAGTCACAACAGTTCCTCTATGTCTAGAGCTAATGGCAGCCGTGGATCTGAAAGAAAATAATGAAAAGAGTCACATTTAATATGGAACTTATCAAATAATTTTATGTAAGCTCATTTACTTGATTTGGCCTTCTCAGATTTTAGCTGAAACGCATCCAGGGCTTGGGATGTACTTTGACAAGCTGGACCAAGGTCCAGAAAGAAGGCATCGTGTGCAGAAAGAGTAGCCAGTTCTCAGGTTTATCTACAATTTGCCAAGGTTGCTGTTGGGATCTGTGATGGTGGTGGATGGCGATGCATTACCACACAATGAGCAGTTGACTGCCACACAAGTGTAGCCTAATTGGAAGCTGACAAAACTATACATTGTTATTTATCTCGTTTGTTAGCGTTCCTGAGCACACCAAGAGTATCCGATTGGAGACGAAGGGTGGACGAGCTTGCAGCCACGAGATCAGTTGGGAATTTTTCGTCTCGCATCAACATATCTCAACTCATGTCTCCTCCATTTCTGTTCGCCTTCTCACCAAATTTTTTTTGGGCAGTCGCGTGATGTAAATACCTTCACTTATGTAATCTTGTCAATTATTAAAGAGTGTGTGTGTGTGTGCGTGTATTTCGTGTATGAGTCCCGTAATTTGTAGAGCCCCGTCGCAGGATATCCTTGCTGGACACTTTCCAACTCTTTCCGTAACTCACGTGGTCCGGTGGCCATTTTGTGTGCATACCAACTGGGTTTTGTGCTGTTGGGGACTAATCATACGGGGCATTTTATTTTAAAAAACGTTGGCGTGTACGTTTGCCTTAATTTTGTAAACCTGGGTGTAAAATTTTTGTGTTGGGTAAAAAGACCCAATTGAGGCCACCATGGCCAACCCAGAAAAAAGACCGACTAGCCAAAAAAAAGGAGAGTATGTTGCCTTTGATTACAAATTTATTTTTCTCTTGCTCCAGCAGTGGGGGGAATATGAATAAATACCTTATGTTGCTCTTATTTAAGAAAACAAAATGGTAACTAGCTCCTTTTTTTTCTTCCTTTAATCAAGAAACATTAAAGATTCCCGAATAATTGTTTATACTTTATTCAGGGTACCTTGTTTGAGCATTCATGAATTTTCTGGCCTTGATATTCTTCTTATTTTTATGTAATGAAAGTACAAATCAGCTTTCCACTTTCTTATAGTTTGTACAGCAGCACGGGAGAGATAGCCTACCGGAGTCGTTTTTCCTATTGTCTGAAGATTATTACCTCTACTAGCACCCTGGTCGTACTCCTGGTCGTAGTCTACTAGTCTTGAACGTCATTTCCTCTGAGTGTAAGAAAAGATTTGTTTTGTTTTGTTCGTTTTTTTTTTGTTTTTTGTTTGTTTGTTTGTTTTTTTTTTGGGGGGGGGGGTTTTCTTCTTAGCGGTATTTTTCCATCGGGCCTTCATGTCATATCACCAGAGTGTTGAATAACAAATTCCTGACAGAAATTTGATAAAGATATGGCTAATCATCTTAGATAAGAGGATAAACTAGTATTGCAGCAGCATGTCAATCGGATGCAGTTCATTTGGAAAACTGGGTTTAAATCTGACATAAAACATCTTAGCATCCAAAAGAATCAACCAACATAAAGACGGCATTTTTGAGTCAGACGAGGGATATGTTGATTGTTTCTCGCCAGAGGATCCAAAGGTTTGGTAATTATAATTCAATGTTACTTTCCTTCCTTTTATATGTAAACTTAAACATGGAATATTTGTAGGTTGGCTGTCAAGGAATCGAAACGTGTTGATTGAAAAAAAAATTATAGGACATTTTGTGATCATTTAGAAAAGCTGAGACCAACAACAACCAACAAAAGTTTGAACCACTTTTAAGTAATGACCTCAACATTTAATACGGACCTTTAGTTTACCGAAAACTTATTTCTTTCTTGGTTTTTGCAGTGTCGAACTTCACTAGCAAAAAAGGCCCAAGTACCCACGTTATGCGCGACCCTCCCGTTAGATTGAAGGAATCGATAGCCAACATCCGTGTCCAAGATGAAACGGTTCCAGTTGTTCACGATGAAACGGTTCCAGTCGTCCAAGATGCAACTGTTCCAGTCGTGCAAGATGAAACTCATCCAGTCGTCGAAGAAAAAACTGTACCAGTCGTCCAAGATGAAACGGTTCCTGTTTTCCAAGATGAAAATGAACCAGTCGTCCAAGAAGAAACGGTTCCTGTCGTCCAAGATGAAACGGTTCCAGTCGTCCAAGATGCAACTGTTCCTGTCGTCGAAGAGAAAACTGCACCAGAAGAAAAAGTAAAAAAAAAGAGTGGAAAAAAAGAAGGGTAAATGCATATTTTGCATTTTTTCATTTTATTTGCAATTCCAAATTTCACCACATTCGAGATTGCCCGGAACCACGCAAGAAAAAGAAGAAAATTGTTGTATATGTCGAAGTGGAAACTGTTCCAGTCGTCCAAGATGCAACTGTTCCTGTCGTCGAAGAGGAAACTGTACCAGAAGAAAAAGGGGAAAAAAGAGTGGAAAAAAAGAAGAGTAAATGCACAACTTGCAATTCCAAAACTCACCACATTCGAGATTGCCCGGAACCACGTAAGAAAAAGAAAAATAAGTTCTCGGGTTGATATTTATCATTTTTTAATTGTCATATTTGTCTAATAGACATTTATCCTTTTTTCCAAACTTGAAATCTAGTCTATGTCTAGCCTTATGCCAGTTTAGCAATAAATACCTTGTTTCTATTGGATGATGCTTCCGTCAAAAGTATCTAAAATACCTCCCCTCTTCTTATGTCAAAATTCTCCCCTTGTGAAAACGCATTTTTATGTCATTATGTCTTCCTGACATAGTTTTGGCGTATTGAGCCCAAAACAATGCGCGGAATTAGTTTGACGTAAGCGGCATAACGGCATAAAGGCATAAAGGCATAATAAAGTGGCAGTCTGGAGGGAAATTCACTTAGATAACCATAATTTTTGCATTTGCCTCATTTCTGTGTTTTCATAATTTGAAGAAAATGAATGGTCAAATGGGAATCTGGACTTGGTCAGTTGATCCATGGATGAATAAATTGTATTCATTTCAAAATCAGTCAGTTATGTTTGATACTCTAAGCCAAAAGAAAAAAAATAAACTGTGGAAACAATTATTTACTCAATCTTTTTTAGAGTTTTAAGTTACGAACAGAGTCAGTCACGAAGAATTTTGAATTTTTTAGAATGAGAAATTCCGCGTGCGCTAATATAGGAAAGCTACTAAGCGATAGAGTTTCTCTGGTCTTATGATTAAAATGTAAGAATGCGACTATACTTTTAACCTATTTATTCTCTCTAGATTAAAAACAATTCATTAGCAGGAATCAAAACACTAAGCAGTTGGCCCAGGAAACCAAGGAACATGGTCTTGAAATTTTCACAAAGTAATTGTTTTGCTTAAAGGTAATAATTTGAAGAATTCAAGTAAGAAATTTGCTATTTTGCCTCCTAAATAAATAATTTCACAGGAAGAACGATGCATAATAACAGTTATTATAACTAAAACGCGACAGGGCACTTTTCATTTCTAATGTTTTGCGACAGATTGTCGCCCAATGTTGGTATAGCCAAAAGTAGATTGGATCCTTAATACCATCAAATATTTTCTAATAATAAATTTTGTTGTTATTTGTTTTTAAATGTATGTATGTATGTATGTATGTATGTATGTATGTATTCAATTTATATAGCGCAATATCGCATGAATTCAATCCCGATCTAATGACGCTGTTTCGTTTCCAATTTGGAAGATGTGATTGAACAAATCACCGTATGTTTAACGTCATATCCTTGAAAGCAATCAAGGATCCCTGTGTTATGCATGCTGCCTTTCTCCACGGCGCGACGCTACAGGTTTTTGACGGGTTCAGCTGGGTTCCGAAACCAGAGCCTCATTGCCTTTTTCTAAAGCGTTGACGCTCTAATCCACTACACCAACACATCCCATCCCACACAATGCATTTCCAACTATCTTTTCCCCTCACATCGCTTTTCCCTTTTTCCACAACCTCAGCTTCCCTGACCAGTTAACCAATCTATAATTGGTTACCTGAAACAATCCTAACTCTGCCGAGTCATATCCATCTCTCATCGTATTATCACCTATATGTATTCTTATTGCCCTCCTGTCAAACGTTTCAGGGTGCCTTTTCCCCTTGTCCAATAAAATTAAATCACTATGAAATTTAGAGCTATTTCAAAATTACACCACCCACGAAACTAGTATAAAAGCCTCTACAAGGGCAACATCCTACAGAGCCCAGAGCCCAGAGTCCAGCCAGAGTCGCTGCCAGCACCGCAGCCAGCTGTCAGCCGCCAGTCGTCGACAACTCCGTGGTCTCCTCAGTTCGCTTCCTGTCTTCGACAGTGTAGCAGTCCGCCGACTCTTCATTCTCCCTCTCTATCCTCCCTCTCAGTTCTCCCACTCTACTCTCCCTTACAGTTCTCGTTGCTTGTGTACGTGCAGTCGTCAATAGACAGTTTAAACCAAAGACCTTTTTGTCCTCACACGTTTCATTATTTTATGGTATCCACTTTTCTGATATGGGTTTGTTGACTTTGTTTGCATTATTATAATTCAATACATATACATACCACCCGAAACACCTGCATTTCTTCGCTAGGCTAGGGCTCATTCCCGCAAATTTACTTAACTAGTATTAAATAAAGGGTACCAGCTTTTTCAACCGACCGATTTCACTTGAGAGGAAACTAGGGATTGTTCAATTTTTGCATCGAGTAGGCGAGAGCCGCCATTTTGTTACACCATAATTTCTTTGTTCATCTTTTACTGAAACGTTACTTATGGTTTTTATTTTCCCTGTTCGTTGGTCCATTTGAGCCGACCAGTCAGATATTTGGTGGACCCTTATACGGTGTTGATCATTGAGTCAGGTGAGGCATTGAACTGAGTGGGCGGGAGCCGCCATATTGCTGCACCATTGATGAAAGACGGGCTGATGTTCAAATTTTCAATCAGTTTGCCGATCTATCATTTCCTTGTTAATTTTTTACTGAAACGTTGCTTGTAATGTTTATTTATTGTTTATCATCGTTTATCCCTGGTCGTTGGTCCATCTGAGCCCATCGGTCAGAAATTTATTTGTTTTGTTTTCGTTTTCTTGTCTTCCTCTTTACCTCATGCCAAGTCGAAGAAATATTAAAATTAGTCGGGTGATTCGGGTTGTTGTTAATAAGGAAATCACTGTTCAATCATAAAGAAACCAACGTTTAGAAAAACAAGGGTAACAAGTTACACATCAATCTGCACAAGTTGTCGCTCCCGAGCGTCTGGCGAAGGATATTCGGCTCGGAAAAGTAATTTTTCGGGTTGTTCAAGCCGAGCGCCGCATCATCCCCCAGCATCTGCTTTCACCCCATGAGATTTGGATTTAGCAGTGTGAGGACATCGCTTGGAACGCTCAAGTGGTACGTATAATTCCACTCAGCCAGAACTGGCCAACGAAGTCCTTCAGGATGCTCTACTCTACCGACCTAATCTCCTGCCTTCTGTCACTGACCTACTCTATAGTCAGCTAGATGGTCTTCACCTTCCTGATCGTAATCATTAGACTTTTTGGTTGGATTTGAATTGGGTCTTTTTCGAATAATTTTACAGTGTAGTTGTGGCGTTGGAACTTGTATACAGTGTCCGTGCGCTCGACAAGGAAGAAGGTGCGACTAAAATTGTTGTTGTAGCCCTTTTTTCTGTTTAAATCAATACGTAGAAGGATTGGAAGACGCCGTGGAAATACCCGAAAACAATACTTTACAGGCAATAGATCCCGCTTTCCAGAATCTCTGGTGGGTATTGCATATATGCCCAAAAGGGTATGCAATACGCTTTACCCGTTTTTTCTGCCAAGTAAATCAGCCACATCGTCGTCGCATTCTATCCTAATGTCAGATCGGTAATAGTAGGACGAAATTTTTATTTCAACGTATTTTAAATGGCTCATTAGCCATGCAGCAGTTAGCGTCACTGAAGGATGAAATCCAGACCAATATCGGAAAGTGGCATTGAGGGCGGGTAGAACAACAGGATCTTTGGATTGATAAACTAGGCAGCGTTCCGGAAATTGCGGGTCGGATGGCGCCTCTTTTCTCCTACAGACCACTGAATCAAGAAACAAGGATAAAGCTTCAAATTTTTGGAAACTGAATTGGGGTTTTTTAATTGACTGATCAGCAATTGTTTTACGTAGCAGATGGTCACAGAAGGTGCCAAAACAGTGAAAAGCCTGACGGTGTCGACAATCGATCTTGCTCGATCTTACTGGACGACAAACGATCACGCTGGAAACCTGAACGACAAAACAGATTTAGATAACTAGTATCTTTTCTTGGTGGTGATCATAACGATTCCCTGATTTATCTGCTTAGGTATTCTAATTCCTATTTTTCCGTTTGATAATCTGAATACATTATTGGAAAACAATGCTACTGCTGTGTTATTACTTTTCCCGTTTAATATTTAGCAATTAGTTTTATACCCTACCAAAAATACTTCTGGGTTGGTTTTTAAAGGATAAAATTATTTTTTTTTGTATCTGTACCGATTTGGACACGTTTTGAATGTAATATGCATAAACTTGACAGGACATACAGAAGATATAGTCTATGCTAAGTCCATGTGTTGTGTACATCCTATGTATGTACTGACAGAATATCCCAGATCCAAAAATGTACGTACGAGGAATGTAATCGTAACATTCATGTCTTATTAGGGACGCCCTATTCATTATAGCGCAGTTGTTCTTACAAATTCTCCTTCCGTACTGCACTGTTGTTGGTCACATCCCACATTCAAATGATAAGAATTTGAGTACTGCAGCTAGAAATCTCTACAATTCCAAATTAAGTGATCAGCTGTGAACTGCCATCAACGATGAAATTAATTTGCCTGAATGCGACATCTATAGGTTCGACTTATGTTAATTGAAACAATCTTCAAAGTTTTTGATTGATGTTTTTGTGCAATTACAACTGGGATACGGCGACAGATCTCTTTGGTGACGATGGTTCATTGTGTCCCTATTATTATTTTTTTCTACAATCGGAAACTAAAGCGCATTGTTCCCTTAACATGCCGAATTCTCAGGTATGTAATGATCTCGAAGAAATTATTGATATTTATTTACTTTAACATTAAATAATTAGATTTAAATCACATGGATCCGAGTCGCGGTGGGAATTCATGAAGGATGAAGAAGCCTAGCCTTGTATTAAGACTTACAAGACTTTTTTAGTGCCGTACCATCAATCCGATTTTATCCTGTCTCCAGAGCATTCTTTACTTTAATTTAAAAAGAAAACGATGTAATGAATTTTCTTTTCTTCGAAGAATGTCGCATACGAATACACGGAATAAAATTTACCATTATATTGTGTTCCTGAGCAACCAGATTTCTCAATTTGGTATGCCCGGAAGCAACTATCAGAAAAAACCACAACATTGCTTGCTTCACCTAAAGGAGAAGGAAATTAATTGAATATTTGTATTGTTGTTTTTTTAACGAAAATGTCACATGACTAGCTATCAGTTCAATTTTATTTGAACTTCTCTTACTCTTGCATCGCTTGATGATTGTTTGAACGCTGTTAACAATAAAGCAACACCTTAATGAAGCTAGACTTAATGATTTTCCCGTATATAGTAGGAATCCCAATCTATAGTATACCAACACTGACCAAAGTTTCACACCTGGCAATAAAATGCTTTTGAAGAAAAAAGTAAGTCAATGAAAAGAATTTCGACGTTGGCGTCAAAGACTACAGAATCGTCGACAGGCAATCCATTATTTGCCTACATAAAAGAGGAGGGCATAAATAAGAGGACGTTTGTAAGAGAGTTGACGGAAGGATCCTGGCAAGCTCTAGTTGCTGATCGCCGCTAACTATCGGATGGGCCTGGAACTCAGTACGCTCTAGCAAAGTCTGTACTATGCTGAAGTAGGCCAACACTGGTTACAGAAGTCGAAATCATAACACAACTTATTCGAGGACTTTCCCACAGCAGCATGTGGCAAAACTTATGAAACCGCTTCATATGTTGTTGGAAGTAGAAAAAAGGTAGAAAAAAAGTCTTTACAAAAGAAGACGGCTATTCTGTTGGATTAGTAAATGAAGAAGAACACACGGTCAGCGTAACAAAAAATGAAAATCTAATTCGAGTTAGAATTACAGAAGGTTTGTCAACAAATTTTGGAGCTGGGAACTTTATTGTACATCTTCCAAAAGTGCTTCAAAAAACCGTTAACCCATCTAATTGAACACCGAATCGATACTGGCGATGCACTTCCAATTCTAGACGAACAACGGAGAGTGTCAAAATAGAAAGGAGCCTCATCATGGGACAAGTGAAGGAGAAAATTCCAATTAAAGTACTTATACCTATCCTACAGATTGTCATAATCTTATATTTTTCATATTAAATAATGCAATGGAAATTGAAGAACCAGATTCAACTTCGTCCATTAAGTCCATGGCGATGAAATTATTAAAAAAACTGAAGAAAAGAATAAGAAATCAATTTTAAAAGATGATACAAATAAAACACAATAAATCAAACCGTGTTACTTGAAGACAAAATCTAACTGCAAAATCTAAGATTTACTGCAACCCAGCTGAAAAACAACTTCAGTTAGACTGTAGTTTTTGCAAATTACTGCAGAAAAACCGCTTATTACTGCAGTAATTTGGCCAAAATACTGCATTTTAATTGGAAACAAAAAAATGCATTTTAGATTACCTAAAAAAAGAAGTAGAAAATCAGCTTTGAAACATTTCAACAGACAAGTAAAGACAGTGAATACAAATTTATAATGATAAAAAGTGTGATGTATGGGAGTAATATTTGTGAACACATTTTTAATGAAATATTTATTTAGTTTTATGTAAATTATCTATTTTTAATATTATTAACTTTTACTCGCTATCTAGACATTGTTAATCCTTTAATTACTCCCAGAATAATAAAGGGTATTATTACATTTACATTTTGATCCACCATTGGACAAGCACATCACAGAAACAAACCAGATTAAAATCCACAGAGCAATGATCACATTTAGTTCAATATTCTTTGACAATGAACTGGGTGCAAACAAATCAGATGATGGATGATGGACCCAGTACGTGGAAAATTCAGGGAAAAAAAAATTGTCAAGAAATCAGGTAGGGGAGAGTGGGGTTATTTGGACCGGTTTTTGTCTTTCTCGTGTTGGGCCTTTCCTAATCATCTGATTTGTAAAATAAATGTTTTATTGTATTTGTCTCACTTTTTTCTATCTCCAGTATTTTTCATTTTATTTTAGATTCGTTAGTTTACCCGCTACCAATTTTTAAAGTTGCGGAAAAAAAGTGGGCGTGGAAAAATTCGGGGTTTATTTGAGACAGGGCGAAACACTCTAAATTTAGCACTAAAATAGTGTTATAAATTAATTTCAAAATATCATGCGATTATATTTGCCACCTAGTATTTGTTTTTCATTATGTATTTGGGTTTATTGTATGTTTAAAAATTATATGTTTAAAAATTATTTTTTTTTCAGCGTTGCCACTGAGCTAAGCTCCGCTTATTACCCATTGCCCTTTTAGTCCCAGTTAACCCCACATCTTCGTCCCAAATATCCCCCCAAAAACGCTTTTCGGAAAATTTGAATTATAAAACACTTTTTTGAAGTAAGAAATTTTATTTTTGGGGGGGATTAAAGATAGAAGGTATAACTACACTTTTGTTATCTCACTTTTCTTTTAAAATTTTGAGTAAATTAAAAAAAATTGTTTTTTTAAAGAATTTTAGAGTGCTTTTTTTGTTTTTTTAAAAACTAAAAAACTTACTATACAAAAGTAATGATTTTTTAGGGAATAGAGTAGATACCTATGAACAACATCATGAATTAATTTTAGAATTTTAGAATTTAATTAAATATTTTTTAACTTGCTGTTTCACATAGTACAGCGGACTATATAACCCCCCTCTTCCCTTAAATGTAAGGGTTATTCGATGAATTAACCGGAGAGTCACGGAATTTGAGACTACTGTAGAGATTTTCTTCACCGTGTTAACTAAAACAACGACAACCTCAGAGGTCGAATTGTGTTTAGTATTTTCTCATCTGTTTAAGCACTCCCTTCAGCAGACGACAACTAAGTTTTATTTGTCTTAATTTTACTTTTAATCTTTACTTTTAACCTTTATCTTTATAAATACTTATAAATTTTAAAGAAAGAGGGTTGGCGAAAAGCCACAACCACATTTACAGTTTGGTAGCATGAGTATGATAGCCTTTAAAAGTCCACGACGAATGCTGGTAAAAAAAAGCCAAGAACGGAAGACCACTTCAACCGTCAGTTGTTGCAACATTTTCCCAAACCCCGGATGTCAATGGATCTTTTTCTTTGAACAGTATTTATAGATAAGTCGATCTTGTATTGTTAAAAATTTACAAACTCAGTCTCATTAATAAATTGATGACTTATATTATTTCAGTTTTAACTACAACTTCAAGTAACAAATGCAATGGCGTCATTGAAACAGAAAATCCTATTGTACAAAATACTCCAATTTAACGGCATGTACATCAAATGCATACAGTTCGTGAACTGATTCGTCTTGCAAATCAGTTACTTTTGTCTTCAGACCAGATATTTGAAGCAGAGGTGCAAAAGATGGTATCTCAAAACCATAGGCACAAGTCTATCATTTTTTATGATGATGAAGATCCTATTAGCTGTAAAGCTTTTAAACACACCCATAAGCTTTAAAGCTAATTCTTCTAGTATTATCAATGAAATGTCAAGGAAATACGATGTGAAGAGCCTCTTTGGGTATTTTGCAATCTGGCAACTCTGACATGTGTGCTTAGTTTGTTTGTGTTAAGTCATGAAGAAGAATGTTAGGAGAAACAACGGAATAGACTAACAGACCAAAATCTGATATCTTGCTAAAGCCTGGCTAGAACTCAACCGCTTGGTGGCGCTGTGCGGTGGTTGGCAGTTTTGCAAAGCAGTGGGAACTGGGAAGGGAAACAAAGATTAAAATAGGAATTTCGAGAACATAAATTCACTGCTTCATGAAAGGAATTCACTTAAGCTATGTTGAAAACACAATAAAACTTTGCTACAGTAGCTAACTTCTGCAAATGTTGAAAACACAAAAAATAAAACTGCCCTACCACCGCACAGCACCGCCAAGCGGATAAGTTCCAGCTAGGCTTCAGTATGATATCAAACTCTTAGTACGTCGTTGTTTCTCCTGTCTTTCACTTCACGGTTAAGTGATGGGTAGAAATGTCTGGTAGAGGGCCGCCAAAGGCGAAGGAAGCAAACCTCATTCCGGCTAGCTCCGGCATCTAGAGAGGTTCTCTTTCATGTCCGTGCATGTGTAATTTTTGACGTACGGATATCATACGGGTACCGTACCAGATATCATACTACTATGATATGGTTTTTAAGTCGCTCTTTTTTCTGAATCCGATGATGAAGTAGGGTAAAACAGCGAACTGGGACACGGGCGGCGAAAACGCGAATTGGGACACAAATCGACTTTTTTTTCTTAAAGTAAAATACAAAAAATTTTGAGGTTTATTGCAAAATCTAATTAATTAAATTTAAAATATAGGGGGGGATACGCTATTAAGCAAAAGGGCGTCATATAATATTCAGAATTAAACGAGATATCGTTAATTGAAATTTCAGAATCTTGCTTACGGCCAAGAAATTCGGGCTCTGTGTTGGCTGTTAGCAAAAATAATCACGGCATAAGGAATATCTAGAGTATAAGTGAAGTAATCCCTTAAATAATTATATCAAAAGATAGAGAATGAAAAGTTCTACAATATTATAAAAGGTTTTGTCAGTATTTTGAATATTTATCGAAATATTTCATTACCAGGAAATGGAAGAAAAATGCGAATTTGGGACAGCAGACGCGAATTGGGACAAAAAATTTTGAATTTTTTTTTTTCGTTATTTCGCCATGTCTGTACATCAATCGACGCAGAATTTGAAGGCGAATCGATTGATGTATAAGGTTTAGGGTTTTTTTTTGTCATTTAAGCATTTTTTGAAAAATAATATTTCAGGGACTCAGGATTGATTCTATCCAGGCTCAAGAAAATTGTCATTTCAACTTATTTGTTTTTTATTCTTTTCATAAAATGGCATTAAAAGCGAATAGGGTTTCAGGAATTTTCGCGAAAATTTTTGAATTTTATGTCAATATTTGAATTAGATAATGGCTCTTCCATCTCATAGTACCTTATCTTATGTCCCAAACTATAGCCCCTTATTATTTTATTGGCAATATTATTTAAGTCTTAACTTTTTTCATTAATCCCGTACACTTTCATAAAATGTTTGGGATTCGCTTTAAAAAATGCAAAAAGAATGAAAAACCGAGAATTTTTTTGAAAAAATAGTTGTAGTTTTGCTGCCATAAGGTGCTATGATGCTAATTGGGACAGCCGAATGGGGGACTTTGTCTATACTATACAATACTCTATCGCTGACATCTTCGAAACAAATCATAGCTCCGAGGTTTAATGCTAGATTGGAATGCGCGGTTTCCTTGATGTATGAGGTTCGAATCACATATCCGGTAAAACATATAATTAATTCATGGTTGAAATCCCAATTGTATTTATATCTTTAAAAAATTCCTGATTAACGTCCATTGTCAAATGGATTTTTTTAAAAATTTATTCGGTAAGAAAAAATCCAGCTCTGATCCCGCTCTAGATCACCAGGAAGATCTTCAACATATTCAAGGCTTGAACCTTCGACCTTTGTAGTAGCATTCTACTACCTTATTCACTAGACCACCACAAACTTTATAAAACAATAACATGTCAACACTTGATTAGCGAAACCTAAGCCCAATTTGATTTCTATTTTCATTTGATATCGCGATTTCATTTCAAATGATCTCAATTATCAAAGAGAATAAGAATTGTTGCCGATAACATAATTAAACATTTGTTCATTTATGAGTATCGAACTCACAACAATATTCTTCGTTCGCCGTGATTATACCGCTACGCCATTATACATTAACGAAACTTTAGGTAAATCTAAACCTTCTTTTGCGTAAGTTTGGGACATTCGCAACACGGACGTCCATCTTCCCAATCGAATTTCTAGATAAATGAACAACAGCATTTAGTTAAGTTTTTTATTTTGTTAATCGTATGTTATACCTTTTACATTAAGCTAATAAGTTCATGAGATTTTCAAAATCATATTTTTGTGCTGTTGAACAGTTTTGAAACACGATCGAAATTGTTTAGCAGACTGAAAAACTTTTTGACAGCTCAATATTTTGATTTTTTAAATCAGAATATCTTAATATTTTTCTATTGCACCATACTTAGTGTCTTAAGCAATTCGATTCAGAAAAAAATTCTGCGTCGAATGAAATAATTAGTTTTTAAAAATAAGTCTGTCCCAATTAGCATTTTTTGTCCCATGAATACACGTTTTGTCCCATAATTCGCATTTCGTCGATACACGTAAATGCCATAAGAAAGTCTATTAGGAAAAACGCTGTCCCAGTTCGCTGTTTTACCCTAGTTTACTTGGCCCTTTCTCCTTTAAAAAGACTTTTTTAACTTATAGTTTGTAACAACAACTAACAACAAAAACAAGGCTAGGGGTTAGTGGGACGAGAAAATGGCATAAAAAAACGAAATGACAGTAAACATACCAAAGGCATGGTTCTTTTGATATATTGGGCGTTCTCCACGGCTGGATCCTCTGAGGAAAATAAAATTAATAATTATATTTTTAGAATTTATAAACTTAATACTTACTAGTTTGGCATAGACTATTGCAAGTCTTAAAACAGGCGAGGTGACTTCTAAAACTCCGTCTCCATCTCAACGTGAGTTCCTTTTTTATTCAACTTCTTCAATAATTCCTGCAGACTTTTCAAGTCAATCGCTGCCGGAGCTGGTTGCGCTCCTGAAGCCAGAGCAGCTATAAGAAGCTACAAGCAGGCCGCTCCTGCTTTTGCTGCGTTATCGTCTGGCGGTGCGTGGATATCTAGACGTACTTGGAGTTTACAGAGGCCGGGTGGTTGAACCGGTTGGCTCACCGGACCCCATGTCATGGGACGTGACGTTTGATCGAAGGTGACAGCAATTCATGCGAATGATATGAAGGTCGTGAATGAAGGAATCGAAGGAAATGTTTGCAGTGCAAAGCATGATATTTTGAAAGAAAAAAAGAAGCTTGAAGCTTGAAACTTGGAGAAAGTTGTCAATTTCCTTTGGTAAGAACGGAGGAATTCGAAATCGGGCGGATGACAAGAGGGGACCGTAACGTAGATAATCTTTGCCTTAGCCGAATGACGAGGCAACTAAAAAAATAGCAACCAAACCAAGAATAGGGCCGCTCCTGCTTTTGCTGCGTTATCGGCCGGCGGTGCGTGGATATTTAGACGTACTTGGAGTTTACAGAGGCCGGGTGGTTGGACCGGTTGGCTCACCGGACCCCATGTCATGGGACGTGACGTTTGATCGAAGGTGACAGCAATTCATGCGAATGATATGAAGGTCGTGAATGAAGGAATCGAAGGAAATGTTTGCAGTGCAAAGCATGATATTTTGAAAGAAGAAAAGAAGCTCGAAGCTTGAAACTTGGAGAAAGTTGTCAATTTCCTTTGGTAAGAACGGAGGAATTCGAAATCCGGCGGATGACAAGAGGGGACCCTAGCGTAGATAATCTTTGCCTTAGCCGAATGACGAGGCAACTAAACAAATAGCAACCAAACCAAGAATGGGGCCGCTCCTGCTTTTGCTGCGTTATCGGCCGGCGGTGCGTGGATATTTAGACGTACTTGGAGTTTACAGAGGCCGGGTGGTGCGAAAAGGAGTTACTTATGCACTCAGATTTGTCATTGTGAATGAACCGGGTCAACCAGCCTTTTTGGGACTTCCGGCTTGCAATCATTTTTTCGCAATTTTTTCAACAACTACAAATATGAAATTGCAGTGTAGACCCTGTATTATGGGTTGCAAAATGTAGTGCGATACTGCTGTAATTATTGCTTTGTTATTTGTACATTTTATATTTGTATTTGATTAATATTCCCTGTTCTTCCAAATAATCTTGTGGATCAAACTTACTTTTCTTCTGTGTTGCTGAACAGTTGCCATTATTGCAACTTAGCATTATTTAAGACTATACCTTCGTCCGACGATTTTATTTCGCCTACTTTGATGTGTACCGTGGACCTTGCTCACAAAATCTTCACTGGACCAGCCTTGTTCCTAGTTTAAAATTGTGATTGGTGTCCATGCCTAAAAAAAGCCCAACAATCAAGAGTAATAAAACAATATAAGCCATGAGCCAAACGAAATCTTGACATTTAGTTAACTTACACCTCTTTCGGTTTTCTACTAACAGCATTCCCAACGGTCCAAAAAAGGACAAGATTGGATTACGACCACTTATTGTCAAGATGGTCCAAAAATCACCAAGTTAACCACTAGATCGTAAATCCACATACCTGCAAAGTGTTTTGTTACCGAAAAATCTTAATCCAACAATGGATTACGACCACTTGATATAGCCACGGGCGGGCTCAAGTCGAAAGTTGTTTTTTTTTTCTGTCAAGGAAACTTTTCTCTTTTAAAATCTTCAGGAAGAGCCCCTTGTCAATCTACGAAGAATTAGCGAAACCACCAATTTTTATGGTAGAGTACTGGACGTTCCGGTTTCAAAGAAGATGATGACGGCATGTCTACTTTCCACTATCGGTAGGCTTTTGAAGAGAACAAGAAGAGGCAAGAGGCCAGTTATTCTACAAAATAGCGGAAAAGAAAGTCGTTGGTTGCGAAGTTAAAAGAAATAAAAAAGAAAAGAAATTCACGGAGCTAGACTTGGAACAATTATCAATGGAAAGAAGACTACTTGAAACGCAGATATCGCACATGTAGATTTTATTTCAGCCTTCTCGAGTCATCCCAAAACTAATCGAGTCACCTGTCTCATTTAAAATTAAAGTGGAAATAAAGACCCTTTAACCTAGTTAAGTTCATGTTTTAAAAATGCAATACAGAAATTGCTAGTCACTTAATTATTTTGTGATATTCTGCGTTAGCCAAAGTCAGGGAATTCATATTTTTAGTCTGAAACTCTTGAAAAAGCGAGACATGTTATGAGAGGACACCCTGCTAATACTTGGTCTATATGTTTAACATGCTTCAGATCTCTATAGTGGTTGGATATATGATTACATCGTCAAGGTATTACTAACGCAAATTTCCTAATTACTGATTTTAAGATTTCTTTAATAAAACGCTGGAAAGTAGCAGGTGCGTTTGTTAGACCGAATGGCATTCTATTAAATTAATAATATCCATCTTTTCTGTTGAGAAGGCTGTTTTAGGTTTGTCGTCTAGCTTTTTCGATCTCAATTTGCCAATACCCGCTTCCAGATCAGAAGATATCGATTCTGAGAATGTGGTCCAGATTATCAAGCAAATTGATATTTCAAGTCTGGTATTAGGACTGCTTATTGGGGATCCATTAACGACAAACTGGACGAATTTTTAGCATAGCTAAAGTAAGTTAGGTTAGACGAAACGACTGATGACTCATGTTGTTTCTGCAGTTGTTCGGCACCTTGAAACAGCGAATATTGAATTGTATTTGAAATGAATTCAATTTACATAGTATTAGGATAGTGGAACGTATCTGGATTAAAGAAGAGAGACGAAGAGAATTTAGGAGGAATTTGCCAAGAAGAGAATCGGATTTCTCTTCTAGAATCCTTCTTGCTGATCCATTAACGACAAATTTTTAGCAATGACTGCCGGCCAGTTGTTCTTGTTGATTCCGGATTTTTTCGGCTACTTCAAGAAAAACCATCAATCAATCAAATTTTGAATTGAAAATCAATTTTTTCGGAGAGGGGGGGATTAGGAAGGCAATAATTTTCTTGCCCCATTGTGAATTATCCTCCTGCACCTGCGGCGCGAGATCCATTGACGGAAATTGGTCGTCAATCGACCTTCTCCCGACACACTATTGGCCTTGTAGTGAGGGCTGTTTTCTTCGTAATGATGATCTCGCCGAGAGTTTCTTGGTGTTAATTGGTTTGTGGCTGGCACGGATGCTTCAGTAGTGTGACTGTGGTAGCGACAGCGGTCACAACCTTTAGCAGTAGCAGCCGCGTCCGGAGGACTGGGATCGTCAGGGGACTCATCCTCATCAAGTGGACGACTGGTAGACGATTTTGTGTCATCATGTGACCCTACTTAAGGAAAAAATAAAAAATTTAAGCATTTTTTTAAAATTTAAAACAAAAAATGGGGAGACTTACCGTTGGAAGTCCTATTCCAACGCTCTCGTAAGTAGAACTGCATTAGAGGCCAGAGTATGATCTTCCGACACCAATAACCACAACTCCAAATATTCCTTCGGCCATAAGAAGGGCTAAGTTTGCTATTTGTTGATAACATTCTTTATCTGACTCTTCAGTGATAAAAGCCATTCCTTAAAAAAAATTTAACATTAGATGAAATGGAAAGCTATGCAAAGGCATGGAAATAAAACAAATTGCATAGAAGAAAAATCTGGACTGAACTCTTTTACCTTTTCAAACACAAAATCACAAATGTCCGCCTGTGCATAAAAAAATCTGCTGAAAACTGGAAATTGGCACACGAGTTTTCTTTCTTTTTGTCGTGTTTTGTTTGTTGCAAGCCCTGAATGACGACAAAATAAAAAAAGGGGTGGAAACTATGGCACAAGATCTTGGCTTCATTAAAACACTTTTCTGTGAAAAATAACAAAATAATTTAAATACTGGCACAGCCTTTCTCTTTCTGACATTATTCAATTAAAAAACAAGACATTCAAACTAAATATCGTAATCAATGGTAGATATGTAATCAATGTGCTAAAACCAAATCAATATCAATTGAATCGAAGGCTTTGCCTCATCCCAGTTGCAATGATTTCATTGCATCATTGTTGTATTTCATTCAGATGTCAAAAATTGTTCATATTTTTACGATTTGAATTTAAAACAGTCCACCAAAACAGCAGAACACTTTGAATAAATCGATATAACTATGAAAACACCTCCAGCAGAGACTGCCGTCACAAAAGGGTAGGCCTTCTGAAGAATGTACTAGATTTCTTTTTGTCCTTGTAAATGCTAATAACTTGCACAATGGATTTAATTTTGTCCAAAAATCTGCTGAATCATTTCAAGGTCAACTCTGTTTCCCACACTGACTACTGCTGACTGACGTCGTAATTTCATTGATCCAGAAAACAAAGTCAACGAACTTATCCAAACTGATAAAGAATAAACTTCATGAAAATAACTATTTTGATGAAATAACTATTGAAATCTGGATTCTTATCAGGTCGAGTGTTGAGAAAAATTGTGATCAATACTAGTAGTTTATCGTGTCGTCAATTCTTGGAAGTGGAATTTATCTTTTGTCGTTAACGAATTTAATTGGCAAAAATCCATACAAAATCGGTGTCCTCCTCCTTTCTTTTTAGCAAGGTGGATAGAAGCGATATGTGGGCGTTATCAGTTTAGTTTTTTTCTCTGTGTATCTTGAGACTTGTATCTTCTATTGTAAATGGGTCGGCTTCTTCATATACTGATTTTTTTTACACCTTTCAGCGTTAATTTATACTGTATATTTTTTAAAATTCATCTTTCAATTAGAATTATTTTCTTGTTTATAATGTATGAAAGTTTTCTAGCTATACCTTTTAATATAACAGAATTTGTTTTGATAAAGTCCATTCCTAATAAACACGTTTTTGTTAGATTTGGTATCACGTAAATTGTTGTTTGATTGTGTTTGTTTTCGAATCTACACTGATCGGTATCTCATATAATCTTGAAATTTTCATTTCCCGTACACAAATACTATGAAGTTTTTCGTCTTGACATTCTACTTCATTTGTAACTATATTTTTGGTAAACTAGAGGAAAAATATTAGGACATTGCACGCCAGTGCGCCAGTGTCTACTAATTATCTATTCCGATTTCTACGTGGAATAACTTGTATTTATGAATATTGTGTATTTACATGATACTTTCTTTGATGTTTTTAAGTTTTCCTTTAGTAGTTGTTCTTGCTCTGAAAGTTTTCTTCACTTCTGCTCCTCTGGAACCCATTGTTCGGGTTTCCATTTCGTTTCCTCGATACAAACACACAGTCTGGCGATGGATATAACTTGTACCTCTCTGTCCTACAAATGGTTTATTCGCCAATTGGTATGATCAAAGGAAGATGAAGTAATCTAAACCAATCTGGCAATTAAAAAAGAGTCCGCTTAAAGAGATTGCTTCAACCACCACTAACCACTAAGTACCGTCTTTACGCGAACTGCGCAAGAATATCAGCAAACTAAACTCAATAGATTAGATTCTACCAATGAGTCGTGGGCAATGGTGATTAAAATGCATTGACCGGGAATCGAACCCGGGCCGCCCGCGTGGCAGGCGAGCATTCTACCACTGAACCATCGATGCTTGTCCCTCAAGTATACTTCTTGATACAAATTGAACGACGACATCCCATCTATTGTAGCCAACTATCATGCCTAAGCTTGTTAGCTTTCATTACGCAAATCAAGGCTTGTGGCGATCAAAAGATCCACAGAAATATAAAAAAAATAACCTGACTAATCTGACTGACTCTTTCAAAAGACTAAATGTGTTCGTGTGATAATCAATCTTACCATCATAATCTATTCCTTTATAAAAGACACCGTAGTTCCCAAAATGTAACGATAGTAATTACATCGAAAATTAAGATTTCGTGGCGCAGTGGTAGCGCTCCTGACTCCAGATCAGAAGGTTGCGTGTTCAAATCACGTCGAGATCAAGAAAAAAATATCTCTTATGAAGGTATCTTTGTGCTTAAATAACGGATACAACGTTCAAATAACATTAATCACCATTGTTTCTATATCTTGTTATCTCAACACACATGTTTTCTAATTCAATTTGAATCTTAGTCAGCTGTTTTTTTTTCTTTTTATCAAAATGTGACTTTAGATCTACACGGGACTACAGTTTTTGGAATGGGAGAGCATAGAACCAAGTGAGTTTACAAAAGGGGGAACATTTGCGTCTGAATGTCGATTACCACAGCAGTTGGAACACGATGAGTTTGAACCGATAACTATCTTGGGTTTCCACGATACAAACACAGAGTCTGGCGATGGATATAACTTGTACCTCTCTGTCCTACAAATGGTTTATTCACCAATTGGTATGATCAAAGGAAGATTAAGTAATCTAAACCAATCTGGCAAACAAAAAAGAGTCCGCTTAAAGAGATTGCTTCAACCACCACTAACCACTAAGTTTCGTCCTTATACGTATTGCGCGAGAATATAAGCAAACTAAACTCAATAAAGTAGATTCTACCAATCTGTCTTGGGCAATGGTGATTAAAATGCATCGACCGGAAATCGAACCCGGGCCGCCCGCGTGGCAGGCGAGCATTCTACCACTAAACCATCGATGCTTGCCCCTCATGTATACTTCTTGATACAAATTGCACGACGACAACCCATCTATTGTAGCCGACTATCATGCCTAAGCTTGTTAGCTTTCATTACGGAAATCAAGGCTTGTTGCGATCAAAAGATCCAAGGAAATATAAAAAAATTACCTGACTAATCTGACTGACTCTTTCAAAAGACTAAATGTGTTCGTGTGATAATCAATCTTACCATCAGAATCTATTCCTTTATAAAAGACACCGTAGTTCCCAAAATATAACGATAGTAATAACATCGAAAATCAAAATTTCATGGCGCAACGGTAGCGCGCCTGACTCCAGATCAGGAGGTTGCGTGTTCAAATCACGTCGAGATCAAGCAAAAATATTTCTTGTGAAGGTATGTTTAGGCTTTTAAAACGGTTACAACGTTCAAATAACATTAATCACCATTGTTTCTATATCTTGTTATCTCAACACACATGTATCCTAATTCAATTTGAATCTTAGTCAGCTTTTTTTTTTCTTTTTATCAAAATATGACTTTAGATCTACACGGGACTACAGTTTTTGGAATGGGAGAGCATAGAACCAAGTGAGTTTACAAAAGGGGGAACATTTGCGTCTGAATGTCGATTACCACAGCAGTTGGAACACGACGAGTTTGAACCGATAACTATCTTGGGTTTCCACGATACAAACACAGAGTCTGGCGATGGATATAACTTGTACCTCTCTGTCCTACAAATGGTTTAGTCACCAATTAGTATGATCAAAGGAAGATTAAGTAATCTAAACCAATCTGGCAAACAAAAAAGAGTCCGCTTAAAGAGATTGCTTCAACCACCACTAACCACTAAGTTTCGTCCTTATACGTACTGCGCGAGAATATCAGCAAACTAAACTCAATAGAGTAGATTCTACCAATCTGTCTTGGGCAATGGTGATTCAAATGCATCGACCGGGAATCGAACCCGGGCCGCCCGCGTGGCAGGCGAGCATTCTACCACTGAACCATCGATGCTTAAACCTCATGTATACTTCTTGATACAAATTGCACGACGACAACCCATCTATTGTAGCCGACTATCATGCCTAAGCTTGTTAGCTTTCATTACGGAAATCAAGGCTTGTGGCGATCAAAAGATCCAAGGAAATATAAAAAAATAACCTGACTAATCTGACTGACTCTTTCAAAAGACTAAATGTGTTCGTGTGATACTCAATCTTACCATCAGAATCTATTCCTTTATAAAAGACACCGTAGTTCCCAAAATATAACGATAGTAATTACATCGAAAATCAAGATTTCATAGCGCAACGGTAGCGCGCCTGACTCCAGATCAGGAGGTTGCGTGTTCAAATCACGTCGAGATCAAGCAAAAATATTACTTGTGAAGGTATGTTTAGGCTTTTAAAACGGTTACAACGTTCAAATAACATTAATCACCATTGTTTCTATATCTTGTTATCTCAACACACATGTATCCTAATTCAATTTGAATCTTAGTCAGCTGTTTTTTTTTCTTTTTATCAAAATGTGACTTTAGATCTACACGGGACTACAGTTTTTGGAATGGGAGAGCATAGAACCAAGTGAGTTTACAAAAGGGGGAACATTTGCGTCTGAATGTCGATTACCACAGCAGTTGGAACACGACGAGTTTGAACCGATAACTATCTTGGGTTTCCACGATACAAACACAGAGTCTGGCGATGGATATAACTTGTACCTCTCTGTCCTACAAATGGTTTATTCGCCAATTGGTATGATCAAAGGAAGATTCCGTAATCTAAACCAATCTGGCAAACAAAAAAGAGTCCGCTTAAAGAGATTGCTTCAACCACCACTAACCACTAAGTACCGTCCTTATACGTACTGCGCAAGAATATCAGCAAACTAAACTCAATAGAGTAAATTCTACCAATCTGTCTTGGGCAATGGTGATTTAAATGCATCGACCGGGAATCGAACCCGGCCGCCCGCGTGGCAGGCGAGCATTCTACCACTGAACCATCGATGCTTGCCCTTCACGTATACTTCTTGATACAAATTGCACGACGACAACCCATCTATTGTAGCCGACTATCATGCCTAAGCTTGTTAGCTTTCATTACGGAAATCAAGGCTTGTGGCGATCAAAAGATCCAAGGAAATATAAAAAAATAACCTGACTAATCTGACTGACTCTTTCAAAAGACTAAATGTGTTCGTGTGATAATCAATCTTACCATCAGGATCTATTCCTTTATAAAAGACACCGTAGTTCCCAAAATATAACGATAGTAATTACATCGAAAATCCAGATTTCGCGGCGCAACGGTAGCGCGTCTGACTCCAGATCAGGAGGATGCGTGTACAAATCACGTCGAGATCAAGCAAAAATATTTCTTGTGAAGGTATGTTTAGGCTTTTAAAACGGATACAACGTTCAAATAACATTAATCACCATTGTTTCTATATCTTGTTATCTCAACACACATGTATCCTATTTCAATTTGAATTTTAGTCAGCTGTTTTTTTTTCTTTTTATCAAAATGTGACTTTAGATCTACACGGGACTACAGTTTTTGGAATGGGAGAGCATAGAACCAAGTGAGTTTACAAAAGGGGGAACATTTGAGTCTGAATTTCGATTACCACAGCAGTTGGAACACGACGAGTTTGAACCGATAACCATCTTGGGTTTCCACGATACAAACACAGAGTCTGGCGATGGATATAACTTGTACCTCTCTGTCCTACAAATGGTTTATTCGCCAATTGGTATGATCAAAGGAAGATTAAGTAATCTAAACCAATCTGGCAAACAAAAAAGAGTCCGCTTAAAGAGATTGCTTCAACCACCACTAACCACTAAGTACCGTCCTTATAGGTACTGCGCAAGAATATCAGCAAACTAAACTCAATAGAGTAGATTCTACCAATCTGTCTTGGGCAATGGTGATTAAAATGCATCAACCGGGAATTGAACCCGGGCCGCCCGCGTGGTAGGTGAGCATTTTATCACTGAACCATCGATGCTTTTCCCTCACGTATACTTCTTGATACAAATTGCACGACGACAACCCATCTATTGTAGCCGACTATCATGCCTAAGCTTGTTAGCTTTCATTACGGAAATCAAGGCTTGTGGCGATCAAAAGATCCAAGGAAATATAAAAAAATAACCTGACTAATCTGACTGACTCTTTCAAAAGACTAAATGTGTTCGTGTGATAATCAATCTTACCATCAGGATCTATTCCTTTATAAAAGACACCGTAGTTCCCAAAATATAACGATAGTAATTACATCGAAAATCAAGATTTTGTGGCGCAACGCTAGCGCGCCTGACTCCAGATCAGGAGGTTGCGTGTTCAAATCACGTCGAGATCAAGCAAAAATATTTCTTGTGAAGGTATGTTTAGGCTTTTAAAACGGATACAACATTCAAATAACATTAATCACAATTGTTTCTATATCTTGTTATCTCAACACACATGTATCCTAATTCAATTTGAATCTTAGTCAGCTGTTTTTTTTTCTTTTTATCAAAATGTGACTTTAGATCTACACGGGACTACAGTTTTTGGAATGGGAGAGCATAGAACCAAGTGAGTTTACAAAAGGGGGAACATTTGCGTCTGAATGTCGATTACCACAGCAGTTGGAACACGACGAGTTTGAACAGATAACTATCTTGGGTTTCCACGATACAAACACAGAGTCTGGCGATGGATATAACTTGTACCTCTCTGTCCTACAAATGGTTTATTCGCCAATTGGTATGATCAAAGGAAGATTAAGTAATCTAAACCAATCTGGCAAACAAAAAAGAGTCCGCTTAAAGAGATTGCTTCAACCACCACTAACCACTAAGTACCGTCCTTATACGTACTGCGCAAGAATATCAGCAAACTAAACTCAATAGAGTAAATTCTACCAATCTGTCTTGGGCAATGGTGATTAAAATGCATCGACCGGGAATCGAACCCGGCCGCCCGCGTGGCAGACGAGCATTCTACCACTGAACCATCGATGCTTGCCCTTCACGTATACTTCTTGATACAAATTGCACGACGACAACCCATCTATTGTAGCCGACTATCATGCCTAAGCTTGTTAGCTTTCATTACGGAAATCAAGGCTTGTGGCGATCAAAAGATCCAAGGAAATATAAAAAAATAACCTGACTAATCTGACTGACTCTTTCAAAAGACTAAATGTGTTCGTGTGATAATCAATCTTACCATCAGGATCTATTCCTTTATAAAAGACACCGTAGTTCCCAAAATATAACGATAGTAATTACATCGAAAATCCAGATTTCGCGGCGCAACGGTAGCGCGTCTGACTCCAGATCAGGAGGATGCGTGTTCAAATCACGTCGAGATCAAGCAAAAATATTTCTTGTGAAGGTATGTTTAGGCTTTTAAAACGGATACAACGTTCAAATAACATTAATCACCATTGTTTCTATATCTTGTTATCTCAACACACATGTATCCTATTTCAATTTGAATTTTAGTCAGCTGTTTTTTTTTCTTTTTATCAAAATGTGACTTTAGATCTACACGGGACTACAGTTTTTGGAATGGGAGAGCATAGAACCAAGTGAGTTTACAAAAGGGGGAACATTTGCGTCTGAATGTCGATTACCACAGCAGTTGGAACACGACGAGTTTGAACCGATAACCATCTTGGGTTTCCACGATACAAACACAGAGTCTGGCGATGGATATAACTTGTACCTCTCTGTCCTACAAATGGTTTATTCGCCAATTGGTATGATCAAAGGAAGATTAAGTAATCTAAACCAATCTGGCAAACAAAAAAGAGTCCGCTTAAAGAGATTGCTTCAACCACCACTAACCACTAAGTACCGTCCTTATACGTACTGCGCAAGAACATCAGCAAACTAAACTCAATAGAGTAGATTCTACCAATCTGTCTTGGGCAATGGTGATTAAAATGCATCGACCGGGAATCGAACCCGGCCGCCCGCGTGGCAGGCGAGCATTCTACCACTGAACCATCGATGCTTGCTCCTCACGTATACTTCTTGATACAAATTGCACGACGACAACTCATCTATTGTAGCCGACTATCATGCCTAAGCTTGTTAGCCTCCATTACGGAAATCAAGGCTTGTGGCGATCAAAAGATCCAAGGAAATATAAAAAAATAACCTGACTAATCTGACTGACTCTTTCAAAAGACTAAATGTGTTCGTGTGATAATCAATCTAACCATAAGAATCTATTCCTTTATAAAAGACACCGTTGTTCCCAAAATATAACGATAGTAATTACATCGCAAATTAAGATTTCGTGGCGCAACGGTAGCGCGTCTGACTCCATATCAGGAGGATGCGTGTTCAAATCACGTCGAGATCAAGCAAAAAAATTTCTTGTGAAGGTATGTTTAGGCTTTTAAAACGGATACAACGTTCAAATAACATTAATCACCATTGTTTCTATATCTTGTTATCTCAACACACATGTATCCTATTTCAATTTGAATTTTAGTCAGCTTTTTTTTTCTTTTTATCAAAATGTGACTTAAGATCTACACGGGACTACAGTTTTTGGAATGGGAGAGCATAGAACCAAGTGAGTTTACAAAAGGGGGAACATTTGCGTCTGAATGTCGATTACCACAGCAGTTGGAACAAGACGAGTTTGAACCGATAACTATCTTGGGTTTCCACGATACAAACACAGAGTCTGGCGATGGATATAACTTGTACCTCTGTCCTACAAATGGTTTATTCGCCAATTGGTATGATCAAAGGAAGATTAAATAATCTAAACCAATCTGGCAATCAAAAAACAGTCCGCTTAAAGAGATTGCTTCAACCACCACTAACCACTAAGTACCGTTCTTATACGTACTGCGCAAGAATATCAGCAAACTAAACTCAATAGAGTAGATTCTACCAATCTGTCTTGGGCAATGGTGATTAAAATGCATCGACCAGGAATCGAACCCGGGCCGCCCGCGTAGCAGGCGAGCATTCTACCACTGAACCATCGATGCTTGCCCCTCACGTATACTTCTTGATACAAATTGCACGACGACAACCCATCTATTGTAGCCGACTATCATGCCTAAGCTTGTTAGCTTTTATTACGGAAATCAAGGCTTGTGGCGATCAAAAGATCCAAGGAAATATAAAAAAATAACCTGACTAATCTGACTGACTCTTTCAAAAGACTAAATGTGTTCGTGTGATAATCAACCTTACCATCAGAATCTATTCCTTAATAAAAGACACCGTAGTTCCCAAAATATAACGATAGTAATTACATCGAAAATCAAGATTTCGTGGCGCAACGGTAGCGCGCCTGGCTCCAGATCAGGAGGTTGCGTGTTCAAATCACGTCGAGATCAAGCAAAAATATTTCTTGTGAAGGTATGTTTAGGCTTTTAAAACGGATACAAAATTCATATAACATTATTCACCATTGTTTCTATATCTTGTTATCTCAACACACATGTATCCTAATTCAATTTGAATCTTAGTCAGCTGTTTTTTTTTCTTTTTATCAAAATGTGACTTTAGATCTACACGGGACTACAGTTTTTGGAATGGGAGAGCATAGAACCAAGTGAGTTTACAAAAGGGGGAACATTTGCGTCTGAATGTCGATTACCACAGCATTTGGAACACGACGAGTTTGAACCGATAACTATCTTGGGTTTCCACTATACAAACACAGAGTCTGGCGATGGATATAACTTGTACCTCTCTGTCCTACAAATGGTTTATTCGCCAATTGGTATGATCAAAGGAAGATTAAGTAATCTAAACCAATCTGGCAAACAAAAAAGAGTCCGCTTAAAGAGATTCTCCAGTGTCGGGCCGACATTCTACCACTGAACCATCGATGCTTGCACCTCACGTATACTTCTTGATACAAATTGCACGACGACAACCCATCTATTGTAGCCGACTATCATGCCTAAGCTTGTTAGCTTTTATTACGGAAATCAAGGCTTGTGGTGATCAAAAGATCCAAGGAAATATAAAAAAATAACCTGACTAATCTGACTGACTCTTTCAAAAGACTAAATGTGTTCGTGTGATAATCAACCTTACCATCAGAATCTATTCCTTTATAAAAGACACCGTAGTTCCCAAAATATAATGATAGTAATTACATCGAAAATCAAGATTTCGTGGCGCAACGGTAGCGCGCCTGACTCCAGATCAAGAGGTTGCGTGTTCAAATCACGTCGAGATCAAGCAAAAATATTTTTTGTGAAGGTATGTTTAGGCTTTTAAAACGGATACAACATTCAAATAACATTAATCACCATTGTTTCTATATCTTGTTATCTCAACACACATGTATCCTAATTGAATTTGAATCTTAGTCAGCTGTTTTTTTTTTCTTTTTATCAAAATGTGACTTTAGATCTACACGGGACTACAGTTTTTGGAATGGGAGAGCATAGAACCAAGTGAGTTTACAAAAGGGGGAACATTTGCGTCTGAATGTCGATTACCACAGCAGTTGGAACACGACGAGTTTGAACCGATAACTATCTTGGGTTTCCACGATACAAACACAGAGTCTGGCGATGGATATAACTTGTACCTCTCTGTCCTACAAATGGTTTATTCGCCAATTGGTATGATCAAAGGAAGATTAAGTAATCTAAACCAATCTGGCAAACAAAAAAGAGTCCGCTTAAAGAGATTGCTTCAACCACCACTAACCACTAAGTACCGTCCTTATACGTACTGCGCAAGAATATCAGCAAACTAAACTCAATAGAGTAGATTCTACCAATCTGTCTTGGACAATGGTGATTAAAATGCATCGATCGGGAATCGAACCCGGGCCGCCCGCGTGGCAGGCGAGCATTCTACCACTGAACCATCGATGCTTGCCTCTCACGTATACTTCTTGATGCAAATTGCACGACGACAACCAATCTATTGTAGCCGACTATCATGCCTAAGCTTGTTAGCTTTTATTACGGAAATCAAGGCTTGTGGTGATCAAAAGATCCAAGGAAATATAAAAAAATAACCTGACTAATCTGACTGACTCTTTCAAAAGACTAAATGTGTTCGTGTGATAATCAACCTTACCATCAGAATCTATTCCTTTATAAAAGACACCGTAGTTCCCAAAATATAACGATTATAATTACTTCGATAATCAAGATTTCGTGGCGCAACGGTAGCGCGCCTGACTCCAGATCAGGAGGTTGCGTGTTCAAATCACGTCGAGATCAAGCAAAAATATTTCTTGTGAAGGTATGTTTAGGCTTTTAAAACGGATACAACATTCAAATAACATTAATCACCATTGTTTCTATATCTTGTTATCTCAACACACATGTATTCTAATTCAATTTGAATCTTAGTCTGCTGTTTTTTTTTCTTTTTATCAAAATGTGACTTTAGATCTACACGGGACTACAGTTTTTGGAATGGGAGAGCATAGAACCAAGTGAGTTTACAAAAGGGGGAACATTTGCGTCTGCATGTCGATTACCACAGCAGTTGGAACACGACGAGTTTGAACCGATAACTATCTTGGGTTTCCACGATACAAACACAGAGTCTGGCGATGGATATAACTTGTACCTCTCTGTCCTACAAATGGTTTTTCGCCAATTGGTATGATCAAAGGAAGATTAAGTAATCTAAACCAATCTGGCAAACAAAAAAGAGTCCGCTTAAAGAGATTGCTTCAACCACCACTAACCACTAAGTACCGTCCTTATACGTACTGCGCAAGAATATCAGCAAGCTAAACTCAATAGAGTAGAATCTACCAATCAGTCTTGGGCAATGGTGATTAAAATGCATCGACCGGGAATCGAACCCGGGCCGCCCGCGTGGCAGGCGAGCATTCTACCACTGAACCATCGATGCTTGCCCCTCATGTATACTTCTTGATACAAATTGCACGACGACAACCCATCTATTGTAGCCGACTATCATGCCTAAGCTTGTTAGCTTTCATTACGGAAATCAAGGCTTGTGACGATCAAAAGATCCAAGGAAATATAAAAAAATAACCTGACTAATCTGACTGACTCTTTCAAAAGACTAAATGTGTTCGTGTGATAATCATTCTTACAATCAGAATCTATTCCTTTATAAAAGACACCGTTATTCCCGAAATATAACGATAGTAATTACATCGAAAATCAAGATTTCGTGGCGCAACGGTAGCGCGCCTGACTCCAGATCAGGAGGTTGCGTGTTCAAATCACGTCGAGATCAAGCAAAAATATTTCTTGTGAAGGTATGTTTAGGCTTTTAAAACGGATACAACGTTCAAATAACATTAATCACCATTGTTTCTATATCTTGTTATCTCAACACACATGTATCCTAATTCAATTTGAATCTTAGTCAGCTGTTTTTTTTTCTTTTTATCAAAATGTGACTTTAGATCTACACGGGACTACAGTTTTTGGAATGGGAGAGCATAGAACCAAGTGAGTTTACAAAAGGGGGAACATTTGCGTCTGAATGTCGATTACCACAGCAGTTGGAACACGACGAGTTTGAACCGATAACTATCTTGGGTTTCCACGATACAAACACAGAGTCTGGCGATGGATACAACTTGTACCTCTATGTCCTACAAATGGTTTATTCGCCAATTGGTATGATCAAAGGAAGATTAAGTAATCTAAACCAATCTGGCAAACAAAAAAGAGTCCGCTTAAAGAGATTGCTTCAACCACCACTAACCACTAAGTACCGTCCTTATACGTACTGCGCAAGAATATCAGCAAACTAAACTCAATAGAGTAGATTCTACCAATCTGTCTTGGGCAATGGTGATTAAAATGCATCGACCGGGAATCGAACCCGGGCCGCCCGGTTGGGAGTCGAGCATTCTACCACTGAACCATCGATGCTTGCCCGTCATGTATACTTCTTGATACAAATTGCACGACGACAACCCATCTATTG
Source organism: Daphnia pulex (assembly GCF_021134715.1). Classification (NCBI taxonomy): domain Eukaryota; kingdom Metazoa; phylum Arthropoda; class Branchiopoda; order Diplostraca; family Daphniidae; genus Daphnia; species Daphnia pulex. The sequence continues at coordinate 8,461,326 of NC_060026.1, read as the reverse complement.
TAGCCGACTATCATGCCTAAGCTTGTTAGCTTTCATTACGGAAATCAAGGCTTGTGACGATCAAAAGATCCAAGGAAATATAAAAAAATAACCTGACTAATCTGACTGACTCTTTCAAAAGACTAAATGTGTTCGTGTGATAATCAATCTTTTAATCAGAATCTATTCCTTTATAAAAGACACCGTAGTTCCCAAAATATAACGATAGTAATTACATCGAAAATCAAGATTTCGTGGCGCAACGGTAGCGCGCCTGACTCCACATCAGGAGGTTGAGTGTTCAAATCACGTCGAGATCAAGCAAAAATATTTCTTGTGAAGGTATGTTTAGGCTTTTAAAACGGATACAACGTTCAAATAACATTAATCACCATTGTTTCTATATCTTGTTATCTCAACACACATGTATCCTAATTCAATTTGAATCTTAGTCAGCTGTTTTTTTTCTTTTTATCAAAATGTGACTTTAGATCTACACGGGACTACAGTTTTTGGAATGGGAGAGCATAGAACCAAGTGAGTTTACAAAAGGGGGAACATTTGCGTCTGAATGTCGATTACCACAGCAGTTGGAACACGACGAGTTTGAACCGATAACTATCTTGGGTTTCCACGATACAAACACAGAGTCTGGCGATGGATATAACTTGTACCCCTCTGTCCTACAAATGGTTTATTCGCCAATTGGTATGATCAAAGGAAGATTAAGTAATCTAAACCAATCTGGCAAACAAAAAAGAGTCCGCTTAAAGAGATTGCTTCAACCACCACTAACCACTAAGTTCCGTCCTTATACGTACTGCGCAAGAATATCAGCAAGCTAAACTCAATAGAGTAGAATCTACCAATCAGTCTTGGGCAATGGTGATTAAAATGCATCGACCGGGAATCGAACCCGGGCCGCCCGCGTGGCAGGCGAGCATTCTACCACTGAACCATCGATGCTTGCCCCTCTCGTATACTTCTTGATACAAATTGCACGACGACAACCCATCTATTGTAGCCGACTATCATGCCTAAGCTTGTTAGCTTTCATTACGGAAATCAAGGCTTGTGACGATCAAAAGATCCAAGGAAATATAAAAAAATAACCTGACTAATCTGACTGACTCTTTCAAAAGACTAAATGTGTTCGTGTGATAATCATTCTTACAATCAGAATCTATTCCTTTATAAAAGACACCGTAATTCCCGAAATATAACGATAGTAATTACATCGAAAATCAAGATTTCGTGGCGCAACGGTAGCGCGCCTGACTCCAGATCAGGAGGTTGCGTGTTCAAATCACGTCGAGATCAAGCAAAAATATTTCTTGTGAAGGTATGTTTAGGCTTTTAAAACGGATACAACGTTCAAATAACATTAATCACCATTGTTTCTATATCTTGTTATCTCAACACACATGTATCCTAATTCAATTTGAATCTTAGTCAGCTGTTTTTTTTTCTTTTTATCAAAATGTGACTTTAGATCTACACGGGACTACAGTTTTTGGAATGGGAGAGCATAGAACCAAGTGAGTTTACAAAAGGGGGAACATTTGCGTCTGAATGTCGATTACCACAGCAGTTGGAACACGACGAGTTTGAACCGATAACTATCTTGGGTTTCCACGATACAAACACAGAGTCTGGCGATGGATACAACTTGTACCTCTATGTCCTACAAATGGTTTATTCGCCAATTGGTATGATCAAAGGAAGATTAAGTAATCTAAACCAATCTGGCAAACAAAAAAGAGTCCGCTTAAAGAGATTGCTTCAACCACCACTAACCACTAAGTACCGTCCTTATACGTACTGCGCAAGAATATCAGCAAACTAAACTCAATAGAGTAGATTCTACCAATCTGTCTTGGGCAATGGTGATTAAAATGCATCGACCGGGAATGGAACCCGGGCCGCCCGCGTGGCAGGCGAGCATTCTACCACTGAACCATCGATGCTTGCCTCTCACGTATACTTCTTGATGCAAATTGCACGACGACAACCCATCTATTGTAGCCGACTATCATGCCTAAGCTTGTTAGCTTTTATTACGGAAATCAAGGCTTGTGGTGATCAAAAGATCCAAGGAAATATAAAAAAATAACCTGACTAATCTGACTGACTCTTTCAAAAGAGTAAATGTGTTCGTGTGATAATCAACCTTACCATCAGAATATATTCCTTTATAAAAGACACCGTAGTTCCCAAAATATAACGATAGTAATTACATCGAAAATCAAGATTTCGCGGCGCAACGGTACGCGCCTGACTCCAGATCAGGAGGTTGCGTGTTCAAATCACGTCGAGATCAAGCAAAAATATTTCTTGTGAAGGTATGTTTAGGCTTTTAAAACGGATACAACATTCAAATAACATTAATCACCATTGTTTCTATATCTTGTTATCTCAACACACATGTATCCTAATTGAATTTGAATCTTAGTCAGCTGTTTTTTTTTCTTTTTATCAAAATGTGACCTTAGATCTGCACGGGACTACAGTTTTTGGAATGGGAGAGCATAGAACCAAGTGAGTTTACAAAAGGGGGAACATTTGCGTCTGAATGTCGATTACCACAGCAGTTGGAACACGATGAGTTTGAACCGATAACTATCTTGGGTTTCCACTATACAAACACAGAGTCTGGCGATGGATATAACTTGTACCTCTCTGTCCTACAAATGGTTTATTCGCCAATTGGTATGATCAAAGGAAGATTAAGTAATCTAAACCAATCTGGCAAACAAAAAAGGAGTCCGCTTAAAGAGATTGCTTCAACCACCACTAACCACTAAGTACCGTCCTTATACGTACTGCGCAGGAATATCAGCAAACTAAACTCAATAGAGTAGATTCTACCAATCTGTCTTGGGCAATGGTGATTAAAATGCATCGACCGGGAATCGAACCCGGGCCGCCCGCGTGGCAGGCGAGCATTCTACCAATGAACCATCAATGCTTGCACCTCACGTATACTTCTTGATACAAATTGCACGACGACAACCCATCTATTGTAGCCGACTATCATGCCTAAGCTTGTTAGCTTTTATTACGGAAATCAAGGCTTGTGGTGATCAAAAGATCCAAGGAAATATAAAAAAATAACCTGACTAATCTGACTGACTCTTTCAAAAGACTAAATGTGTTCGTGTGATAATCAACCTTACCATCAGAATCTATTCCTTTATAAAAGACACCGTAGTTCCCAAAATATAACGATAGTAATTACATCGAAAATCAAGATTTCGTGGCGCAACGGTAGCGCGCCTGACTCCAGATCAGGAGGTTGCGTGTTCAAATCACGTCGAGATCAAGCAAAAATATTTTTTGTGAAGGTATGTTTAGGCTTTTAAAACGGATACAACATTCAAATAACATTAATCACCATTGTTTCTATATCTTGTTATCTCAACACACATGTATCCTAATTCAATTTGAATCTTAGTCAGCTGTTTTTTTTTCTTTTTATCAAAATGTGACTTTAGATCTACACGGGACTACAGTTTTTGGAATGGGAGAGCATAGAACCAAGTGAGTTTACAAAAGGGGGAACATTTGCGTCTGAATGTCGATTACCACAGCAGTTGGAACACGACGAGTTTGAACCGATAACTATCTTGGGTTTCCACGATACAAACACAGAGTCTGGCGATGGATATAACTTGTACCTCTCTGTCCTACAAATGGTTTATTCGCCAATTGGTATGATCAAAGGAAGATTAAGTAATCTAAACCAATCTGGCAAACAAAAAAGAGTCCGCTTAAAGAGATTGCTTCAACCACCACTAACCACTAAGTACCGTCCTTATACGTACTGCGCAAGAATATCAGCAAACTAAACTCAATAGAGTAGATTCTACCAATCTGTCTTGGGCAATGGTGATTAAAATGCATCGACCGGGAATCGAACCCGGGCCGCCCGCGTGGCAGGCGAGCATTCTACCACTGAACCATCGTTGCTTGACCCTCACGTATACTTCTTGATACAAATTGCACGACGACAACCCATCTATTGTAGCCGACTATCATGCCTAAGCTTGTTAGCCTCCATTACGGAAATCAAGGCTTGTGGAGATCAAAAGATCCAAGGAAATATAAAAAAATAACCTGACTAATCTGACTGACTCTTTCAAAAGACTAAATGTGTTCGTGTGATAATCAACCTTACCATCAGAATCTATTCCTTTATAAAAGACACCGTAGTTCCCAAAATATAACGATTATAATTACTTCGAGAATCAAGATTTCGTGGCGCAACGGTAGCGCGCCTGACTCCAGATCAGGAGGTTGCGTGTTCAAATCACGTCGAGATCAAGCAAAAATATTTCTTGTGAAGGTATGTTTAGGCTTTTAAAACGGATACAACATTCAAATAACATTAATCACCATTGTTTCTATATCTTGTTATCTCAACACACATGTATTCTAATTCAATTTGAATCTTAGTCTGCTGTTTTTTTTTCTTTTTATCAAAATGTGACTTTAGATCTACACGGGACTACAGTTTTTGGAATGGGAGAGCATAGAACCAAGTGAGTTTACAAAAGGGGGAACATTTGCGTCTGCATGTCGATTACCACAGCAGTTGGAACACGACGAGTTTGAACCGATAACTATCTTGGGTTTCCACGATACAAACACAGAGTCTGGCGATGGATATAACTTGTACCTCTCTGTCCTACAAATGGTTTTTCGCCAATTGGTATGATCAAAGGAAGATTAAGTAATCTAAACCAATCTGGCAAACAAAAAAGAGTCCGCTTAAAGAGATTGCTTCAACCACCACTAACCACTAAGTACCGTCCTTATACGTACTGCGCAAGAATATCAGCAAACTAAACTCAATAGAGTAGATTCTACCAATCTGTCTTGGGCAATGGTGATTAAAATGCATCGACCGGGAATCGAACCCGGGCCGCCCGGTTGGGAGTCGAGCATTCTACCACTGAACCATCGATGCTTGCCCGTCATGTATACTTCTTGATACAAATTGCACGACGACAACCCATCTATTGTAGCCGACTATCATGCCTAAGCTTGTTAGCTTTCATTACGGAAATCAAGGCTTGTGACGATCAAAAGATCCAAGGAAATATAAAAAAATAACCTGACTAATCTGACTGACTCTTTCAAAAGACTAAATGTGTTCGTGTGATAATCAATCTTACAATCAGAATCTATTCCTTTATAAAAGACACCGTTATTCCCGAAATATAACGATAGTAATTACATCGAAAATCAAGATTTCGTGGCGCAACGGTAGCGCGCCTGACTCCAGATCAGGAGGTTGCGTGTTCAAATCACGTCGAGATCAAGCAAAAATATTTCTTGTGAAGGTATGTTTAGGCTTTTAAAACGGATACAACGTTCAAATAACATTAATCACCATTGTTTCTATATCTTGTTATCTCAACACACATGTATCCTAATTCAATTTGAATCTTAGTCAGCTGTTTTTTTTTTCTTTTTATCAAAATGTGACTTTAGATCTACACGGGACTACAGTTTTTGGAATGGGAGAGCATAGAACCAAGTGAGTTTACAAAAGGGGGAACATTTGCGTCTGAATGTCGATTACCACAGCAGTTGGAACACGACGGGTTTGAACCGATAACTATCTTGGGTTTCCACGATACAAACACAGAGTCTGGCGATGGATACAACTTGTACCTCTATGTCCTACAAATGGTTTATTCGCCAATTGGTATGATCAAAGGAAGATTAAGTAATCTAAACCAATCTGGCAAACAAAAAAGAGTCCGCTTAAAGAGATTGCTTCAACCACCACTAACCACTAAGTACCGTCCTTATACGTACTGCGCAAGAATATCAGCAAACTAAACTCAATAGAGTAGATTCTACCAATCTGTCTTGGGCAATGGTGATTAAAATGCATCGACCGGGAATCGAACCCGGGCTGCCCGCGTGGCAGGCGAGCATTCTACCACTGAAACATCGATGCATGCCCGTCACGTATACTTCTTGATACAAATTGCACGACGACAACCCATCTATTGTAGCCGACTATCATGCCTAAGCTTGTTAGCTTTCATTACGGAAATCAAGGCTTGTGACGATCAAAAGATCCAAGGAAATATAAAAAAATTACCTGACTAATCTGACTGACTCTTTCAAAAGACTAAATGTGTTCGTGTGATAATCAATCTTACAATCAGAATCTATTCCTTTATAAAAGACACCGTAGTTCCCGAAATATAACGATAGTAATTACATCGAAAATCAAGATTTCGTGGCGCAACGGTAGCGCGCCTGACTCCAGATCAGGAGGTTGCGTGTTCAAATCACGTCGAGATCAAGCAAAAATGTTTCTTGTGAAGGTATGTTTAGGCTTTTAAAACGGATACAACGTTCAAATAACATTAATCACCATTGTTTCTATATCTTGTTATCTCAACACACATGTATCCTAATTCAATTTGAATCTTAGTCAGCACTTTTTTTTTCTTTTCATCAAAATGTGACTTTAGATCTACACGGGACTACAGTTTTTGGAATGGGAGAGCATAGAACCAAGTGAGTTTACAAAAGGGGGAACATTTGCGTCTGAATGTCGATTACCACAGCAGTTGGAACACGACGAGTTTGAACCGATAACTATCTTGGGTTTCCACGATACAAACACAGAGTCTGGCGATGGATATAACTTGTACCTCTCTGTCCTACAAATGGTTTTTCGCCAATTGGTATGGTCAAAGGAAGATTAAGTAATCTAAACCAATCTGGCAAACAAAAAAGAGTCCGCTTAAAGAGATTGCTTCAACCACCACTAACCACTAAGTACCGTCCTTATACATACTGCGCAAGCATATTAGCAAACTAAACTCAATAGAGTAGATTCTACCAATCTGTCTTGGGCAATGGTGATTATAATGCATCGACCGGGAATCGAACCCGGGCCGCCCGCGTGGCAGGCGAGCATTCTACCACTGAACCATCGATGCTTGCCCCTCACGTATACTTCTTGATACAAATTGCACGACGACAACCCATCTATTGTAGCCGACTATCATGCCTAAGCTTGTTAGCTTTCATTACGGAAATCAAGGCTTGTGGCGATCAAAAGATCCAAGGAAATATAAAAAATAACCTGACTAATCTGACTGACTCTTTCAAAAGACTAAATGTGTTCGTGTGATAATCAATCTTACCATCAGAATCTATTCCTTTATAAAAGACACCGTAGTTCCCAAAATATAACGATAGTAATTACATTTAAAATCAAGATTTCGTGGCGCAACGGTAGCGCGCCTGACTCCAGATCAGGAGGTTGCGTGTTCAAATCACGTGGAGATCAAGCCAAAATGTTTCTTGTGAAGGTATGTTTAGGCTTTTAAAACGGATGTAACGTTCAAATAACATTAATCACCATTGTTTTTTATATCTTGTTATCTCAACACACATGTATCCTAATTCAATTTGAATCTTAGTCAGCTGTTTTTTTTTCTTTTTATCAAAATGTGACTTTAGATCTACACGGGACTACAGTTTTTGGAATGGGAGAGCATAGAACCAAGTGAGTTTACAAAAGGGGGAACATTTGCGTCTGAATGTCGATTACCACAGCAGTTGGAACACGACGAGTTTGAACCGATAATTATCTTGGGTTTCCACGATACAAACACAGAGTCTGGCGATGGATATAACTTGTACCTCTCTGTCCTACAAATGGTTTTTCGCCAATTGGTATGATCAAAGGAAGATTAAGTAATCTAAACCAATCTGACAAACAAAAAAGAGTCCGCTTAAAGAGATTGCTTCAACCACCACTAACCACTAAGTACCGTCCTTATACAGTATCGTCCAAAAAAATCCGAACTTACCTCTTTTTCAAAAGCCCAGTTTAGTGTATATTTTTTGTTTTTAGCTTTCAAGACTCCATATTATGTGTAGAATGAATTGTTTTACAAAGTTCATTTGTTAGGATTAAGAAAAAAATCTCGAAGAACTTTTAAAAAATAAAGAAAGAGACCATGGTGTTCGGATTTTTTTGGACGATACTGTACGTACTGCGCAAGAATATCAGCAAACTAAACTCAATAGAGTAGAATCTACCAATCAGTCTTGGGCAATGGTGATTAAAATGCATCGACCGGGAATCGAACCCGGGCCGCCCGCGTGGCAGGCGAGCATTCTACCACTGAACCATCGATGCTTGCCCCTCATGTATACTTCTTGATACAAAATGCACGACGACAACCCATCTATGGTAGCCGACTATCATATCTAAGCTTGTTAGCTTTCATTACGGAAATCATGGCTCGTGGCGATCAAAAGATCCAAGGAAATATAAAAAAATAACCTGACTAATCTGACTGACTCTTTCAAAAGACTAAATGTGTTCGTGTGATAATCAATCTTACCATCAGGATCTATTCCCTTATAAAAGACACCGTAGTTCCCCAAAAATATCGATAGTAATTACATCAAACATCAAGATTTCGTGGCGCAACGGTAGCGCGCCTGACACAAGATCAGGAGGTTGCGTGTTCAAATCACGTCGAGATAAAGCAAAAATATTTCTTGTGAAGGTATGTTTAGGCTTTTAAAACGGATACAACGTTCAAATAACATTAATCACCATTGTTTCTATATCTTGTTATCTCAACACACATGTATCCTAATTCAATTTGAATCTTAGTCAGCTGTTTTTTTTTCTTTTTATCAAAATGTGACTTTAGATCTACACGGGACTACAGTTTTTGGAATGGGAGAGCATAGAACCAAGTGAGTTTACAAAAGGGGGAACATTTGCGTCTGAATGTCGATTACCACAGCAGTTGGAACACGACGAGTTTGAACCGATAACTATCTTGGGTTTCCACGATAAAAACACAGAGTCTGGCGATGGATATAACTTGTACCTCTCTGTCCTACAAATGGTTTATTCGCCAATTGGTATGATCAAAGGAAGATTAAGTAATCTAAACCAATCTGGCAAACAAAAAAGAGTCCACTTAAAGAGATTGCTTCAACCACCACTAACCACTAAGTACCGTCCTTATGCGTACTGCGCAAGAATATCAGCAAACTAAACTCAATAGAGTAGATTCTACCAATCTGTCTTGGGCAATGGTGATTAAAATGCATCGACCGGGAATGGAACCCGGGCCGCCCGCGTGGCAGGCGAGCATTCTACCACTGAACCATCGATGCTTGCCTCTCACGTATACTTCTTGATGCAAATTGCACGACGACAACCCATCTATTGTAGCCGACTATCATGCCTAAGCTTGTTAGCTTTTATTACGGAAATCAAGGCTTGTGGTGATCAAAAGATCCAAGGAAATATAAAAAAATAACCTGACTAATCTGACTGACTCTTTCAAAAGACTAAATGTGTTCGTGTGATAATCAACCTTACCATCAGAATCTATTCCTTTATAAAAGACACCGTAGTTCTCAAAATATAACGATAGTAATTACATCGAAAATCAAGATTTCGCGGCGCAACGGTACGCGCCTGACTCCAGATCAGGAGGTTGCGTGTTCAAATCACGTCGAGATCAAGCAAAAATATTTCTTGTGAAGGTATGTTTAGGCTTTTAAAACGGATACAACTTTCAAATAACATTAATCACCATTGTTTCTATATCTTGTTATCTCAACACACATGTATCCTAATTGAATTTGAATCTTAGTCAGCTGTTTTTTTTTTCTTTTTATCAAAATGTGACCTTAGATCTGCACGGGACTACAGTTTTTGGAATGGGAGAGCATAGAACCAAGTGAGTTTACAAAAGGGGGAACATTTGCGTCTGAATGTCGATTACCACAGCAGTTGGAACACGATGAGTTTGAACCGATAACTATCTTGGGTTTCCACTATACAAACACAGAGTCTGGCGATGGATATAACTTGTACCTCTCTGTCCTACAAATGGTTTATTCGCCAATTGGTATGATCAAAGGAAGATTAAGTAATCTAAACCAATCTGGCAAACAAAGAAGGAGTCCGCTTAAAGAGATTGCTTCAACCACCACTAACCACTAAGTACCGTCCTTATACGTACTGCGCAGGAATATCAGCAAACTAAACTCAATAGAGTAGATTCTACCAATCTGTCTTGGGCAATGGTGATTAAAATGCATCGACCGGGAATCGAACCCGGGCCGCCCGCGTGGCAGGCGAGCATTCTACCAATGAACCATCAATGCTTGCACCTCACGTATACTTCTTGATACAAATTGCACGACGACAACCCATCTATTGTAGCCGACTATCATGCCTAAGCTTGTTAGCTTTTATTACGGAAATCAAGGCTTGTGGTGATCAAAAGATCCAAGGAAATATAAAAAAATAACCTGACTAATCTGACTGACTCTTTCAAAAGACTAAATGTGTTCGTGTGATAATCAACCTTACCATCAGAATCTATTCCTTTATAAAAGACACCGTAGTTCCCAAAATATAACGATAGTAATTACATCGAAAATCAAGATTTCGTGGCGCAACGGTAGCGCGCCTGACTCCAGATCAGGAGGTTGCGTGTTCAAATCACGTCGAGATCAAGCAAAAATATTTTTTGTGAAGGTATGTTTAGGCTTTTAAAACGGATACAACATTCAAATAACATTAATCACCATTGTTTCTATATCTTGTTATCTCAACACACATGTATCCTAATTCAATTTGAATCTTAGTCAGCTGTTTTTTTTTCTTTTTATCAAAATGTGACTTTAGATCTACACGGGACTACAGTTTTTGGAATGGGAGAGCATAGAACCAAGTGAGTTTACAAAAGGGGGAACATTTGCGTCTGAATGTCGATTACCACAGCAGTTGGAACACGACGAGTTTGAACCGATAACTATCTTGGGTTTCCACGATACAAACACAGAGTCTGGCGATGGATATAACTTGTACCTCTCTGTCCTACAAATGGTTTATTCGCCAATTGGTATGATCAAAGGAAGATTAAGTAATCTAAACCAATCTGGCAAACAAAAAAGAGTCCGCTTAAAGAGATTGCTTCAACCACCACTAACCACTAAGTTCCGTCCTTATACGTACTGCGCAAGAATATCAGCAAGCTAAACTCAATAGAGTAGAATCTACCAATCAGTCTTGGGCAATGGTGATTAAAATGCATCGACCGGGAATCGAACCCGGGCCGCCCGCGTGGCAGGCGAGCATTCTACCACTGAACCATCGATGCTTGCCCCTCATGTATACTTCTTGATACAAATTGCACGACGACAACCCATCTATTGTAGCCGACTATCATGCCTAAGCTTGTTAGCTTTCATTACGGAAATCAAGGCTTGTGACGATCAAAAGATCCAAGGAAATATAAAAAAATAACCTGACTAATCTGACTGACTCTTTCAAAAGACTAAATGTGTTCGTGTGATAATCAATCTTACAATCAGAATCTATTCCTTTATAAAAGACACCGTAATTCCCGAAATATAACGATAGTAATTACATCGAAAATCAAGATTTCGTGGCGCAACGGTAGCGCGCCTGACTCCAGATCAGGAGGTTGCGTGTTCAAATCACGTCGAGATCAAGAAAAAATATTTGTTGTGAAGGTATGTTTAGGCTTTTAAAACGGATACAACGTTCAAATAACATTAATCACCATTGTTTCTATATCTTGTTATCTCAACACACATGTATCCTAATTCAATTTGAATCTTAGTCAGCTGTTTTTTTTTTTTTTCTTTTTATCAAAATGTGACTTTAGATCTACACGGGACTACAGTTTTTGGAATGGGAGAGCATAGAACCAAGTGAGTTTACAAAAGGGGGAACATTTGCGTCTGAATGTCGATTACCACAGCAGTTGGAACACGACGAGTTTGAACCGATAACTATCTTGGGTTTCCACGATACAAACACAGAGTCTGGCGATGGATACAACTTGTACCTCTATGTCCTACAAATGGTTTATTCGCCAATTGGTATGATCAAAGGAAGATTAAGTAATCTAAACCAATCTGGCAAACAAAAAAGAGTCCGCTTAAAGAGATTGCTTCAACCACCACTAACCACTAAGTACCGTCCTTATACGTACTGCGCAAGAATATCAGCAAACTAAACTCAATAGAGTAGATTCTACCAATCTGTCTTGGGCAATGGTGATTAAAATGCATCGACCGGGAATCGAACCCGGGCTGCCCGCGTGGCAGGCGAGCATTATACCACTGAAACATCGATGCATGCCCGTCACGTATACTTCTTGATACAAATTGCACGACGACAACCCATCTATTGTAGCCGACTATCATGCCTAAGCTTGTTAGCTTTCATTACGGAAATCAAGGCTTGTGACGATCAAAAGATCCAAGGAAATATAAAAAAATTACCTGACTAATCTGACTGACTCTTTCAAAAGACTAAATGTGTTCGTGTGATAATCAATCTTACAATCAGAATCTATTCCTTTATAAAAGACACCGTAATTCCCGAAATATAACGATAGTAATTACATCGAAAATCAAGATTTCGTGGCGCAACGGTAGCGCGCCTGACTCCAGATCAGGAGGTTGCGTGTTCAAATCACGTCGAGATCAAGTAAAAATATTTCTTGTGAAGGTATGTTTAGGCTTTTAAAACGGATACAACGTTCAAATAACATTAATCACCATTGTTTCTATATCTTGTTATCTCAACACACATGTATCCTAATTCAATTTGAATTGTAGTCAGCTGCTTTTTTTTTCTTTTTATCAAAATGTGACTTTAGATCTACACAGTACTACAGTTTATGGAATGGGAGAGTATAGAACCAAGTGAGTTTACAAAAGGGGGGAAATTCGCGTCTGAATGTCGATTACCACAGCAGTTGGAACACGACGAGTTGGAACCGATAACTATCTTGGGTTTCCACGATACAAACACAGAGTCTGGCGATGGATATAACTTGTACCTCTCTGTCCTACAAATGGTTTATTCGCCAATTGGTATGATCAAAGGAAGATTAAGTAATCTAAAGCAATCTCGCAAACAAAAAAGAGTCCGCTTAAAGAGATTGCTTCAACCACCACTAACCACTAAGAACCGTCCTTACGCGTACTGCGCAAGAATATCAGCAAAATAAACGCAATAGAGTAGATTCTACCAATGTGTCGTAGGCAACGGTGATTAAAATGCATCGATTGGGGATCGAACCCGGGCCGCCCGCGTGGCGGGCGCGCATTCTAGCACTGAACCATTCATGCTTGCACCTCTGGTATACTTCTTGATACAAAATGAACGACGACAGCCCATCGAGGTCCGCCCAGCGATAAACACCAATCCTGCTATACGCCTTAGAATTTGCTTGGTCGGCTAAAAAGGCTGCTACCACAGTTACGTCATTGCACAGGGGATCGGAACGCCTTCCCACACACCAATCTGACAAAACTCCCCAGGCCGAAGCGTAAGCGGAGTTTATAGGAAATAGTCTCATGGGAGAATTTCTCACTTTAGAGGCCCCACGAAAGCACAAAAGAGTCCTGGCTCAAAACACCATCTTGAGTTGGCCGATTTCAGGTTAGCTCAATGATCCATTCACAAACACTCAAACAGTAAGCGTCTCTTCATTGAACCTTCCTGTCCCGAGTCTTGAGTCCTCCCCCTCAGGTCAAATACCCGTTGAATTGTCTTTGTTGTCGGCTTGGACTCAGTAGAGAGTCCAGGCTTTGTAACTTGTATTTCAGTGGACTTAGAATATTTTTTTGAATAGGAAATGTTGTAAGTATCTGGATTCAGGACCATTCACCGTTTACCCATTAGGAATTTGCAGACGACATCCGTGTTTAGGCTCAATTCCGCAGATGCCAGAAGACGCAACCGTTGGACCGTCCCATCCTACTTTCAGGCCGCCTCTGATTGTAGCTCCTCGGTGTGGTCGACGTCCACAGCCGGGATAAATCTAGCCCAACTAATTGTCTCCAATTCCAGGAAGTTCAACGATACTAACCGGTCGTATTGTCTATTTACACATCTGGACGAATTCTCATCATTTCGCGCATCGTAAGCATCATCTCACTGAATCTACTGTAAGGAGAAAGTGTACCTTTGTGCGAATGCACCACATATGTGCGGTAACGAACTGCAACCAACATGAGATTTCTGAAACAATTGCTGCATTGGACCAATATTGTGCTGGAAGCAAATTTAACGTTGTTGCAAGATCGATATGAGACAGGTCCACCATTCGTCCAATTTTAGCATTGGGCCAATACGACCTTGGTGGAATATCGGTGGAATATTGGCTCTATCTTGTGCCTGACTCATCTCCATCTTGAAAGACCGTTATTTGAAGCCAATGTTTAACCATGATAAAGAATCATATGTAAACAACAATGTTGTACCAAATCATCATATATGTGCGGTTACGAACTGAAGCCAATGCAAGGTTTCTGAAACAGACGGTGCATTGGAACAGATCAAAAATGGGGATTGGGCTAATTAATGAAACGAAAACAGATATAGCTGCCAATACAGTTTATTAAACGTGGTAGCAAAGAGCAAACAACTCCAAATTACGTTTTTTTTAAGTTTAATCGTTGTTGACGGCTTCGTCTGCCGTTCCACGTCGTACTTTTTGCTTTAAAAACTTGTCTATGGCAGTTTTCTTAATGGCAGTGAGTTTCTTCCTATCAGCGACCCCACCGTCCTCATCCGCTGCATTAGCGAAAGTGTCTAATCCCATTTCCTTTAGAATGGTGTCGTTTGTCAACTCTTGGCTGGTGTTGCTGGCCCAACGCCCAATTATGTCTAAATTAAAGAGTAAACAAAAAAGATTAAAACAGGTAGAAAAAAGGGAATTGCTTTAAAAGTTTACCGATTACAAAGGAACAAATCATCTACATATCAGTAAAGACGTGTTTAACTTTAGTTTTTTTACGGGGGAAGTACATCATTCTGAGCTCTTTAGACATAAGGCTCTTTAATACATTTCTGACAATAGCCTTTAGGCTCTTGTTGGTCCTCACCAGGGTCAGGACGTTTCTGATTTGTGTCTTTAGCGTTGCATCATTCCTCATCTTAACTTCAAGTTCCTCGAAAAACGTCTGAGTTGTCACAGGCAACTCATCGGCACAGTCAGTTGAGCATGGCGAGCCATTAATTGGTGTAGGCAGGTTGGTAGCGATTTCAAGTCTCCTCGTCATGAACAAGTCAGTCAGCTGCTGTATTCCCATTTTGATCTCAATAAGCATTTTTGCAACGTCAACCTGTACCAACATTGCTTTTTCTGCCTGCTGGATTACTACAACAACAAACAAGTAAACAAAAGAAATCTTTAGTAGTTGTCACTTAGGTGTACCAATAAAGACATTTTCCTTACCCAATATGTCTTCATCGCTTACAGAAATAACATCCTGTATTACCTCGTCGTTTTACACCAAAATTTCTCTGGTTTCTCTCATTTGGACGTGAGCCACACCCCCTTCTATCGGTTGAGTTACCGTTTCATCTTCTGGTCTCTTCATCTTGTTCGTGAAACACCCCCTCCCCCTTCTTCTTTTGCTGGATGAGTTCCCGTTCTGAAGGCGTATTTCAGTCATTTGAATTCCTTTCTTTCACCTCGTCCTCTGACGTAGATTCTTCAGAGCTATTGTGATCTAGATTTTCAGAACTCTTTCTAAAGGGACAGAAGGGTGAGCTTGTTACAGAACAGACGAATCAGACTCTGGCTTTTCAGCAGGAGTTACTATACCACAAATATAAAAAAGTTATAATCTGGACTTACAGTTTCATAATTCAAATTGTTACATATCGTACCTTTTGACTTCTGGGCTTTGGTTACAGTCTTATTTGATGTTGCCGTTGTTAGGTTTTTTAGAGCTTCTGCAATGAAGAAAAAATAGTATGCTATTTCACCATATCACCTTCAAAACCCGTATAGAATCACCTGCTTGTGTTGTAGAGCCATCACCCTTTTCCTTATGGTTACTCTCTTTCACTTTTCGGTTCCGAGTTAACTTTATTTCCTGAAATACACAAGGCAACATGAACACTGTATTGAGAGAAAAATATAACAAAATTCCATAATGAATGTACCTTGGGGAATACGTGGAGCTACAGGTGTAACTTGCACTACTTGTTAGACTTCTTTGTTGCCGGACGCTCCGATGATGATGATGAAGGCTCGGCATAATTAGTATTTGGCAGTTTCGTTTTGGTTCTGTTTTTTACAAAATTAGGTTCTGGGAAGGGGCATAATTAGCCATTTCACTTGTTTGGATCAAAAACACAATATTGTTGCAAAATCGGATAACTTGGTGGGCCATGGTGGAAATCAACATCAACTGACGTGCCTGATTCACGGGCAAGAAACAATATTGCTCGCAATATTGCCCAATATGTCAAGCCTATGTTCATTTCGGTAAGGTTAGCGTTGGTTAATCTATTTAAATGAATGCAAATGGGGTCACGGCTTGAAAAATATTGGAATTACGATTTAAACAGCCAGGCCAATATGCAAATTGGGCCACGTTTGAAAAGTCAGGTTCAACCAATGTAAGTACCCCGCTACCAACCCAATGTCTGTATGCACCTTTGAGATTTTCATGTTTTGTACATCGCAGATAACCAATGTATCCAACAAGTAATTTGTAATGAAAGGATTTCAAGATTAGTTTAGAATAGGGACAAGTTTCTGATAGGTTAACCAACATTCCGCTGACACCGATTTTCTCAGCTTAGACCAAAGCAGACATAATGATGAAGAGTTTGGTACCGCATTTGGTCAAACTTGCCAGTCCAATACAAAAATTCTAATCATAGCCGCAATTTTGCCAACATTACATATTAAAGTGAGGATTATTCGCAGTAGTTGAATTCCTACATTGGTTTAGCATAGGACCCAGCTTGAAAATTACACTGCAAAATTTAAGTTACATCGGTAAACCAACCTTCTGCAAATACTGCATTTCTGTACGACATTGATCTATGAAATGACGAGCTGAATACAACATTACGCCAAACTCTGAAATCCATATGGGGAAATACAAGTGTTATTATTTATTATTTATTAGTTGTTATCATTGCAAAAGACGGAACCCAATTTTAAAAAGCATTTTTAAAGCATCTTCACGTGACCCCAGAAAGTTTCATATGGAAAAGCAGAGAAAAAATTAATTAAGTGAGCCATCGATCTCAAGTCATCAACTAAATGAATGAGTGAATGAACATTGTGAATGAGGTGGTTCTTGCTATAAATTTCTCCAAATTGAAAAGCAAAATATTGCAAAAAATCTTGAGCCAATTAAGAGTAGGTTTTAGACAACGTATACTAGAGCAGAGAATACGAATTTCCAACTCTTAATACAAAAAATGGGTTTACTTTTCTGTTTATAAAATTCCCTTGAAGATTACTGGTCCAATATGAAGAAAAATTTTACGCAGTTCGTTGGCTTTTAGCTGATTGGGATATTTGGGATATTCATTCCCTTATAAAAGACACCGTAGTTCCTAAAATATAACGATAGTAATTACATTGAAAATCAAGATTTCGTGGCGCAACGGTAGCGCGCCTGACTCCAGATCAGGAGGTTGCGTGTTCAAATCACGTAGAGATCAAGCAAAAATGTTTCTTGTAAAGGTATGTTTAGGCTTTTAAAACGGATATGACGTTCAAATAACATTAATCACCATTGTTTCTATATCTTGTTATCTCAACACACATGTATCCTAATTCAATTTGAATCTTAGTCAGCTGTTTTTTTTTCTTTTTATCAAATTGTGACTTTAGATCTACACGGGACTACAGTTTTTGGAATGGGAGAGCATAGAACCAAGTGAGTTTACAAAAGGGGGAACATTTGCGTCTGAATGTCGATTACCACAGCAGTTGGAACACGACGAGTTTGAACCGATAACTATCTTGGGTTTCCACGATACAAACACAGAGTCTGGCGATGGATATAACTTGTACCTCTCTGTCCTACAAATGGTTTTTCGCCAATTGGTATGGTCAAAGGAAGATTAAGTAATCTAAACCAATCTGGCAAACAAAAAAGAGTCCGCTTAAAGAGATTGCTTCAACCACCACTAACCACTAAGTACCGTCCTTATACGTACTGCGCAAGAATATCAGCAAACTAAACTCAATAGAGTAGATTCTACCAATCTGTCTTGGGCAATGGTGATTAAAATGCATCGACCGGGAATCGAACCCGGCCGCCCGCGTGGCAGGCGAGCATTCTACCACTGAACCATCGATGCTTGCCCCTCATGTATACTTCTTGATACAAATTGCACGACGACAACCCATCTATTGTAGCCGACTATCATGCCTAAGCTTGTTAGCTTTCATTACGGAAATCAAGGCTTGTGACGATCAAAAGATCCAAGGAAATATAAAAAAATAACCTGACTAATCTGACTGACTCTTTCAAAAGACGAAATGTGTTCGTGTGATAATCAATCTTACAATCAGAATCTATTCCTTTATAAAATACACCGTAGTTCCCGAAATATAACGATAGTAATTACATCGAAAATCAAGATTTCGTGGCGCAACGGTAGCGCGCCTGACTCCAGATCAGGAGGTTGCGTGTTCAAATCACGTCGAGATCAAGTAAAAATATTTCTTGTGAAGGTATGTTTAGGCTTTTAAAACGGATACAACGTTCAAATAACATTAATCACCATTGTTTCTATATCTTGTTATCTCAACACACATGTATCCTAATTCAATTTGAATCTTAGTCAGCTGTTTTTTTTTTCTTTTTATCAAAATGTGACTTTAGATCTACACGGGACTACAGTTTTTGGAATGGGAGAGCATAGAACCAAGTGAGTTTACAAAAGGGGGAACATTTGCGTCTGAATGTCGATTACCACAGCAGTTGGAACACGACGAGTTGGAACCGATAACTATCTTGGGTTTCCACGATACAAACACAGAGTCTGGCGATGGATATAACTTGTACCTCTCTGTCCTACAAATGGTTTTTCGCCAATTGGTATGATCAAAGGAAGATTAAGTAATCTAAACCAATCTGGCAAACAAAAAAGAGTCCGCTTAAAGAGATTGCTTCAACCACCACTAACCACTAAGTACCGTCCTTATACGTACTGCGCAAGAATATCAGCAAACTAAACTCAATAGAGTAGATTCTACCAATCTGTCTTGGGCAATGGTGATTAAAATACATCGACCGGGAATCGAACCCGGGCCGCCCGCGTGGAAGGAGAGCATTCTACCACTGAACCATCGATGATTGCCCCTCACGTATACTTCTTGATAAAATTTGCACGACGACAACCCATCTATTGTAGCCGACTATCATGCCAAAGCTTGTTAGCTTTCATTACGGAAATCAAGGCTTGTGGCGATCAAAAGATCCAAGGAAATATAAAAAAATAACCTGACTAATCTGACTGACTCTTTCAAAAGACTAAATGTGTTCGTGTGATAATCAATCTTACCATCAGGATCTATTCCCTTATAAAAGACACCGTAGTTCCCCAAAAATATCGATAGTAATTACATCGAAAATCAAGATTTCGTGGCGCAACGGTAGCGCGCCTGACACCAGATCAGGAGGTTGCGTGTTCAAATCACGTCGAGATAAAGCAAAAATATTTCTTGTGAAGGTATGTTTAGGCTTTTAAAACGGATACAACGTTCAAATAACATTAATCACCATTGTTTCTATATCTTGTTATCTCAATACACATGTATCCTAATTCAATTTGAATCTTAGTCAGCTGTTTTTTTTTCTTTTTATCAAAATGTGACTTTAGATCTACACGGGACTACAGTTTTTGGAATGGGAGAGCATAGAACCAAGTGAGTTTACAAAAGGGGGAACATTTGCGTCTGAATGTCGATTACCACAGCAGTTGGAACACGACGAGTTTGAACCGATAACTATCTTGGGTTTCCACGATACAAACACAGAGTCTGGCGATGGATATAACTTGTACCTCTTTGTCCTACAAATGGTTTTTCGCCAATTGGTATGATCAAAGGAAGATTAAGTAATCTAAACCAATCTGGCAAACAAAAAAGAGTCCGCTTAAAGAGATTGCTTCAACCACCACTAACCACTAAGTACCGTCCTTATACGTACTGCGCAAGAATATCAGCAAACTAAACTCAATAGAGTAGATTATACCAATCTGTCTTGGGCAATGGTGATTAAAATGCATCGACCGGGAATCGACCCCGGGCCGCCCGCGTGGAAGGAGAGCATTCTACCACTGAACCATCGATGCTTGCCCCTCACGTATACTTCTTGATATAAATTGCACGACGACAACCCATCTATTGTAGCCGACTATCATGCCAAAGCTTGTTAGCTTTCATTACGGAAATCAAGGCTTGTGGCGATCAAAAGATCCAAGGAAATATAAAAAAATTACCTGACTAATCTGACTGACTCTTTCAAAAGACTAAATGTGTTCGTGTGATAATCAATCTTACCATCAGAATCTATTCCTTTATAAAACCCACCGTAGTTCCCAAAATATAACGATAGTAATTACATTGAAAATCAAGATTTCGTGGCGCAACGGTAGCGCGCCTGACTCCAGATCAGGAGGTTGCGTGTTCAAATCACGTGGAGATCAAGCCAAAATGTTTCTTGTGAAGGTATGATTAGGCTTTTAAAACGGATGTAACGTTCAAATAACATTAATCACCATTGTTTTTTATATCTTGTTATCTCAACACACATGTATCCTAATTCAATTTGAATCTTAGTCAGCTGTTTTTTTTTTCTTTTTATCAAAATGTGACTTTAGATCTACACGGGACTACAGTTTTTGGAATGGGAGAGCATAGAAACAAGTGAGTTTACAAAAGGGGGAACATTTGCGTCTGAATGTCGATTACCACAGCAGTTGGAACACGACGAGTTTGAACCGATAATTATCTTGGGTTTCCACGATACAAACACAGAGTCTGGCGATGGATATAACTTGTACCTCTCTGTCCTACAAATGGTTTTTCGCCAATTGGTATGATCAAAGGAAGATTAAGTAATCTAAACCAATCTGGCAAACAAAAAAGAGTCCGCTTAAAGAGATTGCTTCAACCACCACTAACCACTAAGTACCGTCCTTATACATACTGCGCAAGAATATCAGCAAACTAAACTCAATAGAGTAGATTCTACCAATCTGTCTTGGGCAATGGTGATTAAAATGCATCTATCGGGAATCGAACCCGGGCCGCCCGCGTGGCAGGCGAACATTCTACCACTGAACCATCGATGCTTGCTCCTCAAGTATACTTCTTGATACAAAATGCACGACGACAACCCATCTATGGTAGCCGACTATCATATCTAAGCTTGTTAGCTTTCATTACGGAAATCATGGCTTGTGGCGATCAAAAGATCCAAGGAAATATAAAAAAATAACCTGACTAATCTGACTGACTCTTTCAAAAGACTAAATGTGTTCGTGTGATAATCAATCTTACCATCAGGATCTATTCCCTTATAAAAGACACCGTAGTTCCCCAAAAATATCGATAGTAATTACATTGAAAATCAAGATTTCGTGGCGCAACGGTAGCGCGCCTGACACAAGATCAGGAGGTTGCGTGTTCAAATCACGTCGAGATAAAGCAAAAATATTTCTTGTGAAGGTATGTTTAGGCTTTTAAAACGGATACAACGTTCAAATAACATTAATCACCATTGTTTCTATATCTTGTTATCTCAACACACATGTATCCTAATTCAATTTGAATCTTAGTCAGCTGTTTTTTTTTCTTTTTATCAAAATGTGACTTTAGATCTACACGGGACTACAGTTTTTGGAATGGGAGAGCATAGAACCAAGTGAGTTTACAAAAGGGGGAACATTTGCGTCTGAATGTCGATTACCACAGCAGTTGGAACACGACGAGTTTGAACCGATAACTATCTTGGGTTTCCACGATAAAAACACAGAGTCTGGCGATGGATATAACTTGTACCTCTCTGTCCTACAAATGGTTTATTCGCCAATTGGTATGATCAAAGGAAGATTAAGTAATCTTAACCAATCTGGCAAACAAAAAAGAGTCCACTTAAAGAGATTGCTTCAACCACCACTAACCACTAAGTACCGTCCTTATACGTACTGCGCAAGAATATCAGCAAACTAAACTCAATAGAGTAGATTCTACCAATCTGTCTTGGGCAATGGTGATTAAAATGTATCGACCGGGAATCGAACCAGGGCCGCCCGCGTTGCAGGCGAGCATTCTACCACTGAACCATCGATGCTTGCCCCTCAGGTATACTTCTTGATACAAATTGCACGACGACAACCCATCTATTGTAGCCGACTATCATGCCTAAGCTTGTTAGCTTTCATTACGGAAATCAAGGCTTGTGGCGATCAAAAGATCCAAGGAAATATAAAAAAATAACCTGACTAATCTGACTGACTCTTTCAAAAGACTAAATGTGTTCGTGTGATAATCAATCTTACCATCAGAATCTATTCCTTTATAAAAGACACCGTAGTTCCCAAAATATAACGATAGTAATTACATTGAAAATCAAGATTTCGTGGCTCAACGGTAGCGCGCCTGACTATAGATCAGGAGGTTTCGGTTTCAAATCACGTCGAGATCAAGAAACTAATCTCTCTTTTATAGGTATCTTTGTGCTTATATAACGGATAAAACGTTCAAATAACATTAATCACCATTGTTTCTATATCTTGTTATCTCAACACACATGTATCCTAATTCAATTTGAATCTTAGTCAGCTGTTTTTTTTTTTCTTTTTATCAAAATGTGACTTTAGATCTACACGGGACTACAGTTTTTGGAATGGGAGAGCATAGAACCAAGTGAGTTTACAAAAGGGGGAACATTTGCGTCTGAATGTCGATTACCACAGCAGTTGGAACACGACGAGTTTGAACCGATAACTATCTTGGGTTTCCACGATACAAACACAGAGTCTGGCGATGGATATAACTTGTACCTCTCTGTCCTACAAATGGTTTTTCGCCAATTGGTATGATCAAAGGAAGATTAAGTAATCTAAACCAATCTGGCAAACAAAAAAGAGTCCGCTTAAAGAGATTGCTTCAACCACCACTAACCACTAAGTACCGTCCTTATACGTACTAGGCAAGAATATCAGCAAACTAAACTCAATAGAGTAGATTCTACCAATCTGTCTTGGGCAATGGTGATTAAAATGCATCGACCGGGAATCGAACCCGGGCCGCCCGCGAGGCAGGCGAGCATTCTACCACTGAACCATCGATGCTTGCCGCTCACGTATACTTCTTGATACAAATTGCACGACGACAACCCATCTATTGTAGCCGACTATCATGCCTAAGCTTGTTAGCTTTTATTACGAAAATCAAGGCTTGTGGCGATCAAAAGATCCAAGGAAATATAAAAAAATAACCTGACTAATCTGACTGACTCTTTCAAAAGACTAAATGTGTTCGTGTGATAATCAATCTTACCATCAGAATCTATTCCTTTATAAAAGACACAGTAGTTCCCAAAATATAACGATAGTAATTACATCGAAAATCAAGATTTCGTGGCGCAACGGTAGCGCGCCTGACTCCAGATCTGGAGGTTGCGTGTTCAAATCACGTCGAGATCAAGCAAAAATATTTCTTGTGAAGATATGTTTAGGCTTTTAAAACGGATATAACGTTCAAATTACATTAATCACCATTGTTTCTATATCTTGTTATCTCAACAAACATGTATCCTAATTCAATTTGAATCTTAGTCGGCTGTTTTTTTTTCTTTTTATCAAAATGTGACTTTAGATCTACACGGGACTACAGTTTTTGGAATGGGAGAGCATAGAACCAAGTGAGTTTACAAAAGGGGGAACATTTGCGTCTGAATGTCGATTACCACAGCAGTTGGAACACGACGAGTTTGAACCGATAACTATCTTGGGTTTCCACGATACAAACACAGAGTCTGGCGATGGATATAACTTGTACCTCTCTGTCCTACAAATGGTTTATTCGCCAATTGGTATGATCAAAGGAAGATTACGTAATCTAAACCAATCTGGCAAACAAAAAAGAGTCCGCTTAAAGAGATTGTTTCAACCACCACTAACCACTAAGTACCGTCCTTTTACGTACTGCGCAAAAATATCAGCAAACTAAACTCAATAGAGTAGATTCTACCAATCTGTCTTGGGCAATGGTGATTAAAATGCATCGACCGGGAATCGAACCAGGGCCGCCCGCGAGGCAGGCGTGCATTCTACCACTGAACCATCGATGCTTTCTCCTTTCGTATACTTCTTAATACAAATTGCACGACGACAACCCATCTATTGTAGCCGACTATCATGCCTAAGCTTATTAGCTTTTATTACGAAAATCAAGGCTTGTGGCGATCAAAAGATCCAAGGAAATATAAAAAAATAACCTGACTAATCTGACTGACTCTTTCAAAAGACTAAATGTGTTCGTGTGATAATCAATCTTACCATCAGAATCTATTCCTTTATAAAAGACACCGTAGTTACCAAAATATAAAGATAGTAATTACATCGAAAATCAAGATTTCGTGGCGCAACGGTAGCGCGCCTGACTCCAGATCAGGAGGTTGCGTGTTCAAATCACGTCGAGATCAAGCAAAATTATTTTATTTCTTGTGAAGGTATGTTTAGGCTTTTAAAACGGATACAACGTTCAAATAACATTAATCACCATTGTTTCTATATCTTGTTATCTCAACACACATGTATCCTAATTCAATTTGAATCTTAGTCAGCTGTTTTTTTTTCTTTTTATCAAAATGTGACTTTAGATCTACACGGGACTACAGTTTTTGGAATGGGAGAGCATAGAACCAAGTGAGTTTACAAAAGGGGGAACATTTGCGTCTGAATGTCGATTACCACAGCAGTTGGAACACGACGAGTTTGAACCGATAACTATCTTGGGTTTCCACGATACAAACACAGAGTCTGGCGATGGATATAACTTGTACCTCTCTGTCCTACAAATGGTTTATTCGCCAATTGGTATGATCAAAGGAAGATTACGTAATCTAAACCAATCTGGCAAACAAAAAAGAGTCCGCTTAAAGAGATTGTTTCAACCACCACTAACCACTAAGTACCGTCCTTTTACGTACTGCGCAAAAATATCAGCAAACTAAACTCAATAGAGTAGATTCTACCAATCTGTCTTGGGCAATGGTGATTAAAATGCATCGACCGGGAATCGAACCCGGGCCGCCCGCGAGGCAGGCGTGCATTCTACCACTGAACCATCGATGCTTACCCCTTTCGTATACTTCTTAATACAAATTGCACGACGACAACCCATCTATTGTAGCCGACTATCATGCCTAAGCTTGTTAGCTTTTATTACGAAAATCAAGGCTTGTGGCGATCAAAAGATCCAAGGAAATATAAAAAAATAACCTGACTAATCTGACTGACTCTTTCAAAAGACTAAATGTGTTCGTGTGATAATCAATCTTACCATCAGAATCTATTCCTTTATAAAAGACACCGTAGTTACCAAAATATAAAGATAGTAATTACATCAAAAATCAAGATTTCGTGGCGCAACGGTAGCGCGCCTGACTCCAGATCAGGAGGTTGCGTGTTCAAATCACGTCGAGATCAAGCAAAATTATTTTATTTCTTGTGAAGGTATGTTTAGGCTTTTAAAACGGATACAACGTTCAAATAACATTAATCACCATTGTTTCTATATCTTGTTATCTCAACACACATGTATCCATCGACAAATCGTCTGCTAGTCGCGCCATGAGAAGGCTGCACAATCCAGTAGCTCCCTGTTTTAGTGATTTAGCTTTTTTAACCTATATTTACCGTGTGTGTTTTACAAGGTTTACTGTACAGTTTCATCTCGTACACTTCTTGGCCCAATTAATTGGATTCCTGTCCATCTAAGTGCAACTGATTTTTCGTTCTCAAATCTTCCCTGAATCTGTCACTCTGGTTCTTTTTTCCACCGCCAGTGGAGCCACTTGAACACACTGTTTACATCAATCAGCAAATGTGTCCTCCTATCGACCGCGATTTATTACTTGCTCTCAAATCAGTTGGTGAGCAGCTGGAACTTCTTAGCTGGACCCCTTGCAAAAATCATCATTCGTTATGGCAGCACAACCTTCTCAGATCTTCTTTTCCACGAACAAGAAGAAGCTACCGGGGGGGAAGAGCTGCTGTCGTCAGATTCGAGGCTAGATGTGCTCTCTACTCCGTGAATCCTTACCAGTTTGCTCGGCCCGCTACCTCTAAAGAGAAGAAGATCCCTCCTCGCGTCTCTGTTCCCAGGCTCGGCTTACTTAATGCCCGCTCGGTTTGCAAGAGAAAACACGACATAGCCGATCTAATCATCTCCTCAGGGCTCGACTTCCTTGCGATTACCGAGACGTGGCTCAATGTCACCCATGGTGATCACATTTTGAAATCGGCATGTCCTCCTGGCTACATGTCATTACACGTTCCTCGTCTGGTCGCGAAGAAGAAGAGGGGTGGTGGTGTCGGTCTAGTCTTCAGGGCGTCTTTTAATGTGAGGGCAGTCCACCTTGACATCTCCCTGACTAGTTTTGAGCTCCTCTGCGTCCAGATCAGTTCATCTACCAAAACTATCCGACTCTACGTCATCTACCGTCCGCCAGAGCGCCCTGGTTTTCCAACATTTTCGACTTTTCTATCAGAGTTTCGTACTCTACTTGAGTTTGCGGTCGACAACAACGAGGAGCCAGTTATCGTCGGTGATTTCAACATTCATGTTGACGACTCTAACTGCAACAAGGCTCGTTCCTTTAACCAGCTAGTCGAAGAGTTGGGCTGGAATCAGCTTGTCTTGGGTCGTACTCATAGTGCGGCTCATACACTCGATCTCATTCTCACTCGCAGTGGAAGCAAATTCGTCTCCGACGTCCAGGTAGCTGGCCTCGTCAGCGACCACCACCTCGTGATCTGTTCCGTCGGGCTTCGCCGTCCGGTGACGGAGAGAAAGTCATTTTCTTTCCGTACCTACAATTCCATCGACTTGGATTCTCTGCGAGCTGACCTGTCCCAACTACCATTAATTACTGCTCCGGCGTTCGTTCATCAAGACCAAGTAGCGACTCTGGATTCACTTGTCGACCTGTTTCAGGAGATTCGTGGCGTCGTGGAGTCGCACGCCCCGCTGAAGACTAGTGTCGCGGTGCTTCGTGACCCTGCCCCGTGGATAAACTCCGACATTCTTGTTTTTCGGCACAAACTTCGAAGAGCTGAGAGAATCTGGCGTGGTGGTGGATATCTTCAAGGCCATTTTGAATCATACAAGTGCCTTCGCTCTGAATATCGAAGACTTTTATTTAAGGTGAAGGCCGACTATCTCTGTTCTACTATTGCCGACTGCTCTGGCGACCAGAAGAAACTATACAAGATTGTTGACTCATGGCTTGGTCGTTCTAAAGAGCGATCACTCCCGACTCATCAGTCTTCAGCTAATTTGGCCAACGCCTTTTCTTCCTTTTACAGCGACAAGGTAGACGCAATCAAGGATGAACTTATTGGTTCTAGAGCTAGGATTGATCCAACCAGTGTCATTGGCTCGGTTCACTTTTTGGACACTCGAACAGACTCTGATCTGCTCACTGAGTTCTCCATCGTCAGTATCGAGGAAGTCCATCGTGTGATCGTTGCCTCCCCCACAAAATCCTGCGGATTGGATCCTATTCCCACTGGTATCCTTAAGAAGGTGGCCCCACTGCTCGTTCCAGCGATCACTTCCATAGTCAACCTATCTTTCCAGACCGGCGTTTTCCCTCAGATCTTCAAGCACGGTCTCATTACGCCTCTTCTTAAGAAGCCAGCACTCGATAAAGAAGTTTTCTCCAATTATCGACCAGTAACTAATCTCTCGTTCTTGTCTAAAGTTCTTGAGCGACTAGCAGCCCACCAGCTTGATGCTCATCTGGCCAGCCATGAGATCCTTTCACCGACTCAGTATGCCTATCGCCCTAATCACTCGACCGAGACCGCGCTACTGGCACTTCAGAATGACTTACTTCAAGCTGCTAGTCAGGGACATGGCTGTGTCGTTCTTCTTCTCGATCTGACCGCCGCTTTTGACACGATCGATCATGAAATTCTTCTTGATCGAATCTCTTCCCACTGTGGCATTGATGGAAAGCCTCTTGCCTGGATCGCTTCATATCTAAGAAACCGGACTCAATCGGTGATCGTGGATGGTGTTGAATCGGTTCCGGTTCAAGTTAAGTATGGAGTCCCCCAAGGATCTGTCCTTGGTCCTAAACTCTATACCATTTATGTGAACTGTTTACGGCTGGTGGCTGAGCGGTACGGCATCAGCATCGAGCAGTACTCCGACGATACAGCCATCTACCTCGAGTTCGGTTTCTCACGTGACTGTCTCGACCAATTCGACGCCCTTAGGATCTTGTCCGAGTGCGCCGGCGACTTAATCGACTGGTTCTCATTCAACTGGGTCAAGTTGAATCCTTCAAAAAGTGAGGTTCTTTACTTTGCCCCCTCCGAGCTGGCTGGAAAATTAGCTCCACTGCCATTTCGTGTTGGTGACAACCTTGTCACACCTACTACATCAGCGAAAGTTCTCGGTGTTCACCTTAGCTCTGATCTGACGATGGACCGTCAAATTTCGGCCATATCAAGAGCCGCAAATTTTAATTTATATCGGCTCGGCAAAATAAGAAGTCATCTGACAACGGAAGCCACGAAGATTCTTGTGCACTCGCTTGTCATATCACATCTTGACTACGCCAACTCCTTACTGGCTGGACTTTCAAAGGAGAAATTAAGACCTCTTCAATCGGTGCAGGACTCAGCCGCACGCCTAATTCACCGAGGCGTTTTTTCCACTGAAGAGTCAAGATTTCGACTGCACTGGCTCCCTATCCACTACAGGATTCTCTTTAAGGTCCTACTTCTTGTCTTCGACTGTCTGCAAGGAACTGCACCAGTCTACCTACAAGAATGCGTTGCTCTCCACGTACCCGGCCGTGCAGGTTTACGCGCGGAGGCGAGGAGTCTTCGTGTGGTGGCCTCCACTAGAACTCGGGGGAAGAAGAACGCTCCACCAAAGCCAGCCTACCAAAAGCGGTCGTTTATCTCTTATGCACCGCACTACTGGAACGAACTTCCACCAGCTATCCGGTCAACTTCTAGTCGCCAAGATTTCAAGAAACTCCTTAAGACACACTTTTTTACCTTGTCATACCCTTTTTTAACTGCCCGTCACTAAAGCACAGCTCACTTTTAAACCGTCATTTGAACGTATTGTTATTATATGAGAAAGTGCGGTATATAAATGTTAATATACATACATACATACATACGTATCCTAATTCAATTTGAATCTTAGTCAGCTGTTTTTTTTTTCTTTTTATCAAAATGTGACTTTAGATCTACACGGGACTACAGTTTTTGGAATGGGAGAGCATAGAACCAAGTGAGTTTACAAAAGGGGGAACATTTGCGTCTGAATGTCGATTACCACAGCAGTTGGAACACGACGAGTTTGAACCGATAACTATCTTGGGTTTCCACGATACAAACACAGAGTCTGGCGATGGATATAACTTGTACCTCTCTGTCCTACAAATGGTTTATTCGCCAATTGGTATGATCAAAGGAAGATTAAGTAATCTAAACCAATCTCGCAAACAAAAAAGAGTCCGCTTAAAGAGATTGCTTCAACCACCACTAACCACTAAGAACCGTCCTTACGCGTACTGCGCAAGAATATCAGCAAAATAAACTCAATAGAGTAGATTCTACCAATCTGTCGTAGGCAACGGTGATTAAAATGCATCGATTGGGAATCGAACCCGGGCCGCCCGCGTGGCGGGCGCGTATTCTAGCACTGAACTATCCATGCTCTATTTCTGGTATACTTCTTGATACAAAATGAACGACGACAGCCCATCGAGGTCCGCCCAGCGATAAACACCAATCGTGCTATACGCCTTAGAATTTGCCTGGTCGGCTAAAAAGGCCTCTACCACAGTTACGTCATTGCACAGGGGATCGGAACGCCTTCCCACACACCAATCTGACAAAACTCCCCAGGCCGAAGCGTAAGCGGAGTTTATAGGAAATAGTCTCATGGGAGAATTTCTCACTTTAGAGGCCCCACGAAAGCACAAAAGAGTCCTGGCTCAAAACACCATCTTGAGTTGGCCGATTTCAGGTTAGCTCAATGATCCATTCACAAACACTCAAACAGTAAGCGTCTCTTCATTGAACCTTCCTGTCCCGAGTCTTGAGTCCTCCCCCTCAGGTCAAATACCCGTTGAATTGTCTTTGTTGTCGGCTTGGACTCAGTAGAGAGTCCAGGCTTTGTAACTTGTATTTGAGTGGACTTAGAATATTTTTTTTGAATAGGAAATGTTGTAAGTATCTGGATTCAGGACCATTCACCGTTTACCCATTGGGAATTTGCAGACGACATCCGTGTTTAGGCTCAATTCCGCAGATGCCAGAAGACGCAACCGTTGGACCGTCCCATCCTACTTTCAGGCCGCCTCTGATTGTAGCTCCTCGGTGTGGTCGACGTCCACAGCCGGGATAAATCTAGCCCAACTAATTGTCTCCAATTCCAGGAAGTTCAACGATACTAACCGGTCGTATTGTCTATTTACACATCTGGACGAATTCTCATCATTTCGCGCATCGTAAGCATCATCTCACTGAATCTACTGTAAGGAGAAAGTGTACCTTTGTGCGAATGCACCACATATGTGCGGTTACGAACTGCAACCAACATGAGATTTCTGAAACAATTGCTGCATTGGACCAATATTGTGCTGGAAGCAAATTTAACGT
This sequence comes from Daphnia pulex, assembly GCF_021134715.1. Taxonomy (NCBI): domain Eukaryota; kingdom Metazoa; phylum Arthropoda; class Branchiopoda; order Diplostraca; family Daphniidae; genus Daphnia; species Daphnia pulex. Next base: position 8,430,581 of record NC_060026.1, on the reverse strand, counting down.
TGTTCCAAGATCGATATGAGACAGGTCCACCATTCCTCCAATTTTAGCATTGGGCCAATACGACCTTGGTGGAATATCGGTGGAATATTGGCTCTATCTTGTGCCTGACTCATCTCCATCTTGAAAGACCGTTATTTGAAGCCAATGTTTAACCATGATAAAGAATCATATGTAAACAACAATGTTGTACCAAATCACCATATATGTGCGGTTACGAGCTGAAGCCAATGCAAGGTTTCTGAAACAGACGGTGCATTGGAACAGATAAAAAATGGGGATTGGGCTAATTAATGAAACGAAAACAGATATAGCTGCCAATACAGTTTATAAAACGTGGTAGCAAAGAGCAAACAACTCCAAATTACGTGTTTTTTAAGTTTAATCGTTGTTGACGGCTTCGTCTGCCGTTCCACGTCGTACTTTTTGCTTTAAAAACTTGTCTATGGCAGTTTTCTTAATGGCAGTGAGTTTCTTCCTATCAGCGACCCCACCGTCCTCATCCGCTGCATTAGCGAAAGTGTCTAATCCCATTTCCTTTAGAATGGTGTCGTTTGTCAACTCTTGGCTGGTGTTGCTGGCCCAACGCCAAATTATGTCTAAATTAAAGAGTAAACAAAAAAGATTAAAACAGGTAGAAAAAAGGGAATTGCTTTAAAAGTTTACCGATTACAAAGGAACAAATCATCTACATATCAGTAAAGACGTGTTTAACTTTAGTTTTTTTACGGGGGAAGTACATCATTCTGAGCTCTTTAGACATAAGGCTCTTTAATACATTTCTGACAATAGCCTTTAGGCTCTTGTTGGTCCTCACCAGGGTCAGGACGTTTCTGATTTGTGTCTTTAGCGTTGCATCATTCCTCATCTTAACTTCAAGTTCCTCGAAAAACGTCTGAGTTGTCACAGGCAACTCATCGGCACAGTCAGTTGAGCATGGCGAGCCATTAATTGGTGTAGGCAGGTTGGTAGCGATTTCAAGTCTCCTCGTCATGAACAAGTCAGTCAGCTGCTGTATTCCCATTTTGATCTCAATAAGCATTTTTGCAACGTCAACCTGTACCAACATTGCTTTTTCTGCCTGCTGGATTACTACAACAACAAACAAGTAAACAAAAGAAATCTTTAGTAGTTGTCACTTAGGTGTACCAATAAAGACATTTTCCTTACCCAATATGTCTTCATCGCTTACAGAAATAACATCCTGTATTACCTCGTCGTTTTACACCAAAATTTCTCTGGTTTCTCTCATTTGGACGTGAGCACACCCCCTTCTATCGGTTGAGTTACCGTTTCATCTTCTGGTCTCTTCATCTTGTTCGTGAAACACCCCCTCCCCCTTCTTCTTTTGCTGGATGAGTTCCCGTTCTGAAGGCGTATTTCAGTCATTTGAATTCCTTTCTTTCACCTCGTCCTCTGACGTAGATTCTTCAGAGCTATTGTGATCTAGATTTTCAGAACTCTTTCTAAAGGGACAGAAGGGTGAGCTTGTTACAGAACAGACGAATCAGACTCTGGCTTTTCAGCAGGAGTTACTATACCACAAATATAAAAAGTTATAATCTGGACTTACAGTTTCATAATTCAAATTATTACATATCGTACCTTTTGACTTCTGGGCTTTGGTTACAGTCTTATTTGATGTTGCCGTTGTTAGGTTTTTTAGAGCTTCTGCAATGAAGAAAAAATAGTATGCTATTTCACCATATCACCTTCAAAACCCGTATAGAATCACCTGCTTGTGTTGTAGAGCCATCACCCTTTTCCTTATGGTTACTCTCTTTCACTTTTCGGTTCCGAGTTAACTTTATTTCCTGAAATACACAAGGCAACATGAACACTGTATTGAGAGAAAAATATAACAAAATTCCATAATGAATGTACCTTGGGGAATACGTGGAGCTACAGGTGTAACTTGCACTACTTGTTAGACTTCTTTGTTGCCGGACGCTCCGATGATGATGATGAAGGCTCGGCATAATTAGTATTTGGCAGTTTCGTTTTGGTTCTGTTTTTTACAAAATTAGGTTCTGGGAAGGGGCATAATTAGCCATTTCACTTGTTTGGATCAAAAACACAATATTGTTGCAAAATCGGATAACTTGGTGGGCCATGGTGGAAATCAACATCAACTGACGTGCCTGATTCACGGGCAAGAAACAATATTGCTCGCAATATTGCCCAATATGTCAAGCCTATGTTCATTTCGGTAAGGTTAGCGTTGGTTAATCTATTTAAATGAATGCAAATGGGGTCACGGCTTGAAAAATATTGGAATTACGTTTTAAACAGCCAGGCCAATATGCAAATTGGGCCACGTTTGAAAAGTTAGGTTCAACCAATGTAAGTACCCCGCTACCAACCTAATGTCTGTATGCACCATTGAGATTTTCATGTTTTGTACATCGCAGATAACCAATGTATCCAACAAATAATTTGTAATGAAAGGATTTCAAGATTAGTTTAGAATAGGGACAAGTTTCTGATAGGTTAACCAACATTCCGCTGACACCGATTTTCTCAGCTTAGACCAAAGCAGACATAATGATGAAGAGTTTGGTACCGCATTTGGTCAAACTTGCCAGTCCAATACAAAAATTCTAATCATAGCCACAATTTTGCCAACATTACATATTAAAGTGAGGATTATTCGCAGTAGTTGAATTCCTACATTGGTTTAGCATAGGACCCAGCTTGAAAATTACACTGCAAAATTTAAGTTACATCGGTGAACCAACCTTCTGCAAATACTGCATTTCTGTACGACATTGATCTATGAAATGACGAGCTGAATACAACATTACGCCAAACTCTGAAATCCATATGGGGAAATACTAGTGTTATTATTTATTATTTATTAGTTGTTATCATTGCAAAAGACGGAACCCAATTTTAAAAAGCATTTTTAAAGCATCTTCACGTGACCCCAGAAAGTTTCATATGGAAAAGCAGAGAAAAAATTAATTAAGTGAGCCATCGATCTCAAGTCATCAACTAAATGAATGAGTGAATGAACATTGTGAATGAGGTGGTTCTTGCTATAAATTTCTCCAAATTGAAAAGTAAAATATTGCAAAAAATCTTGAGCCAATTAAGAGTAGGTTTTAGACAACGTATACTAGAGCAGAGAATACAAATTTCCAACTCTTAATACAAAAATGGGTTTACTTTTCTGTTTATAAAATTCCCTTGAAGATTACTGGTCCAATATGAAGAAAAATTTTACGCAGTTCGTTGGCTTTTAGCTGATTGGGATATTTGGGATATTCATTCCCTTATAAAAGACACCGTAGTTCCTAAAATATAACGATAGTAATTACATCGAATATCAAGATTTCGTGGAGCAACGGTAGCGCGGCTGACTCCAGAAGTCAGCTGTTTTTTTTTTCCTTTTATCAAAATGTGACTTTAGATCTACACGGGACTACAGTTTTTGGAATGGGAGAGCATAGAACCAAGTGAGTTTACAAAAGGGGGAACATTTGCGTCTGAATGTCGATTACCACAGCAGTTGGAACACGACGAGTTTGAACCGATAACTATCTTGGGTTTCCACGATACAAACACAGAGTCTGGCGATGGATATAACTTGTACCTCTCTGTCCTACAAATGGTTTTTCGCCAATTGGTATGATCAAAGGAAGATTAAGTAATCTAAACCAATCTGGCAAACAAAAAAGAGTCCGCTTAAAGAGATTGCTTCAACCACCACTAACCACTAAGTACCGTCCTTATACGTACTGCGCAAGAATATCAGCAAACTAAACTCAATAGAGTAGATTCTACCAATCTGTCTTGGGCAATGGTGATTAAAATGCATCGACCGGGAATCGAACCCGGGCCGCCCGCGAGGCAGGCGAGCATTCTACCACTGAACCATCGATGCTTGCCCCTCACGTATACTTCTTGATACAAATTGCACGACGACAACCCATCTATTGTAGCCGACTATCATGCCTAAGCTTGTTAGCTTTTATTACGAAAATCAAGGCTTGTGGCGATCAAAAGATCCAAGGAAATATAAAAAAATAACCTGACTAATCTGACTGACTCTTTCAAAAGACTAAATGTGTTCGTGTGATAATCAATCTTACCATCAGAATCTATTCCTTTATAAAAGACACCGTAGTTACCAAAATATAAAGATAGTAATTACATCGAAAATCAAGATTTCGTGGCGCAACGGTAGCGCGCCTGACTCCAGATCAGGAGGTTGCGTGTTCAAATCACGTCGAGATCAAGCAAAATTATTTTATTTCTTGTGAAGGTATGTTTAGGCTTTTAAAACGGATACAACGTTCAAATAACATTAATCACCATTGTTTCTATATCTTGTTATCTCAACACACATGTATCCTAATTCAATTTGAATCTTAGTCAGCTGTTTTTTTTTTCTTTTTATCAAAATGTGACTTTAGATCTACACGGGACTACAGTTTTTGGAATGGGAGAGCATAGAACCAAGTGAGTTTACAAAAGGGGGAACATTTGCGTCTGAATGTCGATTACCACAGCAGTTGGAACACGACGAGTTTGAACCGATAACTATCTTGGGTTTCCACGATACAAACACAGAGTCTGGCGATGGATATAACTTGTACCTCTCTGTCCTACAAATGGTTTATTCGCCAATTGGTATGATCAAAGGAAGATTAAGTAATCTAAACCAATCTCGCAAACAAAAAAGAGTCCGCTTAAAGAGATTGCTTCAACCACCACTAACCACTAAGAACCGTCCTTACGCGTACTGCGCAAGAATATCAGCAAAATAAACTCAATAGAGTAGATTCTACCAATCTGTCGTAGGCAACGGTGATTAAAATGCATCGATTGGGAATCGAACCCGGGCCGCCCGCGTGGCGGGCGCGTATTCTAGCACTGAACTATCCATGCTCTACTTCTGGTATACTTCTTGATACAAAATGAACGACGACAGCCCATCGAGGTCCGCCCAGCGATAAACACCAATCGTGCTATACGCCTTAGAATTTGCCTGGTCGGCTAAAAAGGCCTCTACCACAGTTACGTCATTGCACAGGGGATCGGAACGCCTTCCCACACACCAATCTGACAAAACTCCCCAGGCCGAAGCGTAAGCGGAGTTTATAGGAAATAGTCTCATGGGAGAATTTCTCACTTTAGAGGCCCCACGAAAGCACAAAAGAGTCCTGGCTCAAAACACCATCTTGAGTTGGCCGATTTCAGGTTAGCTCAATGATCCATTCACAAACACTCAAACAGTAAGCGTCTCTTCATTGAACCTTCCTGTCCCGAGTCTTGAGTCCTCCCCCTCAGGTCAAATACCCGTTGAATTGTCTTTGTTGTCGGCTTGGACTCAGTAGAGAGTCCAGGCTTTGTAACTTGTATTTGAGTGGACTTAGAATATTTTTTTTGAATAGGAAATGTTGTAAGTATCTGGATTCAGGACCATTCACCGTTTACCCATTGGGAATTTGCAGACGACATCCGTGTTTAGGCTCAATTCCGCAGATGCCAGAAGACGCAACCGTTGGACCGTCCCATCCTACTTTCAGGCCGCCTCTGATTGTAGCTCCTCGGTGTGGTCGACGTCCACAGCCGGGATAAATCTAGCCCAACTAATTGTCTCCAATTCCAGGAAGTTCAACGATACTAACCGGTCGTATTGTCTATTTACACATCTGGACGAATTCTCATCATTTCGCGCATCGTAAGCATCATCTCACTGAATCTACTGTAAGGAGAAAGTGTACCTTTGTGCGAATGCACCACATATGTGCGGTTACGAACTGCAACCAACATGAGATTTCTGAAACAATTGCTGCATTGGACCAATATTGTGCTGGAAGCAAATTTAACGTTGTTCCAAGATCGATATGAGACAGGTCCACCATTCCTCCAATTTTAGCATTGGGCCAATACGACCTTGGTGGAATATCGGTGGAATATTGGCTCTATCTTGTGCCTGACTCATCTCCATCTTGAAAGACCGTTATTTGAAGCCAATGTTTAACCATGATAAAGAATCATATGTAAACAACAATGTTGTACCAAATCACCATATATGTGCGGTTACGAGCTGAAGCCAATGCAAGGTTTCTGAAACAGACGGTGCATTGGAACAGATAAAAAATGGGGATTGGGCTAATTAATGAAACGAAAACAGATATAGCTGCCAATACAGTTTATAAAACGTGGTAGCAAAGAGCAAACAACTCCAAATTACGTGTTTTTTAAGTTTAATCGTTGTTGACGGCTTCGTCTGCCGTTCCACGTCGTACTTTTTGCTTTAAAAACTTGTCTATGGCAGTTTTCTTAATGGCAGTGAGTTTCTTCCTATCAGCGACCCCACCGTCCTCATCCGCTGCATTAGCGAAAGTGTCTAATCCCATTTCCTTTAGAATGGTGTCGTTTGTCAACTCTTGGCTGGTGTTGCTGGCCCAACGCCAAATTATGTCTAAATTAAAGAGTAAACAAAAAAGATTAAAACAGGTAGAAAAAAGGGAATTGCTTTAAAAGTTTACCGATTACAAAGGAACAAATCATCTACATATCAGTAAAGACGTGTTTAACTTTAGTTTTTTTACGGGGGAAGTACATCATTCTGAGCTCTTTAGACATAAGGCTCTTTAATACATTTCTGACAATAGCCTTTAGGCTCTTGTTGGTCCTCACCAGGGTCAGGACGTTTCTGATTTGTGTCTTTAGCGTTGCATCATTCCTCATCTTAACTTCAAGTTCCTCGAAAAACGTCTGAGTTGTCACAGGCAACTCATCGGCACAGTCAGTTGAGCATGGCGAGCCATTAATTGGTGTAGGCAGGTTGGTAGCGATTTCAAGTCTCCTCGTCATGAACAAGTCAGTCAGCTGCTGTATTCCCATTTTGATCTCAATAAGCATTTTTGCAACGTCAACCTGTACCAACATTGCTTTTTCTGCCTGCTGGATTACTACAACAACAAACAAGTAAACAAAAGAAATCTTTAGTAGTTGTCACTTAGGTGTACCAATAAAGACATTTTCCTTACCCAATATGTCTTCATCGCTTACAGAAATAACATCCTGTATTACCTCGTCGTTTTACACCAAAATTTCTCTGGTTTCTCTCATTTGGACGTGAGCACACCCCCTTCTATCGGTTGAGTTACCGTTTCATCTTCTGGTCTCTTCATCTTGTTCGTGAAACACCCCCTCCCCCTTCTTCTTTTGCTGGATGAGTTCCCGTTCTGAAGGCGTATTTCAGTCATTTGAATTCCTTTCTTTCACCTCGTCCTCTGACGTAGATTCTTCAGAGCTATTGTGATCTAGATTTTCAGAACTCTTTCTAAAGGGACAGAAGGGTGAGCTTGTTACAGAACAGACGAATCAGACTCTGGCTTTTCAGCAGGAGTTACTATACCACAAATATAAAAAGTTATAATCTGGACTTACAGTTTCATAATTCAAATTATTACATATCGTACCTTTTGACTTCTGGGCTTTGGTTACAGTCTTATTTGATGTTGCCGTTGTTAGGTTTTTTAGAGCTTCTGCAATGAAGAAAAAATAGTATGCTATTTCACCATATCACCTTCAAAACCCGTATAGAATCACCTGCTTGTGTTGTAGAGCCATCACCCTTTTCCTTATGGTTACTCTCTTTCACTTTTCGGTTCCGAGTTAACTTTATTTCCTGAAATACACAAGGCAACATGAACACTGTATTGAGAGAAAAATATAACAAAATTCCATAATGAATGTACCTTGGGGAATACGTGGAGCTACAGGTGTAACTTGCACTACTTGTTAGACTTCTTTGTTGCCGGACGCTCCGATGATGATGATGAAGGCTCGGCATAATTAGTATTTGGCAGTTTCGTTTTGGTTCTGTTTTTTACAAAATTAGGTTCTGGGAAGGGGCATAATTAGCCATTTCACTTGTTTGGATCAAAAACACAATATTGTTGCAAAATCGGATAACTTGGTGGGCCATGGTGGAAATCAACATCAACTGACGTGCCTGATTCACGGGCAAGAAACAATATTGCTCGCAATATTGCCCAATATGTCAAGCCTATGTTCATTTCGGTAAGGTTAGCGTTGGTTAATCTATTTAAATGAATGCAAATGGGGTCACGGCTTGAAAAATATTGGAATTACGTTTTAAACAGCCAGGCCAATATGCAAATTGGGCCACGTTTGAAAAGTTAGGTTCAACCAATGTAAGTACCCCGCTACCAACCTAATGTCTGTATGCACCATTGAGATTTTCATGTTTTGTACATCGCAGATAACCAATGTATCCAACAAATAATTTGTAATGAAAGGATTTCAAGATTAGTTTAGAATAGGGACAAGTTTCTGATAGGTTAACCAACATTCCGCTGACACCGATTTTCTCAGCTTAGACCAAAGCAGACATAATGATGAAGAGTTTGGTACCGCATTTGGTCAAACTTGCCAGTCCAATACAAAAATTCTAATCATAGCCACAATTTTGCCAACATTACATATTAAAGTGAGGATTATTCGCAGTAGTTGAATTCCTACATTGGTTTAGCATAGGACCCAGCTTGAAAATTACACTGCAAAATTTAAGTTACATCGGTGAACCAACCTTCTGCAAATACTGCATTTCTGTACGACATTGATCTATGAAATGACGAGCTGAATACAACATTACGCCAAACTCTGAAATCCATATGGGGAAATACTAGTGTTATTATTTATTATTTATTAGTTGTTATCATTGCAAAAGACGGAACCCAATTTTAAAAAGCATTTTTAAAGCATCTTCACGTGACCCCAGAAAGTTTCATATGGAAAAGCAGAGAAAAAATTAATTAAGTGAGCCATCGATCTCAAGTCATCAACTAAATGAATGAGTGAATGAACATTGTGAATGAGGTGGTTCTTGCTATAAATTTCTCCAAATTGAAAAGTAAAATATTGCAAAAAATCTTGAGCCAATTAAGAGTAGGTTTTAGACAACGTATACTAGAGCAGAGAATACAAATTTCCAACTCTTAATACAAAAATGGGTTTACTTTTCTGTTTATAAAATTCCCTTGAAGATTACTGGTCCAATATGAAGAAAAATTTTACGCAGTTCGTTGGCTTTTAGCTGATTGGGATATTTGGGATATTCATTCCCTTATAAAAGACACCGTAGTTCCTAAAATATAACGATAGTAATTACATCGAATATCAAGATTTCGTGGAGCAACGGTAGCGCGGCTGACTCCAGAAGTCAGCTGTTTTTTTTTTCCTTTTATCAAAATGTGACTTTAGATCTACACGGGACTACAGTTTTTGGAATGGGAGAGCATAGAACCAAGTGAGTTTACAATAGGGGGAACATTTGCGTCTGAATGTCGATTACCACAGCAGTTGGAACACGACGAGTTTGAACCGATAACTATCTTGGGTTTCCACGATACAAACACAGAGTCTGGCGATGGATATAACTTGTACCTCTCTGTCCTACAAATGGTTTTTCGCCAATTGGTATGATCAAAGGAAGATTAAGTAATCTAAACCAATCTGGCAAACAAAAAAGAGTCCGCTTAAAGAGATTGCTTCAACCACCACTAACCACTAAGTACCGTCCTTATACGTACTGCGCAAGAATATCAGCAAACTAAACTCAATAGAGTAGATTCTACCAATCTGTCTTGGGCAATGGTGATTAAAATGCATCGACCGGGAATCGAACCCGGGCCGCCCGCGAGGCAGGCGAGCATTCTACCACTGAACCATCGATGCTTGCCCCTCACGTATACTTCTTGATACAAATTGCACGACGACAACCCATCTATTGTAGCCGACTATCATGCCTAAGCTTGTTAGCTTTTATTACGAAAATCAAGGCTTGTGGCGATCAAAAGATCCAAGGAAATATAAAAAAATAACCTGACTAATCTGACTGACTCTTTCAAAAGACTAAATGTGTTCGTGTGATAATCAATCTTACCATCAGAATCTATTCCTTTATAAAAGACACCGTAGTTACCAAAATATAAAGATAGTAATTACATCGAAAATCAAGATTTCGTGGCGCAACGGTAGCGCGCCTGACTCCAGATCAGGAGGTTGCGTGTTCAAATCACGTCGAGATCAAGCAAAATTATTTTATTTCTTGTGAAGGTATGTTTAGGCTTTTAAAACGGATACAACGTTCAAATAACATTAATCACCATTGTTTCTATATCTTGTTATCTCAACACACATGTATCCTAATTCAATTTGAATCTTAGTCAGCTGTTTTTTTTTTTCTTTTTATCAAAATGTGACTTTAGATCTACACGGGACTACAGTTTTTGGAATGGGAGAGCATAGAACCAAGTGAGTTTACAAAAGGGGGAACATTTGCGTCTGAATGTCGATTACCACAGCAGTTGGAACACGACGAGTTTGAACCGATAACTATCTTGGGTTTCCACGATACAAACACAGAGTCTGGCGATGGATATAACTTGTACCTCTCTGTCCTACAAATGGTTTATTCGCCAATTGGTATGATCAAAGGAAGATTAAGTAATCTAAACCAATCTCGCAAACAAAAAAGAGTCCGCTTAAAGAGATTGCTTCAACCACCACTAACCACTAAGAACCGTCCTTACGCGTACTGCGCAAGAATATCAGCAAAATAAACTCAATAGAGTAGATTCTACCAATCTGTCGTAGGCAACGGTGATTAAAATGCATCGATTGGGAATCGAACCCGGGCCGCCCGCGTGGCGGGCGCGTATTCTAGCACTGAACTATCCATGCTCTACTTCTGGTATACTTCTTGATACAAAATGAACGACGACAGCCCATCGAGGTCCGCCCAGCGATAAACACCAATCGTGCTATACGCCTTAGAATTTGCCTGGTCGGCTAAAAAGGCTTCTACCACAGTTACGTCATTGCACAGGGGATCGGAACGCCTTCCCACACACCAATCTGACAAAACTCCCCAGGCCGAAGCGTAAGCGGAGTTTATAGGAAATAGTCTCATGGGAGAATTTCTCACTTTAGAGGCCCCACGAAAGCACAAAAGAGTCCTGGCTCAAAACACCATCTTGAGTTGGCCGATTTCAGGTTAGCTCAATGATCCATTCACAAACACTCAAACAGTAAGCGTCTCTTCATTGAACCTTCCTGTCCCGAGTCTTGAGTCCTCCCCCTCAGGTCAAATACCCGTTGAATTGTCTTTGTTGTCGGCTTGGACTCAGTAGAGAGTCCAGGCTTTGTAACTTGTATTTGAGTGGACTTAGAATATTTTTTTTGAATAGGAAATGTTGTAAGTATCTGGATTCAGGACCATTCACCGTTTACCCATTGGGAATTTGCAGACGACATCCGTGTTTAGGCTCAATTCCGCAGATGCCAGAAGACGCAACCGTTGGACCGTCCCATCCTACTTTCAGGCCGCCTCTGATTGTAGCTCCTCGGTGTGGTCGACGTCCACAGCCGGGATAAATCTAGCCCAACTAATTGTCTCCAATTCCAGGAAGTTCAACGATACTAACCGGTCGTATTGTCTATTTACACATCTGGACGAATTCTCATCATTTCGCGCATCGTAAGCATCATCTCACTGAATCTACTGTAAGGAGAAAGTGTACCTTTGTGCGAATGCACCACATATGTGCGGTTACGAACTGCAACCAACATGAGATTTCTGAAACAATTGCTGCATTGGACCAATATTGTGCTGGAAGCAAATTTAACGTTGTTCCAAGATCGATATGAGACAGGTCCACCATTCGTCCAATTTTAGCATTGGGCCAATACGACCTTGGTGGAATATCGGTGGAATATTGGCTCTATCTTGTGCCTGACTCATCTCCATCTTGAAAGACCGTTATTTGAAGCCAATGTTTAACCATGATAAAGAATCATATGTAAACAACAATGTTGTACCAAATCACCATATATGTGCGGTTACGAGCTGAAGCCAATGCAAGGTTTCTGAAACAGACGGTGCATTGGAACAGATCAAAAATGGGGATTGGGCTAATTAATGAAACGAAAACAGATATAGCTGCCAATACAGTTTATTAAACGTGGTAGCAAAGAGCAAACAACTCCAAATTACGTGTTTTTTAAGTTTAATCGTTGTTGACGGCTTCGTCTGCCGTTCCACGTCGTACTTTTTGCTTTAAAAACTTGTCTATGGCAGTTTTCTTAATGGCAGTGAGTTTCTTCCTATCAGCGACCCCACCGTCCTCATCCGCTGCATTAGCGAAAGTGTCTAATCCCATTTCCTTTAGAATGGTGTCGTTTGTCAACTCTTGGCTGGTGATGCTGGCCCAACGCCAAATTATGTCTAAATTAAAGAGTAAACAAAAAAGATTAAAACAGGTAGAAAAAAGGGAATTGCTTTAAAAGTTTACCGATTACAAAGGAACAAATCATCTACATATCAGTAAAGACGTGTTTAACTTTAGTTTTTTTTACGGGGGAAGTACATCATTCTGAGCTCTTTAGACATAAGGCTCTTTAATACATTTCTGACAATAGCCTTTAGGCTCTTGTTGGTCCTCACCAGGGTCAGGACGTTTCTGATTTGTGTCTTTAGCGTTGCATCATTCCTCATCTTAACTTCAAGTTCCTCGAAAAACGTCTGAGTTGTCACAGGCAACTCATCGGCACAGTCAGTTGAGCATGGCGAGCCATTAATTGGTGTAGGCAGGTTGGTAGCGATTTCAAGTCTCCTCGTCATGAACAAGTCAGTCAGCTGCTGTATTCCCATTTTGATCTCAATAAGCATTTTTGCAACGTCAACCTGTACCAACATTGCTTTTTCTGCCTGCTGGATTACTACAACAACAAACAAGTAAACAAAAGAAATCTTTAGTAGTTGTCACTTAGGTGTACCAATAAAGACATTTTCCTTACCCAATATGTCTTCATCGCTTACAGAAATAACATCCTGTATTACCTCGTCGTTTTACACCAAAATTTCTCTGGTTTCTCTCATTTGGACGTGAGCCACACCCCCTTCTATCGGTTGAGTTACCGTTTCATCTTCTGGTCTCTTCATCTTGTTCGTGAAACACCCCCTCCCCCTTCTTCTTTTGCTGGATGAGTTCCCGTTCTGAAGGCGTATTTCAGTCATTTGAATTCCTTTCTTTCACCTCGTCCTCTGACGTAGATTCTTCAGAGCTATTGTGATCTAGATTTTCAGAACTCTTTCTAAAGGGACAGAAGGGTGAGCTTGTTACAGAACAGACGAATCAGACTCTGGCTTTTCAGCAGGAGTTACTATACCACAAATATAAAAAGTTATAATCTGGACTTACAGTTTCATAATTCAAATTATTACATATCGTACCTTTTGACTTCTGGGCTTTGGTTACAGTCTTATTTGATGTTGCCGTTGTTAGGTTTTTTAGAGCTTCTGCAATGAAGAAAAAATAGTATGCTATTTCACCATATCACCTTCAAAACCCGTATAGAATCACCTGCTTGTGTTGTAGAGCCATCACCCTTTTCCTTATGGTTACTCTCTTTCACTTTTCGGTTCCGAGTTAACTTTATTTCCTGAAATACACAAGGCAACATGAACTCTGTATTGAGAGAAAAATATAACAAAATTCCATAATGAATGTACCTTGGGGAATACGTGGAGCTACAGGTGTAACTTGCACTACTTGTTAGACTTCTTTGTTGCCGGACGCTCCGATGATGATGATGAAGGCTCGGCATAATTAGTATTTGGCAGTTTCGTTTTGGTTCTGTTTTTTACAAAATTAGTTTCTGGGAAGGGGCATAATTAGCCATTTCACTTGTTTGGATCAAAAACACAATATTGTTGCAAAATCGGATAACTTGGTGGGCCATGGTGGAAATCAACATCAACTGACGTGCCTGATTCACGGGCAAGAAACAATATTGCTCGCAATATTGCCCAATATGTCAAGCCTATGTTCATTTCGGTAAGGTTAGCGTTGGTTAATCTATTTAAATGAATGCAAATGGGGTCACGGCTTGAAAAATATTGGAATTACGATTTAAACAGCCAGGCCAATATGCAAATTGGGCCACGTTTGAAAAGTCAGGTTCAACCAATGTAAGTACCCCGCTACCAACCCAATGTCTGTATGCACCTTTGAGATTTTCATGTTTTGTACATCGCAGATAACCAATGTATCCAACAAATAATTTGTAATGAAAGGATTTCAAGATTAGTTTAGAATAGGGACAAGTTTCTGATAGGTTAACCAACATTCCGCTGACACCGATTTTCTCAGCTTAGACCAAAGCAGACATAATGATGAAGAGTTTGGTACCGCATTTGGTCAAACTTGCCAGTCCAATACAAAAATTCTAATCATAGCCGCAATTTTGCCAACATTACATATTAAAGTGAGGATTATTCGCAGTAGTTGAATTCCTACATTGGTTTAGCATAGGACCCAGCTTGAAAATTACACTGCAAAATTTAAGTTACATCGGTAAACCAACCTTCTGCAAATACTGCATTTCTGTACGACATTGATCTATGAAATGACGAGCTGAATACAACATTACGCCAAACTCTGAAATCCATATGGGGAAATACAAGTGTTATTATTTATTATTTATTAGTTGTTATCATTGCAAAAGACGGAACCCAATTTTAAAAAGCATTTTTAAAGCATCTTCACGTGACCCCAGAAAGTTTCATATGGAAAAGCAGAGAAAAAATTAATTAAGTGAGCCATCGATCTCAAGTCATCAACTAAATGAATGAGTGAATGAACATTGTGAATGAGGTGGTTCTTGCTATAAATTTCTCCAAATTGAAAAGCAAAATATTGCAAAAAATCTTGAGCCAATTAAGAGTAGGTTTTAGACAACGTATACTAGAGCAGAGAATACGAATTTCCAACTCTTAATACAAAAAATGGGTTTATTTTTCTGTTTATAAAATTCCCTTGAAGATTACTGGTCCAATATGAAGAAAAATTTTACGCAGTTCGTTGGCTTTTAGCTGATTGGGATATTTGGGATATTCATTCCCTTATAAAAGACACCGTAGTTCCTAAAATATAACGATAGTAATTACATCGAAAATCAAGGTTCCCGTGGTGCAACGGTAGCGCGCCTGACTCCAGATCAGGAGGTTGCGTGTTCAAATCGCGTCGAGATCAAGCAAAAATATTTCTTGTAAAGGTATGTTTAGGCTTTTAAAACGGATATAACGTTCAAATAACATTAATCACCATTGTTTCTATATCTTGTTATCTCAACACACATGTATCCTAATTCAATTTGAATCTTAGTCAGCTGTTTTTTTTTTCTTTTTATCAAAATGTGACTTTAGATCTACACGGGACTACAGTTTTTGGAATGGGAGAGCATAGAACCAAGTGAGTTTACAAAAGGGGGAACATTTGCGTCTGAATGTCGATTACCACAGCAGTTGGAACACGACGAGTTTGAACCGATAACTATCTTGGGTTTCCACGATACAAACACAGAGTCTGGCGATGGATATAACTTGTACCTCTCTGTCCTACAAATGGTTTTTCGCCAATTGGTATGATCAAAGGAAGATTAAGTAATCTAAACCAATCTGGCAAACAAAAAAGAGTCCGCTTAAAGAGATTGCTTCAACCACCACTAACCACTAAGTACCGTCCTTATACGTACTGCGCAAGAATATCAGCAAACTAAACTCAATAGAGTAGATTCTACCAATCTGTCTTGGGCAATGGTGATTAAAATGCATCGACCGGGAATCGAACCCGGGCCGCCCGCGAGGCAGGCGAGCATTCTACCACTGAACCATCGATGCTTGCCCCTCACGTATACTTCTTGATACAAATTGCACGACGACAACCCATCTATTGTAGCCGACTATCATGCCTAAGCTTGTTAGTTTTCATTACGGAAATCAAGGCTTGTGGCGATCAAAAGATTCAAGGAAATATAAAAAAATAACCTGACTAATCTGACTGACTCTTTCAAAAGACTAAATGTGTTCGTGTGATAATCAATCTTACCATCAGAATCTATTCCTTTATAAAAGACACCGTAGTTACCAAAATATAAAGATAGTAATTACATCGAAAATCAAGATTTCGTGGCGCAACGGTAGCGCGCCTGACTCCAGATCAGGAGGTTGCGTGTTCAAATCACGTCGAGATCACGCAAAAATATTTTATTTCTTGTGAAGGTATGTTTTGGCTTTTAAAACGCATACAACGTTCAAATAACATTAATCACCATTGTTTCTATATCTTGTTATCTCAACACACATGTATCCTAATTCAATTTGAATCTTAGTCAGCTGTTTTTTTTTCCTTTTATCAAAATGTGACTTTAGATCTACACGGGACTACAGTTTTTGGAATGGGAGAGCATAGAACCAAGTGAGTTTACAAAAGGGGGAACATTTGCGTCTGAATGTCGATTACCACAGCAGTTGGAACACGACGAGTTTGAACCGATAACTATCTTGGGTTTCCACGATACAAACACAGAGTCTGGCGATGGATATAACTTGTACCTCTCTGTCCTACAAATGGTTTTTCGCCAATTGGTATGATCAAAGGAAGATTAAGTAATCTAAACCAATCTGGCAAACAAAAAAGAGTCCGCTTAAAGAGATTGCTTCAACCACCACTAACCACTAAGTACCGTCCTTATACGTACTGCGCAAGAATATCAGCAAACTAAACTCAATAGAGTAGATTCTACCAATCTGTCTTGGGCAATGGTGATTAAAATGCATCGACCGGGAATCGAACCCGGGCCGCCCGCGAGGCAGGCGAGCATTCTACCACTGAACCATCGATGCTTGCCCCTCACGTATACTTCTTGATACAAATTGCACGACGACAACCCATCTATTGTAGCCGACTATCATGCCTAAGCTTGTTAGTTTTCATTACGGAAATCAAGGCTTGTGGCGATCAAAAGATTCAAGGAAATATAAAAAAATAACCTGACTAATCTGACTGACTCTTTCAAAAGACTAAATGTGTTCGTGTGATAATCAATCTTACCATCAGAATCTATTCCTTTATAAAAGACACCGTAGTTACCAAAATATAAAGATAGTAATTACATCGAAAATCAAGATTTCGTGGCGCAACGGTAGCGCGCCTGACTCCAGATCAGGAGGTTGCGTGTTCAAATCACGTTGAGATCAAGCAAAAATATTTCTTGTGAAGGTATGTTCAGGCTTTTAAAACGGATATAACGTTCAAATAACATTAATCACCATTGTTTCTATATCTTGTTATCTCAACACACATGTATCCTAATTCAATTTGAATCTTAGTCAGCTGTTTTTTTTTTCTTTTTATCAAAATGTAACTTTAGATCTACACGGGACTACAGTTTTTGGAATGGGAGAGCATAGAACCAAGTGAGTTTACAAAAGGGGGAACATTTGCGTCTGAATGTCGATTACCACAGCAGTTGGAACACGACGAGTTTGAACCGATAACTATCTTGGGTTTCCACGATACAAACACAGAGTCTGGCGATGGATATAACTTGTACCTCTCTGTCCTACAAATGGTTTTTCGCCAATTGGTATGATCAAAGGAAGATTAAGTAATCTAAACCAATCTGGCAAACAAAAAAGAGTCCGCTTAAAGAGATTGCTTCAACCACCACTAACCACTAAGTACCGTCCTTATACGTACTGCGCAAGAATATCAGCAAACTAAACTCAATAGAGTAGATTCTACCAATCTGTCTTGGGCAATGGTGATTAAAATGCATCGACCGGGAATCGAACCCGGGCCGCCCGCGTGGCAGGCGAGCATTCTACCACTGAACCATCGATGCTTACCCCCATCGTATATTTCTTGATACAAATTGCACGACGACAACCCATCTATTGTAGCCGACTATCATGCCTAAGCTTGTTAGCTTTCATTACGGAAATCAAGGCTTGTGGCGATCAAAAGATCCAAGGAAATATAAAAAAATAACCTGACTAATCTGACTGACTCTTTCAAAAGACTTAATGTGTTCGTGTGATAATTGTAAAATTGTTCGAGCGCTAGCGCTGAAAAATTGGGATTATTTACTAAAATGAAAAGAGAGACAGAACTGTGTGTGACCTTTTATATTGAGCATATTTATAGCAAACATGACTTGAAGTATGGCAACAGTGCCATACAAAAAAAGATGAAGAGGTGTGGACGAAGCCTATGAGGCACCACACGTCGGTATACTAATCAGACTTTAGAAGCACTGAAATATAAAGTAACACGGAGGAAAGGCAACAAGAAAAGGAAACATGATTACTTTTTGTTGCTAAATTTCTCAGATTGTCGATCTTGTCTTGTCTCCTTTTCCCGGCTGTAATCGTTATTATTTCCACTGAAAAATAACAAAAGCAAAAACGAGTCTGATCATTATTAATTACTAAAAATATGAAAAGCAGCGGCGGGCGGGTGGGAGAGACAGTTCTGTCTCTCTTTTCATTTTAGTAAATAATCCCAATTGTTCAGCGCTAGCGCTCAAACAATTTTACAATTATTTAGTAAAATTCGTTCGACAGAACTGTGTGTTCAAAGCAAAAGCTGACGAGGTATAGGGAAAAGAGCGAAAATAGAACCACAACACAGCAGAGGGTTTGACTGTGATTCCAAGATGATGTCAGATGGATGGCGATCAGGTTGGATGGTCCATCGCCCATCTCCCTGTGGTAAAGCTGTTTGAACATAGACTGTCTGGCCCAATGGCCGAAGTCTAGGATAATTCGGACTCTTTTTCTCTGGTGCCGTGAAGATTCACCCTAAGCGCTAACTAGTCCCGTGGCCTATTGTAGTGACGGGGAACGGGATCACGAAGTTTGTTGTTGTTGAGCAAGAGAGAAGCGGAGTTGGTGGTATTGCGCAATGCTACAGTACAATCCAAATGTGTTTCCACGCATTTGACAGAACAAATTGAAAAGAAACATAAAGTTGCTCGGTCCCGAATGACACACGATGGAGGGGCCTAGAGTGTTGAGTTTTACTTATTTGGCCAATTGTAAAACACATTTCGGAATCGACTCAAACAAATTTGAAGAGATTCGTATGTTTCTAGTAGTGTGGGAGTCAAGAGCAGAGATACCAGCTTCCGAGACATTTCAGGGAGAGAAGGAGCAATTGTTGTGACATCAAAAAAAGGATTCCATGATTGGGGGTATCTGACTGATGTAGGCAAATATATATATTTTTTTTTTTTTTTCGCATTTGACAGGACAAATTGAAAAGAAACATTAAGTCGCTCAGTACGTGATGGAGGGGCTCAGAGAGTTGAGCCTTACTCAGTTGGGCAAGGGGAAAAGACATTTCGGAATCGACTCCAACACATTTGAGAGATTTCGTAAGTTCTTAAATATTGGCATGAGGGTCAGAGAGAGAGCAGAATGACCAACTTCCGTGACAGTTCAAGGAGAGATCTCTTGTTTTTGGCGGGCGGATGAGATGTTACCCGGGTTTACAGCAAGCGTAGAGGAGAGAGTAGGGGCGCTGACCTACGTCTTTGTTCTGCAGCTCCTTCTCACGCTCGTAGCACATAAAAAGTTTCAGTCGGACTTATGTGCAACGATTTTATGTAGATAACGGTGGTGTCGGTCTTGTTTTCCGCCATGCAATCAGGGAGAGAAGAAGCGATGAAACATTCAAAAGGTTATTGACATCTCGGCCAATTCCGCTTTACACCAAGGCAAGTGACAAGGCAAAGGCAAGGGTAACCCAAAAACGCCCTCGGTTGTGAACAGAAACCAAAACGCAGGGTAGGTGAATATTTGGACGAGTTTCAGAAACGCCCTCGACGCAAGTATATCTTTTGGCCTCGAAAGACTAGACTGTAACCTTTGTCGACTTAGCTTTCTTCTCCTTCGTCTGTACTACTTGCCCCCCCCCCTTCTAATTTTTTTTTTTTTTTTTAATAAACTCCACCTCTGTTGACCAAATATCCAGCTGGACGCTATCCATCGATGCGTTTGGTGGAATATTACGTTGAAAGAGGGGAAAATTCGCCTTTGCTGTTTAGTTATTAATTTCAGTTCAAAAAATTCAGCTTTTTTTGTAATAGTAGACAAACAAAAAATCTAACGGCACAACCCACAGGTCATTGTCAGACGGGCCTATGTGATAACGGAATGAACTGGCAATCGGCCAATAACTGAGGGAAAAAAGAAATTAAAAAATAATTTGCATACCGGGCGAAACTGTTGTTGTCGTTGGGAGAGCCGTATAGAGGATGTGAACGGCTCGATTTCCCCGGTGTTGCCGAAGTCGATGGTCCAGCCACAGAGCTGATTATCAAACTGGCGGTCTTGACTTGAGAGACGAGTTCATTGACAAAATCCGTCCCAAACAGATCCTCGCCTCCAACTGGAAGTTTTCCTGCTGCGCGGGAAAGTAGACCGATGTGATTGGGATGAGTCTGTGTCAGAATGTTGAGTCATCTAGAGTGGGTGATCTCGCGAAACAGGTGAACCCACAGCATTAACAGGGATCTCAAGGCCTTGGAGTCGTTGTTGCTTCTCTTTCTTTTCTTGTTGAGGAGAAATAAGAGAGGTTTGGCCATATCCAGGATGAAATCTGTCTGTTTTCGATACACTTTCTCCAATTGGTCAATATTGGCCATTGTTGCACTCGAATTCTTGGCAGATTTAAGGGCCCCGTAGAATGTCTCGTCCAATTTGGGATTCGTGAAAAGATCAGAGGCACTGACACTAGCCTTTTTGCCACGTTTGACAATAGGCTTGTACGCCTCTCTAGCAGACTTCAAGTTTCTTTCACCTATGCCTTTCGCAATCCAATTAGCGAGAACCAACGATTTGCGTCTGCTAAGCGTAAAGTTTTTTGGTTTAAACTTAGTAATGTCTGAAAAGGTACTTGAAAAAGAATTAGAAGAAGAGGCGGATCTCTCAGACGAGACAGAGTCGGAACTCGAACTCGAACCCGTCTTACGAGAACGCCTAGATTTACGATGTTTAGACATGCTTGCTATGCAAGAGCAAAAAAAGATCTGATTAGTATACCGACGTGTGGTGCCTCATAGGCTTCGTCCACACCTCTTCATCTTTTTTTGTATGGCACTGTTGCCATACTTCAAGTCATGTTTGCTATAAATATGCTCAATATAAAAGGTCACACACAGTTCTGTCGAACGAATTTTACTAAATAATCAACCTTACCATCAGAATCTATTCCTTTATAAAAGACACCGTAGTTCCCAAAATATAACGATAGTAATTACATCGAAAATCAAGATTTCGTGGCGCAACGGTAGCGCGCCTGACTCCAGATCAAGAGGTTGCGTGTTCAAATCACGTCGAGATCAAGCAAAAATATTTCTTGTGAAGGTATGTTTAGGCTTTTAAAACGGATATAACGTTCAAATAACATTAATCACCATTGTTTCTATATCTTGTTATCTCAACACACATGTATCCTAATTCAATTTGAATCTTAGTCAGCTGTTTTTTTTTCTTTTTATCAAAATGTGACTTTAGATCTACACGGGACTACAGTTTTTGGAATGGGAGAGCATAGAACCAAGTGAGTTTACAAAAGGGGGAACATTTGCGTCTGAATGTCGATTACCACAGCAGTTGGAACACGACGAGTTTGAACCGATAACTATCTTGGGTTTCCACGATACAAACACAGAGTCTGGCGATGGATATAACATGTACCTCTCTGTCCTACAAATGGTTTTACGCCAATTGGTATGATCAAAGGAAGATTAAGTAATCTAAACCAATCTCGCAAACAAAAAAGAGTCCGCTTAAAGAGATTGCTTCAACCACCACTAACCACTAAGAACCGTCCTTACGCGTACTGCGCAAGAATATCAGCAAAATAAACTCAATAGAGTAGATTCTACCAATGTGTCGTAGGCAACGGTGATTAAAATGCATCGATTGGGAATCGAACCCGGGCCGCCCGCGTGGCGGGCGCGTATTCTAGCACTGAACTATCCATGCTTGCACCTCTGGTATACTTCTTGATACAAAATGAACGACGACAGCCCATCGAGGTCCGCCCAGCGATAAACACCAATCGTGCTATACGCCTTAGAATTTGCCTGGTCGGCTAAAAAGGCTTCTACCACAGTTACGTCATTGCACAGGGGATCGGAACGCCTTCCCACACACCAATCTGACAAAACTCCCCAGGCCGAAGCGTAAGCGGAGTTTATAGGAAATAGTCTCATGGGAGAATTTCTCACTTTAGAGGCCCCACGAAAGCACAAAAGAGTCCTGGCTCAAAACACCATCTTGAGTTGGCCGATTTCAGGTTAGCTCAATGATCCATTCACAAACACTCAAACAGTAAGCGTCTCTTCATTGAACCTTCCTGTCCCGAGTCTTGAGTCCTCCCCCTCAGGTCAAATACCCGTTGAATTGTCTTTGTTGTCGGCTTGGACTCAGTAGAGAGTCCAGGCTTTGTAACTTGTATTTGAGTGGACTTAGAATATTTTTTTGAATAGGAAATGTTGTAAGTATCTGGATTCGGGACCATTCACCGTTTACCCATTGGGAATTTGCAGACGACATCCGTGTTTAGGCTCAATTCCGCAGATGCCAGAAGACGCAACCGTTGGACCGTCCCATCCTACTTTCAGGCCGCCTCTGATTGTAGCTCCTCGGTGTGGTCGACGTCCACAGCCGGGATAAATCTAGCCCAACTAATTGTCTCCAATTCCAGGAAGTTCAACGATACTAACCGGTCGTATTGTCTATTTACACATCTGGACGAATTCTCATCATTTCGCGCATCGTAAGCATCATCTCACTGAATCTACTGTAAGGAGAAAGTGTACCTTTGTGCGAATGCACCACATATGTGCGGTTACGAACTGCAACCAACATGAGATTTCTGAAACAATTGCTGCATTGGACCAATATTGTGCTGGAAGCAAATTTAACGTTGTTCCAAGATCGATATGAGACAGGTCCACCATTCGTCCAATTTTAGCATTGGGCCAATACGACCTTGGTGGAATATCGGTGGAATATTGGCTCTATCTTGTGCCTGACTCATCTCCATCTTGAAAGACCGTTATTTGAAGCCAATGTTTAACCATGATAAAGAATCATATGTAAACAACAATGTTGTACCAAATCACCATATATGTGCGGTTACGAACTGAAGCCAATGCAAGGTTTCTGAAACAGACGGTGCATTGGAACAGATCAAAAATGGGGATTGGGCTAATTAATGAAACGAAAACAGATATAGCTGCCAATACAGTTTATTAAACGTGGTAGCAAAGAGCAAACAACTCCAAATTACGTGTTTTTTAAGTTTAATCGTTGTTGACGGCTTCGTCTGCCGTTCCACGTCGTACTTTTTGCTTTAAAAACTTGTCTATGGCAGTTTTCTTAATGGCAGTGAGTTTCTTCCTATCAGCGACCCCACCGTCCTCATCCGCTGCATTAGCGAAAGTGTCTAATCCCATTTCCTTTAGAATGGTGTCGTTTGTCAACTCTTGGCTGGTGTTGCTGGCCCAACGCCAAATTATGTCTAAATTAAAGAGTAAACAAAAAAGATTAAAACAGGTAGAAAAAAGGGAATTGCTTTAAAAGTTTACCGATTACAAAGGAACAAATCATCTACATATCAGTAAAGACGTGTTTAACTTTAGTTTTTTTACGGGGGAAGTACATCATTCTGAGCTCTTTAGACATAAGGCTCTTTAATACATTTCTGACAATAGCCTTTAGGCTCTTGTTGGTCCTCACCAGGGTCAGGACGTTTCTGATTTGTGTCTTTAGCGTTGCATCATTCCTCATCTTAACTTCAAGTTCCTCGAAAAACGTCTGAGCCCAGCTAGCAGAGTATATTTCCCAAATATTGCTAAAATATTATATTCCTACAATTGAGATGTTGGTAAAATAATTTTTTTAAATATTTTTCCAATATATTTTTGCACCCAAATTTGTTGGCTCACAATATTTTTTCAACTTGTTTTACTTTTTTCACTTTTATTGGTAAAATAAAAGTTTTACTACTTTTAAAATTTTGATGGAAATCTGGTTGTTGTGTTTATGGTTATATAGTCCATCGTGGAATATTTATTTATCTTCTACTTGTTATTAGACAAGTTCTTGATTTTGGCCTTGAGTGGGTTTGAACCATCACACCTTCAGTCACCAATCCAATGCTATAACCACTACACCAAGATCGGTGTTACAAATTTTTTTCGACTTGATGCAATAAAAGTTTTTAACTTCTAGAAGCCACGTAAACAAGGGTTAAGAGGGGATTCCCTATAGGGGTTTGTCCCGACAGGCAATAGACAGATGCAGAGGATCTCGCCAAGGATGTTCCTACGGCCAAAAAATGGATAAGTCTAGTCCCGTAATGGTAAAATATTGTTTTCCGAGAAGATTCTTCGGTCGATAACCCACATATTGGTATAATATTAGATTATTACTTTGCTGCGTCAAGGTGGCTGTTAAATTGTTTTGTTGTTTTCCCAATGAATGGCTATTATGAAAAATGAATAAATCAATATTACTTTTTGTTATTTTCCCAATAACGGACCATTAAAAAAATAATAAATCCTTTTTTTATGAAAAAGCTATAGTCTTTTACATTTAACATGCGTTCAAAATCCTAAAAGTTTTATATCGTATTCAATTCGTTAGTTCTGCATACAATTGCCTAACTGAACAATCCAATTTTCTTAAAATCCATATCTTGCACAAGTCTCGAACAACTAACTTACGTACTTCGAATTTAAAACTCTACCTTCGCGCTAACGTAATATAATTTATCTTAAACGTTAAGGAGATGAAATGTTAAATCTGCTATTATTATATATCCATATAGGTAATTCTATGGAGGTTGGTTCAAACCCACTTGCAGCAAACAAATGACTTATGAAACAAATAGTCTCAATAATCATAAATTTCTACACTGATGTAAATTAAATCGATTTTGCTCACGCTGGGCTATAACCATGACAATGTGTAAGTATGCACTATCCATCCTGTCACATCGGGACTTTATAATCATTACCGTTTCTGGTGTAGTGGTTATAGTGTTGGATTGGTGACATAAAGGACGATGGTTCAAACCCACTCTCGGCTTAAAAGACAGCAGCTATCCAATCATTTAGGATTTTGAACATGTGGTAAATGTAAAAGACTATAGCTTTATCATAGAAAACGATGTAATCATTATTTAATGATCCGTTATTGGGAAAATAAAAAAAAATTATATTAATTTATTCATCTTTGATAATAGTCATTTATTGGTAATATAACAAAAAAATTTAACAGCCACCTTGTCGCAACAAAGTAATAATATAATATTATACCAATATGTGGGTTATCGATCGAAGAATATTGTCGGAAAAAAATATTTTACCAATAAAGACATGCTAGCTGGGAGTTGTCACAGGCAACTCATCGGCACAGTCAGTTGAGCATGGCGAGCCATTAATTGGTGTAGGCAGGTTGGTAGCGATTTCAAGTCTCCTCGTCATGAACAAGTCAGTCAGCTGCTGTATTCCCATTTTGATCTCAATAAGCATTTTTGCAACGTCAACCTGTACCAACATTGCTTTTTCTGCCTGCTGGATTACTACAACAACAAACAAGTAAACAAAAGAAATCTTTAGTAGTTGTCACTTAGGTGTACCAATAAAGACATTTTCCTTACCCAATATGTCTTCATCGCTTACAGAAATAACATCCTGTATTACCTCGTCGTTTTACACCAAAATTTCTCTGGTTTCTCTCATTTGGACGTGAGCCACACCCCCTTCTATCGGTTGAGTTACCGTTTCATCTTCTGGTCTCTTCATCTTGTTCGTGAAACACCCCCTCCCCCTTCTTCTTTTGCTGGATGAGTTCCCGTTCTGAAGGCGTATTTCAGTCATTTGAATTCCTTTCTTTCACCTCGTCCTCTGACGTAGATTCTTCAGAGCTATTGTGATCTAGATTTTCAGAACTCTTTCTAAAGGGACAGAAGGGTGAGCTTGTTACAGAACAGACGAATCAGACTCTGGCTTTTCAGCAGGAGTTACTATACCACAAATATAAAAAGTTATAATCTGGACTTACAGTTTCATAATTCAAATTATTACATATCGTACCTTTTGACTTCTGGGCTTTGGTTACAGTCTTATTTGATGTTGCCGTTGTTAGGTTTTTTAGAGCTTCTGCAATGAAGAAAAAATAGTATGCTATTTCACCATATCACCTTCAAAACCCGTATAGAATCACCTGCTTGTGTTGTAGAGCCATCACCCTTTTCCTTATGGTTACTCTCTTTCACTTTTCGGTTCCGAGTTAACTTTATTTCCTGAAATACACAAGGCAATATGAACACTGTATTGAGAGAAAAATATAACAAAATTCCATAATGAATGTACCTTGGGGAATACGTGGAGCTACAGGTGTAACTTGCACTACTTGTTAGACTTCTTTGTTGCCGGACGCTCCGATGATGATGATGAAGGCTCGGCATAATTAGTATTTGGCAGTTTCGTTTTGGTTCTGTTATTTACAAAATTAGGTTCTGGGAAGGGGCATAATTAGCCATTTCACTTGTTTGGATCAAAAACACAATATTGTTGCAAAATCGGATAACTTGGTGGGCCATGGTGGAAATCAACATCAACTGACGTGCCTGATTCACGGGCAAGAAACAATATTGCTCGCAATATTGCCCAATATGTCAAGCCTATGTTCATTTCGGTAAGGTTAGCGTTGGTTAATCTATTTAAATGAATGCAAATGGGGTCACGGCTTGAAAAATATTGGAATTACGTTTTAAACAGCCAGGCCAATATGCAAATTGGGCCACGTTTGAAAAGTCAGGTTCAACCAATGTAAGTACCCCGCTACCAACCCAATGTGTGTATGCACCTTTGAGATTTTCATGTTTTTTACATCGCAGATAACCAATGTATCCAACAAATAATTTGTAATGAAAGGATTTCAAGATTAGTTTAGAATAGGGACAAGTTTCTGATAGGTTAACCAACATTCCGCTGACACCGATTTTCTCAGCTTAGACCAAAGCAGACATAATGATGAAGAGTTTGGTACCGCATTTGGTCAAACTTGCCAGTCCAATACAAAAATTCTAATCATAGCCACAATTTTGCCAACATTACATATTAAAGTGAGGATTATTCGCAGTAGTTGAATTCCTACATTGGTTTAGCATAGGACCCAGCTTGAAAATTACACTGCAAAATTTAAGTTACATCGGTAAACCAACCTTCTGCAAATACTGCATTTCTGTACGACATTGATCTATGAAATGACGAGCTGAATACAACATTACGCCAAACTCTGAAATCCATATGGGGAAATACAAGTGTTATTATTTATTATTTATTAGTTGTTATCATTGCAAAAGACGGAACCCAATTTTAAAAAGCATTTTTAAAGCATCTTCACGTGACCCCAGAAAGTTTCATATGGAAAAGCAGAGAAAAAATTAATTAAGTCATCAACTAAATGAATGAGTGAATGAACATTGTGAATGAGGTGGTTCTTGCTATAAATTTCTCCAAATTGAAAAGCAAAATATTGCAAAAAATCTTGAGCCAATTAAGAGTAGGTTTTAGACAACGTATACTAGAGCAGAGAATACGAATTTCCAACTCTTAATACAAAAAATGGGTTTACTTTTCTGTTTAGAAAATTCCCTTGAAGATTATTGGTCCAATATGAAGAAAAATTTTACGCAGTTCGTTGGCTTTTAGCTGATTGGGATATTTGGGATATTCATTCCCTTATAAAAGACACCGTAGTTCCTAAAATATAACGATAGTAATTACATCGAAAATCAAGGTTCCCGTGGTGCAACGGTAGCGCGCCTGACTCCAGATAAGGAGGTTGCGTGTTCAAATCGCGTCGAGATCAAGCAAAAATATTTCTTGTAAAGGTATGTTTAGGCTTTTAAAACGGATATAACGTTCAAATAACATTAATCACCATTGTTTCTATATCTTGTTATCTCAACACACATGTATCCTAATTCAATTTGAATCTTAGTCAGCTGTTTTTTTTTTCTTTTTATCAAAATGTGACTTTAGATCTACACGGGACTACAGTTTTTGGAATGGGAGAGCATAGAACCAAGTGAGTTTACAAAAGGGGGAACATTTGTGTCTGAATGTCGATTACCACAGCAGTTGGAACACGACGAGTTTGAACCGATAACTATCTTGGGTTTCCACGATACAAACACAGAGTCTGGCGATGGATATAACTTGTACCTCTCTGTCCTACAAATGGTTTTTCGCCAATTGGTATGATCAAAGGAAGATTAAGTAATCTAAACCAATCTGGCAAACAAAAAAGAGTCCGCTTAAAGAGATTGCTTCAACCACCACTAACCACTAAGTACCGTCCTTATACGTACTGCGCAAGAATATCAGCAAACTAAACTCAATAGAGTAGATTCTACCAATCTGTCTTGGGCAATGGTGATTAAAATGCATCGACCGGGAATCGAATCCGGGCCGCCTGCGTGGCAGGCGAGCATTCTACCACTGAACCATCGATGCTTGCCCCTCACGTATCCTTTTTGATACAAATTGCACGACGACAACCCATCTATTGTAGCCGACTATCATGCCTAAGCTTGTTAGCTTTCATTACGGAAATCAAGGCTTATGTCGATCAAAAGATCCAAGGAAATATAAAAAAATAACCTGACTAATCTGACTGACTCTTTCAAAAGACTAAATGTGTTCGTGTGATAATCAATCTTACCATCAGAATCTATTCCTTTATAGAAGACACCGTAGTTCCCAAAATATAACGATAGTAATTACATCGAAAATCAAGATTTCGTGGCGCAACGGTAGCGCGCCTGACTTCAGATCAGGAGTTTGCGTGTTCAAATCAAGTCGAGATCAAGCAAAAATATTTCTTGTGAAGGTATGTTTAGGCTTTTAAAACGGATATAACGTCCAAATAACATTAATCACCATTGTTTCTATATCTTGTTATCTCAACACACATGTATCCTAATTCAATTTGAAACTTAGTCAGCTGTTTTTTTTTCTTTTTATCAAAATGTGACTTTAGATCTACACGGGACTACAGTTTTTGGAATGGGAGAGCATAGAACCAAGTGAGTTTACAAAAGGGGGAACATTTGCGTCTGAATGTCGATTACCACAGCAGTTGGAACACGACGAGTTTGAACCGATAACTATCTTGGGTTTTCACGATACAAACACAGAGTCTGGCGATGGATATAACTTGTACCTCTCTGTCCTACAAATGGTTTATTCGCCAATTGGTATGATCAAAGGAAGATTAAGTAATCTAAACCAATCTGGCAAACAAAAAAGAGTCCGCTTAAAGAGATTGCTTCAACCACCACTAACCACTAAGTACCGTCCTTATACGTACTGCGCAAGAATATCAGCAAACTAAACTCAATAGAGTAGATTCTACCAATCTGTCTTGGGCAATGGTGATTAAAATGCATCGACCGGGAATCGAACACGGGCCGCCCGCGTGGCAGGCGAGCATTCTACCACTGAACCATCGATGCTTGCCCCTCTCTTATACTTCTTGATACAAATTGCACGACGACAACCCATCTATTGTAGCCGACTATCATGCCTAAGCTTGTTAGCTTTCATTACGGAAATCAAGGCTTGTGGCGATCAAAAGATCCAAGGAAATATAAAAAAATAACCTAATTAATCTGACTGACTCTTTCAAAAGACTAAATGTGTTCGTGTGATAATCAATCTTACCACCAAAATCTATTCCTTTATAAAAGACACCATAGTTCCCAAAATATAACGATAGTAATTACATCGAAAATCAAAATTTTGTGGCGCAATGGTAGCGCGTCTGAATCCAGATCAGGAGGTTGCGTGTTCAAATCACGTCGAGATCAAGCAAAAATATTTCTTGTGAACGTATGTTTAGGCTTTTAAAACGGATACAACGTTCAAATAACACTAATCACCATTGTTTCTATATCTTGTTATCTCAACACACATGTATCCTAATTCAATTTGAATCTTAGTCAGCTGTTTTTTTTTTCTTTTTATCAAAATGTGACTTTAGATCTACACGGGACTACAGTTTTTGGAATGGGAGAGCATAGAACCAAGTGAGTTTACAAAAGGGGGAACATTTGCGTCTGAATGTCGATTACCACAGCAGTTGGAACACGACGAGTTTGAACCGATAACTATCTTGGGTTTCCACGATACAAACACAGAGTCTGGCGATGGATATAACTTGTACCTCTCTGTCCTACAAATGGTTTATTCGCCAATTGGTATGATCAAAGGAAGATTAAGTAATCTAAACCAATCTGGCAAACAAAAAAGAGTCCGCTTAAAGAGATTGCTTCAACCACCACTAACCACTAAGTACCGTCCTTATACGTACTGCGCAAGAATATCAGCAAACTAAACTCAATAGAGTAGATTCTACCAATCTGTCTTGGGCAATGGTGATTAAAATGCATCGACCGGGAATCGAACACGGGCCGCCCGCGTGGCAGGCGAGCATTCTACCACTGAACCATCGATGCTTGCCCCTCTCTTATACTTCTTGATACAAATTGCACGACGACAACCCATCTATTGTAGCCGACTATCATGCCTAAGCTTGTTAGCTTTCATTACGGAAATCAAGGCTTGTGGCGATCAAAAGATCCAAGGAAATATAAAAAAATAGCCTAATTAATCTGACTGACTCTTTCAAAAGACTAAATGTGTTCGTGTGATAATCAATCTTACCACCAAAATCTATTCCTTTATAAAAGACACCATAGTTCCCAAAATATAACGATAGTAATTACATCGAAAATCAAAATTTTGTGGCGCAATGGTAGCGCGTCTGAATCCAGATCAGGAGGTTGCGTGTTCAAATCACGTCGAGATCAAGCAAAAATATTTCTTGTGAAGGTATGTTTAGGCTTTTAAAACGGATACAACGTTCAAATAACACTAATCACCATTGTTTCTATATCTTGTTATCTCAACACACATGTATCCTAATTCAATTTGAATCTTAGTCAGCTGTTTTTTTTTCTTTTTATCAAAATGTGACTTTAGATCTACACGGGACTACAGTTTTTGGAATGGGAGAGCATAGAACCAAGTGAGTTTACAAAAGGGGGAACATTTGCGTCTGAATGTCGATTACCACAGCAGTTGGAACACGACGAGTTTGAACCGATAACTATCTTGGGTTTCCACGATACAAACACAGAGTCTGGCGATGGATATAACTTGTACCTCTCTGTCCTACAAATGGTTTATTCGCCAATTGGTATGATCAAAGGAAGATTAAGTAATCTAAACCAATCTGGCAAACAAAAAAGAGTCCGCTTAAAGAGATTGCTTCAACCACCACTAACCACTAAGTACCGTCCTTATACGTACTGCGCAAGAATATCAGCAAACTAAACTCAATAGAGTAGATTCTACCAATCTGTCTTGGGCAATGGTGATTAAAATGCATCGACCGGGAATCGAACCCGGGCCGCCCGCGTGCCAGGCGAGCATTCTACCACTGAACCATCGATGCTTGCCTCTCATGTATACTTCTTGATACAAATTGCACGACGACAACCCATCTATTGTAGCCGACTATCATGCCTAAGCTTGTTAGCTTTCATTACGGAAATCAAGGCTTGTGGCGATCAAAAGATCCAAGGAAATATAAAAAAATAACCTGACTAATCTGACTGACTCTTTCAAAAGACTAAATGTGTTCGTGTGATAATCAATCTTACCATCAGAATCTATTCCTTTATAAAAGACACCGTAGTTCCCAAAAAAAAAACGATAGTAATTACATTAAGATTTCGTGGCGCTACGGTAGTGCGTTTGTCTTCAGATCAGGAGGTTGCGTGTTCAAATCACGTCGAGATCACGAAAAAATATTTTATTTCTTGTGAAGGTATGTTTAGAATTTTAAAACGGATATATCATTCAAATAACATTAATCACCATTGTTTCTATATCTTGTTATCTCAACACACATGTATCCTAATTCAATTTGAATCTTAGTCAGCTGTTTTTTTTCCTTTTTATCAAAATGTGACTTTAGATCTACACGGGACTACAGTTTTTGGAATGGGAGAGCATAGAACCAAGTGAGTTTACAAAAGGAGGAACATTTGCGTCTGAATGTCGATTACCACAGCAGTTGGAACACGACGAGTTTGAACCGATAACTATCTTGGGTTTCCACGATACAAACACAGAGTCTGGCGATGGATATAACTTGTACCTCTCTGTCCTACAAATGGTTTTTCGCCAATTGTTATGATCAAAGGAAGATTAAAAAATCTAAACCAATCTGGCAAACAAAAAAAGTCCGCTTAAAGAGATTGCTTCAACCACCACTAACCACTAAATACCGTCCTTAATAAATTAATATAATTTTTTTTTATTTTCCCAATAACGGATCATTAAATAATGATTACATCGTTTTCTATGATAAAGCTATAGTCTTTTACATTTACCACATGTTCAAAATCCTAAATGATTGGATAGCTGCTGTCTTTTAAGCCGAGAGTGGGTTTGAACCATCGTCCTTTGTGTCACCAATCAAACACTATAACCACTACACCAGAAACGGTGATGATAATAAAGTCCCGATGTGACCGGATGGATAGTGCATACTTACACAGAACCTAAAGACTTTCAAAAGACTAAATGTGTTCGTGTGATAATCAATCTTACCATCAGAATCTATTCCTTTATAAAAGACACCGTAGTTCCCAAAATATAACGATAGTAATTACATCGAAAATCAAGATTTCGTGGCGCAACGGTAGCGCGCCTGACTCCAGATCTGGAGGTTGCGTGTTCAAATCACGTCGAGATCAAGCAAAAATATGGTTTATTATTAAATGGTTTATTCGCCAATTGGTATGATCAAAGGAAGGTTAAGTAATCTAAACCAATCTGGCAAACAAAAAAGAGTCCGCTTAAAGAGATTGTTTCAACCACCACTAACCACTAAGTACCGTCCTTTTACGTACTGCGCAAGAATATCAGCAAACTACACTCAATAGAGTAGATTCTACCAATCTGTCTTGGGCAATGGTGATTAAAATGCATCGACCGGGAATTGAACCCGGGCCGCCCGCGAGGCAGGCGTGCATTTTACCACTGAACCATCGATGCTTACCCCTTTCGTATACTTCTTAATACAAATTGCACGACGACAACCCATCTATTGTAGCCGACTATCATGCCTAAGCTTGTTAGATTTCATTGCGGAAATCAAGGCTTGAGGTGATCAAAAGATCCAAGGAAATATAAAAAAATAACCTGACTAATCTGACTGACTCTTTCAAAAGACTAAATGTGTTCGTGTGATAATCAATCTTACCATCAGAATCTATTCCTTTATAAAAGACACCGTAGTTCCCAAAATATAACGATAGTAATTAAATTGAAAATCAAGATTTCGTGGCGCAACGGTAGCGCGCCTGACTCCAGATCAGGAGGTTGCGTGTTCAAATCACGTCGAGATCAAGCAAAATTATTTTATTTCTTGTGAAGGTATGTTTAGGCTTTTAAAACGGATATAACGTTCAAATAACATTAATCACCATTGTTTCTATATCTTGTTATCTCAACACACATGTATCCTAATTCAATTTGAATCTTAGTCAGCTGTTTTTTTTTCTTTTTATCAAAATGTGACTTTAGATCTACACGGGACTACAGTTTTTGGAATGGGAGAGCATAGAACCAAGTGAGTTTACAAAAGGGGGAACATTTGCGTCTGAATGTCGATTACCACAGCAGTTGGAACACGACGAGTTTGAACCGATAACTATCTTGGGTTTCCACGATACAAACACAGAGTCTGGCGATGGATATAACTTGTACCTCTCTGTCCTACAAATGGTTTTTCGCCAATTGGTATGATCAAAGGAAGATTAAGTAATCTAAACCAATCTGGCAAACAAAAAAGAGTCCGCTTAAAGAGATTGCTTCAACCACCACTAACCACTAAGTACCGTCCTTATACGTACTGCGCAAGAATATCAGCAAACTAAACTCAATAGAGTAGATTCTACCAATCTGTCTTGGGCAATGGTGATTAAAATGCATCGACCGGGAATCGAACCCGGGCCGCCCGCGTGCCAGGCGAGCATTCTACCACTGAACCATCGATGCTTGCCTCTCATGTATACTTCTTGATACAAATTGCACGACGACAACCCATCTATTGTAGCCGACTATCATGCCTAAGCTTGTTAGCTTTCATTACGGAAATCAAGGCTTGTGGCGATCAAAAGATCCAAGGAAATATAAAAAAATAACCTGACTAATCTGACTGACTCTTTCAAAAGACTAAATGTGTTCGTGTGATAATCAATCTTACCATCAGAATCTATTCCTTTATAAAAGACACCGTAGTTCCCAAAAAAAAACGATAGTAATTACATTGAAAATCAAGTTTTTGTGGCGCAACGGTAGCGCGCCTGACTCCAGATCAGGAGGTTGCGTGTTCAAATCACGTCGAGATCAAGCAAAAATGTTTCTTGTCAAGGTAAGTTTAGGCTTTTAAAACGGATATAACGTTCAAATAACATTAATCACCATTGTGTCTATATCTTGTTATCTCAACACACATGTATCCTAATTCAATTTGAATCTTAGTCAGCTGTTTTTTTTTTCTTTTTATCAAAATGTGACTTTAGATCTACACGGGACTACAGTTTTTGGAATGGGAGAGCATAGAACCAAGTGAGTTTACAAAAGGGGGAACATTTGCGTCTGAATGTCGATTACCACAGCAGTTGGAACACGACGAGTTTGAACCGATAACTATCTTGGGTTTCCACGATACAAACACAGAGTCTGGCGATGGATATAACTTGTACCTCTCTGTCCTACAAATGGTTTTTCGCCAATTGGTATGGTCAAAGGAAGATTAAGTAATCTAAACCAATCTGGCAAACAAAAACGAGTCCGCTTAAAGAGATTGCTTCAACCACAACTAACCACTAAGTACCGTCCTTATACGTACTGCGCAAGAATATCAGCAAACTAAACTCAATAGAGTAGATTCTACCAATCTGTCTTGGGCAATGGTGATTAAAATGCATCGACCGGGAATCGAACCCGGGCCGCCCGCGTGGCAGGCGAGCATTCTACCACTGAACCATCGATGCTTACCCCTTTCGTATACTTCTTGATACAAATTACACGACGACAACCCATCTATTGTAGCCGACTATCATGCCTAAGCTTGTTAGCTTTTATTACGAAAATCAAGGCTTGTGGCGATCAAAAGATCCAAGGAAATATAAAAAAATAACCTGACTAATCTGACTGACTCTTTCAAAAGACTAAATGTGTTCGTGTGATAATCAATCTTACCATCAGAATCTATTCCCTTATAAAAGACACCGTAGTTCCCAAAATATAACGATAGTAATTACAATGAAAATCAGGATTTCGTGGCGCAACGGTAGCGCGCCTGACTCCAGATCAGGAGGTTGCGTGTTCAAATCACGTAGAGCTCAAGCAAAAATATTTCTTGTGAAGGTATGTTTAGGCTTTTAAAACGGATATAACGTTCAAATAACATTAATCACCATTGTTTCTATATCTTGTTATCTCAACACACATGTATCCTAATTCAATTTGAATCTTAGTCAGCTGTTTTTTTTTTTTCTTTTTATCAAAATGTGACTTTAGATCTACACGGGACTACAGTTTTTGGAATGGGAGAGCATAGAACCAAGTGAGTTTACAAAAGGGGGAACATTTGCGTCTGAATGTCGATTACCACAGCAGTTGGAACACGACGAGTTTGAACCGATAACTATCTTGGGTTTCCACGATACAAACACAGAGTCTGGCGATGGATATAACTTGTACCTCTCTGTCCTACAAATGGTTTATTCGCCAATTGGTATGATCAAAGGAAGATTAAGTAATCTAAACCAATCTCGCAAACAAAAAAGAGTCCGCTTAAAGAGATTGCTTCAACCACCACTAACCACTAAGAACCGTCCTTACGCGTACTGCGCAAGAATATCAGCAAAATAAACTCAATAGAGTAGATTCTACCAATGTGTCGTAGGCAACGGTGATTAAAATGCATCGATTGGGAATCGAACCCGGGCCGCCCGCGTGGCGGGCGCGTATTCTAGCACTGAACTATCCATGCTTGCACCTCTGGTATACTTCTTGATACAAAATGAACGACGACAGCCCATCGAGGTCCGCCCAGCGATAAACACCAATCGTGCTATACGCCTTAGAATTTGCCTGGTCGGCTGAAAAGGCTTCTACCACAGTTACGTCATTGCACAGGGGATCGGAACGCCTTCCCACACACCAATCTGACAAAACTCCCCAGGCCGAAGCGTAAGCGGAGTTTATAGGAAATAGTCTCATGGGAGAATTTCTCACTTTAGAGGCCCCACGAAATCACAAAAGAGTCCTGGCTCAAAACACCATCTTGAGTTGGCCGATTTCAGGTTAGCTCAATGATCCATTCACAAACACTCAAACAGTAAGCGTCTCTTCATTGAACCTTCCTGTCCCGAGTCTTGAGTCCTCCCCCTCAGGTCAAATACCCGTTGAATTGTCTTTGTTGTCGGCTTGGACTCAGTAGAGAGTCCAGGCTTTGTAACTTGTATTTGAGTGGACTTAGAATATTTTTTTTGAATAGGAAATGTTGTAAGTATCTGGATTCAGGACCATTCACCGTTTACCCATTGGGAATTTGCAGACGACATCCGTGTTTAGGCTCAATTCCGCAGATGCCAGAAGACGCAACCGTTGGACCGTCCCATCCTACTTTCAGGCCGCCTCTGATTGTAGCTCCTCGGTGTGGTCGACGTCCACAGCCGGGATAAATCTAGCCCAACTAATTGTCTCCAATTCCAGGAAGTTCAACGATACTAACCGGTCGTATTGTCTATTTACACATCTGGACGAATTCTCATCATTTCGCGCATCGTAAGCATCATCTCACTGAATCTACTGTAAGGAGAAAGTGTACCTTTGTGCGAATGCACCACATATGTGCGGTTACGAACTGCAACCAACATGAGATTTCTGAAACAATTGCTGCATTGGACCAATATTGTGCTGGAAGCAAATTTAACGTTGTTCCAAGATCGATATGAGACAGGTCCACCATTCGTCCAATTTTAGCATTGGGCCAATACGACCTTGGTGGAATATCGGTGGAATATTGGCTCTATCTTGTGCCTGACTCATCTCCATCTTGAAAGACCGTTATTTGAAGCCAATGTTTAACCATGATAAAGAATCATATGTAAACAACAATGTTGTACCAAATCACCATATATGTGCGGTTACGAGCTGAAGCCAATGCAAGGTTTCTGAAACAGACGGTGCATTGGAAAAGATAAAAAATGGGGATTGGGCTAATTAATGAAACGAAAACAGATATAGCTGCCAATACAGTTTATTAAACGTGGTAGCAAAGAGCAAACAACTCCAAATTACGTGTTTTTTAAGTTTAATCGTTGTTGACGGCTTCGTCTGCCGTTCCACGTCGTACTTTTTGCTTTAAAAACTTGTCTATGGCAGTTTTCTTAATGGCAGTGAGTTTCTTCCTATCAGCGACCCCACCGTCCTCATCCGCTGCATTAGCGAAAGTGTCTAATCCCATTTCCTTTAGAATGGTGTCGTTTGTCAACTCTTGGCTGATGTTGCTGGCCCAACGCCAAATTATGTCTAAATTAAAGAGTAAACAAAAAAGATTAAAACAGGTAGAAAAAAGGGAATTGCTTTAAAAGTTTACCGATTACAAAGGAACAAATCATCTACATATCAGTAAAGACGTGTTTAACTTTAGTTTTTTTACGGGGGAAGTACATCATTCTGAGCTCTTTAGACATAAGGCTCTTTAATACATTTCTGACAATAGCCTTTAGGCTCTTGTTGGTCCTCACCAGGGTCAGGACGTTTCTGATTTGTGTCTTTAGCGTTGCATCATTCCTCATCTTAACTTCAAGTTCCTCGAAAAACGTCTGAGTTGTCACAGGCAACTCATCGGCACAGTCAGTTGAGCATGGCGAGCCATTAATTGGTGTAGGCAGGTTGGTAGCGATTTCAAGTCTCCTCGTCATGAACAAGTCAGTCAGCTGCTGTATTCCCATTTTGATCTCAATAAGCATTTTTGCAACGTCAACCTGTACCAACATTGCTTTTTCTGCCTGCTGGATTACTACAACAACAAACAAGTAAACAAAAGAAATCTTTAGTAGTTGTCACTTAGGTGTACCAATAAAGACATTTTCCTTACCCAATATGTCTTCATCGCTTACAGAAATAACATCCTGTATTACCTCGTCGTTTTACACCAAAATTTCTCTGGTTTCTCTCATTTGGACGTGAGCCACACCCCCTTCTATCGGTTGAGTTACCGTTTCATCTTCTGGTCTCTTCATCTTGTTCGTGAAACACCCCCTCCCCCTTCTTCTTTTGCTGGATGAGTTCCCGTTCTGAAGGCGTATTTCAGTCATTTGAATTCCTTTCTTTCACCTCGTCCTCTGACGTAGATTCTTCAGAGCTATTGTGATCTAGATTTTCAGAACTCTTTCTAAAGGGACAGAAGGGTGAGCTTGTTACAGAACAGACGAATCAGACTCTGGCTTTTCAGCAGGAGTTACTATACCACAAATATAAAAAGTTATAATCTGGACTTACAGTTTCATAATTCAAATTATTACATATCGTACCTTTTGACTTCTGGGCTTTGGTTACAGTCTTATTTGATGTTGCCGTTGTTAGGTTTTTTAGAGCTTCTGCAATGAAGAAAAAATAGTATGCTATTTCACCATATCACCTTCAAAACCCGTATAGAATCACCTGCTTGTGTTGTAGAGCCATCACCCTTTTCCTTATGGTTACTCTCTTTCACTTTTCGGTTCCGAGTTAACTTTATTTCCTGAAATACACAAGGCAACATGAACACTGTATTGAGAGAAAAATATAACAAAATTCCATAATGAATGTACCTTGGGGAATACGTGGAGCTACAGGTGTAACTTGCACTACTTGTTAGACTTCTTTGTTGCCGGACGCTCCGATGATGATGATGAAGGCTCGGCATAATTAGTATTTGGCAGTTTCGTTTTGGTTCTGTTTTTTACAAAATTAGGTTCTGGGAAGGGGCATAATTAGCCATTTCACTTGTTTGGATCAAAAACACAATATTGTTGCAAAATCGGATAACTTGGTGGGCCATGGTGGAAATCAACATCAACTGACGTGCCTGATTCACGGGCAAGAAACAATATTGCTCGCAATATTGCCCAATATGTCAAGCCTATGTTCATTTCGGTAAGGTTAGCGTTTGTTAATCTATTTAAATGAATGCAAATGGGGTCACGGCTTGAAAAATATTGGAATTACGATTTAAACAGCCAGGCCAATATGCAAATTGGGCCACGTTTGAAAAGTCAGGTTCAACCAATGTAAGTACCCCGCTACCAACCCAATGTCTGTATGCACCTTTGAGATTTTCATGTTTTGTACATCGCAGATAACCAATGTATCCAACAAGTAATTTGTAATGAAAGGATTTCAAGATTAGTTTAGAATAGGGACAAGTTTCTGATAGGTTAACCAACATTCCGCTGACACCGATTTTCTCAGCTTAGACCAAAGCAGACATAATGATGAAGAGTTTGGTACCGCATTTGGTCAAACTTGCCAGTCCAATACAAAAATTCTAATCATAGCCGCAATTTTGCCAACATTACATATTAAAGTGAGGATTATTCGCAGTAGTTGAATTCCTACATTGGTTTAGCATAGGACCCAGCTTGAAAATTACACTGCAAAATTTAAGTTACATCGGTAAACCAACCTTCTGCAAATACTGCATTTCTGTACGACATTGATCTATGAAATGACGAGCTGAATACAACATTACGCCAAACTCTGAAATCCATATGGGGAAATACAAGTGTTATTATTTATTATTTATTAGTTGTTATCATTGCAAAAGACGGAACCCAATTTTAAAAAGCATTTTTAAAGCATCTTCACGTGACCCCAGAAAGTTTCATATGGAAAAGCAGAGAAAAAATTAATTAAGTGAGCCATCGATCTCAAGTCATCAACTAAATGAATGAGTGAATGAACATTGTGAATGAGGTGGTTCTTGCTATAAATTTCTCCAAATTGAAAAGCAAAATATTGCAAAAAATCTTGAGCCAATTAAGAGTAGGTTTTAGACAACGTATACTAGAGCAGAGAATACGAATTTCCAACTCTTAATACAAAAAATGGGTTTACTTTTCTGTTTATAAAATTCCCTTGAAGATTACTGGTCCAATATGAAGAAAAATTTTACGCAGTTCGTTGGCTTTTAGCTGATTGGGATATTTGGGATATTCATTCCCTTATAAAAGACACCGTAGTTCCTAAAATATAACGATAGTAATTACATTGAAAATCAAGATTTCGTGGCGCAACGGTAGCGCGCCTGACTCCAGATCAGGAGATTGCGTGTTCAAATCACGTAGAGATCAAGCAAAAATGTTTCTTGTAAAGGTATGTTTAGGCTTTTAAAACGGATATGACGTTCAAATAACATTAATCACCATTGTTTCTATATCTTGTTATCTCAACACACATGTATCCTAATTCAATTTGAATCTTAGTCAGCTGTTTTTTTTTTCTTTTTATCAAAATGTGACTTTAGATCTACACGGGACTACAGTTTTTGGAATGGGAGAGCATAGAACCAAGTGAGTTTACAAAAGGGGGAACATTTGCGTCTGAATGTCGATTACCACAGCAGTTGGAACACGACGAGTTTGAACCGATAACTATCTTGGGTTTCCACGATACAAACACAGAGTCTGGCGATGGATATAACTTGTACCTCTCTGTCCTACAAATGGTTTTTCGCCAATTGGTATGATCAAAGGAAGATTAAGTAATCTAAACCAATCTGGCAAACAAAAAAGAGTCCGCTTAAAGAGATTGCTTCAACCACCACTAACCACTAAGTACCGTCCTTATACGTACTGCGCAAGAATATCAGCAAACTAAACTCAATAGAGTAGATTCTACCAATCTGTCTTGGGCAATGGTGATTAAAATACATCGACCGGGAATCGAACCCGGGCCGCCCGCGTGGAAGGAGAGCATTCTACCACTGAACCATCGATGATTGCCCCTCACGTATACTTCTTGATAAAAATTGCACGACGACAACCCATCTATTGTAGCCGACTATCATGCCAAAGCTTGTTAGCTTTCATTACGGAAATCAAGGCTTGTGGCGATCAAAAGATCCAAGGAAATATAAAAAAATTACCTGACTAATCTGACTGACTCTTTCAAAAGACTAAATGTGTTCGTGTGATAATCAATCTTACCATCAGAATCTATTCCTTTATAAAACCCACCGTAGTTCCCAAAATATAACGATAGTAATTACATTGAAAATCAAGATTTCGTGGCGCAACGGTAGCGCGCCTGACTCCAGATCAGGAGGTTGCGTGTTCAAATCACGTGGAGATCAAGCCAAAATGTTTCTTGTGAAGGTATGTTTAGGCTTTTACAACGGTTGTAACGTTCAAATAACATTAATCACCATTGTTTTTTATATCTTGTTATCTCAACACACATGTATCCTAATTCAATTTGAATCTTAGTCAGCTGTTTTTTTTCTTTTTATCAAAATGTGACTTTAGATCTACACGGGACTACAGTTTTTGGAATGGGAGAGCATAGAACCAAGTGAGTTTACAAAAGGGGGAACATTTGCGTCTGAATGTCGATTACCACAGCAGTTGGAACACGACGAGTTTGAACCGATAACTATCTTGGGTTTCCACGATACAAACACAGAGTCTGGCGATGGATATAACTTGTACCTCTCTGTCCTAAAAATGGTTTTTCGCCAATTGGTATGGTCAAAGGAAGATTAAGTAATCTAAACCAATCTGGCAAACAAAAAAGAGTCCGCTTAAAGAGATTGCTTCAACCACCACTAATCACTAAGTACCGTCCTTATACGTACTGCGCAAGAATATCAGCAAACTAAACTCAATAGAGTAGATTCTACCAAACTGTCTTGGGCATTGGTGATTAAAATGCATCGACCGGGAATCGAACCCGGGCCGCCCGCGTGGCAGGCGAGCATTCTACCACTGAACCATCGATGCTTGCCCCTCATGTATACTTCTTGATACAAATTGCACGACGACAACCTATCTATTGTAGCCGACTATCATGCCTAAGCTTGTTAGCTTTCATTACGGAAATCAAGGCTTGTGACGATCAAAAGATCCAAGGAAATATAAAAAAATAACCTGACTAATCTGACTGACTCTTTCAAAAGACTAAATGTGTTCGTGTGATAATCAATCTTACAATCAGAATCTATTCCTTTATAAAAGACACCGTAGTTCCCGAAATATAACGATAGTAATTACATCGAAAATCAAGATTTCGTGGTGCAACGGTAGCGCGCCTGACTCCAGATCAGGAGGTTGCGTGTTCAAATCACGTCGAGATCAAGTAAAAATATTTCTTGTGAAGGTATGTTTAGGCTTTTAAAACGGATACAACGTTCAAATAACATTAATCACCATTGTTTCTATATCTTGTTATCTCAACACACATGTATCCTAATTCAATTTGAATCTTAGTCAGCTGTTTTTTTTTTCTTTTTATCAAAATGTGACTTTAGATCTACACGGGACTACAGTTTTTGGAATGGGAGAGCATAGAACCAAGTGAGTTTACAAAAGGGGGAACATTTGCGTCTGAATGTCGATTACCACAGCAGTTGGAACACGACGAGTTTGAACCGATAACTATCTTGGGTTTCCACGATACAAACACAGAGTCTGGCGATGGATATAACTTGTACCTCTCTGTCCTACAAATGGTTTTTCGCCAATTGGTATGATCAAAGGAAGATTAAGTAATCTAAACCAATCTGGCAAACAAAAAAGAGTCCGCTTAAAGAGATTGCTTCAACCACCACTAACCACTAAGTACCGTCCTTATACGTACTGCGCAAGAATATCAGCAAACTAAACTCAATAGAGTAGATTCTACCAATCTGTCTTGGGCAATGGTGATTAAAATACATCGACCGGGAATCGAACCCGGGCCGCCCGCGTGGAAGGAGAGCATTCTACCACTGAACCATCGATGATTGCCCCTCACGTATACTTCTTGATAAAAATTGCACGACGACAACCCATCTATTGTAGCCGACTATCATGCCAAAGCTTGTTAGCTTTCATTACGGAAATCAAGGCTTGTGGCGATCAAAAGATCCAAGGAAATATAAAAAAATTACCTGACTAATCTGACTGACTCTTTCAAAAGACTAAATGTGTTCGTGTGATAATCAATCTTACCATCAGAATCTATTCCTTTATAAAACCCACCGTAGTTCCCAAAATATAACGATAGTAATTACATTGAAAATCAAGATTTCGTGGCGCAACGGTAGCGCGCCTGACTCCAGATCAGGAGGTTGCGTGTTCAAATCACGTGGAGATCAAGCCAAAATGTTTCTTGAGAAGGTATGTTTAGGCTTTTACAACGGTTGTAACGTTCAAATAACATTAATCACCATTGTTTTTTATATCTTGTTATCTCAACACACATGTATCCTAATTCAATTTGAATCTTAGTCAGCTGTTTTTTTTTTCTTTTTATCAAAATGTGACTTTAGATCTACACGGGACTACAGTTTTTGGAATGGGAGAGCATAGAACCAAGTGAGTTTACAAAAGGGGGAACATTTGCGTCTGAATGTCGATTACCACAGCAGTTGGAACACGACGAGTTTGAACCGATAACTATCTTGGGTTTCCACGATACAAACACAGAGTCTGGCGATGGATATAACTTGTACCTCTCTGTCCTACAAATGGTTTTTCGCCAATTGGTATGATCAAAGGAAGATTAAGTAATCTAAACCAATCTGGCAAACAAAAAAGAGTCCGCTTAAAGAGATTGCTTCAACCACCACTAACCACTAAGTACCGTCCTTATACGTACTGCGCAAGAATATCAGCAAACTAAACTCAATAGAGTAGATTCTACCAATCTGTCTTGGGCAATGGTGATTAAAATACATCGACCGGGAATCGAACCCGGGCCGCCCGCGTGGAAGGAGAGCATTCTACCACTGAACCATCGATGATTGCCCCTCACGTATACTTCTTGATAAAAATTGCACGACGACAACCCATCTATTGTAGCCGACTATCATGCCAAAGCTTGTTAGCTTTCATTACGGAAATCAAGGCTTGTGGCGATCAAAAGATCCAAGGAAATATAAAAAAATTACCTGACTAATCTGACTGACTCTTTCAAAAGACTAAATGTGTTCGTGTGATAATCAATCTTACCATCAGAATCTATTCCTTTATAAAACCCACCGTAGTTCCCAAAATATAACGATAGTAATTACATTGAAAATCAAGATTTCGTGGCGCAACGGTAGCGCGCCTGACTCCAGATCAGGAGGTTGCGTGTTCAAATCACGTGGAGATCAAGCCAAAATGTTTCTTGTGAAGGTATGTTTAGGCTTTTACAACGGTTGTAACGTTCAAATAACATTAATCACCATTGTTTTTTATATCTTGTTATCTCAACACACATGTATCCTAAT
Organism: Daphnia pulex; assembly: GCF_021134715.1. Classification (NCBI taxonomy): domain Eukaryota; kingdom Metazoa; phylum Arthropoda; class Branchiopoda; order Diplostraca; family Daphniidae; genus Daphnia; species Daphnia pulex. The sequence continues at coordinate 8,386,048 of NC_060026.1, read as the reverse complement.
TCAATTTGAATCTTAGTCAGCTGTTTTTTTTTCTTTTTATCAAAATGTGACTTTAGATCTACACGGGACTACAGTTTTTGGAATGGGAGAGCATAGAACCAAGTGAGTTTACAAAAGGGGGAACATTTGCGTCTGAATGTCGATTACCACAGCAGTTGGAACACGACGAGTTTGAACCGATAACTATCTTGGGTTTCCACGATACAAACACAGAGTCTGGCGATGGATATAACTTGTACCTCTCTGTCCTAAAAATGGTTTTTCGCCAATTGGTATGGTCAAAGGAAGATTAAGTAATCTAAACCAATCTGGCAAACAAAAAAGAGTCCGCTTAAAGAGATTGCTTCAACCACCACTAATCACTAAGTACCGTCCTTATACGTACTGCGCAAGAATATCAGCAAACTAAACTCAATAGAGTAGATTCTACCAAACTGTCTTGGGCATTGGTGATTAAAATGCATCGACCGGGAATCGAACCCGGGCCGCCCGCGTGGCAGGCGAGCATTCTACCACTGAACCATCGATGCTTGCCCTTCATGTATACTTCTTGATACAAATTGCACGACGACAACCTATCTATTGTAGCCGACTATCATGCCTAAGCTTGTTAGCTTTCATTACGGAAATCAAGGCTTGTGACGATCAAAAGATCCAAGGAAATATAAAAAAATAACCTGACTAATCTGACTGACTCTTTCAAAAGACTAAATGTGTTCGTGTGATAATCAATCTTACAATCAGAATCTATTCCTTTATAAAAGACACCGTAGTTCCCGAAATATAACGATAGTAATTACATCGAAAATCAAGATTTCGTGGTGCAACGGTAGCGCGCCTGACTCCAGATCAGGAGGTTGCGTGTTCAAATCACGTCGAGATCAAGTAACAATATTTCTTGTGAAGGTATGTTTAGGCTTTTAAAACGGATACAACGTTCAAATAACATTAATCACCATTGTTTCTATATCTTGTTATCTCAACACACATGTATCCTAATTCAATTTGAATCTTAGTCAGCTGTTTTTTTTTTCTTTTTATCAAAATGTGACTTTAGATCTACACGGGACTACAGTTTTTGGAATGGGAGAGCATAGAACCAAGTGAGTTTACAAAAGGGGGAACATTTGCGTCTGAATGTCGATTACCACAGCAGTTGGAACACGACGAGTTTGAACCGATAACTATCTTGGGTTTCCACGATACAAACACAGAGTCTGGCGATGGATATAACTTGTACCTCTCTGTCCTACAAATGGTTTTTCGCCAATTGGTATGATCAAAGGAAGATTAAGTAATCTAAACCAATCTGGCAAACAAAAAAGAGTCCGCTTAAAGAGATTGCTTCAACCACCACTAACCACTAAGTACCGTCCTTATACGTACTGCGCAAGAATATCAGCAAACTAAACTCAATAGAGTAGATTCTACCAATCTGTCTTGGGCAATGGTGATTAAAATACATCGACCGGGAATCGAACCCGGGCCGCCCGCGTGGAAGGAGAGCATTCTACCACTGAACCATCGATGATTGCCCCTCACGTATACTTCTTGATAAAAATTGCACGACGACAACCCATCTATTGTAGCCGACTATCATGCCAAAGCTTGTTAGCTTTCATTACGGAAATCAAGGCTTGTGGCGATCAAAAGATCCAAGGAAATATAAAAAAATTACCTGACTAATCTGACTGACTCTTTCAAAAGACTAAATGTGTTCGTGTGATAATCAATCTTACCATCAGAATCTATTCCTTTATAAAACCCACCGTAGTTCCCAAAATATAACGATAGTAATTACATTGAAAATCAAGATTTCGTGGCGCAACGGTAGCGCGCCTGACTCCAGATCAGGAGGTTGCGTGTTCAAATCACGTGGAGATCAAGCCAAAATGTTTCTTGTGAAGGTATGTTTAGGCTTTTACAACGGTTGTAACGTTCAAATAACATTAATCACCATTGTTTTTTATATCTTGTTATCTCAACACACATGTATCCTAATTCAATTTGAATCTTAGTCAGCTGTTTTTTTTTTCTTTTTATCAAAATGTGACTTTAGATCTACACGGGACTACAGTTTTTGGAATGGGAGAGCATAGAACCAAGTGAGTTTACAAAAGGGGGAACATTTGCGTCTGAATGTCGATTACCACAGCAGTTGGAACACGACGAGTTTGAACCGATAACTATCTTGGGTTTCCACGATACAAACACAGAGTCTGGCGATGGATATAACTTGTACCTCTCTGTCCTACAAATGGTTTTTCGCCAATTGGTATGATCAAAGGAAGATTAAGTAATCTAAACCAATCTGGCAAACAAAAAAGAGTCCGCTTAAAGAGATTGCTTCAACCACCACTAACCACTAAGTACCGTCCTTATACGTACTGCGCAAGAATATCAGCAAACTAAACTCAATAGAGTAGATTCTACCAATCTGTCTTGGGCAATGGTGATTAAAATGCATCGACCGGGAATCGAACCCGGGCCGCCGAACCCATCTATTGTAGCCGACTATCATGCCAAAGCTTGTTAGCTTTCATTACGGAAATCAAGGCTTGTGGCGATCAAAAGATCCAAGGAAATATAAAAAAATTACCTGACTAATCTGACTGACTCTTTCAAAAGACTAAATGTGTTCGTGTGATAATCAATCTTACCATCAGAATCTATTCCTTTATAAAACCCACCGTAGTTCCCAAAATATAACGATAGTAATTACATTGAAAATCAAGATTTCGTGGCGCAACGGTAGCGCGCCTGACTCCAGATCAGGAGGTTGCGTGTTCAAATCACGTCGAGATCAAGCAAAAATGTTTCTTGTGAAGGTATGTTTAGGCTTTTAAAACGGATGTAACGTTCAAATAACATTAATCACCATTGTTTTTTATATCTTGTTATCTCAACACACATGTATCCTAATTCAATTTGAATCTTAGTCAGCTGTTTTTTTTTCTTTTTATCAAAATGTGACTTTAGATCTACACGGGACTACAGTTTTTGGAATGGGAGAGCATAGAACCAAGTGAGTTTACAAAAGGGGGAACATTTGCGTCTGAATGTCGATTACCACAGCAGTTGGAACACGACGAGTTTGAACCGATAATTATCTTGGGTTTCCACGATACAAACACAGAGTCTGGCGATGGATATAACTTGTACCTCTCTGTCCTACAAATGGTTTTTCGCCAATTGGTATGATCAAAGGAAGATTAAGTAATCTAAACCAATCTGGCAAACAAAAAAGAGTCCGCTTAAAGAGATTGCTTCAACCACCACTAACCACTAAGTACCGTCCTTATACGTACTGCGCAAGAATATCAGCAAACTAAACTCAATAGAGTAGATTCTACCAATCTGTTTTGGGCAATGGTGATTAAAATGCATCGACCGGGAATCGAACCCGGGCCGCCCGCGTGGCAGGCGAGCATTCTACCACTGAACCATCGATGCTTGCCCCTCACGTATACTTCTTGATACAAATTGCACGACGACAACCCATCTATTGTAGCCGACTATCATGCCTAAGCTTGTTAGCTTTCATTACGGAAATCAAGGCTTGTGGCGATCAAAAGATCCAAGGAAATATAAAAAAATAACCTGACTAATCTGACTGACTCTTTCAAAAGACTAAATGTGTTCGTGTGATAATCAATCTTACCATCAGAATCTATTCCTTTATAAAAGACACCGTAGTTACCAAAATATAAAGATAGTAATTACATCGAAAATCAAGATTTCGTGGCGCAACGGTAGCGCGCCTGACTCCAGATCAGGAGGTTGCGTGTTCAAATCACGTCGAGATCAAGCAAAAATGTTTCTTGTGAAGGTATGTTTAGGCTTTTAAAACGGATACAACGTTCAAATAACATTAATCACCATTGTTTCTATATCTTGTTATCTCAACACACATGTATCCTAATTCAATTTGAATTGTAGTCAGCTGCTGTTTTTTTCTTTTTATCAAAATGTGACTTTAGATCTACACAGTACTACAGTTTATGGAATGGGAGAGTATAGAACCAAGTGAGTTTACAAAAGGGGGGAAATTCGCGTCTGAATGTCGATTACCACAGCAGTTGGAACACGACGAGTTGGAACCGATAACTATCTTGGGTTTCCACGATACAAACACAGAGTCTGGCGATGGATATAACTTGTACCTCTCTGTCCTACAAATGGTTTTTCGCCAATTGGTATGATCAAAGGAAGATTAAGTAATCTAAAGCAATCTCGCAAACAAAAAAGAGTCCGCTTAAAGAGATTGCTTCAACCACCACTAACCACTAAGAACCGTCCTTACGCGTACTGCGCAAGAATATCAGCAAAATAAACTCAATAGAATAGATTCTACCAATGTGTCGTAGGCAACGGTGATTAAAATGCATCGATTGGGGATCGAACCCGGGCCGCCCGCGTGGCGGGCGCGCATTCTACCATCCAGCACTGAACCATCCATGCTTGCACTTCTGGTATACTTCTTGATACAAAATGAACGACGACAGCCCATCGAGGTCCGCCCAGCGATAAACACCAATCGTGCTATACGCCTTAGAATTTGCCTGGTCGGCTAAAAAGGCTGCTACCACAGTTACGTCATTGCACAGGGGATCGGAACGCCTTCCCACACACCAATCTGACAAAACTCCCCAGGCCGAAGCGTAAGCGGAGTTTATAGGAAATAGTCTCATGGGAGAATTTCTCACTTTAGAGGCCCCACGAAAGCACAAAAGAGTCCTGGCTCAAAACACCATCTTGAGTTGGCCGATTTCAGGTTAGCTCAATGATCCATTCACAAACACTCAAACAGTAAGCGTCTCTTCATTGAACCTTCCTGTCCCGAGTCTTGAGTCCTCCCCCTCAGGTCAAATACCCGTTGAATTGTCTTTGTTGTCGGCTTGGACTCAGTAGAGAGTCCAGGCTTTGTAACTTGTATTTCAGTGGACTTAGAATATTTTTTTGAATAGGAAATGTTGTAAGTATCTGGATTCAGGACCATTCACCGTTTACCCATTAGGAATTTGCAGACGACATCCGTGTTTAGGCTCAATTCCGCAGATGCCAGAAGACGCAACCGTTGGACCGTCCCATCCTACTTTCAGGCCGCCTCTGATTGTAGCTCCTCGGTGTGGTCGACGTCCACAGCCGGGATAAATCTAGCCCAACTAATTGTCTCCAATTCCAGGAAGTTCAACGATACTAACCGGTCGTATTGTCTATTTACACATCTGGACGAATTCTCATAATTTCGCGCATCGTAAGCATCATCTCACTGAATCTACTGTAAGGAGAAAGTGTACCTTTGTGCGAATGCACCACATATGTGCGGTTACGAACTGCAACCAACATGAGATTTCTGAAACAATTGCTGCATTGGACCAATATTGTGCTGGAAGCAAATTTAACGTTGTTGCAAGATCGATATGAGACAGGTCCACCATTCGTCCAATTTTAGCATTGGGCCAATACGACCTTGGTGGAATATCGGTGGAATATTGGCTCTATCTTGTGCCTGACTCATCTCCATCTTGAAAGACCGTTATTTGAAGCCAATGTTTAACCATGATAAAGAATCATATGTAAACAACAATGTTGTACCAAATCATCATATATGTGCGGTTACGAACTGAAGCCAATGCAAGGTTTCTGAAACAGACGGTGCATTGGAACAGATCAAAAATGGGGATTGGGCTAATTAATGAAACGAAAACAGATATAGCTGCCAATACAGTTTATTAAACGTGGTAGCAAAGAGCAAACAACTCCAAATTACGTGTTTTTTAAGTTTAATCGTTGTTGACGGCTTCGTCTGCCGTTCCACGTCGTACTTTTTGCTTTAAAAACTTGTCTATGGCAGTTTTCTTAATGGCAGTGAGTTTCTTCCTATTGTTGAGCGGCAAAACCCACACCCGTCAGATGAGATGCTGTTTAGCATCCACCTCAACCCTTTCCTCGTTACTGTCAAGCTCGCCACTAGCTTCTTCTCTCTCTGTCTCTCCTGTCACTAAGGTACTGTGAATAATCGTGTGTAATGAGGATGTAATAATGGTAAATTGTATTGGCACACGTGTGACTATAAGACAGAGCCTGGTATGTTGAACAAAGTACATTCAGCAACATGTAAACTCTTTTATTCAACTCAACAGGTTACGGGCCCAGCTGACGCCCACACAATTAAATAAAAAAAATGGCAGAGAATTCCGAGGGCAAACGTGATTCCACAGAATTCAATGGAGTGAATTTTCCGCAATGGAAATTTGCAGTCATGCTGAAACTGAAGCAAAAGAAACTGGATGGGATAGTCCTGGGTTACGACAGGAAACCAAATGAGGTAATTACATAAGATGTTTCAACTAGAACTTTTATCTTGGTCTTGTGAACCACATGTGAACACGAGAAACTTTTGAGTCTACACATGGACTGTGATTCCAAATCACAGGTAACCGATTGAATGTGTACGAGAAATTTTTGAGTCTGCACATGGACTGTGATCCCAAATCACAGGTAACTGATTGAATGTGTACGAGAAACTTTTGAGTCTACACATGGACTGTGATCACAAATCACAGGTAACTGATTGAATGTGTACGAGAAATTTTTGAGTCTGCACATGGACTGTGATCCCAAATCACAGGTAACTGATTGAATGTGTACGAGAAACTTGTGAGTCTACACATGGACTGTGATCACAAATCACAGGTAACTGATTGAATGTGTACGAGAAATTGTTGATTGTTGATTGTCTACACGGACTGTGACTCTATAGACTCACAGGTAACCGATCAAGTGTGTATGAAAGGAACTTATGATTTATATCCGAACAGGCACTGATTGTGAGAATGCTACAAACGTTGCCGCCAAGTTTCAGGCATTTCCTGTCAGTGTGGGACAGCGTTCCATCGGCCGAGAGGAATCTGGTAAACTTAACTGCCAGATCAGTCACTGAAGAACTTAGATCGAAATCACTCAACAACGGTCAGGCCGACCCCATTGATGTTGCGTTCTTCGCATCCCACCCGAACAGAGTGCAGAAAGAGGCAGTAGCCAATGACGCCCACAGCAAAGACCCGAAACGAGACTACAACCCACGTAACAACAACTCCAACTATCGAGACAACAGACAAAACTACCGTGATGATTCTCGAGGTCAATCAAGCCGTCATCGAGACAACCGACCAAACCAACGCAACCACCGCGATCGCGCAAACGAGGAAGTTTTTTTTTCTCCTATCCCAATCACACATGTTTAAGAAACTGTGTAAACGCTTCAAAATGTCGGACCTTCCCCCGAAGTTGATCCCGGCCGACCCAAGTGTCCATCTCGCATCAGACAACGTCTCAAAGGGCGAGGGAGAGAAGACTGCCTTTCCGTACCCTTACCGTGCAGCAGTCGGCGCCCTCCTCTACGTCGCACTGATGACTAGACCGGACATTGCATACGCCGTCGGACAGGTCTGGCTAGGTGGAAGCCAATGTGGACTCATCGGATACACCGACGCTAACTCCGCCGGCGATCGAAACCAATGCCGTTCCACCTCTGGAAGTATCCATTTTCTCTTGCATGGTGGCCCTGTAGCGTGGTTAAGCAAGAAACACCCTGATATCGCACAATCGACTTCAGAATTGGAGTGAGAAAATTCACCGATTAAGTAGCAACATCCTAATCCCCCTTTTTCCTCTTTTGAATAAATCCATCTTCCGTTTGTATGTTTTGAGGGAGAGTGTTGAGCGGCAAAACCCACACCCGTCAGATGAGATGCTGTTTAGCATCCACCTCAACCCTTTCCTCGTTACTGTCAAGCTCGCCACTAGCTTCTTCTCTCTCTGTCTCTCCTGTCACTAAGGTACTGTGAATAATCGTGTGTAATGAGGATGTAATAATGGTAAATTGTATTGGCACACGTGTGACTATAAGACAGAGCCTGGTATGTTGAACAAAGTACATTCAGCAACATGTAAACTCTTTTATTCAACTCAACACCTATCAGCGACCCCACCGTCCTCATCCGCTGCATTAGCGAAAGTGTCTAATCCCATTTCCTTTAGAATGGTGTCGTTTGTCAACTCTTGGCTGGTGTTGCTGGCCCAACGCCCAATTATGTCTAAATTAAAGAGTAAACAAAAAAGATTAAAACAGGTAGAAAAAAGGGAATTGCTTTAAAAGTTTACCGATTACAAAGGAACAAATCATCTACATATCAGTAAAGACGTGTTTAACTTTAGTTTTTTTACGGGGGAAGTACATCATTTTGAGCTCTTTAGACATAAGGCTCTTTAATACATTTCTGACAATAGCCTTTAGGCTCTTGTTGGTCCTCACCAGGGTCAGGACGTTTCTGATTTGTGTCTTTAGCGTTGCATCATTCCTCATCTTAACTTCAAGTTCCTCGAAAAACGTCTGAGTTGTCACAGGCAACTCATTGGCACAGTCAGTTGAGCATGGCGAGCCATTAATTGGTGTAGGCAGGTTGGTAGCGATTTCAAGTCTCCTCGTCATGAACAAGTCAGTCAGCTGCTGTATTCCCATTTTGATCTCAATAAGCATTTTTGCAACGTCAACCTGTACCAACATTGCTTTTTCTGCCTGCTGGATTACTACAACAACAAACAAGTAAACAAAAGAAATCTTTAGTAGTTGTCACTTAGGTGTACCAATAAAGACATTTTCCTTACCCAATATGTCTTCATCGCTTACAGAAATAACATCCTGTATTACCTCGTCGTTTTACACCAAAATTTCTCTGGTTTCTCTCATTTGGACGTGAGCCACACCCCCTTCTATCGGTTGAGTTACCGTTTCATCTTCTGGTCTCTTCATCTTGTTCGTGAAACACCCCCTCCCCCTTCTTCTTTTGCTGGATGAGTTCCCGTTCTGAAGGCGTATTTCAGTCATTTGAATTCCTTTCTTTCACCTCGTCCTCTGACGTAGATTCTTCAGAGCTATTGTGATCTAGATTTTCATAACTCTTTCTAAAGGGACAGAAGGGTGAGCTTGTTACAGAACAGACGAATCAGACTCTGGCTTTTCAGCAGGAGTTACTATACCACAAATATAAAAAGTTATAATCTGGACTTACAGTTTCATAATTCAAATTATTACATATCGTACCTTTTGACTTCTGGGCTTTGGTTACAGTCTTATTTGATGTTGCCGTTGTTAGGTTTTTTAGAGCTTCTGCAATGAAGAAAAAATAGTATGCTATTTCACCATATCACCTTCAAAACCCGTATAGAATCACCTGCTTGTGTTGTAGAGCCATCACCCTTTTCCTTATGGTTACTCTCTTTCACTTTTCGGTTCCGAGTTAACTTTATTTCCTGAAATACACAAGGCAACATGAACACTGTATTGAGAGAAAAATATAACAAAATTCCATAATGAATGTACCTTGGGGAATACGTGGAGCTACAGGTGTAACTTGCACTACTTGTTAGACTTCTTTGTTGCCGGACGCTCCGATGATGATGATGAAGGCTCGGCATAATTAGTATTTGGCAGTTTCGTTTTGGTTCTGTTTTTTACAAAATTAGGTTCTGGGAAGGGGCATAATTAGCCATTTCACTTGTTTGGATCAAAAACACAATATTGTTGCAAAATCGGATAACTTGGTGGGCCATGGTGGAAATCAACATCAACTGACGTGCCTGATTCACGGGCAAGAAACAATATTGCTCGCAATATTGCCCAATATGTCAAGCCTATGTTCATTTCGGTAAGGTTAGCGTTGGTTAATCTATTTAAATGAATGCAAATGGGGTCACGGCTTGAAAAATATTGGAATTACGATTTAAACAGCCAGGCCAATATGCAAATTGGGCCACGTTTGAAAAGTCAGGTTCAACCAATGTAAGTACCCCGCTACCAACCCAATGTCTGTATGCACCTTTGAGATTTTCATGTTTTGTACATCGCAGATAACCAATGTATCCAACAAATAATTTGTAATGAAAGGATTTCAAGATTAGTTTAGAATAGGGACAAGTTTCTGATAGGTTAACCAACATTCCGCTGACACCGATTTTCTCAGCTTAGACCAAAGCAGACATAATGATGAAGAGTTTGGTACCGCATTTGGTCAAACTTGCCAGTCCAATACAAAAATTCTAATCATAGCCGCAATTTTGCCAACATTACATATTAAAGTGAGGATTATTCGCAGTAGTTGAATTCCTACATTGGTTTAGCATAGGACCCAGCTTGAAAATTACACTGCAAAATTTAAGTTACATCGGTAAACCAACCTTCTGCAAATACTGCATTTCTGTACGACATTGATCTATGAAATGACGAGCTGAATACAACATTACGCCAAACTCTGAAATCCATATGGGGAAATACAAGTGTTATTATTTATTATTTATTAGTTGTTATCATTGCAAAAGACGGAACCCAATTTTAAAAAGCATTTTTAAAGCATCTTCACGTGACCCCAGAAAGTTTCATATGGAAAAGCAGAGAAAAAATTAATTAAGTGAGCCATCGATCTCAAGTCATCAACTAAATGAATGAGTGAATGAACATTGTGAATGAGGTGGTTCTTGCTATAAATTTCTCCAAATTGAAAAGCAAAATATTGCAAAAAATCTTGAGCCAATTAAGAGTAGGTTTTAGACAACGTATACTAGAGCAGAGAATACGAATTTACAACTCTTAATACAAAAAATGGGTTTACTTTTCTGTTTATAAAATTCCCTTGAAGATTACTGGTCCAATATGAAGAAAAATTTTACGCAGTTCGTTGGCTTTTAGCTGATTGGGATATTTGGGATATTCATTCCCTTATAAAAGACACCGTAGTTCCTAAAATATAACGATAGTAATTACATTGAAAATCAAGATTTCGTGGCGCAACGGTAGCGCGCCTGACTCCATATCAGGAGGTTGCGTGTTCAAATCACGTAGAGATCAAGCAAAAATGTTTCTTGTGAAGGATTGTTTATGCTTTTAAAACGGATATAACGTTCAAATAACATTAATCACCATTGTTTCTATATCTTGTTATCTCAACACACATGTATCCTAATTCAATTTGAATCTTAGTCAGCTGTTTTTTTTTCTTTTTATCAAAATGTGACTTTAGATCTACACGGGACTACAGTTTTTGGAATGGGAGAGCATAGAACCAAGTGAGTTTACAAAAGGGGGAACATTTGCGTCTGAATGTCGATTACCACAGCAGTTGGAACACGACGAGTTTGAACCGATAACTATCTTGGGTTTCCACGATACAAACACAGAGTCTGGCGATGGATATAACTTGTACCTCTCTGTCCTACAAATGGTTTATTCGCCAATTGGTATGATCAAAGGAAGATTAAGTAATCTAAACCAATCTGGCAAACAAAAAAGAGTCCGCTTAAAGAGATTGTTTCAACCACCACTAACCACTAAGTACCGTCCTTTTACGTACTGCGCAAGAATATCAGCAAACTAAACTCAATAGAGTAGATTCTACCAATCTGTCTTGGGCAATGGTGATTAAAATGCATCGACCGGGAATCGAACCCGGGCCGCCCGCGAGGCAGGCGTGCATTCTACCACTGAACCATCGATGCTTAACCCTTTCGTATACTTCTTGATACAAATTGCACGACGACAACCCATCTATTGTAGCCGACTATCATGCCTAAGCTTGTTAGCTTTTATTACGAAAATCAAGGCTTGTGGCGATCAAAAGATCCAAGGAAATATAAAAAAATAACCTGACTAATCTGACTGACTCTTTCAAAAGACTAAATGTGTTCATGTGATAATCAATCTTACCATCAGAATCTATTCCTTTATAAAAGACACCGTAGTTCCCAAAATATAACGATAGTAATTAAATTGAAAACCAAGATTTCGTGGCGCAACGGTAGCGCGCCTGACTCCAGATCAGGAGGTTGCGTGTTCAAATCACGTCGAGATCAAGCAAAAATGTTTCTTGTGAAGGTATGTTTAGGCTTTTAAAACGGATATAACGTTCAAATAACATTAATCACCATTGTGTCTATATCTTGTTATCTCAACATACATGTATCCTAATTCAATTTGAATCTTAGTCAGCTGTTTTTTTTTTCTTTTTATCAAAATGTGACTTTAGATCTACACGGGACTACAGTTTTTGGAATGGGAGAGCATAGAACCAAGTGAGTTTACAAAAGGGGGAACATTTGCGTCTGAATGTCGATTACCACAGCAGTTGGAACACGACGAGTTTGAACCGATAACTATCTTGGGTTTCCACGATACAAACACAGAGTCTGGCGATGGATATAACTTGTACCTCTCTGTCCTACAAATGGTTTTTCGCCAATTGGTATGGTCAAAGGAAGATTAAGTAATCTAAACCAATCTGGCAAACAAAAAAGAGTCCGCTTAAAGAGATTGCTTCAACCACCACTAACCACTAAGTACCGTCCTTATACGTACTGCGCAAGAATATCAGCAAACTAAACTCATTAGAGTAGATTCTACCAATCTGTCTTGGGCAATGGTGATTAAAATGCATCGTCCGGGAATCGAACCCGGGCCGCCCGCGTGGCAGGCGAGCATTCTACCACTGAACCATCGATGCTTACTCCTTTCGTATACTTCTTGATACAAATTACACGACGACAACCCATCTATTGTAGCCGACTATCATGCCTAAGCTTGTTAGCTCTTATTACGAAAATCAAGGCTTGTGGCGATCAAAAGATCCAAGGAAATATAAAAAAATAACCTGACTAATCTGACTGACTCTTTCAAAAGACTAAATGTGTTCGTGTGATAATCAATCTTACCATCAGAATCTATTCCTTTATAAAAGACACCGTAGTTCCCAAAATATAACGATAGTAATTACATCGAAAATCAAGATTTCGTGGCGCAACGGTAGCGCGCCTGACTCCAGATCTGGAGGTTGCGTGTTCAAATCACGTCGAGATCAAACAAAAATATTTCTTGTGAAGATATGTTTAGGCTTTTAAAACGGATATAACGTTCAAATAACATTAATCACCATTGTTTCTGTATCTTGTTATCTCAACACACATGTATCCTAATTCAATTTGAATCTTAGTCAGCTGTTTTTTTTTCTTTTTATCAAAATTTGACTTTAGATCTACACGGGACTACAGTTTTTGGAATGGGAGAGCATAGAACCAAGTGAGCTTACAAAAGGGGGAACATTTGCGTCTGAATGTCGATTACCACAGCAGTTGGAACACGACGAGTTTGAACCGATAACTATCTTGGGTTTCCACGATACAAACACAGAGTCTGGCGATGGATATAACTTGTACCTCTCTGTCCTACAAATGGTTTATTCGCCAATTGGTATGATCAAAGGAAGATTACGTAATCTAAACCAATCTGGCAAACAAAAAAGAGTCCGCTTAAAGAGATTGTTTCAACCACCACTAACCACTAAGTACCGTCCTTTTACGTACTGCGCAAAAATATCAGCAAACTAAACTCAATAGAGTAGATTCTACCAATCTGTCTTGGGCAATGGTGATTAAAATGCATCGACCGGGAATCGAACCCGGGCCGCCCGCGAGGCAGGCGTGCATTCTACCACTGAACCATCGATGCTTACCCCTTTCGTATACTTCTTAATACAAATTGCACGACGACAACCCATCTATTGTAGCCGACTATCATGCCTAAGCTTGTTAGCTTTTATTACGAAAATCAAGGCTTGTGGCGATCAAAAGATCCAAGGAAATATAAAAAAATAACCTGACTAATCTGACTGACTCTTTCAAAAGACTAAATGTGTTCGTGTGATAATCAATCTTACCATCAGAATCTATTCCTTTATAAAAGACACCGTAGTTACCAAAATATAAAGATAGTAATTACATCGAAAATCAAGATTTCGTGGCGCAACGGTAGCGCGCCTGACTCCAGATCAGGAGGTTGCGTGTTCAAATCACGTCGAGATCAAGCAAAATTATTTTATTTCTTGTGAAGGTATGTTTAGGCTTTTAAAACGGATACAACGTTCAAATAACATTAATCACCATTGTTTCTATATCTTGTTATCTCAACACACATGTATCCTAATTCAATTTGAATCTTAGTCAGCTGTTTTTTTTTTCTTTTTATCAAAATGTGACTTTAGATCTACACGGGACTACAGTTTTTGGAATGGGAGAGCATAGAACCAAGTGAGTTTACAAAAGGGGGAACATTTGCGTCTGAATGTCGATTACCACAGCAGTTGGAACACGACGAGTTTGAACCGATAACTATCTTGGGTTTCCACGATACAAACACAGAGTCTTGCGATGGATATAACTTGTACCTCTCTGTCCTACAAATGGTTTATTCGCCAATTGGTATGATCAAAGGAAGATTAAGTAATCTAAACCAATCTCGCAAACAAAAAAGAGTCCGCTTAAAGAGATTGCTTCAACCACCACTAACCACTAAGAACCGTCCTTACGCGTACTGCGCAAGAATATCAGCAAAATAAACTCAATAGAGTAGATTCTACCAATCTGTCGTAGGCAACGGTGATTAAAATGCATCGATTGGGAATCGAACCCGGGCCGCCCGCGTGGCGGGCGCGTATTCTAGCACTGAACTATCTATGCTCCACTTCTGGTATACTTCTTGATACAAAATGAACGACGACAGCCCATCGAGGTCCGCCCAGCGATAAACACCAATCGTGCTATACGCCTTAGAATTTGCCTGGTCGGCTAAAAAGGCTTCTACCACAGTTACGTCATTGCACAGGGGATCGGAACGCCTTCCCACACACCAATCTGACAAAACTCCCCAGGCCGAAGCGTAAGCGGAGTTTATAGGAAATAGTCTCATGGGAGAATTTCTCACTTTAGAGGCCCCACGAAAGCACAAAAGAGTCCTGGCTCAAAACACCATCTTGAGTTGGCCGATTTCAGGTTAGCTCAATGATCCATTCACAAACACTCAAACAGTAAGCGTCTCTTCATTGAACCTTCCTGTCCCGAGTCTTGAGTCCTCCCCCTCAGGTCAAATACCCGTTGAATTGTCTTTGTTGTCGGCTTGGACTCAGTAGAGAGTCCAGGCTTTGTAACTTGTATTTGAGTGGACTTAGAATATTTTTTTTGAATAGGAAATGTTGTAAGTATCTGGATTCAGGACCATTCACCGTTTACCCATTGGGAATTTGCAGACGACATCCGTGTTTAGGCTCAATTCCGCAGATGCCAGAAGACGCAACCGTTGGACCGTCCCATCCTACTTTCAGGCCGCCTCTGATTGTAGCTCCTCGGTGTGGTCGACGTCCACAGCCGGGATAAATCTAGCCCAACTAATTGTCTCCAATTCCAGGAAGTTCAACGATACTAACCGGTCGTATTGTCTATTTACACATCTGGACGAATTCTCATCATTTCGCGCATCGTAAGCATCATCTCACTGAATCTACTGTAAGGAGAAAGTGTACCTTTGTGCGAATGCACCACATATGTGCGGTTACGAACTGCAACCAACATGAGATTTCTGAAACAATTGCTGCATTGGACCAATATTGTGCTGGAAGCAAATTTAACGTTGTTCCAAGATCGATATGAGACAGGTCCACCATTCCTCCAATTTTAGCATTGGGCCAATACGACCTTGGTGGAATATCGGTGGAATATTGGCTCTATCTTGTGCCTGACTCATCTCCATCTTGAAAGACCGTTATTTGAAGCCAATGTTTAACCATGATAAAGAATCATATGTAAACAACAATGTTGTACCAAATCACCATATATGTGCGGTTACGAGCTGAAGCCAATGCAAGGTTTCTGAAACAGACGGTGCATTGGAACAGATAAAAAATGGGGATTGGGCTAATTAATGAAACGAAAACAGATATAGCTGCCAATACAGTTTATAAAACGTGGTAGCAAAGAGCAAACAACTCCAAATTACGTGTTTTTTAAGTTTAATCGTTGTTGACGGCTTCGTCTGCCGTTCCACGTCGTACTTTTTGCTTTAAAAACTTGTCTATGGCAGTTTTCTTAATGGCAGTGAGTTTCTTCCTATCAGCGACCCCACCGTCCTCATCCGCTGCATTAGCGAAAGTGTCTAATCCCATTTCCTTTAGAATGGTGTCGTTTGTCAACTCTTGGCTGGTGTTGCTGGCCCAACGCCAAATTATGTCTAAATTAAAGAGTAAACAAAAAAGATTAAAACAGGTAGAAAAAAGGGAATTGCTTTAAAAGTTTACCGATTACAAAGGAACAAATCATCTACATATCAGTAAAGACGTGTTTAACTTTAGTTTTTTTACGGGGGAAGTACATCATTCTGAGCTCTTTAGACATAAGGCTCTTTAATACATTTCTGACAATAGCCTTTAGGCTCTTGTTGGTCCTCACCAGGGTCAGGACGTTTCTGATTTGTGTCTTTAGCGTTGCATCATTCCTCATCTTAACTTCAAGTTCCTCGAAAAACGTCTGAGTTGTCACAGGCAACTCATCGGCACAGTCAGTTGAGCATGGCGAGCCATTAATTGGTGTAGGCAGGTTGGTAGCGATTTCAAGTCTCCTCGTCATGAACAAGTCAGTCAGCTGCTGTATTCCCATTTTGATCTCAATAAGCATTTTTGCAACGTCAACCTGTACCAACATTGCTTTTTCTGCCTGCTGGATTACTACAACAACAAACAAGTAAACAAAAGAAATCTTTAGTAGTTGTCACTTAGGTGTACCAATAAAGACATTTTCCTTACCCAATATGTCTTCATCGCTTACAGAAATAACATCCTGTATTACCTCGTCGTTTTACACCAAAATTTCTCTGGTTTCTCTCATTTGGACGTGAGCACACCCCCTTCTATCGGTTGAGTTACCGTTTCATCTTCTGGTCTCTTCATCTTGTTCGTGAAACACCCCCTCCCCCTTCTTCTTTTGCTGGATGAGTTCCCGTTCTGAAGGCGTATTTCAGTCATTTGAATTCCTTTCTTTCACCTAGTCCTCTGTCGTAGATTCTTCAGAGCTATTGTGATTTAGATTTTCATAACTCTTTCTAAAGGGACAGAAGGGTGAGCTTGTTACAGAACAGACGAATCAGACTCTGGCTTTTCAGCAGGAGTTACTATACCACAAATATAAAAAGTTATAATCTGGACTTACAGTTTCATAATTCAAATTATTACATATCGTACCTTTTGACTTCTGGGCTTTGGTTACAGTCTTATTTGATGTTGCCGTTGTTAGGTTTTTTAGAGCTTCTGCAATGAAGAAAAAATAGTATGCTATTTCACCATATCACCTTCAAAACCCGTATAGAATCACCTGCTTGTGTTGTAGAGCCACCACCCTTTTCCTTATGGTTACTCTCTTTCACTTTTCGGTTCCGAGTTAACTTTATTTCCTGAAATACACAAGGCAACATGAACACTGTATTGAGAGAAAAATATAACAAAATTCCATAATGAATGTACCTTGGGGAATACGTGGAGCTACAGGTGTAACTTGCACTACTTGTTAGACTTCTTTGTTGCCGGACGCTCCGATGATGATGATGAAGGCTCGGCATAATTAGTATTTGGCAGTTTCGTTTTGGTTCTGTTTTTTACAAAATTAGGTTCTGGGAAGGGGCATAATTAGCCATTTCACTTGTTTGGATCAAAAACACAATATTGTTGCAAAATCGGATAACTTGGTGGGCCATGGTGGAAATCAACATCAACTGACGTGCCTGATTCACGGGCAAGAAACAATATTGCTCGCAATATTGCCCAATATGTCAAGCCTATGTTCATTTCGGTAAGGTTAGCGTTGGTTAATCTATTTAAATGAATGCAAATGGGGTCACGGCTTGAAAAATATTGGAATTACGTTTTAAACAGCCAGGCCAATATGCAAATTGGGCCACGTTTGAAAAGTTAGGTTCAACCAATGTAAGTACCCCGCTACCAACCTAATGTCTGTATGCACCATTGAGATTTTCATGTTTTGTACATCGCAGATAACCAATGTATCCAACAAATAATTTGTAATGAAAGGATTTCAAGATTAGTTTAGAATAGGGACAAGTTTCTGATAGGTTAACCAACATTCCGCTGACACCGATTTTCTCAGCTTAGACCAAAGCAGACATAATGATGAAGAGTTTGGTACCGCATTTGGTCAAACTTGCCAGTCCAATACAAAAATTCTAATCATAGCCACAATTTTGCCAACATTACATATTAAAGTGAGGATTATTCGCAGTAGTTGAATTCCTACATTGGTTTAGCATAGGACCCAGCTTGAAAATTACACTGCAAAATTTAAGTTACATCGGTGAACCAACCTTCTGCAAATACTGCATTTCTGTACGACATTGATCTATGAAATGACGAGCTGAATACAACATTACGCCAAACTCTGAAATCCATATGGGGAAATACTAGTGTTATTATTTATTATTTATTAGTTGTTATCATTGCAAAAGACGGAACCCAATTTTAAAAAGCATTTTTAAAGCATCTTCACGTGACCCCAGAAAGTTTCATATGGAAAAGCAGAGAAAAAATTAATTAAGTGAGCCATCGATCTCAAGTCATCAACTAAATGAATGAGTGAATGAACATTGTGAATGAGGTGGTTCTTGCTATAAATTTCTCCAAATTGAAAAGTAAAATATTGCAAAAAATCTTGAGCCAATTAAGAGTAGGTTTTAGACAACGTATACTAGAGCAGAGAATACGAATTTCCAACTCTTAATACAAAAATGGGTTTACTTTTCTGTTTATAAAATTCCCTTGAAGATTACTGGTCCAATATGAAGAAAAATTTTACGCAGTTCGTTGGCTTTTAGCTGATTGGGATATTTGGGATATTCATTCCCTTATAAAAGACACCGTAGTTCCTAAAATATAACGATAGTAATTACATCGAAAATCAAGATTTCGTGGAGCAACGGTAGCGCGGCTGACTCCAGATCAGGAGGTTGCGTGTTCAAATCACGTCGAGATCAAGCAAAAATATTTCTTGTAAAGGTATGTTTAGGCTTTTAAAACGGATATAACGTTCAAATAACATTAATCACCATTGTTTCTATATCTTGTTATCTCAACACACATGTATCCTAATTCAATTTGAATCTTAGTCAGCTGTTTTTTTTTTCTTTTTATCAAAATGTGACTTTAGATCTACACGGGACAACAGTTTTTGGAATGGGAGAGCATAGAACCAAGTGAGTTTACAAAAGGGGGAACATTTGCGTCTGAATGTCGATTACCACAGCAGTTGGAACACGACGAGTTTGAACCGATAACTATCTTGGGTTTCCACGATACAAACACAGAGTCTGGCGATGGATATAACTTGTACCTCTCTGTCCTACAAATGGTTTTTCGCCAATTGGTATGATCAAAGGAAGATTAAGTAATCTAAACCAATCTGGCAAACAAAAAAGAGTCCGCTTAAAGAGATTGCTTCAACCACCACTAACCACTAAGTACCGTCCTTATACGTACTGCGCAAGAATATCAGGAAACTAAACTCAATAGAGTAGATTCTACCAATCTGTCTTGGGCAATGGTGATTAAAATGCATCGATCGGGAATCGAACCCGGGCCGCCCGCGTGGCAGGCGAGCATTCTACCAGTGAACCATCGATGCTTACCCCTCTCGTATACTTCTTGATACAAATTGCACGACGACAACCCATCTATTGTAGCCGACTATCATGCCTAAGCTTGTTAGCTTTCATTACGGAAATCAAGGCTTGTGGCGATCAAAAGATCTAAGGAAATATAAAAAAATAACCTGACTAATCTGACTGACTCTTTCAAAAGACTAAATGTGTTCGTGTGATAATCAATCTTACCATCAGAATCTATTCCTTTATAAAAGACACCGTAGTTACCAAAATATAGGGATAGTAATTACATCGAAAATCAAGATTTCGTGGCGCAACGGTAGCGCGCCTGACTCCAGATCAGGAGGTTGCGTGTTCAAATCACGTCGAGATCACGCAAAAATATTTTATTTCTTGTGAAGGTATGTTTTGGCTTTTAAAACGCATACAACGTTCAAATAACATTAATCACCATTGTTTCTATATCTTGTTATCTCAACACACATGTATCCTAATTCAATTTGAATCTTAGTCAGCTGTTTTTTTTTCCTTTTATCAAAATGTGACTTTAGATCTACACGGGACTACAGTTTTTGGAATGGGAGAGCATAGAACCAAGTGAGTTTACAAAAGGGGGAACATTTGCGTCTGAATGTCGATTACCACAGCAGTTGGAACACGACGAGTTTGAACCGATAACTATCTTGGGTTTCCACGATACAAACACAGAGTCTGGCGATGGATATAACTTGTACCTCTCTGTCCTACAAATGGTTTTTCGCCAATTGGTATGATCAAAGGAAGATTAAGTAATCTAAACCAATCTGGCAAACAAAAAAGAGTCCGCTTAAAGAGATTGCTTCAACCACCACTAACCACTAAGTACCGTCCTTATACGTACTGCGCAAGAATATCAGCAAACTAAACTCAATAGAGTAGATTCTACCAATCTGTCTTGGGCAATGGTGATTAAAATACATCGACCGGGAATCGAACCCGGGCCGCCCGCGTGGAAGGAGAGCATTCTACCACTGAACCATCGATGATTGCCCCTCACGTATACTTCTTGATAAAAATTGCACGACGACAACCCATCTATTGTAGCCGACTATCATGCCTAAGCTTGTTAGTTTTCATTACGGAAATCAAGGCTTGTGGCGATCAAAAGATCCAAGGAAATATAAAAAAATTACCTGACTAATCTGACTGACTCTTTCAAAAGACTAAATGTGTTCGTGTGATAATCAATCTTACCATCAGAATCTATTCCTTTATAAAACCCACCGTAGTTCCCAAAATATAACGATAGTAATTACATTGAAAATCAAGATTTCGTGGCGCAACGGTAGCGCGCCTGACTCCAGATCAGGAGGTTGCGTGTTCAAATCACGTGGAGATCAAGCCAAAATGTTTCTTGTGAAGGTATGTTTAGGCTTTTACAACGGTTGTAACGTTCAAATAACATTAATCACCATTGTTTTTTATATCTTGTTATCTCAACACACATGTATCCTAATTCAATTTGAATCTTAGTCAGCTGTTTTTTTTTCTTTTTATCAAAATGTGACTTTAGATCTACACGGGACTACAGTTTTTGGAATGGGAGAGCATAGAACCAAGTGAGTTTACAAAAGGGGGAACATTTGCGTCTGAATGTCGATTACCACAGCAGTTGGAACACGACGAGTTTGAACCGATAACTATCTTGGGTTTCCACGATACAAACACAGAGTCTGGCGATGGATATAACTTGTACCTCTCTGTCCTAAAAATGGTTTTTCGCCAATTGGTATGGTCAAAGGAAGATTAAGTAATCTAAACCAATCTGGCAAACAAAAAAGAGTCCGCTTAAAGAGATTGCTTCAACCACCACTAATCACTAAGTACCGTCCTTATACGTACTGCGCAAGAATATCAGCAAACTAAACTCAATAGAGTAGATTCTACCAAACTGTCTTGGGCATTGGTGATTAAAATGCATCGACCGGGAATCGAACCCGGGCCGCCCGCGTGGCAGGCGAGCATTCTACCACTGAACCATCGATGCTTGCCCTTCATGTATACTTCTTGATACAAATTGCACGACGACAACCTATCTATTGTAGCCGACTATCATGCCTAAGCTTGTTAGCTTTCATTACGGAAATCAAGGCTTGTGACGATCAAAAGATCCAAGGAAATATAAAAAAATAACCTGACTAATCTGACTGACTCTTTCAAAAGACTAAATGTGTTCGTGTGATAATCAATCTTACAATCAGAATCTATTCCTTTATAAAAGACACCGTAGTTCCCGAAATATAACGATAGTAATTACATCGAAAATCAAGATTTCGTGGTGCAACGGTAGCGCGCCTGACTCCAGATCAGGAGGTTGCGTGTTCAAATCACGTCGAGATCAAGTAACAATATTTCTTGTGAAGGTATGTTTAGGCTTTTAAAACGGATACAACGTTCAAATAACATTAATCACCATTGTTTCTATATCTTGTTATCTCAACACACATGTATCCTAATTCAATTTGAATCTTAGTCAGCTGTTTTTTTTTTCTTTTTATCAAAATGTGACTTTAGATCTACACGGGACTACAGTTTTTGGAATGGGAGAGCATAGAACCAAGTGAGTTTACAAAAGGGGGAACATTTGCGTCTGAATGTCGATTACCACAGCAGTTGGAACACGACGAGTTTGAACCGATAACTATCTTGGGTTTCCACGATACAAACACAGAGTCTGGCGATGGATATAACTTGTACCTCTCTGTCCTACAAATGGTTTTTCGCCAATTGGTATGATCAAAGGAAGATTAAGTAATCTAAACCAATCTGGCAAACAAAAAAGAGTCCGCTTAAAGAGATTGCTTCAACCACCACTAACCACTAAGTACCGTCCTTATACGTACTGCGCAAGAATATCAGCAAACTAAACTCAATAGAGTAGATTCTACCAATCTGTCTTGGGCAATGGTGATTAAAATACATCGACCGGGAATCGAACCCGGGCCGCCCGCGTGGAAGGAGAGCATTCTACCACTGAACCATCGATGATTGCCCCTCACGTATACTTCTTGATAAAAATTGCACGACGACAACCCATCTATTGTAGCCGACTATCATGCCAAAGCTTGTTAGCTTTCATTACGGAAATCAAGGCTTGTGGCGATCAAAAGATCCAAGGAAATATAAAAAAATTACCTGACTAATCTGACTGACTCTTTCAAAAGACTAAATGTGTTCGTGTGATAATCAATCTTACCATCAGAATCTATTCCTTTATAAAACCCACCGTAGTTCCCAAAATATAACGATAGTAATTACATTGAAAATCAAGATTTCGTGGCGCAACGGTAGCGCGCCTGACTCCAGATCAGGAGGTTGCGTGTTCAAATCACGTGGAGATCAAGCCAAAATGTTTCTTGTGAAGGTATGTTTAGGCTTTTACAACGGTTGTAACGTTCAAATAACATTAATCACCATTGTTTTTTATATCTTGTTATCTCAACACACATGTATCCTAATTCAATTTGAATCTTAGTCAGCTGTTTTTTTTTTCTTTTTATCAAAATGTGACTTTAGATCTACACGGGACTACAGTTTTTGGAATGGGAGAGCATAGAACCAAGTGAGTTTACAAAAGGGGGAACATTTGCGTCTGAATGTCGATTACCACAGCAGTTGGAACACGACGAGTTTGAACCGATAACTATCTTGGGTTTCCACGATACAAACACAGAGTCTGGCGATGGATATAACTTGTACCTCTCTGTCCTACAAATGGTTTTTCGCCAATTGGTATGATCAAAGGAAGATTAAGTAATCTAAACCAATCTGGCAAACAAAAAAGAGTCCGCTTAAAGAGATTGCTTCAACCACCACTAACCACTAAGTACCGTCCTTATACGTACTGCGCAAGAATATCAGCAAACTAAACTCAATAGAGTAGATTCTACCAATCTGTCTTGGGCAATGGTGATTAAAATGCATCGACCGGGAATCGAACCCGGGCCGCCGAACCCATCTATTGTAGCCGACTATCATGCCAAAGCTTGTTAGCTTTCATTACGGAAATCAAGGCTTGTGGCGATCAAAAGATCCAAGGAAATATAAAAAAATTACCTGACTAATCTGACTGACTCTTTCAAAAGACTAAATGTGTTCGTGTGATAATCAATCTTACCATCAGAATCTATTCCTTTATAAAACCCACCGTAGTTCCCAAAATATAACGATAGTAATTACATTGAAAATCAAGATTTCGTGGCGCAACGGTAGCGCGCCTGACTCCAGATCAGGAGGTTGCGTGTTCAAATCACGTCGAGATCAAGCAAAAATGTTTCTTGTGAAGGTATGTTTAGGCTTTTAAAACGGATGTAACGTTCAAATAACATTAATCACCATTGTTTTTTATATCTTGTTATCTCAACACACATGTATCCTAATTCAATTTGAATCTTAGTCAGCTGTTTTTTTTTCTTTTTATCAAAATGTGACTTTAGATCTACACGGGACTACAGTTTTTGGAATGGGAGAGCATAGAACCAAGTGAGTTTACAAAAGGGGGAACATTTGCGTCTGAATGTCGATTACCACAGCAGTTGGAACACGACGAGTTTGAACCGATAATTATCTTGGGTTTCCACGATACAAACACAGAGTCTGGCGATGGATATAACTTGTACCTCTCTGTCCTACAAATGGTTTTTCGCCAATTGGTATGATCAAAGGAAGATTAAGTAATCTAAACCAATCTGGCAAACAAAAAAGAGTCCGCTTAAAGAGATTGCTTCAACCACCACTAACCACTAAGTACCGTCCTTATACGTACTGCGCAAGAATATCAGCAAACTAAACTCAATAGAGTAGATTCTACCAATCTGTTTTGGGCAATGGTGATTAAAATGCATCGACCGGGAATCGAACCCGGGCCGCCCGCGTGGCAGGCGAGCATTCTACCACTGAACCATCGATGCTTGCCCCTCACGTATACTTCTTGATACAAATTGCACGACGACAACCCATCTATTGTAGCCGACTATCATGCCTAAGCTTGTTAGCTTTCATTACGGAAATCAAGGCTTGTGGCGATCAAAAGATCCAAGGAAATATAAAAAAATAACCTGACTAATCTGACTGACTCTTTCAAAAGACTAAATGTGTTCGTGTGATAATCAATCTTACCATCAGAATCTATTCCTTTATAAAAGACACCGTAGTTACCAAAATATAAAGATAGTAATTACATCGAAAATCAAGATTTCGTGGCGCAACGGTAGCGCGCCTGACTCCAGATCAGGAGGTTGCGTGTTCAAATCACGTCGAGATCAAGCAAAAATGTTTCTTGTGAAGGTATGTTTAGGCTTTTAAAACGGATACAACGTTCAAATAACATTAATCACCATTGTTTCTATATCTTGTTATCTCAACACACATGTATCCTAATTCAATTTGAATTGTAGTCAGCTGCTGTTTTTTTCTTTTTATCAAAATGTGACTTTAGATCTACACAGTACTACAGTTTATGGAATGGGAGAGTATAGAACCAAGTGAGTTTACAAAAGGGGGGAAATTCGCGTCTGAATGTCGATTACCACAGCAGTTGGAACACGACGAGTTGGAACCGATAACTATCTTGGGTTTCCACGATACAAACACAGAGTCTGGCGATGGATATAACTTGTACCTCTCTGTCCTACAAATGGTTTATTCGCCAATTGGTATGATCAAAGGAAGATTAAGTAATCTAAAGCAATCTCGCAAACAAAAAAGAGTCCGCTTAAAGAGATTGCTTCAACCACCACTAACCACTAAGAACCGTCCTTACGCGTACTGCGCAAGAATATCAGCAAAATAAACTCAATAGAATAGATTCTACCAATGTGTCGTAGGCAACGGTGATTAAAATGCATCGATTGGGGATCGAACCCGGGCCGCCCGCGTGGCGGGCGCGCATTCTACCATCCAGCACTGAACCATCCATGCTTGCACTTCTGGTATACTTCTTGATACAAAATGAACGACGACAGCCCATCGAGGTCCGCCCAGCGATAAACACCAATCGTGCTATACGCCTTAGAATTTGCCTGGTCGGCTAAAAAGGCTGCTACCACAGTTACGTCATTGCACAGGGGATCGGAACGCCTTCCCACACACCAATCTGACAAAACTCCCCAGGCCGAAGCGTAAGCGGAGTTTATAGGAAATAGTCTCATGGGAGAATTTCTCACTTTAGAGGCCCCACGAAAGCACAAAAGAGTCCTGGCTCAAAACACCATCTTGAGTTGGCCGATTTCAGGTTAGCTCAATGATCCATTCACAAACACTCAAACAGTAAGCGTCTCTTCATTGAACCTTCCTGTCCCGAGTCTTGAGTCCTCCCCCTCAGGTCAAATACCCGTTGAATTGTCTTTGTTGTCGGCTTGGACTCAGTAGAGAGTCCAGGCTTTGTAACTTGTATTTCAGTGGACTTAGAATATTTTTTTGAATAGGAAATGTTGTAAGTATCTGGATTCAGGACCATTCACCGTTTACCCATTAGGAATTTGCAGACGACATCCGTGTTTAGGCTCAATTCCGCAGATGCCAGAAGACGCAACCGTTGGACCGTCCCATCCTACTTTCAGGCCGCCTCTGATTGTAGCTCCTCGGTGTGGTCGACGTCCACAGCCGGGATAAATCTAGCCCAACTAATTGTCTCCAATTCCAGGAAGTTCAACGATACTAACCGGTCGTATTGTCTATTTACACATCTGGACGAATTCTCATAATTTCGCGCATCGTAAGCATCATCTCACTGAATCTACTGTAAGGAGAAAGTGTACCTTTGTGCGAATGCACCACATATGTGCGGTTACGAACTGCAACCAACATGAGATTTCTGAAACAATTGCTGCATTGGACCAATATTGTGCTGGAAGCAAATTTAACGTTGTTGCAAGATCGATATGAGACAGGTCCACCATTCGTCCAATTTTAGCATTGGGCCAATACGACCTTGGTGGAATATCGGTGGAATATTGGCTCTATCTTGTGCCTGACTCATCTCCATCTTGAAAGACCGTTATTTGAAGCCAATGTTTAACCATGATAAAGAATCATATGTAAACAACAATGTTGTACCAAATCATCATATATGTGCGGTTACGAACTGAAGCCAATGCAAGGTTTCTGAAACAGACGGTGCATTGGAACAGATCAAAAATGGGGATTGGGCTAATTAATGAAACGAAAACAGATATAGCTGCCAATACAGTTTATTAAACGTGGTAGCAAAGAGCAAACAACTCCAAATTACGTGTTTTTTAAGTTTAATCGTTGTTGACGGCTTCGTCTGCCGTTCCACGTCGTACTTTTTGCTTTAAAAACTTGTCTATGGCAGTTTTCTTAATGGCAGTGAGTTTCTTCCTATTGTTGAGCGGCAAAACCCACACCCGTCAGATGAGATGCTGTTTAGCATCCACCTCAACCCTTTCCTCGTTACTGTCAAGCTCGCCACTAGCTTCTTCTCTCTCTGTCTCTCCTGTCACTAAGGTACTGTGAATAATCGTGTGTAATGAGGATGTAATAATGGTAAATTGTATTGGCACACGTGTGACTATAAGACAGAGCCTGGTATGTTGAACAAAGTACATTCAGCAACATGTAAACTCTTTTATTCAACTCAACAGGTTATGGGCCCAGCTGACGCCCACACAATTAAATAAAAAAAATGGCAGAGAATTCCGAGGGCAAACGTGATTCCACAGAATTCAATGGAGTGAATTTTCCGCAATGGAAATTTGCAGTCATGCTGAAACTGAAGCAAAAGAAACTGGATGGGATAGTCCTGGGTTACGACAGGAAACCAAATGAGGTAATTACATAAGATGTTTCAACTAGAACTTTTATCTTGGTCTTGTGAACCACATGTGAACACGAGAAACTTTTGAGTCTACACATGGACTGTGATTCCAAATCACAGGTAACCGATTGAATGTGTACGAGAAATTTTTGAGTCTGCACATGGACTGTGATCCCAAATCACAGGTAACTGATTGAATGTGTACGAGAAACTTTTGAGTCTACACATGGACTGTGATCACAAATCACAGGTAACTGATTGAATGTGTACGAGAAATTTTTGAGTCTGCACATGGACTGTGATCCCAAATCACAGGTAACTGATTGAATGTGTACGAGAAACTTGTGAGTCTACACATGGACTGTGATCACAAATCACAGGTAACTGATTGAATGTGTACGAGAAATTGTTGATTGTTGATTGTCTACACGGACTGTGACTCTATAGACTCACAGGTAACCGATCAAGTGTGTATGAAAGGAACTTATGATTTATATCCGAACAGGCACTGATTGTGAGAATGCTACAAACGTTGCCGCCAAGTTTCAGGCATTTCCTGTCAGTGTGGGACAGCGTTCCATCGGCCGAGAGGAATCTGGTAAACTTAACTGCCAGATCAGTCACTGAAGAACTTAGATCGAAATCACTCAACAACGGTCAGGCCGACCCCATTGATGTTGCGTTCTTCGCATCCCACCCGAACAGAGTGCAGAAAGAGGCAGTAGCCAATGACGCCCACAGCAAAGACCCGAAACGAGACTACAACCCACGTAACAACAACTCCAACTATCGAGACAACAGACAAAACTACCGTGATGATTCTCGAGGTCAATCAAGCCGTCATCGAGACAACCGACCAAACCAACGCAACCACCGCGATCGCGCAAACGAGGAAGTTTTTTTTTCTCCTATCCCAATCACACATGTTTAAGAAACTGTGTAAACGCTTCAAAATGTCGGACCTTCCCCCGAAGTTGATCCCGGCCGACCCAAGTGTCCATCTCGCATCAGACAACGTCTCAAAGGGCGAGGGAGAGAAGACTGCCTTTCCGTACCCTTACCGTGCAGCAGTCGGCGCCCTCCTCTACGTCGCACTGATGACTAGACCGGACATTGCATACGCCGTCGGACAGGTCTGGCTAGGTGGAAGCCAATGTGGACTCATCGGATACACCGACGCTAACTCCGCCGGCGATCGAAACCAATGCCGTTCCACCTCTGGAAGTATCCATTTTCTCTTGCATGGTGGCCCTGTAGCGTGGTTAAGCAAGAAACACCCTGATATCGCACAATCGACTTCAGAATTGGAGTGAGAAAATTCACCGATTAAGTAGCAACATCCTAATCCCCCTTTTTCCTCTTTTGAATAAATCCATCTTCCGTTTGTATGTTTTGAGGGAGAGTGTTGAGCGGCAAAACCCACACCCGTCAGATGAGATGCTGTTTAGCATCCACCTCAACCCTTTCCTCGTTACTGTCAAGCTCGCCACTAGCTTCTTCTCTCTCTGTCTCTCCTGTCACTAAGGTACTGTGAATAATCGTGTGTAATGAGGATGTAATAATGGTAAATTGTATTGGCACACGTGTGACTATAAGACAGAGCCTGGTATGTTGAACAAAGTACATTCAGCAACATGTAAACTCTTTTATTCAACTCAACACCTATCAGCGACCCCACCGTCCTCATCCGCTGCATTAGCGAAAGTGTCTAATCCCATTTCCTTTAGAATGGTGTCGTTTGTCAACTCTTGGCTGGTGTTGCTGGCCCAACGCCCAATTATGTCTAAATTAAAGAGTAAACAAAAAAGATTAAAACAGGTAGAAAAAAGGGAATTGCTTTAAAAGTTTACCGATTACAAAGGAACAAATCATCTACATATCAGTAAAGACGTGTTTAACTTTAGTTTTTTTACGGGGGAAGTACATCATTTTGAGCTCTTTAGACATAAGGCTCTTTAATACATTTCTGACAATAGCCTTTAGGCTCTTGTTGGTCCTCACCAGGGTCAGGACGTTTCTGATTTGTGTCTTTAGCGTTGCATCATTCCTCATCTTAACTTCAAGTTCCTCGAAAAACGTCTGAGTTGTCACAGGCAACTCATTGGCACAGTCAGTTGAGCATGGCGAGCCATTAATTGGTGTAGGCAGGTTGGTAGCGATTTCAAGTCTCCTCGTCATGAACAAGTCAGTCAGCTGCTGTATTCCCATTTTGATCTCAATAAGCATTTTTGCAACGTCAACCTGTACCAACATTGCTTTTTCTGCCTGCTGGATTACTACAACAACAAACAAGTAAACAAAAGAAATCTTTAGTAGTTGTCACTTAGGTGTACCAATAAAGACATTTTCCTTACCCAATATGTCTTCATCGCTTACAGAAATAACATCCTGTATTACCTCGTCGTTTTACACCAAAATTTCTCTGGTTTCTCTCATTTGGACGTGAGCCACACCCCCTTCTATCGGTTGAGTTACCGTTTCATCTTCTGGTCTCTTCATCTTGTTCGTGAAACACCCCCTCCCCCTTCTTCTTTTGCTGGATGAGTTCCCGTTCTGAAGGCGTATTTCAGTCATTTGAATTCCTTTCTTTCACCTCGTCCTCTGACGTAGATTCTTCAGAGCTATTGTGATCTAGATTTTCATAACTCTTTCTAAAGGGACAGAAGGGTGAGCTTGTTACAGAACAGACGAATCAGACTCTGGCTTTTCAGCAGGAGTTACTATACCACAAATATAAAAAGTTATAATCTGGACTTACAGTTTCATAATTCAAATTATTACATATCGTACCTTTTGACTTCTGGGCTTTGGTTACAGTCTTATTTGATGTTGCCGTTGTTAGGTTTTTTAGAGCTTCTGCAATGAAGAAAAAATAGTATGCTATTTCACCATATCACCTTCAAAACCCGTATAGAATCACCTGCTTGTGTTGTAGAGCCATCACCCTTTTCCTTATGGTTACTCTCTTTCACTTTTCGGTTCCGAGTTAACTTTATTTCCTGAAATACACAAGGCAACATGAACACTGTATTGAGAGAAAAATATAACAAAATTCCATAATGAATGTACCTTGGGGAATACGTGGAGCTACAGGTGTAACTTGCACTACTTGTTAGACTTCTTTGTTGCCGGACGCTCCGATGATGATGATGAAGGCTCGGCATAATTAGTATTTGGCAGTTTCGTTTTGGTTCTGTTTTTTACAAAATTAGGTTCTGGGAAGGGGCATAATTAGCCATTTCACTTGTTTGGATCAAAAACACAATATTGTTGCAAAATCGGATAACTTGGTGGGCCATGGTGGAAATCAACATCAACTGACGTGCCTGATTCACGGGCAAGAAACAATATTGCTCGCAATATTGCCCAATATGTCAAGCCTATGTTCATTTCGGTAAGGTTAGCGTTGGTTAATCTATTTAAATGAATGCAAATGGGGTCACGGCTTGAAAAATATTGGAATTACGATTTAAACAGCCAGGCCAATATGCAAATTGGGCCACGTTTGAAAAGTCAGGTTCAACCAATG
Organism: Daphnia pulex; assembly: GCF_021134715.1. Lineage (NCBI taxonomy): Eukaryota > Metazoa > Arthropoda > Branchiopoda > Diplostraca > Daphniidae > Daphnia > Daphnia pulex. Next base: position 8,355,163 of record NC_060026.1, on the reverse strand, counting down.
TAAGTACCCCGCTACCAACCCAATGTCTGTATGCACCTTTGAGATTTTCATGTTTTGTACATCGCAGATAACCAATGTATCCAACAAATAATTTGTAATGAAAGGATTTCAAGATTAGTTTAGAATAGGGACAAGTTTCTGATAGGTTAACCAACATTCCGCTGACACCGATTTTCTCAGCTTAGACCAAAGCAGACATAATGATGAAGAGTTTGGTACCGCATTTGGTCAAACTTGCCAGTCCAATACAAAAATTCTAATCATAGCCGCAATTTTGCCAACATTACATATTAAAGTGAGGATTATTCGCAGTAGTTGAATTCCTACATTGGTTTAGCATAGGACCCAGCTTGAAAATTACACTGCAAAATTTAAGTTACATCGGTAAACCAACCTTCTGCAAATACTGCATTTCTGTACGACATTGATCTATGAAATGACGAGCTGAATACAACATTACGCCAAACTCTGAAATCCATATGGGGAAATACAAGTGTTATTATTTATTATTTATTAGTTGTTATCATTGCAAAAGACGGAACCCAATTTTAAAAAGCATTTTTAAAGCATCTTCACGTGACCCCAGAAAGTTTCATATGGAAAAGCAGAGAAAAAATTAATTAAGTGAGCCATCGATCTCAAGTCATCAACTAAATGAATGAGTGAATGAACATTGTGAATGAGGTGGTTCTTGCTATAAATTTCTCCAAATTGAAAAGCAAAATATTGCAAAAAATCTTGAGCCAATTAAGAGTAGGTTTTAGACAACGTATACTAGAGCAGAGAATACGAATTTACAACTCTTAATACAAAAAATGGGTTTACTTTTCTGTTTATAAAATTCCCTTGAAGATTACTGGTCCAATATGAAGAAAAATTTTACGCAGTTCGTTGGCTTTTAGCTGATTGGGATATTTGGGATATTCATTCCCTTATAAAAGACACCGTAGTTCCTAAAATATAACGATAGTAATTACATTGAAAATCAAGATTTCGTGGCGCAACGGTAGCGCGCCTGACTCCATATCAGGAGGTTGCGTGTTCAAATCACGTAGAGATCAAGCAAAAATGTTTCTTGTGAAGGATTGTTTATGCTTTTAAAACGGATATAACGTTCAAATAACATTAATCACCATTGTTTCTATATCTTGTTATCTCAACACACATGTATCCTAATTCAATTTGAATCTTAGTCAGCTGTTTTTTTTTCTTTTTATCAAAATGTGACTTTAGATCTACACGGGACTACAGTTTTTGGAATGGGAGAGCATAGAACCAAGTGAGTTTACAAAAGGGGGAACATTTGCGTCTGAATGTCGATTACCACAGCAGTTGGAACACGACGAGTTTGAACCGATAACTATCTTGGGTTTCCACGATACAAACACAGAGTCTGGCGATGGATATAACTTGTACCTCTCTGTCCTACAAATGGTTTATTCGCCAATTGGTATGATCAAAGGAAGATTAAGTAATCTAAACCAATCTGGCAAACAAAAAAGAGTCCGCTTAAAGAGATTGTTTCAACCACCACTAACCACTAAGTACCGTCCTTTTACGTACTGCGCAAGAATATCAGCAAACTAAACTCAATAGAGTAGATTCTACCAATCTGTCTTGGGCAATGGTGATTAAAATGCATCGACCGGGAATCGAACCCGGGCCGCCCGCGAGGCAGGCGTGCATTCTACCACTGAACCATCGATGCTTAACCCTTTCGTATACTTCTTGATACAAATTGCACGACGACAACCCATCTATTGTAGCCGACTATCATGCCTAAGCTTGTTAGCTTTTATTACGAAAATCAAGGCTTGTGGCGATCAAAAGATCCAAGGAAATATAAAAAAATAACCTGACTAATCTGACTGACTCTTTCAAAAGACTAAATGTGTTCATGTGATAATCAATCTTACCATCAGAATCTATTCCTTTATAAAAGACACCGTAGTTCCCAAAATATAACGATAGTAATTAAATTGAAAACCAAGATTTCGTGGCGCAACGGTAGCGCGCCTGACTCCAGATCAGGAGGTTGCGTGTTCAAATCACGTCGAGATCAAGCAAAAATGTTTCTTGTGAAGGTATGTTTAGGCTTTTAAAACGGATATAACGTTCAAATAACATTAATCACCATTGTGTCTATATCTTGTTATCTCAACATACATGTATCCTAATTCAATTTGAATCTTAGTCAGCTGTTTTTTTTTTCTTTTTATCAAAATGTGACTTTAGATCTACACGGGACTACAGTTTTTGGAATGGGAGAGCATAGAACCAAGTGAGTTTACAAAAGGGGGAACATTTGCGTCTGAATGTCGATTACCACAGCAGTTGGAACACGACGAGTTTGAACCGATAACTATCTTGGGTTTCCACGATACAAACACAGAGTCTGGCGATGGATATAACTTGTACCTCTCTGTCCTACAAATGGTTTTTCGCCAATTGGTATGGTCAAAGGAAGATTAAGTAATCTAAACCAATCTGGCAAACAAAAAAGAGTCCGCTTAAAGAGATTGCTTCAACCACCACTAACCACTAAGTACCGTCCTTATACGTACTGCGCAAGAATATCAGCAAACTAAACTCATTAGAGTAGATTCTACCAATCTGTCTTGGGCAATGGTGATTAAAATGCATCGTCCGGGAATCGAACCCGGGCCGCCCGCGTGGCAGGCGAGCATTCTACCACTGAACCATCGATGCTTACTCCTTTCGTATACTTCTTGATACAAATTACACGACGACAACCCATCTATTGTAGCCGACTATCATGCCTAAGCTTGTTAGCTCTTATTACGAAAATCAAGGCTTGTGGCGATCAAAAGATCCAAGGAAATATAAAAAAATAACCTGACTAATCTGACTGACTCTTTCAAAAGACTAAATGTGTTCGTGTGATAATCAATCTTACCATCAGAATCTATTCCTTTATAAAAGACACCGTAGTTCCCAAAATATAACGATAGTAATTACATCGAAAATCAAGATTTCGTGGCGCAACGGTAGCGCGCCTGACTCCAGATCTGGAGGTTGCGTGTTCAAATCACGTCGAGATCAAACAAAAATATTTCTTGTGAAGATATGTTTAGGCTTTTAAAACGGATATAACGTTCAAATAACATTAATCACCATTGTTTCTGTATCTTGTTATCTCAACACACATGTATCCTAATTCAATTTGAATCTTAGTCAGCTGTTTTTTTTTCTTTTTATCAAAATTTGACTTTAGATCTACACGGGACTACAGTTTTTGGAATGGGAGAGCATAGAACCAAGTGAGCTTACAAAAGGGGGAACATTTGCGTCTGAATGTCGATTACCACAGCAGTTGGAACACGACGAGTTTGAACCGATAACTATCTTGGGTTTCCACGATACAAACACAGAGTCTGGCGATGGATATAACTTGTACCTCTCTGTCCTACAAATGGTTTATTCGCCAATTGGTATGATCAAAGGAAGATTACGTAATCTAAACCAATCTGGCAAACAAAAAAGAGTCCGCTTAAAGAGATTGTTTCAACCACCACTAACCACTAAGTACCGTCCTTTTACGTACTGCGCAAAAATATCAGCAAACTAAACTCAATAGAGTAGATTCTACCAATCTGTCTTGGGCAATGGTGATTAAAATGCATCGACCGGGAATCGAACCCGGGCCGCCCGCGAGGCAGGCGTGCATTCTACCACTGAACCATCGATGCTTACCCCTTTCGTATACTTCTTAATACAAATTGCACGACGACAACCCATCTATTGTAGCCGACTATCATGCCTAAGCTTGTTAGCTTTTATTACGAAAATCAAGGCTTGTGGCGATCAAAAGATCCAAGGAAATATAAAAAAATAACCTGACTAATCTGACTGACTCTTTCAAAAGACTAAATGTGTTCGTGTGATAATCAATCTTACCATCAGAATCTATTCCTTTATAAAAGACACCGTAGTTACCAAAATATAAAGATAGTAATTACATCGAAAATCAAGATTTCGTGGCGCAACGGTAGCGCGCCTGACTCCAGATCAGGAGGTTGCGTGTTCAAATCACGTCGAGATCAAGCAAAATTATTTTATTTCTTGTGAAGGTATGTTTAGGCTTTTAAAACGGATACAACGTTCAAATAACATTAATCACCATTGTTTCTATATCTTGTTATCTCAACACACATGTATCCTAATTCAATTTGAATCTTAGTCAGCTGTTTTTTTTTTCTTTTTATCAAAATGTGACTTTAGATCTACACGGGACTACAGTTTTTGGAATGGGAGAGCATAGAACCAAGTGAGTTTACAAAAGGGGGAACATTTGCGTCTGAATGTCGATTACCACAGCAGTTGGAACACGACGAGTTTGAACCGATAACTATCTTGGGTTTCCACGATACAAACACAGAGTCTTGCGATGGATATAACTTGTACCTCTCTGTCCTACAAATGGTTTATTCGCCAATTGGTATGATCAAAGGAAGATTAAGTAATCTAAACCAATCTCGCAAACAAAAAAGAGTCCGCTTAAAGAGATTGCTTCAACCACCACTAACCACTAAGAACCGTCCTTACGCGTACTGCGCAAGAATATCAGCAAAATAAACTCAATAGAGTAGATTCTACCAATCTGTCGTAGGCAACGGTGATTAAAATGCATCGATTGGGAATCGAACCCGGGCCGCCCGCGTGGCGGGCGCGTATTCTAGCACTGAACTATCTATGCTCCACTTCTGGTATACTTCTTGATACAAAATGAACGACGACAGCCCATCGAGGTCCGCCCAGCGATAAACACCAATCGTGCTATACGCCTTAGAATTTGCCTGGTCGGCTAAAAAGGCTTCTACCACAGTTACGTCATTGCACAGGGGATCGGAACGCCTTCCCACACACCAATCTGACAAAACTCCCCAGGCCGAAGCGTAAGCGGAGTTTATAGGAAATAGTCTCATGGGAGAATTTCTCACTTTAGAGGCCCCACGAAAGCACAAAAGAGTCCTGGCTCAAAACACCATCTTGAGTTGGCCGATTTCAGGTTAGCTCAATGATCCATTCACAAACACTCAAACAGTAAGCGTCTCTTCATTGAACCTTCCTGTCCCGAGTCTTGAGTCCTCCCCCTCAGGTCAAATACCCGTTGAATTGTCTTTGTTGTCGGCTTGGACTCAGTAGAGAGTCCAGGCTTTGTAACTTGTATTTGAGTGGACTTAGAATATTTTTTTTGAATAGGAAATGTTGTAAGTATCTGGATTCAGGACCATTCACCGTTTACCCATTGGGAATTTGCAGACGACATCCGTGTTTAGGCTCAATTCCGCAGATGCCAGAAGACGCAACCGTTGGACCGTCCCATCCTACTTTCAGGCCGCCTCTGATTGTAGCTCCTCGGTGTGGTCGACGTCCACAGCCGGGATAAATCTAGCCCAACTAATTGTCTCCAATTCCAGGAAGTTCAACGATACTAACCGGTCGTATTGTCTATTTACACATCTGGACGAATTCTCATCATTTCGCGCATCGTAAGTATCATCTCACTGAATCTACTGTAAGGAGAAAGTGTACCTTTGTGCGAATGCACCACATATGTGCGGTTACGAACTGCAACCAACATGAGATTTCTGAAACAATTGCTGCATTGGACCAATATTGTGCTGGAAGCAAATTTAACGTTGTTCCAAGATCGATATGAGACAGGTCCACCATTCCTCCAATTTTAGCATTGGGCCAATACGACCTTGGTGGAATATCGGTGGAATATTGGCTCTATCTTGTGCCTGACTCATCTCCATCTTGAAAGACCGTTATTTGAAGCCAATGTTTAACCATGATAAAGAATCATATGTAAACAACAATGTTGTACCAAATCACCATATATGTGCGGTTACGAGCTGAAGCCAATGCAAGGTTTCTGAAACAGACGGTGCATTGGAACAGATAAAAAATGGGGATTGGGCTAATTAATGAAACGAAAACAGATATAGCTGCCAATACAGTTTATAAAACGTGGTAGCAAAGAGCAAACAACTCCAAATTACGTGTTTTTTAAGTTTAATCGTTGTTGACGGCTTCGTCTGCCGTTCCACGTCGTACTTTTTGCTTTAAAAACTTGTCTATGGCAGTTTTCTTAATGGCAGTGAGTTTCTTCCTATCAGCGACCCCACCGTCCTCATCCGCTGCATTAGCGAAAGTGTCTAATCCCATTTCCTTTAGAATGGTGTCGTTTGTCAACTCTTGGCTGGTGTTGCTGGCCCAACGCCAAATTATGTCTAAATTAAAGAGTAAACAAAAAAGATTAAAACAGGTAGAAAAAAGGGAATTGCTTTAAAAGTTTACCGATTACAAAGGAACAAATCATCTACATATCAGTAAAGACGTGTTTAACTTTAGTTTTTTTACGGGGGAAGTACATCATTCTGAGCTCTTTAGACATAAGGCTCTTTAATACATTTCTGACAATAGCCTTTAGGCTCTTGTTGGTCCTCACCAGGGTCAGGACGTTTCTGATTTGTGTCTTTAGCGTTGCATCATTCCTCATCTTAACTTCAAGTTCCTCGAAAAACGTCTGAGTTGTCACAGGCAACTCATCGGCACAGTCAGTTGAGCATGGCGAGCCATTAATTGGTGTAGGCAGGTTGGTAGCGATTTCAAGTCTCCTCGTCATGAACAAGTCAGTCAGCTGCTGTATTCCCATTTTGATCTCAATAAGCATTTTTGCAACGTCAACCTGTACCAACATTGCTTTTTCTGCCTGCTGGATTACTACAACAACAAACAAGTAAACAAAAGAAATCTTTAGTAGTTGTCACTTAGGTGTACCAATAAAGACATTTTCCTTACCCAATATGTCTTCATCGCTTACAGAAATAACATCCTGTATTACCTCGTCGTTTTACACCAAAATTTCTCTGGTTTCTCTCATTTGGACGTGAGCACACCCCCTTCTATCGGTTGAGTTACCGTTTCATCTTCTGGTCTCTTCATCTTGTTCGTGAAACACCCCCTCCCCCTTCTTCTTTTGCTGGATGAGTTCCCGTTCTGAAGGCGTATTTCAGTCATTTGAATTCCTTTCTTTCACCTAGTCCTCTGTCGTAGATTCTTCAGAGCTATTGTGATTTAGATTTTCATAACTCTTTCTAAAGGGACAGAAGGGTGAGCTTGTTACAGAACAGACGAATCAGACTCTGGCTTTTCAGCAGGAGTTACTATACCACAAATATAAAAAGTTATAATCTGGACTTACAGTTTCATAATTCAAATTATTACATATCGTACCTTTTGACTTCTGGGCTTTGGTTACAGTCTTATTTGATGTTGCCGTTGTTAGGTTTTTTAGAGCTTCTGCAATGAAGAAAAAATAGTATGCTATTTCACCATATCACCTTCAAAACCCGTATAGAATCACCTGCTTGTGTTGTAGAGCCACCACCCTTTTCCTTATGGTTACTCTCTTTCACTTTTCGGTTCCGAGTTAACTTTATTTCCTGAAATACACAAGGCAACATGAACACTGTATTGAGAGAAAAATATAACAAAATTCCATAATGAATGTACCTTGGGGAATACGTGGAGCTACAGGTGTAACTTGCACTACTTGTTAGACTTCTTTGTTGCCGGACGCTCCGATGATGATGATGAAGGCTCGGCATAATTAGTATTTGGCAGTTTCGTTTTGGTTCTGTTTTTTACAAAATTAGGTTCTGGGAAGGGGCATAATTAGCCATTTCACTTGTTTGGATCAAAAACACAATATTGTTGCAAAATCGGATAACTTGGTGGGCCATGGTGGAAATCAACATCAACTGACGTGCCTGATTCACGGGCAAGAAACAATATTGCTCGCAATATTGCCCAATATGTCAAGCCTATGTTCATTTCGGTAAGGTTAGCGTTGGTTAATCTATTTAAATGAATGCAAATGGGGTCACGGCTTGAAAAATATTGGAATTACGTTTTAAACAGCCAGGCCAATATGCAAATTGGGCCACGTTTGAAAAGTTAGGTTCAACCAATGTAAGTACCCCGCTACCAACCTAATGTCTGTATGCACCATTGAGATTTTCATGTTTTGTACATCGCAGATAACCAATGTATCCAACAAATAATTTGTAATGAAAGGATTTCAAGATTAGTTTAGAATAGGGACAAGTTTCTGATAGGTTAACCAACATTCCGCTGACACCGATTTTCTCAGCTTAGACCAAAGCAGACATAATGATGAAGAGTTTGGTACCGCATTTGGTCAAACTTGCCAGTCCAATACAAAAATTCTAATCATAGCCACAATTTTGCCAACATTACATATTAAAGTGAGGATTATTCGCAGTAGTTGAATTCCTACATTGGTTTAGCATAGGACCCAGCTTGAAAATTACACTGCAAAATTTAAGTTACATCGGTGAACCAACCTTCTGCAAATACTGCATTTCTGTACGACATTGATCTATGAAATGACGAGCTGAATACAACATTACGCCAAACTCTGAAATCCATATGGGGAAATACTAGTGTTATTATTTATTATTTATTAGTTGTTATCATTGCAAAAGACGGAACCCAATTTTAAAAAGCATTTTTAAAGCATCTTCACGTGACCCCAGAAAGTTTCATATGGAAAAGCAGAGAAAAAATTAATTAAGTGAGCCATCGATCTCAAGTCATCAACTAAATGAATGAGTGAATGAACATTGTGAATGAGGTGGTTCTTGCTATAAATTTCTCCAAATTGAAAAGTAAAATATTGCAAAAAATCTTGAGCCAATTAAGAGTAGGTTTTAGACAACGTATACTAGAGCAGAGAATACGAATTTCCAACTCTTAATACAAAAATGGGTTTACTTTTCTGTTTATAAAATTCCCTTGAAGATTACTGGTCCAATATGAAGAAAAATTTTACGCAGTTCGTTGGCTTTTAGCTGATTGGGATATTTGGGATATTCATTCCCTTATAAAAGACACCGTAGTTCCTAAAATATAACGATAGTAATTACATCGAAAATCAAGATTTCGTGGAGCAACGGTAGCGCGGCTGACTCCAGATCAGGAGGTTGCGTGTTCAAATCACGTCGAGATCAAGCAAAAATATTTCTTGTAAAGGTATGTTTAGGCTTTTAAAACGGATATAACGTTCAAATAACATTAATCACCATTGTTTCTATATCTTGTTATCTCAACACACATGTATCCTAATTCAATTTGAATCTTAGTCAGCTGTTTTTTTTTTCTTTTTATCAAAATGTGACTTTAGATCTACACGGGACAACAGTTTTTGGAATGGGAGAGCATAGAACCAAGTGAGTTTACAAAAGGGGGAACATTTGCGTCTGAATGTCGATTACCACAGCAGTTGGAACACGACGAGTTTGAACCGATAACTATCTTGGGTTTCCACGATACAAACACAGAGTCTGGCGATGGATATAACTTGTACCTCTCTGTCCTACAAATGGTTTTTCGCCAATTGGTATGATCAAAGGAAGATTAAGTAATCTAAACCAATCTGGCAAACAAAAAAGAGTCCGCTTAAAGAGATTGCTTCAACCACCACTAACCACTAAGTACCGTCCTTATACGTACTGCGCAAGAATATCAGGAAACTAAACTCAATAGAGTAGATTCTACCAATCTGTCTTGGGCAATGGTGATTAAAATGCATCGATCGGGAATCGAACCCGGGCCGCCCGCGTGGCAGGCGAGCATTCTACCAGTGAACCATCGATGCTTACCCCTCTCGTATACTTCTTGATACAAATTGCACGACGACAACCCATCTATTGTAGCCGACTATCATGCCTAAGCTTGTTAGCTTTCATTACGGAAATCAAGGCTTGTGGCGATCAAAAGATCTAAGGAAATATAAAAAAATAACCTGACTAATCTGACTGACTCTTTCAAAAGACTAAATGTGTTCGTGTGATAATCAATCTTACCATCAGAATCTATTCCTTTATAAAAGACACCGTAGTTACCAAAATATAGGGATAGTAATTACATCGAAAATCAAGATTTCGTGGCGCAACGGTAGCGCGCCTGACTCCAGATCAGGAGGTTGCGTGTTCAAATCACGTCGAGATCACGCAAAAATATTTTATTTCTTGTGAAGGTATGTTTTGGCTTTTAAAACGCATACAACGTTCAAATAACATTAATCACCATTGTTTCTATATCTTGTTATCTCAACACACATGTATCCTAATTCAATTTGAATCTTAGTCAGCTGTTTTTTTTTCCTTTTATCAAAATGTGACTTTAGATCTACACGGGACTACAGTTTTTGGAATGGGAGAGCATAGAACCAAGTGAGTTTACAAAAGGGGGAACATTTGCGTCTGAATGTCGATTACCACAGCAGTTGGAACACGACGAGTTTGAACCGATAACTATCTTGGGTTTCCACGATACAAACACAGAGTCTGGCGATGGATATAACTTGTACCTCTCTGTCCTACAAATGGTTTTTCGCCAATTGGTATGATCAAAGGAAGATAAAGTAATGTAAACCAATCTGGCAAACAAAAAAGAGTCCGCTTAAAGAGATTGCTTCAACCACCACTAACCACTAAGTACCGTCCTTATACGTACTGCGCAAGAATATCAGCAAACTAAACTCAATAGAGTAGATTCTACCAATCTGTCTTGGGCAATGGTGATTAAAATGCATCGACCGGGAATCGAACCCGGGCCGCCCGCGAGGCAGGCGAGCATTCTACCACTGAACCATCGATGCTTGCCCCTCACGTATACTTCTTGATACAAATTGCACGACGACAACCCATCTATTGTAGCCGACTATCATGCCTAAGCTTGTTAGTTTTCATTACGGAAATCAAGGCTTGTGGCGATCAAAAGATTCAAGGAAATATAAAAAAATAACCTGACTAATCTGACTGACTCTTTCAAAAGACTAAATGTGTTCGTGTGATAATCAATCTTACCATCAGAATCTATTCCTTTATAAAAGACACCGTAGTTACCAAAATATAAAGATAGTAATTACATCGAAAATCAAGATTTCGTGGCGCAACGGTAGCGCGCCTGACTCCAGATCAGGAGGTTGCGTGTTCAAATCACGTCGAGATCACGCAAAAATATTTTATTTCTTGTGAAGGTATGTTTTGGCTTTTAAAACGCATACAACGTTCAAATAACATTAATCACCATTGTTTCTATATCTTGTTATCTCAACACACATGTATCCTAATTCAATTTGAATCTTAGTCAGCTGTTTTTTTTCCTTTTATCAAAATGTGACTTTAGATCTACACGGGACTACAGTTTTTGGAATGGGAGAGCATAGAACCAAGTGAGTTTACAAAAGGGGGAACATTTGCGTCTGAATGTCGATTACCACAGCAGTTGGAACACGACGAGTTTGAACCGATAACTATCTTGGGTTTCCACGATACAAACACAGAGTCTGGCGATGGATATAACTTGTACCTCTCTGTCCTACAAATGGTTTTTCGCCAATTGGTATGATCAAAGGAAGATTAAGTAATCTAAACCAATCTGGCAAACAAAAAAGAGTCCGCTTAAAGAGATTGCTTCAACCACCACTAACCACTAAGTACCGTCCTTATACGTACTGCGCAAGAATATCAGCAAACTAAACTCAATAGAGTAGATTCTACCAATCTGTCTTGGGCAATGGTGATTAAAATGCATCGACCGGGAATCGAACCCGGGCCGCCCGCGAGGCAGGCGAGCATTCTACCACTGAACCATCGATGCTTGCCCCTCACGTATACTTCTTGATACAAATTGCACGACGACAACCCATCTATTGTAGCCGACTATCATGCCTAAGCTTGTTAGTTTTCATTACGGAAATCAAGGCTTGTGGCGATCAAAAGATTCAAGGAAATATAAAAAAATAACCTGACTAATCTGACTGACTCTTTCAAAAGACTAAATGTGTTCGTGTGATAATCAATCTTACCATCAGAATCTATTCCTTTATAAAAGACACCGTAGTTACCAAAATATAACGATAGTAATTACATTGAAAATCAAGATTTCGTGGCGCAACAGTAGCGCGCCTGACTCCAGATCAGGAGGTTGCGTGTTCAAATCACGTCGAGATCAAGCAAAAATATTTTATTTCTTGTGAAGGTATGTTAAGGCTTTTAAAACGGATATAACGTTCAAATAACATTAATCACCATTGTTTCTATATCTTGTTATCTCAACACACATGTATCCTAATTCAATTTGAATCTTAGTCAGCTGTTTTTTTTTCTTTTTATCAAAATGTGACTTTAGATCTACACGGGACTACAGTTTTTGGAATGGGAGAGCATAGAACCAAGTGAGTTTACAAAAGGGGGAACATTTGCGTCTGAATGTCGATTACCACAGCAGTTGGAACACGACGAGTTTGAACCGATAACTATCTTGGGTTTCCACGATACAAACACAGAGTCTGGCGATGGATATAACTTGTACCTCTCTGTCCTACAAATAGTTTTTCGCCAATTGGTATGATCAAAGGAAGATTAAGTAATCTAAACCAATCTCGCAAACAAAAAAGAGTCCGCTTAAAGAGATTGCTTCAACCACCACTAACCACTATGTACCGTCCTTATACGTACTGCGCAAGAATATCAGCAAACTAAACTCAATAGAGTAGATTCTACCAAACTGTCTTGGGCAATGGTGATTAAAATGCATCGACCGGGAATCGAACCCGGGCCGCCCGCGTGGCAGGCGAGCATTCTACCACTGAACCATCGATGCTTGCCCCTCACGTATACTTCTTGATACAAATTGCACGACGACAACCCATCTATTGTAGCCGACTATCATGCCTAAGCTTGTTAGCTTTCATTACGGAAATCAAGGCTTGTGGCGATCAAAAGATCCAAGGAAATATAAAAAAATAACCTGACTAATCTGACTGACTCTTTCAAAAGATTTAATGTGTTCGTGTGATAATTGTAAAATTGTTCGAGCGCTAGCGCTGAAAAATTGGGATTATTTACTAAAATGAAAAGAGAGACAGAACTGTGTGTGACCTTTTATATTGAGCATATTTATAGCAAACATGACTTGAAGTATGGCAACAGTGCCATACAAAAAAAGATGAAGAGGTGTGGACGAAGCCTATGAGGCACCACACGTCGGTATACTAATCAGACTTTAGAAGCACTGAAATATAAAGTAACACGGAGGAAAGGCAACAAGAAAAGGAAACATGATTACTTTTTGTTGCTAAATTTCTCAGATTGTCGATCTTGTCTTGTCTCCTTTTCCCGGCTGTAATCGTTATTATTTCCACTGAAAAATAACAAAAGCAAAAACGAGTCTGATCATTATTAATTACTAAAAATATGAAAAGCAGCGGCGGGCGGGTGGGAGAGACAGTTCTGTCTCTCTTTTCATTTTAGTAAATAATCCCAATTGTTCAGCGCTAGCGCTCAAACAATTTTACAATTATTTAGTAAAATTCGTTCGACAGAACTGTGTGTTCAAAGCAAAAGCTGACGAGGTATAGGGAAAAGAGCGAAAATAGAACCACAACACAGCAGAGGGTTTGACTGTGATTCCAAGATGATGTCAGATGGATGGCGATCAGGTTGGATGGTCCATCGCCCATCTCCCTGTGGTAAAGCTGTTTGAACATAGACTGTCTGGCCCAATGGCCGAAGTCTAGGATAATTCGGACTCTTTTTCTCTGGTGCCGTGAAGATTCACCCTAAGCGCTAACTAGTCCCGTGGCCTATTGTAGTGACGGGGAACGGGATCACGAAGTTTGTTGTTGTTGAGCAAGAGAGAAGCGGAGTTGGTGGCATTGCGCAATGCTACAGTACAATCCAAATGTGTTTCCACGCATTTGACAGAACAAATTGAAAAGAAACATAAAGTTGCTCGGTCCCGAATGACACACGATGGAGGGGCCTAGAGTGTTGAGTTTTACTTATTTGGCCAATTGTAAAACACATTTCGGAATCGACTCAAACAAATTTGAAGAGATTCGTATGTTTCTAGTAGTGTGGGAGTCAAGAGCAGAGATACCAGCTTCCGAGACATTTCAGGGAGAGAAGGAGCAATTGTTGTGACATCAAAAAAAGGATTCCATGATTGGGGGTATCTGACTGATGTAGGCAAATATATTTTTTTTTTTTTTTTTTCGCATTTGACAGGACAAATTGAAAAGAAACATTAAGTCGCTCAGTACGTGATGGAGGGGCTCAGAGAGTTGAGCCTTACTCAGTTGGGCAAGGGGAAAAGACATTTCGGAATCGACTCCAACACATTTGAGAGATTTCGTAAGTTCTTAAATATTGGCATGAGGGTCAGAGAGAGAGCAGAATGACCAACTTCCGTGACAGTTCAAGGAGAGATCTCTTGTTTTTGGCGGGCGGATGAGATGTTACCCGGGTTTACAGCAAGCGTAGAGGAGAGAGTAGGGGCGCTGACCTACGTCTTTGTTCTGCAGCTCCTTCTCACGCTCGTAGCACATAAAAAGTTTCAGTCGGACTTATGTGCAACGATTTTATGTAGATAACGGTGGTGTCGGTCTTGTTTTCCGCCATGCAATCAGGGAGAGAAGAAGCGATGAAACATTCAAAAGGTTATTGACATCTCGGCCAATTCCGCTTTACACCAAGGCAAGTGACAAGGCAAAGGCAAGGGTAACCCAAAAACGCCCTCGGTTGTGAACAGAAACCAAAACGCAGGGTAGGTGAATATTTGGACGAGTTTCAGAAACGCCCTCGACGCAAGTATATCTTTTGGCCTCGAAAGACTAGACTGTAACCTTTGTCGACTTAGCTTTCTTCTCCTTCGTCTGTTCTACTTGCCCCCCCCCCTTCTAATTTTTTTTTTTTTTTTTTAATAAACTCCACCTCTGTTGACCAAATATCCAGCTGGACGCTATCCATCGATGCGTTTGGTGGAATATTACGTTGAAAGAGGGGAAAATTCGCCTTTGCTGTTTAGTTATTAATTTCAGTTAAAAAAATTCGGCTTTTTTTGTAATAGTAGACAAACAAAAAATCTAACGGCACAACCCACAGGTCATTGTCAGACGGGCCTATGTGATAACGGAATGAACTGGCAATCGGCCAATAACTGAGGGAAAAAAGAAATTAAAAAATAATTTGCATACCGGGCGAAACTGTTGTTGTCGTTGGGAGAGCCGTATAGAGGATGTGAACGGCTCGATTTCCCCGGTGTTGCCGAAGTCGATGGTCCAGCCACAGAGCTGATTATCAAACTGGCGGTCTTGACTTGAGAGACGAGTTCATTGACAAAATCCGTCCCAAACAGATCCTCGCCTCCAACTGGAAGTTTTCCTGCTGCGCGGGAAAGTAGACCGATGTGATTGGGATGAGTCTGTGTCAGAATGTTGAGTCGTCTAGAGTGGGTGATCTCGCGAAACAGGTGAACCCACAGCATTAACAGGGATCTCAAGGCCTTGGAGTCGTTGTTGCTTCTCTTTCTTTTCTTGTTGAGGAGAAATAAGAGAGGTTTGGCCATATCCAGGATGAAATCTGTCTGTTTTCGATACACTTTCTCCAATTGGTCAATATTGGCCATTGTTGCACTCGAATTCTTGGCAGATTTAAGGGCCCCGTAGAATGTCTCGTCCAATTTGGGATTCGTGAAAAGATCAGAGGCACTGACACTAGCCTTTTTGCCACGTTTGACAATAGGCTTGTACGCCTCTCTAGCAGACTTCAAGTTTCTTTCACCTATGCCTTTCGCAATCCAATTAGCGAGAACCAACGATTTGCGTATGCTAAGCGTAAAGTTTTTTGGTTTAAACTTAGTAATGTCTGAAAAGGTACTTGAAAAAGAATTAGAAGAAGAGGCGGATCTCTCAGACGAGACAGAGTCGGAACTCGAACTCGAACCCGTCTTACGAGAACGCCTAGATTTACGATGTTTAGACATGCTTGCTATGCAAGAGCAAAAAAAGATCTGATTAGTATACCGACGTGTGGTGCCTCATAGGCTTCGTACACACCTCTTCATCTTTTTTTGTATGGCACTGTTGCCATACTTCAAGTCATGTTTGCTATAAATATGCTCAATATAAAAGGTCACACACAGTTCTGTCGAACGAATTTTACTAAATAATCAACCTTACCATCAGAATCTATTCCTTTATAAAAGACACCGTAGTTCCCAAAATATAACGATAGTAATTACATCGAAAATCAAGATTTCGTGGCGCAACGGTAGCGCGCCTGACTCCAGATCAAGAGGTTGCGTGTTCAAATCACGTCGAGATCAAGCAAAAATATTTCTTGTGAAGGTATGTTTAGGCTTTTAAAACGAAAAGGACCATTGTTTCTATATCTTGTTATCTCAACACACATGTATCCTAATTCAATTTGAATCTTAGTCAGCTGTTTTTTTTTTTCTTTTTATCAAAATGTGACTTTAGATCTACACGGGACTACAGTTTTTGGAATGGGAGAGCATAGAACCAAGTGAGTTTACAAAAGGGGGAACATTTGCGTCTGAATGTCGATTACCACAGCAGTTGGAACACGACGAGTTTGAACCGATAACTATCTTGGGTTTCCACGATACAAACACAGAGTCTGGCGATGGATATAACATGTACCTCTCTGTCCTACAAATGGTTTTACGCCAATTGGTATGATCAAAGGAAGATTAAGTAATCTAAACCAATCTGGCAAACAAAAAATAGTCCGCTTAAAGAGATTGCTTCAACCACCACTAACCACTAAGTACCGTCCTTATACGTACTGCGCAAGAATATCAGCAAACTAAACTCAATAGAGTAGATTCTACCAATCTGTCTTGGGCAATGGTGATTAAAATGCATCGACCGGGAATCGAACCCGGGCCGCCCGCGTGGCAGGCGAGCATTCTCCCACTGAACCGTCGATGCTTGCCCCTCACGTATACTTCTTGATACAAATTGCACGACGACAACCCATCTATTGTAGCCGACTATCATGCCTAAGCTTGTTAGCTTTCATTACGGAAATCAAGGCTTGTGGCGATCAAAAGATCCCAGGAAATATAAAAAAATAACCTGACTAATCTGACTGACTCTTTCAAAAGACTAAATGTGTTCGTGTGATAATCAATCTTACCATCAGAATCTATTCCTTTATAAAAGACACCGTAGTTCCCAAAATATAACGATAGTAATTACATCGAAAATCAAGATTTCGTGGCGCAACGGTAGCGCGCCTGACTCCAGATCAGGAAGTTGCGTGTTCAAATCACGTCGAAATCAAGCAAAAATATTTCTAGTGAAGGTATGTTTAGGCTTTTAAAACGGATATAACGTTCAAATAACATTAATCACCATTGTTTCTATATCTTGTTATCTCAACACACATGTATCCTAATTCAATTTGAATCTTAGTCAGCTGTTTTTTTTTCTTTTTATCAAAATGTGACTTTAGATCTACACGGGACTACAGTTTTTGGAATGGGAGAGCATAGAACCAAGTGAGTTTACAAAAAGGGGAACATTTGCGTCTGAATGTCGATTACCACAGCAGTTGGAACACGACGAGTTTGAACCGATAACTATCTTGGGTTTCAACTATACAAACACAGAGTCTGGCGATGGATATAACTTGTACCTCTCTGTCCTACAAATGGTTTATTCGCCAATTGGTATGATCAAAGGAAGATTAAGTAATCTAAACCAATCTCGCAAACAAAAAAGAGTCCGCTTAAAGAGATTGCTTCAACCACCACTAACCACTAAGAACCGTCCTTACGCGTACTGGCAAGAATATCAGCAAAATAAACTCAATAGAGTAGATTCTACCAATCTGTCGTAGGCAACGGTGATTAAAATGCATCGATTGGGAATCGAACCCGGGCCGCCCGCGTGGCGGGCGCGTATTCTAGCACTGAACTATCCATGCTTGCACCTCTGGTATACTTCTTGATACAAAATGAACGACGACAGCCCATCGAGGTCCGCCCAGCGATAAACACCAATCGTGCTATACGCCTTAGAAT
This sequence comes from Daphnia pulex, assembly GCF_021134715.1. Classification (NCBI taxonomy): domain Eukaryota; kingdom Metazoa; phylum Arthropoda; class Branchiopoda; order Diplostraca; family Daphniidae; genus Daphnia; species Daphnia pulex. Next base: position 8,337,208 of record NC_060026.1, on the reverse strand, counting down.
TTGCCTGGTCGGCTAAAAAGGCTTCTACCACAGTTACGTCATTGCACAGGGGATCGGAACGCCTTCCCACACACCAATCTGACAAAACTCCCCAGGCCGAAGCGTAAGCGGAGTTTATAGGAAATAGTCTCATGGGAGAATTTCTCACTTTAGAGGCCCCACGAAAGCACAAAAGAGTCCTGGCTCAAAACACCATCTTGAGTTGGCCGATTTCAGGTTAGCTCAATGATCCATTCACAAACACTCAAACAGTAAGCGTCTCTTCATTGAACCTTCCTGTCCCGAGTCTTGAGTCCTCCCCCTCAGGTCAAATACCCGTTGAATTGTCTTTGTTGTCGGCTTGGACTCAGTAGAGAGTCCAGGCTTTGTAACTTGTATTTCAGTGGACTTAGAATATTTTTTTTGAATAGGAAATGTTGTAAGTATCTGGATTCAGGACCATTCACCGTTTACCCATTGGGAATTTGCAGACGACATCCGTGTTTAGGCTCAATTCTGCAGATGCCAGAAGACGCAACCGTTGGACCGTCCCATCCTACTTTCAGGCCGCCTCTGATTGTAGCTCCTCGGTGTGGTCGACGTCCACAGCCGGGATAAATCTAGCCCAACTAATTGTCTCCAATTCCAGGAAGTTCAACGATACTAACCGGTCGTATTGTCTATTTACACATCTGGACGAATTCTCATCATTTCGCGCATCGTAAGCATCATCTCACTGAATCTACTGTAAGGAGAAAGTGTACCTTTGTGCGAATGCACCACATATGTGCGGTTACGAACTGCAACCAACATGAGATTTCTGAAACAATTGCTGCATTGGACCAATATTGTGCTGGAAGCAAATTTAACGTTGTTCCAAGATCGATATGAGACAGGTCCACCATTCGTCCAATTTTAGCATTGGGCCAATACGACCTTGGTGGAATATCGGTGGAATATTGGCTCTATCTTGTGCCTGACTCATCTCCATCTTGAAAGACCGTTATTTGAAGCCAATGTTTAACCATGATAAAGAATCATATGTAAACAACAATGTTGTACCAAATCACCATATATGTGCGGTTACGAACTGAAGCCAATGCAAGGTTTCTGAAACAGACGGTGCATTGGAACAGATCAAAAATGGGGATTGGGCTAATTAATGAAACGAAAACAGATATAGCTGCCAATATAGTTTATTAAACGTGGTAGCAAAGAGCAAACAACTCCAAATTACGTGTTTTTTAAGTTTAATCGTTGTTGACGGCTTCGTCTGCCGTTCCACGTCGTACTTTTTGCTTTAAAAACTTGTCTATGGCAGTTTTCTTAATGGCAGTGAGTTTCTTCCTATCAGCGACCCCACCGTCCTCATCCGCTGCATTAGCGAAAGTGTCTAATCCCATTTCCTTTAGAATGGTGTCGTTTGTCAACTCTTGGCTGGTGTTGCTGGCCCAACGCCAAATTATGTCTAAATTAAAGAGTAAACAAAAAAGATTAAAACAGGTAGAAAAAAGGGAATTGCTTTAAAAGTTTACCGATTACAAAGGAACAAATCATCTACATATCAGTAAAGACGTGTTTAACTTTAGTTTTTTTACGGGGGAAGTACATCATTCTGAGCTCTTTAGACATAAGGCTCTTTAATACATTTCTGACAATAGCCTTTAGGCTCTTGTTGGTCCTCACCAGGGTCAGGACGTTTCTGATTTGTGTCTTTAGCGTTGCATCATTCCTCATCTTAACTTCAAGTTCCTCGAAAAACGTCTGAGCCCAGCTAGCAGAGTATATTTCCCAAATATTGCTAAAATATTATATTCCTACAATTGAGATGTTGGTAAAATAATTTTTTTAAATATTTTTCCAATATATTTTTGCACCCAAATTTGTTGGCTCACAATATTTTTTCAACTTGTTTTACTTTTTTCACTTTTATTGGTAAAATAAAAGTTTTACTACTTTTAAAATTTTGACGGAAATCTGGTTGTTGTGTTTATGGTTATATAGTCCATCGTGGAATATTTATTTATCTTCTACTTGTTATTAGACAAGTTCTTGATTTTGGCCTTGAGTGGGTTTGAACCATCACACCTTGAGTCACCAATCCAATGCTATAACCACTACACCAAGATCGTTGTTACTAATATTTTTCGACTTGATGCAATAAAAGTTTTTAACTTCTAGAAGCCACGTAAACAAGGGTTAAGAGGGGATTCCCTATAGGGGTTTGTCCCGACAGGCAATAGACAGATGCAGAGGATCTCGCCAAGGATGTTCCTACGGCCAAAAAATGGATAAGTCTAGTCCCGTAATGGTAAAATATTGTTTTCCGAGAAGATTCTTCGGTCGATAACCCACATATTGGTATAATATTAGATTATTACTTTGCTGCGTCAAGGTGGCTGTTAAATTGTTTTGTTGTTTTCCCAATGAATGGCTATTATGAAAAATGAATAAATCAATATTACTTTTTGTTATTTTCCCAATAACGGACCATTAAAAAAATAATAAATCCTTTTTTTATGAAAAAGCTATAGTCTTTTACATTTAACATGCGTTCAAAATCCTAAAAGTTTTATATCGTATTCAATTCGTTAGTTCTGCATACAATTGCCTAACTGAACAATCCAATTTTCTTAAAATCCATATCTTGCACAAGTCTCGAACAACTAACTTACGTACTTCGAATTTAAAACTCTACCTTCGCGCTAACGTAATATAATTTATCTTAAACGTTAAGGAGATGAAATGTTAAATCTGCTATTATTATATATCCATATAGGTAATTCTATGGAGGTTGGTTCAAACCCACTTGCAGCAAACAAATGACTTATGAAACAAATAGTCTCAATAATCATAAATTTCTACACTGATGTAAATTAAATCGATTTTGCTCACGCTGGGCTATAACCATGACAATGTGTAAGTATGCACTATCCATCCGGTCACATCGGGACTTTATTATCATTACCGTTTCTGGTGTAGTGGTTATAGTGTTGGATTGGTGACACAAAGGACGATGGTTCAAACCCACTCTCGGCTTAAAAGACAGCAGCTATCCAATCATTTAGGATTTTGAACATGTGGTAAATGTAAAAGACTATAGCTTTATCATAGAAAACGATGTAATCATTATTTAATGATCCGTTATTGGGAAAATAAAAAAAAATTATATTAATTTATTCATCTTTGATAATAGTCATTTATTGGTAATATAACAAAAAAATTTAACAGCCACCTTGTCGCAACAAAGTAATAATATAATATTATACCAATATGTGGGTTACCGATCGAAGAATATTGTCGGAAAAAAATATTTTACCAATAAAGACATGCTAGCTGGGAGTTGTCACAGGCAACTCATCGGCACAGTCAGTTGAGCATGGCGAGCCATTAATTGGTGTAGGCAGGTTGGTAGCGATTTCAAGTCTCCTCGTCATGAACAAGTCAGTCAGCTGCTGTATTCCCATTTTGATCTCAATAAGCATTTTTGCAACGTCAACCTGTACCAACATTGCTTTTTCTGCCTGCTGGATTACTACAACAACAAACAAGTAAACAAAAGAAATCTTTAGTAGTTGTCACTTAGGTGTACCAATAAAGACATTTTCCTTACCCAATATGTCTTCATCGCTTACAGAAATAACATCCTGTATTACCTCGTCGTTTTACACCAAAATTTCTCTGGTTTCTCTCATTTGGACGTGAGCCACACCCCCTTCTATCGGTTGAGTTACCGTTTCATCTTCTGGTCTCTTCATCTTGTTCGTGAAACACCCCCTCCCCCTTCTTCTTTTGCTGGATGAGTTCCCGTTCTGAAGGCGTATTTCAGTCATTTGAATTCCTTTCTTTCACCTCGTCCTCTGACGTAGATTCTTCAGAGCTATTGTGATCTAGATTTTCAGAACTCTTTCTAAAGGGACAGAAGGGTGAGCTTGTTACAGAACAGACGAATCAGACTCTGGCTTTTCAGCAGGAGTTACTATACCACAAATATAAAAAGTTATAATCTGGACTTACAGTTTCATAATTCAAATTATTACATATCGTACCTTTTGACTTCTGGGCTTTGGTTACAGTCTTATTTGATGTTGCCGTTGTTAGGTTTTTTAGAGCTTCTGCAATGAAGAAAAAATAGTATGCTATTTCACCATATCACCTTCAAAACCCGTATAGAATCACCTGCTTGTGTTGTAGAGCCATCACCCTTTTCCTTATGGTTACTCTCTTTCACTTTTCGGTTCCGAGTTAACTTTATTTCCTGAAATACACAAGGCAACATGAACACTGTATTGAGAGAAAAATATAACAAAATTCCATAATGAATGTACCTTGGGGAATACGTGGAGCTACAGGTGTAACTTGCACTACTTGTTAGACTATGATGGTACCACTGAACCATCGATGCTTGCCCCTCTCTTATACTTCTTGATACAAATTGCACGACGACAACCCATCTATTGTAGCCGACTATCATGCCTAAGCTTGTTAGCTTTCATTACGGAAATCAAGGCTTGTGGCGATCAAAAGATCCAAGGAAATATAAAAAAATAACCTAATTAATCTGACTGACTCTTTCAAAAGACTAAATGTGTTCGTGTGATAATCAATCTTACCATCAGAATCTATTCCTTTATAAAAGACACCGTAGTTCCCAAAATATAACGATAGTAATTACATTGAAAATCAAGATTTCGTGGCGCAACGGTAGCGCGCCTGACTCCAGATAAGGAGGTTGCGTGTTCAAATCACGTCGAGATCACGCAAAAATATTTTATTTCTTGTGAAGGTATGTTTTGGCTTTTAAAACGCATAAAAAGTTCAAATAACATTAATCACCATTGTTTCTATATCTTGTTATCTCAACACACATGTATCCTAATTCAATTTGAATCTTAGTCAGCTGTTTTTTTTTTTCCTTTTATCAAAATGTGACTTTAGATCTACACGGGACTACAGTTTTTGGAATGGGAGAGCATAGAACCAAGTGAGTTTACAAAAGGGGGAACATTTGCGTCTGAATGTCGATTACCACAGCAGTTGGAACACGACGAGTTTGAACCGATAACTATCTTGGGTTTCCACGATACAAACACAGAGTCTGGCGATGGATATAACTTGTACCTCTCTGTCCTACAAATGGTTTTTCGCCAATTGGTATGATCAAAGGAAGATTAAGTAATCTAAACCAATCTGGCAAACAAAAAAGAGTCCGCTTAAAGAGATTGCTTCAACCACCACTAACCACTAAGTACCGTCCTTATACGTACTGCGCAAGAATATCAGCAAACTAAACTCAATAGAGTAGATTCTACCAATCTGTCTTGGGCAATGGTGATTAAAATGCATCGAACGGGAATCGAACCCGGGCCGCCCGCGAGGCAGGCAAGCATTCTACCACTGAACCATCGATGCTTGCCTCTCACGTACACTTCTTGATACAAATTGCACGACGACAACCCATCTATTGTAGCCGACTATCATGCCTAAGCTTGTTAGTTTTCATTACGGAAATCAAGGCTTGTGGCGATCAAAAGATCCAAGGAAATATAAAAAAATAACCTGACTAATCTGACTGACTCTTTCAAAAGACTAAATGTGTTCGTGTGATAATCAATCTTACCATCAGAATCTATTCCTTTATAAAAGACACCGTAGTTCCCAAAATATAACGATAGTAATTACATTGAAAATCAAGATTTCGTGGCGCAACGGTAGCGCGCCTGACTCCAGATCAGGAGGTTGCGTGTTCAAATCACGTCGAGATCACGCAAAAATATTTTATTTCTTGTGAAGGTATGTTTTGGCTTTTAAAACGCATACAAAGTTCAAATAACATTAATCACCATTGTTTCTATATCTTGTTATCTCAACACACATGTATCCTAATTCAATTTGAATCTTAGTCAGCTGTTTTTTTTTTTCCTTTTATCAAAATGTGACTTTAGATCTACACGGGACTACAGTTTTTGGAATGGGAGAGCATAGAACCGAGTGAGTTTACAAAAGGGGGAACATTTGCGTCTGAATGTCGATTACCACAGCAGTTGGAACACGACGAGTTTGAACCGATAACTATCTTGGGTTTCCACGATACAAACACAGAGTCTGGCGATGGATATAACTTGTACCTCTCTGTCCTACAAATGGTTTTTCGCCAATTGGTATGATCAAAGGAAGATTAAGTAATCTAAACCAATCTGGCAAACAAAAAAGAGTCCGCTTAAAGAGATTGCTTCAACCACCACTAACCACTAAGTACCGTCCTTATACGTACTGCGCAAGAATATCAGCAAACTAAACTCAATAGAGTAGATTCTACCAATCTGTCTTGGGCAATGGTGATTAAAATGCATCGACCGGGAATCGAACCCGGGCCGCCCGCGTGGCAGGCGAGCATTCTACCACTGAACCATCGATGCTTACCCCTATCGTATATTTCTTGATACAAATTGCACGACGACAACCCATCTATTGTAGCCGACTATCATGCCTAAGCTTGTTAGCTTTCATTAAGGAAATCAAGGCTTGTGGCGATCAAAAGATCCAAGGAAATATAAAAAAATAACCTGACTAATCTGACTGACTCTTTGAAAAGACTAAATGTGTTCGTGTGATAATCAATCTTACCATCAGAATCTATTCCTTTATAAAAGACACCGTAGTTCCCAAATTATAACGATAGTAATTCAATTGAAAATCAAGATTTCGTGGCGCAACGGTAGCGCGCCTGACTCCAGATCAGGAGGTTGCGTGTTCAAATCACGTCGAGATCAAGCAAAAATATTTTATTTCTTGTGAAGGTATGTTTAGGCTTTTAAAACGGATATAACGTTCAAATAACATTAATCACCATTGTTTCTATATCTTGTTATCTCAACACACATGTATCCTAATTCAATTTGAATCTTAGTCAGCTGTTTTTTTTTTCTTTTTATCAAAATGTGACTTTAGATCTACACGGGACTACAGTTTTTGGAATGGGAGAGCATAGAACCAAGTGAGTTTACAAAAGGGGGAACATTTGCATCTGAATGTCGATTACCACAGCAGTTGGAACACGACGAGTTTGAACCGATAACTATCTTGGGTTTCCACGATACAAACACAGAGTCTGGCGATGGATATAACTTGTACCTCTCTGTCCTACAAATGGTTTTTTGCCAATTGGTATGATCAAAGGAAGATTAAGTAATCTAAACCAATCTCGCAAACAAAAAAGAGTCCGCTTAAAGAGATTGCTTCAACCACCGCTAACCACTAAGAACGGTCCTTACGCGTACTGCGCAAGAATATCAGCAAAATAAACTCAATAGAGTAGATTCTACCAATGTGTCGTAGGCAACGGTGATTAAAATGCATCGATTGGGAATCGAACCCGGGCCGCCCGCGTGGCGGGCGCGTATTCTAGCACTGAACTATCCATGCTTGCACCTCTGGTATACTTCTTGATACAAAATGAACGACGACAGCCCATCGAGGTCCGCCCAGCGATAAACACCAATCGTGCTATACGCCTTAGAATTTGCCTGGTCGGCTAAAAAGGCTTCTACCACAGTTACGTCATTGCACAGGGGATCGGAACGCCTTCCCACACACCAATCTGACAAAACTCCCCAGGCCGAAGCGTAAGCGGAGTTTATAGGAAATAGTCTCATGGGAGAATTTCTCACTTTAGAGGCCCCACGAAAGCACAAAAGAGTCCTGGCTCAAAACACCATCTTGAGTTGGCCGATTTCAGGTTAGCTCAATGATCCATTCACAAACACTCAAACAGTAAGCGTCTCTTCATTGAACCTTCCTGTCCCGAGTCTTGAGTCCTCCCCCTAAGGTCAAATACCCGTTGAATTGTCTTTGTTGTCGGCTTGGATGTTGAAATTATACAAGGATTGGTCACTGTTAACGAGGCTTCTGTATTGTTTCAACACAGGGTAAAGCAATGAATCATTCCATAATGGAGCTTCTGGCTAGACCAGGCTTAATACAATAGACTGTTCATGGCACATTTAAACACGTACATAGGATTACGATAAACGTGTGACGATAACGTCCACACGTGATGATCAGGAAAGACAGAGTTGTGAAACGATAACGTTTCCACAATGCAGCAATGCATACATATATATATGATGTGCCATGAACAGATTATACGATAATAGATTACAATAATTACCAGTGTTGAAGATGGAATGAAGCACACTTAATCAAAGGAAAAACGATCAGATAATTCTGTAGATAGAGAGAGCAAAAACGAACACTTCGTGTCAATTCACAGAAGCGTGGTGAGAGCAGACGAAACAAAGGATAGAGAGAAGAGACAGAAGCTACAACCCGAAGGCCGGAGACCTGCCTCCACTTCTTAGCATAGAATGGGTTCAACTAGAGCCATCTGGCGGTCATTTGGTGAAGGTCGTGTTTGTTGAGAATCTCAACACTCCCCTCAAACATAACCAGAACAAAACAAAAAAAAACTTTAACACAAGTAACACGACAATTAAAAAAAATTTATATCTTCTTGTTGTTGACGGTGTTCTTGCATTTCTTGGATTAGAAGAAACTAGTTGAGATCAGTCGGGACTGGAACAATTCCAGCCAACTCCCGCAGAATTGAGAATCGAGGATTAGGCAGAGGCTTGGTGAACGGATCTGCAAGTTGATTGTCGGTCGACACATAGATTACGTTGATATCTCCTTTCTCCTGAAGCTCACGTACGAAGTGGAAACGGACATCTATGTGTTTCGTTCTCTGATGAAACACGGGGTTTTTTATCAGCTGGATAGCTGACTGATTGTCACACATGATGCGGAGCGGCCTTTCCGATCCGAGATTTATGTCCACTAAAAGGCGCTGAAGCCAGACTCCTTCTCGTGCTGCTTCACAAGCGGCCACGTATTCTGCCTCGGTTGTTGAGAGGGCGACGCATGACTGGCGACGACTACTCCAGCCGACGGGTCCTCCGTGAAGAAGGAAAATAAAACCCGTCGTGGAACGGCGAGAGACGACATCTCCAGCATAGTCTGAGTCTGTGAAGCCTTTGAGTCCGTCCGTCCCTGGACCAAAACGAATGCCATGGCTTGAAGTTCCTTGAAGATAGGACAAAATTCGCTTTACTGCTTCCCAGTGACTCGGCTCTGGGTCCTCACAGAATTGTGAAACTTGCCCTACAGAAAAAGAAATGTCGGGCCTGGTTGCCACCATTAGATACATGAGAGAGCCAACAGCCTCCCTATAGGGCATCGTCTCTTCTTGTCTCCCTTTTTCTGCACTCCTATGCAGATGGTGACCTGGCTCCGCTGGAAGGTTTCTTGGACGACAGTTGGCCATGTTGAAGCGCTGGAGAATTTTCTTTATGTAGATTGGTTGTGAGAGAAACAGCGTTTTTGTTTGACGATCGCGATGGATGGATAGTCCGACAAAGTGATTAGCGACTGTGCATCTCATATCAAAATGCTCGTTCAGATGTTTAACAATGTCAAGGATGGAGCTTCCGTTGTTGCTACATATCAGGCAGTCATCCACCCAGATAATGACGATGACAAGCTCACCTTGGTTTTGGCGAATGTACAGACATGGATCGGCAGAGCTTGGACGAAGACCAAACTTTTTCAGAAAATGGTCAAAGTGCCGGTTCCATACGCGCGAGGCCTGCTTCAGACCATAGATGCACTTGTGAAGGCGGCAAACATATTTTTCTTTTCCGGCGACGACATATCCCTCTGGTTGTTGCAGATAAATTTCCTCGTCGAGCTCGCCATACAAAAACGCAGTTTTCACGTCTAGTTGAGACATCTCCATATCGTAAGCGGCGACAAAGGATAAAACCACTCGGAGTGTGTCATGTTTGATGACTGGCGAAAAAGTCTCTTCAAAGTCGATGCCTGGCCGTTGAGAAAAACCTTTTGCGACTAACCTTGCTTTGTATCTAGCAGGGGAACCAGGAGTGGCAGGTTTTACCTTAAGAACCCAGCGTGACAAGGTGCATTTTCTTCCAGGTGGTAGCTCTGAGAGGGACCACGTTTTGTTGGTCATCAGAGATTTCATTTCATCCTGGATAGCGGCTTTCCAAAGCTCGGCATCTGGTGACTTCATTGCATCTGCGTAGCTGGTTGGCTCGTAGATCTCATCTTCTTGTGAATCGAACGATAGAAGAGATTGCCACTGTTTCCTGGGTTGGCGATTGCGTAGGGGATACGGCGAGAAACGTGTCCGCGGTGGTGATGAGGCGGAGTCATTATTTTCGGGTGGAGTAGTTGAGTTGCTCGTATCTTCTGATGTGTCAATGATTCCTGGGGAAGCTACATCTGGTGAACGTGATGGCTCCTGTTGGGTCTCAAGAATCTCCCCTGCGACTGGAGGCATCAGGTTGATCGGATTGGCTTGGTCGGATGGTTGTGGTGCTTGAATCGGATTGGAAAACTTTGGTAAAATTTCGAGAAAATCTTCCCGTTCTAAATTGGTGGAGAAATCCGGTTTAGCGTTAAAAAATTCATCAAAAATAACGTCTCTACTTATTTTGATTTTCCTACCAATTACATCCCAGAATCGATATGCCTTTTGCGAGAGAGAGTAGCCGACGAAAAAACATTTGAGACTCTTGGAGTCTAGTTTCCGTCTCTCGGCTTTGGGCACATGGATGAAGGCGATAGATCCAAAAGTCCGGAGGTGTGAGACGTCAGGTTTAGTTCCATGCCAGGATTGATAGGGAGTGACTTCTGACGTGCTGTTGCTGACGCGATTGAGTGTGTACACAGTACACGCGATGGCTTCTGCCCAGAGCTCCAACGGTAAATGTTTGGCGTATAGCAGACAGCGTCCACCCTCGACTATGGTGCGATTGGCTCTTTCGGAGACGCCATTTTGTTCAGGTGAGTGTGGCGCAGAAGTCTCAAGCCGGATGCCCTTCTTTGACAGCCATGATTTCAGAGAGTTGCTCGTAAATTCTCCGCCATTGTCAGCTCTTAGTGTGCGGACTAGATGTCCAGTTTCGCTCCGCAGCGTGTTGACGTACTCTTTGAAATATTCGGCCACATCCGATTTCTGTTTTAGGAAGTACACGGCTCGCCATCCGCTGTAGTCATCTGTGAAAAGCACAAAATATTTGGCTCCTCCTGGGGTCTGCACGTGCATAGGGCCGCAGACGTCTGCATGGATGAGTTGTCCGACTTCGTCTGCTCTGGTTCTTCCGGATGGGAAAGGAGATCGTTGCATCTTTCCTGATGCGCATCCTGCGCATGGATGAGTGGGGATGTCAACATCGGATTGGAGCTTGAGGCCTTCTACCAGTTGGCTTGATGCCATCTTCAGGATTCTCTTGTAGCTGATGTGTGCGAGTCGTTCGTGCCAGACGGAAATTGATGCTGCTTTTGGTGTAGCAAAACAGGCAAAATCTTCGGATGAAGAATTGATCGAGGTGTTGGGATGGATGTCAAGGTGATAAAGACTGCTCCCGACTCGTTCGCCTACCATGACGATAGTTTGATTTCTTGTGAGAGTCACCTGGGTTTCGACGAAATGCACGGAAAGCCCAACATCAGTTACAGCAGCAATAGAGAGTAGATTGGTTCCTAAACCTGGAACGTAGAGTACTTTCTCCAGCGTGATCTTCTGTTGGGAGCCGTTGAGTCTTACGATAAATTCAATGCTTCCATACCCGCGTACCACCAGGAGGGAGGTACCAATTCCTTTTACCGTCCAGGTATTCGAGAGAACAGGAGTAAAAGTTGAGAAGACATGTCTTTGTTCCGTCATGTTGAGTACATCCTGAATCTGCGAACCAATCATGGATACTGCGGCTTGCAAAACACGTGGATGAGAGATAGGCATCATCCAGTTGCTCCTTCTCTTTGGCTGCAAGGTCTGATTTAGCAATCAAACTCTTTTCCTTCGCGGCGTTTTCTTCATCTCTAAGTCTCTTCCTGCATACTTCAATTGTATGTCCAGGTATTTTGCATCGGTGGTAGTTGCAGAATCGATATGGACGTCTGTTTTTCGGATGGCTGCCTCGTCTTTCTCCCCTATCACGGCCTCGTGCTGCAGATGACGGCTTGTCGTTGGGAGTGTTACCGTACGTTGGGTAGTGATGGGCAAAATAGGCAGCGTCTTGACTATCTGGCTGTCCTGTGCTCCAGCGTTTTGCCATGGCCTCTTCTTTGAGAAGGCGAGAAGTTAGGAGGGCCATTGTTCTTTCACCAAATGGGACGCTATCCCACGCCGTAATAAAGCTTCTGTAGCTGGGAGGTAGCGTACAGATGATTTTTGTTATAATTGAGATACTGTCAACGGGAGCTCCCACATCTGCGAGTTCGGTGGCCATCGTCTCAACTTCTGTAACGTGAGACATGATGTCATGGTCAGGCTTGTATCTGTACTCGAAGAATCTTGCTTGGAGTACATGACGATTTTCCACAGCATTTCTGAGATATTGGGCTGACAGACGCACCCACATTTGATTGGCTGTAGTGCAGTTGATTAATGATCTCTGCTGCTGGCTTTCAATCGTGGCGATCAAATAACCACGTAAGAGAACGTCTTTTACATGCCAGGCTGCAATGGCAGCACGATTCGTGACAACTCCCTCAGCGTTTAATGCCTGTGATACGAAAATTGGTGTTATGAATATCATCTGTGGGTTCATATAGTTATAATGAAACTATTTGAAAATACCTCAGCAGGAAGGGCTGTTTCCCCATTCACAATCTTGACCAGATCGTGCTGTTCAAGAAGGATCCAAAATCCAAATTTCCATAATGGAAAATTCTGGCCGTTGAATTTGACAATATGGCCGACATCTCGTGTGGTGTTGTTCATCTTGAAATTTTAACTGGTCGAAGGTACTGGGCCCATAACCTGTTGAAATTATACAAGGATTGGTCACTGTTAACGAGGCTTCTGTATTGTTTCAACACAGGGTAAAGCAATGAATCATTCCATAATGGAGCTTCTGGCTAGACCAGGCTTAATACAATAGACTGTTCATGGCACATTTACACACGTACATAGGATTACGATAAACGTGTGACGATAACGTCCACACGTGATGATCAGGAAAGACAGAGTTGTGAAACGATAACGTTTCCACAATGCAGCAATGCATACATATATATATGATGTGCCATGAACAGATTATACGATAATAGATTACAATAATTACCAGTGTTGAAGATGGAATGAAGCACACTTAATCAAAGGAAAAACGATCAGATAATTCTGTAGATAGAGAGAGCAAAAACGAACACTTCGTGTCAATTCACAGAAGCGTGGTGAGAGCAGACGAAACAAAGGATAGAGAGAAGAGACAGAAGCTACAACCCGAAGGCCGGGGACCTGCCTCCACTTCTTAGCATAGAATGGGTTCAACTAGAGCCATCTGGCGGTCATTTGGTGAAGGTCGTGTTTGTTGAGAATCTCAACATTGGACTCAGTAGAGAGTCCAGGCTTTGTAACTTGTATTTCAGTGGACTTAGAATATTTTTTTGAATAGGAAATGTTGTAAGTATCTGGATTCAGGACCATTCACCGTTTACCCATTGGGAATTTGCAGACGACATCCGTGTTTAGGCTCAATTCCGCAGATGCCAGAAGACGCAACCGTTGGACCGTCCCATCCTACTTTCAGGCCGCCTCTGATTGTAGCTCCTCGGTGTGGTCGACGTCCACAGCCGGGATAAATCTAGTCCAACTAATTGTCTCCAATTCCAGGAAGTTCAACGATACTAACCGGTCGTATTGTCTATTTACACATCTGGACGAATTCTCATCATTTCGCGCATCGTAAGCATCATCTCACTAAATCTACTGTAAGGAGAAAGTGTACCTTTGTGCGAATGCACCACATATGTGCGGTTACGAACTGCAACCAACATGAGATTTCTGAAACAATTGCTGCATTGGACCAATATTGTGCTGGAAGCAAATTTAACGTTGTTCCAAGATCGATATGAGACAGGTCCACCATTCGTCCAATTCTAGCATTGGGCCAATACGACCTTGGTGGAATATCGGTGGAATATTGGCTCTATCTTGTGCCTGACTCATCTCCATCTTGAAAGACCGTTATTTGAAGCCAATGTTTAACCATGATAAAGAATCATATGTAAACAACAATGTTGTACCAAATCACCATATATGTGCGGTTACGAGCTGAAGCCAATGCAAGGTTTCTGAAACAGACGGTGCATTGGAACAGATCAAAAATGGGGATTGGGCTAATTAATGAAACGAAAACAGATATAGCTTCCAATACAGTTTATTAAACGTGGTAGCAAAGAGCAAACAACTCCAAATTACGTGTTTTTTAAGTTTAATCGTTGTTGACGGCTTCGTCTGCCGTTCCACGTCGGACTTTTTGCTTTAAAAACTTGTCTATGGCAGTTTTCTTAATGGCAGTGAGTTTCTTCCTATCAGCGACCCCACCGTCCTCATCCGCTGCATTAGCGAAAGTGTCTAATCCCATTTCCTTTAGAATGGTGTCGTTTGTCAACTCTTGGCTGGTGTTGCTGGCCCAACGCCAAATTATGTCTAAATTAAAGAGTAAACAAAAAAGATTAAAACAGGTAGAAAAAAGGGAATTGCTTTAAAAGTTTACCGATTACAAAGGAACAAATCATCTACATATCAGTAAACCCGTGTTTAACTTTAGTTTTTTTACGGGGGAAGTACATCATTCTGAGCTCTTTAGACATAAGGCTCTTTAATACATTTCTGACAATAGCCTTTAGGCTCTTGTTGGTCCTCACCAGGGTCAGGACGTTTCTGATTTGTGTCTTTAGCGTTGCATCATTCCTCATCTTAACTTCAAGTTCCTCGAAAAACGTCTGAGTTGTCACAGGCAACTCATCGGCACAGTCAGTTGAGCATGGCGAGCCATTAATTGGTGTAGGCAGGTTGGTAGCGATTTCAAGTCTCCTCGTCATGAACAAGTCAGTCAGCTGCTGTATTCCCATTTTGATCTCAATAAGCATTTTTGCAACGTCAACCTGTACCAACATTGCTTTTTCTGCCTGCTGGATTACTACAACAACAAACAAGTAAACAAAAGAAATCTTTAGTAGTTGTCACTTAGGTGTACCAATAAAGACATTTTCCTTACCCAATATGTCTTCATCGCTTACAGAAATAACATCCTGTATTACCTCGTCGTTTTACACCAAAATTTCTCTGGTTTCTCTCATTTGGACGTGAGCCACACCCCCTTCTATCGGTTGAGTTACCGTTTCATCTTCTGGTCTCTTCATCTTGTTCGTGAAACACCCCCTCCCCCTTCTTCTTTTGCTGGATGAGTTCCCGTTCTGAAGGCGTATTTCAGTCATTTGAATTCCTTTCTTTCACCTCGTCCTCTGACGTAGATTCTTCAGAGCTATTGTGATCTAGATTTTCAGAACTCTTTCTAATGGGACAGAAGGGTGAGCTTGTTACAGAACAGACGAATCAGACTCTGGCTTTTCAGCAGGAGTTACTATACCACAAATATAAAAAGTTATAATCTGGACTTACAGTTTCATAATTCAAATTATTACATATCGTACCTTTTGACTTCTGGGCTTTGGTTACAGTCTTATTTGATGTTGCCGTTGTTAGGTTTTTTAGAGCTTCTGCAATGAAGAAAAAATAGTATGCTATTTCACCATATCACCTTCAAAACCCGTATAGAATCACCTGCTTGTGTTGTAGAGCCATCACCCTTTTCCTTATGGTTACTCTCTTTCACTTTTCGGTTCCGAGTTAACTTTATTTCCTGAAATACACAAGGCAACATGAACACTGTATTGAGAGAAAAATATAACAAAATTCCATAATGAATGTACCTTGGGGAATACGTGGAGCTACAGGTGTAACTTGCACTACTTGTTAGACTTCTTTGTTGCCGGACGCTCCGATGATGATGATGAAGGCTCGGCATAATTAGTATTTGGCAGTTTCGTTTTGGTTCTGTTTTTTACAAAATTAGGTTCTGGGAAGGGGCATAATTAGCCATTTCACTTGTTTGGATCAAAAACACAATATTGTTGCAAAATCGGATAACTTGGTGGGCCATGGTGGAAATCAACATCAACTGACGTGCCTGATTCACGGGCAAGAAACAATATTGCTCGCAATATTGCCCAATATGTCAAGCCTATGTTCATTTCGGTAAGGTTAGCGTTGGTTAATCTATTTAAATGAATGCAAATGGGGTCACGGCTTGAAAAATATTGGAATTACGATTTAAACAGCCAGGCCAATATGCAAATTGGGCCACGTTTGAAAAGTCAGGTTCAACCAATGTAAGTACCCCGCTACCAACCCAATGTCTGTATGCACCTTTGAGATTTTCATGTTTTGTACATCGCAGATAACCAATGTATCCAACAAATAATTTGTAATGAAAGGATTTCAAGATTAGTTTAGAATAGGGACAAGTTTCTGATAGGTTAACCAACATTCCGCTGACACCGATTTTCTCAGCTTAGACCAAAGCAGACATAATGATGAAGAGTTTGGTACCGCATTTGGTCAAACTTGCCAGTCCAATACAAAAATTCTAATCGTAGCCGCAATTTTGCCAACATTACATATTAAAGTGAGGATTATTCGCAGTAGTTGAATTCCTACATTGGTTTAGCATAGGACCCAGCTTGAAAATTACACTGCAAAATTTAAGTTACATCGGTAAACCAACCTTCTGCAAATACTGCATTTCTGTACGACATTGATCTATGAAATTACGAGCTGAATACAACATTACGCCAAACTCTGAAATCCATATGGGGAAATACAAGTGTTATTATTTATTATTTATTAGTTGTTATCATTGCAAAAGACGGAACCCAATTTTAAAAAGCATTTTTAAAGCATCTTCACGTGACCCCAGAAAGTTTCATATGGAAAAGCAGAGAAAAAATTAATTAAGTGAGCCATCGATCTCAAGTCATCAACTAAATGAATGAGTGAATGAACATTGTGAATGAGGTGGTTCTTGCTATAAATTTCTCCAAATTGAAAAGCAAAATATTGCAAACAATCTTGAGCCAATTAAGAGTAGGTTTTAGACAACGTATACTAGAGCAGAGAATACGAATTTCCAACTCTTAATACAAAAAATGGGTTTATTTTTCTGTTTATAAAATTCCCTTGAAGATTACTGGTCCAATATGAAGAAAAATTTTACGCAGTTCGTTGGCTTTTAGCTGATTGGGATATTTGGGATATTCATTCCCTTATAAAAGACACCGTAGTTCCTAAAATATAACGATAGTAATTACATCGAAAAGCAAGGTTCCCGTGGTGCAACGGTAGCGCGCCTGACTCCAGATCAGGAGGTTGCGTGTTCAAATCACGTCGAGATCAAGCAAAATTATTTCTTGTAAAGGTATGTTTAGGCTTTTAAAACGGATATAACGTTCAAATAACATTAATCACCATTGTTTCTATATCTTGTTATCTCAACACACATGTATCCTAATTCAATTTGAATCTTAGTCAGCTGTTTTTTTTTCTTTTTATCAAAATGTGACTTTAGATCTACACGGGACTACAGTTTTTGGAATGGGAGAGCATAGAACCAAGTGAGTTTACAAAAGGGGGAACATTTGCGTCTGAATGTCGATTACCACAGCAGTTGGAACACGACGAGTTTGAACCGATAACTATCTTGGGTTTCCACGATACAAACACAGAGTCTGGCGATGGATATAACTTGTACCTCTCTGTCCTACAAATGGTTTATTCGCCAATTGGTATGATCAAAGGAAGATTAAGTAATCTAAACCAATCTGGCAAACAAAAATGAGTCCGCTTAAAGAGATTGCTTCAACCACCACTAACCACTAAGTACCGTCCTTATACGTACTGCGCAAGAATATCAGCAAACTAAACTCAATAGAGTAGATTCAACCAATCTGTCTTGGGCATTGGTGAATAAAATGCATCGACCGGGAATCGAACCCGGGCCGCCCGCGTGGTAGGTGAGCATTCTACCACTGAACCATCGATGCTTACCCCTTTCGTATACTTCTTGATACAAATTGCACGACGACAACCCATCTATTGTAGCCGACTATCATGCCTAAGCTTGTTAGCTTTTATTACGAAAATCAAGGCTTGTGGCGATCAAAAGATCCAAGGAAATATAAAAAAATAACCTGACTAATCTGACTGACTTTTTCAAAAGACTAAATGTGTTCGTGTGATAATCAACCTTACCATCAGAATCTATTCCTTTATAAAAGACACCGTAGTTCCCAAAATATAACGATAGTAATTACATCGAAAATCAAGATTTCGTGGTGCAACGGTAGCGCGCCTGACTCCAGATCAGTAGGTTGCGTGTTCAAATCACGTCGAGATCAAGCAAAAATATTTCTTGTGAAGGTATGTTTAGACTTTTAAAACGGATATAACGTTCAAATAACATTAATCACCATTGTTTCTATATCTTGTTATCTCAACACACATGTATCCTAATTCAATTTGAATCTTAGTCAGCTGTTTTTTTTTCTTTTTATCAAAATGTGACTTTAGATCTACACGGGACTACAGTTTTTGGAATGGGAGAGCATAGAACCAAGTGAGTTTACAAAAGGGGGAACATTTGCGTCTGAATGTCGATTACCACAGCAGTTGGAACACGACGAGTTTGAACCGATAACTATCTTGGGTTTCCACGATACAAACACAGAGTCTGGCGATGGATATAACTTGTACCCACTCTGTCCTACAAATGGTTTTTCGCCAATTGGTATGATAAAAGGAAGATTAAGTAATCTAAACCAATCTGGCAAACAAAAAAGAGTCCGCTTAAAGAGATTGCTTCAACCACCACTAACCACTAAGTACCGTCCTTATACGTACTGCGCAAGAATATCAGCAAACTAAACTCAATAGAGTAGATTCTATCAATCTGTCTTGTGATTAAAATGCACCTACCGGGAATCGAACCCGGGCCGCCCGCGTGGCAGGCGAGCATTCTACCACTGAACCATCGATGCTTGCCCATCACGTATACTTCTTGATACAAATTGCACGACGACAACCCATCTATTGTAGCCGACTATCATGCCTAAGCTTGTTAGCTTTCATTACGGAAATCAAGGCTTGTGGCGATCAAAAGATCCAAGGAAATATAAAAAAATAACCTGACTAATCTGACTGACTCTTTCAAAAGACTTAATGTGTTCGTGTGATAATTGTAAAATTGTTCGAGCGCTAGCGCTGAAAAATTGGGATTATTTACTAAAATGAAAAGAGAGACAGAACTGTGTGTGACCTTTTATATTGAGCATATTTATAGCAAACATGACTTGAAGTATGGCAACAGTGCCATACAAAAAAAGATGAAGAGGTGTGGACGAAGCCTATGAGGCACCACACGTCGGTATACTAATCAGACTTTAGAAGCACTGAAATATAAAGTAACACGGAGGAAAGGCAACAAGAAAAGGAAACATGATTACTTTTTGTTGCTAAATTTCTCAGATTGTCGATCTTGTCTTGTCTCCTTTTCCCGGCTGTAATCGTTATTATTTCCACTGAAAAATAACAAAAGCAAAAACGAGTCTGATCATTATTAATTACTAAAAATATGAAAAGCAGCGGCGGGCGGGTGGGAGAGACAGTTCTGTCTCTCTTTTCATTTTAGTAAATAATCCCAATTGTTCAGCGCTAGCGCTCGAACAATTTTACAATTATTTAGTAAAATTCGTTCGACAGAACTGTGTGTTCAAAGCAAAAGCTGACGAGGTATAGGGAAAAGAGCGAAAATAGAACCACAACACAGCAGAGGGTTCGACTGTGATTCCAAGATGATGTCAGATGGATGGCGATCAGGTTGGATGGTCCATCGCCCATCTCCCTGTGGTAAAGCTGTTAGAACATAGACTGTCTGGCCCAATGGCCGAAGTCTAGGATAATTCGGACTCTTTTTCTCTGGTGCCGTGAAGATTCACCCTAAGCGCTAACTAGTCCCGTGGCCTATTGTAGTGACGGGGAACGGGATCACGAAGTTTGTTGTTGTTGAGCAAGAGAGAAGCGGAGTTGGTGGTATTGCGCAATGCTACAGTACAATCCAAATGTGTTTCCACGCATTTGACAGAACAAATTGAAAAGAAACATAAAGTTGCTCGGTCCCGAATGACACACGATGGAGGGGCCTAGAGTGTTGAGTTTTACTTATTTGGCCAATTGTAAAACACATTTCGGAATCGACTCAAACAAATTTGAAGAGATTCGTATGTTTCTAGTAGTGTGGGAGTCAAGAGCAGAGATACCAGCTTCCGAGACATTTCAGGGAGAGAAGGAGCAATTGTTGTGACATCAAAAAAAGGATTCCATGATTGGGGGTATCTGACTGATGTAGGCAAATATATTTTTTTTTTTTTTTTTTCGCATTTGACAGGACAAATTGAAAAGAAACATTAAGTCGCTCAGTACGTGATGGAGGGGCTCAGAGAGTTGAGCCTTACTCAGTTGGGCAAGGGGAAAAGACATTTCGGAATCGACTCCAACACATTTGAGAGATTTCGTAAGTTCTTAAATATTGGCATGAGGGTCAGAGAGAGAGCAGAATGACCAACTTCCGTGACAGTTCAAGGAGAGATCTCTTGTTTTTGGCGGGCGGATGAGATGTTACCCGGGTTTACAGCAAGCGTAGAGGAGAGAGTAGGGGCGCTGACCTACGTCTTTGTTCTGCAGCTCCTTCTCACGCTCGTAGCACATAAAAAGTTTCAGTCGGACTTATGTGCAACGATTTTATGTAGATAACGGTGGTGTCGGTCTTGTTCTCCGCCATGCAATCAGGGAGAGAAGAAGCGATGAAACATTCAAAAGGTTATTGACATCTCGGCCAATTCCGCTTTACACCAAGGCAAGTGACAAGGCAAAGGCAAGGGTAACCCAAAAACGCCCTCGGTTGTGAACAGAAACCAAAACGCAGGGTAGGTGAAAATTTGGACGAGTTTCAGAAACGCCCTCGACGCAAGTATATCTTTTGGCCTCGAAAGACTAGACTGTAACCTTTGTCGACTTAGCTTTCTTCTCCTTCGTCTGTACTACTTGCCCCCCCCCCTTCTAATTTTTTTTTTTTTTAAATAAACTCCACCTCTGTTGACCAAATATCCAGCTGGACGCTATCCATCGATGCGTTTGGTGGAATATTACGTTGAAAGAGGGGAAAATTCGCCTTTGCTGTTTAGTTATTAATTTCAGTTCAAAAAATTCGGCTTTTTTGTAATAGTAGACAAACAAAAAATCTAACGGCACAACCCACAGGTCATTGTCAGACGGGCCTATGTGATAACGGAATGAACTGGCAATCGGCCAATAACTGAGGGAAAAAAGAAATTAAAAAATAATTTGCATACCGGGCGAAACTGTTGTTGTCGTTGGGAGAGCCGTATAGAGGATGTGAACGGCTCGATTTCCCCGGTGTTGCCGAAGTCGATGGTCCAGCCACAGAGCTGATTATCAAACTGGCGGTCTTGACTTGAGAGACGAGTTCATTGACAAAATCCGTCCCAAACAGATCCTCGCCTCCAACTGGAAGTTTTCCTGCTGCGCGGGAAAGTAGACCGATGTGATTGGGATGAGTCTGTGTCAGAATGTTGAGTCGTCTAGAGTGGGTGATCTCGCGAAACAGGTGAACCCACAGCATTAACAGGGATCTCAAGGCCTTGGAGTCGTTGTTGCTTCTCTTTCTTTTCTTGTTGAGGAGAAATAAGAGAGGTTTGGCCATATCCAGGATGAAATCTGTCTGTTTTCGATACACTTTCTCCAATTGGTCAATATTGGCCATTGTTGCACTCGAATTCTTGGCAGATTTAAGGGCCCCGTAGAATGTCTCGTCCAATTTGGGATTCGTGAAAAGATCAGAGGCACTGACACTAGCCTTTTTGCCACGTTTGACAATAGGCTTGTACGCCTCTCTAGCAGACTTCAAGTTTCTTTCACCTATGCCTTTCGCAATCCAATTAGCGAGAACCAACGATTTGCGTCTGCTAAGCGTAAAGTTTTTTGGTTTAAACTTAGTAATGTCTGAAAAGGTACTTGAAAAAGAATTAGAAGAAGAGGCGGATCTCTCAGACGAGTCAGAGTCGGAACTCGAACTCGAACCCGTCTTACGAGAACGCCTAGATTTACGATGTTTAGACATGCTTGCTATGCAAGAGCAAAAAAAGATCTGATTAGTATACCGACGTGTGGTGCCTCATAGGCTTCGTCCACACCTCTTCATCTTTTTTTGTATGGCACTGTTGCCATACTTCAAGTCATGTTTGCTATAAATATGCTCAATATAAAAGGTCACACACAGTTCTGTCGAACGAATTTTACTAAATAATCAACCTTACCATCAGAATCTATTCCTTTATAAAAGACACCGTAGTTCCCAAAATATAACGATAGTAATTACATCGAAAATCAAGATTTCGTGGCGCAACGGTAGCGCGCCTGACTCCGGATCAAGAGGTTGCGTGTTCAAATCACGTCGAGATCAAGCAAAAATATTTCTTGTGAAGGTATGTTTAGGCTTTTAAAACGGATATAACGTTCAAATAACATTAATCACCATTGTTTCTATATCTTGTTATCTCAACACACATGTATCCTAATTCAATTTGAATCTTAGTCAGCTGTTTTTTTTCTTTTTATCAAAATGTGACTTTAGATCTACACGGGACTACAGTTTTTGGAATGGGAGAGCATAGAACCAAGTGAGTTTACAAAAGGGGGAACTTTTGCGTCTGAATGTCGATTACCACAGCAGTTGGAACACGACGAGTTTGAACCGATAACTATCTTGGGTTTCCACGATACAAACACACAGTCTGGCGATGGATATAACTTGTACCTCTCTGTCCTACAAATGGTTTTACGCCAATTGGTATGATCAAAGGAAGATTAAGTAATCTAAACCAATCTGGCAAACAAAAAATAGTCCGCTTAAAGAGATTGCTTCAACCACCACTAACCACTAAGTACCGTCCTTATACGTACTGCGCAAGAATATCAGCAAACTAAACTCAATAGAGTAGATTCTACCAATCTGTCTTGGACAATGGTGATTAAAATGCATCGACCGGGAATCGAACCCGGGCCGCCCGCGTGGCAGGCGAGCATTCTACCACTGAACCATCGATGCTTGCCCCTCATGTATACTTCTTGATACAAATTGCACGACGACAACCCATCTATTGTAGCCGACTATCATGCCTAAGCTTGTTAGCTTTCATTACGGAAATCAAGGCTTGTGGCGATCAAAAGATCCAAGGAAATATAAAAAAATAACCTGACTAATCTGACTGACTCTTTCAAAAGACTAAATGTGTTCGTGTGATAATCAATCTTACCATCAGAATCTATTCCTTTATAAAAGACACCGTAGTTCCCAAAATATAACGATAGTAATTACATCGAAAATCAAGATTTCGTGGCGCAACGGTAGCGCGCCTGACTCCAGATCAGGAAGTTGCGTGTTCAAATCACGTCGAGATCAAGCAAAAATATTTCTTGTGAAGGTATGTTTAGGCTTTTAAAACGGATATAACGTTCAAATAACATTAATCACCATTGTTTCTATATCTTGTTATCTCAACACACATGTATCCTAATTCAATTTGAATCTTAGTCAGCTGTTTTTTTTTTCTTTTTATCAAAATGTGACTTTAGATCTACACGGGACTACAGTTTTTGGAATGGGAGAGCATAGAACCAAGTGAGTTTACAAAAAGGGGAACATTTGCGTCTGAATGTCGATTACCACAGCAGTTGGAACACGACGAGTTTGAACCGATAACTATCTTGGGTTTCAACTATACAAACACAGAGTCTGGCGATGGATATAACTTGTACCTCTCTGTCCTAAAAATGGTTTATTCGCCAATTGGTATGATCAAAGAAAGATTAAGTAATCTAAACCAATCTCGCAAACAAAAAAGAGTCCGCTTAAAGAGATTGCTTCAACCACCACTAACCACTAAGAACCGTCCTTACGCGTACTGCGCAAGAATATCAGCAAAATAAACTCAATAGAGTAGATTCTACCAATCTGTCGTAGGCAACGGTGATTAAAATGCATCGATTGGGAATCGAACCCGGGCCGCCCGCGTGGCGGGCGCGTATTCTAGCACTGAACTATCCATGCTTGCACCTCTGGTATACTTCTTGATACAAAATGAACGACGACAGCCCATCGAGGTCCGCCCAGCGATAAACACCAATCGTGCTATACGCCTTAGAATTTGCCTGGTCGGCTAAAAAGGCTTCTACCACAGTTACGTCATTGCACAGGGGATCGGAACGCCTTCCCACACACCAATCTGACAAAACTCCCCAGGCCGAAGCGTAAGCGGAGTTTATAGGAAATAGTCTCATGGGAGAATTTCTCACTTTAGAGGCCCCACGAAAGCACAAAAGAGTCCTGGCTCAAAACACCATCTTGAGTTGGCCGATTTCAGGTTAGCTCAATGATCCATTCACAAACACTCAAACAGTAAGCGTCTCTTCATTGAACCTTCCTGTCCCGAGTCTTGAGTCCTCCCCCTCAGGTCAAATACCCGTTGAATTGTCTTTGTTGTCGGCTTGGACTCAGTAGAGAGTCCAGGCTTTGTAACTTGTATTTCAGTGGACTTAGAATATTTTTTTTGAATAGGAAATGTTGTAAGTATCTGGATTCAGGACCATTCACCGTTTACCCATTGGGAATTTGCAGACGACATCCGTGTTTAGGCTCAATTCCGCAGATGCCAGAAGACGCAACCGTTGGACCGTCCCATCCTACTTTCAGGCCGCCTCTGATTGTAGCTCCTCGGTGTGGTCGACGTCCACAACCGGGATAAATCTAGCCCAACTAATTGTCTCCAATTCCAGGAAGTTCAACGATACTAACCGGTCGTATTGTCTATTTACACATCTGGACGAATTCTCATCATTTCTCCTCGGTGTGGTCGACGTCCACAACCGGGATAAATCTAGCCCAACTAATTGTCTCCAATTCCAGGAAGTTCAACGATACTAACCGGTCGTATTGTCTATTTACACATCTGGACGAATTCTCATCATTTCGCGCATCGTAAGCATCATCTCACTGAATCTACTGTAAGGAGAAAGTGTACCTTTGTGGGAATGCACCACATATGTGCGGTTACGAACTGCAACCAACATGAGATTTCTGAAACAATTGCTGCATTGGACCAATATTGTGCTGGAAGCAAATTTAACGTTGTTCCAAGATCGATATGAGACAGGTCCACCATTCGTCCAATTTTAGCATTGGGCCAATACGACCTTGGTGGAATATCGGTGGAATATTGGCTCTATCTTGTGCCTGACTCATCTCCATCTTGAAAGACCGTTATTTGAAGCCAATGTTTAACCATGATAAAGAATCATATGTAAACAACAATGTTGTACCAAATCACCATATATGTGCGGTTACGAGCTGAAGCCAATGCAAGGTTTCTGAAACAGACGGTGCATTGGAACAGATCAAAAATGGGGATTGGGCTAATTAATGAAACGAAAACAGATATAGCTGCCAATACAGTTTATTAAACGTGGTAGCAAAGAGCAAACAACTCCAAATTACGTGTTTTTTAAGTTTAATCGTTGTTGACGGCTTCGTCTGCCGTTCCACGTCGTACTTTTTGCTTTAAAAACTTGTCTATGGCAGTTTTCTTAATGGAAGTGAGTTTCTTTCTATCAGCGACCCCACCGTCCTCATCCGCTGCATTAGCGAAAGTGTCTAATCCCATTTCCTTTAGAATGGTGTCGTTTGTCAACTCTTGGCTGGTGTTGCTGGCCCAACGCCAAATTATGTCTAAATTAAAGAGTAAACAAAAAAGATTAAAACAGGTAGAAAAAAGGGAATTGCTTTAAAAGTTTACCGATTACAAAGGAACAAATCATCTACATATCAGTAAAGACGTGTTTAACTTTAGTTTTTTTACGGGGGAAGTACATCATTCTGAGCTCTTTAGACATAAGGCTCTTTAATACATTTCTGACAATAGCCTTTAGGCTCTTGTTGGTCCTCACCAGGGTCAGGACGTTTCTGATTTGTGTCTTTAGCGTTGCATCATTCCTCATCTTAACTTCAAGTTCCTCGAAAAACGTCTGAGCCCAGCTAGCAGAGTATATTTCCCAAATATTGCTAAAATATTATATTCCTACAATTGAGATGTTGGTAAAATAATTTTTTTAAATATTTTTCCAATATATTTTTGCACCCAAATTTGTTGGCTCACAATATTTTTTCAACTTGTTTTACTTTTTTCACTTTTATTGGTAAAATAAAAGTTTTACTACTTTTAAAATTTTGACGGAAATCTGGTTGTTGTGTTTATGGTTATATAGTCCATCGTGGAATATTTATTTATCTTCTACTTGTTATTAGACAAGTTCTTGATTTTGGCCTTGAGTGGGTTTGAACCATCACACCTTGAGTCACCAATCCAATGCTATAACCACTACACCAAGATCGGTATTACAAATATTTTTCGACTTGATGCAATAAAAGTTTTTAACTTCTAGAAGCCACGTAAACAAGGGTTAAGAGGGGATTCCCTATAGGGGTTTGTCCCGACAGGCAATAGACAGATGCAGAGGATCTCGCCAAGGATGTTCCTACGGCCAAAAAATGGATAAGTCTAGTCCCGTAATGGTAAAATATTGTTTTCCGAGAAGATTCTTCGGTCGATAACCCACATATTGGTATAATATTAGATTATTACTTTGCTGCGTCAAGGTGGCTGTTAAATTGTTTTGTTGTTTTCCCAATGAATGGCTATTATGAAAAATGAATAAATCAATATTACTTTTTGTTATTTTCCCAATAACGGACCATTAAAAAAATAATAAATCCTTTTTTTATGAAAAAGCTATAGTCTTTTACATTTAACATGCGTTCAAAATCCTAAAAGTTTTATATCGTATTCAATTCGTTAGTTCTGCATACAATTGCCTAACTGAACAATCCAATTTTCTTAAAATCCATATCTTGCACAAGTCTCGAACAACTAACTTACGTACTTCGAATTTAAAACTCTACCTTCGCGCTAACGTAATATAATTTATCTTAAACGTTAAGGAGATGAAATGTTAAAACTGCTATTATTATATATCCATATAGGTAATTCTATGGAGGTTGGTTCAAACCCACTTGCAGCAAACAAATGACTTATGAAACAAATAGTCTCAATAATCATAAATTTCTACACTGATGTAAATTAAATCGATTTTGCTCACGCTGGGCTATAACCATGACAATGTGTAAGTATGCACTATCCATCCGGTCACATCGGGACTTTATTATCATCACCGTTTCTGGTGTAGTGGTTATAGTGTTGGATTGGTGACACAAAGGACGATGGTTCAAACCCACTCTCGGCTTAAAAGACAGCAGCTATCCAATCATTTAGGATTTTGAACATGTGGTAAATGTAAAAGACTATAGCTTTATCATAGAAAACGATGTAATCATTATTTAATGATCCGTTATTGGGAAAATAAAAAAAAATTATATTAATTTATTCATCTTTGATAATAGTCATTTATTGGTAATATAACAAAAAAATTTAACAGCCACCTTGTCGCAACAAAGTAATAATATAATATTATACCAATATGTGGGTTATCGATCGAAGAATATTGTCGGAAAAAAATATTTTACCAATAAAGACATGCTAGCTGGGAGTTGTCACAGGAAACTCATCGGCACAGTCAGTTGAGCATGGCGAGCCATTAATTGGTGTAGGCAGGTTGGTAGCGATTTCAAGTCTCCTCGTCATGAACAAGTCAGTCAGCTGCTGTATTCCCATTTTGATCTCAATAAGCATTTTTGCAACGTCAACCTGTACCAACATTGCTTTTTCTGCCTGCTGGATTACTACAACAACAAACAAGTAAACAAAAGAAATCTTTAGTAGTTGTCACTTAGGTGTACCAATAAAGACATTTTCCTTACCCAATATGTCTTCATCGCTTACAGAAATAACATCCTGTATTACCTCGTCGTTTTACACCAAAATTTCTCTGGTTTCTCTCATTTGGACGTGAGCCACACCCCCTTCTATCGGTTGAGTTACCGTTTCATCTTCTGGTCTCTTCATCTTGTTCGTGAAACACCCCCTCCCCCTTCTTCTTTTGCTGGATGAGTTCCCGTTCTGAAGGCGTATTTCAGTCATTTGAATTCCTTTCTTTCACCTCGTCCTCTGACGTAGATTCTTCAGAGCTATTGTGATCTAGATTTTCAGAACTCTTTCTAAAGGGACAGAAGGGTGAGCTTGTTACAGAACAGACGAATCAGACTCTGGCTTTTCAGCAGGAGTTACTATACCACAAATATAAAAAGTTATAATCTGGACTTACAGTTTCATAATTCAAATTATTACATATCGTACCTTTTGACTTCTGGGCTTTGGTTACAGTCTTATTTGATGTTGCCGTTGTTAGGTTTTTTAGAGCTTCTGCAATGAAGAAAAAATAGTATGCTATTTCACCATATCACCTTCAAAACCCGTATAGAATCACCTGCTTGTGTTGTAGAGCCATCACCCTTTTCCTTATGGTTACTCTCTTTCACTTTTCGGTTCCGAGTTAACTTTATTTCCTGAAATACACAAGGCAACATGAACACTGTATTGAGAGAAAAATATAACAAAATTCCATAATGAATGTACCTTGGGGAATACGTGGAGCTACAGGTGTAACTTGCACTACTTGTTAGACTTCTTTGTTGCCGGACGCTCCGATGATGATGATGAAGGCTCGGCATAATTAGTATTTGGCAGTTTCGTTTTGGTTCTGTTTTTTACAAAATTAGGTTCTGGGAAGGGGCATAATTAGCCATTTCACTTGTTTGGATCAAAAACACCATGGTGGAAATCAACATCAACTGACGTGCCTGATTCACGGGCAAGAAACAATATTGCTCGCAATATTGCCCAATATGTCAAGCCTATGTTCATTTCGGTAAGGTTAGCGTTGGTTAATCTATTTAAATGAATGCAAATGGGGTCACGGCTTGAAAAATATTGGAATTACGTTTTAAACAGCCAGGCCAATATGCAAATTGGGCCACGTTTGAAAAGTCAGGTTCAACCAATGTAAGTACCCCGCTACCAACCCAATGTCTGTATGCACCTTTGAGATTTTCATGTTTTTTACATCGCAGATAACCAATGTATCCAACAAATAATTTGTAATGAAAGGATTTCAAGATTAGTTTAGAATAGGGACAAGTTTCTGATAGGTTAACCAACATTCCGCTGACACCGATTTTCTCAGCTTAGACCAAAGCAGACATAATGATGAAGAGTTTGGTACCGCATTTGGTCAAACTTGCCAGTCCAATACAAAAATTCTAATCATAGCCACAATTTTGCCAACATTACATATTAAAGTGAGGATTATTCGCAGTAGTTGAATTCCTACATTGGTTTAGCATAGGACCAAGCTTGAAAATTACACTGCAAAATTTAAGTTACATCGGTAAACCAACCTTCTGCAAATACTGCATTTCTGTACGACATTGATCTATGAAATGACGAGCTGAATACAACATTACGCCAAACTCTGAAATCCATATGGGGAAATACAAGTGTTATTATTTATTATTTATTAGTTGTTATCATTGCAAAAGACGGAACCCAATTTTAAAAAGCATTTTTAAAGCATCTTCACGTGACCCCAGAAAGTTTCATATGGAAAAGCAGAGAAAAAATTAATTAAGTGAGCCATCGATCTCAAGTCATCAACTAAATGAATGAGTGAATGAACATTGTGAATGAGGTGGTTCTTGCTATAAATTTCTCCAAATTGAAAAGCAAAATATTGCAAAAAATCTTGAGCCAATTAAGAGTAGGTTTTAGACAACGTATACTAGAGCAGAAAATACGAATTTCCAACTCTTAATACAAAAAATGGGTTTACTTTTCTGTTTATAAAATTCCCTTGAAGATTATTGGTCCAATATGAAGAAAAATTTTACGCAGTTCGTTGGCTTTTAGCTGATTGGGATATTTGGGATATTCATTCCCTTATAAAAGACACCGTAGTTCCTAAAATATAACGATAGAAATTACATCGAAAATCAAGATTTCGTGGCGCAACGGTAGCGCGCCTGACTCCAGATCAGGAGGATGCGTGTTCAAATCACGTCGAGATCAAGCAAAAATATTTCTTGTAAAGGTATGTTTAGGCTTTTAAAACGGATATAACGTTCAAATAACATTAATCACCATTGTTTCTATATCATGTTATCGCAAGAATATCAGCAAACTAAACTCAATAGAGTAGATTCTACCAATCTGTCTTGGGCAATGGTGATTAAAATGCATCGACCGGGAATCGAACCCGGGCCGCCCGCGTGGCAGGCGAGCATTCTACCACTGAACCATCGATGCTTGCCCCTCTCTTATACTTCTTGATACAGATTGCACGACGACAACCCATCTATTGTAGCCGACTATCATGCCTAAGCTTGTTAGCTTTCATTACGGAAATCAAGGCTTGTGGCGATCAAAAGATCCAAGGAAATATAAAAAAATAACCTGACTAATCTGACTGACTCTTTCAAAAGACTAAATGTGTTCGTGTGATAATCAATCTTACCATCAGAATCTATTCCTTTATAAAAGACACCGTAGTTCCCAAAATATAGCGATAGTAATTACATCGAAAATCAAGATTTCGTGGCGCAACGGTAGCGCGCCTGACTCCAGATCAGGAGGTTGCGTGTTCAAATCAAGTCGAGATCAAGAAAAAATATTTCTTGTGAAGGTATGTTTAGGCTTTTAAAACGGATATAACGTTCAAATAACATTAATCACCATTGTTTCTATATCTTGTTATCTCAACACACATGTATCCTAATTCAATTTGAATCTTACTCAGCTGTTTTTTTTTTCTTTTTATCAAAATGTGACTTTAGATCTACACGGTACTACAGTTTTTGGAATGGGAGAGCATAGAACCAAGTGAGTTTACAAAAGGGGGAACATTTGCGTCTGAATGTCGATTACCACAGCAGTTGGAACACGACGAGTTTGAACCGATAACTATCTTGGGTTTCCACGATACAAACACAGAGTCTGGCGATGGATATAACTTGTACCTCTCTGTCCTACAAATGGTTTATTCGCCAATTGGTATGATCAAAGGAAGATTAAGTAATCTAAACCAATCTGGCAAACAAAAAAGAGTCCGCTTAAAGAGATTGCTTCAACCACCACTAACCACTAAGTACCGTCCTTATACGTTCTGCGCAAGAATAACAGCAAACTAAACTCAATAGAGTAGATTCTACCAATCTGTCTTGGGCAATGGTGATTAAAATGCATCGACCGGGAATCGAACCCGGGCCACCCGCGTGGCGGGAGAGCATTCTACCACTGAACCATCGATGTTTGCCCTTCACGTATACTTCTTGATACAAATTGCACGACGACAACCCATCTATTGTAGCCGACTATCATGCCTAAGCTTGTTAGCTTTCATTACGGAAATCAAGGCTTGTGGCGATCAAAAGATCCAAGGAAATATAAAAAAATAACCTGACTAATCTGACTGACTCTTTCAAAAGACTAAATGTGTTCGTGTGATAATCAATCTTACCATCAAAATCTATTCCTTTATAAAAGACACCGTAGTTCCCAAAATATAACGATAGTAATTACATCGAAAATCAAAATTTTGTGGCGCAATGGTAGCGCGTCTGAATCCAGATCAGGAGGTTGCGTGTTCAAATCACGTCGAGATCAAGCAAAAATATTTCTTGTGAAGGTATGTTTAGGCTTTTAAAACGGATACAACGTTCAAATAACACTAATCACCATTGTTTCTATATCTTGTTATCTCAACACACATGTATCCTAATTCAATTTGAATCTTAGTCAGCTGTTTTTTTTTTCTTTTTATCAAAATGTGACTTTAGATCTACACGGGACTACAGTTTTTGGAATGGGAGAGCATAGAACCAAGTGAGTTTACAAAAGGGGGAACATTTGCGTCTGAATGTCGATTACCACAGCAGTTGGAACACGACGAGTTTGAACCGATAACTATCTTGGGTTTCCACGATACAAACACAGAGTCTGGCGATGGATATAACTTGTACCTCTCTATCCTACAAATGGTTTATTCGCCAATTGGTATGATCAAAGGAAGATTAAGTAATCTAAACCAATCTCGCAAACAAAAAAGAGTCCGCTTAAAGAGATTGCTTCAACCACCACTAACCACTAAGAACCGTCCTTACGCGTACTGCGCAAGAATATCAGCAAAATAAACTCAATAGAGTAGATTCTACCAATGTGTCGTAGGCAACGGTGATTAAAATGCATCGATTGGGAATCGAACCCGGGCCGCCCGCGTGGCGGGCGCGCATTCTAGCACTGAACCATCCATGCTTGCACCTCTGGTATACTTCTTGATACAAATTGAACGACGACAGCCCATCGAGGTCCGCCCAGCGATAAACACCAATCGTGCTATACGCCTTAGAATTTGCCTGGTCGGCTAAAAAGGCTGCTACCACAGTTACGTCATTGCACAGGGGATCGGAACGCCTTCCCACACACCAATCTGACAAAACTCCCCAGGCCGAAGCGTAAGCGGAGTTTATAGGAAATAGTCTCATGGGAGAATTTCTCACTTTAGAGGCCCCACGAAAGCACAAAAGAGTCCTGGCTCAAAACACCATCTTGAGTTGGCCGATTTCAGGTTAGCTCAATGATCCATTCACAAACACTCAAACAGTAAGCGTCTCTTCATTGAACCTTCCTGTCCCGAGTCTTGAGTCCTCCCCCTCAGGTCAAATACCCGTTGAATTGTCTTTGTTGTCGGCTTGGACTCAGTAGAGAGTCCAGGCTTTGTAACTTGTATTTGAGTGGACTTAGAATATTTTTTTGAATAGGAAATGTTGTAAGTATCTGGATTCAGGACCATTCACCGTTTACCCATTGGGAATTTGCAGACGACATCCGTGTTTAGGCTCAATTCCGCAGATGCCAGAAGACGCAACCGTTGGACCATCCCATCCTACTTTCAGGCCGCCTCTGATTGTAGCTCCTCGGTGTGGTCGACGTCCACAGCCGGGATAAATCTAGCCCAACTAATTGTCTCCAATTCCAGGAAGTTCAACGATACTAACCGGTCGTATTGTCTATTTACACATCTGGACGAATTCTCATCATTTCGCGCATTGTAAGCATCATCTCACTGAATCTACTGTAAGGAGAAAGTGTACCTTTGTGCGAATACACCACATATGTGCGGTTACGAACTGCAACCAACATAAGATTTCTGAAACAATTGCTGCATTGGACCAATATTGTGCTGGAAGCAAATTTAACGTTGTTCCAAGATCGATATGAGACAGGTCCACCATTCGTCCAATTTTAGCATTGGGCCAATACGACCTTGGTGGAATATCGGTGGAATATTGGCTCTATCTTGTGCCTGACTCATCTCCATCTTGAAAGACCGTTATTTGAAGCCAATGTTTAACCATGATAAAGAATCATATGTAAACAACAATGTTGTACCAAATCACCATATATGTGCGGTTACGAACTGAAGCCAATGCAAGGTTTCTGAAACAGAGGGTGCATTGGAACAGATCAAAAATGGGGATTGGGCTAATTAATGAAACGAAAACAGATATAGCTGCCAATACAGTTTATTAAACGTGGTAGCAAAGAGCAAACAACTCCAAATTACGTGTTTTTTAAGTTTAATCGTTGTTGACGGCTTCGTCTGCCGTTCCACGTCGTACTTTTTGCTTTAAAAACTTGTCTATGGCAGTTTTCTTAATGGCAGTGAGTTTCTTCCTATCAGCGACCCCACCGTCCTCATCCGCTGCATTAGCGAAAGTGTCTAATCCCATTTTCTTTAGAATGGTGTCGTTTGTCAACTCTTGGCTGGTGTTGCTGGCCCAACGCCAAATTATGTCTAAATTAAAGAGTAAACAAAAAAGATTAAAACAGGTAGAAAATCATTCCTCATCTTAACTTCAAGTTCCTCGAAAAACGTCTGAGCCCAGCTAGCAGAGTATATTTCCCAAATATTGCTAAAATATTATATTCCTACAATTGAGATGTTGGTAAAATAATTTTTTTAAATATTTTTCCAATATATTTTTGCACCCAAATTTGTTGGCTCACAATATTTTTTCAACTTGTTTTACTTTTTTCACTTTTATTGGTAAAATAAAAGTTTTACTACTTTTAAAATTTTGACGGAAATCTGGTTGTTGTGTTTATGGTTATATAGTCCATCGTGGAATATTTATTTATCTTCTACTTGTTATTAGACAAGTTCTTGATTTTGGCCTTGAGTGGGTTTGAACCATCACACCTTGAGTCACCAATCCAATGCTATAACCACTAGACCAAGATCGGTGTTACAAATATTTTTCGACTTGATGCAATAAAAGTTTTTAACTTCTAGAAGCCACGTAAACAAGGGTTAAGAGGGGATTCCCTATAGGGGTTTGTCCCGACAGGAAATAGACAGATGCAGAGGATCTCGCCAAGGATGTTCCTACGGCCAAAAAATGGATAAGTCTAGTCCCGTAATGGTAAAATATTGTTTTCCGAGAAGATTCTTCGGTCGATAACCCACATATTGGTATAATATTAGATTATTACTTTGCTGCGTCAAGGTGGCTGTTAAATTGTTTTGTTGTTTTCCCAATGAATGGCTATTATGAAAAATGAATAAATCAATATTACTTTTTGTTATTTTCCCAATAACGGACCATTAAAAAAATAATAAATCCTTTTTTTATGAAAAAGCTATAGTCTTTTACATTTAACATGCGTTCAAAATCCTAAAAGTTTTATATCGTATTCAATTCGTTAGTTCTGCATACAATTGCCTAACTGAACAATCCAATTTTCTTAAAATCCATATCTTGCACAAGTCTCGAACAACTAACTTACGTACTTCGAATTTAAAACTCTACCTTCGCGCTAACGTAATATAATTTATCTTAAACGTTAAGGAGATGAAATGTTAAAACTGCTATTATTATATATCCATATAGGTAATTCTATGGAGGTTGGTTCAAACCCACTTGCAGCAAACAAATGACTTATGAAACAAATAGTCTCAATAATCATAAATTTCTACACTGATGTAAATTAAATCGATTTTGCTCACGCTGGGCTATAACCATGACAATGTGTAAGTATGCACTATCCATCCGGTCACATCGGGACTTTATTATCATCACCGTTTCTGGTGTAGTGGTTATAGTGTTTGATTGGTGACACAAAGGACGATGGTTCAAACCCACTCTCGGCTTAAAAGACAGCAGCTATCCAATCATTTAGGATTTTGAACATGTGGTAAATGTAAAAGACTATAGCTTTATCATAGAAAACGATGTAATCATTATTTAATGATCCGTTATTGGGAAAATAAAAAAAAATTATATTAATTTATTCATCTTTGATAATAGTCATTTATTGGTAATATAACAAAAAAATTTAACAGCCACCTTGTCGCAACAAAGTAATAATATAATATTATACCAATATGTGGGTTATCGATCGAAGAATATTGTCGGAAAAAAATATTTTACCAATAAAGACATGCTAGCTGGGAGTTGTCACAGGCAACTCATCGGCACAGTCAGTTGAGCATGGCGAGCCATTAATTGGTGTAGGCAGGTTGGTAGCGATTTCAAGTCTCCTCGTCATGAACAAGTCAGTCAGCTGCTGTATTCCCATTTTGATCTCAATAAGCATTTTTGCAACGTCAACCTGTACCAACATTGCTTTTTCTGCCTGCTGGATTACTACAACAACAAACAAGTAAACAAAAGAAATCTTTAGTAGTTGTCACTTAGGTGTACCAATAAAGACATTTTCCTTACCCAATATGTCTTCATCGCTTACAGAAATAACATCCTGTATTACCTCGTCGTTTTACACCAAAATTTCTCTGGTTTCTCTCATTTGGACGTGAGCCACACCCCCTTCTATCGGTTGAGTTACCGTTTCATCTTCTGGTCTCTTCATCTTGTTCGTGAAACACCCCCTCCCCCTTCTTCTTTTGCTGGATGAGTTCCCGTTCTGAAGGCGTATTTCAGTCATTTGAATTCCTTTCTTTCACCTCGTCCTCTGACGTAGATTCTTCAGAGCTATTGTGATCTAGATTTTCAGAACTCTTTCTAAAGGGACAGAAGGGTGAGCTTGTTACAGAACAGACGAATCAGACTCTGGCTTTTCAGCAGGAGTTACTATACCACAAATATAAAAAGTTATAATCTGGACTTACAGTTTCATAATTCAAATTATTACATATCGTACCTTTTGACTTCTGGGCTTTGGTTACAGTCTTATTTGATGTTGCCGTTGTTAGGTTTTTTAGAGCTTCTGCAATGAAGAAAAAATAGTATGCTATTTCACCATATCACCTTCAAAACCTGTATAGAATCACCTGCTTGTGTTGTAGAGCCATCACCCTTTTCCTTATGGTTACTCTCTTTCACTTTTCGGTTCCGAGTTAACTTTATTTCCTGAAATACACAAGGCAATATGAACACTGTATTGAGAGAAAAATATAACAAAATTCCATAATGAATGTACCTTGGGGAATACGTGGAGCTACAGGTGTAACTTGCACTACTTGTTAGACTTCTTTGTTGCCGGACGCTCCGATGATGATGATGAAGGCTCGGCATAATTAGTATTTGGCAGTTTCGTTTTGGTTCTGTTTTTTACAAAATTAGGTTCTGGGAAGGGGCATAATTAGCCATTTCACTTGTTTGGATCAAAAACACAATATTGTTGCAAAATCGGATAACTTGGTTGGCCATGGTGGAAATCATCAAATCAACATCAACTGACGTGCCTGATTCACGGGCAAGAAACAATATTGCTCGCAATATTGCCCAATATGTCAAGCCTATGTTCATTTCGGTAAGGTTAGCGTTGGTTAATCTATTTAAATGAATGCAAATGGGGTCACGGCTTGAAAAATATTGGAATTACGTTTTAAACAGCCAGGCCAATATGCAAATTGGGCCACGTTTGAAAAGTCAGGTTCAACCAATGTAAGTACCCCGCTACCAACCCAATGTCTGTATGCACCTTTGAGATTTTCATGTTTTTTACATCGCAGATAACCAATGTATCCAACAAATAATTTGTAATGAAAGGATTTCAAGATTAGTTTAGAATAGGGACAAGTTTCTGATAGGTTAACCAACATTCCGCTGACACCGATTTTCTCAGCTTAGACCAAAGCAGACATAATGATGAAGAGTTTGGTACCGCATTTGGTCAAACTTGCCAGTCCAATACAAAAATTCTAATCATAGCCACAATTTTTCCAACATTACATATTAAAGTGAGGATTATTCGCAGTAGTTGAATTCCTACATTGGTTTAGCATAGGACCCAGCTTGAAAATTACACTGCAAAATTTAAGTTACATCGGTGAACCAACCTTCTGCAAATACTGCATTTCTGTACGACATTGATCTATGAAATGACGAGCTGAATACAACATTACGCCAAACTCTGAAATCCATATGGGGAAATACAAGTGTTATTATTTATTATTTATTAGTTGTTATCATTGCAAAAGACGGAACCCAATTTTAAAAAGCATTTTTAAAGCATCTTCACGTGACCCCAGAAAGTTTCATATGGAAAAGCAGAGAAAAAATTAATTAAGTGAGCCATCGATCTCAAGTCATCAACTAAATGAATGAGTGAATGAACATTGTGAATGAGGTGGTTGTTGCTATAAATTTCTCCAAATTGAAAAGCAAAATATTGCAAAAAATCTTGAGCCAATTAAGAGTAGGTTTTAGACAACGTATACTAGAGCAGAGAATACGAATTTCCAACTCTTAATACAAAAA
Organism: Daphnia pulex; assembly: GCF_021134715.1. Lineage (NCBI taxonomy): Eukaryota > Metazoa > Arthropoda > Branchiopoda > Diplostraca > Daphniidae > Daphnia > Daphnia pulex. The sequence goes on along the minus strand of NC_060026.1, from coordinate 8,299,385 downwards.
ATGGGTTTACTTTTCTGTTTATAAAATTCCCTTGAAGATTATTGGTCCAATATGAAGAAAAATTTTACGCAGTTCGTTGGCTTTTAGCTGATTGGGATATTTGGGATATTCATTCCCTTATAAAAGACACCGTAGTTCCTAAAATATAAAGATAGAAATTACATCGAAAATCAAGATTTCGTGGCGCAACGGTAGCGCGCCTGACTCCAGATCAGGAGGTTGCGTGTTCAAATCACGTCGAGATCAAGCAAAAATATTTCTTGTGAAGGTATGTTTAGGCTTTTAAAACGGATATAACGTTCAAATAACATTAATCACCATTGTTTCTATATCTTGTTATCTCAACACACATGTATCCTAATTCAATTTGAATCTTACTCAGCTGTTTTTTTTTCTTTTTATCAAAATGTGACTTTAGATCTACACGGGACTACAGTTTTTGGAATGGGAGAGCATAGAACCAAGTGAGTTTACAAAAGGGGGAACATTTGCGTCTGAATGTCGATTACCACAGCAGTTGGAACACGACGAGTTTGAACCGATAACTATCTTGGGTTTCCACGATACAAACACAGAGTCTGGCGATGGATATAACTTGTACCTCTCTGTCCTACAAATGGTTTATTCGCCAATTGGTATGATCAAAGGAAGATTAAGTAATCTAAACCAATCTGGCAAACAAAAAAGAGTCCGCTTAAAGAGATTGCTTCAACCACCACTAACCACTAAGTACCGTCCTTATACGTTCTGCGCAAGAATATCAGCAAACTAAACTCAATAGAGTAGATTCTACCAATCTGTCTTGGGCAATGGTGATTAAAATGCATCGACCGGGAATCGAACCCGGGCAACCCGCGTGGCGGGCGAGCATTCTACCACTGAACCATCGATGTTTGCCCTTCACGTATACTACTTGATACAAATTGCACGACGACAACCCATCTATTGTAGCCGACTATCATGCCTAAGCTTGTTAGCTTTCATTACGGAAATCAAAGCTTGTGGCGATCAAAAGATCCAAGGAAATATAAAAATATAACCTGACTAATCTGACAGACTCTTTCAAAAGACTAAATGTGTTCGTGTGAATGATCAATCTTACCATCAGAATCTATTCCTTTATAGAAGACACCGTAGTTCCCAAAATATAACGATAGTAATTACATCGAAAATCAAGATTTCGTGGCGCAACGGTAGCGCGCCTGACTCCAGATCAGGAGGTTGCGTGTTCAAATCAAGTCGAGATCAAGCAAAAATATTTCTTGTGAAGGTATGTTTAGGCTTTTAAAACGGATATAACGTTCAAATAACATTAATCACCATTGTTTCTATATCTTGTTATGTCAACACACATGTATCCTAATTCAATTTGAATCTTAGTCAGCTGTTTTTTTTTTTTTTTTTTTTTATCAAAATGTGACTTTAGATCTACACGGGACTACAGTTTTTGGAATGGGAGAGCATAGAACCAAGTGAGTTTACAAAAGGGGGAACATTTGCGTCTGAATGTCGATTACCACAGCAGTTGGAACACGACGAGTTTGAACCGATAACTATCTTGGGTTTTCACGATACAAACACAGAGTCTGGCGATGGATATAACTTGTACCTCTCTGTCCTACAAATGGTTTATTCGCCAATTGGTATGATCAAAGGAAGATTAAGTAATCTAAACCAATCTGGCAAACAAAAAAGAGTCCGCTTAAAGAGATTGCTTCAACCACCACTAACCACTAAGTACCGTCCTTATACGTACTGCGCAAGAATATCAGCAAACTAAACTCAATAGAGTAGATTCTACCAATCTGTCTTGGGCAATGGTGATTAAAATGCATCGACCGGGAATCGAACCCGGGCCGCCCGCGTGGCAGGCGAGCATTCTACCACTGAACCATCGATGCTAGCCCCTCTCTTATACTTCTTGATACAGATTGCACGACGACAACCCATCTATTGTAGCCGACTATCATGCCTAAGCTTGTTAGCTTTCATTACGGAAATCAAGGCTTGTGGCGATCAAAAGATCCAAGGAAATATAAAAAAATAACCTGACTAATCTGACTGACTCTTTCAAAAGACTAAATGTGTTCGTGTGATAATCAATCTTACCATCAGAATCTATTCCTTTATAAAAGACACCGTAGTTCCCAAAATATAACGATAGTAATTACATCGAATATCAAGATTTCGTGGCGCAACGGTAGCGCGCCTGACTCCAGATCAGGAGGTTGCGTGTTCAAATCAAGTCGAGATCAAGAAAAAATATTTCTTGTGAAGGTATGTTTAGGCTTTTAAAACGGATATAACGTTCAAATAACATTAATCACCATTGTTTCTATATCTTGTTATCTCAACACACATGTATCCTAATTCAATTTGAATCTTACTCAGCTGTTTTTTTTTTTCTTTTTATCAAAATGTGACTTTAGATCTACACGGGACTACAGTTTTTGGAATGGGAGAGCATAGAACCAAGTGAGTTTACAAAAGGGGGAACATTTGCGTCTGAATGTCGATTACCACAGCAGTTGGAACACGACGAGTTTGAACCGATAACTATCTTGGGTTTCCACGATACAAACACAGAGTCTGGCGATGGATATAACTTGTACCTCTCTGTCCTACAAATGGTTTATTCGCCAATTGGTATGATCAAAGGAAGATTAAGTAATCTAAACCAATCTGGCAAACAAAAAAGAGTCCGCTTAAAGAGATTGCTTCAACCACCACTAACCACTAAGTACCGTCCTTATACGTTCTGCGCAAGAATATCAGCAAACTAAACTTTCTACCTTCTACCAATCTGTCTTGGGCAATGGTGATTAAAATGCATCGACCGGGAATCGAACCCGGGCCACCCGCGTGGCGGGCGAGCATTCTACCACTGAACCATCGATGTTTGCCCTTCACGTATACTTCTTGATACAAATTGCACGACGACAACCCATCTATTGTAGCCGACTATCATGCCTAAGCTTGTTAGCTTTCATTACGGAAATCAAGGCTTGTGGCGATCAAAAGATCCAAGGAAATATAAAAAAATAACCTGACTAATCTGACTGACTCTTTCAAAAGACTAAATGTGTTCGTGTGATAATCAATCTTACCATCAAAATCTATTCCTTTATAAAAGACACCGTAGTTCCCAAAATATAACGATAGTAATTACATCGAAAATCAAAATTTTGTGGCGCAATGGTAGCGCGTCTGAATCCAGATCAGGAGGTTGCGTGTTCAAATCACGTCGAGATCAAGCAAAAATATTTCTTGTTAAGGTATGTTTAGGCTTTTAAAACGGATACAACGTTCAAATAACACTAATCACCATTGTTTCTATATCTTGTTATCTCAACACACATGTATCCTAATTCAATTTGAATCTTAGTCAGCTGTTTTTTTTTCTTTTTATCAAAATGTGACTTTAGATCTACACGGGACTACAGTTTTTGGAATGGGAGAGCATAGAACCAAGTGAGTTTACAAAAGGGGGAACATTTGCGTCTGAATGTCGATTACCACAGCAGTTGGAACACGACGAGTTTGAACCGATAACTATCTTGGGTTTCCACGATACAAACACAGAGTCTGGCGATGGATATAACTTGTACCTCTCTGTCCTACAAATGGTTTATTCGCCAATTGGTATGATCAAAGGAAGATTAAGTAATCTAAACCAATCTCGCAAACAAAAAAGAGTCCGCTTAAAGAGATTGCTTCAACCACCACTAACCACTAAGAACCGTCCTTACGCGTACTGCGCAAGAATATCAGCAAAATAAACTCAATAGAGTAGATTCTACCAATGTGTCGTAGGCAACGGTGATTAAAATGCATCGATTGGGAATCGAACCCGGGCCGCCCGCGTGGCGGGCGCGCATTCTAGCACTGAACCATCCATGCTTGCACCTCTGGTATACTTCTTGATACAAATTGAACGACGACAGCCCATCGAGGTCCGCCCAGCGATAAACACCAATCGTGCTATACGCCTTAGAATTTGCCTGGTCGGCTAAAAAGGCTGCTACCACAGTTACGTCATTGCACAGGGGATCGGAACGCCTTCCCACACACCAATCTGACAAAACTCCCCAGGCCGAAGCGTAAGCGGAGTTTATAGGAAATAGTCTCATGGGAGAATTTCTCACTTTAGAGGCCCCACGAAAGCACAAAAGAGTCCTGGCTCAAAACACCATCTTGAGTTGGCCGATTTCAGGTTAGCTCAATGATCCATTCACAAACACTCAAACAGTAAGCGTCTCTTCATTGAACCTTCCTGTCCCGAGTCTTGAGTCCTCCCCCTCAGGTCAAATACCCGTTGAATTGTCTTTGTTGTCGGCTTGGACTCAGTAGAGAGTCCAGGCTTTGTAACTTGTATTTGAGTGGACTTAGAATATTTTTTTGAATAGGAAATGTTGTAAGTATCTGGATTCAGGACCATTCACCGTTTACCCATTGGGAATTTGCAGACGACATCCGTGTTTAGGCTCAATTCCGCAGATGCCAGAAGACGCAACCGTTGGACCATCCCATCCTACTTTCAGGCCGCCTCTGATTGTAGCTCCTCGGTGTGGTCGACGTCCACAGCCGGGATAAATCTAGCCCAACTAATTGTCTCCAATTCCAGGAAGTTCAACGATACTAACCGGTCGTATTGTCTATTTACACATCTGGACGAATTCTCATCATTTCGCGCATCGTAAGCATCATCTCACTGAATCTACTGTAAGGAGAAAGTGTACCTTTGTGCGAATGCACCACATATGTGCGGTTACGAACTGCAACCAACATGAGATTTCTGAAACAATTGCTGCATTGGACCAATATTGTGCTGGAAGCAAATTTAACGTTGTTCCAAGATCGATATGAGACAGGTCCACCATTCGTCCAATTTTAGCATTGGGCCAATACGACCTTGGTGGAATATCGGTGGAATATTGGCTCTATCTTGTGCCTGACTCATCTCCATCTTGAAAGACCGTTATTTGAAGCCAATGTTTAACCATGATAAAGAATCATATGTAAACAACAATGTTGTACCAAATCACCATATATGTGCGGTTACGAACTGAAGCCAATGCAAGGTTTCTGAAACAGACGGTGCATTGGAACAGATCAAAAATGGGGATTGGGCTAATTAATGAAACGAAAACAGATATAGCTGCCAATACAGTTTATTAAACGTGGTAGCAAAGAGCAAACAACTCCAAATTACGTGTTTTTTAAGTTTAATCGTTGTTGACGGCTTCGTCTGCCGTTCCACGTCGTACTTTTTGCTTTAAAAACTTGTCTATGGCAGTTTTCTTAATGGCAGTGAGTTTCTTCCTATCAGCGACCCCACCGTCCTCATCCGCTGCATTAGCGTAAGTGTCTAATCCCATTTCCTTTAGAATGGTGTCGTTTGTCAACTCTTGGCTGGTGTTGCTGGCCCAACGCCAAATTATGTCTAAATTAAAGAGTAAACAAAAAAGATTAAAACAGGTAGAAAAAAGGGAATTGCTTTAAAAGTTTACCGATTACAAAGGAACAAATCATCTACATATCAGTAAAGACGTGTTTAACTTTAGTTTTTTTACGGGGGAAGTACATCATTCTGAGCTCTTTAGACATAAGGCTCTTTAATACATTTCTGACAATAGCCTTTAGGCTCTTGTTGGTCCTCACCAGGGTCAGGACGTTTCTGATTTGTGTCTTTAGCGTTGCATCATTCCTCATCTTAACTTCAAGTTCCTCGAAAAACGTCTGAGCCCAGCTAGCAGAGTATATTTCCCAAATATTGCTAAAATATTATATTCCTACAATTGAGATGTTGGTAAAATAATTTTTTTAAATATTTTTCCAATATATTTTTGCACCCAAATTTGTTGGCTCACAATATTTTTTCAACTTGTTTTACTTTTTTCACTTTTATTGGTAAAATAAAAGTTTTACTACTTTTAAAATTTTGACGGAAATCTGGTTGTTGTGTATATGGTTATATAGTCCATCGTGGAATATTTATTTATCTTCTACTTGTTATTAGACAAGTTCTTGATTTTGGCCTTGAGTGGGTTTGAACCATCACACCTTCAGTCACCAATCCAATGCTATAACCACTACACCAAGATCGGTATTACAAATATTTTTCGACTTGATGCAATAAAAGTTTTTAACTTCTAGAAGCCACGTAAACAAGGGTTAAGAGGGAATTCCCTATAGGGGTTTGTCCCGACAGGCAATAGACAGATGCAGAGGATCTCGCCAAGGATGTTCCTACGGCCAAAAAATGGATAAGTCTAGTCCCGTAATGGTAAAATATTGTTTTCCGAGAAGATTCTTCGGTCGATAACCCACATATTGGTATAATATTAGATTATTACTTTGCTGCGTCAAGGTGGCTGTTAAATTGTTTTGTTGTTTTCCCAATGAATGGCTATTATGAAAAATGAATAAATCAATATTACTTTTTGTTATTTTCCCAATAACGGACCATTAAAAAAATAATAAATCCTTTTTTTATGAAAAAGCTATAGTCTTTTACATTTAACATGCGTTCAAAATCCTAAAAGTTTTATATCGTATTCAATTCGTTAGTTCTGCATACAATTGCCTAACTGAACAATCCAATTTTCTTAAAATCCATATCTTGCACAAGTCTCGAACAACTAACTTACGTACTTCGAATTTAAAACTCTACCTTCGCGCTAACGTAATATAATTTATCTTAAACGTTAAGGAGATGAAATGTTAAAACTGCTATTATTATATATCCATATAGGTAATTCTATGGAGGTTGGTTCAAACCCACTTGCAGCAAACAAATGACTTATGAAACAAATAGTCTCAATAATCATAAATTTCTACACTGATGTAAATTAAATCGATTTTGCTCACGCTGGGCTATAACCATGACAATGTGTAAGTATGCACTATCCATCCGGTCACATCGGGACTTTATTATCATCACCGTTTCTGGTGTAGTGGTTATAGTGTTGGATTGGTGACACAAAGGACGATGGTTCAAACCCACTCTCGGCTTAAAAGACAGCAGCTATCCAATCATTTAGGATTTTGAAATGTAGAAGACTATAGCTTTATCATAGAAAACGATGTAATCATTATTTAATGATCCGTTATTGGGAAAATAAAAAAAAATTATATTAATTTATTCATCTTTGATAATAGTCATTTATTGGTAATATAACAAAAAAATTTAACAGCCACCTTGTCGCAACAAAGTAATAATATAATATTATACCAATATGTGGGTTATCGATCGAAGAATATTGTCGGAAAAAAATATTTTACCAATAAAGACATGCTAGCTGGGAGTTGTCACAGGAAACTCATCGGCACAGTCAGTTGAGCATGGCGAGCCATTAATTGGTGTAGGCAGGTTGGTAGCGATTTCAAGTCTCCTCGTCATGAACAAGTCAGTCAGCTGCTGTATTCCCATTTTGATCTCAATAAGCATTTTTGCAACGTCAACCTGTACCAACATTGCTTTTTCTGCCTGCTGGATTACTACAACAACAAACAAGTAAACAAAAGAAATCTTTAGTAGTTGTCACTTAGGTGTACCAATAAAGACATTTTCCTTACCCAATATGTCTTCATCGCTTACAGAAATAACATCCTGTATTACCTCGTCGTTTTACACCAAAATTTCTCTGGTTTCTCTCATTTGGACGTGAGCCACACCCCCTTCTATCGGTTGAGTTACCGTTTCATCTTCTGGTCTCTTCATCTTGTTCGTGAAACACCCCTCCCCCTTCTTCTTTTGCTGGATGAGTTCCCGTTCTGAAGGCGTATTTCAGTCATTTGAATTCCTTTCTTTCACCTCGTCCTCTGACGTAGATTCTTCAGAGCTATTGTGATCTAGATTTTCAGAACTCTTTCTAAAGGGACAGAAGGGTGAGCTTGTTACAGAACAGACGAATCAGACTCTGGCTTTTCAGCAGGAGTTACTATACCACAAATATAAAAAGTTATAATCCGGACTTACAGTTTCATAATTCAAATTATTACATATCGTACCTTTTGACTTCTGGGCTTTGGTTACAGTCTTATTTGATGTTGCCGTTGTTATGTTTTTTAGAGCTTCTGCAATGAAGAAAAAATAGTATGCTATTTCACCATATCACCTTCAAAACCCGTATAGAATCACCTGCTTGTGTTGTAGAGCCATCACCCTTTTCCTTATGGTTACTCTCTTTCACTTTTCGGTTCCGAGTTAACTTTATTTCCTGAAATACACAAGGCAACATGAACACTGTATTGAGAGAAAAATATAACAAAATTCCATAATGAATGTACCTTGGGGAATACGTGGAGCTACAGGTGTAAATTGCACTACTTGTTAGACTTCTTTGTTGCCGGACGCTCCGATGATGATGATGAAGGCTCGGCATAATTAGTATTTGGCAGTTTCGTTTTGGTTCTGTTTTTTACAAAATTAGGTTCTGGGAAGGGGCATAATTAGCCATTTCACTTGTTTGGATCAAAAACACAATATTGTTGCAAAATCGGATAACTTGGTGGGCCATGGTGGAAATCAACATCAACTGACGTGCCTGATTCACGGGCAAGAAACAATATTGCTCGCAATATTGCCCAATATGTCAAGCCTATGTTCATTTCGGTAAGGTTAGCGTTGGTTAATCTATTTAAATGAATGCAAATGGGGTCACGGCTTGAAAAATATTGGAATTACGTTTTAAACAGCCAGGCCAATATGCAAATTGGGCCACGTTTGAAAAGTCAGGTTCAACCAATGTAAGTACCCCGCTACCAACCCAATGTCTGTATGCACCTTTGAGATTTTCATGTTTTGTACATCGCAGATAACCAATGTATCCAACAAATAATTTGTAATGAAAGGATTTCAAGATTAGTTTAGAATAGGGACAAGTTCAAATATTCACCACTAAAGGGACAAGTTTCTGATAGGTTAACCAACATTCCGCTGACACCGATTTTCTCAGCTTAGACCAAAGCAGACATAATGATGAAGAGTTTGGTACCGCATTTGGTCAAACTTGCCAGTCCAATACAAAAATTCTAATCGTAGCCACAATTTTGCCAACATTACATATTAAAGTGAGGATTATTCGCAGTAGTTGAATTCCTACATTGGTTTAGCATAGGACTCAGCTTGAAAATTACACTGCAAAATTTAAGTTACATCGGTAAACCAACCTTCTGCAAATACTGCATTTCTGTACGACATTGATCTATGAAATGACGAGCTGAATACAACATTACGCCAAACTCTGAAATCCATATGGGGAAATACAAGTGTTATTATTTATTATTTATTAGTTGTTATCATTGCAAAAGACGGAACCCAATTTTAAAAAGCATTTTTAAAGCATCTTCACGTGACCCCAGAAAGTTTCATATGGAAAAGCAGAGCAAAAATCAATTAAGTGAGCCATCGATCTCAAGTCATCAACTAAATGAATGAGTGAATGAACATTGTGAATGAGGTGGTTCTTGCTATAAATTTCTCCAAATTGAAAAGCAAAATATTGCAAAAAATCTTGAGCCAATTAAGAGTAGGTTTTAGACAACGTATACTAGAGCAGAGAATACGAATTTCCAACTGTTAATACAAAAAATGGGTTTACTTTTCTGTTTATAAAATTCCCTTGAAGATTACTGGTCCAATATGAAGAAAAATTTTACGCAGTTTGTTGGCTTTTAGCTGATTGGGATATTTCATTGTAGTAGTAATTCTATGAAATTCTTCTGGATACGACAGACGAATCCTACATATCTTTGCTCCAGTTGAAAATTCTTCCATGTGCTAAGTCGATGTTTAAAATGCTTCTAGCTCCAGCATCCTGTTCAAATCGTCAGCAACCGTTTAAAAACCCCAAGAAAAACAAGATGCATGTAGTCCAAAGGGAAACTCGATATCAGGTTGATCTTTAAATGAAGCAGTGGACTCCTTCCTTTGTGGTGATTCTTGTGTACCTGATTGCGGAAAGTGGCGTCTGTTCGAAGAAAAACATCGTCTAACTCTGGGAAAGTAAGGCAGTGATAGACTAGATCAAATACACTGGTTTTGGCTGCAACGATCGCATCCACCATAGCCCCCATGCCCAGTAATAGCCTTTAGAAATTGTCTAGCAGGAGCGTCACAGACGAAAGAAGTTATTTCGACTGCATAAACTTTGCCTTCAAATTCTGAACCTTCACTTTGCAGTTGGATCAGTTCAGTAAGAAATGGTCGGAGAAATTGTTCCAAATTTGAAGGTTTTCCTTTACCAGCAAAAAGGTTTACCATAAAAGGCAAAGAATCAAGTGAATTGGTTACGCGACATAGTATTGGTCATAGGTCGACGGAATTCATTTTGAAGTCACTAGTACCATCAATCTTAATATGGATTTTGATAGTAAGTCGGTCAACCAAGCCTTTCTTCAACTTTGCCAAGAACCTTTTTTCAAAGAGAAATGATAGAATTACTTGCTATTTATTGAAGCATTGGTTGTTTGGAGTAAAGTCCTTAGGTCTATCGGTATCTTGTGACCCAGTGCTACTATTTACTTAGCAATTGCTCCAAGGGCGCTTAGAGAAAGTCTTTTCATTACAGATAATAAGGCAAGTTTGTTTTCAAAATTTTTTTTTGCTAGAAATATGCTGAACGTGATTGGCACTATTCACACCACTATCGGTAGTTTCTGAAGGCTCAGTAATTTCAAGAATATTACCAGAACTATGAGACTTGATTATGTTATCCTTGTTCCCAACATTAATCTGCAGTAGTTGGACTGCATCATCTGTGATAGTGGTGTTTTCTACCTCTTCATTTCTGTGCACGTAATTAAAAAAGTTTACAATGTAATTTGAAAGTCCCGACCTGTATTTGTCCAAATTAGTGCATATTACCTTGTAACTGGAAAACGTATCGGCTGCTCAACAACAGTTTGAAAACTGGCTTCTTTTGTAGTTTCCAACAATTTTGACAATCCAACAGCACGTTTCCTTGCGAATCTTGACACTTTCTTCATGTTCTAACACATGCCAAGGAAATTACCAGGAGGTTATATAGTAGATCTTGTATTCAGAGTAGTCAAAATGTTAGTGCATAACAACGTCCCCCACTCGCACCGGTCTATCTCTCTTCTCTTCTTTCCGCATACACCCCAGCACGATCCTTAAGCTCCTCTAGCACTACCTCCCTCCTGGTCTCTCTCTCTGGTTTTACAAGCTCGGAATGTTTCTCATTCACAATTTCCTTCTTCTTATTGAATGGGTGCCATCGACGAGTTAGAAAGTAGAAGAATACACAACCTGTTGAAAACGTGTCCGTTTGGACTGTTTCTTCATCAAGAGTCACAGACATTGAGTCAAAATCTTCCAACTTTTCAGGTGCCATCCATAAAGGAGTTCCCCTGATAGCACTCTGCGAAAAACAGCCTTCTTTGGTTTTCTTCTTAGCCAAACCTAGATCGGACAACTTCATTTGGACCGGCGTAGTTTTGGAAATGAGGATATTATCCGGTTTTACATCGCGATGGACCAAATTTCGGGAGTGAATTTAATGCAATCCATTGACGATTTGATATAAAACTATGTCATCAAGCATTCAAGCGGGCCGCTATATAGATACAAGGGACCTATGCCGCTACTAGCGGCATCATCGCAAAAGTCTGTTAGGGTCCCAGCGCACAATTCCGGGACCATTTATCTGTATCCAATAAGATTTATTGGTAATTATTTTTATTACATAAAAAATAAATTATCATGATTAATTTGTCATACATATACTTATTTTCAGAAGTAAACCGAAACAACTTCAACACATTTTCGTGATCCAATTTTTTATTTTCCTCAATTTCTCTTTCGGTTAAACTTTTTCTTGTTTTGTCTTTTTTAATTTCAATTTCTTTGACAGCAACCTGACCCCCCTGGTATTTTCCTTTATATACTTTACCGAACGACCCTTCGCCATTTTTTTTATCATTGTATACTTTCACTGTCCATGTTGGGAATGTATTGACACCCCAACACCCTATTTCAAGATCTGGCCGTCGGAGTCGCTTGCCGCGTCATCTTAACGATTATTTCCTTCGGGGCCCCCGTTAGGTGGCCCCGTTGTCACCATTGTACCCTTACCCCAAGTGTGTAAGCCGCCCACTTTTGTGCTAGAAATAAATCAGTGTGAAAGAAAAGTCCATTGGGTTTACACCTTATTCTCAGGTGTCGTTTATTTCCTCATATTTTGGTATGTTACCGGTAGACACTTCCGGCAAAGTGTTACATTCCGAACAATCCAATCAAAAACAAATCAATTGATTGATGGATAAGACAAATAAATGAATGACTATACGTAATAGCGTCTCTTCAAATTGTTTGATAGCTTTGCGCCACCATTTCGATAAATGTTCCGGTTGTCGTATCATATTGTCGAGTGCAGATTGAAACGGCTTGGTATGATCCTCGTGAAATTCTGGTTATCAGATAGATATGAATTATTTTAAGTAATACAGTAGTATGTAACATACATAAAGAATATTAAACGTTCTGGTCATTTTCTTTCCAAGTTGATTGGATTGTTGTTCTTCATATTATATTCGATGGCTTGAATATCATATCCAAACGGATGCACACCCGTTAAAAGGAAATAAACAATCAAGCATCCCAGAGCGAAAAAGCCAGCCTCTTTTGTAGGAAAAATTTAGATTTTCGCTGTTCACAATTTCATGGTTGCGCTTACTATCTTTCCCTGAAGTCTATTTCAGCCAGTATTTCCTTCAACAGATCTCCAGAATTTGAATCGAGAGATTATCTGGTTGGTTTGATTTGGTATAACTAAGTTTCGACAATCCGAAATCGGATAGTTTTATTCGCCCGTCTCGAGAAATGATAATGTTGAGCGGATTAAGATCCCCGTGTGGATACTCTAAGTTATGCAGATACTTGATTCCGCTGATCATTTGATCAATGACTTGAGATTTGCTGAGCAACGTTGGTCCCTTGTACTGTCCATCACAGCGGCAGTAATCGTACAAAGTGGAAATGTATGGCTCCAAGGCAAAATATCTTTAGAAAAAAATTTAATACTTTTTAAATCAGTGGATCTTATAGACGTTCGGCATAATCAAATTTATTATACTATTACAGATTATATACGGTTATTTTCTTACCTCCATTCATCTTTGTCCTCGTGAGCAAAAATTTGCGGGATAATTTTCCGGTCGAAATATTTATCTTTATTATTGGATTTTTTAAATTTCGTTACCATAGTTTTCCAGTCGTCAAAACAATCAGCTTTCAGAAGTCTTCTTATTAGAGCTTCTTTTCTGATTATTTTTTTGCTCTGCCGCCAATGCCTTGGTCAAAACTAATCCTTTTTTTGTTAAAATATCCAGCATACACATACGCAAAACTTCCTTTAGTAAACTCCTTTTTACATCCTTAATTTTGTCCCTTAAAGAAAAATTTTTCTTCTTCGATGGCGTTTACCATCTTTAACAAAATCGGAAATAGATTTATTTTAACCTATGAAAACGAGTTACACCTTTCTTTATTATGGTTTATAACTACCGACTAATTGATTGGTAACTATGCGTATGTATACGGAACAGTGCCTACCTTAACTGATGGTGCTTGCAGCGAATTTAACACATCCAATTCTTGCTCAGCAAACGGTTGAACAAATTTTGTCCTTTAAGATTTTATTCGCGAATATTGGCTGCTATCTGAACCTGAAAAACCTGAAAAATTCAAGTTAGATATGCTGATGTTTATATGAATTTATCTTAGCGTGGGTTCACTTCTGCAAGTTATTTCATTTCGGTGCTTATCAAAATGAAAAATAGTCTGGTTTTATATTTAATTGTGCAATAAGGCAATAGCTTTTACTGCAGAAATAATCATTTTACGTTATGTACGAAAGTAAGTAAGAGATTCGTCTTTTAATACTAATTTCTGATACGTACTGCCAAAAACTGGAGGCTATTTATACCAAGAAACCAGTAAATTACATGGAAACCTTTATTCAATTTATTCATCCATTAAAAATCTTTAAAAATTTGGATTACCCTCTCTGTCTCAATTTCAACTTTTCCTAACATTTGTTGTTTCTGTCAATATTTTTAGATGTAGTCTGGCTGTTGGATGTCGTCTTTATATAGCAGCAAGCAAAACCGACCACAATAAACTTTCTATTTAAAATTCACTGTCCACAGAGTTAAAATTATTACGACACCGGGAAAACGATGCAAATTTTGTCACTTCAATCAATAATAATTATTATTAGCTCGTGCCATCCAATAGGGTCCTGGAGGGTCTTAATTGTAATCGTAATCGTTGTCTTAGGAATTGTCTGCGGGTTAAAATGTTTACTGTTTATCCACTGTGGTAGGGTAGGCCTAGTGTAACTCGATATGAGAGTATTAGATATGAAAATAATACCGATGCATTCGCAGATATCAAGCGCGGGTGAGAAAACTGCTGTTAACCTTTTTAGCAGTTTGAATTTTGGTTGGATTGCTTTTTTTATAATTTTCTATCGATATTTCTTCTAACGATTAATAAGAACGATGTTGTCTGCTTTCATTTTCTTTAATTTTTGCCCAAGCGTTTTTAATCCATCTTTAATTTTAAGCACAATATGATTAAAAAGTTTGTGGTTTAAGATTACAGAGAAAATGGAGCTTATTAACGAACATGGGATGCACGAAAACAGAAAATAACAAAAATGTAATCGTCGATTCGTTACCTGAACTCTGGGAGTTCTCATGCTCATGATGTTTCTCAGGTACAATAAAGAATAAAGTAACAATACAAATGAAATGGTTATTTTAGCTTAAATGGAAGAGTTAAAATGTTCAAAATTTGTTAAATTTTAGTTCCCCAGATAGCACACTGCAGTCCCATAGACGTCCAAAATACGTCACTTTGAGACGTCTGAGATGTACTTGGCACATAGCAGATTCCCAAGTTTACATTCCAAGGACGTCTTTTACGTATGGCCAATGTCCGCTTCGACGAGATCTCATAGCGATCCTTATCCCGTCCCATTGGATGGACTTTAGACGTACTTGGTACGGGAAAAGGATCTCAAGATGTCATGAATAATAAATCTTTTTCTGGACTTTGAATTTCGTTCCTTTTTTCTTTCCTCTTCTTTTTCTTATGAGTGTTTGCTGTGCCGACAATTTTTCACGAACGCTGATCCGGATGTCCGGTTCGGACGACAAGTTTATTTGTCAAAGTATGCAAAGGGTTACCGGAAACACTACATAAATCTACAGCTTACTATCTACAGCGTACTAACAGCATTGTTGTAGAAATATGCAACCTGGACCGGGGATCGAACCCGGATCGTCGTGGTGAGAAGCCAGTACTATACAGATGGGCCACGAATTCATGTATACAAATTCGAAGATAAAGGTAATAATAAGATTTTAGAATCAAACTTTGCCGCGAAATGACAAAGACAGTTTCTCCAAAATTTTCTAAGTGTCGAGAAGGAGCCAAAAAATAAAAACGGGACGCATCAGAGACTTCTACGAGAGGGAGTAAAAAATGACGTATCCGACAAGATGAAAAATGAGTAACGTATTCAAATAATGGCTCGCAATGGGACATCTTAGAGATTCCCCTGTTCCCACCGCACCAGCCGCACGGCTTTGGTCCCGCCTTGGGACAAAAATTCCTATCTGGGTCCTGACTACCGTTGATATTGTAAAAATCCCCCCTGTCGATGCATGGCAGTTTGTTTGTAAGTTGTAACCTTTTTCAACTTGTGCATAGATTTTTGGTCTAAAGTGAGCCATCACAAAAAAAATTCAAGTTTTGCTTGTGCTGGTGTCAGTCTCACCAACAAAAAATTTAACACTGTCTGACATCAGTAATCATCTTAATATCATTGTTAATGATAATGTTTCGTAATGGTTTTCGTTATTACTTCTATTCTTGTGCCCTACTAGATATTTATATGATGCAGGACTTGCATCAAAACACACAATGTATGTAAACCAGCATTACACGTAAAACTTAAGTTCTCTCTAAAAAAATCTTGTATTGTAAAAGCTATACACTTGTTTGTATAGTTAATTTTCTGTACATTGTATGCAGAAAATGTCCCTCTGAAATATGCCCATTTTCAACAGTGGACAATATTGTCTCAGCGAAAAGGAGACACAGTTTTCTGCAATTCACGGACAATATTGTCTACGCAATAGGACATATAAGTCTTATGCTAAAAGTGGGAAATATTGTTCCGACTTTTGAACAAGAAGATAGAACCTTTTGCAGTTTTAAACCCTGCCCTGGCTAAACACCAGTGCGAAGG
Source organism: Daphnia pulex (assembly GCF_021134715.1). Classification (NCBI taxonomy): domain Eukaryota; kingdom Metazoa; phylum Arthropoda; class Branchiopoda; order Diplostraca; family Daphniidae; genus Daphnia; species Daphnia pulex. The sequence goes on along the minus strand of NC_060026.1, from coordinate 8,283,099 downwards.
AAATTAACGCCCCCGTCATTAAAGGTAATCCCCTGAAAGCTGGCCATAAAAAATTGAGTCTCAAGGTTGGTAACTATGACACCATCTCTAACTCTTTTTTTATTTGACGTGCGTCTTTAATCCCCAATTTTTCTCCCCCTCCTCGGCACTCACTACCGAGTTTGCACAATCAGTGGGTGAAACACGGGGTACTGATTACAATCAGCTATCATTAGACTTATCCGTAATAAAAAACGGCAAGTGAATCAATGTTTTACAGGGATACTGGGTGTAATTTTAAGGATTTCAAAAACATGCCAGCTGAATTTAAAAATTCATAATAGCTGATAATAGCCGCAGTTTATAATATAGCCGCAGTTCTGTCGAATCCCTACTGACTGTTCTTGTGAAATCTGTTAGCGCGTGTTAAACTAACATGAGGTTCATGAAAAATTCTAAGCCCCTTTTAACAAATGTCCCACGTTATTTCCATCGTCATAATATGTTCTTAAATTAATATCTCAAAGCTCAGTTGTCAGCGTTGGAAGCTGCTGATCATATGTGAATATTGGGTTCAAATCCAGTTACCGACTGAACTATGGTGTTAAAACTTAGAAGAAACTCACAAATAATATTGTTTTTAACACAAATCTTAACAAAGGAATTGGCCTAGGGTGGGGGTAAGTGGGTGGCTTCACCCACTCTTGAATTGAAAAAAACGGGCGCTCTGGCATTGAAAGGGGATTATGGGGAGAATCATTAGCCGAAGGTACAAAGAGACAAAACCATATAGACCAAGTATAACTTTTTTCCAGTATAGTGGAATGTATTGTATTTTCCTATACACGGGGGTTAAAATTTGCGAGAAAACTGTGGCTGGAAAACGAAAACTTGGCAGACGACCGCTTCGAACGAGATAGAGGAGACGAGGACGTCGGAATTCTCTTCGGCATGGGCCAAATATTCAACACTATATTCAACGAGCCAGCAATCACAAGTCCGTGTGGACTCAGAGCCTCCAATCCAACATTTCCCCCTCTTTGCCTTTACGGTCTGTTGGGGTGGTCTCCCTCATAACGTCAGCCTACACCTATTGAGAGGGGGTGGTCACCCCAACAGACCCTAAAGGCAAAGAGGGGGAAATTTTGCTTTCGCGAGCGCTAGGTGGCTTACAGGATGAAGCCCGGCATGGCCGAAAAACGAAGAAATTTTTAGGAATTTTTTCCAAAATTTCAATCGTTAATATCTCGGCTTCTGAGCCGAGCATCGAAAAAACATGAAAATGGTTTGAAGAGGTGGGCTATCCCATCATTTTGAAACAATTAGAATATTTCTAGGTGCAGCAGTTGACGAGAAAACTGCTTCACAAAAAACGAAAAAAATTCCAAATTTCGGCTACCCCCTCTCAGTTTTTTTAAATATCTCCCAAACTACAAAAGTTAGACGATTGCGATTTTTAGCAATCGACTTAGCGAAAAATTTTGCACAAAACCCATGTATTTGTTTATTTTTAGAACCCCCAGCGACGATTTCCGCTAAATCAAAAAACCCCAAAACGGCCCCTTTGAGTGGCGAATCGCTTGTTAAAAATAATCTATAAAAAATTTTGGGAAGGAGAAATAGGTTGGGACGACGACGCTCCACCCGATGTGAAAAACACCTGGAGCAGCATCATGAAAGGACTGAAGGATCTCCATCATTTGGAGATCCCACGATGGATGGGATATTAAAAAACCTCCATCATTTCCGCAGAAATTCACGTGTTCGGCGACGCATCAGAAGCGGTCGACGGAGCAGTAGCCTATGCACGGCTCTATCCGGAGAACGGAAATCCTTACACCATTCTCCTCGCCAGCAAAACTAGAGTGGCGCCTCTTCCAAAGAAAAAAGTGGCGTTGCCCAGGCTCGAACTACTAAGCTCTTTATTAGCAATTCGAGAGAAAATTCGAACCTCCCTTCAAGTCGAGTCATGGAGAATAACCTACTGGTCAGACTCCCTCGTCACACTCGGATGAATGCGAGGAGATCCCAACCGTTGGAGGCCGTTCGTGCGAAACCAAGAGCAATCAATCATAAAATTTTCCAACACGGAATGGTGGAGACATTGCCCTGGATTATAGAATCCGGCCGATCTCGCTTCGCGGGGAGTGCCAGCGCATGCGCTGGTTGAATCGAAGCCTTGGTGGCACGGAACAGCCTGGCTGACAGAAGGAGAAAGCGAATGGCCAAATTCTCCAGAAAACAAATCCAACGAAACCCAAGAGAAAATCGAGGAAGAGGAGACAAGAAAACGGCGAATGTCTCCTTAGCAGCGGTTGAAATCACTCAGCCAATTGAATGGCACCTCGATCGGATCTCAACATGGAGCCAACTACTTTTCAGAACAGCCTGAATTATCAGAATACTCATCCTTATAAAAAAGAGAACACGCGACCCTGGAATTGGCCTAAAATAAATTATCACAGTCGTCGGAAAAGAAGTCACGATCGACAAGATGGTTGGTGAAGAGCTGGACTAAGCGGAACTAGCGGAACTAGTCATCTGTAGGCCGCTCCAAAGAGATAAGTATCCTAAAGCCTTTCGAACACTACAACTAGGACTGCCGATTCATCCAAAGGAGAAAATTGCATCGCTCCGCCCAGTCTGGGACCAACGAGATCGACTCAGCCGAGTCACCGGAAGAGTGGAGCTCGCACTCAGGGATCGCGACATTCAGCCACCGATCCTCCTTCCAGCTAATCACCCCGTCGTGATTCGTGACAAGGCTTATAACTGATCAAAATGAATTCAATTACACACAGGAGTTAAAACAACTTTATCGGAACTAAAAGAAAAATATTGGATCGTGAAAGGCCGCCAACAAGTGAGAAACGTTTGGTTAGCCTGCGTGGAGTGCCAGAAGCTGACTTCGCCCCCGTTCCGACAACTCGCAGCCCCGTTTCCAGCCAACCGACTCCGCGATGCCAGAGCATTCGAAATTACTGGAGTCGATTTTGCTGGCCCGTTACAGAACCCATCCGGAAGACCTGGACGTTTTACTTCTTTGGGAAAACTTGATTAGTGCATGCAAAACATGAAGGAGCTTAATGACTTTGTCGGAATGTGTTCGCGCAAAGTTGCTTGTCGACCTAGTAAGGACAAAGCGAGACGCAACGTTTGAGGCTCTTCTAGCAGGCTAAGACTGCGTCAAAATTCGGCTTAAGGTTTGCTTATGCGGCGTTGCCTGTCACACTAAATCGTTATACTTGTGGATTTTCAACTAATTCTCGAGTTGATACTTGACGAACTGCAAGTGTTGTTTACCAGTGGTCTAGATGTGAAAAAGAGGGGAGTAGCGTTGGAGGAAAAATATTATCTTAACGACAATTCCAACGAGTCCATTCCAAGAGAACGACAGAGAAAGCAGCAGAGTATAAACTTTCGTATAAAAGACAACGTCGCATAAGCAAAGCTGAATTTTGCACTCTAAAGTGACTTAAACGGCTACGTTGCAAGATCTAAGCAAATGCTAAAAATTATGTCGAACAGCCCTATACACTCATGTCGAATATTGTACATCCATTGCCCAGTTTCCCCATATAAATTTTTCTCTTGTTTTAATTTTACGAATTTAAAAAATATTATGCCTAAACTACTCCGTGGATATCAATAAAAAATATTATTACAAAAGCAGCAAACACGCTCTATAACAGTACTAAATTTATTTTCCCAATCTAAATTATTTGTTGAGTAATGAACTATTTTGAGTTTTCACTCCTTTTCCCGTTTCGGCTACCTTTGGCATTGTCTGAGGGTTTTATCACCCCATATGTTATTATCCTTACGTAAGTGAGTACTCAAAGAGTAACCACGGAGGATGAGAAGAAGGAGGAACATCGCTCCATAAGCCTCTACAGGAAAAAGTGACTACCCCAGTGTCCCTTTCTGAAAAGTTGCCAGATTGCGGGAACTGGACCTGAGACCCCACCTTGCCAGTTCTAAGAAACGACGTTTTGGTGAAAGTCCCGAAGCGACCAATACCCAGCCCTTGATTCCAACTTTGACCACCAGGGACCCAAATCAAAACTAAAGTTTTCTGCTGTTTTTTTCTTAGAACTGGCAATGTGGGGTCTCAGGTCCAGTTCCCGCAATCTGGCAACTTTTCAGAAAGGGACACTGGGGTAGTCACTTTTGTAACTAGTCGATGTTCCTCCTTCATCTCTTCCTCCGTGGAGTAACTAAGGATTTGGAAATTTGAAAACAATTCTATAGATGTTATACCAATGAAAAAGTAGTAGACATGCCAAAAAGTCGTGCGCTGTTTACGCCGATGCGCACCACAGCGGCCGATAGCAGAACCTAGATTGTTATTACGCTTGACAACCTCTATAGTCAAGCGTAATAGCAATCTTAGTTCTGCTATCGGCCGCTGTGGTGCGCATCGGCGTAAACTGCACACGATTTTTTGCTCGACTACTACTTTTTCAATGGTATAACATCTATAGGGCTCTTCGGGATCTGTTTTCTTTTGACGTTTTATCTGGCAACGCAGAATGGCTGGACATTTTTTTAGCGCGAGAACGGGGAGAAGAGAGAGAATGGGACGAATGGGAGGGAGGAGGGCGTACGAAAAAAAATGGGACCCACGTTTTCTCTTCTCCCCCATTCGTCCCATTCTCCCTCTTCTCCCCGTTCTCGCGCTAAAAAAATGTCCAGCCATTCTGCGTTGCCAGATAAAACGGCAAAAGAAAACAGATCCCGAAGAGCCCTATAGAAATCTAGTAATCTACATTGTTAAATTTAAACGTGTTGAAAAACAACAAAAGGGCTTCAGTCAACAGCGAGTTTCCGGAATGACCCCTCAATACCGAAAAGTTCTTCTGTTGTTTTCGGCTTTCCAAAACGCTTTGATTCATCTGCCAAATATTTTTGCTGTTGAAGTAAAAAATCCCGATTATCTTCTACTTTTTTCTTCCAGAAATCTGTTAAATAAAAAAAGTTACTATTGTATTACTTGCACAATTATTTTATGTGAGTCTCGTTTTGCTAGATAACAGAAGAGATAAAAACTTATTTTTAAATTTTTAAACGTGCTATTCCTACCAAAGGTTTCCGTAAGGGTCCAGAGAGAGCCATACAAGAAAACGTTAATATTCCAAAGTAACACATGTTGTCGGTCCGATATCGGAATCGAATATCGGATATCGAAAAATGAATTTTGAAATATTAAAAATGAATTCGAAAATTCATCTTTAATATTTTAAAATAAATAAACAGAAATAAGTAATTTAAAACACATTGGGGGCAATTTTCCAAAAATTGTGAATTTCAATCACGAATTAAACAATAAACATATAAAAAATTGCCTAATCTGATGAGAAGATGAATTAGGTATTTTTAGCCCCCGCTAAATCTAATCTTACGTGTCTAAGGAACAGTTTTTGCGGGGGCTACAAGTTAACACGCCCTTTTTTGAATTTATAATGAGTAAAAACCGGTTTAGTCCCATAAAGCCCTGCAGACCGATGCCCTCTTCTAAAAAGTGAAAAATGGGGATCGCTCTAAATGGCAACTCCGCAAACTAGGAAGCTTTTGGGCCGTTTTTAAGCCTTATCTCCCCATTTCCGTTGGTCTACCTTTCTATTATATATCGTGGTGTACCTTTCCTATTATATCGTGACTCAACTTTGAAACTACCCTAAGCCCTAACTGATTTACCTATGGAAACTAATCCTAAATTCCGAAGGCGTCCTAGGGGCTTTATTTTTTATTATTCAAACTTAGCCCCGAAGATTTAGCCAAAAGACGTCAAGTCAATTGACTTATAATCGGGAAATTTAAAATAAAATGAAAAATCCCTTTGGAATTGTTGTTTTGGATGGTAGCCTAACCCACATTTTCTTTAAATTATTACTTTTTTAACTTGTCCTATAAACGAAGAAAAGCGATGCGGATTAAGGGGGTTTTGATCTTTCCCGTTTGTCCTTCTCAAATCTTTTCATCTCTCAAACAAAACGAATTTTAATCTGGTCTTCGCAGCATTTAACCTTGCTGGCGACTGGCTACAATCTACATCAAGCGGGCTTCAAAATAACGGGGGGGGGGGGGGGGGGGGTTGAAACCGAAGTTCTTTATCAAATTTGACAGTCTTATTGTGCGAGAAAGAGTGAAAGAAAAATCTGATAAAGGACACTTTGATCAGATTATCATTATTTTCTACTGCCGTACCCATAAAATTGTCTATATTTATATATCATTTTACCTGTTAATTGAGCAGTTGACGGTCCTTCGCCTCCGTAATCCGATGGAAGAATAGCTTTTGGAACTTCCTTATACAAAGATTCAAAATCGGATCCATGTACTTTTAACTGCATAAAAAAAATATATAACACTTGAAAAATTTCTCAGTGACCAGAAGGAAAATTTTGTACCCTTTGCTTCATTTTGTCATTTAGAATACCCATCACTAGATTGTAGACAGCATTAAATGCGGTTGGAGTTCTGATAAAGTTTATAGGTTTGGGGCTTGCTGGTCCTGCGTCCTATGAATTAATACGTACCGTATTGTATAAGTTTTTTATTTTTATAAGAAAGTCGTCAATCGACAAGTTTACGAAATAGCAACCTGGAAGTATTTTGCCTGCTTCTTCATGAACGACAACGGTCTATGGGTGAGGTGGCTTAAAGAATAGCCTTCAAAATCAACAATAACTACTACGCCGGTTATAAATATCACAGGTTCTTCATAGGCTAAAACTTCGGCAACCATCCCCGATGCTTTCTCTAAATCCTCAACCTTAACTTTTTCAGGTGGAAAGCATCCCATTCGGTAAACGAATACTTTACGTCCGAGGCGATCATACCCAGGTAAGGGTAACATAATGCTACAAAGTGAATAATTTATTAATATATACGTAACAATATACATAATCCAATAAAATTATGCTAAGGGTTATAAATTGTCACACACCCATATTTAAGAGCATTTTGAATATTCGAATTCAAAACATCCCATCCGCTGAAGATTTCTGGCAGTAATGCTCTCATAGTAAGGCACAAATCAATTTTACGTTTTATTTTCTCAATGCTATACTTGCAACCTCTAGCATACATAAGGAAAAACCTGTCATCTAATAAGAAATAAAGTTTAGGGGGTGCAAAAATATTGCTTTTAAAGGTATGGTTCAACAATTGAATGGATGGATTACCTGGGGAACATGATAAATGAGGCTGTTTCTTAAGCCACTCTTTGATGATTTTCAATGTGGCATCTATTCTCTCATCGTCTTCGCCTATCTCTTTCTTGGCCTTACTTAAAATTTCAGGGTCGATGGAAGTACACACATTTTCCTTTGGATTCACAACTCTACCGCTTTATTCGTTTTTTATTTTAACAATTTTTATAAAACTTCTGTAGCAAAAAAAAATATTAAACTTCTCGTTTCAACGTCACACAAAACGAGTCGAACAAAGAATACTATGCGAGTCAGGAGTGACAGCACATCAGTGTCTTGAGAGGGGAGAACGACAATATAGGTTACTGATAAAAACGATAATTGTCCGTTCAAAATCAGTAAGTAAACAGATTAGACTCACTGGCTTATATAAGTAAAATGTGTAATCTAAAATTGTTTTTATGTGATTGCAAAATGGAAACCGTTGGAAAAACTTTTAAAAAAAGCGCTATGTGCGCATTCCACGTCACCACTTCTTATTTGAATAACAATAAGGAGATCAATGATGCATCAAGATTCAAGAATAATGTTCGATGAGTTAGAAAATTACTCAGGTTCCTCATTTACTTTCTAATTATATTTAATTTTACTTATCCTTCTACATTACGGCTACACCGCTACAGGGTAGGCCTACAGGCAGTAGTGTTTTCAAAAGGGAATTATCTAGCTTTTCCCTGTAGTAGTCTTGATTTTGTTGATTTGTCCTCCTCAGCGGTTCCCGTTAGTCTATTTATTTATTTGTTTTATTTGTTTTTTTGTTTCCTTTTTTTCATTACTTTTTCCGTTATCTTTATCCGTTGATTACTGTTTATCCTCACCCTCTTTGACGATCAGTAAGTTGTTAATAGTAGTCTGCTTATTCACTGTCAATTGTCAACAAGACGAATCGGGAGTTCGGGAATCGGGACCACGTTTTTTTGTGAAATTTACAATCATCCCTGAAAACTTAAGATGACAGAATCTCGATCTCTACCCAATATTCTTATTACTGGTAAGAAGAAGTTGCTACATTTATCTCCGCAATATTGCTCTTTTTCTTTATTCCTGTATTTTCAAAGCTAAGTACTTATATATTAAAAACTAGGAACACCAGGAGTGGGCAAATCAACACTTTGCCAACAATTAGCAGAACAGACGAACCTGAAGTGGCTTGAGGTGGGTAAGCTTGCAAAGGAAAATAATTGTTATGAAGAATTTGATGAAGTTTATCGTTGCCCAGTTTTGCATGAGGATAAGGTACAAGTATGCAATTGTACCATTCAAAATGGTGTAATTTAAGTTTTAAATTTGTAGATTCTTGACCTAATGGAAGACCAAATGAGTGAAGGAGGTAAAATAGTTGATTATCATGGATGTGATTTTTTCCCAGAAAGGTGGTTTGATATCATATTTGTTCTTAGAACAAACAATACAGCACTTTTTGATCGCCTCTCAAAAAGGTAAATAGTAAGGTAACAGTCATGTAATTATTTTTCTAATGTATGAATCATTTTCTTGTATAGAGGTTACAGTGGAAAAAAACTAGAAGACAATATTGAATGTGAAATATTTGGCACCATTCATGAAGAAGCTGTTGATTCTTACAAAGAAGGTTCTGTTTTTGAGCTGTCCAGTAATAGTGCAGAAGAGATGGAAGAAAATGTTGAACAGATTGTGAAGTGGATTGAGCAATGGAAACAAAATAAAATTTAAAATCTAGTTATTGAAACATGGCAATGTTGAATTATCAATGTAAATAGAACCAGTGTGACTTATCAGGGGACTAACTACACCTGTTTTCTGTAGAACAGATGAATCATAATTTACAAAATATTCTTTGCGATGGCAGTGAATTTTTTTTTGCAAACTTGCAAAAGTAGATTATTAAGAAATTGCTTGTCTAAGTCACAGCATCTTCGTTCGTTTAACCCATTGAATCTCGCCCAATGCGTTCCTTTTGGAATTGGAAAGGGAACACTTTGTAAATTGTCTTATAAAAATATTAGCACTACAGCTTGGATGTGTGATTCAGACTCAGTTTCATGTTGGAAATGCGGAGTGATTGTTGACTTGAACAAAGATCTATTTTGTGATTACTGTGAAGTAGTTCAGAAACCCAAAGGTGATGCCGATTACTTTACAATTTTTGGCATGGAAAAAAGTTTTGAAATAGATGCTAGAGAACTGACAAAAAATTTTAGGCTATTACAAATGCAACTTCACCCTGATAGGTTTTCCCAAAAATCTGAGGTAAGGTTTAAATCTGTAATATAGACATGATTGTTATTCTTAGTTCTTACAAAAAAAAAAATAACTTTAATTTTTTTTTTTTTTTTTAGGATGAGAAACAAATCTCAGCTCACTATTCATCATTGTTAAATCAGGCATACAAAACACTTGGCTCACCACTTGAAAGGGGACTCTATCTTCTAGAAATACAAGGACATCCCCTATCAGATGAAGGAGAGATAATAATGAAACCAGAGTTTTTAAGTGAAATAATGGAAATTAATGAAGAAATTCACGAAGCTGAAGACAACAATGATCTTGAAAGAATAAAGAAAACTAATGAAATTATGCTGGGGAAATTGTTTAGGTATCAATCAAGTTAATAAAGTAAATAATCAGTCATTTATACACATAATTTATTTGCCAGGAGAGCTGCAGATAGATTCCGAAATAACGATTGGGTAGCTGCGCGTGAATGTCTTGCGCAGTTGAAATATTACTCTAAAATTCAAGACAGGATAAAAGAACTTGAACAGGAATTTGAAGAAGAGAAAATTAATTAGAGATACCTGTTGTATATGAGCTGTCTTGCTTCTTAATTAATAGAATTTCTTCATATTGAGATTTAAGCGATGGCCATTTGAATTTATCGAGATTCATCTGTAAATTTCTGGAGGCGTTTGGGTTCTTACAGAAGTATTTTAGCTTTTTAATCAACTGGAGCTCAGTTCTGTACAAGCAATCCACGGGGAATATTTCTGGATAAGATAATCTCAATGGGCACATCGGAAAACAACCCAAGATTGCAGCTTCAATCCTAAGAGAAACAAGCCGAATTGAATTAGCAAGCAAATTTAAACATGCATGTTAAATATAAGCGGTACATTGAAACCCCAAAAAACTCATGGTCAGCGGTGGACACAACCACATGAGCAGATGATAGTACATCTACATAACGATCACGATTTACCCATCCCCAGTCCAACACCTGAATGCTGTATAAATTTTGAATGTAGAACAAACAAGTATTAATTATATTGCTCAACGCAATGTATATACTATATAATATAATTATATTGCGTCGACTCCGCGATGGGTGAATAAAAATTAAATCTTAATTTCCGTACAATTTCAATTTTCAATCATAAGATAAATTGCATTTATATTTGCAATGTTTCTCATTTTAATTTTAGTTTTAGAACATTATAAATACATTATATAATATATTATAAAATAGTGCATATTAAATTTAAGCTGTTTGAAAAGGTTAATTTTGAATTAAAACATTTTGATTACGTTTTTTCTCCTTGATTTTCCATATTTTGATATTGCGATTTTTTCTCGCTGAAAATAGATGGGATTTGTTGAAACTGTTCACCCAAAACAGACAATCTGAAGTTGCAGCCTTTTGCAATAAGTGCATCAATAACCTAAAAAGGAATTAAACAAATTAAAAATTAATCGATAAGATAAATGTATTTCTAAGTAATGAAATGAAAATTACTAAGAAGAATTTTTCAGGACCTTTGTCGTGTTCCCTGAATTAATAAAATATTACACGAGGAATTATAATAATAAGCGCGCTTTTGTCATTTTTTACCATCTATGAGGCCATACTATATGAAGAACTTCACTCTTATCCATTTCCCTTGCTGAAGGGTGGACTAGAAGTGGTGTTTGAATTAAGATGGGAAAATGTAAAACTTTGCTCTTTGGCCTGATGAATTCTTCTAGGTTTTTTGGTCTGTGATCTGGTTGCAGTTTAAAGAATGAAGGTATGGAATCCAAGAAGGAATTGAGGTTGAAAAGGGTGTTGAAGAAAATTTTGTCAGCAACCATACTAGTAAATAAATCATTAATGACAAATTTCAATCTGAAAAATAATATGTACATATAATTAAGTGTTGAAAATAAAAATATTACCATGATATTATTTGATTATAACCATATTGAAAATCCCTAAAAATGTCAAGTAAACAGAAATGTAAATACAATTTGCCTGTGACATGATCAATGGTGTTTTTCTTCTAAACCTCTCTTGTTGTTTTCTAACTGGATAAATCAACTGGTTTTCATGGAAATAGAGAATTTTGGTGCATGTCATAAGATCAGGGCGTAGGGCAATTAATTCTGCCAAGTTTAGAACTGAACTAGCAAACAACACTCTACAAAGGGACATAATATGATAATAAATTTAAAAAATACCCTTTTTCTTACACACAAAATCAACTGTCATATTACTCAAAAACATGTTTCCTAGGAATCACTTCAGCAAAGTAAAGTGCACTAGTTCTAGCTCTCCAATGCCATTTTTTACCCTTTAATTAGTGAGAGCAAAAGACTGTTTAGAAATCAACGACAACTTAGTCCGAAAATTTTAATTAAAAAAATTACAGGAAGAGTAAACAATTCATAACCGGTATTTTCAAAATCAATGCCTAGAAAAATAGTAGAAAAATTTAGCAATAACTAAAAATTAAATATGATCTCGTATAACTAACCTTTAATTAATGTATCCAGCAACTGTTTGTGGGAACCGTCAAAGAAAGGTTCAACAAACAATATTCGCGCCATGATATTCGCATAAACTGAAGATGGGATACTACCTCAGTCAAGAACCCTACTGAAAACACGTGAAATAACATCCACTGTTGCAAAATCGCCAATATGAGGTCAATAATACATGGAAAATCAAAGGAATCCGTTTCCAAGTGCTGCGTTTATTCCGAATATTTTTCATCGATGAAAAAGCACAAACACACACGTGAAGACAAAAGAAAATATCGATCAGAAACGGCACGCTCAGCTATTACGAGAAATTAAATTTAAAAGGTAAGAGATATGCCTGAAATAAATCAGCTGAAAAGGAGTGAAAGAAAAAAACAGAAAATCGGCAAACTAAACTAAACTGAATAACGCAGTCAACCCGTCGCCGAATAGTTGGGAAATGGATTACTGAATGTCAATACAAAGAGAAAAAAAAACAGGAAATATGCCAGTTGTTCCCATCACTGATCGACGCACATCTGCACACTGATCGACGCAGCCAACGCTCGAAGTTAAGGCTTTTCAAACAAATTTTTTGCCCACCCAAAGTCCGCACCTCGCCCAACGGCTGAGGAATTGGCCGAATTTATCTAAGTTTTCGTCACAGGTTCGCGTAATACAGATTCAACAAAGAAATAGGCGAATCCTCCAACTAACCAGATCAAGGCCATGGTCGGAAATGGTAGAGCAAGCAAATTAAGGGTGGACAAAATGGAAATGATTCACATTAGAAACTATATTTACCCAAATGAAGAAAAAAAAACGGGAAGGGAAGGACGAAAACAAAAAGCTCGTTACCTTTAAACTCCAACCCGTAATCGATTTTATCGGTTCAAGTGTTTTGGATTCCCTTTTTTTTTTTTTTTTACAAAATTTCCGCCGAGTAAATAGTTTGAAATTCCTAATCTATATATGGAAGGAACGGCGTCTTCTCTCGCTCGCACACACACACACACACACATTCTCTCACACAATCACACACACAGTCGGGTGAAAAAGGGGAAATGCTGGTGATCCATTCATCAAAATTTCGACGCTGTACAAAGAGTCACCTCCCTTTTAGACTCCCCAATGAAAAACTTTTGTCGCAAATGAAAGAAAACGGGAGTCATTGGGGGAGATGAATAGAATAGATCATAAGAATCCGCTCAATTATCCATCTTCTTTCGGTGGTGTAAACCATCCGTTCTTCTCGTGGATTTGGACCAGCGATTTAAAGGACTGCTGAGCGCGAGCGAGACTGTACTGGCCTTTTGTGGCGCTAAACTGGATGCGAGCTTTGCCTTTCACAAGTGTAGCAGCAATTTGCAAAATCAAGGCTTCCATGGTGTAGGCCGAGCTCCATCCCTGACGGGTCAACAACTCCATGCAAATGGCGCCACCCACCAAAACGTATCCTCCTTGAATTACAGGATGTACCACACGGACAAAAGGCGGTTCGAAGGGAAATGATTCCTACAGAAGACGGGAGAGTCACAATTAATTGAAGCAAAACAACCCAATGTATCAAATGTTTCACATTTCACATTTAAAAAAATACTTGGGTAGCAAGGCTACAAAGCAATGACATTTTATTACCTTGAAAACTAGATTAAGTAGGATGTGATCTCTTCCATCTTTGTCTTTCAGCAATTGCAAGTCACCATGAAGGGGTGAATCTGGATCCACAGAAAGCAATCTCACATTCCATTCATACAAACTGTCATTAACTAATTCGACACTGTATACTCCTATAATGCCGATGAAATTCTTGATTATTATTGTACACATTTCAAAACTTAATCAAAACTAACCTTTCTTGGAACTATCGGAACGATAAATATCCCTCAATTCTTTCATTAGACGGTCAGTGGCCTGAACTGAACCTGAAACGGCGCCTCGAAGATAGTCCTGCCTCTGAGTCTGGCGTAATCGTTCCAAAGTGGCAAAATGCTGTGAATCCATCTCTTCCTCTTTCTTTTTACCTGAAATGGTCATTAAAAACCAAAATCATGAAGTCAAAATCGTAAAACGGTAAACCATTTGAGGCTTTACCGGCAGCATTACTGGTTCCTTCATCTTCTTCCAACTCCATATGCAAATCTTCATCTTCATCATTCTCCTCCATTTCATCCTCATCGTCATCATCATCATCAGCATTTTGCTGAACACCGTCAACTTCTTCTTCTCTAGCAGGAGATGAGGAGCATGCTGACCCAGAACCTGAGGATCCCCTTCCTGAGCTTGAAGCATAACCTCCACCTATGAAAACATTAATGTTACTGTCACAGAACATTGAAATGAAACCAGATAAATTTTATTCACCATCATTGCTAGATGATGATGATAATGCTCGCATTGTAGAAGGAGATGGTGTGTTGTTATGAAAGAATGGAACTGCATGAGCCAAGGTCAGCATTTCAAGATCAGGAGGCTCTGGAAGGTCGTGGAGCCTACACAATTCCTGAACTAGTATTCTGACTTGTTCTAGAATCTAGAAATCAAAATAAGTGTGCAAAAGATGTAAAGGAATGGAAAAGAAATATATTATAAGTATATAAAAAATAATTTTGCCTTACATGATTATCACTACCAGATGTGTTGCTAAGTATCTGAACAGCATTGGTTATTAATGGGTCTTCCACATCAGCAAACCAGACTGGAGGTGTTGACGGGTAAGTTTCCTGCAAAAATTAAGAACAGTTAGCAAATGAAGAAACATTACTTCCTTTAACCACTAGTGACACTTTTTTAAGAACTATGGAATATAAATTTGGTAAGTCAATAAAATTTTGGAAAGTCAGATTTTGTGTGATACTTACTGTGATGTTAGCATGGATATCAGATTGCTTCCCATATTTCCCAATAAACCTACAAGTTAATTCGTCAACACTAGCTGAAACGACTTGAAATCGTTCGTGGGTCTTTGTAAAGACTGATTCTAGGGTTCGAATCTCCAGTTTAAGGTTGTTGAGACAAGCCATTTCGGATAAAATGGCAGTTAAACAATTCGACGAATATACAGCAGCAGTCAAATCTACTTTTACTTAGAGGAATCCATAAGTGTTGAGTTACAAAGCTTGAAACGAGCACTCGTTTAGGTAGTAACAGTAAAAAGAATTTCCGCTCAGAAAAACTTCGCGTTTCCAAACAAAAGCCCTACTGCGAGAGGAGGAAAAATGGCTGGCATATTCCCTCACTGTGACCATGGACTACTCAATATTAAGGACGGGACTCTTCGCCTATCTCGCCGTGTTAAAGCTAGTCGGGTTGGGTTTGTTCAGGAGATAATTAATGGAAAACATCAATAATCACAGTTTTTATCGCTGATTCCAACTGTGTTAATAATTCTTAGTAAAAAAAAAATTAATTAATAAGGTATTCTAAATATTTTACTTTCAGGAGTAGGGGTAAAAAGACAAAACACCGGTGCCATCTAGCAGCGAAGCACCCTAAGCTCTCAAGAATATATGCCACAAGGTAAAAGAGAGTTAGGCAGCTATGTCAAAGCAATAGAGATAAGACAGTGGTGTCTTTCTCTAGGTATGCACGAATGGGCATCTGTTTGCAGACTTCCAAGAGCTTAGGCAGTTTGGTTCCTAGTGTAAAGGTTGACCCAACACAATCATTGTGTCACCAATACGAAGATACTTAATAACTAAAGAGGCGAATTTATTCACAATGTTATGGCACAAATGATGAAGACAAACATGAACGATTTTGGTTTAACCCGTGTATTTTTACTAGTAAGACAGAACAATAGGCCTAATATAAATTAGACAAGAATAAACGATAGCGACAATTTACTTGAGTACAAATGGTAGGCGGCGGTCGAGCGTCAGGCTAGGTGATGAACTAGTAAAGGGTCGATACTAGTTTAAAAGAATATTTGACAACACTTAAATGGAATTGAATTTAATACAAGTTATAACAAAACAGTACGAAAAGAGGAGCGAATGCCTCGGTAAGATACGGGTAAAATGAGAGAGAGAAGTCCGGTACAGAACAGCTTTTACATCGGTTTATATACTCATGCCGGCTGCGTTTTTTAAAACGCAAGGCATAGGGAAAAACAGGTTCAGACAAGTTAAAAAGTTATATAATCCTGCCCGACCTTGTCAAAAAGAGGCTAAAACCAAGTTCAGACGAGACCGACAAAGGTTATATAACGACTATTTCTAGGGTTCCGAGAAGGGTAAAATGAGCCACAAAATATAATAAAAGATAAAGATAAAGGAATAAGAGAAAAACATGAAGTAAAATGTAATGGAGTAAAAGATAAAAGGTAAGGGAATAAGAGAAAAATGTAATTAAAGTTAAACGCGCTCTTGTCGCCCGGTTGAGTCTTGCTTTTGCGCGGGCGTCCCTAAACTGCGAAAGCGAAACGCGAAACGCGAAACGCCTAAAATGCGAAACAGCTGTGCGAAACGGACCAAAATTTTGGAACCGTTTCGCGGGACCAAATGCCGGAGGGCATACTAAAGAGCGAAACATCTTGCGAAACAAATAGTTTTCCTTTTCCCCACAGAGGTCCAAATTGACGGAGATTGCCGCCATTTTTCATTGTCTCCCGCTATGATGAGGCATTAAAGGAGGAAGGGGGGCAATCAAATTCGATTTCTTCGCCACTACCCCTGTATGTTTTAATGCGCATTTTACGATTATTAAACTAATGAAAGACATAGAGCAGCACGATATGGTGATATTTTTAAATAATAAAATATTAGGTAATGGCCCAGGGATTATACATTACATTAAATAATTTTAATCAACCAGTAGATACGTGCACAAAGAAATAATCGGTCATAACAGTATGAGTGCCTTATATCAAGCTAAAAATCAAAGCTACCATGTTCCAAATCAAGCTAAAATTTAATCAACTAAAACTTCCCTTAAAATTAAGAATGTTAATCTGATTGATACTGATACATGGAAACGAGAAGTTCCATAAATTTTTTTATACCAATCTTCTAATTAAAAACACCTATTGCATATTGCATTCAAGGTATTCCGTATTCATAGTCAACACACAAATAGACCAGCCATAAGGTGCGCGAAACTCGAAGTCTCGAAAATTTGAAACTCTTAACAATTTTTTTGTTGACGGCGTCCATTGTCGTCTGCTACCAAGACGTTTACACTGCGACGTTTCGCAAACACCGATTTCGCAGTTTAGTACGGACCCAAAGACTAAAATGCGAAACAGGGTCCCAACTTTTGGGTCCGTTTCGCACAGCTGTTTCGCATTTTAGGCGTTTCGCGTTTCGCGTTTCGCTTTCGCAGTTTAGGGACGCCCTTTTTGCGCTTCTTGCGGAATAAGCGCGGCTGGCGCTGACATCTAGTAGTCAGAGTTGGCGATTGTTTTGCAGCAGAAAAAGGGAACAGATACGGGAGTGAGCCGAGCGTTCTGTTACACTAGATGGCACCGGTGTTTTGTCTTTTTTCAAATTTTCCGTACAGTAATTTGCAATATCTCTATAACCGTACATTTTAGGTATAGGGACATTAGGTAAAACAATAAATAATTTTAAATTTCGATTCCGATTCTCTCGGAAAATTTTTTACAGGGCCGACATAGGAAAGGCCGAAGAGTCCCGTCCTTAATATTGAGTAGTCCATGCTCTAACCCGTCGCTGCCACGACCGTCGCGACATCTCCCGTACATGGTGAATGTCATCGATACACAACAACTCCTCCCGAGCCGACGTACGCTGTCGACGACTGTCGACGTACGGGCGGCGGCTTCAATATCTAGATAATGAGGGTGTGGTATGGTGGGCGCGTACACAAATAAGGAACTGATTTGGGGCACATTAGGTACATCATAATCCACGACGGTTGGCGCGTTGAACATGAGGGACATGGAGGACATGGAATGAAACAAATCGATACATGAATTGACATTGACATGGATTGCTTTAGACATGAAGGACATGGAATGAAACATCTCAATGATTAAACATGGGACGTTAGACTGAAAACATAAGCCGGGGCTTGCGTTGACGGGCGCTTCTGCGGGGAGCTGGTGGGATGGCTGCTGCCGGCTGCCGCCCGTCTTCCGGGCGTTTCATGGTCGCCGCTGCGCTTTGATCGCTCGTCTCCGTTGACTCCGGTTCTGCGCCGCCCTCTTCCTCGGCCGTTGAAGGTACCATGAGACGGAGGAATTGCCTGTTGCGCCAAAGCACGCTGCCACTAGCGAATTTGACACGATATGACCGGTATCGGCCAACCGCAACGATCACCCCAATGTGGCTCCATAATTTTGTCTTGTTTTCCTGAACACGTACCGGCGCCCCGACAGGGAGGGGGCAGAGTGGACGGGTTCGGGAGTCAAAACGGAATTTCGTGGCCGCGTTCGCTTCAGCCTGTCGTTCTCGCACCCCCATAACCTCTTTCCATTGGCATGCGTAGGATGAGCGGTGAGCTGGCACGATAGAGCGGAGCTGATGGCCAGAGACAATTTGAGCCGGCGACAGTCCCGTCTCGTGCGGAGTATTCCGGAATTCCAGCAATCCGGCGAGGAACTCCTCCGATGATAAATCTCCGGACGGGGCCAGCTTCAGCACCAACTCCATGCTTCCACTGATGCACTACCGGCCACCCTGACAGACGGTCGGCATAAACCAAGACATGTAGAGACCCATGTTGGAACAAGTCCACGGAGACGTCTTCAAAAACATACGTTGGCATAGGATCAGCCAACAGCGGTTCCTGGCCCTGGCTCGCCAAGCGTTCCTGGCAGGTGGCGCAGCGCTCCACCAACATCCTGACGTCATTGGTGATTCCCGGCCAGTATACGGTCTGTTGTGCGCGCCGTTTTGTCCTCGCGATCCCCTGATGAACCGCGTGCAATTTCATGAGGATTTTACGGCGTGATGCGAGAGTGATAACGATGCGCGAGCCGTACAGAACAAGACCGCCATCTGTGGACAGCTGATCTCGAATTGACCAGAATTGACGGATGAGGGTCGGAGTGAGTGCACGATTCGTAGGAAATCCGGATTCAACTGCAGCGAAGAGGTCAAGGTACTGCCCTGGTAACACGCCTCTATCTATAGAATATACGTCGCACATCTTTTCAGCCGAGTGAGATATCTTAACCCGACGTCCATAGGATTGCCTATGTCTATACTAATGTCGCGCTGTAAGACATCCAAATGGGTACGGCTTACAGCCGTCTTCAAAATACTTAAATTTAAGCAAAAAGAAAGAAAAAAGAAAAGTTCCTCGATGGGCGTGAAACCACGTTCTTTGGAGTGGTACTCCAGTGCTCTACCCACTTCACCACTCTCTATTACTGTTAACTGTATTTGGTTCAACGGGTCTAAATTAATATTAGCAGTTAAAATTATGAAAATTTAAAGTCCTTGTCTTCCTCAGCTATCCTGTGGACAGATAATTTGGACATCTCACAGACGTCATGTTACGTCTGTCTGTTAAGCGTCTGATTTATAGTACAAATGGATGTCCGTGATCGTATGAGAAACGTACATCTACAGTACATCTATACGAAGATAGCATAAGGCCGTAGTAAATTGATTATCCATGTGATATCCAATTTAGGTTGTAGCTAGATAAGATTTGATTTAGACATTAAGACATCTATATGATAGACGATGGATGCAAGTGTGCTACCAGGGTGAGGATCGGCTGCTGCTCCCGTGCGTAAATCGTCGAGAAGGTTATCCGGCAGATGACTCGGTGAAACTGCGTCGTCTTCCGGTTCGATAATCGCGTTGACGCTCTGGATAACTACGTGACGCACGGATAATGCCAGTTCCGTCCCAACGCATTCATCGTCCACTGCCGGGTCGTTCACGGGTGCTCGTGAAAGTGCGTCCGGTATTGCGTGGTCTTTGCCCCTGCGCCACACGGTGGTGAAAGAATATGGGGACAAGCGCTCCTTAAGTCGCTGGATTGATGGATTGTCGATTGCGTCGAGGGTATATTTGTTGGTCGACCATCAACGTGAAGTTAGGTAGGCCCGACAGGTACAGGCGGCACTTCTGGATAGCCCATTCTACGGCGGCCAACTCCAGTTCCACGATGGCATATCGGGATTCGGTGTCCGTACACCAGCGTGAGTTGGCATCCACCAACCGCCATGAATCGCCGAGACGCTGTAGTAGGGCGTATCCCATGCCGTTTTTCCGCGACGCGTCGACCTGTATTGTAGTTTCTCGTTCCGGGTCGAAGTGAACGAGCACTGGAGGAGAGACGAGAGCTAGCTTCACTGCTTCAAAGGCCTGGTCGTGGTCTGCCGTCCAGACATATGGGTTGCGAGTGTTGAGCAGAGGGCGGAGAGGGGCTTTTGCGGCAGCTACTTCTGTTGAGAATCCCGCCAACTGTTCTACCAAGCCCATAAATGATCGGAGCTCCGAGATATTGGTTGGGCGGGGGAACTGTGATAATGCCTTCAATTTTCCTTCCTCGATCGTGATGTCGCCGTGTTGAATGTCGTAGCCGACCCAAGAAATTTGGGGTTTGGCGAAGTGAAACTTTTCCTTACTAAACGTAATCCCAGCTACACGGGCGGCTTGTAAGATCGCGCAGACGCCGGCGACATGTGCTGGAAACGAGCGATCAAAGCACAGCAAATCGTCCACTAATCTTATGGTGTTGGTCATGGCTGCAAATGCCGCGTCCGCCCACCGGTCGTACTCATCGCCGGAGCTGCATAGGCCCATGGATGCGCGTAACAATTTATACCGTCCCCATGGAGTCATAAACGTCGTGAGGTGCTGGCTGGATGGATGAAGGGGGATTTGGTAGTAACCGTTCACAGCGTCGAAACTAGTGAGGAAGCGACATTCACTGTCAATTTCGGCCATTGCGTCCCGTGGCGTGCGAGTCGGGTGTGTAGGCCATTTGACGAATTTATTTAAGCGCGTGTGGTCGACACAGATCCGAAGCTTACCACCTGGACCGCGGATCACTACCAACGGTGCGGCCCACTCCGACGGCTCACTGACAGGCACAATCACTTTCTTCTTGACCAGTTCGTCCAACTTATTCTTGACTTCGACGCGGTCGCCGAACGCAATCGGGCGCGAGCCATTGACGTAGAAGGGGACAGCATCATCGCGTATTTGTATCTCCATGTCTGGGCCAACCATCTGACGTAACTCGTCGTCTTGGTCGAACACTACATCAAATTCTGCCATGATGGCCGATTCGATGACAGAAATCTGTTCCGCACTAGGCTCCACCGGAATGTAAACGCCACGGAGAAAGGGACCGCTAGATGGGGCTATCGTGTCGCCCGGATGTAGTGGAGCGTTCGTCGCCCTTAAAGAATTTATCGGCACCAATAATTTAGGATAATCCTGATGTAGAATGTTCAGACTGATACAGTCTACTCGGCATAGTAGCATTCCACTAATCTCAGGGCAAAACACGACCGTGATGCGAGCACTTTGATCACTGTACCGAACTGTCAAATCCCGCTGCCCAATAGACAACAGTGGCGACGAGCGGTCTGCCATAACCAAGGCGAACGATGAAGCTGCCAACTGACTTTCGGATATCCCGATGGCCTCCATGACGTCCTTTCCGCACACACTGACTTCAGCGCCGGAATTGCATTAGTAAGCAGTGCTGCTACTGCGCCGTCTTCTTCCAGTATTTCCAGGGAGATAGTAGGAGACCCCCGGCGTTTTTGGTTGGCCTGAATGTTTCCAATGATGATATGCGCCATCTTAGATTTGGCACCACCACTAGCGCCACCGCTCGTGCCGGTTTTTTCCTTATTCCAGTTGGGACATTTCGGGGAGAAGTGGTCCGGTCTTCCACATAGATGGCACGACTTTCCGACCGCAGGACAACTTTCTTCTGGAGCATGAGATGCCCAGCTGCATGATCCGCACTCATTTTTGTATGGGCGACGGTCTGATTGACCTTGTTTCGTCAAAATGGCTGCAACTCCGGATTGCCCACTGAGAATGCTCTCATTTGCCCGAGCCGATTCTTCGCTCCGACAAATGTTGACCGTGGCTTGTAAGGTTGGGAACGGACTAAGAGCCAGCAGTTTCTTTTTCGTTCCCGTGTCCCGAGTTGCGGCTACTTCTAAGTGCTGTGTAGGAGAACATGTCAACAACTTGTGCTTCAGTGAAAAATATGTGAAACACTCCAAGTACTTATTGCTTGGTGTCGAAAGCATTGATTCTGTAGACGTTAAAACAATATTATATCGTACCAACATGTTTTAGTTTTCGAAAATTTGCCTTCATCACCAGCAAGCTTTTACTACTCAGTTTCTTTACATCTTTACAAAAAGCGTCCAATGTGCTCAAATCAATTTGGAATTCATAAGACAAACTCTAAATTTCCGAAAGGAACGAAATCAGCAACTATGAACATGTGTGACGCCATGAAGGAAATTCAATCGGATCTTCACGTATATCCAGGTCAAAAATTGTGTCCGAACTGTTACATGACCTTTTTGAATGTGAATATTAACAAAATACCCTGGAATCCACCTCTCTGTGCATCACCGAAGTTGAAAGATTCATCAGAGCTAGATGACTGTGAGTTAGAACTGAATAACATTTCATATGAAAACGACATATCGTTTGATTCACCTTCGAAACCATTAAGTCGTTCTCTTACAGTGACAAGTGCCTTGGAAGTAACGCCAGTGATTTTAGACAAAAAACGAAATAAAACGCACCGTTACCAAGTTCTAAAGCGCAAAGCTAGTCAAGTGCAAGAAGCATTTCTCAAGTTGCACGAACCTATCGCAAATATGGTTGATGAAGTTTTTGAAAATACGATTAATGACAAAACAAATTCTGTTTCGCCTAACGACTGTGAAGTGCTAATTTATGAATTACAACAACGATGTGATAAATTAAAGAAAATTGGAGACTTCAAGGGAATTTTATCATTACTCAACAGCAATTTTATTCATGGACTCAACAGCAAACCTCACACTTTTTCGACGTTTCAATCTCCCAAGTGAAAAGATCCCGTATTCTAAAAAAAGAAAAGGGTATTTTGGCGATTCCTGATAATAAAAAAGGGAGAAAATTATCTCCAGAAGAAGAAGAAATTGTGAAGGATTTTTATTTGTCGGATGAAAATTCCCGTGTTCAGCCAGGGATGAATGATTTTGTCTCCGTTCGGAAAATCCCGGTGAAAAAAAGGTGAAAGTACAAAAACAACTGCTCCTCATAAACATTGACGAATTATATTACAAGTATAAAGAATACTGTGTGAAAAAACTATGTATTAAGTCATGCGGGAGATCAAAATTTTTCGCTCTTCGACCAGTGAATGTCATAGAAGTTTGCCCGTACGAAACTTTTAGCTTAAAATTTTACTGTTAGCTAATAACCGCTAATAACAGCTCACGCGGTGCTAGGCTAAAAAATCAAACCTTTTATCATGCTGCAAATACCTCGAAATTTGTCATCTCAAAATAATTCCCCTTTTTTTAGCAGATATCAGCTTTTATTTTCCAAGCTAGGTCGTTTTCTTATCTTGCTTAAAAAAATAAACCTTAAAACCAGCTAGAATTTTCCCCCCTAAATATTTTACCTAACTATAAGCTAATTCCAGTATGGAAATTTTAATCTAGGGTTTCACTCCACTTTTTTTTAGCAGATTTCAGCTTTTATTTTCCAAGCTAGGGCGTTTCCTGATCTTGCTTGAAATAATTAACCTTAAAATCAGCTAGAAATTCCCCCCCCTAATATATTTCCTAACTTTTTCAGCTAATTCTAGTATTGAATTTTTAATCTAGGGTTATTTCGCTTAATGTGATCGGAATAAATCGTGATTAAAAAAATAATAGGTTAAAAAAGCGACATGTGGGGTGGTCCTAGACACAAAATATATGCATACAGATTTTTTTTATGTATAACCTAAAAAAAAGCATAGCATAATTCTATATGTGTATGGGCAATAGCTGAAATTTTGAAAATATTTGTTTACATTAAAAATGGTTTATCTTTATACAAGCTTCTCATTAGTTTTTTAATTAGAAGTCTATGTGAAGAATTATAGACACAAATATAGCACCATCAAATAATTTTATTGTATAATTATATCAATAGCTATGCCAGATCAGGACACCCAGCGACAACAGGTAAAATAGTACAGCAAAGAATTCTACGGTAGTAAATGGATGGGTGACCCTGTTAACAATGGGAATGCGCGCAAAATTCTCTTTTCATCAATTGGTATGGTAGCGAGAAAATTTCAAGCTACCTTCAATCTAAGAAATCTAGCTAGCAAATTCAAAGCTAAAACTACCCTAAAATTCCCAATGTGGAATTTAAAATTTTTTACCTGAAAATTCCTAGCTATATACCCCTAACTTCGTAGCTATATTCTAGTATAGAACTAGCTAAAAGTTTCGTACGGGTGAGCTTCAGGATCCCACAACGTATGTGTTTGTGAAAAACATGAAAATATTAAATTAATGATTGATTCTATTTGCGGAAACACTGAAGAAAAATATCATATGATGGACAAGATTGTATGTGATGTTAAAAACAGTGAATGTATGTTACGTCGTTTAGCTCCTCCTCTCAAAAATTTTGCAAAAAAATGCAGCGAATACAGCGACAGTGTCACTGCGACACGATAGTGAAAACTAACTTTAGGAATCGATTTAGTTCGAATCGTTTTTTGTCAGTGCCTTTTGCGGTTCCACCAAGGCAAACCTTCAGCACCCCCCCCCCCCCCCCGTTTCCCAACACACCCGCTGTGTCGCTAATGGCGCTGTGGGGCAAAACTCTGTTTCGCGGCAAAATTATTTATGTTGCAATGCCGTACCCCCCGCAAAGTTTCGCAACCCTCTCTCACCCCCCTATTTCCAACACCCCTCTCTTTAATTCACAAAAGAATAGAATTTACAACTGACTTTGCCTGTGCCATGGAAGGTCGCACTTTTCTCTCTCTCTCTCTCATACATAACCACACATGTCTCTTTCTCTCTCGACATCTTTCCCTTCGCTTACTCTCACACCGTAGTGTTTCAAACTAAAATTGTATTCAATACATTAATTGAATTAAAATTACAAGTCAAAGTCGTTAATTCCTCAGCAAAGTTTGAGTTTTTGGTCTTTTTGATCTTCCACGCTCCTGTTTGCGATTTGACTTTTTTTCTACTTCTACTATGATTCTTAGAAATTCTTCTATGAATCTTCTAATTCTTCTACATGATTAGTTAGAATCGTAGTAGCCAGAGTTGTGTTGACCTCGTTGGTAGTTTCAGTTTTTTTCTTTTTTTATCCTTATTCTCTTTTTCTGTTCTGCTTTTTTTTCCAATGGCTTGGCCCAGCAACATTTCCTGAATCCTTTTCTTCATCTTTCTTTTTTTTCATGCTCTGCTTTTTCTTCGACGAATTTTTCTTCTGCTCTTGCATCTTCTTCAACTTTTTCTTTTTCAGATTTTGCATCTTTTTCTTTCCTCTCTGGTTCATATTGATCCTCGCCTTGATCGTCCTTGTCTTGATTGCCCTCATAATCTCCATCATAATTAAGGTTGTCCCAGGCATATTGTGGTGTATCACTCTCTAATTACTCCTCTCACATCCATAAAAAATACGTCACTTTCTCACTCGTTGTGGATCATACTGACCAAAGGCGCACCTTCTCCGCCCTCTCCTCCTGCGTTGGCGGAATGAAGTCATGGATGACCGAGAATTATTAAGTTCAATGAGTCCAAATCCGACGCGGTAATAGTTTACTCCAAGTCCAGTCGTAAGCCTGCCGCACTACCACTCCCCATTGGTGATGCAAATTTTTTTCCTTCCGACTCAGTTCACAATCTTGCATTCATTCTCGATAATCAAAACAAAAGGTATGGCCCAAGTGGGACGCGATGGATTGACGAGGGGCAACATACAAACTGCACACACGATCGTCGTCGAAAATCTTGGGTGGAAACCGATCTGCCGGAACGAAATTTGGAAATATCGAAATGACGGCAAACAGGTGAACAGCGTAAATGTTCAAAGGTGGCAAAATGTCGAAAACGTATTGATAGTTTCGTTCTCAAAGAAAATTTTGGGCACATTACCGAAACTGAACACTGGATAAACTTTATCGTACATGTTGGAGACCAAAATCATCTTTCATCGAATGGAGGAAATGAACAAGAACACGAGTAAAAGTACAAACACCTCCAACAGGGTAAGCATTACTGATAGCTTCTGCTGGTGAACACTATGACCAAATTAAGCCATTAGAATCCAGCTGATGACACTCACTAATCCATGTTAAAATTGACGAACGGAAACATTTAAACTTTGTTGCACTTCATTGATGGCGTCAGGAGACCGAAAATTACTAAACAAAATGACCGAAAGAGAACGAAGGTCGAGGGAGGTCACCACCAAAGGATGCTGCAATTTTGTAATCGGGAGGGAATCGCCCTTGGAGATCGACTGGAACTTGGAAATTACCAGAATCTAAAATTCCGGCCGCAGAAATACTAGCTTAATTTTCAAGCAAATTAAAACTTATAAGTCGTGTAGTTTATTAAGGGCCGTCAGAATACGCGAACTGTAATTAAGTACAGTTGAGTACTTTTTTCAAAATTTTTGCTCGAAATCTCTGTTCTGTATCGTCTGATTATTTTTAAAGATAGGCATGAGGTCACTGACCACTACTACGCCGATGATGATAAAAAATACGTTACCTTCTCACTCGATGTGGACCATGCTGACCAAAGGCGCACCTTTTCCGCCCTCTCCTCCTGCGTTGGCGAGATGAAGTCATGGATGACCGAGAATTATTAAGTTCAATGAGTCCAAATCCGACGCGGTAATAGTTTACTCCAAGTCCAGTCGTAAGCCTGGCGCACTACCACTCCCCATTGGTGATGCAAAAATGTTTCCTTCAGACTCAGTTCACAATCTTGCATTCATTATCGATAATCATAACAAAAGGTATGGCCCAAGTGGGACGCGATGGATTGACGTGGGGCAACATACAAACTGCACACACGATCGTCGTCGAAAATCTTGGGTGGAAATCGATCTGCTGGAACTAAATTTGGAAATATCGAAATGACGACAAACAGGTGCACAGCGTAAATGTTCAAAGGTGGCAAAATGTCGAAAACGTATTGATAGTTTCGTTCTCAAGTAAAATTTGAGCACATTACCGAAACTGAACACTGGATAAACTTTATCGTACATGTTGGAGACCAAAATCATCTTTCATCGAATGGAGGAAATGAACAAGAACACGAGTAAAAGTACAAACACCTCCGACAGGGTAAGCATTACTGATAGCTTCTGCTGGTGAACACTATGACCAAATTAAGCCATTAGAATCCAGCTAATGGCACTCTCTAATCCATGTTAAAATTGACGAACGGAAAACATTTAAACTTTGTTGCACTTCATTGATGGCGTCACGAGATCTAAAATTACTAAACGAAATAACCGAAAGAGAACGAAGGTCGAGGGAGGTCACCACCAAAGGATGCTGCAATTTTGTAATCGGGAGGGAATCGCCCTTGGAGATCGACTGGAACTTGGAAATTACCAGAATCTAAAATTCCGGCCGCAGAAATACTAGCTTAATTTTCAAGCAAATTAAAACTTATAAGTCGTGTAGTTTATTAAGGGCCGTCAGAATACGCGAACTGTAATTAAGTACAGTTGAGTACTTTTTTCAAAATTTTTGCTCGAAATCTCTGTTCTGTATCGTCTGATTATTTTTAAAGATAGGCATGAGGTCACTGACCACTACTACGCCGATGATGATAAAAAATACGTTACCTTCTCACTCGATGTGGACCATGCTGACCAAAGGCGCACCTTTTCCGCCCTCTCCTCCTGCGTTGGCGAGGTGAAGTCATGGATGACCGAGAATTATTAAGTTCAATGAGTCCAAATCCGACGCGGTAATAGTTTACTCCAAGTCCAGTCGTAAGCCTGGCGCACTACCACTCCCCATTGGTGATGCAAAAATGTTTCCTTCAGACTCAGTTCACAATCTTGCATTCATTATCGATAATCATAACAAAAGGTATGGCCCAAGTGGGACGCGATGGATTGACGTGGGGCAACATACAAACTGCACACACGATCGTCGTCGAAAATCTTGGGTGGAAATCGATCTGCTGGAACTAAATTTGGAAATATCGAAATGACGACAAACAGGTGCACAGCGTAAATGTTCAAAGGTGGCAAAATGTCGAAAACGTATTGATAGTTTCGTTCTCAAGTAAAATTTGAGCACATTACCGAAACTGAACACTGGATAAACTTTATCGTACATGTTGGAGACCAAAATCATCTTTCATCGAATGGAGGAAATGAACAAGAACACGAGTAAAAGTACAAACACCTCCGACAGGGTAAGCATTACTGATAGCTTCTGCTGGTGAACACTATGACCAAATTAAGCCATTAGAATCCAGCTAATGGCACTCTCTAATCCATGTTAAAATTGACGAACGGAAAACATTTAAACTTTGTTGCACTTCATTGATGGCGTCACGAGATCTAAAATTACTAAACGAAATAACCGAAAGAGAACGAAGGTCGAGGGAGGTCACCACCAAAGGATGCTGCAATTTTGTAAACGGGAGGGAATCGCCCTTGGAGATCGACTGGAACTTGGAAATTACCAGAATCTAAAATTCCGGCCGTAGAAATAATAGCTTAATTTTCAAGCAAATTTAAAGTTATAAGTCGTGTAGTTTATTAAGGGCCGTCAGAAAAAGCGAACTTTAATTAAGTACAGTTAAGTACTTTTTTCAAAATTTTTGCTCGAAAGCTCTGTTCTTTATCGTCTGATTATTTTTAATGATACCATTAAAACATTCTTATTGATTTTGGCGAAAGATCCTAGGTCTCATTTATTGCTCTGTATATTTTTTTCAGAACACATTGTATTTTGTTTATCATTTACTTGTTTTTGTTTTGTCCTTCATTGTGGCAACGAAGCTCTTTTGAGATTCGTGTTGTTTTTCGTTAAATCGTCAACTGAAAATTATGTTCGTTGATTCAGGTTATGTGTGTTTGCGCAAACGAGATAAAATTAAAAAAAAAGCAAGTCATTTACAGCATACTTTTTGATAGATGTCCGACCCGTTGTAGTTTTTGGCGGGTTTAAAGACGGGTTGGGTGTAAATATAAAGATTTTAGACAATCCGTGAAAAAGCGCAAAATTTTATATTTTAATGAAAGAACCCGAGGTGTTTTATTTTTGTATTTCAAGGCAAAATGCGAAAAAGATAAACTAAAGTGCGGGTTAGGGACAATTTTAATTTCATTGAAAGCTCAGTTACTCAGTACAAGTCAACTAAGTGCAGCATGTAAAAAACCCAGTTGGGTTCGGGCATTTTCTAGAGTTGAAAATCGTTCATTAGTAGATAAATCGACTGATACAGAAAAAATATTCCATGTGATGTGTGCTGCGTTATCTTGGACACGGGTATACAGTGTGGAAAAATTTATAAGAATCATTTGAGAAATGGGACGAAATCTCTTCAACGCCATGTTATTTCTAAGCATGACTCCGTGCAAGCCGTTAGAGACGAGATTATAAAGCACGCCATTTCACTATCCTAGGTAGTTTCTGTAAAATCCAGTTCTGCATCTTCGTAATAAATTTATTCTTTTGGGCTTTTAGGGTCTTAACAGGAAATCCTTGAAGGAAGCGATCGCTAAACTTATTTTGACTCAAAATTTAAGTTTTGAAATCGTTGAGTCTGATTCATTTTTTGATTTGTTGCATTTATGCCAACCTCATGCAGAGTCTTTGCTAGTAAAAGCAGATTCCTTTAGTGATTTTGTGCTACAACAATTCTGGCTTTCAAGGGGTAAGATTAAAGCACTGCTTGAGTCTGTCTCTTCTATTAACTTAACTTGCGACTTGTGGACGTCTCCTAACGCAAAGGCCATTCTTGCTATCACAGCTCAATGGATTTAAAATGACTTTGATCTCAATGAAATTCTTCTTGATGTTGCAGAGGTCAACGGAGCTCATTCTTGGTTAAATATTGCTAGTTATTTGTTAAAAAGCTTAGAAGAATTTGCTATTAAAGACAAGCTGTTTTGTATCATGGGCGATAACAACTCAAATAACAAAACAATGGCACGAGAGATAGAAAAGCATGAATCTACATTCAAATCAGGCGACAATTTACTTGGATGCACCGGTCATGTTTTTAACTTAGCCTCGGCAGGATTAAAAATTCTTGGATATGATGCAAGAGATGACCTTGTTTCAATTGAGGAAGATGATGAACGAGAGACGGATGTTTTTTACTTTAACTGGGGCAAGGAACAGGAGGATGACAGCGATGACAACTTTGACCCTTCCTCTATCGTCAATCGCGTTAGGGAGGTATGCAAGTTCGTTCGTGCTTCTCCCAAGCAAAGAAAGCAATTCAAAGAATGTAAAAGTATGTTATTCGGCTTCATTTCGTGAGTCGGATCCTTCTCCACCTGTGACTCCTGTACAAATTGTTTCGCCAGTAACGGTTACAACATCAGCGAATGGAAAAAGACCGGGCTAGCCGTTAACGGCCTCTGCTTTAGCACAACCAGTTCGCAAGAGCGTAAGGTATAATGACTCTTGTCTTAAACTAAAATATTCTTGTTGTCAACGGCCACTCCGCCAGCGACGACCAGGAAAACTAATCCTCCAGGCGAGAAAGGTCGACCTAGTGGACAAAATGAAAACTCGTCTTTATCCGACGGAGGTTTAGGTATCAATAGTGTATTCCAAACAAGCAGCACGCAGTCGCTTCAAAGAGTTAAAGCCGTGGGGCTACTTGACGTTAAAACTAGATGGAATTCATCTTATGCAATGCTTCAGAGGTTTCTCGATTTGCAGTTTGCCGTGACCATGTTTTTAAATCGCGTCGGCCAGTCGGGTGATAACTCGATGGAAAAATGTAGACTTTCTGATTTTGAGCTGGAGCAACTCAAACATGTTTTGGATCTTTTAAAGCCGCTTTATGTGTCTACAGTTAATCTTTCATAATCGAAATTCCCATCATTAAGTATTAGTTTGCCGGTATACAGTCACGCTTGTTAATTTCTTGAGCAGGCAAATTGCTATATATATTTTTATTTTAAATGGACGGAAGGTATAGCTGAGGAAGCTCATTGTTCCTCTAATTTTGTTCATTCTGGTGAGAAAGTTGAAAGAGGGAAAGGGAGGGAAGAAGAGAATGGAAAAAAAGCAAAAGAAATCTAAAAAGGGGGAAAGGTGTGCTTTTTAGTGCTGATGGCTGATGGAAAACAGGATGACCCTAATGCTGTTCGGACCAAGAAAATAGAAGTGGGAAACCGCCAAACACTGAGACGGAAAAAAATACACAAACAAATACATTGATGGATTGCTTTGTAAGTAAATTTGATTGAAAACTCCGTTCTAGTAAACCATGTTTAGTAAATGCAATGTTGAATGTTACTCCATGGCTGAGGTGTGTTGTAATCTTCATTAACTTTATGACTTTCATTATAGGGAGTCAGAATTTACTAACAGATTATGTTGGAACTCATTGTGAGGCAACTGACGGGACTGTGAACATCAGCAATGACTTGCCTTCATCACCAACAAGTGTTACACCAGCATTGAGGATAGAGTTGATTGGTAATACTAATTCTATAGAATAATAATGTGGTGTATATTGACATACTAATAAATTTCTGTTTAATGTAAGGTGATGAAAATGTACTCGCAGCTGAAGTTGTCAACAGTGAAACTACATCAAGCAAGAATATCAACACTGATGAACACTTACATCTTCCTCTAGCAAGTGTTGGGACAACATCAATGAGCAATGAGTTTGATGGTAACAGAGTAGACATTATGAATCACAATCCTTATTCATTTATGTTTTTTTTCCCAGACCATCCCAATTTTCTTGAAGATGACAGTCAGGCTTCAGGTGCTTCAGGTTATACCACAGATTACCAACATTTCATGAACGATAAAAATCATGACTGGGAGGAACTTTTGGAGAACGATGATTCCTACCACATATCTGTTAGTGAATCATCCATCCCAGATGACTACTTAAATGATTTGCTGGTCAATTTAAATGATGAGAACATCGATGTTTCTCATGAAGAAGCTGTGAGACGGAGTCTTGCTGAATGGGTACTGGATTGCAACATACCAAGAGCTCATGTCTCGAACCTATTGAAGCGTTTAAACAGAGAAGCTGGTCTGGCGTATCTTCCCTTGGACTCGAGAACACTGCTCAAGTCACTGAGATCCAGAATTCAATGCAGAATTGTTGAGCCTGGTTCCTACTTCAATTTTGGCATAGCTTCGACTCTTGCTGTTGGTTTGGCTCTTTTGAACTCAAAGGACATTCCAAATGTTTTGCAATTTGTATGGAGCATAGATGGGCTCCCTTTAGTTAAAAGTATAGTGGGAACAGTTTTTGGCCCATTGTGGGGAAGTTTTACAACGTAGAATATGACGAACTAATTGTAATTGGAGTATTTTGTGGCATCAAGAAACCGAACTGCATCAACGATTTTTTACTAGAATTTGTGACTGAGCTGTCCGATCTACAAAAAAATTGTTTTAAGTTTCGTGGTAGACTATTAAAGATTGAAACGATTGCCATGTTATTTGATGCAGCACACAGTTTTGCTACAATAAGTGTCGTCCCTCAAAATAGCTAGAATTGATGCCACAAATACACCACCAAAGGAGATTGGGTAAGAAACACAGGCAAACACGGTGGGCGGGTAACGTATCCCGATCTTAATGCTCCTGCAAGAACAGATGCCCTTTTTCGGCAGAGACCAGTGGCATATTTGAATCATTTTGATTTAAAAAAAGATCAATAGTAGAAAAAGTGTTAACAGATATGGTAAAAAATATCCCGTTAGATTATATGCATTGGGTCTGTTTGGGGGTCCAAAAAAAGTCTATGAGTGAATGGGTTCGTGGAAAGTATGATCGTGTCCGTCTACGTCCTGAGCTGGTGAAAAAGGCATCCCAATATCTGGTTGCTATAAAGGGATATATTCCTTCTGAATTTCCGTGAAAGACACGAACACTAGATGATTTTCCTGACATGAAAGCCATGGAACATCGTTTGCATCTCCTGTACATAGACCCTGTGGCATTCATGGGAATCATCCCTCCCAGAGTCTACAAATATTTTCTCTTATTACACGTAGCAATCAAACTTTTAGTACACCCAGTTAAATGCATTTTTTTCCGAATGTGCAAGAGGACTTTTACGCGCATATGTCTGAAAGTATTATATGATTTTTAAGAAAGCTTTTATCACTTACAATGTTCACAACCTTATCCACCTACCTTATAATGTCCTTCTTTATGGAAATCTTGACATGTTTAGCGCCTTTCCTTTTGAGAACAAACTCCAAACCATGAAGCATCTACAGAGACACAGCGAAAAGCCATTGAAACAATTAGTTCGACGCTTACACGAAATAGAAATGAATGTCCATTTCAGCCCTGACCAGCCCCATAAAAGCTCATTATCGTTGTCAAATCCCAATAGGAAAGGTTTTCATGGGGGAAATGGAGCGCGACTACAAAAGTTCCTAATAATTGCGCAATTCTATGCGATCATACTGTAATTATAATCCACAATATTATTGATTGGAAAAAATATTGCAAGCAACAAAACCTGTTTGTTTACCCCTTAACATCTATTGACATCCAAGAAATAGTTGTTAGTGAGTTGTCGTCGATTGTTCAAGCTTGGCCAATTTCGTTGATTGAATGTAAAATTCTGAGAATTCCCATACAATTGCCTGAAAATAGATTTTTTTTGTGTCACCTCTTTTTTCTAGCTCGTTTGCTAAATGATCATTGATTGAAATGTTGTAATGTTATTTATTCAAATGTTTCAAGACATAAAGATACAAGTGGAAAATTTAGAATTTTTTTTTTAATTTGCCGCGGAATTTTTTATAAAGTACGTCAGCGCCGTAAGTTATCTTTTTAAAAATAAATAAATATTTGAATTGGTCATCTAATGGACGTAACTTTTACACACAGAAAATATATCCAGTTTGTGTCAAATTAGCACGTCTATTAGACAGTTATAACTGATACAAAATAGAAAAGATAGCAACATCGTAAAAACACGTGAAAAATACGCACTATCGTATTTTTTGGATGAAAAATAGACGCGACAAAGAATGGATGAACATACGTCGCATAGGCGGATATCAGACCAGCCGTGTTAGCAGGGAATGGAGTCTAAAGCCTCTCGCATGGCGGGGGAATCGATAATTGAGATGTTACGATTTAATGGATTTATAAGCTTTAGCATATTGAGGTGTTGGTATACCACGTAAACTAGAATTTGAAGTTCTTCGCATTGTAGAGAAGGCACCCTGGCCTCGTTCTGAATGCGGGCTCTGATGAAGACAACGCCTATGAATTCTTTCAGATTCTCGATGCCTGAAAAACTAGCTTGGTTAAAGGCCGCTTTTAAACGCTGAAGCTCGGTCAACTTGATAGGTCCCTCTGGTTGTAGAAAAAACACGATATGGCCCCTTTTCCCCGTTTGACGTTGCATTGGATGGTGTCCAACAAATTTCGCCAAGCTAACAAAGAATCTAGAACGTTAAATGACGAGTTCTTCAACTAACAATAGTTGAGGCAATCCTAATCTCGACAACCAACCAAAAACAATAACAACTGCCACTGAGAATTTAGGAAGCTTGGAGCCTCTTAAACTGTTGTTGCACGTCGCACAAATCTTGACAAAACTACGATTGTGCTTGGGTGTGTGATAAATCGTGCAGCTGCTTTATGGGCAAGTTGAAACTTATTCAATACTTTAGCAGGAAGGATAGGGAGTTGAAATGGATACAACGAAAGTATGGGTAAGACTATTTGGCGTTAAAAAAAAAATTCATAAAGGCAATGAAACAGAGTTCGAAATAGGCTCTTTTACCTGCTCCTAAATAGAGAGGTTAGAATCAACAGTTAGTACTGTCCCAAATTCAACTCAACCTACATCAAGAGAGGAGAAGGTTTGTGGGCTCTTCTCTCCGAGTAGACATAAATTAAGTCCGTATTTACGTCATTTATTTTACACCGATTCTGTAACATCCAGTCACCGAACTCCTTAATGTAGTCTGAAATTCTATTGTAGGGCTCAACTTACTCACATGGTCACCATCTAGCTCAAATTTCACTTAGAGCTCTACTGACAATCGTCGGCAAAAAATAGAAATATACCACGTTTTTGGCAATCCCGTAGGTTGGGCAAGAGTAGCAAGTATAGAGAGGGGGGACAAGAACAGGACCTTGGGAAAAACTATATAGTAGACGAAATTTATCAGAAGAAACATCGGAGACACAGAAAAATTAAGTAAGATAAGACTAATCGTACTAAAAATTGCCTGGAAACCCTAATCAGATTAGTGTTTCGCGTTAGTGATTCTACTTCGTTTCCTATTCGTTTTGTTTTTGGATTTCAAAAACAATTCGTTTCCAATTTGCATTTTTAAAACAAACGCGTTGTTTTCGTTTTCTTTTCTATGAAACAATTTTTTTTTAACGAAATGATTTCCTTTTAGTTAATTTCTAGTTAAAGAAGTAAAAGATTAAATTTAAACCACCTTTTACATTAATATTTTTGAATTGTCTTGATTATCCTTATTATAATTCTTTCTTCGTTTAAGTTAAGCGTTGTTCAACAAAAGAGCACTGAATTACCTTTATGAACGAAACACTTTAAAATTGAACATAACGAAGTGATACAACTGAAAACCTCGGTTTTAACATATTATCAAAGACAAATTTTGATCTAGCTTTGTCAGACCACAGAAACTAATTTTTTTTTAATTCAGATCCAGCATGTATACGATCATACTTCAACTTTAGTCAGTCCCTTTACACGCGCAACTTAGGCTGGGCTTTTTTTACTTATTAAAAATGTTGGCTGTCAGTAACTATTTATTACAAGAGAGAAATGTTTTCGCAGCTAGATGTTGTCTGTCCAAGCAATTTTCCCTATATCAATACGGTACCAACCGCTAATCGAAATGAGTCTTTTTGAAGCTGCCGAAGAGCTGGTAAAGCTGCCATGGTTAGAGCTAGACAAGAAAATATAATGAAATGGAATTTTATTATGGACAGTCTATGAAAGTCGTGAGTCATCTAAGTAAAAAGGTGTACAACTTGCCATTGTACCAGATGGCTGCAGTGGTTATCATGTCAAATGTTATAGTACTTACACATCTGTTTCAAAACAAGAAATATCTGCTGCAATACCAGCCAGCACAGGAAAATGTTGACCGAAAGGGAATCGAAAGCAATACTGACGAAACATACCTTTCATCTCAGTCAGGTATATTTAGCACACTATTGTGTTTATTTCTGTAGTAACAGAATTTATTCTATATTTTTTCATGTTATAGGTATTACAAATTTTACTGGTCGTACTCTGAGATCAGGTACAAAAGCCTCCACAAGTTCTATGAACACTGGCACTGGTTTATTTAAAAAATATATCTGTTCTGTGACAAAACCAATAAGAAGACAAATTATAGGAAGAAACCACTTTTCAGCTTTGTGATACATTTAGTTTTCAAGAAGGAGTTACGAAAGATGCCTTAGCTTAAGAGGATGCAATTCTTCTCAGAAAGATACACAACATCGATTTCATTGCCAACGAAGTGTGATATATCACATTTCCCGTCGTACGAAAAGCGGCAAAGATAAAGCAATTATTAAGAAAAAAGAAAATGATAAAAATTATTGTATGGACGAGACAATAAGATAAGAAATAAAGCGTATTTAATGCATTAATAACGTTTGTTGAAGAAAACCTAATATAAAAAGAAGAAGTTAATCGTATTGCCGATATTTCCAATCACTATTTGGCGTGGTATATTGAATTTGGCTTCAGCGAGGGGGATGTTGAAAGCAACGCTGTCCGTAAACATAAATACGTTTTACTCGACAAGTTGCTGACACATTTTAGAGATCTGATAACCTCAGTGAAGTATCCAAAGCAATTTGTTGGGAAAATCTTGTTCAAGAATACAATGACCGTAAAGGCAACAATTAGAAAGACATTTTCCCTTGAGCATCAATCACCCGATGTTAAGGTAGGATATCTCCAATTCACCTATCTATTTATTAACTCATGTGTAATGAATATACTGGTCACTTATATTTTTTAAATTTGTAGATAAGATAAGCCGGCTATCTACTGAGAAAAGCAATACTGAAATTTCCGCGGATTCCTCTGCCACAAAACGTTCAATTGAGGGATGTATTGGCAGGTGAAGTTTCCATTCCAAAAATATTAAAAACTTTCCATAGCTTTCTTATTGGTGGACCACAACGTAAAAATCGAACAACGTCGGAGAAGAAAGAGTGCCGAATTTTATCGTTAGCAACTTATACTATCTTCTGTGTGACAAAGGGAAAAAGCATGCCACCAAAACATATTAAACCGGGATTAGTGATGAAGTCAGTAACAAGAAGCCGAATGACCTTGAAAATATTAAATAAAATGGGGCAATGTGTGAGTTACCACACAATCAAGGGGCATTAAACAGAGCTTACATATTCTGTTTCAGATGCACTTAGAGTTTTACCTGACGGAATGACACAATTACCATAACTGCACACAGAAGTTGAATACGACAGCTTTGATCGGTATGTCGACACACTTTCTGGGCGAAATACGCAGCACATAACTGTTGGTATTGTGTATCAAGATAATCCACCAAGTACAAATCTTTAAACATGGACTGCTGACGACCGACAGACTACAATAAACCAAGAATGATAAAAGAAACCATGAGCAATGTTGATGATCCAAAACGTTTATTCAAAAAAGTCTGAAAAAAACATCCCCATGTTGTCATGTTTAACTCTACAAAAAAAACTGACCCACTAAACTATTCAAAAATTGTGTTTAATTAACTTCCCAGAATAAAAATGTAACCAATGTTATTGTCAGCTGTAGTACAGACAATGCAAATGACTCAGCGTATCATTGCAGATGAATGTAATCAGAAATATACATCTGTCACCTACGACGTATAGCTATCGCTAAACTATGCATCCAAGCGGAAGAGTCCCCTAAATCTTTTTATCCAGATTGGACATTTTCATATCATGATGTCTTTTTCAAAGCTATCAGGAAGTTTATCACAGATTCCGGAAGACGGTATTTGTAACACTAGCGCCTGGATCCCTTTTGGGATTTTTGACTGGAAAGCATTATAAACACTGTAAAAGGATTCATCCGATTTTCGTGGCTGCATTAGAGAGTCTTCAATTTCAAGAATTTCTCACTTATCCCTTAATGACCCAATGATTGACATTGAAGTGAAGGCCGAGTTGCATATATTGAAAGAGAAGATTTTCATTGTAACATGATTGAAGACATTTTTTCACCGAGCATCGTCAAACTGTTTCACAAATATGACCTATATTGTCAGAAAACTCTTAATGGAGACGGATTAACTGAAAAATGTTGGATGATTTACATTGAACTCGCTGATGATACCACCAGTTTGAACGAGCATTAAAGACAGGCGATCATCGACTGTACGTTTTTCTGTTGCCTTGGTTTCAAAGTTTTTTCTTCGCTTTCAACCACCTAATTTATGCACTTTAGTTAAACTGCATAAATTAACACACTGCTTCACGTGGAAGCAAACCATCCAGGCATAAATGAGCTTATCAATTCTATTAGAACTAAAAAATCATTCTCTCGCGGTCTCCTCTTATGTCCTCGTGTAACAGCTACGCGGGCATCATAAAAATTTCTTATCAATTCCTACAGCAATCCAATTTGAAATTATATATAATATATGAAAAATAAATTATCGATAAAATAAATACATCATTCTCGTCGTCATCGCTCGATGAATCTGAAAAACGTTTTAATCGACGGCGGGGACAGGTTAATAACTCTTAAGTGGTAGATTCATACAGTAATTTAAAAACATTTCGATTGCAATTAAAAATATACTAGAAGAACATGTACATGAATAAAACATACCGATTCACTATCTTACGGTTGAAAATTGTTTGGAATTTTCCATCGAAGTCCACTACATTGAGAATATATAAATTAATGAACGGCTAATAACACGAAGACTTTTCTGGAATGCGACTATTATGATTTGCCAGTAGAAATTAGGTGCTTTGCTTCGATCAAGTTGCACAACAAGTAAATTTTACTGTAAAATCGT
The DNA here is from genome assembly GCF_021134715.1 of Daphnia pulex. Taxonomy (NCBI): domain Eukaryota; kingdom Metazoa; phylum Arthropoda; class Branchiopoda; order Diplostraca; family Daphniidae; genus Daphnia; species Daphnia pulex. The sequence goes on along the minus strand of NC_060026.1, from coordinate 8,244,020 downwards.
TGGTCTTATTGATGCTGGTGGACAACTTACCACCAACAAACATCCATCAAGAACCCAAACTTATATTCATTTTTTTTATATTTAATCGAATTTAAACTTGAAAAACTTTTCTAATTGAAAATAGCAGAAAAAATGGAAAATTTGAACACACACGTGAATTTCTAATGCCTGCCAGGGTATCTGGTCGATTCGGCAAAAATTCAGATTTGCCGAATTGGATTTGCCGAATCGACATAATGCCGAAATGGTATTGTCGATTCGGCAAAACTTGCCTAATTCTTTCCTCTTAACCATTTCAGCTGGATGGGACGGATTTATCAAGTTTTGGGACTAGGAGACTAGACTAGGAGAAGTACAAATCGTCAAATTGTACTGTATGCACGTAACACATACAACCCATACAACAATAGATTTTTCGTATAAATGCCCGTAGTATGCCTCGAATTTCTATCATTCTAATCTGTATCACTGCCAGCAATTGGCTCAAAGAGTTCTCAAGTTTTGGCAAGTTAAAGGGAAATCAAAGTTGCTTTAAAAGATATACAGGGCGCAAATTATTCACCCATATGTGATGTTGTTTACCAATAAACATCAGTGATACGCAATACCTACGACAGAGTAGCTATAGAAGCATAAAAAATATCATCCATTTTTTGTAAACGACCCAATTTTGGTAACGAATACTATACAATTTGGGGATTGGGGATACCTTCCTTCCGGGTGCAGAGCCCAGAGTACTTGTTTTCATTCTGCCAGCACTAACAGAAAATAAAAGACCGACTATAAAGGAAAATGAGCGATAAACATCCCCAATCCGTAATACTTGACGTAAAAGATGAACGACGAGAATTTCATCTAGATTACGTAACCAAAAAACACTTTGACCAAAAAAAACCACTATGTTTGGCCTTTATTTTCTCAGTCAAAATGTGGAATTTTTAAATTTTTATCCTACCCTTTCCCTTGGTGTTACTGTCTACACCTTTCTGGCTGTTTGTTACTCAAATGGCCTGACATGTACAGTTTGGTCCGAAAAAATCCGAATAACCTAAAAGCCACCTATTAGTCATGCGGGAACTATGTTAGGCTTTTGGTCCTAATTTTGGGGGCTAAGAACAAAGCGAAAGGTGGGAAGAAGGAAAAAGGAGTAATAGGCTCATTTAGCCACCGGTCATGCCTTTACCCCCCAAAAAATCATGAATGAAACCAGACAGGCTGTCTGGAATTTCCTTTGCTGGTAAAACCGAATAACCGCATTGCAATAGCCTTAGGCCTTAGGCCCTAGGCTCACCGTCAATATTTCGACAAGTGACAAGAAAAGGAAAGAGCTGTCCCAATCCTGCACCACGAAGCGGGAAAAATTCAAAGTTATCGTAATGTTGCTTTGAATCACGTTTCATGCAAGTCAATTTTGACCGAATGTCGTGACGTCAATGAAATCATTTCATTGGCGATTATTAATCATTATTAATTGGAATAAACGTTGTTGGCCATGACACAGAACTTTATGATCCAACTGGGCCTGATGACAACAGTCCAAAAAAATTGTCTGCCACGCTAGAGAATTAAAATAAAACGATTGCGGAAGAAAACGGGTTTGTGGAGCAAGTCCGTTGGTTACCACAAAATCAAAGAGAGTGTGAAGAAACACAACAAAATGAAATTCAGAGTATTTCATTGTTAACCTGTTATTGATTCGATTTTTCAGATAAATGTTTCTAACATGATTGCCACCAAAAACAACAAACTTTAGACTCAAATTTCTCGGTTGATAACCCTAAAATATGATGATCAGATAACTTGTTGATGGCCTATGGACTAATAAAATCATAACTGTGATCTCCTCGTTCGGCTATGCCACACATATCATCGCAAGAGTAAAATCATTTAATGTGGGTATCAGTTTACTTTGAATAAATGAAATGAAACACCTGATACCTGTACCACACCATGCAACTCGTTTATAAATAAAGGGCATGACTTGATTTGTAATTTTACGTACAAAAACTTACTGCATCTGAGAGCAATAAATTTTTATTCTTTAGAATGTTGATACCAAAAGACGAATTGGAATTCTGGGACTCAAATCCAGTGATTGATCTATTGGAAGTTTGTACGTAGACTAGAAGCCCAATTTTATTCAAAGACTATAGAGTATGACAATATTTTTGGTCGAAGAGAAAAAACAATAAATGGTTTCAAGGCAACTGTTACTTATTGAGTTCCAGGAACAGAAAAAAGAAACATCTGGATGTGAAACACAAGCATTTTGTGGGATAAATAAAGGTTGACAAGAATTCAAACACACCATATGATATACGTACGGATAAAACCGTAAAGTTTATTAAAATATAAATAAAGAATAGAATGTTGAAAATTCAATTCCATTCTGAAAACATTATAATAAAAAAAGGAATATTATCCAAAAGAAAATCCTTGTTGACGGTAATGATGCGAGTTTGGCCATCTGAGGTGCGCTAAAGTCTGGTAAACACTTGACTGCCGACAGGAAAAGTAATTTTGATGCGACACCAACTGATGAGACAATCATTACAGAAGGTATGGCCGCAAGTGGGACGCGATAGATTGACGTGAGGCAACATACACACTTCCCCGATGACATCGTAACAAATCTTGGGTGGAAGTCAGTCGTATTTCTTGCTGAGAACTCTTGTCGGAACGAAATTTGTACATATCGAATGATGACAGACAGGTGCACAGCGTAAATTTTCCAACGTGGCAAAATGTCAAAAACGTTTTCGACAGATTCTTTCTCAATGTAGTATTTGAGAACGCGAAAAAAAGAACACTAGTACAGTTTTTTGTTAGATGACGGAGACGAAAATTATGTTTTATTGAGTGGAGGAGATGAACACGTACAACAGTAAAATTTAAAATATCTCCGACAGGATAAACATTACTGATTGCTTCTGATGAACACAATGATGTGGCAAAACGAAGCTGTTAGAACAAAAATCTAGACCCTAAAAAATCGATGGAAAAATCGAAGAGCTTAAATGATTTTCACTTGGTTGCACTTCACTAAGTGAAGTGAATCTGGTAAACAAGAGCAATGCCTAAACGAAGTGACCGAATAAAAAAAGGTCAACGAGCAGAGGTCAGGACCAAGGAATGATGCAATTTTGTTTAAATGAATATAATCTTGGCAGCTCTTTTGTCACATATACGTATACTTTAACGTAAACAGGCGATATAATGTAAGAAAACTGGATTGTCTGGTGTTAGAATTTCTCTCTGCTCCGACGGCACTTGTTTGTGTTGATTTACATGAAGGCTGCTGAAAAGACAAAAGTTGGCAATGGCTGAATGAAAAATGAGCTGACGATTGGATTTGGATTGATTTGTTACTGATGTTTGTGACAAGTTGTTCAAGGAGCACAATGAGCTCCTGAGTTTGTTCACAAAGTTCCACAAGTTGATGAAGAGAGACAAGCAGGCCAGAAGCGAGGAGCTGGCTGAGCACGCCGTCTCCGTCATGACCACGCTGGACAAGAACATCAGGTCGCTAGACAACGTCAACGCTTTCATCTTCTACCTCCACCAGGTCGGCAAGTCCCACTACAACATCACCGGATTTCTAAAGGAATACTTTTGGGTATGTGTATAAACCGAATTTTCTGTCCGGGCATTTTTTATTTGGAGAATTTTACTGATTTTTGTTATTTTACTTCAAAAAAATCCGCAATCCTTTCCTTGAAGCCGTCAAGAGGACGCTGGTCGACCGCTACACGAAAAACATTGAAAATATCAAAAAAGTTTCCATCAATTTGGTGATAGAGACCCTAATCGAAGGCCCAACAACAACATTTAGCGGGAGCCGGCATTGGCCCGTTGTCATAGTCGTTGTTTTATATATGATCCGTCTTTTTTTAAATTTTTATTAAATTATGATTCATTCATTTGAATATAATATTTGAAACAAAACAAAAAGGGCCTGCTGGTCTGGTCGTTCATATTCCAAAATGGCCGTTTGGTAAAATACCGGAAGTCGTCAACATGTAACTCCTCAGACGGAAAACGGCCCGGCACATCAAAAGTGCTGCCTCCACAACAACAACCACCACAATAACCTACCAAACTCTTGAAATGCAAAATCCATAAGAAACTGTATACTATACACACACTGTAGCCTATGCCATATGATTGATGCTTTTCTCAACCAGCAACAGCCTAGGCAGAAACGGACGTGCGGTCCAGGAATGAAGACAAGAACATTTGGCTTGAAATCATTGGAGATCAGTGATCAACAAATCAGAGTAGTTAAGAACTAGATTTACGGAAGAAAATAGAGCCGGACACATCGGGTGATCCATCCAAGCGACTGATCACACCAAGATAGTCGACGAATTAACGATTCTACCAACCACCACGGATAGACAAAGTCGATGGAGAGCGTTGGGGTGTGATGCTATTCCGTTTTAATATCCAGCTGTTGGCCAAGTACCTGGTTGATCGAAGACTAGAAGTTGCAGCTCAAACTTTTAAAGATGGTATAAACATTTGGGACAAAATGCGGCAAACTGTCGTCCACCCAAGATTTTTAAACTGAGGTCGATGTACTAAACGTTTCTTCATCACCAAAAATTAAAGTCTCTAAAATTGTCTTTGAAGCCTCATATAGAAGCTACTTGACTAACAAACTTTCCGAAGAAGGGCGTCAACATGTTGTTTTTTAAACATTGCAAATGGACTCTACAAATTCGTCATTCGACTGACAAAAGAGTCAAAAATTCATCGGAATCTACGTAAAGCTCTTGATTCGGTAGCTCCACATCCCTTCCCAGGTTCTCTTAATGTTGGCGTCCCTTGTATCGTAGCATGTCCAGCTGACATAGGTTTCTACCAATGCCTGATCACTGCCATGGATGATTGCCTTCTGCCAATCAATCCTACTGTCCATTCAGTCTACTTTGTTGTTTTTTTAATTGATTACCAACTCAGCCTTACCTTCATTTGTGACATGTCCAACATACTGCATGCCTTTCCACAACATGCTTACTAGATCTCTTTGGCTGGCGTCGAAGATGTATCAGGACTCAGCGGTCTCAACGATATCTTTTCATCTTCGGTAAAATCTGCTAAAGGGGGGGGTAAAGAAGTCAAGATCAAGAACATTAACTGGCAGTGGAAAATGACGTTAAAACCCCTACAACCCCCATCTAAAAAAAACAAAAAAAAAGAAAACACCAACACAATGTTGTTTTCAAAAACATGAATTGCCTTGTCTATTTCAATTTCCTATCCGGCAATCCAGCTGTTGCACAAGCATTTCCCTTCTTTCCCCTTTGACGTCAGCGGAGAAAATGTCATCAGAGTTTTTAGTGGAATAAGCGGATACGATTGTACAATTAAACGATATAAAAAAGATGATTGGCTTCGTCTGCGGAAAAGAAGCTAAGAATAAACTCTGGTAAGCATTTTTAAAGTTAAATGGCCATTAGAGAAATTCAATGACCCCATTTTCATCCTTTATGGCTATCTAGTTTCTTTGCATTTCTATAATACGGAGCTGTTTCTTTCATCGCATAAAAAGCCTATTCAGAACTTAAATTTTACCGTATATTTTGAAGGCTACGATGCAACACTTCGATCGTTTGCATTTATTACTTTTCTTCATTATCCACATAGTAGAATTGGCCCAAAAGTTTACCTGGGAGGTTTAAATGTTGAATCAGTTGGGTTTCAATATAAATACGTATACGTTACATAGAGTGACACAATACAGTGTAGAATTCTACGGAGTCTCAGGTAGACTCCACTGAAGCACTGATGAGGTACTGTGCCTCTAAGGAACATACTAGAGGTCATTTACCAGTGATTGGTAATCACATACTCTGTCGCGAAACGATAAATTCAGACAATCTTTTCGTAAGGAACTCGCTATCCATATTTTCAGAATCTGTATATATACCAAGTCATAATGATTTCTTTTGGGGTAGTAGTTATTATTCTTCAATGGATGAGTGATCTCTTTGTGTATGCATAACTCTTTTTTGTTCTCCAACCTACTTGATTACTCTATCCCCGCTTTGCGCCCTTCAAACATGCATTTCTATTGTCCTTCCTATTCTGAGACTGTATCAATTCAAAATTGTTCTAAAACTACTTTCATGAAACCCCCCGTAATAAAACAGAAAAATCTGATTACACTAAAGTAAGTGTGTAAGAAAAATAAGTATGTTTTTCTTGTCTAAAACTTTGCTCAGACAATTGTGAAATGCAATGGGTAGAGGTCTAGGCCGAGTGTCCACATTTTTCGAAGAAAAAAAATTATTTCAGGACTTGGTGCATGTTTTCTAGTTTGCCCGTTCCAAAATTGGAAAAATGTGTGGTCTAGCCTGGGTTTAAGCAAAGTCTCCGCAAAATATTGAAACTACAGTGCCCAGTGTGCCCACCACCAAAACTACTACAAGATGAGCTGACGAGGAATCAAACAGAAAAAAAGAAAGAAAGTGACTGAGGTACTGGCTTTTATACCATAAGGTGACCTTCCACCAGAAGGGGTCATCACAGTGAAGCGTTTCTCCAACGCCACACATATCTACATACTTACTCCACTATATAATAGGAAAGGTACACTCTCGCGCTATCCCATTCTCTTGGAAGAAACGGCGGGTGTTTAGTAAAGGGCCCCAAGATTCCCCGCCAGGTTCGCTAGGGTTGGGGGCTGATCGCCTCTCGGGGGTATAGTAAAAATAGGGGTTTTTGGTTAATAATCTATAAAATTACGAATCAATATGTCCAGAAATTGATTTAGTTTAAGCTTCATTTAATTCCCCATCCTTAAATACCTAATTAATTTAGATTAGGCAATTTTTAAATGTTAAATTCGTGATTGAAATTCGAATTTTTTTGAAAATTGCGCAAAAAAACAAAACAAATGTGTTTTTTATTATTTATTTTTGTTTATTTTATTTTAAATTTTAAAAATACATTTTAAAATATTTAAAAATTAATTTTGAAATATTAAAAATGAATTTGAAAATTTCCAGGAATCCTGGGACCCTTTACTAAACACCCGCCGGTCTTCGGGATAGCCGAGAGTGTACCTTTACTATTATATCGTGCTTACTCCGTCATTCCACATGCGGAACCATAGGGCGTAAAAATTCAGCTTAAGCTTTGCTCATGCGGCGTTGCCTGTCACGCTAAATCGTTACTTGCGCAGTTTCACCTAATTATCAGGGGTGCGTTAAGTAAATAGGCTACAAAACGTAAACGCTTATTTGTCAAATGTCACGTGACTAAGCTTATTGACCAATGAAAAATTCCTTAGAATCCGCCTGAATGAGCTTACTATTTTTTACATATTTTTAAACAATTCGACAACGTAACGTGTTCTCCTTTGCCTTGTTTTCGTAGGAGGGGAGGGATACCACCTTTGTTCTCGTAGCTCGTAGGAAATACTTACCCGTCCTCAGAAAGAAAACAAAGGAGAAATCGCAACAAGTGTTAAGAGTGTGTGTAATTCAGTGTTTGTGTGTTTGCAGAAATTTGGCAACCCGGCTGATATTTGGCATATTCACTTCACCCCAGTTTGACACTTGAAAAAATGCTAGTGTTGTTTACTAGTTGTCTAGATGTGAAAAAAGGAAGAAATAGCGATACTACCGAGGTTTTTTTTTGCCAAAGCCTACATACAAGCTCATTTTCTAAATATATATTTTACATTTATCACTACATAGTTAAATCAAATACAATTAATACATAAAGCTACATGTTCACGTAAGATGTAGCACTATATGTAACGAAAAATGGATTGTTCAACCATCCGATTACCGATTTTTGTAAGGTAGCTACCGATTACTGCAAAATTTTAACCTGTGCCATTTGGCCATTACGCTTCAAATATTGCGTAAATAACGGAACTGTGTGGCCTGCCTTTCGGATTTATGAGGGATTTTGCAAATTCGTATTTTTTGTGTCATTTGGGTTGGATTTTCATTGACATGTCAGCAAACCTCTATACCTGTGACCCGTATTATACAGGTGTCTGTTTTTGGGGGCCTTTTTTCTCGCAAAGCAATTAATTATCCAACCGGTTGTTAGCTATTGGGCCAACGATATATCCGTTGTTTTATCGAGAGCAAAACCTGACAAGCTCTGCAGTATCATTTTGTGTTATTTGAGGAATGATAATCTATAATATTATGATTTTTTCGGAAGTCACTAAAGTTGAATAGATTTGGTTGCGGTTTATTTATTGGGTAGGGTGGGCAGTGTCCAGAAGTCTAGGTTAGGTAGGTAACTCCCCTTTCCCTGTATTGTTTGGGTTTTGCATAGCGATTTCTCAAGTTCCGCCATGCGGAATTTCCATATCAACAGCAAAATGTAACTCCCACTCCTCCGACCGATCGCTTTCTACACCACCGTCAGTATAATTTGCGATTCGTGCGCATGTGGTAGCGTCCAACATACTCAGGCTTGTCTAAATTCATTTACGTCGGAATTACCGATGTCCCCTAACATAACATGGCGCATTTAGACTTGCTAAACTCCCTCAGTGTTCAGAGGTAATTGTAGAGAACCTTGTTGTCGTGTACGATGAACTATGAAATGGCATTTAATGTTCATCCCCCTCTGTGCGGCGGCCACCTTGACATTCATTGTTCATATTCAACGACATTTCCTGTCCCTGTCCCCTATGTGCGGCGGCCATCTTGACATATTTTGTTCATCCTCTCCCACTTTTTTTACACGAGTTCATGTGTGGTAACTATCTCTCTTGTTAGATTTTAATTTTGGTGAGTGTTCTATTATTTTGTTCCGGCAGATTGTAATTGTGTGTTATTTTTCTGGACACTTATCGAGTGAAAAGTAGAAAGTTTAAGAAAGAGGGTAACAGTATTTTCAGGAAAAGACACTATTTTTAAAAGGATTTCCTACATCAAACAAACAAAAACTTTTCGTTTCAATTGTTTTGTGTTTTGGGCTTTTTTTTGCTTTTTCTTTTTCAGTTTTTTTTTGCTTGAGAATTTTGGATTCTAACATTCTGTTTTTTTCTTCCTCCCAGTTTCCACTTGCTTTGTTTAATTTCTTCTATAATTTGTTTTTTTCTGTAACTTACAGTTTGGTATCATGAAACTGCTTTTGTAATATTAAAAATTGGAATCGCTCCACTTCACTACCCTCCTGTGTGCCAATATTGATTCCAATCTAAAACGGCATCTTCTTCCTCCTTTACCACCTGCTATAAAAGGGGATGGGAAGGGTAAAGGTTATCATATTTTTAATTAAAATGGAAGTGTTTATTGTCAGACTGTCATATTTTCGTCCACCCGTTTATCCAGTTTGGTCCACATCCCTTTGATTATTGACTATTGATGATCTTGAAATTTAAACATTGAAAAATAAAAAGTAAAAACATGAACAGAATCACAATATTTTTAGTTGCAGAGGATGCATAAGATCAAGAATGCAAATAATGCAAGACCTGATCCTTTAAAAAAAATCAATAAATGATTTTAGAAATTAAAAGCAACTATTATTTATTGAATTAGGGGCAACAAAACAGCATCCGGGTTCGAAACACTAATTTTTTCCCGAATTAAGGTCAGATCAACAGCACCTACCTTAAATTTGGGAACGCGCAAGAACGCCATATGGGAAAAGGCGTTTTTCTCGGCGTTCCCAAAAATAATGTTTTCGATGGAATTCGACGATTTTTTTACGTAGCCATATGCATTAGGATTAAGCAGCTTTTTTTTAGATTTTTCCAATCACGGGAAGGGTAGGTTTTTTAACCAGCCCTAAGTTTGGGAACGCTCCGTAGAGCTATATGTAAATTATGGTACTTTAAACTATCGAACGGGTTAAGCTAGAGTGTCAAGAAAACTTTGAAATGAAGAGGTGAGCATGAACAAGCTCTACACTAGTTTGATTTTCAGATTTTTGCGTCACATTGATTGTAGTAAATTGAAAACCAATTTTATTTTTTTTTTCATTCTAGTTCCTTTCTTCCCCCTCTTTTCACCCAAGCCGAGTTGTCGCCCCCTCATAAGCGCGCCTTTTCTCTTTAAGACAGAGAAAAAGGCGAGTGGGGTGAAAATGGGTAATACCAAAAACCAACAGAAATGTTATACACCGAAAAAGTACGGACAATGTCGAAAACCGCAATACAGAATCATCACATACGCCTAAAGTTGCTACATCAATACCGTTCTTCCAATGTTAAAAAAGAAGAAGAAAGGAGTTTTTCCATAAGATAATCTTTTTCGACGTTTTCCATCATCATGTGCTCTATCTGGTAAACACTTGAGTGCAAATGGAAACATAAATTTTTTTGCGTCACCAACAAATGAGACTTTCATAAAAGAAGGTAGGGTCACAGGAGAGATGCGATAGATTGACATGTGTAACATATACACTAAAGAAACGAACATATTGACGAAAATGTTGATTGGGAATCTATTTTTTAAGTTAATTTCTTCCAAAAAGTATCGCAACGACGACAGACTTGTGCAAAATGTAAATACTGTCTAGAGTTGGCAATTTGATATCAAAAGTTCTTCTGAATCTTTCGTTCTTAATGTAATATTTAAGAAAATTTACTAAAAAAAAACATTGGAAAGGTTTTTTCATAGATGAAAGAGACAAAACGGATATTTTGTCAAGTTGAGATGAACACGAGCTGCAGCAAATTTGCCTATATATATATCTGCTAGGCTAAGCAATGCTGATAGCCTTGTTAACAACTGTGGTAAAATAAAGCCATTATAAATTATTAAGACGTTCAACTTCCAAGGGTAAATCGAGGAACTGAAATGTTCATTTATTGCACGAATTTGTTTACTGCTGGCTTCAGGTGGTGGTCAATGACGTTCCAAATATTACGAAATGGTCAACAAGAGGTCAGCAACGATAAATGGCCGAGGGGATACCAACTCCCTTAAGTTAAAAAATATAAAAAAGGGGATAACACGGGCCAAAAGAAATGTGTGTTGTGAAATGTTGTAAAATAAAATAGCAAAAGGACCAAATGACAACAAATATCACATGCACATTTTAAGTTTAATTTGACGGAAGGGATACTACGGTGTCTACTGTACCTCCGGTATTTTACGCCCTTTTTCCTTTTTCTTTTATTCTTATCTTCCTTTACCTACAAAAGAACACCTACCTACCGCAGATTTCTACACTGCACACTATTATTCTATGTAAGGTATATGTACGTATATTGAAACCCAAGCGAATCAAACATTGAAACCTTCCAGATAAAACTTCTGAGCCAACTCTACGAAGTGTATAATAGAGAAAAGAAAAAATAAAGAAACGATCAAAGTGCTGATCATCTCAGCCCACTGCTGATCAATCATAGCCTTCATATTATACGGTCACATTTAAGTTTTTATAAGGCTTTTTTTTGGCGAAAGAAACAGCTCCATATAAAAGAAATGCAAATTAAGTCAGATGACGAAAAGGGATGAAATTGGGGTCATTGAATTTCTCTAATGGTCACTTAACTTTTAAAATGTTTACCACAGACTGTTTTAGTACGTCCACGTTTTTTTAATTTCGCTACTCTGTTTTTTAGTATTTCGTTCAGAATAGTCGGATCACTTGTTGCCGATTACACACGCTTAGCGAAATGAACATAGGGTCAGATGGAACACAAAATGAAGTTTATTTATTCGCGCTAACATGCCACGCCAAGTGCGGAAGGGATACTACGGTGATACTACGTACTACAAAGAGCTAAAGATGAAACGCGGCTAGCGTTAGAAAATAGCATGGTTCGTTTACTCACATTTCGAACAAAAGAGCAACTATACGAAAGGAACGCTGGTTGCATGCCAGATGTTCGAAAACACAAACTGAAGAATTCAAGTTCGATTTCACGAAGCCAAATGAAGAAGGAAAAATAACGTAGAGAAAGGAGATTTCCCGGACACGAGATCCTTTGTCCATTGATAGCCTGAGCGTGTCGGATACAAGATAAAGATGGCCGGATAACTGACTAAAAATTACTTGTTTTGTCGTTGTCTCTTTTCTTCGTTACTGATTCCTATACTCTTCCATTTCTTGACTGCCGATTTGATGCCGATTTGATCCTTTAAGTTAGCCTTTTCGGCAAAACGACCCGTCTTGGTGGGCACAAACTCTGTAGCATCGCCCACCCTATGTTTAGCTGGGCCAACCGCAACTCCCCAGATTCGTCCGGATTCTAACAAAACTTTAAGCCTAGTAGAGAGAAGTAATTTTGACCATTTATAGATATTAATAAAATGAAAATTGTGAACCAGGCAATGGCTTTGAGGTTCGTAAGTAAGGATCATAGCAGAACGTACGACTTCGTTGGGGCCCGGAAATATAAATTAAGAGTTGTTTTGATAACTCTTCTGGGTAGCCAGGTGCCATTGAGTAAAGTAGAATCTATGATGACAATTTTTTCGCCTACTTCCAGATTCGGTTATCGCTAGTAGCATATTTTCTCGTTCAGCAAAATCTCGTTAACACTTCTTTGATCCAGCGCTGCCAAAATTGGACTGTTATCGTTTGTGCATCTTTGTTTGGAAGCTAGAGATCTTTCAGTAAAGACATCAGGTGGTTTAGATTCGCGCTGGCAAAGAGTAAGTGATTTGGCGTTAGACATTTCGGGTCAGATTGATCTTCGCTTTATTTTGTTAGTTTTTTACTGTCAATTTTCAGAAAGCATCATGAGCGTAGTGATAAGGATTTTTTACTTTTATTCCCAGAACGGATGAAAAAGCGAACAAGATGGAACGAACAATGCACACCCATAAACCTCCTAAATTAGTATTGACGGTTTAGGAGGTGAAGCCCCATTTCATTGGTCGATGAACAGGCTGTTGAAGTATGGCATGTTAGTTTTTGTTATGAAAACATTCAGCAAGACTCAAGTTGAACCCCATTGAAATGCGTTGTGATTTTGAAAACGGCCCAAGATGGAGATAAACTGATGTCCAGATATTACGCCTTCTCAAGGTATCCACAGAGAGAAGTAAGGCAACTGAAGAGAAAGCATCAACGTTGAATGATCTGCTTGAAAATGTGACCTCGATTGGGCGGAATTTATCCACAACTGTCTGGATGAACGCGAGATACCCAATTTTCAACTTGTATACTTGTAGGGATATCATCATTGGGCGCCATGGCCTTGTAATTCCCAGTGGAGCCTATTTGCCATTCGTAGCCTAATTTCCCCGCGGAGGCCTACTGGTCCCGCCACTCCAGCGATGGCCACCACAACCCTCTGCGTCACAGTCGTGACATCAGCACCAGCGGCTTACGTCACACCCGTAACGTCACATTGGCACGCTAACCAGTCAACATGCCGTCGCTTCACGCTGACTCGACAGGCGGATCCAGATGCCGTTCCAGCTCAATCAAGACGCTGGTCCAGCTTGACCAACAACACGATTCAGCAGGATCATTTATACTCTAATTAACCCCCACTATATAAGCTGTAACCTTCTACATGTAAATCTATCTTCTGTACTCCATCTTGTTTGACACACGTCAATACGTCTGTCTGCTGCTTCAACACGTCTTCTTTTTCAGTCTGTAAGCAGAGTCTTACAGCCCTTCCCCTTATTTCTTTTACAGCGATAACAATAGGTTATACACTTAACGCACCGTGATTCTCCCTATCTGAGCCCATTATTGGTAGTGAGCTGAGTGGTGTAATTGATCAGCGGAAAAATAGGCCAGCTCACAATGCACCAAGAAGAGAATTTTTCGCATGTTTACATATCTAGTATGACAAAAACGATAATGTGGTGACATTTGCAAGCTGAATTCTTTCAGCACTTCTAACTGAACTTCTAACAACAGTTATAATCACCGCTGTTGGAATATTGGTTATAGCATTAGATTAATGACTCAAAGAACAATGGTTCAATCACTTTACTCCCGAACAATCTTCACTCTCGTGGCTGCATAAATCTTCACAACATGGAAGGAGAGAAGCCATCAACGAATCCCCAGAAAAGAAGATGTAGACAACCAATGGGTTTCCCTTTGTCCTCCTGTCCGAAACCCGTAAAATTAGAATTTTTGTCTTTCATTTTGTTTATAATTTTATTTTGACATTTCAACTCTCTATATTTCTTGTATAATTTGTTTGCGAAGTGTGCATGCACTACTTCTCATCGCGTCCTGCTCGTATTCAATTTCTTTACTTCAGACCAAGTTGGCTGTTAATTTTCTGGATGAAACGACACATTTTGATGAGCTTCTTGGGTTAGGAATGTGTTCAAAAGATTTTATCAGCAATCAGTTCATATTTTATGTCGTAATGATTTTTTTTAAGTAGTCATTAATTTTAAAGGGATTAGTGCTCTCTTTGTGTACAAGTATTGAGTAACTATTTTCTGTTCTCCAACTTAATTTTTGGACTCTCTCCCCTCTCTACTCCTAAAACGTTGGTTTCGCTTCTCCTTATTCCTATTGTCATGTTATACTAGCATACTATCTCTCCCTTGTATCAATTCAAAATTGTTCGGAGATAACTTTCACCGTCGTTTATTTGAAATTAAATCCTTTGTAATACAAAGCAATTTTGATTAAACGAAAGTCTATATCCTTCTTATTAAAAGATAGCTCAATTTAGCTCTTTTTTTAAATAACTATGCTATCCTGACTTAAGAAAATTAGTAAACTTTATAAATGGAACTCTAACGTACAGCCAGTAAAAAGTTGAAGGACGAGTGAAGGTCGTATTCCAGGTTTTCATCCTAAACGACTTTACATGATATTTTGCTTGTAAAGCTTGTGATTAATGATACCTTTGCATTCTGCCATTCTAGTAAGCAGTAATAAAAGATAGACATCAATCATGAGTGAAACGAGTGTCCGTGTGGCCGTCATCAGCTGGTGCATCAGTCGACTTTTTCCATTGAGGAGCTTTCATTAACACTTTCGTGTCGATTCGTTCCTCCAGGGGTTAATATTAGATTGTGTTATTCGACACAAATCTGTAGTTTTCAATCCATAAGCAATGACGTGATAATCGTTTACATTGTACTTAATTCGACGAAAGAGTTAACCTTGCTAAGGTTGCAATTCGGAGAGAGATTACAGTTTTCAATAACCAAATGTTTTGCAACGTTTTCAGTGTGGTGTAAGATCCATTCATGGCATGATTTTCAGTGTGGTTATAGACTCTTAGATAGGTCAGAAGTTCAGTTAGAGTTTCTTCTAAATTCAAATTCGATTCAAGTACAGTAGAATGATGGCAGTTGATATAGAAAACAAACAGTACGGGTTTTACGGAAAATAACGCCATCTGAGCATAAAAATCACTTTCGCTGTACAATGTATTCGTAGGGTCATTCCTTCTTCTCGTAAAGGTAAATTCTAATAATGTAAACATCGTGCTTGAATTCTTATGTTCATAACGCCTTTGCTACAGATTCTGTTCTATTCCGTTGGCTTTGCCTGGTAAGAACTTCATCACGATCCTGAATGTAATAGATTCGATCGTTTTGTATGGAATTTTGCTCGTTGACATCTGAGTCATTTGTTGGGCGCAAAGAAAGTAAGTCGTCGTCTACTCTAATATTGTTTCATTTTTCAATTTACCATTTCCTGTATATACTTGAAGGCATATAATAGAACCAGTCCTGCGAGGAGTCATCATTACTCTCGAAAATGTTGCAGTTGCTTTTGGAATAGCACTCGTCGTCGTCCGTTTGGTGTCCTTTGTCACTCATCAAACTTACAAGAATGCAATTATTTGTCTCGGCAACTATCAAGCTTTTAATACTAAAGCAATGGACTTTGAGATTAATGGTTCTATCTACAGTAAGAATGTCTTTTTATTTGTGAATATCTCAATCACTTGCATTAGTTTGATTCGGTAATGATGGTTTGTGGGGTGGCTGTTATTGTTTCGAAGGCATGGCTGTAATGCTTATGTACTAGCACTGTGCTATTTTCCAATCCCTCACGCTCATAATGTTTGTTTCCGTTGTTGTCGTAAGACACAAAAATTTTCAATTTAGATCTACTTTCACAGTCCTTTATTTTAAATATAATACTTATATGATAAAACGCAGTCATTTTTATTTCAGTGGTTTTCTTTTCATCATTTTCTGAATTACACTTGGCTTCTAATAAAAATTTGATTAAAACCAGCAAACCAAAAATCTTCCCGGAAATCCTTTCGCGTTGCTAGTACTTCCGTTTCCTTCATGACCTTGTGTAGGAGCAATTTTTTCCTTATCCAGTGACGTGTCATTGGCCAATAATCCCTGCTGTAAAATTATAATTCCAAAAGGATTTTTAAAAAAGGAAAATGCCATCCCGTGTCAATGAAATTCGCTTAAAAGTAACTTGCATACAAAAAGGAAATTTCTGTATTCACTAGCTTTCCAGTCACCAAGATGAGAAATCATGTTTCTGAAATCACACAGAATTGCATTGGGAACTTTTAAATAGGCTAATTCATCATCGATTAGGGGAGATTTTGGGATGTAATAAGATTGGTCTGGGCTTCCTAACCACAAATGTACGAACTGGGAAACAACACCCAAAAACACGCAGTGCATAATGTCTGGAATCAAACCAGTGATAACATTTAGAAACAGAATTTCAAAAAGTATTGGCGTTCCCTTTATTAACTGCACTGGTTTGCCTAGTCTAGTATCTGTAACAGAATGCCGAAATGTTGATTTTTGGGTTCTTAATTCAGGCATAGGATATATAAATGGAAACACTCTCACCCATCCAGAACCCTTTTCAATAATAACTCTATTGTTCAAGCAATAACCACACCCTAAAAAGCATTGAACTGCATGCTGTTTGACAGCATTGCACGGGCAGGTGAATCAGCTATTATAAGAGGAAAAATGATTTTTGATAAATTAGTGATGCCCAGATTCGACGTCCATTTGAAACCATCAATGAAAAGATTTTCAATTTCCTTTAGAAATGGAACAAAAAAAGTCTCTATGCTAGGCTTTTTGAGGCCGCTCCAAACAGCTACTTAGTTTCACATACCGTGATTTGTCATTGAAATCTAACTCATGCAAAATATAGTCCAAAGTTCTCATTTAGAGGATTTATGAGGACGGATTCCATCCGTAGTGGCGGCTAACGAGAAGTTATTCCCCGAAAAAAAAGATATCGGACGATTTCGGGTGTTTTGTAACTGGTCCCTGTATAAATCTCTCCCCTTACATACAAATTTTGTTGTTGGTTTGTTTTCTGTTTATTGGCGCTAATTTTCTCCCATAACCTGTCATCATTCTCCAAAATTTCCATGAACTGAGCTTCAATGGAGGTAGAAAAGAAATAAGATTTAGAGTGCAATAATAAAGAAGTTTCCTCAAAATCCCGTCTGCAGATCCTACAAGGGTGTTTATCAAGATTGGGTTCCGGGGAACCCGGTTACCTCAAATATGATTGGCAATCGTGAAAGTAAAAGTGTATTTTCTCTAAATTTTCTGAGAAAAACATTTTATCAAAAAAATAATTTGTTCCAGGAACACAGTTTGGTACAATAAGATTGAGGAGGTGTAAAAAATCACCTAAACAACCTTTAGTTAACAGATATCTGATAAATAACGTAAAAAGTAGGGAAAGGATGGCTCCTTTGCTTATATCGATATTACTGGGGCCGATTCCGTCAGCGCCATCACAGTAAGGGTAATCGTCGTCACTGGATTCACCCAATCTTTCTGCTTGCTAATGTAATGTAATGTACGTATTTATATAAGGATGATAACCACCATCTGACTACGAATTATGAACAGCACCCAGTTTTTCATGATCAAATTCGTTCTCAGCTTCTGTCGCTGTATCTCGTGCAACATGACCGTGTACCTCACCCACTTAGAAATTCGCGTGAAAAAGGTAAACAAAACAAATGAGTGCCAAAAAGTCAAATAACTGCAAATTATTGCGTGGTAAATCACACAATTTCGTTACGTATAAATGGGGAACATCAAAGAGTCCACCACAAACAATTAACATAAATATAAAAAAAAACGTACATCACTGTTAAAACTACGCAATTTTTTATGTAAACACGTTTAACTAAAAAACTACGCAACACCTTAGTGTGGTGA
Organism: Daphnia pulex; assembly: GCF_021134715.1. NCBI lineage: Eukaryota > Metazoa > Arthropoda > Branchiopoda > Diplostraca > Daphniidae > Daphnia > Daphnia pulex. Next base: position 8,225,967 of record NC_060026.1, on the reverse strand, counting down.
CCTTAGTGTGGTGAACCCCTTAGGGAAAAATGATATAAAGCATGCATGATTGATTATACTTGTGGGAACTAATTACCGTTATTTATATTGCGATTGAAATGTTTGATTTCGACGGACCTTGCATGGCGTCACATAAGATAGAAAGTGCTCCTCGGTACTGGGTTTGGATTGCACTACAGTCTTTTCAGCCAGCACATGTAATTAATTGGTCTTTGGTGCTTCATCACGCTAGTTATAGTTCGAGTTATACAGGAAAAAAGGAAATTGCATGTGAAAACACTATGTACGAAAAACTAAACGAAGAAGAGCGTCACAAATACCAGGCACGTCACGTCTTGCTGCGTTATGAAAAATTTATATTGTTTTTTTTTGTATTTTTTGTCCACTCCACACCCTACATTCATTTTAAAACTCTTCTCGCTTGAAAAAATAAACGCCGGGAAATTTTGCTTTCGCGAGCGCTAGGTGGCTTACGGGATGAAGGCCGGCATGGCCAAAAAACGAAGAAATTTTTGAAATTTTTTTTCAAAATTTCAATCATTAATATCTCGGTTTCTAAGCCGAATATTTAAAAAAAATTAAAACGGTTTGAAGAGACGGGCAATCCCACCATTTTAAACCAATTGGATTATTTTTAGGTGCAGCAGTTGACGAGAAAACTGCTGCACAAAAAACGAAAAAAAGTCCTAATTTCGGCTACCCCCTCTCAGTTTTTTTTAAATATCTCCCAAACTACAAAAGCTAGGCGATTGCGGTTTTTAGCAATCGACTTAGCGAAAAATTTTGCACAAAACCCAACTATTTGTTTATTTTTAGAACCCCCAGCGACGATTTCCGCTAAATCAAAAACCCCCCAAACGGTCTCTTTGAGTGGCGGATCGCTTGTTAATATTCTGCTTGGGGTTATTTCGAGTTTCCATGATGGCCTTTCTAATTGATGACACCTTTTCGTGTTTTTGCTCTTTGGAAGTTTGGTGTAATTAAAGTGATTCAGAGTTGGGTCTGCAAGTAATTAAACATAAGGCTTGAATTATTTGGAATATTATCTAGCCAGTTAACCAATAATCTGCTCCAATTCTTTTTCATCCATTGATGCTTTCCCAGTAAGTTTGTCACCCATAGTGTGCGTTTCTAGATATTCTTCCGAATACATGAGACGTTGTAGAGCAGCTACAAAACGTTATGTATTACATTTATATGTTATGTATTACATTTATATAGCGCCTTTTCCATAACATGATCAAAGGCGCTTCAGTTTATCGAGATGTATTATACATCATAGTACAGTACCCACCAAACTATTAGGTACACCCCCCTATTTTCAATGCATTCTTATGGCACTACGTGTCCTAGAAAAAATGCAATAACTCTTGAACCGCTTGGGCTAGATTTTTTTCCTTTTGGCCCTGAGTAGATCTAATGATGATCTACATTTTTTCTACACATGAAGTTATCGTAGGATTAACCCCCACGGCGCTACGGTATCGTTCAGTTTATTAGGTACACCCGTTTTCCCCCCATATGCGCCGTGTTAAATACGGCGTTTTCCAAAATTTACAAAAAATACTAAAAATCAAGCTAAAATCTTTTTCTTTGTGCCAAAAGATGCAGAATTCTTCACTCTATACGAATATAAAGAATAATTTACAATCAAATCAACTCAGAGAACCCTTCCCTATACCTCAAAGTTTTCCACTTCAAAATTTGTACTTTTTTCAACAAACTTGCACTTTCGCCAGCAGAGGGCGCCCAATTTCGCCAAATTTTGAAGTGGAAAACTTTGAGGTATAGGGAAGGGTTCTCTGAGTTGGTTTGATTGTAAATTATTCTTTATATTCGCATAGAGTGAAGAATTCTGCATCTTTTGGCACAAAGAAAAAGATTTTAGCTTGATTTTTAGTATTTTTTGTAAATTTTGGAAAACGCCGTATTTAACACGGCGCATATGGGGGGAAAACGGGTGTACCTAATAAACTGAACGATACCGTAGCGCCGTGGGGGTTAATCCTACGACAACTTCATGTGTAGAAAAAATGTAGATCATCATTAGATCTACTCAGGGCCAAAAGGAAAAAAATCTAGCCCAAGCGGTTCAAGAGTTATTGCATTTTTCTAGGACACGTAGTGCCATAAGAATGCATTGAAAATAGGGGGGTGTACCTAATAGTTTGGTGGGTACTGTATATTTAACGTCATGTTTCTTGACACTATTATCAAGAATCTGTGCTGTGCTGCCATTACAGGCGCGACTAACAATTTGTTGACGGGTTCAGCTGGGGATCGAAACCAGAGCCTCATTGCCTTTTTCCAGAGCGTTGACGCTCTAGTCCACTTCACCCCACATCCCCAAACGTTTGTCAGATTGTTGTTTTTTTTACGGGTATAAGATCAATAACCCTTTGGGTAATTGGGAACTGAGCCACGATTTACGGTGGGTTTTCTGCGTCGTTTTGAGATTCTGAGTTATCCTAATTAAAGAATTTTATTAATATGGTCAAATAACCCACGATGTAAAAAAGATGTATACTATACCGCTTCACTGCAATCGCGAAGTGGCTCATCGACTTGGCCCTGGAATCTGGCAGAGCTAGTTAACACGTTGACACTGCAATCGTGAAGTGGTTCACAAATTTTCCCCTGGATTCTGGCTCTATCTGGGCCAGAGCCCGTTGACATGTTGACAGTGGAAATAACAGCAGATGAAGATGACCGCTGCTTCGTTTTGTGTTTGGCGATGAGTTCGTCAACCCATGACCATTTTTCAAAAATTTCAAAAATTTCTTCGTTTTTTGGCCATGCCGGCCTTCATCCCGTAAGCCACCTAGCGCTCGCGAAAGCAAAATTTCCCGGCGTTTATTTTTTCAAGCGAGAAGAGTTTTAAAATGAATGTAGGGTGTGGAGTGGACAAAAAATACAAAAAAAAACAATATAAATTTTTCATAACGCAGCAAGACGTGACGTGCCTGGTATTTGTGACGCTCTTCTTCGTTTAGTTTTTCGTACATAGTGTTTTCACATGCAATTTCCTTTTTTCCTGTATAACTCGAACTATAACTAGCGTGATGAAGCACCAAAGACCAATTAATTACATGTGCTGGCTGAAAAGACTGTAGTGCAATCCAAACCCAGTACCGAGGAGCACTTTCTATCTTATGTGACGCCATGCAAGGTCCGTCGAAATCAAACATTTCAATCGCAATATAAATAACGGTAATTAGTTCCCACAAGTATAATCAATCATGCATGCTTTATATCATTTTTCCCTAAGGGGTTCACCACACTAAGGTCACCACACTAAGGTGTTGCGTAGTTTTTTAGTTAAACGTGTTTACATAAAAAATTGCGTAGTTTTAACAGTGATGTACGTTTTTTTTTATATTTATGTTAATTGTTTGTGGTGGACTCTTTGATGTTCCCCATTTATACGTAACGAAATTGTGTGATTTACCACGCAATAATTTGCAGTTATTTGACTTTTTGGCACTCATTTGTTTTGTTTACCTTTTTCACGCGAATTTCTAAGTGGGTGAGGTACACGGTCATGTTGCACGAGATACAGCGACAGAAGCTGAGAACGAATTTGATCATGAAAAACTGGGTGCTGTTCATAATTCGTAGTCAGATGGTGGTTATCATCCTTATATAAATACGTACATTACATTACATTAGCAAGCAGAAAGATTGGGTGAATCCAGTGACGACGATTACCCTTACTGTGATGGCGCTGACGGAATCGGCCCCAGTAATATCGATATAAGCAAAGGAGCCATCCTTTCCCTACTTTTTACGTTATTTATCAGATATCTGTTAACTAAAGGTTGTTTAGGTGATTTTTTACACCTCCTCAATCTTATTGTACCAAACTGTGTTCCTGGAACAAATTATTTTTTTGATAAAATGTTTTTCTCAGAAAATTTAGAGAAAATACACTTTTACTTTCACGATTGCCAATCATATTTGAGGTAACCGGGTTCCCCGGAACCCAATCTTGATAAACACCCTTGTAGGATCTGCAGACGGGATTTTGAGGAAACTTCTTTATTATTGCACTCTAAATCTTATTTCTTTTCTACCTCCATTGAAGCTCAGTTCATGGAAATTTTGGAGAATGATGACAGGTTATGGGAGAAAATTAGCGCCAATAAACAGAAAACAAACCAACAACAAAATTTGTATGTAAGGGGAGAGATTTATACAGGGACCAGTTACAAAACACCCGAAATCGTCCGATATCTTTTTTTTCGGGTAATAACTTCTCGTTAGCCGCCACTACGGATGGAATCCGTCCTCATAAATCCTCTAAATGAGAACTTTGGACTATATTTTGCATGAGTTAGATTTCAATGACAAATCACGGTATGTGAAACTAAGTAGCTGTTTGGAGCGGCCTCAAAAAGCCTAGCATAGAGACTTTTTTTGTTCCATTTCTAAAGGAAATTGAAAATCTTTTCATTGATGGTTTCAAATGGACGTCGAATCTGGGCATCACTAATTTATCAAAAATCATTTTTCCTCTTATAATAGCTGATTCACCTGCCCGTGCAATGCTGTCAAACAGCATGCAGTTCAATGCTTTTTAGGGTGTGGTTATTGCTTGAACAATAGAGTTATTATTGAAAAGGGTTCTGGATGGGTGAGAGTGTTTCCATTTATATATCCTATGCCTGAATTAAGAACCCAAAAATCAACATTTCGGCATTCTGTTACAGATACTAGACTAGGCAAACCAGTGCAGTTAATAAAGGGAACGCCAATACTTTTTGAAATTCTGTTTCTAAATGTTATCACTGGTTTGATTCCAGACATTATGCACTGCGTGTTTTTGGGTGTTGTTTCCCAGTTCGTACATTTGTGGTTAGGAAGCCCAGACCAATCTTATTACATCCCAAAATCTCCCCTAATCGATGATGAATTAGCCTATTTAAAAGTTCCCAATGCAATTCTGTGTGATTTCAGAAACATGATTTCTCATCTTGGTGACTGGAAAGCTAGTGAATACAGAAATTTCCTTTTTGTATGCAAGTTACTTTTAAGCGAATTTCATTGACACGGGATGGCATTTTCCTTTTTTAAAAATCCTGTTGGAATTATAATTTTACAGCAGGGATTATTGGCCAATGACACGTCACTGGATAAGGAAAAAATTGCTCCTACACAAGGTCATGAAGGAAACGGAAGTACTAGCAACGCGAAAGGATTTCCGGGAAGATTTTTGGTTTGCTGGTTTTAATCAAATTTTTATTAGAAGCCAAGTGTAATTCAGAAAATGATGAAAAGAAAACCACTGAAATAAAAATGACTGCGTTTTATCATATAAGTATTATATTTAAAATAAAGGACTGTGAAAGTAGATCTAAATTGAAAATTTTTGTGTCTTACGACAACAACGGAAACAAACATTATGAGCGTGAGGGATTGGAAAATAGCACAGTGCTAGTACATAAGCATTACAGCCATGCCTTCGAAACAATAACAGCCACCCCACAAACCATCATTACCGAATCAAACTAATGCAAGTGATTGAGATATTCACAAATAAAAAGACATTCTTACTGTAGATAGAACCATTAATCTCAAAGTCCATTGCTTTAGTATTAAAAGCTTGATAGTTGCCGAGACAAATAATTGCATTCTTGTAAGTTTGATGAGTGACAAAGGACACCAAACGGACGACGACGAGTGCTATTCCAAAAGCAACTGCAACATTTTCGAGAGTAATGATGACTCCTCGCAGGACTGGTTCTATTATATGCCTTCAAGTATATACAGGAAATGGTAAATTGAAAAATGAAACAATATTAGAGTAGACGACGACTTACTTTCTTTGCGCCCAACAAATGACTCAGATGTCAACGAGCAAAATTCCATACAAAACGATCGAATCTATTACATTCAGGATCGTGATGAAGTTCTTACCAGGCAAAGCCAACGGAATAGAACAGAATCTGTAGCAAAGGCGTTATGAACATAAGAATTCAAGCACGATGTTTACATTATTAGAATTTACCTTTACGAGAAGAAGGAATGACCCTACGAATACATTGTACAGCGAAAGTGATTTTTATGCTCAGATGGCGTTATTTTCCGTAAAACCCGTACTGTTTGTTTTCTATATCAACTGCCATCATTCTACTGTACTTGAATCGAATTTGAATTTAGAAGAAACTCTAACTGAACTTCTGACCTATCTAAGAGTCTATAACCACACTGAAAATCATGCCATGAATGGATCTTACACCACACTGAAAACGTTGCAAAACATTTGGTTATTGAAAACTGTAATCTCTCTCCGAATTGCAACCTTAGCAAGGTTAACTCTTTCGTCGAATTAAGTACAATGTAAACGATTATCACGTCATTGCTTATGGATTGAAAACTACAGATTTGTGTCGAATAACACAATCTAATATTAACCCCTGGAGGAACGAATCGACACGAAAGTGTTAATGAAAGCTCCTCAATGGAAAAAGTCGACTGATGCACCAGCTGATGACGGCCACACGGACACTCGTTTCACTCATGATTGATGTCTATCTTTTATTACTGCTTACTAGAATGGCAGAATGCAAAGGTATCATTAATCACAAGCTTTACAAGCAAAATATCATGTAAAGTCGTTTAGGATGAAAACCTGGAATACGACCTTCACTCGTCCTTCAACTTTTTACTGGCTGTACGTTAGAGTTCCATTTATAAAGTTTACTAATTTTCTTAAGTCAGGATAGCATAGTTATTTAAAAAAAGAGCTAAATTGAGCTATCTTTTAATAAGAAGGATATAGACTTTCGTTTAATCAAAATTGCTTTGTATTACAAAGGATTTAATTTCAAATAAACGACGGTGAAAGTTATCTCCGAACAATTTTGAATTGATACAAGGGAGAGATAGTATGCTAGTATAACATGACAATAGGAATAAGGAGAAGCGAAACCAACGTTTTAGGAGTAGAGAGGGGAGAGAGTCCAAAAATTAAGTTGGAGAACAGAAAATAGTTACTCAATACTTGTACACAAAGAGAGCACTAATCCCTTTAAAATTAATGACTACTTAAAAAAAATCATTACGACATAAAATATGAACTGATTGCTGATAAAATCTTTTGAACACATTCCTAACCCAAGAAGCTCATCAAAATGTGTCGTTTCATCCAGAAAATTAACAGCCAACTTGGTCTGAAGTAAAGAAATTGAATACGAGCAGGACGCGATGAGAAGTAGTGCATGCACACTTCGCAAACAAATTATACAAGAAATATAGAGAGTTGAAATGTCAAAATAAAATTATAAACAAAATGAAAGACAAAAATTCTAATTTTACGGGTTTCGGACAGGAGGACAAAGGGAAACCCATTGGTTGTCTACATCTTCTTTTCTGGGGATTCGTTGATGGCTTCTCTCCTTCCATGTTGTGAAGATTTATGCAGCCACGAGAGTGAAGATTGTTCGGGAGTAAAGTGATTGAACCATTGTTCTTTGAGTCATTAATCTAATGCTATAACCAATATTCCAACAGCGGTGATTATAACTGTTGTTAGAAGTTCAGTTAGAAGTGCTGAAAGAATTCAGCTTGCAAATGTCACCACATTATCGTTTTTGCCATACTAGATATGTAAACATGCGAAAAATTCTCTTCTTGGTGCATTGTGAGCTGGCCTATTTTTCCGCTGATCAATTACACCACTCAGCTCACTACCAATAATGGGCTCAGATAGGGAGAATCACGGTGCGTTAAGTGTATAACCTATTGTTATCGCTGTAAAAGAAATAAGGGGAAGGGCTGTAAGACTCTGCTTACAGACTGAAAAAGAAGACGTGTTGAAGCAGCAGACAGACGTATTGACGTGTGTCAAACAAGATGGAGTACAGAAGATAGATTTACATGTAGAAGGTTACAGCTTATATAGTGGGGGTTAATTAGAGTATAAATGATCCTGCTGAATCGTGTTGTTGGTCAAGCTGGACCAGCGTCTTGATTGAGCTGGAACGGCATCTGGATCCGCCTGTCGAGTCAGCGTGAAGCGACGGCATGTTGACTGGTTAGCGTGCCAATGTGACGTTACGGGTGTGACGTAAGCCGCTGGTGCTGATGTCACGACTGTGACGCAGAGGGTTGTGGTGGCCATCGCTGGAGTGGCGGGACCAGTAGGCCTCCGCGGGGAAATTAGGCTACGAATGGCAAATAGGCTCCACTGGGAATTACAAGGCCATGGCGCCCAATGATGATATCCCTACAAGTATCCAAGTTGAAAATTGGGTATCTCGCGTTCATCCAGACAGTTGTGGATAAATTCCGCCCAATCGAGGTCACATTTTCAAGCAGATCATTCAACGTTGATGCTTTCTCTTCAGTTGCCTTACTTCTCTCTGTGGATACCTTGAGAAGGCGTAATATCTGGACATCAGTTTATCTCCATCTTGGGCCGTTTTCAAAATCACAACGCATTTCAATGGGGTTCAACTTGAGTCTTGCTGAATGTTTTCATAACAAAAACTAACATGCCATACTTCAACAGCCTGTTCATCGACCAATGAAATGGGGCTTCACCTCCTAAACCGTCAATACTAATTTAGGAGGTTTATGGGTGTGCATTGTTCGTTCCATCTTGTTCGCTTTTTCATCCGTTCTGGGAATAAAAGTAAAAAATCCTTATCACTACGCTCATGATGCTTTCTGAAAATTGACAGTAAAAAACTAACAAAATAAAGCGAAGATCAATCTGACCCGAAATGTCTAACGCCAAATCACTTACTCTTTGCCAGAGCGAATCTAAACCACCTGATGTCTTTACTGAAAGATCTCTAGCTGCCAAACAAAGATGCACAAACGATAACGGTCCAATTTTGGCAGCGCTGGATCAAAGAAGTGTTAACGAGATTTTGCTGAAAGAGAAAATATGCTACTAGCAACAACCGAATCTGGAAGTAGGCGAAAAAATTGTCATCATAGATTCTACTTTACTCAATGGCACCTGGCTACCCAGAAGAGTTATCAGAACAACTCTTAATTTCTATTTCCGGGCCCCAACGAAGTCGTACGTTCTGCTATGATCCTTACTTACGAACCTCAAAGCCATTGCCTGGTTCACAATTTTCATTTTATTACTATCTATAAATGGCCAAAATTACTTCTCTCTACTAGGCTTAAAGTTTTGTCAGAATCCGGACGAATCTGGGGAGTTGCGGTTGGCCCAGCTAAACATAGAGTGGGCGATGCTACAGAGTTTGTGCCCACCAAGACGGGTCGTTTTTCCGAAAAGGCTAACTTAAAGGATCAAATCGGCATCAAATCGGCAGTCAAGAAATGGAAGAGTATAGGAATCAGTAACGAAGAAAAGAGACAACGACAAAACAAGTAATTTTTAGTCAGTTATCCGGCCATCTTTATCTTGTATCCGACACGCTCAGGCTATCAATGGACAATGGATCTCGTGTCCGGGAAATCTCCTTTCTCTACGTTATTTTTCCTTCTTCATTTGGCTTCGTGAAATCGAACTTGAATTCATTTGGCTTCGTGAAATCGAACTTGAATTCTTCAGTTTGTGTTTTCGAACATCTGGCATGCAACCAGCGTTCCTTTCGTATAGTTGCTCTTTTGTTCGAAATGCGAGTAAACGAACCATGCTATTTTCTAACGCTAGCCGCGTTTCATCTTTAGCTCTTTGCAGTACGTAGTATCACCGTAGTATCCCTTCCGCACTTGGTGTGGCATGTTAGCGCGAATAAATAAACTTCATTTTGTGTTCCATCTGACCCTATGTTCATTTCGCTTAGCTTGTGTAATCGGCAACAAGTGATCCGACTATTCTGAACGAAATACTAAAAAACAGAGTAGCGAAATTAAAAAAACTTGGACGTACTAAAACAGTCTGTGGTAAACATTTTAAAAGTTAAGTGACCATTAGAGAAATTCAATGACCCCAATTTCATCCCTTTTCGTCATCTGACTTAATTTGCATTTCTTTTATATGGAGCTGTTTCTTTCGCCAAAAAAAAACCTTATAAAAACTTAAATGTGACCGTATAATATGAAGGCTATGATTGATCAGCAGTGGGCTGAGATGATCAGCACTTTGATCGTTCGTAATTTTTTCTTTTCTCTATTATACACATCGTAGAGTTGGCTCAGAAGTTTTATCTGGAAGGTTTCAATGTTTGATTCGCTTGGGTTTCAATATACGTACAAATACCTTACATAGAATAATAGTGTGCAGTGTAGAAATCTGCGGTAGGTAGGTGTTCTTTGGTAGGTAAAGGAAGATAAGAATAGAAGAAAAAGGAAAAAGGGCGTAAAATACCGGAGGTACAGTAGACACCGTAGTATCCCTTCCGTCAAATTAAACTTAAAACAAAGGGAGCCATTTGCCTGCTCAAGAAACTTTCACGGATGACTGTATGTTTTTCATTGTGAAAGGTTTACTCCTGCATACCTACCAAACAAATAAATAAAAAAAAAATTATTAATTTTTAATTTTTTTTTTCGCTTTCCGAATTTGCATGTGATATTTGTTGTCATTTGGTCCTTTTGCTATTTTATTTTACAACATTTCACAACACACATTTCTTTTGGCCCGTGTTATCCCCTTTTTTATATTTTTTAACTTAAGGGAGTTGGTATCCCCTCGGCCATTTATCGTTGCTGACCTCTTGTTGACCATTTCGTAATATTTGGAACGTCATTGACCACCACCTGAAGCCAGCAGTAAACAAATTCGTGCAATAAATGAACATTTCAGTTCCTCGATTTACCCTTGGAAGTTGAACGTCTTAATAATTTATAATGGCTTTATTTTACCACAGTTGTTAACAAGGCTATCAGCATTGCTTAGCCTAGCAGATATATATAGGCAAATTTGCTGCAGCTCGTGTTCATCTCAACTTGACAAAATATCCGTTTTGTCTCTTTCATCTATGAAAAAACCTTTCCAATGTTTTTTTTAGTAAATTTTCTAAAATATAACATTAAGAACGAAAGTTTCAGAAGAACTTTTGATATCAAATTGCCAACTCTAGACAGTATTTACATTTTGCACAAGTCTGTCGTCGTTGCGATACTTTTTGGAAGAAATTAACTTAAAAAATAGATTCCCAATCAACATTTTCGTCGATATGTTCGTTTCTTTAGTGTATATGTTACACATGTCAATCTATCGCATCTCTCCTGTGACCCTACCTTCTTTTATGAAAGTCTCATTTGTTGGTGACGCAAAAAAATTTATTTTTCCATTTGCACTCAAGTGTTTACCAGATAGAGCACATGATGATGGAAAACGTCGAAAAAGATTATCTTATGGAAAAACTCCTTTCTTCTATTTTAACATTGGAAGAACGGTATTGATGTAGCAACTTTAGGCGTATGTGATGATTCTGTATTGCGGTTTTCGACATTGTCCGTACTTTTTCGGTGTATAACATTTCTGTTGGTTTTTGGTATTACCCATTTTCACCCCACTCGCCTTTTTCTCTGTCTTAAAGAGAAAAGGCGCGCTTATGAGGGGGCGACAACTCGGCTTGGGTGAAAAGAGGGGGAAGAAAGGAACTAGAATGAAAAAAAAAAAAAATTGGTTTTCAATTTACTACAATCAATGTGACGCAAAAATCTGAAAATCAAACTAGTGTAGAGCTTGTTCATGCTCACCTCTTCATTTCAAAGTTTTCTTGACACTCTAGCTTAACCCGTTCGATAGTTTAAAGTACCATAATTTACATATAGCTCTACGGAGCGTTCCCAAACTTAGGGCTGGTTAAAAAACCTACCCTTCCCGTGATTGGAAAAATCTAAAAAAAAGCTACTTAATCCTAATGCATATGGCTACGTAAAAAAATCGTCGAATTCCATCGAAAACATTATTTTTGGGAACGCCGAGAAAAACGCCTTTTCCCATATGGCGTTCTTGCGCGTTCCCAAATTTAAGGTAGGTGCTGTTGATCTGACCTTAATTCGGGAAAAAATTAGTGTTTCGAACCCGGATGCTGTTTTGTTGCCCCTAATTCAATAAATAATAGTTGCTTTTAATTTCTAAAATCATTTATTGATTTTTTTTTAAAGGATCAGGTCTTGCATTTTTTGCATTCTTGATCTTATGCATCCTCTGCAACTCAAAATATTGTGATTCTGTTCATGTTTTTACTTTTTATTTTTCAATGTTTTAATTTCAAGATCATCAATAGTCAATAATCAAAGGGATGTGGACCAAACTGGATAAACGGGTGGACGAAAATATGACAGTCTGACAATAAACACTTCCATTTTAATTAAAAATATGATAACCTTTACCCTTCCCATCCCCTTTTATAGCAGGTGGTAAAGGAGGAAGAAGATGCCGTTTTAGATTGGAATCAATATTGGCACACAGGAGGGTAGTGAAGTGGAGCGATTCCAATTTTTAATATTACAAAAGCAGTTTCATGATACCAAACTGTAAGTTACAGAAAAAAACAAATTATAGAAGAAATTAAACAAAGCAAGTGGAAACTGGGAGGAAGAAAAAAACAGAATGTTAGAATCCAAAATTCTCAAGCAAAAAAAACTGAAAAAGAAAAAGCAAAAAAAAGCCCAAAACACAAAACAATTGAAACGAAAAGTTTTTGTTTGTTTGATGTAGGAAATCCTTTTAAAAATAGTGTCTTTTCCTGAAAATACTGTTACCCTCTTTCTTAAACTTTCTACTTTTCACTCGATAAGTGTCCAGAAAAATAACACACAATTACAATCTGCCGGAACAAAATAATAGAACACTCACCAAAATTAAAATCTAACAAGAGAGATAGTTACCACACATGAACTCGTGTAAAAAAAGTGGGAGAGGATGAACAAAATATGTCAAGATGGCCGCCGCACATAGGGGACAGGGACAGGAAATGTCGTTGAATATGAACAATGAATGTCAAGGTGGCCGCCGCACAGAGGGGGATGAACATTAAATGCCATTTCATAGTTCATCGTACACGACAACAAGGTTCTCTACAATTACCTCTGAACACTGAGGGAGTTTAGCAAGTCTAAATGCGCCATGTTATGTTAGGGGACATAACATGGCGTGGACAAAACATAGGTTAGGGGACGGTAATTCCGACGTAAATGAATTTAGACAAGCCTGAGTATGTTGGACGCTACCACATGCGCACGAATCGCAAATTATACTGACGGTGGTGTAGAAAGCGATCGGTCGGAGGAGTGGGAGTTACATTTTGCTGTTGATATGGAAATTCCGCATGGCGGAACTTGAGAAATCGCTATGCAAAACCCAAACAATACAGGGAAAGGGGAGTTACCTACCTAACCTAGACTTCTGGACACTGCCCACCCTACCCAATAAATAAACCGCAACCAAATCTATTCAACTTTAGTGACTTCCGAAAAAATCATAATATTATAGATTATCATTCCTCAAATAACACAAAATGATACTGCAGAGCTTGTCAGGTTTTGCTCTCGATAAAACAACGGATATATCGTTGGCCCAATAGCTAACAACCGGTTGGATAATTAATTGCTTTGCGAGAAAAAAGGCCCCCAAAAACAGACACCTGTATAATACGGGTCACAGGTATAGAGGTTTGCTGACATGTCAATGAAAATCCAACCCAAATGACACAAAAAATACGAATTTGCAAAATCCCTCATAAATCCGAAAGGCAGGCCACACAGTTCCGTTATTTACGCAATATTTGAAGCGTAATGGCCAAATGGCACAGGTTAAAATTTTGCAGTAATCGGTAGCTACCTTACAAAAATCGGTAATCGGATGGTTGAACAATCCATTTTTCGTTACATATAGTGCTACATCTTACGTGAACATGTAGCTTTATGTATTAATTGTATTTGATTTAACTATGTAGTGATAAATGTAAAATATATATTTAGAAAATGAGCTTGTATGTAGGCTTTGGCAAAAAAAAACCTCGGTAGTATCGCTATTTCTTCCTTTTTTCACATCTAGACAACTAGTAAACAACACTAGCATTTTTTCAAGTGTCAAACTGGGGTGAAGTGAATATGCCAAATATCAGCCGGGTTGCCAAATTTCTGCAAACACACAAACACTGAATTACACACACTCTTAACACTTGTTGCGATTTCTCCTTTGTTTTCTTTCTGAGGACGGGTAAGTATTTCCTACGAGCTACGAGAACAAAGGTGGTATCCCTCCCCTCTTCGAAAACAAGGCAAAGGAGAACACGTTACGTTGTCGAATTGTTTAAAAATATGTAAAAAATAGTAAGCTCATTCAGGCGGATTCTAAGGAATTTGTCATTGGTCAATAAGCTTAGTCACGTGACATTTGACAAATAAGCGTTTACGTTTTGTAGCCTATTTACTTAACGCACCCCTGATAATTAGGTGAAACTGCGCAAGTAACGATTTAGCGTGACAGGCAACGCCGCATGAGCAAAGCTTAAGCTGAATTTTTACGCCCTATGGTTCCGCATGTGGAATGACGGAGTAAGCACGATATAATAGTAAAGGTACACTCTCGGCTATCCCGAAGACCGGCGGGTGTTTAGTAAAGGGTCCCAGGATTCCTGGAAATTTTCAAATTCATTTTTAATATTTCAAAATTCATTTTTAATATTTTTAAATCATTTTTAAAATTTTAAAATAAAATAAACAAAAATAAATAATAAAAAACACATTTGTTTTGTTTTTTTGCGCAATTTTCAAAAAAATTCGAATTTCAATCACGAATTTAACATTTAAAAATTGCCTAATCTAAATTAATTAGGTATTTAAGGATGGGGAATTAAATGAAGCTTAAACTAAATCAATTTCTGGACATATTGATTCGTAATTTTATAGATTATAAAAACCCCTATTTTTACTATACCCCCGAGAGGCGATCAGCCCCCAACCCTAGCGAACCTGGCGGGGAATCTTGGGGCCCTTTACTAAACACCCGCCGTTTCTTCCAAGAGAATGGGATAGCGCGAGAGTGTACCTTTCCTATTATATCGTGGAGTAAGTATGTAGATATGTGTGGCGTTGGAGAAACGCTTCACTGTGATGACCCCTTCTGGTGGAAGGTCACCTTATGGTATAAAAGCCAGTACCTCAGTCACTTTCTTTCTTTTTTTCTGTTTGATTCCTCGTCAGCTCATCTTGTAGTAGTTTTGGTGGTGGGCACACTGGGCACTGTAGTTTCAATATTTTGCGGAGACTTTGCTTAAACCCAGGCTAGACCACACATTTTTCCAATTTTGGAACGGGCAAACTAGAAAACATGCACCAAGTCCTGAAATAATTTTTTTTCTTCGAAAAATGTGGACACTCGGCCTAGACCTCTACCCATTGCATTTCACAATTGTCTGAGCAAAGTTTGAGACAAGAAAAACAAACTTACTTTTCTTACACACTTACTTTAGTGTAATCAGATTTTTCTGTTTTATTACGGGGGGTTTCATGAAAGTAGTTTTAAAACAATTTTGAATTGATACAGTCTCAGAATAGGAAGGACAATAGAAATGCATGTTTGAAGGGCGCAAAGCGGGGATAGAGTAATCAAGAAGGTTGGAGAACAAAAAAGAGTTATGCATACACAAAGAGATCACTCATCCATTGAAGAAGAATAACTACTACCCCAAAAGAAATCATTATGACTTGGTATATATACAGATTCTGAAAATATGGATAGCGAGTTCCTTACGAAAAGATTGTCTGAATTTATCGTTTCGCGACAGAGTATGTGATTATCAATCACTGGTAAATGACCTCTAGTATTTTCCTTTGAGGCACAGTACCTCATCAGTGCTTCAGTGGAGTCTACCTGAGACTCCGTAGAATTCTACACTGTATTGTGTCACTCTATGTAACGTATACGTATTTATATTGAAACCCAACTGATTCAACATTTCAACCTCCCAGGTAAACTTTTGGGCCAATTCTACTATGTGGATAATGAAGAAAAGTAATAAATGCAAACGAAGTGTTGCATCGTAGCCTTCAAAATATACGGTCAAATTTAAGTTCTGAATAGGCTTTTTATGCGATGAAAGAAACAGCTCCATATTATAGAAATGCAAAGAAACTAGATAGCCATAAAGGATGAAAATGGGGTCATTGAATTTCTCTAATGGCCATTCAACTTTTAAAATGCTTACCAGAGTTAATTCTTAGCTTCTTTTCCGCAGACGAAGCCAATCATCTTTTTGATATCGTTTAATTGTACAATCGTATCCGCTTATTCCACTAAAAACTCTGATGACATTTTCTCCGCTGACGTCAAAGGGGAAAGAAGGGAAATGCTTGTGCAACAGCTGGATTGCCGGATAGGAAATTGAAATAGACAAGGCAATTCATGTTTTTGAAAACAACATTGTGTTGGTGTTTTCTTTTTTTCTGTTTTTTTTTTTTTTAGATGGGGGTTGTAGGGGTTTTAACGTCATTTTCCACTGCCATCTTGACTTCTTTACCCCCCCTTTAGCAGATTTTACCGAAGATGAAAAGATATCGTTGAGACCGCTGAGTCCTGATACATCTTCGACGCCAGCCAAAGAGATCTAGTAAGCATGTTGTGGAAAGGCATGCAGTATGTTGGACATGTCACAAATGAAGGTAAGGCTGAGTTGGTAATCAATTAAAAAAACAACAAAGTAGACTGAATGGACAGTAGGGTTGATTGGCAGAAGGCAATCATCCATGGCAGTGATCAGGCATTGGTAGAAACCTATGTCAGCTGGACATGCTACGATACAAGGGACGCCAACATTAAGAGAACCTGGAAGGGATGTGGAGCTACCGAATCAAGAGCTTTACGTAGATTCCGATGAATTTTTGACTCTTTTGTCAGTCGAATGACGAATTTGTAGAGTCCATTTGCAATGTTGAAAAAACAACATGTTGACGCCCTTCTTCGGAAAGTTTGTTAGTCAAGTAGCTTCTATATGAGGCTTCAAAGACAATTTTAGAGACTTTAGTTTTTGGTGATGAAGAAACGTTTAGTACATCGACCTTAGTTTAAAAATCTTGGGTGGACGACAGTTTGCCGCATTTTGTCCCAAATGTTTATACCATCTTTAAAAGTTTGAGCTGCAACTTCTAGTCTTCGATCAACCAGGTACTTGGCCAACAGCTGGATATTAAAACGGAATAGCATCACACCCCAACGCTCTCCATCGACTTTGTCTATCCGTGGTGGTTGGTAGAATCGTTAATTCGTCGACTATCTTGGTGTGATCAGTCGCTTGGATGGATCGCCCGATGTGTCCGGCTCTATTTTCTTCCGTAAATCTAGTTCTTAACTACTCTGATTTGTTGATCACTGATCTCCAATGATTTCAAGCCAAATGTTCTTGTCTTCATTCCTGGACCGCACGTCCGTTTCTGCCTAGGCTGTTGCTGGTTGAGAAAAGCATCAATCATATGGCATAGGCTACAGTGTGTGTATAGTATACAGTTTCTTATGGATTTTGCATTTCAAGAGTTTGGTAGGTTATTGTGGTGGTTGTTGTTGTGGAGGCAGCACTTTTGATGTGCCGGGCCATTTTCCGTCTGAGGAGTTACATGTTGACGGCTTCCGGTATTTTACCAAACGGCCATTTTGGAATATGAACGACCAGACCAGCAGGCCCTTTTTGTTTTGTTTCAAATATTATATTCAAATGAATGAATCATAATTTAATAAAAATTTTAAAAAAGACGGATCATATATAAAACAACGACTATGACAACGGGCCAATGCCGGCTCCCGCTAAATGTTGTTGTTGGGCCTTCGATTAGGGTCTCTATCACCAAATTGATGGAAACTTTTTTGATATTTTCAATGTTTTTCGTGTAGCGGTCGACCAGCGTCATCTTGACGGCTTCAAGGAAAGGATTGCGGATTTTTTTGAAGTAAAATAACAAAAATCAGTAAAATTCTAAAAAAAAAAATGCCCGGACAAAAAATTCGGTTTATACACATACCCAAAAGTATTCCTTTAGAAATCCGGTGATGTTGTAGTGGGACTTGCCGACCTAGTGGAGGTAGAGGATGAAAGCGTCGACGTTGTCTAGCGACCTGATGTTCTTGTCCAGCGAGGTCATGACGGAGACGGCGTGCTCAGCCAGCTCCTCGCTTCTGGCCTGCTCGTCTCTCTTCATCAACTTGTGGAACTTTGTGAACAAACTCAGGAGCTCATTGTGCTCCTTGAACAACTTGTCACAAACATCAGTAACAAATCAATCCAAATCCAATCGTCAGCTCATTTTCCATTCAGCCATTGCCAACTTTTGTCTTTTCAGCAGCCTTCATGTAAATCAACACAAACAAGTGCCGTCGGAGCAGAGAGAAATTATAACACCAGACAATCCAGTTTTCTTACATTATATCGCCTGTTTACGTTAAAGTATACGTATATGTGACAAGAGCTGCCAAGATTATATTCATTTAAACAAAATTGCATCATTCCTTGGTCCTGACCTCTGCTCGTTGACCTTTTTTTATTCGGTCACTTCGGTTAGGCATTGCTCTTGTTTACCAGATTCACTTCACACCATTAGTGAAGTGCAACCAAGTGAAAATCATTTAAGCTCTTCGATTTTTCCATCGATTTTTTAGGGTCTAGATTTTTGTTCTAACAGCTTCGTTTTGCCACATCATTGTGTTCCTCAGAAGCAATCAGTAATGTTTATCCTGTCGGAGATATTTTAAATTTTACTGTTGTACGTGTTCATCTCCTCCACTCAATAAAACATAATTTTCGTCTCCGTCATCTAACAAAAAACTGTACTAGTGTTCTTTTTTTCGCGTTCTCAAATACTACATTGAGAAAGAATCTGTCGAAAACGTTTTTGACATTTTGCCACCTTGGAAAATTTACGCTGTGCACCTGTCTGTCATCATTCGATATGTACAAATTTCGTTCCGACAAGAGTTCTCAGCAAGAAATACGACTGACTTCCACCCAAGATTTGTTACGATGTCATCGGGGAAGTGTGTATGTTGCCTCACGTCAATCTATCGCGTCCCACTTGCGGCCATACCTTCTGTAATGATTGTCTCATCAGTTGGTGTCGCATCAAAATTACTTTTCCTGTCTGCAGTCAAGTGTTTACCAGACTTTAGCGCACCTCAGATGGCCAACCTCGCATCATTACCGTCAACAAGGATTTTCTTTTGGATAATATTCCTTTTTTTATTATAATGTTTCCAGAATGGAATTGAATTTTCAACATTCTATTCTTTATTTATATTTTAATAAACTTTACGGTTTTATCCGTACGTATATCATATGGTGTGTTTGAATTCTTGTCAACCTTTATTTATCCCACAAAATGCTTGTGTTTCAAATCCAGATGTTTCTTTTTTCTGTTCCTGGAACTCAATAAGTAACAGTTGCCTTGAAACCATTTATTGTTTTTTCTCTTCGACCAAAAATATTGTCATACTCTATAGTCTTTGGATAAAATTGGGCTTCTAGTCTACGTACAAACTTCCAATAGATCAATCACTGGATTTGAGTCCCAGAATTCCAATTCGTCTTTTGGTATCAACATTCTAAAGAATAAAAATTTATTGCTCTCAGATGCAGTAAGTTTTTGTACGTAAATACCGAGATTTTAAATATTAGGGGCAGGGGGAGAAAAAAGACAGGCCATCTCTAGGACCTTTTTTTAGACTTGGTATTTGGAAAACCGGCAACTACGGGAGGGGGGAACAAAGGGAAAATAACTGAGAAATGAAAACTTTTCATTTTCACATCGAAATTAAAGTGATTTCTCAAATGGCATGGAGGTCAACATTGCATATGAGGTTATAGAGCTAACGATGTTCTTTTTTTTAAACCCTAAAGAACTCTCCTAGCCCTATTTTCCGTCCAGTACAAGAGAGCCAAAGTAGTACGATTTACTATTGGCCCTCTCGACTGTGCGGAAACTTTTACTTCCAATTTAAAAGGGACGTTTGCGTGAACGAAAAAATACCCAAAAAATATATGCCATAAAACTTAAGTCTAAGAACCCCCTGTCCAAAAATCGTTTTCGTCCGACGAAAACTCGATTTTTGGCGAATTTTCAAAATACCCGTTTTCCCATAAGCTTCTCTCAGCTGTGCGGAAACTTTGTGTAGCTACTGTACAACAACAGCAGGAAGAAGAAAAAGAAATCAACCGGGGAGAGGTCGAGACTCCACATTTCCCGATCCTCGCCAAATGTGTACGCACACAACACAAAAGAATCGACGTGTCACCATTGGCAACCGATCCTTGCACCACATCCTCACGACAAGATAACCAAAACAGCAACACGAATCGATGTTTTCTTACCTGATTTGTTGACCAGAAGCCGAAATACGTCGCGTTCGACAAGACTTTTCACTGGAATATACTCGCACTGCTACTAGACACGACGGTCTTCCACTCGACTGCTGCCGTGACCGGTGTCGGCAACGACATCTAGGCCACTCGATCTGAATCACAACGATACATCGATCAAGTCACAAGTCACACCAACATAATCTTAACAAATAACAATAAGACATTTTATTCACTTTGTTAATAAAACTAAACCTTCTTCGGCAACAATCTGACTTGTTCATCTCCCATTTTTTTACGATGCTCTCTGCAAAGTCGTTGTGTAACTGAATAAAGCAGACTTGTCTAGCTTCTTTAAATTTTATCGGATTTATTCAAGTATAGATAGATTTCGAAGCGCATTGAAATGACTAAACTAACCAAATTAGAAAAAAACAACTTTTTCTTAATTACTAATATAATTTGTAAAATGTATTGTATTAATGCTTACTTGAATATTTGGTGTGGAGCACACGTGAATTAACGTTTTTAAAATGTAAAGGAAACTTGCGATAAGATAGATCTAAGATATATTGTACCTACCAGAAGTTTGGAAACGCGCGATAGAAGCGGAGAGAAGCTTATGTAAAAAGCCGATTTTCGCCGCGTTCCCAAAAAATCGGGTTTTTGACGGAGGGTGTTTAATTTTTTTTTGAAGTAGCCATAATGGTTGGCTACTTCCTGAATTTTTTTCAGATTTTTATATCTAATGGGAGGGCAGCTACAAATGGATCTAAAAGTTTGGAAACACGCTGTAGAAGCGTATTAAAAAGTGGCTACTTTGCCGCTCTCTAATTAGGGAAAAAATAACCCTACAAAGACGCCAAAAAAGCAAAAAAAAAGAGCTTCGTTAGTTCTATGACAAGTGTCATTTTCAAATTTTTTGAGTTTCAGTTAATATAATGAATTTTAAATTGAAAATGAGATTTGTCATTTTTGCCCATTTCTCCCCTTCTATCCCACCCCTCGGTGTTTTCGCGATTTCTCCTTTGTTTCATTTTCGGAGGTGGGAAATTTTCGCCTTTGCTCTAGTAGGTGATATTTACCCTTCCTACGAAAATGCTTTCTAGTAGATAGTTAATCTTACTAAATTTATATTTACTGTATTTTTCTTAGTTTTAATCCAGGATAATGAAACGCACCCCGAGAGTCCTTGTTACGACTGGGACAACATTGACTATGAAGGGATTGTGAGGATGGGCAAAGTGAGGATGATCAAGACGAGGTTAGAGACAAAACCGAGAAGGATGAGCCTAAAGTTGAGGAATCAACAGCGGCAACAGAAACTCAAGTCAAACAAAAGGATGAGGGAAGTGTTGCAGGCCCTAGCAACTGGAAAAAAGGCAAACCAGAAAGAGAGAGAGGAAGAATGCGAAGAAGCACAGAGCTGAAGCATCAACTGATGAAGTCAACACCACTTTGGCCGATGAATTTAAGGAAAAATGCGACTGGAGCAGTGGATTGTGAGGATGGGAAAAGTGAGGATGATCAAGACGAGGTTGGAGACAAAACCGAGAAGGATGATCCTAAAGTATAGGAATCAACAGCGGCAAAAGAAACTCAAGTCAAACAAAGGATGAGGGAAGTGTTGCAGGCCCTAGCAACTGGAAAAACTGGCAAACTAGAAAGATAGAAAGGAAGAATGAACGCACGAAGAATGAACGCACGAAGAATTAGGATCCTGGCCCTGTGATAGGTAAAGTAAAATAGTAATATTAATTTCTTATTTTTACTCATGCAGGTGCACGTTTGTTAACAAACCTGAAGACTCGGAATGCGTCCTGTGTGAACCCACTAGTACGTAAGGTTTTTTTATTTTAAGTTTATATTACTAAATATATATTTATTTGTACTGTATTTTTCTTAGTTGTAATCCAGGATAATTTAACGCACCCCGAGAGTCCCGACTATGACAACATCATGAATGATTATGAAGGGGATGAGCCTAAAGTAGAGGAAGCAACAGCGGCAACAGAAATTCAAGACAAACAAAAGGATGAGGCAAGTGTTGCAGGCCCTAGCAATTGGAAAAAGACGCAAACTAGAAAGAGAGAAAGGAAGAATGCGAAGAAACCCAGAGCTGAACCATCAACTGATGAAGTCAATAAAACTTTGCCCGATGAATTTAAGGAGAAATGCGACTCGAGCAGTGGTAAGAATGTGATTTTACTTTTATCTCAACAATTACTAATTAGCCCTAATTTTAAATTATAGATGACAGCGAGTAAAATCATTTGGGAATCAGCTCAGGACTACCCAAGCTTATTACTTTTTCAATTTTTCGATGCAAGTGTCTGTAGTCTTGTCTTTTTTTCTAATAAAATTCTCAAACTCAATTATTATGTCTCTATTCTTAAAAAGATGTGCAAGTGTGCTTAGTCACGTTGATAAGAAAAATAGGCTTTCCTTACCCTCCCTTGACAGAATGATAGCTTTCTAGTAGATAGTTTATCTTACTAAATTTATATTTACTGTATTTTTCTTAGTTTTAATCCAGGATAATAAAGCGCACCCCGAGAGTCCATGTTACGACTGGGACAACATTGACTATGAAGGGGATTGTGAGGATGGGCAAAGTAAGGATGATCAAGACGAGGTTGGAGACAAAACCGAGAAGGAGCCTAAAGTAGAGGAATCAACAGCGGAAACAGAAACTCAAGTCAAACAAAAGGATGAGGGAAGTGTTGCAGGCCCTAGCAACTGGAAAAAAAAGGCAAACCAGAAAGAGGAAGAATGCGAAGAAGCCCAGAGCTGAAGCATCACGTAGCTGATGATAGTTGCTTAGTAATTTTTTTGTTTGTGCATTTGTTAACAAGTCGACCGATTCGAAATGCATCATGTGTGACGATGCCGTAGGTAAGGATCCAACAAATTTAATATTTTTTAAATTTTACTTTAATTATTGAAGAATCCTAATATTTGCAGAGCTCTTGGTTGATAAATCAATTGATGTTGCTTCTTACCATTACGATTACAAGGCTTACGACTATGAAGGAGAGGGCGACTATGAAGAAGAGGGCGACTATGAAGGAGATGATAAAGATGAAAATGTGAAGCCAGATCAAAAGGAGGATAGTAAGACTGAAGAGAAACCAGAGCCAGACAAAGAAATTGCCGGGCAAAGTCAAGCCAAAGAGTTAAATCACCAGCATAGTCATTCTGTTAAAAATTCAGAAAAATTCTCAAATTGGAAACCAAAAACGATCAGAATAATGGAAAAAGAAGATGGATCGTGGGCCTGTGAAAGGTATGGTTTAGTTTTGTTTACTTTTTAATTTGTTTTCTCTAAAATATTAATTCTAATAACAAATTTTTTTGTTCGTGCAGGTGCTCTTTTGTAAATAAGTCAACCGACTCTAAATGCACCATGTGTGAGGAATCCGTAGGTAAGACTCCAACCAATTTAATCTTTTTTAAATTTTACTTTAATTATTGAAGTAATATTTGCAGAGCTCTTGGATGACAAGTCTATTGATGTTTATGCCTACCATTACTGTGACGAGGCTTATGGCGAATGTAACGACCACTATGGTGTAGGAGAGGGCGACGATGAAGGAGAGGGCGACGATGAAGGAGATGAAAATTTGAAGCAAGATCAAGGAGGAGTAGGAGGAAAAGAGGAAAAGGAGGATAATAAGACCAAGGAGAAAGCAGATGAGCAAGACGAAGAAATTGCAGGGCCAAGTCAAGCACAAGAAGAATTGAAATTACCAGACATGGCAGAACCCAGCAAAGGAAGAAAGAAACTTCTTCGTAAAAACGAACTGAAGCAATCGGCTAAGGGAGCCAAAACAGCTACAACCCTGGACGAAGAAATAAATGGGAAAGTGGCAGATGTCTTAAGCGACTGCAGTACTAGCAGTGGTAAGTTATGGGTAGGATGGGTCAAGCGAGGATGATGAAGTTGGAGCAAAAAAGGATGAGCCAAAAATAGAGAACACAACAGCGGCAAAAGAAATCCCAGACCAACAAAAGGACAAGACTAGTGTTGCAGGCCCAAGCAATTGGAAGAAGAGGCAGAATCGAAAGAGAGATAGGAAACAAGCGAAGAAGACCAGAGCTGAATTATCTTCTTCATCTGATGAAGTCAATACTACTTTGGCCGACGAGTTCAAGGAGAAATGCGACTCGAGCAGTGGTAAGAATTTGATTTTACTTTTATCTCAACAATTCCTAATTAGCCCTAATTTTAAATTATAGATGACAGCGAGTAAAATCATCTGGGCATGAGCTGAGGACTACAAACTTCTTACTTTTTCAACTTTTCTATTCAAATGTCTGTAGGCTTGTCTTTCTTTTTCTAATAAAATTGTCAAACTCAATTATTATATCTCTATGCTTAAAAAGATGTGCAAGTGTGCTTAGTCATGTTGATAAGAAAAATAGGCTTTCCTTAACTACCTTAACGAATAAGACCAAGGAGAAAGCAGATGAGCAAGACGAAGAAATTGCAGGGCCAAGTCAAGCACAAGAAGAATTGAAATTACGGGACATGGCAGAACCCAGCAAAGGAAGAAAGAAATTTCTTCGTAAAAAGGAACTGAAGAAATCGGCTAAGGTAGCCAAAACAGCTACAACCCTGGACGAAGAAATAAATGGGAAACAAACCCGAAAACTCGGAATATGCTGTTTGTGATCCAATCACTCGTAAGGTTTTTTATTGTAAGTTAATTTTACTAAATATATATTTATTTTTTCTTTCTTTTTCTTAGTTCTTATGGAGGACAATTTGACGCACCCAGAAAGTCCAGACTATGACAAGATCATTAATGACTATCTAGCGGATGGTGAGGATGGGTCAAGTGAGGATGATGAAGTTGGAGCAAAAAAGGATGAGCCAAAAATAGAGAACACAACAGCGGCAAAAGAAATCCCAGACCAACAAAATGACAAGACCAGTGTTGCAGGCCCAAGCAATTGGAAACGAAGTAAAAAGGAACTGAAGAAATCGGAGGGAGCCAAAACAGCTACAACCCTGGACGAAGAAATAAATGGGAAACAAACCCGAAAACTCGGAATGTGCTGTTTGTGATCCAATCACTCGTAAGGTTTTTTATTGTAAGTTAATCTTACTAAATATATATTTTTTTTCTTTCTTTTTCTTAGTTCTTATGGAGGATAATTTGAAGCACCCAGAAAGTCCAGACTATGATAAGATCATTAATGAGTATCTAGCGGATGGTGAGGATGGGTCAAGTGAGGGTGATGAAGAGGAAGCTGGAGCAAAAAAGGATGAGCCTCAAGAGAAAACAACAGCGGCAAAAGAAATGCAACAAAAGGATGAGACCAATACTGCAGGCCTAAGCAATTGGAAAAAGAGGAAGACTAGAAAGAGAGAGAGGGAACAAGCGAAGAAGGCCAGAGCTGAATTATCTTCTTCATCTGATGAAGTCAATACTACTTTGGCCGACGAGTTCAAGGAGAAATGCGACTCGAGCAGTGGTAAGAATTTGATTTTACTTTGATCTCAACAATTATTAATTAGCCCTAATTTTAAATTTTAGATGACAGCGAGTAAAATCATTTGGGCATGAGCTCAGGACTACCCACTAATTACTTTTTTAACTTTTCGAAGCAAGTGTCTGTAGTCCCTTTTGTCTTTTTTTTTCAAATAAAATTCTCAAACTAAATTATTATGTCTGAGAAAGAGAAAAGTGCGACCTTCCATGGCGCAGGCATAGTCAGTTGTAAGTTCTAACCTTTTGTGGATTAAAGAGAGGGGTGTTTGAAATAGGGGGGTGAGAGAGGGTTGCGAAACATTGTGGGGGGTACGGCATTGCAACATAAATAATTTTGCCGCGAAACAGAGTTTTTGCCCCACAGCAGAACTGTAGAATACTGGTACTGCCACTTATATGGCGAGCCCTTCCATTGCTTTTTTCTCTGGGAGTGAAACCTGCTTGCATGTGACCTACTCCTTAGCTATAAGCGCCACGGCGGGTGTGTGGGAAAGTAGGGTATAGGAATGGAGGGTAAAGTGGAGGAGTGGCAAGGAGCGAGATCGATATCTTATCTCCAATTTTCACTATCGATTCGTAAAGTTGGCTTCAGCCCCAGAGAAAATTTCCGAGAGGAGGAGTTAACATGGCAGTGGCGCTACCAGTATTCTATAGCTCTACCCACAGCGCCATTAGCAACACAGCGGGTGTGTTGGGAAACGGGGTCCGTGTTGATTTAATGAGTCCCAATGATTTTATTTAAAAAAAAAACTTGGGCCTGAATGTCGTCAAAATTGGGTCTGAAAGGCACGTAAAAAAAGGTGGGCCTGTAAGACGCGGGCCTGAATGACTGGACCATGTCGCACACCCACCAGAAATTGTTGTTTTTTTTCGTTTTTTTTGCATCAGTCATTGGGCGAACCAGACGGTTTAAAACAAAAATGTTTTACTGGATTAAAAATTTTGGACTCCTTCACAGACTTCTCGCCCCATTTTTGAGCTTTAATGTGATTAGAAGAAAAATTCACGATTGAAAATCTTAAGAAAATTTTACGCCATTTTCTAACGATTTTTACTAATCTGACGTCTTTCTGCTACGCATCTAGCGGACGATTTTGAAAAGGCATGAGAAAAATAATCTCCCGGCTATCTAGAATTATTTCAACACTCAACAACACTAACTAAGAATTTTCCCATGCTTGCTTGTATGCCTGAATGTTGAAAAGGCATGTGCAAATTCTTAGTTAGTTAGTGTTGAAACAATCCTAAATAGCCGGTTTATTTTTACAGATTTAGACGATTGGAACTACTGGAAATCAAAATTTTGATGAGTTAACTTAGCCTGCTGATCTTAAATGGATATATATCTTTGAAAAGCTATGTTCTATGAAAACTAAAAAAATTATAAACAAGGAAAACGTGTTGATCACGTGCTATATGACGTGATAAATGGACACCGACGTGGTGGGGTGTTACGTGATTCGTACGTGATACGTGAGTGTATAAATACCCTATAAGTATTTACTTTTGTCAGAACAGCATAAATCGAGCAGAAGTGTCTCCCGGGGCAAACTTCGAGTAACCTTCGATTAGCATTTTGCTGACTTCTCCGACGTCATAATAGTCTGTTGTTTGGCTATATCCTGCCCTTCCTACTTGCATTCTTAGTCGCTATCTTGCACAACTTTTGCGCAGTTCAGGCGATTCGCACCGGATGATAATAACCTTGAAACTGAAGAAATCAACCGTGACTACGTTGTTCCGTATATGTGGGCAGCTCCTCACATAATTGCATAAAAGACTGTGCTTGACTATCAACCGGAAGCATCCAGCTGGCCAGGCTTGTTTAATTCCTAAATGTTATGCAAATACATAGAAAAGTCATCATTGACTAAATTTACTTTCCCCTTTTTTTTTGTTGTATTCCGTTGGTCTGGGGCTTTAAATGACGCAATTTGTTGTCCTTGTTCAGATTCAGTAAAGAATACAAACCGTCAAGCACCATCCAATTTTAAAATCTTTTTGAAGTACTTACTTGGATTTAGGCCTCGACATCGTTACGTGACTAGTGGATTTTTAGAACGTTATAGCATTACCTGTTAAATTACGCATCCCCCTCCCCAGTGATGTGTACGTCAACGGGATTTGTTGACGTACCAAAAAAACGTAGAAGTCATACGTATTTTAAAAGTGCTACGTAATAAGTCAAAAAAAAACGTCAACGTAACGTAAATTTTTTCATACTTCAAACGTATGACGTTACGTCACATATACATCATTACATTATTTATTGCTATTGCCCATAATATACACAGATTGCATTTGGAAAAAATAAGAATGAAAATTAAACATGGAGGGCTATTTTTAGAAGAATTAAAATTTAATAAATTTAAAATGGCAGACGAATTTTCGCAAAGCAAATGTTGCCAAATTTTTAAAATTGTTTCTTGACTTTTACGGTAATAACTCATAACTGGACTTTTTTACACGTCAAAAGTATACGTAAAAAGTCAGTATTTTTTTTCACTTACGTAGAAGTCACCGTAAACTTCAAAAACAAGGAAAATTGACGTAACGTACGACGTAACGTCAAATTTTCGAATAAGTCACCGTATGACGTGCACATCACTGCCCCTCCCCCAAAAAAAAGCTTATTGGCTTACTTTATACGTTAGCTATCCTTAAAGTTAACGCAACATCACCATGGCAAAAACGGTCTTTTTCGGGTTTTTTTATTTCGGAAACTAACTTCGGTGTCCCATAACATTTGTTAAACGAAACAACCACACCAGTTTGTTAAGTCACAATATTTTCTCTTAAAAGAGACACGAGAATGTGATGCAATCATATGCCCTTGGCAAAAGAATTTCCACCTCTTCTCATATTACTAACGTTGCTACCTTCTGGTGCTGTCTTTTCTCCGTGAATAGGGGTTGTTCAGTAAACTCGCAACATCCAAGTAGATCAGTACCCGTGTCTTCAAATGTCAGTTTAGTTACATGACCCCTTCATCCTTAACAACAACCCCGGAAATCTATTTATAACAAAAGCTTTTTAAATACTCGAATGCTTTAACCGCAGTTCAAACAAAATAGTTTTGGTGAGTTCAATATTATTTGCAGGCTTAAAATTTATTTTTATCCACATCCAAGGACAAAGTTCGATTACTTTGAATTCCTACTGCTGTGCATCGCAATAAAATATTCAATTTTTGGCCTAGATTCGCAAGAAATTCGCCTAGTTTATTATAGTCCACGAAAACTCCAGATCAAATTAGCTAAAAGAAAATTTACAATCCCATATATTGCCAATGGAAATCGCTCCATGTTGCGATTCTATAAATAGAACAGAGCAACCAGTTATATAAGCAGCTTGTTATCGAAAAAGGAAGAAAAAAGAAAAACAGTAATTATAGATTTCTTGCACTATGGGATGAATAGATAAACAAACGAAAGTGTATGTGAAAGGAACAGTTAGCTGCACCAGGACTGTGAATTGCGTGAATTTTGTTTTAATCCCTGAAACTGCATTTCAGGCACCGTGATTTAAAGTTTTTTTACGTCCCATATTTGCTTTTGAATGCAAATCTTAAATCGAATGCAACTACTAAAACGAGTAATCCAAGGCTGTTAGAAGCGGATTTATAAAATAAAGGTACCGTTGGGATTTTCCAACTTGTTTTTCAAACAAAAATTCTGAAACACGAAAAACCACTGGAGGAGTTCGAAAAATAAATAATAAAACAAAACCGAAAGACGTGAACTGGCAACATCGCTCAAGCATAATAATGGCGTCTCTGTGTTTGTTTCTTCTTTAGGGTTGAAGCGTTCAAATATGTGGCCAAATCGTAAAGTCTAAATCATCTTTGCCATAAAAATTTGGCTAAAAATTAAATAAAACTGGCTTGATAATATAATCCAAAGTGAGTGTCAGTTGATTCGTGAAAACATTTATAATTTCGAAAAAAGGAGCATGTCGGGTGAGGAGTGCGTCCCTGTTCCATGACAACATAAAAATAGCATCTCAAATGCTGGATTTTTTGCTCTCGCAATTTTAAAAATGGAAGGATTTAAAGAATATTTGGTTGTCTATGCATTCAAAAATGAATTGGATCCTCAATTGGATTTGACAGTGAATGACATTATTGAAGTGCCAATCGGGAATTCACAGATGTTAAATGTTGACGTACCAGGCTGGATAAAGGGTAAAAACAAGCGCACTGGCATGGAAGGCTACTATCCAGGTATAGTGAAGACTCACATTTTGTGAACTTACCATGGTTTTAACCATTTTCTAAACCCCTGCTGTACTTGTTCTAGTGCCCTACCTCACTCAGCTAGAACGAAAACCAGATGTTCAACCAAGTAGTATAAATCCCAGGATTCAAGGTTCTCCCATCAAGAGCCAGATGATGAATAAACTTGAAGATTACAACGATTCAGGATATGGAGGATCTCCTCTCCCTCCAGGTACATAAAAAAAAAACACTTGGCAGTGTATGTTGTTTTTGCATATTTAGTAAAATAAGTTAAAAAAAAAGGTTATTTGAATCATATTATTAAGGTTAAATTATTTTGATTTGAATTTATTTGTGTCAAATTTGTTGGCAGACATGTAACATTGAAAATTCGCAGACTTTGGCATCAACATACGCCGACAATTTCAAAAAGGCTCGTAAATTCCGCTATGTAAAGAGCAGTGAGCTCATTGTCTAGAGAAAAAAACAAAAAAACGAAAGAGAATTTTGTTCGGTTGCGAAGCTCGAGTTTACGCATAGGTCGCAGTGTCCGCCTGTTGACAACTGTCCCATTGTTTATTTACTCAGTTGGGTGTATAAATTTCACGCGTATTCTTTTTGTTTGCGGAACTGACCTCGTTTCGGCCGCGGCGCAGTTATCTCATCTGTATTTTTTTTCTTCTTCTTCTCCTGTTTCCTTTAGCTCCGAGTCTACCCCCACGTCGTTGGACAGGATGCCAAATACCACCTCCTCAACCGGCTTCAATCAACTTGGGCCAGCAGCAGCAGCATAGATTTGTCGAAGTCTACTTTCTAACACCCATCGTCTGTGCACATTGTAAGTACCGCTACCACTAGATGTCGACACGCTCGGCTTGTGCATTATTGATGAACTGATCTCGACACCAAGGTGTTGTGATCGGAAAAGAAGATTCCAGCATTTTTGTTTGCTGACGATGCTCTTCCCCCTTTTCATTTTCCTAGTTGTCCATCGACTGGTTTACATGACTCTGGAATCGTTCCGTTCGTTCTTGGAACCATTATTCTTGACAGCTCATCAACCACCCTAGGGATGTTTTTTTCTTTTATCGTCTTTTCGCTCCCAGTGACTACCTCTAAAAACAAGTAGACGAAGCTGCCAAGAATCGTTTGTTATCGGGCTCCAAATATCATAATTGACGAAGCCTTTTTCCGGACAATTAACTCGACAGTGTTCCTGATTGCGAACAGGGAGTTTGGGGGAAAAAATACTAGTGTACGTGTTATTTCTAGTATGTTTTAATTCGAAAGGGGTCAAGGCACGCGTTGTATTTCTTTTGTTTTCTGTTTTGTCTTTTTGGGGGGAAACGGATGGGAAGACACTTTGGTGTCTTAATCCGGACTTGATACCAGCTGCCGCGTGTTCCAAAAAAGCTGGATGGGTTCCCAACGCAGCCGATTAACATCTGCGATGATGGAAAGGACATTCCATTTCTTTTATGGTCGCTTTTTCTCGTGTATAGAGCTATATTCACACGGCGGTTGGATAAAGTTTGCATATCAGCGGCGGCCAAGTTAGTTGTTTTGATCTCTGAAATGGGTTCTTGAGTGAATAATGATCCTGTTTCCCTGTTCGTGACGATGGATAGTCGTCCAGACGCATTACAAATGATGAAAAATCCCAGACGAACGACAACAACAACCGACGACTGAAAATAGATCCGATGAAAACAGCCAACCACTTTTCAACACCACTCAAGCAGGAGAGACGCAAAAGGAGGGGGGAAAAGGAGAAAAGTTGCCGGGAAACGGATCGATCCGTCACAAAAACCCCTCCACTCTTTTCCCTCAACCCTGCAGCATTCGCATGTAATTTTCCTACAGGTCCTTGACTTTATCAAGGGTCGAATCTTGCTACTGTCAACTTCTCTGATTGGGTCGTCAACTTGGTTGTACAAAGAGGTTACCTTTTCCTAGAAATTTAGACGACTGAAAGTTCAAAAGTGGTGGTGGGGGGGCTAGCGTTGCTATCGGTCATCTGCCAATGGCCAGCTGAGTCGATCAATATTCGTTAGTTCACTCGAGTTTTATTCACACATGGGAAAATACAGACATTGCCAAATGCTGTGCATTTCCTACTTCTAGCGAGTCTGCAGTAAATTAATGGGAGACGTGCGAATCTCATTTCATCCGCTCGTATCGATTCAATTCCTTCCCAAAAAAATAAATTGAAATGTTGCTCTGTTGACTGCCGTCTGGAGCAGTCGATAGGCCAAACTTGTTCCCTTTCAAACTTTAACGGCGTTCATATTGGACCTGTTTACCCTAACGCCCGTTGTTGAGTAACCAATGTTGAGAGCAATAGTTGGTTCCCTAGGCAATGATCCGTTTCAGTTCCATTGTTCGCCAGCCGTTTGCCAACCTGTTTGGAATGAATTTCGACGAAAAACTTTTTTTTTTTTTTTCTTGTTTTCCTTCTTTTGCCTATTCGGTGCATCTGTCGACTTGACTCCGAGCGACTTCATCAATTGCGAATTGGATGGGGCTCCCTCTTCGCCTTGGACCGATCGTCATGGCGTCTGACATTTTAAAATGGCCGAACGCCACGCGAGAGAGGAGGTGTCGTCGAACCGTTTCGGAAAGGGAAAGCGCTCATGGCGCAAATGTTAAATTCACGACGAGGTTCCCTCGTCTTATATTCAACCGCTTTCAACGAAATATCAAGGACTTGCGAGTTCTTGATGGACGATCCCATAATCACGTGAAATTCGCTGCTTGTTGCCATGCGGACGCCCGTGCAACGCCAGGTAGTCACGCAGTGTACACCCAAAAAGTTTTTTCAGCATTTGGCCGAGTCCATCTCTCCGGGTTGGAACATCCCACCCAACACGATTGTTTGGTTGGCAAGTGTAAGGCAATCCGTTCATCCCGACATAATTGCGGTTCATCTCTTTTTTTTGTGATGATTTAAAGAGTCGATATGGGCGTGATCGCCATTTGACCGATGACGATTTTTGCCCAGCAAAAAAAACCATTCAGCAGTGTCATTCAAACATCGTGATCCGAACCGGGTTTGGCCCCTTTTTCTTCTTCTTTTCTTCCATTTCGTAGCCTACGGAACTTGGTACACAACATCTTTTATTGATGGACGGTTGCCCATGGCAACTGAGATGGCTCCACGTGCCTTAATTGGATGGTTGAGTTGGCATAATAAGACATCGACTTATTGATTCCGGCAGCACTTGGGCGATTTCTGGGCCTTTTGTAACGGATTAAATGCGACATTTTGATCATTAAAAACTTGAATGCGGTCCGATATGGGCGGAGAAGATAGATGTCATCTCTTCTCAAAAGAAAAGAAATGGGCCGTCATATATAACTCATAATCCTTCGTGTAAGAATCCGTGAGTTGCTCGTCTCCACTCTTCCGGCAGGATCGGGCGGGAGGGAATTTGGCGAACCCAATCGATCGTGATTGTCCATATTTCATTCGTGGAATTTGTAATCGATCGAGTTGCCAATGCGCAGTTGAACTTTTTGGCCCTGATCTCTTTTTGCCCAAAAACATGTTGCAGTTTTTCTTTCAAAATCTAGACGATGGCGGTTTTCTGATGACTGGTGTCGGAAATTTGACGAGCCCCACATAAATGAGAGCAGGGGTGTGACTCACAACATATTGCGCATCTTGTTTGCTTATCCCAACAGCTCCCGATTTCTTCTTCCTCCTTTTTCCTTTTTTTTAAATTTTTTACGTAACGCCAGCAAATGGCCAATGCAGAAAAAATCTTTTTTACTTTTTAGATTTTCTCCCCCACTAAATTTCAGTCGATCGGAAAGGGGAATGTTGGAACTGAAACAAAATTCTCTCGACACATGAACGTGAATGAATGGACGGGGGCTGCTGTTGCTCTGCTCTCTCTCAAGGCTGCGTGTTTTCACGTGGCGCGAAGCCGTAGAATCAACAGAATGGCAAACAAAACCCGGCGATAGATTGATAGGAAAGATGTTTAGACGGATAGAGAGAGAAAATTCCCATATTGCCCCCGCTGCTGCATCTGCTTCTCGACATTCGACTCGGCTTCGAATGTTTGCTTTGTCAGTGTGTAGAATGCTACACCGGACGTCGGATGATGTCAACGAGATTCGGTTAATTTCCATCGTGAGACGCCACCACCACCGCCAAGTTATGCGCAACGCTCTCAAAAGTCCGTTCGACTTTTTTTTTTTTCGATGGACGCCATTCGTAATTGATGGACATAGTTTTCATTTGATTGCTGACGTCACCTATTGTTATTTATCAATGAGGCTTTACCACACGTGGAGAAGCCATTTATGAAAAAAGTGAGAATAATCTCGTTATCTTATTTTGTTTTCTACGCTGTAGTCGTCTGCTTCTATTATGCAAACCGATAATCTCCCACCCCCCCTGTCCAAGAAAACAAAAAAGATTAGTCTGGAATTTTACAACAGAATAATAATTTTTGATTTGTTTTGTCTTATAGGTCGAGATTTCGTTTGGGGCTCTGGTAAAGTCGGCCTGAAATGCGAAGGTAAGACAACCCATTTTTGGTTTCGTGAATTATTTTAAAATTGTAGTAGTAGTAGTACCGTAATAGTTTTCTCTACTCGCTGCCGGGTGATTGTAATATCGGTTGACATGCTTCACATTTCCCGTCTCCACCCTATACCCCTGATCTCTCTCTCCTTTTTCTTCGTCATAAGGGCGATTAAATTTCGTCGAATTGGCGGCATCTCTTCTTTTTCTCGGTTGGTCGGAGCGAAAAAAAAAACCCACCCTCCCTCCCTTGCCCACCCTCCGGATGAATCGGAGAACTTTTGACTGCTGAAGTCATCTCTCGATCGCTCTCCTCCGGTTCATGTTTGTTTGATTATCTCTCCCGAACCCCTTTCACTCGCCTTTTTTTTTTTCTATGTGGCTTATTTGACCATGCGAACGGAAACCAATATGATGCATCCATCCACCACTGCCGCCAATGCGGTGGCGGTGGCGGCGGCTGGGTGTCGGCTTTGAGCGATTGGCGCGGGGGGAAACAATTTTCATTTCGTGGAAAATAATAATAATAATGCCACCGAATAAAACAAACAGATAATAATATCGAATAAGGACGGGTGCTCCCCCCAACAGCAATAACGGCAGGTGAAAAATTATAGGATTTCCACGGAAATCCTGTTCCTGCTAAATGCTGTAGATCCCTTTGGGGGGGAACAGTCTGCCATCACGTGATGGGCTCGTGAATGTGAATCTTCCACCTCACGAAAAGATGTCAACAATTCCGCGCACTTAACACGCGCCATGCACGTGTTCCCTTCTTCTTTCCCGTCAGTCCCAGTGCGTGTGTGTGCAACAACACCTGATCCGTTGACACAGATGTTGTACGTACACCTATTTCTATTTTCTATTCTATTTTTTCTTTTTACTTTTTTTTATTATTTTATTTTATACCTTTTGCATTTCCAAACCGGTGCACACAAGATAGATAAGCTCGTCCAGGTGGTACAGTTGTATAGCTGGTGCATTGTCGTTTTGTCATTTCCAGTTTTAGATTGTGCACGTATAAAAGGAGACTATTCTATTTTCATTTTTATTTCGTGTCTCGATTCAATTAAAAATAAAACCAGATGCAAGCGAAAGAATGATGACGGAAGGGAACAATAGGCCATTCAAGATCTGCTGGAAGTGTTGTTGCAGTTGCTGTTGTCGAGCGGGGAGAGTTAGAAGGTTGCCGGTTCGGGAGCGGAGGTAACGGGAGGGAGGGGAGGGGGGATGCCGGCTTGTTGCTAAGGGTGTTTCCCGGCCTGCATATTTTTTTATTATTTGTTCTCTCAATGTCACCTTTGCGTGAGTGGGCCGAAAGAGCTCACGGATTCACGGGGGGAGCAGCAGTTTAAATATACAAGGAAACGGACGTCTTGAGCGACGCCATCGTGAGAAGACAGCCGAGAAGAAAGAAAACAGAAAAATGGGAAAAGAAAAGAGAGTTGAGACTATTTATGACCGACGGACCATTTTGTCGGCGTTGCGTCACGTCATGCGTAATCATTAGCCAGTCGAGTCCCTTTGTCTGAGGCCGGTACAGTAGACTGTTGCTAAGCCCGTCTAAAACCCTTTGTGTGTGTCTGTGTGTGTGGTGTACGGCAACGCGCATGACGTCACGCTCCGTTATATGCCGGTCGACTATCCACGGTCGGTTTGAGAAGAATTAACTCTGATTGCCTCTACACTGTTTTTTTTTTTTTCTCTCTCTTTCACCTGGAAAAAAAAAGAGACGTGGAATTTTTTAGATTTTTGGGGGGAAAATTGGTCTTTCGATTTTAACGAGTTTTGATGGCATTTCGGGTGCCCTTGGTAACAGCGGAGTTGGATGGAATTTCCATTTTGGACCCAAGTTTGAGCTTTGCCGAGTTTGGTCATATGCTCTACGTGAATCGCATTGAATTATTAGCGTCTATTCCGTTTATGGTTTTTTTTTTCTTTCTAACTTTTGGATCAGGAGGTAAAGAAGAAAAAGAAGGTCTAGTCGTCAAGTGGATGTAACTTATTGATTTTCTATTGAATGATGGATGGGTGTGAGTCGGGGGGCTGCAGAGTGTAAGAAGCCAATGAGTTTGGCGAAGAAGAGGTGGTGGGTGGGTTGGGTTGGCGCGGACACACGAAATTTCATTTTGTCCACGGGAAATCGAAATCGAGATCGAATGATGACTCGTGCGCTAGGTATGTAATCTAAGATTTCATCGGGAATCCAATGTCTGGCGCGTGTTACACGTCCTCAAGTCGTCGTCGTCGTCTCCCAATCACCCGAGAATAGGAAGGAAGTGATACAAGAACGGGCCGGAAAACACACACTACTACAACCTCTCCCCCCAACTTTTTCTTTTCTTTTCTTTTTTCGCCTTCCTTCCCAGTTAGTGGTGGTTGTGTGATGGGCCTTTTTTTGCGCTACCGACCGGTGTAACATTTTTGTGAAAAAGACGTCAAGAGATTCGGGTGTTTTGGGGCGCGGTAGAGTTGGCTGTTTGGCTACTGGCTTTGCACACACTGTGCCGGACGGACGGACGGTGAAAGGAGAGGGGGGAGGTTCAAAGACGAGCGTGGTCATGCACGACTGCAAAGTATTTTGCGGTTGGCATGTAAGGCGTCACGCAGACTGGGTAAACTAGTTTGTAATGTAACATGGCATCCGAATTGGGGTCAAGTATTTAGAAAAGACGAAAAATATAATCTTGTCTTGGCGCTACATATCTCCAGTTCAAAATCAAATACGGTAACGTTGACGATCGAATTTCGATTACGTCGCTCCTTTTCCCTTTTCTTTGCTAACAAAATATTGGCCGTCCAGCAAAAAAAAAGAAATTGGTTCATTTCAACCCAGCAAAAATGGTCGGGGGGTAGTAGTAGTAGAAGTAGCACTACTAGTAGCATTAGCCAATCATCCAGCCAGCGGCCTTAGACGTATTAATAGCTTGGATGGTGGTGCGAGATGTTTACCGACTAGACGGACGGACGGCAGACGCGTTCGTTTGGTACCACCGGTAGCAGACAAACAAAGGATGTGCGCGCGCGCATCCAACAAGTTTTTTCTTTTTATTTTTTGGCCCGTCGGGACGGGAGAGAGAGAGATGGACGGGCGGTCGTTCGTTTTTAAAAAGTGCCGCATTTTTTATTTTATTTTTCTCACTCGGTAATTTTCGATCGAACGAAGGAATTTGAAATATTTGAAACTGAAAGGATCGTTTTGCGGCGCCATGGCCGACGGGAAAGGTAATTGATCGATAACTAAGTCGAGTGTGCAATTACATCATCTCGATAAATTTCTGATTGTCCAGGAAATACCAAATAGCTCCCCCCCCCCACCCAAAAAAAAGGGGGAAATAGAAATTGATCCACGCCTTGGAAGAGTTGGAGATCAATGACCATAGCGCTCTTCTCTCTCTCTTTTTGGTGTTGTTTCCTATAAAACTCCTTAGCAATCGATAGATAATCTCCGCTCTTCTTTTTTGGTCGATGTGGGGAGTACAAGCGTTTCGGTACACACACACACCCAACCGCACAGTCTTATAGATATTATTCGCCTTTTTTTATGTCTAAAATTGGTTACCAACGACGAGAAATATCCCGAAAGGGAAACTAAGAGAAGAATAGACGCCATGGCGAACGAACTCAATGACCTCTCCCGTTTGTCAACTCTAGCCAGGAAGCATTCGCCAAAGGGAGGGGGGGGGACCTTGGGATTGAAAACGATATCGTGTCCTAGTCGTCGTCGTCGTCGTCGAAGGTACACATAAAATGAGAAAATGCTGGGGGGAAAGAAAGATATAGAGGATTGCTTGGCATCCACAGCCAGTCAGAGTCAGTGGGTTTTCTTTTTTCTTTTTCTGGTGGTAAGAACCGCCCGCTGGGTCATGCGCCAGCCAAAGTTATGATCCTGTCTTCATGTTTTCCGATACACACACACATTTATACATATAGATATCTTTTAAGAGTGTAGTATAGTACATAAAAGAGACGAAGAAGAAGAAGCATCATCCGGCTATTCAGAAAATGTTTTACTCGGCTGACGTCAATCGCCAATGACTGGGCGAACGACGAGGAAAAGACTCTCTCTATACATACAGTTGAGTTGAGAAAGAAAATCTCCCGATAATAGTTTAGTTGCAAATCTTTTCAGTGGCCATTGAGACATGGGCTCCATTGCTTTTAAGCCGGCTTTGCTCTGTATATATACGTATCAACTCGCGACTGGATTTTTCTACCAGCTGATGAAAGTGTACCGTGTACGTGCGGCTCAGATTTCCTTTACCGTCTTGTGTTTTTTTTATTTTATTTTTGACGAGTGGGTGGTTGCAATATACCGGCAGTGGGGGGATTATTAATAACGAACCAAAGTTTTTCACCCAATGATATCAATCATCCTTAGTAAAAATATCCTTCCATTTCTTTTTGGCTTTGAGACGGGCGATTTACCTTGTCAATTTGTTTCACTCAAAATAGGAGGTTCGACGAACCCGCGTGTGTGTGTTTTACTGGTCTCGTTACTTTTGCCTGGACGCCCAGTTACTGAGACTGCCCAGTGTCGAAATGCTAGCCCCAACGACATTGATCTATTTATATGAGCGGTGGTTGGTTGGTGGGGAGTGGGTGGGTGCTTGTAAATAAGTGGGTGGTTGTAGTACATGGTAACACAGGTGAATGACTTGATTTGTTAATTGCACAACTGAAGTATTGGCCTGGCTGACAGACGAGACTTTTCTTCTCGATAAGGGATTCATATTTTTATGATTCAATTAAAGGGTTTTCGTCGAATCACTTTGCATTACGAGTTCGTTACCTGTTCAACCGGGAAAAACACCGTCTGGCGGTTGGTAACCGAGCCGGTCAGTTTACACACGTCCATTTCAATATCCGACTCTTTATTGCTAGATGATTGGCAGCTGCCCGACACCACCACCGCTGATTAGGAAAAAGCTCATTCAAAAAAAAAGAGTCTCGAAAGCCAATTAAAAGCGAAAGGTCATTCATCGTTTTTGTTTCATTCGAATTATTATGAATGAAACTCTGTTTGCATTCGATCTGATTTGTTAAGGAGAAAAAAGATAATCATGCAGCCAGGCCAGGGTCAGAGCTGCTGTAATCGTTATTACCTCGCGCGAAGCTCGGCATCATCATTACCTAATGAAGTCGTGAAGTCATTCTCGCCAAAAAAAGAATAAAACCAGAAAGAAAAATAAAAGAGAGCTAGTGGTGCGTGCGTGCGTGATTGGAGGAGCCGGTTGTCAAGGGCGGTTGCCGCTAGATGGCGACAGCGTCGGCTGGCGCGCAGCCGCACTGGCGTTGGCGGCCGCCATGAGGCGAGGGGAGGGGTGGGTTCGTACGTTACGTACATATCGTTCGTGAGCGAGCCAGCGAGCCACGAAGCCCGGCCATTGGTTGAGCAAAGAAAGAAACCGGTTGATATTCGTGAAGATGACAGAGCTTGGCCAGCAGTCTGGGATTCGCCGCCGGTCCGCCAACAACTAGTCCCGCGCAGCGAATAACAACGACAGCAACAACACACAACAACTTTTGTGTGTCTTTCGACTCGCACACAAAACATTTCGAACGCGAACAAAATTTTCTTTCTTTCGCTTTTCGTGAGTGGTGGACTCAAGTCACGCGGCACTCACGTTGACTGAATCAATTATTTCTTAACTCTTTCGGGGTGAGTGAGGGAATCCATCCGGAATTGTTGGCGAAAAAATTAACAAAGGGAAAATCGAGTGGCGTTTTATTTAGTTCTTTCTTTCTTTCTTCTAGTGTCGTCTCGTGTGTACGTGTGTGAGTGTGTGTGTGTGTGTGGAATATCTTTTTCTGTTGAAGCCGAGTTGGTGAGAGCTCACGATAGGTGCCCTGTGTGTGTGCACTGGCCATACTCTAGCGCTGCAATTTTATAGGCCGCTCGAGCGCGCTGTTGCTAAGCGGATTGTGTAGCTGTGTGTGTGTGTGAGTGTGTGCGCGCGCCCTGCGTTAACCGGGGCCCTTGGCAACTGCGTGAAAGAAAGTGTGCCGGTAAGCCCCGAAGGCAGACTCAAACTTGGTAGTGAAATATATATCTATCATCAAATGATAGTCGACTAGATTCCGCACAGTCGCCGG
The DNA here is from genome assembly GCF_021134715.1 of Daphnia pulex. Lineage (NCBI taxonomy): Eukaryota > Metazoa > Arthropoda > Branchiopoda > Diplostraca > Daphniidae > Daphnia > Daphnia pulex. The sequence goes on along the minus strand of NC_060026.1, from coordinate 8,185,398 downwards.
AATCATCTCTCTCGTGTTGAATGGCTGCCTCGTTGGTTTATTGGTTTGCGTTTGCCGTTGGTCGGCCGACCGACGTGTAGTTTTTTTGTTTGAGATAAAAGACGGACCGACCGAATAGAAACAAAAAGTCGTACGAAAATTGAACTTTGGGCGTCCTGCTGCAATTGGGACGATTTCGTGTGTGTCAGACCCGGCCGTTTTGCTTTGGTTCTGCCCAATTTTGAGCAGGCAGCTCGGTTGCTATGTCCATTGCGGCGCTGAGCTGTTCCAGCAGCCAGCTCGGCGGCTTCACTTACGGAGCTCCGGTGGGACGAGCTGGATCCTCTTTGGCAGTCGTGACATTAGCCTTAGAAATGGACGATCATCACTCGCATTGTTTGAATCGCTCATCTCCCACCTCCTCCACTTCTTCTTCTTCTCACTTTGTGTCCGAGATAACCCGCTACAAACTCGCCTTACTCCAGCAGCAACAACAACAGCACGGCGGAAGCGTTGTTGTTGTGGCCGGCCAGCAGAATGGAAGCGTCGAGCCGAGATTGGCCGATGAGAATAATTACATGCTGAGATCGGGAGCGGCAGCAGCAGCAGCTTCTGGTGGTGTCCAATGTTCAGTGTCGGCAGCTGGAACGGTGGTGGTGGCCGGCAGTGCCTCTGGTGGCCAATCGCTCGAGTGCCAACCGATTCCGGCCGCCACCGCCGCTGTCGTCTCCCGCCCGCGTTCGGCCAGTTTGTCGCTGGTGTCTCGGCTCTCTTCGCCCTGTCGCCATCCGACCCATTCGCACCCTCCGACTCCGCCACCCCTCCACCTGGGAGACTCGGCCACTGCTGCTCCGCTCTTATTGGCCCGGGTGAAAATTCCGGCTGCCGCTGCCCCAACAGCCTCCACTTCCTTGCTTCCTCCGGCTCCTTACAGCCGCCTCTTGTGCGCTTGTTTGCCCACCTGCTGCTGTGACTGCAATTTGCTTTCGTCCATTGCAGAGTGCCAGGCCGTCTATCACCAGGCATGCGCCCGATACATCGGCAGCAACAGCAACAGTACCACCGCCAGCGAGCCGGCCAACGCCGGATGCTGCTCCTCGTCCGTCTCATCCATCACGACCGGCACCAGCGAAGCGGCCTTCAATGACGTTCCATCACCGACGCTGCCGCAGACAGTGCCTCAGGATGTGGTAAGTCTCTCTCTCTCTTTATCTCACAGCATCCGTTTTTGTTTTATTTTTATTTTTTAAAAAATAAGAGAAAATCTATTTCGCAGTTTAAGGGAGAAGACAAAGGATGCATAAATCATCAGCCTTTTTATTTTATTTTATTTCGGTGGTCGTGGTGGTAGTGGTTGGGTATCGGTTCAGTTTTGTGTGTTGAAGGTCGTGAGTTGTCCAAGGTCCCTCCCGCGTGTGTGTGAACAGTTTCTAATCAATTTATATCTCTCTCTCACGTCTCACCTACACTTTATCTCGATAAGATGATCCATTTCGTACTCTTATTTTTTATTTTTTTATTTTATTTATTTAATGTCGGCATTAAAAAAAGGGAGGGGGGAGAGAAAGAAAAAAAACTGCGTTGCGAAAAATAAGAGAAAGAAATGTCCGAATAATCTGGCAACGCTGGCGTCTCCTATATTTATCCTCCCAAGAGGCATTTTGGGTTTAACGACTCTGGGTTATAAGTAATGGGTTTGTCGTTGCCATGATTATTTTTGGGGACCGTGCAATTTTTTTCTCTTTTGTTGTGTACATGTTATATACTAGTACTACGGTACTACCCCCACCGATAGCGAAAAATGAAATTTTAAAAAGGGAGGTAGATATTCTGAAATTTCTCCTTTCGCCAACACGCACGCATGCTAGACATTTATACATTTATTTATTATTTTCAAGAAAAGAAAAGAATGAAAAAACAAACGCTGCAGGGATGGAAAATGGAATTTTGCTGGGTAATAGTAAATAACAAGTCCGTGGGTCAACGAGTTGATTGTTATAGCCAGCTTTTTTAGACGTGTATATTTCGCCTAATAAGGTCATAGTCGCTGAGTTGGACGTTTCGATTCGCCAGTCGGTTTTTGGTTCTGGTGCAAAAAACCCCACACGAGGAGAAGTAGTCTGAAACCGGGTGGGAAAATTTAAAAACAAAATGGGTAACGAAAACAATGGCAATGCAACACTTTGGCTCCATCATCAGAAACCATTTCCCGGCTGTACATTTGCTGGGAAGAGATTATTCAGCAGCAGCAGCTTCAATTTCTTCTGTTGAACTGAACCAGGGGGTAGTAACATCATCCCGGTCAAAACCATATGATTCTGGTCATATCGACAAAGACTTCGGTCATCAGTTTGATCATCGAGATCAAAAGTGAGATGACGTACACACACGCAGAGGTCGTCTCCATTACAACACCACCATTACAACAGTTAGCGCATACACAAGAGCTTCTCTCTCGTCCAGGGTTCACTGGTCCTGGACCTGCTGGACCAAATATTTGGCTTCATTGGCCAAATTGGGCGGTGGACAGTAACAAGGACCCAACCAACTTTTTCGCCGTTTCCGACGCCATTTGGTTGTTTTATTTTTCGGCGGTGGTGGTGGTAGCGGCTCTCCGTGACACGAATAAAACGTTTTCTTGATTTTCCCACTGCATAAATAAATACGAGACGAGAAATGGGCGTCTAGTTTCTTTCTCTCTCTCTCTCTTTTTTGATTATTCAAAGAAAAAAAAATCAGGAATTCAAAAAAGGTGGTAAAAATAGTTTGGACTCGGACTACTAAACAGGTTGCCGAAACCCGTTTAGTCAGTCTGCAGGCGAGCGCCAACGCGCACAACACACATTTTTTTATCCCACCATCTTTTTGATATTTATTTATTTATTTATTTATTATTTATTTATTTTGCATTTCCAAGTTGCAACTGTTAAGGAATACGAAAAAGAAAAAGGGTCGAAACTTTTTTGGTTTTTTTGAGCTCCACGTGGAGACGGAGACCCCAGATGAAAATTGGTGGAAAATGTTGGCATAGATTCGGAAGACAGTGAAGGACGGCCAATCCGTTCCGGCGAGTCACGGACGTGTGAAACACACAGACACACAGCTGGACGGGGGAAAAAAAAAAAAAATTTTTGTTTTCGTCTATTGAAAAAAAAATAAAATAAAAGATGATGGGTGGGTGGGTTTTAGACGTCACCAATTTACGCAGCGAATCCAACATGTAATTCCAAAGAGATACGTAAAAGTAAATATCAGTCTTTTAAAAATAAAATAAAAGAAAAAAATAAGATTGAGGAGCATTTCAACAATGTTGTTAGCATAGTCCTGCCCATCAGCTATACAGCCTTGGCGATTTTCGACTTCTCGGACTGATGAATGTTCGCAAAAGTCGCCGGACCGAACGGTTGGTTGGTGTTGCGCCTCTCCTCTCAAACTCCCGGCAACCACCCGGCAACCACCGCCACCACCACCCCGTCTATAAAAGCTAAAAGCATCGATCCGTTAGACGATTGGCTGGCGACCGGGCCAATGGGCGAGGGCCAGACGTTCGGGAGCGGCGCGCCTAGTAACGTGCCGTTGTCTCTAGGTAGTCTCTCTCTCACTCCCGTCATGGCCAGCAGTGTGCCAGTGCTCGCGGACCGGACTGGACTTGACGACCTGCGCTAAAAATGGGAATGCACAACTCACATTTCATTGAAATGAAAGTCGCAGCTGACGAAAAAGCTGCCCCGAAATGCAAATGATACTCAAACCAAACAAGATTTTCTAGTTGAAATCATTTCGACTTTTGCGTTGTCTGGACATGGAAAATCGCAAATGAAATTCGAGGATCGTCTGCCTATTGTCTAATTCCCATTTTTTAAAAAATGGCCTCGGCCCAGGTGACCTCGGCCTTTTTATTTTGAATAAAAGAAACGGATAAATGGAAATGCCGTCGTGTCCGAACACTGAGATAATCCCATAGAGACTCCTGGCCGTCCTTGTCGGGACTGAACTTTATGAGCTCTAGCCCCGTCTAGAAAGGAAAAAAAACCCGGAAACTCCCTTCTCAAATCCCCCCTCTCTTTCTCTCTCTCCTTTATAAAAAGAATCATCTCATTGTGTGGAACGTCATTTTTAGCTTCTTTCTTTCTTTCCTCCTCCCTATATAACCCAACGTCCGGACTAGTTAGAATGTCAAGTCTTGGGGTGGCGTTTTCGGTCTTCTGGTCCCTTCAAACAACAGAAATCGATCGCCATCGATCGGTCCCTCCACGTGCCTAGTCCGACCCTTCTTCTTCTTTTGAGTTGCTGGGCTGTGCGCTGCTCTTGGCCTCTCTCCCGAGCCTCTTCTTGTGTTCAGAGGCGTCCCCGGCGTCCTCTTGATTCCGCTGTACACCGCAAGTACACAGAGAGAGAGTATACCCACCCGCAACCATAAAAGAAAATGGCCTTCATTTTTATGTTTAAGGAGGCTGGTTTCCTCTATTAAGTTGTGTGTGTGTGACCTTTTGGTGATTTCCGTCACCCATAGAAATAAATTCACGATATTTTTCAAAATGTTTGTGCGTGTGTTATCCCTTTTTTGGGTGGTGGAATTGTCTTGAAGGCGACTTCCTTATCGTCTGGAACCGAATGTTTTAAGTGTTTCCCTTCCACTCTCCATCCTTGGTCGATTGTAGACGACACATTTTTGTTGTCTAATCCAGTTTGATTTTGAATTTCGTCTCTTTTTTTCTTTTCCTTTTTTCTTTTATGTGGAACGAACGAAATGTGCAGCCCATCAGCCAATGGTCGTCGACACACGTGGTGGAATGGATGGCGGCGCTCAACCTCTACCGCTACGCTGAACTCTTCCGGTCCAAAGACATCAAAGGCGTCGACTTGCTGAGTTTGGACAAGGACAAACTGACGGTAATTTCTTCTTTTTCTTTCCTTCTTCTCTTTTATCGTGAAAAGAAGAAGATGGACGCCTTCATTGAGTGTGCGTAGAGATTGGTGGGATTTATTGGCAGACGTCTGTCTCAGTTGTTATCCGATGGCATTGGTCTGATAGCTAGAGGCCGGTATATAAATACAACCAGCCTCGGCTATAAATCTCGTCCTGAAAAAGAAAAAGAAGTAGAAGAAGAAAAACCTCGTCGTATTTATGAGACTATTGTGGTCGTCGTTCGCCATTTGCATTTTGTGTCAAAAAAGTCTCGTTCTCTCGTCCGTCCGTTTCTCTATATCTTTTGTGGCCAATCTCTCTCTCTCTCTCTCTCTCTCTACTAGCTCCTAGCTCCTAGCTGCTCGACGACTGCCTCGATTCCTCCCGCATTTGTCGTCATATATATCAACTCCACATTTATCCGCGAGGTTGTTAGCTAGTTTCTGCCAACAATTCATTGATAAGTGCATCTTGGCGACTTGCCTTTGTGCCACTGGAGGTCGTACACGTGGAGAGAGAACTGCTTGCCTTCTTCTTGTCGTGATGACGCGCGCGCACAGAGACCACCCCCCTTCCTCCGCTCCCGAGATCGATGTTCCGTTCCAACAAAGAAAAAAAAAGGAACGTCCGCTGGAATTTCCGTGACCTGATTTATTCTCCCACCCGAAAAATTTTTACAAATTTTTTTCTCGGCCTGTTTAGATTTTTATTTTTCTAGAAACAATCTCGAGAGGCTGAAATAATTCCATCGATTTCCCTTGCAGTGTTAAGTGGAACGCACGTTGTTTGATAGTCGATTGATGTTTTCATTTTCGGGAATAACACTTTGGCCAAAGAGAGTGTGTGTGTGTAAAAGGCCACAAACATTGAGAACGAAGTAATCTGAGGTTATCCGGCGTCGAGTTACTACAGTCCAGGAAAGAAAAGAAAAGAAAAAAGGCGAAATATTAAAATAAATCTCTTTTCTTTATTATAATGTTAGTCTCGACACTCTACTACTTCACCGAATGCTGAATGCGAAGAATTTTTATTTACTTGCCTCCCAAGTCCCAACCACCCTTCTACTTCTTTTTTTGGTACAGCCACACATCTGTCGGTTTCACTCTCTTGATTGATATCGTCGGAGAGTGGCTTCCACCGCCGCGCCGATCTAGTCGCTCTCGGATCGAATGGCACATGCCACGAAACCAGAGCCAACTGGTTTCCACCGGTCTCCACCAATTCCTTCGACCGGTTGCCAAGAAATCAAAAAAACGATAGAAAAGAAACTTAAGAAAAGGAAAAAAGATACAACACTATTTACGTTTGGTTTCACTTCAATGTAGCAGTCAAAATAAAAGAAGCAAAAAGAGAGATGATTGATCTCCGAAAATGGCTTCGTCAATAAAAGGCCGTACGTTATTTTCTTTCATTTCCGGAGAGACTTGTGTACACACGCTCTCTTCCGGACCAGATTGGCGGCCACCAGCTTCTCTCTCTCCTTCAGGGGGTGTCAATCTGATGGGCGACGTTATAAATCTCTTTTTTGTGTGTGTGCTCGTGATGACCTCCAGTCTTGCGTGTGATTGTCTGGGCTCGTATTTCCTTATTTGGTCCGTTAGTTGAACTATGTGTGTGTGTGCTTTATTTTTTGAGGTTTTTTTCTTTCTATTTTGACTATATTTTGATTTTCACTTGTTTTGTTTCTCGTTTGATAGAATATGGGGGTCAAGGATGAGTTTCACCAGAAAGCCATCCTCGTCTGCATCGACGAACTGTGTCAACGTTCAACCAGCAAAGAGTCGGAATTATTGGCTGTGACGGCCAACGCTAATGGCGAAGGCGACTCGAGCTGTCACACCGGCCTCACTCCTCCTCACCGCATGGTCGAATCCAGTTTCCAGTCGCTGGAACGTTGTGACAAATGCCACAAGTTTCTGCGCGGACTCTTGCACCAAGGACTCATCTGTCACTGTAAGTCTCATTTGCCAGCTGATTGGAAAGCAGCGCAGCACATCTAAAAGCTGACCGAATTTTATTATATTTTTTTCTGAAATATTTCAACAGCTTGTGGATTGATTGCGCATCGAACTTGCTCGGCAACCGGACTGCCCGCTTGTCTCCAAGGATTACCGGAGCGCGCCAACCGGCTTCATAATCGAACAGGTTTGTTCTTTTTTTCTTTTATTTCTTTCATGTTTCGCCCTTGCTGGTGAATTTCCCTTGGCACGAAAAAGATCTAAGAAATTCTTCAAGAGTTTTTTGGGTACAACCTCAAACAAAAGGTTTGAATAAAAAGGGATTGAATGTCAAAGTTCAAATGAGAGCCGCCGCCCTCCCACCGAAAATTGGACGTTCAGCCATTTTCGGTAGGCGGAGCCAAATGCAGACGAACTATTTAGAGTTGTCATTTTCTCCTTTTTTGGTCGACTGTAGTTATATTTGACGTTTAATTTATTCAAATCTTCTAAACAGTTTTTGGAGTTGGGCTGTGCCGACTGTCGACGGGCAGTGATCCGGCCTCTGTTCCGGCTGTGGTTTTGCGGCTTGTCCAGGAAATCGAACAGCGGGCAACCAGCACGTCCACTCTGGATCTCTACCGTCTCTACCGGACGACCACTCCCAGTGCCGAGACTATAGCTCAGTTTTGCCTCCAGCTGAGCACCGATCCCGGTATGTTTCACTTTCGCTCTCTCTCTAGATCGGAATTGTTGACTTAACACTTTCCAATTGTATTTCTTTTAGACGGCACTGGTGGTAGTGGTGATTTGTCGGCTTTTGAACCGCACGTTTTGGCCAGCGGATTCAAGAAACTCTTGCGCGAACTGCCGGATCCCATGATCCCGTCGCAGTGGTACGACGCTTTCATCGAAGCTTCTCGTAAGATCTCGGAGAGATGATTTGTTTTTAAATATTATTATCCACTGTCTATTATAACTGGTTTTTCTATTTGATTATTTTGGAAAAAAATGTGTTGATAGGTATCGGTCGTGACGACCAGTGCGCCGCCCAGTTGTTTCGACTTGTTCAACAACTTCCAGACCTTCACCGGGCCACGTTGCGCTGTCTGCTGGCCCACATCTGCCGGCTCTGCCAGTGGCAACACGGACGAGGACGATGTGAACCTCCCACCCTGATCATTCAAGTGTTTGCCCACATCATTCTGAGGCCGCCTTGGGAGCGGATCATGTAATCACTGAATGAAATTACCCATCCATCATTTCATTCATTAATAATAATTCCTTTTTGTTTGTTTTTTGTGGTTGTTTGGCATTTTACAGCCAAGTGGTCCATAACGCAGAGGCTCACGTCCGGGTCCTGGAATTGCTTTTGCTTCGATGCGATTGGGGCGAAACGATGCCGGAATTCGCTCCGGCCCCTACTCTGCCTCCGCGAAACCATCTCCGACCGACGTCGCAAACGGCGGCCGACGCCGGTGCGGTGGCGGGTCCGTCGACTGCCGAGGCGGACCTGCGCCCAATGAGCGAAGCCGATTGGTATTGGGGCAATATCACGCGCGAAGAAGTCAACGATCTGATGAAGGACACGCCCGACGGAACCTTTCTGGTCCGCGACGCTTCTTCCAAAGCCGGCGAGTACACGCTGACACTCCGCAAGGGCGGATCCAACAAACTCATCAAGATTTGCTGCAGCCGACAGGGCCGCTACGGCTTCTCCGAGCCCTATCGCTTCAGTTCCGTGCCGGAACTCATCCATTTCTATCGATCCGTCTCGCTGGCCCAGTACAATCCGACGCTGGACGTTAAATTGCTCTATCCGGTTTCACGGTTCCAACACGTAAGTGAAAATTGGTTGACGTCATCCTCTTCTCTCCGGTTTTGTTAACACAAAAACTTTCTAATCCAGGCGGAAGAAGTGGAAGCCGGTAATGGCGACGTTGAGAAAATGAGACAGCGACTGGAGGATGTCCATCACGAATATTTGGCCCGGTCGCGCCTCTACGACCAGTACCACGACGACTACTCGCGCTGTTCGCATGAGATCCAGTTCAAGAAGACGGCGCTGGATGCTTTTGACGAAGCGGTCGCCATGTTCGAGGAACAGCTCCGTCTGCAGGAAAAGTTCCAGCGCGAGGCTCACCGTCACGAAATCCACAGCCTCAAGGAGAACAACGAGCTCCTCAAGTCGCGCATGAACACCATCAGGCAGTCCCGCCAAGTGTTGCAAGAAGAACTACGGGTCCAGGCCGTTTTGAGCCGCAACCTGGACCGCGAGATGAACGCCCTCAAGCCGGAGTTGCACCAACTCTGCAAAACCAGAGATCTCCTACAAATGTGGTTATTACGTCACGGGAAGAATCCCGATGTAGTCCAGCCCAGCCGCCTGAGCAACGGAGAAGACAGCGGGCTGCCTCCGCCGCCACCCGCTCAAGCCCTCAACGCTTCCGCATCATCGAGTCTCGCCCAGATGCCTGCCGGAATTGAGAATAAGGCTTACGATGGAACTGGAGACGGGCCGGCTCCTCCAGTGTCCATGCCTATTCAGGAAGTTCCGCTTCCACCAGCCGTCCAGCAGCAAGCTCCGCCTCCTCCTCCTACTCCAGCTGCTGCTGCTGCCGCACAACAACAACAACAGCATCCCTTATACATGCACGCCGACAGCACTTATTGGCTCATCCCCGACTGTACGCGTCCGGACGCCGAGCGTCTCTTATCCAACAAAGCCGACGGGACCTTCCTGATCCGCCGCAGTGCCGCCGGAAGCGCTCCTTTTGCTTTGTCGATCGCCTACCGTCGAGTCGACAAGGGCGTCGGTCACATTCTGATCCATCGGTCGGAGCGAGGCTTCGGCTTCACCGAGCCTTACCTTCTATTCCCCACGCTGAACGATTTGGTCGTCTACTACGCCGGCCACTCGCTCGAGGAACACAATCCACAGCTGACCACCACTTTGGCCCATCCGTTGCACGGGCCTCAACCGCTGGAGAGCAATCCCCACTACCCCATCTAAAAATAAGAAAAGAAAAAGAAAGAAACGGCCGCCACCATCGCTGATGGAAAACTGTGATAATCCCGTGTGATTTAGAAACAAACTGAAAAAGAAATTGGAATCCGAGAGAATGTCAGTGGCGCCATATTTTTTGTCAATGGCTCGTGTAGATTAATTAACGACACTGTGTTAGACTTAGCAAACCGTTTTCATGTCGCTGTTCATATTTTTGACGAAAAAAAGGGAAAGAGGGGGAAGGATTAAAGTGCCGTGGGATTGTTGATACGCAATTGTCACTGGGAATCAATTTGATAAAAATTAAATGTGCGATCATTTTGTCTTGTTTGTATACTTTGAGATCGAGAGAAAGAGATCACGAAAGAGAAGTCAGAGCTCAGTACAAAAATTACTGGCAACCTCCATGGATTAAGTCGGCCATCAATGAAAAAATGGCCAACCCACCCAGAGACGGCCTGTTATTAAAAACAAAACAAACAAAAAAATATGAGAGAAATCCAAAACCCCACTGGTGTTCACCCCTTTTTGTGTGCACGTTATTTGACCACCACCAAAATTGTGAAAAACGTCTTTTTTGTATAAAAATCCTTTTTTTGTTTTCTTTTTTCTTTTTCGCCCAAATTATTTTGTAATCCTCATTTGTAATTGGAAATATTTTGTTGGTTTTCGCGCCCGGGGGGGATTTCTCTCCCCCTCAATGCTTGTGATGGTGATAATACCACTTTTGTTACGTGTGTGAATTCCTCGCTGTAATATGGAAGAAGACGAAACGAAATTCGACTCGGATGTGTGTGTGTGTGCGTGTTGCTGCGTGATCGATCTCAGCTGTAAACGGCGACTATTCGAAACTGGACGCTGGGAGCGAGATCAAGGTTTGATGCGGTCCCTAAATCTGTGTTGTACAGTGATAAAAGCATGCGAACACCTACACTATATTATATGCATATATATACATACAAAAAAAGAGACGCCATCGAGCTGACAGAGGATCCGAAATGTTCGCCCAATCCTAAAAGTCTCGTTCGAGCTTCGGACGAGCTGTAGCTTGACCGCGACATTATAGATAATAAGTTGTAACGCGTCGTGCCACACGCCGTCTAACCCAACTCCAACCATGTTTTTCTTTGTAATTTTTTATTTTTTTTTAGTTCTCCCAAGTGTCATAATTTTGTAGATTCTTGTCAGAGTTGAATCGACTATCGCGTCTACAACTCTTTTGTGTTTTGACTCTCCCCGCCCCTTAAGCACTCATAACCTGTACATTTTGTACCAAATCACGAGACATTCGATTAATACATGCAAGTTTGTTATAAATTATGGTCAAGGAAGATTCGTTTCAACTAGAAACGAAAGATACAAATATACAAATACTAAAAAAAAAGAAAGAATGGTGCCGATTTCCTATTTCAAATCTGGAGCTCAAATTTTCAAGAAAGATTGGATGAAGCCATCTGTTGAATATTCACAAAACTAGAAACAAGGAGCAGCTGCAGCTCCTACAACGTATAGCAGACGAAACTTGGAATATTTATTCAGTTGAGAACTTTTCGAATCTCATACATGTGTTAAATACACGTGGAGAAAATACAAGTGTACATTAGCGAGTATGTGAGTTATTCCTTTCTATTGATGCCAGTACAAATCCCTAACAATTTATTTCGTTCATTGTTTAAAGGCTGTTCATAAAGCTGCATTTTGCAGCATTTAAAAAATGGCTTTCTCCGATCACGTCAACGAGTTTAAGAATCTTACGCTCAGAGATATTCGTCGTTCTCGAGATAACATTCAGGAATTTCTAGATACCACTTATGGCTCAGCTGAAAATGCCGTCGAATCTTTGTTTAGGAATACTAATGATCCAGATGTATTGAAAAATCTTGATGATATGAACACTGTGCTAAAGGTATGCAGAGAAAACCTTGCTAGAGTTGCAAATGCAATTCCAAGTAACACAACTGAAAGTCTTCAGCCAATCAAGCAGGTACTGGCACATAATATTTGTTTTTATTTATGAATGGTACTTTATAATTTTTTTTTTAATGTTTGTATGTAACACGTTTTTAGTGCTCGGCTGTAACTCAATCCACAACTGATTTGTGTGTGGTGAAAATGAGTGTTGTGTACGATAAGCCTTATTTGGTGAAGGTTCTTTCACCTGGTTCACCAAGCAGATTTTGGCTTAGTCTAGAATCCACTCCGACAGACAAGATTGAAAAAGAACTCAAAATGTCATACAGTAATTGTGCTCAATTAATTACTCTGCCTCGCCCTGGCAGTTTTTTGGTTTGCTTGAACGCTGGAAAATACTGTAGAGGGAAAGTGGTAAGATGTAAATGTTTCAAAACTTAAAATAGGTAATCTGTTACATTATGATTTATAACTAGATCACCACAATGGAGTTCAATTCAGCATCTTCAACAATCGATGTAATGTTGATTGATTATGGTGAAATCATTACAACCACTGTTAACCAACTCTACCCAATGCAACCCAAATTTTGTCAAGAACCTGCCCATGGTTTGCTGTGTTGTGTGCACGATTTAGAACCAGCAAATCAGATTTGGGATCTAGAAGCTATTGTTTTCTTCAATCAATTGTGTGAAGATATTACGGCAACTTTCCACCGTCCTCCGAAGGAACACGTAAATCCGGATACATTTTCCATTTATTCTCCCGACTACCATGTCTCTCTTCAAAAGAGAGACTGCAAGAAAAATGCAGATATTCGTTTGGCTATGATCAGCGAAGGAATGGGAATATCATCACACCCTCCGAAATTACCGCAAACACTTCCGAATGTAGTTACGAATTCGCTGCCTGAGGCTTCGGCTTCGCTACCAAAAGAATCATCAAAGGAATCTGACCGAGATCGAATGGCATCGAATAAAAGCTCGAAGACGCATGAGGCAGTAGAAGAATTTCAAACTCCAGAGTCTTCTCGGGGTAAATCATCTGCATTGAATGATCCAGTGGTAGATTCTCCTTCTTCCCAATATTCTGTGATCGAGCTATCAAATTCCACAAACTCTTCGCTCAAACCTCGAATTAACAGTGCGCTTCCGAATAGTCGGACATCTTCATTTCCAAATTCCAACGCCAAAGAATTTTTGTCAGCTTTGAACACACCATCACCTTCCATTGCAAGCCAGCAACAAAACACTGAAAACCAACGATCAAACCGCCCATTTCAGGATGGAAACCTGATGAACTTCAACCAAACTTCGCCTTCTGGTTCGGCTGATGTTGGGCAATCAAGTAGTTCTACAGATCAGATGGCCAAAATTCGTGCAGTTCCATTCAGCAATTTTCCTGCCAATCCTGTCACAAATAATATGGCCGATGATGTAGATGACCTCTTTTTCATACCTCACGCTAACAGACCTGTACCTATCCAGCCCTACGATTCAGGTATTATCCTATTTCCGAAATTGGTAATAATATGCACACATTAACTTTGTCAAAACAACAAATAGATCAACAATCATTGGATCCCAGTCCTTATGATGGGCCATTTCGTGAACCAAGTGATCCGCAGTTGTTGAACAAGTTTTTGGACTGCGTCAATCTTGCAACTTCATTCACTCAGCAATCATCCGTGGTAAATAGTGAAGTTGACACTCAAAGCTTCTTCACGGCGACATCTCAAATGCAGTCGCCGAATCATCAAGAGGTGAGTTTTCGCCTCGTTTTTTTTGTTATTCACTTTATTTCTTAGTGACGACCAGTATTTAAATATCCTATTGTTTTTATCTTACAGTTCTCTCACGGGAATCTTAATCCAGGATGGGAATCTCAGAAAACTCCCATCTCTTTGGACTATCAATTCGGATCTATATTGAAGCCGAGATCTCTACCAATGTTAGGAAGCTCTAAAACCATCCAATGCTGTTTCTCCCATGTGATATCTCCTTCACATTTTTACGTCCATTTACTTGACGAAATTCCGTCCTTGGTGAGACCTCTCAGCGAACGTTTAAATGAATTGTATGAAAATTCCGAGGAGGTTCCAGTCACACAGCCCGAAGTGGGATCGTTTTGGGTAGTCCAAGAACCCCAATCGCAGTTTTGGTCTCGTGCGAAGATACTTAGTGTTGATATCAACGATGAAATTGGATGGAAAACTCCAGGGAGAACTAAACATCCCACTTGCACGGTATTTTTTGTGGATTGGGGGAATGTCGATGTTATTCCCATATCTCAACTACGACCTCTCGTCAAAGAACTCCTGGACATACCTTGTCTAGCACTTCGCTGCCGACTTGATGGAATTTATCCCTTCGAAAGATCATTGGTATTTCATTTATTTTTTCTTATTCAATTATGTTTTATTTTTTAACAAAGAAAATGTTGTGGATTGCAGAACTGTGATGAATGGTCGTCTTATGCAACTGACAAGTTCATGGAATTAGCTGGCGTCGATAACGAGCTTACAGCTTTGGTTTCGTCCACTAATCTGGGAAGAGATGGTGCTATTTCGCTTCTTTTGTTGCAAGATGGCAATGAGGATAAATACTCGTTGAACGAACAGCTGGTTTTCCTTCGCTGTGCTTCCTCTGATGTTTTCCAACAGGCAGCTGGTATAAATTTAATTGAATGTATTAATAGTTTCAAAATTATAGCATTAAATATTCACATTTCAGAAGAATCGGAAATAGCCGACGAAGAAACAGAATGGGGTGATCCCATGGTCGATGATTATTACTCGCCTATGAACACACCAGCGCTGAACACGGAAAATTATGATTCCGTAACTACTGGTTACATCCCAAAAGACGAAGAGAGAATTTGTCGTTTTTATGCGGCCAAAGGAAGTTGTTATAAAGGTGATAACGATTTTAGTTACAAGACGTCATATGCAATATTTGGGTTCGTTTTCTAGGCATTAAATGCGACCAGCTACACAGCAATCCACGCAAAAATGTATTTACAGAAGATACCTTTGAAGTGTATGTCGACGTTCCGTCATTACCTTCGTTAGTTTCCGGATCTTTGATTCACATCCAGGTGACGTGCGTTACCAATGCGTTTCGTTTCTATGCCATTTTGCCTCATGGAACGAGAAACTTGCAAAATTTATTTGCCAATGACGACGAGGGCGAAACGCTAGAAACAATGCAGGTAATCTTCAGTTTGTGACTCTTGGTATTCGTTAATTACATCATCTGGTATTTTCTTTCACTCATTTTTTTAATAGCAAGCTCTACAGGAAGAGTACTCCTCAAACTATTTTTCTCACCGGATGACTATTGCTCCCTCTGCTGGTGATGTTGTTATTGCCAAATCTCCAGAAGACAACAGATGGTATCGTGGACGAGTGATGGAAGAAAAAGAAAACGACTACTTTGCCATTTATTTCTTGGATTATGGAAATGCTCAGCCAGTTCACTTAAGGAATCTTTGTAATCCCGTACCACGTTTCATTCATTTGCCAGCTCAGGCAGTTGAAATGTATTTAAACGGAATCGACACTTCACGAGCAGCTGATACAATTGAAGCGAAAAATGTGCTAGTGTCACTGGTCAAGAACCGAGATCTAGTAGCCAGAGTCGTTCACACTATTCCTTTCATATGTGTCGATCTGTACAACACTTCCGGCCCGGCTGAAATCGACATTGCAACCGAAATGGTCCGCCGTAAAGCTACTACTGCAGGTAGAAGAAAGCCTTTCTGTCTTCAGAAGCGGGGTAAAGAATTTGCAGGTTGAAATATTTTTCCATCTTGTAGATTTGTTGTACCATGTTAATTACTGCCGATTTGTTGCTGGGTGGTTTTGTGATATCCAAAATGTTGTTTTTTTGCGTCACATTCCGTTATCGATCCGTTACATGAAAATAAATCGTGTAATGCAGCAATAAAATTGCTTTGATTGTGACTGTGAGCTCTCGTAGATTGCTGTTCATTCTATACCATTACGCAATTAAGAGTTAAATTTGTTTTCTTTCTCGTTGAACTTCTCAAACATGTTTACCATTTGAAAAATTACTCCCCCTTCCCAGGAAAATAGGCAATGAGCAACTTACAGAATAAAATGAAAAGAAAAATCAGCTAGACAGGAAAAATTACCAAATAAAGTTAAATGTTGGAAGCCAGCTCATCTATTAAAGAATTATTTAAGAGCTAATTGGAAAAAAAGTTAAACATTCAACTCAAGATTAAATTTAGATTTTGAATGCGCTTGATTAAAGCATTCTGCGTATTCAAACAAAATTTCGAATTACAGATTGGTAAATAACGGATCTAAGACGATTTTTCGCTTTCTTCTTCCGAATCATCTTCGTCGTGATTGTGCGTGACTTTTCTTGGCGTTTCAGCCCTAACATGGGGCACGTTGCTTGCAGTTCGTTCCATCTATCGATTTATTATAACTCATTTATGTTAATCTCAAAGTATAATGAAGCAAATGACTAGATATACCTTTGGTCTTGGCAATGCAGGTATCTCATCGATAGTCGAGCTCGGAGTGAGTGATCCTTGGCGCGAGCGGAAGTACTTTTCGGGATTTTCAACGACCAGACGCTGTTCGTGAGCCACAGCTAATGGAAAAAAAGAAGAAATTAAATTTACGAAATTTGTCCACACCCCACTCGACCAGCCCTATAGTCCACTTACTGGATTCGTGAGGCATGAGCATAGCCGGCGCACGGAACATGTAACTGAACGGATAATAAAGAAGATTGAGCACAGTAGCAGCGT
Organism: Daphnia pulex; assembly: GCF_021134715.1. Taxonomy (NCBI): domain Eukaryota; kingdom Metazoa; phylum Arthropoda; class Branchiopoda; order Diplostraca; family Daphniidae; genus Daphnia; species Daphnia pulex. The sequence goes on along the minus strand of NC_060026.1, from coordinate 8,168,870 downwards.
AAATGTCCGCATAACGGACGACTTGCGAAGAAAAGAAAGTCTGGCGAGATCCTGAACGGAAGAGACTGCCCATGATTCCGTAGGCTAAATCCATTTCGTGTGTCACTTCACGCATGGCCATGCGAACTTTACTGATGTCGGGTTTGACTTGGGCGGAGCTATCAAGGTTTCTGTTTCACACACATGAGAAAAAAGGGGAGCTTAGAGAAACCATTCTCGTTTCGTGTCGAGTGGATGATGTGCTCTATACTTGTAAAGATTTCCCAGACTGATATCCAGATTCTGAAGACGGGTGTACAGCTGGCATTTATCTGTCCAGACGTGCAACTCCTGGACCAACTCTGGGATGACTAGAAAGGTCCGCCAGCCCCGGATTTTTTTCGATTTCAAAATGTCACCAAAGATGTGATCACCACAACTGACGGGTGCAAACGAAAGATAAAGAATGTTGACATTATATCAGTTCATCTATTTACTCGTCATATTCCACTTACTAGAGCACGTCTTTCCCTTTGGCACCGATCAGATCAGTGAAAACCTCACACGAACCTGGACGCCAACGAATGGTTTTTATAAAATATTCAATAACCTAACCACATAGTATAATCATAATAATACCTCCTGAATACACTTGGCCCGGCTTCAAAGGACCCAAGTGAGTGCCGATTTTCAGAGCTCCTGTTGTGGTATTAACCTGTCGAAGAACGGTTCCTTCGCCGAAGAAGAGAGGCTTTTTGGCATCAATCACGATGTAATCAAAGTAAGTCGACCAATCCCGACTGACTTCAGTTTTTTCCAGCTGGATGGATCAATCCGAACACAGAAAGCGATTAATCTGATGAAATCGATTAACAATCCTTTGAGTTCTTACCGGTTCCAGAATGTATTTCATGATTTTGTCCGTGTAATTGTAATCAGAATTGGTCAAGAGGAAGACCTTGGCACCGTTTGCCCTGAGTCGAACGAGTAAGGTTGGCAGGCGGTCGTCACGTTGAACGAATTTCGAAAGATTTTCAACCGTCAAACGTTTCAAATCTCCCTTAAGGTGGACGTAATCTACAGCTGTGCGCACATCTTGAAACATGGACTTGTACGACATGAACAAATCTCCTAGCTTGATTCCGGTCGATGTCCTGTCGCAGAAAAATGCGGGAGTATATAAATAACCACTTCAAATGAACTGATGACAATCTAATTGTGTAATAAACTCACGCGTCATTTTGTGCTTCTCTTTGACCCATAAAGTAATCAATTAGGCAAGCTAACAAGTAGCATTCCGGCAAGTTGAAAAGCGTATTGAGAACATAGACACGTGATTCGTCGAGTTGAATGAATTTGTTGGGGTACAGTGCGTAAATTTCCGACCTGGGGGAAACGAAAACAAATTATACAAAATTTTTGAAATTGAATTACAAATCTGATGTTGAGTATACTTACGGTTTCAAGAATTGAAATCCTCTGGAGCAAACCAAGATATTACCATACGCATCGACTTTGAGAAGATTTCCGTACAGCGTATCGAACCACAATCCTCTGGCAGGGTACATTATGCAAGCAAAATAAATTAACTTCGTTCGAGTATATAACGACTTTTAATAATTTGGTTTTTACCTCAAAGCGAAGGATGGATCATACTCAAACTCTTGAATTTCCTGCGGGTATCCCATTGTGACGAGGTAATCACGGCATAAATCGAATCCCATTTTCTCGTAAGCCGGTGAAATGTATTCTGTCCATCAAGACGGGTGGATTAAATTCACCTTGAAATTGGAAGCTAAGGGGGGACGAGAGGGGTTGTTGGCGTAGTTTATATCTACAACACCCCACATCACGCCATGGCCGAAGAAAGAAAAACTTTCTTTTTTTTCCCGAACAAATTGTATGGTGATACGGGCAGTAAGTTCTCTAACGTGCCAACAGCACCAATTTCTAGAATAATCGTTACTCATCCATCTTTTTTTAAGCCCCCAAAACAAAATACAGAAGAGCAAGCCGTATCACACGCTATTGTTTTGAAATTCCTTACGTCTAGATAGGTACACAGAAAGAATTTCGACCATTGTGGGCGGCCGTCATCTATAACCGGGAATTGTTGCAATTCAATACAGCAGAATATTTTACCTGCCAGGGTGTAGTCCATGTCGAATCCATAGAATTTGATTTTCTCCAAATGCAAGCTGCGATTGACGAAGACTCTAATCAAAGGAATCAAATTTAAACTTTCAGAATATTGTCTCTTCTGCCTCAGGTAAATATTGAAACAAACCAATACCCTTAATCCCACTGCTATCAAATGTTTCAACCTTTTCTTGTTTTTGTTTACAACTTTAAAATAATCATTCAGTTGTTTTTTTAAAGATAGTGTTGCTAGGCTATAATGTTTTTATTTTGGATAAAATTCCAAAGATTATTCATAGTAGCTCGTCCAACGTTGCGATCAAAGTCTATAAATAAAACGAGCATATAACTGTCGCCTAGTTGCTGAAATTAAAAAGAAATATCTCAAAAAAACGATACGCAATAACGTCGATTGCTGGTCTTTCACCCTATATACTCTTTCATCCCTAGCTAACGATTAAAGCATGTCGACATTTACTTTGAGCCGTGACAACGCGATAAAAAAAAGATAACAAGTATTTAGTTTCGAAAGAAATCGATGGAATGACAGATGCGCAACCACAAGAAGTCCACAACGGATTCCCTGTCTAGCATATAGCAGAACGGAATGTTTTAGATACCAGCATGGTTTCATCATCCTCCTCCTGAAGCGGAGTGCCGGAAGGCCACTAAATTGAAGGTTACCACACACAACTCAACTCAATGCTGCTGCTGCAGTGGAATGTTGGAAAAGAAATCGAAAACTCCTGCCACATCACACGACTAGGCCAAGGGCGTATAGGAAAATTAAGGAAGTGGCTAACAGCTTGTGAGACTCTAACCTGTGTGCCAATTCACGCTTGTTGTAGGTACTTGGATCGAATTTGGGCGTAGAATCCACGAACGTATCGGCCCAATCATCTCCCATCTCGGAATCTCGTCGTTCCCCGCGTTCCACGACTGCATTGGCGTGAATTTCTGCAATCCTGTCCGCCATCGACACAGGTGGTGGAATAGCTTTTGAACTGCTGCAGAGTCTCACTCGACTAGTGCTCCACAACGACTGACTGGCAAACCTTGATAGACTGATGATCCGTCGATGGATCGCGACCGTGACTATCATACGTTCTAGATGCTCGGGAGCTCGAGTGCGACTGCTTGTTCAACTCTCTCTCTCTCTCTCTTCACTCTCCTTCCCTCTTTGTTTTTATTCTCTCTCTCTCTCCTTCTTTATTTCGCCCTATCAAACATGGCGGAGCCAACCGATAAAAAAAGGAGCGGAAAAAGAAAATATAAAAATATAAAAAAAAAAAACAACATCAAACAAAAACATCGGCGACCTTGTTCTCTCTCGCAACATCTAATACGATTAATAATACGCACTGGAGTCTCAACAACGTGGTAACAACATACAAAGGAGAATGCCTGATTCGCGTGACGACCAACTTTTGAGCTCGTACAACCGCAATTTATAGACTGGCAGCACGACTTTCCAGCGGAATTCTCCATCGATTTTTAAATTATACTCTCTACGTGGCGACAGTCATCAAAGAGCAGGCGATTGAGTGTGTAGGGGGCGACGATGAGTTAGTACGAGCAGCCTTTAGGAGTAGTATTTCTTCTTTTTTTTAAGAGAGAAGAGGAGTCCGAAAACACGCCAGTATAGATACTATTTCTGGAGTTTTTCTCATCACTTGACACATCGCTCCTAACTCTTTAGGGTAGTCTTTTTTGACGCTCCCAATTCGGCTGCTGAAGGTTCCCTCGTAACGAATCACTGAATCAGTAACATTCACTATTCATGCCTAAGATTCGCCATTGCAGAGTCTGCTGGAAACTTGCCCAGTAGCCTCTTTTTTACCAGAGCATAACTCTCAGCATGTCGCAGTGAAAGCTGCTCTAGGTTCCGCCAAAGCGCCATAGAAAATAAAAATCGATGGCAGCCGCCCGAATCAATACGGCGCATTACTACTGATTGCATTCATTCACTTGCTATTTAAAAAAAAAAAAAATAAAGAGATGTTAGGGTACTATCGGCAAACCTATGCAAAGATTACATAATAAATAAGCACTGCACCATTGCAGAGAAACTTTCGGATCAATGGATTCAGCTTCCAGGGAGGACCCACTCCTTTTCCTTTATTCTGTTGTAATAAATGATGCTCGTGTGCCCACCGTTTACGTGGTGGCGTCTGCGTGGTGCATCAAATTAAACCAATTCCCGCTAACCAGCAACTATATAGCTGAAAGTCGCAGACGAACGAATAAGCCCTTGGTCTACTTTGATAATAAAACTAGGATAAAATACTTTTTAAAAAAGGTTCGTAAATGTATATACTCGAAAAGATCATTCAACCGGTTAGAAAACGCGCACAAGTCAATTATCGACACACGTGCCAGTTGAAATATTAGACTCGTAAAACGAAAACAGCATTATGTTACTTGGCCAAACCAATTTCGGCCAATAGGGTCGACGACGAATGCCGAACAAGCATTTTTAATAGCATCTTAACAATATTGTGTTGAGGTCATTTTAGAGTGCACATAAAAGAAATCTTGACACAATTCAGTTGCTGAATTTGGTGAAATTATGCACACCAATGGTGTATCATTGGAGTGCAGTCATGTATTTCTTTCTTTTATGGAAATACAATCTGGATTATGTCATCACAAGTCAATGACTTATGATTCATTCCATATCATATCCACATAGGTTAGTAAGTTCACACATCAAATAAAACATGAACAATAATTTTGTGAGAAGAATAATAAGAAGAAAATCTACACACTTGATTTTTACTTATTCCAATTAATTATAATTTTAATTAATTGGATTTAATTAATTATAATTTTAATTAATTGGATATAAATGTTATATAACGATCATGGACATTAAGAAGGGTTTATCAAAAAAGACACTTGCCTGTGAAACGGCTCTCTGTACCATTTTTTAAGCGTCCCTTGTTGATTGAGTTTTCCGAGGGAATTTGATCTTTCGTCTGGAAACGCTGAATCGACCAGAGATTCGTCTTCGACGGCACTAGATTGGTTATCAGTCATTTTTGTTTCCGTTGCTACCCCAAGGAGAAGTACAACAAGTTGAAACAATCTTTGGAATAAGACAGTGTACGCAGAGTGATAAGGAAAAACCAGCACCAAAGAAAAAAGAGAATGAATAATGATCGACGGTTGGTCGTTGTTGTTAGGGGGTCTAGGCTCTAGGCTTTATTGTTTTCGTCTGCTCATTTTCTCACTTGCAATTCCTGCTAGTAGATGGTGTTAATGTCTGATGTAGTTTTCCCGTTTTGTTTCAATTTCCTTTACATTTACATAGAATTAAATTTTAAAATGCAATATAATACATCTTCTAACGTAAAATTTTTTATTTTACCCAAATTTGGCATGTAAATATTGTCTATTTACCTTGGGTAGCTCCGCCTACATGTCCTCTTATAGACTTGAAGAAAGATGGAAAGATAACATCAGCTGATAGCCCTCTGTTGGCAAAATGCCTGAACCTATTCTCGAACCAATGACAGAACGATTCACGAATTTCCGACGTCAATCATAAATTACCTTTAGTCGGCAACAAAATTTGTGTACCGTTCTCCGTGTAAGATATCGAAACGTCCAAGTTCTTTATTTGAGTGAAAGGTTTTCTGCTTGTAACTAGCGATTGTGTGATTGTCGGTCGTACCGTTTTTTTACAATGCCATCCACTATTGGGGACAAAACATATTCGAAGAGCATTGAACTGCCTGAAACTGAAGTGTTCCGCAATTTGAAAAATGCTAAAAGATTCGCCATGGATATTGGTATGTCTTTTATTTTAAGATGAGCAGTAATAATTCCACCAATTGTTTGAACACATGTCACGTCAATTGACAGACAGAGCACTTAACACAAGTGTAATGAACTATATACATGCCTGTTACTATATTTCAACCTTTTAAAATTTAATAAAGACCTTCCCAAAATGATATTACTTAATTGCAAATATTAACCTCTTGGGAACTTGCAGGTGGCTCATTGACCAAAATTGCATATTACTCAACTGTGCCTTACAGGAAAGTTCTGTACAACAAAGACCAGAAAACTCTTGACAGTGAAGTATGTGTCAATGTGTCAATATTGGAAACATAATCATTTCAAACCCAGTTCCCGTTTTGGCCTTCAGGGTCAAGAAATTAACCCAAAGTATGAAGTATCTCAGGGAGACCGTCTTCACTTTGTGAAGTTTGAAACCAAATATATTGAGACCTGTCTGGATTTTTTGCAACAAAATTTGGTCGCCTCAGCCGATGTCATGAAAGAGAAAAAAATCAAAGTTACCGGTGGTGGTGCGTACAAATATGCCGACCTTCTGCAAGAGAAATTAGGACTCACGTAAGATTTTTGTTTTTTCTTTGCTAAATTATGAGCAATTCTTTTGTTGCAAAAACTTGTTTATCATAATCATTGTGTATACAACAGGGTTGACAAGGAAGAAGAAATGACTTGCCTCATTGAAGGCTGCAATTTCCTCTTGAAGAACATTCACGATGAAGTATTTATTTACCAACGCCACGGGAATCCCGAATACCGTTTCCCGAACGTTGATCCGTGTATTTTCCCTTATCTTCTCGTCAATATTGGCTCCGGTGTCAGCATCATGAAGGTTTTTTTTCCTTTCTTTTCTTTTCGCATGTCCATCACATTTAAACTCATTATTCTGTCCCTTCTGCACGTAAACAGGTGGAAGCAGAAGATCGATACGAACGGATCGGTGGAACGGCAACGGGCGGAGGAACGTTTTGGGGCTTGGGAAAACTTCTCACGAAAGCCAAGGTAGGCCTCCCCTGATTTGATTGCTCCTTTTTTAAAAGTGTCGACACTCGTCATTTTATCGGAATGGAACAATTTCAGCCTTTTTGCAAAATATTTCGGTTATAAGATACGTACACTGAAAAGAAATGACCGAAATTGACCATAAGTATAGTAAAAGCGGGTGATAAAAAATCGAAAATATGTAACAGCGTGTTGACGTAAATGTAAAACGATGATCCAACTTGTATAACGTATAAACCAGTTATTTATAATGCGAACTGGTAGAGGTAGCGGTCGCGTTCTCCTCAACGGTCGTTGTTGTCGCCACGGTAGTCGTCGTGGTGGTGGTTGACTCGATCTCTAAATTGTCTGGCTCCTGAGCGCTGCTCATTGGATAATTCCTGCGACTCCGGAATACCGGACGACATGTTCCTTTTTTTCGTTCAAGGGGGATGGCAATTGCCAATTCTTTTATAATGTACATATAGCTTTAAATCGAAAATGAATTGTAATTTATTACCTAAAGAGCTTTTCTTAAAGCCGAGCGGACATTGAATAAAGGGCGCCTTGCCAACCATTCCGAAATATTCGAAGCTGTCTCGTTCGCCGGAAGACGGTTTCCGCAGAGGCTGGATAATCATGTGGCTCAAGTCGTGCATCCACACTTGCGGAAGGGTGACCAGCGTCGAGAGAAAATCGGGAGGATCGTCGTCGTCGTTGTGTTGATTGGGAGACGCGATGGGCGAATTGATACTTCTGCCGGAGACTCTGTTGCTTTGGCCGTTGTATTCGGCAGCATTGTAATGTCTAGGTGTAGCCGTATGCATGTACGACGGAGGGGGTAAAAGTAACGTGGGTGGAGGACGTGCTTCAGGTGCCCGACTGCGTCGAGGAACAATGTATACATCGTAGTAATTGCCGCGCGAAGTGCCCGTCTCCATGTACTCTGGATCTGAGGGCTCGTCCGGCTCAGCATCCCGGCTCATATCACGGGCCAGTCGAGGTGCTACACTGGACTCTGACCACTGTTGATTCAATTGGAAATTTTCCACCATCAGTAGAATGTTGGGATCGGATGTCGCTAGATCCTTGCCGTTCTCCGCGGGTCCGTCGTCCTGCTGGACAACCCAAAGGACGTGCGGCTGGGCCCACTCTTTTTGATTCGTTTGACTTCCATCGTCTTTTTTGACAAGTTCCACCAATACCAAGACTTCTGGCATGTAATTTTGAATCGTTTGAACCAGGCGAGTTGGTGTGACGACATCGGCCAGGGGAGTCGAGTCCCGCGGTGCGATGGGTTTAGCCTCGGCCGCAGTGGCCAAGAGAGTCAACAAAAAAAGACCAGACTGCCAAACGATTTTCATGTTGACATTTTGGTATCCCGTCTTCTTTGAAAGATTTGATTTTGAAAAATTTAATAATTCGAATAATTGGCTTTCGGGTGCCACACTGGTTGACGCGTTTGAAAATCCAACGTGATCGCCGTCATTCCGCACTGCACTGCACTGGAATCGAACACTTCCTTGACGAGAGTCGCCAATGTAACACAAACACTGAATGAGCCAGTAATAAATTCTTCACTCGGATGTAATAGCGACGAACGAACGGACGGACGGGGGGAAAAACGTGTGTCCAGCTCGACACCGCGCGCGTATAGTGTAACTCTTGAAAGCAACAAAACCAGAACGCAGGTCCACGCTTACTCAGCCATCAGACAAAAGCCTCGAAAGTGAAAGTGGACAGAGGTTTTCAATCTTGACTATAGCCGCGCGGCCACGGTCTTGGCTTCTACACATGTACACACTCTTACTGGCGACTATAGGCGACGACTATTTTATTTTTTCTTTCTATCATGGCTTTCCTCTCTCTCTCTCTCCCGAGTCCCTGTTTTTTATTATTCTTATGTAAAAGAATATCAAAATTATGAAGTTCCCTATAGCTACTCGTACAGATTATTCTATTTTTCTTGTAGCGACTACTACTAGATCGATGATCTTTTGAATCTTATCTAGGAAAAAAAATTAGTTTTCTTATTGTGCCAACTCATTGGCGATGGTCGCAAATATTTGTGGCCTCTTCTTGCCTATGCGGTTGGGAGTGGGGGGGGGGAAGAGCAGCACATCGCTTTCGCTTTCTCATTTTCTGAAAAGAAAGAAAACGCCACTGACGTTGTTGGTCATGAAAGAAAAAGTGAACAACAATCGTTTTCACCGGACTTTTCTTCATTGTCTTTTATTATTTTCCTTACGCTCTTCTTCCCTTTCCATGGCTCGTTCACCTTTTCGTTCAATATTGACCGTGGGTGTGTGGAAATAGTGTGGATGAAAAGAGAAGGCGGGAATGCGACGCCCTTTTTATTTACTCGGGTTTTTAAAACCGAAGGAGAAAAAAAAATGATGTCCCATACCCGTTTTCACTACTACACCAAGATTGGCCATATTTTTATAGTCCACACACACATTAATGCGCCAGAGAGAGAAAAAAGGAAACATAGCAAAGCGAAAAGAGACGGCCAACTTTGGGATCGCATTTCCATTTCCCGAATAGAACAATTCTCTCCGTTCACCAATGGAAAAAGAGACTAAATGAGTACAGTTGTGTAGAAACCTGTTGTCGAGAGCGAAGAAATCTCATTTGCTTGCCAAAGTGATTGGGTCGGCCAGATTGTTTTGAGTGGGAGAGTGGCTAATCGAAAACGAGTTTTGTTAGAGAGGAAAGAAAGAAAGAAAAATAACGCGTTCAAATAATTGTACTTTTTGCGGTTCATTATTGCGCAAGATAAAAAAAAATAAGGTACGCATAGGTATACATACAAGAGCGAGCGCGAGTATATATATCTTGCTCTCGCTCTGCCATCAACTCCATCCTTGTCCCGATTCAAAGTCTCGAAAAATGTGTGTGAGAGAAAGAGAGAAACAAGCCACTTTCGGGTCACACATGAATCGAGTCCACTGGCCGTGCCAAGGTCTTTCTCGCACCTGTTTCTAGGTAGTAGTAAGGCAGCCAAAAGAGTACTATACCCCCGATGAGAGCACAGAGGAGGGGGACTAGTTCGTGAGCTACTGCCAATGCGAGGAGAGAAACAAAAAGAAATATCTAAGCCAACCAACCAAAAGTGAGAGCATCTCGCATATGCAGCTCGACCTTGAATGGAATCGAATGCGATTGCATCTCAAATGTTTTTAAGCGTTTACTACCCTCCTTTCTGAATAAATAAAATTTATTTGGATTCCTTTTCATCTCAACAATATTATAAATTTCGTAATCCCTTAAATAAATCTGTCGACCATGATTTAAAAAATAAAAACTTGTATGTATGTATTTAAAAAAACCTCAATCGCTGAGGGTCGAAAAGCGAAAGTCTGTGAGTAGAATTTCAAAATCCTCTACCGAAAAGTCAACAAGATTGACCCCAATCGTTTCTTCATTTCGGACGAATGGTATAAAGTGCAACTCGGAGATTTGCGCTCCATTTCAAATTTGTGTTTGTTTTTTTCCCATCGGTCGAGAGTGTCATTGAAACGGTTTGGAATTGGGTTGGAACTAGGCGACCACAAGAAAGCCCGTTCGGTTTCGGTACAAGGTTCAATGAGGACAGTCTGAGGCTCGATATCACGATGTTTTAGGCCTTTATTTTATTTTATTTTTTGATTTTCATTCCTTCTCTCTCTCTCTTTCCATCTTTGGGGTTTTGACGCCACAAACAGATAGCGTCGCTCAAGGTGACGCGCCGTCAAGGAAGAATTTGGTGGCGACATCTTGTCTGATGTCTTCTGGCGCCTTAACTTTTATGTTTACGATTACTTTCCATGTTTGTTTTGTATTTTTTTCTTCTTCAATTTATCTTGATTGTCGTTGGTTGTTCTAGGGATTCGACGAATTGCTGGCTCTGGCCGAGAGGGGTGACCATCGAAAAATTGACATGTTGGTAAGAAATCACATCATACAAAATGCTGGTTAAATTTAAAATGAATTTGCCTATTTTTTCTTTTTTTTTTAGGTGAAAGATATTTACGGTGGTGATTGCACTTCACTGGGTCTGCCTGGCGATTTGATCGCGTCCAGCTTCGGTAAAGCGGCACAGGCCGCACCCGAATCGATTCAAGGTGTGTGGAACTCTCGCATCAATTTCTTTGAATCACGTTTTTTTTTTATTTTCACTATTTTTCAATGACCGTGTTTGGTTTCTTTCTTTCTTTTTTACATTGAGCAGAGGCCGATATAGCTCGCAGTTTGCTATTCGCCATATCCAACGATATAGGTCAGATAGCTTCGCTCTATGCCATGATGCATGGCTTGAAGAAAGTATATTAATTTGATTTACTTATAATCTGGCTGATCTAGTTTCGGTCGCCATCAATCAAACCATTATAATTTTGTTTTTTATTCATTATTTTAAATCGCTCTTGCTGGACGGGTTTAACGGACATCCCCTAAGGTGTACTTTGGCGGCTACTTCTTGCGTAACCATCCCCTGAGCATGCATACGGTCAGTTTTGCAATTAACTACTGGAGTCGCGGCCAAGTTCAAGGACTTTTTCTGCGACACGAAGGCTATTTAGGTGCCATAGGAGCCTTTCTGAAAGGGGCAGAAGAGTGTGGTAATTCTTTCCTACCCAACCGTTTCAGTTCGCATCACCACTCATTCGTGAAAATGTCTTTTATTTTAAAGATACACTTAGTTTTTGTTTGACCTAGATTCTAAATTTGTCCCTCACTATTTGTGATTCATTGATTTTTTTTTTAAATTGAATTTCAATAGATGCGGATAAATACTCTTGGTCGGAGAATTATGCAGGCAGTTCTGGATTACAAAGCCCTTTGCCCGGTCATAAATTGCCCTCCTTACCGGTAGCTGTCAATGTCGATCAGCTTGAAATGGACCGAATCGATCAAGGTGTTTTGGTTTACTGCCCTTTGCTCGACGAACCCGCCTCTTACATACCGGATATGGTGGACCTAACTGAAGACTGTGAAGCTAGGTATAAAAATAGTTGTGCTCAGTGATAAGATGAAATCAACGATCAAGGTTTTTTTTTAGACAATATTGGCTGGAATGTTTCGAAGAGTCCTTGGACAAATTTGTATCGCAAGCTATCAAAAGCCAGCCTCATTCGGCTGACGCACCTGCCCGTGCTCAAAAATTTAAAGAGAAATACATTAGTAGATTGCAGTACCTGAAACAGCACCCCTGGTAATTGCTCCTTTGCAATAATGATGACTTTAATCGACGAGAGAAAAGGATCTAATGTTTTGTTGATTTGGACAATTCTCCTTCATTAGCGCTTTTGGCAATTTAACGGTGAGAAGTTTGCTGGATACGCGTGAACATTGCCTGAATGAGGTCGATTTCCCAGATCCATATTTACAGGTAATTTTTTATTAAAAAGTCACAGAAAAAAAAGGAGAATATCGTCTAGAATTCTATATTTTAAAATACTGAATTGAATTTTTCATTTGTCAACCATTCACATACACGCATGCACTCAACAAACATCATCACATACATTATTACATACGGGGAATTTTAAAAATAAAAAAAAATCATTTTAATTAACGACAGCAAAAACAAATGGAGAACGAAGCGGCCCTACTGCTACTGTCTGACCACTTGGCTGAGCTGGATGCCCTTCCTGGACGTCAGAAGTACGAAACGGCTGCCACCAACTTATTGGCTGGCAACGTCTTCGACTGGGGAGCCAAAGAAGCGGCCGCTTTGATGCAGATTCCCGGTTTCGGATTCCAGCAAGCACTGGCTCACTTGCAAAGTATTGTCCAAAAAAACAATTTGAATCATCTGGAATTTTATTTCATCATTTTTAAAATTATTATTTTTTTGTTTTGTTATTCATCATCATCAAAAGAAAGACCCTGGTTTATCGATCATGTGGAAGATTGGCTTGTTCGGCTTGAGGAGGGACCCCATCGATGTGCTGCTATCTTTGTCGACAATAGCGGCATGGATGTGATCCTCGGCGTTTTGCCATTTGCTCGAGAGCTGTTGAATCGTGGAACCAAGGTAAAAAATGCACTCCTCCCTTATTTATTTTGTATTCAAACGTCTTCACTCATCACCGTCGTCTTCCGCGTTCGTCTCCATTTCGCCTGTTATTCTTTTTCATCCGGATTCAATTGAATCATTTTTGTCATGACGACACCGTCGAGGAACCTTCCGGAACGAATGTGACTAGGCGATTGGCTAACTTGGCAGTGGGTTCCAAGCCGGAATCGGAGGGATCCGAGTCGGAATCCTGATTTGGCTCTTCCGTTATATTGGCGGTTACCGCGGCTTGAGGATCCGTCGATTGAGGATCCCGCCTCTTGTAACGATAGTTGAGTAAACCAGAAGCCCGTCCCACTGGCACTTGGGCGTGCAGGAATTGCGGAACGGTTGGCGTGTAGGCAAGATAGTGCGGCGGCGGCGGGGATTGCAATGGCGGCGGCGGCGCTACAGTAGTCACGGTTTGCCTGGAGCGTTGAATCCGTGGCGGGGGCATGTCGTCGGGTCCTCCCGGGAAAATCGGTCCGTGATTCAGTCGGCACTCGCCACTCAGGGGTTCCAAATCGCATCCATTCTTAGCATTTCCCCATTCTCCGCGGAAGTTGAGCCATTCCAATTGCCCGGCGTACCTTGTGAAAATGAGAAGATAAACTTGAAAGAAAATGATAATAACAGGGGAACCAGATGCTGCGGGTCGTGATGTACAGCTTCTCTGACTGCCAGGTATTAGAAATTTGTTTTTTTTCCGAGTTTCACCATGACTGGGCAATTTCGAGGAGAGCATGGGGGCAACCTGCGTGTCCATTAATGAAGTTTGACGAGAAGAGAGTGAAAAGAAAAAAATAAAAATGGGAGAGAGAAAAGGTTCTTTCCAATTGTCGGTTGGTGCCTGCAGACATCAGGGAAAGACTTTCACGTTCCCTTTCAACGCGTGCGCTCCTTCTTCCTGTTCAATCATGCATGAGGGGAAGAAGAAAAAGAAAAAAAAAAGAGACACTAACATCTCCTTTCCCTTTCCCTCTCTCGCCCAAGTCTACCATGTAGAAAAAAAAACCCAAAATGATAAAAAACGACTTTTGCTTTCTATCGGTCCGGGGGCCCTTCCTAAACCAAATTTCCTTTCATTTCTCTTGCAAGGAGGGGGGTTTCGCTTGGACTGACACAAACATATTGGTCTTAATAAAGCGCTACAGGAAGAAATGGGAAAAAAAGGACTTACGGGTAGGGAGTATCGTTCCATGGGATAACGACCAAATTCTCCCAGGTGTTCCAGGCTACACCTTGATCGGTGAAATCTTCCAGTAGTGGGAAGGTCGAGTATGTGTGTTTACCTGCGTCAAACATTTGATGATTTAGAATCGTTTTCCCTTTTCATTTTTTATTTTTCTCTGTAACAACACGCCAGGGTGTGTTTACCTGGAGTGGCCCAAAGACCGTGAGATCCGTTGGCGCTGTATAAAACTGGATGTTTGCCCGAAACGTGTAAAACGGTGGGGAAAGTCACCTGTAAATCGCGAGCGAATTTACGTCGTCGACCCCGACGTGCCGCCTACATAAATCGAAATTTTTCAAATTTTCCGTTTTCAAAAAGTTTAGACAGGCGGTTCTTTTTTTGTTGCTCAATTTCAATGTACCCTATGACCTTTTCTTTGGGCGATTCTCCTTTGTGCAGTAGGAAATAACCGGCGCTTTCATTCCATATGTAGTAGGCGCCGAAATTATGGACAGAGAGGTAAATGACGTGCGGTTTCCCGTTCTGGAAATGTTGTTCAAAAAAGGAATTTGATAATTCAACAATTAAAATTTGAACTATCTATTCACCTGAAATCTTAACGTCACGTGTTCCCAGTCCCCTGTAAAATTTAAAAAAAAAAACGATAATTTTACAAGATTTCCCAAATTGTGTTTCCGTAATAATTATTTGACCTACCAACGTGGTGGCCGAAACTCTCGACGTTACCCAAACACTTTTCCTTATCTTTACCGGTCGAAATTCCTGTACATAATAAGTCGTACAAAATAATTAAGAAAACCCGTTTTGTTTTCCGGAATCGTAGAGATTTTCCATATCCGTGTAGTCTTACCGATGCACACTTGTTTGCCGCGGTTGTACGGGTAGAACGTGTGGTAGACAACGTCGACGGTTTTCCAGGCATCTTGGTACTCGCGAACGATGGCGTAGGCAGGCACGCCGCCGTTGACGACGTTCTTTCCGTGGAAGAATGTCGGTCCCAGGCAAGACGGGCAGGCTGTAAAAAGCCAAGAAACCATTTTTTAAAAATTTCATTTTCTGACTCGTTAACTTTGTTGTGTGGCGTGTTTAACTGAGCTTTTGACGGGATTGAAGATGAAGGCCGGTCGATGGCGGGCCGCCCGGCAGTTTGTTAAGAGTTGGTTGCTGGTCGAGGACGCGACCCTTGCGGTTCTGTAGCGTGACATGTTCCAGGAAGAATTCGACGCTGCTGGGCATAAACTGTTCGCCGCTGTGGAGCCAGACGAGTGGCGCCCATGATTGGATCATCTCCGCCACTTAACAAGTTCCATTAACGGAAAAAGAAAAAACAGTCCGTAGGGAAAGCCCCCCCAACGAAAAATAAAGATTACAAAAAAAAAAAGAATCATGTTTAAATGCTATAGATCACGACTGGGGGGAAGAAGAATAAGAAAAAAAAAATAACTCGTTAGAAAGCGCCTTGTTGGCTTCAACGCTATTGGAATTGTGTGGTCCGGTGAAATTCACTTGGTTTATTTCTTTTTCATTTTTTTTTTTTGGCCTGGTGCCTACTCTCTTTTTCGATTGATGCTACCTTCTTTACGTTCTGTTAAACGATCACGCCAGAACGCGATATATACAGAAAGAAAGCCCCACATCATCACAATTCCAATTTGCCATTCCATTAACTTCCCGGGTGTCTCCCCCACCACCCCACATTTTCTCTCTTTCTTCTATTAAAATCCTAGAAAAAAGTTATCGCCAATTCGAATTGAAACAGCCCGTCATTTGTCTCTTCCTCCCAAACCGAAAAAAAAACTCATTTTTCAAATTCAATCACGGTTTTGCTTGAGGAAGAACCATAGCTCTTGCTATGGCTCTGCTGTTGGCTTTTCTTGTGTGAGGGGGGGACTGGACTGCGCTCGTCTGCAATGAAAGGGAAAGTGACCCCAATCGACAGTGTTTCGTCCCTGATGGTCTTACTGAAAAGAGATAATTTATTTCTAAAGAATCCCCAACACTTTTTTGAAAAAAACTGTACCAGGTGCTTTCCTATTCTCGGGAGCGACAAGATTGAAACACCCAGGCCAGAATTTTCTCTCTCTCTCTCTTTCAGTGGTCAAACAAAAAAAAATATGTAAAAGGTACGGAACTAAACGCTTAAAGCCCTCTTTAATACAAAAATAGGCCTACCACTGGAAAATCATCCTATGTATACCGTTCAAGATGGTCAAAAGAAGATTGCCATTAGTTAAAAAAAAACAACCAGCAAGAATGACCATAGAAAACTTGGCGACATTTTACCACGGGGGGGATCTGAGGGGGGCTGCTGCTGTTGTTGTTGTTGGCGAAACTTTCTCTACCTTTTCTTACAATGATGAACGAAAAAAGAAGAAGAAAATTTTGTTTTTTTCTCCTTCTTTTTTCGTTCAGCGGGGGAGTGCGGAGCTGCTCTCTTCGCTTTTTCTTCAACTATGGGATTATTTTGTCTCGTTACTGGATGGGAAAGTGGAATTCTGTGCGCTC
The DNA here is from genome assembly GCF_021134715.1 of Daphnia pulex. Taxonomy (NCBI): domain Eukaryota; kingdom Metazoa; phylum Arthropoda; class Branchiopoda; order Diplostraca; family Daphniidae; genus Daphnia; species Daphnia pulex. The sequence continues at coordinate 8,152,227 of NC_060026.1, read as the reverse complement.
GACGGCCCTTTTGTGATAATCCAAGTCGCTTCTAAAGGGATTTACATCAGAAGGCAGCAGCAGCAGCAGCCATAGCTTGGAATAGAAGAGATGAATGCATAAATTTCACTTACCTTCGGGAGAAAACGCCGCTCGAGTCGCGGTCAAGACAGACGATAGGGCCAGCCATCTGGTGAGGCTCAGCACCCACGAGTAGCTCATCGCTACCATTCCATAATCGAATGACTTTATCTTCGATTCGAGACCCACCAGAATGTGTTTTGGGAGGAAAAATGAGCCGACATCAAACATTGCAACATCGTCGTTGTTTGTTGTAGGCGTGTGGTGTGTGATTGGCGAGCGAAACCATAAAAAAACGGGATCTTGCGATTGTCGTTTGTTTGAGTTAGCACCGTTATTACCTGGCGAACGGCATATCGCCGAGTGCGACGAAAAAAAAACCTTAATCAAGATATATCACACTGCTTCCTCCTCCCTTACCACCAGAAAAAAAGGTAAAATAAAAAAAAAGGAGGACGGGCGACGGAAGCCGTAGCCGGAATGATAATAAGTCCACGACGAACTCGTTCTTGTATGCGGGATAGGAAGTAGCGATGGACGAAAAAAAAAAGAAAAAGAAAAAAGATAAAATAAATAAAGAAAACAACACACACAAGAGAGAGAACACAACTTTGTAACGAATCACTTGTGTACAACGGGTGTAACAACAACAAGATGTCGGGACTCTATCCGGAACGTGACTGGCGCATCGAGCGATCGAGACCGCCAAATTTAAACAAGTCGCACCGTTGTAAAAAAATCGTAATTTTCTTTCTTTTCCCTGTTGTTCTTTTCAAGTTCCTGCTTTGCAACGTGTTAAAGCCCCTCCTTTTGGTATGACGGTAGTTAGCCAAGGAGGCGTTCCGTAGGAAATGACGATACCGTTACACTTTCGGGAGTCGGGAATAGACGAAATGTCTTGATTGCAATCGATGCAATGTGCAGGATATTCGGCGACAGTGTCAGAAGAAGAACAGCATCTCACCGACCAGACTGGTCGGCTGTGGATGAGTTGGACTACTAGTTTGGGCAAATGGGCAGCCTTGTCGTATTGTATATTTGGGAAGAAAAAAGAAAGGGAAAGTTGGAAGACTCGGAGGGACGACGAGAGAGAAAAGAGACTTTTGGGTACCATCCCATCCCTTAAAGGGGTAGCGACTACCTAGAAGAAAATGCGTCGACTATGCAGGAAAACCACAGAGCGCCAGCTGGTCCCGACGTATACTAGAGTCCAGGGAGTGGCTCTCTCGTATCTCTCTCTCTCTACCTTTATATATATACAGACGGGCGAAAACATCTGCTGCTGCTGTAGAAACAAAAATCCCGCACGAGTGAGCACCTGTTTCACTCGTTTCATTTGTAAAGCTATCAGAATGAAGGAGGTGTCTGTCTGTCTGCTGTGTGTAAGCTCCCGTAGGTTTTCGGATGACCATAAAGAAATCGTGTGTGTTTGTGTGTTTCATGAACACACACGAGTGAGTAACGCAGCTGACGTAAGACGGAATAGTACTCACTTTTCATTTTGTTGAACTTGCCGAGCAATGCTTCGTTCGTAAAACTTTAATTGGCCATCATTCAATGTAGTATAAACGCATGGCGCAAAGATGGGCGAGAAATCGACTCTCCACTTGATGGCTTGAGACTCAAGGTTGCACCTAATTGCCCGTTGATATAAATTATACAGCGTTTAAATATTCCCGCCGAATTTGTCTAGCCCAAGGTAGTCGTCTGACAGGTTCATCACGATATGAACAAAATTGTTAAGCTAAGAACCCGTTCAACCGGTTGGTGATTTATTGAAATGTCAAATTCTGGCGCGAACATCTGACCCGATTCAAATGAACGATTCATCTCAAAGAATAAAAGCCGGGGAGAACCCACCCTATATATTCCATCTTTGTTATGTTTTTTAATTCTGTCAATCAAGTTACGCCATTGACAAAAAAGAAAAAAGGCCTGGGTAACCGATCTACACCTTGCGGAAATTTCAATCTATATAGCGGTAAGATCCGCCCCGTTCTGACGCTGGCGGTGTGTTTTTGGCCCACTTTCATTTTGGGTGGCAACTCTGCTGCGTCATCAAAGAAAAATTCATTTTTTTTTACCGAACAATTCTTCCTCTATTCAAACTGTATTTTTTGTTTTCTTCTTCTTAAAATACAAATTGTACTGTTAATGTCACGATTCAGGTGATTCTCTGCGCCAATTCGAAACCGGCGCTCAACGACGTGACGTACAGCGAATTGGTGCTGCTGCTGGAACAAGCGGCGCTGATCAGCAAAGACCTGGGCTGCGCGTTGGAGGAGGGCCGTCTGTGGGTGATGGATTCCGGCCAGGCCAGTCCGTGCCTCGATCTCGGGTAATAACGACTACATGCCAAAATAATAAAACAATAGAAATCAAGCCGTAAACTATAATATTTCCAAAATTATATGCAAAAGCCTTGACCGGCTTAAGATATTGATTTCTTTTTCGGCTGCTTTATTTCTCGTTGGTTGTAAAAATATGTGTTAACTTTCACTCATATTACGATGAATCTGACTTTTTGTGAATTTTTTGTTTGTTTTTTTCTGAAGGAGAATTACCCGGTCGTTGGCCGATGCCATGATAGCCAATCAAGTGGATCTAGTCGTTATTGAAGGCATGGGTCGTGTCATTCACACCAACCTCCACGCGAAATTCAAATGCGACGTTCTAAAGGTTTGGATTTCTTACTTGAGTTGTTTATTTTTTAATATATTCGTCGTGATGATTGTTCTTTATCTTTTTTTAAATTTCCAGGTAGCAGTGATAAAGAATCGCTGGTTGGCTAAGCGTTTTGGCGAGCAAGAAGACACCTTCCCAGTTGTGTTCCAGTTTGAGAGAAAGATAGTGTCATGATCAAAAAAATTTTTTTCCGAGCCTACATTATAAAATTGACAACTTAAACAATACTATTCTGTTCGAAATTGTGTCCTCTGTGATGTAGGCACCACTGAAAAACTGAACGGCGTACACAATTTATCAAGGGATTTTTAAATTTAGAGTTTCATGCGTATACATCATTAATAAAGCAACTGACTTTGTTCCGTGTCCCTTTGAAATGGCTAGGCCTAGATTACCCAATGTATACTAGATACAGTGTACACGGAATTGAGGAAAGAAACTATCCGAAAACCTCAAACCGACACACGCAGCGGGATTTCGCCCACGGAAACAGAGCAGAACCAGAATCGGGAAAACACCATGAAGACCTTCCTGTTCTTAAAAGAAAAATAAAATAAAAACGGGTCGAACCTGTTCTCTCAGGAAAACGAGATCGGAACTTCCTTTCGGATGATAACGGCATGCTTTCAAACTTTTAGTAACGTATAGCTACTAGTCTGACTTTGTAGCATACTTCTGGTTCGACGGAGAAAAACGGATGTGACGCCGAGTCATCTGCCTTGTTTCGTTTGTTCCTCTTTGTGGTTCCACGAACTTTGATCTCGACGGAAGAACAAGGAAGGAACAATGAGAGACACACGAGAAGCCCACTTTTTTTTTTTTCCTCAAAAAGGCATCCGGTTTCTTTCCTGATTCCCAGGTCGTCGCCGCCGCCCTGATCTAGTAATTGCATTTCGGCATTCGCGAACTTTTTGTCGCTTCCGCGTGCGGAATTAGAAATGGGATTCGGTCGCGTTTCAGTGCCTCGCCTAAAGGGAATTCAAGAAAGTAAAAGTAGTAGTACTGTGCACCAATATTCGAGCAGAAGAGATAGACCCTCCTTCTGGTGATACTATGCCATCTTTCGTCGTCATCGAAGGTATTTATACTACATTTACTAAAATCAGGTTTTTATGGGCTAATCTTTAATCTATTTACTGGACCCGTAACAGGGATATTGACGAAATAGAATAAGTGACTGACCGACTGATATTCTACTTCGTCAAGTAAAGGGAGTATAATATTAACTGGCCTTATCGACGTAAAGATTAAATAAAGTCAACTTTTTTCGGCCCGAATCCGATCCTAAAGTGCGCAGTTTAAACCGACGTTGTGCTCCCCAACACAGCACCAAATGGATACAACCCTTAATTTGGTTTTGTTAACAGTATTTTTAGTTAGGTTTTTTAAAATTCTAATTGCGTTATATTTACGATTTACGATGACGTGCTCCTCTTCAGACGCCAAAACGCTTTCACAGAAAAAAGGTTCCGATTGGGTATGTGCCAATATTTTTAACGCATTATCTCTTGGCACGCAAGCATAAATTTTCTTTTTTTCATTCGCTATTTTTATTCTTAAAGACACGTTTTTAAAAAATAGTGGGGATTTTCTGAAAGACTTCTTCGCAGCTTTCAATGCTTCCTTTACGAATGCTTATTATTAATTTCTCTCTTAAAACTCAATTTTTGAATTGACTAAAATATTGCTTCAGATATTTTTTTTATTTATTTTTTATTTTATAGATACCGTAAATTTACTTAGTCAAGTCAAGATAAGAAGTGCAAGTGCAAGATTGCTTTTAAAAGATATTTCTGCTTATCAGCCTCTATGAACCCTACTGTTCTCCACCGCTAGATAGCACTTGTCCACTCCGTTCATGTGTTACAGTCGTCTGTTGCTTTTGGGCCCTTTCAGTCAACAAACTGCTTTTCCTTTCAGTGTGACCTAATTTTTGCATTTGTTTATTTGATGAAAATGCTTCGCTCCGGTCGCAATTTGCAATTCTTGTCGAAGAATCTTGTTCGCGAAAATTTGAGGTACCTTTTCTCTTTTAATAAGTTATAAATTAAACTCGAAAGAAAGTTAGTGTGAGCTCTAAGCTGCTGATGGTGTGGCTGTTGCGTAAGTGTTTAATTTGTGCTCGTGATCTTTTACTACAGCAATAGCAAAGGTTACCTTTTTTTGTAGATAAAACTCAAACGGCATATGGAACTTTTCTGTTGGTTGTAACAAACAACTTGTTTTTGTTTGTGGGGCACTTTTGTTTCTTAATTTTTATTTTTTGTGTTATGTAAAGATTAGCATAGATATGAATGTAATGATATTGAGCTAATCACTAGGGTTTGGCACCGAAACGATCAATTTATTCGTAGGTCAGAAATAGATTCATCTTTCTTTTGTCGTTTGCCCCGTGGCCCGATAGGGCAGGGGGAGAGGATTTTTCGCCCTGAAAACCGATCGTTTTCCAAAATTAAGACGGAAAAGCTAAAAGGCAAAGGCCAAAAATTTAAAAAAATTAAGACCAAAATTAACGGCCTAACGAAGAATTCGGGTCGGGATGAACTGCCCCGAATTCTGCACCGCTTTTTGGCCCACAGTTCCCCTCGCTTTTTTGTTTTGTTTCTAGTTGTGCTGCGTTCTGCGTTACAATTTGTGTATTTTCTATTCCTTTGGGAATAATGTAAGGTAATACAAAGTTGTTTACACCGTGAACAGAAGAAATATAGGTGAAGTTTTCATTAAGCAAAACAAATTCAATAGATTTTGAGGAGGAATGCAGGAGTTTAACCAGTAGAGGGGAGAGAGAGGTTTAACCAGTAGGCCATGGGTTCATTACAGAGTCTTAAGTTTCTTTATTACTGGCCCCTTTTGAACCGATTTCGCCCTTCTTCGGTGACACTGACCATCAGGAACATATGGATTTTCGAGATTGGGCCCACTTTTGAGGATGGTAATAGAGTCATATTTAATGAACTGTTCTTCGACTCCCATTTTCTTAAAGGTAATTTCATACTTCCTTATAAGAGGAAGAAAGTCTTCGCCCAACGTCAGCTCCATATCAGATATGGACTTGTAACCTTCTATTTTTCTTGCATAATTGTTCATTTCGAATACGCTTTTTGGGAAACTATACTTGAGACCTCACGCCCTTTCAAACCCTCCGTTTCCACATCAAAGATAACTTTTGTAACGTTAGGGCATGGAAGCAACGATTGTTCCAGACTTCCAATTTCGTAGACTGTTTGACCCAGGACATGTAGCGTTGACAAAGAATAGTTTGGTAATTTTAGCTTTTGATCTAACGCGATTTGGGCGATTCCAGCCAACCATTCAATAAGGAACTCGTGACGCAGTATTTTTAATTCCGGCAAATTGTCAAGTGCCATTTGAATTGCTTTGGTTGTACACAGCTCGCATCCGGTTAAATCCAAAACACAAATGGATTTACAGTTTCCAGTCACGCATAGTTCTCGAATTCCGTCATAGGAAACCTGACAGCTTTCGGCAAGTAGCTCTCTTAATGGTACACATAACAAAACTTGTTGGAATCAATTAAATAAAAACAAGCTTTTTGTTGGACAATTAGTAATTAACTAATTACCTTAATTCTGGACAATGTGTTCCAAGAATCTGGAAGCAATCGTTTCCTGCTTTTGTAAAGGATATTTCCAGTACTTTTAGTTTTGAAAATTTTGAAATGAAATTTAAATGCTCTTGATAGTGAGAATGGAAGGAATCAAGCCACAACGTTTCCAGATGCTACGAGTGTCATACAAGCCAGAAAAAATATGAATTACATATGCGAGAACAAAAATCCTCGAAAAATTTAACAAATTATGCGTGCTATTACTGTGCTTCTGGCTATGGCAATATTAAGAATACATGATTGTAGAGGCCATAAATTGATGCCTTCTTCGTCCGTTTGTGTGAGATCCAAAGTGCGTCGATTAGAAGTTGTGAGTAGCTTACGAAGGAATGGACTGACTTTATAACAATGCGTTTTTCTCAGTAACTTCTTCCTACCGATCTTGAATAGTTTCTCTGACAAACAGGAAGCTAAAAGTTTGATATTGATCAATCAATAACAACTTATTTAAAAAAATATTTAGTAACTTACGCAATTCATTAAAGGGATTGATTGCAGATTTTTCTAAATCCAAGTTTTCCAGCCCTCCATCCTTCAGTTCACTCATCGGCATTTTATCACAAAAACTATCCTGGATTTTAATTATGAAATCTATGCAAGCTTTTGATAAAGATTTTACACTTTTAACTCGCGGCATACTGACGAAGTTATATTGCTTGACTAAAATAATTCCTATTCTTTGCTTTGGCACGGATGAGGTGCTGAACACAACGCTGACTATTTTCTGGCGACTCAATGTTAAATATATTGACAGTGTAGGTGTAGAGAGGAAAGCGATTTCCTTTTTCTAAGCCCTGATTGGCTCGAAACAACGAAAAAGAAGGAATGAAACGATGATCCTCTGACGGATTTATCATTCCAAGTATGCATATCCGAATTGTCCCATGGGCATGTTATGGGGGTCAAAGATATCTTTTAAGGGTATTTAACGGAAGAAAATCAGAACAGAAGGTCAATAAAAAAAGGACACACGGTTCAAATATTTGCGCCCTTTACTCTACCGCTAGATGACACTTCTCCACATTATCTTATTTTGCTTTTTAGCCTCAGTCACGAACGGGCGTCCCTAAACTGCGAAAGCGAAACGCGAAACGCCTAAAATGCGGAAAAGCTGTGCGAAACGGACCAAAATTTTGGGACCGTTTCGCGGGACCAAATGCCGGAGGGCATACTAATGAGCGAAACATCTTGCGAAACAAATAGTTTTCCTTTTCCCCACAGAGGTCCAAATTGACGGAGATTGCCGCCATTTTTCATTGTCTCACGCTATGATGAGGCATTAAAGGAGGAAGGAGGTAGGGGGGCAATCAAATTCGATTTCTTCGGCCACTACCCCTGTTATGTTTTAATGCGCATTTTACGATTAAACTAAAGAATGACATAGAGCAGCACGGTATGGTGATATTTGTAAATAATAATATATTAGATAATGGCACAGGGATTACTATACATTACATTAAATTATTTAAATCAACTAGTAGGCTACGTGCACAAAGAAAAATCGGCCATTACAGCATGAGTGCCTTAAATCAAGCTAAAAATCAAAGCTCATCCCACGATCCCATGTTCCAAATGAAGCTAAAATTTAATCAGCTAAAACTTTCCTTAAAATTAAGAATGTTAATCTGATTGATACATGAAAACGAGAAGTTCCATTAATTTTTTTATACCAAAAAATTTAATAAAAACACCTATTGCATTCAAGGTAAAATTCCGTATTCATGGTCAACACACAAATAGACCGGCCATAATAAGGTGCGCGAAACTCGTAGTCGCTTCGAAAAATTGAAACCCCAACAATTTGTTTGTTGATGGCGTCCATTGTCGTCTGCTACCAAGACGTTTACACTGCGACGTTTCGCACACACCGATTTCGCAGTTTAGTACGGACCCAAAGACTAAAATGCGAAACAGGGTCCCAACTTTTTGGTCCGTTTCGCACAGCTGTTTCGCATTTTAGGCGTTTCGCGTTTCGCTTTCGCAGTTTAGGGACGCCCGTCACGAACTGCTTTTGATTTCGGTGAGACGGTGACCTAGTTTTCCCATTTGTTTTTTAAATATTAAAATGCTTCGTTTCGGTCGCAATTTGCAAATTTTATCGAAGAATCTTGTTCGCGAAAACTTGCGGTAATTTTTCTTGATTAAATTCTATGTTTGTGTAATCAACCCGAAAGTTCATATGAGCTCGAAACTGTTGTTTTTGACTGTTGTAAGGTGTTTAACATGTGCTAGTTAATATTCTACCTTTTGCTTTAACAAACCTTTAGCAAACTACCAAAGGTTACATCTTTTAAGTATAGAAAAAGCAAACAGCATATGTCATTTCTTGATCAGTTGCTTGTGGAACACTTTTGGTCGACTTGATTTGTTCACATTTAAAAATGCATTTTCTACTTTTAATTTACAATTGCTTTTTATATTTTAGGCTACTTTCTTCAACTCCTCAGCCAGCCCCTAAGGATGTCACCAAAAAGCCTGCAACTGAAAAGAAACTTGACAAGAAACCAGTCAAATCAAGTTCTTTTGTTATGAACTTATTTCTTGGTTCCACCAACACATCACAAGTTTTCCCTTATCCTGATGCTCTTACTGCAGACCAGAAAGAAACTCTGCAGCTTTTAGTTGATCCCACACACAAATTTTTTGTAGAGGTCAATGATGCAGCCCTCAATGATCGTGAAGCCTCTGTACCTGAAGCAACAACACAAGGTTTAAGGGAGCTTGGTGCTTTTGGCCTTCAAGCACCTACTGAATATGACGGTGTAGGGTTAAACAACACTCAGTATGCACGCCTAGTTGAAATTGTTGGAGGGTTTGATTTAGGAGTTGGTATCTTTTTAGGAGCCCATCAATCCATTGGTTTCAAAGTATGTTCAAATGTTTGTTATATTTAGTGTGTGAAAGTTTTGTTGCAACCATATCTTATGTAGGGCATCACTTTATTTGGAAATGAAGAACAAAAGAAGAAATATTTACCAAGAGTTGCCACTGGTGAAGCTTTTGCAGCATTTTGTTTAACAGAACCTTCCAGTGGTAGTGATGCCAACTCCATCAGGTGATGGAATATTTTTTTAGACATTTCATTTCTTTCCTTATTTTAACATTATTACTCCTCTATATGTAACGCAGATCTCGAGCTGTATTATCCCCTGATGGCAAACACTTTATTCTAAATGGATCGAAAATCTGGATCAGTAACGGCGGATTTGCCGAAGTCATGACCGTTTTTGCCCAAACGCCCGTAACTGACCCCGTCACCGGTGAGACGAAAGACAAGGTGACTGCTTTCATCGTCGAAAGGGCATTCGGTGGTGTTACTTCCGGCCCTCCTGAGAAAAAGATGGGCATCAAGTGTTCCAACACTGCTGAAGTGTACTATGATAATGTACCCATCCCTGTGGAGAACGTGCTTGGAGGAGTTGGGCAGGGTTTTAAGGTATGGTTTTTTGCTTGATTATATTTTCGCCTTTTTTAAATTAAATATGACATGACTGAATTAATCGATTTAGGTGGCCATGAATATTTTAAATAACGGCAGATTTGGCATGGCTGCTGCTTTGTCAGGCACCATGAAGTCATCGACCAAAGCTGCAATCCAGCACGCCACTGCTCGCGTTCAGTTTGGCCGCCGCATCGATTCGTACGGAACCATTCAGGAAAAGTATGAAGTAATGCTCATTCATAATTCCCTTTCCTATATTAATCATGTTGGGTATATTTAGACTTGCCCGTATGGCTATGCTTCATTATGTTACCGAGTCGATGGCGTACATGATTAGCTCGAACATGGACAAGGGATCTACCGATTTCCAGTTGGAAGCAGCTATTTCCAAAGTGTTCGCGTCAGAAGCAGCATGGTAATTTTAAATTGCTTACTTTTTTAAAAAGAACCAGGCCAATGTTTTCTTAATTTCTTTGCCCTTAGGACTGTAACTGACGAAGCCATCCAGGTATTTATTGCTGCATTAGTTGTTGCTGTTTTCAAATCAACTTATCGCATCATTTTGTTTAGATTTTGGGCGGAAATGGATTCATGACTGGCAACGGATTGGAAAAAGTTATGCGTGATTTGAGAATCTTTCGTATTTTTGAAGGAACGAACGACATTCTTCGTCTTTTCGTTGCTCTCACTGGTACTTACTAACTGCAATTTTTTTATAAGTTTTTGAAAATAGTACAAAATTCCTTTGCAATAGGTCTTCAGTTTGCCGGTGGACACTTGAGGCAACTGCAAAAAGCTCTGAAGAGTGGAAACGTCGGTGTTATACTGGGAGAGGCGGCCAAACGCGCAAAGCGAACCGTAGGATTTAGTCAGACCAATTCACTGGCTGAAGTTCATCCTAAACTTGCTCTTCAGGGACAATTGACTTCTAAGGTAAATATTGTTTCAATTTATAATGAATCAAATCCTAATAAAATTTTGTTGCAGGCTGTTGAAGGATTTGGTATAACACTCGAAAGCCTGTTGGTCAAATACGGAAAAGGCATTCTTGATGAACAATTTCTGTTAAATCGTGTTGCGTCTGCTGCAATCGACATTTACTCCAATGTTGTCGTCCTTTCCCGTGCGACACGTGCCCTTAATATGAACATCCCCTCAGCCAGTCACGAAGAAATGATAGCTCGTGTTTGGTGCAATGAAGTAAGTAGCTTTTTTTGTTTGTTTTTTAAGAATGTCATGTTTATTCAGAAAAATTACTTATTCTAGGCATTGGATCGTATTCAATTGAATTTGACTGCTGTCAAGTCGCAGTCCCAGCTGAGCAATTTCACCGCAATGAGTCAAATCGCCAAGGAAATGTGTGAGAATGGAGGTTTGATCCAACAAAATCCGCTGGGAATTTAAAAACTACCTTGATTCACTGGATATATAGGGCTGAAATGAAATGTATTACATGTCAAAACAATGCAAATCTTCAAACGTTTATAAAAGCAAATACGGAAATTATACTGGTGGGAAATACGCGCGCTACTAAAGTATTTATTACTTAGTCTTTAAGAGGAAAATAGATTCATGAGTAAACCAGATTATAACTTTTCTCGCTTTTTGGCCAATCGTTTGTACATGTAACGCTGGATAATTTCTTCGGCTCGGGGCTTATGATCAAAAATTTTTTGCACTTGATTTTTAGAATCCTCCAAGCCATCCTGGATGACTTTACTTCGTTGTAGATTTCCCTGTGTACGAACGGCGTCATTAGAAAGCTAAAAAAATTTCTAAAAAGTTATGATATCACCTTTATAAGTTCATTCACACGCATAAGGTCACGATCTCCGCCTTTTCCAGCCCCTAGTTTTTCCATAACGTCCAGAACCATACTCAAACGTTCATGAACTTGTGATTCAGAATGAGCCTAAAGAAAAGCATCGTATGAACATGTCACATGGTTAAATTGTTATCGCTTACTCACCATTTCTTCAATTTGTGCGGTGAGATGAAACACTTTCCATCCGTGCACTTTCTGCATGATTTGCTTCTGATTGGCCAAATCGGTGACCGTCGGACGCCGCTCATCTTTCAATTTCACATCCGAATAACGAGTAAAATGATGATTACGTGGTTTCCAGGTTTGGCGGTAGGAACTGATCAAAGAAATGCGTGGCCGTTTGACGACAGCAGCCGCTTCTTTAGGTTCAGCTAAAGTCGGAAAGAAATGAAGCATCGGATTTAAGAACACAAAACCGATTTGTTTGTTCTTCTCAAGAAAGAAAAATACATACGTTTCACAGAGGTTTCAATTTTCAATTCTTTTATGTTTAATCCTGCATGCATTTCATCATCGCTCGAACGTACTTCTTGTAGTTCTTGGCCGAGCCTGGAGTAGAAAAATAGTAGTTATATAAAGATTTTGCAAATGACAATAGTTAATGTAATTACAATTGCTGCTTCCTCGGCTTTTTCCTTGGACTCATTTGAACTTCGGTGGTAGCAGAATGCACGTGTGAAGATGATGTGCTCATTCTCATCAACGACGAAATGGCTCCACTTGCATCACTATTTTCTATTGCTTCTTGCTTCACCTGAATACTCGACAAGGCTTTACCTGTGAGCACAATTATTATAAAATAAATAACTGATAAGTTACATAAATCTTGTTAAATTAAGATAAGACTGTACCTAAAATTGCCGCTCCTGGTGCAGTTGGAACGATGGTTGGTGGGTTACTTTCATCTAGATCGGGCGGTATACCGGGAGAAGACGATGCCGATAATGTAGTTGATCCGCCACTTGAAGACCGAGATGAATCTCCATTAGGCCCACCGGGTGTTAAACCAAGATCCAAACGACGAGGTGACGGCGGAGATATTGCTGGAGCTGCAGATATAGTCGCACTATTAATCGACGGAGTATTAACCGATGACGTCATCAAAGTTAAAGTAGTTGTAAGATTCTTTTGGGCTTTCAGTGGAACACTAGGAAGAAAATAATTTCAAACATTATTCCTGTCGCAAAAACAATATCATTTTTAGGACTCACCCTTCGTAGTCCCGCTTACGCAAAATGCTAGGCCTGGGTGATGTTCCAATTAACTTAGAGGGAGTGTTGGGTTGGGTTACAATCGGATATGTGATTTGATTACCGCTGGTCTCAACTGTCGCTTAAGGATGTAAGAGGATTATAATAAGTATTGAATTGTAGTTTCTCACATTCATTTAGTAACATACCGGTAGACGATCGGGATGTAGCATGCAAATACACCCCAGTAGAAGAACCAGCCGATGTAGTTCCGGTTCCTTGAATTTCGTTTGACGAAGAGGTACTGGATACGTTGCTGGACGTCACACTCACAGTTGCTAGAGGAAAACTTACATGAATATATGTTTTTAAATAATTTAAAAGAAAGTCAATGCATTTACTCTTGGAAACTGAAGGTCCCATGACCGTCACTGTCGAGACAATGGGTTGAGGTAAAACTTTTGCAACTGGGATAATCGTCGAAGGCGGTGCCTGAGTAGTAACAAGATACGTTCTGGAACTACCAGAAGCTGCTCCGCCTCCAACGGATACAGAGCTCGACACCGCTAAGAATGGAATTAGGAACTTAGAAGTGAATATCTAACAAACAGGAACTGAGTTGGTCTTACCAGGTCGAGTTCCAGCGACAATGGTTGGTTGAGATGAACCTCCCGATTTCGTGCCGACTACAGGTCCCGACATCTGAGGAAATTGCACAGCAATACTTTGCTGACCAACCTATAGATTATTCGTTTTTGAAGCAAAGAAATACCTTAGAAGAAATAGTACATTAAACAACTACCTTTCCAACAGCTGTAACGGTCGAAAGAGGCGTGATATTCTTTAGACCACCAGTAAAAACAACAGGGGTTACTCCTACAAATAAAACGACCGATTAAAGAGTTATATATTCAAAATGTTTGGGGATATTAACCAGAATTAGCAGTAACAAGCGAACTAGCAGAGGTAAGAGGAACTGTTCCAGCTGGCGGAATCGTTCTTGCGGCAATTTGAACCGGGCCAATGGAATTGCTTGCAGGGCGAGGTTGAGAAGATCCTGGGTTATTGATGCTAGAGCCGACTGCCACTCCAGATCCCGCAACCGTTTTTACGAAGTGTTTCTCAGCATTCTATGAAATATGGTATCATTAGTTTAATTTCAGCAGTCTTTTTATTTAGTTTTCTTCAGTATTTAACTACAAACCTGAGCAGAAGATGCCGATGTTATCATCATAGAAGAAGGGCGTTGTGAAGCACTTTGTAGAAGTGCTGCTGAGGTGGATTTTATTACATCAGTTCCCGGACGTTGTCCAACCGTCATGGTTGGATTTGCTAGAGCACGCGAATTAACAACTATTCAGAAAACAACAAAGCATTTAATATCACGCAGGAAAAATTGTAAAAAGAAGTCCTAAATCTAACCTGCTTGGTTGGAAGATCCCCTGACAGAGAAAAGTGTAATGTTTGACGCCGGTGTAGGAACAGAAGCCCTAGGAGGCCCAATAATTGAAATCGAACTTGCACTTGGTGCAGGAGTTAGTACGGGTGCGGATTTGTGACCAGTGGCCAGAATGAGATTGGTCGTGCTCTTGACAGAAGTGTTAGCTGCTGCGTTTGCCGTTGCTTTATATAAAGTAGGTACGGGAGGTGGCTGGATGACGGCAGTGGCTGGGGTTACTGTCACCCAGGTACCACTCAGAGTAGCAGCTGCAACATTACCGACATCAACACTACTCGGCCTAACTGCCGAAATTGACGTGGGTCTTACAGCACGATTTGAAATCGTAAATCTAGTTAAAGCAATCATGAATGAAACAAAAAATGAATAAACGTGAGTAATAAACGAGAAAAAAAAAACGTTTTACTTACCCAGTCACTTGAGAAATGGCAGAACTTGCTGAAGGAACAGGCCTTATAATCGCGGCCGAAGCAACAGCAGAGCGCGGAATCGCGATACTGGCAACTGCGGCTGGACCTATTATATTTAAAAAATTAATAAATGCCTCATCTCAATGGAAATATGTATACATACAATAATAACGACAAAATACCTTTTGGCACATGTGATGATAGATTCGCATAAGTCCCAGAAGTTGTTACAAGAGCTGTTGGCACTACTCGAGGGGCAACTGTGGCACCTGGGCGTATTGCAGCTTGGAACTTGGTCATTGGTATGGGCACAGTAACGGCTACTGGCACAGGAACATTTTGGATAATAGTAGAAACAGTGGGGTTAGTCCCGGTATTAGATAAAGACATCCCAGCCCCAGTTATAGTAGGAATTGGACTTCCTGATGGTTTGACCTGCTTAATGACGCAACATTGGAAAATTACGAAATTAATTTTTCTAGATTTACTTTATTATCTGAAATGTTCTTTAAAGTTCATACCAAGAAAATTGGTTTGGCAGCTTCTCCAATTACTCTGGTGGGTATAGATGTGGCACTTCCAGTTGAAGTAATCATGGAACTGGACTTGTGTGCTAGATCCATTGGCTGAGCCTGCAACTCCACTTCATTGTCTGCACCCAGAGCACAGTTTAGTTTAGGCTGGGGAGTACTCATTTCTTCTCTTAGAAGACGGCACTAATATTAGGCGATAAAGAAACGGCGAATTGTCCGGAAGCTGAATCAAGAACTAAATTATTCTTGTCTATCAGCAACCAAGACGTTGTAAAATGTGAAATACACTAATGAAATCCTATTCTGACGTGAAGTTTACAAAAACAGAGGCTACGGGATCAACTTTAACATTCTCCAGTGGTCAGTAATTATTAGAAAATGGTCAAAACAACTTTCGATTTGCTTCAAAGCGTCGACTATTTTTTCGAAAAAACATCGAAAAATGCTTGTTGGAGTTTTGGACAAGGGGCATGGACTACTAAAGCTAGAGGACGGGTCACTTCGTCAAATCCTATGTCGGCTACCATTTTTTGTTTGTTACTTTAATGAATCGAGCTTCAAAAATGAGCTACAGTCTATTAAATTATCCCTATGCGGTAAATATTTAATTTCGGTGCTATTTTAATTAGAAATTGACGTAGGTGTTCGTTAGTTGTCGCCGCCTAGCGGTGATTGTTGGTTTACCACTCTATGATTCTCTGGTTTTGTTTTGGTTTGGTTTGATTAGGTGCGTCTGCTATCTGTGATTCTCTGGTGATTCTCTGGATTCTGTTTGTTTCTAAAAACCATAGTTTAGAATTCTTAGCGCTAGGTGGAGACAACCAACGAACACCTCTCCCGTCCCCTCAAAATTTAACCGCAAATATCTTTTAATTTAATATCTTCACAATAAAGGTGCTTTGGAGACTTAGAATAGCTTTTTAAATCTCTATCGATTGACCCTTCTTTAAAAAATATGATTAAAAATCCACCCGACAAGCTATAACACGGCGGGATAGTCGTGAGTCCCGTCCTCTAGCTTTAGTAGTCCATGCAAGGGGAAGGGACATTTTTTGAGCAACGTTGTCGTGTTGAATATAAATCTCTTTATCTGCTTTTTGTTCTATGCAAAAAAGGTTTATTGCGAGCCCGAAGGGCAAAGCTAATAATCGCATACGCAGAAAAAAAATACCATGTCACTTTGTCTGTCTGTGTGTATGTCCCGCTCCATAGCTCGGGCGTTTTACGACAGATTTTGGACTTTTTGGTCTTAAAAATTAGACAAAAATGCGGTGTGACCAGAAAAAAAAATTTTATTTACTTAATTAGTTCTCCCGTAATTAATGAAAAATCCTATACTATTCCTATTTCCTATAGACCTTATTAAGATCCAAAGGTATGGGTCAAACCGACCCCTTAGTGGCGCGTTGCAGTGTGAAGGGGTGCCTTGAACAAGAGATTTTATTTTGGCTCGCCCCGGACCAGACTTTTCGGGTTAATCGTGCCCGAGGGAAGAAAAGGGAGGAAAGGAAAGACTGAAAAAAAGAGGGGACCAGACTTTCCTTTCTGGATTTTTCAAACTAAGGCGAGGGCAGCTAAAAATGAATGCAAAAGTTTGGAAACATGCTGTAGGGGCTTATTAGAAATCGGCTACTTTGACGGTCTCTAAATAGGGGAGAAATACACTTACAACGACGCGAAAAGTTGTGAAAAATAGCTTCGTAAGCTTTACAACACGCATCATGGTTTGAATTTTTCAAAACACATGTAGTATAACGAATTTTTAATTCAAAAAGGGATTTCTTATTTTATCCCTTTTCTCCCCTATTTTCCAACCAAACATTGTTGCCGCTTTTTCCCTATTGTCGTGTTATCCGAGGGAGGGAAATATAGCCTGAATTTATTCAAGTGCCGCAAGGGGCGCTGCAAACGGCAGGTCTGCCGTTGGAGGGATGGTTAAAAAAATTTCCAAAAACAAAATTTTGGTTTTTTCGAAAACGAACTGAAATGCTTTTCGCTGTCAATACTATTTGCATATTTTCCTCTTTTTGATTTTTCCACATAATGAAAAGAATTCAGTAATCCTTAGTCGTTCCCTGAATGTCCTGTTGTGCTGTTCCCCGCGGATCGCGTCATTGGTGTTACGATGGGTGTAAAAAAAGAGAGCGAGCAAAAATAGTTGCACTGTTCACTGAAAGTTTTCGCCGATTTCTAATAAGCCCCTACAGCATGTTTCCAAACTTTTACATGCATTTTTAGCTGCCCTCCCCTTAATTTTAAAAATTTGAAAAAAATTCAGGAAGTAGCCGACCATTATGGCTACTTAAAAAAAAAATGTGGTTGTCCCCCGTGAAAAAATGGATTTTTGGGAACGCCACGAAAATCAGCTTTCTAGATAAGCTTCTCTCGGGCGTTTCCAAACTTCTCGTAGGTACTGTATAAAAAGTAAATTATCAATAAAATAAACACATCATTCTCGTCGTCATCGCTCAATGAATCCAAAATACGTTTTACTCGACAGTGGGGACAGGTTACTAACTCTTCAATGCTAGAATCCTACAGTGATTTTTAAAATAATTTCGATTGCAATTAAAAATATTCTTGAAGAACAATTTCTTGAATAAACATACCGATTCACTTTCTTCTGGTTGAATATTGGCTTTCGGCATTTTCCATCGAAGTCCCCTACATTGAGAATATATAAATTAATGAACGGCTTCTAACATGAAGACTTTTCTGGAATGCGACTATTATGATTTGCCAGTAGACATTACGTGTGAAATGTGATGTTGTTTCCCAATTGACATCCCCATGACAAGCTATTGAGCTTACTGTGTCGAAAATGAACCCTCTGTTAAGATGATTTATTCATCAGATTATTCTTAAAAAATCGCAGAAATGTGCAAATGAACTATTCAGAGATTTGCCACTGTGGTTTACTATCAAAGGCTTACTGCCAATTTCATGATAGTTATCAATGCATTGCATACTTTTGCTTCACTATCTTTTTATCTGCTCCAAAGAACCCAATTACTTTAGTTCGTTCTTCACGTTGATCAACTTTAGATTTTTATTTCTCTTAAGCTTGTTCCACATTCTTTCTACCTTGATGTGAGTTACTAGTCTACTTTAATTTAGACGTACACATTCCTTTCCCTGGTTCGCTTTAAATGCTACCTCAAGTTCTCTTGCAGTTTTTTTTACAATTATTAATTCGCCTGTGTTTTTTATGCTAAAAAAAGAATCTTAGGCTTTTAAGGGAGATTTACTTGCAATTTTCTGAATGAATGTATCCCGGAATAAATTTCTAAAAATAATTTTCCAAATTAAAAATATTTTTTATGTGAAACCTACCCCTAGACTAGAGAGCATGGAGGCGAAATCGTAAGTCAACATTAGAAGTTTCAATTGAAATAAATGTTGTTGGCCATGACACAGAACTTTATGATCCAACTGGACTATTAACAAACAAGGCGACAATGGGCATGATGACTAATGTCCAAAAACATTTGTCTGCTACGCTAGAGAATTAAAATAAAACGGATCCAGGCTGTTAATGCCCCTTACAGAAGAAAAAGGGTTATGGAGCATGTCCGTTGGTTACCAAAAAATCAAAGAGACTGTGAAGAAACACAACAAATGAAATTCAGAGTATTTCATTGTTAACCCGTTATTGATTCAATTTTTCAGATAAATCATAAACCATTCTATGCCAGATTTCTCCTTGAACGCAGGGATTGATTTGAACGCCTGCGAAGTTTCTTTCGCTTCTCTAAGTTCTTAGTCCGAATCCACACAATTTTTCCTGTCGTTGGAATGTATTATTGCTAGTTGTGGGAAAACAATTGTTGAATTTTCTGAACCCGAGATGAAAGTTAGATCGCGAGAAGAAAAGAATTGTTTAAGGAATATTGATGGGGTTACCATTCACGTAAAATGATGACACAACGCTTGACGATCCTATTGTGATCGAGTTCAACTTTGATTGCGGCAAATTTACTCGATTTCTGTTCGAATAAAGGGAATAAATCTGGCGTCTAGCTTCGATTCTGGCATGTTGCCCGTGATCTGTTCACCATGCTTGGCTCTAATTTGCCGAGGAAAACTAGCTTCTGTGAATACAACATCGCAATTCACGCCCAAATGGACCTTTAAAATTCACTTAAGCTGAATTTGGAGCAAAAATCCGCCTTTGACAATCAGGTACTTAATCATGCATTTCTAATGGAAAATTACTTTTCGGTGACATATGTCATGACATTTGACATTTTGATTCTGACTTTTTCCGATAGTAAATTTAGTGAGGTTTTACTTTTTGGTGAGTTTAACTGCGTGATTGACGTTTAGCAAGTAATAGGGAAGAGAAGAGCAATTATCAAGCTTCTCTACTCTCCAGTAGCGTCACTATATCACTTTTGAGGGTCACCCCAAACAGTGGTTTTGTAGCAAGATTAATACCTTTCAAGTTCAGCAGAGCAAAAAATACTTAAAAAAGCAAAAAAAAATAAAAAACAAAAATATTTTTGTGGCTAGTAGGAAATACATTAAAGGGTCAACGAAGTCTTGTCATATTCAATGGAGCCTCGAAGCCATTAACGGGCTTCGACGCTCAGTATTACGAGTTCATTATCAGCAATCACAAGACAAATAAACAATTTTAGGACGAGCAATAAGGAAATAGAAAGAATAAAAGAAATGATTTCTTTGAGTTAATGACAATGTTTCCATAGTGTGTTATTGTTCCGTCAGACCAATATAGGGCTTCTACAGTAACACTTGCAATTTGGCATATAATAGCGTTCTTTCGTTTAGAGCACTGATGAGATACACCCGTCTCCATACATATGTGACCTTCCCAAACGGCAGGAAATATTGTAATTCCACTGCAATTATTCTTGACACTGAATATCATTAAAGCGTTATGCAAAAAAATTTTTTTTGTATCTTTCACTTCTATTTTTTTTGTTTTAGCTAGCGCGAGTGAAGGGGGATTCTAAAACAAAGGATTTCCTCCAATTTTAACACCTCCATATCCTTAGGTCATATCGCGGGTAGGGGCAGGACATGCGACACATTTTTGGGGGTTGATCCAATATTTAAAAAAGATACAATAAAATACAGATCCTTTTCACCATTAAAAAAAATCATGGATATAAAGTATTTATTTGTCTTTTCGAGGAAAAAATTGAAGTCGTAGCTCCATTTTTGGTCTACTAAAAAAATTCCCGCGCAAGACACCGTTAGGCCTATCTCGCGCGGGCTAAATCACTATTTTTGGACCGGTGTGATATTTTAACCAAATATAGGGTGATATTTTTTAAATCTTTCTTTCCTCCATTGCTGAATCAAACTTTATTTAAATAAATCATTCAGGATGTTCCGTTTAATTTTTTATTATAAATGTACTGCAGCTTGTGAATTATTGTCTTCACGATGATACACGACAAAGAATCAGAAACGTACGATTTTTGATAATCACAATTTTTAAAGGCCCTAAGGCTATTTTCAGCATGGAATTGACATATTCATGATAACTCGTTGTTTATGACAATGATTGACGATACTACAAAGTAAGCAACAGAAATCCTCTTGCATCATGTCCACCCTCAACTATTGGATCTGAATATCTGAATCACCGACGTCAGCGGAATACGTTAGCCTTGGCATTGCAGGAAACAGCAACTGGCCAGTTGGCACCAGACGCCATCGGTGATGTGTGATGAAGTCAAAAGAGAGAGAGAGTAGAATGCGGCTCGGATCAGTGTATTGGATACGACCAGTGCTCTATGAAGAGCAGACGGAGACTGAGAGGCATAGGGAGTGCCGTGTTGCCAGATGGCATCCTCACAGATGAAGATTGGATGACGTCGGAGTTCTGCGACATCGTCCTGGCGGAAAACGAAAACCAGCCATCCAATCATCAACATACGACTGTCGAACAGTATCAAAAAGCGACCTCAATGCTACCAAATAATTTCCTTTCTTTTCCTTGAACCAAGATGGGTGCCTTAAACAAATACGTACCTTTTATGATTTATTATATTTTCTACGGCACTTGTTCACAAGCCACAGAAGCCACAAGCCTCGGTAATCTTGAGGTAAGAAGCTCTCACAGGTTTTCCTTACAGGCGAACATGTTATCCGACAAGGCCGTACGCACTGAAGCGCTCATTGAACAGTTCAGGTCCGACGATTCGTCTACTTTTATTTAACAAAAAGCGTAGTATTAGTCATTTGAGGTATAATTTGGGCACAAATAGTGCCTGAATTGGTGAACAAGTTGTTTACTTTTACATGTCTTTCCAAGAGTGCTTTTTACGCATCTTTTAAGATGCATATTTATGGATGAAGAATTTCGTTTTATTAAACGACAAATTTTTCTTACGGTTTTAATATGTATTTGAACATTTTTACCAGGCCATCACTTCGACGGATATTTTCATGATTTAAATCTGTGGTGGTGGCTAGATATTATATGATTACTTCTTCAAATGAATAGGAGAGAATATGCTAGACAAAAGGATTTCTAAAACTGGGACAAACTAATGGATGTAAATGACTGACAGGGTAACTCTGATGATCTGTGACATAAAAAGATTGCCTGTATTTATTAATTCATGGATATACTATTTATCTCTCATTCTTGATCATATTTTATACTTTAACCCATTTTAGTATAAATTATATCTTATGAATTTTTTTCATTGCGTTGATGGTTGCTAGGCATAAAGAGCTGCTGAAATTATGCCGGCATAAACATTATGCAGGTGATGACGTATAGTATACAGCATTGACCTTTTATGACTTTTAATCAATTTAATTTACTTAACTATTTTTGCCTGTAAAATTTTAAACATGGCACCAATAAATGAAGACGTTATTACCGACTAGCAATTAATGTCGACAAGGGCGACACATTTTTTTCTAAACCAACTGAAACAACAGCAAGGTAAAGTTAAAAAGTCTCTCAATTCAATTCCTTTATGAATCATAGTTATGCTATTTAAAATATGTCTTTTCACGATGGGTATATCATTTTAAATTTAGATAATCATTCCAGAGCAGAAAGTCACTCGAGTGAAATTTTTTTTTCTTTTCATTATAAAATGTTAGAATGCTAGTAAGAAACAATTTTAACTTTCAACAGTCAGCATAGAAGCATGTTTTGGATCTTGCTATGGTTTGCTATGTCTGGCCAATCGGTTCCATAGTTGTTACATTTGGATACATAGTCTTCCAGTGGAACATCTCATACCTGATTGTTTGCTGGTATTATCTTAAAATCAGCAAAACTACTACTTATTTTTTTCTGCAGGCGTCTTCAGTTTGATTTCTGATTACGTACGTTGCGTGTTGAAAGGCGACAATTGCTGTTTTCGATGATTTTTGTTTTGGTGGTCTTTGGATGCGTTTGCCGACTGGGTAAGCCTATATCTCTTTTATGATATATGACAGAAAAACACGACTGGTGTTCAATCCTATCGGCTATCATGGATGTCCTAGTTACCTCTCATTCTCGAATATACTTATCTACTATCTCGAATAACACTTAAACCTATTTCAGTATAAATTGCTGTAGCTAATGAATTGTTTTCATCACGTTATGGAGGCCTATGCTAGGCATGAGAGGCTGCTGATATTATATGGATGTAGAAACATATTTGCAGCTGATACTGAAATAGTTATAGCGGTAATAGTAGAACGTCATTTATTTACGAGATTGAATTCGCTGTCATAATTTTCCAATAATATTTTATTTCAGCACTTATAAATAGTGTCTAGAACTTAATTGTAGTTTATTTAGTAATTAGTTAATTAGTACACAAATGCACGATGCCCCTACGTATGAGAAGAAAGGCGAAACCGTTTAAAAAAATAAATCGTCTGCTGTTGCAGTTCACTGCAAATTTTTTTCACATCTTTTATCTTTTTCTTCTTTTTTCACATCTTGAAGGGTCTTGCCCTTTAAACTGCTGCTGGCTTTTTGACCTTTTCTAACTTTAAACTAACATAATTTTGCCTACAATTTTTGCCTGTGAAGTTTTAACATGGAACGAGGAACAAGTGAAGACGTTACCGACGTAACAATTAATGTCGACAAAGAAGACACCTCTTATTCTAAACCAAATGGAACAAAAACAACAACTTACACTGGAAAGATATAAAGTCTCTCGTCAATTCACCAACTGTATAGATTAAAGTATTGCTGTATAAAAAAATGCTTTCCATTTTATTTTTAATCACCATTTCAGTGCAGAAAGCCACTCAAGTGAAAAAGGAGTTTGCGTCCTTCAGAAATGATCTGCTTGGTCAACTGGTTGGAGAATGTGTGTATATGTATATTTATTTTCATTGTAAAAAGTTAGAATACTAGTAAGAAACAATTTCAATTTTTCACAGTCATCGAGGAATGTTGTGGATGCTACTATGGTTTCATATGTTTGGCCATACCAATATGCATGATTACCATCGGATCAATCTTTCTTCAAGAATTTCTTTCAATGCTGTTAATCACATCTTGAAAACATTGCTCTTTTGACTAATCAGATCCTATTTTTAAGTTTGTATAGAATTTTTATAGAATTTTATATAATAATTTGTATAGAAATAGAACTACAAATCCAATAATTTCCTTTAAGAGGCGATATCAGAATTTATGATTCCAGAACAGTTTCTGGCATTAAATATTCAAAACTAATGTTGGTCTGTCTTTGAGACGTTTTTAAAAATTTAAGAATTCTCAACTAAACTGAAAATTGGTTGTGATATGACCCCTCAACTTGAAGGGTCATGTCTCAAATTTTTTTCGTAAAACCATTTGGAGAACATGTATAGACAATTAACAAAAAAACATCCCTATGGAAACTTCGTGTTGAGAAATGTGGCCTTACAGTATGTTTTGAAATATTACTAAAGTCAATTCTATCTCTAGAGACATAGAGCTCTTTTCCTGACCATTTGATGAAATCAACTGGAGTGGGTCCAAAGTAAAAAAGGTTAGCTGGGCTATCAGTGTTGAACGTTTAGACAGCCTGGTTTTCCTGATTTCTTGAATTTCTATTGGCCCAACGTAAGGAATCGATTATTTTTTGTCTTTTGTGTCCAATATTATTTTCTATGTTGCCAAATAACAGTATATGCAACAAAGAAAGTCAGGTGTTCCTGTGTTGTATGTACCCGTCATTAAAAAAACTGCGGTCAAAATGGACGACCTCAAGAAATTTTTTTCATTTGATGATAACAACACGGATTTTGCTTCCCTAATAATTTCATTGGGGCTTCGCTGAAAATCTCAAAAGCTTTTATTTGAACTGTCTGGCAACAGTTTAATGTTTTGAACTGGGTATCTTCACTAACGACAAAGGAAGAAAAAAAGTAGGGTATGTAAGATACCTAAGAAATTGAATAATAATTTTCTTTCCTTTTTTATCCGTTTTATCCCCTGTTTCCGAACAATTAGAATTTTGAAGCGGAAAATTCTTTTGAGCCAGCCAATTTCAGTCACCGGTGCTATCACGTGACAAGCTAGCACGTAGCTAGCCAGGCTGTCTTAACTTTCAAGTTAGATAGCCCATGTATATTTTTTTCTTTGGTCGCACCCCTGATGTTTTTTTCTGAAAAATATACAGCATTGCCAATTAAAATTTGAATTTAGAATGTATTGCATTCTACTGAAAACTAAAATAGATGCCTTCTGGCTAAACCTTCGGGTCTGTAATTTTGCAAAATAAAAATAAGTTACAGTATGTCATTCCTTTAGCTTTATCATTTCAATTGACGATGTTTAGCGTAATGGATAGAAGGCTAAGCTTTTAAAGAAATAAACTATGTTCAAATCTTTATACGGAATCAGATATTGATTATAGTAAAAAAAATTTCTGTGAAAGTTTCTGAAATTGATGAATTGGACAAATCGGTGAATTATTTACGATCACGAACAAGATCCGGATAATTTTTTAGCGGAGGAGAAAAAAATAGATACCAATAAAATTAGTAATTGAAGAAAGTTTCAAAATTAGTATATTGAAATATTTAAAAATTTTCCTTGTCTTCTTCGTTGATAGATCTAAATATTCTCAGTCTTATGCTTATACTCAGAGTTTGAAATTTTAATAGTTTCCGAGTCATATAGTTGTTACTGTAAGCCTGTAATTACCGTCTAGTATGAAATCGCAGACCCCTATTAACTGCTAAAAAAGAAGCAAAGATCCTATAAAAATATCAGATGATAATAAGATCAGTGAGTGCCACAATTTTTGTTCATCAGTTGTATTTCCTCGTGTTTCCACTCCAGGACAAAATCTTCGTGACCAATAATTCTACTACAATAAATGGAAAAATTTGATTCTTATGAGTATCAAATACCGAACACGCAGTTAAGGAATTGACACAACAATGCCAATTCTAAGTACTACCAACTCACATAACAAATTTAGATAACACTTAACTTGCCATGCAACACTTCTCGAAATTTGAATGGTCTGACAAAGGTGCTTAAATTCAAGTTAGTGCGAGTAAGAATCGAACCTTGTAGGTAAATATGTTTTTATTTATATGGCGCCTTTCCATTATATGCTCAAAGCGCCTTCAGTTTCCAATTAAAATGTGATTAACAATTCAGAGTATATTAAACGTCATATCCTTGAAAGCAATCAAGA
Source organism: Daphnia pulex (assembly GCF_021134715.1). NCBI lineage: Eukaryota > Metazoa > Arthropoda > Branchiopoda > Diplostraca > Daphniidae > Daphnia > Daphnia pulex. The sequence goes on along the minus strand of NC_060026.1, from coordinate 8,126,358 downwards.
ACCCCGTGTAATGTATGCTGTCTCCAGGGCACTACTTTAATTTTTCTGACGGGTTCAGCTGGGGTTAGAAACCAGAGCCTCATTGCCTTTTTTTACACGGCGTTGACGCTCTAGACTACTAGATCCCACATCCCACATTCAACCTTACGATTCGGATATCACCAATCTGCTTCTTCTGCAAAAGTACCTCATACACATTCAGAAGTATAAAAATGTAAGCCAAAATAGCTCAAAGGGTATTGTTATGTAACAGCTTTCAAATATAGAAAGTGAATTAAAGGGTTCAGTAATCTATCCTAGACTAAGAAGAACTTCAAAAGAATTTATCGTAAATTTACTGAAATAATGAAATTGGATAAGATATCGACATTCTGGACAAATTCATCGGTGGTCGAAGTCTTATTTGCTTACTTTACTTGTGATATCTTTCTTCCTTAACTTTTGAAAGTCAACTTTCAAAGACAAAGTAAGATTTTCAATTCCTAACTTTGACCGAAAAAGTTCGATTCTGAGTCAGACTGAACTTAAAAACCACGTCTACAAAGTAAGGATCTTGATTTCATATAACTGTAGGGGAATTTATTTGACAGAATCTCAAATAATCAAACCTAGGGAATGCATCGTATACAAAAGCGATTGACAACATGGTCATATACCATTGTTATTGTTTTTACAGCCCTGCTTAAGTGCATTCACGCGTATTTTCTTAAAATGGGTTCCAAAAAGACTTCTTGAAAGGATATATATGTGATTCGGAGTAATAGAAAGAAAATAGATCATTGGAAAAATGATGATATTATATTCCCATATATGCCTGGTACTCCTACTAATCAAAATATCTACCTATTAATACGCAGACGCAGTGGAATGGTGTTTTCACTAGTTTAAAGTAAAACAACAGTCTGCCTCAGTCTGTGTCGGTCTGTGTCAGTTCTCTAAAGCCTGTGCTACACTAGAGTTTTTGTAAGCGTTACGTAAAATGTTTTCAGTGGAAGCAACCGTTGTTTGGAATGAAACTAGTTTTGCGTCGTTAAAATGCGTTTTCTGAAACCAAAAATATTTTACGTAACGCTCAATAAAGCTCTAGTGTAGCCTCGACTTCAGTAACATACTTAATTTAGTCCTGTTCATTTGTTCCAAGCTCAAAGGAATTTAAATTTCCTGTTTCTGTTGCTTCATGATGCCTGACATCGGGCCTCAAGCGGAAGTGTACAAGAATTAAACGGGGACGGTTATTTAGTTGACTTCACTAGACTTGTAACACGAACAGGGCGTGGAATCGCCTAGCTGGAGGACAAAGCTAATAAATTGTGGTCAATCTTGTTACAATATGTTGCAGAAAAATCGGATCTTCGACAAAGACAACGAAATTAAAATAGCTTTCAACCCATTTTTATCAATGCAATGTAACGTTATGGATCCATATTGTAATATTAGCGTAAGTGATAACTAAAGGTACGACACTTCCTTTCTTTTTTCAATAAGTTCCAACTCAAGAGACACTGCTTACTAAGCCGAGTGATGACGAAGATGATGAGGTTTTTTTGTATTTTTCCATTTGTTGGTTGGGAAACCTCATCTTAATAAAAGATATTCAAGAAGATATAAGTAGAAATTTGATAATCAATTTTTTTAAATATATTTTAAATACTTTTAATTCAGTACCTGTAAGAAACTTCGTGATCAATAACATTCCTTGTTGCATTTGCAGGGAAATCTTTTTGTTGTCTGATTACATATTTCATTTTATCTGGATGACCTCTGGATGGTTGGATGATCTGGATGGTTCCTTTAGCCAAACTTCAACAAATGCCAGCAATTGACCCTGGCTGTTGTTTACAGTCTTTGCAAATGCCGTTCGAATGGTTCGACTTTCGGTTTCGTCATTCCGATGGTACATTGTTCCAATCTACTGGAAATCACTCCAAGTCGTTGGACTAATGTGATACGTAGTAAGAATACTACTTTTCCATCTATACTTCCCCCTGTTATTGTGGTGCTCACATTTTAGCATTTTACCATGAATTGATTGTAATTTCAGGCGGGTTCCATTACAGATTCCATCTTTCGGATTGATATTACTGTGAGTATTATCAGCCTAGCAACAATTTTCATCACTAAACTGTGTGGAGGTGAGCCATTGGCAGTCGACGAATTTTAATATTCTGTTGAAAAACGTGAGGAATCGTCTTTGTCAACTGTGGAGTGCTGTAGCTTCCAAGTTTTTCTCCAGGAATCAAGTCGAGGCAAAGTTCATTGATTTCTTCAACCGTTAAGATTAGTGGAGCTAATATACTTCTCTCTGCTGACCAATTTCTGTTTGAAACATATCTTTAAATGTCAGGGTATACAAACTATATTAGGTCAGCCATTCCCTTCTGTAATGTCCGATGATTTTCGTTACTAATGAAGAAACAGTTTGCTTCTGTAAGTCCTATGAAATCAGTTTCATAATACAATGGAGTTATTTATCTTTCCCCTAGAAATAAAATCAAATTAACAAAATCAAATAATCGGTCGTCAATTCCATTACGTAGCACACGTATATTTTCTGTAAGCTTGATGATCTGAAAATGTCGCCAAAGTGGTGATCGATTATTGACTACATCGAAAGTTTGTCCTCTAGAACAATGTTTACTAGCAGGTAGAATTTTCCGAAATTCCCAAGCAGCAAGTATAGTTTTGCCACCGAAAGGCAAATTGTTCGATGTAATGTCCCGAAGGGACCTTTCTAGTGCTTCAAGCAAATGCCTGTTGTTCATGGAAGATGTGCCCTACATTATTAATCTACCTCGTCGAATCAATTCAGCTAAATTGCTTGGCTGATGAAATTCTGACAATTAACCGTTTTGGGAAGATCAAGGTTAAAATATGGGAGAAAATTGACACACCTGACGAGAAAATTAATGGCAAGTTTAAGGTAGCACCAGCAGGTAGAGGTGAACGAAAGTCTGAAAGATTAAAACAAAGAAAGGACACGACTGAAGAAACTAACCAAACAATTAAACCATTAACACCAAACCTATATGTTACAAGAAAACCACTGAACCAAAGAAAGCTTAACATCCTTAAAAGCGAAAACACATTGAAAAAAAAAATTGTGGAACAGAAAGTAAAGTTTGTTTTTCTTGTAAGCAATTTTTTAATTATAATACATTTTGGTTGTTTCCTCAACTTATTTCAGGAAAATTTCAACAGCCGTCAAGTTGAGGACAAGCCTGGCACCAGACATGCTCGACTGGAAGCTTATCTAGCAAAGTGATGATCAGCCAGTCAATCATTCAAAAAGAAAGAGATTTTGGGGTCACTCGGGAGAATCGACCACAGTGGAATTAGAAATTGCTGATTTTTCCAATTCCAAAATAAATTTACAAAAAAATCTTTATTTTATTGTGATAGTGTAGTCATCGACAAATATTTTGATTTCTAGGGTAGTGCTACTTGCAAGGAAATCAACAAAATAGTTTCGTCTCCCAAAGCCCGAAAATTATCCTCATCTTATAATGCCAAAAACACTCTTTCTTCTGGTAAAAGAAGCAGTGGCCCTCCTCGTCTTTCGTATCAAAAAGCCGCTGGGCAAACATGATCGACATCGGCGTCTTTGGAGACCGTGAAAGCCGAAATGAAGCCAACGTAATCCGACGAAGTAAATAAGGCCCTCAAAGACAAGGTGCGAGCTTTAAAAGAGGAGAACAGCCACCTTAAATGCGAACTCAAGTTCTGCAGAGGTAGATCAACGTGCATTTCCCCTATTGCTCATTAATTTTTCCTGATTTTCACTTTTTTTAAAATGTCTGAATTCAGTAGCGTCAGGTCATGGGTTGACGAGCTCATCGCCAAACACAAACGAATAAGCAGAAATCATATTCACCTGCTGTTACTTTCACTGTCAACATGTCAAAGAGCTCTGAGATAGAGCCAGAATCCAGGGAAAAATTGGTGAACCACTTTGTGATTTCAGCAGTGTCAACGTGTCAACTAGCTCTGCCATATTCCAGGGCCAAGTCGATGAGTCATTTCGCGATTGCAGTGAAGCGGTATAGTATAGCTTCATTTTTTTTTTTATTTCGTGAGTTATTTGACCATGGTAATAAAATTCTTTAATTAGGAAAACTCGGAATCTCAAAACGACGCAGAAGACCCACACCACACCCACCCCACACCCACAAAGAAGACCGGATATCGTGGCTCAGTTCCTAATTACCCAAATGGTTATTGATCTTATACCCGCAAAAAACCAACAATCTTACAAACGTTTTCTAGCTGCTCTAAAACGTCTGATGTATTCGGAAGACTATTTAGCAACGCACACTATGGGTGCCAACCTTACTGGGAATAAAGCATCAATGGATGAAAAAGAATGGGCACAGATTATTGGTTAGCTGGCTAGATAATATTCTGAATAATTCAACCCTTACCATATGTTTAATTACTGTAAGACGCAACTCTCAATCACATAAATTAAACCAAACTTCCAAAGAGGAAAAAGAAAGAAAAGGTGTCATCAATTAGAAAGGCCATCACAGTAACTCTAAATAACACCAAGCAGAAGATTAAAAAGAAGTAGAAGGTTCTGACATTTAAATATTACGAGTTGCCAATGTTCTCACTAAAATAAAAGTGATTCAACTAAGACTCCACTCACCATTTGTTATAAAATTAATCTCGCATAAATATAAATTAAATATGAACCATCATATAGCTAAAATACAATTGATTCCGTGATATCCACAAAGTAGGGGAGTATTCTAAACCACGATGAATTGTGTAATAAGTAATAAATTCTAATAATTAAACTTAGAATGGAAAAGGAGCGCGCAATTTATTATCATCAATGAATTGTGTGCTATATATTGATTTGTATTTTTAGAATGAAACACGAATACACAATTTTTATTTTCAATAAATCATTCGCTAAATTGCAATTTCGATTTATTATGATAGAACATAAGTATACGCAATTTTATTACGGAAATATAGTATAATACAAGTTAGGCATGATTCATTATGCCTTTTATCTCACAACAATATTTCAGACTTCATTATGATCCCACCCGCAATTTATTTCGTTATAAAGTGAACTGAAAACCCACCTTTTTTGACGCATGAACAGAAATTGAGATAAAAAATAAGTAAAAAACAAACATATTCTTGTGGAAGGCAAAGAAAATGACACATCATTTATGTAATAAGTAACTTGGTAAGAGTGAAACTATTAAAAAGAAGAACATTGTAGAGTTGGGAAATAATGTATTCAACATAGCATTATGCTCATCTTAAGTACTCGAAAGGATACAGTCAAAGGTCTTGTAAATAAGGTATGGGTCGTTCGTTCTGAACACAACTGGTCTCTGCTTCAATTTTCAAAAGTTCAAACTCAACTAGTCGCCTACCCGCTTTCCATTTCTATTTAATACCTTTGTCATAAATGATAGCTGGGTAAATACTCGTAGCATTTTGAGTCAACTCTATGCTTGGAGGTCAAGCTTTGGTTTTTCCAAAGGGGTGACTTTTCTGGCCAAGTACTGTTAGGTTGACCTCGCAGAAGTGAGGGCAACGAACGTCACTGACTTCAGACGTCAGTCACATGACTGGTCTGTTGCTGCTGTGTCTCTAGCCGATTCCTTACATTAATGGACCGACGAATTAAACGCTTGAAAATTGGATGTTAAGAAATCAGCATCTTTTTTTCCTGTTTTCACAAATTTATATTTTTTACGCATAATTTCTATGTATAGTGTGTTAAGGTGTTATACTCTTGTAAGCTATAAAGATGTTATAAGAAATTACGTATATAATAGAGTAAATAACAATTTATTCGTATTACTTGACTGCAATTTCCTAAAGACATTCAATTTCTGTCATATTAGCAGATCAATAAAACGTAAAAAACTGATATTATCTAGATATGTTACAAATTATTACACCTAAGAGCATTAAGATATTGAAAAAAAAACTTTTATTGAGCTGACATATAATCAAATTTAATGTCATGAATTTCAGCCATGAATATTCAGCCGTCAAATTCTTATCAACATGACCTCAAAATGACAAGCAGTGCTACATGGGATTTGAAAGTTCCGAAAATCTAAATTAGATTTCATACCCAAACTTTACTGCTCAGCAGTAATAGTTCTACGCCAATACAAAACAATTATTTTTAGTCCACTGCCAGCAGAAATATTAAGACCTCGTGGAGAATGTTGGGAATATACCGACACCCCAACAGCCTATTTCCAGATCTGGCCGTCAGAGTCGCCTACCTCGTCATCTTCATGATTATTGCCTTCGGGGCCCCCGTTAGGTGGCCCCATTGTCACCATTTTTCCCTACCCCAAATGTGTAAATTGAATGTTCTGAGCTATCAATAGATCAGTGTGAAAAAGAAGTCAATGAGCCTACACCTCATTTCTAAGTGTTAGTTTATTTCTCTTTACTTTCGGTATGTAACCGGCAAACACTTCCGGGAAAACGTTACATCTCGAACATGGTCCTTCGAGCCGATTGAATTAGTATCTTTTTCATTTTTCCTTTCTTTTTTTCCCCTCATTCGACTCACACTCAAGTTACTCCCATCTCAAATTCCCAAATTTTCTTTCGTTTCGTTATGTTGGTTGGCTCTTGATTCCAGAGTCGTCGAGTAATCGTAGACAAATGTAAAACAAAATCGCGTTTCTCTCGACTCAAAACGATTTGCTTGTTCATGTTGCTTTCTCACATTGTCTCTCTTGTAAAACAATAGAATTTCGGGATCTAGTTGAGACCAGAACCCAAAATTCTCAACAAAGTAGAATTTATAAAAGTAAAGTTAATTGATCAAATTCGTATTAAAAAGTCGAGAGTCGCCATTGAAAAGAAAATATTGGGAAGTAAATTTTTTTTCTCTTAAAATCGTTAAAAAAAACACCCACCACGTGGGCAGCCATTTTGAAATTTTTTTTCTCTCCTCCTTTCTTCTCTCCTCCCTCATCTCTCACTCCGAGTTTTTCTCTCCCCTTCCATTGAATTGGCGCGTGTTGTGTGAAAGAAAAATCGTCCTCGGGGCGAACAGAATATAGTCGCCCCAGCCGGCCGTGTCTGGTATTTTTTGCCCGGCCGTATCTCATATTCGTTGCTCAACTATTTGATTAACACCGTTATTTCTTTGCCAACGTCCGCAGATTAGCGGAGCGCCTAACAAGGTACTCCACCAACAGCCTAAAAATAGGACGCGACAAGCAAAGGAAAGAGAGGCACGCAGCTCGGCTTCGAGGGGAGCTCCCCCCTTGGACAAAGGAACGTCTACCCAAGCTCTACCACAACACACCGGAGGGGAAGAGAGAGGCCGCGAAGAAGAGACGGGAGGAATACTTCAATAGACCCATCGTCCCAGCCAGAGATCCTGGCCCAGAAGTACGTGATCCAAGAGCAGACGAAATCCAACGTGAAATCAGAAAAGATTACGTGCTGCAAGGGCTGGAGAAAGGGTGGCCCCTGAGAGAAGACCCGCACGACCGCCGCATCTTTTACGCTCCGGCTCCAATTGAAGGCTTTATACACATCGCAAAAAAACTCCTGACACCGGAACAGCTGGCAGAAGCCCAAAAGCCAGTTTTTTCTGGCGATTTTCGCTACAAGCCGAAGGAAGGAGACGCAGCCGTGACAGCAGCGCCCCCAGCATCAACGTCGGAAAGGAGAGTCATATTTACGGAGCCGGCGCCATCGACAGCGGCTCCAGCGGCCGCAGACTCCAGCTCGGAGGAAGAGGACGTCCTGCAATTGTTGGCCGAGGACGACGAGGTGACTGGAGTAGCAGCGGCATTGGCCAGATCTTCAATCCGGGCCAGCCAAGCCGAGATCACAGAAAATTATCTTCAGGCACCCAAAGATCCAACCAGGCCCTTATTTTCAATCCCGACTGGAGTTGGCCGCGGTTCCACTAGGGGTCGTGAAAGAAGACAATATTGGCGTGAATAATTTGTGTTTTCCGTCAACTTAAAATACCGTATTGCATTCTTGAAATGATGGCATGCGCCATTAAATACAAACGGGTATAAAAATTAACCTCATTCTAAATCTTTAAATCTTAAAAAAAAAAGAAAACCGTGCAAAGTTGCCGGATCAAAAAAAAGAGAAAGCCGTGCAAAGTTGCCGGATAAAAAAAAAGAATTCTTTTCTTCTTTCCTTATTCTCACTTAATGTATTGTCGGAGCCGGTTAACAAACTAGCTCCATAACTGAAAATTTGTGATTCAATCATATTGTCGGAGCTAGTAATAATCTAGCTCCATATTAATTATTCTTAATTAGGAAGAGTGGCAACCGGCAAAAAGAGTGTTCCACAACGAAGGATTACGCCACCACAACAAAAGTGAAAATACGCGAACGTTGCGCCATCTCGGACTCAAAGATATAATTATTCAATTTGTATTGCAATCATTAATCTCCTGTTCTCTCTCACTCAGTAGACGGAGCCACTAATTCAAAATGGCTTCACAAACAGCAAAAACATTAAGATCTGCAACGAAAGGCCTTATCACAAAAAGAATTAATCAGCTGAAGACGTACGAGCCAGTCACAATGACGATGAAAAAGTCAGATGAGCTGGAAGCCCTTAAACAAGATCTGAAGACTAAGTTCGAATATTTTCAGCAGCTTTCAGCTAAAATTCAAGAGGAACTGAATGCAGCGGATACCCCTCCAGAAGATTTCCAGACAGAAAGTGACTATATCCAAGATGTCGAAGACGATGTCAGAGCAGCCAAAGTAATTCTGAACACGAAACAGAAAGAATGGGAGATTATTAAGGAAGATGAAGAAATGCAAAAAGCAGCGGATATAGAAAGGCAGAAAGAAGAAGACAGAGACAAGAGGTTGCTACAGATGCTCCAAGTCAACATGCAACAACTTATAGCCGCGATTCCAGCAGCTGTCGCTCCCACTGTGACTGTGAACGCGCCGGCCGGAGTCGCACAAGCAACGCGACTCCCACAACGACAGATTCGTCACTTCAAAGGCGATATCCTAGAGTGGACCTCATTTTGGGAGTCGTTCAACACAGCCGTGCATTCATCTAGCCTCTCAACGGTACAAAAATTTGATTATTTAAAAGAATACCTTAAGGGGGAAGCCCGTCTGTTTGTCGAGAATTTAGAACTCACCAATCGCCGTCGACGAGTTGCAAAAAAATTATGGAAAAAAGCAGGTCATTTTGTCAATCAGCGCTCATTTTGAAAAATTGGATTCTCTTCAGCCAGTACGCGAAGGACGTAGCAGCTCTGCGAAACCTTCAGCTTACGATCCGATCCCACATCAGCGCATTGGAGACTCTCGGAAAAGGGAAATCTACCTATGGGAGCCTCCTTGGGACCAAACTAATCAAATTGGTCCCGTACAAACTTCAAGAGAAATGGTCAGAAGTGGAAACCAACGACTCTACAGATATCGACTGTGTTCTTAAGTTCATCCGTGAACAAACAGAGGCGGCGGAGAGATTCAGCAGATTGAAGGTAGCAGAAAAACCGAAACAAGCCCAAAGCAATCCGCAACCAAAACATGCACCATCTCCGGCTACAGCCTCGCAGTTGGCAACGGGAGCCAGAATGAATTCGGCTAACCCGGTAAAACCAAATCAAAAAGCAGAAAATAATTCTCCTCATTCCAACACAGGTCCAAGAGAAGCAAGTAGACCTTGCATCTTTTGTAACGAAGGGCACTGGCCATCGAAATGCCCAAAGAATTTAAAGGAGAGGAAAGCAGTGATAGCAGAGCTTCAAAGGTGCACCAACTGTTTTGGAACACGTCATGCGAACAAAGACTGTACTTCGCCGAGAAATTGCAATCGATGCGGCGGCCGACATCACACAGCTCTATGTGAACGAAAAGACACAAGATTTTCAGAAGCATCCGGAGCCGGGGCAACCAGCTCCACGGTGTCAGGAAACGCCGCGACCATCACTACAGCATGTGCAAATATATTTGGCGATATTGTGTTAAAAACGGCGACAGTATTCGTGATCGGCCCGGATGGCCGAGAAAAGAAGACCATCCTGTTCGCCGACAAAGGAAGCCATAGAACATGGGTTCTTAAATCAATCTCCGAAGATCTTAATTTAGAGAAAAAACAGGTCGAGAGTCTCTCAGTCAGAGTATTCCAGCAAGAGAAAGAAAGTCCGCCGGAATTGAAGAATTTGGTGGAATTCAAAGTGCGGGGCACCTGGCAAGGAGCCCCAATAATCAATCTTCTTGCTTTAGAGTCTGAATTCATCGCGAACACAGGCCCGTACATCAAGTCCAGATTTGCGGAGCAACTCTGGTTGAAAGACGAGAGGTTGGCAGACGATAGATTCGACAGACCTCAGACGGAAGAAGAACATCCATCCGGAATTTTGGTGGGCATGGACCAAATAAATTTGATCATAGACAGCGGAGCAGCCATCCAAAGCCCCTGCGGGTTGAGAGCCTACAACACGCCATTTGGAAAAATGCTAGGCGGCCCATCAAAAGAAACATCATCCAAAACTGGTCAAAACATAATACAACACTTAATCTCTCAATCCAATTATTCATCTTCTCATGTCGTAACACCATACACAACAACTTGCGCCAGTTCAACGAAAGCCTTTCCAGTCCAGTCGAAAAAATCAACCTCGGAGACAGGAAATTCCAGTCTCCAAACCCCAACTGAAAAATCATCACTCTCAGATGAATCGGATGGGAAAGAGTTAGACTCCGACACCAAAAGGATGGAAGAAGACGAGCTGGATGCAATCAAATTTGATGTTTCTCTTTTTTGGAAATTAGAGAATTTCGCGAATCTGGATGGAGCGGATGCGGTGGAGCCGAATAATCGTTTCGACCGATTTGAAGACGAGATAACTTGACTTCCGGATGGCCGTTATTGTACACCATTGCCCTGGACGACGGATCAATGGAGATTGCAGAGAAATTTCCATCTGACCGCCGGAAGACTGGAGAGTACGCTGGCAAGACTAAGGAAGACTCCACAGGATCTCGCCGACTACAGCTACGAGATCCAGCAACTGATCGACAAGAAGTTCGTGGAAGAAGCAGATATGGAATACGATGGTCACCACACGTATGTACCAAATCATCCAGTTTTCAGAAGAGACAAAAACACGACGAAAATTCGCGCAGTTTTTGATGGAGCAGCTAAATCGAAATTTGGGCCAAGCCTGAATGAAGTGCTGGAAATCGGACCGAATTTGAACCCCGATCTCCTTTCAGTCACAATGCGATTCCGGATGACCAAGATCGCCTGGATTGCCGACATTGAAAAGGCGTTTTTGAACATAGCGCTACAGCCCGAAGATGCAGAAGCGATCAGGTTTTTATGGTCTACGGAGCCAAGTAAAGTTGGCTCCCCACTGATTGCTTACAAATGGTTAAGAGTTCCGTTTGGCCTGAGTCCTAGTCCCTTTTTGCTTCGAGCAGCTGTAAATAAGCACCTAAAATCCGTTTATTCTAGATATCCAGACACAGTGGAACAGTTAATGGAAAACTTGTACGTCGACGATTATTTAGGCGGAGCAGACGAAGTCAAAACGGCCAAATCAAGAGTCAACGAGACGAACATCCTTTTCGGTGAAGCACAACTCAACATGAGGAGCTACGCAACAAATAGCGAAGAGCTCCGTCAACACCTGGAAGAAAAAGGCCTCGAAAACCAATCAGTAGGTCTGCTATCTCCCTCTTTGGATAATCAACAGAAAGTGCTCGGGATCCGGTGGGATACTGGATCCGATACATTCCAATTCGAGCCATCCACAATCGTGCAAGCAGCGGAAGAAATCGGCGAAAGGATCACAAAGAGAAAAATTTTAAGTATTTCATCTAGAATTTTTGATCCTTTGGGGTTTTTTAGCCCCAACAGTCCTCCTGCTGAAGATCATTTATCAACGGCTTTGGGAAAAAGACGTAGATTGGGATGCAGTTGCCCCAGAAAAAATCCAAAAGTCATGGAGAGCAGTGATGCAAGGTGTCATCAATTTCAACCAGCTGAAAATACCACGCTGGGTAGGATTCGGAAAAGATGTAGTGAAGGCAGAATTACACGTGTTCGGAGACGCATCAGAAGCGGCGTACGGAGCCGTAGCTTACGTACGGCTCCAAAGAGCAAATGAAAAGCCGTTCACCACATTTCTCGTCAGCAAAACGAAAGTAGCGCCTCTACCAAAACGTAAGGTCACCTTACCACGTTTAGAATTATTAAGCTCTCTTTTGGCAGTCCGTCTAGGTGAAACTGTAAGAAAAGCGCTGCACATTGAAAACTGGAGAGTGACGTATTGGTCTGATTCATTGGTAACGCTCGGATGGATCCGAGATGACGCCAACAAGTGGAAGCCGTTTGTCCGGAACCAGGTGGAGACAATTCAAGGTGTCTCCGAGAAGGATTGGTGGAAGCACTGCCCAGGAGTCCAGAATCCAGCGGATCTTGCTTCGCGGGGAGCGCCAGCACAAGCGCTGGTAAATTCTCAGCTATGGTGGCACGGACCCGAATGGTTGATCGAAGAAGAAGACAATTGGCCGGATTCCAAACATGAAAAGCAAGATCCATCCATTCAAGAAACTATAGACGCAGAGTCAAGAGGAGCAGTAGTTATTATCACTGCTTCCGTAGCAATGCCAATAGAGCCTATCGACTGGGATTTAGATGTCGTATCAACCTGGAATCGATTTCTGCGGAGTCGAACCTGGATGCTAAGGTTCTCCAACAGAAGCCGTAAACGATTACGTGACCCAGGCGCAGGACTAACAGAAGCAATCAAAGTGAAAGATAAAGTTATCAGAGTGGCCAGGTTTGCAAGCGAAGAATTAGACGAGGCGGAGCTGACGATTTATAGGAAGCTCCAGAAAGAAAAGTATCCGAAGGCATACGAGACACTCCAGCTTGGTCTACCGATCCATCAAAAGGAAAAGATCGCATCTCTCAATCTAGTCTGGGATGAACGAGACAAACTAATCTGGATCAGTGGCCGAGTTATTCTCGCGCTCCGGGACAAAAATATCGAGCCTCCAATCTTGCTACCAGCTAACCACAAAATTGTTTCATTTATTATTGCAGATAAGCACGAATCGCTTCATCATGCTGGCGTGAAAACGACCCTCTCCGAACTCAAAGAAAGATTTTGGATCGTCAGAGGACGTCAGCAGACAAAGAAAGAGTTGTTCAAGTGCGTCAAATGCAAAAAACTGTCATCACCACCATTCAACGAGCTTGCAGCGCCACTTCCGCTCAATCGACTGAAAAATCCGCAGGCGTTTAACGTCACTGGTGTCGACTTTGCTGGACCGCTTTATCACAAGCTAGTAACAATCAAGAAAACAAAGAAAAAGGAAAATTCTGTCGAAGCGGATTCCATTCCGGAGCCACTTTCTGCAGAAGAGGCTCCCCAAGAGCAAGAGCCGGAGCCACTGACGGAAGCAGAGGCTCCAATCGAACAAGAATTCGAAGAAGCTACAGTGATCAATCATCGCAAGTGCTACGTGTGTTTATTTACGTGCGCCGTGACCCGTGCTGTGCATCTTGAACTTGTCATTGATTTATCTGCCCGCTCGTTTCTACTGGCATTCCGACGATTTGCCGCGAGACGAGGGCCAGTGTCGGTCATGTTGTAAGGATCGGCTTAACTATATGTATCTGTCATGTACTGTGTCCGGAACCAGCCACGGGAGCGCACGAGCAGCCAGCCAAGTATAGCGGCGCATCTAAAGTTGCGCGCGCATGCGCAACACACGCGCATGCGCAACCCGCGCTCATACGCAGTGCACGCGCATGCGCACCAGGGACGCGCGCAGTTCAAGTGCGGGTGCACGCGTGCAGCTCAAGTGCGGATGCACTCACGACCTTCACAGTAACTCCGTCCACCACCGTCTACAGTTCAACGGCGACACCGGCGTGACCTAAATACCCAGACGATGACTCACGATGACTCACGCGTCTCGGGCAGTATAAAAGGCCCCGTGTTTCCCTCCAGAAGGCAGTCTGCTCCGGACTCGCCTCTGGTAATATAAGCCTTAACTATCTCTTGTGGTCTCTTGTGAACTGTCTGCTTGTACTGTATGTGTAGTGTTAAAGTGTAATACATAAGCGTCATCCTCTGATGATCACTTGTGTGTTATTTAGTATAAGTAAAAGTAAGGTCTCGAACGACCCTTACAATTGGTGAACGTGCCATTTCGAACTTTGCCATTTGAACGAGTTTTTGGACTCTGCCATTTGCGTGGATTTATGAACTCTACCATTTGAGTGAGTTTATGAACTCTGCCATTTGAGCAAGTATTTGAACTCTGAAATTTGGGCGAAAGTGTTGAAGTGTTTCTACACACGCATCTACACATCACCACGTCCGCAGACCAGAGGCAAACGAGAATTCTGAGAAAGAGCTGTCGAAGGGACTCTTTTAACGAATTCTCCGTCAACAGAGTAACAAAGGCACTCTGTTGATCAACACGGCCATAGATCGAGAGGCAAACGAGAATTACGAGAAAGAGTTGTCGAAGGGACTCTTTCAAACGAATTCTCCGTCAACAGAGTAAAAAGGCACTCTTTTGATCATCACGGCCATATTAGCTGAGCCAACGAGAATTTTGAGAAAGAGCTGTCGAAGTGACTCTTTCCGGCAAAATTCTCCGTCAACAGAGTAACAAAGGCACTCTGTTGATCTACCCATCTACATATCACCACGTCCGCAGACCACGTCCGCAGACCAGAGGCATACGAGAATTTTGAGAAAGAGCTGTCGAAGTGACTCTTTCCGGCAAAATTCTCCGTCAACAGAGTAACAAAGGCACTCTGTTGATCAACACGGCCATAGATCGAGAGGCAAACGAGAATTACGAGAAAGAGTTGTCGAAGGGACTCTATCAAACGAATTCTCCGTCAACAGAGTAACAAAGGTACTCTGTTGATCATCACGGCCATAGTAGCTGAGCCAACGAGAATTTTGAGAAAGAGCTGTCGAAGTGACTCTTTCCGGCAAAATTCTCCGTCAACGGAGTAACAAAGGCACTCTGTTGATCTACCCATACCAGAATCGGAGCCATCAACAATTCTGGAAGGAGCCATCAAAGTGACTCTTCAAGACGACGGATATCACCCGTGGACTCTTCAAGACGACGGATATCACCCGTGGACTCTTCAAGACGACGGATATCAGCCGTGGACTCTGCAAGACGACGAATATCAGCCAAGGAATCTAACAACGTGGGAAACTCAGCACGAAGACAAGAGCTTCAAAGTCCTACATGACCGAAGAATATCAATCAAAATTGGAGGTAAATACAAAATCTGAGCCATCTCCTTCAATTAAAGAGAGCGTAGAGGAATCACCAGGCGCTAACGTTCGAAGATCCGAAAGATCAACCGCAATAAAAAATCGATTGGAGCAATTAAGCACAAAAACCTTGGAACTAAAATATAAAATCGAATACGTAAGGAATAAACCACAAACTGAAAGGAGACTAACTATAATCGCAAATCTAGAAAGAGAGTTAATTGCCACCGATAAGGAGTTCTTCGATACATTTGACAAAAGTGCAATCCCAGACCGTGTATTCAACAAAAGCCTGACAAACGTCGAGAAAGAAGACACATTTAAACAAACAGAGACAGACGAAAAAATGGCTGAAACTAGGGCGATACCACTAGGACTACTGGGTCAAAAAGGACCACCAGGCCAACAAGGCCCACCAGGCCAACAAGGGCCACCAGGCCAACAAGGACCACCGGGACAACCGGGGCAGGATGGCCAACCGGGGCAAAATGGCCAACCGGGGCAAGATGGACAACCAGGACCACCAGGTGTTCCAGGGCAAGTTGGTCAGCAAGGACCACCAGGCAACCAAGGACCACCAGGCAACCAAGGACCACCAGGACCCCAAGGCCCACCTGGACCTCTAGGACCACAGCCAGGGCCAGGAGGAATTGATCCGGAAGATTTTCGCACTTTTTTAGCAGCTATAACAGCTGGAATGCTAAATCTCGCGGCAGTAAATTACAGAAAAGATATTCCCGAATTCAGCGGTGACCTTGATGATAATACTACATTTGAGGAATGGCTGAAGAAAGCTAATCGAGTAGGAACAGAAGCCGGTTGGACAGATGATCAGAAATTTAAATTTTTTCAATCGAAGCTTATAAGAGCTGCAGCGTCATATAATAACTCGCTGGGACAGAATAATAAAGCAAACCTAAATGTATGGACAACAGCTATGGAAGCTGGATTTAACGACGCAACCATTCAGGATATGAGAAAGGCACAGCTCAGCAAGATAGAACAAAAATTCAACGAGCCCATTCGAGAATACAAAAATCGCATCGACGAACTATACAAATCGGATTACGGTAGAAACGCCGCAGCAAGCCAGGACCCAGAAGTCATTCAACTGAGAAATGCTCTTAAGAAGGAAGCTTTGTTGAAAGGCATGCGCTTGACTATAAGGACAAGTATATGGAATAGTTTGAAAGCAACAGACACCTATGACGAAGTAGTAAACAAAGCACAAGAATGTGAGCAAATAGTAGACCTGCATCGACTCACAGAAGAAGCTGAGTCACACAAGAAAGTTGAACAAGAAAAGAAGGAACAACAGTCGGAACTGCAGCAAATAATGAAAGCAATAGCTAACATCAATTTGTGTGCAGGGTCCGCAGTGGCAGGAGCAGGAACCGTAGCACACATAGCCGAGCAGAAGCAAGAAGAACAAAAACAAGTGCGTTTTGCAGAAAGGAACAGAAGTTATAGTCCCAGAAATAGAGACGGACCGAACATTGAAGAAACAAACGGTCGCACTCGCGCATATTCGCAGGGACAATCGCAGCAACGAGATTACAACTGGAGAGGAAATCGCCAACAAAGAAACCAAGGAATCCAGACTCAAAGAAATAATCAACAAAATAGTGACTCGAACGCTTGGGATAATCCAAGAAACGAAAATCTGTCATCTGAAAGGGACGACAGAACATGCTACTTTTGTAAAAATAGAGGCCATATCAAAAGAGCATGCCGAAAATACCAAAGATGGCGTACCGAATGTGCAAGGGCAACCCAAACCCTAAGAGAACATTCGAGGAACACGTTCAACAGATACAGAAACGCACGGAAATAATCGCATATGGACATACATCAACAAAAACATGTATGCCGCCGCCGTGTAAAGTACAATACAAACCATTTACTATAGAAGTCACAGTAGGTACCAAACGAGTAGCAGCATTGATCGACACGGGATCAACTACAAGCGTAATTTCAGCAGAATTCGAAAAACAAATACCGTCATCAGCAAAGAAAGAGCAAACAATAGACAACCTCAACCTAATCACGGCATGTGGAGACCCTATGGCAAAATTAAAAACAGTAGAGCTGAAAGTAAAACTACACTCCAACGTTACACTCCACACTACACGACCAACTTTACACTTGTGCACCCCACTTACCATCTGGCGACGATAAATTTACAAGAAAAGTTTCCAAATATTGACGATAACGAGTTGGAATATCAATTTCTTCAACATAAGGCCTACGAAACAAGTGAATTTGAGCGGCAAAATGTATTGAACGAGCTCATAACAAGAATACATGAAGAAGGGGGCGACTCAATTTCAGAACTCACGCTGAACAAACACGCTGAGTCTCGATTTTGGAGCCTAAGTAACTGGACCACTTCTTTGAAAACAAGCTTGATTTCAGCCACAGTTATCGTACCCATAGTCGCATTTGCCTGCCTAGCACTGTGTTATTACAGACTGAAACAAATAAAGCATCAAAAAGAGCTAACAGAATTTGCTCTACAGCTGCAGACTAATAGAGCAGTGGAAGGAGTTTAATTTCGGGAAAAACAAGAATAAATTCACGTGTCAAACAACGGAAGAGAGAAGAAAATAGCATGGGAAAAGATTTCAACGAATAGCAAAATATCGACGACTATTTACCAGCCTCAGCCAATAGGAAAGGCCGGGCGGCCATCGCGAAAGAGGAGGAGCCTCAAATTATGCAGAACTAGGGTCACGGAGGCCAGCCCCTTTTTCCGATGGGTGTGGCCATCTAACGGAGGACTACAGCTCCTCCCACCCTCCTATACCAGTACACAGTAATATTTCTTCAAGCTCAAGGGGCAAACTGCCACCCAACAGATGGTCAGCTATAATTCACACGTATATACAGTGCATACAAAAGTTCACGCAACATGTACACGAAAATAATACCCAAGAAAATACTGAAGAAGTAACAAACTATAAATCTCTTTGCGTGGGAAACACGTACAAAGTCAGAAAAATCAATATCAGCAATCCCATTTTACACTCAAGAAATATTAGTAGGCCTAACAGATGTTCACGGATACAATATCATATCAACAAAGAAACTGGTATATAAAGGAGAACGAAGGCCTACAAAATTCAGAAGAACTTTCAGTACGAATCTTGCACTCAAACAAGAACAACCAGAAGAAATAGAAATGGAAGTAGACGAGCAACCCACACTGTCTGTAAACGAGCAGATCGAGGCGGCTGCAGCATCAGGAGCAGCGGCAGCAGCGGCGGATGAAGCGGCCTACAACTTGCGGCCCAGACCCAGACTACCAGACGCTGACGACGCTGCCTTTCTTCTAGCCAGTAGAAGTAACACCACCATACACGCCATGGAGTTGCTGCAGGAGCCCCCAAGTCAATCATATCCTCAATCAAGATCAGCATTCACCTGCGTGCGTGAAATCATCATGGACAAACCAGCAGAACCAGCGCAGCCAGAAGAGGACATAGAGGTAGAAGACGCGGAGGTAGAAATCATCGCGGAACGAATCATAAGCGACTGGAGGCAATTGCATCAAAATTTGATGCATACGTCTCCTGCATCGCCGGACGAGCGAAGAAAAGAAGAGGAGGCGCCTACCCAAGGACCTGCGCTTCCCCCAATCAGAATGAAGAAGCGGTCGGCGTATACCACCGACCAGGAAGTAGAGGCATTAATGACGCATCAAGGCAGCTGGGACATCGTGGACCCGCAGCCAGCAGAAAAAAAGTCAAAGCGTCATCAAGAGGGGCCTTTCGAGGTGGAAGATAGTCTGCCGGGGCATTTGAAAGAGGTCCGGCGCACACTAACACGCCTTCGAGAGACCGCAAAGCAGGCTAGGCGGAACTTAGACCAACTTCGCCGCCTTGCTTACGACGCTGACCTCATCCAGATCGGGATCCAGCAGCTGGTTGGCGAAAGGATGTTGGAGACCGACTCGGATTTAAAAAAAATTAAACATTATTCTTCATTTTTTTATAAACAAGACATGTATCCTGTACTTTGTTTTTACCTTCAAATATTGTATTACCTTTCGTCTAAATATCTAGCAGCTTATACAGCTTTTCTTTTTACTCCCAAATAAAAAATTTAAATGAGAATAAGGGCGTAGTATACAGCCTTTTGCTCAGTTAAAAAAAATAAATAAATAAAAAAAAAAAAAAAATAAAATGAATGAGGGAAAAATCGAATTGTATTTTCAATAACACTTTCTTTGTTGAGATACAATGATCAGGACAAATTTAAAAAAAGGGTTAATGACGATCTGGGAGTATAACTGAATACTCGTCATCAGGCGACAAAGTATTGAGTAATGCATCCATCTGTGTACGGAAGGCGCGATAAGCAGCGATCCGTTCCAAAGTAGTTTGGCCTACAAAAATTAAAAAAAAAATAAATAAATTTTACAATAATAATAAATGAAAAATGTACTGAGCATTCATAATTATGAACGTAGAAAAATGTTTCGAAACAACTTACTTGTTAGTAAAGCCCCTAGATAGGAAGCTTCCAAAACTTGCTGATAGCCGAAATCATAGGGAGACGGAACACGAAAGCTTTCTTCTTCGGCGGGGAGGAGTGTCGGTGGAAAAATAGGCTCCAAAGGAGGCATACTGCTACGGCTACTTTCCCTTTCGGGAACAATTTCGATAACAGAAGGCGAGGCTGGGGAGAAGGGGAGTTGATCACGTGCACGACGTGAGCGGCGTCGTGACGTATCATACACTTGTGAACTAGGTTCTGTGAGTGAACTAATATCCGATTCGGCGTAATTTACACTTTTGCGCACTCGCTTAGAACGTGGCATCTTCACACGTAGACGAACAAAGTGAGAATGAATCCGTACAATACATACAAAATCTCCCCTAAAATAAATTTTGCCAGAAGCAAATTTGTTCGCCAGTTTTTAAAGAACCTCCACTCTCACAAGCGGGGTAGTCAGCCAAGAGCATATATATTACAAAGTCAACTGGTTGTAACAATTCACCCTCCCGCTCGGGGAAGCAAGACTAATATATATGTCAACAGCTCCACTTGCGCTAACCACCCCCTCATTCCCCTTAGCAGTAACAGTAGCCACCCTAATAAAATGTAAGCGTACTCCACTTGTCCTATCCACCCCTCTCTCTCGGTCAGTAGCTGGCCTAAAACATATAAAGAAACGAAAAAAAAATACTTTTTTCTAACAATTTGAATATTAATTTGGATTTTATATTTCTTTTTCCATCATTTTATGAACGGAAACAACATATAACCATTTACTTTTAACACATTTCAAAAAGAGGATGACCAGTATTTAAATTTTATGTCTTTGAAATATGCTTCTTTTATTTGTCTGCCTTCATTTCTGGACAATGTTTCACTCTCCATTATTCCTTTTCAGTTTTGTATGACATGTATTTTGAAATATTTTGTTTTTCAATAATCATGTATACTGTATTAGTGTCCCGATACTTATCCCAAATATTTTGATTTGCCCGGAGTGCAAATAAAAGAGGGGGAGTGTGTAAGGATCGGCTTAACTATATGTATCTGTCATGTACTGTGTCCGGAACCAGCCACGGGAGCGCACGAGCAGCCAGCCAAGTATAGCGGCGCATCTACAGTTGCGCGCGCATGCGCAACACACGCGCATGCGCAACCCGCGCTCATACGCAGTGCACGCGCATGCGCACCAGGGACGCGCGCAGTTCAAGTGCGGGTGCACGCGTGCAGCTCAAGTGCGGATGCACTCACGACCTTCACAGTAACTCCGTCCACCACCGTCTACAGTTCAACGGCGACACCGGCGTGACCTAAATACCCAGACGATGACTCACGATGACTCACGCGTCTCGGGCAGTATAAAAGGCCCCGTGTTTCCCTCCAGAAGGCAGTCTGCTCCGGACTCGCCTCTGGAGAATATAAGCCTTAACTATCTCTTGTGGTCTCTTGTGAACTGTCTGCTTGTACTGTATGTGTAGTGTTAAAGTGTAATACATAAGCGTCATCCTCTGATGATCACTTGTGTGTTATTTAGTATAAGTAAAAGTAAGGTCTCGAACGACCCTTACAATGTATTCCGACAATGCACAAACATTCCGCTGTGTCGAGCGCCACTTAAATATTCTACAAGCCGATCCAACCGTCCTAGATCTACTCGCCAGATGAAAACTTCTTTGGATTTACTCCACCAGCCTAGCGCCATGGTGGGGAGGATTTTGGGAGCGGATGGTGCGGAGCGTCAAAGATTTATTACGACGCTCCAACGGCAGAGCCTGTTTAGCCTACGACGAACTCGAAGTAAGTCTTATCGAGATTGAAAGTGTAGTTAACGCGCGTCCTCTCAATTATATCAGTGACGGAGCAGATGAGCCACTCCCTATCACTCCCAACCAATTTCTTAACAATCGACGATCGACTTGTGCCACCCCGGAGCCAGCCGTCAACTTGCTGGCTCCCACTTCCACTAGTGCCACTCTCATCGCGATGGACCAAGAGAGAAGGGAATATGTGAGCAACATCTGCGCCCGATTCATCGATGATTATGTCATGCAACTGGACAACTTCCACTCAAAGGGGAAATCCAACCGAAAAATTCGCCTTGGTGAAGTTGTGCTTATTCACGACGAGCACACCAAACGCCTGATGTGGTCGACCGGATTAGTCACCGAACTTAGACCGAGTCGTGATGGACTTGTTCGATCGGTCGTTCTCCGGACCGCTAACGGTAATCATATTAATCGTGCCATTCAATGCTTATATCCCTTAGAAGTATTCCAAGAACCCGAAGACGTAATCACCCAAGATGAAACAGGACCAAAGCCAGTTGAAGATCTGGCTCCCCTTGATCCAGCGCCAAACGATCCAGATCCAGCAATCGGAGAAGTCGAGCCGGACGATACGGGCTCTGGTGGGGAGTATGTTGGGAATATACCGACACCCCAACAGCCTATTTACAGATCTGGCCGTCAGAGTCGCCTACCTCGTCATCTTCATGATTATTGCCTTCGGGGCCCCCGTTAGGTGGCCCCATTGTCACCATTTTTCCCTACCCCAAATGTGTAAATGGAATGTTCTGAGCTATTAATAGATCACTGTGAAAAAGAAGTCAATGAGCCTACACCTCATTTCTAAGTGTTAGTTTATTTCTCTTTACTTTCGGTATGTAACCGGCAAACACTTCCGGGAAAACGTTACATCTCGAACAGAGAATCCAAAAATTGTTAAGCTGTTTTTTTTTTTAATTTGCAAAATTGTGCAATTGCTAAGACGGAATATTACGTCAATCTTGATTTTCTTCGAGTTTCCATTTAACAAGAGCTACGTGTAATGAGCTAATAATGTCACTCGGAATTTTTATGAAACCATGAAGTATGGAGAACCCAGTAAAAGGTATGAACTTGTTCTCTAGTGTTTATCGACTGAGTGTGTGAATTTTGTATTTCAACTGACGCCAGGGCCTGACTGCCATGCTAAACTTGGGTTTTGCGGGTAATCACTCGAGTCTTTCTACCCTCTGGGTTACTCGACATCATTACTCACCAATTCAAAATTTCAAATGTTCTTTTTGCTAATGTACAAAATTTGCTGAAATAAGATTCGAACTTGGGTTCTTTCGTTTAACAGCCCAGCCTGCTGTCAATTAGATTTAAAAATTACTTGAAAACAATGGAAAAAATGGGATCGTATGGTTTTGCACTGCAAACCCCCTGTTCATACACTCCTTCTCGACCTCTCTTCCTTGGGTGCGTTCAGTCCCCAACCCTTGCTCAAACCGTTGTTTGAGAAGTTAAAAATGGTTTAAATTCGTAATCTCGTATCTGTTCGATACAATTTTTCTCTTTCATTCTTTCCAAATTATAATTTTTCTGATTTCATTCACATTATTTGTTGTCAGAAGAGTGATCCTTGCTAAATTGATCGTTTTAGCAAAAATTAAATCACATCTATTAATGAAAAAATAAAACATTCAATGAATTTACTGTAGTTGAGAATTTATCATGGTGTGAATATTGACGCTTGTAATAAGGAAAATATTAATTTTTTAAAATAATAAATTGTGATTTTAGAAAAAATATTTAAATAATCCCAAAATAATATACAACCACAGAAAGAAGTTTTTAAACAGGATTTTTAAACATTTTATGTTCCATCCATAAATCCATAGTTGGAACGAAAGTACTCTTAAATCACTGACATCGACAAATGTAGGGAAACCGCCATTCTCGCTTTTCATTCCGTAATGCACGTAATCAGAAACCAAACTGACTACTCCTGGCGACAGTTAAACGAAGTAAAGCTTATAAAAAGTTATACAAGAATGAGACTTATAGCTGATTATTTCTAAAGAAAGATGTATCCATTGGTAGTCATATATATTGGTATGGCCAGAAATATCAAACCTAACACAATCCACAACATGACTCAATAACTGTTGTGAAAACAAAGAATTTTGATATCAACTGTTGTTCCGTATTTCAATTAAAATACGTTAAATTAAAAAGTTTCCCTTAATGTTTGTATTTTTAGAGACTGAATCCACAGAAAATTGGGTCGAGGGAAGAAAAGGGAGAAGAAGTATGGGCTCCTCTTTATTTCATACTTTTCTTTTCTGCTCTTTCTTCCCTCGGGTGCTTTTTTCAAAATTTTGATTCAGCGAACTTAAAACGGATGAAAATGTGTGAAATTTATTCTCGATTAGTGATGAAATTCAAGATAGGGCAAAAAGACACTTGGACTGTTAGTTGTTACTCCCAAAACTGTATCCAGGAAATTTTATTTGTTTGACCATTTTGTTTTTTCCTTATTTTGGAAAGATATACTATTTTTTCTTTATGTAAATATATATACTTTAAAGTATTTGTCAACTCGTTGGTTTTCTTTTTCTTCTGATCTGATCCCGATCTGACCCGACAGAAAATCCATTCCCCCCAAAAGATTAGGGTGTGTACAAACAGCATTGAGAGGCGAAATAGTTTTATTTGTATTTTATTCGAGCCACATGGCGTTCCTGAAGCTAGTTCTTATGTAATGTAATTCTAATGTAATTTCTTAACTGTTGGATTATGACTCTCTTCTCGTTCGTCCATTAGAAAAAAAACCCAACCTGGTTGGGATACTGCCCAGCAAAAAAGGGTGACTGTTATAAGAGAGCCATCAGTGTCGGCGCACATACACAGTCCGGCTATATATTATTATAAATTATAAATTGAGAATTTAAAGTAGAAAAGGGTCTCATTTTGTGTGTATCCATTAGCTATAGACATTTGAGTTGTAGGTGCCCAGCAGTCAGCAGGCTCGGTTGGTGGATATCCGACACTTGGATCAATTTTTCGTTGCCGTCCACTTCAATGTTCTTACCTCCCATGTTCATCATTAGTTACCGTATACCGCAGATGTGGACGTTATGAGTGCAGCTAATTTGGAGCGCTCGGTCGGGCCGTTTGGTCGCAACGCTCCACTTTTTGTATAATATCGAAAAACGATGAAAGGACACCCGAAGAAATAAAAGGAATGTTGCGCTCTCCATCTACAAAGGATTATTATACGCAGTACATTATAGAAAACTGCTTATGACTTGAGGTTGAGAGTGTCAAAAAAGGGGACCTCTTGCTCTGGTTTTTGATCATTAGTCAAATGGCAAAACGGCATAAGCGCAAATAGAGAGACGAAACAGATCTAATATTAGGTCTGTTTTGCGATATCGCTTTTCCCATACAATATACTTCAATTGGGTAATGGAAACTACATCACCACAGGCAAAACAATCAGTGAAAATACTAGGGCAGAGTCTGTTTTTTTTTACGAGTTCCCATATAAACCACTCTCTCAAAATGGTTGTTGTGAAAAAGGCGACAATGGCTTGTCAATTGCACTAATGTGATACACAGTCGTGAAAAAGACGACAAATTTGTACCCTTTAACCGTATATTTTACTATTGATTAAATATCTATGCTGTATAGTCTAAAAAACAGCAAAAAAAAAAACTAGAACGACGAACACTAGAAGCCGAAAAATGAAGACTGCTCGTGCCATTTTGTCCAACAAAGAGACGGCACTCTTTCCATCTGCATTTTGTGTGACCTCACTTCCACCATCTCTTGCTTTGAAGAGTTGGGTTTTTCGTTCCCTTTCCTTTACTTCAGCTGGCAAAAAAGGGGAACGAAGGCCAACATCATCTCCCGTACTCTTGTACTCCCCTTAGAAGGCAGTATGCTTCTGATGATCTGATCCTCTTTTCACACCCCCTTTTGTCCTCTCCTACCTCATTCTCTATTTTTAATAGCAGGTGTTCACCACCCACTTGAATATCAGTGGAAGAAACATGGCAGCTATCCATTGCATTAATTGCCGTTTGGAATAAACGGCAAAGTCTAAATTCAAAAATTAGGAAATAATGAAATGTGATGCTGCATAGTCAAAAAATAATTTTAATAGAAATATATGGGCTATAAGCCTATAACCCATTTGATGTCTATGCTTCTTGCTTGTTAACAAGCGGCTTGGTTTAACATTCGCTTATCTTCCATTTTTCGGAAACATTTCTTAATTCCAATCGTCGTATTTTTTAATCGGATATGACATGATGTAATAACAGGTAGCTCAGTTGATAGATATCGGAGCTACGAAATAATAGCTTCAAGTTAGTCGGATCGATCCCTGTCAAGGT
This sequence comes from Daphnia pulex, assembly GCF_021134715.1. Taxonomy (NCBI): domain Eukaryota; kingdom Metazoa; phylum Arthropoda; class Branchiopoda; order Diplostraca; family Daphniidae; genus Daphnia; species Daphnia pulex. The sequence goes on along the minus strand of NC_060026.1, from coordinate 8,100,417 downwards.
AGAAAAATGAAATGAGTAGAAAACGACAATCACATAATCTTTTGGAAACTCAAACATTGAAATGGGTGGGGTTGATACGTGAGATAATTGCATCAAGAAAGCAACTTCTAGGAGAAAAGCGCAACATCGCCAAATTAAGATCACTGAGAAGAAACCAATTGAGCTTTTAAGTGATTTGGAAACATTTGTTTTTCTTATTTAGCCAGAGACATTTACAGCATTTTTTTTTAAATCATAGAATAAAGACCCTTTTTCTCTCTCATCGTAATAGATAATTATCTTTTTTTAGACTTGGGAATATTTTTTCGGTATAAAAGAAAAAGAAGAAAAAAAGTGTAATGTGCGCCAGAGATTGATGCGATAAACTGACAGCCTGTGATGCTGTTCTATATATATTGGCGTCGATCTGAAAATAATAAGAAAGCGATTTTACGTAAGAGGTCGGCAATCGATGATGGATCTCTATATGAGGTTCTTCCTCCGCTGGCTTCTTGTAAATCTGCTGGATGTATCACCCATTCGAGTGAGCTGTTGTTGCGCGCGCCCACTTGCTGGTTGCATGGAAATAAGGTGACGGAAATCAGCACCAAAGAAAAAAAATGGAACCGAAGAATAAAAAGGGCAGCCATCGCTTCATAAGCCCCAACATATTATCGTCATCATCATAGCCATCGAGGGAGAATGGCCTGATAATATTAAGAGAAAATACTCATCATATTCTCCCTCTGTGTAGAGACAACGCCTCATGGTACTAATCATATTAGTTTTACGAGACTACATGTGAAGCGCGAGACTTCTCTAGCATGAGACGGGCAATACATTCAACAATTACACAAATAAGGTCAGACAGGATAGAGAAAGAACATTACTACCAGCTATACAGACGGGGAATAACTCCCAGCGTACTTTCTGAGGCCTCATCCCGCCTGAACAACTAGTGACAATTGAACAACAGAAAATGGGCTAGAAAGACTGAGCTCTAGAAGGATTGAGACAACATCAGACCGACTGAACAGCCTGGCATTGACTGAACAGGAGCCTAGCGTTGACTGAAGAATAGCTGAGTTGGCTTGGGATTTATACAAGTCAAAACAAGGTCAAACGTGGTCATCGTTACGTCCGCCGGACCTTGTCTTCATCGGCCCAGCAGCCGCAACACCGACAGCTCCGTCGGCAACAACGACAACATACGATCACCGGCAGCAACGATGGTTCCGCACATGTAATGAAGTTGTTGTTGTTTTTGTTGCACGGCTGCTTATGGGCATAAGATACGACGTCCGGGACAAGAACAACAAGTGACGCAATTAAGGGGCGTTAGAGCGATTTTGGGGCTGGATGGTCACAAGGAGAAGAGGAAGGGGGAAAAAGATAATTATACACTTCCGTCCAACTTATATGAAAGCGTGTTGTGTGTGTAGGGTTGTGCTTTGGCTTGGGGGACGCGTGCGGTCAGTTAATCGGAACTATTATATGATGAGAACGTCTTCTAATGATGTTTGGTAGCGTGAGTCACTCAACCTTTTTCTGTTTTCATTTTCTGTTTGGGTTGGACAATCCACACACACTCAAGGGAGATAGATGGCTTTATTAAATCGCCGTGGGGAGGATTAATTAGCGGGGGCATATCCACCAGCAGCAGTTGGTGGGGGAGAGAATAAGCTAAGCTTCAAAAATCTCATTAAATCTAATCTATTTCATTCTTGTTGTCTCTCCGATGTGTGTTTGTACGGCAGTTCACGTAAAAGGGAGGGATAGAATCAAGTTTTATTTCTACGAAATCCTCCAATTTCAATTGTTTAATTTACCTTTTGTTTTCTCTCTTTTTCTCTCTCTAGAAGATGGATCTGATGTAAGGAAATTTTCTAGCCAGTCTTCACTGGAGAATGGCTAGCAAGTATGGCCTTGATGGCCTTGATGGTGAAGACTCTTCACCATCAAGGCCTAAATCACCACCACTACCACCACCCGTCCTGTCTTCCCAAACTGCCGCCGGGCAGTAAACTCCGCTGCCAACTTCGCAAGCACAAGCCCAACCGCAAGTCGAGAACAACGTTCAACACCCAGCAGTTGATGGCCCTCGAGAAGAATTTCAGGGAGAAGCAATACCTGTCCATCGCTGAGCGCGCCGAATTCTCCGCCCTCCTGTCGCTGAACGAGAACCAGGTGAAAATCTGATTCCAGCACGGATTATGCGTGTTTGGTGTCCATTAGTAATTTGTTTTGTGATTGCAGGTCAGTTCATTTTTTCAAGTCTTCTTGCACTTTGCGGATGAAAGAAATCGAAATCCGATCTTCCAATTCATCGGCTGGCGTGTACAGATTCAGATGATTGATGATCGGAAACACATGTTGAAAATAGTACTGACGTCATCGTCGGATTTCTTAGCTTGTAGCAACTGTGCGGCTTGGATAATAGGCTTCATCGTATCTACGATAGAAGCACATATTGTTTCCTGTCCATGAGTGTGCTGGTCCCATTGTTCGAGATGGCAAATGTTGTACCGAATCTGAATGCCTTTGGACCAGTGACACATTTCTTTACTCAGTAAGAGATTGTTTAAAGCACAGACACAAATGTAATAGAACAACTGAAAATAAGGAGACAATTATAGTATTGAATGAAGAATGTAATGTAACCTACATATATGCACGAAGGCAATACCTGACGGAAAGCTTGGGTGATAAACGTTGGATCTAAGCCATATAACTGCAACACTTGGTGAAAAAATGGTTACCTAGCGCAAAAGAATGTGTGATCGCTTATTGTGGTTCAACAGGACTTGTGATATCCTTCGTTCACCACGATCTGTAGTTGCCAGATAGTTATAACCCCCTGTTCTACTCTTATAGTGTCTATAAAAATCTAATACTTTACTATTTTAGATAAGTAGATGGCCAACGATTGCAGATTGTAACATACATTTTCTCCACTGTACTGCTTTAGATTGTGTAAAAGTCTGCACGTGTTGATTAACCAAACAACCGAAGTTTTCAACTCCTCACAGCGTTTTTTTTAATGAGACGACGAATTTCATTAATAATCAGAGGGAAAAAAGATCTGATTTTATCATCTTTGTTGATATTATCAGCTTTTCCGACACATAGACGTTCGACTTCTTCTCTTTCCATCTGTATCTTCCAATTTGACGAAGCTTTATCTTCCTGTAATTCATTTTCTAGGTGCCGTATGATATGCTTTTGAGATTCAAAAGCCACCAGGATCTCGTTGTCTTCAGCAAACGGCTCTCCTCCGTTTAGAGGCGACGCCTTTAATATAGTTTGCTCGACAATGTCACCTTCCAGAGTCATGTAAGCCAACACAGTTCTCAGCTGAATGCATTCCTCACGAAGTCAATTTACCTCATCGTTCATGGCATCGAATTGTCTCATAAGCATATCCGGACTGCGGGGCAAGTGAACCTCATTCTCTGTTGCTGCTTGTGACGAAGATTCTTTAAGTCATCTTTAATCTTTGTGTTTTACAGTTTTAACTCTTGCAAGCGTATCATATTCTGCACTCTTCTGACATCGGCAGTCGGATTTTTGCGCTCCAACTCTTCAACTCTAGTCGCCAATGATGCCTTGTTTTTTTCAACGGTTTTCAACCGCTGTTGCAGCTTAACAACCAGACCATTATCTTCGCTGTCCGACCGATTAGGGAAGAACTGATCCATAACTACCATTATCATAAAGATCTGCGATTCATTCACTGGCATTGCTGAGCATACAAATGTTCGAAGCGTTGCAGGAATAGCCAAGAACAGTTTCACTCCTGCTGCTTTTCTCTGGTTCCTCACAAAGTAGTTCAAGTTCTCTCTCAGCTTCTTCCATGCGCTCTTCCAGCTCGTGGTAGTCCTGAAGCAATTTCTGGTAGGCTGCTTTTTCTTGATCATATTCCTGATCCAGCATAACTCGTTCCTGGTCCAGTCTTCATAGGATGGATTATTCAACTTCCTGATTTCAAGTTTGGTTGATTTCAGTTGACTCAACGAGCTCTTTCTGAATATTGTCAAATCGTACATTTCAACCCTGTCACGTTCTTGTACGAGATCCATCTTTTCATCTCTCTCACGATCCAGTTGGGTTTGCAATGGTTTTACTAATAGTTCGAGTTCTATAATCAGTCCTACAGAAACTTTTAACTTATTGGCTAATCCGTGGTTTGCTTCACACTAGTTCACACTAAATCAGCTCTTTGTTTATTTCTTCGATTTTATGTTGCATCGTATTATTCTTTTTTTCCAAGCATTTGTTGAGATTCTTGAAGTGCTTGATAGATCGGGCCTTCAAACGAAGAGCTTTGTATGAACCAACGACGCTAGCAGCACTGCAATAGGATGATGCTCTTACGTGCACGAAGATAACGTCGTCCGGCTAAGAAACCGTGAACCATTTTTTAAATCATAAATACCTTGGGATTGCATACCAATTGCATGTATCTCTTGCGAGCCATGAACCCACGGCCATACGTCTGCAGACGGAGTACGTTATGAGACAGAACGTAATTTGGGGGTCCTTTCCGTTAAACAGTAAAAGAAGGAAAAAATAGAGTGGGGAAGAAAGGGTTCGATCCTCTTTTTTTGTCTTTCCATCAGTACCTCCTTTCTTCCCCTTGCTTAAGAAAAAACCCAAAACATGCCTATAATTGGAGTAGTGGCTGCAACGAAGGTGGAAAAATGACCATCCAAGATGGCAAACTCGAACCACCAAGTGGCAACCGTTTCTCTCAAGTCTCTTATATCATGGTAATAACATAAATTTTGGCTATTTCCAAGAAATACCATTTCTTTATTTTACATTAAAGCATGTTAGGTTAGGTTAGGCATTGAGGATGAGAGAAGGAGAGACAACGCTCCATAAGCCCATCAGAACGAATTGGACCTACTCATAAACCCCCTACTAAAAGATGCCAGATTGAGGAAATTGGACTGGAATATGAAATACTGGATGATAAAGGGTGCCAGTTTTGAAAAAAACTTCCTTGTAGTTAAAGAGTTGAAAAATTCTGCTTCCATGACGACAGTCGTGTCGTCTGTTCAAAGTGACTCGTTTTGTTGTGTGACACGCTGACTGACATATTGATATAATGAAAAAAGCAAAAGACAACTGTCAAAACAGGAAAACTTTCATTACAACCGAATTCAAAATATAAGTCATCTGAACCCTACTGGCAATCCTGGTCATGCAGTACAATTTTCTCAACCTGGCAACTTTTTAGAAGGGGTGTTGCTGGTAGTCGTTTTATTAACATGGCGTTGTCTCTCCTTCATCTCTGTGGGTTAGGATAGGTTAGGTTAGGGTAGGTTTGTTAAGTTTTTTACGATAAGTTTTTAACAATGGTGGCTGGGTGGGTATCGATGACTTCAACCATGAGATTGCATGCTGTTCAATTTTCCATTGAATGGAATCTTTTTTATTTGCCATTTACGAAACATTATGTGTTTCATGTCTTTCACAGAAAAAGTTGGCAAAAATTTAAACAAACAAAAAAAAGTCAGGAAGGAAATATTTTTAAATAATATTCTACTAAAAATAAAAAACACTTAGCCCAATATAGGACTATTCATCTCTTCAGAACTCTTCAAGGACTGAAATAACTTTTCTTTTATAAACTTCCTTAAAAAATTTCAATTATTTACATAAATGCTGACAAATAGGCCATTTTATGGATGTTTTGTTTTTCTATTTTATCTGGCAACGCAGCGTGGTCCCAACTCGTTCTCCACGCTTGGTTGCCAGATAAATAATGGCTTGTGCTGCGTTTAACTTTTGAATCACACCAACATCATTTACAAGTTATATCGTTTATTTTTTAAAAATATGCTATTTATTTTTAATTTATTTTGACATTTTAAATCATAAAAAGAATATACTCCTTTAGACCAAAATTTGGAAACCCAAAAAGTTTGGGAGCTTCCGTTATAAATGTTAGACTTTGAAATCGTAAATTTCAAAATGGATAGTGACACACTTAAAAGTGTGTAAGCACACCATTGCCGATTCACCACGAAACTACACTTTAGTGGTTACCGCTTGTTTAGTCTAGTGCGTTAGCGATTTGTAATAGTGTATAGATTTCCGTCGAAGAAAAACGACAGGGTTAGCTACGTTACTCTCATACAAAGGGAGAGGGGGAAAAAGAACTAAGAGAAAACGTCGTTGAAGAACTTCCGTCATCCAGACTTTTTCCTAAATTTCTATAGTTTTTGTTGATTATAAAACAACTCTTATTGGACGAACAGTAATTATCACAGAAGATTTTATTATCGATCTATCCTAGGCCTCTGTCATCTGGGAGACGTCTATTGGACGTCATGTCGCCAAGAATTCATCCTCGCCGTACGGAATGAGAAAAACCTCTTTATAACATTATATTCAGGATATGTCATGGATAGAAATCTTTGATGTCCTTTGATTATTGTATGTATAGTACCCACAACAGTAATTGGATTACCCCCAATTTTTTTTAGTATACTTAGATTGCACATACGAACTTATTATTTTCCCTTAGATATTGAAGTGACTACTCTTCATCCTTCTGATTTCTAACAAGTGATCCGTGACTCAAAGGCGTCCGAAATACCCCCTTTTCCGGAGGTAGTTTTTGGATCGTAATCCGGAAAGAGACTTTAAAAATCCGGAATAGGTCTATCCTACTCAGAATCACAAGGCTTTTCCAGCGGTCTACATTCCAGATTGTTTTTTTTTCGTTCCCGAGATAATCGGTATTCAAATTCGTGAAATATCACGAAAACCCAAAGTCTTCTCTTCCGTCCGCATCGCTCTTCACCGTATATTCGGCTTGTAGAAACAACTAATTGATGGAAAATGTAGCTGTTTCATCCTTCTTTCAGAATCCAAAAGCATTTTTTTAAATTCGTTCAGATGTCTGAGATATCACGATTATTGTGATTTTCGACCCATTGTTGAGCCATTTCATTTGGCGTTGCCGTTTTCAGTTTATGTGTTTTTTGCAACCTTTTTTGTCCACTCCTTCGCTTTTTCATTCTTTCCTATGTATCAAGTCCAATTTGTATTGATGTATAAACCCTTGATTCATACAAACAAATATACAAATATTTTCAATCATTTGAGAAAATTGTAATTGTTCATGATAAATACATTAAAAGTTTAGCAACGTTTTGTATTCGTGTTCGTTTTCGTTTTATATTTAAAAAAAAATAGTTTAGTTCACAAAAAAATGGAAATGGGAAACTGATGTGTTTCCGTGAAATAAACTTGTGAATTTCGTTTCAATTTCAACAGGATCAGCTGCAGCGAAAGCAGGGGTTGAAGCTGGAGCTGGAGCCGGGGCGGGTGCTTGAGAGGGAGCGGGAGCGGGTGCTGGAACTTTAGTGACAATAACATTAGCAGCAACAACAACAGCATGTGCTACAGCCAGACACGCAAAGAAGAAAACAAAAAAGAAAAGACCAAGATGTATTGACGGGTCTCTTAATGCTAGATTTTTCTTGAAAAAATGAAAGAGGAGAAGACAAGGAATTTTCAAATTTGGCCATTGATGTGACTGAAACATAAGGGGTTGCGGTTTAAGTGGATACGACAAAACTTTCGCCATATCTACTTTTTTTTCCTGGAAATTGCACAATTTATCCAATTACGTCGCGTTTCAAGGTCGCTTTCCTAATTCTTTCATCGGGGCCTTTTCCTTCAGCTTTCTTTGCTGCAATGTGGTAATTGAAATTGGATGGCTTCTTCTACATCAATTTTAGTGTTTTTCATACAAAAACACGTCAAACTGGCTAAAACTCTGTGAATGTGGAACTTTCTGTTTAAATGTAAGGTCCATTAGAATCAGAAATGAATTTAGATGAGTTATAGATCATGCTTGAATCCCTCGTTTTAGAAAAATATCATGTCAGTAGCATTAAACAAATATAAGATGGAGGAAGTGCGTGTAGTTAGAAGAAGGTCTCGCTCATTCGACTCTTTACCAGCTGCGAAAGCCAACACGTGAGCATTCCGATCTCCCTTTTTGCAATCGCGTTGAAGAAATCAGCATTTAATTAGATTAGCTTAAGGTAACAGACTATGGTTTTAAAAGAGAACTTAACTTTTCTTAACTCAGGTTTTTTTGTCGTGTTTTGATAACGACTGTTTTTGCGAAATCATTGGGGAAAAGTTTCTTTATGTTTCTATAGAGATAAATACTACAGAGAAAAATGAAATGTTCGAGAAATTGTCTATTACGCATGCATAGTTAGACACTCGAAGAACATTGCAGCTTTCTAGCACTATAGGTTATTATTATTATCTATACTACGTAGTTATTGAACTTCCGACACACGTAATTTTGCGATTGCTCTTTGCAACATTGAAAAAAGGAAGAATGGGATGAAACTATGTCTTGAAGTAGGATTCTCAATAATAGCCTAATACCCAAGGGTTTGATATGATGGAACATACACTATCCTAAAAAAATCTCTTGGAACCATCGTCAATCGCCACAAAAAGGCGACCCCCTTCTGGGTTTGACGACACTTTATTTTAAAATTTAGACGGTGAGTACCTTTGATTTTGGAGATCCACCTTGATGTCCACGGCCTGTAGACCACCCCCCCCCCCTTTGGCTTGTGTGGTCCAGAATTTTTGGTATGGATTATGGACCAGCAAAATGATTTGAATTTTAAAGATGGCCGAGTTTATCAGCTTTGTGTGGAGCTAGAAGGAAAAGTTCAGCGATTGAGACTGTATTGTGTATTCGATAACGTTAATTTTCAAAATACGGGGAAGGAGCAAGGACAAGACCAACTTCTCGAGTAAACCCGACGCATCCTATCTATGCCACCATGTGTTGTCGGAATCAATACAAAAACTCCATTTCCTTTTTCGGGCGGTTAGGTGGCCATGGGTTATTTGAAGATATTTTGCACCCTGGTAGAAAAAACCGACTGGATTAACGTCAAGCAAGAGCTGAAAGGCTTACATGGCTTTGACAGTGCATTTGATTTTGATGTTGTATATGATTATTGGGAAAATGCATCAGATATGTTCGGACCAGATACATTCTCTGGTCTAAGTCTGAGGCCATTGAAGCTGAATTTTCAAATTGATCCCCTCCTCACCCCGAGATTCGGGGATTTGGTGAGAAAGGTCAAAATATTGAAAAATCAGTCGGCTCCTCCCGCAAGGAACAATTCCGATTGAATTATCAGGCAATGGTCACCACGAAAGAAATTTTAAAGTGGATGATTTGGCCCCCTATTGTGGTCAGGCGTTGATGCTGATTTAAATACGTTCGTGTCTGTAGCCACTTTGCCTATCACCTCGTGGAAGCCGTCGACAAAGGGACATGGACCCAAAGACGTATGGCAGCTTTGGCTGCCTTCTTTATCACACTCACTTTACTTACCTGCCAAATAAAAAAACATGGGCCTCACCACATCTAAATAATAATACGATATTAATCTGTGGATCCAAAAAGATTGAAAAAAAATTATGGCTAAAATCTATCTTTATTCAATAAAACGTGAAATATGTGAATGCTATGTGGTAAATAAATTCAATTCCATATTATATTTTAGGGTCATTCCACAACATTGTTCGAATTTAAAGTTGGAAATGTCATGTCTCCAATTTGGTCTGTTTTATTTTGGATAAAGTCAATGGAAAGAAAATTTAGATATTATAAATTCTAAAACTATTTATTTATAAAATAACATGACTTTTTTTAGTAAAGGAAACAGAGGCACACATTAGTGATAATAAATGTGGATTCATAACTCAAAGAGCAATGTTTCACATTGCTTCTTGTGATTATCCTATACAAGTCCAAGTAAATAATGATAGTTTTGATAGAACTTTAAATTATTAAATTTAAAAAAAATAGATGAGCAATTTCTTTCATTTCGTCTACGTTATAACAAGACATGTATACGTTTCAATTTTTTATGTGGGGACAGGATTTAAAATAAGATAATTTCATTTTTCCCTTTGCAACATCTTATTGACCTTTTCTCGAAAAAATTTGAAGGAATTAACGTCTTATTATTCAATGGGAAAGTATGATTTTTTAGTTTATTTAAACATTTTTTTAATCACGTTCAGCTTTCACTTCAGAATTTACTTCTTAAGCTTTTCTATTTGTCATACTTATTCCTGATAAATTTTTTCCCTTTAATAATGCATCGGCCTTCAATCTAATCAAGCAAGGCCTATGAACTCAACAAATTTCCAACGGCCTACCGGCCGTAGGGTCAATTTGCATGTATGAATTCACGAAATCATCATGTGCAAACAGTATAGGGCCTATGGAGAAACATATAGATAGTACACATTCAAAAAAAATTATTTTCAAACTGTTTATTTGGTGTTAGGGAGGAATTGATTACATGTTAAACTTAGGAATGTACTCCTTACCTTTGTAAACGGTATACTAAATTAAAAAAAAAAAAGGATTTAATTTATTTCAATTGAATACCCCTAATTGTGTTCAAATATTTAGAGTGGACTTTTTTATTTTCATTGCGGGGGTTAGTCAATCAGGAACGGTCGACGAGATTGGAAAAAAGAAAATTTCCATGAAGAAAGTCTTTTTTTCCTTTATACAATTCAAAAATGGAATTTAGATGTTGTTTTCATGTAAAATAAAAGACTACTCTGGGGAGTTTCCAAAGAACTGATGCTAATGTGTTTGGCTTTACTTTTTCTTGTTGTTGCTATGAGATATGCAGCGCTCTTTCACAGAATGTGTTTATTTCAAGATGGCCCACATCTTGATAAGTGATTAAACATTATATCTAGATACAAGATAAATGATAAATAAAAATAAAATAAAATCAAGATGAATGTACTTTATTTGTTTGAATGTTTCTCACAAGATTGCCGAATAATAAGACAAGTGGGTTATTTGATGGAAAACACTTTAAATTTCATCTTGATTAAAAGCTGATGATGTTGTTTTAATAAAAAAACTTTCAAGTTTTTTCCTCCCATGTGCAAATCTGCCAATTGCACAATGTTTTTGAAGGAACTTCCAGTCAAATCCGTAATTGCTAATGGGTTTGGCTTCATTTTTTTGTAGGTGTTTGATAATAGGTGATAATCAGTTTTCAACAGTCTGGTCAAGAGAAAGAAAGAAATAATGTTGGCAGGGGTGGCCAATGATCTGATTTACAAGCAGCGTTTGGTACCAAAATGTTTGAAAGTCATCCAAAACAAAAAAATGCCATCATTATCTGGCAAAAAAAAATTGTCAAAACATTATTTTACCTTCATTAGGGCTAGAATTGTAAATTTCTGCATTAAAGGCCTATAATATTTTACAATATCTATTTTGGACGACCTTTTTTTTATCTTAGTTTGAGCATAGCTGAAGAAATGTCCTTTGTCCTACTGTGGTTGGAGAAGAAATTAAAAATCTCCTGTATTAATTATGGATTATAGGTCAATTATTCTACTCACTTGTTGGTCTTCCATTGATTATGATGGCAAATATCTCAATTATTGTCAAAACTCTCAGATACAATTAATAAAACTTACAAAATGTTACTCGGGGACGAAGGTACTTACTTGTTTTCCAAAATCTCATCATTGTCATATAGCAATCCAATTCACGTTTTTAATAAAAGACTTGAACATCTCTGCTAGTTACGTGTTTGAATGCCATGTTAAGCAAAAAAAAAAGTGAAATCTATTGTCCCCCTTCTTGATTCTGGGGATAATTTGGGGGGGGGGGGGTAATAGGGGTCTTCTTGAGTTGTTGTAAAATCACACTTCAAATAGTGTAAGAACAGTCCGAGAACTACTTTGAGGATTTGTTTGATTAATGTAAGAAATTAATGCAGAAGCCAGTGCTGCAAATTGCTGACTATTCGTTTCGGCTTGAATGGCCTTTCTTTCACTAAATTCATTTAAAGCCTCTGACGAAGCCTAGTCACATTTCTTTGTTTGCTTTGCTGCTTCGGTAACGCTGATCTTCCTTCTCCTCTCGCCTTCTTTCTTGAAGCATTACTTCCTCTTAGTAATCTGATGCTTTTAATTTCCTTCTTCATCTTTGTTGGGCCACTATCATCAGAATCTCCATAGTTAAAATAACTAATACTTTTTTGTTAAAAAGGGATATAAAAATATTTTAACCTAACCTAATCTACCAATTAAAATTATATGTCAGATTACTGTGCTGGGAATTATAAATAGTCTTGTGAATATCAATAATACCTTATTTTTTTCTCCAATATCTCTGATATTGGGAAGGGCAATTTCAGGTTTATTGCGCAATGCATCGTTAAAAACATCGTAGAATTTCCAAACCTTTCGTGGTCCTGTAGCATCCCGGATTTTCTCGAATTTTTGAACCAGATTTTTGTACTTACTTTGTACTTTTTGTACTGGTGATCTACCAGCTTTAACTTTCCTTGTTTCGTCACAACGACTACGTTACGTAGCCCGTAATGTGTTTAACTTTGGGGATTATAAGTTACTGAATTTTTTTTTAAATATTCCTAGTAAAAATTACATTTTCCCCCATAAAGTTGAAATAATCATTGAAATAACCAAATCTGAATGGATCATTTTCCAATTGTTCATTGCAATTGTTCTAACGTTTAGTATGCAATAAATGCATCACGTCAGAAGGGTAACATTCATTCTTACGAATATATCGAAGGTTCTTAAAGTTTTATTCGTCTGCTCTAGGCTCGAAAGTGGGGTTTTAAAAACATTAATTGGGAGTATTTAAAATAAAGAACCGGAAAAATGTCCAAATAGAGCTGACATTTGAGCAATCTCAAAAATTGGTTCAAACAATGCTCAAAATTGAAATATTAATGTTGGAAGATAAGGCGATGTAATTTTATTCCAGTCTACATTTAAATTTGGTTCAAGCTTAACTTTAATTTGTTGTTAGTGTTCAACAGATTATTTACATCCAAGCCTAAAAAGTTTTTTGAACAGAGTTGGCATTCATCTCTTCTCAGAAAGTTGCTCGAACAGAGCTGTCAGTTTATTGTCAAGTTAAGCACAGGTAATTTTTTTACAATCTAGCTACGTATTAGGTTAAAGCTTAACTTTTAATCTTTCTGTTTCAATGTGAAAGAGATACTTTACATATCAGCCTTAAAAGTTGTTCGAACAGAGCTGGCAATTGACCATCTCAGAAAGTTGTTTGAACAAAGCTGACACATCACTTTTTAGTGTTATAAGTTTATTATAGCCATAAGTTTGCAATCTAGCTATATATATTAAGTTTTAGCTTAACTTTAAATCTTCCTGTTTTAGTATTAAAAAAATACTTTAAATACTTTACTTACACTTTAATTACTTTAACTACAGGCATAAAAACTTTTTCGAGCAAAGCTGGCATTCATCTAAGCCCAGAAAGTTGTTCGAAAAGAGCTGGGAATTTTTGTGTTAATGGTGGAAAATTAGACCATGTCAGTTGACCTATGTGTTTATCTATATCTATACTTTACATTCCAGCCCAAAAAGATGTTCGAACAGAGTTGGCATTTGTTCCATTTCAGAAAGTTGTTAAAACAGAGCTGGTATTTCATATGTTAATGATGGAAATTTAGACCTCGAAAGTTTCCAATCTACCTATGTATTAACTGTATTCTATTTTAAATCAATCAATCTCTTTCAGTGTCTAAAAGATACATTACATATCCCAACCCAGCGTAGACTAGAATGTTGTTCGAACATGATGAGGAACTTAACAGAAAGATAATCGCTCCTTTAGATCCAGCATTAGTTAATGCTAGCGAGCGAAACCCCGTTATTAGCTAGAACCTCGAGAAAAAACAGGAAAAAAATTACCCGAAGGCTAGTTCCAAAGGAATCTTGTTTTTTACGTAAATCACAGCAGAGAAAATTGGAAATTTAGGGTGTTGTAACATATAGCTGACGCTGACTCGTAATTTGATAATTGTAATGTCAAATTTACGTCTAAAGTCATGCATCAAATGTGGTATACAAAAGCAGCATAAAATTGATAGAATCAAAACAAATAACACCACTTTGTGGTGGCCTTTAGGATTCGTTCTGGCAATAGGTGAGCTGTTCAGTTGTCTTTGAATCTTGTTTAGGGATCACATAACTAAAGTTGATGTAATCCCCTAAACGGTTACAAAATAATAATTTTTCGTGTTTAAAAACGAAAGAAATCCCAAAATACCTTCTAATTGATACCGAAAATTCTTAAAAATGGTTAAAAAATGTAGAGGGGCTCACCACTGAGGTCTTAGGTGTTCGAAAATTTGCGTTATGTTTTGCGTAATTTGTGCAATTTCCTTGAATTACACGTGATGAGATGAAGTTTTTGTGAATTTTTACACTTTCATACCATAGTTAATGATCATCAGTAGAGCAACGAGATCAAAAGCGACGACACACCTGATGCACTATCGACAACCGACTCTTTCCAAACTAAAAACCCACCTCTTTTGACGCATGAACGGAAGCTGAGATGAAAAATAAGTAAAAAAACTTATTCTTGTGAAAGGCAAAGAAAATGACACATCGTTATGTAATAAGTCACTTGGTAAGAATTACGCTATCAACATGAAGAATAATGTAGAGTTGGGAAATCATGGATTTACCATAATATTCTGCTCATCTTAAGTAATCGGTAGGATTCAGTCAAGTGGTCTGGTCAATGGAATGGGTCATTCGGTCTGAACAACACTGGTATCGGCTTCAATTTTCATGTTCAAACTCAACTATTCGCTTCCTTACTTTCCCTTTCTATTTAATACCTTTGTCATGTGTGATAGGTGGGTGGAACCTCGTAGCATTTTGAGTCGATATTGACGATATGTCTGCAGGTCAAGCTTCGGTTTTTCCAAATGGGGTCACTTTTCTGGCCGAGAACCGTTAGCTTGACCTCGCAGAAGTGAGGGCAACGAAGGTCACTGGCTTTAGTCAGTCACATGACTTTTGTGTTGCTGCTGTGTCTCTAGCCAATTCCTTACATTTATGGACCGAAGAATTAAACGCTTAAAAATTTGATGTAAAGAAATCAGCATCTTTTTTTCCTGTTTCTAATGATTTTTATTTTATATGCATAATTTCTATGTACAACGTGTGTTGAGGAGTTACCCTCGTAAGCTATAAGGATGAAATGAGAAAAAAAGTATATAATTTAGTAGAAATAACAGTTCATTTGTATTACTGGAATGCAATTTTTTCATAATGACATTCAATTTCTGTCATACAAACAACATCAATGAAACGTCAAAATCTGCTAAACTAGATTTCGGGTTCAAAATCGGATTTCGAGGAAAGTTTCGGAAAATCATTATTTTGATCCGAAAAATGCAAAATTAAAAAAACTAATACAGTTCTAGTCTAAACCAACGTTCTTACTTCGGAATACCAACTATGGATCGATTCATTCCACCAACTAAAATTGGGGAAAAAATTATTGGAAGATTAAATTAACTCACACTTCGTTGTCTCTGACTGCAACAAATGCTTAAAAGGAGGCACCAAAAAGTTTAAGTTTATGAAAATAATATGGTCATCGGCGTTACAAATTATATTTTAGGTCTGACGTGATGCATTTATTGCATACTAAACGTTAGAACAAATGCAATGAACAAATGGAAAATGATCCATTCAGATATAAAATTTTGGTTATTTCAATGATTATTTCAACTTTATGGTAAAAAATGTCATCTTTACTAGGAATATTTTTTAACAATTTACAGAAACTTCGAATCCCAAAAGTTAATCACATTACGAACTACGTAACATAGTCGTTGTGACGAAACTTGAAAAGTTAAAGCTGTTAGCATCACTGGATTATTTTGTTTCCTTCACATCCTGAATTCTGTGAGCACAAAGGTCAATAGCCAATTAAATGTTAAAAGAAAATGCTAATAAACATAAAGACAGTGATTTTACGGTTTTTCTGCCTTCATATCAAACTTGGTACCTTAAATCCACTTAAAAACAGTGTTAAACATTGTTAAGATTTAAATGGAATTAACTTTTTTAATTGTAGACCACTAAATACAAATGTGTAAAATTGAGGAACTAACCCTTTACCATGTGGAAATGACCAATAGTAGACGGGTACCAGCTGTTCCCAAATGGAAATGTGTTGGATAAATGCTTGGTTGGAATTCTGTACTTATTTTGACAAGCTTTAATTTTGACTCATTTCCCTATTTTTATTTCATAATATGGTGCAACGTGAGAATCAAAGATAAAATTGAATTACCAATAAACGGGCTGGATGTGTAAAACAGACATGAACAATGCTTACCAATTCGAAAAAAAATTTATGGCCATGTGTGAAGGATATGACTATTTTGTTTTCTATGGAGTAAAATTTATTTTTACAGTTAATCTTAATTCTGAGTGTATAAAAAAACGGTAATTGCAGTTGGAATATAATATCGATTTCACTATTGAAGGAAAAAAAATAGTCATCCACGTATTCCGATCAAAGAAATTGAGCCACCAACTAACCAAGGAACATGAACGGAACTGTCGTATATGACCATCTTTTTTATCTACTTGGGTGTTTTACTATTGGTAACAACGATTTTTGGATTGAATGAATTGCCATGATAGGTCCCAAAGATCTAGCTCATGCGATATGCTATCAGGGTCATACGTTGATTTTTATGTGCCCTTTGCGGGACCTGTTCCTTATATGGTTTCCAGACCTACCACAATTAATGTGTCTAATGATCGGAAATAGAAAGAACGAAATAGACTCCATTCGAGCAGAGGAACTTGAACTGCTTCGGGCTTTGGAAGAACGACGAGACGTTTTCAACCGCTGTTGCAGCTTAACAACCAGACCATTATCTTCGCTGTCCGACCGATTAGAGAAGAACTGATCCATAACTACCATTATCATAAAGATCTGCGATTCATTCACTGGCATTGCTGAGCATACAAATGTTCGAAGCGTTGCAGGAATAGCCAAGAACAGTTTCACTCCTGCTGCTTTTCTCTGGTTCCTCACAAAGTAGTTCAAGTTCTCTCTCAGCTTCTTCCATGCGCTCTTCCAGCTCGTGGTAGTCCTGAAGCAATTTCTGGTAGGCTGCTTTTTCTTGATCATATTCCTGATCCAGCATAACTCGTTCCTGGTCCAGTCTTCATAGGATGGATTATTCAACTTCCTGATTTCAAGTTTGGTTGATTTCAGTTGACTCAACGAGCTCTTTCTGAATATTGTCAAATCGTACATTTCAACCCTGTCACGTTCTTGTACGAGATCCATCTTTTCATCTCTCTCACGATCCAGTTGGGTTTGCAATGGTTTTACTAATAGTTTGAGTTCACCAATCAGTCCTACAGAAACTTTTAACTTATTGGCTAATCCGTGGTTTGCTTAACACTAGTTCACACTAAATCAGCTCTTTGTTTATTTCTTCAATTTTCCGTTAAATCCATGCGAAATAGCGGAAGGAATGTTGCATCGTATTTTTTTTTCCAAGCATTTGTTGAGATTCTTGACGTGCTTGATAGATCGGGCCTTCAAACGAAGAGTTTTGTATGAACCAACGACGCTAGCAGCACTGCAATAGGATGATGCTCTTACGTGCACGAAGATAACGTCGTCCGGCTAAGAAACCGTGAACCATTTTTTAAATCATAAATGCCTTGGGATTGCATACCAATTGCAGGTATCTCTTGCGAGCCATGAACCCACGGCCATACTTCTGCAGACGGAGTACGTTCTGAGACAGAACGTAATTTGGGGGTCCTTTCCGTTAAACAGTAAAAGAAGGGAAAAATAGATTGGGGAAGAAAGGGTTCGATCCCTCTTTTTTCACTCTTTTTTTGTCTTTCCATCAGTACCTCCTTTCTTCCCCTTGCTTAAGAAAAAACCCAAAACATGCCTATAATTGGAGTAGTGGCTGCAACGAAGGTGGAAAAATGATCATCCAAGATGGCAAACTCGAACCACCAAGTGGCAACCGTTTCTCTCAAGTCTCTTATGTCATGGTAAACACATAATCTTTGGCTATTTCCAAGAAATACCATTTCTTTATTTGACATTAAAGCATGTTAGGTTAGGTTAGGCATTGAGGATGAGAGAAGGAGAGACAACGCTCCATAAGCCCATCAGAACGAATTGGACCTACTCATAAACCCCCTACTAAAAGATGCCAGATTGAGGAAATTGGACTAGAATATGAAATACTGGATGATAAAGGGTGCCAGTTTTGAAAAAAACTTCCTTGTAGTTGTAAAGAGTTGAAAAATTCTGCTTCCATGACGACAGTCGTGTCGTCTGTTCAAAGTGACTCGTTTTGTTGTGTGACACGCTGACTGACATGCCCTATTGATATAATGAAAAAAGCAAAAGACAACTGTCAAAACAGGAAAACTTTCATGACAACCGAATTCAAAATATAAGTCACCTGAACCCTACTGGCAATCCTGGTCATGCAGTACAATTTTCTCAACCTGGCAACTTTTTAGAAGGGGTGTTGCTGGTAGTCGTTTTATTAACATTGCGTTGTCTCTCCTTCATCTCTGTGGGTTAGGATAGGTTAGGTTAGGGTAGGTTTGTTAAGTTTTTTACGATAAGTTTTTAACAATGGTGGCTGGGTGGGTATCGATGACTTCAACCATGAGATTGCATGCTGTTCAATTTTCCATTGAATGGAATCTTTTTTATTTGCCATTTACGAAACATTATGTGTTTCATGTCTTTCACAGAAAAAGTTGGCAAAAATTTAAACAAACAAAAAAAAGTCAGGAAGGAAATATTTTTAAATAATATTCTACTAAAAATAAAAAACACTTAGCCCAATATAGGACTATTCATCTCTTCAGAACTCTTCAAGGACTGAAATAACTTTTCTTTTATAAACTTCCTTAAAAAATTTCAATTATTTACATAAATGCTGACAAATAGGCCATTTTATGGATGTTTTGTTTTTCTATTTTATCTGGCAACGCAGCGTGGTCCCAACTCGTTCTCCACGCTTGGTTGCCAGATAAATAATGGCTTGTGCTGCGTTTAACTTTTGAATCACACCAACATCATTTACAAGTTATATCGTTTATTTTTTTTTAATATGCTATTTATTTTTAATTTATTTTGACATTTTAAATCCTAAAAAGAATATACTCCTTTAGACCAAAATTTGGAAACCCAAAAAGTTTGGAAGCTTCCGTTATAAATGTTAGACTTTGAAATCGTAAATTTCAAAATGGATAGTGACACACTTAAAAGTGTGTAAGCACACCATTGCCGATTCCCCACGAAACTACACTTTAGTGGTTACCGCTTATTTAGTCTAGTGCGTTAGCAATTTGTAATAGTGTATAGATTTCCGTCGAAGAAAAAAGACAGGGTTAGCGACGTTACTCTCATACAAAGGGAGAGGGGGAAAAAGAACTAGGAAAATACGTCGTTGAAGAACTTCCGTCATCCAGACTTTTTCCTAAATTTCTATAGTTTTTGTTGATTATAAAACAACTCTTATTGGACGAACAGTAATTATCACAGAAGATTTTATTATCGATCTATCCTAGGCCTCTGTCATCTGGGAGACGTCTATTGGACGTCATGTCGCCAAGAATTCATCCTCGCCGTACGGAATGAGAATAACCTCTTTATAACATTATATTCAGGATATGTCATGGATAGAAATCTTTGATGTCCTTTGATTATTGTATGTATAGTACCCACAACAGTAATTGGATTACCCCCAATTTTTTTTTAGTATACTTAGATTGCACATACGAACTTATTATTTTCCCTTAGATATTGAAGTGACTACTCTTCATCCTTCTGATTTCTAACAAGTGATCCGTGACTCAAAGGCGTCCGAAATACCCCCTTTTCCGGAGGTAGTTTTTGGATCGTAATCCGGAAAGAGACTTTAAAAATCCGGAATAGGTCTATCCTACTCAGAATCACAAGGCTTTTCCAGCGGTCTACATTCCAGATTGTTTTTTTTTCGTTCCCGAGATAATCGGTATTCAAATTCGTGAAATATCACGAAAACCCAAAGTCTTCTCTTCCGTCCGCATCGCTCTTCACCGTATATTCGGCTTGTAGAAACAACTAATTGATGGAAAATGTAGCTGTTTCATCCTTCTTTCAGAATCCAAAAGCATTTTTTTAAATTCGTTCAGATGTCTGAGATATCACGATTATTGTGATTTTCGACCCATTGTTGAGCCATTTCATTTGGCGTTGCCGTTTTCAGTTTATGTGTTTTTTGCAACCTTTTTTGTCCACTCCTTCGCTTTTTCATTCTTTCCTATGTATCAAGTCCAATTTGTATTGATGTATAAACCCTTGATTCATACAAACAAATATACAAATATTTTCAATCATTTGAGAAAATTGTAATTGTTCATGATAAATACATTAAAAGTTTAGCAACGTTTTGTATTCGTGTTCGTTTTCGTTTTATATTTAAAAAAAATAGTTTAGTTCACAAAAAAATGGAAATGGGAAACTGATGTGTTTCCGTGAAATAAACTTGTGAATTTCGTTTCAATTTCAACAGGATCAGCTGCAGCGAAAGCAGGGGTTGAAGCTGGAGCTGGAGCCGGGGCGGGTGCTTGAGAGGGAGCGGGAGCGGGTGCTGGAACTTTAGTGACAATAACATTAGCAGCAACAACAACAGCATGTGCTACAGCCAGACACGCAAAGAAGAAAACAAAAAAGAAAAGACCAAGATGTATTGACGGGTCTCTTAATGCTAGATTTTTCTTGAAAAAATGAAAGAGGAGAAGACAAGGAATTTTCAAATTTGGCCATTGATGTGACTGAAACATAAGGGGTTGCGGTTTAAGTGGATACGACAAAACTTTCGCCATATCTACTTTTTTTTCCTGGAAATTGCACAATTTATCCAATTACGTCGCGTTTCAAGGTCGCTTTCCTAATTCTTTCATCGGGGCCTTTTCCTTCAGCTTTCTTTGCTGCAATGTGGTAATTGAAATTGGATGGCTTCTTCTACATCAATTTTAGTGTTTTTCATACAAAAACACGTCAAACTGGCTAAAACTCTGTGAATGTGGAACTTTCAGTTTAAATGTAAGGTCCATTAGAATCAGAAATGAATTTAGTTGAGTTATAGATCATGCTTGAATCCCTTTTTTAAAAAAATATCATGTCAGTAGCATTAAACAAATATAAGATGGAGGAAGTGCGTGTAGTTAGAAGTAGGTCTCGCTCATTCGACTCTTTACCAGCTGCGAAAGCCAACACGTGAGCATCCTGATCTCCCTTTTTGCAATCGCGTTGAAGGAATCAGCATTTAATTAGATTAGCTTAAGGTAACAGACTATGGTTTTAAAAGAGAACTTAACTTTTCTTAACTCAGGTTTTTTGTCGTGTTTTGATAACGACTGTTTTTGCGAAATCATTGGGGGAAAGTTTCTTTGTGTTTCTATAGAGATAAATACTACAGAGAAAAATGAAATGTTCGAGAAATTGTCTATTACGCATGCAGAGTTAGACACTCGAAGAACATTGCAGCTTTCTAGCACTATAGGTTATTATTATTATCTATACTACGTAGTTATTGAACTTCCGACACACGTAATTTTGCGATTGCTCTTTGCAACATTGAAAAAGGGAAGAATGGGATGAAACTATGTCTTGAAGTAGGATTCTCAATAATAGCCTAATACCCAAGGGTTTGATATGATGGAACATACACTATCCTAAAACAATCTCTTGGAACCATCGTCAATCGCCACAAAAAGGCGACCCCCTTCTGGGTTTGACGACACTTAATTTTAAAATTTAGACGGTGAGTACCTTTGATTTTGGAGATCCACCTTGATGTCCACGGCCTTTAGACCACCCCCCCCCCCTTTGGCTTGTGTGGTCCAGAATTTTTGGTATGGAGTATGGACCAGCAAAATTATTTGAATTTTAAAGATGGCCGAGTTTATCAGCTTTGTGTGGAGCTAGAAGGAAAAGTTCGGCGATTGAGACTGTATTGTGTATTCGATAACGTTAATTTTCAAAATACGGGGAAGGAGCAAGGACAAGACCAACTTCTCGAGTAAACCCGACGCATCCTATCTATGCCACCATGTGGTGTCGGAATCAATACAAAAACTCCATTTCCTTTTTTGGGCGGTTAGGTGGCCATGGGTTATTTGAAGATGTTTTTGCACCCTGGTAGAAAAAACCGACTGGATTAACGTCATGCAAGAGCTGAAAGGCTTATATGGCTTTGACAGTGCATTTGATTTTGATGTTGTATATGATGATTGGGACAATGCATCAGATATGTTCGGACCAGATACATTCTCTGGTCTAAGTCAGAGGCCATTGAAGCTGAATTTTCAAATTGATCCCCTCCTCACCCCGAGATTCGGGGATTTGGTGAGAAAGGTCAAAATATTAAAAAATCAGTCGGCTCCTCCCGCAAGGAACAATTCCGATTGAATTATCAGGCAATAGTCACCACGAAAGAAATTTTAAAGTGGATGATTTGGCCCCCTATTTTGGTTAGGCGTTGATGCTGATTTAAATACGATCGTGTCTCTAGCCACTTTGCCTATCACCTCGTGGAAGCCGTCGACAAAGGGACATGGACCCAAAGACGTATGGCAGCTTTGGCTGCCTTCTTTATCACACTCACTTTACTTACCTGCCAAATAAAAAAACATGGGCCTCACCACATCTAAATAATAATACGACATTAATCTGTGGATCCAAAAAGATTGAAAAAAAATTATGGCTAAAATCTATCTTTATTCAATAAAACGTGAAATATGTGAATGCTATGTGGTAAATAAATTCAATTCCATATTATATTTTAGGGTCACTCCACAACATTGTTCGAATTTAAAGTTGGAAATGTCATGTCTCCAATTTGGTCTGTTTTATTTTGGATAAAGTCAATGGAAAGAAAATTTAGATATTATAAATTCTAAAACTATTTATTTATAAAATAACATGACTTTTTTTAGTAAAGGAAACAGAGGCACACATTAGTGATAATAAATGTGGATTCATAACTCAAAGAGCAATGTTTCACATTGCTTCTTGTGATTATCCTATACAAGTCCAAGTAAATAATGATAGTTTTGATAGAACTTTAAATTATTAAATTAAAAAAAAATAGATGAGCAATTTCTTTCATTTCGTCTACGTTATAACAAGACATGTATACGTATCAATTTTTTATGTGGGGACAGGATTTAAAATAAGATAATTTCATTTTTCTCGTTGCAACATCTTATTGACCTTTTCTCGAAAAAATTTGAAGGGATTAATGTCTTATTATTCAATGGGAAAGTATGATTTTTTAGTTTATTTAAACATTTTTTGAATCACGTTCAGCTTTCACTTCAGAATTTACTTCTTAAGCTTTTCTATTGGTCATACTTATTCCTGATAATTTTTTTCCCTTTAATAATGCATCGGCCTTCAATCTAATCAAGCAAGGCCTATGAACTCAACAAATTTCCAACGGCCTACCGGCCGTAGGGTCAATTTGCATGTATGAATTCACGAAATCATCAGGTGCAAACAGTATAGGGCCTATGGAGAAACATATAGATAGTAGACATTCAAAAAAAATTATTTTCAAACTGTTTATTTGGTGTTAGGGAGGAATTGATTATATGTTAAACTTAGGAATGTACTCCTTATCTTTGTAAACGGTATACTAAATTAAAAAAAAAAAGGATTTAATTTATTTCAATTGAATACCCCTAATTGTGTTCAAATATTTAGAGTGGACTTTTTTATTTTCATTGCGGGGGTTAGTCAATCAGGAACGGTCGACGAGATTGGAAAAAAGAAAATTTCCATGAAGAAAGTCTTTTTTTCCTTTATGCAATTCAAAAATGGAATTTAGATGTTGTTTTCATGTAACATAAAAGACTACTCTGGGGAGTTTCCAAAGAACTGATGCTAATGTGTTTGGCTTTACTTTTTCTTGTTGTTGCTATGAGATATGCAGCGCTCTTTCACAGAATGTGTTTATTTCAAGATGGCCCACATCTTGATAAGTGATTAAACATTATATCTAGATACAAGATAAATGATAAATTTAAAAAAAAATCAAGATGAATGTACTTTATTTGTTTGAATGTTTCTCACAAGATTGCCGAATAATAAGACAAGTGGGTTATTTGATGGAAAACACTTTAAATTTCATCTTGATTAAAAGCTGATGATGTTGTTTTAATAAAAAAACTTTCAAGTTTTTTCCTCCCATCTGCAAATCTGCCAATTGCACAATGTTTTTGAAGGAACTTCCAGTAAAATCCGTAATTGCTAATGGGTTTGGCTTCATTTTTTTGTAGGTGTTTGATAATAGGTGATAATCAGTTTTCAACAGTCTGGTCAAGAGAAAGAAAGAAATAATGTTGGCAGGGGTGGCCAATGATCTGATTTACAAGCAGCGTTTGGTACCAAAATGTTTGAAAGTTATCTAAAACAAAAAAATGCCATCATTATCTGGCAAAAAAAAATTGTCAAAACATTATTTTACCTTCATTAGGGCTAGAATTGTAAATTTCTGCATTAAAGGCCTATAATATTTTACAATATCTATTTTGGACGACCTTTTTTTATCTTAGTTTGAGCATATCTGAAGAAATGTCCTTTGTTCTACTGTGGTTGGAGGAGAAATTAAAAATCTCCTGTATTAATTATGGATTATAGGTCAATTATTCTACTCACTTGTTGGTCTTCCATTGATTATGATGGCAAATATCTCAATTATTGTCAAAACTCTCAGATACAATTAATAAAACTTACAAAATGTTACTCGGGGACGAAGGTACTTACTTGTTTTCCAAAATCTCATCATTGTCATATAGCAATCCAATTCACGTTTTTAATAAAAGACTTGAACATCTCTGCTAGTTACGTGTGTGAATGCCATGTTAAGCAAAAAAAAAGTGAAATCTATTGTCCCCCTTCTTGATTCTGGGGATAATATTTGGGGGGGGGGGGGGTCTTAGGGGTCTTCTTGAGTTGTTGTAAAATCACACTTCAAATAGTGTAAGAACAGTCCGAGAACTACTTTGAGGATTTGTTTGATTAATGTAAGAAATTAATGCAGAAGCCAGTGCTGCAAATTGCTGACTATTCGTTTCGGCTTGAATGGCCTTTCTTTCACTAAATTCATTTAAAGCCTCTGACGAAGCCTAGTCACATTTCTTTGTTTGCTTTGCTGCTTCGGTAACGCTGATCTTCCTTCTCCTCTCGCCTTCTTTCTTGAAGCATTACTTCCTCTTAGTAATCTGATGCTTTTAATTTCCTTCTTCATCTTTGTTGGGCCACTATCATCAGAATCTCCATAGTTAAAATAACTTATACTTTTTTGTTAAAAAGGGATATAAAAATATTTTAACCTAACCTAATCTACCAATTAAAATTAAATGTCAGATTACTGTGCTGGGAATTATAAATAGTCTTGTGAATATCAATAATACCTTATTTTTTTCTCCAATATCTCTGATATTGGGAAGGGCAATTTCAGGTTTATTGCGCAATGCATCGTTAAAAACATCGAAGAATTTCCAAATCTTTCGTGTTCCTGTAGCATCCCGGATTTTCTCGTATTTTTGAACCAGATTTTTGTACTTTATGTGGATTTGGGAACCACTGTAGCGACCCCTTCGTCCTTAGCCAATTCTATTGCAATCAAAATTTGACTATTGTTTCTTTTACGTCCAACCGATCAGTTAACGCAGCTCTTTTTTATGGCAATGCCATTACTTTGAAACTTAACTAACGGATTAGAAATTGAAATTCAAGGTGCAGCCGTGTTAAGAATACAGTTGACTCGGACGAGTACACTAACACTGTTGACTAGTGTCACAGTCAACTACTTCGGCTCTTTCACTCCAAACTCCAACAAATCATTTCGTAAAGTTTTCAGTGAACTGCATCTCGACTCTTTGATAGGTCAGTCGTGTCGTTCGTGTTGGTTCCAAATCCAATTGAACTCAAAGTTTTCTTGGCTTGAAATTTAGAAGTAAAATTGTTGCACTTGTTATCGAAGAACATCCAGTACCGGCTGTGGAGAATAATCATCCCGTCGTCGGAGCGTAAAGTTCTCTTCTTTTTGTTGTCACTATGCAATTCGACCATGGCGTTATATATTTCTTTGCACAAGTAAAGCAATTGATAGCTAATATTTATTACTTAAATTTTTACTGCCAACGTATTTAGCCCCTATATTGATATGAAATATGTGGTTAATATGTCGTTTGAGATGAATTTCAAGGTCCTAGACCGAATCAAATTAAGTTGCGGATTCCAGCTGATAACAATGGCTGTTTTTGTATGTTTTGTATGCAGAAAACATTGAAAAGTAAGTAATCATTCATTCGTGCGCAAACTGCTGATAGACTAAATATCATTCGTTTCATTTTAGAAGAAAAATGGCTCCAGTAATTACTATGGTACAGATTTCCGTAGTTCTGCATGCACTACTTCTCATCGTGCCCTGCTTGTATTCAATTTCTTCACTTAAGACCAAGTTGGCTGTTCATTTTCCGGATGAAACGACAAATTCTGATGAGCTTCTTGGGTTAGGAATGTGTTATAAAGATTTTATCAGCAATCAGTTCATTTTTTATGTCGTAATGATTTTTTTTATGGGTATAGTCATTATTTGTCAAGGGATTAGTGCTCTCTTTGTGTACAAGTCTTAAGTAATTATTTTCTGTTCTCCAACTTAATTTTTTGACTCTGCCTCTCGCTCTGCTCTTAAAATGTTGGTTTCGCTTCTCCTTATTCCTATTGTCATATTATCCTAGCATACTATCTCTGCCTAGTATCAATTCAAAATTCTTCTGAGATCACTTTTACCGCCATTTATTTGAAATTAAGTAATTTGTAATACAAAGCAGTTTTTATTAAACGAAAGTCTATATCCTTCTTATTAAAAGTTAGCTCAATTCAGCTCTTTTTAAAATAATTATGCCATCATGACTTAAGAAAATTAGTGAACGTTACAAATCGAACTCTTTCGTCTAACAAGTAAAAAGTTGAAGGACGAGTAGAGGTCGTATTCCAGGTTTGATCCTAGACGACTTAGCGCTTAATACAATTTTTACAGGATATTTTACTTGTTGAGCTCGTGATTAATGATACTTTTGCATTCTGCCATTATCGTTAGCAGCAATAAAAGATGGACATCAATCATGAGTGGAACGAGTTGTCGTGTGGCCGTCATCAGCTGGTGCAATCAGTCGATATTTTCCATTGAGGAGCTTACATTGACACTATCGTGTCGATTCGTCCTCCATGAGTTCATATTAGATTGCGTTATTCGACACAAATCTGTAGTTTTCAATCCATAAGCAATGACGTGATAATCGTTGACCTTGTACTTAATTCGGCGAAAGAGTTCACCTTGCTAACCGTGTACGTGGAAATTCGGAGAAAGATTAAAAAAATTTTCGAACAACCAAACGTTTTCAGCGAGGTACAAGATCCATTCATGCCATGATTTTCAGTGTGGTTATAGACTCTTAGATAGGCCAGACGTCCAGTCAGAGTATCTTCTAAATTAAAATTCAATTCAAAGTAGAATGATGGCTGTTGATATAGAAAACCAACCAATACGGGATTACGGCAGGTCACACTACCTGAGCATAAAAATCTATTTATTCTACTTTCGCTGTACAATGTATTCGATGTATTCGTAGGGTTATTCCTTCTTCTCGTAAAGGTAAATTCTTATAATGTAATATCGCGCTTGAATTCTTGTGTTTCTAACACCTTCGCTACAGACTCCGTTCTACGAGTTGGCTTTGCCTGAGAACGTCATCACGATCATGAATGTTTTTTTTTACTGTTTTGGGGCGTTGATTATAAATAAGGAGTAAGGTTATTCCTGAGCAATGCGCCTGACTGAACTGTCTTCTCTTGCCATTTTTGTTGATAAACTCATTAAGGGATCATTAAATAACCAGTGAAAGTGGCATATACATATACAGCATCTGATGATTGTAATTTATCTAATTGAGTTCATCTGATTATGAGCCTAATCTAAATCAATTGTGCTCCTAAATCTTTTTGAAATCACTAATGGACCATATTTGCTAATGACTGGGGAGAATCAAATAGGAAAAGCCAGAGAATGGCATGTTTGGCGTGAACAATTTTTTTTCCGTTTGGGATCGTAATTGGTATTTTTAATTGCATTTTTTATTAAGTAAAATTAGAGAACTTTTTTAAAGATGTTTTATTTAAACGACATCTATTAATGAAATACGATGTAGAAGAACGTAAAGAAAGTAAAAAGAATGAGATAAACCAAAGACGATTCCATGCAAAGAAGATAGTGTGACTTTAAGAAGGGAGAGGGTTAAAGAAGAGGTGCCACAGGTAATAACACATAAATACATCCCAGGGGATACTTGGAAACGCCATCAAGGCCGCATGCATAAAATTTATGAATGTATTTTTAACATTAGAACTCCAAGCAAACACAAATTCTAGACATGGAACTATACTTTCAAATAAAAAATAACAAATCCGACCGAACAACTCCAGTTTCCGAAGAACATTTAAAGAGAAGAACTATATACATTTTGTTATTACTTTAATTTCCAAAAAATAGAACTACAAATCCATAATTTCCTTTAATAAGCGACATCAGAATTCCCCGAAGAACAGTTTATGGCATTATAAATTCACAGCTAATGCTGGTTTATCTTTAAAATGTTTAAAAAATGTAAAAATTGAAATTCTGTTTAGATGAGGCGTTATATCTCAAAAAAATTTCGTTAAAAAATTTGGAGAACATCAATAGAAAATCAACAAAAACCATCACTTTGGAAACTTTGTGTGGGGAAATATTTTTAAATTTTACTAAAGGAAATTCTATGTTAGAGACAGAGCTTTTTTCCCGTCCATTTAAGTAAATCAACTAGTGTTTTTTGCTGAAAAATATACAGCATTGCCAATTACAATTTGAAATTAGAATATATTGCCATCTACAGACATAGCCTACTCTATATAGGAAGCCGAAAGGTTTGGCATCCCCGCCGTGTGGAAAATTGAAGCACATTTTGCCAACCTTTCCTCCAATTTCCCATCCTCCAAGTGGACCCACGGGAGCCACCTGGTGGTTGAAATTATGTAGGGGAGGGGGAAGGAATCACCCGGGCTTATGAGCGGTAATTTATGAACGCCCCATTAATATTTTGCCGTAAGGGCTGACGAAGGCACACGGGACGGCTTACTATTACCAAAAGCACTTATTGCAGTATGTGAAATTTATCCAGAAACAAACAAACACAACACACAAACAACACAACTCACAAACAAACAAAGGCCACCAAGCGAACGTAATCATATCGATAGAAAAATTAAGTTTTCATGTATCGCCACTAGGCGATACAACGGCTGCCGTGGATCCACTTGAAGGCTGGGTAACATTGGAGGAAGGGAAGGCATATTTGCTTCAAGAAAAAGGCCAAACCTTTCGGCTTCCTAAATACAGTAGGCTATGCTACAGAAAACTAAACTAGATGCCTTCTGGCTAAACATTCGGGTCTCTAAGTTTGCAAAAATAAAAATAAGTAACAGTTATGCATTCCTTTAGCTTAATAATTTTAATTGACGATGTTTAGCGTAATCAAAGAGAAAGGAAAGAGGGGAATATGAACTGGGGATGGCATTTTCAAAGCGAAAAAATAGTCATCTACCGGCCACATTTCGTTTGTGGGCAAAAACCCAAAACGATTCGCAATGTTTCATTTCTTAATGTGATATCTGATCAAAAAAAGTTTTTCTTGATTTAACAGCCTCAATTTCTTAAAATGTCCAAGGATAAAAAGAGCAAAGGAAAAAAAAGCGAAAACGAATACACAAAGTTTTATTTTGTTATCTGATGTTAAGCCTGAGTTACATTATAGAGCTTTTTTAGGATTCTGATTGTTTAAAGTCGGTTGTATTGATTCATTTTTGGGCTATTTAAAAAATTGTCTTACATAGTCAACGATTCATAAATAGGATAACTTTCTATGGTGGAAACTCTCAATTTAGTTATTTTGTGGTAAGCTCATTTCTAACTTATTCCTTTTCTCCAATAAAATTTAATCCTAGAGCCGATAAATTGCTTTACATCACAAAATCCAAACGCCTTCCATCATGGTCCTTTGTTAAATTTCTATTTATTACAAAAAAAACAAAACAAAAAGTAATTAAATTAACTTTATGTAGCAATAAATCCTTTTAGATAATATCAAATTTAATTAATAATACTTTTCCAAATGTTTTATTCATCTTTGAAAATGTATACCTAGGTCTCGTCTGATTGACTGGGCCAGATTCCGCCAGAACACAATTTAAAAAAGTAAGTAAAGTAACAAACGACGATCTTAATCTTTCTTGATAACTTTTATATGTATTTCATGCCATCAGTAATATGTCGAAGTTAAAAAGTGCAAAGTCAATTGAGATTGATAAACAAACCCTGGCAATTTCTAATTGAAAACATTTCCCATAAAGCTTTTTCTTAATTTTGCTACAATCAACTCCAATTCATTTTTGCATGGAAATTTTCAACCACCAATGGCGGATGAAAAGGAATCTTTTAAAATTCTGATTAAATTGCATTCACATATATAATCATTGTATGTTTTTCATCACCCAATTTTCTCGCAGTAACTATAATAATCTTATTGGTGTTAAAACGGAAACAACTGAATTTAAACATTTAAACATTTAAAGATATATGATATAACTTATAATAATTTGACTAGAAGAAGTCCATGAAAATAAAAAACAAGCAGATGTGAAAAACGCAGTTAACCCTTAGCGAAGGGAGTCTATTTCGTTCAGTCTATTTCCGATCATTAGATACATCAATTGTGGTAGGTCTAGAAATCAATCTGAAAATCGTAGTTACCAATAGTAAAACACCCAAGTAGATAAGAAAGATGGTCATATACGACAGTTCCGTTCATGTTCCTTGGTTGGTTATTGGCTCGATTTCTATTATCGGAATACGTGGATGACTATTTTTTTTCTTCAATAGTGAAATCGATATTATATTCCAACTGAAATTACAGTTTGTTTATACACACAGCATTAAGATGAACTGTAAAAATAAATTTTACTCCATAGGATACACCTAAAACATACTGATAACCAAAATAGTCACATCCTTCACACATGTCCATAAGTTTTTCAAATTGGCAAGCATTGTTCATGTTTGTTTTACACACCCACCCCTTTTAATTTAAATTCAATTTGATCTTTTATTCTCACGTTGCACCATACTATGAAAGAGAAATAGGGAAATGAGTCAAAATTAAAGCTTGTCAAAATAAGTACAGAATTCCGACCAAGCATTTCTCCAACACATTTCAATGTGGGAACATCTGGTACCCATCTACTATTGGTCATTTCCCCATGGTTAAGGGTCAGTTCCTAAATTTTACACATTTATATTGAGTGGTCTACAATTAAGAAAGTTAATTCCTTTAAAATCCCAACAATGTTTAACACTGTTTGGCAGAAAACACTAAAATAACTGTCTTTCTGTTTATTAGCATATTATTTTAACTTTAATTGGCTATTGACCTTCGTGCTTACAGAATTCAGGATGTGAAGGAAACAAAAAAGCCAGTGATCTACCAGCTTTAACTTTCCATGTTTCGTCACAACGACTACGTTACGTAGCCCGTAATGTGTTTAACTTTGGGGATTATAAGTTACTGAATTTTTTTTTAAATATTCCTAGTAAAAATTACATTTTCCCCCATAAAGTTGAAATAATCATTGAAATAACCAAATCTGAATGGATCATTTTCCAATTGTTCATTGCAATTGTTCTAACGTTTAGTATGCAATAAATGCATCACGTCAGAAGGGTAACATTCATTCTTACGAATATACCGAAGGTTCTTAAAGTTTTATTCCTCTGCTCTAGGCTCGAAAGTGGGGTTTTAAAAACATTAATTGGGAGTATTTAAAATAAAGAACCGGAAAAATGTCCAAATAGAGCTGACATTTGAGCAATCTCAAAAATTGGTTCAAACAAAGCTCAAAATTGAAATATTAATGTTGGAAGATAAGGCGATGTAATTTTATTCCAGTCTACATTTAAATTTGGTTCAAGCTTAACTTTAATTTGTTGTTAGTGTTCAACAGATTATTTACATCCAAGCCTAAAAAGTTTTTTGAACAGAGTTGGCATTCATCTCTTCTCAGAAAGTTGCTCGAACAGAGCTGTCAGTTTATTGTCAAGTTAAGCACGGGTAATTTTTTTACAATCTAGCTACGTATTAGGTTAAAGCTTAACTTTTAATCTTTCTGTTTCAATGTGAAAGAGATACTTTACATATCAGCCTTAAAAGTTGTTCGAACAGAGCTGGCAATTGACCATCTCAGAAAGTTGTTTGAACAAAGCTGACACATCACTTTTTAGTGTTATAAGTTTATTATAGCCATAAGTTTGCAATCTAGCTATATATATTAAGTTTTAGCTTAACTTTAAATCTTCCTGTTTTAGAATTAAAAAAATACTTTTAATACTTTACTTACACTTTAATTACTTTAACTACAGGCATAAAAACTTTTTCGAGCAAAGCTGGCATTCATCTAAGCCCAGAAAGTTGTTCGAAAAGAGCTGGGAATTTTTGTGTTAATGGTGGAAAATTAGACCATGTCAGTTGACCTATGTGTTTATCTATATCTATACTTTACATTCCAGCCCAAAAAGATGTTCGAACAGAGTTGGCATTTGTTCCATTTCAGAAAGTTGTTAAAACAGAGCTGGTATTTCATATGTTAATGATGGAAATTTAGACCTCGAAAGTTTCCAATCTACCTATGTATTAACTGTATTCTATTTTAAATCAATCAATCTCTTTCAGTGTCTAAAAGATACATTACATATCCCAACCCAGCGTAGACTAGAATGTTGTTCGAACATGATGAGGAACTTAACAGAAAGATAATCGCTCCTTTAGATCCAGCATTAGTTAATGCTAGCGAGCGAAACCCCGTTATTAGCTAGAACCTCGAGAAAAAACAGGAAAAAAATTACCCGAAGGCTAGTTCCAAAGGAATCTTGTTTTTTACGTAAATCACAGCAGAGAAAATTGGAAATTTAGGGTGTTGTAACATATAGCTGACGCTGACTCGTAATTTGATAATTGTAATGTCAAATTTACGTCTAAAGTCATGCATCAAATGTGGTATACAAAAGCAGCATAAAATTGATAGAATCAAAACAAATAACACCACTTTGTGGTGGCCTTTAGGATTCGTTCTGGCAATAGGTGAGCTGTTCAGTTGTCTTTGAATCTTGTTTAGGGATCACATAACTAAAGTTGATGTAATCCCCTAAACGGTTACAAAATAATAATTTTTCGTGTTTAAAAACGAAAGAAATCCCAAAATACCTTCTAATTGATACCGAAAATTCTTAAAAATGGTTAAAAAATGTAGAGGGGCTCACCACTGAGGTCTTAGGTGTTCGAAAATTTGCGTTATGTTTTGCGTAATTTGTGCAATTTCCTTGAATTACACGTGATGAGATGAAGTTTTTGTGAATTTTTACACTTTCATACCATAGTTAATGATCATCAGTAGAGCAACGAGATCAAAAGCGACGACACACCTGATGCACTATCGACAACCGACTCTTTCCAAACTAAAAACCCACCTCTTTTGACGCATGAACGGAAGCTGAGATGAAAAATAAGTAAAAAAACTTATTCTTGTGAAAGGCAAAGAAAATGACACATCGTTATGTAATAAGTCACTTGGTAAGAATTACGCTATCAACATGAAGAATAATGTAGAGTTGGGAAATCATGGATTTACCATAATATTCTGCTCATCTTAAGTAATCGGTAGGATTCAGTCAAAGGTCTGGTCAATGGAATGGGTCATTCGGTCTGAACAACACTGGTATCGGCTTCAATTTTCATGTTCAAACTCAACTATTCGCTTCCTTACTTTCCCTTTCTATTTAATACCTTTGTCATGTGTGATAGGTGGGTGGAACCTCGTAGCATTTTGAGTCGATATTGACGATATGTCTGCAGGTCAAGCTTCGGTTTTTCCAAATGGGGTCACTTTTCTGGCCGAGAACCGTTAGCTTGACCTCGCAGAAGTGAGGGCAACGAAGGTCACTGGCTTTAGTCAGTCACATGACTTTTGTGTTGCTGCTGTGTCTCTAGCCAATTCCTTACATTTATGGACCGAAGAATTAAACGCTTAAAAATTTGATGTAAAGAAATCAGCATCTTTTTTTCCTGTTTCTAATGATTTTTATTTTATATGCATAATTTCTATGTACAACGTGTGTTGAGGAGTTACCCTCGTAAGCTATAAGGATGAAATGAGAAAAAAAGTATGTAATTTAGTAGAAATAACAGTTCATTTGTATTACTGGAATGCAATTTTTTCATAATGACATTCAATTTCTGTCATACAAACAACATCAATGAAACGTCAAAATCTGCTAAACTAGATTTCGGGTTCAAAATCGGATTTCGAGGAAAGTTTCGGAAAATCATTATTTTGATCCGAAAAATGCAAAATTAAAAAAACTAATACAGTTCTAGTCTAAACCAACGTTCTTACTTCGGAATACCAACTATGGATCGATTCATTCCACCAACTAAAATTGGGGAAAAAATTATTGGAAGATTAAATTAACTCACACTTCGTTGTCTCTGACTGCAACAAATGCTTAAAAGGAGGCACCAAAAAGTTTAAGTTTATGAAAATAATATGGTCATCGGCGTTACAAATTATATTTTAGGTCTGACGTGATGCATTTATTGCATACTAAACGTTAGAACAAATGCAATGAACAAATGGAAAATGATCCATTCAGATATAAAATTTTGGTTATTTCAATGATTATTTCAACTTTATGGTAAAAAATGTCATCTTTACTAGGAATATTTTTTAACAATTTACAGAAACTTCGAATCCCAAAAGTTAATCACATTACGAACTACGTAACATAGTCGTTGTGACGAAACTTGAAAAGTTAAAGCTGTTAGCATCACTGGATTATTTTGTTTCCTTCACATCCTGAATTCTGTGAGCACAAAGGTCAATAGCCAATTAAATGTTAAAAGAAAATGCTAATAAACATAAAGACAGTGATTTTACGGTTTTTCTGCCTTCATATCAAACTTGGTACCTTAAATCCACTTAAAAACAGTGTTAAACATTGTTAAGATTTAAATGGAATTAACTTTTTTAATTGTAGACCACTAAATACAAATGTGTAAAATTGAGGAACTAACCCTTTACCATGTGGAAATGACCAATAGTAGACGGGTACCAGCTGTTCCCAAATGGAAATGTGTTGGATAAATGCTTGGTTGGAATTCTGTACTTATTTTGACAAGCTTTAATTTTGACTCATTTCCCTATTTTTATTTCATAATATGGTGCAACGTGAGAATCAAAGATAAAATTGAATTACCAATAAACGGGCTGGATGTGTAAAACAGACATGAACAATGCTTACCAATTCGAAAAAAAATTTATGGCCATGTGTGAAGGATATGACTATTTTGTTTTCTATGGAGTAAAATTTATTTTTACAGTTAATCTTAATTCTGAGTGTATAAAAAAACGGTAATTGCAGTTGGAATATAATATCGATTTCACTATTGAAGGAAAAAAAATAGTCATCCACGTATTCCGATCAAAGAAATTGAGCCACCAACTAACCAAGGAACATGAACGGAACTGTCGTATATGACCATCTTTTTTATCTACTTGGGTGTTTTACTATTGGTAACAACGATTTTTGGATTGAATGAATTGCCATGATAGGTCCCAAAGATCTAGCTCATGCGATATGCTATCAGGGTCATACGTTGATTTTTATGTGCCCTTTGCGGGACCTGTTCCTTATATGGTTTCCAGACCTACCACAATTAATGTGTCTAATGATCGGAAATAGAAAGAACGAAATAGACTCCATTCGAGCAGAGGAACTTGAACTGCTTCGGGCTTTGGAAGAACGACGAGACGTTTTCAACCGCTGTTGCAGCTTAACAACCAGACCATTATCTTCGCTGTCCGACCGATTAGAGAAGAACTGATCCATAACTACCATTATCATAAAGATCTGCGATTCATTCACTGGCATTGCTGAGCATACAAATGTTCGAAGCGTTGCAGGAATAGCCAAGAACAGTTTCACTCCTGCTGCTTTTCTCTGGTTCCTCACAAAGTAGTTCAAGTTCTCTCTCAGCTTCTTCCATGCGCTCTTCCAGCTCGTGGTAGTCCTGAAGCAATTTCTGGTAGGCTGCTTTTTCTTGATCATATTCCTGATCCAGCATAACTCGTTCCTGGTCCAGTCTTCATAGGATGGATTATTCAACTTCCTGATTTCAAGTTTGGTTGATTTCAGTTGACTCAACGAGCTCTTTCTGAATATTGTCAAATCGTACATTTCAACCCTGTCACGTTCTTGTACGAGATCCATCTTTTCATCTCTCTCACGATCCAGTTGGGTTTGCAATGGTTTTACTAATAGTTTGAGTTCACCAATCAGTCCTACAGAAACTTTTAACTTATTGGCTAATCCGTGGTTTGCTTAACACTAGTTCACACTAAATCAGCTCTTTGTTTATTTCTTCAATTTTCCGTTAAATCCATGCGAAATAGCGGAAGGAATGTTGCATCGTATTTTTTTTTCCAAGCATTTGTTGAGATTCTTGACGTGCTTGATAGATCGGGCCTTCAAACGAAGAGTTTTGTATGAACCAACGACGCTAGCAGCACTGCAATAGGATGATGCTCTTACGTGCACGAAGATAACGTCGTCCGGCTAAGAAACCGTGAACCATTTTTTAAATCATAAATGCCTTGGGATTGCATACCAATTGCAGGTATCTCTTGCGAGCCATGAACCCACGGCCATACTTCTGCAGACGGAGTACGTTCTGAGACAGAACGTAATTTGGGGGTCCTTTCCGTTAAACAGTAAAAGAAGGGAAAAATAGATTGGGGAAGAAAGGGTTCGATCCCTCTTTTTTCACTCTTTTTTTGTCTTTCCATCAGTACCTCCTTTCTTCCCCTTGCTTAAGAAAAAACCCAAAACATGCCTATAATTGGAGTAGTGGCTGCAACGAAGGTGGAAAAATGATCATCCAAGATGGCAAACTCGAACCACCAAGTGGCAACCGTTTCTCTCAAGTCTCTTATGTCATGGTAAACACATAATCTTTGGCTATTTCCAAGAAATAC
This sequence comes from Daphnia pulex, assembly GCF_021134715.1. Classification (NCBI taxonomy): domain Eukaryota; kingdom Metazoa; phylum Arthropoda; class Branchiopoda; order Diplostraca; family Daphniidae; genus Daphnia; species Daphnia pulex. Next base: position 8,063,285 of record NC_060026.1, on the reverse strand, counting down.
CATTTCTTTATTTGACATTAAAGCATGTTAGGTTAGGTTAGGCATTGAGGATGAGAGAAGGAGAGACAACGCTCCATAAGCCCATCAGAACGAATTGGACCTACTCATAAACCCCCTACTAAAAGATGCCAGATTGAGGAAATTGGACTAGAATATGAAATACTGGATGATAAAGGGTGCCAGTTTTGAAAAAAACTTCCTTGTAGTTGTAAAGAGTTGAAAAATTCTGCTTCCATGACGACAGTCGTGTCGTCTGTTCAAAGTGACTCGTTTTGTTGTGTGACACGCTGACTGACATGCCATATTGATATAATGAAAAAAGCAAAAGACAACTGTCAAAACAGGAAAACTTTCATGACAACCGAATTCAAAATATAAGTCACCTGAACCCTACTGGCAATCCTGGTCATGCAGTACAATTTTCTCAACCTGGCAACTTTTTAGAAGGGGTGTTGCTGGTAGTCGTTTTATTAACATTGCGTTGTCTCTCCTTCATCTCTGTGGGTTAGGATAGGTTAGGTTAGGGTAGGTTTGTTAAGTTTTTTACGATAAGTTTTTAACAATGGTGGCTGGGTGGGTATCGATGACTTCAACCATGAGATTGCATGCTGTTCAATTTTCCATTGAATGGAATCTTTTTTATTTGCCATTTACGAAACATTATGTGTTTCATGTCTTTCACAGAAAAAGTTGGCAAAAATTTAAACAAACAAAAAAAAGTCAGGAAGGAAATATTTTTAAATAATATTCTACTAAAAATAAAAAACACTTAGCCCAATATAGGACTATTCATCTCTTCAGAACTCTTCAAGGACTGAAATAACTTTTCTTTTATAAACTTCCTTAAAAAATTTCAATTATTTACATAAATGCTGACAAATAGGCCATTTTATGGATGTTTTGTTTTTCTATTTTATCTGGCAACGCAGCGTGGTCCCAACTCGTTCTCCACGCTTGGTTGCCAGATAAATAATGGCTTGTGCTGCGTTTAACTTTTGAATCACACCAACATCATTTACAAGTTATATCGTTTATTTTTTTTTAATATGCTATTTATTTTTAATTTATTTTGACATTTTAAATCCTAAAAAGAATATACTCCTTTAGACCAAAATTTGGAAACCCAAAAAGTTTGGAAGCTTCCGTTATAAATGTTAGACTTTGAAATCGTAAATTTCAAAATGGATAGTGACACACTTAAAAGTGTGTAAGCACACCATTGCCGATTCCCCACGAAACTACACTTTAGTGGTTACCGCTTATTTAGTCTAGTGCGTTAGCAATTTGTAATAGTGTATAGATTTCCGTCGAAGAAAAAAGACAGGGTTAGCGACGTTACTCTCATACAAAGGGAGAGGGGGAAAAAGAACTAGGAAAATACGTCGTTGAAGAACTTCCGTCATCAAGACTTTTTCCTAAATTTCTATAGTTTTTGTTGATTATAAAACAACTCTTATTGGACGAACAGTAATTATCACAGAAGATTTTATTATCGATCTATCCTAGGCCTCTGTCATCTGGGAGACGTCTATTGGACGTCATGTCGCCAAGAATTCATCCTCGCCGTACGGAATGAGAAAAACCTCTTTATAACATTATATTCAGGATATGTCATGGATAGAAATCTTTGATGTCCTTTGATTATTGTATGTATAGTACCCACAACAGTAATTGGATTACCCCCAATTTTTTTTAGTATACTTAGATTGCACATACGAACTTATTATTTTCCCTTAGATATTGAAGTGACTACTCTTCATCCTTCTGATTTCTAACAAGTGATCCGTGACTCAAAGGCGTCCGAAATACCCCCTTTTCCGGAGGTAGTTTTTGGATCGTAATCCGGAAAGAGACTTTAAAAATCCGGAATAGGTCTATCCTACTCAGAATCACAAGGCTTTTCCAGCGGTCTACATTCCAGATTGTTTTTTTTTCGTTCCCGAGATAATCGGTATTCAAATTCGTGAAATATCACGAAAACCCAAAGTCTTCTCTTCCGTCCGCATCGCTCTTCACCGTATATTCGGCTTGTAGAAACAACTAATTGATGGAAAATGTAGCTGTTTCATCCTTCTTTCAGAATCCAAAAGCATTTTTTTAAATTCGTTCAGATGTCTGAGATATCACGATTATTGTGATTTTCGACCCATTGTTGAGCCATTTCATTTGGCGTTGCCGTTTTCAGTTTATGTGTTTTTTGCAACCTTTTTTGTCCACTCCTTCGCTTTTTCATTCTTTCCTATGTATCAAGTCCAATTTGTATTGATGTATAAACCCTTGATTCATACAAACAAATATACAAATATTTTCAATCATTTGAGAAAATTGTAATTGTTCATGATAAATACATTAAAAGTTTAGCAACGTTTTGTATTCGTGTTCGTTTTCGTTTTATATTTTAAAAAAATAGTTTAGTTCACAAAAAAATGGAAATGGGAAACTGATGTGTTTCCGTGAAATAAACTTGTGAATTTCGTTTCAATTTCAACAGGATCAGCTGCAGCGAAAGCAGGGGTTGAAGCTGGAGCTGGAGCCGGGGCGGGTGCTTGAGAGGGAGCGGGAGCGGGTGCTGGAACTTTAGTGACAATAACATTAGCAGCAACAACAACAGCATGTGCTACAGCCAGACACGCAAAGAAGAAAACAAAAAAGAAAAGACCAAGATGTATTGACGGGTCTCTTAATGCTAGATTTTTCTTGAAAAAATGAAAGAGGAGAAGACAAGGAATTTTCAAATTTGGCCATTGATGTGACTGAAACATAAGGGGTTGCGGTTTAAGTGGATACGACAAAACTTTCGCCATATCTACTTTTTTTTCCTGGAAATTGCACAATTTATCCAATTACGTCGCGTTTCAAGGTCGCTTTCCTAATTCTTTCATCGGGGCCTTTTCCTTCAGCTTTCTTTGCTGCAATGTGGTAATTGAAATTGTATGGCTTCTTCTACATCAATTTTAGTGTTTTTCATACAAAAACACGTCAAACTGGCTAAAACTCTGTGAATGTGGAACTTTCAGTTTAAATGTAAGGTCCATTAGAATCAGAAATGAATTGAGTTGAGTTATAGATCATGCTTGAATCCCTTTTTTAGAAAAAATATCATGTCAGTAGCATTAAACAAATATAAGATGGAGGAAGTGCGTGTAGTTAGAAGAAGGTCTCGCTCATTCGACTCTTTACCAGCTGCGAAAGCCAACACGTGAGCATTCTGATCTCCCTTTTTGCAATCGCGTTGAAGGAATCAGTATTTAATTAGATTAGCTTAAGGTAACAGACTATGGTTTTAAAAGAGAACTTAACTTTTCTTAACTCAGGTTTTTTGTCGTGTTTTGATAACGACTGTTTTTGCGAAATCATTGGGGGAAAGTTTCTTTGTGTTTCTATAGAGATAAATACTACAGAGAAAAATGAAATGTTCGAGAAATTGTCTATTACGCATGCAGAGTTAGACACTCGAAGAACATTGCAGCTTTCTAGCACTATAGGTTATTATTATTATCTATACTACGTAGTTATTGAACTTCCGACACACGTAATTTTGCGATTGCTCTTTGCAACATTGAAAAAGGGAAGAATGGGATGAAACTATGTCTTGAAGTAGGATTCTCAATAATAGCCTAATACCCAAGGGTTTGATATGATGGAACATACACTATCCTAAAACAATCTCTTGGAACCATCGTCAATCGCCACAAAAAGGCGACCCCCTTCTGGGTTTGACGACACTTAATTTTAAAATTTAGACGGTGAGTACCTTTGATTTTGGAGATCCACCTTGATGTCCACGGCCTTTAGACCACCCCCCCCCTTTGGCTTGTGTGGTCCAGAATTTTTGGTATGGAGTATGGACCAGCAAAATTATTTGAATTTTAAAGATGGCCGAGTTTATCAGCTTTGTGTGGAGCTAGAAGGAAAAGTTCGGCGATTGAGACTGTATTGTGTATTCGATAACGTTAATTTTCAAAATACGGGGAAGGAGCAAGGACAAGACCAACTTCTCGAGTAAACCCGACGCATCCTATCTATGCCACCATGTGGTGTCGGAATCAATACAAAAACTCCATTTCCTTTTTTGGGCGGTTAGGTGGCCATGGGTTATTTGAAGATGTTTTTGCACCCTGGTAGAAAAAACCGACTGGATTAACGTCATGCAAGAGCTGAAAGGCTTATATGGCTTTGACAGTGCATTTGATTTTGATGTTGTATATGATGATTGGGACAATGCATCAGATATGTTCGGACCAGATACATTCTCTGGTCTAAGTCAGAGGCCATTGAAGCTGAATTTTCAAATTGATCCCCTCCTCACCCCGAGATTCGGGGATTTGGTGAGAAAGGTCAAAATATTAAAAAATCAGTCGGCTCCTCCCGCAAGGAACAATTCCGATTGAATTATCAGGCAATAGTCACCACGAAAGAAATTTTAAAGTGGATGATTTGGCCCCCTATTTTGGTTAGGCGTTGATGCTGATTTAAATACGATCGTGTCTCTAGCCACTTTTCCTATCACCTCGTGGAAGCCGTCGACAAAGGGACATGGACCCAAAGACGTATGGCAGCTTTGGCTGCCTTCTTTATCACACTCACTTTACTTACCTGCCAAATAAAAAAACATGGGCCTCACCACATCTAAATAATAATACGACATTAATCTGTGGATCCAAAAAGATTGAAAAAAAATTATGGCTAAAATCTATCTTTATTCAATAAAACGTGAAATATGTGAATGCTATGTGGTAAATAAATTCAATTCCATATTATATTTTAGGGTCACTCCACAACATTGTTCGAATTTAAAGTTGGAAATGTCATGTCTCCAATTTGGTCTGTTTTATTTTGGATAAAGTCAATGGAAAGAAAATTTAGATATTATAAATTCTAAAACTATTTATTTATAAAATAACATGACTTTTTTTAGTAAAGGAAACAGAGGCACACATTAGTGATAATAAATGTGGATTCATAACTCAAAGAGCAATGTTTCACATTGCTTCTTGTGATTATCCTATACAAGTCCAAGTAAATAATGATAGTTTTGATAGAACTTTAAATTATTAAATTAAAAAAAAATAGATGAGCAATTTCTTTCATTTCGTCTACGTTATAACAAGACATGTATACGTATCAATTTTTTATGTGGGGACAGGATTTAAAATAAGATAATTTCATTTTTCTCGTTGCAACATCTTATTGACCTTTTCTCGAAAAAATTTGAAGGGATTAATGTCTTATTATTCAATGGGAAAGTATGATTTTTTAGTTTATTTAAACATTTTTTGAATCACGTTCAGCTTTCACTTCAGAATTTACTTCTTAAGCTTTTCTATTGGTCATACTTATTCCTGATAAATTTTTTCCCTTTAATAATGCATCGGCCTTCAATCTAATCAAGCAAGGCCTATGAACTCAACAAATTTCCAACGGCCTACCGGCCGTAGGGTCAATTTGCATGTATGAATTCACGAAATCATCAGGTGCAAACAGTATAGGGCCTATGGAGAAACATATAGATAGTAGACATTCAAAAAAAATTATTTTCAAACTGTTTATTTGGTGTTAGGGAGGAATTGATTATATGTTAAACTTAGGAATGTACTCCTTATCTTTGTAAACGGTATACTAAATTAAAAAAAAAAAGGATTTAATTTATTTCAATTGAATACCCCTAATTGTGTTCAAATATTTAGAGTGGACTTTTTTATTTTCATTGCGGGGGTTAGTCAATCAGGAACGGTCGACGAGATTGGAAAAAAGAAAATTTCCATGAAGAAAGTCTTTTTTTCCTTTATGCAATTCAAAAATGGAATTTAGATGTTGTTTTCATGTAACATAAAAGACTACTCTGGGGAGTTTCCAAAGAACTGATGCTAATGTGTTTGGCTTTACTTTTTCTTGTTGTTGCTATGAGATATGCAGCGCTCTTTCACAGAATGTGTTTATTTCAAGATGGCCCACATCTTGATAAGTGATTAAACATTATATCTAGATACAAGATAAATGATAAATTTTAAAAAAAATCAAGATGAATGTACTTTATTTGTTTGAATGTTTCTCACAAGATTGCCGAATAATAAGACAAGTGGGTTATTTGATGGAAAACACTTTAAATTTCATCTTGATTAAAAGCTGATGATGTTGTTTTAATAAAAAAACTTTCAAGTTTTTTCCTCCCATCTGCAAATCTGCCAATTGCACAATGTTTTTGAAGGAACTTCCAGTAAAATCCGTAATTGCTAATGGGTTTGGCTTCATTTTTTTGTAGGTGTTTGATAATAGGTGATAATCAGTTTTCAACAGTCTGGTCAAGAGAAAGAAAGAAATAATGTTGGCAGGGGTGGCCAATGATCTGATTTACAAGCAGCGTTTGGTACCAAAATGTTTGAAAGTTATCTAAAACAAAAAAATGCCATCATTATCTGGCAAAAAAAAATTGTCAAAACATTATTTTACCTTCATTAGGGCTAGAATTGTAAATTTCTGCATTAAAGGCCTATAATATTTTACAATATCTATTTTGGACGACCTTTTTTTATCTTAGTTTGAGCATATCTGAAGAAATGTCCTTTGTTCTACTGTGGTTGGAGGAGAAATTAAAAATCTCCTGTATTAATTATGGATTATAGGTCAATTATTCTACTCACTTGTTGGTCTTCCATTGATTATGATGGCAAATATCTCAATTATTGTCAAAACTCTCAGATACAATTAATAAAACTTACAAAATGTTACTCGGGGACGAAGGTACTTACTTGTTTTCCAAAATCTCATCATTGTCATATAGCAATCCAATTCACGTTTTTAATAAAAGACTTGAACATCTCTGCTAGTTACGTGTGTGAATGCCATGTTAAGCAAAAAAAAAGTGAAATCTATTGTCCCCCTTCTTGATTCTGGGGATAATATTTGGGGGGGGGGGGGGTCTTAGGGGTCTTCTTGAGTTGTTGTAAAATCACACTTCAAATAGTGTAAGAACAGTCCGAGAACTACTTTGAGGATTTGTTTGATTAATGTAAGAAATTAATGCAGAAGCCAGTGCTGCAAATTGCTGACTATTCGTTTCGGCTTGAATGGCCTTTCTTTCACTAAATTCATTTAAAGCCTCTGACGAAGCCTAGTCACATTTCTTTGTTTGCTTTGCTGCTTCGGTAACGCTGATCTTCCTTCTCCTCTCGCCTTCTTTCTTGAAGCATTACTTCCTCTTAGTAATCTGATGCTTTTAATTTCCTTCTTCATCTTTGTTGGGCCACTATCATCAGAATCTCCATAGTTAAAATAACTTATACTTTTTTGTTAAAAAGGGATATAAAAATATTTTAACCTAACCTAATCTACCAATTAAAATTAAATGTCAGATTACTGTGCTGGGAATTATAAATAGTCTTGTGAATATCAATAATACCTTATTTTTTTCTCCAATATCTCTGATATTGGGAAGGGCAATTTCAGGTTTATTGCGCAATGCATCGTTAAAAACATCGAAGAATTTCCAAATCTTTCGTGTTCCTGTAGCATCCCGGATTTTCTCGTATTTTTGAACCAGATTTTTGTACTTTATGTGGATTTGGGAACCACTGTAGCGACCCCTTCGTCCTTAGCCAATTCTATTGCAATCAAAATTTGACTATTGTTTCTTTTACGTCCAACCGATCAGTTAACGCAGCTCTTTTTTATGGCAATGCCATTACTTTGAAACTTAACTAACGGATTAGAAATTGAAATTCAAGGTGCAGCCGTGTTAAGAATACAGTTGACTCGGACGAGTACACTAACACTGTTGACTAGTGTCACAGTCAACTACTTCGGCTCTTTCACTCCAAACTCCAACAAATCATTTCGTAAAGTTTTCAGTGAACTGCATCTCGACTCTTTGATAGGTCAGTCGTGTCGTTCGTGTTGGTTCCAAATCCAATTGAACTCAAAGTTTTCTTGGCTTGAAATTTAGAAGTAAAATTGTTGCACTTGTTATCGAAGAACATCCAGTACCGGCTGTGGAGAATAATCATCCCGTCGTCGGAGCGTAAAGTTCTCTTCTTTTTGTTGTCACTATGCAATTCGACCATGGCGTTATATATTTCTTTGCACAAGTAAAGCAATTGATAGCTAATATTTATTACTTAAATTTTTACTGCCAACGTATTTAGCCCCTATATTGATATGAAATATGTGGTTAATATGTCGTTTGAGATGAATTTCAAGGTCCTAGACCGAATCAAATTAAGTTGCGGATTCCAGCTGATAACAATGGCTGTTTTTGTATGTTTTGTATGCAGAAAACATTGAAAAGTAAGTAATCATTCATTCGTGCGCAAACTGCTGATAGACTAAATATCATTCGTTTCATTTTAGAAGAAAAATGGCTCCAGTAATTACTATGGTACAGATTTCCGTAGTTCTGCATGCACTACTTCTCATCGTGCCCTGCTTGTATTCAATTTCTTCACTTAAGACCAAGTTGGCTGTTCATTTTCCGGATGAAACGACAAATTCTGATGAGCTTCTTGGGTTAGGAATGTGTTATAAAGATTTTATCAGCAATCAGTTCATTTTTTATGTCGTAATGATTTTTTTTATGGGTATAGTCATTATTTGTCAAGGGATTAGTGCTCTCTTTGTGTACAAGTCTTAAGTAATTATTTTCTGTTCTCCAACTTAATTTTTTGACTCTGCCTCTCGCTCTGCTCTTAAAATGTTGGTTTCGCTTCTCCTTATTCCTATTGTCATATTATCCTAGCATACTATCTCTGCCTAGTATCAATTCAAAATTCTTCTGAGATCACTTTTACCGCCATTTATTTGAAATTAAGTAATTTGTAATACAAAGCAGTTTTTATTAAACGAAAGTCTATATCCTTCTTATTAAAAGTTAGCTCAATTCAGCTCTTTTTAAAATAATTATGCCATCATGACTTAAGAAAATTAGTGAACGTTACAAATCGAACTCTTTCGTCTAACAAGTAAAAAGTTGAAGGACGAGTAGAGGTCGTATTCCAGGTTTGATCCTAGACGACTTAGCGCTTAATACAATTTTTACAGGATATTTTACTTGTTGAGCTCGTGATTAATGATACTTTTGCATTCTGCCATTATCGTTAGCAGCAATAAAAGATGGACATCAATCATGAGTGGAACGAGTTGTCGTGTGGCCGTCATCAGCTGGTGCAATCAGTCGATATTTTCCATTGAGGAGCTTACATTGACACTATCGTGTCGATTCGTCCTCCATGAGTTCATATTAGATTGCGTTATTCGACACAAATCTGTAGTTTTCAATCCATAAGCAATGACGTGATAATCGTTGACCTTGTACTTAATTCGGCGAAAGAGTTCACCTTGCTAACCGTGTACGTGGAAATTCGGAGAAAGATTAAAAAAATTTTCGAACAACCAAACGTTTTCAGCGAGGTACAAGATCCATTCATGCCATGATTTTCAGTGTGGTTATAGACTCTTAGATAGGCCAGACGTCCAGTCAGAGTATCTTCTAAATTAAAATTCAATTCAAAGTAGAATGATGGCTGTTGATATAGAAAACCAACCAATACGGGATTACGGCAGGTCACACTACCTGAGCATAAAAATCTATTTATTCTACTTTCGCTGTACAATGTATTCGATGTATTCGTAGGGTTATTCCTTCTTCTCGTAAAGGTAAATTCTTATAATGTAATATCGCGCTTGAATTCTTGTGTTTCTAACACCTTCGCTACAGACTCCGTTCTACGAGTTGGCTTTGCCTGAGAACGTCATCACGATCATGAATGTTTTTTTTTACTGTTTTGGGGCGTTGATTATAAATAAGGAGTAAGGTTATTCCTGAGCAATGCGCCTGACTGAACTGTCTTCTCTTGCCATTTTTGTTGATAAACTCATTAAGGGATCATTAAATAACCAGTGAAAGTGGCATATACATATACAGCATCTGATGATTGTAATTTATCTAATTGAGTTCATCTGATTATGAGCCTAATCTAAATCAATTGTGCTCCTAAATCTTTTTGAAATCACTAATGGACCATATTTGCTAATGACTGGGGAGAATCAAATAGGAAAAGCCAGAGAATGGCATGTTTGGCGTGAACAATTTTTTTTCCGTTTGGGATCGTAATTGGTATTTTTAATTGCATTTTTTATTAAGTAAAATTAGAGAACTTTTTTAAAGATGTTTTATTTAAACGACATCTATTAATGAAATACGATGTAGAAGAACGTAAAGAAAGTAAAAAGAATGAGATAAACCAAAGACGATTCCATGCAAAGAAGATAGTGTGACTTTAAGAAGGGAGAGGGTTAAAGAAGAGGTGCCACAGGTAATAACACATAAATACATCCCAGGGGATACTTGGAAACGCCATCAAGGCCGCATGCATAAAATTTATGAATGTATTTTTAACATTAGAACTCCAAGCAAACACAAATTCTAGACATGGAACTATACTTTCAAATAAAAAATAACAAATCCGACCGAACAACTCCAGTTTCCGAAGAACATTTAAAGAGAAGAACTATATACATTTTGTTATTACTTTAATTTCCAAAAAATAGAACTACAAATCCATAATTTCCTTTAATAAGCGACATCAGAATTCCCCGAAGAACAGTTTATGGCATTATAAATTCACAGCTAATGCTGGTTTATCTTTAAAATGTTTAAAAAATGTAAAAATTGAAATTCTGTTTAGATGAGGCGTTATATCTCAAAAAAATTTCGTTAAAAAATTTGGAGAACATCAATAGAAAATCAACAAAAACCATCACTTTGGAAACTTTGTGTGGGGAAATATTTTTAAATTTTACTAAAGGAAATTCTATGTTAGAGACAGAGCTTTTTTCCCGTCCATTTAAGTAAATCAACTAGTGTTTTTTGCTGAAAAATATACAGCATTGCCAATTACAATTTGAAATTAGAATATATTGCCATCTACAGACATAGCCTACTCTATATAGGAAGCCGAAAGGTTTGGCATCCCCGCCGTGTGGAAAATTGAAGCACATTTTGCCAACCTTTCCTCCAATTTCCCATCCTCCAAGTGGACCCACGGGAGCCACCTGGTGGTTGAAATTATGTAGGGGAGGGGGAAGGAATCACCCGGGCTTATGAGCGGTAATTTATGAACGCCCCATTAATATTTTGCCGTAAGGGCTGACGAAGGCACACGGGACGGCTTACTATTACCAAAAGCACTTATTGCAGTATGTGAAATTTATCCAGAAACAAACAAACACAACACACAAACAACACAACTCACAAACAAACAAAGGCCACCAAGCGAACGTAATCATATCGATAGAAAAATTAAGTTTTCATGTATCGCCACTAGGCGATACAACGGCTGCCGTGGATCCACTTGAAGGCTGGGTAACATTGGAGGAAGGGAAGGCATATTTGCTTCAAGAAAAAGGCCAAACCTTTCGGCTTCCTAAATACAGTAGGCTATGCTACAGAAAACTAAACTAGATGCCTTCTGGCTAAACATTCGGGTCTCTAAGTTTGCAAAAATAAAAATAAGTAACAGTTATGCATTCCTTTAGCTTAATAATTTTAATTGACGATGTTTAGCGTAATCAAAGAGAAAGGAAAGAGGGGAATATGAACTGGGGATGGCATTTTCAAAGCGAAAAAATAGTCATCTACCGGCCACATTTCGTTTGTGGGCAAAAACCCAAAACGATTCGCAATGTTTCATTTCTTAATGTGATATCTGATCAAAAAAAGTTTTTCTTGATTTAACAGCCTCAATTTCTTAAAATGTCCAAGGATAAAAAGAGCAAAGGAAAAAAAAGCGAAAACGAATACACAAAGTTTTATTTTGTTATCTGATGTTAAGCCTGAGTTACATTATAGAGCTTTTTTAGGATTCTGATTGTTTAAAGTCGGTTGTATTGATTCATTTTTGGGCTATTTAAAAAATTGTCTTACATAGTCAACGATTCATAAATAGGATAACTTTCTATGGTGGAAACTCTCAATTTAGTTATTTTGTGGTAAGCTCATTTCTAACTTATTCCTTTTCTCCAATAAAATTTAATCCTAGAGCCGATAAATTGCTTTACATCACAAAATCCAAACGCCTTCCATCATGGTCCTTTGTTAAATTTCTATTTATTACAAAAAAAACAAAACAAAAAGTAATTAAATTAACTTTATGTAGCAATAAATCCTTTTAGATAATATCAAATTTAATTAATAATACTTTTCCAAATGTTTTATTCATCTTTGAAAATGTATACCTAGGTCTCGTCTGATTGACTGGGCCAGATTCCGCCAGAACACAATTTAAAAAAGTAAGTAAAGTAACAAACGACGATCTTAATCTTTCTTGATAACTTTTATATGTATTTCATGCCATCAGTAATATGTCGAAGTTAAAAAGTGCAAAGTCAATTGAGATTGATAAACAAACCCTGGCAATTTCTAATTGAAAACATTTCCCATAAAGCTTTTTCTTAATTTTGCTACAATCAACTCCAATTCATTTTTGCATGGAAATTTTCAACCACCAATGGCGGATGAAAAGGAATCTTTTAAAATTCTGATTAAATTGCATTCACATATATAATCATTGTATGTTTTTCATCACCCAATTTTCTCGCAGTAACTATAATAATCTTATTGGTGTTAAAACGGAAACAACTGAATTTAAACATTTAAACATTTAAAGATATATGATATAACTTATAATAATTTGACTAGAAGAAGTCCATGAAAATAAAAAACAAGCAGATGTGAAAAACGCAGTTAACCCTTAGCGAAGGGAGTCTATTTCGTTCAGTCTATTTCCGATCATTAGATACATCAATTGTGGTAGGTCTAGAAATCAATCTGAAAATCGTAGTTACCAATAGTAAAACACCCAAGTAGATAAGAAAGATGGTCATATACGACAGTTCCGTTCATGTTCCTTGGTTGGTTATTGGCTCGATTTCTATTATCGGAATACGTGGATGACTATTTTTTTTCTTCAATAGTGAAATCGATATTATATTCCAACTGAAATTACAGTTTGTTTATACACACAGCATTAAGATGAACTGTAAAAATAAATTTTACTCCATAGGATACACCTAAAACATACTGATAACCAAAATAGTCACATCCTTCACACATGTCCATAAGTTTTTCAAATTGGCAAGCATTGTTCATGTTTGTTTTACACACCCACCCCTTTTAATTTAAATTCAATTTGATCTTTTATTCTCACGTTGCACCATACTATGAAAGAGAAATAGGGAAATGAGTCAAAATTAAAGCTTGTCAAAATAAGTACAGAATTCCGACCAAGCATTTCTCCAACACATTTCAATGTGGGAACATCTGGTACCCATCTACTATTGGTCATTTCCCCATGGTTAAGGGTCAGTTCCTAAATTTTACACATTTATATTGAGTGGTCTACAATTAAGAAAGTTAATTCCTTTAAAATCCCAACAATGTTTAACACTGTTTGGCAGAAAACACTAAAATAACTGTCTTTCTGTTTATTAGCATATTATTTTAACTTTAATTGGCTATTGACCTTCGTGCTTACAGAATTCAGGATGTGAAGGAAACAAAAAAGCCAGTGATCTACCAGCTTTAACTTTCCATGTTTCGTCACAACGACTACGTTACGTAGCCCGTAATGTGTTTAACTTTGGGGATTATAAGTTACTGAATTTTTTTTTAAATATTCCTAGTAAAAATTACATTTTCCCCCATGAAGTTGAAATAATCATTGAAATAACCAAATCTGAATGGATCATTTTCCAATTGTTCATTGCAATTGTTCTAACGTTTAGTATGCAATAAATGCATCACGTCAGAAGGGTAACATTCATTCTTACGAATATACCGAAGGTTCTTAAAGTTTTATTCCTCTGCTCTAGGCTCGAAAGTGGGGTTTTAAAAACATTAATTGGGAGTATTTAAAATAAAGAACCGGAAAAATGTCCAAATAGAGCTGACATTTGAGCAATCTCAAAAATTGGTTCAAACAAAGCTCAAAATTGAAATATTAATGTTGGAAGATAAGGCGATGTAATTTTATTCCAGTCTACATTTAAATTTGGTTCAAGCTTAACTTTAATTTGTTGTTAGTGTTCAACAGATTATTTACATCCAAGCCTAAAAAGTTTTTTGAACAGAGTTGGCATTCATCTCTTCTCAGAAAGTTGCTCGAACAGAGCTGTCAGTTTATTGTCAAGTTAAGCACGGGTAATTTTTTTACAATCTAGCTACGTATTAGGTTAAAGCTTAACTTTTAATCTTTCTGTTTCAATGTGAAAGAGATACTTTACATATCAGCCTTAAAAGTTGTTCGAACAGAGCTGGCAATTGACCATCTCAGAAAGTTGTTTGAACAAAGCTGACACATCACTTTTTAGTGTTATAAGTTTATTATAGCCATAAGTTTGCAATCTAGCTATATATATTAAGTTTTAGCTTAACTTTAAATCTTCCTGTTTTAGAATTAAAAAAATACTTTTAATACTTTACTTACACTTTAATTACTTTAACTACAGGCATAAAAACTTTTTCGAGCAAAGCTGGCATTCATCTAAGCCCAGAAAGTTGTTCGAAAAGAGCTGGGAATTTTTGTGTTAATGGTGGAAAATTAGACCATGTCAGTTGACCTATGTGTTTATCTATATCTATACTTTACATTCCAGCCCAAAAAGATGTTCGAACAGAGTTGGCATTTGTTCCATTTCAGAAAGTTGTTAAAACAGAGCTGGTATTTCATATGTTAATGATGGAAATTTAGACCTCGAAAGTTTCCAATCTACCTATGTATTAACTGTATTCTATTTTAAATCAATCAATCTCTTTCAGTGTCTAAAAGATACATTACATATCCCAACCCAGCGTAGACTAGAATGTTGTTCGAACATGATGAGGAACTTAACAGAAAGATAATCGCTCCTTTAGATCCAGCATTAGATAATGCTAGCGAGCGAAACCCCGTTATTAGCTAGAACCTCGAGAAAAAACAGGAAAAAAATTACCCGAAGGCTAGTTCCAAAGGAATCTTGTTTTTTACGTAAATCACAGCAGAGAAAATTGGAAATTTAGGGTGTTGTAACATATAGCTGACGCTGACTCGTAATTTGATAATTGTAATGTCAAATTAATGTCTAAAGTCATGCATCAAATGTGGTATACAAAAGCAGCATAAAATTGATAGAATCAAAAAAAATAACACCACTTTGTGGTGGCCTTTAGGATTTGTTCTGGCAATAGGTGAGCTATTCAGTTGTCTTTGAATCTTGTTTAGGGATCACATAACTAAAGTTGATGTAATCCCCTAAACGGTTACAAAATAATAATTGTTCGTGTTTAAAAACGAAAGAAACTCCCAAAATACCTTCTAATTGATACCGAAAATTCTTAAAAATGGTTAAAAAATGTAGAGGGGCTCACCACTGATGTCTTAGGTGTACGAAAATTTGCGTAATTTGCGTTATGTTTTGCGTAATTTGTGCAATTTGCTTGAATTACACGTGATGAGAAGAAGTTTTTGTGAATTTTTACACTTTCATACCATAGTTAATGATCATCAGTAGAGCAACGACATCAAAAGTGACGACACACCTGATGCACTATCGACAACCGACTCTTTCCAAACTAAAAACCCACCTCTTTTGACGCATGAACGGAAGCTGAGATGCAAAATAAGTAAAAAAAACTTATTCTTGTGAAAGGCAAAGAAAATGACACATCGTTTATGTAATAAGTCACTTGGTAAGAATTACGCTATCAACATGAAGAATAATGTAGAGTTGGGAAATCATGGATTTACCATAATATTCTGCTCATCTTAAGTAATCGGTAGGATTCAGTCAAAGGTCTGGTCAATGGAATGGGTCATTCGGTCTGAACAACACTGGTATCGGCTTCAATTTTCAAGTTCAAACTCAACTATTCGCTTCCTTACTTTCCTTTTCTATTTAATACCTTTGTCATGTGTGATAGGTGGGTGGAACCTCGTAACATTTTGAGTCGATATTGACGATATGTCTGCAGGTCAAGCTTCGGTTTTTCCAAATGGGGTCACTTTTCTGGCCGAGAACCGTTAGCTTGACCTCGCAGAAGTGAGGGCAACGAAGGTCACTGGCTTTAGTCAGTCACATGACTTGTGTGTTGCTGCTGTGTCTCTAGCCAATTCCTTACATTTATGGACCGACGAATTAAACGCTTAAAAATTGGATATAAATATAGCTTATAGCTTACCCTCGTAAGCTATAAGAATGTAATGAGAAAATAAGTATATAATTTAGCAGTAATAACAGTTCATTTGTATTACTGGAATGCAATTTTATCATAATGACATTCAATTTCATACAAACAACATCAATGAAACGTCAAAATCTGCTAAACTAGATTTCGGGTTCAAAATCGGATTTCGAGGAAAGTTTCGGAAAATCATTATTTTGATCCGAAAAATGCCAAATTAAAAAAACTAATACAGTTCTAGTCTAAACCAACGTTCTTACTTCGAAATACCAACTATGGATTGATTCATTCCACCAACTAAAATTGGGGAAAAAATTATTGGAAGATTAAATTAACTCACACTTCGTTGTCTCTGACTGCAACAAATGCTTAAAAGGAGGCACTAAAAAGTTTAAGTATATGAAAATAATATGGTCATTGGCGTTACAAATTACATTTTAGGTCTGACGTGATGCATTTATTGCATACTAAACGTTAGAACAAATGCAATGAACAAATGGAAAATGATCCATTCAGATATAAAATTTTGGTTATTTCAATGATTATTTCAACTTTATGGTAGAAAATGTCATCTTTACTAGGAATATTTTTTTAACAATTTACAGAAACTTATAATCCCAAAAGTTAATCACATTACGAACTACGTAACGTAGTCGTTGTGACGAAACATGAAAAGTTAAAGCTGGTAGCATCACTGGATTATTTTGTTTCCTTCACATCCTGAATTCTGTGAGCACGAAGGTCAATAGCCAATTAAATGTTAAAAGAAAATGCTAATAAACATAAAGACAGTGATTTCAGGGTTTTTCTGCCTTCATATCAAATTTGGTACCTTAAATCCAGGTAAAAACAGTGTTAAACATTGTTAAGATTTAAATGGAATTAACTTTCTTAATTGTAGACCACTAAATACAAATGTGTAAAATTGAGGAACTAACCCTTTACCATGTGGAAATGACCAATAGTAGACGGGTACCAGCTGTTCCCAAATGGAAATGTGTTGGATAAATGCTTGGTTGGAATTCTGTACTTATTTTGACAAGCTTTAATTTTGACTCATTTCCCTATTTTTATTTCATAATATGGTGCAACGTGAGAATCAAAGATAAAATTGAATTACCTATAAACGGGCTGGATGTGTAAAACAGACATGAACAATGCTTACCAATTCGAAAAAAAATTTATGGCCATGTGTGAAGGATATGACTATTTTGGTTTCTATGGAGTAAAATTTATTTTTACAGTTAATCTTAATTCTGAGTGTATAAAAAAACGGTAATTGCAGTTGGAATATAATATCGATTTCACTATTGAAGGAAAAAAAAATAGTCATCCACGTATTCCGATCAAAGAAATTGAGCCACCAACTAACCAAGGAACATGAACGGAACTGTCGTATATGACCATCTTTTTTATCTACTTGGGTGTTTTACTATTGGTAACAACGATTTTTGGATTGAATGAATTGCCATGATTGGTCCCAAAGATCTAGCTCATGCGATATGCTATCAGGGTCATACGTTGATTTTTATGTGCCCTTTGCGGGACCTGTTCCTTATATGGTTTCCAGACTTACCACAATTAATGTGTCTAATGATCGGAAATAGAAAGAACGAAATAGACTCCATTCGAGCAGAGGAACTTGAACTGCTTCGGGCTTTGGAAGAACGACGAGACGTTTTCAACCGCTGTTTCAGCTTAACAACCAGACCATTATCTTCGCTGTCCGACCGATTAGGGAAGAACTGATCCATAACTACCATTATCATAAAGATCTGCGATTCATTCACTGGCATTGCTGAGCATACAAATGTTCGAAGCGTTGCAGGAATAGCCAAGAACAGTTTCACTCCTGCTGCTTTTCTCTGGTTCCTCACAAAGTAGTTCAAGTTCTCTCTCAGCTTCTTCCATGCGCTCTTCCAGCTCGTGGTAGTCCTGAAGCAATTTCTGGTAGGCTGCTTTTTCTTGATCATATTCCTGATCCAGCATAACTCGTTCCTGGTCCAGTCTTCATAGGATGGATTATTCAACTTCCTGATTTCAAGTTTGGTTGATTTCAGTTGACTCAACGAGCTCTTTCTGAATATTGTCAAATCGTACATTTCAACCCTGTCACGTTCTTGTACGAGATCCATCTTTTCATCTCTCTCACGATCCAGTTGGGTTTGCAATGGTTTTACTAATAGTTCGAGTTCACCAATCAGTCCTACAGAAACTTTTAACTTATTGGCTAATCCGTGGTTTGCTTCACACTAGTTCACACTAAATCAGCTCTTTGTTTATTTCTTCAATTTTATGTTGCATCGTATTTTTTTTCCAAGCATTTGTTGAGATTCTTGACGTGCTTGATAGATCGGGCCTTCAAACGAAGAGTTTTGTATGAACCAACGACGCTAGCAGCACTGCAATAGGATGATGCTCTTACGTGCACGAAGATAACGTCGTCCGGCTAAGAAACCGTGAACCATTTTTTAAATCATAAATGCCTTGGGATTGCATACCAATTGCAGGTATCTCTTGCGAGCCATGAACCCACGGCCATACTTCTGCAGACGGAGTACGTTCTGAGACAGAACGTAATTTGGGGGTCCTTTCCGTTAAACAGTAAAAGAAGGGAAAAATAGATTGGGGAAGAAAGGGTTCGATCCCTCTTTTTTCACTCTTTTTTTGTCTTTCCATCAGTACCTCCTTTCTTCCCCTTGCTTAAGAAAAAACCCAAAACATGCCTATAATTGGAGTAGTGGCTGCAACGAAGGTGGAAAAATGATCATCCAAGATGGCAAACTCGAACCACCAAGTGGCAACCGTTTCTCTCAAGTCTCTTATGTCATGGTAAACACATAATATTTGGCTATTTCCAAGAAATACCTTTTCTTTATTTGACATTAAAGCATGTTAGGTTAGGTTAGGCATTGAGGATGAGAGAAGGAGAGACAACGCTCCATAAGCCCATCAGAACGAATTGGACCTACTCATAAACCCCCTACTAAAAGATGCCAGATTGAGGAAATTGGACTGGAATATGAAATACTGGATGATAAAGGGTGCCAGTTTTGAAAAAAACTTCCTTGTAGTTAAAGAGTTGAAAAATTCTGCTTCCATGACGACAGTCGTGTCGTCTGTTCAAAGTGACTCGTTTTGTTGTGTGACACGCTGACTGACATATTGATATAATGAAAAAAGCAAAAGACAACTGTCAAAACAGGAAAACTTTCATGACAACCGAATTCAAAATATAAGTCACCTGAACCCTACTGGCAATCCTGGTCATGCAGTACAATTTTCTCAACCTGGCAACTTTTTAGAAGGGGTGTTGCTGGTAGTCGTTTTATTAACATGGCGTTGTCTCTCCTTCATCTCTTCCTCTGTGGGTTAGGATAGGTTAGGTTAGGGTAGGTTTGTTAAGTTTTTTACGATAAGTTTTTAACAATGGTGGCTGGGTGGGTATCGATGACTTCAACCATGAGATTGCATGCTGTTCAATTTTCCATTGAATGGAATCTTTTTTATTTGCCATTTACGAAACATTATGTGTTTCATGTCTTTCACAGAAAAAGTTGGCAAAAATTTAAACAAACAAAAAAAAGTCAGGAAGGAAATATTTTTAAATAATATTCTACTAAAAAAAAAAAACACTTAGCCCAATATAGGACTATTCATCTCTTCAGAACTCTTCAAGGACTGAAATAACTTTTCTTTTATAAACTTCCTTAAAAAATTTCAATTATTTACATAAATGCTGACAAATAGGCCATTTTATGGATGTTTTGTTTTTCTATTTTATCTGGCAACGCAGCGTGGTCCCAACTCGTTCTCCACGCTTGGTTGCCAGATAAATAATGGCTTGTGCTGCGTTTAACTTTTGAATGACACCAACATCATTTACAAGTTATATCGTTTATTTTTTAAAAATATGCTATTTATTTTTAATTTATTTTGACATTTTAAATCATAAAAAGAATATACTCCTTTAGACCAAAATTTGGAAACCCAAAAAGTTTGGGAGCTTCCGTTATAAATGTTAGACTTTGAAATCGTAAATTTCAAAATGGATAGTGACACACTTAAAAGTGTGTAAGCACACCATTGCCGATTCACCACGAAACTACACTTTAGTGGTTACCGCTTGTTTAGTCTAGTGCGTTAGCGATTTGTAATAGTGTATAGATTTCCGTCGAAGAAAAACGACAGGGTTAGCTACGTTACTCTCATACAAAGGGAGAGGGGGAAAAAGAACTAAGAGAAAACGTCGTTGAAGAACTTCCGTCATCCAGACTTTTTCCTAAATTTCTATAGTTTTTGTTGATTATAAAACAACTCTTATTGGACGAACAGTAATTATCACAGAAGATTTTATTATCGATCTATCCTAGGCCTCTGTCATCTGGGAGACGTCTATTGGACGTCATGTCGCCAAGAATTCATCCTCGCCGTACGGAATGAGAAAAACCTCTTTATAACATTATATTCAGGATATGTCATGGATAGAAATCTTTGATGTCCTTTGATTATTGTATGTATAGTACCCACAACAGTAATTGGATTACCCCCAATTTTTTTAGTATACTTAGATTGCACATACGAACTTATTATTTTCCCTTAGATATTGAAGTGACTACTCTTCATCCTTCTGATTTCTAACAAGTGATCCGTGACTCAAAGGCGTCCGAAATACCCCCTTTTCCGGAGGTAGTTTTTGGATTGTAATCCGGAAAGAAACTTTAAAAATCCGGAATAGGTCTATCCTACTCAGAATCACAAGGCTTTTCCAGCGGTCTACATTCCAGATTGTTTTTTTTTCGTTCCCGAGATAATCGGTATTCAAATTCGTGAAATATCACGAAAACCCAAAGTCTTCTCTTCCGTCCGCATCGCTCTTCACCGTATATTCGGCTTGTAGAAACAACTAATTGATGGAAAATGTAGCTGTTTCATCCTTCTTTCAGAATCCAAAAGCATTTGTTTAAATTCGTTCAGATGTCTGAGATATCACGATTATTGTGATTTTCGACCCATTGTTGAGCCATTTCATTTGGCGTTGCCGTTTTCAGTTTATGTGTTTTTTGCAACCTTTTTGTCCACTCCTTCGCTTTTTCATTCTTTCCTATGTATCAAGTCCAATTTGTATTGATGTATAAACCCTTGATTCATACAAACAAATATACAAATATTTTCAATCATTTGAGAAAATTGTAATTGTTCATGATAAATACATTAAAAGTTTAGCAACGTTTTGTATTCGTGTTCGTTTTCGTTTTATATTTTAAAAAAATAGTTTAGTTCACAAGAAAATGGAAATGGGAAACTGATGTGTTTCCGTGAAATAAACTTGTGAATTTCGTTTCAATTTCAACAGGATCAGCTGCAGCGAAAGCAGGGGTTGAAGCTGGAGCTGGAGCCGGGGCGGGTGCTTGAGAGGGAGCGGGAGCGGGTGCTGGAACTTTAGTGACAATAACATTAGCAGCAACAACAACAGCATGTGCTACAGCCAGACACGCAAAGAAGAAAACAAAAAAGAAAAGATCAAGATGTATTGACGGGTCTCTTAATGCTAGATTTTTCTTGAAAAAATGAAAGAGGAGAAGACAAGGAATTTTCAAATTTGGCCATTGATGTGACTGAAACATAAGGGGTTGCGGTTTAAGTGGATACGACAAAACTTTCGCCATATCTACTTTTTTTTCCTGGAAATTGCACAATTTATCCAATTACGTCGCGTTTCAAGGTCGCTTTCCTAATTCTTTCATCGGGGCCTTTTCCTTCAGCTTTCTTTGCTGCAATGTGGTAATTGAAATTGGATGGCTTCTTCTACATCAATTTTAGTGTTTTTCATACAAAAACACGTCAAACTGGCTAAAACTCTGTGAATGTGGAACTTTCAGTTTAAATGTAAGGTCCATTAGAATCAGAAATGAATTTAGTTGAGTTATAGATCATGCTTGAATCCCTTTTTTAAAAAAATATCATGTCAGTAGCATTAAACAAATATAAGATGGAGGAAGTGCGTGTAGTTAGAAGTAGGTCTCGCTCATTCGACTCTTTACCAGCTGCGAAAGCCAACACGTGAGCATTCTGATCTCCCTTTTTGCAATCGCGTTGAAGGAATCAGCATTTAATTAGATTAGCTTAAGGTAACAGACTATGGTTTTAAAAGAGAACTTAACTTTTCTTAACTCAGGTTTTTTGTCGTGTTTTGATAACGACTGTTTTTGCGAAATCATTGGGGGAAAGTTTCTTTGTGTTTCTATAGAGATAAATACTACAGAGAAAAATGAAATGTTCGAGAAATTGTCTATTACGCATGCAGAGTTAGACACTCGAAGAACATTGCAGCTTTCTAGCACTATAGGTTATTATTATTATCTATACTACGTAGTTATTGAACTTCCGACACACGTAATTTTGCGATTGCTCTTTGCAACATTGAAAAAGGGAAGAATGGGATGAAACTATGTCTTGAAGTAGGATTCTCAATAATAGCCTAATACCCAAGGGTTTGATATGATGGAACATACACTATCCTAAAACAATCTCTTGGAACCATCGTCAATCGCCACAAAAAGGCGACCCCCTTCTGGGTTTGACGACACTTAATTTTAAAATTTAGACGGTGAGTACCTTTGATTTTGGAGATCCACCTTGATGTCCACGGCCTTTAGACCACCCCCCCCCCCCTTTGGCTTGTGTGGTCCAGAATTTTTGGTATGGAGTATGGACCAGCAAAATTATTTGAATTTTAAAGATGGCCGAGTTTATCAGCTTTGTGTGGAGCTAGAAGGAAAAGTTCGGCGATTGAGACTGTATTGTGTATTCGATAACGTTAATTTTCAAAATACGGGGAAGGAGCAAGGACAAGACCAACTTCTCGAGTAAACCCGACGCATCCTATCTATGCCACCATGTGGTGTCGGAATCAATACAAAAACTCCATTTCCTTTTTTGGGCGGTTAGGTGGCCATGGGTTATTTGAAGATGTTTTTGCACCCTGGTAGAAAAAACCGACTGGATTAACGTCATGCAAGAGCTGAAAGGCTTATATGGCTTTGACAGTGCATTTGATTTTGATGTTGTATATGATGATTGGGACAATGCATCAGATATGTTCGGACCAGATACATTCTCTGGTCTAAGTCAGAGGCCATTGAAACTGAATTTTCAAATTGATCCCCTCCTCACCCCGAGATTCGGGGATTTGGTGAGAAAGGTCAAAATATTAAAAAATCAGTCGGCTCCTCCCGCAAGGAACAATTCCGATTGAATTATCAGGCAATAGTCACCACGAAAGAAATTTTAAAGTGGATGATTTGGCCCCCTATTTTGGTTAGGCGTTGATGCTGATTTAAATACGATCGTGTCTCTAGCCACTTTGCCTATCACCTCGTGGAAGCCGTCGACAAAGGGACATGGACCCAAAGACGTATGGCAGCTTTGGCTGCCTTCTTTATCACACTCACTTTACTTACCTGCCAAATAAAAAAACATGGGCCTCACCACATCTAAATAATAATACGACATTAATCTGTGGATCCAAAAAGATTGAAAAAAAATTATGGCTAAAATCTATCTTTATTCAATAAAACGTGAAATATGTGAATGCTATGTGGTAAATAAATTCAATTCCATATTATATTTTAGGGTCACTCCACAACATTGTTCGAATTTAAAGTTGGAAATGTCATGTCTCCAATTTGGTCTGTTTTATTTTGGATAAAGTCAATGGAAAGAAAATTTAGATATTATAAATTCTAAAACTATTTATTTATAAAATAACATGACTTTTTTTAGTAAAGGAAACAGAGGCACACATTAGTGATAATAAATGTGGATTCATAACTCAAAGAGCAATGTTTCACATTGCTTCTTGTGATTATCCTATACAAGTCCAAGTAAATAATGATAGTTTTGATAGAACTTTAAATTATTAAATTAAAAAAAAATAGATGAGCAATTTCTTTCATTTCGTCTACGTTATAACAAGACATGTATACGTATCAATTTTTTATGTGGGGACAGGATTTAAAATAAGATAATTTCATTTTTCTCGTTGCAACATCTTATTGACCTTTTCTCGAAAAAATTTGAAGGGATTAATGTCTTATTATTCAATGGGAAAGTATGATTTTTTAGTTTATTTAAACATTTTTTGAATCACGTTCAGCTTTCACTTCAGAATTTACTTCTTAAGCTTTTCTATTGGTCATACTTATTCCTGATAAATTTTTTCCCTTTAATAATGCATCGGCCTTCAATCTAATCAAGCAAGGCCTATGAACTCAACAAATTTCCAACGGCCTACCGGCCGTAGGGTCAATTTGCATGTATGAATTCACGAAATCATCAGGTGCAAACAGTATAGGGCCTATGGAGAAACATATAGATAGTAGACATTCAAAAAAAATTATTTTCAAACTGTTTATTTGGTGTTAGGGAGGAATTGATTATATGTTAAACTTAGGAATGTACTCCTTATCTTTGTAAACGGTATACTAAATTTAAAAAAAAAAAGGATTTAATTTATTTCAATTGAATACCCATAATTGTGTTCAAATATTTAGAGTGGACTTTTTTATTTTCATTGCGGGGGTTAGTCAATCAGGAACGGTCGACGAGATTGGAAAAAAGAAAATTTCCATGAAGAAAGTCTTTTTTTCCTTTATGCAATTCAAAAATGGAATTTAGATGTTGTTTTCATGTAACATAAAAGACTACTCTGGGGAGTTTCCAAAGAACTGATGCTAATGTGTTTGGCTTTACTTTTTCTTGTTGTTGCTATGAGATATGCAGCGCTCTTTCACAGAATGTGTTTATTTCAAGATGGCCCACATCTTGATAAGTGATTAAACATTATATCTAGATACAAGATAAATGATAAATTTTAAAAAAAATCAAGATGAATGTACTTTATTTGTTTGAATGTTTCTCACAAGATTGCCGAATAATAAGACAAGTGGGTTATTTGATGGAAAACACTTTAAATTTCATCTTGATTAAAAGCTGATGATGTTGTTTTAATAAAAAAACTTTCAAGTTTTTTCCTCCCATCTGCAAATCTGCCAATTGCACAATGTTTTTGAAGGAACTTCCAGTAAAATCCGTAATTGCTAATGGGTTTGGCTTCATTTTTTTGTAGGTGTTTGATAATAGGTGATAATCAGTTTTCAACAGTCTGGTCAAGAGAAAGAAAGAAATAATGTTGGCAGGGGTGGCCAATGATCTGATTTACAAGCAGCGTTTGGTACCAAAATGTTTGAAAGTTATCTAAAACAAAAAAATGCCATCATTATCTGGCAAAAAAAAATTGTCAAAACATTATTTTACCTTCATTAGGGCTAGAATTGTAAATTTCTGCATTAAAGGCCTATAATATTTTACAATATCTATTTTGGACGACCTTTTTTTATCTTAGTTTGAGCATATCTGAAGAAATGTCCTTTGTTCTACTGTGGTTGGAGGAGAAATTAAAAATCTCCTGTATTAATTATGGATTATAGGTCAATTATTCTACTCACTTGTTGGTCTTCCATTGATTATGATGGCAAATATCTCAATTATTGTCAAAACTCTCAGATACAATTAATAAAACTTACAAAATGTTACTCGGGGACGAAGGTACTTACTTGTTTTCCAAAATCTCATCATTGTCATATAGCAATCCAATTCACGTTTTTAATAAAAGACTTGAACATCTCTGCTAGTTACGTGTGTGAATGCCATGTTAAGCAAAAAAAAAGTGAAATCTATTGTCCCCCTTCTTGATTCTGGGGATAATATTTGGGGGGGGGGGGGGTCTTAGGGGTCTTCTTGAGTTGTTGTAAAATCACACTTCAAATAGTGTAAGAACAGTCCGAGAACTACTTTGAGGATTTGTTTGATTAATGTAAGAAATTAATGCAGAAGCCAGTGCTGCAAATTGCTGACTATTCGTTTCGGCTTGAATGGCCTTTCTTTCACTAAATTCATTTAAAGCCTCTGACGAAGCCTAGTCACATTTCTTTGTTTGCTTTGCTGCTTCGGTAACGCTGATCTTCCTTCTCCTCTCGCCTTCTTTCTTGAAGCATTACTTCCTCTTAGTAATCTGATGCTTTTAATTTCCTTCTTCATCTTTGTTGGGCCACTATCATCAGAATCTCCATAGTTAAAATAACTTATACTTTTTTGTTAAAAAGGGATATAAAAATATTTTAACCTAACCTAATCTACCAATTAAAATTAAATGTCAGATTACTGTGCTGGGAATTATAAATAGTCTTGTGAATATCAATAATACCTTATTTTTTTCTCCAATATCTCTGATATTGGGAAGGGCAATTTCAGGTTTATTGCGCAATGCATCGTTAAAAACATCGAAGAATTTCCAAATCTTTCGTGTTCCTGTAGCATCCCGGATTTTCTCGTATTTTTGAACCAGATTTTTGTACTTTATGTGGATTTGGGAACCACTGTAGCGACCCCTTCGTCCTTAGCCAATTCTATTGCAATCAAAATTTGACTATTGTTTCTTTTACGTCCAACCGATCAGTTAACGCAGCTCTTTTTTATGGCAATGCCATTACTTTGAAACTTAACTAACGGATTAGAAATTGAAATTCAAGGTGCAGCCGTGTTAAGAATACAGTTGACTCGGACGAGTACACTAACACTGTTGACTAGTGTCACAGTCAACTACTTCGGCTCTTTCACTCCAAACTCCAACAAATCATTTCGTAAAGTTTTCAGTGAACTGCATCTCGACTCTTTGATAGGTCAGTCGTGTCGTTCGTGTTGGTTCCAAATCCAATTGAACTCAAAGTTTTCTTGGCTTGAAATTTAGAAGTAAAATTGTTGCACTTGTTATCGAAGAACATCCAGTACCGGCTGTGGAGAATGATCATCCCGTCGTCGGAGCGTAAAGTTCTCTTCTTTTTGTTGTCACTATGCAATTCGACCATGGCGTTATATATTTCTTTGCACAAGTAAAGCAATTGATAGCTAATATTTATTACTTAAATTTTTACTGCCAACGTATTTAGCCCCTATATTGATATGAAATATGTGGTTAATATGTCGTTTGAGATGAATTTCAAGGTCCTAGACCGAATCAAATTAAGTTGCGGATTCCAGCTGATAACAATGGCTGTTTTTGTATGTTTTGTATGCAGAAAACATTGAAAAGTAAGTAATCATTCATTCGTGCGCAAACTGCTGATAGACTAAATATCATTCGTTTCATTTTAGAAGAAAAATGGCTCCAGTAATTACTATGGTACAGATTTCCGTAGTTCTGCATGCACTACTTCTCATCGTGCCCTGCTTGTATTCAATTTCTTCACTTAAGACCAAGTTGGCTGTTCATTTTCCGGATGAAACGACAAATTCTGATGAGCTTCTTGGGTTAGGAATGTGTTATAAAGATTTTATCAGCAATCAGTTCATTTTTTATGTCGTAATGATTTTTTTTATGGGTATAGTCATTATTTGTCAAGGGATTAGTGCTCTCTTTGTGTACAAGTCTTAAGTAATTATTTTCTGTTCTCCAACTTAATTTTTTGACTCTGCCTCTCGCTCTGCTCTTAAAATGTTGGTTTCGCTTCTCCTTATTCCTATTGTCATATTATCCTAGCATACTATCTCTGCCTAGTATCAATTCAAAATTCTTCTGAGATCACTTTTACCGCCATTTATTTGAAATTAAGTAATTTGTAATACAAAGCAGTTTTTATTAAACGAAAGTCTATATCCTTCTTATTAAAAGTTAGCTCAATTCAGCTCTTTTTAAAATAATTATGCCATCATGACTTAAGAAAATTAGTGAACGTTACAAATCGAACTCTTTCGTCTAACAAGTAAAAAGTTGAAGGACGAGTAGAGGTCGTATTCCAGGTTTGATCCTAGACGACTTAGCGCTTAATACAATTTTTACAGGATATTTTACTTGTTGAGCTCGTGATTAATGATACTTTTGCATTCTGCCATTATCGTTAGCAGCAATAAAAGATGGACATCAATCATGAGTGGAACGAGTTGTCGTGTGGCCGTCATCAGCTGGTGCAATCAGTCGATATTTTCCATTGAGGAGCTTACATTGACACTATCGTGTCGATTCGTTCCTCCATGAGTTCATATTAGATTGCGTTATTCGACACAAATCTGTAGTTTTCAATCCATAAGCAATGACGTGATAATCGTTGACCTTGTACTTAATTCGGCGAAAGAGTTCACCTTGCTAACCGTGTACGTGGAAATTCGGAGAAAGATTAAAAAAATTTTCGAACAACCAAACGTTTTCAGCGAGGTACAAGATCCATTCATGCCATGATTTTCAGTGTGGTTATAGACTCTTAGATAGGCCAGACGTCCAGTCAGAGTATCTTCTAAATTAAAATTCAATTCAAAGTAGAATGATGGCTGTTGATATAGAAAACCAACCAATACGGGATTACGGCAGGTCACACTACCTGAGCATAAAAATCTATTTATTCTACTTTCGCTGTACAATGTATTCGATGTATTCGTAGGGTTATTCCTTCTTCTCGTAAAGGTAAATTCTTATAATGTAATATCGCGCTTGAATTCTTGTGTTTCTAACACCTTCGCTACAGACTCCGTTCTACGAGTTGGCTTTGCCTGAGAACGTCATCACGATCATGAATGTTTTTTTTTACTGTTTTGGGGCGTTGATTATAAATAAGGAGTAAGGTTATTCCTGAGCAATGCGCCTGACTGAACTGTCTTCTCTTGCCATTTTTGTTGATAAACTCATTAAGGGATCATTAAATAACCAGTGAAAGTGGCATATACATATACAGCATCTGATGATTGTAATTTATCTAATTGAGTTCATCTGATTATGAGCCTAATCTAAATCAATTGTGCTCCTAAATCTTTTTGAAATCACTAATGGACCATATTTGCTAATGACTGGGGAGAATCAAATAGGAAAAGCCAGAGAATGGCATGTTTGGCGTGAACAATTTTTTTTCCGTTTGGGATCGTAATTGGTATTTTTAATTGCATTTTTTATTAAGTAAAATTAGAGAACTTTTTTAAAGATGTTTTATTTAAACGACATCTATTAATGAAATACGATGTAGAAGAACGTAAAGAAAGTAAAAAGAATGAGATAAACCAAAGACGATTCCATGCAAAGAAGATAGTGTGACTTTAAGAAGGGAGAGGGTTAAAGAAGAGGTGCCACAGGTAATAACACATAAATACATCCCAGGGGATACTTGGAAACGCCATCAAGGCCGCATGCATAAAATTTATGAATGTATTTTTAACATTAGAACTCCAAGCAAACACAAATTCTAGACATGGAACTATACTTTCAAATAAAAAATAACAAATCCGACCGAACAACTCCAGTTTCCGAAGAACATTTAAAGAGAAGAACTATATACATTTTGTTATTACTTTAATTTCCAAAAAATAGAACTACAAATCCATAATTTCCTTTAATAAGCGACATCAGAATTCCCCGAAGAACAGTTTATGGCATTATAAATTCACAGCTAATGCTGGTTTATCTTTAAAATGTTTAAAAAATGTAAAAATTGAAATTCTGTTTAGATGAGGCGTTATATCTCAAAAAAATTTCGTTAAAAAATTTGGAGAACATCAATAGAAAATCAACAAAAACCATCACTTTGGAAACTTTGTGTGGGGAAATATTTTTAAATTTTACTAAAGGAAATTCTATGTTAGAGACAGAGCTTTTTTCCCGTCCATTTAAGTAAATCAACTAGTGTTTTTTGCTGAAAAATATACAGCATTGCCAATTACAATTTGAAATTAGAATATATTGCCATCTACAGACATAGCCTACTCTATATAGGAAGCCGAAAGGTTTGGCATCCCCGCCGTGTGGAAAATTGAAGCACATTTTGCCAACCTTTCCTCCAATTTCCCATCCTCCAAGTGGACCCACGGGAGCCACCTGGTGGTTGAAATTATGTAGGGGAGGGGGAAGGAATCACCCGGGCTTATGAGCGGTAATTTATGAACGCCCCATTAATATTTTGCCGTAAGGGCTGACGAAGGCACACGGGACGGCTTACTATTACCAAAAGCACTTATTGCAGTATGTGAAATTTATCCAGAAACAAACAAACACAACACACAAACAACACAACTCACAAACAAACAAAGGCCACCAAGCGAACGTAATCATATCGATAGAAAAATTAAGTTTTCATGTATCGCCACTAGGCGATACAACGGCTGCCGTGGATCCACTTGAAGGCTGGGTAACATTGGAGGAAGGGAAGGCATATTTGCTTCAAGAAAAAGGCCAAACCTTTCGGCTTCCTAAATACAGTAGGCTATGCTACAGAAAACTAAACTAGATGCCTTCTGGCTAAACATTCGGGTCTCTAAGTTTGCAAAAATAAAAATAAGTAACAGTTATGCATTCCTTTAGCTTAATAATTTTAATTGACGATGTTTAGCGTAATCAAAGAGAAAGGAAAGAGGGGAATATGAACTGGGGATGGCATTTTCAAAGCGAAAAAATAATCATCTACCGGCCACATTTCGTTTGTGGGCAAAAACCCAAAACGATTCGCAATGTTTCATTTCTTAATGTGATATCTGATCAAAAAAAGTTTTTCTTGATTTAACAGCCTCAATTTCTTAAAATGTCCAAGGATAAAAAGAGCAAAGGAAAAAAAAGCGAAAACGAATACAAAAAGTTTTATTTTGTTATCTGATGTTAAGCCTGAGTTACATTATAGAGCTTTTTTAGGATTCTGATTGTTTAAAGTCGGTTGTATTGATTCATTTTTGGGCTATTTAAAAAATTGTCTTACATAGTCAACGATTCATAAATAGGATAACTTTCTATGGTGGAAACTCTCAATTTAGTTATTTTGTGGTAAGCTCATTTCTAACTTATTCCTTTTCTCCAATAAAATTTAATCCTAGAGCCGATAAATTGCTTTACATCACAAAATCCAAACGCCTTCCATCATGGTCCTTTGTTAAATTTCTATTTATTACAAAAAAAACAAAACAAAAAGTAATTAAATTAACTTTATGTAGCAATAAATCCTTTTAGATAATATCAAATTTAATTAATAATACTTTTCCAAATGTTTTATTCATCTTTGAAAATGTATACCTAGGTCTCATCTGATTGACTGGGCCAGATTCCGCCAGAACACAATTTAAAAAAGTAAGTAAAGTAACAAACGACGATCTTAATCTTTCTTGATAACTTTTATATGTATTTCATGCCATCAGTAATATGTCGAAGTTAAAAAGTGCAAAGTCAATTGAGATTGATAAACAAACCCTGGCAATTTCTAATTGAAAACATTTCCCATAAAGCTTTTTCTTAATTTTGCTACAATCAACTCCAATTCATTTTTGCATGGAAATTTTCAACCACCAATGGCGGATGAAAAGGAATCTTTTAAAATTCTGATTAAATTGCATTCACATATATAATCATTGTATGTTTTTCATCACCCAATTTTCTCGCAGTAACTCTAATAATCTTATTGGTGTTAAAACGGAAACAACTGAATTTAAACATTTAAACATTTAAAGATATATGATATAACTTATAATAATTTGACTAGAAGAAGTCCATGAAAATAAAAAACAAGCAGATGTGAAAAACGCAGTTAACCCTTAGCGAAGGGAGTCTATTTCGTTCAGTCTATTTCCGATCATTAGATACATCAATTGTGGTAGGTCTAGAAATCAATCTGAAAATCGTAGTTACCAATAGTAAAACACCCAAGTAGATAAGAAAGATGGTCATATACGACAGTTCCGTTCATGTTCCTTGGTTGGTTATTGGCTCGATTTCTATTATCGGAATACGTGGATGACTATTTTTTTTCTTCAATAGTGAAATCGATATTATATTCCAACTGAAATTACAGTTTGTTTATACACACAGCATTAAGATGAACTGTAAAAATAAATTTTACTCCATAGGATACACCTAAAACATACTGATAACCAAAATAGTCACATCCTTCACACATGTCCATAAGTTTTTCAAATTGGCAAGCATTGTTCATGTTTGTTTTACACACCCACCCCTTTTAATTTAAATTCAATTTGATCTTTTATTCTCACGTTGCACCATACTATGAAAGAGAAATAGGGAAATGAGTCAAAATTAAAGCTTGTCAAAATAAGTACAGAATTCCGACCAAGCATTTCTCCAACACATTTCAATGTGGGAACATCTGGTACCCATCTACTATTGGTCATTTCCCCATGGTTAAGGGTCAGTTCCTAAATTTTACACATTTATATTGAGTGGTCTACAATTAAGAAAGTTAATTCCTTTAAAATCCCAACAATGTTTAACACTGTTTGGCAGAAAACACTAAAATAACTGTCTTTCTGTTTATTAGCATATTATTTTAACTTTAATTGGCTATTGACCTTCGTGCTTACAGAATTCAGGATGTGAAGGAAACAAAAAAGCCAGTGATCTACCAGCTTTAACTTTCCATGTTTCGTCACAACGACTACGTTACGTAGCCCGTAATGTGTTTAACTTTGGGGATTATAAGTTACTGAATTTTTTTTTAAATATTCCTAGTAAAAATTACATTTTCCCCCATAAAGTTGAAATAATCATTGAAATAACCAAATCTGAATGGATCATTTTCCAATTGTTCATTGCAATTGTTCTAACGTTTAGTATGCAATAAATGCATCACGTCAGAAGGGTAACATTCATTCTTACGAATATACCGAAGGTTCTTAAAGTTTTATTCCTCTGCTCTAGGCTCGAAAGTGGGGTTTTAAAAACATTAATTGGGAGTATTTAAAATAAAGAACCGGAAAAATGTCCAAATAGAGCTGACATTTGAGCAATCTCAAAAATTGGTTCAAACAAAGCTCAAAATTGAAATATTAATGTTGGAAGATAAGGCGATGTAATTTTATTCCAGTCTACATTTAAATTTGGTTCAAGCTTAACTTTAATTTGTTGTTAGTGTTCAACAGATTATTTACATCCAAGCCTAAAAAGTTTTTTGAACAGAGTTGGCATTCATCTCTTCTCAGAAAGTTGCTCGAACAGAGCTGTCAGTTTATTGTCAAGTTAAGCACGGGTAATTTTTTTACAATCTAGCTACGTATTAGGTTAAAGCTTAACTTTTAATCTTTCTGTTTCAATGTGAAAGAGATACTTTACATATCAGCCTTAAAAGTTGTTCGAACAGAGCTGGCAATTGACCATCTCAGAAAGTTGTTTGAACAAAGCTGACACATCACTTTTTAGTGTTATAAGTTTATTATAGCCATAAGTTTGCAATCTAGCTATATATATTAAGTTTTAGCTTAACTTTAAATCTTCCTGTTTTAGAATTAAAAAAATACTTTTAATACTTTACTTACACTTTAATTACTTTAACTACAGGCATAAAAACTTTTTCGAGCAAAGCTGGCATTCATCTAAGCCCAGAAAGTTGTTCGAAAAGAGCTGGGAATTTTTGTGTTAATGGTGGAAAATTAGACCATGTCAGTTGACCTATGTGTTTATCTATATCTATACTTTACATTCCAGCCCAAAAAGATGTTCGAACAGAGTTGGCATTTGTTCCATTTCAGAAAGTTGTTAAAACAGAGCTGGTATTTCATATGTTAATGATGGAAATTTAGACCTCGAAAGTTTCCAATCTACCTATGTATTAACTGTATTCTATTTTAAATCAATCAATCTCTTTCAGTGTCTAAAAGATACATTACATATCCCAACCTAGCGTAGACTAGAATGTTGTTCGAACATGATGAGGAACTTAACAGAAAGATAATCGCTCCTTTAGATCCAGCATTAGATAATGCTAGCGAGCGAAACCCCGTTATTAGCTAGAACCTCGAGAAAAAACAGGAAAAAAATTACCCGAAGGCTAGTTCCAAAGGAATCTTGTTTTTTACGTAAATCACAGCAGAGAAAATTGGAAATTTAGGGTGTTGTAACATATAGCTGACGCTGACTCGTAATTTGATAATTGTAATGTCAAATTTACGTCTAAAGTCATGCATCAAATGTGGTATACAAAAGCAGCATAAAATTGATAGAATCAAAAAAAATAACACCACTTTGTGGTGGCCTTTAGGATTTGTTCTGGCAATAGGTGAGCTATTCAGTTGTCTTTGAATCTTGTTTAGGGATCACATAACTAAAGTTGATGTAATCCCCTAAACGGTTACAAAATAATAATTGTTCGTGTTTAAAAACGAAAGAAACTCCCAAAAATACCTTCTAATTGATACCGAAAATTCTTAAAAATGGTTAAAAAATGTAGAGGGGCTCACCACTGATGTCTTAGGTGTACGAAAATTTGCGTAATTTGCGTTATGTTTTGCGTAATTTGTGCAATTTGCTTGAATTACACGTGATGAGAAGAAGTTTTTGTGAATTTTTACACTTTCATACCATAGTTAATGATCATCAGTAGAGCAACGACATCAAAAGTGACGACACACCTGATGCACTATCGACAACCGACTCTTTCCAAACTAAAAACCCACCTCTTTTGACGCATGAACGGAAGCTGAGATGCAAAATAAGTAAAAAAAACTTATTCTTGTGAAAGGCAAAGAAAATGACACATCGTTTATGTAATAAGTCACTTGGTAAGAATTACGCTATCAACATGAAGAATAATGTAGAGTTGGGAAATCATGGATTTACCATAATATTCTGCTCATCTTAAGTAATCGGTAGGATTCAGTCAAAGGTCTGGTCAATGGAATGGGTCATTCGGTCTGAACAACACTGGTATCGGCTTCAATTTTCAAGTTCAAACTCAACTATTCGCTTCCTTACTTTCCTTTTCTATTTAATACCTTTGTCATGTGTGATAGGTGGGTGGAACCTCGTAACATTTTGAGTCGATATTGACGATATGTCTGCAGGTCAAGCTTCGGTTTTTCCAAATGGGGTCACTTTTCTGGCCGAGAACCGTTAGCTTGACCTCGCAGAAGTGAGGGCAACGAAGGTCACTGGCTTTAGTCAGTCACATGACTTGTGTGTTGCTGCTGTGTCTCTAGCCAATTCCTTACATTTATGGACCGACGAATTAAACGCTTAAAAATTGGATATAAATATAGCTTATAGCTTACCCTCGTAAGCTATAAGAATGTAATGAGAAAATAAGTATATAATTTAGCAGTAATAACAGTTCATTTGTATTACTGGAATGCAATTTTATCATAATGACATTCAATTTCATACAAACAACATCAATGAAACGTCAAAATCTGCTAAACTAGATTTCGGGTTCAAAATCGGATTTCGAGGAAAGTTTCGGAAAATCATTATTTTGATCCGAAAAATGCCAAATTAAAAAAACTAATACAGTTCTAGTCTAAACCAACGTTCTTACTTCGAAATACCAACTATGGATTGATTCATTCCACCAACTAAAATTGGGGAAAAAATTATTGGAAGATTAAATTAACTCACACTTCGTTGTCTCTGACTGCAACAAATGCTTAAAAGGAGGCACTAAAAAGTTTAAGTATATGAAAATAATATGGTCATTGGCGTTACAAATTACATTTTAGGTCTGACGTGATGCATTTATTGCATACTAAACGTTAGAACAAATGCAATGAACAAATGGAAAATGATCCATTCAGATATAAAATTTTTGTTATTTCAATGATTATTTCAACTTTATGGTAGAAAATGTCATCTTTACTAGGAATATTTTTTTAACAATTTACAGAAACTTATAATCCCAAAAGTTAATCACATTACGAACTACGTAACGTAGTCGTTGTGACGAAACATGAAAAGTTAAAGCTGGTAGCATCACTGGATTATTTTGTTTCCTTCACATCCTGAATTCTGTGAGCACGAAGGTCAATAGCCAATTAAATGTTAAAAGAAAATGCTAATAAACATAAAGACAGTGATTTCAGGGTTTTTCTGCCTTCATATCAAATTTGGTACCTTAAATCCAGGTAAAAACAGTGTTAAACATTGTTAAGATTTAAATGGAATTAACTTTCTTAATTGTAGACCACTAAATACAAATGTGTAAAATTGAGGAACTAACCCTTTACCATGTGGAAATGACCAATAGTAGACGGGTACCAGCTGTTCCCAAATGGAAATGTGTTGGATAAATGCTTGGTTGGAATTCTGTACTTATTTTGACAAGCTTTAATTTTGACTCATTTCCCTATTTTTATTTCATAATATGGTGCAACGTGAGAATCAAAGATAAAATTGAATTACCTATAAACGGGCTGGATGTGTAAAACAGACATGAACAATGCTTACCAATTCGAAAAAAAATTTATGGCCATGTGTGAAGGATATGACTATTTTGGTTTCTATGGAGTAAAATTTATTTTTACAGTTAATCTTAATTCTGAGTGTATAAAAAAACGGTAATTGCAGTTGGAATATAATATCGATTTCACTATTGAAGGAAAAAAAAATAGTCATCCACGTATTCCGATCAAAGAAATTGAGCCACCAACTAACCAAGGAACATGAACGGAACTGTCGTATATGACCATCTTTTTTATCTACTTGGGTGTTTTACTATTGGTAACAACGATTTTTGGATTGAATGAATTGCCATGATTGGTCCCAAAGATCTAGCTCATGCGATATGCTATCAGGGTCATACGTTGATTTTTATGTGCCCTTTGCGGGACCTGTTCCTTATATGGTTTCCAGACTTACCACAATTAATGTGTCTAATGATCGGAAATAGAAAGAACGAAATAGACTCCATTCGAGCAGAGGAACTTGAACTGCTTCGGGCTTTGGAAGAACGACGAGACGTTTTCAACCGCTGTTTCAGCTTAACAACCAGACCATTATCTTCGCTGTCCGACCGATTAGGGAAGAACTGATCCATAACTACCATTATCATAAAGATCTGCGATTCATTCACTGGCATTGCTGAGCATACAAATGTTCGAAGCGTTGCAGGAATAGCCAAGAACAGTTTCACTCCTGCTGCTTTTCTCTGGTTCCTCACAAAGTAGTTCAAGTTCTCTCTCAGCTTCTTCCATGCGCTCTTCCAGCTCGTGGTAGTCCTGAAGCAATTTCTGATAGGCTGCTTTTTCTTGATCATATTCCTGATCCAGCATAACTCGTTCCTGGTCCAGTCTTCATAGGATGGATTATTCAACTTCCTGATTTCAAGTTTGGTTGATTTCAGTTGACTCAACGAGCTCTTTCTGAATATTGTCAAATCGTACATTTCAACCCTGTCACGTTCTTGTACGAGATCCATCTTTTCATCTCTCTCACGATCCAGTTGGGTTTGCAATGGTTTTACTAATAGTTCGAGTTCACCAATCAGTCCTACAGAAACTTTTAACTTATTGGCTAATCCGTGGTTTGCTTCACACTAGTTCACACTAAATCAGCTCTTTGTTTATTTCTTCAATTTTATGTTGCATCGTATTTTTTTTCCAAGCATTTGTTGAGATTCTTGACGTGCTTGATAGATCGGGCCTTCAAACGAAGAGTTTTGTATGAACCAACGACGCTAGCAGCACTGCAATAGGATGATGCTCTTACGTGCACGAAGATAACGTCGTCCGGCTAAGAAACCGTGAACCATTTTTTAAATCATAAATGCCTTGGGATTGCATACCAATTGCAGGTATCTCTTGCGAGCCATGAACCCACGGCCATACTTCTGCAGACGGAGTACGTTCTGAGACAGAACGTAATTTGGGGGTCCTTTCCGTTAAACAGTAAAAGAAGGGAAAAATAGATTGGGGAAGAAAGGGTTCGATCCCTCTTTTTTCACTCTTTTTTTGTCTTTCCATCAGTACCTCCTTTCTTCCCCTTGCTTAAGAAAAAACCCAAAACATGCCTATAATTGGAGTAGTGGCTGCAACGAAGGTGGAAAAATGATCATCCAAGATGGCAAACTCGAACCACCAAGTGGCAACCGTTTCTCTCAAGTCTCTTATGTCATGGTAAACACATAATATTTGGCTATTTCCAAGAAATACCTTTTCTTTATTTGACATTAAAGCATGTTAGGTTAGGTTAGGCATTGAGGATGAGAGAAGGAGAGACAACGCTCCATAAGCCCATCAGAACGAATTGGACCTACTCATAAACCCCCTACTAAAAGATGCCAGATTGAGGAAATTGGACTGGAATATGAAATACTGGATGATAAAGGGTGCCAGTTTTGAAAAAAACTTCCTTGTAGTTAAAGAGTTGAAAAATTCTGCTTCCATGACGACAGTCGTGTCGTCTGTTCAAAGTGACTCGTTTTGTTGTGTGACACGCTGACTGACATATTGATATAATGAAAAAAGCAAAAGACAACTGTCAAAACAGGAA
Organism: Daphnia pulex; assembly: GCF_021134715.1. Taxonomy (NCBI): domain Eukaryota; kingdom Metazoa; phylum Arthropoda; class Branchiopoda; order Diplostraca; family Daphniidae; genus Daphnia; species Daphnia pulex. The sequence goes on along the minus strand of NC_060026.1, from coordinate 8,024,787 downwards.
AACTTTCATGACAACCGAATTCAAAATATAAGTCACCTGAACCCTACTGGCAATCCTGGTCATGCAGTACAATTTTCTCAACCTGGCAACTTTTTAGAAGGGGTGTTGCTGGTAGTCGTTTTATTAACATGGCGTTGTCTCTCCTTCATCTCTTCCTCTGTGGGTTAGGATAGGTTAGGTTAGGGTAGGTTTGTTAAGTTTTTTACGATAAATTTTTAACAATGGTGGCTGGGTGGGTATCGATGACTTCAACCATGAGATTGCATGCTGTTCAATTTTCCATTGAATGGAATCTTTTTTATTTGCCATTTACGAAACATTATGTGTTTCATGTCTTTCACAGAAAAAGTTGGCAAAAATTTAAACAAACAAAAAAAAGTCAGGAAGGAAATATTTTTAAATAATATTCTACTAAAAAAAAAAACACTTAGCCCAATATAGGACTATTCATCTCTTCAGAACTCTTCAAGGACTGAAATAACTTTTCTTTTATAAACTTCCTTAAAAAATTTCAATTATTTACATAAATGCTGACAAATAGGCCATTTTATGGATGTTTTGTTTTTCTATTTTATCTGGCAACGCAGCGTGGTCCCAACTCGTTCTCCACGCTTGGTTGCCAGATAAATAATGGCTTGTGCTGCGTTTAACTTTTGAATCACACCAACATCATTTACAAGTTATATCGTTTATTTTTTAAAAATATGCTATTTATTTTTAATTTATTTTGACATTTTAAATCATAAAAAGAATATACTCCTTTAGACCAAAATTTGGAAACCCAAAAAGTTTGGGAGCTTCCGTTATAAATGTTAGACTTTGAAATCGTAAATTTCAAAATGGATAGTGACACACTTAAAAGTGTGTAAGCACACCATTGCCGATTCACCACGAAACTACACTTTAGTGGTTACCGCTTGTTTAGTCTAGTGCGTTAGCGATTTGTAATAGTGTATAGATTTCCGTCGAAGAAAAACGACAGGGTTAGCTACGTTACTCTCATACAAAGGGAGAGGGGGAAAAAGAACTAAGAGAAAACGTCGTTGAAGAACTTCCGTCATCCAGACTTTTTCCTAAATTTCTATAGTTTTTGTTGATTATAAAACAACTCTTATTGGACGAACAGTAATTATCACAGAAGATTTTATTATCGATCTATCCTAGGCCTCTGTCATCTGGGAGACGTCTATTGGACGTCATGTCGCCAAGAATTCATCCTCGCCGTACGGAATGAGAAAAACCTCTTTATAACATTATATTCAGGATATGTCATGGATAGAAATCTTTGATGTCCTTTGATTATTGTATGTATAGTACCCACAACAGTAATTGGATTACCCCCAATTTTTTTAGTATACTTAGATTGCACATACGAACTTATTATTTTCCCTTAGATATTGAAGTGACTACTCTTCATCCTTCTGATTTCTAACAAGTGATCCGTGACTCAAAGGCGTCCGAAATACCCCCTTTTCCGGAGGTAGTTTTTGGATTGTAATCCGGAAAGAAACTTTAAAAATCCGGAATAGGTCTATCCTACTCAGAATCACAAGGCTTTTCCAGCGGTCTACATTCCAGATTGTTTTTTTTTCGTTCCCGAGATAATCGGTATTCAAATTCGTGAAATATCACGAAAACCCAAAGTCTTCTCTTCCGTCCGCATCGCTCTTCACCGTATATTCGGCTTGTAGAAACAACTAATTGATGGAAAATGTAGCTGTTTCATCCTTCTTTCAGAATCCAAAAGCATTTTTTTAAATTCGTTCAGATGTCTGAGATATCACGATTATTGTGATTTTCGACCCATTGTTGAGCCATTTCATTTGGCGTTGCCGTTTTCAGTTTATGTGTTTTTTGCAACCTTTTTTGTCCACTCCTTCGCTTTTTCATTCTTTCCTATGTATCAAGTCCAATTTGTATTGATGTATAAACCCTTGATTCATACAAACAAATATACAAATATTTTCAATCATTTGAGAAAATTGTAATTGTTCATGATAAATACATTAAAAGTTTAGCAACGTTTTGTATTCGTGTTCGTTTTCGTTTTATATTTTAAAAAAATAGTTTAGTTCACAAGAAAATGGAAATGGGAAACTGATGTGTTTCCGTGAAATAAACTTGTGAATTTCGTTTCAATTTCAACAGGATCAGCTGCAGCGAAAGCAGGGGTTGAAGCTGGAGCTGGAGCCGGGGCGGGTGCTTGAGAGGGAGCGGGAGCGGGTGCTGGAACTTTAGTGACAATAACATTAGCAGCAACAACAACAGCATGTGCTACAGCCAGACACGCAAAGAAGAAAACAAAAAAGAAAAGATCAAGATGTATTGACGGGTCTCTTAATGCTAGATTTTTCTTGAAAAAATGAAAGAGGAGAAGACAAGGAATTTTCAAATTTGGCCATTGATGTGACTGAAACATAAGGGGTTGCGGTTTAAGTGGATACGACAAAACTTTCGCCATATCTACTTTTTTTTCCTGGAAATTGCACAATTTATCCAATTACGTCGCGTTTCAAGGTCGCTTTCCTAATTCTTTCATCGGGGCCTTTTCCTTCAGCTTTCTTTGCTGCAATGTGGTAATTGAAATTGTATGGCTTCTTCTACATCAATTTTAGTGTTTTTCATACAAAAACACGTCAAACTGGCTAAAACTCTGTGAATGTGGAACTTTCAGTTTAAATGTAAGGTCCATTAGAATCAGAAATGAATTGAGTTGAGTTATAGATCATGCTTGAATCCCTTTTTTAGAAAAAATATCATGTCAGTAGCATTAAACAAATATAAGATGGAGGAAGTGCGTGTAGTTAGAAGAAGGTCTCGCTCATTCGACTCTTTACCAGCTGCGAAAGCCAACACGTGAGCATTCTGATCTCCCTTTTTGCAATCGCGTTGAAGGAATCAGTATTTAATTAGATTAGCTTAAGGTAACAGACTATGGTTTTAAAAGAGAACTTAACTTTTCTTAACTCAGGTTTTTTGTCGTGTTTTGATAACGACTGTTTTTGCGAAATCATTGGGGGAAAGTTTCTTTGTGTTTCTATAGAGATAAATACTACAGAGAAAAATGAAATGTTCGAGAAATTGTCTATTACGCATGCAGAGTTAGACACTCGAAGAACATTGCAGCTTTCTAGCACTATAGGTTATTATTATTATCTATACTACGTAGTTATTGAACTTCCGACACACGTAATTTTGCGATTGCTCTTTGCAACATTGAAAAAGGGAAGAATGGGATGAAACTATGTCTTGAAGTAGGATTCTCAATAATAGCCTAATACCCAAGGGTTTGATATGATGGAACATACACTATCCTAAAACAATCTCTTGGAACCATCGTCAATCGCCACAAAAAGGCGACCCCCTTCTGGGTTTGACGACACTTAATTTTAAAATTTAGACGGTGAGTACCTTTGATTTTGGAGATCCACCTTGATGTCCACGGCCTTTAGACCACCCCCCCCCCCCCCCTTTGGCTTGTGTGGTCCAGAATTTTTGGTATGGAGTATGGACCAGCAAAATTATTTGAATTTTAAAGATGGCCGAGTTTATCAGCTTTGTGTGGAGCTAGAAGGAAAAGTTCGGCGATTGAGACTGTATTGTGTATTCGATAACGTTAATTTTCAAAATACGGGGAAGGAGCAAGGACAAGACCAACTTCTCGAGTAAACCCGACGCATCCTATCTATGCCACCATGTGGTGTCGGAATCAATACAAAAACTCCATTTCCTTTTTTGGGCGGTTAGGTGGCCATGGGTTATTTGAAGATGTTTTTGCACCCTGGTAGAAAAAACCGACTGGATTAACGTCATGCAAGAGCTGAAAGGCTTATATGGCTTTGACAGTGCATCCCTGCTAGCAATTTTACGTCGCCAGGACGGACTGTGTGTGTCCTTTCCGGACGATGGGATATCCCATCGGTCCGTCCTGAGTCCGTACGCGGGACATCCAAATGTCGCGCCCAAGGATGTCCCACCGTGGACAGTCAATGGACGTCACCAAAGGACATTAGTAGGGAAAGAAAATTTTGGGGATTGAAGAAAAGAAATTGGCGCGGGTGAGTCGGGTCACCCATCCAACTACTTCTTTCACCGATGCTGCTGCATTTTTGTTTCTTTACCACGTCTTCATCTGATGTGGCATATTTCCTTATTTTAGTTGTACAATGAATAGAATAATAACCTAGTTCTTATATTTGCACTTAGTAATAAAGTTTTAGATTGAATTATTGCAACAATATTTTAAGGAGGAGAGAATATTAAATATGGAATAAAGCGAAGATTTTATTTCAATTTAATATTTACAAAAAATAATGTATTTTTTATAATTACAAAGAAATCATATCGTAGATTTACAGATAATTAAGTTAAAATAATGTTTTATTACACCGCTCATCTCCAATATGATTTTTAAAGACTTTATCATGTATGGATTATATACGGTGGGAACTGGGAAGGTAGATGGATGTCAACAGGACATTCAATATTTATTGTCCTAAATGCGTCCAACTTTTCCATCCTTCGGACGTAAAAATTGGACGTCTATTTGATGACCAAAAAAAATTATCCTATGGATATCCCTAGTTGTTCCCAAAAGGGCGAGACGTCCCTTGGATGAAGGGACTAACATAGGATATCCTATGGATATCTTGTGCTAGCAGGGATTTGATTTTGATGTTGTATATGATGATTGGGACAATGCATCAGATATGTTCAGACCAGATACATTCTCTGGTCTAAGTCAGAGGCCATTGAAGCTGAATTTTCAAATTGATCCCCTCCTCACCCCGAGATTCGGGGATTTGGTGAGAAAGGTCAAAATATTAAAAAATCAGTCGGCTCCTCCCGCAAGGAACAATTCCGATTGAATTATCAGGCAATAGTCACCACGAAAGAAATTTTAAAGTGGATGATTTGGCCCCCTATTTTGGTTAGGCGTTGATGCTGATTTAAATACGATCGTGTCTCTAGCCACTTTGCCTATCACCTCGTGGAAGCCGTCGACAAAGGGACATGGACCCAAAGACGTATGGCAGCTTTGGCTGCCTTCTTTATCACACTCACTTAACTTACCTGCCAAATAAAAAAACATGGGCCTCACCACATCTAAATAATAATACGATATTAATCTGTGGATCCAAACAGATTGAAAAAAAATTATGGCTAAAATCTATCTTTATTCAATAAAACGTGAAATATGTGAATGCTATGTGGTAAATAAATTCAATTCCATATTATATTTTAGGGTCACTCCACAACATTGTTCGAATTTAAAGTTGGAAATGTCATGTCTCCAATTTGGTCTGTTTTATTTTGGATAAAGTCAATGGAGAGAAAATTTAGATATTACAAATTCTAAAACTATTTATTTATAAAATAACATGACTTTTTTTAGTAAAGGAAACAGAGGCACACATTAGTGATAATAAATGTGGATTCATAACTCAAAGAGCAATGTTTCACATTGCTTCTTGTGATTATCCTATACAAGTCCAAGTAAATAATGATAGTTTTGATAGAACTTTAAATTATTAAATTAAAAAAAAATAGATGAGCAATTTCTTTCATTTCGTCTACGTTATAACAAGACATGTATACGTATCAATTTTTTATGTGGGGACAGGATTTAAAATAAGATAATTTCATTTTTCTCGTTGCAACATCTTATTGACCTTTTCTCGAAAAAATTTGAAGGGATTAATGTCTTTTTATTCAATGGGAAAGTATGATTTTTTAGTTTATTTAAACATTTTTTGAATCACGTTCAGCTTTCACTTCAGAATTTACTTCTTAAGCTTTTCTATTGGTCATACTGATTCCTGATAAATTTTTTCCCTTTAATAATGCATCGGCCTTCAATCTAATCAAGCAAGGCCTATGAACTCAACAAATTTCCAACGGCCTACCGGCCGTAGGGTCAATTTGCATGTATGAATTCACGAAATCATCAGGTGCAAACAGTATATGGCCTATGGAGAAACATATAGATAGTAGACATTCAAAAAAAATTATTTTAAAACTGTTTATTTGGTGTTAGGGAGGAACTGATTACATGTTAAACTTAGGAATGTACTCCTTATCTTTGTAAACGGTATACTAAATTAAAAAAAAAATAGATTTAATTTATTTCAATTGAATACCCCTAATTGTGTTCAAATATTTAGAGTGGACTTTTTTATTTTCATTGCGGGGGTTAGTCAATCAGGGACGGTCGACGAGATTGGAAAAAAGAAAATTTCCATGAAGAAAGTCTTTTCTTCCTTTATGCAATTCAAAAATGGAATTTAGATGTTGTTTTCATGTAACATAAAAGACTACTCTGGGGAGTTTCCAAAGAACTGATGCTAATGTGTTTGGCTTTACTTTTTCTTGTTGTTGCTATGAGATATGCAGCGCTCTTTCACAGAATGTGTTTATTTCAAGATGGCCCACATCTTGATAAGTGATTAAACATTATATCTAGATACAAGATAAATGATAAATTTTAAAAAAAATCAAGATGAATGTACTTTATTTGTTTGAATGTTTCTCACAAGATTGCCGAATAATAAGACAAGTGGGTTATTTGATGGAAAACACTTTAAATTTCATCTTGATTAAAAGCTGATGATGTTGTTTTAATAAAAAAACTTTCAAGTTTTTTCCTCCCATCTGCAAATCTGCCAATTGCACAATGTTTTTGAAGGAACTTCCAGTCAAATCCGTAATTGCTAATGGGTTTGGCTTCATTTTTTTGTAGGTGTTTGATAATAGGTGATAATCAGTTTTCAACAGTCTGGTCAAGAGAAAGAAAGAAATAATGTTGGCAGGGGTGGCCAATGATCTGATTTACAAGCAGCGTTTGGTACCAAAATGTTTGAAAGTCATCTAAAACAAAAAAATGCCATCATTATCTGGCAAAAAAAAATTGTCAAAACATTATTTTACCTTCATTAGGGCTAGAATTGTAAATTTCTGCATTAAAGGCCTATAATTGTTTACAATATCTATTTTGGACGACCTTTTTTTATCTTAGTTTGAGCATATCTGAAGAAATGTCCTTTGTCCTACTGTGGTTGGAGGAGAAATTAAAAATCTCCTGTATTAATTATGGATTATAGGTCAATTATTCTACTCACTTCTTGGTCTTCCATTGATTATGATGGCAAATATCTCAATTATTGTCAAAACTCTCAGATACAATTAATAAAACTTACAAAATGTTACTCGGGGACGAAGGTACTTACTTGTTTTCCAAAATCTCATCATTGTCATATAGCAATACAATTCAAGTTTTTAATAAAAGACTTGAACATCTCTGCTAGTTACGTGTGTGAATGCCATGTTAAGCAAAAAAAAAAGTGAAATCTATTGTCCCCCTTCTTGATTCTGGGGATAATATTTGGGGGGGGGGGTCTTAGGGATCTTCTTGAGTTGCTGTAAAATCACACTTCAAATAGTGTAAGAACAGTCCGAGAACTACTTTGAGGATTTGTTTGATTAATGTAAGAAATTAATGCAGAAGCCAGTGCTGCAAATTGCTGACTATTCGTTTCGGCTTGAATGGCCTTTCTTTCACTAAATTCATTTAAAGCCTCTGACGAAGCCTAGTCACATTTCTTTGTTTGCTTTGCTGCTTCGGTAACGCTGATCTTCCTTCTCCTCTCGCCTTCTTTCTTGAAGCATTACTTCCTCTTAGTAATCTGATGCTTTTAATTTCCTTCTTCATCTTTGTTGGGCCACTATCATCAGAATCTCCATAGTTAAAATAACTTATACTTTTTTGTTAAAAAGGGATATAAAAATATTTTAACCTAACCTAATCTACCAATTAAAATTAAATGTCAGATTACTGTGCTGGGAATTATAAATAGTCTTGTGAATATCAATAATACCTTATTTTTTTCTCCAATATCTCTGATATTGGGAAGGGCAATTTCAGGTTTATTGCGCAATGCATCGTTAAAAACATCGAAGAATTTCCAAATCTTTCGTGGTCCTGTAGCATCCCGGATTTTCTCGTATTTTTGAACCAGATTTTTGTACTTTATGTGGATTTGGGAACCACTGTAGCGACCCCTTCGTCCTTAGCCAATTCTATTGCAATCAAAATTTGACTATTGTTTCTTTTACGTCCAACCGATCAGTTAACGCAGCTCTTTTTTATGGCAATGCCATTACTTTGAAACTTAACTAACGGATTACAAATTGAAATTCAAGGTGCAGCCGTGTTAAGAATACAGTTGACTCGGACGAGTACACTAACACTGTTGACTAGTGTCACAGTCAACTACTTCGGCTCTTTCACTCCAAACTCCAACAAATCATTTCGTAAAGTTTTCAGTGAACTGCATCTCGACTCTTTGATAGGTCAGTCGTGTCGTTCGTGTTGGTTCCAAATCCAATTGAACTCAAAGTTTTCTTGGCTTGAAATTTAGAAGTAAAATTGTTGCACTTGTTATCGAAGAACATCCAGTACCGGCTGTGGAGAATGATCATCCCGTCGTCGGAGCGTAAAGTTCTCTTCTTTTTGTTGTCACTATGCAATTCGACCATGGCGTTATATATTTCTTTGCACAAGTAAAGCAATTGATAGCTAATATTTATTACTTAAATTTTTACTGCCAACGTATTTAGCCCCTATATTGATATGAAATATGTGGTTAATATTTCAAGGTCCTAGACCGAATCAAATTAAGTTGCGGATTCCAGCTGATAACAATGGCTGTTTTTGTATGTTTTGTATGCAGAAAACATTGAAAAGTAAGTAATCATTCATTCGTGCGCAAACTGCTGATAGACTAAATATCATTCGTTTCATTTTAGAAGAAAAATGGCTCCAGTAATTACTATGGTACAGATTTCCGTAGTTCTGCATGCACTACTTCTCATCGTGCCCTGCTTGTATTCAATTTCTTCACTTAAGACCAAGTTGGCTGTTCATTTTCCGGATGAAACGACAAATTCTGATGAGCTTCTTGGGTTAGGAATGTGTTATAAAGATTTTATCAGCAATCAGTTCATTTTTTATGTCGTAATGATTTTTTTATGGGTATAGTCATTATTTGTCAAGGGATTAGTGCTCTCTTTGTGTACAAGTCTTAAGTAATTATTTTCTGTTCTCCAACTTAATTTTTTGACTCTGCCTCTCGCTCTGCTCTTAAAATGTTGGTTTCGCTTCTCCTTATTCCTATTGTCATATTATCCTAGCATACTATCTCTGCCTAGTATCAATTCAAAATTCTTCTGAGATCACTTTTACCGCCATTTATTTGAAATTAAGTAATTTGTAATACAAAGCAGTTTTTATTAAACGAAAGTCTATATCCTTCTTATTAAAAGTTAGCTCAATTCAGCTCTTTTTAAAATAATTATGCCATCATGACTTAAGAAAATTAGTAAACGTTACAAATCGAACTCTTTCGTCTAACAAGTAAAAAGTTGAAGGACGAGTAGAGGTCGTATTCCAGGTTTTGATCCTAGACGACTTAGCGCTTAATACAATTTTTACAGGATATTTTACTTGTTGAGCTCGTGATTAATGATACTTTTGCATTCTGCCATTATCGTTAGCAGCAATAAAAGATGGACATCAATCATGAGTGGAACGAGTTGTCGTGTGGCCGTCATCAGCTGGTGCAATCAGTCGATATTTTCCATTGAGGAGCTTACATTGACACTATCGTGTCGATTCGTTCCTCCATGAGTTCATATTAGATTGCGTTATTCGACACAAATCTGTAGTTTTCAATCCATAAGCAATGACGTGATAATCGTTGACCTTGTACTTAATTCGGCGAAAGAGTTCACCTTGCTAACCGTGTACGTGGAAATTCGGAGAAAGGTTAAAAAAATTTTCGAACAACCAAACGTTTTCAAACGTTTTCAGTGAGGTACAAGATCCATTCATGCCATGATTTTCAGTGTGGTTATAGACTCTTAGATAGGCCAGACGTCCAGTCAGAGTATCTTCTAAATTAAAATTCAATTCAAAGTAGAATGATGGCTGTTGATATAGAAAACCAACCAATACGGGATTACGGCAGGTCACACTACCTGAGCATAAAAATCTATTTATTCTACTTTCGCTGTACAATGTATTCGATGTATTCGTAGGGTTATTCCTTCTTCTCGTAAAGGTAAATTCTTATAATGTAATATCGCGCTTGAATTCTTGTGTTTCTAACACCTTCGCTACAGACTCCGTTCTACGAGTTGGCTTTGCCTGAGAACGTCATCACGATCATGAATGTTTTTTTTTACTGTTTTGGGGCGTTGATTATAAATAAGGAGTAAGGTTATTCCTGAGCAATGCGCCTGACTGAACTGTCTTCTCTTGCCATTTTTGTTGATAAACTCATTAAGGGATCATTAAATAACCAGTGAAAGTGGCATATACATATACAGCATCTGATGATTGTAATTTATCTAATTGAGTTCATCTGATTATGAGCCTAATCTAAATCAATTGTGCTCCTAAATCTTTTTGAAATCACTAATGGACCATATTTGCTAATGACTGGGGAGAATCAAATAGGAAAAGCCAGAGAATGGCATGTTTGGCGTGAACAATTTTTTTTCCGTTTGGGATCGTAATTGGTATTTTTAATTGCATTTTTTATTAAGTAAAATTAGAGAACTTTTTTAAAGATGTTTTATTTAAACGACATCTATTAATGAAATACGATGTAGAAGAACGTAAAGAAAGTAAAAAGAATGAGATAAACCAAAGACGATTCCATGCAAAGAAGATAGTGTGACTTTAAGAAGGGAGAGGGTTAAAGAAGAGGTGCCACAGGTAATAACACATAAATACATCCCAGGGGATACTTGGAAACGCCATCAAGGCCGCATGCATAAAATTTATGAATGTATTTTTAACATTAGAACTCCAAGCAAACACAAATTCTAGACATGGAACTATACTTTCAAATAAAAAATAACAAATCCGACCGAACAACTCCAGTTTCCGAAGAACATTTAAAGAGAAGAACTATATACATTTTGTTATTACTTTAATTTCCAAAAAATAGAACTACAAATCCATAATTTCCTTTAATAAGCGACATCAGAATTCCCCGAAGAACAGTTTATGGCATTATAAATTCACAGCTAATGCTGGTTTATCTTTAAAATGTTTAAAAAATGTAAAAATTGAAATTCTGTTTAGATGAGGCGTTATATCTCAAAAAAATTTCGTTAAAAAATTTGGAGAACATGAATAGAAAATCAACAAAAACCATCACTTTGGAAACTTTGTGTGGGGAAATATTTTTAAATTTTACTAAAGGAAATTCTATGTTAGAGACAGAGCTTTTTTCCCGTCCATTTAAGTAAATCAACTAGTGTTTTTTGCTGAAAAATATACAGCATTGCCAATTACAATTTGAAATTAGAATATATTGCCATCTACAGACATAGCCTACTCTATATAGGAAGCCGAAAGGTTTGGCATCCCCGCCGTGTGGAAAATTGAAGCACATTTTGCTCACCTTTCCTCCAATTTCCCATCCTCCAAGTGGACCCACGGGAGCCACCTGGTGGTTGAAATTATGTAGGGGAGGGGGAAGGAATCACCCGGGCTTATGAGCGGTAATTTATGAACGCCCCATTAATATTTTGCCGTAAGGGCTGACGAAGGCACACGGGACGGCTTACTATTACCAAAAGCACTTATTGCAGTATGTGAAATTTATCCAGAAACAAACAAACACAACACACAAACAACACAACTCACAAACAAACAAAGGCCACCAAGCGAACGTAATCATATCGATAGAAAAATTAAGTTTTCATGTATCGCCACTAGGCGATACAACGGCTGCCGTGGATCCACTTGAAGGCTGGGTAACATTGGAGGAAGGGAAGGCATATTTGCTTCAAGAAAAAGGCCAAACCTTTCGGCTTCCTAAATACAGTAGGCTATGCTACAGAAAACTAAACTAGATGCCTTCTGGCTAAACATTCGGGTCTCTAAGTTTGCAAAAATAAAAATAAGTAACAGTTATGCATTCCTTTAGCTTAATAATTTTAATTGACGATGTTTAGCGTAATCAAAGAGAAAGGAAAGAGGGGAATATGAACTGGGGATGGCATTTTCAAAGCGAAAAAATAATCATCTACCGGCCACATTTCGTTTGTGGGCAAAAACCCAAAACGATTCGCAATGTTTCATTTCTTAATGTGATATCGGGGGCCGTATTCTAGCCTTGACTTAAGCACGGATTTTTTTCTTAACTTACTGTTTTTTGCTTAAAAATCCAATTTATGCTTGGATTTTCCTAAAACCGTATTCTAGCTTTTTTCAACTCACCTTTTTTGCTTAAGAAATATTTTTAACTTGTCTATTTAAGCTTAAGTTAGCAAATTTTTGTAATCCAACTATTTGTTGGATTACAGCGGTTATTTTCTTACAATTCCGTGCTAAAGCTAATGCTTACAGCTATTGTTGTTCTAGTTTTTAGTATTTTCACGTGTCAATTCCCTATATTTCCCTAAACATTTGCTCCTAACTATAACTCTTACTGTATAACAAAGTTTTGCAAAGTGCCAGATTAATTAAAGTAAATCAATTTCATGTTTGTTATGTGTTATGGTTTATTAGAATACATATTTTTACATACATGCAATTTAAAACTTTAGAAATTTCATTGCGTTCTTAAAGCTAAGATTTTAGAACTCTGTTGAAGAGCCAGCTTTTGTTTTTCCATAAGCGAAAACATTTTGAAAAGCAATTGCCTTAGTTTCACTGTTCTGTGACCCACCACCTACAAAAAAAAATAGTTAACGTAATGCTGGAATACCTGTCTTGTCACCCTTCGCATAGATTCAGCAATACTTGGGTTACCAATTAATATGCTGCATGTGATACCATCACTTCATTTGGTATCCAGCTTCAAGACAAGAAGAAAAACATGGTTCTAGACCAAAGACAAGCAATAATTAAGTTAAAATTATAGTAACTTAAGCACAATTGTATAGTTACCTATCTTGCGATTCATTTCACAACCAAATATTTTGGTCATAACAGCTTTTTATTTTGCTGCTGGGGAAAGAACGCACGTTAATTGTTTACTGGGACAATAAAACACTAGTTAAAAGTTCAAATTCCTATAATTTGCAATACAAAAGTCTTAAAACTTTCAAACAAAATTCTAGCAGACTTTGGAAATTTCCTTAAGTAAGCTAAACAGCATCTATTATTGTACGCAATGTCATGAAACGACTGATCTTATTGGCTGCGATATGCCCCGCCCTCTAAGAAAATAAAAAATTCTATGCTTGAAAAATCTGATCTTATAATTTCAACTTATACTAAGTTCAGAAATAAAAGTAAGAAAATTTAAGCTAGAATACGTGTTTATTGAAATAACGAACTTACATATTTTCTTAGCTTACGTGAGGAAATTTTATAAGATATTTTAGTAAGTTTAAGACCAGAATTTAAGCCAAGGCTAGAATACGGCCCCTGATCAAAAAAAGTTTTTCTTGATTTAACAGCCTCAATTTCTTAAAATGTCCAAGGATAAAAAGAGCAAAGGAAAAAAAAGCGAAAACGAATACACAAAGTTTTATTTTGTTATCTGATGTTAAGCCTGAGTTACATTATAGAGCTTTTTTAGGATTCTGATTGTTTAAAGTCGGTTGTATTGATTCATTTTTGGGCTATTTAAAAAATTGTCTTACATAGTCAATGATTCATAAATAGGATAACTTTCTATGGTGGAAACTCTCAATTTAGTTATTTTGTGGTAAGCTCATTTCTAACTTATTCCTTTTCTCCAATAAAATTTAATCCTAGTGCCGATAAATTGCTTTACATCACAAAATCCAAACGCCTTCCATCATGGTCCTTTGTTAAATTTCTATTTATTACAAAAAACAAAACAAAAAGTAATTAAATTAACTTTATGTAGCAATAAATCCTTTTAGATAATATCAAATTTAATTAATAATACTTTTCCAAATGTTTTATTCATCTTTGAAAATGTATACCTAGGTCTCGTCTGATTGACTGGGCCAGATTCCGCCAGAACACAATTTAAAAAAGTAAGTAAAGTAACAAACGACGATCTTAATCTTTCTTGATAACTTTTATATGTATTTCATGCCATCAGTAATATGTCGAAGTTAAAAAGTGCAAAGTCAATTGAGATTGATAAACAAACCCTGGCAATTTCTAATTGAAAACATTTCCCATAAAGCTTTTTCTTAATTTTGCTACAATCAACTCCAATTCATTTTTGCATGGAAATTTTCAACCACCAATGGCGGATGAAAAGGAATCTTTTAAAATTCTGATTAAATTGCATTCACATATATAATCATTGTATGTTTTTCATCACCCAATTTTCTCGCAGTAACTATAATAATCTTATTGGTGTTAAAACGGAAACAACTGAATTTAAACATTTAAACATTTAAAGATATATGATATAACTTATAATAATTTGACTAGAAGAAGTCCATGAAAATAAAAAACAAGCAGATGTGAAAAACGCAGTTAACCCTTAGCGAAGGGAGTCTATTTCGTTCAGTCTATTTCCGATCATTAGATACATCAATTGTGGTAGGTCTAGAAATCAATCTGAAAATCGTAGTTACCAATAGTAAAACACCCAAGTAGATAAGAAAGATGGTCATATACGACAGTTCCGTTCATGTTCCTTGGTTGGTTATTGGCTCGATTTCTATTATCGGAATACGTGGATGACTATTTTTTTCTTCAATAGTGAAATCGATATTATATTCCAACTGAAATTACAGTTTGTTTATACACACAGCATTAAGATGAACTGTAAAAATAAATTTTACTCCATAGGATACACCTAAAACATACTGATAACCAAAATAGTCACATCCTTCACACATGTCCATAAGTTTTTCAAATTGGTAAGCATTGTTCATGTTTGTTTTACACACCCACCCCTTTTAATTTAAATTCAATTTGATCTTTTATTCTCACGTTGCACCATACTATGAAATAGAAATAGGGAAATGAGTCAAAATTAAAGCTTGTCAAAATAAGTACAGAATTCCGACCAAGCATTTCTCCAACACATTTCAATGTGGGAACATCTGGTACCCATCTACTATTTGTCATTTCCCCATGGTTAAGGGTCAGTTCCTAAATTTTACACATTTATATTGAGTGGTCTACAATTAAGAAAGTTAATTCCATTAAAATCCCAACAATGTTTAACACTGTTTGGCAGAAAACACTAAAATAACTGTCTTTCTGTTTATTAGCATATTATTTTAACTTTAATTGGCTATTGACCTTCGTGCTTACAGAATTCAGGATGTGAAGGAAACAAAAAAGCCAGTGATCTACCAGCTTTAACTTTCCATGTTTCGTCACAACGACTACGTTACGTAGCCCGTAATGTGTTTAACTTTGGGGATTATAAGTTACTGATTTTTTTTTTAATATTCCTAGTAAAAATTACATTTTCCCCCATAAAGTTGAAATAATCATTGAAATAACCAAATCTGAATGGATCATTTTCCAATTGTTCATTGCAATTGTTCTAACGTTTAGTATGCAATAAATGCATCACGTCAGAAGGGTAACATTCATTCTTACGAATATACAGAAGGTTCTTAAAGTTTTATTCGTCTGCTCTAGGCTCGAAAGTGGGGTTTTAAAAACATTAATTGGGAGTATTTAAAATAAAGAACCGGAAAAATGTCCAAATAGAGCTGACATTTGAGCAATCTCAAAAATTGGTTCAAACAAAGCTCAAAATTGAAATATTAATGTTGGAAGATAAGGCGATGTAATTTTATTCCAGTCTACATTTAAATTTGGTTCAAGCTTAACTTTAATTTGTTGTTAGTGTTCAACAGATTATTTACATCCAAGCCTAAAAAGTTTTTTGAACAGAGTTGGCATTCATCTCTTCTCAGAAAGTTGCTCGAACAGAGCTGTCAGTTTATTGTCAAGTTAAGCACAGGTAATTTTTTTACAATCTAGCTACGTATTAGGTTAAAGCTTAACTTTTAATCTTTCTGTTTCAATGTGGAAGAGATACTTTACATATCAGCCTTAAAAGTTGTTCGAACAGAGCTGGCAATTGACCATCTCAGAAAGTTGTTTGAACAAAGCTGACACATCACTTTTTAGTGTTATAAGTTTATTATAGCCATAAGTTTGCAATCTAGCTATATATATAAGTTTTAGCTTAACTTTAAATCTTCCTGTTTTAGTATTAAAAAAATACTTTAAATACTTTACTTACACTTTAATTACTTTAACTACAGGCATAAAAACTTTTTCGAGCAAAGCTGGCATTCATCTAAGCCCAGAAAGTTGTTCGAAAAGAGCTGGGAATTTTTGTGTTAATGGTGGAAAATTAGACCATGTCAGTTGACCTATGTGTTTATCTATATCTATACTTTACATTCCAGCCCAAAAAGATGTTCGAACAGAGTTGGCATTTGTTCCATTTCAGAAAGTTGTTAAAACAGAGCTGGTATTTCATATGTTAATGATGGAAATTTAGACCTCGAAAGTTTCCAATCTACCTATGTATTAACTGTATTCTATTTTAAATCAATCAATCTCTTTCAGTGTCTAAAAGATACATTACATATCCCAACCCAGCGTAGACTAGAATGTTGTTCGAACATGATGAGGAACTTAACAGAAAGATAATCGCTCCTTTAGATCCAGCATTAGATAATGCTAGCGAGCGAAACCCCGTTATTAGCTAGAACCTCGAGAAAAAACAGGAAAAAAATTACCCGAAGGCTAGTTCCAAAGGAATCTTGTTTTTTACGTAAATCACAGCAGAGAAAATTGGAAATTTAGGGTGTTGTAACATATAGCTGACGCTGACTCGTAATTTGATAATTGTAATGTCAAATTAATGTCTAAAGTCATGCATCAAATGTGGTATACAAAAGCAGCATAAAATTGATAGAATCAAAAAAAATAACACCACTTTGTGGTGGCCTTTAGGATTTGTTCTGGCAATAGGTGAGCTATTCAGTTGTCTTTGAATCTTGTTTAGGGATCACATAACTAAAGTTGATGTAATCCCCTAAACGGTTACAAAATAATAATTGTTCGTGTTTAAAAACGAAAGAAACTCCCAAAATACCTTCTAATTGATACCGAAAATTCTTAAAAATGGTTAAAAAATGTAGAGGGGCTCACCACTGATGTCTTAGGTGTACGAAAATTTGCGTAATTTGCGTTATGTTTTGCGTAATTTGTGCAATTTGCTTGAATTACACGTGATGAGAAGAAGTTTTTGTGAATTTTTACACTTTCATACCATAGTTAATGATCATCAGTAGAGCAACGAGATCAAAAGTGACGACACACCTGATGCACTATCGACAACCGACTCTTTCCAAACTAAAAACCCACCTCTTTTGACGCATGAACGGAAGCTGAGATGCAAAATAAGTAAAAAAAACTTATTCTTGTGAAAGGCAAAGAAAATGACACATCGTTTATGTAATAAGTCACTTGGTAAGAATTACGCTATCAACATGAAGAATAATGTAGAGTTGGGAAATCATGGATTTACCATAATATTCTGCTCATCTTAAGTAATCGGTAGGATTCAGTCAAAGGTCTGGTCAATGGAATGGGTCATTCGGTCTGAACAACACTGGTATCGGCTTCAATTTTCAAGTTCAAACTCAACTATTCGCTTCCTTACTTTCCTTTTCTATTTAATACCTTTGTCATGTGTGATAGGTGGGTGGAACCTCGTAACATTTTGAGTCGATATTGACGATATGTCTGCAGGTCAAGCTTCGGTTTTTCCAAATGGGGTCACTTTTCTGGCCGAGAACCGTTAGCTTGACCTCGCAGAAGTGAGGGCAACGAAGGTCACTGGCTTTAGTCAGTCACATGACTTGTGTGTTGCTGCTGTGTCTCTAGCCAATTCCTTACATTTATGGACCGACGAATTAAACGCTTAAAAATTGGATATAAATATAGCTTATAGCTTACCCTCGTAAGCTATAAGAATGTAATGAGAAAATAAGTATATAATTTAGCAGTAATAACAGTTCATTTGTATTACTGGAATGCAATTTTATCATAATGACATTCAATTTCTGTCATACAAACAACATCAATGAAACGTCAAAATCTGCTAAACTAGATTTCGGGTTCAAAATCGGATTTCGAGGAAAGTTTTGGAAAATCATTATTTTGATCCGAAAAATGCCAAATTAAAAAACTAATACAGTTCTAGTCTAAACCAACGTTCTTACTTCGAAATACCAACTATGGATTGATTCATTCCACCAACTAAAATTGGGGAAAAAATTATTGGAAGATTAAATTAACTCACACTTCGTTGTCTCTGACTGCAACAAATGCTTAAAAGGAGGCACTAAAAAGTTTAAGTATATGAAAATAATATGGTCATTGGCGTTACAAATTATATTTTAGGTCTGACGTGATGCATTTATTGCATACTAAACGTTAGAACAAATGCAATGAACAAATGGAAAATGATCCATTCAGATATAAAATTTTGGTTATTTCAATGATTATTTCAACTTTATGGTAGAAAATGTCATCTTTACTAGGAATATTTTTTTAACAATTTACAGAAACTTATAATCCCAAAAGTTAATCACATTACGAACTACGTAACGTAGTCGTTGTGACGAAACATGAAAAGTTAAAGCTGGTAGCATCACTAGATTTTTTTGTTTCCTTCACATCCTGAATTCTGTGAGCACGAAGGTCAATAGCCAATTAAATGTTAAAAGAAAATGCTAATAAACATAAAGACAGTGATTTCAGGGTTTTTCTGCCTTCATATCAAATTTGGTACCTTAAATCCAGGTTAAAACAGTGTTAAACATTGTTAAGATTTAAATGGAATTAACTTTCTTAATTGTAGACCACTAAATACAAATGTGTAAAATTGAGGAACTAACCCTTTACCATGTGGAAATGACCAATAGTAGACGGGTACCAGCTGTTCCCAAATGGAAATGTGTTGGATAAATGCTTGGTTGGAATTCTGTACTTATTTTGACAAGCTTTAATTTTGACTCATTTCCCTATTTTTATTTCATAATATGGTGCAACGTGAGAATCAAAGATAAAATTGAATTACCTATAAACGGGCTGGATGTGTAAAACAGACATGAACAATGCTTACCAATTCGAAAAAAAATTTATGGCCATGTGTGAAGGATATGACTATTTTGGTTTCTATGGAGTAAAATCTATTTTTACAGTTAATCTTAATTCTGAGTGTATAAAAAAACGGTAATTGCAGTTGGAATATAATATCGATTTCACTATTGAAGGAAAAAAAAATAGTCATCCACGTATTCCGATCAAAGAAATTGAGCCACCAACTAACCAAGGAACATGAACGGAACTGTCGTATATGACCATCTTTTTTATCTACTTGGGTGTTTTACTATTGGTAACAACGATTTTTGGATTGAATGAATTGCCATGATTGGTCCCAAAGATCTAGCTCATGCGATATGCTATCAGGGTCATACGTTGATTTTTATGTGCCCTTTGCGGGACCTGTTCCTTATATGGTTTCCAGACCTACCACAATTAATGTGTCTAATGATCGGAAATAGAAAGAACGAAATAGACTCCATTCGAGCAGAGGAACTTGAACTGCTTCGGGCTTTGGAAGAACGACGAGACGTTTTCAACCGCTGTTTCAGCTTAACAACCAGACCATTATCTTCGCTGTCCGACCGATTAGGGAAGAACTGATCCATAACTACCATTATCATAAAGATCTGCGATTCATTCACTGGCATTGCTGAGCATACAAATGTTCGAAGCGTTGCAGGAATAGCCAAGAACAGTTTCACTCCTGCTGCTTTTCTCTGGTTCCTCACAAAGAAGTTCAAGTTCTCTCTCAGCTTCTTCCATGCGCTCTTCCAGCTCGTGGTAGTCCTGAAGCAATTTCTGGTAGGCTGCTTTTTCTTGATCATATTCCTGATCCAGCATAACTCGTTCCTGGTCCAGTCTTCATAGGATGGATTATTCAACTTCCTGATTTCAAGTTTGGTTGATTTCAGTTGACTCAACGAGCTCTTTCTGAATATTGTCAAATCGTACATTTCAACCCTGTCACGTTCTTGTACGAGATCCATCTTTTCATCTCTCTCACGATCCAGTTGGGTTTGCAATGGTTTTACTAATAGTTCGAGTTCACCAATCAGTCCTACAGAAACTTTTAACTTATTGGCTAATCCGTGGTTTGCTTCACACTAGTTCACACTAAATCAGCTCTTTGTTTATTTCTTCAATTTTATGTTGCATCGTATTTTTTTTTCCAAGCATTTGTTGAGATTCTTGACGTGCTTGATAGATCGGGCCTTCAAACGAAGAGTTTTGTATGAACCAACGACGCTAGCAGCACTGCAATAGGATGATGCTCTTACGTGCACGAAGATAACGTCGTCCGGCTAAGAAACCGTGAACCATTTTTTAAATCATAAATGCCTTGGGATTGCATACCAATTGCAGGTATCTCTTGCGAGCCATGAACCCACGGCCATACTTCTGCAGACGGAGTACGTTCTGAGACAGAACGTAATTTGGGGGTCCTTTCCGTTAAACAGTAAAAGAAGGGAAAAATAGATTGGGGAAGAAAGGGTTCGATCCCTCTTTTTTCACTCTTTTTTTGTCTTTCCATCAGTACCTCCTTTCTTCCCCTTGCTTAAGAAAAAACCCAAAACATGCCTATAATTGGAGTAGTGGCTGCAACGAAGGTGGAAAAATGATCATCCAAGATGGCAAACTCGAACCACCAAGTGGCAACCGTTTCTCTCAAGTCTCTTATGTCATGGTAAACACATAATATTTGGCTATTTCCAAGAAATACCATTTCTTTATTTGACATTAAAGCATGTTAGGTTAGGTTAGGCATTGAGGATGAGAGAAGGAGAGACAACGCTCCATAACCCCAACAGAACGAATTGGACCTACTTATAAACCCCCTACTAAAAGATGCCAGATTGAGGAAATTGGACTGGAATATGAAATACTGGATGATAAAGGGTGCCAGTTTTGAAAAAAACTTCCTTGTAGTTAAAGAGTTGAAAAATTCTGCTTCCATGACGACAGTCGTGTCGTCTGTTCAAAGTGACTCGTTTTGTTGTGTGACACGCTGACTGACATATTGATATAATGAAAAAAGCAAAAGACAACTGTCAAAACAGGAAAATTTTCATGACAACCGAATTCAAAATATAAGTCACCTGAACCCTACTGGCAATCCTGGTCATGCAGTACAATTTTCTCAACCTGGCAACTTTTTAGAAGGGGTGTTGCTGGTAGTCGTTTTATTAACATGGCGTTGTCTCTCCTTCATCTCTTCCTCTGTGGGTTAGGATAGGTTAGGTTAGGGTAGGTTTGTTAAGTTTTTTACGATAAGTTTTTAACAATGGTGGCTGGGTGGGTATCGATGACTTCAACCATGAGATTGCATGCTGTTCAATTTTCCATTGAATGGAATCTTTTTTATTTGCCATTTACGAAACATTATGTGTTTCATGTCTTTCACAGAAAAAGTTGGCAAAAATTTAAACAAACAAAAAAAAGTCAGGAAGGAAATATTTTTAAATAATATTCTACTAAAAATAAAAAACACTTAGCCCAATATAGGACTATTCATCTCTTCAGAACTCTTCAAGGACTGAAATAACTTTTCTTTTATAAACTTCCTTAAAAAATTTCAATTATTTACATAAATGCTGACAAATAGGCCATTTTATGGATGTTTTGTTTTTCTTTTTTATCTGGCAACGCAGCGTGGTCCCAACTCGTTCTCCACGCTTGGTTGCCAGATAAATAATGGCTTGTGCTGCGTTTAACTTTTGAATCACACCAACATCATTTACAAGTTATATCGTTTATTTTTTAAAAATATGCTATTGATTTTTAATTTATTTTGACATTTTAAATCATAAAAAGAATATACTCCTTTAGACCAAAATTTGGAAACCCAAAAAGTTTGGGAGCTTCCGTTATAAATGTTAGACTTTGAAATCGTAAATTTCAAAATGGATAGTGACACACTTAAAAGTGTGTAAGCACACCATTGCCGATTCCCCACGAAACTACACTTTAGTGGTTACCGCTTGTTTAGTCTAGTGCGTTAGCGATTTGTAATAGTGTATAGATTTCCGTCGAAGAAAAACGACAGGGTTAGCTACGTTACTCTCATACAAAGGGAGAGGGGGAAAAAGAACTAGGAGAAAACGTCGTTGAAGAACTTCCGTCATCCAGACTTTTTCCTAAATTTCTATAGTTTTTGTTGATTATAAAACAACTCTTATTGGACGAACAGTAATTATCACAGAAGATTTTATTATCGATCTATCCTAGGCCTCTGTCATCTGGGAGACGTCTATTGGACGTCATGTCGCCAAGAATTCATCCTCGCCGTACGGAATGAGAAAAACCTCTTTATAACATTATATTCAGGATATGTCATGGATAGAAATCTTTGATGTCCTTTGATTATTGTATGTATAGTAACCACAACAGAAATTTGATTACCCCCAATTTTTTTTAGTATACTTAGATTGCACATACGAACTTATTATTTTCCCTTAGATATTGAAGTGACTACTCTTCATCCTTCTGATTTCTAACAAGTGATCCGTGACTCAAAGGCGTCCGAAATACCCCCTTTTCCGGAGGTAGTTTTTGGATCGTAATCCGGAAAGAAACTTTAAAAATCCGGAATAGGTCTATCCTACTCAGAATCACAAGGCTTTTCCAGCGGTCTACATTCCAGATTGTTTTTTTTTCGTTCCCGAGATAATCGGTATTCAAATTCGTGAAATATCACGAAAACCCAAAGTCTTCTCTTCCGTCCGCATCGCTCTTCACCGTATATTCGGCTTGTAGAAACAACTAATTGATGGAAAATGTAGCTGTTTCATCCTTCTTTCAGAATCCAAAAGCATTTTTTTAAATTCGTTCAGATGTCTGAGATATCACGATTATTGTGATTTTCGACCCATTGTTGAGCCATTTCATTTGGCGTTGCCGTTTTCAGTTTATGTGTTTTTTGCAACCTTTTTTGTCCACTCCTTCGCTTTTTCATTCTTTCCTATGTATCAAGTCCAATTTGTATTGATGAATAAACCCTTGATTCATACAAACAAATATACAAATATTTTCAATCATTTGAAAAAATTGTAATTGTTCATGATAAATACATTAAAAGTTTAGCAACGTTTTGTATTCGTGTTCGTTTTCGTTTTATATTTAAAAAAAAAGTTTAGTTCACAAAAAAATGGAAATGGGAAACTGATGTGTTTCCGTGAAATAAACTTGTGAATTTCGTTTCAATTTCAACAGGATCAGCTGCAGCGAAAGCAGGGGTTGAAGCTGGAGCTGGAGCCGGGGCGGGTGCTTGAGAGGGAGCGGGAGCGGGTGCTGGAACTTTAGTGACAATAACATTAGCAGCAACAACAACAGCATGTGCTACAGCCAGACACGCAAAGAAGAAAACAAAAAAGAAAAGACCAAGATGTATTGACGGGTCTCTTAATGCTAGATTTTTCTTGAAAAAATGAAAGAGGAGAAGACAAGGAATTTTCAAATTTGGCCATTGATGTGACTGAAACATAAGGGGTTGCGGTTTAAGTGGATACGACGAAACTTTCGCCATGTCTACATTTTTTTCCTGGAAATTGCACAATTTATCCAATTACGTCGCGTTTCAAGGTCGCTTTCCTAATTCTTTCATCGGGGCCTTTTCTTTCAGCTTTCTTTGCTGCAATGTGGTAATTGAAATTGAATGGCTTCTTCTACATCAATTTTAGTGTTTTTCATACAAAAACACGTCAAACTGGCTAAAACTCTGTGAATGTGGAACTTTCAGTTTAAATGTAAGGTCCATTAGAATCAGAAATGAATTGAGTTGAGTTATAGATCATGCTTGAATCCCTTTTTTAGAAAAAATATCATGTCAGTAGCATTAAACAAATATAAGATGGAGGAAGTGCGTGTAGTTAGAAGAAGGTCTCGCTCATTCGACTCTTTACCAGCTGCGAAAGCCAACACGTGAGCATTCTGATCTCCCTTTTTGCAATCGCGTTGAAGGAATCAGTATTTAATTAGATTAGCTTAAGGTAACAGACTATGGTTTTAAAAGAGAACTTAACTTTTCTTAACTCAGGTTTTTTGTCGTGTTTTGATAACGACTGTTTTTGCGAAATCATTGGGGGAAAGTTTCTTTGTGTTTCTATAGAGATAAATACTACAGAGAAAAATGAAATGTTCGAGAAATTGTCTATTACGCATGCAGAGTTAGACACTCGAAGAACATTGCAGCTTTCTAGCACTATAGGTTATTATTATTATCTATACTACGTAGTTATTGAACTTCCGACACACGTAATTTTGCGATTGCTCTTTGCAACATTGAAAAAGGGAAGAATGGGATGAAACTATGTCTTGAAGTAGGATTCTCAATAATAGCCTAATACCCAAGGGTTTGATGTGATGGAACATACACTATCCTAAAACAATCTCTTGGAACCATCGTCAATCGCCACAAAAAGGCGACCCCCTTCTGGGTTTGACGACACTTAATTTTAAAATTTAGACGGTGAGTACCTTTGATTTTGGAGATCCACCTTGATGTCCACGGCCTTTAGACCACCCCCCCCCCTTTGGCTTGTGTGGTCCAGAATTTTTGGTATGGAGTATGGACCAGCAAAATTATTTGAATTTTAAAGATGGCCGAGTTTATCAGCTTTGTGTGGAGCTAGAAGGAAAAGTTCGGCGATTGAGACTGTATTGTGTATTCGATAACGTTAATTTTCAAAATACGGGGAAGGAGCAAGGACAAGACCAACTTCTCGAGTAAACCCGACGCATCCTATCTATGCCACCATGTGGTGTCGGAATCAATACAAAAACTCCATTTCCTTTTTTGGGCGGTTAGGTGGCCATGGGTTATTTGAAGATGTTTTTGCACCCTGGTAGAAAAAACCGACTGGATTAACGTCATGCAAGAGCTGAAAGGCTTATATGGCTTTGACAGTGCATTTGATTTTGATGTTGTATATGATGATTGGGACAATGCATCAGATATGTTCGGACCAGATACATTCTCTGGTCTAAGTCAGAGGCCATTGAAGCTGAATTTTCAAATTGATCCCCTCCTCACCCCGAGATTCGGGGATTTGGTGAGAAAGGTCAAAATATTAAAAAATCAGTCGGCTCCTCCCGCAAGGAACAATTCCGATTGAATTATCAGGCAATAGTCACCACGAAAGAAATTTTAAAGTGGATGATTTGGCCCCCTATTTTGGTTAGGCGTTGATGCTGATTTAAATACGATCGTGTCTCTAGCCACTTTGCCTATCACCTCGTGGAAGCCGTCGACAAAGGGACATGGACCCAAAGACGTATGGCAGCTTTGGCTGCCTTCTTTATCACACTCACTTTACTTACCTGCCAAATAAAAAAACATGGGCCTCACCACATCTAAATAATAATACGACATTAATCTGTGGATCCAAAAAGATTGAAAAAAAATTATGGCTAAAATCTATCTTTATTCAATAAAACGTGAAATATGTGAATGCTATGTGGTAAATAAATTCAATTCCATATTATATTTTAGGGTCACTCCACAACATTGTTCGAATTTAAAGTTGGAAATGTCATGTCTCCAATTTGGTCTGTTTTATTTTGGATAAAGTCAATGGAAAGAAAATTTAGATATTATAAATTCTAAAACTATTTATTTATAAAATAACATGACTTTTTTTAGTAAAGGAAACAGAGGCACACATTAGTGATAATAAATGTGGATTCATAACTCAAAGAGCAATGTTTCACATTGCTTCTTGTGATTATCCTATACAAGTCCAAGTAAATAATGATAGTTTTGATAGAACTTTAAATTATTAAATTAAAAAAAAATAGATGAGCAATTTCTTTCATTTCGTCTACGTTATAACAAGACATGTATACGTATCAATTTTTTATGTGGGGACAGGATTTAAAATAAGATAATTTCATTTTTCTCGTTGCAACATCTTATTGACCTTTTCTCGAAAAAATTTGAAGGGATTAATGTCTTATTATTCAATGGGAAAGTATGATTTTTTAGTTTATTTAAACATTTTTTGAATCACGTTCAGCTTTCACTTCAGAATTTACTTCTTAAGCTTTTCTATTGGTCATACTTATTCCTGATAAATTTTTTCCCTTTAATAATGCATCGGCCTTCAATCTAATCAAGCAAGGCCTATGAACTCAACAAATTTCCAACGGCCTACCGGCCGTAGGGTCAATTTGCATGTATGAATTCACGAAATCATCAGGTGCAAACAGTATAGGGCCTATGGAGAAACATATAGATAGTAGACATTCAAAAAAAATTATTTTCAAACTGTTTATTTGGTGTTAGGGAGGAATTGATTATATGTTAAACTTAGGAATGTACTCCTTATCTTTGTAAACGGTATACTAAATTAAAAAAAAAAAGGATTTAATTTATTTCAATTGAATACCCCTAATTGTGTTCAAATATTTAGAGTGGACTTTTTTATTTTCATTGCGGGGGTTAGTCAATCAGGAACGGTCGACGAGATTGGAAAAAAGAAAATTTCCATGAAGAAAGTCTTTTTTTCCTTTATGCAATTCAAAAATGGAATTTAGATGTTGTTTTCATGTAACATAAAAGACTACTCTGGGGAGTTTCCAAAGAACTGATGCTAATGTGTTTGGCTTTACTTTTTCTTGTTGTTGCTATGAGATATGCAGCGCTCTTTCACAGAATGTGTTTATTTCAAGATGGCCCACATCTTGATAAGTGATTAAACATTATATCTAGATACAAGATAAATGATAAATTTTAAAAAAAATCAAGATGAATGTACTTTATTTGTTTGAATGTTTCTCACAAGATTGCCGAATAATAAGACAAGTGGGTTATTTGATGGAAAACACTTTAAATTTCATCTTGATTAAAAGCTGATGATGTTGTTTTAATAAAAAAACTTTCAAGTTTTTTCCTCCCATCTGCAAATCTGCCAATTGCACAATGTTTTTGAAGGAACTTCCAGTCAAATCCGTAATTGCTAATGGGTTTGGCTTCATTTTTTTGTAGGTGTTTGATAATAGGTGATAATCAGTTTTCAACAGTCTGGTCAAGAGAAAGAAAGAAATAATGTTGGCAGGGGTGGCCAATGATCTGATTTACAAGCAGCGTTTGGTACCAAAATGTTTGAAAGTCATCTAAAACAAAAAAATGCCATCATTATCTGGCAAAAAAAAATTGTCAAAACATTATTTTACCTTCATTAGGGCTAGAATTGTAAATTTCTGCATTAAAGGCCTATAATTGTTTACAATATCTATTTTGGACGACCTTTTTTTTATCTTAGTTTGAGCATATCTGAAATGTCCTTTGTCCTACTGTGGTTGGAGGAGAAATTAAAAATCTCCTGTATTAATTATGGATTATAGGTCAATTATTCTACTCACTTCTTGGTCTTCCATTGATTATGATGGCAAATATCTCAATTATTGTCAAAACTCTCAGATACAATTAATAAAACTTACAAAATGTTACTCGGGGACGAAGGTACTTACTTGTTTTCCAAAATCTCATCATTGTCATATAGCAATACAATTCAAGTTTTTAATAAAAGACTTGAACATCTCTGCTAGTTACGTGTGTGAATGCCATGTTAAGCAAAAAAAAAAGTGAAATCTATTGTCCCCCTTCTTGATTCTGGGGATAATATTTGGGGGGGGGGGGGTCTTAGGGATCTTCTTGAGTTGTTGTAAAATCACACTTCAAATAGTGTAAGAACAGTCCGAGAACTACTTTGAGGATTTGCCAGAAGCCAGTGCTGCAAATTGCTGACTATTCGTTTCGGCTTGAATGGCCTTTCTTTCACTAAATTCATTTAAAGCCTCTGACGAAGCCTAGTCACATTTCTTTGTTTGCTTTGCTGCTTCGGTAACGCTGATCTTCCTTCTCCTCTCGCCTTCTTTCTTGAAGCATTACTTCCTCTTAGTAATCTGATGCTTTTAATTTCCTTCTTCATCTTTTTTGGGCCACTATCATCAGAATCTCCATAGTTAAAATAACTTATACTTTTTTGTTAAAAAGGGATATAAAAATATTTTAACCTAACCTAATCTACCAATTAAAATTAAATGTCAGATTACTGTGCTGGGAATTATAAATAGTCTTGTGAATATCAATAATACCTTATTTTTTTCTCCAATATCTCTGATATTGGGAAGGGCAATTTCAGGTTTATTGCGCAATGCATCGTTAAAAACATCGAAGAATTTCCAAATCTTTCGTGGTCCTGTAGCATCCCGGATTTTCTCGTATTTTTGAACCAGATTTTTGTACTTTATGTGGATTTGGGAACCACTGTAGCGACCCCTTCGTCCTTAGCCAATTCTATTGCAATCAAAATTTGACTATTGTTTCTTTTACATCCAACCGATCAGTTAACGCAGCTCTTTTTTATGGCAATGCCATTACTTTGAAACTTAACTAACGGATTACAAATTGAAATTCAAGGTGCAGCCGTGTTAAGAATACAGTTGACTCGGACGAGTACACTAACACTGTTGACTAGTGTCACAGTCAACTACTTCGGCTCTTTCACTCCAAACTCCAACAAATCATTTCGTAAAGTTTTCAGTGAACTGCATCTCGACTCTTTGATAGGTCAGTCGTGTCGTTCGTGTTGGTTCCAAATCCAATTGAACTCAAAGTTTTCTTGGCTTGAAATTTAGAAGTAAAATTGTTGCACTTGTTATCGAAGAACATCCAGTACCGGCTGTGGAGAATGATCATCCCGTCGTCGGAGCGTAAAGTTCTCTTCTTTTTGTTGTCACTCTGCAATTCGACCATGGCGTTATATATTTTCTTTGCACAAGTAAAGCAATTGATAGCTAATATTTATTACTTAAATTTTTACTGCCAACGTATTTAGCCCCTATATTGATATGAAATATGTGGTTAATATTTCAAGGTCCTAGACCGAATCAAATTTAGTTGCGGATTCCAGCTGATAACAATGGCTGTTTTTGTATGTTTTGTATGCAGAAAACATTGAAAAGTAAGTAATCATTCATTCGTGCGCAAACTGCTGATAGACTAAATATTATTCGTTTCATTTTAGAAGAAAAATGGCTCCAGTAATTACTATGGTACAGATTTCCGTAGTTCTGCATGCACTACTTCTCATCGTGCCCTGCTTGTATTCAATTTCTTCACTTAAGACCAAGTTGGCTGTTCATTTTCCGGATGAAACGACAACTTCTGATGAGCTTCTTGGGTTAGGAATGTGTTATAAAGATTTTATCAGCAATCAGTTCATTTTTTATGTCGTAATGATTTTTTTTATGGGTATAGTCATTATTTGTCAAGGGATTAGTGCTCTCTTTGTGTACAAGACTTAAGTAATTATTTTCTGTTCTCCAACTTAATTTTTTGACTCTGCCTCTCGCTCTGCTCTTAAAACGTTGGTTTCGCTTCTCCTTATTCCTATTGTCATATTATCCTAGCATACTATCTCTGCCTAGTATCAATTCAAAATTCTTCTGAGATCACTTTTACCGCCATTTATTTGAAATTAAGTAATTTGTAATACAAAGCAGTTTTTATTAAACGAAAGTCTATATCCTTCTTATTAAAAGTTAGCTCAATTCAGCTCTTAATAAAATAATTATGCCATCATGACTTAAGAAAATTAGTAAACGTTACAAATCGAACTCTTTCGTCTAACAAGTAAAAAGTTGAAGGACGAGTAGAGGTCGTATTCCAGGTTTTGATCCTAGACGACTTAGCGCTTAATACAATTTTTACAGGATATTTTACTTGTTGAGCTCGTGATTAATGATACTTTTGCATTCTGCCATTATCGTTAGCAGCAATAAAAGATGGACATCAATCATGAGTGGAACGAGTTGTCGTGTGGCCGTCATCAGCTGGTGCAATCAGTCGATATTTTCCATTGAGGAGCTTACATTGACACTATCGTGTCGATTCGTTCCTCCATGAGTTCATATTAGATTGCGTTATTCGACACAAATCTGTAGTTTTCAATCCATAAGCAATGACGTGATTATCGTTGACCTTGTACTTAATTCGGCGAAAGAGTTCACCTTGCTAACCGTGTACGTGGAAATTCGGAGAAAGGTTAAAAAAATTTTCGAACAACCAAACGTTTTCAAACGTTTTCAGTGAGGTACAAGATCCATTCATGCCATGATTTTCAGTGTGGTTATAGACTCTTAGATAGGCCAGACGTCCAGTCAGAGTATCTTCTAAATTAAAATTCAATTCAAAGTAGAATGATGGCTGTTGATATAGAAAACCAACCAATACGGGATTACGGCAGGTCACACTACCTGAGCATAAAAATCTATTTATTCTACTTTCGCTGTACAATGTATTCGATGTATTCGTAGGGTTATTCCTTCTTCTCGTAAAGGTAAATTCTTATAATGTAATATCGCGCTTGAATTCTTGTGTTTCTAACACCTTCGCTACAGACTCCGTTCTACGAGTTGGCTTTGCCTGAGAACGTCATCACGATCATGAATGTTTTTTTTTACTGTTTTGGGGCGTTGATTATAAATAAGGAGTAAGGTTATTCCTGAGCAATGCGCCTGACTGAACTGTCTTCTCTTGCCATTTTTGTTGATAAACTCATTAAGGGATCATTAAATAACCAGTGAAAGTGGCATATACATATACAGCATCTGATGATTGTAATTTATCTAATTGAGTTCATCTGATTATGAGCCTAATCTAAATCAATTGTGCTCCTAAATCTTTTTGAAATCACTAATGGACCATATTTGCTAATGACTGGGGAGAATCAAATAGGAAAAGCCAGAGAATGGCATGTTTGGCGTGAACAATTTTTTTTCCGTTTGGGATCGTAATTGGTATTTTTAATTGCATTTTTTATTAAGTAAAATTAGAGAACTTTTTTAAAGATGTTTTATTTAAACGACATCTATTAATGAAATACGATGTAGAAGAACGTAAAGAAAGTAAAAAGAATGAGATAAACCAAAGACGATTCCATGCAAAGAAGATAGTGTGACTTTAAGAAGGGAGAGGGTTAAAGAAGAGGTGCCACAGGTAATAACACATAAATACATCCCAGGGGATACTTGGAAACGCCATCAAGGCCGCATGCATAAAATTTATGAATGTATTTTTAACATTAGAACTCCAAGCAAACACAAATTCTAGACATGGAACTATACTTTCAAATAAAAAATAACAAATCCGACCGAACAACTCCAGTTTCCGAAGAACATTTAAAGAGAAGAACTATATACATTTTGTTATTACTTTAATTTCCAAAAAATAGAACTACAAATCCATAATTTCCTTTAATAAGCGACATCAGAATTCCCCGAAGAACAGTTTATGGCATTATAAATTCACAGCTAATGCTGGTTTATCTTTAAAATGTTTAAAAAATGTAAAAATTGAAATTCTGTTTAGATGAGGCGTTATATCTCAAAAAAATTTCGTTAAAAAATTTGGAGAACATGAATAGAAAATCAACAAAAACCATCACTTTGGAAACTTTGTGTGGGGAAATATTTTTAAATTTTACTAAAGGAAATTCTATGTTAGAGACAGAGCTTTTTTCCCGTCCATTTAAGTAAATCAACTAGTGTTTTTTGCTGAAAAATATACAGCATTGCCAATTACAATTTGAAATTAGAATATATTGCCATCTACAGACATAGCCTACTCTATATAGGAAGCCGAAAGGTTTGGCATCCCCGCCGTGTGGAAAATTGAAGCACATTTTGCTCACCTTTCCTCCAATTTCCCATCCTCCAAGTGGACCCACGGGAGCCACCTGGTGGTTGAAATTATGTAGGGGAGGGGGAAGGAATCACCCGGGCTTATGAGCGGTAATTTATGAACGCCCCATTAATATTTTGCCGTAAGGGCTGACGAAGGCACACGGGACGGCTTACTATTACCAAAAGCACTTATTGCAGTATGTGAAATTTATCCAGAAACAAACAAACACAACACACAAACAACACAACTCACAAACAAACAAAGGCCACCAAGCGAACGTAATCATATCGATAGAAAAATTAAGTTTTCATGTATCGCCACTAGGCGATACAACGGCTGCCGTGGATCCACTTGAAGGCTGGGTAACATTGGAGGAAGGGAAGGCATATTTGCTTCAAGAAAAAGGCCAAACCTTTCGGCTTCCTAAATACAGTAGGCTATGCTACAGAAAACTAAACTAGATGCCTTCTGGCTAAACATTCGGGTCTCTAAGTTTGCAAAAATAAAAATAAGTAACAGTTATGCATTCCTTTAGCTTAATAATTTTAATTGACGATGTTTAGCGTAATCAAAGAGAAAGGAAAGAGGGGAATATGAACTGGGGATGGCATTTTCAAAGCGAAAAAATAATCATCTACCGGCCACATTTCGTTTGTGGGCAAAAACCCAAAACGATTCGCAATGTTTCATTTCTTAATGTGATATCGGGGGCCGTATTCTAGCCTTGACTTAAGCACGGATTTTTTTCTTAACTTACTGTTTTTTGCTTAAAAATCCAATTTATGCTTGGATTTTCCTAAAACCGTATTCTAGCTTTTTTCAACTCACCTTTTTTGCTTAAGAAATATTTTTAACTTGTCTATTTAAGCTTAAGTTAGCAAATTTTTGTAATCCAACTATTTGTTGGATTACAGCGGTTATTTTCTTACAATTCCGTGCTAAAGCTAATGCTTACAGCTATTGTTGTTCTAGTTTTTAGTATTTTCACGTGTCAATTCCCTATATTTCCCTAAACATTTGCTCCTAACTATAACTCTTACTGTATAACAAAGTTTTGCAAAGTGCCAGATTAATTAAAGTAAATCAATTTCATGTTTGTTATGTGTTATGGTTTATTAGAATACATATTTTTACATACATGCAATTTAAAACTTTAGAAATTTCATTGCGTTCTTAAAGCTAAGATTTTAGAACTCTGTTGAAGAGCCAGCTTTTGTTTTCCATAAGCGAAAACATTTTGAAAAGCAATTGCCTTAGTTTCACTGTTCTGTGACCCACCACCTACAAAAAAAAAATAGTTAACGTAATGCTGGAATACCTGTCTTGTCACCCTTCGCATAGATTCAGCAATACTTGGGTTACCAATTAATATGCTGCATGTGATACCATCACTTCATTTGGTATCCAGCTTCAAGACAAGAAGAAAAACATGGTTCTAGACCAAAGACAAGCAATAATTAAGTTAAAATTATAGTAACTTAAGCACAATTGTATAGTTACCTATCTTGCGATTCATTTCACAACCAAATATTTTGGTCATAACAGCTTTTTATTTTGCTGCTGGGGAAAGAACGCACGTTAATTGTTTACTGGGACAATAAAACACTAGTTAAAAGTTCAAATTCCTATAATTTGCAATACAAAAGTCTTAAAACTTTCAAACAAAATTCTAGCAGACTTTGGAAATTTCCTTAAGTAAGCTAAACAGCATCTATTATTGTACGCAATGTCATGAAACGACTGATCTTATTGGCTGCGATATGCCCCGCCCTCTAAGAAAATAAAAAATTCTATGCTTGAAAAATCTGATCTTATAATTTCAACTTATACTAAGTTCAGAAATAAAAGTAAGAAAATTTAAGCTAGAATACGTGTTTATTGAAATAACGAACTTACATATTTTCTTAGCTTACGTGAGGAAATTTTATAAGATATTTTAGTAAGTTTAAGACCAGAATTTAAGCCAAGGCTAGAATACGGCCCCTGATCAAAAAAAGTTTTTCTTGATTTAACAGCCTCAATTTCTTAAAATGTCCAAGGATAAAAAGAGCAAAGGAAAAAAAAGCGAAAACGAATACACAAAGTTTTATTTTGTTATCTGATGTTAAGCCTGAGTTACATTATAGAGCTTTTTTAGGATTCTGATTGTTTAAAGTCGGTTGTATTGATTCATTTTTGGGCTATTTAAAAAATTGTCTTACATAGTCAATGATTCATAAATAGGATAACTTTCTATGGTGGAAACTCTCAATTTAGTTATTTTGTGGTAAGCTCATTTCTAACTTATTCCTTTTCTCCAATAAAATTTAATCCTAGTGCCGATAAATTGCTTTACATCACAAAATCCAAACGCCTTCCATCATGGTCCTTTGTTAAATTTCTATTTATTACAAAAAACAAAACAAAAAGTAATTAAATTAACTTTATGTAGCAATAAATCCTTTTAGATAATATCAAATTTAATTAATAATACTTTTCCAAATGTTTTATTCATCTTTGAAAATGTATACCTAGGTCTCGTCTGATTGACTGGGCCAGATTCCGCCAGAACACAATTTAAAAAAGTAAGTAAAGTAACAAACGACGATCTTAATCTTTCTTGATAACTTTTATATGTATTTCATGCCATCAGTAATATGTCGAAGTTAAAAAGTGCAAAGTCAATTGAGATTGATAAACAAACCCTGGCAATTTCTAATTGAAAACATTTCCCATAAAGCTTTTTCTTAATTTTGCTACAATCAACTCCAATTCATTTTTGCATGGAAATTTTCAACCACCAATGGCGGATGAAAAGGAATCTTTTAAAATTCTGATTAAATTGCATTCACATATATAATCATTGTATGTTTTTCATCACCCAATTTTCTCGCAGTAACTATAATAATCTTATTGGTGTTAAAACGGAAACAACTGAATTTAAACATTTAAACATTTAAAGATATATGATATAACTTATAATAATTTGACTAGAAGAAGTCCATGAAAATAAAAAACAAGCAGATGTGAAAAACGCAGTTAACCCTTAGCGAAGGGAGTCTATTTCGTTCAGTCTATTTCCGATCATTAGATACATCAATTGTGGTAGGTCTAGAAATCAATCTGAAAATCGTAGTTACCAATAGTAAAACACCCAAGTAGATAAGAAAGATGGTCATATACGACAGTTCCGTTCATGTTCCTTGGTTGGTTATTGGCTCGATTTCTATTATCGGAATACGTGGATGACTATTTTTTTTCTTCAATAGTGAAATCGATATTATATTCCAACTGAAATTACAGTTTGTTTATACACACAGCATTAAGATGAACTGTAAAAATAAATTTTACTCCATAGGATACACCTAAAACATACTGATAACCAAAATAGTCACATCCTTCACACATGTCCATAAGTTTTTCAAATTGGTAAGCATTGTTCATGTTTGTTTTACACACCCACCCCTTTTAATTTAAATTCAATTTGATCTTTTATTCTCACGTTGCACCATACTATGAAATAGAAATAGGGAAATGAGTCAAAATTAAAGCTTGTCAAAATAAGTACAGAATTCCGACCAAGCATTTCTCCAACACATTTCAATGTGGGAACATCTGGTACCCATCTACTATTTGTCATTTCCCCATGGTTAAGGGTCAGTTCCTAAATTTTACACATTTATATTGAGTGGTCTACAATTAAGAAAGTTAATTCCATTAAAATCCCAACAATGTTTAACACTGTTTGGCAGAAAACACTAAAATAACTGTCTTTCTGTTTATTAGCATATTATTTTAACTTTAATTGGCTATTGACCTTCGTGCTTACAGAATTCAGGATGTGAAGGAAACAAAAAAGCCAGTGATCTACCAGCTTTAACTTTCCATGTTTCGTCACAACGACTACGTTACGTAGCCCGTAATGTGTTTAACTTTGGGGATTATAAGTTACTGATTTTTTTTTAAATATTCCTAGTAAAAATTACATTTTCCCCCCATAAAGTTGAAATAATCATTGAAATAACCAAATCTGAATGGATCATTTTCCAATTGTTCATTGCAATTGTTCTAACGTTTAGTATGCAATAAATGCATCACGTCAGAAGGGTAACATTCATTCTTACGAATATACCGAAGGTTCTTAAAGTTTTATTCGTCTGCTTAATGGTTAAAAAATGTAGAGGGGCTCACCACTGATGTCTTAGGTGTACGAAAATTTGCGTAATTTGCGTTATGTTTTGCGTAATTTGTGCAATTTGCTTGAATTACACGTGATGAGAAGAAGTTTTTGTGAATTTTTACTTTCATACCATAGTTAATGATCATCAGTAGAGCAACGAGATCAAAAGCGACGACACAACTGATGCACTATCGACAACCGACTCTTTCCAAACTAAAAACCCACCTCTTTTGACGCATGAACGGAAGCTGAGATGCAAAATAAGTAAAAAAAACTTATTCTTGTGAAAGGCAAAGAAAATGACACATCGTTTATGTAATAAGTCACTTGGTAAGAATTACGCTATCAACATGAAGAATAATGTAGAGTTGGGAAATCATGGCTTTACCATAATATTCTGCTCATCTTAAGTAATCGGTAGGATTCAGTCAAAGGTCTGGTCAATGGAATGGGTCATTCGGTCTGAACAAAACTGGTATCGGCTTCAATTTTCAAGTTCAAACTCAACTATTCGCTTCCTTACTTTCCTTTTCTATTTAATACCTTTGTCATGTGTGATAGGTGGGTGGAACCTCGTAACATTTTGAGTCGATATTGACGATATGTCTGCAGGTCAAGCTTCGGTTTTTCCAAATGGGGTCACTTTTCTGGCCGAGAACCGTTAGCTTGACCTCGCAGAAGTGAGGGCAACGAAGGTCACTGGCTTTAGTCAGTCACATGACTTGTGTGTTGCTGCTGTGTCTCTAGCCAATTCCTTACATTTATGGACCGACGAATTAAACGCTTAAAAATTGGATGTAAATATAGCTTATAGCTTACCCTCGTAAGCTATAAGAATGTAATGAGAAAATAAGTATATAATTTAGTAGTAATAACAGTTCATTTGTATTACTGGAATGCAATTTTATCATAATGACATTCAATTTCTGTCATACAAACAACATCAATGAAACGTCAAAATCTGCTAAACTAGATTTCGGGTTCAAAATCGGATTTCGAGGAAAGTTTCGGAAAATCATTATTTTGGTCCGAAAAATGCCAAATTAAAAAACTAATACAGTTCTAGTCTAAACCAACGTTCTTACTTCGAAATACCAACTATGGATTGATTCATTCCACCAACTAAAATTGGGGAAAAAATTATTGGAAGATTAAATTAACTCACACTTCGTTGTCTCTGACTGCAACAAATGCTTAAAAGGAGGCACTAAAAAGTTTAAGTATATGAAAATAATATGGTCATTGGCGTTACAAATTATATTTTAGGTCTGACGTGATGCATTTATTGCATACTAAACGTTAGAACAAATGCAATGAACAAATGGAAAATGATCCATTCAGATATAAAATTTTGGTTATTTCAATGATTATTTCAACTTTATGGTAGAAAATGTCATCTTTACTAGGAATATTTTTTTAACAATTTACAGAAACTTATAATCCCAAAAGTTAATCACATTACGAACTACGTAACGTAGTCGTTGTGACGAAACATGAAAAGTTAAAGCTGGTAGCATCACTGGATTAATTTGTTTCCTTCACATCCTGAATTCTGTGAGCACGAAGGTCAATAGCCAATTATATGTTAAAATAAAATGCTAATAAACATAAAGACAGTGATTTCAGGGTTTTTCTGCCTTCATATCAAATTTGGTACCTTAAATCCAGGTAAAAACAGTGTTAAACATTGTTAAGATTTAAATGGAATTAACTTTCTTAATTGTAGACCACTAAATACAAATGTGTAAAATTGAGGAACTGACCCTTAACCATGGGTAAATGACCAATAGTAGACGGGTACCAGCTGTTCCCAAATGGAAATGTGTTGGATAAATGCTTGGTTGGAATTCTGTACTTATTTTGACAAGCTTTAATTTTGACTCATTTCCCTATTTTTATTTCATAATATGGTGCAACGTGAGAATCAAAGATAAAATTGAATTACCTATAAACGGGCTGGATGTGTAAAACAGACATGAACAATGCTTACCAATTCGAAAAAAAACTTATGGCCATGTGTGAAGGATATGACTATTTTGGTTACTATGGAGTAAAATTTATCTTTACAGTTAATCTTAATTCTGTGTGTATAAACAAACGGTAATTGCAGTTGGAATATAATATCGATTTCACTATTGAAGGAAAAAAAATAGTCATCCACGTATTCCGATCAAAGAAATTGAGCCACCAACTAACCAAGGAACATGAACGGAACTGTCGTATATGACCATCTTTTTTATCTACTTGGGTGTTTTACTATTGGTAACAACAATTTTTGGATTGATTGAATTGCCATGATTGGTCCCAAAGATCTAGCTCATGCGATATTCTATCAGGGTCATACGTTGATTTTTATGTGCCCTTTGCGGGACCTGTTCCTTATACGGTTTCCAGACCTACCACAATTAATGTGTCTAATGATCGGAAATAGAAAGAACGAAATAGACTCCCTTCGAGCAGAGGAACTTGAACTGCTTCGGGCTTTGGAAGAACGACGAGACGTTAATTTTTTCAAATCACCTACCAAATCGATTTGAAATTATTTATTTTTTGCCTGTTAAAATTTACTGCTCTTGTTCATATAAGTGGTCTAGCCTTTTCTTCCATGGCAGAACAGAACTTAAATCTATTCGTCAATTACCAATTAAATTGGTAATTCATTTTCACAATTGTCACACAATTGTGAGAATTAATCAAAAATGAAAAGTTGTAATTAAGCAGAAAATAAAAAAAATCTGTTTCTTACTTGGATGACTCAATGATCCCTTAATAACTCAATCTACTAAGTTAGGAATCCTGAAATCTGTATCGTGTGAAATTACAACAGATTTCAAATAATTATCCTGGTCTGAATTAATGGAATAAGACATACAGTACCCACCCAAAATAATAAACGCTTTACATGGCATCTTATTGCACTATGCCCTCCCCCCTTTTAACTTAACTGCTCAGCAGTAATAGCTATAAAAATAAAATAAAATCATCAAACTCATGGATGAGTTCTCTTTCAAACCATGTTTGGCGCATCTATGTGTGTCTTATACCCTGAACGGTTTAAGTGCATTTGGGTGTAGAAAATTTCTCCCTTTATTCCGTTTCGTTCCGACATTTTCTTTATAAGTGAACCCCCCCCCCCTTAAATTTCCCTTTTTTCTTTCGTGCATATATTTCAAACAAAAAGTCGCAAGAACTTCAAATTTTTTCCCGTGAGAAGAATAAGCTAAATTTTATTCCTGTATAATCAAGAAATTTTTGGTTTAGTCCGTAAAAGTCCCTAAGATTACTGGATTTCTACGACCCAAAATTTTGTTTCCCTTCCATGGGAAACTTATCATAGTGGAACGAGTAAAGTTGTCTTTTCCGACCACTGGGGGTGAATGTATGAAATGGCTTTAGTTGCAGGTGTAGTGGTGGAACATTCAAGATGCGCCCACCAGGGGTCTTCATAGTCGTTCTAACATAAGAGGCCATGTAAAAATGGCCTAAAAACTTCCCGGTGTGTAATATTTTGGGTGGGTACTGTGGACCCCTGTTGGGGATCCCTATGGCGGTCCGTTTTTCTGTAATAAGTTTTTCTGAGCGTTTAGTTGGCAGAAAAATCCGGACACGACCCGGGTAAATGCAAATTCTACTATGGTGCTATGGTACATTAAATGCTATAGTGGTCCGTGTTTCAGCAATATTTTTTTGAAGCGTTTAGTAGTTCTTTTAGTAAAGTAATACAGAAATTCCGGAGACCGGGTAAACACAATTTCCGGGAACATTTCAAAAGTTTTCAACACGCAATATTTTAATTAATTGAAATGCAATCGAATGTCAAGATGATTGCGACATCTAATAAATGAGCTTGTAAGATTTGTAAAGAATGAAAAATGCTTATAAATGATTTTGAGACCTCTCACAATAATTGACTGAATGAACTGAACATTTATGAAAAACATAAGTTATTGCTGGAAAACAGATCTCATGATTTTGTTATTGTATTTTGCGTCCCGATGGTTCTTTGAAGCTCATATTGTGTATTTCAACTACCTGGGCAAGAAATTATCTCTCCTCTACGCCAAAGCATGAATTCTTGTAATTGGAAATTAATTGAAGTCCTCTGTCAGCGGAATTATTAAGACCTCTCGGAGATTCCACAAATTGTTTAGCTGTTTTTAACTATGTAAAATTGTGCCAATGATATGATGGAATATTACGTCATTCTTGCTTTCCTTCTAGTTTCCTTATATTAAACAAGAGCTATGTGTAATGAGCTAATGACGTCGCTCGAAAGGAATATTTATGAAACCGTGAAGTATGGAGGACCCAGTGACAGGTATGAACTGGTTCTCTAGTGACTGAGTGCGTGGATTTTTTATTTCAACTGACGGCCAGGGTAAACTTCGGTTTGGCGGGTAATTGCTCGAGTCTTTACTCATTGAGTCATTACTCACCACTTCAAAATTAAAAATGAAAATTCTTCCCTCGGGTGCTTTTTTCAAAAATTGGATTCAGCGAACTTAAAACGGATGAAAATGTGTGGAATTTATTCTGGATTAGTGATGAAATTCAAGATAGGACAAAAAGACACTTTGACTGTTAGTTGTTACTCCGAAAACAGTATCCAGGAAATTTGATTTGTTTGACCATTTCGTTTTTTCCTTATTTTGGAAAGATATACTCTTTTTTCTCTCTCGATATGAAACTATATACTTTAAAGTGTTTGTCAACTCGTTGGTTTTCTTTTTCTTCTGATCTGATCCCGATCTGACCCGACAGCAAATCCATTCCCCCAAAAAGATTAGGGTGTGTACAAACAGCATTGAGAGACGAAATAGTTTTATTTGTATTTTATTCGAGCCACATGGCGTTCCTGAAGCTAGTTCTTATGTAATGTAATTCTAATGTAATTTCTTAACTGTTAGATTATGACTCTCTTCTCGTTCGTCCATTAGAAAAAAAACCAACCCGGTTGGGATACTGCCCAGCAAAAAGGGGTGACTGTTATAAGAGAGCCCTCAGTGTCGGCGCACACACACGCTCCGGCTACATATTATTATAAATTATAAATTGGGAATTTAGAGTAGAAACGGGTCTCCTTTTGTGTATATCCATTAGCTATAGACATTTGAGATATAGGTGCCCAGCAGTCAGCAGGTTCGGTTGGT
The DNA here is from genome assembly GCF_021134715.1 of Daphnia pulex. NCBI lineage: Eukaryota > Metazoa > Arthropoda > Branchiopoda > Diplostraca > Daphniidae > Daphnia > Daphnia pulex. The sequence goes on along the minus strand of NC_060026.1, from coordinate 7,983,688 downwards.
GGATATCCAACAATTGGACGGATTTTTTCGTTGCCGTCCGCTTCAATGTTCTTACCTCCCATGCTCATCATTAGCTACCGTATACCGCAGATGTTGCTCGTTATGAGTGCAGCTAATTTGGGGCGCTCGGTCGAGTCGTTTGGTCGCAACGATCCACGTGTGTATAATATCGAAAAATGATGAAAGGACACCCGAAAAAAAAGAATGTTGCGCTCTCCATCTACAAAGGATTATTATACGCAGTACATTATGGAACACTGCTTATGACTTGAGGGTGAGAGTGTCAAAAAATGGGACCTCTTGCTCTGGTTTTTGATCATTAGTCAAATGGCAAAACGGCATAAGTGAAAATAGAAAGACGAAACAGATCTAATATTAGGTCTGTTTTGCGATATCGCTTTTCCCATACTATATACTTCAATTGGGTAATGGAAACTACATCACCACAGGCAAAACAATCAGTGAAAATACTAGGGCAGAGTCTGTTTTTTTTACGAGTTCCCATATAAACCACTCTCTCAAAATGGTTGTTGTGAAAAAGGCGACAATGGCTTGTCGATTGCACTTATGCGATACACAGTCATGAAAAAGACGACAAATTTGTTCCCTTTAACCGTATATTTTACTATTGATTAAATATCTATGCTGTATAGTCTAGAAAACAGCAAAAAAAAACTAGAACGACGAACACTAGAAGCCGAAAAATGAAGACGTGCCATTTTGTCCAACAAAGAGACGACACTCTTTCCATCTGCATTTTGTGTGACCTCACTTCCGCCCTCTCTTGCTTTGAAGAGTTGTATTTTTCGTTCCCTTTCCTTTACTTTCGCTGGCAAAAAAGGGGAACGAAGGCCAACATCATCTCCCGTACTCTTATACTCCCCCTTAGAAGGCAGTATGCTTCTGATGATCTGATCCTCTTTTCACACCCCCTTTTGTCCTCTCCTACCTCATTCTCTATTTTTAATAGCAGGTGTTCACCACCCACTTGAATATCAGTGGAAGAAACATGGCAGCAATCCATTGCATTAATTGCCCTTTGTAATAAACGGCAAAGTCTAAATTCAAAAATTATGAAATTTTTGAAATGTGATGCTGCATAGTCAAAAAATAATTTTAATAGAAATATATGGGCTATAAGCCTATAACCCATTTGATGTCTATGCTTCTTGCTTGTTAACAAGCGGCTTAGTTTAACATTCGCGTATCTTTCATTTTTCTAAAACATTTCTTAATTCCAATCGTCGTATTTTTTAATCGGATATGACATGATGTAATAACAGGTAGCTCAGTTGATAGATATCGGAGCTACGAAATCATAGCTTCAAGTTAGTTGGATCGATCCCTGTCAAGGTAGAAAAATGAAATGAGTAGAAAACGACAATCACATAATCTTTTGGAAACTGAAACATTGAATTGGGTGGGGTTGATACATGAGATAATTGCATCAAGAAAGCAACTTCTAGGCAAAAAGCGCAACATCGCCAAATTAATATCACTGAGAAGAAACCAATTGAGCTTTTAAGTGATTTGGAAACATGTGTTTTTCTCATTTAGCCAGAGACATTTACAGCATTTTTTTTAATCATAGAATGAAGACCCTCTTTCTCTCTCATCGTAATAGATAATTATCTTTTTTTAGACTTGGGAAAATTTTTCGGTATAAAAGAAAGAGAAGAAAAAAAGTTGAATGTGCGCCAGAGATTGATGCGATAAACTGACAGCCTGTGATGCTGTTCGATATATATTAGCGTTGATCTGAAAATAATAAGAAAGCGATTTTACGTAAGAGGTCGGCAATCGATGATGGATCACACATTCGAGTGAGCTGTTGTTGCGCGTGCCCACTTGCTGGTTGCATGGAAATAAGGTGACGGCGATCAGCACCAAAGAAAAAAATGGAACCGAAGAATAAAAAGGGCAGCCATCGCTTCATAAGCCCCAACATATTATCGTCATCATCATAGCCATCGAGGGAGAATGGCCTGATAATATTAAGAGAAAATACTCATCATATTCTCCCTCTGTGTAGAGACAACGCCTCATGGTACTAATCATATTAATTTTATGAGACTACATGCGAAGCGTGAGACTTCTCTAGCATGAGACGGGCAATACATTCAGCAATTACACAAATTAGGTCAGACAGGATAGAGAAAGAACATAGCCGATTACTACCAGCTATACAGACGGGGAATAACTCCCAGCGTACTTTCTGAGGCCTCATCCCGCCTGAACAACTAGTGACAATTGAACAACAGAAAATGGGCTAGGAAGACTGAGCTCTAGAAGGAGTGAGCCAACACCAGACCGACTGAACAGCCTGGCATTGACTAAACAGGAGCCTAGCGTTGACTGAAGAATAGCTCAGTTGGCTTGGGTTTTATACAAGTCAAAACAGGGTCAAACGTGGTCATCGTTACGTCCGCCGGACCTCGTCTTCATCGGCCCAGAAGCCGCAACACCAGACCCATCTCCGCTCCGTCTGCAACAACGACAACATACGATAACCGGTAGCAACGAAGGTTCCGCACGTCCAGCGACGAGGAGTACAACAAATCCATGTTGGACTCGAGGAGGAGGTCGACTGTGATGTCGATATCGACGAAGACGACAAGGATGTAGACATCGAAGAAGAGGAGGGAATGTCAAAGACTTCTGACTCGACGCCCAACGTCAAAATCTCCCGTCCGTATCCCACGTTGGCCTCAGTGGCCGCAAGCATGTTCCACCACAACCAATCGCACCATCTAGCCAACCTCATGAGTCATTACCAACTAACTCCAATTCCGGTGCATCCATCGGTGGTCCGTCTCAGTTCCCCGGTTCAGCCGTTGGCCCGGTCTCGCACGGATGGCCCTTACCTTACGGAATGGCCGCAGCCGCCTGGGATCAGCACGCATCTCAATTTGTTACCAGGAAGTTTCACGTTTTCTTTTCTTTTCTTTTTCTTGTTCTTTCATTACCATTAAATTATACGGGGGGCCTATAAAGAGATGAACCATTTACAAGTTCAATTACAATTGTGGGAAAATTTAAAAATGAGGATTCTGTTATTACTTGTCCGTCGGATTATAAAGTGAAAAAAAAGAAGTTTTTGATTGCCTAATCACAAAGTTGAGGGCAAGAGAAAACAGAAATTGATAACGGGTGAAATTCTGATTAATGAAGTTGTTGTTGTTTTTGTTGCACGGCTGCTGATGGGCATAAGAAACGAGGTCGGGAACAAGAACAACAAGTGACGCAATTAAGGGGCGAGAGAGCGATTTTGGGGCCGGATGGTCACAAGGAGAAGAAGAAGGGGGAAAAGATAATTATACATTTCCGTCCAACTTATATGAAAGCTTGTTGTGTGTGTAGGGTTGTGCTTTGGCTTGGGAAACGCGTGCGGTCGGTTAATCGGAACTATTGTGTGATGAGAACGTCTTCTAATGATGTTTGGTAGCGTGAGTCACTCAACCTTTTTCTGTTTTCATTTTCTGTTTGGGTCGGACAATCCACACACACTCAAGGGAGATAGATGGCTTTATTAAATCGCCATGGGGAGGATTAATTAGCGGGGGCATATCCACCAGCAGCAGTTGGTGGGGGGAGAGAATAAGCTAAGCTTCAAAAATCTCATTAAAAAATCTATTTCATTCTTGTTGTCTCTCCGATGTGTGTTTGTACGGCAGTTCACGTAAAAGGGAGGGATAGAATCAAGTCTTATTTCTACGAAATCCTCCAATTTCAATTGTTTAATTTACCTTTTGTTTTCTCTCTTTTTCTCTCTCTAGAAGATGGATCTGATGTAAGGAAATTTTCTAGCCAGTATTCACTGGAGAATGGCTAGCAAGTATGACCTTGATGGGCTTGATGGTGAAGACTCTTCACCATCAAGGCCTAAATCACCACCACTACCACCTCCTGGACTGTCTGTCCAAACTGCCGCCGGGCAGTCAACTCCGAGGCAATTTTCGCAAGCACAAGCCCAACCGCAAGCCGAGAACGCCGTTCACCACCCAGCAGTTGATGGCCCTCGAAAAGAAGTTCAGGGAGAACGAATTAGTTACAAATTCGTGTGCTGATGGTACTGCCGGTCACCTTTTGTTATCTTAACAAAATAATGCAAAACTTATTATATTGAAATGTTTTGATTAGATACAATGAACAGATTATTACCTGTGGGATTATTAACGGAAGGACGAATGTTCAGAAAGAACAGCGAGGCAGTTGTCGTAGCTACATTAATATCGTGGTTGTTAGGAGCCTTCAAAATATTCCGCAATTGAAGTGTGTTTGTGTAACAGCATAATATAAGTGTGACAGCTTGATTAGCACGAACTGTAGCTACAGGTGTGGCAGCTTGACTAGCACATGCTGCAACTATAGATGTGTCAACTTGATTAGCACGCGCTTCAACTATAGTTTTGGTAACTTGATGACCATGAGCTACAACTGATGGTAGGGAACTATAACGACACAATCTGAAACAAAAGAAAGTATTGATCATACTCATATAATGACAATGAGAATATGATTATAAATATTCATGATTTGACATATCACTTTTAAGAATACTTGTGCGGTCAGTCTTTATGTATTTAACGAAAAACAGACTCAAATATGACAATATCTTCTTTTGGATATGTTGTTTCCACAACAGCTTAGTTAAGATGGGTTTTGATTTACGATCTGGTGGTTGACTTGTTGGTTTTCTGACCATCTTGACAGCAGTTCATTAAATTAGAGGATACAGTCCCTTCTACCTAATAATGTATGGAAGAGAAGCAACAGAACCACAAAACATGATGCAGTCGGTCAGAAATCGGAATATGACTGATTTATTTTTTGGCGAACATATTTTTGCACAAATGTGGTATGTTGCACTAGAAATAGCAAAAGAAAATCAAGAGGAAGCAAAATAAAAATAAAATTGTTACGATAGAAATAAAAAAAGAGGCAAGAATTTGAGATCAGGTTCTATATTTAAAGAAATGGCCAACACACCAGGCAAGTTCAACATGCGCTGGAAATTATAAAAACAGCGAATGTAATTATAACATATATTCAACCGACGATAAAAAGATGAAGAAAGTCCACGTAGACAGAATGAAAAAATTTCACGGAAAGGATGTCATCGAACAAGTAGCTATTGAGAAAACAAAAGAGAAAGATATTGTTCCAAATAAAGAAGATAGCCTAACAAAGGAATCCAGATATTCTTGAAGGAAATCTATCCGCATGCAAACTCACTACAGATAAAATTCATCCTTTTAGATGGCATCTTTTTCGACTTAAATTTTCCTGTTTACACTCATATCAATAACCCCATCATCATCACCCCTGAAAATCACTGAAAAACAAAAATATCGGAATTTTGGACACAGAAACTCCGGCCTATTGTCTTAAACAAGTAACTGAAGATATTATCCTTGCTTACTACAGTTTCTTTATAAAAGAAAAACCTCACATGTCACGGGAAGGATAGCTGTGTAAAGCATGGGTGAAAAAGAAGACAATAGATGGATTCTTCTACGGAGGATAAGATACTGTATTCTCCTCTGAAGCACAGCATCTATCTGAACGAGATTGTTGGCAAGTGAAACAAACTAAACGGTGCAAATAAAAAGAAATGATAGGAGATAAAAATAAATTTTCGTTCACGTCTAATCCCAAGGAAGAAGGCGTATGGATGCAAAAGGAAACTTATAAAGCAGAAAACTGCTTGGTCCTGAATATTATTATTTTTTTAATATTGTATCGATTGTCCGATCACCTCTTCATTTTGGAGTAAAAAGCTCATCCAAATGAAACTTTTGTGATCCATCAAGACTCAGTCATTGTATGGATTCAACAAAAACGAGATCTGTCAAAAGAATGCGAAATCAAAGAATTAAGAGAAGGCGCTGGTGTGATAACAAGAATTGACGAAGAAACTTTTAAACTTGTAGACGCTCCAGGCCAATTACATTACATCTACAGAAGTAACACTCTTGAAATTCGCAACTAACCCTCCACAAATTAAAAAATATCATTTACTCATCTTTAACAAAAATTGTTCCCACATTTATAACGTAGAATCAAAATTATGCTTGAATACCCAAATTAGATCTACCCATTAGAATGTAATACATTACCCGCAGGACAATTTACAACAAGAAGGAATCAACTGAATGTAAGGCCCAAAAATAAAAGTGATAATAAAATATGCATAGCAATGTTTATCTGAACGTAACAAAAATTTTAATGTGCTGTGAGATGTCATTAGCATCTTTAAATACACGCAAAACATTTGAAATCATGTCTTGGTTTTTCAGGACGAAAAGTAGACTGAGCGATTTGATGACGCAGCACGTGTAATTTGACTGTTGTGAGCGACCTTCACTGTAAATGCAAGGTTATTCAAACAAGTGACGCAAAATATTGATTTTTTTTACATTAGGCGTTAGTGGGTCAATTTAGGAGTCTCTAATCTGTTCTGTAATGTCTAGCTAACACCTGCCATTTTCATTATTGTGCAATTATTACACGTTGTGTTCGGTTTATTTATTTCACGTGTTCTTATTTTAACCATTTTTATTTATTTTCCATCCACAACTCAGTTATTTGAATTTTTATTAATAACCCGCTTTTTCCCATTTTCCTGCTTATTTCTGTAAATCTTTCACCGCTGTTTAATGAAAATATCTGCCAATAAATCAACAATGCAGCGTTTAACGATTCTCTAAAATGGGCTTGAAAAAGGGAAAAAGAGGGTTTAATAAAGTAATTTATGGATCATGTCTCGAGAACACATGGAAATATGAAGTATATAATACAATATGGGGAATATCAAAGTCTATTTAAAAATAAATACAATCCTTGAAATGTTAATTGGTTTAATTACAAACTTACGGTGTATGAAGACTCAAGTCAGTAGGGAGACGAGGAAAAATAATTTGTAGAAGATCATCTGATCGAACCGCCACCATACGGCATAGGACGACCATGTCTTTAACCATTCTTCTCAGGCCTATCCCCGTTCGTAGTCTTTATCCTCTTAGTCTGTGGTTAAACAGTTACTGGAGAAATTTGTCATCGAGCCTGAAGGTAAATAAACCTTTCAAATACGATCTGCCGTCGGCGGATTTAATTTCAAGGCGCATCATTCCCAAGTCGACCCTTTTTCGACCAGCAAGTACAGACGACGCCGTCTACTTGTAATATTTGCAGATCTCCGCACAGGTTTAATGTCGAGGCACAAGGTCTGGATATGAGAGTGGAATCACTCCCTTCATCAATAAACATTTCGTCGAACTGACAACATTTTTGTCTTGCTACGTATAACCCAAGTCTGATTAGATTGGCAAAAAAGATTTAGTCACATGATTTTTATTCCCACTCTGCCACATTCAACAAAATTTCTGCATCAGACATTAATAAGTAAAATTTCTTTTGGATTTGTTTTCTTTAGCGTGCCTAATCTCCGGTTTTACTTAATGTTGATCATTCGATAGAACATGAAATCATTTTGCTGGTTGATTTGTCATTTTTGAGAAGGTAAAAGCTATGCGAATTGATGTCGTTCGTGAATAAATAAGAACTAATGTTTCTTGAAAAATATTTTATTCGGAATTTCTCCAGGGATTGCATTGCACAGCAGAAATTAGATGTATACAGAAAAAAGGTTATCATTTTTTCGCAATGTTTTCAATAACTACAAATATGAATTGCATCGTAGACCGTGTAGTATGGGTTTCACTATGTAGTAATGTAATTATTGCTTTGTTATTTGTAAATTTTATATTGGTATTTGATTAATATTCCCTCTTCTTCCATAATCTTGTTGATCAGTCTTACTTTTCTTCTGTGTTGCTAAACAGTTGCAATTAATGAAAAACGATTTCCAACGAGAATGTAAGAGAATTTCTATGGTGAGAGACTGAGAGTAGTTTGTCGAGCCACTTGAAATACAGGAGGCTTCGTCGCAATTGCAATTAGCCTTATTTAAGACTTAACCTTCGCCCGACGATTTTATTTTGACTATTTCGATGTGTACGGTGGGCCGTGCTCGTAAAATCTTCACTGGACCTGCCTTATTGTTCCTAGTTTCAAAATGTTATTGATGTCTTTCTTCATATGCATTAAAAAAAAGCCGAACAATCAAGAGTAATAAAATAATAGAAGCCATAAACCAACCGAAATCTTGACATTTCATTAACTTATCGGTTTTCTTTTAACAGCATTTCCAACGGTCCAACAAAGGACAGATTGGATTAAGACCACTTGATTGTCAAGATGGTCCGAACAAGTCAACAACCAACTTCTAAATCCACATACCTGCAAAGTTTTTTGTTACCCCAAAACGGGCCAACAATGGATTACGACCATGATTGTAACGATGATCCGAAAAACCACAATTCAAAACAACCAGATCGTAAATCCACATACCTGCAAAGTGTTTTTAAACTGAAAAACGGTACAGCAATGGATTACGACCACTTGATATAGCTCACGTCGAAAGTTGTTTTTTCTGCAACGAAATTTGTTTCTCTCTCAAAAAGTTCATGAAGTGCCCCTTGTCAATCTAAGAAAATGAGCGACAACATCAATTTTTATGGTAGAGTACTGGCGGACGTTCCAGTTATAAAGAAGATGATGACGGCATGTCGACTTTCCGTAGTCGCTATCGGCAGGCTTTTGAAAAGAGCAAAAAGAGGCAAGAAGCAAGTTATTCTATAGAAGAGCGGAAAAGAAAGTTGTTATTGGAGGAGTTAAAAAAAAATAAAAACGAAACAGAAACTCGTGGAGCTAAAAATACGAATGACTCGAAACAATTATCAATGGAACGAAGACGACTTGAAACGCAGTTGTCGCAAATGTAGATTTTATTTCAGCCTTTTCAAGTCATCCCAAACCTTATCGAATCATCTTTCTATCATTTGAAATTTAAGTGGAAACACAGACCGTTTAACCTAGTTAAGTTCATGTTTTAAAAATGCAATACTGAAATGACTAGTCACTTAATTATTTTGTTAAATTTTGCTCTAGCAAAAGTCAGGGAATTCTTTTTTTTAGTCTGGAACTCTTTCAAAAGTCATGGAAAAGCGAGACATGTTATGAGCAGACACCCTGCTAATACTTGGTCTATATATTTAACATGCTTCGCTTTTCTATAGTGGTTGAATATATGATTACGTCGTCGAGGTATAACTAACGCAAATTTCCTATTTACTGATTTCAAGATTTCGTCCAGAAAACGCTGGAAAGTAGCAGGTGCGTTTGTTAAACCAAATGGCATTCTTTGAAATTAATAATATCCATCTTCTGTCGAGAAGGCTGCTTTGGGTTTGTCGTCTAGCTTCTTCGATCGAAATTTGCCAATACCGGCTTCTAGATCAGAAGATGTCGATTCTGAGTATGTGGTCCAGGTCATCAAGCAAATTTATATTTGAAATCTGGTAGTAGGACTGCTTATTGAGGATCCATTAACGACGAATATTGACGCTGCAGCTGCAGCGCGAGATCCATCGGCGATAAATTGGTCCTTAATCGACCTTCTCCCGAAAAATATTGGCTTTTTAGTGGTTGCCGGTGGCTTCGTGATGATCTCGTCGATGGTTTCTTGGTTGTTTTAAGCTTGGAGGTCTCAGCTTCATGTTCGATGTGGTAGTGACAGCGGTCACAACCTTTACCAGCAGTAACAGCTACGTTTGAAGAACTGGGATCAGGAGGAGACTCCTCATCAACGTAGGAGACTTTTTGTCATCTTGTGACCCTGCTTAAGAAAAAATTAAAAAATTTTTATAACTTAAAACTTAAATGAGAAGGCTTACCCTTGGAACGAGGAGGCCAGTTCTCGTAAACGCCAATGCTCTGTAGATAATATTGAATGGCAGGCCACAGTATCACCTTTTCCACCTCAATGGTCGTTACTCCAAATACTCCTTTGGCCATGTACAGGGCCAAGTTTGCAACTTGATGATAGAATTCAGCTTCCAACTCCTGAGTGCTAGCCATTCCTAAAAAAATTCAACATAAGATGAAATAAAAAGCTATGCAAAAGCATGGAAATTCAAAAAATGGCATAGAAAAAAATTGGACTGAACTTTGCATAAATTGCCACCTGTGCATAAAAAGTCTGCTCAAAACTGGAAAACGGAACACGATTTTTCTCTTCTATATTTTTTGGGTCGTTAAATGTTTGTTGCAGCCCCTTGTTGCAAGGCACGAAATAAAACAAGGGGTGGAAACTATGGCACAAGATCTTGTCTTAAAAAAACAATTTTCTGTGAAAAATAACAACAAAATTTTGAAACTGACATGGCTAGCCTGTTCTCTTTCTGACATTATTGAATTAAAAAACAAGAAATTCAAAATAAATATCGTAATCAATACTAGATATATAATCAATTTGCTAAAACCAAATCAATATTAATTGAATCGAAAGCTTTGTTTCAACCCAATTGCAAAGAAATTGTAATCATTACATCATTGTTGTCTTTCATTCAGGTGTTAAAAGTTGTACATATTTTTGCGATTTGATTTTAAACAGTCCACCAAAACAGCAACACTTTGAATAAACCGATATAACAATGAAAACACCAGCAGAGACTGCCGTTACAAAAAAGGTAGGCTAACTGAAGAATGGACTAAATGTCTTTTTTACTCTTGTAAATGACAATAAATGCACAATGGATTTAATTTTGTCCAACAATCTGCTAAATCATTTTAAGGTCAACTCAGTTTCCCACACTGACTACTGTTGACTGACGTCGTACTTTCATTGATCCAGAAAACAAAGTCAACGAACTTATCCAAACTGATAAAGAATAATTTCATGAAAATAACAATTTGGATGAAATAACTATTGAAATCTGGATTCTGATCAGGTCGTGTGTTGAGAAAAATTGTGATGTCTCGTCAATTTCTGGAAGTGGGAATTTATCTTTTGTGTTTAACGAATTTAATTGGCGAAAATCCATACAAAATCGGTGTCCTCCTCCTTTCTTTTTAGCAAGGTGGATGGAAACGGGCTTGTGCTCAGGCCTATTTTTCCATAAGTTAAAATTTTTTTAAATTTCTTCTTTTACAAAGTTCTGTAATGTTTTCGCTTGTCGTCCAGACCTTTGATAAGCTATTTCGACAGTTTTTGGTAAATTGTGTTTAATGCCTTCTGCTTTTCCTAGTTCATACAGTTTATCTGCTGTCATATCTTTGTATTTTTCTATCAGTTTAGCTTTTTTTTCTCTGTGTATCTCTAGACTTGGATCTTCTATTTTAATTGGGTCGGCTTCTTCATTTACTGATATATTTTTACACCTTTCATCGTTACTTTATTCTGTCTAATGTTTTAAATTCTGCCTTCAATTGTGATTCTTTTCTTGTTTACAACGTGTGAAAGTTTTCTAGCTATACCTTTAAATATAACAGAATTTGTTGTGATAAAGTCCATTCCTAAAATAAAACTTTCTGTTAGATTTGGTCTCACGTAAAATTGTTGTTTGATTGTGTTTGCGTTCGAATCTACACTGATCGGTATCTCATAAATAATATTGAAATTTTCATTTTCCGTCCACAAATACTATGAAGTTTTTTATCTTGACATTCTACTTTATTTTTAACTATATTTTTTGATAAGCTAGAGGAAAAATATTGGAACATTGCACTCACTGATGCTCCAGTGTCTACTAATTATCTATTCTGATTTCTACGTGGAATAACTTGTATTTATGAATATTGGGTATTTACGTGATACTTTCTTTGCTGTTTTAAATTTTTCCTTTAGCGGTTGATCTTGCAAGTTTTCTTCGCTTCTGCTCCTCTGGAACCAATTGTTCGGGTTTCTATTTCGTCCACGACGGTAACTTCTCGCAGTTCCTATCAGGCGATTTGCCGTCTAGTTTGTTTATTGCGAATCTGTTTAGTGTGGCTATTATCTTTGGTTCTAGTACTTCTGTTTATGACTGAGTGATAGATTGAAGTTGTCATCATCTTGTGAATATCAAAATTTTGAGTCCTTTTAGGTCGTTGATCTCTTCGGTATTTCATTTTCTTTTGATATCATTGTAATAGCAGAAGACAAATCTTTATTATTTGATATCTTCTTGATTTCAACAACTTTTTCACATTCTTCTGCAAGATCGAAGGCTTCTGTATAAGTTGTTTTCAGGATGTTGGGTATATCCTAGACTAGATCTGCTATGGGGGTTTTCAATCCGTTTGGCAAAACGACGATCTATGCTCCACTTCTGAAGAGTGCTGTCACATCTGCGTCTTGGCTCGTGGCTGGGAATACGCTGTAAGCTTTTCTGTATACGTCGTCGATTCTGATCTTATTAAAATCTTTGACTCTTTTTGTTTATTCTTGCTTTAAAGTCTATAGTTGTTTGTATTAGATGGAGCTACAGTCATTTTTTTTTTGTCTTGCACATTCTTTTCCATAATTATTAAAGAACATGGTCAGTCCCTTACTGATTAGTTGTTAAAGTTTTTCTTTCGTTGCTCAAGGTAGGTTTTTCCACAGCTTCACAAGTTGATCTAAACATACAAAAAAGGATAAACTGTTACCTATTACATTACTAAGATATTAAATTATATTATTAGTTATAAGGCCCAAATATTTCGTATCCATAGGTTTCCGCATTTAAGTTCCCTTTTTCCACCTTGTCCTGACTTTGTGTGACCTATTAGAAATATATATATGCAATCAGATATATTTTATGAATTGTTATATTAATATCTTAAATATGCATGTGTGAAAGTTCCCAACATCATCGCGCTAACAGATTTGTTTATATTGAATTTGCTTTTAGGTAAAGTATCGATGTTTAAATATTTTTCTTTCGAGGTTTCCGATACATAGCTGTGCAGAATTATGTCAATTTTTGGGATAACGTAATGGGTTTTTTAATAAAAAATAATAAATAATAAAAAAATTTTAAAATTATATAAAAATTAATCACAAATGCGCAAAACTGCAACCGATCCTTTCCATGTGTTTCAGGTGACTTACACATATGTTCATCCATCTAACAATGGGTTTCATCCACAAAACTATCGCTCAACGCATCCAACATGACATTGCAATCTACGAAAAACCAAAGATACAAAAAAATCCAATGTAGAATGTCATGTCAAGGTCTACATAGCTGAAGTTGTCGATTCTTAAATGGCTTGAATGTGCAATTAAATGCGACCAGCTAGTCTTCATCACTTCTATTGACATACTCACCGACTCCAAAAAAGCAGCCCTCTTGGCCTGCGTATCAACCAAAAATGTATCAAGCACCATAGAAGAGATACAAAAATTTCTCAACGAAACCCCGATGACTATCAATCTTTTCTGGATCGCAAGCCACAGAAAACATGAAGGGAACAACATGGCGAACCTCCTAGCAAATTCCAGCACAATTAATCTCCCTGAAATGACATCCTTTATTCCGAGAATCCACAAAAGAAATCGTTTCCATTCAAAAAAGCAGGAAAAATAGGAACTCAGAATTGAGCCGATGTAAAAAAAAGTAAACCACCGCCACTCCTATCTCCCAATTGCCAGACAACAAACCCCTTTTCACACCACGCCAAACATACCTCCATCCTTCACGCAGTTATTATCCAGACACATCTTCCTAAATGAACACTTATTCTATGTCAACCTATTTGCTTCCCCTATATTCAATTGCGGTACAACAAGCGAGTCCATCAAACATTTTCTATACAGATACATCCTTCTCAAGCAACATCGATCGAGTCCCGCTAGCCCAGTTATAACTGTAACTCTCAAAAATTAGGCCTTCCCAACCTCATCTACTCTGCAAAAACGCTATCCTCTTTGAAAACCTCGCAAATTTCTAAAAAAAAAATTGAAAAGTCTTCTATAACTCACATCTCATTTCTACCATATACAGTCGCTTTTCAAAGTATCTTGAACAGGTTTTAAAATATAACGTTCTTCCCAAGAAATTTGTCCTTTTTTTCTTTCAGTGTTGCATTTTGCATTCAGACATACGAATGACGGAAAACGAAAGGATGATTTGTAGCTGTCGGGTATCGTCAACATAACCGTCCATCTTTTTTCGGAAAGAAGAAACAAAAAAGACGAAAGAGCTGCATGGATGAGTTTGGTGTTCATTTGACCACAAGCATTTTGTATTGTAAAAAAAACGTTAGTAGAACAACAAATACGAGCCATTAATTTATGGCTGCTGAATTTAATTATTAGGCATAAAATACAACTCTATACAATCCTAATTGAATTTCCCGATCAAAACGAAAGTACCATTGGCTGTTAAAACATCATTTGTAAGATCTGTTAAGCTAGATATACTTAATCTGAGTGCTTTCATTGGAGTGTTCCGTGTTTATTGACGGATATGCTTTTATGGGCTACACAGTGCACGGGGCATATCTTGAATAACTGCACTACTGTGAATGTAGTGACAATGCGTTGACGTTGCGTGACAACACTCGTTACATAGCAGCGCGTGGCATGTCATATTATAATGTTATGGGATATAGCTATGTTACATCACTCTCTTTACAAAAAACTGGAAATAAATTCCTTACTTTAGTCAATAACTTGGCTGTATGCAATGAACTTGGACAAACCAATCACTTAAAATCTATTAATCCTACTTGAAACTACCTCAAATACCTGTCACTCATCACGGGTTGAAAAGACTCGTGCACACAACGTTTTGATACTCAACCAGAAACAAAGTTTTTTTTATCCTTTCCTTCCGCGGTTAAGCTTCAATTTCCGTGATGACAAGAAAATCGGATCTATAATTTCCTATTGTTTGGAGACGAAGCATTCCGAGTTCCCCTTATACAAAATGGAATACAACCCATGTCGCTGTATATAGGAACGAACACTTTGTTTTGCCACGTTCAAATTTTTGTTTTCGGTGAATTGACGTTCCTTAATTTTAGTATGAATCAGAAGACCAAATATTCAATGAAAGTGAACTGTGAAATGTTAGTAGAGGCATAAGGGAATGATGTGAAAGAAGTTAGACAAAATGCAGATATTGTTCGTGACTTGAAGCAAGAGCAAAATAAAATCATTCGAGAAAGAATAAAATCACGTTTAGAGAATGAAGAGAAACGAAGAAACGCATTTCATCCATTACATCGTCATCTCTCCTTATGAAATTTTCATTTGCTTCAAAAATTGTTTTTTAAACTGCGTAGAATTTTAAACTACTGATTGCTCTCGATTATTTGGCTACAATATGTCTTTCTTCGGAACTACTTTTGATACCCAATATTTCTATGCGACTGTTTTTACTTATAGATACACGGAATTTGAGGAAACTCCCTTCATTCCTCTGATGTTTATGATCCACGTGAAAAGGGTAGAATATTTGCGTAGTTTTTTCTTGTCTCGCGTTGCTGAACCGAATTCGGAATGACGAGAGAGCCATTACGCATGTTGTTTCCAAGACATGGCTGGACATTCATCTTTTTTCGTTCTTGGATCCATGCGTAGCAAAACATCAAACTTCAATTGGCAAAATTCGAGAATATGAAATGGTTTCCAAATATAAGAGTGACTTCATGAGACTTTTACTTCCAAGATATGAGAGATCATATAAGTCCAAGCTTGTTCAGCTTTATTTGAAAACATAGAAAAAGGTAACATACGTTTAATTGTTTTTGCAATTTAATACATGGACTTTTTCATTTTTTTAGATTTCTTTAGGATGTATATGACCAAAAAAGCAACTGCGTGTTAATATCGAAATTCTTTTATGAAAAAATGCAATTTTTAGGAATCTGCAATTCAAAAGCTCCCGAGAAATTTGGTGGCGAACATAGGCCTATTTAAATTAATAAAAAGCGATAGGATAAAATTCAATTTTCTAAAAAACCATTTCATTTAATTAATTGTGTAAATTTTTCTAGTTTTTTTATGAAAAACAATAAATGAGCTTTGTTAATCAACTAATTTCCTACATTATAAAGTTTGTTTTAACTTATAACCCTGTGGTTTACTTACAATATCATTTATAGTATGTTTGATTGCATCACACCTATTCTATAAATCAGCTGAGCAAAAAACCTATTGAAAGAACTTGGCAACACTACATGAATCGCGGATTTTTTTAAGAAAGAAAATAAAGATGGGAAGAAATAAATTAAATATTCGTCTATATTGCAATCTTCATTGGAATCATCGCGTTTTTGTTCCCTCCGTTCCTGTTTCGTGAAAGATCAAGCTCAAAACTCAAATTCGGAATGTTTCGTTTAAATTTGTTTTAAATATGGTATGGTACTACAATCTGTGAACTCTTAATTTAAAAAGCGGAAAGAAAAATAGTTTTATCCCTGAGTTATATTTATTTTTCTTATTTGATTTGATTTTTATTGTTCTTGTTCGATTTCGTCTTTATTGTTCTTTTTACTTTGTATTTTCCCATTATTACTTTTTTAACTCTTATGTTTTATTATTACCTCTTTTTGTTAACTGTTTTTTGTCTTGATTTTAACAAATTTTTTAATCAGCTAAAATTTCTATTCCTCCTTTTTAAACAGTTAGTCATCAACCAAGAAGTTGAGGAACATTTTTAAAATGTTTGATTATACTCGTTTTGAAGCTCTGGGTCATCTCTCTCTTCTTCCCTTGTCCTCTCCACAGTCATCAAGATCTTTTGGTGGTCGTTAAGAGTTACCACCGATCTTCCACTTCCATTTACCCCGAAGGCTTTTTAAAAGTGTAATTTTTCAAAAATTTCAAATTTAATTTTCCTAGGCGTCTTGTTCGATATTCGAACCCTAAATTATATGAGTGGCAGCCCGGGTTGCAAATTATTAGACCAACATTGACTTGAGTTATAAGGGAAAGCTTGGTCCGGTTGGTGTGTACACCAAACAATGTAACGAAATACGAAGTAAAGCTATGGTAATATCGCTAGCGAAGCTACCATCGGTATCGATTGCGGAACCGGTCGTAAAAAACTTAGGTTACATGCCTGAAAAAAGATTTTTTTCAGCGATGGTTTAATCTAACTTCTATAAGAGCACATCTATTTCCTTATAGTTTATATGTAACTAATAATTTTTCTAATTCCATGTTACTATAGTAATAAATGTTGCTATAACTTAATCTAAACATGAAAAGCGACGTGGGGTGGCGCCTCCACCAAACCTAAGTCGCAACACTCATAATATTAACAGGTTATTAGTTTTGGACTTCATATTCTTTATATTACTTTCAATCCAGAATGAGGTCGACTTTGCCTTCTTCCTTTACTTTCATTTTTTCCCGTTAAGTTTCTATTTTTTCCATATTTAATGGCGACTGAATGTTTGTGATTATTCTTGTTTATTCTACTACTCTCGAACGAAACTTTGTGTATCAGTCTTGAAAAAAGACTTTGCAAAAATTGTGCAAAAATTTTGAGAAAAAAGGTTCGTATCGCATCTCGCGTTTTCTGAAAATCAAAAGTTATGAAACTACATGGCTATTTTTGAAGCGCTATTCGATAAGAAATGTTTCAATTAAACAAAAGGTATATAAACCTATGGAGTCTTGAACCTTTAATTCTGAGTTTGAAAAGCGAACTTATTACCCACTAGACACATAATGATACGATTTGACATGATTCCTTATTATGACATCTATTAAGTTGAAACGTTACCCAAACCCTTGTCGGGCTTACACAATTGTTGACAAATGTTAAAGATGACAAGATTACTGCAGATGATACTCCTTAATCTCTCTGGATCAAGAATTCCAGAAATACAATTTAAATGTATTTCAAACAGGGTTTAACGAGCTGAGACAGCATGTAAGTATTTTATAATATTCACCATTCAAAAAGGTTTTTGTATTGTTGAACTGGTTTTGTATTAGGAGCTTTCAACTTATTTTTAATGATTTTTTTTCCATTTTTGAAATGTTCTTAAGTGATCTCCTCCTATAAAGTGTGGAATTCGAACCACCCAGCCGAAAGAATTGCTTCTAAAATTAATTTTTACAAAAGGCTTAATTTTTTCTGAATATTTTATGTTATATTCGTCGTTGATAAAGTTCATATCTTCTTCCTATCATAAAACACGCGACTTTATATAATCTAAAAACTTAATCTTTCTATTTGTTAAATAATAGTAAAGGAAACTATATGAAGCAGTTGATGACGGCAGCTGTGTGTTAGTAACTCTGGCAACAGCACTGTTTTTCTGAAATGTTCAAAGATCGAAAACCGAAGATGAAACTGGAAACCTGGGAAAAATGAATTTCCAAATTTTCCACCACAAACAATCAGTTTTGATCGAAGCTTATCGAGATCCATAAACTGACAACGAGATACTTATCATTCTCAATTTTTTACCTGGAGGCATTACTGAAATCGAATTTTCTCTTGTGGGCAGCGGACCAGGAACTTCCAAGCCGAGAATCACTTTACCGAAAATTTCATTCAAAATCTAAGCAGTGTTTGCTAAGAAAATCGGTGTCAGAATGCAATCCAAAAAAGTGGATTTAATTATGGCCTCAAATTTAACGTTTTTTCTTACATAGCCAGTCCCATCTAATCAAAATCTATTTAAGAATTCCGAAAAAGTTTTCCCCCTTCATTACCTATCAGGCAAAAAATTCAAAGGTGTGTGAAAATTTATTTCCTTTTTTATGTTGATTTATAATGTTCTTTTATTTTAGGTGTCGAAGCACACGAGCTAAATGGTGTGTGTGACATTGTAACTTGCTGTGGTACAATTATTTCCGACGACGAAGTTTTAGTAATGTTGTACAATAAAGTGCCTCTATATATTAAAACTATAATAGGCGAAAGTAGCTACTGCCAGTGATGTGCCCCAGGCTCCCAGCAACAAGAACGATTTCACTTAATATTTTCTTAAGAATGTTTATCCGTCTCTGTAAATGTGCATGGTTACCTTTTTCATTTTTGTCATCATTATGTACGTAGGAGGAACAAGACGAAGCAAACTACTGTCCATCCAGAATGAGAGAATTGAAAATACTACAATACAATTCATTTAAATTCAGTCAGAAAACAGCAATCAAAATAATGAAAATAACGATCCAGACAGCTGTCAGAAATCCAGCAGTCGACACAAGAATTTCTTTAAGTTTAGTTTGCTATATCTCCTATATAGATAACTATGTCTCTTTGTTTGAAAACTATTCTATCCAGTTGACGAAATTCTTATAAAAATGTGTGAAACTGTTTGGGGAGACTGCCCGAGATTTAATTGGAAGATTATTTGAGTTTAAAGTGAGCAGCAACCGAGACAGGTTATTGCATGGGGAAAAAAGCTACTGGTACTTGGCTTATAACTAACTGAAATATTCCTTATTCTTCTTTATCACTTATTCTCCACTAATTTATTGAGTTTGATAGAATTAACACCAAGCAATTTATGTAAGAAAATTGGAGTTTTGAACAAGTTTGAGTATGATAACACCAAGCAAACTGTGAAATATTTTTGCAGTTTTGGCAGTGAGTTTGAGTGTGTATGCGACCGCCAACTGTAAAGTGAGTTGTTGTTTCTTATGCTCCAATAGTTAGAAGGGCGGCTTTCTAATGTCATAGAAAGCCTAAGGTCTTGTAGCCTAGTTACACGTGTGTTTTTATAAATTCATTAAGATTACATTAGAGATCATTCCCAAGGCTGTGCTCGTTTGTGATTCTAATTTGCCTTAAGGCGATTGCTTTTATTGCAAATCTAGTTTCTTGAACAAGAGCACGGATAAACACATTAAAGTATAGTCGATTTTCCCATTTAACTGGATAAGTGCTTTGAAATGGGATCATCTAAAGGGATCATCTAAGTTAACACATACCAGTATTGTCATTGTGTTGGCCTTTTGTATTTGACGTAATTAAGACGTTGATTAAGTTTAGAAACGGTCAAGCAGATAACAAAACTAGTGCTGGCGATATTTCATCAAATACAGATTTGAGATGTATCGGATATCTATATTAAAGATATATTGGTATAGTTTGGTCTAATAAGTTAGCTCATTACAATTTGTTATAATGAAATAAAGGGTTTTATAACTAGAATGTGGTAGCAGTATTAGACAAACTTTGGCAATGGGTGATTTGGATTCCTACATCTGAAGTTGGTATTGTTGTTAGCCAATTTTTGTAACAGAGGCTGTTTAGGAAAAATATTCTGGACTTCAAAATTCGGATTCCAAAATTCAGAATAGGTTTAGCTGAAGTAGAACTGCAAGATGGTTCTTATGCTGCAAAGACCATTTATCTATTATTTTAAGATTAGGAAATTATCTGGAAATAGAATCGAGAAAACTGCAATTCCAACTCTCGTCCGTTTCATCACATTTCGTCAGGCGAATTAAAAAAACTAATTCAAACTAAAATTTAATAATCCAATCCCAATCCGCCAGATTTAAAAAACATTCTTAATTTTCTTTACAGCTGAGCAATACATTTTTTGTGAAATGCTTATTTCAAACAATTTTGAAGTCAATTTCTCGATGGGATTTAGGGCGAGGCATTTTCGGAGAAGAAATTAAGAATTTAAATTTCACGATGTGGAAACGTAGTAATTCAAATAAAAATTGTGAACTTTTTTCAACCTCGAAATCATCAGTTCCACTTCTTTAGACCAACAAGAAATCATTTATTGTTCCTGTCAATGAATCTATTGAGTATAAAGGAACGTTCAATTATCATTTTTATAAAGGTTAAGGTCGAAAGAAAATTATCCTACAATCACAGGAGATATTAAAGATGGCCAAGTCCATCGGAAATGTCTACCCATCAACAGAAAACACATCGTCAAATACTCAAAGAGTCCAAGGGTATATAACTATAATTTTGGTGTTCCTCAATTTCACAATAGATTATGTTATTGTGTCTATACAGGATTTCTTTTTTATGGACAGACATATCAAAGGTCCACTAAATTACTTTGTTCGTGTGAAAAGATTTAGCACCAAACCTCCAAACAATAGTACTCATCAACCTAATTTTTTTTAACAGGATATTTTGCTTTTTCAAAAATGCTAGAAACATCTTTTGTTTTAATTTCCTTTGCAGACGAGTTGAACGCATTTCTTCCAAGGAATGACTCCAGCAAGAGACAACATATGATTTTAGTAAACAAATGAGTTTATCTACCGCCAAACATTTTATGTATCTATACAATAGACGGGATTCTATAACCCAATTGTTAAGCTATAGCTAAACACAAGTTTACTGCCAGTAAATATGTTTTTCTTAGAGGAAGAAGAAGACGGCCTTTAAGAGGTTGGACCATCGGATAAACAATGACGAAGTCCTGCGGAAAACTGAGTAGGACGAATACGAGAAATAAGAAGAACTAGCAGAAAACGAGAAGACAGGAAAGGAAGATTTCATGGAGGCTGGAGCAAAAAGAGAGAGGAGGAGGAAGAAGGAAGAGAGAGCAAGAGAACGAGACAGAAGGAAGGAAATTAAAAAAGAAGAGACGAATGAAGAATGGATAGCGGAGGATGGAAGAGGATAAATACGAAAAAGTAAAGAGGAAGAGGAAGAAGCCAGGAAGAGCTAGCAGAATGGTGAAAGAACCAAAAATACGAGAAAGGGACGCCTACCGAAGGCTGAATCTCCGGTTAGACGGGGAAGAAGACGAGGAAGAAAGTGATGAAGAGGAGGAAAGATAGCAGAAGACGAGAAAGAGGTTAAGGAAGAGAGAAATAAAAGCAAGAATATGACGAAAAAGTCTAAGAACGTAAGATGACGACGGAGAAAAAGACCTTACGGAGACTGGATCACAATTTGACGAAAAAGACGAAGAAGCAGTTGTCCTGTTGAGAGTTGGACCGGCCATTAGACGGGAATGAAGATTTACTGAATACTCTATTGTTGGGTAACAGACGAAGAAGAGGACAAGAATGAGAAAGAAGACGATGAAGGAACCGAAGAAGAAGAAGACCTTGAGAAGACGAGGAAGAGGAAGTCCCAACGGAGGCTGGAAAGCCCAATACACAAAGAAGAGGACATATTGAAGACTTTATTTCCAGGTTAAAGTGGAAGAAGTTTATTGCTCATGTTATTGCCATTGTTATTTAAATAATATAGTTGATGGTTTCAGAGAGCTATAAAACACCACGATCCACGCACCTATAGCAGGCAGAATGTGAGAAAGAATTCAATAATCGGGCGTGCGTTTCATTATTTACTGGATGTTGGCCATCCGCCGGACCAACAAGTATTACTTCACGGATGCACGGGTTATAAGATCCTAGAATCTTGAACATGAATCGCAGATCAAGCTGAACGACCTTACAATTGGTGGAAACGAACAGTAATAATGCAGCGGTAGGACCGACTATCATTTCAGTTTTGCAACTTTTTGTATAAATTGGTAACTGGTGGCAATGGGATTGGATGCCTAGGACTAACTCTAGTACTAAAACTAGGATTGTGAATGCCTCGTTGGCGTCTGGTCTGGTTCCTGATTCGTTGAAACATGCCGTGATAACTCCAATCATTAAGAAATCATCACTCAATCTGCAGGACTTCTCAAACTACCGTCCGGTATCTGGTCTTCCATTTCTCTCCAAATTAATTGAAAGCGTGGTGCTGAAGAAATTAACTTCCCACATCGAGGACTTCCAACTTTTACTGCCTAGTCAGTCGGCCTATCGAGTCAACTATTCAACTGAGACCGCTCTCCTGGCCATCCAAAATGATTTACTGTCGGCGGCTGATGCTAGCATGGGCAGCACACTCTTGCTTCTGGATCTCAGTGCCGCGTTTGACACTGTTGATCATCAGCGACTATTGAAGAGACTAGCCTCTACTTTTGGTGTAACTGGCTCTGCTCTGGGTTGGTTTCAGTCCTATCTATCGGGGCGGACACAATCAGTCAAAGCTCTGGGTGACACATCGCCGCCCACTCCGCTTTCTTTCCGTGTTCCGCAGGGATCTGTGCTTGGCCCGTCTCTTTTTCCGTCTAAACCAGCCCTGTTCCAGCCATCACTTCGAGACATGGAGTCAGTATTAAGCAGTTTTCTGACGATACCCAAGAGTACATTTATTTTAACATGGATACCCACAGTCAGTCTGTTGCTCTTGGCTCACTTGCTGACTGTGCTGCTGACACCTGATTGGTTTAACGACAACCGCGTGAAGCTGAACCTGGGAAAAAGCCTCTTACTCTACATTGTCCCTCAACGTCATTCTTCTGAGCTTGTAACTCCTTCATTGGTGGTAGGCGATGTGTGTTCTATTCAAAACCGCTCTCATGACCTTTCGATGCCTAAACAACACTGCCCCTCCTTATTTGTCAAGCCATGTCAAACTCTACGAACCCAAACGTAATTAAAGATCAATTTACTCTCGTACTATTGTTGCCCCATCTTTTTAACTTGGAAAATACGGAGGGAGATATTTTACTTGTGCTGCCCTGTCTGTTTTGAATACACTACCTCTCTCTGTAAGGTCTGTGACCGACCAACAACAATTCAAACTGAAACTCAAGACACATCTTTTTGCTAATGCGTATGCTTGATGACCCCAACCAAAACATTGTGACCCAAATGTAAGCGTCATTAGATCGTTAAGTATTGATAATGCTCTATATAAATTAAACAATACAATACAATACATTAAAATGGGGTTGTTGCATAAATGAGGAATTTTTTAAAGAACACACTCTCTATTTTGCATATGTCCAACTGTAGTTAGGAGACAGTCATTTTTTGGCTTGGCGCAGGTATTAAATAACAGTATTTTTTTCCGAAACTTGGTATAGCTATTAAGTCCCTGGTAATAATTTATGTGTTTAGCGTTGGATTGAAAAAATTAAAAGAACTTGAATTTTTGCCTAAAAATCAAATTCTTCCGGTTTTTTTTTTGTCGGCGCGAGTGCTAAAATTATTTATTTTTTATTTTTTTATAGAATGCATTTTTTAAGTTACGCGCAAGACATCCTAAACGTCCCCTGTAAAATTCAAAAAGAGTTGTAAAATGAAACAGCTTCAACACCAATCAACCTACATCCAAATCCTCTGCGCTCCAATATTCTTAAGTTAAACCAGCCCTGAAACCAAAATCCTAAAGAAAAGAGACCTGGCAAATACAAAACGGAAGTGGTACAAGTCAGGGAAGAACTCTCCAAATTCCACCACCTTGCACAAAAGTTAGATTTAGGCTATGTTAAAAATCAACCAGAAACGCTTTAAACGAGAACCTCACTTCCACTACCAAGAAGTCTAAAAACTACACAGGGCCCAAAATAACTTCAAAAAAACTATTAAAATAATTCCATTCAGTCGAAGAAGTCTCACAAACGAAAAATTAATTGAGTTTAAAGCAGACTTTCACATTTACAAACCTCATGTAGTAGTATTATCAGACACATTGAACTTCTTCTGCATTAAATTCAATCAATATTACGTTGAAAATAAAAACCGCCCCATACAAAAAACAAAAACCCCAGTAGTATTTGAGGACAAATTAAAACACGCCCATGTAATAGGAGAAACAATAACTAACAAACCGTACTACGGAGAAAACCGACTTCATCTCTACGATCAGCTCTTCCTGGTGGCTATTACATTGGGACATATCTGTTCATTCCCACAGGGTTCAACAACTTAAACATTCAATATTGTGTTTGAATATTATTTTCAACACAATCCAATCCTAAAATCAAGCCCCAAGTTGGAACTACAAAATTGTTCGATCTAAGATGGCTGAAGGAACGATATCCTAAACAAGATGCCATTGAAAAATCAGCCTTCTATGAATCAGCGGGCCCAACCCTCAAATACTGGTCCTTCCACAACGCTTTGATGATGTCAAATCATAGCTGAATAATTAAAATAAAGACCCCAAACAATGAAATGAGAGCCGAACCACTGAAGTTTGGTGGAATGAGAAATGCAGAAAGGTGGTAGCTACATCAAAGAAAGCCAGGAACGTAAGTAACACTAAACGAGAAAAAAATCAAAGCTAAAGAATATCAGTCCTGTTTGGGCTGATTTTGAGCACATAGACAGCCTTAGCCAAAAAGTTCATAAAAAACTTGAGCATTCTTAAAAGCCTGGACAAGAGGCTCATCGCCATTGGCATTTCTCAGTTCCTCCAACTCCAAAACCTCCATCTTTGAAAAAAAAAATCACGAGTGTGGTGTGGGTTTAAGGTTTCAATAACATTTCAAAATCTTATCTTAATAATATTTTGTTGCCACTTATTGGATTTCAAGTGGCTACAATATTTGTATGAAAATTTAAGTTGTATGGTAAAGGGAATCAATAATAATTGAAGTAATGTCGATATCATCATCAATGTCTCTCGATGATGACGAGAAAATTTTCCGAATTCGTGAAGTGTAGAATTTGTATACTAGAGTATAATGAGATAGATAGAAAACCCAAGTTCCTTCCATGTTCTCACACTCTTTGCTTTGAATACATCTACAACATTTCAGTAAGCTACCATTTGTATAATTTATCTTTATCTCTTGGAAGGAATCCACCTTATCAAGGCTGATCCTATTTATTTTCACAATTTCAAGAAAGGGCATGATATAATCATGTGTCCATTCTGTCGTAAAGCTTGCAAAATCCTGGAACTGCCAAACAATGTGTATGCACTTGAAATGCTCAAGCAAGAAAAGACAAAGAAAATGGAAAAGATGTCAACAGATTTTCTGTGTAAAAGTTTTCACATTTTATCAACTAATGTATATCTTCAACAACAATGATTATTTTACAGGGTTATTACTGAAATTTAATTGAAAAATATGTTCATGGTTCATAAAAGAATTGATGATTAACTGGCAAAGACTATGTCTTCCACCAATCTTGCCGGAGAGAAAACTCAAAAACTTGTTGGAGAAATACAATAAAGTAATGTAATCTAAGTACATAGTTTAGTGTATATATATTAACCGGCTTGACGTTATACAATACTGTAGTGTAAAGAGATAGAGTATTTCTGAGACTGTAGAGATAAAGGTAGTTATTGCACGAAAGAGAATCACAGGAGAGAACTTCACACTTCAGGTAACGTTGACAGCTAGGCGGGGTTGCCTATATATACGGGGCCTTCTTCTACTCTGACTGACAGCTGCTAGGGACAGCAGCCAGTGCCATCTGTCTTTGATAGAATAGAACTTATTAGGTTTTGTCATATTTCCAATAAACTTGTTGAAGAAAACAACTCAAACCTAGCTAAAATGATTTCTCTCATGGAATTACTTAAAAAACAATCCATGATCTCTTCCAACAGTGTGCCAATCACACCGTTCTTTTCAGGAAATCTTCAGTCCAAGTTTATCCACAGGTTGTACCAGGCAGGTAGATTAAAAGGTGAAATTCACATCTCCCCTGTACCAACATTTTATCCGGACTTTGTGCAGAAACTAGGGGAATTTTGTTGCAGATCCCCCAAGGAGTTTGCAGTTCTGTTGACAAGGCCATGGCTGGAGTCTTTGTTCTTTTTCCAATGTCCCACCCAGACTTCTGACCTGTGGTTCCAAGTATAACTGAGCATATGGATTACTGGACAACAGCAGCTAAGGATGTTGATTTGGTCGGGATTACCATGGTTAAATCGTTGGGTAATAAAATTACCGACTGGAGTTTGGTCTTTATACTGTAAGATGACGAAGATTTTCAAATGCACGAGAATTTGCCACAAACAGTGACGTGCAACGAGGTCTTTGGTCGTGTTATTCACCACCACATGCTGTAACCTTTAGTCAGACTGAGTCTGTCTAGCAAGTCTGACAGAAAAAACTACGTCATGCCTCTGGAATCTCAATAACAACCTGGATTCACAAGAAATACTACCTTTGCCTATGAAGCCAATAATTGGCCAATACTTATCGGTGATATCTGTGGTGATACTATACTCCTTGCCGGGTAATAGGCGTAGGAAGACCATGAAGAAACTTCGAAAACAAATGTCGTATCGTAATCCAATCGTCCGCTGATAAGAAAAAAAATTATATGCTGAAGCAATTGATACGATGTGGGCAGTCTACTGTGAGAAATGGCCACAGCAAACGACGTCGAAGATTTCGTCACTTGCTGAGTTTGTTCTACCAATTCGATGATTTCGACAGGAAGCAAAATTTCTTCCATGTGCCCACACAGTATGCCTTTCGTTTTTAAAGGAAATGCGTAAAGGACATCTGATTACTTGCCCATTTTGTTGCGAAATGATCCTCAGCTTGGACGTCACCGGTTTACCCAACAACCCGTACGCTCTCCACATGCTCAAATTCAAAGATAAGAAAGAGCCAAAAAACGTCACACTTTTGGAAGTCAGCTGGTGTTCGACCTGTGAATCAGCAGAGAAACCAGGATGTACTCCGGCATGTCGATCTGACACCCCCCTACTCTATCCCCCAGCTCTCCCCGGATAGTGGCCACCCCGAGATGGTGGCCCCCCAGATGTGAGTCCCCCCTTGATTGGATCCCCCCTGTGATGCCCCCCCCCCATGAAATCTGGAGGGGAGATTGCTGTCGTGTGGAACTCGCGATGGTGGCCCCCTCCATGGTTCGTTCACGCAAGGGGGGGGGAGTGTCGGAACCGTGGAGGACACAAGCCTCCCCCCCCCCCAAAAAAAATGAAAAATGCTCATAAGCCAGGTTGTTTTGTTTGTTTTATTTATTGAAGAAATGTGGACGCTTGTTATGTTGCTGGCCGCCTTCTTGCTGACATGAAGAAGCAATCCCCATGTTGATGCTGGCCCTACGAGAAATGATAGTTTGTTTTCAAAAGGAGACAACACTTTATCTAGCTTGGCAGACTTTGGCGTTTTAAGCCGGGAAAGATTGAATAATTGCCGGTTCAAATTTTGTAATATACCATTATTACATTCACATTACACATGATTATACACGGTACCTTAATGGCAGGAGAGACAGAGAGAGGAGAAGCTAGTCGCGAGCTTGACATAAAAGGGGAAAGGGTTGAGGTGGATGCTAAACAGCATTCCAACTGACGGGTATGGGTTTTGCCAATCAACAAGGAACGCTCAATTATTATTTTAAAGGTGAGGGTCGAAAGAAAGTTATCCTACAACACAGGAGTTTTTAAAGATGGCCAAGTCCATAGCACATTTCTACCCATCAACAGAAAACACATCGTCAAAAAGTCCAAGGGTATATAACAATAATTTTGTTGTCCCTCAATTTCCTAATAGAATATGTTGTTGTGTATGTACAGGATTTTTTTTTACGGACAGACATATAAAGGATCAACTGTATTACTTTGTTCGTGGGAAAAGATTGAGCAACAAACCTTCAAACAAAAGTACTCATCAACCTAATTTAAAAAAAAAACAGGATATTTTGCTTTTTCAAAAATGCTGGAAATATCTTTTGTTTTCATTTCCTTTGCAGACGAGTTTAACGCATGATTTCCAGGGAATGACTCCATCAAGAGACAACAGATGATTCTAGTAAACAAATGAGTTTATCTACCGCCAAAAATTGTATGTATATAAACATTAAACGGGATTCTATAACCCAATTGTTAAGCTATAGCTAAGCAAAAGTTTACTGCCAGTAAACATGTTTTTATTTCTTTCAGAAGAGGAAGAAGACGGTCTTTAGGGGGCTGGACCATCTGTTAAACAATGACGAAGTCCTACGGAAAACTGGGTAGGACGAGTACGAGAAATAAGACGAACTAGCAGAAAACGAGAAGACAGGGAAGGAACCAAGAAAGAAGGGCAAGGGAGAAGAAGAGGAAGATTTCAAGGAGGCTGGAGCAAAAAGAGAGAGGACGAGGAAGAAGGAAGAGACAGCAAAAGGACGAGACAGAAGGAAGGAAATGAAAAAAGAGGAGACGAATACCTAATGAAGAATAGATAGCGGAGGATGGAAGAGGATAAATACGGAAAAGTAGGGTAAAGGAAGAATATGCTGTTTGTATCTCCCTTATCCTTGGGAGTACGCTGCAGTCATATCCATGGTACATCACTGTGTTAGTAGGGTCCGATGATGTCAGGGCTGGGTGAATATGTAGTTCTGTGACGTTAGTGCCTTTTACCTTTTTCTAATTGTTCTTTCTCTTTTTCACAGTTAATATCGCCATACTTCTGAGCATGAAGAATCCATGACTTGTCATCCTTGTAAGATTCTAACGCAACCTTTAAGAAATTAAATTTTATCCATTACAATCCTAATATAAATTAAAACCAACCAAATTCGCCTCGGTTGATGCAAGAGTAATGAAACCGTTTCTCTTCATCCCGTGGCTTCTTTCCTTGTACGCTGTATCTCCTTCCCTTGGACATGGGGTACAAACACAATGCACAAGTGCTCGTGTGAAGATTCACGAATAAATTCATTCATCCTTCAATAAAAAAAAATGTTGCAAACAAGTGGTTATAAATATGGTTATGATTATAAATTATTTAATAGTTGCACAACTAACAGGTTAAAAACAAATTAAGACGGTGTGATTCGATATCGATGGGACGTTGATTAAAGACAAGAAAATTAATCCTAACCATGCCCAGAGGATTTAATTTCAAAGAAAAGATGGATAGACAATGTTTGGTACTAATTCCGTCCCCAAGGGATTTCCAGTGGATATGATCAAAGGACGATATCAGTACCGAAAATTCTCCTATCATAATCTGAAATCTTATAGCACCCTGACACTATTCAGCTAGTATTACAGTCCTTTCTGCAATGAAGACTTTGATCGAAAACATTATGGATGTCAAAACTAAAAACGCTGTTCCACATTATTCTTCATTTTTTTCTCACTCATTTTCAAGTTAAAATTAAACATGTCTGAGGTAACTGGTGGAACCAGTGGTGTTTTGAACGAAGCCTCCACAGTTTTTGAAATTGAAATAGATATCCCAACCGTTTAAGATAAGCAAATTTGTTTTTCGAATGGTAAGAAAAATACATTTTAGCTTGAACTGGATAAAAAAGCCAATCTCATTTTTCTATGTAATATATATTTTTAGACAAATTATAATTCACTTGTATTATTTTATTATTCTTTATCAAGTACTAGTGAAAAAGAACTATTAAAAATTATGTGATGAATCAAAAAAATCGTTTAATGTCTTCACAAACATTGCTAAAGACATGGAAGATTTGTTACTAGTTTGGTACGCCAAGTGAGTCAGCCAGCAAGTTACGTGTTAAATGGAGAAAAATGGTCACCAAGTGTAAACAGTATGCTGTTAAGATCACAGAAACTGGTTCGATAAAGAAGTTTCAAGCAAGAAAAGGAATCGGAACTTATATTGGTGGGTGTGTGTGATTTTATGTACACAATTTATTGTAATGTACAATAGTTTTTAATTATAGGAAAGCCACGTATTATTCACCCAGCACATTTTGGTGATAGTATTGACAAGATTCTCAAAAACTGGACCAAGAGGCAGCTAAAAAAGTTGAGGAGAGTGAAAATGAGACAGAATTCTAAAGACTAAAACAACAACATAAGTCCCATCGAGGATAGGTCAACCGATTCAGTTACAGGCAAGGTTACTTCACCTCTCAAAAAAAGAACGAGAAGTAGATTCTCGAAAGCAGAAATTTTGTTTGATGTGATGAAAGTGACAGCTGAAAGGTGAAAGAAGGCCAAGTCAGAAAGAGTCTTCTGTTTTGCCCATCTCCCTCATTCCAGCTCATGCGTTTCAGTTTCGTTTGGTTGTGTTTTAGTGTGTGAGGTTGAGCTCACGCTAACTCTACTTACCCACTTTTCACGAGGTTTCCGCAACAGTTGCGACCGTCTTGTTTTTCTCGAGCTGACCCCCCCCCCCCTCCCAGTATCAATCACCAACATTTTGTTTAACCCAAAGGGACAGAAATCGGGGATTGGCTACGAACGAGAAAGCCCGGCTAGCAGTGTAAAACGAGACGTACAACAACAATCTCTCTCTCCTTTAATATATTGCACCAGTTCTGTACGAGTGCTGCTGGATGCTATATACAAGATGCAGGGTTGGGACTATCGTTCCGATACTCGATGAAAACGTCATCGTAAATAGTTTTTTTAAATTTCCCGATTATCGGCCGATACATTTTAAAATTATACGTGGCGAGCAAACGCCGTCAAAAAGAACTCGAGAGGAAGATTCAGACACTGCTGATCTTCAAGTAAACAAAAGACAAGCTACAATTCAAGATTCACTTACATTGCCACTAAGAAAGCCGCTAAGGCCTGTCGCTCTATCGCAGGAAGAATTTGATAATGTTGTGTTAAACTACATTGTAGATAGTGTTTTGTCTTTGAGACATGTAGAAACAGAGCCCTTTCGTGAATTAATGAAACAAGTTTCGCCAAGTATGATTCCATTATTTTTCATTCTCAACTATTTTATAATAATTATGCTTTCCTGTGATTAAACTGAGCAGAGTGTAATGAATTTTTGGAAATTTTTTTGTTTTGTTTTTTTTATTTTCATCGCAAAATCATCGTTCATCGCGATACCGATACTTTTTTTTGCATTATCAGCCGATAATCGAAAATAGAAAAAATGGTGGGTGTCGGTATCGTTATCGAAAATAGTTTTTCGAAGTATCGGTTCTTAACCCTGACAAGATGAGGCACAATCAGAGAGTCCCGGTGTGGTCGGATCCACTGACTCGTAGTCACTTGAATCAAAAATCACAAGCTGAAGACACACATACCCCCGAAGAAAATAAGATGAACTCAAAAGAAGAAGAAAAACTCGAGGGTTCTTTTTCTTCTTCTTCCCTATTCCCTATGCCCAAAGAATTTTACGACGTCAATAAACAGCTGGTCTCTTTAGCCCGTCCGTGGCCTCTATATACATGCACTAATATATACAAGGGAATGCACTCTCCTCTTCTTTTTTATTTCAGAAAAAAGGGACCATTAGCGAAGGGAGGGTGTCGTGTGTTGTTTCTTCTATCTCTTTTCGTTTCGGCAATCGGAAAAAAATAAAATTAAAAAGAAATAAAATACCACCAGACCATTGTCCATATAACAAAAACGTCTGTGGCAATCTGATCGACTGTCGCGGCACAATGAAGTTGTTGTAATAATCCTTGCAAGCCAAAACAAATTGTTTCGGGTGCATCTACCTTTTCTTCTCCAATTATGCCCAGCCAAGTTTTGTTTCTTTGGAAAAGTCAGATAGTCACCAAAAGAGTTGGTGAATCATCGTTGTTTGGTTGATTTATTTTGAAAAAAGAGAACAGGTCTGCTGGATAGATTGTCGTCAAGAATAATTTCCAAGTCTAGCTCGATTCCGGCAATTTGTGACGGATGGCTACGTTCGAGAACGGGAAAAATCGGAGTTAAATCCAATACAAAAAGACTTTTCATAATGGAATTGAGAGTGAAAAACATATATAAAAGAAAAATACCATCGCGCCTTTCACTTGTCTCTTCACTTTCCGACAGGTGATGTGCCCACTGTCGGGATGTATTTTGCTCTACCCCAAAGGTCAATCGAGTTGAGAATTTAAAAAAAAATGGAGAAAATTTATAAGGGGGAGAAAATGTAAAAGACATAAGAAGACGCCATTTCCCTCTGGGGAGATATTTAAAAGAGTCTAAAAAAGGCAAGTTTCAAACCGATGAATATCCGATTTGTAACAAGTCACTCACAATTTTTTTGTGAGATTTTTACTGTTGGTATATGCGCTGTTGGTGGGAAATTATGGGTGGGTATGAAAAGCAG
Organism: Daphnia pulex; assembly: GCF_021134715.1. Classification (NCBI taxonomy): domain Eukaryota; kingdom Metazoa; phylum Arthropoda; class Branchiopoda; order Diplostraca; family Daphniidae; genus Daphnia; species Daphnia pulex. The sequence continues at coordinate 7,951,102 of NC_060026.1, read as the reverse complement.
TCGGCCGATCCCCTACAATTCACAAGTTAAAACAGCCTCATGAATTTTTGGAACTTTCCTTGTTTAAAACACGATTCTGAATTCCAAATTTTAAAGATAAAGTGTTCGTCTTAAAATTCCAATTTCAGAATAATATTTGAAAAAATGGAAATTTGTGAATGTATCGCCGAACCATACAACCCATCTTACACATTTAACCCCAGTATCCCCTATGTCTCTGGTTCAATCTGTATATCTCCAAACCCCCCTATGCATCTTGCATGTTGAGAGAAGATTCGAAGAAAAGTCCAGTAATTTTCCCCATACCTATGACCATATTTTGTTTTTACGTGCAGAACCCTTATATTCACTGCATTTAAATTGTTTTAGTAGTGCATGTTTATTCACGACTCTGATATGCACTCACCCCCCCCCCCTTTTGCGTCCTGTCTTTTTTTGTTTGTTTTTTTCGAACCTTGGTTTACTATGGGCGACAACACTAGCAAAATTTGCTATCCCCTAAATTGTTTTAGTAGTGCTTGCTTATTCACGACCCTGATGTGCACGACCCTTCTTGCGTCATGTGTTTTTTTTTCGATCCTTGGTTTACTACGGTCAACAACACTAGCAAAATTTTCTATCCCTGAATGTGTTTAATTAATTTGATACCCACATTAAAATATACCTTGAAAATTAATATTAAAAGGGATAGGGGATAGATCTTACAACAATTCGCCACGTAAGAATATTGTGTTGATTGTTCTTGGATAGAACTGATGATTGAAATCGAGCTCGGAAAGTCTTTTATACCCAAATTCCGGACCTACCAAGATTATCCAACCCCAATGGATTGCTCGTTCAACTGCATGGATGAAAACACACCCGAAGTTACTATTGTGCGGTGTAGGTACTTTGTGGACTCGAAATGCCGGTCAAAGGAAGCGGCCACCGTGAAAATTACACGCTGACGCCCGATTCTAGGAAACGGTTTACTTACAAGGACATCGCTTCAGTCCCTATCACGAAGTCACGATATTGGCCTACTACAATTATGTCACGAGGAGTAACGTCCGCTACAGAACTTCATGTTACTGGATCAAGTGGTGGCTAACCTAACCGAGAATCACTTCTTGAACAACCTTGGCTACCACATAATGGAAGTCTACGGCTTCGGACGCATACGTTTCCCCATCTACCATAGGGGAGACTGGAGTAAAACGGGACAGTTTTCGTTTGCCCCCTATATCTCCCCAACTAATTCTTTAATTTCGTTAAATTTTTTTTTATGTATTCTTTATTGTAATGTACCCCCCATATTTTTTTTATAATTTTATAATAAACCATTTCCCCATAAAAGACCTTTAAAGTTTACTCAGATTTATGGGAGGAGCCTATTTTTTGGGGTAAGTGAGGACACTGGGGTGGGTGGTAAGGGACGTCCTCCGTTTTCGCCTTAAAATTCATTAATAAAATTGAAAAAAATTGAAAAAGTGTTCCACTGCATAGACTCTTTGAGTTTATAAATGTTTCAATTAAATTATTGTGTTAATGAACCTTTTTTCTTATATATACAAAAACCCTTATGGAGCTGTAGGACATCCTGCGTTGCTAGGTCAGGAAATCGAGCCTCTTAAAAATTCTGTACGCTGATTGGTCCGTAACTGTCCCATTTTAGGCAAAAACGGCTGTCCCAAACAACCCGATTATGACTCTTTTTTTTAAAAGTTCATACCGTCTAAACAAATTGGTCTAAAATTCTAATTTTTGTTTTAAACGATCAAGAAATGAATCAGCTTCATTTCAATATTAAATTTACATGCCATTACCGTTTATTTGTTTCTATAAACATAAAATGGCGGAGACAAAAATTTATAAATAAAAACCGTTTTTTTTAGTTTTGTCAATAACTCATGCAGTTATTGACAAAAATCAACAAAATTTCATGCCGAAGTAGATTATACAGATTTACATAACATACTAAAAAATTTTAAAGTTTTATTAACATCTACTATTTTTCCCCCCACTGTCCCTTTTGACCCGGTGTCCCATTTTACTCCAGTCTCCCCTACTTGTTAATGTTAGATTGTTAAGTCTTTGTAGTTAATTTAGTAATTAACTCAATGTATTCAGCGAAATAAACAAGCTTCCGTCTACAAAGGTCAGGTCTATTGCTCCGTCAGCCTGACGGTGCTCGAATAAGGTTTTCCGCTATTGCACCGTCAGGTTGCTAGCTGAATTCTGTCATAGAAGCGTTGCTTGACATTGCCGCAAATAGATTCTTTGATCGCGATGTCAAGTCTCTGTAATCTGACATTAGGTTCCCCATTTTGATTTTACCACTGAGATTGGCCGCACTAAGAGAACATTTAATAACTTATGTATGGAACCTAGTACAGAAAAAATCAGAAATACTCACAATAACATACACTTTAACAGTAGTAAATATTCCACAATATTTAAAGATAAAAAATCTGTTGCTATATGTTAATTATTTCTTGGACGCAGGGCCCTACGTCATATGTGGTGTCTTCGAACTAGGGAGAGTACAAAATACCATCTAACCTCGCAAGTTGTACATGTTGGTTTGCCACATCCTACCGACTTCTCTATTCGCATCTGATCTTTTGGTTGACAAAGTAGAAGGAGAGTTGCCTTACTATTCTAAATTAATTCTATATTTAGTCTCGATTTTTTTATCGCGCGTTGCAATTTCAAGATGGCTGAGTCGAAATCGACTATCGAAAATCTAATGGATCATTTCATCGAGATGGTGAGTGCTGAATTTGTGGATTGCGTGAAAAGAAAGTTTAAACTCAGAGAAGACAACAATATTTTGCTAGAAAAATTGAAATGAATTAGTCGAACAAGCCCTTGTAAGCCATTTTTTGTTTTCCTATTTTTAAAATATTGCTAATTCATTGATCTATTTCATTTTTTTAGATCGCTCAAAAAATTTTCGCTCAAACAAGCATGAACCGACGGAAAGAAGTGCGTCGATACCTCATTATTCATCTTGAATGTGTTAAAAGTCAAGTCAACTAGCGATACTCGAAAGAAGAAGAAAAGTGTTGCAACGGAAACATTGTTTTTTGAATGACCGTGTCGTAGGTTACTTATAATTTTAATTCTTGCTCTAGTTCTTATAAACCATCAAGAAATAATAGAGAAACTTTAACAAGGAATATAAAATTTAATAGATGAGTTGGCTCGATAAGAACAATTAATGAAAACAAAATCTAGTCATGAGTAAAAATTTATTTTTCAGGTCTCTTGCGGAAACAAAAAGTATTGGATGACAAAGTGCGAGATTCCGCCTGCTCTTCCCAAGAGAATTTCCGTCTTTGCGCCAAATAGGAAATTTATCTTACTGTTGAAATTGAAAATCATTCAGAGGGTGACGAAACAGATTAAGAAATTGTAAGTGTTCAGTATAAAATGCTCTGTTAAATTCGCTTTTACTTCCTTATTGTTACTATCTTTCTGATAGACCCCTTTTGTTTTAGAAGTCAGATTACAAAATGCCATCTAACTTCGCAATTTGTACATGTTGGTTTGTCACATCCTACCGAATTCTCTGTTCGCATCTGCTCTTCGTGGTTGACAAAGTAGATAACTGTACTAGATTGGAAGTTCTCTCTGACGCGACTGAAAACCCTGTTGCATTACCCAATGCAACACCAGCACTTTCTGTCTGTCGCAGTCGGTCCCAAGAATAAGGAGAAAAGTGTACGCAACATGATTGGCAAAATGAACCTACTTCTCGCATTTATAAGCAGAAAAGTTCAAGGTTCACCACTTCTAGTTGCACTGGGTGCATCAACTTGTTGCGCACTTTCCATAATAGGTGGAAGGCTAACGAGCCAACAGATCTAATAGATGATGGACGAATCTTGACGATGTTTAATCAAGAGGCCACGGAGTTGTTTCCCGTTTCTGCCGCTCCTGCTACAGGTATTCACATGATAAAAAACTAACCTACAACTATATTAAAATGTTTTCGACTATTTCCAGAAACTGCAGAGGCAGGATCTAGTAGCAAGAATGCTCAAGCGCAAACGTGCACCGTAAATTTAGTGCATGAATCAGGTATGAATATTATTAATTGATATACCTACAGAGAACTAATTGAACTTATTTTTTAAAATTCACACATCAGGTATTTGCTAAAAAAAAACACCCACGGTACAGAAAGAGATTCCGACGAAGGAAAATACTACATCGACTCCTAGGACTTATGCAAAAATAAAGCTCGATCCATGCATGATGCCACCACCCAAAGGAAGATCTGCTTCTCAATGGAAGAAGAAAGCATTAGATCACTACAAATATGTGCCCAAGAACTATGCAGAAAAAACTAAAGAAGGAAAGGCTAAGTGTTAATAAGTAAATAAGTTATAAAATCAGTAAAATGTAAGCATAATCTAACTTTCTATTTATTTTGATCATCAGTGGCTATAACTTGGTTCTGCTGACTTAGCAATTTCATGAAAACAGAAAGTCACAGAAGAAATTATGAGGAATATCCCTGCCCATGTAAACGTTGCAAGCGGGGAGGGCAAGAGGAGAGGCCGGTCAGATTTTTGCCAATACCTGAAGTTAAAGAGAGATTATGCCAAAGTTTCCGTCCGTTAGTCCCAAATTTGTGTGGAAAGGAAGGGTGGAAAGGGTGGAAAGGAAAGACTGAAAAAAAGAGGGGACCAGACTTTCCTTTCCTCCCTTTTCTTCCCTCGGGCACGATTAACCCGGAAAGCCTATTACTATGCCACATGGGGCGAGCCAAAATAAAATCTCCTGTTCACGGCACACCTTCACACTGCAACGCGCCGCTAAGGGGTCGGCTTGACCCATACCTTTGAATCTTAATAAGGTCTATACGTGAGAAGGAAAAAAGATGAAATAAATATTTTATATCTATTCTCTGATTCTCTCTCGTTTCGATAAAGACCACTCTTGAAAATTATCCTGCTTTATCTGTGAATACTGTGATTTTGAATACAAGTTTTGGCGCCGACGTTTTCAAAGCAAATCTGGCAACCCCCAATGCGTCCCCCTGGTACTTTACTAAGACACCCCTGTGTTCTGATCGTTTGTTTTGCTCCAGTCCAACACTTCGAATTTGTTTAATTTATGGCCGATTAAGATCCCAATTTGAATACTACTAAACTAACATTCTATGTTGAGAATACAGTACTTTGGTGAGTCCTAAACATTCCATACTTGTTGCTTAAACCTCTCATTTAAAGTTGTCATCAGTTATAGTATATAACAGTGTTGGCAGTTATTCTTTCGCGCTCATTCATGGTCATTATATCCACTCTTAACAATATTTGCTTTTCATCAAAAGGTACAGCATCTGGTCTTGAACCCATCATTCAATATGGGAATGTTCACAGAAAGTCCTTTGTTTGATGATCCTAGCCTACCAACAGGTTGGCACCGTAAAGTTGTACAGCGCCAGACAGGAGCCACAGCAGGGCAATGGGATGTCTATGTGTACAAGTAATGAAATAATTAATCTTTTATCTCTGTTTTCTGAAAAATTTATTTTCTTTTTGGTTTAGCCCAGAGGGAAAGAAGTTTCGTTCTCGCAATGAGTTACGAACACATTTCAACCAGATTGGGTCAACAATGAATTCTGAAGATTTTGACTTTTCAGTTAAAGGGAAAGGTCATCATAATAAAGGTAAGAGTCCAACAAAAAAAAATGAAGCTGAAAATAGCAAAGAAAACCAGGTTAGCAAAAAGTCTCTTACACCTGTCAGTAGCAAACGTAATATTTCTAAAGTAAATATTACACCTATTGAGAGGCCAAAACGAGAATTAAGGAAGCGTTTGCGTAGTAAGCATGAAGAAGAGCCACTTCCAGAGCAAGAAGAAGAAGAAGAAGAAAGCATCCATGAAGAAATTGAGGATAAAGAAGTCAGTAATGTAAAACTTAAAGTAAAAGTTGGTTACACTGCCACTGGTGCAATGATAAGACCTTCTACAAATGGGGGCCGGAAGAAAAAGCGAAGATTTAGAAATATGCATGTGAAGAAAAACAAAACTGAAACAAAGTATGTTCCAAAGGCTTCTGGTTCTCCCACCAAGAGAGTCAGTCCTATTGCAACAGCATCTGCTACAAACAACACAATCATGGATGAATATACAGAAACTACCACCCCAAGAACTAGGCAAACCACTAAGAAAAATCGAAGAAACAAAACAACAGAACCAGTCGCTGGACCATCAGGTCTTCAGAAAGTTAAACGAAGCCCCAGACGTATCCTTAAACGAAAAGGAGGAGCTATCCCTGTAGGAGACGGAGTGGACGATTCAGAAGAGGACGACGAGGAAGATTTGGATTATGTTTGTAGTCTCTATCCGAACAAAGATACTTCTGATATTGCTGATGCTGATATTGAGACTGCTGGTCCTGAAACGTCTGAGGAGACTTCTGACCCTCTACAGATCAACGAAGAAGATGTTAGAGCTGCAAACGGTGAAACCAATGGCACTGAAAACCATCAGTCATACAGCGAACGTTTAGCCTCCCCAAATGATGTGGTTCATCCGCTCCTTTATACAGCTTCAGGGGAAACGTATCCTGTCACGCATACGGTTAACATTGATAAAATTGTCCATCATGAAGACACTGAAATCAGCGATGACCATATGCAAGTAGTCGTAATAGGCGATTCGGTGGATGTGCATAATTATGCCAAACCTCACTTGCAATGAAAACGCAAGACTTACAGCATTCTTTTAAAACTGAGATTAGAAAACTCAGAATTTTAACGGAAAAACGAGTTGACTTTCAAGGACTTTCAAATTTTCATGATCATCTCACAGGATCACGTCAAGTGTTCATTCTTCCCCCGTAACTTTTCAATTTTTTGACGATCTTTTTTTTGCATTCGGTACTCGATTGATTATGTCAGCCTTTTATGGTATGGGAACACAAATAATTATCTTACTAACAAGTTTTCCAAGTAGGTCGACACAAGACTTGTACCCACATTCGCTATTTGTTGTGTACTCCATCCTTACATTTTAAAACGAGAAAGTCTACCAACAACTCACTCCACGAGTTCTATCGTCGTGTGTGCTTGTATGTGTAAACCAGTTGATACATTATTACATGATGAAAAGTCCTGCCACAGCAATGCCTATCTTTGTCTCTTTCATTGTTTACTATAGTTAAATATTTGTTAGTGTGAACATAATCTTAATATATAACTGTTTGTTACTAATATTGATGTTGGTAAAAGAAAATCATCTCTGCTCTCCCCATTGCAGATGGACCTGCAGCGGCGGGGGAGGCGAGCGGCGGGGGGGAGCAGAGGAAAACTAAAATCAGAGTACCTAACAGCAGCAACAATCTAACACAAAGTATACTTTTGCCTCTTTATTTAAGTTGAAATGTTTATATTGCGTGGTTTTAAGTCAAAACAGTTGTTTAGCAAACGAATTCATGACAGTTCTTGAACCTCATGCCATTTTAGGCAGCGCGAAGAAGGTGACATTAAAACGCAAACTGGACGAGCATACAGTACGAACGCCAGTAGTGGCTAGGCCAAAAGTAGCTGCTTCAAAGAAACTAATCAAAAACTACAAAACAGCTATTCTGGACAAAGTAGAGACAGAAACGGAAGCTATTCCCGTGGAAGGAAACAATAAAACTAGTGCCTACTTTTCTGTGCCTTTTGACGTTTTACCCAAAAGCAAAGATCCGCGATTGCCAATTGAATGGGAGCCACCTCAATCTCCTTACAACTTCATACAAGAGTACCTATTTCGAGATCCTTGGCAGTTACTAGTTGCCACTATCTTTCTGAACAAAACCAACGGTTTAGTTTTTTTTTAAGCTTTTAGTGATATTTAATCTCATGTTTCATTTTCTTATTTTTAGGAAAAGCTGCTACCCCGTTAATCTGGGAGTTCCTAAAGCGCTGGACGACAGCCGAAGTTGCACGGCAAGCCGATTGGAAAGTATGAATTTGTTTAATCACCGTTCTCATGCAATTATATCCGCAAGAGAGGCTCGTTTTCAAAGGAATTTACCTTTCTTTTAATGTTATAAAGTTGGCCAATATTTATGTTACTGTTGTTAAATATTGTTAGGAAATAGCAGATCTTATGAATCCGTTAGGACTACATGAGCTTCGAGCCAAACGTATTGTCAGAATGTCAGGTAGGCCTACAGCAATTATAACTCCAGTTAATATTCACTTATTTTGTGTATGACATTTTTGGTTGTTGTGTAGAAGACTATTTGAAAGGAGATTGGGTGAAACCTTCAGATTTGTATGGTATCAGTAAGTACGGGTCAGATTCGTACCGTATATTTTGTCTTGGAGAGTGGAAAGAAGGTTGTCAAATATTTAAATAATTTAATTTCCTGCATCAAATATCTTATGTTCATCCTTTTTGCTTTCAAGTCCGACCTACCGATATTATGCTGAAAATTTACCAAGATTGGTTGTTTACTAATTGGAAAGCTCTAAAATTAACTGAGAAATGTAGCGGATAAAAAAATGCGAATTCTTTTTTCATTGGTTCCACCGTAGAACTTCCACGTATGAAAAGCGCAGCTATCAACAGTCATTTATGGTTTTTCACGTTTTCTGCGTCAATAATCGGAAATTTTAACATGCTGGCTGGATTAGCCTACAAATAAACTCTGAAAAATGTCTAGCTGTTTTTTTGTTTTCAGTATTCGTACCGTAAAAAAGGCGTAAAAATATGGAAAAATTACTAAGGGGGAAATAATCTTCTCTGAAATCGATTTTAGTTGTACGTATAATATTTCCTGTGAGATTCAAGACATAAACAAACTAGGCCTAGTTAAAAAAATAATGCAAAACTTAAAAGTTGAAAAATTCAACTTTGTAAGGTACTTTAACAGTTAGAAGTTAGAACATCTAGCGGAAATTTCCAAAATTAGAAATCACCTATTATAAATATATATATATATATATATATATCCTATTTATAAATATTTTAAAAATCATATTCAACAATCAAATGAATTTCCAGGTTTATAAACAAAGTAACGAGTAACCTGAGCCCCGTTTAAATCCGGGGAATTTTTGTCTAGTGTAAATTCGAACTCTTTTGCTATTCGCTTTCCTGTAGCTTAATCATCTGCCCGTAATAGATTTTATCGTGGGAAATCTGCCCAGTGACTATAGATTTCGTCATTACGGCGATGCTGACATCTGGTGGTGATGCTGGTTGTTGCGTCACCAAAGATTGCGTCATCACGGCGATGCTATAGACATCTGGTGGTGATTTGAGACTGACCAATCACAGCGATCGCATTGCGACATGAATAAGCTCCTCCCCCAAATGTCCGTGACAGGCACAGGCTCCTCCCCCAAAAGCTTTTGGGGGAGGAGCCTGTGTTGACACATTGTTGACACAGACACAGGCTCCTCCCCCAAAAGCTTGTTGTTTTATTATATATAGATTATGAAATTACATGGGTGGAAATCGATCAGGTTAAGAAAATATTTTCTTTTTACGACTCGCACTCGCGCCTATCTGAAAAATGCAAAAATGAATAAAACGTTTTCTATTTTAGTTCGACGAATAGTCATCAGAGGGCTTGCAGACAACTACAACTTCAATTCATAGTCCAGCTAAAAAAAGGTGCTGATACTTCTGACGGGCCTTACAATATTTTGCTTCTTCCGAGTTCTGAATAGGGCTGTGGCCCGGGACGTTTTTAGCGGGTTTTTTTTTATGGGTTTTTTAGACGGGTTTTTCTTCTTCCGCGGGTCGTAGCGGGTTGGGCCAACTGAGTGACCGGGTTTGGCCCGGGCCAACCCATGGGTCAAAAAATTTATACCGGTCGGGTAACGGCCCGGGTAAAAAATCGGGTCAAACACACTTTTTTTTTTACAAACTTAAAAAAATTCCCTAAATTTCTTAATTATCTTCTTCTTCCAACAGTGACACGTCAATTCTGTCTTCTGAACACCCCTGAACGCCCTTTTCTACCACTTATCTTACTTTTCATGCTACGAAATTATCGTAGAGCATTTGGCGGCAATATTTTGAGGCCGCAGGCATAGAGAATAACGAGCTTCTCTATTTGACTACTAGATGGCGCCACCGCTCGGGTTGGCCCGCGGGCCCGGGGGTTCAACCCGTCGCCCGCCCCGTTAAAAAAAATGCCTCGGTGGGTCGAGTCGGGTTGGGTTTTTTTTCGTTCAGCCCGGGCGGTGGCCCGGGTTTTCATCGCCCGGGCCACAGCCCTAGTTCTGAAGTTTATATTTATTTATGGTATGGAGTCCGATGGCCGAATCGCCTCTATTTTCTATTAAGGAGGCAAAAAACACTATTTGTAAGCACACATTTTTGTGTCAAACGTGAATACGTGATCCAGGAAATTAAAGACAAGAACTTTGTACCCCACTTGATTTAACATCATATTTAACTAAGCATCCTTGTGACTTCCAATGTAGTATGTTATATTGTTTACCATTATTCGTCCCTGTTTATACCAGAAATCTTCGACGTTTAAATTAAAAACAATAAGTTGATTCTATGCATTTTTAATAATTTTATCTATTGCAGATATTTTTCGTAAATTCTGGATTTACCTGTGGATTTTCTGGATTGTGCTTGTTGTGTTTCTTTTGTATTACCTGAGTGGTCCACTCAAAATCTCAGATACACTTGCAATGGGTTAGTGTTTTCCTTCATAAATTACCAAATAAAATAAAAAATACTAAGTTAAGCCATGATTTTCAGCAACAATGTTCCTGAGCACTTTGACTCCCAAGTTCTATGTTGCACTTACTGGAACATCTTCACTTATTTCTGGACTGATATTGGTAAACCTTCCAAAACCTTAAATTTGATATATTTGGTTCTAGTCAGTTTTTAGAAAATAACCAGTTATTGCAATTGCTTTGTAGATATTTGAATGGTGGTATTTCCGAAAATATGGAACTTCTTTTATTGAACAAGTATCCCTTAATCATCTAAGTCCATGGCTAGGGGGTGGTGAATCTAATAGCAGTGAGCCATCTACTCCAAGCACCAACAACAATACTCCTCAAGCTACTGTACCAGGTAATAAACAAATTGTATTAAGTTTATTCTAGTGGCTAAATTTGTTTCTAGAATGCAAGGTATGGAGGAATCCATTGAATCTCTTACGTGGAGGGGAATATCAGAGATTTACTTCCAGTACTGGAAAGGATCCCTTGACATACTATGATATGAACCTCTCTGCACAAGATCATCAGACGTACTTTACGTGTGAAGCTGATGCCGGCAAGCAAGATTATGAGAGTAAGTGCTATGCAATTAAGAAGTAACAATCAAGTTACATTTTTTAAATGAAAAATTAAGGTCAGTTTTAGATACATTCAATATCAATAAAACTTTTGTGCACATAGTTATGGCCACTGCCTGGAGGGAACGAAATCCTGCTGCTAGAGTGAGTGCGGCCAAAGAGGCATTAGTTCTTAATCCAGAATGCGCTCCAGCCCTTCTTTTGTTGGCAGAGGAAGATGCTTCCTCTGTTTTTGAAGCAGAACAACTATTAAAACAGGCTTTGAAAGCTGCCGAAGCATCGTACCGTAAATCTCAACAGAACCAACACCAAGGATCCTTAGCAGAAGGATTACACCGTAAATTGGCACCCCTAATATTTATGTTTTCCATATTTCATTTTGGATTTTTTGTTTAAGGACGAGATACTAATGTATTGATATGTGTAAAACGGCGCCTGGCCATGTGTGCAAGGAAATTAGGTAAATTGAAGGAGGCTGTGAAAATGTTTCGCGATGTAAGTGTAGTTTTTTTTTAATTGGGACTACTTTCTTTACACCGGTTAATTAATTTCCTTTTAATATCAGTTAACGAAGGAAGTTACACCTATTCTCTCTATGCTTAACATTCATGAGAATCTTTTAGAGGCTCTCCTAGAAATGCAAGCCTACGCTGACGTCCAGGCCGTCTTAGCGCGCTATGATGACATTACACTACCGAAAAGTGCCACGATATGTTACACAGCAGCTTTGCTTAAAGCCAGAGCTGTGGCTGACAAGTGAATTTGATAGAAACTAGTGCAACAGAACTTTGTATTAAAGGTTTCACATTTTTACTCCTGCAGGTTTTCTCCTGATTTGGCTAGTAAACGAGGATTAACCCCATCGGAAATGTCAGCTGTCGAAGCCATACATCGAGCTGTTGAGTTCAATCCTCACGTACCAAAGGTATGCAAGCAACAGTTTTTTTTTTTTAAATTGATTGAATGTATTCTGTTTTGATTAATTTTCCTGCGTTCAGTATTTGTTAGAAACAAAGCCATTGTGTTTGCCGCCCGAACACATCCTTAAACGGGGGGACTCGGAAGCTGTGGCGTATGCATTTTTCCATCTATCCCATTGGAAAAGAGTAGAAGGCGCACTGCATTTGCTACACTGCACATGGGAAGGAACTTTTCGCATGATCCCGTACCCATTGGAGAAGGGTCATCTGTTCTATCCCTATCCTAGCTGTACTGAATGTGCCGATAGGGAACTTCTTCCAGGTATTTACATCTAAAATTAACTCTTTGACTGATCATATTTAATAACTGTTGGTGAACATATTTGCAGCTTTTCACGAAGTTAGTGTTTATCCGAAAAAAGAGCTACCGTTCTTCATACTTTTTACTGCCGGGCTGTGCTCTTTTACTGCTCTCTTAGCCCTTCTCACCCATCATTATCCAGAACCGATGGGATACATCGCTCGCACTGTAAGTTTCTTTCAATGTGTGTTGACCATTTTATAATCTACTTTTACCTTAGGTCATCAACGGGGTTTCGCTGCCATTGCTCTATGTTCTGGGAAAATTGGAAGCTTTCTGTCCGTCGAGTCTCCTGCAGCATTTGTCGCGTGTCTAAATATTGCAGAGATCTCAACCGTTTGGCGACTGTTCGAAAATCTTCTTGTTTCAAACCTCTTTTCTGTTTCACGGAGTACTTACATTTTTCGCCCAACGCTACTATCTACTTTTTTGTTGTTGTTTATGTTCATACGAGAGGGTACTCAACCCTCATTAGCTTGGAAGCAAGAGAATTATTTTTCATATATGTCCACGGGAAACAGTTGTAATCTTCCTGTAATGTTTTCAACCTGCTTTATCGAGACACGTCAACTAACTTCTGTTTCTTTTGACCTTCATACTTGACCTTTACTGCTCGTCCCTTTCTTTCATCCGTTCAAATCACGTAAAATCAGTCAAACGAAATTTTTGTTTTGATTTCCTTGCACTTTTAGTACATCACGTCTATATTCTTCCTTTGATGCTTATCTGGGTTTTCTGTTAGATGTGATGGGGTTTTTGGCATTGCCATCCGGTATGATGTCGATTAGTATAGTGCTTGCTAAACTGTGAACACTTCGAACTTTAAGGGCTCCTTGCATCCGTGTTCTTTATGGCGTACCGTTCTGTACATTTGTGTTCATGTAAATGTGTCTCCTCGGTGTCATTTTAAGGATCAGTCGTTTCTGACTGCTGGTTCGGAATATATCAATTAACGCTACATTTGACTTGTATCTCCTTTTCTGTTTCTAAATTTATATGAAATGATGCGTTAGAAGATGGAATTCACCAGTATGGCTCAAAAAAAGAAAACAGTAACGACGATTTAATTACCTTAAGTTAAGTCAGTGTACCTGTTATTCGTTTTAGGATTCAAATTTCAGGACATGTGGAACAACCGAATAAGGTATAGTGAATAAATTATTTTCTAACTATCAACCGAAAAATCAAAAAATTTTCAAAGATCTAGACTTAAACTTAACAATAAGGAATAACAATTAACGAGCAATTAAAATAAGAATGCAGGCAACTTTTCGGCATTCAAGTAGTTTATATTAATCATCAGAGATAATGAATTTAATGTTTCACTTCCCTCGTCTTCAATTACAACGTTGATAGTATACAGTATACACGTTAGTTCACTTAAACTAACTTGATTTACTTTATGTATCAACACGTAAGAACAGTCCATTTTTCTTGGACTTGCTCCATTTCTTTCCCGACAATAGGATTTCGAAGTCTGATTTTTACTTCAAGTTTACCGCCCACCGGCTTTCTTCCATCCATTAACTGAAAATTACAACACGCAATCGTTAAATGTGACCATTTTGGAAGATAATAACAGTCTAATACTCACATCAGCGGCCTCATGGATCTGACAATGGTTTAATAGGTTCAATAGTTTTACTGATGCTGTGCCAATCAAAACGTCACTGCGCAGGAACCCACTAAAAAAAAAAATATATATATATATATATAAATAAAATAATCATTAAAAAATAAAAGTTCATTTTAAAATATACCCTTTAGACCAAACTTCAAATTTTATGACTTTTGCTTTGAAAATGCGGAGTAGAGTTCGTGATTGTCGACTAATGGCCACGTGAAAATTTTCGTTATATTCAGGGCTATTTGTATCTTTGACAGTGTTCGTCTTCTCTCTCGTCGGGGTTTCAGTATTCGGGATAGGAACTTCGAATCGTACATAAGTATCAATAGTCTTGGGATTTGCTACATTGTAGGAAAGCCCTCTAAGAATAGTCACTTCCATATCGTCATCCTTTAAATCGGTACAGCACCTTTTTCGAACATAAGTTTAAAGATTTTCAACATCAAATTTAGAAAAAATATTAAACATATTATAGTTATCGGCATACTTGACAATTGAAAAAGTTCGCATTTCATTTTTCCACCGTGGAACTACATCACCTCGCATGGCTGAGCTCCGTATCACGTCCAAATCTTTTCGAGTGTGGAGAGCCAATTGGTCAAAACGATTGGCGCTTGCAATGTCTCCCATCAGTTTGTAGTGCTCTCTGTTATCGGAGCACATCTATTGTAAAGCACCAAATGTTATTATGGATAAGTGTGACATGTACGTATTTAATTCTTGCCTTTAATTGAGTTAATAAATCAGCTTCCAACTGAGCAAAGATATTTTTTTGTTCCAACGTTGGTATGGACACACACTCTTCGCTAGAAAGTATAACAAAATCATCTGCTGGTGCACGTTCTTTTGATGAACCGTGTTTGTCTGTGGTTGAGCGAAGTTTCATTTGCGGGGGAATCGGCAACTGTAACTTGAAATGAGCGATTTGTCTCTGACGAAAGAATATATCAAAATTACCGTATCCATATCAACAGGAACTCCGCATTTATTGGCGCTTATCAAAGGATCGATTCCTTTGGCCATTCGCAGATATTCCTTGGCTAACTCAATTTCATTAGATTTCTTCGCTTCCAGAGCAGCTTGTTTGAACAAACTCTGCCGTTCCAGCAACATAGCCAACTGTTTATCTTGTCGAGTGGCCAAAGGAGTTTTTGTCGGTGAAATTTTCTGTGATTGTGCTGGAATCAGGGTACTGGTTGGAGGTTGTATTGTTGAAGGATTTTCAGGATTCCTTATGGTAGTCTCTGACGGTGGGGTTTCACTCGACTGCGCTGGAGTTATTACGGGTCCCTCCATCTCTTCTGCCTTTCGTGGTGCTCCAGGAATGGGAGGATACCCTAAAGAGAAAAAAAAAATTTTACCTAATTGCAAAATACTTCACAGTGAAAAATAAACAATACCTGGAGGGTCTGGCAGTTCGTCGAATGGTATTGGTTTCCCAAGTTTGAAAAGCTTGATCGCATCTTGATATTGCTTGACAATTCTACCAAACCGCCGTGCTTTTGAACTATTTCCTTCTTCTTGGGCTTGCTGCATTATACTTTGATATTTGGCTAAACGTTGCTCGAGCGCTTCCATTGTGGATTGGGGAACGGGTATTACAGGAGCTTGCACTGGTACGCTCTGCTCATTTGCTACATCCATTGCAGGAGGTACGATATCATTTTGTTGAGCTGAATTTTCGGGTTTCATTTCTACAGATTTAGTTTCAACTGTACTCAAAGCAACGCTACCCTCACTTCCCATATCAATTGAAGGCAAGCTCGACCAATCCACAGATACACCCTGTTTCACAGAATCAATCATCTGATCACAAACCTAAAAATACACAATAAAACATGTTGAAAATATCGTTCTTAAGGATGAAATAAAAATAAATGCATGATATACTTTGACTAGACGGACGAACTGCAAAGCTTTTGCTTGATCTCCAGTGCGTTTAGCTTGCAATGCTGCATTTTTCAACTCCTGTCTACGTGCCAATGCATTTTCGATGTCCGAAGGAACTACAAAAGAAAGAATTAAACCCAAGTCCTTATTAATTGAAAGTGCGAATACTTGTTGACGGTAGAATCAAAAGTCCTTCGCCAGATTCTACTTGTTGATCTTCTTCGACAGCAAGTTTGGGAACTTTTACTCTTGGAGTGATAGGTGGTACAATATTCGGCGGTAAAGGGGCAACTCGTACAGGTATTGGTACTGGAAGGATTGGAGGAGGAACGTTGACTTCGAGTGAGGGAATCGGTGCATCGAAAATACTGGGATTATTTGTAATGTCTTCTTTCGGAATTGGTTCTGAAAATTAAAAAAAAAAAATTAGAAGTAAAAATACTTTTTTTTGTTTGTTGCATATAACAGAGCAATTGCAGCTATTAAACTCACGTACTTTGGATAGCTTTATTTGAATCTGCGAGCGGAGGAGGAATATCTTCCATGGCAATCGGTTTTCCTGAACGAGCTTGCTTTAGTAAACCGTTTAAAGATGTAACTCCTCTGTTAAATCTGAAAGAATTTTTATTACAATCACAATCCCCACAAAATTTAAAAATAAAATTACACCTTCTTGCTTTTGTTGTGTCACCTATTTTAGTAGCATTATTTTCAGCCAATTTGTACATATCTATCCTTTCCGTTAAAAGTTTTATCATTTCCTCCACATTTAATGAAGGCTCTTTATTTACTGGTTTATCCGATGAATCTGAATCTGATGCTTCTTCACAAAGCTCACCAAGCTCATCCTGAATAATAAATAACATTAATGTTAAAATGTTAACCTTTACTATATACAAGTACAAACTTCAACTTCTGCATCATCAATGTCGGATATTTCAGCATCTGAAGGTAGATCAGCCAAACTACTAGAAACCATGGCAGCCAATTCTTTCTCTGAAATAAGTTTTTTTGTGGCTTTGGAAAAATAAAAAAGAAATTGGTTAAAATTTGTGGAAAATGATTATGATTTGAAAACTATTCCTGTACTTTTTAAAGAGGAACTGTCTAGTACTGTATAGTGTAGCCTATGAATTCCAGCTTTTTTATACTACTCTATATTCTTCTTAATTAGTCATGTTTAAAATTCACACTACAATAACCATCAAAGACTAAATAAATGTAGGGAAAAGATATAAAGTAGTGATATGAATATTGGATTTTCTAAGTCATAGCATTTTACTTTTTCATTTGTATATTCTTACGTTTCTTCTGGCGGTTCTTTGTTGACCCTTGTGTCAAGGCAGAAAGTTCAGCTTCCAAATCTTCATCATCACTATCATCTGCTCCTGTCATGTTATCAGTTTGAAATCCCATGTCTAGAAATCCAAACTAATGCACAACATAACTTTAAGTCACGGGGAAAAATCATAACAATTTCATTTAATACTGACTGTACCTGTGCTAGATTCCTATTTTTTCCTCCTGCGGCTTGAGGTGCCGTAGATTTTGCTTTAGGAGCAGGATTTGGTTTCTTGTTCCCAAATGAAAACATGATAATAGAGTTGTACAATACTTTACAATTAGTCAGTGCCAATATCAAACGTAAAACTTGTAGGGAAAACAATTGCTCACTAACTTAGACTTTAGACTTGATAGCGAAAATCCAATAAAAACAAGCAGACGAATTTTATCCAGGATATCAGATAAATCGATACTTAATGTTCTCGATTTAAACACGAATTTTTGTTTGTTTAAACTGGTAGGCTGATAGCCTAGTCTAGTCTGGTACTAACTTACCCATAACTTTAGATTATTATCCTTTTAGCTTTTCAACTTAAAAGTTACATTTTCAATCCAATTCAGCCGTGATTTCTTCCGAACGAGTTTATGTTTTTTTGTTTTTCTAACCGATCTCCCCGGTTTTAGTTTAAGATCGATCACCGTGTGTGCCCTTTTTTCATCGAAAAACGATATCCTATATTAATTGTGTACGTTCTTTGTAATTTTAATTTAGACTTCAGATACCACGAGTACGTTGAATTTTTAAGCTATTTAATACTAACATAGTGGGATAATTTCTCTGACTCGTTCTCTTGTTTCCTTTGAGTTTTATTACCCTGCGTTCCATTTTTCCCATCTCAAGAAAGCGTTGTTATGAGCGAAAACTTTCATGTCTTGTCTAATGTCCAAGATGTTTCGTCATTATTCAAGAAGAGAAATTAGAATTTATACGTGGCAGAAGCTGGCACTGGCAGAAGAAATGGGAATGTCACCATCGTTATCGTGAAAAAAAATGTGTTGTGTGGGAACATATGTGATGCGTAGCGTAATCTGGCAACGCCAGTCGTAATTTTAGTTTTATTCTTTTCAAAAATATGAAATATGACTTGGAAAGATGGTGTATACTGCACGTATTTCTTTCAATTAAAGATCAGCGGTTTCTTTCGGTATAGGTTACTTGAACTTAACTATTACCAGTATTAGAACGGGGAAAATAAAAACAATTAATGTAACACAAACACTTAAAACATTCCTCGCTGCAGTGTGGGAATAAATTGCACAGTAGACGGAAGCTTCGTTCAAGAGATGTGTAATTCATTGTTGCAAAAGACACGTGACAAAACAATACACACGAAAAGTATGCTCTTTCTGGAGCCTGAAGTAGGGCAAAAGGGGGAGGGGGGAGTGCAGAAAGTAATTAAGAGAAAGGGGAAGAGAGATAATATCAATCAAAATCTATGTAAACTAGTATTTGACGTGCAACAACGTACAAGGGCAGCGGTCGATGATATACGATGGTACCTCACAACCCTTATAGCTCTCCTTATTTGCAGACAGCAAAATAGTCCATCGGTTGGTTATCAATATCAATTAGATTTTTTAGTTTCATCTTAAGTACTATGGCAAATCTGAAATGTTTCAAACGCAGAATCAGTTATTGCACGAACTCGTAACTTTTTCCTTTCAATTGGGAGTGAAATAAATTTGGGAGGAATGAGAATATATAAACTATGAAAATAAACTTTGAAAAAAAAAATCGATATTGTTAATTGAAGAATTTTTTTCTTTTCAATGAAACCATCTTCAGAAAGTACTCCTTATTCCACATTACTCTCTGTCATTGACAAGTTTTAACTTTGAGATAAAACATATTTGGTTGGGAACTCTCAAGCTTTTTGCGCTTTTTTTTCTTCAAATCATTGCCAAAATCGGTCTTCACTCTAATCAATCGACATTCTGAACTGCAAATTAAAAAAAAAAAACGAGTAGGACAAAACATAAATTAAGACGGTACAATCCGCAACGAGTGCGGAAGGAAAAGAGCTATCAGGCAATTTACTATAATGAGCAGGCGATTGAAATACGCTAGCTATTGAATGTAATTGGAAAAAAAAACAAACGCTATCAAAAGACGTTTTTAGATCGACTTTGTGTGTCAAAACTGCAATGCCTTAGTGGCAAGATTCAAGACGTTTCCTTTTACCGACTTCGGCAAACAGTTTCGAAAACAAAACAAAACAAAAAAATAATAATAGATGACGTGGGCAATGATCGCATTGTCGTATGCACAAAAAAAGGACCAAAAAAACCTATTCAACATCACATCGGAGTGCGGGACAACTTTTGCTGGGTTAGTTGGAGTTGTCGTGGCGACTCCAGATTTGCACGATCAACCCCCAGTAGAGAGGAGAAAACAAAATGTTATTGCCAAACTGAAGATAGAAAATCAACTACAGGTAAAGGGGGAAAGAAAATAAAATTTTGGAGGATATTTCGATAGTTTCAATTCATTTGAGAAACATCCGAATTCGGATGATGATAGATGTCAAAAGAAAGGGTTTTCAAAGTGGGATGGAAAGAAGATCCGATTTGCCAAGACAATTTGCTTCTTTTTAATTATTTCTTCTTCGCGAATCGGATTCTATCCTCATCCACTCTCGTTCGATGTTGGTGCGGTGTGGCTGTTTATGTCATGAAGAGTTCAATGTATCGCGTGCCGATGTTTTGGCGATTTTTCTCCGCTATGGCTCGCTCGGCTTCAGCTCTGTTCGGGAAATTGACGACAGCCTCTCCGGATGGGCGGCCGTCATTGTTGCGATGAATTTGGATGCAATCTGGTGTCAACTGTAAAAGAAAGGCGACAAAGTTAATTTTTCAACTGAATACCAAGTCGACACGGGCATGTCGAGTTCACATTTTGTTTTAAAAAACAAACTTGTTAATAAAGCGGGTGGGATCAATAAAGCATAATGATTGATGAAAGAGTAGACAGTGAAATAAGTCACCAAGACCAGAAACAAATTGAACTAAACTCCATTCAAACAAATGTTATTACACGCTGATGGAGTGAGCTACTGGGACAAAACAATTTGTGAGCTATGAAGTTAAAATTTACGTGAATTGTGCATGTTAAAATTAAAAAGCCATGCATAGTGTGGCAGACTTCGTAGCTCACGATTGAATTCCTGATATTTTTTTGAAAAAGGGCAAGCAACTCAATCAGATCTCACGTTCAAAATGTCTTCCTTGAAGTGACATCCCACGACAGATCATCACATCAGTTCAAACAAGAAATAAAATTTAAAAAAATAAAATAAACGTTAAAAGTAGTGAAAAAGTAGATAAGGTAAAAAGAGAAGAGTTTTGTCGGATGAAAGTCCCCTAACCTCGGAGAAGCCAGAGAAGAATTGAAGAATGTCCGAACATGATGCGGTAAAGGGGAGCCCCCGCATGATTACCAAGGTACCAGGTAGACCTGAGCCATTGTTCGCTCCTCCCGCGGCGGCTGACACGACGGCGGCGGCGGCGGCGGCTGCGGCAGCCGCAGCTGCAGCGGCCGACCCATTGGCAGCTCCGTAGTAGTTGGTGGGGCTAACGGGCGGTGACGGATATGGCCAGTAGAAGATGGGAGGATATCCAAAGGGCGACGGACGAGGGGTCAATGGACTAACGGCCGGGATTATTTGTGGTGGTTGGCCAAACGGGTACGTACCGTAGGATTGGTGGGGCAGCAGTGTTCCGCCTATCGAGTCACGCCAAACACAAAAATTCAGTTTCACGAAAAATCCACATACATTCATCAAAATTCACTCAATTATCAATCTACAAAAAATAATCAAAATATTTCGATGTGACTGGAAATAAAAGGCTAAAGCCTGTGTGAAAACGTCGTAGCGGCAATTAGCGAAGGAGTGGAGTCGAACATGGCAATATTACCGACAAATGCATATGAGTGAAAAAGGTGTTACCCAATAACCACGAATCCAAGTTTCATAACACAACTGATTTCAATTAGCCAAACAAAAAAAATGAATAAAAATAAGGAAGAAACAAAAATCCATTCAACTTACCCCTTCACCATGACACACGTGTGCGCAATAGATAACAACATGCAGCTCGTAAACCACCAGGAAAATGTTTTTTTACTGTTTGGTATTAGTCAACACACAAGCCAATCAATGAAGTAAATGAAATTGCAATGCAACATTCTTTTGAATAAAACGAACCTCCTAGATAATGAAAACAAGAAAGAAAATAAAAAAAAATAAACCCATGCGCCATCTAAAAAAATCAAATAACCACCGGCACATCTGAGAGACAGGAGAACAGTGTGTGCCGAATGCATCCCATGTGAATGAAAAAGAAAAAAAATCAAACAAACATTGACATTGAAGAGAAAAATAAAAACAAAAAGGCTGAAAAATAAAATAAATGCCAACATTATTTACCATACCACGTTGAAAGCAAATAGCCATAGCCATATAACTTGCCCTTACCATACACGTTGGGTGTCTTGCCAGTATAAGTTGTTTGCTTTTTTGTTTGTTTGTTTTTTTAACACCTTGTACCAGTTTTTTTTGGGGGGGGGTAGAGGGGGGAAGTAGCCCGCAGAGGACAGTCGGCGTAGTCTAACAAAGTTATCAACACAGCGCGATATACCAAACATAAATGAACCAACCGAAAAAAAGGAGAAAGGAACACAATGAAACAACCGAAAATTTCCAGCTGGTTTTTTTGTTTGTTTAAACTTTTTTTTTTTTATCGGCAGACGACTGGGTAAAACGAAATGACGTGTCAGTATGTATGGGTGTGTGTGTGTCTGTCTGGGTTGAGTTTTACGAACCTTTGGGACAACCCCCCAACCCGCCCCTGTTTTACGATGGGCAATAATAAGGACAACCGAATTTTACGAAATGCAAAAAAGAGAATCGTCAGCAACGCGAATACAAAAGCTGAATCCCAATCCGCCATCCGAGTGGACGGTTTGTTTGTTTTTGTAAAAGTGACAGCTAAAGCGGATGGCAGAACAACCAAGGCACCAACTTTGAATTGTTGAGTTCAAGCTATGAAGTAATGTAAACTAAAAACTGAAATACAAATTACCGTAAACAATTTGTTTGTTTGTTTTTTTAAGTTCACAAAGCCAATAAGAAAGAATTGGGTAGGGGGGGAAATGTCATGCTTTTTTTGGCTGTTATTTTTTGAATAAATGTCTTTTTCGGTCTAAATGGAAAAATCAGATTCGAATTCGATTGCCAGAAAACTACACGAATCGAATTCAAATGTGGGGGAGGGCGAAACACCAATTTGGGGGATTAGATCAAGATTCCAGAATGATACAAATAAAAAGAGCGAGGCTTTCGGACCACCCAGCAAAACACGGAAATAAAAAAATGTTTTAAACAAATTAAACCAACGAATAACGCAGTGTGCAATATCCAGAGACAAACGAATAATAAGATAAGGAGAATTTTTGCCTTCCAACTAAAAATGTACGACCCCCAGTCAAAAATAAATAAAAAAGCGGAACCACTCAAATACTAAAATTATCCGCGAATCAAAGAGGGGGGTAAAAAAAGATGAGTTTGTTTGTTGAGTTTTGCACGGGAGAGGGGAAACCCAGGATACACCAGTTTGAGAGAACCCTACAGCCACTGATTAAGTCTCAATACGTATCAAGTGCGCTAAACAAAAAAAAAACAGTGTATTATAAATTGAAAAGGGGGGAGGGGAAGAAAAAAAGGAAGTGTTATGATGATTGTATCTGGTTTAATAGAGAGACTGATTATAATAATAGCAAGCCATACACGCCGTGGTTTCTCTTTGGATCCCATAGATCTATATAAAAAAGAAGGCCACGTCAAGGAATAAGGAAAAAAGGAGAGAAAACACAATAGGTAACAAAAAAAAAGTGGGGAAAAACAAACAGAATTTTGCTTCCCTCTCCGCCCTCCCAAATTTTGTTTTTTTCAGTGTGTTTTGTTTGACTGTATTTTTTTTTTCTTAAAAAATAGCCAGCACCTTTTTTTGTTTTTTTTTAAGGGTGGACAAATAATGTGTTGGTGTATCTCGTGTTTGTGCGTAAATGTCCGTATTTTTTGGTAAATTTGAGTCACGAAAAATCGAAGCATTTGGAGAGAGCGAGAGAGTGAAATGAGAAAAACGGGCACAGAAATAAGACCACATAGAATAAAGGTTAGTTCAATTTTCTTTTCGGGGGGAGAAAGAGAGGATAGATAGGGCCACTTGATATGGAAACACACTGCATCAACCCATCAATCGTCATCATCATCGACATTAGTATCGATATACTTGGCAAGCTGGACGCGCGTGGGTTAAAAAAAGGAAATAAAGGACTCCACTTTGACTTCACACAATTATTTTTAAAGATAATTGAACAAAAGAAAAATTTTAACGCGATTTAAACCGAAAAAAAAGAGAGCTATGTGAAATAAACTAGTACATTTAATTCGACAAGGGCATTTACGTCTCTGCGGTAAGGGATAAATCTGAAAAGCGACCGCGATTGAAAAGGAAAATAAACCAAATTTGCAAGGCAAGAATTTCGGGATTAATGGAACGTTTTTGTTTTTAAGACATTAATTAATTTGAATTGAAAAAATCACTACCATACGATCTTTTGAAATAAGGCCATTAGAGGTCAAGCCAACGAAAAAAAAAAATGTGGAATGTTGTACGACAGTCAAGTAGAGGGGGTGAGGAATAAGGAAATGGTAGATGAGTGATTTATAAGGCCACGGGACTAAAGAAAGAGAGAGAGAATCAACAACAGTGTCAACTGGATAAAGCCCGGCATGCAAAATCAACGGTAACCAGACTCGCAAAAAAAAAAATTATACATGTCCCTTTTGTGTGTTTGGTTTTTTGATTGACCAACTACGAAATTAAGTCTCCAGGTCTTTTGCCAATATTCAACGAAACGCAAATAAGAAATCAGGAAAATGGGGTGCGCAATGTCAGAAACAACAGAAAAAAAAAGAATCCCACGTCTATATATAAGTACACGACGAGGGGAATCAATCAAAACATGACCCATAAACTACAAAGCAGGGTAAATGGATGAAGGAAAGGTGAGAGAAGAGGAGGAGCCAGCACCGGACCCGGGGGCGCCGCCCAAATGTGGCGGCCACTGTCTTTTGGCCGCTGCCGCCGCTGCCATGGCGGCTACCGCCATGGCTTGAGAGGCGTCGGCGTGCTGTTGCTGTTGCTGGAAAGCAGCTTCCCACGAACGCTTAAATCCGCCACCCAACTGAGCCGAGGCCGGCTGTGCCGACACGTTAGGGAAAAATGAGTTGGCCGCTTTAGC
Source organism: Daphnia pulex (assembly GCF_021134715.1). Classification (NCBI taxonomy): domain Eukaryota; kingdom Metazoa; phylum Arthropoda; class Branchiopoda; order Diplostraca; family Daphniidae; genus Daphnia; species Daphnia pulex. The sequence goes on along the minus strand of NC_060026.1, from coordinate 7,926,385 downwards.
CGCCTGAAGGGCATTGGCTAATCCGGCTTGATTGTTTCGTGCAAGTTGATTATTGCCGTGCTGGAGACCCAACAGGAACAGTGGATGGTGGGGATTTAGAGCCGTTGGAGTTGCCGGTCCAGCACTGCTGCCGGCCCCGTTACTAGTGACGCCAGCCGGACCGAAATTGAGGCCAGGAAAGTTAGCAGAAAGCATCGGCAACTGTTGCAAAGCCAGCTCTTGCTGAACTGTTAAGTTGCCCATTCCCAGGCCGGGCATTCCCAGACCACCCATTCCAAACCCGAGATGAGAGAAACCCGACTGAGCAGAGCCGGGCATAAAATGAGCCGATCGAACGCCACCTTGACCGAGGAGACCCAAGCCAGAAGGCGGTGGCTGCTGCTGCGATTGAACGGGCCCGGCAGACGGCCGGTGCTGGCGATCGACGGAATTGGGATTAGAATGGCGAGAAGAGAGCGTATAGGTGGATGGGGTAGGCGGAGGCCGGCTAAGTGAAGGATTGGAAGTGGCAGGTGAGGGTGGAGGAACCAAACCCATGAGCCAGAGTCCCTCATGTTGCTGTTTGAGTGCGGCCAACTGAGCCTGGACTGATTGAATCTGAGCAGCCTGAGCCTGTGCCTGGACCTGCTCCTGCATAGCTTGCGCCTGAACCTGGGCTTGGGCTCGCAGGAGCTGGGCCTGAGTGTTACTCAAAGGAGAAGCAGCGGCCGCAGCCGCAACACTGTTGAGCTGGTCCCAGGGCAACATACCAGGAGAGAGCAGAGCCTTTGGAGTGGCCGGAGTCGACGGCAGGGCCAGGCCGCCGGTCAGTACGACGTGCATGTCCTCGCCAGAGCACTGGAACACCTCGATGTAGCGCTGCTTCTTGCCGAACACCATGTAGCGGTGATGGCGCTGCTGGGCCGCCTGGAATGAACTTTGCTCCGAGTCCATCTGGATGAAAGCTTCGCCAGAAGGTTGACCCTACAAATTTCCGTCCACCGTGACGTACACAATCACCACACGCGCCCGCAATAACACACAAAAAGACGGTCAGCTATCTGGGCAATCTTCGTCACCAGACATTTTTTTGAGTTTTCAAGAGTCCATTTTAAAATCTAAGTCTAAGTGAGCAGCAAACCACCAAATTCTATCCCATCCAACCATTAAATTAAAAAAAACGAGAGATGTCATGTTGGTCTTACCTGTGCATTGTAGACCATGTGAACTCCCTGGTAGACGATGCTCTTGGCGTGTTCGCCCAGGAACTCGAGGATGTGTTCCACTTGGGCCTCGTAGGGCAAGCCACGCAGACGGATGCAATCCTTGCGTGTGCCAGACGTAATCATGTTTTGTGGAAGGAGAGGCATCTGCGGCAGTTGCGGAATCAACGGCGCTTGCGTTTCGTACGTGCGGGGATCCATGGACCGGTTAAGAACCTGGAAAGTTGTGAAGAAAATGTGTCAGTTTAAAATCAAAAACGAGTTCCCACCACTAAATTAAGAGTGTCGTTCAACCTGCTGGACTTCCGCTGTCGTCGACCGGAAGAGTTCAATATAGCGGGAGCCGATTATGTCACGATGCTTAGCCAATGCCTTGGAGCCCTCCTCTTCTGTAGCAAACATGACAAAGGCATCACCCGTTGCCCGTCCGTCATGTTTCTTGACAAACAAAACGCCAGAATCTCCGTCCAGCACAGTAGAGCCGACGTCTTCGCCACCGGATTCGAAAAATTCCACCTAACGTCATCCAAATATGAGCATTACTTTTTAAAAAATAAAAAGATGATTTAACAATTCACTTACAACTTGTTTTGCCGTGCAATCGTAAGGTAATCCACGCATGCGTACGATAACTTGTCCACTTCTCGATAAAAAGTTTTGCGCTTCGTTGTTGCTACCTGAAATCATATTGAAATAAATAAATAAATAAGTGTCCGTCTATCGGCATAAACGGTGCAATCAGTTGATGGCATACCTCCAGCGACATCGATAAAGTCCTCGCCGGTGGCTTTGTAGACTTCGATGTATCGCTGTCCGATGTGATGCTTGTGCCGTTTGAGAGCCATGTCGCGATGCTCTGGCGAAATGAATCGGACGAGAGCTTCGCCGTTCCGTCTTCCTTGAGGGCTCAAGCAGAGCGCCACTCCGCCCCTGTTATTATGAGTAGGTTGAGGATGAATGTAAGGACTAGGCATCAGAAAATAACTGGGCAACATGGCTGCTGCTGCTGATGCTATTCTTTATTTCTATTATCGAACAAGATTAGATGGCGCCAGTCGGCCACACACTTGAATCGGAGAGATCGGCTATCAACTAATTTCCGCTTTGTGAAAAACAGAAAAACAAAACAAAAAAAGAAAAAAAAATATTTCTTTTTTGGGGGTTTTGTTTTGTTCCTGATTGAAAGCACAACGGGGCACGATGTTACTGCAAACTATTACAAGCCAACATGCAGCAGTGTCAAATGGCATCCACTGACATTACTTCTCGGCACGCGGGACCCGACTCTGTTTCACAAGAGTAAAACACACACACACGCACACACACACGGATTCGGGTCACGTAGTGTTACAATAACGCAAGGCTACCCACTTGTGTGTCAAGACTGATCTGGCCAGCCACTATACACAAAACAAAAATGGCGAAAAAATACACACACTCACACACACAAAAAACTCAATTCACAACCAACTGTAGCGACCCTGACTGGCAGTGCCGTGGAACAGAATGACACCGAAGATGCCGAGATGCGGATGATGACCATCATCCGCAAGAGGGTGGATAAAGAAAATAAAAAATAAAAATCAGATAAACTTTAGCTGCTGCATGCTGTTGCCCGGGAGGGACTCTCTCTCTCTCTTGTCAGATTAGAATACAAAACGGACTTTGTATCATTGGATGCGTCCAGCTTCTAATCAGTCTCCCCGTACAGACCGCCCCGAAAAAATAAAGAAAATAAAATAAAAGAAGAGCTGAAACTCCCACTTTTTACCCACAAAGTTATTTTTTTTGGGGGGGGGGGGCTGTCCAGTTTACGAACGTGCCTTCTTAAAGTCACTTTCTTTTCTATTTTATCTTATCTCTTGTTAAGCCCAGGGAAAACCACCCCAAAAACCAACATTTATACAAGTCGACGACACAAAATGGATACCCAAATAAACGAAATCAAATAATGGCTGCCCACTTGTAGGAAAATCGAAACCAAAGCGTAAACAATGGAAGAAAAACGGGAAAAAGAAAATTAAAACAGATTTTCGGATGTGCTGTGTGAGCGTATCGTTTCCCAGTGGCGTATCGTCTTACACCCTCCCAACCGTCTTGACCGGAAGCAGCAAAATAAAATTGAAAATTAAAATTAAAAAAAAAAGGGACATTTCTTGCACACGTCAGCTTGGCCATACACACACATGCACGTCGCCGATAAACTCCCGATTTTTTGAGCAATAACAAAATCAAGCTCTTGTACATAACATGATCCTTTTGATTTTTTTAATGAAGTGCACCATCAGCACTGATAATGTGGTTGGTGGTTTATCTAAAAGCCAACTTAACTTGACATGAGAAAGAGATGAATTACCTAGCAACGTTGAGACCGCGAAAGAATCGAGCGATATCCTGATCCGATGACTGCCAAGGTAGACCACGTGCTCGTACGACTGTGTTACTGTCTACCTCTTCATCCTTGGAACTAGACGAACCAAAAAAAACAATTAGAAACAAAAACTATTAGTGAATTGGTCCTTTTAAAAAATGGCTATCAGAGACGATGGGAAAATACCGACCAGTAGCCTCGAAAGTGAGTGACAGTTTAAAGCCGCCTCACAGTCGACCACGTCAAATCGAGAACAAACACACAAAAAGCCCAACAAAATGAAAAGTAACACAGAGATTTGTGTTATCTCTCGACTCGACTATCAGTCAGTCAAAGGCTAAACAAACAGTTAACACAAGACACACTTGTTGTGTGTGTGTGCGACAGATTGATTGGAAATAATCAAATGAAATAAATAAAAACTTACCAAATGCCAGGTTCGAGTCGCAAATGGATCGTCTCTGGGTTCTCGAACTTGTGACCTGACATGACACACAGAGAGAAATGGCGGCGGCGATTAATATTAAGGCCAGGTATATTCTTAATCGAGCGTAATAATAAGACTGGTGTGGGGGTATATACCTTCTTTCAAAAGTCGTTGGAGAATTCGACCCATATCTTGCGCCTCTCTCCTCGTGGCATTCTGCTGAACTACACCAGCTGATTCTTCCGGCTCCAAATTCAGATCTGAATATTATCCAAAACAAAAAGACAAAAATTGTTGTTTTTAACTTGCCCACGTAGCACACACACACTCACACACACAAAACTTGATTTCGAAATGTAAATATTTTTTTATTAATATTTTAAATATAATAACTAGAAACAAGTTTTTTTCATCCAGCACACACACACACACAGGTCTGATAAGAACGTCTCAAGTAACCCGCGTCCAGACACGACAGGCCAGCGATTCCCTCTGTTGCTTCACGAATGGAGAAGAGGGGGGAGAGAGAGCCATAATTCGCATCCAGCTGTACACAGAGAACACACCACTTGTTGCTAGCCCTTCCCCTGCATAGTGCTAGCTGCTGCGTCTCCATTTTCCTTTTTTCAAATTTATTTTTAAGTGAAAAGAGGGTTGGACAATCTTATTTCAATTCCTTTTTGAAATGACGACACACAAATCACTTGGATGTTGTGTGAGTAATTGCGTTTAGACCAACATGAAATATTTCGGGGGGAAATTTTTGGGGGGGGGTTTCATTTTTCTCAGCTCTCCCTTCTCCTTTCACGAATCAAGGACGTACACACACACAAGTGAGCGACGAGCTTTGAATTACACTTGGTCTTTTGGCGCCATCTATGGCTTCGTTAAATGACGTTTGATGATAATTTGATTAAAATTATAAAATACTCTATTGGTAGGGAATATTATTCAAACAAAAAAGGCTCTCTCAACTTTTGATGGATGCCACAATCCACTGATGTATCAATATTTGTGTTTGGCTAATCAAGATAATCGTCCTTCACGTTTCAAGTTCGTTTTTCTAGCGGATGTTAAAAGGCTGAGATCATCGATTCACGTTTCCCCTCTACACGAAAAAAAAAAAAAAGTTATCGACGGATTTCAATCTTTTTTAAGGACGTTTCTGTTTTCGTTTGTCCAACAAACTACTCTCGGCGTGAGTAATGAATCTTTTTTTTATTATTATTATTCATTCTAAATGGGTGCAGTTTTTATTTTTTTTTGTCGATACCCAACGCCATCTATTAGCAAAGGTATAAAATGTTTGTGACCTTGGAAAAGCTGGTGTTACGTTAGAAGGAGAAAACCACTTGGAGGAAAACTAATCCGAAAGAATAATAAGACAGCGACACGGATTGAATAACAAATGGACACATTCTTGCGCAATTAGAGAAACATGGCCGACTCATTAAAATGGAGAGTGGAAAAAAAGCCCCGCCCGTCAACATTATCTTCAAAAAAATATAAATTCCCCCCCCCCCCCCACCAAAAAACCAATGGCGGAGCTTATTTTGTGTATCGATCACTTTGCCTTTTTTGGGGAATAAATGTGGGATGTCATTTTTTTTCAAAAAAAAGAAAAATGATAGCCAAGAAAAAATATCGGCAACGTTTCCGTGGTCAAACAAAAAAAAAAAAACACACACATAACCGAATAAGGGAAAGAATAATAATAATAATAAAAAAGAGAAAATTGAAATTCCATGCGGGACTGATGGCGCGGGATCAGGGTTCCGTTCTGGCTAACCGGCATGGAATTGCCACCCTCTTAACAATCATTTCTATCCTCCCCTCACAAAGAAACATGACCGTACCCGTTAACCGAAGGTGATAATACGGGACCAATCGATTTTTCTAGTCAATTATTTCCCCCTTTATTTTTTGTAAGGAAAACTATTTTGACTTACAGTTTTAATGCACACACTGGTGGTTTTTCAACAAACTAACCAACTTTATCATCACATCATCAGAAACTCGAAATCAAAATTGTTTTCAAAGATTAAAAAACCAGCGGGTGGTTGTTTCAATTCACGTTCCACTACGGTTGTATTGACTGTCGTGTTGAAAACCAGGTTATTGGCAGCCCGAGTATTTCTCTTTTCTTTCCTTACAGGTAAGAATGTGGCTGATTACATCGCGAGAGAAAGAGAGAGAGAGAGAATTGAAAGAAATGAAATAATTCGGCGAAAATAGGTTAGAGTCTGATTCCAGCATTTTTATCTCCGCGCCGGTGGTGTAGACGCCGACCTTCGGGACTGAAAAACCGCACATCGTGCACTACACCACCTACCCTCATTTCTCCAAAAAAGCCATTATGATCGATTCTCTTTCAGAGCGCAAAGCGTTCAACCGCGACTGGCTCCATCTAGACGCTTCTCACCCATTTTTCTTCTTTTTTTCCATAAACAATTAAAAGAACATTTTTCTTTTCTAAAATAAAAAGTACTAAATTTTCTTTCTTCATCGGTTAAATGGGCCTGACACAATACAGAATACGTTGAACTCGCCGCTTTTGATCCAAATTTGCCTAGTCACATTCAATGGGAAAATTGTAAAAAAACGTCCAACTGAATTCGATCGTCAAAGACTTGTCTCTCTCTCGGTCGACACAGCGCAGATGCTTTCCAAGAAGGAAACGGTAATTGTATGATGAATCCTACGGGAAAAGCCGGGAGGTAAATATATAGAAGAAGAAGAAAAAACGAGTTTTTCTCTCTCTGTATGATGAATATCACGAAGACACTCGCACACACAGACATTTTTGTTGGGTAGAAAATGCAACGAAGCATGTCTCCCAGCCAAAAGGAAGGTGAGAAAGCCTCTGGAATGGGAACTTTGCCGGCAGCGCAGGGAAAAACCCAGCGAAAAAAAGAAAAACTGGAAAAATAAATATCTAAAAAAAAATCCCTTTAGGGTGGATATGCGGCCATGTTTGAGCGTGTACACACACACAGAGTCTTCTAGAAGACAATTTATCCACTACACTGTTTTTACCTTTGTTTTTTTCTTCTATTTAACAAGGTCGTACAGGTAATTTCATCACTATTAGCAATCTTAAATTATATTATAACAGCTCTTTTTTTTTAAATAAAATCTCGGCATTTTGGTTTGATTCGTTTGTAGAATTGTTGGCTAGCCGATTTAGCTGTCGAGATAGATGACTCAAAGGAAAAACAAAATGGAACCGAAAAAGTACTCAACAACCCGCTATACCAGTGTGTTGGAGGTATCAAAAAAAGACCATTTTCTTTCCTTCAAAACAGGTGAATAGGTGGGCTGGCTGGTACCTGATGGAAACTGGTAAAAGAGAAGGGAGTCCTTGGGAGAGTTTGTCTCTCTCTCTTTTACCTTTCTTTTTATTCGTTTCTCTCTCCCATTTCTCTTTTACCGAGAAGGGGAAAGAAACCGTTGGAGCTCCTGCCAACTATGGAGGAGGGAATGCCTAGCTGACAATTCAGAGTCTTTTTTATCCTTTTAATTGCCTGGAAGCGCTGGCAGCTATTTAAAGAGCATCATCTTTTCTTCTTCTTCCGTCACCGGATTTTCACGAGACAACCCACCCGAAGGAGGCCCTAAATATCCCGTCACGCGCCACTGTTTTTCTCTTTTCTGTCGTCGACAATTTGGCAATTGCAGCGCCATAAAAATTTCGTTCGTTCGTCCACTCCAGTTCATCATCAGGAAACCAAGGCCAACGAAAATCAGTTTTTTTTTGCTTCGTTCTTATTTTTACCAGCGAAAAAACAGTAAACTAAATCAAACAACAACTACTACGACGAACCGGATTGTTAAACAAGGATAGTCTAGGCGTTGCCCGGATCTACCAGCTCCAACAGTTAGCCTCCCTCGTTGCAACCAAAAATTGGACAACAACACGTTTTGGGTTGTTTTTTTCTTTGACTTGTTATTCTTCCAAATGAAATAAATGTTAACTGTTTCGGGGTCCAACGTGAAGGGGGAAGGAAAGACATTGTTTTAAAAAGTTGTTGGTGTTAATATTATTATCATTTTTCCTCCAACACACAACGAGGATGTGGTTTCATAAGGCGACACGATTCCCATTAGAAAGTTAATATCGTCTTATTCATCAATTTATCTCTCTTTCGATATGACGTCGTGAAGAAAAACGGGAACTTCGTGCGTCGAGGTTACCTGGCAAAATCGCCTCCAGCCAACGGGGCCACACCCTCTCTCCAGTAACCGCAGCGCGAGCCCTTCATCACCCCACCTCCCCCCCCCCCCTTACATCCCCACCTTCATCCGGTGACTTTCCCAAAAAAAGACCTGCCCCCCCCCCCCACATCGGAGTGTGTGTTGCGTGACGCTCCCGAAAAAGCAAAAAAAAAATTTCGTCTATATAAGATTTGACCTTGAACTTGGGGAGGTGGTGCAGATTATTATTTTTCTCACATTTTGTTTTTCCCATAAGGAACACCCACCGTCGACATTTTGTGTTGAATCGACTGATTGAAATAGTAAAAAAAGTCAAAATGGGACTTACAGTTGATCATGTCTTGAATCGAGTTGATTTCGGGCGCGTTCGGGAATCCTTTTCGGAACTCTTTGCGCAAGTCGTAAAAGATGCCGAAAACGGCCGGAGGATCGTTGATGCCTTTGGAGCACGTCTCGGGCAACAGGCACTGGCGTAAAGGGAGTTGGCCGTCGGTCACGATCACGATATTCGTTGGCTGGCCAGTGGGCGGCTTATGCTCCACTTCGGTCGACAATTTCTGCAGAAAACTGTCCACCTGTTGAAACACGTCGAAATATAAATGAAAGTCATGAGAAAACAGAGACAAAATAGAAAGAAAAATAGTTTTGGGGTGGCATCAAGAGTTGGTTCAACGACCTCCCGCCAAACGATTGAACGTTGATGCCGTGTACATTTGGGAAATGGTGCGCGAAATGACAGGCTGCCTCGTTTCCAAGACAACGCCACGTGCACGCTTCGAGTCATCTCTCAAACCTTGAGCTGGTCCCGCATTTATATACATAACAAACTTTCACTAGCATTTTGTGCCTGGTGGTGGTGGGTTCGGTCGATGGCCCCTAGCCCTATTTCTTTTATCCCCCCCCCTCTATTTTTCTATTTTTCTTTTTTGAGAAAAATATTTTTTATTATTGTGTCCTTCTCGACTGGTACCAATTTTTCAATCTTTCCATTGAAATCTTCCAGTTGTGTCTCATCTCATCGACCTTTTTCTCTTCTATCTCTTTCGAAAACATTTTCCAGGCAGTCTATCCATCACGGTCGACGGATTCTACTCCGGGGCTGAATTCGATATTGGAACCCCCTCTTGTCCTAGGGGCTTTCTTAGATAACATCTCATTATCACATGATGGCACATGCACCATCATTCGAATAATATCCAAAATTTGTAACAAACCCCCCTTCTCAAAAAATAGTAGACGTAAAAAAAATAAAACACATTTAAAACACGCACGTTGCACGTCAAAACTGATTCGAGAAAGTCGGTCAGTCTCTTATTTGACTAACACGTGCATCCCGACAGGCAATTTCATTGCATTTTTACCGAAGAAAAAAAAAGCAATAAAGAACAAAATGGGAAAACAGTTTCGAAATGAACCATCAGTCATCTGAGCGCGCCACCGAATGGAACATTTGATGATTTTTCTATTTTCGTCGTTTTATTTCTTTCTTTCTTTGGTTATTTTCGGAGGGAGACAAGTGAACATTGTGAATTCACGAGGGGCATAAATGTTGCCCTCATATTTGTTCGTCTCTTTTTAAGTTTAAAAATAAAAAAACGGAAAATAAAAGTAGGGATATATAGACGCGAGGTATCTACGTGGCTAGAGTATTAAACAACCGCGCCAGGATGTGGTTACAATAGATTTCCTTGTGCCAACGGCGTGTCATCCATTCAAGTTGTTGTTGTTGCTGCTGCTGTTGCCTTTAGCCCGGATGGGGAGACCATTCATACGGAATCGACGTGATGTCATTTCTTCCTCTTATTATTTTCCAGCCACTACGGAATGATCATCGACAAATTTCAGCTGCGAAAACATTATCAGCTATTCGAACATGCATCTGTGCCAACAGATATACACACACAGAGAGAGAGACGACCGACAAAACACCTGTTCACATACCATTTCCCATATTCACCTGGGCCAACTGCTCTCTCTCTCCCCCCACCAGCTCACCGGATACCTTTTTGTCTCTAAACAATTCGTGACGTTCATGGGGGGAAAACGAGTCCACTTTTCCACCCCCTTTGACGTCGTCGCCATCTTTTTTTCCATTAGCTGCAATAGTTAAAAAAAAAAAACCCAAAACCCTGACCGAATAAAATATATATAACAATCCTGGTGGCAGCGACCGTTTTCATACGAAAAAACCCTCGTGCAATTGTTCTTTTCTTTTTTCGCCATTGTATAATCTTCTTCTTCTTTCCTCATGTACAATTTGTTAAAACCATCTGGCGTGTCCGTGGCTTTGTAAAATTGCTTGAAGAAAAACTGAAAATCTCCCGTGGCTAACCAATCTAACATTGAAACGCAATTCCAAATGACTTTCTGCTGCCTCCACTTTCTTGTAGCCCATCATCATCATCTTTATCTATTTTTGCATGCATTATTAAGAAAAGGTCAAGCACGATTCATAATGTTCGGCGGCGTGAATCGGTGAAAAAAAAATTTTCTTTTGGGGTTGTACGGCCATTATAGAACGTGAGATGATGTGCGGCTACCAAACAAGAAAAGAAAGAATCACCTTGAAGCTTTTTCATTAATTTTTTTTTCTCTCTCTTTTCTAGTATAACCCTCCCTCTCTTTCAATCTCGTGAAGATTCAAAACACGCCAAGTGAGATGGAGAAAGATAGGATGGAGAAAAACATGACGGTTGCCTCGGGGTTACTGAAACAAAACTAAGAAACTAAAAAAGAGAATTTTATACAAAAAGAAGTCAGAAATAGGAGAGGCTCGCTCGAGCAGTTCATCAAGTTTGAAGCGCTCACATATACGAAAGAAAAAAAAAACTGCTTGTGTAACATTTTGTAGGTTTCAAAGCCCCGCCTTGGCAGTGACATTTTGCTCTTGATTGTCTAATGTCTAATTCATTCTTTTTTTTTCCCAGCGTGCAACAGCCAACTCTTCCCGTTGGTATCGCTTTACGTGCACACCAGTTAGTAAAAGTAATTTAGCTGCCGACAGGAGGACGACGAGATCCCCGAAAGAAAGAAAAGAGATGCATTCATTATGAATACGATACGGTTGTCTTTCCTGTTTTTCTCGACTGAAAAATCTTGGCGTTCTGGAACGACGCCGACTTTTCTCTCTATTTAAATTTCTTGTAACTTTGTGTGTTATTTCTTCTTCTTCCTTCTGAACACCGTCAAACCCAGCAGAGAGAGTTCTTGGACAGCGCATGCGTCAAAGTCACCCAACAGGTTTTTTCTTTCTTTTTCTTTTGATTCCAGGAGGGTAAAATTCCTGCCTGTTTTTGTGTTGGCTGCTGGCTGCAGCTTTTACCTGAGAAAGGACTTGTTCCAGCGAGTTGCCTTTGGTACGGATGAGTTCCTCGGAGAGACCCATTTCTTCTCTGGCTTGCTCCGAAAGGACATTCTCGTTGATATCAGCCGAACGTGGTTTAACCCAGTAGTCTTGCACGGTCACCACCTGTGGAAAAATAAAATAACAAACAAGAAAAAAGACCTGGTCAGTGAATCTGTAACTCGGCAACTTGATTACGAAACCAATAAAATGAATTTTGAGAAAGAAAACTCGGCGGTTGTGCCGAGTGGGTACATTTTTTGTTTTTCTCTCTGGCAACGGTACCAGCACGAAAATGCCACCCAACTAGTGCGCAAACTATAGCAGCAGAACCAAAAGACTGAAGGTCGCATTCTTCTTGGCACGGCGATATTATTATATGATTATATATTTTTATGTACAAATGTTTTTCCCAGGCCGCAGCGTAATTAAAGGTAGCCCCGGTTTCCTTCCAGTGGCCTTGAAGACGCCGTTATGTAGTGCCTATGCCATAGCCGCCGAATGTTTCCTTGTTCTTTTCTTTCTTTTTTTCCTAGAAAATACATTTTTATTTTTCTCCATCACATGTGACGTCACTGGAAAAAGATGTACGAGCTCAATGCACAAAAGGATCGCCAGTAGACCATAGAGGTCAAAATCGTGTTGCATCTGAGTGACCTCTTCACGCTCGACGAGCGCACCAATGTCCCGTTACGATGGAAAATGACGACCTAATCGAAGGATTCCATCTTTCGTGAATAATAGACGACACCATCTCGCAAACCCACGGGCCAGAGCGTGAGCAAACCTTCCCTTTTGGTGTGTGTGTGTCTCTTTCTCTCTCTTTATTCATACCCTAAAACTGCCCCCAAAACAATAAATAAATAAAAGAAAAATGAGCGGAGGGGGGAAAATTGTCTCGATAAACCAGTCACGCTACTTTAGCGTGAAGATCTATATAGCGCTTAAAAACACCGAAGGAATAAAACAAAACTTTCTAAGAGAGAGAGAGAATTAGAGCCCACGAGAATAAAAGAAAACTCGTCGCACCAGCAAACAATTGAAACGCAGGTCAGTCAACCCTTTTTTTCTTCCTCAGAGTGAGAAAAACTCCCCTTTTACAGTCTTATACAACAGGTAGCGGTCAAAATAACGTGCAAAACTCAAAAGCAGATTTTTTGTTTTTGTTCTTTTTTTGTCAATCGAATATGATGGCTATTGGTTTGTTCTTATTCTTATCTACTTAACCTGTTTAAATGAAATAAGGGAATCCTTGTTTGTGTAAGAGACGGGAATAAAATGAAAAACCTGCTGTTGCTTGGCAAAGCTTCGGTTGAATACAGCCCCATAAAAGGTGACGAATCAAATTTAAGCCTGGCTAGCAACATGATAAAGACAGCTCACTTGGCTACAATACGAGGAATTAAGATTCCCCCCCCCCCCCCCCGTTTGAAAATGAACCAATGGAAAGCCTGCCATATGCGTTCAAATCACCGGGTTTCCCATCATCTGCTCTTAAAATCTTTTCAACTGCATTTGAAAGAAGGGAAAAAAAGTTGTTTTAAACAGGTTACAAAGCCCGCCCAGCACATCTTGTGCCATTAATCTGAACGAAAAGTCGATTCTGTTTTTAAAAAGATAATCCCGACATGGCAAATATAAGCGGCCGAGTGTTGACTCATGATTTCACGAGCAAGTCCCTGATTGTCGCGTTCAAATGATAAGACACACGTTACGCACACACACACACACACACACACAATATGTGTATACGTACAAATACGGTGTGTGCATTATCACTGGAGACTAGTAGAAAAGGGAGGGGTTGTCTACCCGAAAATAAAGTTGGTTCCTAAATACACATCGCTGGTGGTGGACCCTACGTCAACAAGGAACCTTCTTTTCTGATTTTCTTATGTGTGTGTGTGTGCAACTTGAAGTAAGTCAATATTGAAAGAGACCACCATTTTCCCAAAACTTCTTTTCGTTGGGTGTACGAGACCAAACGGTTGATTCAACATTCGTTTCGACCGCACGGAAAAAACAAAACAAAAGAAGAGCTGCAAGGGGGAGAGAGAAGAAGAAAAAAACAGGTGGTCACGACACTGAGGCGCCATCTTGGATTCAAGTGCTTCAGCAGCAACAGGTAAGAAGAAAGGCATTCCACCTAGATTGTTCGCTATTCAAAGTGAGAGGTGAACGCGATAAGGCAAGTGCGGGGCTTTAGACTAAACCCCCAAGTTTTTTTCTTATCAAATGCAACTTCTGGTAATAAACAAAATCTAAACGCTTTACATTTAAAAATAGGAAAAAAATATGAATGCTTGTTGAATTGTTTACCTGGTTGGTCTGCATGTTGACAACGACCAGACAGATGAAAACGATTTCTTCTTCGTCAGAACCGAGTAGAGGACCATTCAGACCGGCTGTGGCCAAATGAACCACGCTCAAATACGTCGTCGCCATGGCGTAGAGATTATTATCTTGCAGAGTAGTAGTTGGCTAATTTGTTTGTTGTTTTTTGAGGGGGGGTTTTAACGGGGGGAAAGGGGTGGTCGATTAAATATTATAATAAAGTTCCGTTACGACGTTGATGGTGCGAATTTTTAAATTTTGAGTCACTATTCGAGAGAGAGTTGGCGATGTGTTGCCTCAGTTCCAGCACACGACACACAAAATCTAATAATAAGATACGACTCTAAAACGACGATTTTAAACCGGTTCCGAGGATCGGGAGAGAAGGAGACAATCGACAGAAAGATCTTCAGTCCAAGGTGTTGAGATTATGATGACGTGCGGTACTTGGCAGAGAGTATTTCTTTTGTGTTGTTTAGTGAAATGTTTCCCGAAATGTGTCGAGTAGAGAGAAGTACTTGTGCCGAGTTTTTCGTAGAACGAGAGAGAGAGGAACACGAAGTAAAACGAACAACACCCACGAGTAGCAAGAGAATAAAATGTTGAAGAATTCCCCCCCGGAATAAAATAGGAATTACCACAGAGCGAAGTAACTTATTATATAAAATAATAATAACAAACAAATCCCAAGAAAACCACCACACAACTATTTAGTTTAACACAGTCAAGTGTTAAACAGTCAAACAAAACCAAAACCAACAGCCACACCGAGTTATATGACAGCCCCCAGTACACTGGCTGAAATGAAGGAAGCTCCCACAGGTTTATTTTCCGAGGTTCGGCAATTTGCCACAGGTGAAAAACTCGCAAGTACATCCGTTGGCCGCTAGGCAGCGCCATCACTACAACACAAACTGGCAACTCTGCACTCTCGATTGGTTTTTGACAAGACTTTTCTTTCTTCTCATTTTTTACTTCGTTATTTTTTCTTGGCATCAACAACTTTTTACGCAATCAACAATATAAATTGGATGAAAGTGTCAAAGAAAATTTACCAATCGAAGTTCTGGGACCGGTTTGAATGTGAAAATGTACAATCAAATATGATCCAATGTTAGGCAGGGGTTCCCCCCTTCACTCGATTCTCATATTCGACCTCGAGATGGATTTTGGTCATTCCTCCAAGTCCAAGCTTTTTAAATTCTATATTTAGTCATTTGTCTCCTGTTTGGTAGATTTGATAGACTTGGGTAGTTCAAACAAATGAATAAAAAAACTAACTTGAATTCGACTAATCCCTAAGGGGGTTGATTGTATCTCTCAGTTTTCAAAAAGGTTTCAGAGGAAGGTTATTCCCGTGGTGGTTTAGGATCAAAATGGAGCTCCGGGCTATTTCAAGTCTTTTTTTTATGTATTTACCTTTCGCTCGTTCGTCTACTTTTAACTACATATTCATTAACCTGTGTGACACGTCACTGCAACATTTTTCATTTGCTTGCGGTTGGGTTTCCCCATTGCGACCCGAATTCGGGAACGTGATTATACAATTCCGTTGATTCTACATTCGAAAAATCGGGAATGAATATACTAATATAATATTCTAAAGGCGTCTCCTCACACCTTGAATTGCTACTTAAATATATAAGGTTTAATTTTGCTTGATTCAGTCATTTAAATCAGTTTGAGAGTTTGTTGGAACCGTTGAGCGCGTGCTCCGGGGATGATTCCCACGATATTTTCAATCAATTTGTACTCTGCTTTCGGTTGGCGCATTTGGCGATACACACACACAAGAGTTTGCGCATCGTCGATCAACAAAAAATAAATTGCACGGCCGACTGAGCGAATCAATGTTTTATTTTTAAAAAATAAAGAATATTTTTCTCAAGTTTTTAGGCCGGAGTCGACCTTGACCTTGAGAAGTTGCCGAGAGGAAGAGCGGACATCCTTTCTCTTCTTACTGTCTCAGGGCAAATGGGAAAAAGCAAAGTCAACAAAAGAAATGACAATCATTTTCTTTACAGAAATATATATATATACCAGCCCCCCCGATGGCGGATGGTTTTTTTTTTTAATCTTTCCGCTGGATATTTCCTATAGAAACCGCTCCGCCTTCATTTCATTGAGCCTTGGTCTATCGGACTTGTCGAATTCCCCCCCAAGTTTCTAGTGAATTACGTAGGGCTATTACCTGTAGCCGATAAAGATTTTTTTTATCGCGTTCTGTTCCAAGAACACTCTGCTACGTACAATACGTCATTGTAAAGCCTATGTTAAATTATTTCAAAGAATTTTACAAAGAAATTTAATAGCATTTGTTTCTTTTTCCAATTTGGAATAATTTGAGATCAGTATAGTTGTGAAAATACCCTTACATTGCAGCATTAGCACAATAAGTTGATCGGATTAACTAGTTTTTATTGAAAAATTATGGTGAAAAAGATGGTTTTATTTAATTTTTTTTTAAACGTGCAATAGGATAATTTAATTCGCATACATTTCTGATTTAATTGCACTTTTTACTGGGTGCAGAATAATTTAAGCTGCTAGCGAAAAATTGCTAAAAATACCAACCCAGGTTAAGGCCAGTCTGAATACTGTTAATAATGAGCTTCGGCTGGCGACTTGATGTCTTAATATAGCAGGATTTATTTCTTCCTTGAGCTACTTCTCTTGAGTTCTTGAGAAACCACTGTGATGGTTAGAAATTAATGACAATGCAATCAATGAATATTCAAACCGTAGAATTTTACGATGCAATGATTCGTGGTATATTTTTCGCGGGGTTTATGAATGCAATATAATTTTTATGCATTTTACGAAGATTAAAAATGATAAAATTTCTGTCGTCTAAAAGACTGTTTATTTCGACACCCATATTTGTCAAAACTAATCAGATTTGTCAAGTAAGATTTCTGTGATGGAGTCGCTACACATGCATGAAAATAAAGCCAAAGTATCACCGATCTGACGAGTTATGAAAATAATCCTAAGTACGCAAGGAAGTCTTTTCATTTCCGTTATTTTGTTTGTGGTCAAAAAGAGTAAAAGTCAACATGAATTACGTGCTTGCGACTGACAGCAGCACTTTTATTGTCCACTTTCTTCCGCTTCCTCAGGCCTCCTCCATCATACGTATATGCTATTTTTACGAATACAATAACTTAGAAGAAAAGAAAACCTTGGTTCCAATGAATGCTTGTCTTATTTCTTTGACAGTTATTTTTCTTTCATTTTAATTCTCACAGGTTGGAAACCATCTCGTGACCAACGAACGAACAAGACCACGTCCGCCGGCCCCTTGCTTGCTGGTCTAACAGCTTTTACTACCAACTCATATAATCGAACTTGCTGGGTGCGATCCTGGGTGAAATGATCCCCAGCATTTTCTGTTGAGTGCCTCTATAAACATATGAGTATAAAATATGTCATAAAGAAACATCAATCATGACATACTCGACTGATTATAGAAAGATTTTAAAAGTTTTATTGTTATTGCCAAATTGTCTTACGTATTTGTGTTTCATGCATGGTTTTTATCAAAACTGTACAGCAGTTTTTCAGATTGCATTATTAAATGTTTAACAACTATTTGACAGTATAATTTATGAACATCTAATAATTTTAGAATCTAAAATTTAATTATGGTGTCACTTGGCGGAGTCAAATATTTCAAGGGACGTTATTGCCTAGTAGAACTGTGTAGTTTGCTCTACATCGCTTCATGGGACATTTTTTCGTTCTTTTTGAGACGCTTTCTATACAGCTTCTAAATAGAAGTTCACGCATACGTACATTTAGCAATTTCAACAACTTTCACGGTAATGTATTGAGACAACTATTTCACAACGCGACTTTCGCAACTGGGAAAAATGATCCTAAAATAAAACTACATGCAATGTATTATTAGTAAAAGTTTCCAAATATGATATTCCTGGTCTGTAACTCTGTATATTTAGCAACCAGCTAGTCAATGAAAATAAAATATTGTGAGTTTATAGCACAGGCACATTAACTTTACCTTCCTGAGGTTAGTACAAAATTAAAAAAGCAAATTCCGTCATTTTAATTTGCTTAGTCTGTGTGTTCTTGCCACGTTACGTTCACCTTCAAGCCAAAAACGGTGACCTACTTTGCGCATGAATTACGGTATACAATTTGAACCTTTAGCCTCCATTTGTTGAACGCTGTGTCGGTGTGTCCGTTAAGTAAAGCTAAGGTTTACCACGTAGAGTACATATATCCTGATGATCGGCTTACATTAAGAAATAGAGAATTTCCTTGTTACAAGTATGTTGAAAAAACTGACCGCGGTTAGTTAGAAACTCGGAACATTGAGAAACTCAAAACTTAGTAAGCAGCCGAATCGGTCCGTACTGTTCTCGTCGGAAATTTGTCGTACTTTCGTCACAAACTATTTCGCCTATGTAGTAACTTCACAATCCTTGCAGACAATCTGATAAAAGTCTACTCCAGTTTATCGAGTTTTTCTGCTTTTCTAACCGAAAAAAACAACAACACCATATGTTATTTACTCCCGTTTCTTGGCCTCAAAAAGAAGACAGCATCGAAAGGCAAGTGATTAAAACTCACGACTGTGTTTTTTTGTTTTTTTTCAGGACAAATTCTCGCGTTCTAAAAAGATTTAGATCATCAGGTTAGCAGCGAATAGAGAGGCTAAATTTTGGCAGCACGATAGTACTAGTACTGGTGGCCTGCAGTGGTTGCCTGACCCAGATGACCCTAGATAGAAGGGAATTTCATAGACATATGGATTTGGTTTGTTTACTGAATATTTTTTTTTAATTTTAAATAAATGGGGCGTCTGTTTGAATCAAAACTACTCGACATAATTACAGATAATAATTATAAGATGCCGAAAAAATGTTACCAAACATCTTGGCCTTTCTGTTTCTGGTGAAAGTTGGTGAACGCGTCAGCAGTTCCAGTTATATTACTTCGAGCTTCACTCTGGCAGCAGTTCTGCGCAAAACGACGAAAAGAAAAAACAAGCCAAGCCACCTTTTACCTTGATTTTACCGTTATTATTTGGAACCTCTCGGCTCAACCACACTGGTAGGGTGAGATGCTGGAGGCATGAAGGGTTTCCAAAGCGCGTCTTCCGTAAAACACAACTCCGCTAGTTTCCATTCAGGTCTAGGAAGAAAACGGTCGACGAGCCTTTGGAGCCAGTCATTCGCAGTATTCTGAACAGGTAGCACACCAGGTTGCAACGCTGAAGAGTATACACGCTCAGTAGGTTAGACTTGTTTGATTACCAAGTTTGAGACTCGATAGCAATTAAATGTCTAAAGTTTTGTTTGATTCATTTATTCATTATTATTTCAAAATATAGAATCGGTTAAATTAAAATGGCGATTGATCAACAAATGGGACGGAGCATTGTTGGAAAAGTCATCGAGGTAAGTTATTTTCAATTTTCTTACACATTTTATCTGCCTCTGGCAAAGACTCCTGACAGAAACATCTTGCTTGACTTTTTTTCTGGGTCAAACACAGTTTCTTGTGCAAGACATTTAATAATGCTTTCTGTTTTGCATTTCGAATGGCATATACATTTCATATGTTTTACATATTTCTCTAGATGGTCGATCGTAGATAGTTTCAAGTTCATTTGCTTTATATTTCTAGACGGCCCCATCTCTCCTTTTCTCAGCTGTAGTGTACGGAGTACCTATAGTGTACACTGCAGGCATCGTAGCGGAAATTGTTTTCACGACGTTTTTCAAACAGACCAAACGGGGTCGCCCAAGCGTCTCAAAGGCAGTCGATAAACCTGAGGTCAGAACAATTGGAAAGTAAACCAAGTCTTATCTCTTATGCTAATTATCACGATTTCTTTTCTTTTAGGCTAATAATACAGCGCGCGCTCAAGGCACTTGTGGGGCATTTTAATCCGGGTATCACGTTTACACTTAAACAGAGACACCATGTAAAGTCCAAAACAATTTTCAGACATTTTTGTTCACTATTAAAACAAATGAAATCGAAGAAATATACATGCTGATGCAGCATGATTCTAATTTGCGAAAAAGGCGTCCTTTATCTCAATTATTTTCTATATGGCATATTTGTCAAGACACATATTTACCGGATTCAGTTTGGTTTACAGACGCCATTGTGATGTGAGCCATTCCTGTGTTCATTATAAAGGGTTTGGAATATCAAATATATAGTGACATGTATAATTTCAAATTATAATTAAAAGGGCTTCTTTATATTAGTAACATTGATCATTTACATTTGATGTGAAATTAATTATTACTCATACTTAGTGCCTAGATGGTCCAAACCGTCGCAGGCTCTCGTAACTCGGACTACTGAAGTAAATTTTTCGGGGAAAAAGTAAATTTTCAATACAAGCTAAAACAAGGGCGCGTGCGGAAGCCTCCTTTGTCCTTACTCTCCTCCCATTGACCCCCTCCCTACTCCTACTCTTTCTATCCTATTACTTTTTCTTGTAAGATAAAGTCTACTAAAAACATAACAAATAAAAATTACTCTGGTAAAAATTAAAAGAAATAAGTACCAAATTCAAATTTGAGTTGCTGACCCCTTGACTGTAAAGGTGGACGAAAATGAATCGTCATTTCATTCAAATATTAGAAAAAAAATTAACATGATTAACATTGTTTTATACATTCCATTTTAATCCTGGCCTTTCATTGAGGAACCATCAATGTTGTGTCAAGAAAAATTTCAAGGGTAACCTCAATAAATTTTTCCAGCCTTCAGAAAATAAACTCAATCAATGCAAAAGACCATGATTTCATATGCTTTATCTTTATGGTTTAATATTTGGGCAACACAGGAAAAAAGCTTGTACCAAGAAAAAGCATAGTAAATTAAACAGTGGATAAAATTAGTCAGACTGGTTTTGAACAACTATCAACATGTACTCCTTGTCTGGTGCAACCTGCATAACAATTAACATCACATTAAAAAAGAGACAATGTTAAATTAAAATCAAGCTTACCATGATCTCATGTTTCTTGGTTCGAATACGGAAGAAAGTCAGATCATTTGTTGGGTCCAACTCACGCACCACACTACAGGCTTTATCTGCAAGTTGACTGATCAAACCAGCATATTGAATTGTGGTGGCATTGTCCAAAGTTGACTTGATAGGAATGCCTAGAATTAAGGAATAAGCTTATATTTCAAAGTGGTTATTAAAAACATTTTACCTTCATTGTTAATAACGACAACCCCGATTACTCCCTTGTGAGACTGAATTCGTTTGAGAGTTTCTTCGATTTCACTATTGGAAGATTGCTGCAAAATAATAGTTAATTAACATAACTTTGAAGTTACATTTTAAAACATTGAATACCATTTTCTCTTTACAGCTTTACGCGAATATTTCGTCAATATGACACATCAAAGCAGTTGAGCAGATGTTAACAGTGCAATAAAGTGAACTGACGTAACGCCTAGTAACCTAACAACAAACAGGTACAGAAGAAATGTCTGTCTCTCTCTTCTCCCAATAGAGGGAGTTTCGTCTGCTCTTTCTGCCGTAGGGAGAAAAACAGCCTAAAGCACCTAAAGTGCGGGGGCCGGGAGCGGGACCTAATATTTATTTATTTATTTTTTAAACTAGAGTGCAGTATTTATATTTTTTCAAAATCGTGGTCACATTCAATGTTTAAACCTATTCCCCCCTCTCAAGCAAGTAGGCCGAAATACTCGTTTTTTGTCGTTTTTTTTTTCGGGGCTCTTCCTTTCCACTTTCCAGTTTCCACCCGCGCTGGCCCGCTCTCTCTCCGCTGGAGGCTGGACTGGTCCGTTTTTTTTCTTGCTGAGTTTCCGCTTTTCGTTACCCGCCAAATGGAGTTATTTGAAATTTGAACGACATTTCTGCAATTGATAGCGGACTTTACTATAAGTGACGGAACGGGCCAACGAAGTTGACGACCATTTGAACTATTTGCTGGGCCGCTTGTCGCTAGTTGTGCATGGTTTCAATCAGGTGAGGGGTGGATTGGGGGAAGCTCTCGAATCACTTCGCGTTCAGAACTTGCCGAAACAGGCCGACAGCCAAGTACGACGGCCGGTAAATCCTCTTCACTTACTCCTAATCACTTGGCCAGTATCCAACAACCAATCAAGAGAACGTCAACGTTATCACGCGGAAAGAGAATATTAATAACGACAGCGAAGGGAATTGAAATTGAATTGCTTTCTTTTAATTTGCTTGTTCGTTGTGTTAAGATTTTTCGTATATAACGTTGATGGAATTAAATAAATAAAATTGAAAAAGTCTATTTCTTTATTATCTTTTGGTAGCGTGCATATTATAAATATAAACCACCTATTAATCTAATACGAATAAAAAAACTCAGTCTTTTATCGAAGACATTTTATTGAATAAAAAAGCGTTTTAAATTCCTTTTTTTTTTAAGAATCCGCGACAGCCAATTTGAATGGGTATGCAAACCCAGATTATAACAAGATTTAAAAAAAGTTTGTTTAAGTGGGATATTATCTTGAAGTAAAACATTAATACCATACTCCGACACCACGTGGCAATTTCGTAGATGCAGAATTTCAAGTTTATGAAATCCATGACAATTGGCTGCCCTACGTAAGACTTCATCGGTCAACGATCGACAGTAAAAAAACCGAATGTCTTCAAGTAAAGGAGAACATAACAAAAAAAGTAAGATATCGGATGGAATACTCCAACAATAAACATGAGTTAATTTCTTAAAAATGTTTGGATTCCTTTCCGTTTGAAGGTTTATTAATTCGTTTTCAATAAGCATGCCTCCGGCGTCTTTGAAATAAAGAGCAGTCAAATTGGGACATAACTCGGCTATGGTCGGAATACAGATTGAATCGAAACAATCAGTGCCAAACGCTTCCAAAGAGTTGCCAATTACCTTGAGAAGTGAACATAAGCCACCTTCAAAGGTCATTTCATCGAATGCATTCGAATCAGACCTTAAGATTTTTAATCCGCGGAGCACCTTAATTACAATTAAGCCCAAAAGGTCACTGTCTTTAAAACCCCTGGTTGCGTAGATTGTGACACGAGTGAGTGAATTGCACATGGAGAGTGCTACTTGAAGGCTACCGTTTATATAAGGCTTATTACGAGTGGTGTGCAGAATAAGTACGGACAATTTACCGTTGAAACAATCAACACGCTTTGAATCTTCCGCTGACTGAGCCAATTCTAACAAGGCTTCAAAGGTATCATAATGATTAATTACCTCTAAAGACAGTAAATGCGTGAGAGCCATTTGAATTCCCCACTGTGTAACACTAGTGCAATTAAGATCTAGTCTTTTCAGAGTCTCACAAAGTCCCGATTTTTCATTTCCCATCTCGGGAAAATCAGCCTTGCGACAGAGCCATTGAATTCCAGTGTCTGTCACCTTAACGCATCTTGTCACATTCAGCCACCTATTTTTTTTAAATTAATTCACAATGAGTTTTCTTTCAACAGCCATAATGACAATATAACAATAAGCACTTAAACTGAAATACCTTAATTTGGAACAGTAAATCCCAATGCTTTTCAAACAGTCGTTTCCTACTCCGGTGTCTTCAAGGTTAAGAATTATCAGATTTTCCAGCTTGGGAAATAAACTCAAGTAACTTTCAGAGTAAAAAGATAATGTCAAATGTTGAAGTTGTGAGGTGATGAGTTGTTCTAGAATATTTGCATGTGTTGATTTTCTTCCGCTGGTAAGAGACTTAATGATCTTCTCCAAAAGAGGGACAGCTAATATAAAAGTTTAAAAGTGAAAATTAGTTTTTAAGCTCTCATGAAAGAAATCCTTTTTGATCAGTCTTCTTACGTAATTGAGGAAATGGATTTTTTGTTTCTACTGAACTGAGAATGATTGTATCGTCCTTTTTCTTGGTTGCTGCTGATAGGTCGGATGCCAATTTCTTATTCTCAATCGTTTTCTTTATGTAGCATGCACCGAGTTTCAACACAGATTCGACTAAATAAAAGCAAAAAAAAAACATAATCATTTTCATCGCTTTTTCTTATTTTTTGGTCAACTTACGTAATTTATGAAATGGATCGCTAACCATTTCAGAATTGACATTGATCGCATTGCTCTCTCTTATAGTTGTCGATAGGTCTGGCACAAATTTTCTACATTCAATCGTTATTTTAATGCAGCTAACAGAGAGTTTAAAAATAGATTTAACTAGATAAATTAAAGTAAAAAAATGTAAATTATAACGCTTAAATTAAAAAAAAAAATATAGATTTTTCGGGTCAACTTACTTAGTTCATAGATCGGATGGCTCATTCTGAACGTATTTCCTTCTCTCTTAGTTGCTGAAACATCAGATGGAAATTTAATATTCTCAATCGATTTTTGAATGCAGTCCGTACAAAGTTGGACCAGAGATTCGACTTCTCATACTTTAGGCATTATTTTTCAAATGTATGCATGCGCGTTGGAGAAATGACCCGATGCATCCGATACAACTCAAAAGACTAAGCTTCCAGACTAAGTTATGAAAATGCAATGATGGCCGTTTGTAGTTTACGACTCGACAGAACGTTGATACGACTCTTGTTATTCACGGAATTTTCTGGGTGTGACTAAAATGCGGACGTGGACCGTGGACCGTGGACGGCTAAATAGTGGACTTTGAATGAGTGGACTTAGCTCACCGGAGTCCACTTATTAGTAACCTAGAAAGTCCACTATACATACTAAAGCGTGGTCTCCTAAATTTAAATTAAATTGTGTTAAATCTAAACCATTTTGATGCCAGACATAGGTAAGAGAAACGCGGGGAAACGGCGAGCCTCTTTTTCTTACAAACAAAAAATTCCGGCGTGAAAGAAAAAGAAACAGAAAACGCAAATATTTTGGAATTTTTTCTAAGTCCTTTCGTTCGTCGCTCTTTTCCTTTTTCCATAGTAATTAAATTATCTACGTTAAGAACGTTGGGTTTGCTAATAAAAATATTTTCATTGTGAAATGATAAATCTATTTAAAAAAAGTTAAATTTAAAAAAAAAGGGGAATTATACGGGACGCGAACACCGTACCTCACCGTAACAATCTCTTTGTAATCTAGTGTTCTACCATCCTAGCTACCACATACTGTTTAAAAATGAAAAAAGAACAAATTGATGTCCCTATGTGGTAAGAAATTGGCATCAACATAATCTTAACTTGATCCCTAGAGAAAATTTTGGCTTGCTAAACAAAGTTGATTTTTTTACGGTTCCCACCGACTTCGGGATCGCGTCACGCTTGAACGCCCCGGCCGCCAGTCGACAGACTGTGCTTTTCGTGCGTGTCATACCCCCTCCCCCCCAACCATCTTTTAGCCTCAAACCTTTTGTTAAATAAAAAACATTATTTGGTTGCCCAGCTCCCAGACTAACGTGTACTTTTGGCAGGATGTACGAAAAAATTTTTAGTGGTGAACCCCTCGAGTACATACAAACACTGTCATTGATTTAGAGTCTGGTCCACTTTTTTGGTCCACCTTTTAGTAATCAAAAACCTAGAAGTGGACCGAAAAACTTGTGTCGAGTCCACTCATTCAAAGTCCACTATTTAGCCGTCCACGGTCCACGGTCCACGTCCGCATTTTAGTCACACCCGAATTTTCTATCAGAAGAAAAGAAGGTAAAACGGATAATATCGTCGGTAATAGACTGGCGACCTTGGCCGATGGAAGTTTCTTAGATTACTTAGGCTACTTGTTAAGGTTAAGGTCCTATATTTTTATGGCAAGTATGGTAAGTACTTAGTGCCATTTTTCGTCCCCCCACCCAGCTATTATGGATCACCCAACCTTGTACACACAGCTATGTTATCAATCCCCCCGCAATCACCCTTTGCTATCGGGGGGCAATATAAATGGCTACACAGGCCCCTACGGATCAGTGTCCCATGTCTTCGCCAACAGGCACTAAGTTACTTGCCATAGAAATACACCTTTTTTGGGGCAGTTCTTGTAACCCCCGCTTCAAATTACGCGCTCTGGCCCGTTTGTTTTCTTGTTGAATTGCCGCTTTCCATTATCCGCCAAATAGTAGTCTTCTTTGCTGCCTCACACAGCGGCACACAGCTGATCGATGCACGGGATCAGCATCGTCAAATAGATTGGTCGAGTTTTGTTGACAAATTCAGTAATAAACTAATAATGCGAATTTTCTGGCGGACTCTACAATTTCAAGCATGAGTACTCCAAGTTCTCCAAACTCCGATGATTTGGAAGATTTTCCCGGGCGCCTGTTACATCAGGTTTGATATTTGTTTGTTGTTTATAAATTGTAAATACTTGGGATGTAACATGTATTTATTTCGATGCTCTGTGAATGCGTTATTGTTTAGGCGGCTTTGTGGGACAATGCGGAATTACTTGAAGATCTCCTTCACGCTGATCAATTACAACATATTGATGGAGTTGATGCTTGGGGTCGAACACCACTGCATGCAGCTGCCACCACAGAAAACTCTAGCTGTCTCAGAATATTGCTTCAATCAGGAGGTATGCAAATGTTAAAATAAAAAAATAAAAAAATAAAATGTATGTATTCATTCAACTGGTGTTTTCTTTAAGCTGATCCCAACATCCCTTGTGGGCCTCGAGGAGAATACAGGGTAAATTTGACAGCTTAAGTATATTTTGAAACTAACTTACTGTCTTAATTTTTCAATTAAGACATCATTACACATCACAGCTGAATATGGCCATGTCAACAATCTTCGGCTTTTGCTTTGTCATGAAGCTCGTATTGATGTCAGAGATGGTCTTGGATTCTCTGCATTGGATCTAGCAGTCAAAGGTGGTCACATAGAATGTGCCACAGCTCTAAAAACAGCCCAGGCAACACATGAAGCTTCTAGAGTTGAAACCTTTAACGGATTATTAAAAGCATGCATTGAAGGAAACCCTGATTTAATGCTCAAACTTTTCAAGGAGCTCAAAGAAGACTTGAAACTTGTTATAAATATGACTGTTGAAGGATCAAACACATTATTATTCAAGTAAGTAGCTACATGTTTGTATCATGAATTCTAATTAATGCTTTAAATTATTTTTCAGAGCTTCAGAAGTCGGTCATAAGGAAATAGTTAATCTCTTACTTGCCAATGGCGCGGATGCAAGAGTTCATCCTGTAACAAAGTATTCTCCTCTATACATAGCATGTTACAATGGCCACAAAGAAATCGCCGAATTGCTATTGAGAGTAAGCTGCATATTCATTTGAAAGATGAACGATTCTAGAATTAAAATTGGAAGTGGCGCTGTAATCTGTATTTTTATCTTTTGACAGAAATATCCTGAATTGGTACAAACGCCAACAGTTGAAAAATGGTTTCCTTCTCACGGATGCTGTATACAGGGGCACCATCAGGTGCTGGATCTTTTACTCAAGTTCCCGTACCCCTCTAGTATTCTGAAAAAGTACATTGATAAGACTGGCAATTATGAATATGAACTTCCTTTTGACATTAACGCGAAAGATGTATCAGGTACAGACTAAGTAGATAAGTTATTCAAAAATAGATTTTTAACTTGTTAATATTTTTTAGGACAAACTGTGTTGTATATTGCTGCTTACATGGGAAGTTTGAAGATGGTAGAGATCATTTTGAAATATCGCGTCAAAGGAAAAATGTTAAAGTCTTGCGAATCGACAACGCAGTCGTTGTCGGGAGCGGAATCGATCACGGCGAAAAAACGGATATCAGATTCCATTCAAGCATTAATGTCCCGTCTCAACGTAAACTTAAAACCGGATACGGCTACACCTGCTGGCAATGTTAATCAAACTTTGAGTCCTGTCGATGTAGACATCTATTGTGACCATGGAACACAAACAGCGTTACACATTGCTGTGAAGAACAAAAATTTTGCTATTGCGTCTCTTATATTAGTTGCCGGTGGAAATCCCAACCTTACAATATATCTAAATGAAGAAGAATTGTCAAAATTACGTTCTCGCACTGCTCTAGACGAGTACGTTTTTACAGGATCCACTGTGTTGGTTGAAGCAGTCAAACATCGTGATATGGGTATTTCTTTCAAATCATTAACGCATATGTGTGCTTTAACATTGTAACGTTATTGCGTTTTTCAGGAATGATCGATCTACTTTTAAAACACAGTGCACGTGACGTGGAAAGCAAAGCTCTTTATGTGGCTGTTCAAGCGAAAGACGACATTCAATGACGACGTTCATATCAAGAAGGGCATGATAGTAACTGTTCCAGCCTTCGCCCTTCACTACGACGAGGAGTACTACCCGGATCCCAACAGATTCAATCCCGACAGGTGAAATGATGTCATTAATGCGTCCTCAGTGAAAATAAATTGATTTTAATCTTTACTTGATGGGAAAAATAAATCAGATGGGACTCTGAAAGTGAAATCAAGCCAAACCCCAACGTGTTCATGCCATTTGGAGTGAGCCCCCGCAACTGCGTCGGCATGCGATTCGCCATAGAGGAAATGAAAATTGCCTTGTGCACCCTCGTCAAAAACTTCCGCTTCTTCCCCGTGGCGGAGACACCCGTAATTTATTATATCAACAGCAATGACGCAATAACGCGAATTTAAACAAACTTTTCTTTTCTCAAAACAGGAGGAGATGCAATTCGAAGATGGATTTATAGGAGTCATTCAACCCATTCACGCAACAGTTGGCATCGAATCACGTTGTTAACGACAACCTACGGACAGTTTGCTTGTTTGAGAAGATGTATCAAGTATTAAAGCAGCTATATCTATGCATTAATACACGAGTGTTTTACTTTGATGAGATTCCGGATTGTATTTGAATTTCCCTCCAAGGAATCAAGGACTAAAACATACTGTATAACATAATCCAGTGGAAATGGAAACTAGATCCCCTACCCAAAACCAATGCCAACCTCATGCGCCGATCTCAAAAGTACTGGGCACCTCTGGAGTGGCGTCTATTCTGTCATGGGCGCCTCGACGGTGGAAACTGTTTACTGCGATTTCACCAAACCGAACACCGACCCCGGTAAAATCATGGCAGACTCAGTTCCAACTTCTGGTACGATTTAATTCGTTGGTTAATTAGGTTTCCAGACTTTTGTCGGTTACGCCGGCGTCCAATCCAAACCGACATACTTCTACGGTCAACTGAACTACAACTGGTACTCTGTCGGAATTCCAATTGCATACGACAGCTTCGTACTAAACGAAGGAGGAGCTTACGACCGAACGACAAAAAAATTCACAGCACCCGTGGCTGGAAGATATTTCTTCTCTTTTACTGGAAGAGCCCAATCGTATAACCCTCCAGGCGATTTCACATTAGACGTGGAGATGGTAAAGAACGGCCAGTACGTCGCCAGAGCAGCGGCCGATGACGGAGCCAATTCCGAAACACTCTCGATGCAATCGATATTAAATCTGAAAGCTGGCGATCAAGTTTGGACTCAGGTTACGTACATAACTTCAGGTATCAGTCTACTCGGTCCCTCTTACACACATTTCACTGGATTCCTTCTCGAAGAAGATGTTTCCCTATCGCTCAAAGCCCTCATTTAGATAACGATCGACAAATGAAATACAACGAGACTTTGCAGCCCTTGATATTTAATTTATTGACCGCCGACCAAGTTCATTTATTTATTCTATAAATACAAACGAAGGGATCTCCGACTTGGTCCCTAATCCACCCCGTCTTTTATATCAGCCAGCCCCTCGCAAAATGTTGTTGATTTATGAGATAAGAGTTGTTGTTCTATAGGATTATGTGTAATACGTATAGGAACGACAGTTGATGCGTGACGATTCAGCGGTTGGACAAAAGAAACAATGTGGTATATAACTCTGTACAAACACGTCAGAGTGCTAGCCAAACACTTTTCCCATTTCTCCACTGTACAGGTCGTGCCATCTCCCAAGATACAAAGAAAATTAGATCCCGTCATCTCATCTCGTTACAGCACGTCAAGACAAAGATAACAAGAGCAAATGATACCAAATGCAATTCAATGCGTCCAATTGTGAATGTTGGTGGGTTTATAAGTTTCAATTCTGCCCAGTCCACATCATCACCAGACAGTAGGTAGACTTTAGTGCTCCCACAAATCCTATGTAATCGTTATATGTACTTAGAAGTTTGACTGTTGCATTTGTCAGTCAACCCCAACGTATCATTTTGAAAATATGATGTGAGCCTTTACAATGTACTATGCCCGTGGCTGCTTCATGCCATTTTCACAAGTTTGTAGTTTCCATATCAACTGGCTTTTCTCGAGAAGATGATTCCCTTGGCGCAGAGCCTTTAGCAACAGGTTGACTCGCAATAATTGGCCTAAACTACTCCCAACTTGATATATGGAAAACTTAAGTTGAATTCGTCCCCGAAAACCTTTGGCATTTAAAAAGAAAAAAGGAATTTGTTTTTCGACGCTTGAGCACACGTGAACATTTGCGAAGGATTGTTTGATAGTGCTACGCGTCAAGGGCGAAATAATTAGAAGGCAAAAGGCAGCTCTAAAATGTACAAAGCGTAAACTACGTGCTTCAATCCAGCCTTTGCACTTATCCACGGCCGACCCGTTGGAGATGCCCGGGACTTTCTGCTGTACGCTGGACAAGAAAAGTGAATTATCTACTACAGGCGGAAGGAACAAATTGAGTCTCCTCTGCCGCTGGGTTCCGCGTGAGGGGTGACGAAACGAACTGACTAATCAACAAAAAGAACAAGACGTCAGCATTAACGGCCAGTCCCAGCGGAAACTCAATTGAAACCTGAGTCAGCTGCCGGCTGATCAGAGCGGGGTGAAAAATTAGTTGGCGAGTCACGTGATTTCAAAGTCCGTCTCATCACCAGCTCACAGCAGCTACGGTAAAAATGTTAACAAATGAAACGCATCGATCCGGAAGGTCTTTATTTTATTTTTATTTATTTTATTCAATTTCTATAGCGCACTTTACAACACAATGATCAAATGACGCTTTAGGTAGAGTCACTCAAGAAAATATGTACAATTTGGGTCATTTATAACATTTACTGAACAAATAGGATTTCAACAGAGTTTTAAAATTCTTCAGCTCCGTCATTTTCTTGATGTTATCCGGCAGGTCGTTCCACAGCCTCGGACCCATTCTTGAGAATGTGCGCGAGCCATAGAGCCCAGGTTTTCCTGGTGGGACAGCTAGATCACTAGAAAACGACGATCTGAGGGTCCGTGGTGGGTTGTAACGCTCAATCAGGGATGACAAATATGGAGGGGCATATCCATGCAGACACTTAAAGGCCAAAACCAAACACTTAAAGCTGATGCGCTCGTTGACTGGCAGCCAACGCAGGGTTTTGAGATGGTTGGAAACAGGATCAAACCTCCTCGCTCCGACAATCAATCTGGCAGCAGCGTTTTGGACTCTCTGCAGTCTCAGGATCTGTTCCTTTGGAAGACCAGCAAACAGCGAGTTGGCGTAGTCCAGTCGGGAAAGAACCATAGCTTGAACCAAGGTTTTCGCCGCATGTGGTGACAGGTATTTCCTGATTTTTCCCAGTGTGCGAATGTGAAAAAATGCTGACTTGCACACGCTGTTGATATGCGGGATCATGGTCAAATTGCTGTCGAAGATCACTCCAAGATTCTCCTTCTTCCCACTTTCGAGCCAAAAATGTAACCAGAAAATTGACATCGATATAAAGTCTTCAAACTCTCGGAGAAAATTGCGATCTATTAATTATAGGACAATATTTTGTTTTCATCTCTTAGACGCTGACATCCAATCCTTCGAATAAAACAAACTGGCAAAAAGAAAAATATTCCTGGAGGTGCTTATTCGCAAATTTTGTTACCCAGCGACAAGAAGATGTTTATGTTGCGATTTTGGCGCCAAGTTAATTATATGACTTCCAAGAAGCGAATCCCACGAATAAAACCAAACAGCCAGAGCACATAAACAAAAAGTTGATTAAGGCGGTGGTGGCGGCGGCCTAGTTTGGCACACTGTAACTTTTCCCTCCATGTTGAAAAAGCCAAGTTGTTGCGTAGTACATCAGAAACACTTGGGGTGGGGAGAGGCAATGATAAGACGTGTGTATATAGCAATCAGATAGTTTGTCGTGTCGGATCGATACACGGTCGCTAGCTATATATACGGCTTCCCGAATGAAGGACTTTCTGGCGCCATCGTTGCGGGAGCTTTTGAACTCGACGAAGTGAACAAATTAACCGACGTTGAATCGAATTTGGGAACGAATAACCGCAACTATCTGCATGCGCCTGCATTGACAATCTGCAGATTGTCGAGCCACATCCCGCCACTATACAATCAGGCCTAGATATATACTGAAGGGGGTGAAAGCGATGTGGTGTAGGGTGTAGTGGCTAGAGCGTCAATGCTTTGAAAAAAGGCCCTGCTGAACCCGTCATAAAACTGTTGGCCTGCGCCTTGAGGCTGCGGCATAACACTAAAAAATGTTATTAGACAGGATCCTTGATTGCTTTCAAGGATATGACGTTAAATTCGCGTCATTAGAACTTCACTTGGATAGTGCGCGTTACAAATAAATCAAATCAAAATAAAATCAAAGCAAAAGCAATCAAATCTCTTGTTGCTAAGTAACTACATTTTCCAACTCGGCGTACCGTTTAGCCTCTTCCAACGGAAGTTTTCCCCTGTTGCCGGTAGAATTTTTCCCCTTTTTATTTTTTGGTTTTCCTACAAAGGAAGCATAACAATGCTGGAAAATTGTCGGAACAACCAGCGCTTTCCCGCTCAGGGATTTCCCTAACTGGTTTTTCCATCCAAATGAGTGCGCTTGCGCTATTATTGTTTGATCAACATACCGTTTATTGGAATTTTTCAAATTTCCCGCTGAAAAAAAAAAAAGATTACAAGATTCATTTGCCTACATTTCATCGCCGGATCGTTGAGGAGCGTTTACAAATGGACCAGAATAATTCTCATATTAACTGAAACGGTTGTGCTGGCTGTCGCAAAAGTTTTTTTTACTGCTAGGGAACAAAAAGGCGGAAGAGCTGATTCGATTTCTTTACACGTTGTTATTTGCAAGTGCTTCAAATCATCGTTGACGATATTGGATATTGAGAAATTCCAGCCCGGGTGTTTTTGACCCTCGTTTTACTTGATGTGTGCTCGGGATCGCATATACAAATTATGTTTGCATTGCGTCGCACAAATATGTTTGGCATAGTTGGGTTTCTATGCACAGGGTACCGGACGGTTCAAATTTGACAAAGTACGAAGTTCAATACGGGTCAGTGACGATTCCTTGTATGACTGTTCCTGTACATCTGACGTTTAGCTTTTTTTGAAACATTTCACCGCATTTCACACATCGCTGGTGAAATGGCAGGAAGTCTACGT
Source organism: Daphnia pulex (assembly GCF_021134715.1). Taxonomy (NCBI): domain Eukaryota; kingdom Metazoa; phylum Arthropoda; class Branchiopoda; order Diplostraca; family Daphniidae; genus Daphnia; species Daphnia pulex. Next base: position 7,893,135 of record NC_060026.1, on the reverse strand, counting down.
AGGCAAAGTACGGCGAAGGCTTTTTAAGTGACTCGGATAATCTGCTGGAGGAACGATATAGAGCATAAAATCACCTAGTGTTTTTTAAAAATCCTGTCCGGCAGTTGTTAAGAGAAAAACTATTCTCCATCCATTACGGATGCAAATGAAAAAAAAAAAGCAACAATAATATTCGACATTGGACCCAAAATAAAATCGCACCCTTGTGTTACGGTTCATTTGGAAATCTGCGACTAGTGTACTTATTGACTTTTAGTCAGCACGCGAAATCGAATAAGAAATTGGATTGTCAAAAATTGTCGCCATGGGAACCATTAAAGATTAGCACACCTTTGAGTGGTGGCATTTATAGCACCACTGGTCAATTCTTCCCTGCTAACCTCACAAAAAGGTCTGAAGAAACAACTGCGTCAGACGGTGCGCAAAAAATGGCGGCAAACAAATTTCAAATATCCAATTACCTCACCAGTCAAATTTGGCATTAGAGCAACGGACAAAGGTCTGATGGAAATGAGTGGACACAAAGAAAATCACACGGGGTTATTAGAGTTAGAAAAATTCGACACTCATATCCGCAAACAAAAGTGTTTGTCCTTCGAATATTGGATTTGCGGAAGATGCAAGACTCGAATCAAATTACATTTGAGGAACTGTTTAGACCAGCGTAATGGGGGTAAACAGTGTATTACCTTAAGTCGAGTCGGGAGCAGTGTAACGTATCTTTCGTTTTTTCGTTATCTGATAAGATAGCACCTGTTTTGAACCGCTCAGATAAGATAAAGATTCAAAAAAAAAAAAGAAAAAGATAAGATAAATTTCAGATAAGATAAAGATAAGTTTGCACTTTATCTTTATCTGTTTTTTTTAAAGATAAGATAAAGATAAGATAAGATAATGCTTTTAATTTATTTTTGCAAATGAATCAATAAATGTTTCAATCAATACATGCATTTCTTTTAATGAACATTAGCATTTGGAAAAGATCAGCTTTAGTTCTACTGCGTTTAGCCTGAAGAATGTCTTTGGCTGTACTAAAAACACGCTCGACACTTCCGTTGGCTTCAGCGGGCGCAGTCTCTTCTCGTCTCTTCTGCAGACTCCTTTTTTACAATATGAAATTTTCATTTTCGACTTGGCCCTGATTTTAACCTTGGTCGTTACTCGTTAGTCATGTCTCTGGTAGTCTAATGGTTAGAATCCTGGGCTGAAATGTCGAAGGAGCGAGGTTCAAATATCGGTCACACCGAAAAATTGTCAGAATGTCAGTAACAAGTTATCTTTTATCTTATCTTTGCGAAAAAAGGTCCGAAGATAAGATAAAGATAAGATAAATTGCGTTTTTTAAAGTACCAGATAAAGATAGGTCAAAAGATACGAATTTATCTAATCTTTTCGTATCTTATCTTATCTTTTCAAAAAGATACGAAACACTGGCCGGGAGGGGACGAGAGCACAACGTGATGAATAGGCTAGCTAGCCAAGACTGACTCCCTTGCTCCTCTCAGCGTCGTCTGCTAGACTCGTCGTCTGCGGAGTCAATACATGCCCTTTCTTTCCGTGTTTGTTTATTTGTTATTTGTTATTTCAGGGCTTCAATTGGCGAGGGAAACGGATGAGAATGGTTTGAGGGACACATAGCGTTTGGATACATACATGGCCTGGTAGCCATACTAGGTTTGAGACGGGGGGCAGGAATAATAAAAAAAGCCGAAATGAGAATGCTTGTTTGTTGAGACGAAGGGGGACAAAATAGCGGGAGGGGGTTAAAAAAGAAAGAAAAACCCGTGTTGCGGCTCGCATGTTCCGGCACTAGGCCGGGTAGCGAAGCGGGGCGCTGTGTGTTCTGGCTGAACGTCGAGTTGCCGGGCCGTAGTTCCTGGGCCGACGTTGTCGTCTCTGGCGCGGCTCGATGTCTGGATCCAGGGCTGGAGCTGGGGCGATTTGGGCTGGGTCGTTCGTCGGTACCGCGGGTCCCGGCATGACCACCACGCGTTGGCGGAGTAGGCGGCGGTTTCGGCGGTATAGGCGTCCTGATGCCGTTTTGACGATGTAGTCGCGGTTGTCGCCTACCTCTACGACGACGGCGGGGGTGTCCCATCGCTTTGTCGCGTGATGCTGCACGAGCACATGAGCGCCAAGCGGGAATGTGGCTAAATGATGAGCGGTGGCTTTATAACGGGATGTTGTTAGCGCCAATGCGCGATGCATGTGCTGTTTCAAAACGTCGGCTACTCTCTGCCACTGCCACGGGGGCGAAAGATCGTCGGTGGGCGGGCAAGCTGTCACGGATGGGATGGAAGATCCGAATGATACGCCCCAGTCTCGCAGGAAAGATTGGAGTTCGGCTGCTCCGAATGGGCTGTTGTCAGCATAAATCTTTACTGGGGCTCCCCCGGTGTCCATAAAGAATGCACGGAACGCGTTGATGAGACGCCGGGCGGTTGTGTTTTTGTCTGCGAACATGGTGACGGCCGGCCAATCACTGAACTGGTCGACGATGACCAGGAAGTGCCGGCCTTCAACCTCGCCGAGATCCGCGTGAAGAAATTCAAACGGCCGAGTCGCTGGTTCGTGGTGTTGCAGAGGTTTTGCCGGTAAAGAAGGAAGTTGGCTGACGCATTCTTCGCATGAGGCTGCGGCGTGGGCAATATCGACGTCCATGTGGGGCCAGTAGAGTGATAGCCTGGCTCGTTGGCGCATCTTTGAGGCGCCCTGGTGCATGCCGACAAGTGTCTGGATCGTTTCTTTCACCATGGATCGTGGAAGGACGATGCGTGCGCCATAAACGAGCATGTCATCGGCGTCGTCTATGGCGAGTTGGTGGCGAGCGTCCCAGTACGGGCGAAGGGCGAGAGGCAGATTGCTCTTTTCGTTTGGAAAACCTTCCCGTATGGTGGTACGCAGCGCCACTAATACTGGATCTGCTGTGGCTGCTAGTTTCACTTTTTCAAGCGTAATGTCGATGTTTGTGGCGGGGGATTCGGCAATGACCCCGACCATGGCGATCCTGGCCGTGAATGTTTGGGGTCCCTCCCCAAGCTCGTCCGCGGGTGTGCCTGGAGAAATTGGTGAACGCGAGAGGGCGTCGGCCTCGATATTGCGGTTTCCCGGCACCCACCGAGCGGTAAAATTGTATCGCGCCATCTGAAGACGAAGACGAAGGAGCCGCGGGTTGTCGAGCTTGTCTAAAGCGTAGTCGTTAAGGATCGGCACTAGGGGGCGGTGATCTGTAACCAAGTCGAAGTTGGGGAGTCCTTCAATGAATTGGCGGCTTTGTTTCATGCTCCAAGATGCGGCCAGGCATTCCAGTTCTATCATAGCGTATCTCGTTTCAGGCGGACGGAGGAATCTGGAGCCAGCTTGCACGACGTGCCACGTACCGGACTCGTTTTGTTGCTTTAAGATAAATCCGAGGCCGTTTAACAGAGATGCGTCGACTGCTAAAGATGTTGGACGGCCCGGGTCGTAAAAGGCGAGGTCTGGAACGATGGCTAGTGTACTGCGGGCGGCGCAGAATGCTTGTTCATGATCGGCGGACCACTCCCAGGCGATATTTTCTTTAAAAGTGGAGATAAAGGGGCCAAAGCTGCGGCGATCTTGTCGCTGAAATTCCCCACTTGTTGGCAGAGGCCGTAAAACGAATACAGGAACGCACACAAGAAAAAGGTGGAAGAGGCAACGAAACAGAAAAGCTTTGCAAATGAGCTGACTTTTCGTCGCTAGACTAGACGCTGTTTAGCGTAGTTTAGCGCTAGACCTTTACGAATTTAGTATAAATAACAGAGTCTGGTCGGGGTAGATCGTAAACACACTGCTGGAGTAGCTGGCAGTTGGTCGTTTCTGTTTAGTAGACCCAAAAACATGTTAATTTCTTCAATTATTTACATTCATTAAAACAAATTAAATTTCAGTTGAAGTCCGCAGATTTTTCGTCAAGCACTCCAGCAACACTTTTTACGTTACTACCGAGAATTCTTCCAGACTCATTTAATTAGCTGACAATGGCAAACATCACCATGATTGCACGAAATGTCTCCTTGGCATTGGCGCAGAAACACGATTTCAAGCCATGTACTGTGCCTGATCAACAAATTGATAATCTGTTGAACGTGCTCCTGTGCTTGGACTGTAGTCACCTGTGCCACCGGTGGAAATGTACTCGTTCTAAAAATCTTCAGCCGCTACAAGTCTCTGCGGATGCTGGCCAATATGCTGGTGATGAATTTGGCCGTTTCGGATCTTCTCCTTATGATCTCGCTGATTCCCGAAGCTTGTTTACAACTTCTCTTGTGGTGGACCGTGGCAATTTGGTGATCTCGGCTGTCAGATTCACGCTTTCTGTGGTCAGTTATGAATTCTACCGCTTGATTTTAGCGGCTTGATTAACGGATTTTGAATTTTGGCTATGACAGGAGCTAGCACCCGGGCTAGGGAGGCTGAGGGCTATGCACCCATTCGTGGAAGAGCCATGGCAATTGCACGAGTCTCTCCTCGACTCTGAAAAAGCTACCGAGGTGATGGCCATTAATATGGGTCCGAAACAGGGAAAATTATCCTTTCTTCTAGAATATCACCGAAAACTGGAATCCTCCAATTTTCTTACCGATAAGGAAGAGAAGATCAAATGGATTAATGGTAAACTTGTTTCATTTTCATTTCCTTGTGTAGTTTTAACAGATATTGGATGTTGTAGATGTTCGTGACGAATGGAATGAACTTGATTCCTTCGTTGAGACTAGCAAAACAGCATAAAAAAGAAGGAATTTGAGCGGAAAAGACTTTAAGTAGCAGAAAGTTCAAAGGCTTTGGGTACCTTCCTGGACTCAATTAATCAGTTACAAATTTCCTACTTGCCAACAAATCCTTCGGAAATCCAAAAGCTAATTAGTCAAGTCTTGTCATCCAGAGACAACTTGACTAACAACCAAATGCTGCTAGATAACCTAAAATATTCTGTAAGTCTGGAAATTTTTTTAAAAATTCAATTGTGTTTCTCTAGCAGCAATTTCTTGAAAAGTGTCTATTCCAGTAATGTTGCTCTAGCAGCAATTTTATAAATGTTTTCAAATTGAGAGATGTTGCTCTAGCAGAAATTTTTTTAAAAATATTCACATTTATAGATGTTGCTCTTGAAGCAATTTTTTGAAATGTGTCTATTTCAGTGATGTTGCTCTAGCAGCAATTTTTAAAAATCTTTCAAATCCAGTGATATTGCTCGAGCAGCAATTTTTTAAAATGTTTCAATTCCAGCAATGTTGCTCTAGCAGCATTTTTTTTACGACCGTGCTGTAATTTCTATTGCTCTCATTGCAGCAGTTTTCTAATTTACTACCTAACATTGCTATCATAAGAGCAGAGTTTTTTCTGGTTTCAACGTGATTTCCTTTTTGTTTTAGGTACGTGGTTTTCTTGAACCATGTACAGATGCCGACGGATTTTTCATACGCTGGAGGAGGTGCAGTGACACCATTACATGTAATCACGAGCTGTACTTGTACTGGAAATAAGTGTGTCTATTGATTGAAAGACAGTGTTTCTACATCGAGAAAAAATCGCCATTGTTTTTTTCTTAAATTGTGCAACGAAAGAAATTTGTTTTGCGGTTTCCCCAATTGTTATTCAAGAAGTTGAGGTAAGCACAGCTTTTCAGGTTTTCACCATAGAATGCTAAAATAAAGTTTTTTGATAGAGCTACCTAAAGGAACTTGATGCTTATCAAAATGAGGCGAAGCATTACCAAATTGAAGACTGTGTTCGTGATTTCATCGGTGAAACTTTCAATCACCAAAGAGAGAAAATGGAAGCAACGCTGTCCATGGTGAAGAGTGTTGTATTAGGAGTGAGCTCAATGAAGTTGTTGAAGAGACAAGAAGAGAAGAGACAAACGAAGTAGTTGAAGAGTCCATACAGGAAGTAGCTGATAGGATGTTTAACCCATTAAACCATACGGCGCTGGCCCATCTGTGAACATCACAATTCTTCCTCCTACAAGTAGCCGACGAAGAGCGATAGGTTCTGGTGGTGGCGTTTTTACAGATCTTGCCATTCAGAGCAAACTTGAGGGCGATTATCAAGTGTTTGTCAGCAGTGCCGTCAATCCTGCGGCTTTCAATTCCACGCGACTTGATCATCGACAACCAAACCGAGAAGAAGAAGAAGACGGACTGGAATAGTTCGTGACACAATTCCCCCCTCCATTTTGATTCTATTGTCTTTCTGATAATGATGATAATAATAAATAGACAGGAACAGCAGTATACCGACTGTCGTCGAAGATGCTGGGTGATCGAAATATTCGTCGAGCGAAATGACGTGACACAAACTTCTTGCAACGACGGATCCTATTTCTCTTTTTTATTTTTATTTTAGATTTATAATTTAGTTAGTAGTTACGAGCAATGTTTAGGGAAATATAGGGAATTAACAAGTGAAAATACTAAAAACTAGAACAACAATAGCTGTCAGCATTAGCTTTAGCACGGAATTGTAAGAAAATAACCGCTGTAATCCCGCAAATAGTTTGCTTACAAAAATTTGCTGATTTAAGACTAAAAAGACAAGTTCAAAAAAAAAAATCTTAAGAAAAAAAGGTGAGTTGAGAAAAGCTAGAATACGGTTTTAGGAAAATCCAAGCATAAATTGGATTTTTAAGCCAAAAACAGTAAGATAAGAAAAAATTCCGCGCCTAAGTCAAGGCTAGAATACGGCTCCTGGAGGGGCTGAAAAAAAAGAACATTATTCAAATGTAAATAAAAAAAAAAAACATTTTTAATCTTAGCCTACTAATGTTGCGCCACTCCATCGTTTCACGTTCCATCGTGGCCACAAGGCCACGGCAGAAGGAGCAGCACCAGGAGGGGCAGCAGCAGCAGGAGTAGAAGTAGTAGCAGCAGCAATATAAGGAATAGCGTTAGCTGCAATAGCTGCGGTGGGGAAAGAAAAAAAGGAATGGCTGTGTAAATGTGAAGTGCCGGAAAATGACCCAACGCTGCCCAAAAAGTTTAAACGATGTTCGAGATAATTACCTTTAGACGTGGTCTTTGCTTGTTGCTGGACTACAAATGATGGCTATAGTTGAATCACGGTGTGTTTCACTGTGTAGAGTTGTCCAAAAAAAGTCAAAATTTGTCCTCCACTGGCTTTGAAAAAAATAAGGCCTCACACACACCCACTCACACACACTCACAATTTTCTCGCCGGCAGCAAATTCAAACACTTTAAAGTTATTTGTGTTTCACAAAAACACAAGAAATGTAGCTCACGTCTGTTTGCCAGTCGTTCGCAAATGCTACTGGAGTTTTTTTTTTTTTTTTTTGGGGGGGGGGGGGGGGTTGGCCATGAGCACGATTCCTAAAGCACACACACAAGCGACAACCTCATGGATGATCCAAAACTAACCATGAGTGAAAATGACCATAAAGGTGGCAGCAGGCATTTCCTGTCCAAAGAATGGGAGTGTGTGTGTGTTTTCCAAGGGGTGGGTGGGTGTGTGGGTGGTTTGATTGGGTGTTCGCAATTTTGTAGGAGTGTGTGCAGTGTTCACAGGCCAGACACAAAGTTCTCTGCAATTGGAGTAGTCAGCTGCGTCGAAATTTTAAACGGCCACCATTGCTGCTGTTGCCTGAGCGTGTGTGTTTTTTTGCTATTTCCATTCCCGTGGGTACGTGGACTCCGCTTTACACAAGCATCTGTTCATGTCCGTGTGTGTTTGTGTGTGTATTAAATCGTATCTTCATACATCATTCTTTCCACCTGCCACTTCAATGGTTCTGCTGTCATCCTGAAACATGGTGCCAAGAGAACTAGATAACGACGATTTTCTGGACGAAATGCCTAAAGCTACATGAGTAAATTTTTTTTTGTTTTTGTATTTTTTTATTTATTCCACTTTTTAAATTTAAATAACCCTTCTCTCTCTCTTTATTTGCGCTGTATTTGGATTCCGTCAGCCGTGACAAAAGTGGCCCAAAAAAATGGGACGGCAAAGTATCGGAAACTCCGCAAGCTACCAGCACCCACAAGTCGACGAGTCCATGCTCAACCATTTCATAGCATCTGGTCACGGACGGGGTCTTCTAATGGTCCAAGCACCAGCAATTCCCAATGCATTTGGGTTCGATTTTTCATTATTTCAT